>NC_090936.1:251100830-253600830 GCF_040938575.1 Ambystoma mexicanum
ATGGGGAGTCCCTTGTTGTGTGGGCTGCCTGTGGGGTGTGGTCACGGGGGGATCCCTTGCAGTGTGGGCTGCCTGCAGGGTGTGGTCACAGGTGATGGGTGTTCACTTGTGTTGTGGGCAGCCTGCAGGGTGTGGTCACAGGTGCTGGGGGTCCCTTGTGGTGTGGGATACCTGCGGGGTGTGGTCATGGGTCATGGGGGGATCCCTTGTAGTGTGGGCTGCCTGCAGGGTGTGGTCAGGGGTGATGGGTGCTGGGGGCCCCTTGTGGTGTGGGCTGCCTGCAGGGTGTGGTCATGGTTGATGGGGGTTCTCTTGTGGTGTGGGCTGTCTGCAGGGTCTAGTCACGTGTGATGGGTGCTCGGGAGTCCCTTGTGGTGTGGGCTGCCTCCGAGGTGTGGTCACGGTGATGGTGGGTCCCTTGTGGTGTGGGCTGCCTGCGCGATGTGGTCACGGGTGGTTGGGGTCCCATGTGGTGTGAGCTGCCTGCGGGGTGTGGTCATGGGTGATTGGGAGATCCCTTTTGGTTTGGGCTGCCTGTGTGATGGGGTCACAGGTGATGGGTGCTGGGGGTCCTTTGTGGTGTGGGCTGCCTGCGGGGTGTGGTCACAGGTGATGGGGGTCCCTTGTTGTGTGTGCTGCCTGCCGTGTGTGGTCATGGGTGATGGGGGTCCCTTGTGGTGTAGGCTGCCTGCCGGGTGTGTTCACAGGTGATGGGGGGTTTCTTGTGGTGTGGGCTGCCTGCGGGTCTGGTCACAGGTCATGGGGGGGTCCCTTGTGGTGTGGGCTGCCTGCGGGGTGTGGTCACGGGTGATGGGTGCTCCCTTGTGGTGTGGGCTGCCTGCAGGGTGTGATCACAGGTGCTGGGGGGTCCTTTGTGGTGTGGGATACCTGTGGTGTGTGGTCACGGGTGATGGGGGTCCTTTGTGGTGTAGGCTGCCTGTGGGATGTGATCACGGGTGATGGGTGGGTCCCATGTGGTGTGGGCTGCCTGCGGGATGTGGTCATGGGTGATAGGGGATCCCATGTGGTGTGGGCTGCCTGCAGGGTGTGGTCACAGGAGATGGGGGGTCCCTTGTGGTGTGGGCTGCCTGTGAGATGTGGTCACGGGTGATGGGAGATCCCTTGTGGTGTGGGCTGCCTGCATGGTGTGGTCACGGTTATGAGATGGGTCCCTTGTGGTGTGGGCTGCCTGCAGAATGTGGTCATGGGTGATGGGGGTCCCTTGTGGTGTAGGCTGCCTGTGGGGTGTGGTCACGGGTCATGGGGAGTCCCTTGTTGTGTGGGCTGCCTGTGGGGTGTGGTCACGGGGGGATCCCTTGCAGTGTGGGCTGCCTGCAGGGTGTGGTCACAGGTGATGGGTGTTCACTTGTGTTGTGGGCTGCCTGCAGGGTGTGGTCACAGGTGCTGGGGGTCCCTTGTGGTGTGGGATACCTGCGGGGTGTGGTCATGGGTCATGGGGGGATCCCTTGTAGTGTGGGCTGCCTGTAGGGTGTGGTCATGGGTGATGAGGTGCTCACTTGTGTTGTGGGCTGCCTGCAGGGTGTGGCCACAGGTGCTGGGGGTCCCTTGTGGTGTGGGCTGCCTGCGGGATGTGATCACGGGTGATGGGTGGGTCCCATGTGGTGTGGGCTGCCTGCGGGATGTGGTCACGGGTGATGGGGGTCCCTTGGTCCCTTGTGGTGTGGGTTTACTCCCGGGTGTGGTCATGGGTAATGGGTGCTGGGGGGGGTCCCTTTTGGTGTGGGCTGCCTGCAGGGTGTGGTCATGGGGATGGGTGAGCCATGTGGTATGGGCTGCCTGCGGGGTGTTGTCATGGGTGATGGGGGGTCCCTTGTGGTGTGGGTTTCCTGTAGGATGTGGTCATGGGTGATGGGTGCTGGGGGGGTCCCTTGTGCTGTGGGCTGTCTGCAGGGTGTGGTCACTGGTGATGGGGGGTCCCTTGTGGTGCGGGCTGCCTGCGGGTTTTGGTCACGGATGATGGGAGTCCCTTGTGGTGTGGGCTGCCTGCAGGATTTTTTATTGGTAATGGGGGGTCCCTTGTGGTGTGGGCTGCCTGCCGGGTGTGGTCACAGGTGATGGGGCGTACCTTCTGGTGTGGGCTGTCTGCGGGGTGTGGTCATGGGTCATAGGGGGTCTTTTGTGGTGTGGGCTGCCTGCGTGGTGTGGTCAGGGGTGATGGGGGATCCCTTGTGGTGTGGGCTGCCTTTCGGTGTGTTCATGGGTGATGGGTGCTCACTTGTGGTGTGGGATGCCTGCAGGGTGTGGTCACAGGTGCTGGAGGGTCCCTTGTGGTGTTGGATACCTGAGGGGTGTGGTCATGGGTGATGGGGCATCCTTTGTGGTGTGTGCTACCTGCAGAATGTGATCATGGGTGATGGGGGGACCCATGTTATGTGGCATGCCTGTTGGGTGTGGTCACGGGTGATGGGTGCTGGGGGGGGTTCCTTGTGGTGTGGGCTGCCTGGGGGGTGTGGTCATTTGTGATGGGGTCCCTTGTGGTGTGGGCTGCCTGCGGGGTGTGGTCACAGGTCATGGGGGGTCCCTTGCAGTGTGGGCTGCCTGCTGGGTGTTGTCATGGGTGATGAGGGGGTCCCTTGAGGTGTGGGCTGCCTGCGGGGTGTAGTCACAGGTGATGGGGGTCCCTTGTGGTGTGGGCTGCCTATGGGATGTGGTCACGGGTGATGGGGGTCCCTTGTGGTGTGGGCTGCCTTCGGGGTGTGGGCACGGGTGATGGGTGCTGGGCTTTGGCTGTCCCGTCAGGAGGGATCTGCTTCCAGTGGATTTGTGCATGTATCGCGCGGTGCACGCAGGATTTTCCACACGCTTTGCCGGGGTGCGGACGGCGTACGCGCTAAGTTCCCACTCGATTTGGCTGAGGTGCAGACGGGGTACACGCTGAGTTCCCACGTGTTTTGGTGGGATGCGGATTAGGTACATGCTGAGTTTCCACGTGATTTGGCAGGTAGCAGAAGGGGTACACGTTGAGTTTCCATGCAGTTTTGCTGGGGTGCATCCAGGGTATGCGCCGGAGTTTCCACACGATTTGTCTGGGTTGCGTCCGATATAATTGCATGGAAACTCAGCGCGTAGCCCATCCGCACCCCAGCCATATCGCATGGAAACTCAGTGTGTACCCTGTCTGCACCCCAGCCAAATCGCATGGGAACTCTGCATGTACCCCATCTGCACCCCACCAAATTGCGTGGAGACTCTGCGCGTACCACGTCTGCAACCCATACAAATCATGCGGAAACTCAGCACGTAACCTGTCCACACACCAGCCAAATTGCGTGGAAACTCAGCATGCACCCTATTTGTACCCCACCAAATTGTGTGGAGAGTCAGCGTGTACCCCATCTGCACCCCAGCCAAATCATGTGTAAACTCAGTCCGCACCCCAGACAAATCGCATTGAAACTCAGCACGTACCCCGTCTGCACACCAGCCAAATTGCGTGGCAATTCAGCGCGTACCCAGTCTGCTGTATGTTCCTTGCGCCAAGGCTAATGAGGACTCTGGAAATGCATGAATATGCGTGCCACGCAATTGTTTCTATGCGCCACGGCTGGCGCAAACATGGCCCACACTCCTTCTCCGTGTGTGGCGCTTGCACCTTTTCCATGCTGGATTCCATGAATCGAGTCCTTGGTGTTTTTTTTCTTACACAGCCAATCATTGGAAACCATTGGTTTAGAGATCACTTCAATCATTTTAACTATTCGAAAAGAGAAATACAAAAACCTTAGACTCTGGCAAAAGTGTAAGAATAGGCAAACGGAAATAGATGAGAACACATTGCGTTTTTATCTAAATGAAGCAAAATGAAATCCAAATGTCACTCCAGAAGTAAATAAAGAAAAGCACATTTCAAACCTTTGAGAAAATACACATGGGAGGTGGGAAGCCATGGATTCCTATCCAAGTGAATGGGCTTCCTGAAAGGATTTAGGCCACTTTAGCACTTGAACATGAAATACGTTTCATTATCGAGAAGGTACTGCAGCAAATAATTGGCAGGGAGGAGATACCAAGGTTCAGAATAAAGAAGCAACACATTTTTTGCCTAGATGATCCCAATTTGGGGCAAAGAGTTGTAGGAAGATGCATGTTAAATATTACAATTGGTCCTAAGAGTATTGATCACAATATGTGGATTGTGTGCGGGACACAAATCAAATTTTATTTGGGAAATTACACAATGCACAGAATGTGTATGTATTAGATTTTCTAAATCAAAAGGTTTGGTCTAGGTTATGTGGGACTGCAAATTTATTTGAGGACAAAAGACAAAGCTTACCATTGCACACAGATGGTACCATAAGCAGTTGAACTGCAGGTGAAAAAGTGTGTTTTTTGCCCGGATGCCCTTGGGCCTGGATGCGCTTTATAAATAAAATAAATACAAATACAAAATTCCTGCATTCATCAGACAAGTTACAATAGCATTATAGTACAGACAGGGACAACAAATAAAAGGTTCTGATGCATTTGTATGCATACATGAATCCATGAGTCAGCAAGGGTTAGAATGCAAATATACACCGCAGATAGAGATTGCGGATGGGCCCATTCAAATCCTTGTGGACAATAAAGGGTGCCAAGACATCAATTTGGAAGAGAATTCTGCAATATGAATGGCAATACAGAAATCTTATTACACTGCAGAGTTCAGTAATGCAGTGATTGGGAACATCCCTGAAAGCTACCTGACTGCTCAGGGTGAATTGCCAGAATCCTTGGATTCTAAACACTAAGGAATCTTTAAAGTTCAGTCTGTGTACCCTTATGAGTTGAGTGAAATAGTGTGCTGTCATCAGGATGACTGCATTATATTCAAATTAGGTAAATCTAAAAGAGAAAAGCAGTATATATGAAATGGAAGTCATTGTTACAAGATATTTAATTGTGTCGACCATCCAAAGAGATACTGCCACACGATTAGAGGACAGTACAGACGTTCCTCCCTTGGAGGACTTCCCAGACTTCTCTAAAATGGTAGTGGATCAAATTCAAGCTGCAGATGCTTGCACAAGTGAAGAAGAAAAAAGACCAATTGAGAAAAATATTTATGGAATTCAAGCAGGTTTTTGCCAAAGATGCATATGATTGCATATGATTATGGGTTCACAGATTTGCATGTTACCACATTAACAGAAGGACATGGTACAGAGCCAGTATTTGTGTGACATTATAGGTTACCCCTGGCATGTCTGGAATCACTAGCTGAAATAATCAAAAATTTAGAATCTAGAGTTATCATTAGGCCTATTCATATTAAATCAAATACTCCTATATTTGGTGTGTTAAAACCTAATGGCCAATGGCACTTGTGTGCAGACCTACGAGAATTAAACACAAAGGTACCTGTTTCAGATTGGCTCCTTCATTCATTGATCAGGGTCTTGCATAGGTTCATCGGTCAACAGTGTTTACAACATTAGACCTTACAGCTGGATACTGGTGTGCACCACTGGCTGAAGAAATTCAAAATTTGTTTGCCTTTTCTTTTGACAAATCACAATATTTGTGGTCCCGGACACCTTTTGGGTATGTCAATAGCATGATTGAGTCTGGGATATTCCTGAGCAAGGCAGCCCCGGATGCAGCTGAAAGGGGGACACTAGTTTATATGGATGATGTATTAAAATGAAGCTCTGAAAAGTCACTTCAATGAGATTACACATGTGTTAAGTCAGCTACAAAAGTCTGGGGCAAAAGTATCTTTGCAGAAAGCACAATGGTGTAAGTAAAAGGTAAATTCCTAGGACAGAGCATGGGTTAAACTCGCAAAAGAAGAAAGTGGAGGCAATATATAAACTGAAAGATCCCACTAATCTGAAAGGGTTAAAGAGTTTGTTAGGGATGACAGGTTACAAAAGGACATTTATTGAGAATTATGAAGAGATTACACAAACTTTAATGAGATTACTGAACCAGGTTGCACCCTGGATATGGGAAAAAGAACAAAGTGAGGTAGTAGCCAGGCTAAAAGAGTGCCTAATAAAAACACCATGTTTGGCATATCCAATAAAAGAACAGGACCTCTTTGTAGAAATGGGATTCACTGATCAATGCATGTCAGCAGTGTTATATCAAAAACAAGATGCGTATAACAAAACTATTGCATATGCCAGCAAAGCATTGTCACAGGTAGAGACCATGTTCACTGATTGTGAAAAAGTGCTTCTGACCATTGTCTGGGCGTTACAACATTTCCGCCTCATGACTCAAGGCGAGCAGCTAATTATTGTAACAAATCACTAGCCTTTACAATTTCTGCAAAATACGAGAATCAGATCAGGGAATTTGGCCCAGTCAAGAATTATCATTAGCACTTCAGGGGTTTCCCGTAGAAGTGAAATATGAACAAAATAAAAAGAACCAGGTTGCTCAGCGACAGGCAGAGTTGCATGCTTCTGCAGATGTATGTACACCTGATGACACAGAGCTAGAAACAAGTTTTAATGGTATCAGGTAATAACATTGCGGCAAAAATGTTGTTGCTAAAAATAATTGCAGCAAAAATGCTGTGGTTTGACCCGGTAAAGGTGTACCCCATTATACCATTTAAGGGGAACGGGGGTTGCGGGTGTGTCTCCACTCCCCTTAAATGGTATAATGGGTCCAGAGGTTGCGGGGTATCCCCCGCATCCTTTACATGATTGTGGTGCAAAAAACCATTGCATTTTTGCTGCGATATTTTGTATTCAAAGCCATTTTTGGCACAATTTTAATACATGGAACGTTAGAATGAATTTGAATCCCCACACAAAGCATTCAACGAAGAAACATGTAAGGATTTACCAACTGTCTATGTTGATGGATGCGCATACCATGTAGAAAATGATACGTGAAAAGAGTTAGTAGAAGGAACAGGAAATATATGGTTTAAAGGTAATAACATTCCAAGGGTAAGCATGAGGAAAGGTACCAGAAGTAGTCAAGTGGTAGAATTGGCCACTATTTACAAGGCAATCTCTACAGCAGTATAAAATAAACTCAAAGAAATAGTTCTAGTAACTGATTATGATTATGTGCGAAATAGCTTTGTAGAATATTTGCCTGGCTGGAAAGCGAAAGGCATGCTCACCTATAATAAGAAATCACTTAAGCATGGCAAAATGATTCAAGCCATAGACAAACATGTGTCAGAAAATGATTAGATAATACAATGGAGGAAAATATGTGGTCATTTGAAAATGCCAGGTGAGGACAAAGAAGGGAATCACAAGGCAGATCATTTAGCAATATTGGAGCTGTTATGGGGGAGTTATTACCTACAGAGCACCTGATTGGTGAAATACAGGTAGATGCGATAACACGCTCCAAGACTCCAAAAGCCGTTGAGCAGCCTGTGGAGTAATGGAGTTTTGATACTCCCAATCAGGGCTTAATCAAAGCGTAAAAAGGCAGAACTTATTCTAGGCCTATTTTATAACCATTTGTTAGATGCAGAACAAGATCCTCTGAATGAAGAAGACTGCAAAAGGAAAGAGGAATTGAGGATGTTACTTAAAAAAACAAAAAGAAAATTAGATTACATGACAGATTGATGATTCGAGAATCTGTGAAAGGCCAAATTCAATGGGTAGTGCCTTTGTCATTTCGGGGGTAGATGTTACATCATGCACACAATGCCATAACTGCAGGACACAGAGATTCCCCAGAAAACTTTGGAAATTTTAAAAGATTAGCTTATTGGCCACACATGTACCAAGATGTTGAAATCTACACCAGAGGGTGTCTAGTATGTGCCAAAAATGAGTTAGTACCATGCACACCAAAGTGTATCTTGACTTTTTAGTATGGTCTGGTATTATATTCTTGTAATTATTATATGAGGTCAAGGTGCGGGGGAGAAAAATGACAACCCTGGCATATGGGTTGTGGAAAACATGAGAACAAGATGAGTTCCCTGGTAGGGAACTTGCGTCCCCTGCACACTGCCTGGGGCTATGTAGCCAAGTCTTTCAGAATATGTAGTTAAACATTCACTCTAATTCATAAGTTAACTTTTTGACATTGCATTACTTCAGTAAAATTTTAGGCATAGCTTAGTTTGATCATTAGGTATAATAACAACAATGACTTTCATTTTTCACTTATGTACAAAAGACAATTTATAGCTTCATCTTTAGTTTGTTCAGGTTTTATTGGTCCAAACAAAAAATTGCCCAGCGCGTTTCGAGAATGGTTCTCTTCTTCAGGGGCTGTGTTATGTAAATCAAACTTTAAATCTGGTAAAAAAATCAAACAATATTCTAGATTAGATCCAGGGTACAAATTGGATTGTTTTACATCATTTCCAACATTTGTTGCTCAAACAAACAAAACATTGTAATTTAGTCTTTGACATCATCAACAGTCCAACAAAATTGTCATCATGTGAGAGAAGATAAAGGGCCAAGTGTTCAAATAATACACAATGAAGCAAATTGGTGTCAAAAAACCGAGGGGATTGTGACCTTATCTCTTTATACCTGATATTTCTTTATATCCATTATTTATGGCTGTTTAGCAACAGTAAATGAGTTAAATAGCTAAGTGATGTTACTCCTAGCAGATCGATGTTACACCTAAAGATAGTGATGATTAAAGAATGCTTACCCTGTTTCTTATTCTTAAAAAATTGAGTAAAAGGGCTTTCTCCTTCCTTGATATCAAATCGGGAATGGTTATATTCTTTGGTTCTCCAGGAGTCTCTAGGGCATATTAATATGACCTGTTTAGATAAATTGTACACCATTCTGAGTCTATTGTTATAGAGTACAATTTATAGTTCTGGTGAGTAGAATTTTAATGATTCTCAAATAATCCCAAGAATGTTTAGTAATCATTCATATGTTTCATAGTAATAATATAAACAAAGTTTACTAGGAAGTGAAGATTGTAATAGAGTCTAATGTTAGATAAACAAAATTGTGATATGAACACAGTATTTGTTCGGTAGAGAGAGAGTGATCCCTAAGGATAAAAAACCTTATATTATTAGGTTCACAATGATCAAGAACAGAGTGTAAAACACTTCCTAAGCGGTATTGTTCTGAAGAGATGAAGAAGATTCTTGTGTAATAAGCACAAGAGTAGTCCGCCGAAAAAGCGTGATGTAGTAAATGTGCCCGTTCTAGTCACAAGGGTTTAACAGTTAGCACTCCAAACCTCCTAGGAATCAAGAAACCCTGGGTTAGAGCGCATGAGTATTATTTAAGTAAGTAGAGCAGAGGTAGAGTCAGAAAGAGAGCCGCTATGGAGTACTTATTGATCTCCTGAAGTGTTCCTTCCCTGGTGTAAGGTATTGCTTGGCTCTGTGGGTGAGTACAACCCTGGATTCATTTTTGACAAACAAAATGGCTGTATTTATTGCATTGTAAGTGTGACGTCATCACGTTGCGTGCATGTACGACGTCACAAATGTAAACAAATGAGCAGATGACGGATTACTAAAAGATTAAGCGAAATAAATAAGCATAGATAACCTTATTTTTCAGAATGAATCTTGGGTGTATAAATTACTGAGATTGATTGGGATGTTTATAGGCATGCCAACAATATGATATAATGTTTTATAGAAAAAAATAGATCGTAATGTTTATAAAGAGGTATTCAATGGGAGAGGTCAAATCTTAAGCTTATCTTTATGATTTAACCTTATTGGTCATATTATGGGGGTTATTCACATAAAACATTGATAAGCAGCACACTAAATTTGAGGGAATATCTTCCTTAGTCTAAAAGACCTGGGTTTTGCAAACTGCAATCATCCACTATGTGACTTTTTAGCATTTTGAAAAGATCGTTAGATACGAGGCATTAGAGGGAATATCCTCCTTGGTCTAAAAGACTTGCGTTTGTCATAAGATGCAATCATCCATTACGGGACTTTTTAGCATGATTAGAATAGCGTCAAATACAAGGCACCAGTCAAGATACACAACTAGAGCATAATTGTGGTAATTTCACTGTCTCATATGGAGTTCACAATCTAGTCACTTGTGTTACCTCTAGTGAATGTTGTCATCAAAACATTTACTTTCCTTAGTTTGCAATCGTATTGATTCATTTTGTGATTAATTAGCACTATATCGATTTTCACCAATATAATATACACAATCAATTTGATGAAACTCCACAACATTACAAATTCCTTAGTGTAACATAATGTAGTTACTCCTATATGGTAAAGGCAGAAATTTAATGAGCATTGGAGTCTGATTTATAGAGAGGGACCCAAATAATATTCCTCATTAAGACCATGTGGTGCTAGTGCGTCAAGTTTATGTATCAAGAACAGTTCTCTCTGGGATAGTCTTTTGGCTAAATCTCCACCCCTTGGGAGGGGATGGATTACTTCTAGTATTGCCCATCTTAGTTGGGTGATGTTATGTCTATTCTCTTTAAAGTGTCTGTATACTGGTGACTTGTTGTTGCATGTTCTGATGTTTGATTTGTGTTCTGTCCAGCGTTCCTTTGCTTTCCGGATTGTCTTGCCCACGTAATATTTCCCACATGGGCATCGGAGTGTGTAGATCAAATTCTTACTGTCACAGGTCGCAAAGTCTTTCAGGGTTTTTTTTTTTACCACTGCTGGGATGTCTTATGTGGTCCCCTTTTATGATGTTGGCACAGTGTTGACAGTTCAAACATGGGTAAGTTCCAACTTTTTGTCTCCTTAGTGTGGTTTGAGTGGATTTTTTTAGGCCTTTCAGCTCTGATGAGAGTGTCCCTGAAGTTTTTACCTCTCTTATACACCAGCATTGTTGGTTCAGGAAACAGACGATTTAAATTGGGATCGGATTTGATGATAATTCTTTTTATCTGAAAGCTCTGGCTAGAAAATTTCAGAGTATGAATTTATCTTGTTGTTGTTTTTTTAGGTTGTTCCTCCAGAAGTTTAGTCCGAGATAATGGTTCTGTACGTTGGGCAGCCTTTTCTAGTATTTCATCAGGAAATCCTCTTGTTTTTAATCTTTGTTTCATGTGGTTTTTTTACACCAATTTTCTTCATTGGGCCTCATTACAAATCGCCCGGTATGGAAACAATGGTGGTGGTAAACCCGCCGCCACCGTTGTTTCCATGCCGGGCGATCACAACTCCTGCAGGCGTGAAGTGATGTTCCCGCCAGGTCTGACCTGGCGGGTTTAACACCGCCCGCCTGCAGGCGGACGAGGAAACACCGGCAGCATTATGAGATGCTGCCGGTGTTTCCATGATCCCCATTCCCATTGAGTCCCATATAGGACTCAATGGGAATGGGGATTAACACCATTCCGCCTCCGTGATTCCCGGAAAACCGGGGTTGTAATGCCCCGGTAATTCCGAGAATCACGGAGGCAGAATGGTAATACGAGTCTGGCGGTAACCAGGCGGTTTTAGCGCCTCGGTTACCGCCGGACTCGTAATGAGGCCCATTGTGTATTATTTGAACACTTGGTCCTTTACCTTCTCTCACATGATGACAATTTCGATGAACTTTTGATGATGTCAAAGACTAAATTACAATTTTTTGCTTGTTTGAGCAACAAATGTTGGAAATGATGTAAAACAATCCAATGTGTACCCTGGATCTAATGTAGACTATTGTTTAATTTCTTTACCAGATTTAAAGTTTGATTTACATAACACAGCCCCTAAAGAAGAGAACCATTCTCAAAACGCATTGGGCAATTTTTTGTTTGGACCAATAAATCCTGAACAAACTAAAGATGAAGCTTTAAGTTGTCTTTTGTACACAAGTGAAAAATGAAACAGTCATTGTTGTTATTATACCTAATGATCAAACTAAGCTATGCCTAAAATTTTACTCAAGTAATGCAATGTCAAAAAGTTAACTTATGAATTAGAGTGAATGTTTAACTACATATTCAGAAAGACTTGGCTACATAGCCCCAGACAGTGCGCAGGGGACGGGACTTCCCTAACAGGGAACTTATCTTGTTCTCACATTTTCCACAACCTATATGCCAGGGTTGTTATTTTTCTCCCCGCACCTTGAGCTCATTTAATAATTACAAGAATATAATACCAGACCATACTAAAAAGTCAAGATACACTTTGGTGTGCATGGTGCTAACTCGTTTTTGGTTCTTTGTATTACCCTTGATAGGGTTGGCATAAACATACACCTGCACCCACCCATAGAAATATGTCATTTTCAAAAATCAATTCACTAACAGACAAATCAGCAACTACTTTTGTTTTTAATGAAGAAGAAGCTGATCGGATATTAGGTCTCACTAAAGACACCAAGAAAGAATCATCAGGAGATGATAATCCAGACAGATTCATCTTTAAATTTGAGAAACTGATTAGGAGGGAGAACTCCCAAAAGATGCATGCAACTACCCTTGCACAATATTATAAAAGCAAAAAGATTCCAAGAGGATTAAGGGTCTATCTACGACAAACTCTATGTAAAGACAACCAACTTTTTGTGAAACGATGGGAACAAATCTTGAACAAATGTTCATTAGACCTTATTCTTTTGACCATCGAAGAACTAGCAAAATCTTTGTCATCTATCAAAGAAGAGATTGAAGATCTAACAAAACAACTGTCCAAACTTAAATCAGCGGATGATCTAAAAAAACATCTTAGAAGATACAAACAGAAAACTTGATGGATATAAAAGAGAGATTGAACAAAGGAAAATCTGAAAATGTCGGAGCAATACCTTAGATTACGCACGTGACATCGTATATACGTGGCAAGATTTCTATAATTATCAAAGACCTGCACCCACAAGACCACCAAGTCCGACAGGACCAGCAGATAATACTGAAAGCAGCAATATCACAAGTGGTGAAAACGAGACTACAAACCAGACACCATCAACAAGCCAAACAAGTACCCCCCCACCCCCAACTGGGGCAGAAGTACCAGCATCAACACACCCAAGCACAGCATCCACAACAATTCCCAAACCCCCTTTTTTAGGAGGAGGAAAAGAAAACAAAGAACGAAGTGCAAATAACTGAATCAATTGTATTAAACATTTCATCTAAACAACTAACCAAAACTCAAATTGACACTCTTAATTTGGGCTTATCCTTCATTCCAACAAGCAACACCACAATGTTTGAAGAAGACGTCAATCTGTTTAAACTAATAAGAAAAATGGAATTGAAAGAATTCTTTGATTCAGTCCCAGGAACAGCCGAAAAAAGAAAAACCTGCGATTATTTGGAATTAAGAAATAAAAGCTCTTTCTATCCTCAAATCAATCATCCCATAATCAACCTTTTTAACCTCAAAACAGCGAAAGACCTCAGACGAATCAAATATTCCTCCACCAACAGAATAAACATCAGGAAACACCAACTGAAAATAATCAAAGAATTAGCTGAGGACTCATCCATCACTTTGAAACCAGCAGACAAAGGGGGAGCCCTGGTACTAATGAATTTTACAATAAAGGATGTTTGAACTTGTTAAACGACCAAAGTACTTACCTGGTTTTGGATTCTGACCCAATACTGTCCATCAAAGAAGTGGTTTAGAAGACCATTGAGAAAGCCTTGCAAATGGAATGGATCACGGACCAGACAAGTGATTTTCTAACTAACAAATTTCCGGTCACACCGTTTTTTACTCATTACTTAAAATTCTTAAAAACAAAACCAATCCGACATTCAAGCCAATTGTAGCAGGAACTGAAGGTATATTCCATCCGTTGGCAATCTACCTGGATCGAGCTCTACAACCACTGGTACAGAAGTCCTCAACATATCTAAAAGACACTGCTCATTTCTTAAGGCTACTCAAGGAAACACAGATTGACAATCCCTCAGTGATCCTATTCACCCTTGATGTGAATAGCTTTTACACATCCATTCCCCACAACCAGGGAATAGAGGCACTTGAATGGTTTCTTTTGAACCACCACAACATCTTGATTCATAAAGTATTCGCAATAGAGTTGATAAACATCATCCTCTACAACAACTATTTCCGGTATAAAGGAAAATACTACTTGCACATCTGGGACATCAATGGGGTCAGCAGTAGCCCCAGCCTATGCTAACATCTTTATGTTCCACTTTGAACAAACATATGTACTGAATAAAGACCAATGGAAGAACAACATTATTTGCTGGAAATGTTACATTGATGACATCTTTGGGATCGGGCAAGGACTGAAGAACTCCAACAATTCTTTGATTACTTAAACAAATGCCACAAAGGAATTGCCTTTACCTTGGAAATTGGCTGACCAAATATACATTTCTTGGATGTCAACATCACGAAAGTGTGTACTGATCTAGTCAACAGCATCTACAGAAAACCCACAGACACCAACAACATACTCCATTTTGGGAGCTTTAATCCGACACACCTAAAGGATAATCTTCCTTACAGTCAACTACTACGACTGAAAAGAATCACCTCAGATACAAATCATCTTCAAAATGAATATGAGGACATGAAACAAGGATTAAAAAAAAGAGGATTTCCTGATGAAATACTAGAAAAGGCTGTCCAACGTACAGAACCTTTATCTCTGACTAAACTTCTGGAGGAACAACCTAAAAAAACAACAAGATTAATTCATACTCTGAAATTTTCTAGCCAGAGCTTTCAGATAAAAGGAATTATCACCAAAAACTGGGACTTTATCAAATCCGATCCCAATTTAAATTGTCTGTTTCCTGAACCACCAATGCTGGCGTATAAGAGAGGTAAAAACTTCAGGAACACTCTCATCAGAGCTGAAAGACCTAAGAAATCCACTCAAACCACACTAAGGAGACAAAAAGTTGGAACGTACCCATGTTTGAACTGTCAACACTGTGCCAACATCATAAAAGGGGACCACATAAGACATCCCAGTAGTGGTAAAAAATTACCCCTGAAAGACTTTGTGACCTGTGATAGTAAGAATTTGATCTAAACACTCCGATGCCCCTGTGGGAAATATTATGTGGGCAAGCAAATCCGGAAAGCAAAGGAACGCTTGACGGAACACAAAACAAACATCAGAACATGCAACAACAAGTCACCGGTATACAGACACTTTAAGAATAAGGAAGATATTCCCTCAAATGTAGTGTGCTGCTTATCAATATTTTATGTGAATAACCCCCATAATATGACCAATAAGGTTAAATCATAAAGATAAGCTTAAGATTTGACCTCTCCCATTGAATACCTCTTTATAAACATTACGATCTATTTCATTCGTTTTTTTTCTATAAAAAATGATATCATATCATTGGCATTCCTATAAACATCCCAATCAATCTCAGTAATTTATACACCCAAGATTCATTCTGAAAAATAAGGTTATCTATCCTTATTTATTTTGCATAATCTTTTAGTAATCCGTCATCCGCTCATTTGTTTACATTTGTGATGTCATGCATGCACGCAACGTGATATCATCACACTTACAATGCTATAAATACCGCCATTTTGTTTGTCAAATATTTATCCAGGGTTGCACTAAGCCACGGAGCTAAGCAAAACCTTACACCAGGGAAGGAACACTTGAAGAGATCAATAAGTACTCCATAGTGGCTCTCTTTCTGACTCTACCTCTGCTCTACTTACTTAAATAATACTCATGCGCTCTAACCCAGGGTTTCTTGATTCATAGGAGGTTTGGAGCGCTAACTGTTAAACCCTTGTGACTACAAAGAGCACATTTACTACATCACGGTATTTCAGCGGACTACTCTTGTGCTTATTGATTAACAATCTTCTTCATCTCTTCAGAACAATACCGCTTAGTAAGTGTTTTAGACTCTGTTCTTGATCATTATGAACCTAATAATATAAGGTTTTGTATCCTTAGGGATCACTCTCTCTCTACCGAACAAATACTGTGTTCATATCACAATTTTGTTTATCTAACATTAGACTCTATTACAATCTTCACTGCCTAGTAAACTTTGTTTATATTATTACTAGGAAACTTATGAATGATTACTAAACATTCTTGGGATTATTTGAGAATCATTAAAATTCTACTCACCAGAACTATAAATTGTACTCTATAACAATAGACTCAGAATGGTTTACAATTTATCTACACAGGTCATATTAATATGCCCTAGAGACTCCTGGAGAACCAAAGAATATAACCATTCCCGATCTGCAATAAAGGAAGGAAGAAGGCCCTTTTACTCGATTTTGAAAGAATAACAAACTGGGTAAGCATTCTTTAATCGTCACCATCTTTAGGTGTCACATCTCTCTGCTAGGAGTAACATCACTTAGCCATTTAGCTCATTTACCGTTGCTAAACAGCCATCAATAATGGATATGAAGAAATATCAGGTATAAAGAGATAAGATCACAATCCCCTTGGTTTTTTGACACCAATTTGCTTCATTGTGTATTATTTGAACACTTAGCCCTTTCTTTATCTTCTCTCACATGATGACAATTTCGTTGAACTTTTGATGATGTCAAAGACTAAATTACAATTTTCTGTTTGTTTGAGCAACAAATGTTGGAAATGATGTAAAACAATCCAATTTGTACCCTGGATATAATGTAGACTATTGTTTAATTTATTTACCAGATTTAAAGTTTGATTTACATAACACAGCCCCTGAAGAAGAGAGCCATTCTCAAAACGCGTTGGGCAATTTTTTGTTTGGACCAATAAATCCTGAACAAACTAAAGATGAAGCTTTAAGTTGTCTTTTGTACACAAGTGAAACATTAAACAGTCATTGTTGTTATTATACCTAATGATCAAACTAAGCTATGCCTAACATTTTACTCAAGTAACGCAATGTCAAAAAGTTAACTTATGAATTAGAGTGAATGTTTAACTACATATTATGAAAGACTTGGCTACATAGCCCCAGACAGTGTGTAGGGGACGGGAGTTCCCTAACAGGGAACTTATCTTGTTCTCACGGTGTCTAATATGTGCACAGTTTATACTTGTGTCACCTACTCATTCAGCACCGTTGATGCAAAGGGATTTCACCCTTCCATGCTCTGATTTAAAAATCGACTATGTTGGGCCCATAAAAAGATCAGCAAGGGGAAACAGGTACATGCTGACAGTAACTTGTCTAATGTCCAAATGGGTGGAGTGCCTTACAGCCCCGGAATGCAGTGCGCAAAGGGTGGCCACTTTACTGGTAAATCATATTTTTTCAAGATTTGGTTTACCTCAAAGGATAGAGTCAAACCGAGGAAGTCATTTCACAACAATATGGCAAATTTTGGGTGTGAAGAGAAAACTACACATTTCCTGCTGGCCCTCCTCTTCTGGGGGAGTGGAACGGTTTAACAGGACAATAGTTGACATTTTAAAGAAGTTTGTAGCTAAAGCAGGGTCTAGTTGGAATTTACGGCTTCCATCGGTACTAATGGCTAACAGGTTGACGCCCGCTGCATCAACAAATCTCAGCCCCATGAAATATTGACAGTAAGCAAAATGTTTCTGGGTGGTGCTAGGGAGTCCAACGCCAATATGGATGCACTTCTCTAGACTGAACGCAGAACCGGCCATGTGGGGGGGTTGCATACATACCCATCGAGCAGGAATTAGAAACCTGACAGCAGGAGACCTAGCTCAAGGTGTCGGCGCCCAGCGGTCCGAGTCAGGTAGTTGGCGGAGCTCTGAAGGTGGTGGGAAGCGACCTCAAGGCCTTGCAGCAAAGAAGATCTGGAGGCACGCCTCAACCCTGGCCCCAGAGTTGAGGCATTGGTGAGGACGTGTGGTCAGGGGTGAGAGACTCACTGTGCCCCGCTGCAGCAAGAGTGAGGAAACTCCGAGCAGTGATCCGCTTTGGAGACTGGGGGGCGCTGATACCCTCCCACCGTGGAGGATGGAGCAGCCCTACACCAGCTGCCCTGATTGAGTGTCGAGCTGAGGAGTGCAGGAGATGGCCATGAGCACCCCGTGCTATTGGAGCTGGAGTTTAACAGAGATCTGCATTGGGAACATGAAAGCAGAATGGAGGGGACGGCAGGAAGCAGGACCGACAACACAATCAGGCACCAAAGAGTGCAGTAAGCCTGGATGGAGTGTATCATGTGGGCAGGCACTACAGAGAGCTGCGAGGAAGCCCCCACCATTGCGATCAGGGGCTGTGAGACAAGGACAGCCTAATTAACACTGCAGTGACCGTGCATCTGAAACTGGGATTGAAGCATGACTGAAAGCCCCGCTATTAGCAGAGATTGAGCCCTGCCCAGCCGAGAGTGACCACCACAGCAGGCACAGGGAGATCAGGGTGATCAGTCACCTGGCTGGGAGACACGGGCAGCGATGAAGACACTGATGGGTCAGAGGCCCCCTACTTACCGGTGCGATCTGCCATGGGGGTGTGCTGAGGGGAACATTACGGGAGCCCTGACACAGGAGGGGAAGAAAAATGAGGCTACTGCACCCGGCAACAACCAGCCTGACAGGTCACCTAGGCCAGCGTGATAACGGGGCTGGGACAGACCAGTCAAGGTGAGAGGGCCTGGGATGGTGCTGTAAGGGACCCCAAGCCAGGATACTGCTGAAGGGGACAAAGAGGGGTGAGCTTTGAGGGATACTAGCAGCCCAACCATGGCTGAGTTGAGTAGAGCTGAGCCCGGGTGCAAAACTGTCAGAGTGACATTAGCTGCATGCAATGTGAGTAGCTTGCCCCCACTGGAAGCCCCGCTCATGAACAGTGAGGCGGTTGAACAATATGGAAAACTAGTTGGATGAGTGGCAGCTTTCCCTGTAACCAGATCATAGAGTGCTCCGGGGGCACACAATAAAACACAAGCAGGGTCTCCTGTGGGAACCAACTCTTGGATCAGGAAGGAACTGGCATAACTGACTTGCACCCAGACGAGGAGCGAAGGACAAATCGACTATGTTGGGCCCATTAAAAGATCAGCAAGGGGAAACAGGTACATGCTGACAGTAACTTGTCTAATGTCCAAATGGGTGGAGTGCATTCCAGCCCTGGATTGCAGTGCGCAAAGGGTGGCCACTTTACTGGTAAATCATATTTTTTCAAAATTTGGTTTACCTCAAAGGATAGAGTCAAACCGAGGAAGTCATTTCACTAGTGCATTGATGACAACAATATGGCAAATTTTGGGTGTGAAGAGAAAACTACACATTTCCTGCTGACCCTCCTCTTCTGGGGGAGTGGAACGGTTTAACAGGACAATAGTTGACATGTTAAAGAAGTTTGTAGCTAAAGCAGGGTCTAGTTGGGATTTACAGCTTCCATTGGTACTAATGGCTATCAGGTTGACGCCCGCTACATCAACAAATCTCAGCCCCATGAAATTTTGACAGTTAGAAAAATGTTTCTGGGTTTCTCTAGGGAGCCCGACGCCAAGATGGCTGCACTTCTCTAGACTGAATGCAGAACCGGCCATGTGGGGAGGTCGCCAACATACCCATTGACCAGGAATTAGCAACCTGACAGCAGGAGACCTAGCTCAAGGTGTCGGCGCCCAGCAGTTCGAGTCTGGTCGTTGGCGGAGCTCTGAAGGTAGTGGGAAGCGACCTCAAGGCCTTGCAGCGAAGAAGATCTGGAGGCACGCCTCAACCCTGGCCCCAGAGTTGAGGCATTGGTGAGGAAGTGTGGTCAGAGGTGAGAGACTCACTGTGCCCCGCTGCAGCAAGAGTGAGGAAACTCTGAGCAGTGATCCACTTTGGAGACTGGGGGCGCTGATACCCTCCCACCATGGAGGATGGAGCAGCCCTACACCACCTTCCCTGATTGAGTGTCGAGCTGAGGAGTGCAGGTGATGGCCGTGAGCACCCTGTGCTATTAGAGCTGGAGTTCAACAGAGATCTGCATCGGGAACACAAAAGCAGAATGGAGGGGGCGGCAGGAAGCAGGACCGACAACACAATCAGGCACCAAAGAGTGCAGTAAGCCTGGGTGGAGTGTATCAGGTGGGCAGGCACTACAGAGAGCTGCGAGGGAGCCCCCACCATTGCAATCAGGGGCTGTGAGACAAGGACAGCGTAATTAACACTGCAGTGACCTCGCATCTGAAACTGGGATTGAAGCATGACTGAAAGCCCCGTTATTAGCAGAAATTGAGCCCTGCCCAGCCGAGAGTGGCCACCACAGCAGGCACAGGGAGATCAGTGTGATCAGTCACCTGGCTGGGAGACACGGGCAGCGATGAAGACACTGATGGGGCAGAGGCCCCCTACTTACTGGTGCGATCTGCCATGGGGTGTGCTGAGGGGAACATTACAGGAGCCCTGACACAAGAGGGGAAGAAAAATGAGGCTACTGCACCCGGCAACAACCAGCCTGACAGGTCACCCAGGCCAGCGTGATAACGGGGCTGGGACAGACCAGTAGAGGTGAGAGGGCCTGGGATGGTGCTGTAAGGGACCCCAAGCCAGGATACTGCTGAAGGGCAAAAAGAGGGGTGAGCCTTGAGGGATACTAGCAGCCCAACCATGGCTGAGTTGAGTAGAGCTGAGCCCGGGTGCAAAACTGTCAGAGTGACATTAGCTGCATGCAATGTGAGTAGCTTGCCCCCACTGGAAGCCCCGCTCATGAACAGTGAGGCAGTTGAACAATATGGAAAACTAGTTGGATGAGTGGCAGCTTTCCCCGTAACCAGATCATAGAGTGCTCCGGGGGCACACAATAAAACACAAGCAGGATCTCCTGTGGGAACCAGCTCTTGGATCAGGAAGGAACTGGCATAACTGACTTGCACCCAGACGAGGAGCGAAGGACACGACTGATATAGCCATTGCCAACTGGCCCGGGCGAGATGACACAGAGACCGCCCTCAGTAAATTAGCAGAGTGCGGGACGCCCCCTCAGCTCGGGCCATCAGGAACAACAGAGTTCCATCGCCGAGAGGGGGCACAACCTCTTATTGTATGGAAAACCAATACCCCTGCCCCAATACAGGCCCGGCACTGGTGCGCAGGCAGAGCTCGACCAGGAAATCTCTACAGTGATACCGGACGACAGCGAGCCCCTCCAAGTGTGGCAACAGTGAACCAGGAGAGTAGCAGGGTGGTGGAAAGTGAGCTGTATGGCTAAAGGAAATAAGAGACAGTCCCGCCTGACCTATTTCCAGGGAGAAGGACTAAATAAAGAAAGTGACAGGATGTCTGCGGCCCATGATAACGCAGCTAAGGAACCTTTACTGTGTGGAGAGGAGCTCCCTGTGAGCTCATATGGAGGATCCTAGCAATCTGAATTGAGCCAAGTACTTCCCGAGATGAGGTCAGGCTTTGCATCTATCAATACAAAGCTGGACGGGATGGCCTATAAGTTGGACAGGATGCAAGAGCACATCGAAAAGGAAAGTGGGAGGATATCAGAAGCTGAACACTGTGTGGGGCCCCTGGAAGACACTAGCGGTGAGACAGTGCTAGCCATTCAGGAACTGCAAAGAGATGTTAGACTGATCAAGGAAAATAATTAGGACCTTTAGGCAAGTACCTGGAGAAATAAAATCAGTGTGGTAGGAGTGCCGGAATCGGTCCCACAGCGGAATATGGAGGTCTTCATGAAGAGTTTAATTAAGGAGGTCCTGCAGCAGCCCCCGTTATCAACTCAGTTCCTGGTGGAAAGAGCGCACCGGGTATCGCAAATAACCCGCAGACTGGGACAGAGTCCTCGCCTGATCATTGCATGTATATTAAACTATAGAGACCGAGATATAGTTCAGTGGCCAGGGAACTTGGGGACCTCATGTACAAGAACGCCAGACTCTCCTTCTATCCAGACTTTACTCCATCAGTCCAGAGAGCCCACCTTTCCTTCCTGGAAGCAAAGTGAGCTCTTCGCGACTGGGGAATACAGTATGCCATGCTGTACCCATCCAAGTTACGAGTCCAACATGGAGAACAGGCCCACTTCTTTACTGACCCAGGAGCAGTGCATACATTTTTAGAGTCACTCCCGAAGAACCGTCCTGACCAATGATGGAGGGGCATCGGCCTGCATGAGGTGGTTGGTAGAACTATTGTATTGTGTATATAACAGTCTGTGCTGCTCAATGAATTAACAGGGCCAAGAATGCTTAGAACAACAAGTATATCGAGATCGTTGTTGAATATGTGATTTGACGAAAATGTAATGAATCAGTCCTGTAGCGAAAGGCGAAGAAGCTAATGTGACCTCCCCACTACGTCTGGGGAGTTCAGTGGTCACTTGGATCACAGTGTCTGGTGCCCCCGGGCAGTGTCCCAGGGTGAACCAGTTGTTGTGGGTAATAGGGAGGTGGGGATATGTCACTGCGAGTTGGGGAGGGCAGTGTGGGTAGGGGAGGGTGGTGCTGGGGGAGTGCGGGGTGGATGGGGGAGGGTTTTGGGAAGGTGTTTTGGGGAATGTTGGGGGTTAATTTGGAAAAATGATTCACATCTTATAGACAGAGGAACCTGCAGAGATACAGCTTTCATCAGAATTGGGGAATGACGGCTGCATGTATACGATATGCAATGACGGTCAAAGTACTTAGCTGGAACATGCGAGGTCTTAATAACCAGCGCAAGGAAACACACTTAGTGAGTAGAGCGAATGAGGGAGTCACCAGGTCCTGGGGAGACTGCCGGCACTACACCTCATATTCAACATACTCTGCGGAAGTGATGACCCTTGTGCACAAATCGTTGGACTTCCACACGTCTGAAATGATTATAGACCCAAATGGCAGATCCGTAATTGTGTCCGGCTGCCTGGGCACCACAATGGTCATGTTTATTAATGTTTACGGATCCAACGTGGATAATGCATGATTTTTTGAGTCACTGGTGAATAAGTGTCACAGGTTTCTTCAAACTTGCTTGGTTTGTGCGGGAGACCTCAACATCATGCTAGATCCACAGAGAGATAGATCAGTAGGGGGGGCCGCCCATGATCTAAGGCAGCGCAGGTAGTAATGGGGCGTATGCAGGAACTGGAGTTGAGAGATGTGTGGAGGTTGCTGCGCCCGGAGGAGAGGGAGTACTCATTTCACTCGACGGTGCATGGGACCTCCTCGCAACTGGCCTACATACTGGGCCGCCCATCTTTGATACACCAGACATCTGACTGTGTCCTCCTCCCAGAACACTATCTGACCATTCACCGCTTCTCTGGTCGGTGAGCCCGGAGGGGGAGAGAGAGCAACGTCCCTTCTGGAGATTTAAGTCTGCGGCGCTGTCGGACTTAGTGTTTAAGAGTGAAGTGCACGACTTAATTAAATCATACTTCAGTGTGAATCTGGGCTCAGTGCCTGCGATGAGCACTATCTGGGAGGCATTTAAAGTGGTGCCTTGGGGTGGTTGCCTGTCCTTGGAGTTGGGTATACTAAAACAATTTGCAGACAGCTAACAGAAGCAGAGGTAAAAATCAAGTGACTAGAATGACAGGTAGACGAGGAGGGTGGGGCTCAGGCCCAAGACTAAAATAAAGGAAGACCTGGTAAAATTCAATGACCTGGCGGAAAGGAAACTTAAGTACTTTGCGTGCCCAGCCATGGCACACACATAGGAGAGGAAGGTAAACTGTAGGCATTGATGGTTCTCCACGAGAGAGGAAGCATAGATATAGCAGCAGTAAGAACTTCGGAGGGGACAATAGTGGTGAAACAGGGGGACATAGCAGACACCCTCTGTCACTACTATAAGAACTTATATGCTTCTAAGGGGGCACTATCCAGGGAGGAACTGGAGGGCTACATCAGGGAGGCTGCCCTCCCTGTGCTGAGTGAGGAGGTGGTAGTGGCGCTGAGCACCCCCATTACAACATATGAGGTCCTCCACGCGATCTGTGCCATACCCTCATCTAAGGCACCTGGCAAAGACGGTATCACGGCCGAGTTCTATAAGCAGTGGGGGCCAGAGGTAGCACAACACATGCTAAAGGTGTGGGAGGAGGGTATGAGAGAAGGGCGTCTCACTTCAACAATGCGGGAAGCTGTAATCACATTAATCCTAAAGCCAGATAAAGACCCCCTAGACTGTTCCTCGTACTGGCCAATATCGCTACTGAACCTTGACACAAAAATATTCGCTAAGATTCTGGTGGACCGGCTCCCCCACATATATCCCGTATAATATATGTAGATCAACCAGGCTTCATACCCGGCAGGTCGACCTCATCCAACCTGCGTAGACTCTTTGCAATTCTGGCCCAGATCGATCCCAACATGCAGGCTGTGGCAGTAGTACTGGACATGGAGAAAGCTTTTGACTCTGTGGAATGAGACTACCTGTTTGAGGTGTTGCGTCAGGTGGGAACCCCACCATATTACTTGTCTGTAGTAAAGCTGCAATAAGCGGGGTCAAACGCATGCATAGGGATGGGTGGCACTAGCTCTAAGCCATTCGCGGTAGGGCAGGCGACCAGACAGGGCTGCCCACTTTTGTCCCTGCTCTTTGGCGTGGTGAATGAGGAGATGGAGGCCAGCTGCAGAATGACCATGGGACTCGCGGCCTTGCCCTGGGGGGCACCAGTGATCTGCTGTCACTACATGTCAATGATGCGATCCTATATCTCAAAGACCCGGTGACCAACCTAGCTCCGGTGTCAAACGAGATGATGGGATTCGGAGCGGCTTCAGGCCTGAGGTTGAATAAAGGGAAATCTACTCTGTTTCCACTGAACAAGAGTACTGAGAGACCACCTGATACAGAGGGATATAGATGGGAGCAACGGGCCATCACATATTTGGGAGTGAGGGTTAGTAGAGATGCCCGGACACTACTGGCGGACAACCACCTACAATATTTGCAAACTCTGAAAGTGAAGGTTGAAAAGTGGAGTAGGCTCCCTCTCTCGTTGTTGGGCAGAATAGCAGTGCCTAAAATGGTGGTCATCCCCAAACTGTTCTATATTTTTCAGAATATCCCAGTGTGGCCGGGGGTAGGATACTTTGCTGATTTGAAAACCCAACTGATCAAACTCACTTGGTATCCACAAAGTCCACAAATCAGCTTTGAAACATTAATCTTACCATGGGACGGGGGGGGTGTGATGCTGGAAATGCATCTGAGGGACAGGGCCTCTGAATCCTTGTCCTTTTTCTGTTTTTACCGTGTGTTCTGTTATGTTTTCTGCCCAGGAGTCCATGTGGGACTCCTGGCAGTGCAGCTCTCTTTTGGTTTGGTGAACAGACCCATGGGATACCCTTATGGCACCCATGGGTAGGGGTACAACCCTGTGCCCCTAGTGTATGTTTTTGGGCACCTGTGGGTGGCCCACAGAGCAGGGTATGGGCTGGTGGCAGCTCCATGCTGAATTTGACAGGTGCTCTGGGTATCCTCCATTTTGGGATACCCAGGCCCTGCCATTGGGATCAGTTGATTCCTGATAGAAACAAGATGGCCCCTGTGGCCTCTTGCTTTCTATTGCCTGTTGTCTTGTTTTTCCCAAAGTCCTGGGAAGCCCTGACTCTGTCCCTTCCCCCTGACTGGCTGTTGGGTGGAAGTTCCATATATGGTATTGTTGTGAAGGCCCAGCTAGACTGACTGGAGCCTTCCCAGTGACTGTATGTTATGGGTACCTCCTGTGGGTGGGACCTGGGTGAATGGAGTGTGTGACCAATATACACTCCTTGTTGTGGTTGTCTGGTTTCTGGCATATGAGACAAAGACTGAGACAGCCCTGCCCGAAACTGGCCTGAATGCAGTGTGTAGTGTTGAATGCCTGGGTACTTGTTCCAATCCACATTCCTTGTTGTGAGTGTCTGGAAGGGAGGAGTGTGGCCTGAATGCACTGTGTGCCTGATTGGCTGACTGACTGCATGAATGCCCTGCAGTGTGATTGGCTGCTGTGTGTGTGCCAGCAGTGTGGATGAGAGAGAGGATAGTATATCTGGGGACCTCTCACCACTGGAAAGGTGTTCAGAAGTTCAGAAGTGTCCAGAAGCTGAGTCTCCACTCAAGAGTAACTGGAACTGCTGATCCTCGACGTCCAGCTGGAAGAAGAAGACTTGCTGTGGCATTTGCTTCGACCGATCCGAAGGCTGTCGAAATTCGTCGAGGACTGACCCGAGAGAGGACCTGGTAAGGCGCCCTCTTCCCGTGCTCCGAGGGACCATCGAGCACCGCTCCATCTTCGCCGAAGCGCCCTGGAAGACAGGTCCTCGAAAGGCTGTCGACCCGAGACGGGACCGCCGAGGAGATCGAAGTGAAGCACCCGGACATCGACGCCGTCGAAGTCCATTGCCGTCGACCAGGGTTCGCAGGTTTGTGGAACCGCTGGAGGCCCGTCGAAGTTGTGTTGCCCAGCCGGGGGAACCACTTGACGCCGTGCCGCCGACGACCGGAGCCGTCCGCTCCTTTGCCTAAGAACATCCAATCGAAGGACTCTCTCGACCGCATCGTCGACCGCTTATCCTGCCGGAGAAAGTCGAGGCCGACCAACGCGCCGAGGAGAAACCTGCCGGTGGGTTTCCCGCCACCCGACGACCTCAAAGACCCGGACGACTCGACGCCCTTGCTGGGCTCCCGTCTCTACAATCTTTGCGGTCCAGAACTATTGTCATCGAGGTGCCCCGCACACCTCCGCCTTGCAGGACGCCGACGCCCCGACGCCGACGAGCACCGCTCGGACGAAGCTGCCGCCTCTTCGACATCATTCCACCTCGTTTGTCTACGGACGTTCGACGCCCCGTGCCTCCCGCTTGAAAGGGAAGGCATTCAAGAAGGGCCGTCGATTCCCCGTCGCCGAACAGCGAGTCCCTCGACGTTAGTCGACGCCTCTTCGAGGAACTCGACTCCACCAGGTACATTGGGGGGGTAAAAACATTATAGGGGAAAATAAGACTTGCAGAGCGATACATGGACTGGGCTTGTGCTATATCTTTCTTTACAGGTTGCCCAGGTGGGGGGATCTCCACACAGAACTGTGCCTAGTGGCAGGGGTCAGTATTCTGCCTATTGCTCAACCATCTTATTTTCTCTCCTCTCTCTATTGCTGGTTTCACTCTATTGGTCTGTGTGACATTGTACAGTATTGTTCATGCACTTCAATGAGATCTAGGGTGGTACCACTTTAGGATTGTAAATATTTGTCATTGTAGATTTTGCCGGAGTACAAAGTGAGTTATCATGATGAATGTACATAACCTTAACTATTGATTATATAAAGACTGTGTTCTAACCCATACAGAGTGTGGATATTCCTTTGTGGGGGGCTTGGGGATACACTGTACTTAAGAACCAGCCTGCATCACCTCCTGAGAAGCTAGGCCTTGATTGCTCGACCATTGCTACCGAATAGAGAATCTTGGCTGGGGTCTCCTGTGCCTCTCCTCCACCATATAGGGAGTGGGAGTACAGACACCCCCCACCGGTCGTTGAGATCCGTTCTCTCACACTGGTGGCAAGCGGTGGGATGCTTATGGTTTTAAGAATCAGTGTATAACCGTGCCACTTACAAAGGATATTTGCCCTTTATTGAATTAAAGTTTAGTTGTGTACAAGGTAACTGCATTACAAACAATGGAGTCTATTGCGAATGGCAAATTAACTCGGATGAGCTTGGAGGCTCTCCAGAGTGCTTGTGAAGCTAGGGAGTTAGACTTTGTGGATAAGTCTAGGGCTGAGCTGATAGCTGCCCTGGTGGACTACCAGACTGATAGTGAAACTCTTGATGAGGGGGGGAATGCAACCAATGAGGACTCTGCCCCTGGGGTTTCAGCTGAATCTGTTTCTGGGAATGCCACCATTCCTGCTGCCTCTGTTCCAAACTCTAGCAATTCCTTAGAACTTGAGTTATTAAGGATGAAATTGGCCTTTGAATACCGCAAGTTGGAAATAGATGCTGAGCTTAAGAAAGAGGAATTGGCTCAACAAGTGGAGCTCAAGAATCGGGATCTTGAACTCAAAAATAAGGACCTTGAACTCAAGAGCCAGGACACTGAATGTCAGAGGATCCAGCTAGAGAAAGCTAGAGTGGAGACTTCAGCTAGATCCAGTGAGAGTGTCAGGTCCCCAGCCACCAAGTTTATGAAAGATTTGGTTGGTGTATTTGTGGAGGGTTCGGATATCCTCCAATGGATTGAAGCGTTTGAAATGGCTTGTGAGATTCATGATGTGGATAAAAGAGATTGGGCGAAGTGTTTGTTAAGCAGAGTGCCTCAAACCGGGTATGACTGTATTCTGAAGCTGAGTGTGGAAGAAAGGGGTCAGTACAAGTGTATGAAGTCTGCTTTGATTGCCAAGTTCGGCAAGACACCTACCCAATACCTTAGAAGGTTCAGGGATTTTAAGAAAAAGGAGAATATGTCTTGGGTTGACTGGGTGAGTGCTGCGCACATGAACATGATGGGGTGGATCGATGGATACAAGGTTAAGACTTTTGTTGAATTGTCCCACCTCTTGTTTTTTGAGCATTTCTCTGAAGCCTGTTCACCAGAGCTGCGTCAGTATGTGGCTGACCAGAACATTTTGGACCCCTTTAAGCTGGCTAGGTTGGCTGACAAGTGGGTCTCCCACCGGGTGTCCCCTAAGGACTCCAGTGGGAAGGACAAGGATAAAGAGAAGGGGGCCTCTCAGAAGGCTGAGGAGTCCCCCAAGCAATCACAGTCGGGTAAACCAAAACCTTCCTCTCCTAAGACCCAAAAATCTAGTGGGGATAAGTCATCTGGGGGTGGGAATAAGAGTAGTGGTCCACCTGCTGCAAAGCAGGCTCCCAGTGGTTCCAGTACCGTACCCCGCACTCCTGGCGCTTGTTGGGACTGTGGGGCTCTGGATCACAGAAGGGGTGACCCCAAGTGTAAAGGTAAGGCACTTGGAGTACAGGCTGTCAGCCTGACCTACCCTTACCCCGTGTCTGAGGTGGAGGCCACTGTCCTCCCCTCCTCTGCCGGTATCACATTTGGTGCTCCGGTGGAGATTTCCTTAGTGTCCCTTGGGGTCTGGGACCAGTACGCGGAAGTACTGGCGACTATCCCACAGAACACCCGTAGATTTTTGAGAAGTGTCCTCTTGAATGGCCAGCCTTCTACTGGTTTGAGAGACACTGGGGCAAGCATGACAGTGGTGGACAGGACCCTGCTCAAGCCAGAGGACTATGAAGGTGCTCCTCTGCAAACCACCAGGTTAGCTGGTGGGCCTCCCAAATTATCACCTGTAGCCTTAGTCACACTCATGATTGGAGACAAGACAGCGAAGCTTCCTGTCCTGGTTCAGGACAATGTCCCTGCTAACATTTTGTTAGGGAATGATCTAGTAGAGTTGGGGTTGATCTCGGATGGTCTTCCCATGACTGCTGCTGCCGTCACTAGATCACAGGTGACATCGGGTCTGGCTGTGGGTCAGATACCCGAGCCAAAGGCGAGGCCTAAGGCACGAAGAAGGAGGAAGACCAAGAAGGCCACCCCTGTGGAGGGAGCACCTTCTCTTCCTGCCGCACCCATTGGGATCTATGCTCCGGACGGGCTGGGTCCAGTGGAAAACCCAAACTCAACTCCTTTGGGAGAAGAGGCAGAAGACTCCCCTGTGGGAGAGGTTCTTAACCCGGAGGATCATCCCGACCTTCAATGCTTGTTAGCTGAAGGGGGACCCTCCCGGGCGGACTTCTGTAAGGGACAGAGAGAGTGCCACTCTCTCGAGGGACTGAGGAAACAGGCCCTGGCCCAGGCACAAGGAGAGGTGCCTAGGAATTTCCGGATTTATTGGGAGGGTGAGCTCCTTGTTAGTGAGCCCACTAAGCCTGAACCTGGTGCCCGCAAGAGGTTGGTGGTACCCCAGGTTTACAGGCCCTTCCTACTGCAGTTGGCGCATGAGGTGCCCTTGGCTGGTCATCTTGGGACCAAGAAGACTAAGCAGAGGCTCTCTGCCCATTTCTACTGGCCACGGATGGGAGTAGAAGTGGAGTCCCACTGCAGGACCTGCCCAACTTGTCAGTTGTCTGGCAAGACTGGAGGCAGTGTCATTGCCCCACTGCAGCCATTACCAGTGGTTGGCACACCATTTGAGAGGGTGGGCATCGACATCGTCGGTCCCCTTGACCCTCCCACTTCAGGTGGACATCGGTTCATCCTGGTCTTGGTAGATCATGCCACCAGGTACCCTGAGGCAATACCCCTTCGGACTGTTACGGCCAAGGTGGTTGCCCGGGCTCTCCTGGGCATTTTCACCCGTGTTGGATTCCCCAAGGAGGTTGTCTCTGACAGAGGATCCAACTTCATGTCGAGTTACATGAAAACCATGTGGAAAGAGTGCGGGGTAACCTACAAGTTCTCCACCTCTTACCACCCCCAGACCATTGGTCTGGTTGAGAGGTTTAACAAAACTCTCAAGGGCATGCTAGGTGCTTTGGAAGAGCCCCTAAGGAGGAAATGGGATCTCCTCCTGCCATGCCTGCTGTTTGCTTACAGAGAGGTACCTCAAGAGGGTGTTGGTTTCAGCCCCTTTGAGTTACTCTTTGGACATCCCGTGAGGGGGCCCCTCGCCTTGATCCGAGAAGGCTTGGAAGCCACCCCTCCAGGTCCCGCCAAGCAAGTGGGGGACTATGTGTTAGGCCTCAGGCGGAGGATGACACAAATGATGGGTCAGGCAACAGCAAATCTCAAGGCCAGCCAGGAATTGAACAAGTACTGGCATGACCTGAAAGCTTCGCAAGTGGATTGGACTCCGGGACAGGAAATCCTTGTGATGGAGCCTACCAAGCCTAGGGCTTTGGCAGATAAGTAGACTGGACCCTTCAGGATCATCTCCAAGATGGGCGAAGTCAACTATCTGGTTGACATGGGAGCCCCTGGGGTAGCTCCTCAGCTATTCCATGTCAACAGGCTCAAGCCTTTCCACAGGCGAGCGGAAGTCTCATGTCTCTTGCTAGCTTCTGGGCAAGAAGAGGATGAGAGTGAGCCCCTTCCTGATTTGCTGCATAGCAACCCTCAGGATGGCTCCGTGGAGTGAGTACATCTCTCTCCAGATTTGACAACAGAGCAACAGAGGGCCTGTAGGGCTTTGCTCCAACAGTATGCCTCTCTGTTTTCACTGAAGCCAGGCCTTACACCGTGGTGTAAGCACGAAATTGACACTGGTGACGGTGTACCTGTCAAAAGCAGGTGCTACCGTATGTCAGATACCGTTAAGAACCACATCCAGGCTGAGGTCGCCAAGATGTTGGATCTGGGTGTTATTGAACCCTCAACCAGTCCCTGGTCCAGTCCAGTGGTCCTTGTCCCCAAATCAAGTTCCCAGGCGGGTACCAAGGATTGGAGGTTCTGTGTGGACTACCGAGGAGTCAATGCCGTCACCAAGACTGACGCACACCCATTGCCCAGGGCTGATGAGCTCGTGGACACTATAGGTGCTGCCAAGTTTGTGAGCACCTTTGACCTCACTTCAGGCTATTGGCAAATAGCTCTGACGGACCATGCCAAGGAAAAGACGGCCTTCTCAACACCTGAGGGACTCTACCAGTTTAGGGTCATGCCCTTTGGGTTGAAGAATGCCCCTGCCACCTTCCAGAGATTGGTCAACCATGCGCTCAGTGGGCTGGAAGCCTTTTGTGTGGCTTACTTAGACGACATTGCCGTCTACAGTTCCACCTGGGAAGAGCATTTGACACATCTGGATAAGGTGTTGCAGGCCTTGAAAAGGGCTAACCTCACTATCAAGGCTACCAAGTGCCAGATAGCTCAGGGGAAAGTTACCTATCTTGGTCATGAGGTAGGAGGGGGTCAAATCCAACCTCTCTCCAGTAAAGTACAGGATGTACAGAACTGGGAGACTCCCACTACTCAAACCCAGGTGAGAGCCTTTTTGGGCCTCACTGGGTACTATCGCAATTTCATGGCAGACTATGGGACCATAGCTGCACCTCTGACAGCTCTAACTTCGCCCAAGCAGCCTAGGCAGGTTAATTGGACTGAAGACGGTCAGAGGGCCTTTGATGGCTTGAAAGAAAGTCTGTGTAGGGCACCTGTGTTGAGTGCGCCTGACTACAGCCGACCCTTTATCGTCCAGACGGATGCCTGCGACACCGGAATTGGAGCTGTCTTGTCCCAGTGAGATGACAAAGGGAGAGAACATCCTATCATATTCATCAGTAGACAACTCAAGGGTAGAGAACTTAGGTGGGCTACTGTTGAAAAGGAATGTTTTAGTATAGTTTGGAGCCTTAGGCGTTTTAGGCCCTACCTTACGGGGTCCACCTTCAAGGTCCAAACCGACCATAAGCCCCTGAAGTGGCTTATGCAGATGAAGGGTGAGAATCCGAAATTGCTCAGGTGGTCGATTAGCCTACAAGGGCTAGACTTCACCATAGAGCACAGACCAGGGAAGAGTCACGATAATGCAGATGGCCTTTCCAGAAGGTATGTTGACCGTCTGGATGAGGGTGTCTATCCCGTGGGAGATTAGACACCCTCCACCTCAGTCTGGGGGGGGCGACTGTGATGCTGGAAATGCATCTGAGGGACAGGGCCTCTGAATCCTTGTCCTTTTTCTGTTTTTACCGTGTGTTCTGTTATGTTTTCTGCCCAGGAGTCCATGTGGGACTCCTGGCAGTGCAGCTCTCTTTTGGTTTGGTGAACAGACCCATGGGATACCCTTATGGCACCCATGGGTAGGGGTACAACCCTGTGCCCCTAGTGTATGTTTTTGGGCACCTGTGGGTGGCCCACAGAGCAGGGTATGGGCTGGTGGCAGCTCCATGCTGAATTTGACAGGTGCTCTGGGTATCCTCCATTTTGGGATACCCAGGCCCTGCCATTGGGATCAGTTGATTCCTGATAGAAACAAGATGGCCCCTGTGGCCTCTTGCTTTCTATTGCCTGTTGTCTTGTTTTTCCCAAAGTCCTGGGAAGCCCTGACTCTGTCCCTTCCCCCTGACTGGCTGTTGGGTGGAAGTTCCATATATGGTATTGTTGTGAAGGCCCAGCTAGACTGACTGGAGCCTTCCCAGTGACTGTATGTTATGGGTACCTCCTGTGGGTGGGACCTGGGTGAATGGAGTGTGTGACCAATATACACTCCTTGTTGTGGTTGTCTGGTTTCTGGCATATGAGACAAAGACTGAGACAGCCCTGCCCGAAACTGGCCTGAATGCAGTGTGTAGTGTTGAATGGCTGGGTACTTGTTCCAATCCACATTCCTTGTTGTGAGTGTCTGGAAGGGAGGAGTGTGGCCTGAATGCACTGTGTGCCTGATTGGCTGACTGACTGCATGAATGCCCTGCAGTGTGATTGGCTGCTGTGTGTGTGCCAGCAGTGTGGATGAGAGAGAGGATAGTATATCTGGGGACCTCTCACCACTGGAAAGGTGTTCAGAAGTTCAGAAGTGTCCAGAAGCTGAGTCTCCACTCAAGAGTAACTGGAACTGCTGATCCTCGACGTCCAGCTGGAAGAAGAAGACTTGCTGTGGCATTTGCTTCGACCGATCCGAAGGCTGTCGAAATTCGTCGAGGACTGACCCGAGAGAGGACCTGGTAAGGCGCCCTCTTCCCGTGCTCCGAGGGACCATCGAGCACCGCTCCATCTTCGCCGAAGCGCCCTGGAAGACAGGTCCTCGAAAGGCTGTCGACCCGAGACGGGACCGCCGAGGAGATCGAAGTGAAGCACCCGGACATCGACGCGGTCGAAGTCCATTGCCGTCGACCAGGGTTCGCAGGTTTGTGGAACCGCTGGAGGCCCGTCGAAGTTGTGTTGCCCAGCCGGGGGAACCACTTGACGCCGTGCCGCCGACGACCGGAGCCGTCCGCTCCTTTGCCTAAGAACATCCAATCGAAGGACTCTCTCGACCGCATCGTCGACCGCTTATCCTGCCGGAGAAAGTCGAGGCCGACCAACGCGCCGAGGAGAAACCTGCCGGTGGGTTTCCCGCCACCCGACGACCTCAAAGACCCGGACGACTCGACGCCCTTGCTGGGCTCCCGTCTCTACAATCTTTGCGGTCCAGAACTATTGTCATCGAGGTGCCCCGCACACCTCCGCCTTGCAGGACGCCGACGCCCCGACGCCGACGAGCACCGCTCGGACGAAGCTGCCGCCTCTTCGACATCATTCCACCTCGTTTGTCGACGGACGTTCGACGCCCCGTGCCTCCCGCTTGAAAGGGAAGGCATTCAAGAAGGGCCGTCGATTCCCCGTCGCCGAACAGCGAGTCCCTCGACGTTAGTCGACGCCTCTTCGAGGAACTCGACTCCACCAGGTACATTGGGGGGGTAAAAACATTATAGGGGAAAATAAGACTTGCAGAGCGATACATGGACTGGGCTTGTGCTATATCTTTCTTTACAGGTTGCCCAGGTGGGGGGATCTCCACACAGAACTGTGCCTAGTGGTAGGGGTCAGTATTCTGCCTATTGCTCAACCATCTTATTTTCTCTCCTCTCTCTATTGCTGGTTTCACTCTATTGGTCTGTGTGACATTGTACAGTATTGTTCATGCACTTCAATGAGATCTAGGGTGGTACCACTTTAGGATTGTAAATATTTGTCATTGTAGATTTTGCCGGAGTACAAAGTGAGTTATCATGATGAATGTACATAACCTTAACTATTGATTATATAAAGACTGTGTTCTAACCCATACAGAGTGTGGATATTCCTTTGTGGGGGGCTTGGGGATACACTGTACTTAAGAACCAGCCTGCATCACCTCCTGAGAAGCTAGGCCTTGATTGCTCGACCATTGCTACCGAATAGAGAATCTTGGCTGGGGTCTCCTGTGCCTCTCCTCCACCATATAGGGAGTGGGAGTACAGACACCCCCCACCGGTCGTTGAGATCCGTTCTCTCACAGGGGGTTGGTGCCCCAGACGTGGAATTATTTTTCTTGGCTTCCCAGCTATATTTTACCTCAAAATGGATGCCAGGGGCTCTGACTTTTCCTCATGTTCGAATAGAAAAATTCTTGGTTCGCGGTTCTCACTTCAGGGGGTCCTGATGTCCCAAAGGGTGGCGGATACATACAAATTTTACCCAGTGGCATGTATGCTCCACGCATGGAAGAGAGTTCTGAAAAGACTGTGGGTAGATATCCCCTTTGACCCGGGCATTCAGGTGTGGCATGTGGAGACGTTAGCACCAACCTGTGATGAAGCCATTCTTTGGGAGTGGCGGGGGGCAGGGATACTTCGGATGTAGGATATGTACCCAAATCGCTCTTTCATCACCCAGGAACTTTTCATGGAATGGATGGAGGGGCCTCCAACGTAGGGTACAGTATCTAAGAATGAGGGCGGCGTTCAGGGAGTGGTCCCCATTGTTTCTGCAGCGACCCCCCACCACTCTGCTCTTAAGGTACATAGTGAGTTCACCAGGCTGCAAAGGGGGGGTCTCTACACTATACATGCTGATTCAACATGATACACCACAAGTGCTCTTATTTTGTAAACAGAAATGGGAGGAGGATGCCATGACACACTTCACAGATAAACAGTGGGCGGGGTTATGTGAAAACACACATGGGGGGACTTTCAACACACGGCTACAGCTGATCCAACTAACAACATTGCACCAAGTGTACATTTCCCCATCCCGTATCCACCCGTTTGATGGCTCCAGGCTGGCCTGTTGTCTGTGATGTGGCCATGACCCGGCTGACTTTCTACATATGATATGTGCTTGTACCAGGTTATAACTGTTTTGGGAGGGAGTGATGGAGTGTTGCTCTGCAATTATGGAAAAGGTCAATCCTTGTGAGCTATTACATTGTATGTTTGGGTGGGCCCCAGACCTCACTAGACAGCACCGGAAATTGATCACAACCTTTATGATAATCGCCAGGCGATGTATTCTACTGAAATGGACCAGCTCAACCCCCCTGGGATAAAGATGTGGTTAAAGGACTTAACATGGCATAGCAACACTGATAAGGAATATGGAGGCCCATGTGGGCAGCGAAACAGATCTAAAGACATTTGGGGCCCCTTGACAGCTTACCTATTGTCCCAAAACACTGCAGCAGGAGAGTGAAGCGACTGTGCCAGGGGCAATCAGAGCCTGGAGTGCAACCAAGTGCACAATTTAAATACTGATGGGGGTGGGGGAGGGGAGTACTGGTCAAAGTGATAATGTCCTGCTCTCCAGCTTGACTGAGACCCCAGAAGCGCAGTAAACTGTCTTCACTGATCAACGCATTACACATTGTTCTTTTACTGTACCTCAATTTCACACTGTACGTTTACCAATGTTATGCAATGGGAATCCTCAATAAAGAAAGTTTTTTTTTTTTTAAATGGTTCTGCCACAACACTTGCTTTACAAAATCAATGAGCAAGTCCTTATCCGCAGCATTTGATGCTGTAGATAGGAATCTACTATGGCCTACAGGATTATTGAGACTGATAGCAGGGCTTTTTACGACTGCATCTCTATTCAAGTTTTTTTAAACCAACAAGGTTTGCTCTCACAACCAATTCCAACCTTTAGAGGGGTAAGGCAGGGGTGCTTTTTAGCCCCCAGCCTTTTCAGTCTATACAGGGCAGATGTAGGCAATTATCTGCAACCCCTGGCCCTAGTGACGCTCAAGCTTCATAATATAAGCCAGCTATGGGTAGCATACGCGGACATCCTCCTAGTTTTCGATAAGACCCCTATAGGTCTACAACATCTTCTGCAGGGACTTTCCAATTTTGTGATCCATCAATACAAGTAAAACCAAGGTGATGCAACTTACAAATAAAAATAAAAACGTACCTTTAAAATGGTATATTGGAAATGAGTAGGTACAGATGACTGACTCTCTCCTGTATCTCAGCTTCTTTATTTCTTCTAAAATGTCTAAAAATAACATTAAGTGCTGATGTCGAACTAAAGCCGTGAATTTAGCAAACCATATACGGCAAATGTCGACTTGGACATTTTGTAAAGTTCAGCTCGAACATGAAGTGGTGTACTTGGTGGCTGAATATATCCACCCAGCCTGGTTGTGTAGGAATATGGCAATTCAAATTACTGAAATTTTAAGCAAGATTTTCAGGCAAGTTGCAATTCCGTATTCACAATGACAAAAAGATCTTAGCTTACAAAGTCAATAGTACATTTTATTAAAGTCATTATTTTCCCCTCACATGCCATTTGCTTTAAATATATTACAGCTGACAATGCTCAATGTGGAGGAGGAGGAGCTGCATGTCCTCTGATCTTTTTTTAACATCAGATATGTTTTTGAGTGAGCATCACATGATCTAATTATTGATGTATTGGCACATTTCTCTTGGAATTTGTTGTAGAATACCAACTTGTAAGCAATGTTTTTAATGATTTAATTGTATTCTTATATATGCGAGATACTTGTATTTATTGGACTTGGATATTGTATTTTGCACCTAAAGACTTGACAGCAAATAAAGTGTATATATGTCTGTATATCCATGGAAGTGGAAGTTAGGGCCTTTGCTTCCTCAATATATGTTCTTTTACCCTAGTTTGGGTGTCCTTTCCATCACTAATTTCTTTTGAAATAGAAAAGGCTTGTGAGGGTTTGTGCTGGACCCATCAATGCTCCTGACATCGCCAGTTCGTCCACCACTATCCAATAGAGGACAGCTCCTACTTTCTATTTACTTATGGCTCTTGAGCGTCTCTGCTTCAAACCTAGATGACCCAAAAATAAAATGTGGGTAGATATGTTTGTAGATATGTTTGTAGGATCACTAATTTTGGAGGGATTAACATTATTTGGACATTGGGGTAGGTTTCCCAGGCATAATGAAAGTAGACTACCTTGGCGAGTGTAGATGGCATTCTGCTTGTCCTCTGAATCAAGGAGCATCCATTGTTTTGACTGATTCATTTTGATAGAGTCTTGTAATTAACCTACAAGATCTCCTGATCCATTTAGCAGTTCTCCTCCTCTCGACAGAGCATAAGATTGTTCTTCATAGTAGGCATTGCCTGAGCTCCATAGGCCATTCCTTTTGGTTCTCTCGGGATTGAAGGGTGACGTGGCCTGGGTTGTCACCTCGATCAGCCTGCACGACTCACTAATCCTGCCTTCTCTGCGCTGCTAGCCTTTTTGGATCCAGCTCCTTTAGGGGATTGATATGCAGGCGTCCTTAATTCCACATGTGTTTGGGGATGGGATGGTTGAGGTACAATCCTCACCCTGGCCCGTTTTCAATGTTTGAGAAATGAAATGTTGTTTAGGAATGCCCCTTTGAAGAAATATAAAACAAGATGAGGGCCATTTTACGAAATGCAATAAAGGATTTGGAATCAAATAGTAACCAGTTCTACTTTATATTCATAATGTGAACATTGATTTTGAGCTATAAAAGAAGCACTTGTAACAAATAAAGAGCCCTATTCATGTTATGCTGTTTATACATACACTTTGGTTTGAAGTAACCACTGTTTCACAGGACATCATAGCACCTTAGTGGCAAATAGAAACACAGAGGATTAACCAGATTAGTCAGGGTTTATTAAAATGTTTCGCATCGAAGTAAGAGCTGCCACATACCACCTTTTGAAGGTTATTGCTAAGAGTATTAAAAAATTGTCAAATTCTAAAATAATGAGATCTGGACTACTTTTCCAGTGACAGACCTGACCTCTTATTCAGGCAAGGAACAATTGCTAATGCTTTTAATCAAAATGGCTGCAGAGGAACATCACACAATATGCTTTTGCTCGTCCGTTTCTCCTAAATGACCCTAACCTTTTTAACGTGCAGCAGAGGCCTGTTTACATCCAAGGCAGCTTGCACAGAAATCTCACTTGCAAAGAAAATACAATTCGCGATTAAAAGCCATTCTCTAGATGAGAAGGCCCTGCTGTACATTATAAATCATTTATTGTTGACATTATCTTACACAGCTTTTAAGGGAACAATATTAACTGCTATTGCATGTTTCCTTTCAACTGCACGAGTCAAAGGTCATATCCCTTTTCCCTTATGCAAGCAATTCCTACTTTCTATTACAAATACTAATTTCTTGCCTCACAATATCTGCTGAAGTGACACACGCTGTATATTAATAATAAAAAAATAAAACTCAAGTCTCTTTGAAATATTAAAGGAATATATTTAGGTGAAGGACTTTTTCAGGCAAGTTGCAATTCCGTATTCACAATGACAAAAAGATCTTAGCTTACAAAGTCAATAGTACATTTTATTAAAGTCATTATTTCCCCCTCACATGCCATTTGCTTTAAATATACTACAGCTGACAATGCTCGCTTGCATATCGTTCTGCTGGAAAATGTCCCTTATTTATTTCCACGGGGAGAGCTTATATACAACTAAGAAGGGGGTTCTCAGTGCAATGGTTGGTTTATGTGTTCTGATTATTTCTGTGTAGAAAGTAAAGTTTCTTTTAAGTTAGAAAGTCGTTTTACATATTTGCAAACAGAACCTCTTTTTGAAAATAAATAAATGCATATAAACCTATTTTCATCCCAAAATATATATATTTTTTAAAAAACGGCACCAACCCTATGCATGCCATCCAGTTGCTACATTGCAAATAAAACTTGCTACCAAATGAAATCAAAATCACGTTAATTTCGGGCACCATATCTATAAAACTGCCCAAAACAACAATTACTTGTACCTATAACGAATCAATTATTACGATAATTGACTATAACACACAGCAGTGATTAAATTCCTTACACTGTTCAAAATCTCTTAAAACTATGTAAAAAGCAACGGCATGCATACATCATATAATATCAAAACTGCAGCATAACTGAATTGGACTTCGAGCAGCACAAATATGTTATAAGGCCTTACATTTTAACAATGCAGGTACGCCATAAACCCTTGACTCATGTTCAAGATCTAGAACAAGGTTGCAGATCTATTGGGTCTTTGTGAGTTAAGACAAAAACGCCTAATCTTCCATGCACATCCCAGAAATCTTGCCACCCCAACCATAACTAACTCTGTGCCACATGCCTGGAACAGCTTCATAGCTTCCTGTACAGTTCTGACGTCTTTGTCCGAAATATTGTTTGTAGCCAGTATTTCTTGGCCTAACGGAATTTAGGGCAAATTAAAAGAAAATACAGCAAATCTTCCTTTCCATTCCCATATGAGTGACACCAGACATCTTTATCAATATTTGTTGACAATCTGCTGGAAAAATGCTTCAACAGTGGTATTCCCAAAGTCAATTTAGTGAGTAGGCATATTCCCGATGGTGCAATCATTTTCCCGAGCTATTGCTCCATCCCGTAGTTAGGTTTGTTCTCAAATAATCTCTAAAGAGCTAAGGGGCTCATTACGTATTCAGCGGTATACGATAAAGTGATGGCAACAGAATTACTGGCACTTTTACCACACCGCTGAATAAGGAATTTCCGCTAACGCCGCCGGAGAAATTAGCCCCTGCGGAATTACTGCCAACATCAGTGGGAATTAGGTTGATGCTAATTCTGCTGGTCAGAGTTACTGCCAAGATTGCACATGGTATTTCTGCCGTATCACAAGTCGGAATTCTGCTGAAATACAACTGAAAATGGGGAGTAATTCCACTGAAAACACAATGCAGTTACCTCCACCAAAAAGTTGGAGGTAAATGCAGGGAGGTGATGGAAACAAGCCACATGTGCACCCAATCCACACTGTAAGACTTCAAAAAGTCTGCACCTGACCAAAACAGACTTTTCAACACCATACTGCCACTGGCTGTCGCTAAGTGGGACATGGAGCTCCTCCTCCACATTGAGCTGTAGAGGCAGGAACAGTAGCACAGGGCACAGGGTGCCGAGAGAAGTATGAGACTCCATGCAAGGCAAAGGCACATTGCTTGGGTCAGTTCCTCAACCTGGACATTAACTGATATACAGATAATTACTGTGTACTGGCTGAACAGGCAGACCATTGCAGAGCTACTCTCCCTGATCCAAGACAATGGCCCTCATCAGGAGGTTGGAAGTAACCATGCCGTTTTTAGCGGCATGGTTGCCTCCTTACTGCATTCCGGGCCCGGGTTCCGCAAATGAGGACTTACCGGGCCATAACAACCTTGGCGGACCCGGTAATTCCCCGTCCGAGGAACCCGGACCCGGTCCATCCCCATTCCCATTCGAGCCCCCATAGGGCTCAATGGGAATGTGGATGGAGCTAATAACGGGCCCATTAATGACGGGCCGTTGTTAGCTCCGTGGTGTCCTTGCGGGACCCGAAATGGATGACTATTGCGGGTCCCACGAGGAGACCTCGTGGTAGGGCGGAATGGGTTTACCGCCACTGGCACCTTTACCTGCGCAGGTAAACCCATTCCGCCAACCATTACGAGGCTGGCGATAGCCGTACCTGTAATACAGGCATGGCTGCCGCCAGTATTTTATTTCTTCCGACGCCCAGCAATGGCCAATTACCGGGTCATTACGGCCTTGCCAGACCCGGTATTTGGCCATTCCTTAGTGCCGGGAAAAATTCTTCCCCATTTCCATTTGAGCCCCAGAGGGCTCAATGCGAATGGGGAGGTCAGATGCATCCGCACTGTTATGAACGGTGCCGGTGCATCCGACATGCTGTGCTCGCTGGTGCTGCTCAGCCCGCCAGGTCCGACCTGGCGGGCAGAAAGGCACCCGCGAGCCCAACTCATAGTTTGCAGGTGCGGGAACTACGGAACCAGAAAGCTTACTGGTACCGTAGTTCCCAGACTGCCAAACTTATAATGAGGCCCATAATAATGTAAAGAGCAGGGTTAACAAAATAACTGCCTTACCCTTCTGCTGAAGCTTGTGTCATTTCTTAATTTCATTGCAACTGGCACCTACAAGCAAACTGTGGGCATGTTACAAGGCATGTCCCAGCCCACATTTTAATTTGTGCTTGGGCATGTGTTCAGGTATTCACAATAGTTAATTCTACATCCAAAATGTGCAGGGTAGGTTTGCAATCTCCAACGTAAACTTAATACGGGAGTTAACTTGATAAAGATATTTTTAAAAACTCTTGGAGTTCCTGTCTGGAACCGCACTAGACTCCAAAAAATCATCAATGTAACACTTCCAACCAGGCTCTTTGAGGACCACTCAATTTTATCTAATAGAAACGTTTTTTCAAATACATACATGAAAATGTTTGTGTATGCAGGGGACATGGCAGAGCCAATGGAGGTCCCCGATGCTTGGGAATCAAATTTGTCTTGATATCTGAAAAAGTTGTTATACAAAATGACAGTGATAAATTCAATGGTCAACTGCTTTTCACATTTCACATTGTTAGCTGGAAGTAGAATCCATTCAATGGTGTTGATCCCCTCATTGTGAGGTATAGCAGTATACAAGCTGCATACGTCCAAAGAGAGCAGTATGCAGTCAGATGATAGGGACACAACATGATTCAGACAAGTCAGAAAGTCTGTTGTATCTCTTAAGTATGTTGGAATATTCTGGACTATAGGTTGGAGAATTTTGTCACATATGTAGCTAGCGGGTCTAGGATACTCTCAGTACCGGCCACAATGGGTTTTAAGGGTGGTTTCTGGTGATTTTATGGAGTGTAGGTAATCCATACAAAACCGGTGTAATTGGGAATGGGTTGAGAAGAAATAGTTTGGTCTTTTGAGATAGCCAATCATTGATATATGCTTTTTCAATGATGGAATTGACTAAACTCTTTATTTCAGTTGTGGGATCCTGATCCAAAAGTTCATATGTGGATGCATCATTCAACAGATTGATACAACTATTGTGATAGAATGACAAATCCATTATAACAATTGGTCCACCTTTATCAGCTGGTTTCAATGAAATAACCTCCTTTTGTGCTAAACTTTCAATTTCTTTAAGGTGTTATTCTTTCATATTAAATGGGATTTTACTACAATAGTTGATCCTCTTAAGGTCTTGTTCGACGTATTGTTTAAACATGCTCAATACAGGATTTTGAATCTGGGGATCAAAGGTACATTTAGGTTTTAATTCAAGTGTGTCCTCATTGCACAATCCACAATTTCCAGAGGTTGTATTTCAAAGTACAGTTTCAATCTAATCTTACGTGGTAAGCGATATAAGTTGACCTTTTCTTGAAACAGACTAGTGTTAGATGTTGGTACAAATGAGAGACCTTTGTTTAAGATATCCATCTGATTTTGACTCAAAGTTTTGCTGGAGATATTGAATATAATATTATCCACTAGTTTTTCTTTTGTCTTGTTGGCCTTTTTCCCATGTCTTGTTTGTTTTTTCAAATAAAATGGTTGAGACTCAGCAGGCGTCCCAACTAAGGAGGCTCCTGCTGTACTCACAGTGTTGGTGCCGTACAGCCGTTTATACAGTATAGGTATATTGAATACTATTCGTTCTCCCAGACTCCCGTCACTGCTGTTTGCGGAGCTAGATGGACCGGGACGTGAATTGGGAAATATATTTTTATTTCTTTGGGCATAGAATTCTTGTCAAGAATAGACAATTTCATTGAGATAGTCAAACGTATCTCTCTTAAACTTTCTCAAGACTGCCACATATCACAAGCCTACAGACGTTAACAGTTTATTACACTTTGAGAGTTTTTATCCCAAAGCAATGATAAAAGGTTTGCCATACAGACAGATTTTACTGCTTAAAAGAATCATTTCTGACCATGAGATATTCAAAACAGAATGTTTGGAACTATCCAAGAAGTTCTCCAATAGAGGATACCCTAAAGAGGTTTTACAGGAGGCTAACACCAAAGCCACTATCATCACAAAAGGGCACTTACCGAGCCCTAAACCCAAAGGAGATTTGGTCTCACTTCTTTACATCTCAAAGTATTCAAGACAAAGCCAGCAGATTAGAAACATGATTAATAAGAATTGGTCCATCCTGCACCATGACCCACCACTTCCAAAACTATTCCCTGAACCACCCATGATGACTTATAGAAGGGGTAGAAATATACGAGATAAATCTGTTAAAGCCGAGAGCTCATCAAGGGAGAACCAATTTACCCTCAAGACTAAGAGGAAGGGGACATTTAACTGCCTCATTTGCAGTCATTGCAACAATGTTTATGAAGGGGTCTTTATCACTCATCCACATACAGGCAAAAAGATATTCCTGAGGGATTTTGCAGATCCACAGGTGTGATTTACTGTATAAAATGTCCATGCAGCCTGCTCTACATTGGTCAAACATGTAGATCTGCCCCGGAATGGTGGAATGAACACAAATCAAACATTTGCTGCATGAATGAAAAAGCACCAGTGGCAAGACATTTTAAGGAGCAGAAACACTCTATTGCCCAGATACAGTTCACCATTATAGAAGTGGTCAAACGCCCACTCAGAGGTGGACACTATAACAATGTACTAGCACAAAGGGAAATGTAATGGATTGATTTGTTGGATACTGTCAAACCAAGAGGGATGAACGATGAGCTTTCATTGAATTGCTTTATTTAGTAGATATTTAGTAGAAGAGTGTGTTTACCTTCTTTAGCACATAGTTACAGACCTGTATTGGTCTTCAGCTATGTGGCATAAACTAGAAGGTAAACCTGGGGTATACACACATTCATTGCTACATGGTCCACATTAGGGAGATATGAGTGACATTTACCTACAGTATGAATATGGTAGTTTGGCTTTCCCTCCACCATTTTCCCAGCTCATTTTTGTGGGTTTGCAAATAGGGTACTACAGACACCCTGTTTTTGATTTATAGTTGCTCTTAAGCAATATTTTTGTGATACTCGGGATATGTGGATAGTTGGGTATGCGCTCCCTATTGGATCTACTACAACTTTGTCCCCATTATAGTGATGAGAGGTGAGAGACATGAACAATCAGAATATGGGGCATTGGCATTAGATCTTCTTTAGATCTTCCAATCTCTTTGTTATACTTTATTTACATTTATGAAAAGATTCTTAGGCAAGAACTATATTGATGAGTAAAGACACACGAGTGGGGTGAGAATATCTCTGAGGTGCATGTTATTATTTCACAAACGTTTGAGAAGACTTTATTTGTTTCATAATCTGGGACTGAACCTATTCTATTGTATATATTTTTTCAGAAAAAAACATTTTTTGCTCCTGAGGAAGGGGGAGATACGCCAAAATGTGTTGAGCATGAAGCATTTCAACTGACAGATTCATTGGACTATGTTATATATTTTGTGTTTATGAAGAATTGTAACATTGAGACATTTGAAAAGCCTGAACATTATTGAATTTGTAAAATGCAGCTTTTTTGATTGAGATATTAATAATAATAATAATAATAATAATAATGTAGCATTTATATAGTGCTACGAACCCTCAGCTATCAGAGCGCTGCTTATTACCCACGGTGTGTGGTGCTCATTTATCAACCTCTGAAGGATGAAAGGCTGAGTTTGGCCCTGCTAGGATTCGAACCTGCGTCAGCAGGCTCTGCACACCGAGCTACTCGCTGTGCTATCGGACCGGCTAAAAACACATATAGTTTTATGAATATTTGACCGTATGTTCAGTTAGTGGTTTGCAGGGGACGGCAGTGTCTCAAGTAGATGACACTGTGTTTGGTAGATTGTTAAGGCTTCGTGCCAGGGCCTGTATACCTCCCCTCCACCCGAAGTTGTGGCATTGAAATGTATGTAGGGTTTTCTTTTGACATATATTTACTCTGAGATGTGCGCTAATATATGAGTTGATTCTGTCTGCATTTTGTAACACGACAATGCATATGTTGCCCATAGTGAATGGCTCTGCATCCAAATACTGGAATGGAACATCTTGTTGTGTGACAATTCATGGAAAATGCATGCACAGAGACCATCAATATGCCTTTAGAAAACACTACACATCCACTATGCACTGTCACTGACAACTATGACCTTTGGCCTTGCAGGTGACTCTGGATACCCCCAGATACCATGGCTAATGACAAGTGTGTGCAATCCACGTATGCCACAGGAGGTGGCCTACAATGAGGCACACATCAGGGCCAGGCTATGCATAAAGCAGAACTTTGTCCTACTGAAGGGCCGTATTCGCTGTCTACACAGGACTGAAGGGGCATTGATGTATGGACCAGAGAAGGTTGGCCAAATACTTCTTGTCTGTGTCATGCTGCATAACAACTGCCTCAGGTGGAATACCCCCCCTATCCCCAGATGAGGGCATGCCTCCCCCAGAAGAAAATGACTCAATACCTGTAGGTGCAGTGCTGCCAGACAGTGAGTGGGAGGAGGGAAAGGGTGGTCTTCTGTTGCAAGAATTAATTGAAAATGATTTCTGAACACATTGATAATCACCTGCTGCTCACCTTTGTATATAGCCACATCTTGAATACATCATATTCACACAGAAAGGATTGTCTTAGCATTGCTTCAAGTGAACTAGTGCAGTGTCAAAACTATCTTTCCCCAACACCCATACCCACCGACCTCTGCCATCCCCAACACCTATCCCTAACACCCTTACCGAACCAGCATCCGTGTGCCCAATGAAAAAGTGTAATGATCTAACAATCATTTCCTTGGCTTCTTGCCTTTGCCAGGCTGCTCTGGCTTTGCCTGGGCCACACTACTCATGGAGTGGCACCATGTGCTGCAAGCTGATGATCTCTCCTTGGAGGTCACTGAGGTTGACTGGTCAGACTCTGGCCCCCGAATGTGCTGGAGGGTCAGGAGAATGCTGGCCTGCATCGACTCACATATGCCCTCCGTCAGTGCTCTCACCCTCTGCCCCACAACAGCCAGGGCAGCAGTTGCCACCAATCAATGCCCTTGCTCCCAGTCCAAGGACCTTGCAATCCACGCAGAGAGTCACAGACTAGTTGCAGATGCTGCAATTTTGTATCATCAATTGATTCCAGGTTGATATTTAACCGTTCTATTGCATCCAGCTGCCTCTATATAGCATCAATGGAATGCTGTGCAATGGGATGTGGGCTACGAGGATGGCTGGGGCTGAAGAAGGGGGACCCAAAACCCCTGTGGTCTTAGTTTCATGGTCGACTGGCATCAGTGTCACCCTCTGACTCCAGGTCACTCTGCACATGTTCCTGCTCATCTTGTTCAGGTGTTGAGGGGGAGTCATAGGGCAGATGAGTGGGTGCCGGTGCAGATTGATGTGTGCCGGTGGCAGCATTTGGCTCCTCAGACACAGCCACAGGGGATGGCTGTGGATTGACGGTTGCAGCTGCCGGGGGTGCAGCACCTGCAGCTGTGTATGTAGATATGCCATCAAGTGCAGTGCTGTCAGTGACATATGCAATGCTGCTGGGCGGGCCACTTGGCTCACTGGTGAGGGCTGTGGTGGTGTCTCCAGTTCCTGCAGCTTGTATAGTGCTGTGGGCCCTAGCCCTGGTGCCTCACTGCTGCCCTTTCTTCTGCTTTGGTGGAGGCTGCTGTGATCACATTGATTGCCCTGCCATGATGAGACATAGAGTGGCCTGTATACTTACGCTGAGTCAATTGTGAACCTGTTGGGTGGACAAAAAAAATGCTGTAAGTCATCATGCATATTTGGACATGAGCTTGCAAATCATTCATGCTAGATGGTTGCAGGTCTTGATGCACACATGTGATCTGATTGGCAGGGACGAATGCAGGCCAAAAGGTTGGGATGTGTCTGCTGAAGGTGTACAACCGATATGCCTGGCCTCTTTGCCTGTTGGGCTGGTGATGTGGCCTCTACATGCAGTTGCACTGGGGGCTCACTTTGGCACTTTGCCTTTCCCAGCACACATGGGTGCTGCTCATGTTTGCATTGGTTCCCATGCAAGTTCCTACTCACCCACCATCCCTTGAATACACATGTCTGTGCTTTGCCTTTGGATGCATTGGCATGCAGTGGCACATTCCACTGTCCATTGGACCCATCTATGCTGAGGGACACATGCATTGGATTGTCATTTGGTCAGTGCATTGTAATGCGAGGAGGGGACATCCATACTTACCAGCTTCGCATTGGCTGCATGCGCCTCCCTTGGCACTCCCAAAACTCTCAATGTCTTCTCTATGGACGATGATGCTTGCCTTCTCCTACAACAGGGTCAGGACAAGGAGGTTATGAGGGGCAGAAGAGTAGATAAAGGTTTTTCACAAGTAATCATTTTGTTGAATAATAGAGGTGTGATAAACGCCTCAATTTCCCTAACCTAACGAGGATTTCCCTGCCTATCAAAGTAAGACTTAAGGAAAACACTGTAATAAAAAGAATCTGTCCCTCACACTTATACATACAGGAAACTCATACAGGTATCATATGGCCATTCAAGTTAAAAAAAATAATATATTTATTCAAACTAGATACAGTTCTTCTTCATCAAAAGCAATATCTTGTCAGGATGGGTTTACCACAGATCATCATAACACAGTAGTGGCCTTGCCACTTTCCTTCCACCACAATGCAATACTTACATTTCTTCTTCCTGGTCCACTAACCTTCCAGGACTATTACTAACAATACCTTTCCTGGTATATTTTCCTGCTAGGAAATAAACTCCTAAAAGTACTACAAATACTCTGTGGTGAGGCTTGCTTCAATTTTAGAAAAGTAATTGGGCCTCATTACAAGTTTGGAGGTAGCCATGCCGTTTTTAGCAGCATGACTACCCCCAAACTCTGGTCCGGGTCCCGCAAAAGGGGACTTACCCGGCCATTCCGACCTTGGAGGGCCCGGTAATTCCCTTTCGCGGGACCTGGATCTGGTACGTCCCCATTCCCATTTGAGCCCCTATAGGGGTCAATGGGAATGGGGATGATGCTAACAACGGGCCTGTTAATGACGGGCCTGTTGTTAGCATCCTGTACTGCTAGCAGGTCCCGCTCTGCACATCTGGTCTGGCCATGCGTACAGAGCGGGTCCCGCTGCAGAACTTGTAATGTGGTGGCCCGGAATGAGCGGTGCAGGTGCCTTACCGGCACCGTTCATTCTGAGGCCACCAGCCTCGTAATGAGGCCCATTGACTTTCAACAACATTGAAAACCATGACTTCTTCTGTGAGGATACAATACACATTAGTATTGTTTGTTCCACTGATTTAATTTCCACAGGCAATGCAGGTTATGGTCCTCTACTGTCAGGGTGCATCGTGTTATAAGGGGGAATCAGGGCTCAGTGAGGGGCCTAGGCGCAGAGAAACAGAACCCAAAACAAGACAAACCCAAAAGAACAGCCTCCAGCCTTATAGGAGGCTTCTCTGTCCCTTTTGCAGGCAGAAAAGCCTACGGACCACGATTCCCAGCAGCCTCCAGGCCGGGAACTACTTTTTCACTCCCAGGTTGGGAGGGGCTCACGCACGCGCATGCACCAAGGACAAAGGCACGGGGCTTGTGCTTAAGCTCCCGACTGGAACGGACGCAACTTCCAGAGCTCCTGCCGACGGGGATCACGCGAGCGGCCACACCCCAAGGAACCAGCATTCCGGCCCCTCGACCATAGCAGATATGTGCAACAAAGTCCCAGCGATGGAGCGCACATGGGAATTACACGCACAGCTAGAGGGGGAGAGCGCGGAAGTAAAATGAAAGCATTGGGAGACCCAATCCTCTGAGGGGCACGCGCAGGGGGCATCGCCCAGCCACATCACGTCCCCTGCCGAGGGCAAAGCTAAGTGCCTAACCGCGTTCCGTTGCATTTACCCAATGCTGATTTCGGCTCGCATGCAGCACTAAGACTAATGCGCGCAGCGTTTGTTTACCAACATATTTTCAGCCACGTGCGGCAAACTTTGGCAGCACGGAGAGCCTTTCTGAGCTCAGCCACGTGCGGCAAAACTTTGGCAGCATGATGGGTTTAATTCTTTTTAAGCCACATGCAGCGAACTTGGGCCACACGTTCTGAACCTCTTAACATAGTAGGGCGCTACGCCCTCCATTGTCCGATTATTTTTGGGCACTGTTAAGCTCTGTGAGCAGATTAAACCTTAGTGTGCATGTGCCTGAACTAACTAAACCCAGAGGTGGAATGCCTCACTGGTGCATGTTTGTGGTTTGTATTGTGCCTATGTGAGGTAACACAGTTCACTAATGCTAAACTCTCTTGCAGCATTTAAACTGCTCTGAGCTACGGACCTGAGAGTGCGCAGGCAGGAGGCCAGCACTCACCCACAGAGCTAAGTGCCTCTTTTGTATCAAAAGTTATTGTAAAGCACAGTGTGTATGTGTGGGGGCAATTGTGTAGATATTATTGTTGTTTTTTCCCATATGTTCCCTTGCCTGTCCACTTCCCCTTTCCTAATCCTCAATCCGGTTACCCTCTGTTTGAGGCCTACCCAACCAACGAGACCCTAACCCTCGTTCCTTGCTGGGGTCTTGGAGGCCGGTGTAAGTATTGGATTGCAGGTGCCCAGACCGTAGTGGGGGTAGTTGGTTTGCGCCACTCCTGCACCTGGAATTTGGAGCCATGACAGAAGCACAAGCCCAAGTATAACAGGTGCCTGAGTGGCACGACCCAGCTAGGCTATGGAGGAATTAACCAAGGTCCTGGAGGACTTAAAAGCCGAGCTCACTGCCACCAGACAGGACTATGCTACCCTGGCCACCCAAGTAAGCTCCTTAACAGCTCAAACTGCTTCCCTTCCGGGAGGTGCTACTGCGCCCACTCCTGTCCAAGTGAGTCTTTCCCCAGAGTCCATAGTCCCGTTAGCCCCCCCAGAAAGATATTCAGGTGACCCGCATAAATATCAAACCTTTCTAAACCAATGTCAGCTCCATTTCCTCATTAAACCTGCGGCATTTAGTTCAACCCAGGCTAGGACAGCCTTTGTCATTTCCTATCTCACAGGGGATGTAGCGGCTTGGGCCAATCCTTTGGTGCAAAGGGATGATGCAGTATTGTATAGTTGGGATGAATTCCAAACCGAGTTTGGTAATATCTTTAATCGCCGAGCTGCCGCTATGTGCAAGGATAGGGAGCTACTTACTTTACGCCAAGGTAATAAGGAGTTAGTCACATATGTGACTCAATTTAATAGGCTGGTGGCAGAGACTGAGTGGCCCAGAGATAAAAGGATGTCACTCTTCTATCAAGGGCTTCGTGACGAGCTAAAGGACCTGATTGCACAGGTCAACCCGCAACCCCGAGATTGCCCAGCAATGATAGACCTAGCTCTACATCTAGATCACCGTCAAGCGGAACGACGGGGGGATAAGAAACAAGGGGATTCTCGTCCAATAGCCAGATTAGACCACACCCACATGACTCGTGCCCCGGAAAAGTCAGGCGGGGACGAGCCGATGCAGATTGGGTCAGTTCGGGGCCCACTCACTAAGGACGAGAAAGAACGGCGTCGTAAGGAGGGCCTGTGCTTGTACTGTGGAACCACAGGACATTTTGTCAAAGACTGCCCTACAAAACCTAAAGCGCAGGGAAACGCCTCGGCTCGGCGGTTGTAGAGGTACTACAGCCGAGCCCAGGGAAAGAAGTTACCCCAGTCTTAGACTTTGTGAATTATGCCCCTCCACGTCACTTTGACAGGATTCTTGCACTTCCTGGGGTGGGAGGTTAAGGTGGCTCTACTCTTAGATACTGGTGCCACAGGTAACTTTATGGACGTTTCATACGCTGCTAAATTGGGAGTGCCCTTGTGTAGGAAAAGGGCACCAGTAAGGGTGGTGGACGGAACCACCTTGAGTTCAGCCCCCATAACTCATTGCACTCAAATCTTGACACTCTGTTGTCAACAGAATCACAGAGAAGAAATCAGGTTTAATCTTATAGCAGCTCCACAGTTTGGCGTTATCCTGGGTTTACCCTGGTTTTCAATACACAACCCCCTCGTGGATTGGTCCAAGGGTACAATATCCATGTCCTATCCACACTGTCATTCACACTGTACAGCAGTGGTCCAGTCCATGTCCTTAGTCCAGGAGCCTACTGTCACCACTATAGAGACATCAGATCTCAGTAACTTGCCGTCAGAGTACCAAGAGTTCAAGGATGTATTGATCAAAAAATCGGCTTAAACGCTACCACCCCATCGACCATTTGATTGCCGTATAGATTTAGTACCTGGCACGGTACTACCCTGTAGTAGCGTGTATGCCCTAACCGAGGCCGAGACAGAACATCTAAAGGAATATATCGATACAAACCTGAAAAGCGGCTTCATCTGACATTCCAACTCGCCTGTCTCGTCGCCACTCTTCTTCGTACCGAAGATGACGGGTGACTTGAGAACATGCATAGACTACAGAGGGATCAACCGTATTACGGTTAAAAACCGGTATCCCTTACCGTTGGTTCCGGTTTTGCTGGATCAAGTGAGAAACGCAACTGTGTATACAAAATTGGATCTTCGAGGGGCTTATCACCTGGTGCGAGTGAGGGCTGGAGACAAATGGAAAACCGCATTCAGAACCAAATTCGCGCTGTATGAGTATGAGGTGATGCCATTCAGATTATGTAATGCCCCAGCAGCGTTTCAGCACTTTCTTGATGAAGCGTTACGCAAATACCTGGATGTTTTTACTGATGTCTATATCGATGACATATTGATATATTCTACCAGCATGCAGGAACAGGTTAAACACGTCAGGGCAGTGTTACAGCGACTTCGAGAACACAACCAATTCGCTAAACTCGAAAAATGCGAATTTCACCGTACCAAGGTGGAGTTCTTGGGATACTTCCTGACTCCATCCGGGGTATAGATGGACCAGAAAAAGGTACAGGCAGTGGTTGACTGGCCAGCTCCAACATCTGTGAAGGGAGTACAGTCCTTTTTAGGTTTCGCCAATTTTAATCAGCGTTTTATTAAGATTTTCTCTGAACTGGTGACACCCATTACGACGTTACTCAAGAAAGGGAAAGCATTTGTATGGGACGAAGCTGCCGAACAAGGTGTTCAGCGGTTAAAATCAGCCTTTACGTCTGCACCAGTGCTGCGACATCCTGACCTGAGCCAGCCATTTTTGGTTGAAACCGACGCCTCAAGCTATGCCTTAGGAGCGGTCTTATCCCAGCGAGATCCCAAGACAGGGTTACTGCATCCTGTGGCGTACTACTCCCGGAAACTATTACCAGCCGATATTAATTACACCATAGCTGACCGAGAACTATTGGCAGTGAAGGCAGCATTTGACGAATGGTGACATAACCTGTTGGGGGCTCGCCACACGGTCACTGTCATGACGGACCATCGAAATGTACAATTCTTTAAAACCGCAAAAACACTTAGCCCTCGTCAATTACGATGGGAAATGTTCTTTTCAAGTTTTGACTTTCTGATTACGTATCGCCCAGGAACCAATAACATGAAGGCTGATAGCTTGTCTCGATATATGGAGCCAGAGTATAAAGGCATAGGCGAGGCTCGTCCAATAGTACCGGCTACCCGGATAATTCGGCTAGTGGGTAGACCTAACATCTTTGATGATGTATTAAAGGCCATTTCTGCCCAAGAATTACAGAAGTGGTGCTCTAGAGGCCCAAAACATACTTTGGTAGACGGTATTCCGTACTACGCTAAGGCTTTATACTTACCTACCCTAGCACTCAGAAAGGAAGTAATACATTGGTGTCACGACACTACCTTCGCCGGACATCCTGGTTTTACAAAAACCCAGCAGAACGTGGCCAGACATTTCTGGTGGCCCACGTTACTTCGTGACGTGCGAGTCTATGTATTGGAATGCAGCACTTGCAGTAGACAAAAAGCTAGTCACCAGAAACCGATAGGCCTACTCCAGCCGTTGCCAACTCCGTGGCATACAATCACAATGGATTTGATTGTGGACTTTCCACCAGTGCAAAAGTTCACCTCTATCCTGGTTGTTGTAGACTCCCTCACAAAAATGAGCCACTTCATTCCGTGCATTGGAGTTCCCACCGCGTGTGAACTGGCAGACTTGTTTCTACACCATATGGTTCATCTACACGGTTTGCCCACACATGTCATCGCGGACAGAGGACCTCAATTCACCTCACGATTTTGGCAAGCAGTTTGTCAATTGATCGGGATGGAGGTCAGCCTATCATCCGGTTATCACCTGGAAACGGATGGCCAAACAGAACGGGTGAATCAGGGTTTGGAACCGTTTCTACGCTGTTACACAGCTAATACCGAGGCATCGTGGGTCCAGTACATTTGGTTGGCCGAAGTGGCATACAACAACACAGTGCATAATTCCACCAAGCATACGACCTTCTTTGGTGCCTATGGATACCATCCTCGAGTATTTCCCACAAGACCTGGCGATCATTCAACAAACTTACCCACCCTATTGGGGCATCATGTTTATGCACAACAAGTCTGGAGGGATATCCAGGTAAATTTAGATGCCGCAAAAAAATCATATAAGCATTATGCTGATAAAAGAAGAGGTGCAAGTCACCAGTACAAACAGGGCGACAGAGTCTGGTTGTCTACCCAATATATTAAACTTTTTGGACCTCGCAAATTACAACCGAGATTTTTCGGTCCCTTTACTATTTCGGATGTGATTAATCCAGTGGCAGTGAGGCTGGCATTACCCCACCAAATGAAAATCCACCCCACTTTCCATGTATCCCTATTGAAACCAGCCCGACCATCCATTCGCACTGAGAAACCACCACCTATCATAGTACAAGGACATCTTGAGTATGAGGTCCAAGCCATTCTGAATTCACAGCGGCGCCCTGATGGACTGTACTACTAGACTGCGTTGGATATGGTCCTGAGGAACGTTCCTGGGAGCCAGCACACAATGTGCATGCTCCTAGATTGGTGAAAAAATTCCATGACAATCATCCTGGGAAACCCAAGCCCAAGCCCTTCCGTGCGGGGGGAGTACTGTCAGGGTGCAGGGTGTTATAAGGGGGTTATCAGGGCTCAGTAAGTGGCCCAGGCGCAGAGAAACAGAACCCAAAACAAGACAAACCCAAAAGAACAGCCTCCAGCCTTATAGGAGGCTTCCCTGTCCCTTTTGCAGGCAGTCCCTTTTGCAGCCTGCAGGCCGGGAACTACTTTTTCACTCCTAGGTTGGGAGGGGCTCGGGCATGCGCATGCGCGAAGGACAAAGGCACGGGGTTTGTGCTTAAGCTCCCGACCGGAACGGACGCATCTTCCAGAGCTCCTGCTAACGGGCATCACACGAGGGGCCACGCCCCAAGGAACCAGCATTCCGGCCCATCGCCCATAGCAGATAAGTGCAACAAAGCCCCAGCGATCGAGTGCACATGGGAATTAGTCGCGCAGCTACAGGGGGACAGCGTGGAAGTAAAAGGAAAGCATTGGGAGTCCCAATCCTCTGAGGGGCACGTGCAGGGGGCATCGCCCAGCCACATCACGTCCCCTGCTAAGGGCAAAGCTAAGTGCCTAACCACGTTCCGTTGCATTTAACCAACGCTGCTTTTCGGCTCGCATGCAGCAGTAAGACTAACACGCGCAGCGTTTGTTTACCAACATACTTTCAGCCACGTGCGGCAAACTTTGGCAGCACGGAGAGCCTTTCTGAGCTCAGCCACTTGCGGCAAAACTTTGGCAGCACGTAGTGCTTTTGAGTTTAAGCCACGTGCGGCAAATCTTTGGCAGCATGATGGGTTTCATTCTTTTTAAGCCACGTGTGGCGATCTTGGGCCACACGTTCTTAACCTCTTAACATAGTGGGGCGCTACTCCTTCCATTGTCCGATTATTTTTGGGAACTGAGCAGATTAACCCTTAGTGTGCATGTGCCTGCACTAACTAAACCCAGAGGTGGAATGCCTCACTGTTGTATGTTTGTGGTTTGTATTGTGCCTATGTGAGGTAACACAGGTCACTAATGCTAAACTCTCTTGCAGCATTTGAACTTCTCCGAGCTCCGGACCTGAGAGGGTGCAGGCACGAGGCCAGCACTCACCCACAGAGCTAAGTGCCTCTTTTGTATTAAAAGTTATTGTAAAGCACAGTGTGTATGTGTGGGGGCAATTGTGTAGATAATATTGTTGTTTTTTCCCATATGTTCCCTTGCCTGTCCACTTCCCCTTTCCTAGCCCTTAATCCGGTTACCCTCTGTTCGAGACCTATCCAACCAATGAGACCCTAACCCTCTTTCCGTGCTGGGGTCTCAGAGGCCTGTGTAAGCATTGTCTTGCAGGTGCCCAGACTGTAGTGGGGGTAGTTGGTTCGCGCCACTCCTGCACCTGGAATTTGGAGCCGTGACATCTCCTCCTTGATACCTTCTATAAGGAGAGATTCTCTCCTGCCACTTTTAATGTCCTACTTTTACACCCAATAAAAGCTGGCAATGTCTCTTTGTTATAATTGGCCTTCTTTGGCTTGTTGTCTAGCTCAGCTCAAATATTGCCTCTTTTGAAAGCTGGAATCCGCCACAATTATAATAAAATAACCAAATAAGAGACACTAATGGACAAACCCCAGTAGGGAATGAGACCAGTACCAAGTGCAGGTGAAGTAAAAGACAAGTCTTTATATAAAGTAAAATGGGGCACACAGAGGACTCTGCCTACTCCGAGAGCGCTCTGCCCAAACATCAGAAAATGCAGATTATATTACAAAATCACGTCATCTATGACATGTGCTATAGGGGATACATAGAATTGCGGTCATTGGATGAAGGTGACAGGACTGTATCCAAGCTGTAGGGGAGGTGCTCCCCGATTGGCTGGCGTAGAACTAGTTGCTTTGTGGACTACGCAGGTCAGCTGGGCTCATGTTGGAGGGGTGCAGGGTCAGGCGATGTCAAAGTTGCAATGATGTAGACTATCTGACATTTGCCCTTATGGCCACACATACCTTGCATATTATTTATACGTTTTGACATATAAAAATTATATTACTAAGCGTTTGACCTGGACAATATAAGTGAGAATACATGGGTCCAGGTGCCTAATCTATTCTCAACATTTCATTGACACATTCATCAAATACCCCTTTAGATCTCATGAGAGAATGGTATATTGTTTCTTAGTATGAAAAGAATATATTGTCATACATGGGTTTAGTACTAGGAGGTGAACTAGGGTAGAACACAGGCAAGGGGCATGTGACTGTTACATCAAAAGGCTTTGGGGTGAGGGGGCCTGTGATCTATATTTCTTTAAGCAGGGTCTGTGGGTGTAAGGCAGGTTTGTGAAGACAAATGGTTTATTCCAGGACCAGGCTCCGGTCCAGTCATTCACAGGGCAGTGATGTAAAATGGAAGGTGAGAGATACAGTGTTTAGTTTGTTACTTCTTGTGCCCAGGCTTCCATGAGAACAGGACAGCCGTGGAGAAGGCAGAGGGGAGGAGGTGGGGGATGGCTTGCTGGCTGTGCGCGAACCCTGAAGGGGAGAGATGCAGGCTGGCTCTTAACGTTTCAAGTGTGGTCCAATATAAAATGAAGTCAGTGACTTAACCAAAATTGAGTCTCGTGGCCTACAGGCCATACACAGCTATGGGTCATTCAATGGGTACCGCACACCTTGGCCAGAGGGGCGTTGTCCTGCGGAATGAGCATATCATGTGTGTTCACATGGGAATGAAGGGGGGCCTTTCCTCTCTTACATTCCCCCTTTTGTTACTTAAGTAATGAATAATGTAAGTCTTCCAGATATTTCCTTTCGGCTTCCACCTCATCCCAGGCCGGGGTCCCTTTCTTGGCATCCAAGCCCGACACACTGCCCTCAAACTTTCCCCTGCTCGTGCATATTCATCTGGGGTACAGGTTCATATAAATACAACCCCCATTCCCCTCTAAATCTACCCATACTTCATCATACCATTCCAATTCCTGGGGCTCCTTAATTGTAGTGTGCCATAATGGGTCTACAATGTACCCAGTGTTGTATATTGCTGTAATTCTATATTTGGGTTCTGAGCCTTCTCCCGTCTGTACCTGGGCCTCATGTGTCATCTGCACTACTCCTACTGCGTTACCCATTGTCACCATCATCATTCCACTGTTAGGTATATTTTTTGCACAGCACCTGAGAACCAGTTGGCACACAGAAAAAATGAAAAGAAAAAAGATGTTGATGGGTTTCAGTAGCTTCACAGTCATTCCAAGCCATGTCAGGACCCACTCAAACAGGTTATCGAACCATGTGCTGGGCTGCACTCCTCCTTCCTGCTTCATCCTTTCGACAAGGTTGTGCAAGGTTGTGCACTGCTGCTATCACATGTGAAAGTGTTCCATTGTCTGCATCAGCAGAGGGTGCAAATGTGCAGCATGCGCTCCCGATTGTTTGGCAAACACTGCCATCCATTGCAGTTAGTAGGTCCAAGACGTAGCGGTTTTGCATTGTCATCAGTCGCAGGGCTCTGAGCTCTACCTAGATAACATTAAATCCTTCTTCTGTGTTGTTGGCCAGTTGAAAATTTGAATGAGCTCCCACCTAGTTATTTGCAGCCATTTTGCGTTTGCACAAGCTTGAATGCTTGGGACAAGGGACGTGAAATAAGTCTCTACTGATGTGAAGAGTTTAAACTTGTCAGGAACTTCTGCCAAAAGTTTGGAGGATGCAGCAGAGATATAGTTTGATGATCTCTGCTTCCGGCATACTGTGCTCTGCAGCTGTTCTTTGGATAAAATGTCATACGCAGAGCGTTCTTCGGTTGTTGACAGGGGCGCCTGGGACATCTTCGCTGGCACCCTCTCCCCTTGGGTGTGGCTTTCCGGTATGACCATCAGGGCTGAGTGCAGCGTTGCCACAGCTCAGGTGCCCCTCCATGACTGTGGAAGGTGCAAATACGCCTGTTTGCCACACACCGAGTAAGTGTCCATAATGCTGCCGTTCCTTTTTTCATGTCTGTAATGATGACAATTTTACTACTGTTCTTGTTTGTACCCGGGGGCACTTTTCCCTCTCCATGGAAGCACAGTTTGTAGTTTATTTCGCGTTGCACCTTGATCGGTTTCTTGAGAGCTGTGACCCATGTTAGTTTGGCGATGAACTGAGACCAAATTGGAGCACATGTTTTTTCGATCCATTGTAGCTTCTCATCTGACAGTCCTCGCAGCGCCTCCGCCGTGCACGTTATTTGCTCTTCATGCCATTTGTTGCCAGAAAACATTGTCCCTTGGATCGTGAAGAAAGGCTCCTTGAGACATATTACTCTTTGTGGCCTGTTGTAGCAGGTTTTCTCGTTTTAAAGCATTTGTAAGGTAACAGTGTGTGCTTTGAAGGTGCTCTTAATTCGACACACAATGGATGAACTAGACATAGGGATTCCGCAATAGGCACCTCTTGGGGTAACAACACTTTAGGTGTTCCCGAGGCGTGGGGTATCGGAGAGCACACATAGCAGTTTTCATATGTTGTCTGCTTTGCCATTGTGCTCCTTTCTGCATACCACTTATTGGACTGGTGTGGGTGCCGTGGATCTTCTATTGTGTCTAAACCAAGACTGTGATACTCATCATACCTTGTTTCTGTCCCGCCCCGCTTTTTCACCATCTGCTCGCCCCTAGACCATCTTGGATCTCTACTAATTCCTCATATTGGATTGGGAATATCTCTGTAATTACCTCTGCCCCCGCCCATCATTCTGTTACCCACCCACCTTGTCCTTCCCCAGGGCGGATGTCTGCATTTCATCATTTACGTAATCACTTTCTGAGGCAGCCTGTGTGATTGTGTAGGTGTTGTCATATGAGAATGTGTCATCATGATTGGTGTCATTCATGTCATATATGTTGAATTCATGTTCATAATAGTTGAATAGTTCAACAGTTGGGCTCTAACAGTGTTATTCTTGTACAAAGTGGTGAGGTTTGTAGGGGCATCGTTTACTCATCTGTATTTTCTTTGTTGCAGTAACACCATATAACCTCCCTTTTCTTATCTTTGCTGCTATATTAGCGTTTTTCTTTCCCGGACATATTCTCCCTCTTCGACTGTAACACTATTATGTGCCTTACGCATGTCGGACAAATGAATCCAATATTCAGCCCCTTCACCTTCACCGCTGTCGGTGTACAGTATATTACTTTGTAGGGGCTGTGAAATCTTGGAGCATTCCATCATCTCACAAAACTGCGTACTATTACCATCTCCCGAGGCATCAGTTGAGCATTTGGGTTATCATTTGCTGTAGACACTGTGCCACTTTCCGTGTCTCGGATGAATGGAGGAGCTATTTGCTTTGCAATTATTCTTGCTGCACTTGTTAGTTTTCTTAAGTACTCTTGGAACTCCTCGCCCAATACTGTGGATGCTCTGTGTGCATCTGACATTCTCCTTGTGGGTGACAGTGGTGAATGCATGCGTCTTCCTATCACTATTTCGTGGGGTGACAAGTGGTGGTCTTTGCTGGGCTGGTTTCTTAATTCAAATAGTGCCAATGGCCAACAGTACACCCAGTTCCTTTTTAGGGTTGACACAATTTAGACAATCTGCTCATAAGGAGGCCATTGATTTTTTCTGCAACTCTGTTTGCTTGGGTTAATAAATCGAACATAATGTGTGTGATCCCCAAAATAGCAGTTACTGCTTTGAACAAATCATTGACAAAATGTGTTTTGTTATCGGAGCGCATGATGTCACAGATCCCCCATTAGGGAAACACCTCTCTAACTAAAAATGTTGCATCCGGATGGGCGCAGGGTCCTGCTTCCAACAGGAAAAGGGGCAGACCACCACAATCAAATATTGTGCTCCATTACACCTCTCTACCATCTCTGCATAGTCAATGTCTAATTCACAGAATGGTCCAATGGGGCGGGGCAGTGTTCCTCTCAGTGTTCTCAAAGTAATTCCTGAATTATAAGTTTGCCACGTTGTACATTCTAGCACACATTTTGACACATGCTCCTGCAAGCCTGACATGAACCAATTTTCTTGAATGTCTGCTGCTATGTGCTGTTTTGCTGTATGCGCGGGAACTGCAATTGTTGGATGCCACTTGTAATAATTCTACTGGCATTACTACTTTACCTATACAATTTTGTCACCAAAGGAGGTCAGTGGATGATTGTGTGCATCCTCTTTTTGCCCATAATTCTTTTTCTTCCACTAGGGCTCTTTTTTGTAAATCAATAATCTGTGTCACTGACATTGAATTGTATCCTTTCCCTCTTTATTCCCCTATGTTTCCCTTCATTATGTACTCTCCTTGTGGTGCTCTTCGCAGGTAAGCCGCCTCTTTGGCAGCAGCTTCCGCTGCCGCATTGCCCAAAGAGATGACATCATTGTTGTTTGTGTGGGCTTGGCATTTAATGAGAGCCACTATTGTTGGCTCTGTCAATGCCTCTATTAGTTCTTGTAAAAGCTTGGCATGTTTCACTGGGGTCGCATCTGCTCTTCTGAACCCTCTCCTCCCCCAACGTGACAATCCTCCATGTACTGTGGTGGTCATATAGGCTGAATCTATATAAATGGTAACTACACATCCTTTTGCTGTGTGGAGTGCCTCAATTAGTGCTACCAGCTCTGCTGCTTGTGCTGAGAATTGTGGTGGTAATCTTTTTTATACTATCATCTCATACTCCCCATCTTCCATTCCTACCACCGCTGCACTTACATGTTTTTCCCCTGTCTTTGAATTTATTGACGCTGACCCATCCACAAAGTATACTTCCCCTTCTTCTAGGGCATTCTCGTTTGCTTTGGGCATGTCATCTTCCTCCCCTTGGTATGTGGCGCAATCGTGACTTTACATATCTTCTACAGTACAATCTTCAGTAACAAACGTGTCTGGGTTAACTGTCCTACACCTCACTATGTGTATGTTTGTCAGGTGTCACTAGGATGGGTACTGTTGAAATCAATTATTTTAATGTGTCAAACGAAGTGCTCATTTCTGAAGTCCAGACCAGTGTTGTGTTTTCTCTCTGTGCCTCTTTTAGCGCATGGAATAAGGGTTTTGTGTATGCCACATAAACTAATATCAGGTGCTGCAATCATTGCACATGCCCAAAAAAATTAGCATCTCCTTAACTGTGTCTGGTTTGCGTACTGCCCTTACCGTTGCTGCTCTGTCAGGTATTATTTGTTTGCCATCCTTTTTATATGAACTGTCCTAGATACAAAACTTATCTTAGGCAGTATTGTAATTTTTGTTTGTCTACTGTGTACCCTTTGTGGGCCAGCAGTGTGAGCAATTTTATTGAATCGTGTCTGCTCACTTCCTCATTCTCTCCACAAATTAACAAATCGTCTACATATTGAATAATGGTGCTCTTATTGTCAATGTTTTCGAGATCTTCATGCAATATCCTGTTGAAAATACTTGGGCTTTCACAATATCCCTGGGGCGATCTACAGTGCTCATACCTTTTTCCTCCCAGGGTACATGCTGTTAAATATTGCGACTCTGGATCCAGTGGTACTAAGAAAAATGTGTTTTTCAAGTCTACCACTGTGAAACATGCTGCTGCCTTTGGAATGCTACAGAAAATAGACGCAGGGTTTGGGACAAGTGGACATTCTTTTTGTATGACGTAATTGAGAGGCCTCAAGCCCTGAATAATCCTCCAAGCCCCACCATTTGCTTTTTTGATTAGATAAATGCAAGTTTCACATGGTGAATTTTACGGTACAATGATCCCTTGCTCCAATAGGGGCTGTATTGTTTCCTTTATCCCTTCCTCTGCCTCTCTGGATAATGGGTACTGCTTTACACGGTGTAGTATTGCGCCAGGTTTAAGCTTAATCTTAATGGGCGTCACTTCCTGTAGTAGGCCCACATAATGGGGCTCCGTTGTCCATAATATGGACGGTACCTGTTGCATGTCTTCATCAAAGTATGCTGGTGGCGCACTGACAATGGCAATGAGGGGTGTTGTCACGTGTCTATGTTATATCATTACCTCACATGGGATGGAAATTTCCATTTTTATTTCTCATTCACTGTCAATGTCAGTGAACAGCTCCTCGTCTGATATTTCGTGCAGCGCTGTATTGGGGTCTATACACAGCACTGTCTGCCACTCGCACCCATGCATGTCCATTCCTATTACTGCAATTCTATGTGCAGATACATGCACACCGTGCAAGTCTATGCACACTATCAACCCTGGCACGGTATACACGCATTTCGTCGAATGATTTTACATCGTGGGACTTTTCATCGCCAACCCTTTCATCGCCAAAAACTTTTTTAAAAAACTTTTTTATGGGGTGGGGTGTTTGGTGCAGTTTGGGGTATGATTATTTAAGTAATGGGGGATTGGTGGGGCAAAGCCCCTCATAAATAAAAAAAGGAGTTTTTGGCGATGAAAAGTCCCACGATGTCCCACGATGTAAAATCATTCGGCGAAATAACATAGAACCCCTGGCACCACCTCTGGTGTAGCTATGCGGCGAAATACGAATTCTGATGGTACTCGCCACTCTTGGCCTGTTATCTCGGTTACCACCCTTGCCAGTACCTGTATCCCTTGAACGAACATGCCTAGGTCAACGGGTATCCCGCATGTTGTCAGTTCATTAGCTTGTGTGTGTATAAGCAACATGGCCCTCATGGCACATATCCCTGGTGTTGAACACACTATGACTCTTTCTGTAAAGGATATTGTCATATTAAGCTTGCTGAGGAGCTCCCTTCCCAACAAATGTATGAGTGAGTCTTTGTAATACAACAGGGGTGCTCGCACTGTCTTTCCCCCACCGTTACATCTAAATCTTCCGTGTATGAAACCGCGGCCACCGCCCCAGAAAATCCCTGTGACTCTATTTTTCTATTCGTAAGTGGAAACCGGCCTTGTTTTGGACACGATTTTTCCGCTCCCGAATCCACTATAAAGATGAATTGTTTGTTTCCTATCTCCACCCCTCCCAGTCGTTCCTCTTCTGCGTGAAGGGTCATTGATAGTACTGGACACGCAAGTGCTTTCTGTGGGCTGTCCTATGCTGGGTCTCTGTTTGTATCATGGTTGTTGAAAACATTCTCTCCCACTACTACTGTCCCCCTAAAGGGTGCCGGCGTTCCGTTTGCGCTGGTGGAAAATGGGTTATGCATACTGGGGATCTGCTTGTTCTTCTCGTCTAAATCCACCCATAGGCAGGCCATAGGGGCTGCCGGGGTGGGGGTGGCTGCACTGGTGCTCATTCTGGTAGGGTGCCATAGGGCGACTACGACATTCTCTCGAGAAGTGACCCCACCTCCCACAATTCCAACATGTTCCTTGCCCTCCTCCCCTGGGTCCTTGTCCTCCATATCCCCCTCTTGACCTCCTGTACCCACCTTTTCTTTCTCTTCCGTCCCTTTTTTACCATTGTGGCCCTCCCTAATGTACCTCGCCAGCCCATTGCTCCTGTCCATTTGCTGCCCAATTTGCTGCCATTCTTGCCTGTATTGCTGCTGGCCCCTCCTCCCTGTCTACTAGCCGCTCCACAGGGAGGGCGGCAGCTACTGCAGCGACCTTCATCAATTGTGTTTGTACTAATTTGGCTTCGTCCGCCAACATTTTCTGCACTATCTCTTTTTCCCTCTCTTTGATCCTTCTACAGTGGTGTACTATGATGCTGTGTATCTCGGGCCAGCCCTTGGTGTCTATCCTAGCTATTTTATCCAGCTCCTTTCGGAGGCCTCTCTTGATTATGAAGTAGAAAAGGGAGGTGTTTTGGTCCCAAGCCATGCCTGTCTCTTCTCTCCACATATCCTGCACCTGAAGAATCTGAGCTGACACGTCCTCGTACTCGCCCATAGTACACTGCATTACTGATTGTAAATCGGGAGTATCCGGGAATGTGTCCCTCAATGAGTCCCATACTCAAGACCATACTGTGTTGAATGATGCCCTATCATGGCGGTCGCAATCTAATGTGACCCCAGGGAATCATGCCTTTACCCACACCCTATTTGCTTGGTCTCCTACTGCAGAGACCAGCAAACTCTTAACATCTCCAATGGCTAGGGGAATCCCGACTGTGTTTTTCTCAAATGCATATATCCGCTTGCTCGCCCCCCCCAGAAAGCGGAGGCAATGTCTTCAATAATGTGCCTTATCCATTTGTGCCCATGGGACATAATGTGGTCTTCCCGCACCTTTGTGTATCAGTGGCATCTGTAACTTGCTCTTCCCTCTTCCCATACTCACCTTTCCTCCTTTCTTTCCTGTTACTGGCCCCTTTCCTGTTCTATTTCTTAATCTTCCCTTCCATCCCTCCACTCTTCCATCCTTGCTGGGTGATGGGGCCATGAACAGGGACGCTTCCCCATCACCCCACCTACTGCTTTGTCTGCTTTATTTCTTTCCTCATCCTCCTCTAGATCACTCCAATATTCTCCCTCTCTTTCAGAAAGCACACCCTCTTGCTCCTTACTTACCTGTAATCCTTCTTGATCTATCTGTATTATTCTAGTGGGGATGTCATTAATTCGGAACAGAATCTCTCCCTTTTTCCACTCCCCGCCCCTGTATTTAATGATGTGTCAGGTGCTAGGGATGACTGAGTTCTCTCACTCCACTGTGTACGTGAATTTTGTTCACATAGACCTATGAGTCGCAGTAATTCTGTTTGTGTCATGCTTAATCATGTTTCCAAATCTTGAGTAAGCTGTCCTATCTCTATTGGAGGGGTGCATGCCTGTCCAAATGAGCATTTTGGGTCATACAGGGGTGGGGCTGGGGATGTTGCTTGCCGCGCGGGCGTTGTGTTTGGTTTTGCCACATACGTGGGGTCACTGTATCCTTCTGCAGGCTTTTTTCAACCTTGGGTATAGTCGCACATGCTCTATTGGTTTCTCCTTATTCTCCCCTTCACCCTCATTGGCATTTGTTGCCTGGGGAGATGTACCTGGACCCTTACTCTTACTTTGGGGCACTTCTTCAAATAGTCTCCACAAGTCCAATATCTCCCTTCTGTTTTGGAGCTGTCTACCTTTATACTTAAAAAAACAAGTATATTGCTACCATGTCTAATATTGATTTATCAAACAACCCACCTTCAGGCCATACTTGGGGCATACCTTCCCCTTTCATTTCTGCGCACCACTGTTCATGGTATTTTTCAATTTTTTCGCTATACCCTGGTAAGATTCGACAGATATGCACGAGATGCGTTTCTGCTCCCATTGTACCTTAGCTACTACTTGCTCATGTATATATGCAAAAAGTGAATAGCCTAATGTATACTCCCACCAGGCTCATAAAAAACACAATACTTCTTTCACCAAAATAATCACAATGCTGTTCACCGAAATACCCTTTCTTATAGTTCAATTACTTCACATGTTCATTGCAAAACCATATATTAACAGAACATAGGCCACATGACATATAACACTTAATCAGAAGGACGCACCACTGATCATTTAACATGAAACACATACGTTACATATGAACAATAGAACATATACCCTACTTGCCGAGGGGCCACTATTTCCCTGTATCTCTATTTTTCCCAGACCCTCACCCTTATTCTGGTCCCTTGCGGACCACCTTCTAATATATAAGAAATGGAGAAGAAAAGAAAAGAAGAAGATAGCATTTCTAACAACTATTCCGAGTCTTCTCTTTACGCGAGACTCCTACTTTATTCACTTTTTCATCACTTATTCCCTATACTAGTCAAGATAGTACTATGCGGCGCCGCCTTCTACCCCCTCGAGAAGCTAGGTTCCAGTACCTCTATTCACCTCTTATCCTCTTTATATACTCCTAATGGCCATTTGCGAAAGAAAAGAAAAAAGACATAAATATGTATATATATATATATATATATATATATATATATATATATATATATATATATATATATATATATATATATATATATATATATACCCAGAAAGTCCATTGTTTACAAAAAGAAGAGTCCCCTTTCTCTCCTCCCAATCTATGTTCTCAACCCCCTCAATCTGACTCCCTTCCCGTCTTTTCCCTTCTCACCTTTTAGGGTCTCACATGCCTCAAGAGCCCCAGACCCGGTCTGTCAAGGTGCCGCCCTGCACTCAACCACCACACCCGGCTCTGGCGAGTGGTACAAATGGGTATTTGCAAAGCTGGGACCTGTGGAACCTTCTGGCCTACTTGTGCGCACATCTAAGGGTACCGGATGCTGTAGGTGGGTAGCCTTGAGGGAGGCGCACCCTGGATCTCGCGGCTGTGGCCGGGGGATGTCTCGTGCCAAAAGGACCAAAGGCACGTAATCACATCCCGGGGTCAACAAATGAAAGCTAGCATCCCCCACAATTATAATAAAATAACCAAATAAGAGACACTAATGGACAAACCCCATTAGGGAATGAGACCTGGAACAAGTGCAGGTGAAGTAAAAGACAAGTCTTTATATAAAGTAAAATGGGGCACGCAGAGGACTCTGCTTACTCCGAGAGCGCTCTGCCCAAACATCAGAAAAGGCATATTATATTACAAAATCACGTCATCTATGACATGTGCTATAGGGGATACATAGAATTGCGGTAATTGGATGAAGGGGACAGGACTTTATCCAAGCTAAAGGGGAGGTGCTCCCGGATTGGCTGGCGTAGAACTGGTTGCTTCGTGGAGCACGTGCGACAGCTGGGCTCATCTGGGAGGGGTGCAGGGTCAGCCGATGTCAAAGTTGCAATTATGTAGACTATATAACATTTGCTCTTGTGGCCACACATACCTTGCATATTATTTATACGTTTTGACATATAAGAATTATATTACTAGACATTTGACCAGGATAATAAAAGTGAGAATACATGGGTCCAGGTGCTTAATCTATTCACAACATTTCACTGACACATTCATCAAATACCCCTTTAGATCTCATGAGAGAATGGTTTATTGTTTGTTAGTACGAAAAGAATATATTGCCACACATGGGATTAGTACTAGGAGGTGAACTAGGGTAGCACACAGGCAAGGGGCATGCAACTGATACATCAAAAGGCTTTGGGGTGAGGGGGCCTGTGATCTATATTTCTTTAAATGGGGTCTGTGGGTGTAAGGCAGGTTTGTGAAGACAAATGTTTTTTTCCAGGACACAGGCTCCGGCCCAGTCATTCAAAGGGCAGTGATGTAAAAGGGAAGGCGAGAGATACAGTGTTTAGTTTGATACTTCTTGTGCCCAGTCTTCCGTGAGAACAGGACATCTGCAGAGAAGGCAGAGGGGAGGAGGTGGGGCATGGCTTGCTGGTTGTGCGTGAACCCTGAATGGGAGAGATGCAGGCTGGCTCTTAATGTTTCAAGTGTGGTCTAATGTAAAATGGAGTCAGTGACTTAACCAAAATGGAGCCTCATGGCCTACAGGCCATACACAGTTATGGGTCATTCAATGGGAACCGCATACCTTGGCCAGAGGTGCGTTGTCCCGCGGAATGAGCATATCACATTCGTCCACATGGGAACGAAGGGGGGCCTGGGACACCCTTCTTCCCTTACACTTTGGCAATGATGTTTACAATGTTTACGCTGCAGTTCTGTACCTTTAAGCTCCTTTTCCTTGTCTCAGTACTTAGAGCATTATGCACTTGAAGCCCCTAATGTTCTGGTTTCTTTTTATATCAAAGGCCTCAATTTTACAATTAGCCATCAGAATTGTGGGATCACCCGGGAAGTTATTTAGAGGATTCTCCCAATTCTCCTGTCCCAAGCCTCCCCCCCATGTGATCCTCGCGTAGAACACCACCCCCAGTGTTAGGATCAGGAAGCGTCTGCCTTTGCCATGCCACATGAGAAGGGTCCCTGGGCAGGGTCTTCGGGATAATCACCCCTGATTCATCATAGGGTCCACAGTGCTGCTTCCTGTGGCAGATGTCTCTTACCTCTTACGGTAGTCCTCACTGTCCTGTGTGACTGTGCCCACTGCAGTAACCTTATCTTGAATCCTGGCCCAGCTTGCAGCCTTCCTCTGCACAGATGTCTTCCTGTGCCTAGAGCCATACAGCTCTTCGGCATGGGCCACTATCTCATCTGTGAGGACCTGTAGCTCTGCCTCAATGATCTTTTGCTTGAAAAGTCTCATATCTGCCACTTTCCCTTTGCCTTTGCACTGTGGCACGTTCTGTATTCCTTCTGGGTTTGGATGGCAACTGGAAAGGGGGATTCAGAGTGGATTTGATTTTTAAAGATGCCCACCACAGTGCTTCCAATTCGTGCGACAACACTATTTCCGCTGGTGGTAGTTCCGCCGGCTTAATTCAGCTGGTGGTATTAGCGCCAAATGTGCTGGCAGTAACAGTAATTCCACCAATTATGGGTGGAAATACTGTTCGATACTCATTTACAGCAGTCATTTCGCCACACGGGAATACCGTTACCGCCTGTGTGCACACTCACAGCAATTGGTAATATGGCTGTAATTCCATCAGACACCACAGCAGTAACAGTAATTCCGCCGAAGGGGAATTACCACTGTATACCGCCCAACTTGTGATGAGGGTTGTATATTTTCCTGCCAACCTAATATTGGAGATCCTCCATTGTTGGTATGCACTTTCTACCAGAGATTTTATGGAGCGCATAACCAATTCAGGGTCCTGCCAAAGCTCTTGTATTCCTACTTTTATGCACGTCTTTCTAACATGTCTTGCCCACAGGATGCATGTGCCCCCTGGACTTGTTATCACTACTTGTCTTAATTTGTCAAAAATGGGGGGACTTCAGATTCAGACCCAGTAGAGTAGGGGGTTGAACTTTGCTTCCATAGTAATTCCCTGGCGGCCGAATTCTAAACATGGTGGAATGCAGGGGGCTCTTTGTGGGAGTGTGCGCCGAATTTTCAGCTCGCTCCAATGTCACAGAAGCATTAATGCCCAGATCTGTGCCTCAATAAGGGTTGCTGGGTTTTATTAATTACTTTGCTGGAGCCACAACACTACCAAAAAATCAAGTGAACAATCCCTTCATAGTTCTACTATAGTTAAATAATGTAGAACAACCTTTCTCTACCAGGACTGACCATCTTCCTGAGCTAGTAAAATCTCTTATCTAAATAATCAAATGCATCTATATTTTCTATTAGTTTATCCAGTATTTCAATTGTAAACTTTGTTTGCCTTCTCCAATGGGAGGCCGTACATGTTGTCTTAAACACATTTATCACAAAATACTTTGTACATGGGCAACATTTCAACTATAATTAGCTATGATGGCCACAAGCAAATCTTCATCGCAAAGATACACTCGAGGAACAGTGTCAAGTAATGTTTTAACACCTAAAACATCACGTTAAAGTGTATGTTTCTCGATGAGAACACATTTAGCTACAAGTAAATGCAAAATAAGCAAACAGTGATAAGTCCTTGACAAAACATCCTGTAAATTTGAAAGAATATTTGTATCTAAAACCCAATCAGATAAACGATTCAACACTATGTTCCAATATCTGTTTCACATACACAGGCCATACACAGTTATGGGTCATTCAATGGGTACCGCACACCTTGGCCAGAGGCGCGTTGTCCTGCGGAATGGACATATCACGTGTGTTCACATGGGAATGAAGTGGGGCCTGGGAGACCCTTCCTGCCTTACACTTTGGCAATGATGTTTACAATCTTTCTTAAATGTTGTCCCCTCTTTACTTTGGCAATGAGGGTTACAGACTTTCTTAAATATTGCTCCCTCTTTACTTTGCCACTGAGGGTTACTATCTTGGTTCAATATTGCCCCCTTTTTGCTTTGGTAATGAGAGTTGTAATCTTTCTTCTCTCGCTTTTTTTCAAAATGATTATAATGCCAATGTGACTTTCTTTCATTAGGTCAGTATTCAAAATGTTCACAAGCAGTCAGTGGTCGACTATGAAATGCCCCAAGGTTACCTATCAAAGGGTAACTCACCGGTCTCTCTCTATACGTCCGCTCGATCCGCTGCTGCTGCCACTTCTGATGCTTTTGTCGGTTTCTGAACTTCGCCGTTCAGGAAAGCAGACTGTCTTGCTCCTTGTTCACTCCAGTGTTCGCCAGCAACCGGAAAAGGGCACAAAATAAGGAGAGCTTCTCTCTCCCATGGGACAGCCTGTCAAAGCACCACTTCCTGCTGCACAACCTCTGCTCTCCAGGTTTCCAACTTGAAAGACCACCCTCTCAGGACCATAATCCAATTCAAACACGGCAGTGGTTCTGGCGTCTTCATTTCTCTGCCTCTGCTACTTCCACTGATGCAGGAAAGGGCCTGCATCTTAAGGTGCTTTAAATATTCAAAAGTCCCGCTCAGGTGTGGGTCATTATAATCACTAGACTGCACGCTGCAGTTCTGTACCTTTGAGCTCCTTTTCCTTGTTTCAGTACTTAGAGCTTAATGCACTTGAAGTCCCTAATGTTCTGGTTTCTTTTTCTATCAAAGGCCTCAATTTTACAATAAGCCATCAGAATTGTGGGATCACCCGGGAAGTTATTTAGAGGATTCTCCCAATTCTCCTGTCCCAAGTCCCCCCCCCCCCATGTGATCCTCGCATAGAACACCACCCCCAGTATTAGGATCAGGAAGCGTCTGCCTTTGCCATGCCACATGAGAAGGGTCCCTGGGCAGGGTCTTCGGGATAATCACCCCTGATTCATCATAGGGTCCACAGTGCTGCTTCCTGTGGCAGATGTCTCTTACCAGTGTTTGGACAGCAGGCTGTCGACCATGGCCTTGAGGTCATTCCACCTCTTACGGTAGTCCTCACTGTCCTGTGTGACTGTGCCCACTGCAGTAACCTTATCTCGAAACCTGGCCCAGCTGGCAGCCTTCCTCTGCACAGATGTCTTCCTGTGCCTAGAGCCATACAGCTCATCGGCCTGGGCCACTATCTCATCTGTGAGGACCTGTAGCTCTGCCTCAATGACCGTTTGCTTGCAAAGTCTCATATCTGGCACCTTCCCTTTGCCTTTGCACTGTGGCATGTTCTGTATTCCTACTGGGTTTGGATGGCAACTGGAAAGGGGGATTCAGAGTGGATTTGATTTTTAAAGATGCCCACTGCAGTGCTTCCCATTCGGGCAACAACACTATTTCCGCTGGTGGTAGTTCCGCCGGCTTTAATTCTGCTGGTGGTATTAGCACCAAATGTGCTGGCAGTAACAGTAATTCCACCGATTATGGGTGGAAATACTGTTCGATACTCATTTACAGCAGTAATTTCGCCACACGGGATTACTGTTACCGCCTGTGTGCACACTCACAGCAACTGGTAATATGGCTGTAATTCCATCAGACACCACAGCAGTAACAGTAATTCCGCCGAAGGGGAATTACCATTGTATTACCGCCCAACTTGTGATGAGGGTAGTATATTTTCCTGCGAACCTAATATTGGAGATCCTCCATTGTTGGTATGCACTTTCTACCAGAGATTTTATGGAGCGCATAACCAATTCAGGGTCCTGCCAAAGCTCTTGTATTCCCACTTTTATGCACGTCTTTCTAACATGTCTTGCCCACAGGATGCATGTGCACCCTGGACTTGTTATCACTACTTGTCTTAATTTGTCAAAAATGGGGGGACTTCAGATTCAGACCCAGTAGAGTAGGGGGTGGAACTTTGCTTCCATAGTAATTCCCTGGCGGCCGAATTCTAAACATGGTGGAATGCAGGGGACTCTTTGCGGGATTGTGCGCCGAATTTTCAGCTCGCTCCAATGTCACAGAAGCATTAATGCCCAGATCTGTGCCTCATTAAGGGTGGCTGGGTTTTATTAATTACTTTGCTGGAGCCACAACACTACCAAAAAATCAATTGAACAATCTCTTCATAGTTCTACTATAGTTAAATAACATAGAACAACCTTTCACTACCAGGACTGACCATCTTCCTGAGCTAGTAAAATCTCATATCTAAATAATCAAATGCATCTATATTTTCTATTAGTTTATCCAGTATTTCAATTGTAAACTTTGTTTGCCTTCTCCAATGGGAGGCCGTACATGTTGTCTTAAACACATGTATCACAAAATACTTTGTACATGGGCAACATTTCAACTATAATTAGCTATGATTGCCACAAGCAAATCTTCATCGCAAAGATACACTCGAGGAACAGTGTCATATAATGTTTTAACATCTAAAACATCACGTTAAAGTGTCTGTTTCTCGATGAGAACACATTTAGCTACAAGTAAATGCAAAATAAGCAAACAGTGATAAGTCCTTGACAAAACATCCCTGTAAATTTGAAAGAATTTTTGTATCTAAAACCCAATCAGATAAACGATTCAACACTATGTTCCAATATCTGTTTCACATAATGTCAAGGAGAGACAGTCTTTAGGTTGCACGACCATATTTCTAGAATTTCTTGTAGAATGGTATTCTCTCCGACCCAATCCATTTCCAAGGCAAAGACATTTTAGCGCTCCTTCCATTCAAATGCTTAGTAAAGGAAGGAACCCAAATTCTCAGCCCGCAGAGAAACACATGTACTGGAATTGTGTCTATTCTAGCGACTTTGCCAGCCTTTACAGCCTCTATAGCACTGGACGCTTCTTGTATATTAAGTATATGATGCTTCATTGAGTAGTTGCTATGCTGTTTGTAATAAATGAACTGATGTTATCCTTAGGTACATATAGGGTTTTAAAGCATCTATACCAGTCTGCCTCAGTTATATTGCTGCCCAAAATGACAGAAGATGATGCCACTCCTGCAGAGACAACCTGCCAAAGATCCTTCATATTCATTCAAGGTTCACAAGAGCAAGTCTTGTTAATGCCAGTTATTGCAGTTTTTTTAACCGCATTGGTCAGCCAGAATCGTGGCACTGCCTTCCAAGGGATTGTGAACGTACCATTCAAATAAGGATACATGGAAAAATTGTGTTCATAATACAGGGTTTCTATCAACCGAGCACTTTTGGTTGAGGCTACTGGAAGGTTCCACAACCTCACTAACAACTGCTGCGAAAAGAACTATTAAGAACATTCTGGTGATAATAAGTAAAAAAACAGAGACTTACGGCCTAATTTACAAAGTGTTTTTTAATGGGATTGTGCCATTGAAAAACACGTTGTAGATCAGGCCCTTGGGCATTATGATGCTTTATGGTCAAGGTTGTTGCTAGGTCTGGAGAAGATCCGGGGCCACGCCAATGTCGGTCGGGACTGTCAGGACTCGGGGCTAGCTAGCCTTTTAGTTGTAGGCCCTGAGCTTCTATCTGGGGTCTCAACTAAATGAGCTGGGGCGGTAGCCGCCCCAGCCTCCCTCTAGCAATGACCACTGTTTATGATGTTGGACCTTCATCCTTTTACTTTTCTTTTTTCTCTATTATTATAAAGTTGAGTTTCTTCTACTTGCATGACATGTTTATCCAATTGATCGTTAATTGTATGTATATATAATGTTTTATATAATGTTCTATATTTGTAACAATTTTGAAAGATTTATTTTAAAATCATAGTGCAAGCATGCAAATAAATGCTAATTATAACTTCAAGTGTTTTTTCTTGAGTTCAAAGTTTTTTTTCAGGTCTTTTGACACTCGTGGCGAAGGAGTTGTAAATAGAGTCCTGGGTTTGTAGCTACTCAGTATGTCTGCCGACTATGTTGAGGTCCAGCATCTGATCAACTGTCATGCCTCAGGTGGCCTAAGAGTTCAAATAGAGATTCTGGGACTTCACATAGCAGGAAGAACCCATTAGCCACCAGAGGCATGTTCACCGAAACAACTTTTAAACTCATAAACAAAATCTTTGAGCTCATAACTAACATTAACAAGCATCCCCCTTTTTGAAGTGTCCACTCTAATAAGTAATAAGGCGGCCCCTTGATACCAGACAAAAACTAGGAATTCCTGATGCTGTCATTTGTCATTATGAGAAAAATACCAATGAAATCTGTTTTGCTCTGCCAAATCATATCAACAGACAAGAAATGGTGCCTGTCACCTACAGAAAAAGAAATGCAGGACAAATGTGTTCCAAAACATCTGTGAGGTGGTGTCACCTGGTTCAGCTTGAGTTCTTTACATGGTTTGGTGCAAATCCGTCCAGTGCTTTTTTTTTTTTAAACAATTTGATTAATTTTGTTCAAACAACAAATAACAATCCTTACTCAACTTACAGTGGTTACATATTTTGCTCATAAATGCACATACATTGTTACTTTTTCACCCACTGTATTTCCCGGAGCACCCCCCTCCCAAGCCTACTTTCTCCCATTGTCAGTCTCCACCTCTTGTGGTGGGGAGACCTCTTCAGCCAGGCTTATTGAACCATCATCACTTGGTCCATCATACGAGGGCCCAAATAGCTCTGCTATTAATTGTCTCCAACCCGCTAGGGCTCTGGCTTCACCCTCTATGTCCCCTTTACACGCTTCCTGCCATACCGCTGTTTCTGTCTCTGCCCACTTCTGCAAGTCCCTCCACCACGTCTCCACATTGGGCTTGTGGCACACTTTCCATCCCATTGCAATCCTTCTCTTCGCCAGTACATATGCCAGATCTTTCAATTTACTCACATGTTTAAGCTTCCGCTGTCTAGGAAACCCTCCCAACAGGCAAGCCCACACTGTATCCACCTTCATGCGGATTCCCTTGTCCTCCATTTTCTGTGCTATATCTCTCCAATATTTCGCAATCAGTGGACATGCCCAGAACATATGCACCATTCCTGCGTTTTCCTCATTGCATTTGGGACACACTTGGCTTCCAGCGTTCTTAAACTTGGCTATTTTAAGTGGCGTTAGATATGCTCTGTGAGTTATATACAACTGTATTTGTTGCAGCCTAGCATTTCTCGATACTTTTTTATGATACCCCTGATCCCTTTCCCACATCCCATCACTCATCATATCCCCTACTTCCTCCTCCCAGTCCAGTCTAAGTTGCACCACTTCCTTGCCCACTTGAGTCATCATCATCTCGTACACTCTAGACATTTCATGCCCTCCTTCTGCTATATCATATATCACATCTAGTGTGGTGTCCGGTTCCTATGCAAGTTCCACCTCGGACCAGGTATCTTTAATTTGTTGCACCATCCCATGATACGTAATATATTGCCCAGCACTCAACCCTGTCTGTTCCACCAACTCCTCAAATTCCAATATTTTTCCCTCTTGCCACACATCTCCCAATGTTGCTATTCCTACCGGTTCCCAATACTTCCTAATTATTAACCTTAGTTACTTTTCTGTCCCCATCATTGTGACCAGTGGGATTTGCGGAGAGCACAGGGCCGGCTTGTCCATCAACCGGCACGCCCTCTGCAACATCCCCACCCAAGGCCCAGCATTCCGGACGACCTCTTAGCTCCCGCTTGGGTAACCATATCATTTCTCTCAAAAAGTATGGGGCGCAATCGCCTTGATGCAGCCTATGCTCTAAGGTAGGCTCTGCAGAGAGCCATTTGGCTACATGTTGCAACTGGCTCGCTACATAATATACTTCCCAGTTAGGTAATTTAATGCCCCCCTTTCTCATGCAGGTTTTGGAGTTTCCACAGGGCTACCCTGTTCCTCATCCAGTACCATAGGAATTCCCTGCATATGCTGTCCAACTTAATAAAGAATTTCCGGGGTATAGAGTATGGGATGTTCACGAAGCAATGCAACAGTCTAGGCAATGCCACCATATTGAGCATCGCCCCACATCCCATCATTGCTAAGGGGAGTTTCGCCCAGAACTTCATGCTGTTCTCCAGTTTCCGAACCGTTCTTTCTGTATTATGCCTATGTTCGGCTTCTGCTGTATGATATATGTCTATCCCAAGATACCTAAAGGTTGTGGCCTCCCACGGTATCTGGAGTACCGGCAAATTCTCCGCCAAGAGCCCTCTATTTCTGCCCAGCGGGAACGCACAGGATTTACTTGGGTTCACGGCTATACCTGAGAGTTCAGCAAACCTCCCCACCATTTCCAACACATACTGCAGATTCTCCTCTGAGTAGCGCAGATACAATAGCATATCGTCTGCGTATAGTGATATTAAATGTGATGTTTCCCCAAAGACAATGCTTATTGCGTCATATTGCTGCCTCAAATAAATTGCCAGAGGCTCCATGGCCAGAATGTACAACGTGGGGGACCAGGGGCATCCCTGTCTGGTCCCTCTCCCAAGTTGTCACCTTTCAGAGATCACAGTTCCTGTCTTCACTCTCGCTAATGGCTCACTACATAGGAGTTCTACCCAGTGAAGATATCCTGGTCCCATACCGTAGTTGGCTAGGGCAGCCTTCAGCCAGGGCCATCTGACCGAGTCAAATGCCTTGACCGCATCCAGCGACACTATCGCCATTTCGCTAGTGTCCCCTTCAGTATGTTCAATCACTCGATGGAGTCGCCTCAAATTATTCGAGATATTCCTATTTGGGACATATCTTGTTTGATCAGGATGAATCAGTTTGTTTATGACCTTCTTTAATCTGTTTGCTAGAACCGCTGTTAAAATCTTAATATCTTGGTTTAACATCGATAGGGGCCTATAGGAACCGCAGTCACTACCAGGCCTGTTGGGCTTGGGGAGTGGTATAATGACCGCTTCGCGCAGTGATTCTGGCAATCTCCCAACTTCATATGCCTCGTTAAGCATTTCCAGCAGTGGGGGTAGAATCTCTGCTTTATATGCCTTTTAAAATTTGCCTGGGAGTCCGTCAGTTCCCGGGGTTTTACACGTGGGCAGCTGCCTCACCACTTCTTCTAGCTCTTCTAGAGTGATCGGGGCATCTAGTTCCTCCCTTTCTTCCACACTAATTTGGGGTAGCCCAATGTCTTCCAGTATGTCTCCTATCTCCCCTCTTCTGCTTCCCGTCTCGTCTCCGTACAAGCGTCTATAAAAGTCTGCAAATTCTTCATTAACCCCCTCTTGCGTATCCACTAAGTTGCCATTGTCTTTCACTATTGTTCTGATTGGGGCCTTGGAGTCTCGTTTTGGTAGAGCCACGCAAGGAGTCTTCTTGGTTTGTCGCCTCCAGCATGTTGCCTTTCTATGTACTTTTTATAATTAAGATTACATAATCTCTCCCAGTATCCTGCACATTTCTGCTGCAGGCCCAGTGCCATTTCTGTATCTGCCTTAGTGTTGTTGCCCCATTCCAACACCCTCTCCAATTCCTTTTCAGAGTCCTGTAATTCGGTCAGAATCCCTTCCTGCAGTCCTTTAGACTTGGTTATGGCAATTCCTCTCACTACCACTTTAAAGGCTTCCGAAAGTGTGCCCGCTGTCTTGACACTGCCAGTATTTATCTCAAAATAACTTATTATTTCCTCTCGCATATCCTCCCTGAATACGCTATCTTTAAGCGCTTCTGCACGCAATCGCCATGTGGGTATCCTTCCCCTAGGGGGGGGGGGGGGGCGATATTGCCATGTTAGCAGCAGTGGCGAGTGGTCTGAGAGGACTCTAGCTTTGTACTCTGCCTGCGGTATTTCAGTCAGTAACTCCTGCATGACAAATACATAGTCCAGTCTTGTGTATAGGCCCTGTGGGGCTGCATAATGTGAATATTGCCTATCCTGCGGGTGACGTATTCTCCATGCATCTGTCAGCCCAAAATCTGCCAATAGTGCATGTAGTGCTTTTGCAGCCATGGTGGGTCTAACTATTTTATTATCTGATCTATCTATGGTGGGGTTCAACACACAATTGAAGTCTACCCCCCACAATATAGCTCCCCCCACGCTGCCACTGAGTGTACTCTTCAGGGTCCTAAAATACGCAGCTGTATCTTGGTTCGGGGCATAAGTATTTACAATGCAGATCTCTCTATTTTCCACCATCCCTCTCATGATCACCATCCTGCCATCCGCCTCTACCTGCGAGCTCAGCAACTGAAACGGAACATGTGGGGCCACCCATGTGATTACCCCTCTTGCATAGGCAGAGTATGTTGCCCCCACCACAGTCCCTCTCCATTTCCTCCGTACCACTTCTAGTTTGTCTTTCGTTAAATGAGTTTCTTGTAATAGGGCTATATCCACTTTCTGTATGCGTAGGTACATCATTACCTTGTTCCGCTTCAGATAACTATTGAGCCCCCTGACGTTCCAAGTGACTATCTAAAGGTCTCCCATGGTTCATCTCGTTTTCTGTGAGGTTTAGGCTCACCCCATAACTCTTCCCCAACTATAACAAACCACTGCACACAACCCCTTCCCTCCCTCCTCCCACCCTACCCCAACCCCAACAGCTGCCCAGCTCCATCCCTGGATCTCAGGCTCCCCCACTTTTGGGCCTACCCTGATACCCCGGGCAAGACCCCAGCAGGGCGTCACCGCACTATCAGCGACCTAACTAAACTCTAAATGGGGGATGTAAAGGTTGGTCCTGCAAGGCTCCTAGTCCAAATCTTGATCGCAATAATAGCGGATCATGTGTTTCTTCCAGCTCGGTCACACCCTTCAACAAGCTACTTCAATGACTTTATTCCAGTCCCATAGTCTTAAGTTCTGACACTCCCCGGTGCCCCTCTCGTTCATTACTTATCCGCATCACCTCCTTCTCCTGTCCGAACGTCCGACTCCTGGGGGCATCCCTGCATGTCGAGCCATCCCATTGCTTCTTCCGGAGTTTCAAAAAACAAAGTTCTGTGCTTGTGAAAAACCTTCAATTTAGCCGGGTAAAGCAGCATGTACTTATGACCCGCTTCTCGCAATCTCCTCTTGACTGCCCCAAAGTTCATTCTGCTCCACTGCACCATGAGGGTATAGTCCGGGTAAGCGGTTATGTTTGCCGGCCCCCTTTGTATTGTCCCACCTTTGCGGAAGTGTTCCAGGATCCTTTCTTGATCCCTGTAGTTAAGTATCTTGGCGATGACCGGCCTTGGTGGGCCTCCTGGCGGTGATTTCCTCGTTAGGGCCCTATGCGCCCTTTCCACCACGAACCCCTGAGACAGCATTCCTCCAGTGATTCCTTGTAGCAACATTGTTTCAACGAATTCCGTGGGGTTATGGCCTTCTGGTCCTTCTGGTAGGCCAACAATACGGATATTATTTCTCTGGGCTCGTCCTTCCGCCTCCTCCGCTTTGCTCTCCAGATTACCCACTCGTTGTACCAGGCCGTGAAGCTCCAACCAGTGGGTAGCACAGTCCGCCGTGTTAGGGCCCATCTCCTTCTCGAGGTTCCCCGTGCGCTCCGCCAGAGACCGAACGTCTTGCCGTAGCAGATTCACATCCTCTTGCAATGCCCCAACCTGGAGCTCCATCGCTGTTTTTAGTTCTGTCACCGCCAGTTCGAGCCTGGTCTCCCAAGCCGCCTTCAGATCGGCAATCGCCTCAAGGACCTCCTGATTCCTGCCCATGGTGGCATTGCTCCCAACTTGGGCTTTGTCTTTGTTCCTGGCTCCTTCCGGGCCGGGCGGCGTCTTAGTGTATTCCTCTAATGTGGGTTGCTTACTTTTCAGTCTAAGGGGTTTATTAGACATAGTGTTGTGTCTATGAGTCGTGGGTCAGCCCTTTTACCCGTAGTCTTCAGTCCCAGCAAGAGTGGATTCTCGCTATCCTCAAAGGGCCGATAGTATCTGCTGGTTCCTTCGATCGTCCACGCTCCGCTCCGGGCACTCCTCCAGCGTCACTCCCCTTGCTTTTCTTTCACTGTGGCCACCCGGACTGGGCAATGTGATGATTATTTCGTATCCCTAGTGATCCTCCTCGGCTGTTGTCGAACGGAGTCAGCTCCTCCGTCTCAGGGGTGCGCCCCTCGGGATCTCTTTGTTCTCATCCGTGGCCATTTTGATGTCTCTTCTGCGATCGTCCTCTCAGTCCAAAGTAACAATACGACCGTTCCTCCACTGTAACTTTGCAGTCAACCTGCTCATGCTCTGCTCTGTGCCTTCCCACGCCTGCACATACTTTTTGGGCCGCCGCTAATCAAACAAATATGCGTTTCTTGGTCGGATCATGTTGTCGGATCACGGAGCTCACAGGGTTTCCAGCCTATTCCATGGCTGCCAAACCACGCCCCCCCGTCCAGTGATTTTTGTTAAAATATAAACAAAATCTGAAGAATTTTGAATTATTCATATTTTGGCGATTAAATTCACAGATCCACAAGTTTCAGCTGGAAAGCTTCTGTTTGATTGCACCAGATCCACTGATACCCTGGATAGCAAACAGATCTGGTCTTAGAATGAAGGTGAGTTCTGATTGGCCAAGGTCTGACAGGAAAATGTGAGCTGTCTTGGATTGGCAGGTCCAATCCAAGACTCTGTATCTTTACAAAAAGTGATGTCAAAACATTTTGAAAAGGGCTATATAGCAAAACCCTCTGGCTCGTTCTGACCTGTTGGGAATGCCTTGTATAGATTGGGCATGGCATTTTTGTGTGAACAGAATGTGATTTTTTACAGTAGGAGCCACAGATCCTGACTAGTTTGGTAGATTCTGTGCAGTGGAAAAAATGTCTGAGGGGTAAACAATGTATTCAGGGGTAGTTTGGAGTACATAAGAGGCTTGGGGTAAGGGTATGATGAATCATCTTCGATTGTGATTGTTTTCAGAAGTGGAAAAAATGTCCATGTGGTGTCCATAACTGCATATCCTGACCCTCTCATATTTCTAATGGATGCTGTACAAAGATGGCTGGTTTCCATTGATCTTTTTCAGACTTGCAAATCCCCTACAAAGAGTGTACTCCAAAATGTTGCAAATGGGCAATTGGAGCATTTTAATGTTTTTTTTTCTGTCCCACTGTTAGATGAAGATGCTCCTCAGAGGGATGGAATATATTCTTGTTTGTGCATGGCACATTTTGGCAGTTGGAACCTCGTATCATGACTGGATATTGTGGATTGTAGGGATATGCGCAGATATCGTCTCTCGTAACATATATATCTCCTTAACATTATTGTATGTTTTCAAACATAGAAGCTGTCAGCAACCAATGAAAGTCTTACCATAGTCATCTGAGCCGTGCACTGTAGATCAACATTTTATATGATGTTCAAGTTTTGAAGAGAGTACACCTTTCTGGAGAATTATTTTATTTGCTTGTAGAGATGTGATCCATTTATTTGTTTAGGTAGAGGAACTTTATTTGGACATCCCTATGTGTTTCAGTCATCATTGTGGTAAAGAGTAAAACATACCATGTTATTTTTTCCATGTGAAATAACTATTTTTATAGGTTCCACAGTGCTTTGCCAGAATTTCAAATTGTTGACATTATTTTAATGGATATATTGGGCTCATTTGCAGAGATTCTTCATATCCTTTTGCTTAGTATTAGTATTAGTCAAATATTTAAACAAAGGATGCCATTTTTTATATGTAGATGGAATAGTTTTTGTGGTAACATATCAATATTGCGAGTAAGATAAAAACATTGCCAAATACGTTTACAACTGACTGTGTTGAATATTACACCGTGGAGTGTATTTGTGTGTATAATATCCATTTTACACTTGATTTTGGCACTAAGACATCGGCCGAATCATATGACTTTTTTTGAAAAACTGCCTGCATCTTTGCATTTTACTGGGGCATATGCACCAAGCTCCAAAGACCAAACAGGGTTCACTACCTTATCATCTGAGGATCATCTAGCACTTACTAGTTTTAAATGTATTTAACTTTGTTTTGTGATCTTCCTTGAATTCATGGAGGGGATCAGCTGTTTCCACAGCACTGTAAAATCCTTCACTGTTCTGATTACCTAGCACAATGTGCTTACTCCACACATGTATGCTGTCCTGTTCATACAGCCCTGTCCATATAGCTCTCTGAAGCACTTTGTTATTCATGCATGGTGCTTTCCACAACGCCAGAAATTTAAAAAAAACATTACTTTAAAAGTGTTACTTTTGGAAGTCTGGTTTCTTTCTTATGATAACAAAAGATAGTTATTTTTTTTTAAATGAAGTGTGAACGTTAATTAGAATTTGTAAATCAATTTAATAGCCACTGTCCTTTTTTAAATACATTGTGATGTCTATTTAAAGCAAATTATAATTATGTGGGATTAAAATGAAAGTGGTTGCTGTTTCTTATACAAAAGGTTGATACATAGCATACACAAAAAGAAAGCACGGTTTCCTAAAAATGATGCAATATATTAGTCTTGTGTCTTTAGGTTACATTTGATAAACCGAAACTTAAAACTGACTGCATTCCAATGTTTTGGTTTAGATTGTATAACATAATATTTTCCCAGTTTCTCCCAAGATCGTAAGTGTTGGCCACTGTTTTACACTATAGAATGCTATGCACTATGGAAAGCTATGCACTTGGCACTTAGAAAGCAGCCAAAACATCTCACTTTTAAAAAACTGCTTAAAACCTTGCTTTTTACTAAGGCATTTGCATCAAGCTCATGACACCAACAGGAGTAAACTCCATTGTATTTAAGGAAGTAGAAAACGGTTTACTCACTGCTGTGATTGAAATCCATGACTGTTCTGTTTACTCAGTCTAATGTATCTACTCTACAGTTTTCTATGCCACCATATCCACGCTGTCTGTGATCTGAAGTATCTTTTTGCTCCTACTTGGTGTTTTACAAAATACAGAACATTACATTTAAAGAAAACATGTTTTGAAAGTTTTTACTTTGGTGGACTTGTAGAAAGTGCATTGCTTTCTTGTGACAAAAAAAAAGGAAAATGTGTTGTAAATGAAAGGAGATATTGAATTTGAATGCATAAAGGAACATAATAGTTGGTGTGTGTTTATTAAATAGGGTGTGATGTGCATTGAGATAAAGATCTGAGAAAACAAGTGTTATTGTTGTGTTGTCCTTAGTTAAGAGATTTGTTTCAGATGAGGGTGTACTATGTTCAGTGGCGTATGGAGCAGACGTTTTGATGTAAATTATGATACAGAGTTAAACATTAATGGATCCTTTTTTCATCTTGTAATTGGTGTGTTATATTTCTTACTGATTGAATATATAAAAGATCATTGAATTCTAAAAGGTCTCTATGAATATGCTGCTGTTTTCCATCTGAAATTATATTGTTTTGCTTCTTGTGTAGTTGGAAGAGGCACCCTCCTGATTTTCTTCTGTCTTGTGGACAATTACATGTGGAGCATCAAGGATTCAAACAAGTGAGCAAAAAAAGTCCTCTTTTTTGTGTAGGGGGCTATGTGGATGAGGACAAGAACTATGTAACCAAAATTCACATTCCACAAATAGCTACCCTGCTTTTACACACTCAGGTCGTGGGGGGTCGCCCCAATTCAAAATGTGTACATCTGTATCAACTCAATTCAACAGTAGTACAAAAGGGCAGAGAATATACATATATTTTAATAATTAAACCATTCTAAAAGATTCAAGAAAAATATTTAAAAATGTAAAAAATAAACATAGGATTCGTTATATCCAACAGACCATGTCCAGTTAATGTTTCAAATATAAACCCACATTATCATATGATTCCCATTTCTCTTTGAAACAGTATTTTGTGAGTTTAGTAACACAAGTGAGAGGCTTATATCAAATAAATGCATACGCATTTGCCCTGACTGCTTGGTGTCTACACCTATTAGTGTTTCTAGATTCGAAGAGAGAACCATCATGGACCAATCTATTTTATGGGCACCTTCGAAGCCGTCTTCAGTACACTGGGAATGGATGGAACGTGCACTTGTGGCACGTTTCTTCATGTACACGTAATCATGTGTATTGAATGCTCTAAAAGAATGACATAGTCACATATTAAAAACTGTCATATTTTTTCTTATATCTTTTACAATGGTATAATTATTAAAATATGTGTATGTTTTCACTGACTTTTTGTACTACTCTTGAATTGAGTTAATACAGATGTACATATTTTACATTGGGGCGACCCCCACGACCTGAGTGTGTAAAAGCAGGGTAGCTATTTGTGGAATGCCTATGTTGGTTACATGTGGAACATCAATACATGCTTGTAGATGCTACTCCTTTTCTTCTACTTGTTGGTTCACTTCATGCTTAATTCTTTCTCTTTTGAGTTTCCTAACAAGCTTCTTGTGTTGTGTGAGGATGTGTTCAGACATTGGAGCTTCTAGCAATGAGTAGGTTTTCATTTTTTCTGTGACTTATTGTGCAATCGTACACTTGAGAAATCATGGTGTGCATGGACATTATGAAGGCTATCTAGTGTGGACTGTTTGAAGATCCACTTGCTTCAACTGGTGATTGACTGCTCCAAACTACCAATTTCTATATCTCCTGGGTATTCACAGACATTTCCCTTGTCACATAAATGCAAAAAGTGAAAATGTCTCTAGCACAACCAACTAGAGCAAAGGCTTTATTGGAGTATCAGTGGTGTTATTTTTCAAATATCAAATGGATCGATTTTGTTCTTATCCAACAGATTATAATTTAAAAGAAATAAGTGAACACAAAGGTTGTGTAAAATGTAAGGGTAAAATAGTGTTCTAGTTGTACTTAGTTTTGTTCAGTAGAAATAATGTGTTTTTCGTTCACAGATACATAATACACCATGATCAGTTTGAATGAGTAGATGAAATCTCTTTCAATGTATGATTATCTGACCTTCAAAAATACCTTTTTTTTAATTGGCTATTCGGTGGCAATAATGCGCCACCAGTGAATAAAACTATTGCACTGAGGTGCAGAGAGGCAGAAATGACATTTGAGGAGGAACACTCATCTTGTTTGTGTTGTTTGGGTATTAACACACCAATTGACTTTACATGGCATGCTAGTCCCAATGACCATTCCCAACCATTATCTATCTCTGCTACTGGGAGTTCTTTGAATCAGCTTTACCAAGTGTTAACATCAAATTTTGTGTTGTGTGCGACCTGATAGTTTTATTATTAAGCAGTCTTCTGAGAGTAAGTCGTTTACATGCAGCTGTAAATTTGCTCATTGGGAGATCAAAATGTCTTTACAAAGTGAGACTTCAGCTACTTTATTAATTCACATACATGTGCCCTTACAACTGTTTCTTGCAATGAAGTTCCACTGGAAACAAGCACTGGCAAAGCCAAACATTTTGACGTGTGGACAAGTCTTAGATAGGTATTTGCCACGCCCTTCTAACATGTGCTAAAGTACTCACACCATTTTCCAGACATTGCCATCATATGTTCAGATAGTACCATTATGCCAGTGCCTGGCAAATGCATATGGCATGCCTACGCCAAAGCCAAAATGTTGTTCTTTCACTGCTTGCTTCTTTTACAGGAGAAATGTTTGTTTTAAACTGTGACGTGTCCCTTTTTCAAGTTTGAAAAAAAAAGATAAGAATGCCTTAGTCCTCAGGCCTTTAAGAAATAAGGGGCATCTCACAAACAATCTTGTGAAGGACCCTGCATGTATTTGGCTATGTATTGTCAGGATGGGGCACAATGAAGCCTTAACTTGGAATTCACAGTTAAATATGTTCATTTGCACACAAAGGAACAACAATGTTAGAAGCAGGCTCAACGTAAACATTAACACACTCTCTCACACAGGGTGTAAATACAATAATAATAATAATAATAATTATAATAATAATAATAATAATGGAGTGAGCACACGCAACACCCAAATGATGATGCAGCCATTCAGGTTTCCTGATCCCTTTTTCTGATCTTTAGGTAGTTGCAGGCTTTCCTGTGTCCCACACAACAAGATTATCTCTAGTCTGGGCAAACATCTGTTTCTCATTCTCATGGTTTCTTCAGCTAACTCCTAATAGAGCTGCAGCTTCTCTACCAGGCTCCACAAGCTGTCTCATACCACCCTATCTATCAGCAGTATTTCTTTTTTTATTTGTATTGTGCATTAGCCAAATATATGACTTTTTACACACATAATCATCCTCTCATATATGCAGTTCTTAAAACCTTACTAACTTATACAAAATTCATCATTTACATATTAAAATAGACAAAAAATCATATAATATGACTTTGTTACAGTGCAATGAAACCTAAATCATTTCAGATCTTGATGATAATAATAATTTGGAATTTATATAGCGCTACGAACGCGCAGGTATCTTAGCGCTGCTTATTATTACCCACGGTGTGTGGTGCTCATTTATCGACTTAGGAAGGCTGAAAGGCTGAGTTTGGCCTTGCCGGGATTCAAACCTTCGTCAACAGGCTCTGCACGGATATTAAAGCGAGTGTTCTACTCGCTGGGCTATCTGACTGGCTTATAACTTCAACCGATAATGTTCTTTCGCGACATGCTATCAGGTGTTCCCAGAGTTGGTCTATAGTCAGCCATTCGATATAGTCCACACATTTCCCCAAACATATTTTACAAAGTTCATCTCTGCCTTTACACAAAATTAAGATATGGTATACGGATTGTGTCTCACATACATTTTGCCAGAGCTGGAAGCCCCTCCTGAAATGAATGGACCTTACCTTTTTTACAAGGTTTTACACGCTTACCCTTAGAAATTCTCTCATTCATTTGAAATCAGGATACAGGGACAAATAATTTGGTAAATAATGTTTCAGTTTATCAACAATTTAGAGAAATGTATATATTCTGTAACTTCTCATTTGTGTTATGGTCTTGATCCAGTCTGCTTGAGATATAGCCAACTTTAAACCCTCACGATTCTCCACTAAATTAGGTATAGTCCGATCACATCCATCTAAATATGGATTATGTTTTTCAAATTTAACTAAAAAGCTATTTTGACCATTGTTCAACTTACATAAAATATTCTTATACAAGGAGCCTTCGATAGAGATTTGTATGCATCTAAATGAGGTTAACCTTTTCAAATCAAGACTCATTTTTAAGAATACTAGTCCTAACTCATATCTAAGGCTAGCCATAGGATAACTCACGGGTAGATGAACACTTTCTTCCATCAATTCACTTCCAGTTTATCATCTGCGAATTTGGAATCGCATCAAAACTGTATCACAACTATGAGGCAAGATGGAACAACCTTTGCTTTATAAAAGTTTAACAACAGGATTATTAAAAACTTGCAGTAGGTCGTAAGTATTTGTATCATTTGTGCTATTAGAGGGATGAGCTTATGATCTATAGCTTCTTCCCATGCAGCTTCAACGGAACTGATTTCATTTTAATTCCCAATTATAGCAATTCTTTCACCTGTGGTATTGCTTGGTTCTGCAGCAACCATGTATAGTTGCTTTTCTGTACGCTGTGGTTTCTGATTATTAAGATTTGGGATTTTTCTGGAATAATCAGTGAATCTTTTTTTCCTGCGTAGGTTTCAAACGCATTCAAACGCATTCAGTAATTGCTGCAGTCCTTTGGGAGGGTTATCTAGCAGGACGATTCTTCTGCATATGCTATCCACTGAAAGGATTGTGCATCAATCTTTGAACGACCTAGGAAATGTCGAGCTAGTGCATCATTGAGCTCTACTAAGTAGAGGTTAAAGAGGCAGGCGGCTAAAATACACCCCTACCTCACACCTCTTTCCATAGCTATGTATTGTTATGTTATGGCATTTCTAAAGTGCAACATTCACCAGAAAGGGCATCAAGGTGCTACGCAAATATAATTCTACATCAGTGAAAAGCAGAGAGGAAGAATTTTAATCAAAGGGGAAGATTAGTTGGCGACGAAAGGCAAGATGGTCCTGGCCCTGACAAAAGGAAAGGGGAAGTAGGCTTCATAACTGTGCAGCACAAACCGAGAAGGAACGTCCTCTGAAAGGGGCACGCCGGATACGGGGGACAGGGATACAGCAAGAAGAAACTGAGCGGAGAGAGCGAGTAGGAACATAACAAGTGAATTCAGCAAGGAGATAGACAGGTCCGTTCTTTTACAGAGCACAGTAGACAATGCACAGGGATTTAAAATGTACCCTGTTAGCAAAGGGTAACCACAATGCAGAAACTTTAAGGGCAGCGGCGTCCGAGGGGGTCCGGGGAACCCCAAAGCCAAATGTGCTGCAGAGTTCTGAAGTAACTGGAGAGAGTGAAACAGATATTTAGGTTGAGCCAGGTATAGAGATTTACCGTAGTCAAAAGACCCTGAGATAAGAGAAGACACAACAGTAGGACAGAGAGAAACAGGAAGAAAGGGTTGAACCTTACAGAGAACACAGAGTTAAAGTGTACAGCCTGGGATACTGCACTAACCTGTGGAAGAAGTGAGAGGGAGGAGGAGAGCTTAACCCCCAGGTTTATGATGACGCAGGAGTGGGTGGGTAGAGGACCCAACTCTGGGTGCCAGAAGGCCGAGGACCAACGAGAGCTGTCAACCTGGGGGCCAACCAGGAGTACCTCTGTTTTGCCCCCATTCAGACAAAGCCAATTGAAAACCATCCAGGAATGAATTTGCGACAAGCAACACCAACATGGGAGAGCGGTGTCAGATGAGGCTAGATCCAGCCGCATCACGATCTGCGTATCGTCCGCATAAGAATAACAGCGGAAGCCGAAAGATTTAATCAGCAGAATGAGCGAGCGGATGTAGACATTATAGAGTAAAGGAGAAGGCACCGAGCCTTGCGGTACTTCACAGAGGAGAGGGAGAACTGAAGACATAAAAGGGGAGAGAAACAGAGATTTAGAGCAATCTGTAAGAAAGGAAGAAACCACTGCAAGAGTATGCCAGAGATTCCCAGTTGAGAGTGAATCTAAATAAGAATGGTATGGTTGATGGTGTCAAATTCCGCAGAAAGGTCCAGAAGGAGGAGGGCACCCCCCACCACCCTGATCAGCAATCTGGGCAAGATCGTCCACCACCGACACTAGGACAGATTTAGTGCCTTGGCCAGGCCTGAAGCCTGACTGAAATGGGTCGAGGCAGCTGGAGTACATTATGTGTGTAAAAAGAGGACAGAGGCACAATAAGGTATTCAAGCAGTTTCATAGTGTAAGACAGAAGAGAAATAGGACAGAAATTGGCTGGAAGGGCAGGGTCCAGCTGGGCTTCTTGAGAAGGGGAATGACCAGCGCATTTTTAAGAGAAGCAGGAACAGCACCTGGGGACAGGGAAGGATTCACAGAAGAAGATACGGGTCCGGTAATCTAAGGAATAATAAAATGCGGTAATGTCGCCTCAGAGAATACAGGAAACTGAGACCAGACATCTGGGGGAGTGAGAGCCTGAGCAATACAAAGAGCCAGAGAAGCCGAGCACTGATTAGCAAGGATCTTATGACGGATAAGAGACATTTTTTCCTGGAAAAAAGAGGATAATGAACAGCACAGAGAGAGAGATGGGCTAATCAAAATGTCAGGAGGAAGAGTTGACAAGGCATGCACAATTTAAAAAAGAATTTTAGGGGCATTGATAGCCACTTCAATAGAGGAGTTGAGGAAGGCACGCTTAGTCTCAAAGAGGGCAAGCTGATAACTAGCAGTGGGAGTGCGAAAGGCAGACAGGGCAGAGGGAGAATAATCAGTTATCCGTCTGCATTCAGCCTGGTGCTTAGGTAGGTGCAGCTCAGCGAGAGGGGGCCGAGAAACAAGGTTGGGAGGGATGACAGCGAGGCTTAGAGGACCAAAGGGGAGCCAGGTGGTTGGCCGCAGCAGTAAATGCCTAGGTCAAAGAGGAGAAATCCAACGGGGTAGAAGCAGGGAGATGATCAATGATGTTCTGACTAATGGGAGGTCGACAAACTGTATTCAGTGACAAGCCAGAGGACGTGGTAAGGGGAGCACGGGGGGGGGTGGGACGGCCTAGATAGAAAAAGGAATAAGTATTTGATCGGACCAAGAGATGGGGTATCCTGAATGGGCAGTCACCTGGTCCGAAGAAGCCAATATCATGTCAAGAGTATTACCAGAAGAATGAGTAGTGCCAACAACCACCTGGCCAAGGCAAAAATCAGCAAGCACAGTCTCAATGCACAGACCTTGGAGTGTCATTAGGATGAAAATTAAAATCACCAAGAACAATGAGAGCGTTATAATGCAGCCGTAACTCAGATGGAATTTCAAGGAAGCCATTATGAGCAGAGAGCGGTAGACCAATATAAAATAGAGGCTACATGTAGGGGAAATCACCGCAAGAAAAAGTCAAACTTCCATAAGCAGCCAGTGAGAGAACGGTAAAATGGAACAGTTAAAAACAGAATTAAAAATCAGAACAATTCCACCACTGTGGCGGCTAGAGGAAAGATCACGTTGAAGAAAGGTATAATTAGGAGGCAATGCCTGGCCAATGACAGGGTCCGAGGAATCCCTGAACCAGGTTTCTGTAAAAAAGGCAAAATCAGGCAACAGTCTTGTAATAAGTCAAGAAAGTCGGAGGCATGAGCCACAAGAGAGCATGCATTCAATTGAAAAGCACTTAGGCCCAGCGAGATGGCAGAGAGTGGGCAGTTAAGCGGGGCGCTTCGGCGCCAATTAGCAGGATGGATAGTCTCGATGGGTGTAAGCGACAGCAGCTCAGCACGCAACTACACATGAGCCTTAGACTGAGGTGTGACCGACCAGAGGCCGGCTGAGGCACGGATGGGCGCAGATGGGCAGGACTTAAGCTGGACTTCAATGAAGATGCAGGGCTCACCCTGCGTGCGACCGCTGCACGCTCGTGGTATGAGACCAGTAGTAATCAGCTGCAGGTCCCAAAGAAATGAAAGGACAGACTCGCCGGGTGTTGCAGTTTAAGAAAAAAAGGACAGGCGAGTAACCGGATGAGAACCGATGCTGCAAGTAAGTCCAGGCAGCCTCACACCACCGTAGTGGTTACAAGGAACCCAAACAAAGTGAATAAAATGTCAGTTAAGTCACCATGCGCATTTAATCTTATACAAACAGTAGTGTCTTAATACTGGCTCATTATAATTACTAAGAGACTCTTGGGAATCCGCCAATTGACGAGTTTATCCTAAAGTTGATCTCTGTTGATAGTGTCAAATGCTCTGGACAGATCCAGCACGCACCAAATACCGGTCGTCCTTGTTTTTTATTTGATTGGCTAGAAATCACTGACATATCTAACCCACTAAGGGAGGTGGATAACCCTTTTCAAAACCCAGTTTGGAATTTACTTAGTATCTTTACGTTGCTAATCCACTCCTCTAAATTTCTCGGTACAATAGAGGCAAATATCTTTCCATCTACATCTAGGAGGGGGCGATCGAGTTATAGTTAGCAGGATCTTCTAGATTGACCTTCTTGTGTATAGGAACGATAATTGCACTCTTCCAGGACTCCGGCAGTGTTCAAAGATTTCTCAAAGGCCGCTGTGAAAACAATTGCCCATAATTTGATATTTGTTTTGAGGATCAAATTTGTAAGACCATTTGGGCCAGGAGCTCTTCAAGCAGATTAATTCTTGATTAGCTCTATAACCATATCTCTATCTAAGGATAGATTCGACTCCACTATAGGTTTTGTAAATGTGGAGTTTCCTACTTTACACTTAAAAATTTCTCTAAAGTAATTACACCGGCTGCTGTTAGTAATGACATTACTTTGAATTTAAGATTGCGATTCATTCAAATTATTCATGAGTTTCCAGAAACTGCATGATTTTTTCGACATCAAAGTGTTTAACATAGTTTCGCTAACTCTTTGGAGATGCAAATGTCTATGAGCTCTCGACCAGTTTCTATAATTATTTCTGAGAGCTTTCTCCTCTATATTCCTACTTATCTGGGACTTTATAGTGTTTTTAAGATTGAGAATAGCTTTTCTCAGATCTTTCTTTTTACGCCATGAGATTTCATCAGAAACATGATCACGTTTTTAAGAGACACTTAAATGAATAGAACACGGCTGATCTATGTCACACAAAAAGGTCATAAACGTGTCTGGCTTATAGATCTTATCCACATATTTCTCTTGGTTTTTCATCAAGTCTTTTCCCAATTTATTATTTAAAATGTTGCCATTTTGTGTACATTTCTTGACTATGTTTTCATTATTATTTAGCACTAAATCTGTCTTGTAAATCTTGCTGTTCAATTGACTAGTTAATTTAACGGTTGCAGATAGTCTTTTGTGATTATTGGATCCTCCACTTAGAATGTTAAAGTGTGTACAAGTCTCGAACAAGTCAGTGGATAGAAAAAAATAGTCAAGAATAAAGTGACTGTTCCCACATGACCAAGTTGAGACTGGTGGAACGTCACCTTTGAAGTTGCTGTTAGCCATTTTCAAGTCCCAACTTTGTAGCAACTTGGTCCACCTTTTCCATTTATTGTGGGTTCTTTACAGGTAATAGAGTCACCATTTCGATATAGAGCTATGCATTGAGCATTTAAATCACCCAAAATCAAAATACACACTCTGCCAAATTGATCTTTTACCCTAAACAGTAGAGTGGCTAGTGAATCCAAGAAATCAATTCGGTTTGAATTTGCAGGGTTCCAGTACACATGTATGACGATAATGTCTACACAATAATTTAAGGATCTAGTCATGAACCTGGTTGCAAGAATACCTAGTTGCCCAGTAGGAATGCATTCTAAGGACTTAACCAGGCCTGTTCTTACTGATATCATTAAACCTCCGGCCGGTCTGCCAAGGTCTCCTCTCATGGCTAGTTGCTCTATGGTATTAAAACTATCTAATTTCAGACGTTCCAACAGCACTGTTTCTTGGAAAATTAGGAAATCATAATTGCCAAAGATTTCTCCTTTCACAGCTTTTATCTTAAAAGATCCAGCACCCTGTGTGTTCAAACCCAAAATCTTGAATTCACACACTATTAAAGTAATTATTTACTTTCTTTCATTTTCCCAAGGGGCTCAATTTCTGTTCTTGTCTCCATAAAGCTTCAGCTTTGGAAAATGTGTCTGATCTTTCTCGTCTTGTTTCCCTTGTTTCCATGTGTAAACATGCTAGATCAATGTTAGGAGTGTTAGAAACATCAAGACCCAGATCCTCCACCTCAGATAGAAAGGCCTTGGCACCTATTTTGGTTTTCAGGCCCAATTCCACAATATAGAAACAGTTTGGTTGTGGGAAGTAAACATATTTGATATCATTTGTGGAGAAGAGGTATAAGTCAGAAACCTTTTTTGTAATTGACAATATGCTGCTCCTGTTGAGAGCTTTGAACAATTTCTCCTTTCTGAATTGGTATAACCATAATCTCGGAATCGCAAATGGTGGAAGATCAGCAAATAAGAGTGTGCTTTTCTCACTATATAAGAGGTCTTGATCATCTTGAAGCTCAAAGTCACCACTGCTTCTCGTTTGATGATCTACTGAGCTCTGTGATTCTTGTGAGGTTGAGGGAATGTTTTCATCTTTAATTGTTATTGCTGCCTTGATCTGTTCTAAGGGTGACACATTCTTGGTGCAATGCTGCTGTGGCCTGTTAGCAATTGAATGTACTTATACAAAATTGGATTCCAAGTCTTTTGCTTATGGGCTCTCACTTGCTGTTTTTTGTCATCTGCACCATCTACAAGGTCGGACCTGTTTTGCCTCCCACTTTGGGACTTTACAGTCGAATTTTCAGGTTCAATTAGAAGTTGATACTTTTTACATTTATAAAAGATTTGTTCAAGTGATTTTACCTTTGTCAAGGGGGTACTCTGAGAGCCGATGGAGACTTAAGTCATGTGACAAAGCATAAGGTCTCTCTCCTCAAGGCAATTACTTTCTTTGGCCTTTCTAGTGTGAGAGTTATCAGGGGTTTGGGCAGGTGCTATTATTCCTTGTTTCTTTATTTTCTGGGCTTTTTTGTAGGAGGAACATTATTGTCATTTGCAATACTTAGAGATCGAACAAAGGATACTTTTACACAATTATTTATTTTTGTCTCTTCTGATTCTTGGATTTTGGTTAGGACTTGTGGGGACTAGAACTATTCACACCCAAGTCTCTCTTAAGATCTTTCCTTCATTGGTTTTTGCCTTTGCGTTGCTTCAGGGTTTGCCCAGGAATTAACCTATCGGGCACTGATTTTGGTTCTAAGGGCAGTATCTCATGTTCAGACATATTATCCACATTATCTTCCATGTTCAACATTCTTATGAATTCCTCCAATACGGAACTGGAGAGCAGAGTGGCGTCAATGGGATCTTCTTCTATGTCGTGTACATGGGCGTTGTTTGTCACATTTGCTATCACTCTGAGGGGAAGATTTGTATTCTCATGGGATGTTTCTCTATTTAGGAAATGTTCCATGTGTGTAAAGGCATTAGTAATTGATTCTTGGATTTTATCGATTTTTAAATCTTTATTTTGGATTCGACTCTTTAAGTCTTTTATTTCATTTGATAATACTGTATTGAAGGCTGATCTCAGACCCACCACTTCAGCCTCATAGTTCTTCATCCCTTTTGTTAATTCTAATAGGGTCCTTGATTGAGATTGGACCTCTATTCCTAATAGCTCATTTACTAAAGAGGTCAAGACATAATTGAGAGCTGACAGAGTGGCATCTGATGGATTTTTTTGTTTTTATTTTTTCCATATGAATTGTGCCAGGTGTATTTCCTTATAAAGTCCTTTGTAAGTGAGATTTTATTGTCTCAATTTCAGTACTCGCTTTAACGGACTCAATCGTGGAAGCAGGTATTTGGTGATCTAAAGTCATGTCAGTGCAGAGCCCCAGTGTTTCACATTCAATGTCTAATTGTCTGGCAACAGGAGGAGCTATTGTTATGCAGATTTCTAAAGAGCCTGCGTCTCTGTTGCTCCAGCATTTGGACCGGAAGAGATCGTTGATCTTTTTCTTCATGATTTTAGTGGTAAGTGTATACTCCAGTCCTCTCGCCCACAAGACTTGCGGGGAGTGCACAAATGTAAAGTAATGCACCAAATTGTTTTGTAGTAATGGTTTATGGTTTATAGGAGCTTGTGAGTCTTCCAAAAAGGAATTTCATTGGGATAGGGGTGGTCGAGACATTCTTTTGTTGTGAATTGCTTAGGGAAGGTATGCCCCATGCACCATAATCGAGTTCAGGGGCTTCAAAATTGTCAATTAGCATGCTACTGTGTAGATTGTAGATGTTAAAGGGGCTGCAAATCTTTCTACGAGCTGGTATTCTTTGTGTCTATGTAAGTTTTGTTGATATATATGAGGTAAGAAAAATAGAGAGTCAAAAGCTTATTGCATTTGATGCGATCGAGCAGCTGTTTTACCTCTAAGCCTCCGCCCTTCAAGACCGAACAGCCAACACTTGGCCAGGCAGTTCTCCAGACATGCGCGCAAGACACGTGGCAGTGAGTTTATATTAGCAAATCCAACCAGGTTGGCGGATCTTCACTTCTCCAGTAATAGGTATAAAATGAAGCACTGCGTTAACACAGGAGAGCAGGGTTCACAGTCGAATAGCTAACACTTGGCCAGGCACTTCTCCAGGCGCATGCGAAAGGTTCGTGGCAGTGAGTTTATATTAGCAATTACAACCAGGTGGGCAGGTTTCTTTCCTCCTTACTCTAACCTAGGTGCTTCTAACACTGATACCCTGATTAACTCTCATCTCAGTCAAACATTCCTGTGTCTCATTCCTCCTCTTCCTCTTTAACCTTACATTGGGCCAACCCTGCCTCCTTATTCCTTCCTGCGTTCTATTTGCAGGATGTGTGACCACCTCCTCTCCTTCAAAATCCCCACCTTTACCTGACTTTGTTCATTTAGTATCTTTTAAGGTCAACATAACTTCTGAACCACATTCTCTCTCCAAGTTTTCTGATTTTCATGCACTGCTGGATGTGACTACCTACTGATTTCTACCACATTCACCTCCTGATGTCACCATCTCATCATTGACTCTTGATGTTGTTGCTGCTTCCTGCTATATGCCACATTGCCCTCTCTGAACCCGACTTCCACCTTGACTCCTGATATAACCACCTAATTCTGATTTCCACCTTCACTGGTAACCATTGTCTCCTTTCCTCTAAGTGTTACTTATTCTTGTGTCTACCACCTTCGCCTCCTTGGGTTGCCTCCTTCTCATTTCATCTCATTGTTACCATCTCCCCCTGCTTCCTCTCCACCACTAACCACAGCACCAAATACTCCTTCTAGCAACACTTTTATCACAATGCAACACTCCAGCCACCTGCCGCAACTGCCTTCTCAAACATCAACCCACTCACTGAATGACTGCGGTCTCTCTTTTTTTAGGGTGCTGTTACCTCCCCCAGGTCTAGGCATAGGGTATGCAGTTGTGTTCCATAATTGGCAAGTGCCTTGTGATAGCTGTTTTTCCAAGTGCAACTGGATCTTATTTGGGCTAAGGGGGCTAGATCAATGTTTATCTGGCCTCTATGCCATCGTGGAATCCACTATCCCCTTCAGTTGCTATCTAATACTTCCTGGAACAGACCCAGCTCTCCTGTTCCCCAGCAAATGAACTGGCTGCTGCAAGCACTCTTGGTTTTCCCTTTAACTTTTCTGATGCACACAAATGTTTGGCATGCAATACGATTGTGACTTTGAATCCTCAGCAATTGAACTATCTGCTGGGAAAGAATAGGTTGGTAAATTATCTCATTTACAGGTAAACCTGCCATCCGATAAATGGGCACCAACAGCATAATATGAATCACAGGCATGCATATGCAGCTTGAGGAGCATCTCTCTGAGACAATGAAATTACCTATCTGCTACACTTAACCGTTTTACAATGTTAGCAGTATAAACCTATAAAGTATCATGTGTGTCAACCTAACTATCATCAAAGTGTTTGTTTTCATTATCTGGGATTTTGGGTCTGGTCATAGGGCCTTAATGCTCCTTCAGTTGGACTGGAGATGCATAAAGATGTCTTGTGTGACTGTCGTCTGCCACGTGATGCGAAGCATTGGAGGTGACCAGGTAATCCTCTGCTTAGCAGCCCTTGGTCCATCATCCACTGACTCAAGGGGGCACCCGGCCCAATGAGTAATGCCTGTGTTTGCTTTCTAAGCAATGAAGGGGATCCCACCAAATATCTCCCCCATTTCTATCTTCTACTGGATTGTTTAGGGTATATCGGCTAAGGTAGTCTGCATTGATCTTAAGGCGTGTTTGCTGATGAACTCAAAAAAGGTGACAGGTGAGGGAACATTTCATCACACTTCAATCAGTTTCCTTTTTATCTGAACAATACCCCACCAAATAACTAGGCATGCCAACTCGCAGACTCTGCGTCCAACTGGTATATGTTTGCAGGATAAAAGATTTTTCAAAGTTCAGCATAATCAGCAGGTTAGGGTGATAGATGGTGCACTTCAACAGACCTAAGGATTTCTCTATACTTTTTGATACTGGATCCTGGTCAATTTGAATCCACTAAGTTGATCTGTTATGGCAGATCGATGGTTGACAATTTTGGTATCAATCATCGAAATTACTAACTATCCCAGAAAAGAAAATAGTTCTCTTTTTCTCTTGGGAACGTAAATATCTGTGATGCTCTTCATTTTAGTCACCTCAAGCTATACAATTCTTTTCCTTACCAGAGAAGGGGAGGCCAGCCTCTTAGAAGGAAAAGGTAGTGAAGCTCCAGAGGACCAGGTTGTTCCAAAGGAAAGCACAAATATGGATGGAGGAACACGATTGCACAACTATACTGGGGATAGGGAGGACCACCCATGATGCTCTCAGTGCAGACAAGGGATCCAGTGAGAATCCCAAAGGCAGCGGGGAATGTTCACTTAGAGCAGAGTAATGCCTCCCCACCAGAGTGCAACAGACTCATTTAGAAGCACCAACCATTGGCCCAACCTGGCAAAAAGTAATTACAGGTCCACAGGGTGAATGTCCCAAAGAGTCTCTTAAGAGGCAGTGAGCAGGGAGATCCCAAAACAATCTCATTGAGAGGGAGCCAATGGGCATCTACTGGAGTTAATAGATTCCCTGAAGAGGAACATATGACTGATCTGGCACTGGGATGAGTGACTCATCATCCTTGAGTATAGACAATTTTGATGTGCACCTTTATTTTTTGTTGTGACTTAGAGAAACGTTTGGAACACTGGCTTGCACCTGGCATTGGGGATGCAGCATTGGGGTTTTGTTGTTGGAACTAGGTGAAAGTGAACTTTCCTTTGGTGGACCTCTCTCATGCAAAAGGGAAGGACCATATTCTGTTGACATATGGTCTGTGAGAGTCTGGACCTTCCCTCATCCTATACTGGACTGTTGAAGACACTAGCTCCCTGGCACTGATTGTACTAGCTTCTAGACACCTTGGGTATATAGTTTTGCCACCAACCTAGTACATTCTATTTTAAGTCTTACACAAAGGGTAATACAGTTCTTAACTAAATTTCATGTCTCAATCTCAGCTCTGGGAGCACCATGAGAAGCTAATGTTCTACATGCCTGTTATAACATGCACTTAGTGGCCCCATCCATTCAACCATTCCATTGATTAAATTTAAATTTTGAATTGTGAGATCTTTTTTACCTTATGAAAGTCGATGCAAAACCATCAACTGCCAATGGGTTTGGACACTAGAACGATTGACATGACCCACCCAGTGATACTGTGAAGGCTTGATGATGCCAAGTTCCAGAATCTTCTTGACATCTTTCTCTACCACATGCAAGGCAATAGGGTTATTTTCCAAATTACTTCCTTGGCTGTGTTTTGCTGTGGTGGATGAAGCCATGAGCCAGCCCAGATTGAACAAAAATAACACCAGAGAAAAGCTGTAAATGGAAGCATAGATTATGTTTCTGATTGTCTGAGAGGTTGCCAGGGATTTATTCTGCAGTGCTAGGCTGTATACTGGAGCCAACAAGAGTGCCAAAAGAGAGGTTGCTTCTGGTTGTTACCTCACTTTTAGCCTGTTGATGAGGTACACTTAGCTGGTCTTCCAACGTTCATCTTGTTATACTCTGAAGTTGTGGTGGAGGAGCATCTGTATAGTTCTATAGGGTCCATGCACCTGGGTGGTCCTTCTATTCTCTAAGGTTGGTAATGAGATACGCACCAAGTCTGTTGTCTTTTACTTCCTCAGTTGGGCTTCACAGTTGTAGACTCTCTTCTGTTTCTCCGGGTTGTCCTGTAACTGTTGTTGAGCCAGGTATAAATACTAGTGGGAAGCTTGGATGAACTCTATAGTCCCCACTTCCATGTTCTTTTCTACCTCCTATCCTTCCTTCAGAATGTTTGGAAATCAAAGGGCAACCTTCTCGGGCCAGCTGTAAGGGATATAAGCCTGCTGATTCTTGTATTTCATCCTAGACATTGCATTCTCTGATACAGTTATCTTGAAAAAGTCTGGTTAATGTCCTGCATTAGGACTGGGGATAGTAAATGGAGGCGTGAAGGGTTAGTTTGATCATTTTTAAATGCAGTCCAGACAATGCCATGCGCAGTATTTACAAAAAGAAGTTTATAATGATCTCAACAAAAACCCATATTAACTCATTAGCGAGCACGTGCACCCTATCAGGGTTTTATCCAAGCAATATTTTTGACAATCGGTCAATAACCATACATAGTGCAATTCTTAGTGCAATTTACACATTGTGTTTCCTATTAATCCACAGTCCTTTTTTGAATGTAATCTAAAAAGAGAGAGAGAGACAATAACAAATGGTTTTAAGAGAAAGTAACAGGCGAAAAAAAATAAAGAATTCCTGAACTCATTCATGATAGCACAATATTACTTTTCCTATTAACAGTTGTCCAACCCCAATTCCGTTCTTGAACACAGAAAACGTATATCATCTCCCTATGTAATCTACTTGGGATTCCAAACCCACACCACTGTCCAGAAACCCACAAAGCACTTTGGACACAAGGTACTGTTTGCATGTGATCCTTCCTGACATCTATGCCCTTATAATCCAGTAACTTAAACCATGTGGATAGTAAATAGTGGTGGTTGTACCCCTTTCTTACTTCACTAAATATACTTCCAACCATCACGTGGAACATAAAAATAACGGATCCATTCCACTTAGTTCTAGAAAGTCAATTGTACTCCTGTATCCTGAGAGGCAAAGATCTTGTAGCAGCATTTCACGAGAGTCAGACAGAAGCAATCTTTCAAGAACAAGGGCAGATCGGGATCTGAAAGGGACAATGAGAAAGGAGCAGGTGCAAGCACAGGAACTCATGAAAAACAGAGAAACAATAAAGCAGCAAGGAAATAAGGCTAGACAGGCAAAGAGGTGAGGAAAAACATTGTCCGGGAGTGGGTGTGTATGCCTTTTAAAAGGCACTGTAGTCATAACAAGGTTGTTTGTCCATGGTGCGTTGCCAAGGAGATTGCTTTGTCTGCTGTTAAGGTGAGAAGCATGACGACGCACACACTGTCATGGCAGCGTACAAGGATGCCAGGCAAAATTGTGCGATCAGGTTCTTCAGTTTGCTGGGACGGCGCTGAATCCCCTGATGAAACTTCCAGTGTGTGTAAAGGTGCCAAACCTTCCCAGGTAAGAAAATATGCAAGCAGGGTATAGCACCTTCACTTTATACATTTTTGGTGACCCAATATAACAACCACAACTTTTCACCAAAGTAACAACTCCATAGTGTTCTGCAGTGACAGCAGCATCAAAAGCTGACTTGAAGGAAGGATTGCACGGCACTGGCCTCTCACTTCATCTCAAAAACTCAGGACATCCTGTCCTCACTCTCCTCCTATCACCTCCCCCCCTCTGTTCCATGCTCTTCCTCTGGCCAATCTGTAGCCACCCCTCCTCCCTCCTTCTCTGCCTTTCCCCTTTTTTCTGCTGATGAGGTTTCAAGACAAGTCTGATCTATGAAAGTCTCGTCAAAACAGGTCCACCCCTGTTCCTCTGGAGTCTTCCCATCCCCCCTCAAGCACTCCCTTGTGCACCCCCTTCTTAAGAAACCCTCTTCCAACCCCTCCTGCCCGGATAACTATCGCCCAATCTCTATCAATCCCTTCCTGGGCAAGCTCCTGGAGAAACTGGCCAACTCCCAGCTTAATCTCCATGCTGAAACTGTTGGTAGTCTTCATGACCATCAGTCTGGCTTCAGAGCATCCAGAAGCATGGAAACTGCTCTCCTGAACATCCGTGAGGACCTGCTCTCCAACCTTGACTCTAACACCCATGTGTTCTCATTTTGCTTGATCTCTCTTCTGCCTTTGATACTGTCAACCATACCATCCTGCTCAACCGTCTCCGTGATAACCTGGGTATCACTGGTCAGGCTCTGGTGTGGCTGACCTCTTTCCTCTCCATTCGACCCTCCCAGGTCCAACTGGGATCCTTCCTCTCTGACATCTTTTTCTCTACCTGTGGTGTCCCCCAGGGGTCTAACCTCTCTCCCTGGCTGTTCAACCAGTATCTGGCACTTCTTGCCCAACGCATTGCCGCTTTCTGCCCCAATTTTCAGTGCTATGTGGATGATACCCAGCTCATTTTCAGGCTACCCTCGGCCTCCTCTTCCCCTTCCCTCATCTGACTGTCTTTCTGCTATCCATGAATGGTGTGCCGCCACCGACCTCTGCCTTAATGCCAGTAAGACTGAGATTCTACTCACCGGCTCACCCACTCCCTCCTTCCCTGCAGCTCTCTGGCCGGCCTCTCTTGGCCCCCTTCCTGCTCCTACCTGCAAGGCAAAAAACCTTGGAGTCATCTTCGACTCCACACGCTCTTTCTCTCCTCACATATCTGACCTCTCTAAGAAGTCACACTACCAGCTTCCCCCAGAAGCTCACTGTCTCTAGAGCCCTGGTTCTCTCGAAGCTGGACTAATGCAACAGCCTCTATCTAAATATGCCTGCCTCTACTCTCCGCCCTTTGCAACTCATCGAGAACAGGACTGCGAGACTTGTCCTTGGCCTCAAGCCCAGGGACCGTATCTCTCCAGGACTGAAATCACTACACTTGCTCCCAGTGGCTGCGAGGATTAAGTTCAAAACCCTCTGCATTGTCCACAAGGCCTTCTGGGGCCTTGGGCCAAAATACCTTCAACTCTCTCTACCTCAATATCTTCCTTCTCGAGATCTTCGCTCATCTGCCTCCAACTCCCTCATGGTCAGCCGCTTCTCCAAGCAACGAGTTGGGGGTAGTTCTCTCTCCGCAGCAGGGGCCTCCCTCTGGAACAGCCTCCCTGCCTCCCTGAAACTTGAGGAGAACCATCTCCGGTTCCGGAAGCACCTCAAAACCTTCCTCTTTGCCTCCGCTTTCTCTCCCCCTCTCCCCTGCTAAAATCACTGAAACTGCACTGAATCTGCAACTGGGCCACTCACCGATCTCGGCCCTTGGCCCAGCCACTCTTGCCTGCATTGCCTCCCTGGCAACCCCTGCACTGCGGGACTGTCTCTGTATCTCTACAGCCCCCTCTCCCAGCACTTGTCTGCACTTACCTTGCACTTGCCACCAGCAGGCCCTTATTATTTATCTTGTATTCTACGAACACTGTACTGCACTTTCCCCTCTCCCTTTCTCCCTGCACTTTTCCCTTCCCCTTTACTCTTGCACTTGCGCGATCTGAATGTCACCTGGCCTGGTAGGATTGTTGTCTGTCCTCCCCTTGTTCCCCCCACCTGCCTCGTCGCGCCTTGAAACACTTGTGTATAGGCGCGTTACAAATGCCATATCATATCATATCATATCATTGCTGCAAAATTAATTGGAAAAACCAAGTGGATGGTCACTGCTTCTGAGCTCAAATGGTGGAGTGGGAATCGGAGTGGAGGGCTCATCCTCCTTTAAGGAAGCAGCCTCTTCTTCTGAAAAATAAGAGGAGCCGCACTCTGTGCACCCCCTGTCCGTTTTATCCAAGTCTGGGATCTCCTCAGTGACAGCCAGGATATTCTTCACACATTAATTGCGTGATAGAGTCCCCCTCATGTACCAGGAACGTCTTAATACTAAATGAGGACCTTAGCCACTCTTTATTGTCCGGGTAAATGACACCAGCTCATATGTGAATGTAGTATCTATGGGCCAACCCAAAATTTTGGGGTGAGGAATCCAGAGCCTGCTTTTGGCAATGCCAGCTGCAAAATCATGGAGATGAGGGTAAATCCATTAGGCGTATTAAGATTCTAAGTGCAAACTGTGTTACTGCAACACTGCTGCCAACCTCTTACATATGGGAACAATTGTTGGACTTTGTATTACATGTATTTCACACTCAATCAACCAGCAGCACCCATTATGGAGTGACTGAAACACAAGTCAACATCCTGACAAAGTGCTGAAAAATACCTCTCATCTGGGTGTGCACAAGTATTGATATGGTCATTCACTAAATAAATATTATTCCACACTTTTTAAATGCTGCTGCGCATAATACTCAACAAACGTGTATACATTTGCACTGTTCAGTGTCTTTATACTCTCGCCTGCCATACAAGTTAGAAAGGTGTATACATTTGGACTCTTCAGTGTCCTGATACTCTCTTGTGCCTGCATTCACCTATTAGTGCACCTGCTCAATGTTTCGCCCCCTGTGGGATTTATCTAGGCATGATCCTCAGTTCTCTCCATATAAGTGAATGTAACAGTCGTTGTATGCATGATATACAGATACGTCAATCACATTCCCTACAGCAAAAATATACAGATAATTTATAATCCACCTATATAACTATCTTTGAGACTTTCCTTTTGCTTATCTACCATTAAATACTTGATTTGGTCTTGTATTTATAACCTCACAACCACTCAATTTTTCCTATTCATATATAATGCGCAATTTTTAGGACTTAAATTGGTTCAATACACATCATGACTTTATTGTTCTGTTGCCTATTGCAACTGCTCGATTTTTCCTATTTGTAAAAAACGCTCAATCTCTAGCCTTTAAATTGCTTCCATACACATCACAACTTTATTATTCTGTTGCTTATTGCAACTACTCGATTTTTCCTATTTGTATTTATTGATAAATATCTAGGCGTTAACTTGCATCCAATCACACCATGGTGTTATTATCCTGTTCTACATTGAAATCCACATTGTATTTCACGGCTGGTAAATTGAAAATATTTCAAAATGGGGCAGCATTCCACTTTGGTGTATGTCAACCTTGCTGGTGCGATATAAGTCCCAATTGGCGGGGGATGAGGTGATTCAGCTGGGAAGTTGAGCCGTGGGTGAGGTCAGAATTGGTTGTAGCAGATTCTTATAACCATCTTTGCACATTTCAATTCTGAAACCACATACAAGGAAAGCCACACAGGATGCACAAAAGTCAGAACTCAGATGATGCAGCTAAATGTGTGTATTTACAGCCAAAAAGGCAATTTTTGGTAACAATTGGCAAACATCTCATACTGAGTGGTATGGCCTCTCGCCTCCCCAAAAGCATTGCAGGCGTTTAGATTTCCTGAATCCCTTTTCTGATTTTTGACGAGTTGCAAGCTTTATGGGCTAAGTGCCCAAGACTGCTTCTTGTAGAGCCACAGTTCTCACCACCTCTCTATTCCTTCTTCCTCTAAATTAGGGACTTTTTGTGTTTAGTTATTTATTTCCTTGTGTGTGATGTCAGCTCATTAGAATGTTAGCCTGGAATGTGTGTCTGTGAGATGGATTACACATTCTAGAAAAGTCAGTTGGGACCTGAAGAGCTGTGAATTAGGGGCCGGTGGAAGTCTCCCTCTGTATTTATGTACTTACTTCATCCTCTTCATGTAATTACCCTTGTGACTCCAACCTGTAAACAAGTAAATATTCGAACCCATATTATCAGCTTGCTGCACTTTATTTACCCCCAAATGTCCAACATAACACTGGCGACGAGGACTTGTAAAAGCAGGAAAACAGAGACCAAGAGCTTGTCGCGGGCTGGTGCGAATGTGGTTGTGTGGAGGTATTGAAGATCAAGGTGAGACGTACTACAAGGCAAAAGGGGCGCATCATCGTGTTCAGGGAGCATTACGCTCAGCACCAGCTAAAGGGGCGCACCATTGTGTTGAGGGAGCATCACGCTCAGCGCCGGCGGGAGACATCCACCCAGACCCATCTGTCCCTAGCGGGAAGGCTTACGTTTGTAGTCCTTCCTTTAATTATCACATTCATTGGGACTGACTAGTGGTCTGACTAGAGGGCCTTTCGAAAGAGCGACAAGGTGCCACGCGATTGACAGTTATGTCGGGTGATGAGGAAAGTGAGAGTGAAATAATGGTGTTCCGATATGAGAAGTCCAAAGATCAGCCGGGCTCCCAATGGGGTGTTGTGTGAGTAACTTGGTTGGCACCGCCTATACGTCGCTCCTGGATGCCGCGCATTCCGTGGGCGGTTTCAGGGAGGCGGAGCAACGAACTTCACGCTGCGGAGCTCGACGAGACAGTGATGACGTCAGGGCCTTATGTGGAGGGGCCTATGGATCCCGAGCACGACTGTTGGCTCACTGGAGTTTGTTCGAGCCTTCGGGGGCATGCGCGCCTTTCTCAATCACAGTGTACGCTTGGTGAAGTGTGCACATACGGGGCGTACATGGAGAAAAATGCTTCTTTTAATGTGATCAATACAGATCAACGTAGTGGTGAGACGGCAATTCTGCGGTCGCTTGTGAAGGACAGAAGTAAGATTACCAACGGTACCAGTGCTAGTGAAAACAAATGTGATAGACGCTCTATATGTACTGCAGCCAAGTATAACAAGTCCTGTGACTGTAATGATAAGTCTTTGGAATATGTAATGGACTGTATTTCGGAAGGCGAAGGGTCGACAGAGGAACAGCTGAGTAGTAGTCTAATGAAGTTAAGTTGGGTGGATGAAGTATTTGGTAACTTAAAGGAACCTCCGGGAAGGAGGATGGACAGTCCGGATTTTAGTCTAGCGTGGCTGGATGAGTGGTTCGGTAATTTCAAGGAGCCGACCAGGAGAAGGATGCAAGGCTTTACACCATCCGGTGGAAATCAATAGTGTATTGTGTTGCGCCACAGTTTCTGTTTTTTTTGCTGTGCCACAGATTCTGGTTTGGTACGATTTTTTTGCTGTGGTCACATGGAGAAATTGCCTACACAAGAAACTCATTATACAAGTTCTATACAAGTTGTTGAGATTAACTTAACCCTAATTTTCTCCACAGGAACTCTACCATTAGGACTCTTCTGGCTTGAAATTTGGTATCGTGATGTGGAGTTTATTGTACTGTTAAACCAATTTTAAAGCTCAATTGGTCATTTTGGTATGTGTGTGGGGTATAGTATGGTTTGGTACTCAACAGTGGGAGTTTGGTGTGTTTTTGGCATACAGTGTCAAGGGTTAGGGATCGGTGGGCCTTGGTGTAAATGGTCCTGGAAGATGTAGCAGTGTTAGTACACTGTTTTGTAAGGGAACTGGACGTTCCCGCATTTTGGCCGTTCTGTGGACATTGGTGTAATTGTGTATGTACACAAACTGTTATGAGACTGTGGTCCTGGAAGATGTTGCTGTGTTTGTGCACTGTTTTTAGGGGAACTGGAAGTTCCCGCATTTCGGTGCCATTAGTTTTGGCTTATGTTGTCAGACATGTGTGGGGTGACTTGTGAGAGAGGTTTATGATGGCAAGATCCAATTTTTTTCTGATACTGTATGATCTAATGTTCAAATAGATAGTTACCTTGCATTTTGTTTTATGATCTAACATTTTTTGTCCACAGGCACACAGTGAACTCAACTCTGCAGGCTTAAACTATGGACTTTGAATTGGGCACTCAGTTTTTCTTTTTACCCATGTTTAATGCTCAATTTGTTGTCTGTATGTCGTGGATAATGGTGGGTGGTTCAGTGTGCAGGTGAGTTGTAGAGAGCATGTTGGTGTTGTATCTTTAATATAACTAGTGTACTCTCATTGTGGGTTTAGGTCTGATTTTTGGACATTGTGGTTGTCAATTTTGGTGGTACCAGTGGTGCCAGCATGACACATGACTGGGATGAAATCCCATTGGGTGTGTGCTAGGGTACAAAGATGTGCTCTCATTTGGTTAGAGTAGTCCTAGCCCTTGCTTTTATTGGAATGGGCCAGGACTTTTACTCCTGGTGTGTTTCTGGTTAGGGGGCTGTTAGTCTCAGAATAGTGTTCATGCTATTTTGCTTAAAGGTGAATGATGATGGAGGTCATACAGGTTGTGTTGGTGGTTTTGGGTGACTGAAGAGTGATAGTAGGGCTGGTCCCTGTTCCTTCTGAATGGTTGTTGTGGTAAGGGCCTGCCACACTTTAGTTGAATGTTTTTATGAATGGTAGCTGCCTTAAGCTATGGGTGGTTCAGTGGGGTGAGCTATTAGCTCAGAGTTTACAGCTTGGTTGGTAGGGTATTGGTGGTGATCAGTTTTGTCAATTTTTCTTCTCTACCATTTTAATGTTTGTTGGGTTGCCATAAGGTCTTGTGCAAGGGGGAAGATGTGTTGTGTTTAGTTATTTCTTTCCTTGTGTGTGATGTCAGCTCATTAGAATGTTAGCCTGGAATGTGTGTCTGTGAGATGGATTACACTTTCTAGAAAAGTCAGTTGGGACCTGAAGAGCTGTGAATTAGGGGCCGGGGGATATCTCCCTCTGTATTTATGTACTTACTTCATCCTCCTCATGTAATTACCCTTGTGACTCCAACCTGTAAACAAGTAAATATTAGAACCCATATTATCGGCTTGCTGCACTTTATTTACCCCAAGTGTCCAACATAACAGACTTCCAAACCTTTAACATCCTGACTAAACTTCTTCTGGCATACTTGACTGCATCGTCTGCCTCCATAAAACTCTTCCACCTGCTTCAGGCAAAACTGTCCTCCTCATTCCTTCCTTCTCTCTTTATCTGCAGTATTAGTCTCCACCTAATCTACTGTGTTGTCCTCTACTTCTTCCGATAAATGTATCATCTGCTCCTCTCTCTTACTGTCACCTTCCTTTCTGAATCTTACTCTGTCGTCTTTGGTTTCTGCTCTTCTTGTACCTCCTTCACCTTCCGTTCTTAATGTCACTCCCTCCCCTGAGGTCACTGCTCTTCTTGTATCTACTTAACCTTCTTTCTCCCACCATCACCTCCTGATGTCACCAACTCCTCCATGACCTTTGTTGCTGCAATCTACTCCATTCCACCACTCCTGCCCCCTCTGGTAACTATCTCATGCATACTTCTTGATGTCACCACCTCCTTCCTAAATCTTGATGTTGCTGCAACCTTTTATCTGCTACCTTCATCTCCTCTTGTCGCCACATCCTCCTTCACTCTGATTATTACCACATCCTCAGACTCCTTAATCCCTTCTTGCCTCAAGCACCTCCCACTTATTCCTGCCAGCACATTTCTCACACTTAATTTCCTACAACTGCCATCTCCAACAACCCACACTGACTGACTTGGGTGTTTGTGATTTGTAGGGCTCATCTCCCCTACCCCCATTATCTGGGCTCCTGTATTGGACTACATCTCTGTTTCACAATTGAGGAGAGACATGGATTGGCTGGATTTTTCAAGTTCACATAGGCTTATGCTGGGTTTTCCAGGCTACACCAACCCTTAAATTTGCCTGTTAACCACCTTCGCATCCACCCTCTCATTCCAGACACTTCCTAACACTGGAAGTGGCAGGATCAATAATGTTACCTTGTCAAGAGTTGATTGGAACCTCTATCAGCCTGGCGTGGGAGGCCTACAATTGTGAAAGCCAGAGCCAGTCCTTCCCCAGCGGGGAAAGGTGACAGTTGGGAGGCCCCTATTCCTTTGCCCACTCTAAGAGCCTCCATGTATCTGAACAGTACCACTTCAGATCACCCCATACCTCTTGAACTCAATGCTGACTATTTTCTTTCTTTTCTTTTCATGCAACTACAACATACAGCAAATGTCTGTGCAGACTGCCCACAAGACAACAACCCCTGATATGAATCCATCTCTTCTCCCCAAGGGGGAGCCTTTCCTGGTGTGGCTGTGGAGGTGAGCTCGCTCTGCAATACCGTCCCTAGGGGTAGAGACAAGCAAAACCTCTGCCCTTTTGAGGACAAGGAGTACTGTTCTGTAGCAGCCATACCAATTGTACACTTGTACTACCATTCGGTAAAGAGAAATATGAAGAACATACTAAGATGTGTCATTATAATCAAGAAATACTGGTTATACCTTTAAGAGGAAGACCACCTCATACTGAGATGAAGTGAAACCTAGTTGGAGGAATACAGAATCAACAAACAGAAAGAAAGGACTACAACATTGCACCTGGGAAGGCCCACAGCAGCACAATAAAGGAAATAGATGGGGGCTGGGAAAAGGGGGAGAGAAAGCCTGCAAGATTCAAGTTTGTTCGCAGGTGTGTGCAGAGGACATGAATCATCCTTTTCCAGAGCGGAACCTCGAAGGAGGCTCTGATTTGCGGCCAGAGAAGCAGAGGTGGAAAGAAACTAACACAGACACGAGGCATCCTTAACGGAAGGGCATAGGTGGTGCCCTGACCGAGAAGCAGATGTGGACTCGTAAGTCCATAAACAGCACAGAGGCCACCACTGTGGTGACACAGAGCAGGCCGAGAGAGGAAGAGCTGCAAAAGCCATGGCTGAAAGCATGAATAACATAGGATGTTAACCTGACAAGGGAACAGGATCTTCCCAACCAAGTGAGAACTCTGATAACGCTATCCCAGTACACAACTGGCAATGGGGAAGGTGGGAGACAAGGGAAGGGGAATGTCTGAAAACATCTGGGGCAAACCCAAGAACATCATAAGGTTAATTATGATACGAACACTGATCCCTGTATCATTTCCGTAGGGCAGTCAGTGTTGGTCCTCCTATCAACGTCCAAAAATAAAATGGTCATGAAGTGGTTTGGCCCATATAGCATAATCGAGAAGAAAGACCCCTTTGTCTACCTGGTATCTCAACCTGTCAGGAAACACAGGACACAGCTCTACCATGTAAATCTCCTCAAGTAGTGGAGGGTAGATCCAAGTGAGGACTCCACAGTAATGGTAGCCACTCTACTTACTGATGTCCACCAAGAAAATACCTTAGTCTCCCCAGACCTGTTACCATCCCAAAAGGCAGATGTCAAAGATTTGTTGGATCAGTTTCCTGATGTATTAAGAGACCAAAAAGGGAGAGTTCATGATCTCTTCCATTTAGAACCCCATGGAAACATTGAGAATGTGTGACCATAGAGGATACAAAAGTCTAGAAACAAATAATTTAAAAAGAAGGAGGCAATAAAAAAAAACCTGGTGACACTACCCCGGTACACCACAGCTAACGGGGAAGGTGGGATATCCGGGAAGGGGACTGAGAATTATTGTTGGAATGCTCCTACTCGTCATAGTTATATGTTGTTGAGATTTAATGAAGTTAAAGAGAATCATTACTGGAATAGTCCTACACATCCTAGTTATAAGTTGTTGAGATTGAATGAAGATAAAGAGAATCATTATTAGAACACTCCTACTCATCCCAGTATTAAGATACAGACATTAAGTCAAAATAATCCCTGAGACTTTGTACAATAGTAAACCTTGTGAAAAGGGGAAAACTACAGAATCACTTGTGTGGCATGATGGAGTAAGGAGGCTGACAAAATGGTATCTTTTTGGTTATAGACTTTTATTTAAATAAGGAGGAAAACCTATCTCTCCCTAATTTTAGAGGGTTTTTCCCTACCTCAACACAGAAAAAATCGGGGGCTCATTGGGATGTAAGTAAAACATGAAAAATACACTATCATCCTATGTCTAAGCCTACTACTCTATCCCTACCACTAACAAATAAATCACTAAGAAAAGTGTACAATGCACTTCTAATCCAAGCCACCACTGGAATAACTCCCTTCTCCTGGTGAAACAATCCAATCTGGTGTTGAGTTAACTATAGTCTCTTGCAATAGGGTCTGATTTACCAAATATGCTTAGAGCAGGAGAATGACTCCCTTCTCTTGGTCTATTTGGAAGAGGTCTGGAGACTGTTCCTTAATAGTCCTTTGGACAATTCTTTAGCAGTTTCTTTAATTACTCTCAACTGTTTGTGAACAACACAGTTAAGACTTTATCAACTCCTCTTATTATTGCTGGAGCTTTGTCTGGCCTTTTTATATCTTGACTATTGGGGAGATTACTCCCTGATAGTTTGTGGTTATTCCGGTATCTTTCACATACCCTGGGGTTCTCACTGTGATGAGGGAGTTCACTCTCAAGGCACTCTCGAGGTGTATGGTTGTGTGTGTCACCACTGGGAAGAGGGAGATTGCTCTTGAGGAAAACTTAGTTCTTGGTTTTCTGAGTGTCACTACTATGACAAGGGAAAATAGTCTCAAGGAATCCTTGAATCTGGAAGCTTGGTGTACAACTACTGTGACGAGAGAGATCACTCCAGGATTACTTAACTTTTGAATCTCTCTGTATGACTACTGCGATGAGGGAGATCACTCCTGAGGAATACTTAAATCTTGGTTCTTTGGGTATCACTACTGTGACAAGGGATATCACTCCCAATGAATACTTGATTCTTGGTTCTTTGGGTATCACTTCTGTGACTAGGGAGATCACTCCTGAAGAATTCGTGACTCTTTGCGCTCCCTGGACCCCACTTCAGCCTTCCTGCCAGGACCATTACCTGTATCTTCACTGGGAAGGGCTGTTCTTCCCGGGATCGCAGGTCACCATTAATGCTGTACTCGCTCAGTACATTTTCCTGCTTTTCTCCTCAACGATCTGTGTGGCAATGCAGAGCCCTTGCTGCGGTGGTCTTGGCATGTTTTATGGACCACACGGCCCACCTTGGAGAGTCTCTCGATACTTCAGGCAGCCTGGATTAGAATTTCCTGGGCCCTGCAGGATGGACACTTCCCTGGCTGCTCTTCCTGTTCCCGAACATCTCTAGGTCTTCCTCTGTCTTTACTTTATATGGCTTGGCACGCCCCAGCATCGCATCAAGGTTTGTTATGCAAGTCTTTGAGGTCAACTTCATGCCTCCTAGTGGCCGCCTCGTCCAAGTTCTTGGATAATTCATTTTACTGGTACTCTGTATGTTTCTTTGGATCTTCTTTGTCTCAGTCCTATCTGGTTTTGCAGATGCAATAGTAGAGACTTCACAATAAAATACAGTAGTAGTTTCAGGTTTGGAGGAGTCAATAGGCCCCTGGCTTCTGGGAACAAGGGTTTAAGAGGTCTCTCACAGGATGGGAGTCCTTATTCCCATGAGGGCAGTCTCTCCCTATGAGATCCTCCTGCTTTTAACGACCCATAGAGGGACAATTTGACAGTGGCCTCACATCCCTAGCCTCATAGGTAAGGGCTCCCCTCTGGAGCTAAGTGACGAGATCCCATGTATCATCATGCTTCAGAGCGAGATTAAGCATCAACCCCAAACCAGAGTTGAAGCCTGTGATATAAAGATTGAAAAACCAGGAAGTCAAGAGAGTTGTATATTGGATAATGTTGCCACATATGGGGAAAAGGACAAGTCCAAATAAAATTGAAGTAGATGGTCCTAATGGCCAGAAGAGTAAACCAAAGAAAGGGAGAATTACACGTTTGAAAAGTGCTATATCAGAACTGTGTGACTTATCAAGAGTAGATGCCCAGATCTACTTCAGAATAACCTATTGAGTTTAATTGGGAAGAATATCAGCCTACAGGAGAAGGGAGTAATTGTACTGATTCGTGTTGTTATAGTAGTGGTAGGGTCAGAGCATTTTAGTTTGGACAGTGGACTGATTCTGAGCTAGACTGATGACGGACAAGCACCTTAGCTAGTTAGGTAGGGATTCCTTATAGCATAGGGAAAGTTAGGCATTATCCTTTTGGTTTAATAAAATCCTCAGTGAAATGGCTAACCTGAGCCTCTGTCCTCCTTCTGACTCATCACCCCCCAGAAACTCTAAGCAGATTACTCCAGTCATCAGATCGCTCTGACCAGCTGGAAGAGAAGGAGCTGTTAAGCAAAGCAGCAGAACTCTGTCCACCTCCCACTAGAACACTGTACACAATCAGCTGTGATGATGCTCCCCAAAATAGACTACTTTCATCGTGCCGCATTATGGCTTGTTGAAACAACTATAGAATGTCTCATACTTACTGTGGACTTTGCTGCAATGTGTCTCATTGACACAAACAGAGGCACTTTCCAATGTTGGCTGCCATTTTATCTGCACAGCTGACCCAGGCAGCAAAACAGGGCTGTGCTTAGCCCCCCTTTATATATATTCTGGAACTTGTAACGCCTCCCAGGCTGGGAAGAAGGACAAGATTGGCAAAGGGAAGACTGATGGGAGAAGGATGAGGAGGATAACAAGGTGAATCGAAAATAGGATGGTGTGGGTGGTTCGGGTAGGTCAGAGGAGGATGAGGTGACAGAACAAAAGAACAGAATGGGGAGGGACAGTAGACTGGAGTGTGGAGATGATCTGGAGTTAAGTTGAGGTATTGGTTGATGAGAGCAAGTGGTGCTGTGTTGTGACTTGGTATGTAAGGTGGGTGAGTGAGAATGTTAGAGAAAGAGTAAGGGGTGAGTAGAAGATGACTGTGCGAGTGAAAGTGCTAGATGTCACACTCCTTATTGAAGACCTCTCTGAGGGTGACCCTTCTGCCTGGCATATTAGACCTCAGAGAGGTCTTCAATAAGGAGTGTGACATCTAGCACCCTAGATGGGAGTGTGACTTTTAGCACTCGCCTGTACTAACAGAGCCTGTACCTTGTTTGAACGTATTAATGTATGTTGCACAATTATGACACCTGAATAAGTGAAATATATGGAATTGTAGAGATTGTTGTTTGTTGCACGCACCTATTATTGCACCAGTCTTTTTGTAATTGTAATACTATAACGAATGAATCAAAAATGTCAATCATGCCAGAGTGTAACTAGAAAAACACTTATTTAAAAAAAATCAAAAAAGCCATTGTCAAAAAAAGTAAAAAAGAAACAAAACAGTCTTAACAGCAAAATAAAAAGTGCTGTATGAACTTTAATCCGTTTGAGTGTTCTTCTATGTAACAAAAAGGTTATAATAGACGCAAAGATCTCTCTGTCAAGTGATACATGAAAAATGAAATATGTTTGCATAAATAATACGCAAATACCCAAATGTGGATGGTAGGATGTCCCCCTTTTGTGTCAACTCTATTGAGCCCACAGTCCTGCCGTCATTAGGGCTTTCCCTTCTGTTACCAGTTAACCAGAGTTTACAAAGCCAGCTAGTTATCGATGGAGGAGAGTTTTGTTTCCAGTCTTTGGCTATAACCATCCATGCAGCTATTAGTGCCGTGGTTAGTGGTTTCTTCTGGGATTTCGAAGTAATATAAAACTCTGGTCTCAAGAGTCATCCCATGCTCTCCACTAGCATCAGAGGCATAGCTTCTGGGACAAATTCATGTAGGTACTTCATGACATCCTCCCAGAACCCTTTTATCTTCGGCTAATCCCACTAGATATGTGGCCAATTCCCCATCCCCTTACAACCCCTCCAGCATTCTGCCGTTGCGGCTCCATACATCTTATGCAATTTATTAGGGGTGTAGTGCCACAGCACCATCATCTTGTCCCATGCCTCTTGGAATTGGAGTGACCTGGTCAGATTCGGGATGTTGCTCCAAAGTTCTGTCCAGTGGTCCTGAGTTACCCCTCTTCCCTATATACTCTCCCATTGTTCTTTGTATGGCCATCGCTTTGCGGTTGGGCTTTCTTTCAGTATCATGTACATGATAGCCACTTAATGCTTGTCCCCATTGTGGGAAGTGATGTATTTCTCGAATTTTGTCAATGACCTGGTTGCCGCCTGGTAGGTTTCTTTCTGTCGAAGCCAGTCCTCCAATTGTGTATATTCGAAACTGTCTCCCTCCTCTAGTCCCACCTGTGTTTTGCACTCTATGAATGACATTACATCCCCCTCACCCACCATGTCTCCAATCTTTTCACATCCCTTCTCCTTCCACCTTTTGAACGATCCCTTTGCTACCCCTGGTGTGAAGTTGGGGTTATCAAACATTGGGGTGAAGGGGAGGGTATGGAGGATAAGTGTTCTTTCCTAATCCTTTTATCCCAAATGTCGCACGTCGGGCAAAGCACTTTACTTCGTCTGGCGAATGGAGGTCTCTCATTTCCCTTCAACCAGAGTAGGCCCGACGGAGGCATCCGTGCTTCTGCCCTAGCCATACGGGCCTATACTTTGTCCGAGCACCCCGAGAACCACTCCTTGATCACTCTGAGCTGGCCCGCTTCATAATACTGTTATAGATTCGGGAGCCCCATCACCCCCCTTGTCTCGGGAACCTCATGATATCCATTGCTACTCTTGCGCATTTGTTTTGCCATATGAATCTAGAGATTAGCGTATTCAGTGTTGCGAAAAATGCGTTCGGGATTGCTATCAGAAGGGTATGAAACCTATAGAGAACACTAGGGAGGGTCACAATCTTTACCCTGTTTATCCGGCCTACCCAAGAAATGCGCATCGGAGACCATTTTGCAAAGTCAACCTCAGTTTGTTTAACTAATTCCGGGAAGTTTGCTTTATAAAATGTTCCCACTGTGCTTGTCAGTTTTATCCCTAGGTATGCTAGGTATTGCTTTGCTATTCGAAACGGGGTACTGTTCCTTATCCAACCTGCATACTCTTGGGGATTCCCACCTCTAACATCTCTGATTTCCCCATATTTATTATTAATCCTGACAGCCTCTCCTGATCTTTGAGGATGTGAACTAGTGCCGGGATAGCCATCGCAGGCTCTATTACTGTTACCAGCATGTTGTCAGTGTACACAGCTGTTTTATGTATTTCTCCCTCCCAAATGGCACTCCCTTGATGGACCGGTTTTGCCTAATTGCGCTATTAATTGGTTATAGATAAATTGCATATAGATGTGGGGACAGTGGGCTCCCCTGTCTAGTCCCCCGTTCCACCCGTATCGATTCTGATATGTTGCTGTTCACCTCCAGTTGGATCATAGGGGCACTGTAGGAGGCCCTCACCATTTGTATATATTTGTCCCTGAAGCCCATCAACTCCAGCATCTGAAACAGACACGGCCACTCCACCCTATCAAATGCTTTCTCAGCATCCAGTGAGACTAGGGTGGCCGTAATCTGCTTTATTTAAAATGTTTCCAATAGGTGGATCATCCTCCTAGTATTGTCCCAGGTTTGTCTTCCTTAATGAACCTTTATTGGTCCTGTCCTATGATCCCCGGGAGTACCTCTGTTATTCTTTCCGTCGGTATCCCGTCAACATTTTTAACATCGACAATCAGTGGTGCTATAGGTCTGTAAAATCAACAGCTAGTTGGGTCCTTGTTTGGTTTCCCAAATAAAATCACCTCTGCTTCCATCATTGATCCTGTCACCCTATTCCCGTCTCTAAATTTGTTGAACAATTTGGTCAGGGGTCCTTTTACATCTTTGCTAAAGACCTTATAAAAACCTCCCGTATAGCCATCTGGGCCTGGTGCTTTGTTGTTTGGCATATTTTGAATTGCCCTTGCCACTTCTGAGATTTCCATGTCTAGGCCCTCCCTCTCCTCCCCTGTGATCTTATTCAGAGCTATCCCTTCCAAGATTGCTTGTATCCTTTGTGTGTTCCCCATTGAGTACTGCTCCCTACAGTATTTAGTGAAGGCCTGCGTGATCCCACCTGGTTCCGTAATTAGTTCGCCATCCGCTTGGCGTATTTCCCCCACGCCAAGAGCCTAGCTAGTATTCTATCTGCCTTGTTGGTGGCAACGTAATACCTCTGTTTCATTCTTAATAAGGCACCTACCGCTTTTACTGTGTTCAGTAGGCAGAGCTACCTCTGTGCTTCACTAACTTTGTCAAAGTTCTCCCTGGTCTTCTGGCCTGCTAACTGGTTTTGCACCTCTGTCAGTGCTCCCTCCAGGTCTTTCTCTAATCTGTCTCTTTCCTTACACCTCTGGGCGTTTAGTGAGAGAAGCTCCCCCCTCAGCACTGCCTTAAAGGCATCCCATACAGTCCTAAGGCGGACATCACTTGTGATGTTTATGTCAAAATGTTCTATTATTTTCTCCCTCACAGTTTCCTGCAACACCAGGTCCCTCACAAGGTCTCCTGGGAACTTCCAGGCCCACAAGGGACTCCATGACTTTAGTACCCCTAATTGTATTTTCATTGCTAAATGGTTGAATATTGCTATCAGGCCTAGTTCTATATCTATGAATGTGCCTTGTATACCAGGGATCCCCCGGGCCATATCTATCCTAGAGAAAGTGTCATGCACACAGGAAAAACAAGTGTACCCCATCTCCTGCCCTTTCTTGGTCCTCCACAAATATTTAAGTACCATGCCTTCCATACTGTCCCGCAGGCCCAATGAGGCGCACATTCCTTTCTGTGAGTGCTGTCCGCTCCTATCTCTTATCGGGTCCCATATCATATTGAATTCTCCCATGATCTTTATGAACTATCTGCTCACAAGGATTACAGTTCAAGACAACACTACAATGATAACCTCACCAAAGGAGAAAGATTAGCCCTTAGATCTTTGTCTGAAGACAACACAATTGTTATCAAAGAGGCCGACAAGGGCGGAAACATCGTGATTATGGACAATTATACAGTAACTATGAAATAGCACCACCTATATTTAGAAGCACAACAACAGTTTGGAGGAGGTAATTATTGACATATTCGGTAATTTCACTTCCCTAATAATTAAATGAGTTAATTCAGACCAAGATAAACAGAATAATTAACTTATAGATACACGCTAAGTAATGGGGCTAAGCGGTATATGGTAATAATCAAACAGGCAACTAAATGAGTTAATTTAGGCAACCGCAATCAGAACATGCAGTTTAGATTGCTCACACGCCTGTTGCCAAGCAACAGGGCAAAGCGGTAACGTTGGCGTCGGGTAGCCATGGGAACCTTTAAATTAGGTTCCAAGATGGCGCTTGACTGAACGAGTGCAGCCGACACAAGAGATTTCTGTTCCTTTTGAGTAAGTGGATTTTACCAGTGTTCTCACAATAGGGTGTTCAAAGATGTGGGGACATGTAAAGAGCAGATGTAGATAATGAGAGTTTCGTTTTGGATGAGATGCATAATTGCGACTGAATTAAACTGAAATATCATGTATTGAAGGTAGAATACCGCGTTGGTATTATTTTGCCCAGTTTAATTTATGGCTACTTACAGCATGGATTATGGAGACTAACAAGAGCGCAGCATTAGATCTTATATAATGGACATGCGCATTGAAATGCAAATTTAAGAATAACAATATTGAGAGCACATTTTGTCAAACATAAACCACATGTAGTTAAACGTACCTTTTAGCGCACTACTCTTTACGAGGAAACTAACCAGAACGCAACATTGCACCTCACAAAATGGAGGAGCAATGCAGCGTTTGCATTACTATCATAATATAACAGGCACAAAGACACCTAATTTTTTGAGCGTAACAATATTGAGTGCAATCTCTTGAAGTTTAATAACTAGGATCCTAAAGAGAATTTTATATCTTTCTCTCGGGAATTATATAGATATGGATGGGATTTGACCCAATATACTATTCCTGAATGAGAAGTCAATGACCCCTGGTGTGGGTATGTTTTTGACAAGAATTAGCCGTGGTCTCTAATTGTACATTATTTGAATAGGACAACCGAGACTAATGCATTAATTTTCTTTTGTCTCTTGTTTTGTTTGTATGTCTCTCCACTTTACCTCTGCCCACATAACCAATATTATTATCTTTTTTGTGTGTTTTCTTTTTGCAACTGAACAATAAACTTTTGTGATCTGGCAATTACACAATCATATTGTTGTACTTATACCATGATATTGAAAATGTGTTTACTGTTTTGCTTTTATATCTTTGTCTTGAATGTGTATGATGTAATACATTTGTGTTGTTTATTTAATCTTGCACCAGTTTTGATTACACCAGCCCTAATTTGAAAAAGGCAGTTAGGGGCCGAAACACGTGTAATTAGAGGGCACATTAGAGGGCACTTATCTCATCATAGTTGAAATTAAAATTCATGTTGCAATCAAGGCGCTTTTGTCCTGGATCTTTTTGCATGCCTTGGCATACTAGTTTTACTATTTCTGACGGGTTTTCCTGTGGCTCACCGTCGGTCCAGTGACTAGCGACATATCGATACCGACAAGAAACAGAGGGGTTATTCCAGTCCCCACCCAATATTTGGTTACTACCATATTTCACTTTCAACTAATGCTGAACGAGTCGCCCGACGGACCAGCTGTCACTGTAAGCCCAGTACATTCTTTTGGATTGTTGGATAGTGGTTTTGAGCGCCCCGTATAATGTTGCCTCCGCCAACCCTTTAATCCTAATGTTTGAGCATCTTGATCGGTTTTCCAAGTCCTCTGCTTGTATTTCAAGATTGTGTGTGGCAGAGGCTATGTGTTCAGGGACTTCTGAGTTCTGGCGGACATCTTTTTCTATTAAGGGGAGTCCTTGTTCTGTCTCATCAACCCTGGTCCCCAGAGTGTTTATGTCCTCTCTGATTCCTTTCAGTGAGTCTTTAAGTTCCTCCTTCAGGCATCCGATCTGTTGCTGAAATGAAGCTGCAATTCTCTCCTCCATGCCGTGCAGGCACTTTTGTAGATCTTCCTTGCTTAATGCCATTTCCTCTGACCTTTGTGTGTCTTCCTCTTCTCTGTCTGTCTGGCTTTGGTCCTCGTGGCTTGTCTCCGCCTTTTGCCAGTATCTCTCCAGCTGACTTTTATTCTGGCTTTTCTTGGATGGTTTCAGAACTTGGGTCTGTTTGCCCTTCGGCCTGGCATCTGCAAGTGGAGCTTTCCTTCCGTATCTTTGTGCCATTCTGGATCCCCCTTGTCTTCCTCTGTAGACTACTTCCAGGCTGTTCTGCTCCTCGCTTTTTAATCTGCCACCCTTCTTGCTTGTCTTGGCTTCCCTGGCTTGGCCTCTTCACCTGTTCTTACATCCCCCTTCTTGTGTTCTCCTCCTGGCCTTCCCCTTGCACTTCCCTGCCCTCACGCGGGGGGTGCAACACGCTTTATGTCACTGCTCTCCCACCGTCCTGTTCTATGCTGCCTTCAAACTGTGGGTGTCTCAAGTCTGTTAGTGGGGGCTCCTCCACTCACTCCTTTGTTACGGACTAGGGGTGATCACTGTTGCATGAGCCTGCTTCATTGGCAAAGGCTTCCCACTATGCTCCTGCTGTGGGTGGCCTCTGGCCTGCAGCTTCCTCCAGTGCCCGAATTGGAGGAGCGTGTAGTCTGGCTTCCTACTTCAGATTTTTGCTCAATGCCAACTGTGGTTCACCTCAGGATTGACAGTGAGGTTCCTGCTTGCCACTTTCCCTGTCCAGGTTAACTTGCAGAGAGGATTTATGCCCTGTCGGGTGATCAGGGTTTTCTCTACCACTCTCGCTTGCATAATTTGTTCTACCTGTAGGGCCTTATCCTGTGCAGTGCAGTTGTTGAGCAGCTCTCCGCGGTCTCCTGTTTCTTTAATGTCTGCACAGGCAGGCCACGTATTGAGCCGGTGGGTGCCTGCTTCCAGTATTATGAGTGATGTGTATTCTCGACTCCCTTCCCCCAGCGTCTGTTCAAATGTAGGCCATGCTTCAGTCCCACTGCCCTCTGCAGGTCTCCCCACTGCATCCGTGCCTCTCCCAAGACTACTCTGCGGGGGGCAAAGTCCTCTACAAGCTCCACTGCCACAGGGCTTATCTTCTCCCTCCCAGCGGCTGCTACCACTCTGTTACTTGCTCTCACATGCTCCGGAGTGGGGGCTGCCTCACCTTCTACACTGCACAAAGCACTCGCAGCCGTCTTCCCTCTATGGCTCTCCGATCATGGGGAGTGCTTGTCCTCTGTCCGTCGTGGCGTCTCCCCTGGTACCCTGTCTCCTGCGGGGCCGCCTCTCCGCTCAGCCCCTTGTCTGGGGACTCATGTCCTATGCTGCTCCGATAGGGTCCTCTCTTCCTGCAATCGCAGCAGAGCATGTATCTATTCACATCCCCAACTCATATTATTCTTTTTCTTTGAACCTTAATGCGTTAATATTCAGCTTTACTACAGGCCGGCCGGGAGCACGTTGGAGTGTGACTTCACTCCTGAGTGGCCATCTTGGAATCTCGCTACTATCACTGATTTTAAGTGTTTCCTTTCTTTCTCAGGGATATTTACTCTGGTCGGAGGGGCTTCAGGATCTCTCACATGGGTATGTTTTATTGTGTGACTATCCTTAGTGAAACTTAACTGGGGTTGTGAAGAAGTGTCTATTGGTAAATGGTCAATTGTTTATTACATTATTTGACTTTCTATGCTTAATAGGTTTCTTTTCATTGCACAGTTGAGGTGTTCGAATATGTTTAAATATTGAATTGCTGCTTCGGGAATATACCCTTTCACCAGCCAGAACCCCCTGAGCAGAATCTTGCCTTATAAAAGAATGTTCTTTTTTTCTAATGACTTACCTTGTGAGTACAGTCCCTGCTTCTCTGTGCATTCGTTTTTTTGCTCCCCGTTGCCTGTTGTTGGGATATTGCACAAGTTCTTAAAGTTTTAATTTTAGAAAACACTTTTTTCATGAAACATGACATCCAATAGAACATACCTAACAGTATATCTTTCTTTAAGATAGACCAACTAACACATAAAAGAGCAGAAACATTGGTGTTCTCTTCTGAGGAAGCAACACATATACTCAACCTGATCAAGCAGTTTCACCAAGATAGTCAATTAAGAGATAATCCAGACCAACTGACGCAGCAGTTGGAATATCCTATCCGTAGGGAGATTAGTCAGAAGCTTCATGCAATAACATTGTGTCAGTATTATACCCCACAGCCCATACCCTGTAGTCTGAGAGCTGCATTACGTCCTACCTTATGCAAGAATAGCCCGCAGTTCGTGAAGTAGTGGCATGCCATTCTAAATGCATTTTCATTTGACTTCATATTATTAACTACTAGCTGTTGCTCGCGGCTTCGCTCACATGTACCTTGGCATTTGGTACAATTGTTTTCAAAAGACATATGAGTTTTTTGTTCAAACTGTATGAAATATAATTTACAGTTTGATGGCTTAACATAATAAGTCATTTTCATTGCAGGCGTTAGTTGGGGCATATTGGCTCTGAACCAATGATAGTTGTTACATTGATGTGCATCCAGACATTTTTTTGCGTGGTAATTACAAACAGACAATGAGACAGACAAAACATAAAAATTACTTATTTGGCATCTGCAACCTACAAAACAATCTATTTTAGTACTTCTGTGTAAACAACATTAGTGGTTCTCCCTTCAGGTGCTAGGATTTCCACAGAGTTAAGTGAGCTCACTGTGGAAGAGGCCACGTCAAAATGCCCAGGCGAGAAGCAGTCTTCCCTTAGGTCAATCCCGCTGCCGTTAAAGTCTGCCCGTGATATTTGTTGATGGTCATGGCGAAACAAATCTTTAAGGGGAACTGAAGTCTGTTGAATTGAAATGGATATTCTGAAGGTATAAGAGGTATTTGTGGTATGAACATGACTCCCCCTGTCCAGAACCGGTTAGCACCATAGCCTCAATCACATTTCTGTGGAGAGCTTTCACTCGCAATCTGGTGCCATTACAAAGCTTAGGTGGGTTTAGGTTCTGCAATAATATCACAGGTTCTCCCACTTTGAGAAGAAGTTTGTGTTCAGGAAGACCAGGAAGATGTAAAGTTTTCAAGAAATCAACATTATGAGTTATGGGCTGTGTCATCAATTTGAACCACTAAGTTTACAGATTTGTATTCTATTTGGATTCCTCTGAAAAAATTAATAAGTATCTTATTGATTACGGCAGCCATGCTGTTCTTGGTACATTTGGGATGTGAGGTTAGCTAGGGAATTGATGTGTGTGCCTCGGTCGGAAGGGATGACAATTGTGCTCTCAAATACGCAATACTCTCCATTACCAATTTAAGAAGCAGTTCAGAAACTATCTTTATAATGAAGATTTAAAATGTGAATTTTTACTTTTCTAACATCTTCGGTTTGTGAGACATGGGTATCCTTAAAACAAAATTCACCCCCATTTTCCACCTCTCGTTGTTAGGGAGAATTCTCTGTTTAGGCTGAATTTCCTAACCTAGTGAGTCCCCCAGCAGCTTTTCTGGATTTCGGGAGTTTGTTTTTTTCCATCCTGCCAAGAGTGAGACTCTTTTTTTCCCACTCTTGGACATGTATGTGTGTAATTCCTTTGAATGTCAATGTGTTCTATGGGCTATGGGGTCTTTGACTCCTTAGGGTCTCATATGTTTTTCTATGTGTGTTACACCGCACCCTATGTGCCGTAGCACTGGGGCGTCCTAGCGGACCTCCAGCATAGACTCCATACCCGGGGACTGACTACTGTCTCCCTGGGCATTTAAAGTCACCATTGGCTTTACTAGACCTAAATTTACTAACAGAACTAGTACAAACCATCTTATTGTGGAAGTACTAGTAGGGGTAATTCGATTACTCCTGGATCTGTTGCTCGAGGGGGCACTGTCCCGTCCCCCCTCGTCGAGTTTTGGCTGGTGGCAGTGGAAACTACTTGTTATGTTCAACCCCAAACCTAACCCTATGGGATTCGTCCCATTGCTGGAGATTGATACTTTTCCTCATTAATCTCTAACATACCACCGGTCTACTTATCGTAAATAAGTTTATCGGATGGTATTTTCTGCAAGAACTCGGTTTTTAAAATGGCGTCTGTGTTCGTCTCTGTGACTCCTAAACCAAAGGTTGAGCCCTTTGTTCCACTTTTGGCGGGCTCTGTACAGGGACCCTCCAAAGTGGTGCCATTCTGTCTGGGTTACCACAGGGATGTGGGAGGGGGTTTAGGCACCCTGGACCGAGTTGCCTTGCCAACTCCGGTCGCACTCTGGAGTGATTGGCCCAAGTGGTGAGCCTTCCCGCTCACCACTTAGCATGTGTTGATTGACAGCTAGGCTGAATGAATGGGGGTTTTCTGCATAAAAGCAGGGCTTTTGGGACTGGATCTTCAGAAGTCGCCACAGGACCTAAGAATCCGACGAGGGTAACGCTGAGCCGACCTGCAACGATGACACCTCCGGTGGAGCCCTGCTGAGCCGACTCACCACTTCCCGACGACAGAGGAGATCTCCCTGCTGGAGAGTCTCCTCCCCTGACTGGTGGGAACAACCAGTCCCCTTTGCTTTTTATTCGCCTCAGGACGCAGTGGTCGAATTGCCCGTGCAGTGCACCTCGGCAACCGGATAGCCACTACCCCTGTACCGTGACCAAAAGGTGGTGCCTTGTGACGGAGCACTCCGCGGCTGGTCTCTTCCCTGGACTTCACTTTTATTCGACGACAAGAACCTCTCTACTCTTGGCAAAGACCCGACGTGCACCCACCACCAGGAACAACTGCCCCCGCCGGAGCTGCCCTCCACGACAAGGTACCGTGTCCGCCTGGCTTCCCTTTCGATCGGTTCGAGTGAGGTGTCTTAATCCTCTCCTTTCCGTTGGGTCGCCTCCAAGCTTTTCTCATTTATTGTTCTGAACTGGTTCAATCTGCCGATAACAATTTGCTACAAAGACTTGAATGCATCTCCACTAGAGACTTTTGGGACATATCGCCTTGCCTCTCTCCGAGTGGGCCTGGCCTCTGAACTTTATGATCTATTGTGGTTCTTGCCTTCTTACCGTACATTTTGCCCGTGAAGTATTGAACTGTGTTGATTTCGTAACCTGCTTATCTTTTTCTCTCCTGTCCTAACTACTATTAGAGTGCCATCTAGGTTGAGGTATACACCTCTGTCTGCAAATAAGTGGTGCCGGTAGAACCTAGACTTGTCGAAATATTGCTAGGGGGATTGATCGTTTTCTTCTTCGTAGAGTAATTGTGTTTGATTTGTTTGCCGTGAAAGTGCCATAGTGTTTTTCATAGATGTTTTCGTTATAAATAAATACCTTAATATCTTTACACTAAGCCTCGTTGTATGTTTACTTGTCTTGCTGGGAAGAATTGCCCTATTCTGTATACTCCACATACAGCTCAACTCTTCTTGAGGGAGGTCTGACTGCTCAGCCACAGCTACCAAGTGAATCTGTGTGGTACAGACTGCTACCAAGTGGGTTCACCGCCAAACACCTGTAGTCCTAAATCTTTTGCAGTGGTCCCAGAGGGAACTGCACAGCTTTCCGCGTAACACTCGTAACTGAATTTTTGGAAAAAAGGTAAACAACCTGTTTCTCTATTGTTGAATTAAGAACCTAAATACTATTTTTCACATTTCTAACATAGTCAGTTTTTGAGATGTATGTATCCTAATAAGAAAATCCCCCCCAACACTTTTTAACCGACTTAGGGACAGCGTTTTCAAAAAATCCTTGCTTAGTGGGTGCCTATGTCATGAAAACAATGTACCTTCCAAATGTCACATTCCTAGGTTAAATGGTTTGAGCTGGGCGTTGATGAGTCAGTCAGTCAGGACTTCTTATTTTATACATGCCCAGAATCTGATAACATTATATAGTGAGATAGTAGTTGTCCAATAAGGTTTGTCACAATTGATGAGCGTTGAAGAGATTCATTCTCTCCTTGAGAATATAAATACAAAACTCGAAAGTCATCTCAAAGATCTTGAAGAAAGAAAATTCAGGGGAGATACGTTAGACTACAAATATGATGTAGTGTATACTTGGCAAGAGGTTTATCAGAAACAACATCCATCGATTCAAGCTAAAAGTTGGTCCTAGACCTCCGACATTCCAAGCAGTGATAGTGAAATGGCACCAACAGAGGTTTTCTGTGCACGGCTCCTTCCACTAACTACTACGAACTTAGGCACTCTGCCTTCTGGGCCCGTTTCAGTTTCTCAGACACCATCAACTTCTTTTTTGGAAACACGCCTTTCATCAGAAGAGGCCAGAAGAAAAGCATTAGCTTGCAAACAACCTTCCCGGAATATTTAATTGTCAATCCTTCTGATAACACACTTACTAATTTCCAGCTAAAGACATTGGGCCTCATTACGAGTCCGGCAATAGCCATGCCGGAAAAACTGGCAGGCTGGCGCTGGACTGGTAATACCATTCCGCCTCCGTGATTGCCGGAAACACCAGGGCATTAAAACCCCAGTGACCCGGTAATTCCGGAGGCAGAATTCTTTAAATTCCCATTCCCATGGAGTCCAATAGGTCTCCATGGGGATGGGGACCATGGAAACACTGGTTCCGTCTATGACAGAGCCGGTGTTTCCATGTCCGACTGCAGGTGGGTGGTGTTAATCCCGCCAGGTCAGACCTGGCGGGAGTGACACCTCCTGCCTGCAGGACTCTGAATCAGCCAGTCCGGAAACAACGGTGGCGGCGGTTTTACTGCCACTGTTCATTCCGGACCGGCAGGGTCGTAATGAGGCTCATTGTCTCTTGGTTTATATTTTGTTACTACCTATGATAAATCTTTACTTCAGAAATGGATTGACTTCCACAGGTTTCTTTGCAAGATGAGACTTAAGATCATTTTTGCTACGCCAGTGTTTCAATCTCCTTCAGGGGATGATTCTGTGCAATATAAAGAATTTAAACCCAAACATATATTCTATATATAATGAATAAGGCATTGGAGGTGTTTGAACAGATGGTACTGAGGGATTTGAGCCTAATAAGCTTCTGGCATGGTGGGAGTGGGCGTTTAAGTTTAAATCAGAGGAACATCTTAAAACAGCAAGCCAATAATTTGACTATTACCTTAAAACTGACTGACAAAGAGGGATCACTTGTCATTTTGAATACGTTAGACTATATTTGGGAGTGAGAAAGACAGTTAGGCGATACCGACACCTATATGCCTTTACAGAAGGACCCCACACAAGCTGTTCATGCATTGATAAAAGAGATACTGGACCACACAGAGCATGACAAGTTGATTACACATAAGACTAAGAGATTTGAAACAAATGATCACCTATTGACACTGTTTTTTTACATCTTACTGAAAATACATAAGTCACTCACAAACCCTCTGAGCCGCTCTGTTGTTGTGGCCACTAATAGTGTGCTGGAACCTATATCCCAGTACACAGGCCAAAATGTCCAACTGCTGATAAAAGCTACAACTACTTACTTGCAGGATACCAGTGAGTTCTTAAGACAGCTTAACTCAACTGTACTTCCAAATTAGAATGTGCTGATGTTTACATGTGACATCACCAGTCTGTATACATCGATCACTAATGAAGAGGGCCTAAATGCCATGGAGTGGTCTCCAACACGGGGGAGGTTTGAGCAGATAAGATGTTTTTAGTTGCTGTTGAAACATGTACTCAGAAACAACTTCTTTCATTTTTGTGTGACTATCCTGAGTGAATTTTATCTGGGGTTTTGAAGAAGTGTCTAGTAATGAATGGCAAATTGTTTATTACATTATTTGACTTTCTATGCTTTATAGGTTTCTTTTTCATTACGTAGTTGAGGTGTTCGAATATGTTTAAATATTAAACAACAGGTTCTTTGGGTCGAGTGTGCTTATGGGATCTGGAACATTCTGTGCATACACCTTTGTTTTGCTATATACCTGGGCTTCGGGAGCAGACCCTTTTGCCAAGGAGCATCCCCTGAGAATTATCATACCTTATAAAAGAATGTTCTTTTTCTGAAATGACTTACCTTGTGAGTGCAGTCCCTGTTTCTTTGTGCAATTGAGAGAATACCTAGCATGTGGCCAGAGTACATGGCACCACATACAATGTGATGCACATGCTTGATCTTTTGATGGCATCATATATCATGTGATGTCACTAGCTGACATCAGATGAGAACACCTGCCATGATGTCAGTACCTGCAAGTTACAGAGAATACTTAGCACGTGTACTTGCCATTTTCAGAACATACACTTTATGGGGCACTATCTCACTCAAGTATACATTATTTCAATTGAATCGGTTGACAGTTAGGTTGTGGGGGCCTAGTAGATTAAGTATTTATCATTACCCTGTTTTATTTTCTTAGTATCATGTATGCTAGTCTATGCATGTAATGCTTATCCTTGCTAATATGCTTACATTTTGAATTCAGGAAAAATGTGTTAAGTAAGCATTTGTGTCTGGGCCAGGGCAATGCTGGCCCCTAGGTGCCCGGTAGCCCCCCTTAATTACTCAGGCCATTAAGTATAGGTTAAGACATCTTTTGGTCGCCATTGCCCTGACCAAGGGCACTCGAGCTTTTCGCACCTGACAAGGTGATTCTAATTCCCCAAAATCTATGGAAAAGAAAAAAAAGAGGCTGTGCCTGTCCCACTCTCCTGTTTACTAAGAACGCCTACTTGAAACAAGAGAAACCCCACAGAGTGAAGAAACAGAGCAGTGTGAAGTGCCCATCCCCTGTGACAGTCAGCGGGCTGTGAACGGTGGAGCACCTACGCAGTAGTGGTTCATTGTCAGTCTATGGAGGGGTGCCCAGATCGCCTTGGGCCAGAGGATGCAGCTGAGGTGATTGGATGTTGGCATGTGGCAAGGAGTAGCTATTGCTGGTCTTGAGTGGGCTGAATGGCTGGGCACCCTGTTGGACATCTGTAGCAGGGGCAAACATATAGGGCCTCATTACGAGAATGGAGGTAACCATGCCGCTTTTTTGTGGCATGCCTACCCCCATTCCGGGTACCTGGTCCGGGTTCCCTGAATGGGGAAATACTGGGCCATTCCGACCTTGGAGGGCCCGGTATTTCCCCATTCAGGGAACCCGGACCCGGCACATCCCCATTCCCATTTGAGCCCCCATGGGGCTCAATGGGAATGGGGAGGATGCAAACAACAGGCCTGTTAATGACAGGCCCGTTGTTTGCATCTTGGTCTGCTTGCGGGACCGGTCCCATGCAGAGAATTCGTAATGAGGCGGTAGGGGGTTAACGGGACCGGCAGCTCTACCGGCCCCGTTAACCCCCTACCGCCTTCCTCGTAATGAGGCCCATAGTGTGAAGGGACTGTTCATGGTAGCCCAGCCATGATGGAAACAGGCTTTCTGGGCAACTACTGGTTAAAAGTGTCTGTAATTCCTTTAGCCTGATTGGAGGGGCTACCATAAGTGTTCTAAATCTATTGGTGGCACATTACCTCTTAATAGTTAGTCCTGAAGATGGAAGGGACTTAGAAACAATGTGCCAGAGATACTGAACCTTTAGTTGGAATTGTAATATTACATTTTGGTCTAAAATGTGTATAAATAAAAATACATGTTTTTTTCTGTTTGTATCATTGTTTATACACAATCGTGTATGCATGTAAATATTTGATAACCAATATGGCATTATGATATTTCCTGTGTCGTGTATAATAATTTGAAGTTAGCATATTACTGCTTCATATCACCTAGATGATGGGATTTGGTGATGACCTTTTATGTTTTCTTTATGTACTGTTACATTATACTGTATGTTTGCTGGGGCGGATTATGTTACATTGTTGAAGGACCTGTGTTTATCTTGATTACTCTATATAAGGTTTTGTTTCAATCATTTGTACTGTGACAGGTTTCCTTTGACAGATCTTTTTGAATATCCCTTGCTTTATCACTTTATACTGACCCCCCCGAATCCTATTGTGGGTTTTATGGATTTAGGTGCCCAACCCCATGTGCTTAAGGCATAATGGAGTTATGTTGGCAGTATCAGATGTGTAGAAGTCCCATAGTGGAAACTGGGAAGTGGGAATGGGGTGACCTTAAGGGTCGGGGACCACCACTGGTCTGTGCTGCATGCTCAGAAAGGCACATGCAGGGGATCCAGCAGGTCTCCCGGTCTATCAGCATCCTTGTGAATGTTTCAAATCAGCATAATCCCACCAACTGTGGCAGAGTAGATCGGGATAAAGTAAGGGAAATAAAGGTGCAGTATATTTAACCTGCAGAGAAATCTTCCCAATTGTCTGTTCAACAGCGTTAACAGATGCATTGAGAGGTAGCAGCTCACGAGTATGGCACACCCAGTTATGCAAGGACCATGCACATGTTTTTGCGGTCCGGGAAGTCTCAGATTCAGGAAACAACACTTTGTAGGAAGAAATAGGTGCTCCACCATAGTGGCTGCACTCTCAAACCCCAAATAGAAAGTGCAACAAAAATGGTGGCCAGATGTTTTAATGCATTATGCGGCTTTGCCAGTTGTCGCAAAAGCAACCAATCACACACCCCACTCAAGTCATAAACACACTGGTGTGTGTTGCAGGAATATGAAGAACAAGTACGTGATACGAGTGGGATGGTCAAGTGAAAAGGGGAGTCAGAGTGGAAGTAAAGAGAAGGTGGAAGAGGAAGAAGAGAAGAGAGCATAGAAGTAAGATTGTAGAAAAGGAAAGAAGAGTGGAGCCTGTTGAGAAAGTGGAGGAGGTGGAGACAGAAGTGAAGAAACGCGAAAGGAAAAAGAGGAAACAGAGAAGAGGATAGGAAGAAAGGAAAGTGGAAGGAAACATAAATAGAACAGATGTGGGATGAAGAGTAGAGTCTAAATGAGAAGCAAACTAAGCAGGAGTGGAGGAGAGAGCAACACGAAGGGATATGCAGGGAAAGGAGACGAGGTAAGAAGAGGTGGAAGAAGAGAAAATAAAGAAGAGGTGGGCATGAGGGACAGAGTGTCCCTGAAGTGAAAGCAAAGGCAGATATAAAATGAGGATGTTAAGAAGGAGAGTTAAGGAGAAGAGTGATAAGGTAAAAGAGGAGTCCTCAATGTAAACTAGGGAGAAAGAGAAAGCAATAGAGAGAGAGAGACAGAGAGACAGAGAAAGTGAGAGAAAAGAAGGATGAACTTGAAATAGAGGGAAGTGAAGGAAAGAGAATCAGAGTTGGAAAACTTAGGGGAAAGAGAGGCCAAAAGTATCAGGAAAGATGTGATCTGCATGAGGAAGTGGTGAGGAGGGTAGAGGGTGGAAAGGAAGAGAAGGAGACAACGAGGTAAGGACTAGAGAGGAAGAAACAAGGCAGACAAGACAGAGAAGAAGAAGAAAGATAAGGAAGAAAAGAGGGAGAGGTAAAAGCCCATATTGATCCATAGCAAATTCCTAGTGGGGAGGAATAAGGTGAAAGATGAAGGCCTGGAAGAACAACCAGAAAAGCCAGCCTCACTGCACCATTAAAGGAAGCGTGTGTTAATCATTGGACCCATCTTCAGGCAAAGTCTGATGCGAGACCCTGTTAAGATGATCCAAGGCACCAGGGATAGTGGTGTCAGGTGAAGGAGGTGGCTGGGGGAGTTTAATGCAGTTGAAATGAAATTGGCAAGATTCCTCTCCAATTTCTCTTTGCTGGTGGAGCACATTATTTCCTCATTTTTCAAATTTAGACATGTGTCACAATTAACATTTTTCACAAAATTCTGTTTTTCTTGTCGAAATTCTGTTTTCTTTCATGTAGTTTAATTTTTGCATGAAATCCCAAGAAACACATGAAATGTCATTAGCACAACAACATTCCAGAGGATAAAGCCCTATTTGTGTAGGAAAATATCTGAAATTGACAATTTTTCTCTCAGGTGAAATTGGCAAAGTGGGCACATTTTTCGCAAATTTCTCAGCAGAGGGAATTATGACAGTTGCACCCATCCCAAGTGACAGCTATTCACAGGTTGACCAACACAACAATCTGACAAATCAAGAAAAATATAAGATCAACTTGACCAAGTGCAAAGAAAGAAATATGCATCTTAATTCACAAAGATCACAATTGACTGTTTTGCAACGGGAAGGTAGACTTGCTCATGGGAGTGAGGTACTGACTGAGGACCACGTTGCTGAAAGATGCTATGATTTTGCAGTGGAAATAAAATGCCCAATCAATTGACTCATTCAACCTAATCCCTTAGTTTTATATATGATTGCTGTTTGGAAGGCAAGTTTTGCTTCAGAGGAAAGAGGAATGGACTGAAGACCACAGTTCCAAGATTGAACAAAAATGTCAATACCTTTTCAGAACCGACCCTGTGGACTCAGCTAAATCTAATCCCCCATTTTATGTTTAACCTTATTAAAGGATTCTACCTATACATTGTCTGTGTCTTGTCTGTTGGTCTCTGGGATGTGACATAAATTATCGGAAGTAGGATCGCAGACTAGGCTAGCCCGAATGTTCATAATAATCCTGGGAGGAGAAGCGCATATTTATGTTCCCTTTCTCATTAGGAAAAGACAGATCATACCAAGCTTGGAAACCATGCACTTAAGTGGCGGGAGCTTTCTCCCCAAAAATAGTCAGACCTGTATCTTCATTAAGGAAGTAAGAGGACTTTCATGGGGGGAACATGTCATGCAATTTGCCTTTGTATGCTTCAAGAAGACTCCAAGTAAGAACGCCCATAAGGTCGGAAGTCCACAGGCTCAGCACAAAGCCTGCATTGCTTGGCCAGACAAAAGTCTCCCTATCAATTTCAGTGTGGAACCCTACTTGGAGACCAAACCTGGTGCAGTAAGTCGTGAAGGTCCCCAATGCCCGGAGCCCAGCCCTATTTGGACACAGTCGACTGCACCGAGCTTTGAAGAAACCCAGAGTCACATTATCACAGACGTAGACATGCCTCTGAAAAGGCTTCCTAATAAGCTGGTAGCCTCAAAAATTAAAATAACTGTAAAGCTGAAAAAGGTGGTTGCTTAATTTTGCCATTCTACACATTCACTGCTGACAGTCTTGCAAAGATATTGTGAAGGAGATGATCTGGGCTCCTTCTTCACTGAAAATAACCACTAGAGACAATTCATAGGTACCCACCTGATGAGTGAACTGCAGTCACTTACCAGATCCTGAGCTCCATTGGACGGACCACTTTTAAAGAGCTCAAGAAAGTGATCTTGGAACAGCTATGCTACAATCTGTATTTTCAACTACTACATGACCCAGTTCCACACCTTTCTGATACTTTGTACCAATTATCTGATCGGAAACAAAGTTCTTTGGCCAAGTGTATAGATGGTATCATGCAGGAAGAATTCCTGGACACTGTCATGTGTGAGCAGTCTTGCAACTCTTGGTTACCATTCCCTTGATGTACCCATCGATACTTAATTTGGCTCACCTTGAAACAAGCAGTGAAAATAGTCATGGGCCACTTTGGAGCCCACCAGTATTGCCATGCCTAGCCCAAAACCCAGCCAAAGAAAAGAGTCAGGACAAGCCTAATAAAACACAAGATTGAACCCAACTCCAATGCATGCTACTTCCAAAAACCGGAATAGGGTAGATGCCATTAGAAGACCTCTGCTACTTCACATTACAGGACTAGGGGATCCAGGATTATGGCCTCCACACCGAGGCTTGGGCACTTCAACATTTAAATGGCATGTCTGTGGAAAAGTCAGGCATTTTGATTGGGTCTGTCCAGATAAGCTGCAAGAGGAGCTGGTGGAGACAGAGTACAGTCATTAGCCTTACCAACGGCTGACAAGATAGAAAATGTGCTTCAAACAAGAAGGCCTGCAGGATGAAACAGTGGATACCTGTAGATTCTTGCACAGGTGGATCGAGGAGAAGACTATTACATTGCAGTGAAAGTAAATAGGCAAATAGTGATTGATTTACTGGATTTCAGCTGTTGTCAGACTGCAATGCAGGCCAAAATGATTTTTCCTGATCAACTACTTCCTAGGGAGCTGATCCCCATTACCTGTGTTCACGGGGTCCATGACAGCTATCCAAAGGCACACATTGGGGTTTGGGTAGAAAACAAAAAAAAGGCCTAGTTGAAGGCAGTGTCATGCCTGAGTTACCAGACAAATGTAGCCTCTTATCAAAGGAATTGAGCCACAAAATGTCCCAAAGTGGATGGACCAAGCCGGGAAATAGAGAATGAACAATGAACACCTAACCCACTGCTAGGACAACCAATACAAGCCAGAAGACATTAAGGGCAGACCGGACTGGCTTTTTGGTTCCACAGTGGCTAGACACATGGGAATGGCCCATGACTTCATAAAGGTGGTCCTATAAGTACTGGCAAACTCTGCAAAGAAAGGGAAAAAAACTTGACCACCGCTTGTTTTAATACATCAGGTGGAAGTGCTTCGGACCAGAATGCCAGATACGTATATATATACCTTCCACCGCTGTAGTTACTGTTAACTGGTAGCTAATCACAATTCAAGTCGCTGGACACCGGAACAGATGAAATTGTATAGCTCCCCATTGGTTTCTGAGTGCTAGGAAGATGCAAATCCTGGTACCCAGCAAAGTACAAATCATGAATAAATAAAAGAAGTGGGAATGTGTCAGACTGTCTATTTCTCATTCCATCAGTGTATCAATTGCATCCACTATGTGTACCATTGTTAAATGATGTTTAAAGCTTTGTGATGTGGACCAGGCAATCCAATTCATAGTTGCGTACCAAAGATAATCAGGGTGGGTATTTTTTTCTAGCTTCCTCTCCTAACAATTATTCTTTTGGCGAGCATCATCTGGGCATAGGGTACATGAAAATACTTAAAAACTAGCAGGAGGTCAGATCAAGAAATTAAGTCTGCCATAGGAACCTGGGTAAGGACATATAATGGATACAGTATTAGTGGACTGGTGACTGTGTACAAACAAAGCTTAGTGACCCCTATACTGTATGGCATAGAAACTTGCTCGTGTCTAAACCAACGTGAATGAGTGATATTGTGACGTATCTTGGGTTTACCTTGTTGTGTACATGTTTGCATGATGAGACTAGAACTGGGCCTAGCTTCCTTATACGATATGCTTAACATCTGTAGGCTGACTCTGCTGATTAAAATTAAAACCCAGTGCTTTACACCACTGAATGCTTTGTTGTGCCAAGAGCTGGGGATGGGTGATCATAAATTGCTGTGGGATTTCAGAAAAGTCTGCTTAGCATTTAAGGAGGAGATGGACTAGCCAATAGACTGGGAGTCAGAGCTTCACAAATCAATCTCACAACTTTGTGCTAAAGCCTTTGACTTTGACTTTTGTGCCAATCTTTATCTGCTTAAAAGCTATCGATCAAAGCAGGAAAATGTTGAATTAACGAATATGCCCAGTAGACTGCAGTAGACTGCAACCGTATTTATTAAAATTTCCAGGATTCAAGAATGGGCGATTATTCATGTTAGCACAATTTAATCAACTTATAGGTTTGGCCGTGATAGGGACATGGTGGAATATCCCTAGAGACGAAAGGATCTGTAGGCTATGAGAAATAGAAAATGAAATCGAAACCTTGAGGCACACTCTCATCCAATGTTCGGCACTTATCGATGAACGTATACTTCTAGTAGGACGATTTGTGCATGTTAATAACACAATGACCTCCCCAAGGTTTTGGCGGACATCTATGGCTGGCTCCATCACCAGATTAGCAATTGCCATCATGAAGCTCTGGGAATAGCATTTAGGTTGCTAGTCGACCGTAATAAAGTGGTTGACCTAGGGTGCATGAGATAGATAATAGAACTGAGGTGCTGGACAAAGGGGCATGATGAGTTATCCTAAAAACACAGGTTAGTTTGACAATATTAGTACATGTAGATGTGGCAAGATTGTACGTAAAATGATATGTGCGATTTATTATTCGGAAAATGGTTGCTGTTTTCTATTTTTCTACCTTTCTTCTTTATCTTATTTTAAATTTATTGTTTATTTATTAACATTTTTAAAGCGCACAGAAGCCCTAAGGCATTGTGGCACTGTTACAAGAAAATCTGTTACATGTAACAGGAAAATAATCAATTCTGGTTACAGTGGAGCAAAGAGTTGTTAGATGCATGAGTAACGAAATGCAGGTACAGTAACAACTATTCATGCATACTTAGTTACAATTGTCAGTATCAAGGGAATACAGTTGGAAATCGGGTGGATCAGTTGAATAAAGTGGTTTTGAGGCCTTTGCGGAATGTGGCAAGGGAGGTTTCATTTTCGCAGGGCGTTGGGCAAGGCATTCCAAAGTTTGGGAGCTAAATAGGGGAAGTCTATATCTCCTACTTTGGCCCTTTTGATTGAGGTTTTGCGTAGTTGGTTGGTCTGATGTGTCCTTCTGGGGTGTGTGGAGGTATTTCAGTTAATGGTTTCGGAGAAGTATGAGGGGGCGGGGAGGCTGAGGCATATCTGGGTTAAGGTAAGAGTTTTGAAAGTTATTCTTTCCTTAACCGGAAGCCAATGGGCTTCTCCCCTGGCTTGGTTGAAGTGATCTCTCTTGGGGATATTGAGGGCCGCTCTGAGCGCATTATTTTGCGCATTATTTTGTAATGTCTGAAGTTTTAAGCAGAGGTGCCTGCTAGGAGAGCATTACAATAATCTAGCTTGGCACCGATGGTGGTTCTAGCGATGGTGAGGCAGTTTTGATTAGTAAGGAATGGTTTGACTGCGTTTATAAGTTTGGTGGTGTGAGCAGAGGCAGAGGCAATGGCACTGACCTGTTTGTCCATGGATAAGGTGGCATCTAGATATATGCCTAGGTTCCTGACAGATGGGGAGACTGGGATGGTGGTATTTTCAATTATGAAGTTGTCATATTTGGGGTTCAGTCTGTTCAGAGTTTCTTTTGGGCATATGATAATGATCTCGGTTTTGTCTCCATTGAGACATAAACCGTTGATGGCCATCCAGGCTTGGATAGTGGAATAGATTTGGAGAAGGGCTGGCGAGTCATGGTCGTAGGAGCCTGTGAGTGGGAGGAGGACTTTAGTGTTGTCTGCATAGTTCGTGTAAGCTATGCCGAAGGAGTCAAGCTTGTCAAAAAGGGGCTTGGTAAACAGGTTGTAGAATGTTGGGGCATTGCACGATCCCTGCGGCACACCACAGTGGATAGTGGTGGGAGCAGCGTTAGCTATGTCTGAGAAGACTTTCATTGCTCTCCCTTCTAAGAGGTGAGGTGATCCAGGAAGTGGCATGGGTGGAGAAGTGGGCTGTACTAGTGAGGTGGGAGGTAAGAGTTTTGTGATCTACGAGGTGAAATGTGGCTGATAGGTCCAGTAGTAGTAAGAGGGCTGGTTTGCCTGTGTCCATTATTTTAGTGATTTGGTTCTTTAAGTCCAGTATGGCAGTTTCCAAATGATTTTATATATCTGGAATCTAATAATAAGAGTATGAAAGGCTTTGCTGAAGCGCACTGCGGAATAATAAAAGAATAATAATAAATGAAAATACAGAGCTTGAGATAAAGTAGAGTGCATGGTTTGGCATTAAGCAGTAACCTGGACATAGTATAAGGTATGATTGCACATAGAAAGTTGTATTAACCAGCCTCTCCCATTGACAGTAATAGAGCGGTTCCAAGTATATTGTATCCAGTCTGAATAATCTAGCATCACAATGGCAGAGGTCTGATAAACAGAGCAAAAGTGCAGGAAACTTTGTTATACTACCTTTCTGCTTTGATTTCTAGTTCTCTGCCACCTGGTCGACTGACATCCAGTCATTCAGCATATTTGTTTACCTGCCATCATTGGGTTTACATTTAACTTTTTGTATACCTTTGCAATGCATGAACTCATGAAGGCCATGTTTGGACTTTGTTCTAGAATGAGTTCTTCTGCCCAGCTAAAGCGCGAAGAAACAGTATCACTAAGCCATGATTTTTGATAGTTCTGCTTCTTTGAAAGAGTTCACATTGGCTGACTTTGAAGTGGTGGATCGTGATGTTTTCTGCATCGTAAAAGGGGGACCATATGCTTGCTAGCTCAGACTGTGTGCTTTGGGAAATAGTTGCTACTTTATCCAGTGCCAAACGATCCCATAAACTAAAAACCGCTGTGATTGATTGGCGTCTCCAAAGATTTGCAATTAGCAAGTCTATCACATCTACCTGCAGATTCAGCTCGGTTAATTAATCCAGTGATTCTTGAACTGAAACCTCCCAGGCTGAAGTGCCCCTCAACTTGCCTTTCTATACTGAGAATTTGATCATCCATTTAACAATATTTTTTAGCATAATCTAAAATGCACACATCTTTCCCTCTCTGTCTCTATCCCTGTCTTTCTCTAGGGGTCCTTTTCGATCGGCAGAGTAGCATAGCAAGGCGTAAAAACAAGGCATAAATAAAGCCGAGGGTCTTTTCAAAATGAAGCCGCTTAATCAAATACAGCCATACCTCGTGAAGTTCCCGTGCCCGAAACACAGAATTTTCCTTACGATTGCGTTTTAATCTTTGGCCCACTAGACAGGTTCTATGATACAGGTTAAAGTGGCCTTTAAATCCCTTCTGTATAAACCTTGAAGCATATTGTTGTTACATGTCCTATGTTGATCTTGAAATGAAAATTGTTTTTACAGAACTTTTTCAAGGGTTAGGCATGTTTAACGGCGGATATTTAATGGGAAAATATTCTTTAACGGTTATAGTACTGCAGTGATTTTAGCAGTGGTAAAACTTTTATTATGCTTGGAACTTTTGTAATTATAATATATTTTGTAAATGTCATCGGATTAATTGAATTATCATTTTTTATATGTATGAATTGTATACATTTTTATTGACTATTGTATATTGAAAGGTTGAATTTTGATTTTAAGCCGTGACAATAATATAAATAAAAAAAAATGAAAACATGAAAAAGTAAAGCCGTTTATGCATTTCAATTCCGCTGCGTTAGATTTACCAACGAGTTTGCAGGTGGAGTGGGGGATAGGAAGGCAGATATGTTTCCGGCTCATACTTCCCACTTCCTGGGTCGTTTTGGAAAACATTTTAATAGTGTGCAGGGGATCAACAATGTTGGCATTTACATGCTGTTGGGCCGCCTGCAAATGTTCATCAGGTGACTGTAACAGTAAAGTGAACACAGGGCATATTCCCATTTACACTTAGTTTTCCCTTTGGATTGTGAGGAAGTAAATACTGCCTGCTAATCATGCATTGCACTCAGCATGTATTAATGAATTCCTATGGAATTTACCATGTCTTGAGCAGATGCAAAACCCAGGTGGAATTGTATTGCATTTTATTTATATGTAAAGCACTTTCGCCAAAGTGCTGCACAGGTGAAAAGCGACACGACGCAGAAATGAGGACATTAGTTCAATTAATGACTGGTCAGTTGTCAAGATAAAGTTTGTAAGTTCAAACGGAAAGTGGACAAAGAATAAGAAGATGGAATTTGCAGAGGGATGTAATTCCAAAGGTTGGGAGCTTGGAATGCAAAAGAACGAAAGCGGGTAGAAGCACATGGGGTTTTGGGGAATTGTAAGCAAATGTTGGTTTTGAGAATGGAGCGACACAGATGGAGAGAACAGATCAAAGACAAAGGTGGCAAGGCCGTGTATGCACTTGAATATGACGCAGATGGTAACACAAGACAGCACATCATTTAAAGGAGGAATACAGAAGTAAAAGTAGTGGCTTTGATAAGTAGTAGGCTTATAGTAAGCTATTTTAGCTTGTTGTTTCAGTTCATTGTGTTCGTGTTTTGTGGACGAAGAACCAGCCCTAGGAGGGGCAGCAATTGTGTGTGTCTCGCGGTGTGTTGTTGGACGATTCTGTGGAGTGGTGTGTGCGTGCAAGCAGGGTTAAAGAGAAGGGCTGGGGTTGATTTTCTTCTTTTTTGTTACGAGCAAGCTGCAGCGTGCGCAGCGGGTTAGCAGTACTTTGCAGGGTTAGTAAGAGATAGATATCACTACCATGGGGGTGGAACACCAATAGAACATATGTTTAAGGCCCTGCCACTGTATCGTGACAGGGTGTGGCTCTCACAACAAGAGCCTCCTGGAACTTGAATCTACATTTTTAGTAGCAAAATATAAGGGGAAGCAGCTGCAGAAGAGAAAATAAATTCTAGATCTCTGGCGTATGTTCGAAGATGCAGAAGATCAATGGAGCGGAGTAGACGCAAAGAGACAGAAAGATGGAAAGTGCAGAAAGGGAGAAGGAGAGGGTGGGGTGCTAGTGGAGTCTGGGGGATTATATTTCTTGACAGAGAACCCTTATGGTTCTTTTAGTTGAGGTAACACATCGTACGATGGAGGGGATGCAGAATAACTCTTACACCAAATAACAAGAACGATGTAGGAATTGGCAAAATGTCTCTCTTGACTGTTTTATTTTCAATTGTATAAAATAGGGAGTTACAACGGACATTGCACAGCATGAGTTCAATACATTTCATAAAAAACATTATTTTTATAGCAAAAACTTGTTGTATGTGATGTCATACTATATGGCAAACTAAGAAAAAACGATGTGATAAAAGTTTTTAACTAGAAGTGTGTAAAATAAATGTATAGGGCCTCATTATACGGTAGGCGGAGGACCAAGGTGCTATTAGCACCTTGGTCCATGCCGGTAAAATACCGGCACCGCCTTGGAGGAAAGGGGAATTACCGCCCTATTCCAAGGTTGGCGGGGCGGTAATTCCCCCTTCCCCCATTGCCCTTCCTCATTCCCATTTTTGCCCCATAGGGCATAATGGGAATGGGGAAGGTGCTAAATACGGTGCCGCAAATTGCGGTACAGTAATTAGCACCCTGGTCCCTTTGCGGGTTGGTTTTTAACGCCTGCTAAAAAGCAGGCATTAAAGTACCAACCCGCAAAGGGACCTCGTAGTAAGGCGGTAAGGGTTAACAGTCACCGGTACCATTACCGGTGACCGTTAACCCTTACCGCCTTCCGTGTAATGAGGCCCATATTCTTTTTAATACAAAGCTTTGGTCAGTGTTTCCTTGTGCCATAGTACTGAAGGCCTATTGTGTAAACCCTGAATACTGCTCATCTCCCTCTTGAGATAAGTCTGACTGCTTAGCCACAGCTACTAACTAAATCTTTGTGGTACGGACTGATACCAAAGGGGATTTATTGCTCTCACCTGTAGTCCTAATCTTCTGTAGTGCACCCTAATGGAACTGCACAGGATTCTGCCTAACACTGGTGTACAGCGGTGAGGATAAAAGTATTGGATTTACATTTTAGAGTTCTGCTGGTACCTTGGTTCAAATAACCACAAGGCTAACTATCACAAAAAGTTTATTTTAAACAAAGTCAAAAATATGGAAAGTTACAGCCAGAAGACCCTCCTTACTAGTACTGGTTATTATTTAAGGGATCTGTGTAGACAGAAAGGTCTTCCTGTCAAAGGCAAGAAATTCGAAATTATTGATAGACTGTTAGAGAAACAAAGTCGGGATAGTGGTGCTGTAGTGCCCACTACCCCAGCAAATGTAGCAAACATTGAGGATGATAATGTTCAAAATGTTATTGTTGAAACAGATGAGGAAGAGGAGGATAACAATGACACCCCCTCTGGTCCTCTACCTGCTCAAAGGCCTCAACCTGTGGCTACTGGACCTTTACCAGGTCCCACATTAAGACCTGAATTTATCTCTTTAGAAAAAATGAGACAAACTAAAATTCAAAATAATTAGTGCCCAAACTGAACAGAGACATCAAGAACTAAGGCTCAAAGAAATGGAGCTCAATCATGAGCTTGAGATGAAGAAGTTGTCTTTGGAAAATGCTTCTCTCCCCGAATCCTCTAGATCTTCCAGTTCAAAAAGACCCTGGATGCCTAGAGAGATTGTGGGTATGTATGAACCTAAGTTGGATGTATTCGATTGGCTAGCTACGTTTGAATACAATCATGGGTTCCAGGACATCACAGGGAATCAGTTGATCCCCTGGTTATTCTCTAGGCTCGCCCCTGTTGCATCTGATGTGGTAATGGAGTTGGGGGAGGTGGATAGGATGGATTATGAATGTGTAAAGCCAGCTTTGATAGCTAGATTTGGGAAGACTCCTTCCCAGTACCTTAAGAGGTTTAGGACCCTCAAAAAGCATGATTGTACCCCTTGGGCTACTTGGGTGAATGAGTGTTTGAAGAACGTAGAGGGATGAATTAAGGGTTATAGAGTTAACACTTATGAAGGAATGAGAAATCTTGTAATGTTGGAGTCTATCTATGATGCCTGCTCTCCTGAGCTCAGACAGCACTTGGCTGATTCTAAGGAAATGGATCCTAGAAAGTTAGGCAAGGCTGCTGACTTGTGGGTTGCCAGCAGGGCTACTCACAAGGAATCTGCGGCAACTCAGAAGAAGGATGAGGGGAAGCAGCCACCAAAAGAGAACCAAGAGAATTCTACTACCTCCCATACCAATGAGGGCCACAAACAACCAAATAACCAGGGTATGCCCCAGGGGGGAACCAAATAGGGCTAGTGAGTCCTCTGGTGTTCAACCAGAGGAAGGTCAGCAGAATCCCCCATTCCAGAGAGCATTTGGAAAATGCTATGTCTGTGGGTCAACTGACCATATCAATGGGGATCCCAGGTGCAAGGGTAAACCTGCAGGGATCAGCACTGCCTCCTTAGCCTTCTGCCCAGAGGAAGAAGTACAAATGGCTAGTGCTCACTTTGAATTTTTTGCTGAAGAACCCTTGAGTCTTCAATCAACTGTATCCTTAGAGTCCATGGGTCTGGTTAGCAAACAGAATAGGGGTGTGTATGACTCCCTCCCAGAAAACTCTAAAGTATATTACATGGACAGTGTTCTTGTCAATGGCCAGGATACTCCTGCCAGGAGAGACACTGGGGCCAGCAGAACAGTAGTGAATGAAAGCTTTTTCAAGCCTGAGGATGTTGCTAAGGCACCCAAAGGTCCCACTAACTTTTCTGGAGGTCCTGTCCAGTTGGTTCTATTCTACCAGCCCTCATTCATTGTAATAACATGACAGTGAGGATTCCTGTCAGTGTTCAGACTGAGGTGCCTGAGAGAGTCCTGTTGGGAATGATCTAAAAACTCTAGGAGTAGTATCCAGTACCCCCAGGCCTCCCAGTATAGAGAAGCAGAACCTAACCAAATTGGCTAGAGAGGCCACCTTAAGGGACCACTCTAAGCCTGTGGGAACCTTTACAGAGAACCCCACTACAAGCCCTGGTGTTAGTAAATTGACCTCTAACCCAGGCAAATTTCAGGCTAGTGTGTTAGGGAAATGGGAGCCTCTACCAAGCTCCATCATTGGTCCCACAGTTTTAAAGTCTCTAACTCCCCATGCTTCTGAGGAAGAGGTGGATAGACCAACTGGGCCCCTATCTAGGCCTAAGAGAACTGGTAATTCTCAGTGCTGGTGGAAAACCAGAAAAGGAAAGTCTAAGGCCAAAAACCTTCAGACTGTTGAACCTTCTACAGAAGACTCCAACCCAAATCCTAGTATTAGGAGGGAAACTCCTAAAGTAGGCAAGGTTAGATCTAAGAGGAATGGGAAGCAGGTACATTGCCTAACCCCAACCCCTCCACCCAAGAGGCCTAAGACCCAACCTGCTCCCAACAGAGAGGTGGTGAGAAACCCTGGAGAACCCTCTAGATCTAAGGGAATCCTTTGTAAGGGCCCCTTGAAAAAGCCTAACACAGGTTCAGGAGTTGTACCAACTTCTGAGGGACTGGTCAGCCAGATCCCCTATAGATTTAAAAAGAAAGATGTTTCTCAAAGGGTTTGTAGGTCATATAGCTTACAAAGAAAAACCTTTGATTTTACCATTGAGCACAAGTCTGGATGTCACCACCAAAATGCTGATGGTCTCTCTGGGATGTTTTTAACCGACTAGAGGTAAGAGACTCATCCAGGAGTGGATTAGATCCTCCTGTCCCTTAGTCTGGGGGGGAGGGGCGAGTGTTAGGGAGAATTCTCATTCTATGGCTAATTTACCTTACCTATAGAGTCCCCCAGGAGCTTTGCTGGATTTGAAGTGTTTGTTTTTTTCTCTTGCTAAGAATGAGACACTTTTTGCCACTCTTAGGCATTTTTGCTATGTGTATTCTAGGCTATATTTGTGTTTAATGTCTATGGGGTTTCTCTCACCTCCATGGGAACCATCTGTATTCACATGTGTTACACAGCACCCTCCATGCAGTGACACAGGGGTGTTGTAGCAACCCCCAAACATAGACTCCATACCCTGGGACTGACTACTGTCTACCAGTGCATGCAAAGTCCCCATTGACTTTGCTAGTCAATTTTTGTGAACTAAACCAGTTCAACCCATCTTACTATGGAGGTACTGGGAAGGGTTAATAGTTTTTCCCTTATTTACATTTTCGAGAGGGTACCGTACACCCCTCTCTCAAAAGTTTCTGGCTGGTGGCAGTGGTTACTACCGTAAATATTTGACCGCAAATATTTTCCTATGGGATTTTCCCATTGTTCGAGGCTACCACATTTTCTGACAGCCTCTAACATACCGCCGGTGTATTTTAATATTAACTTTACTCTGGTAGGTTTTATTTGCCAGAACTTTAATATAACGTCTTTCTCGTGTCTTTCTCTAAACTCCTAACCCAGGTCGGGTGATCCTTTGTTCGTCATTTTGGCGGGCTTCTGCCAAGAAGCCCTCCTTTCGGCGCCACTAAGTCTGGGGTGAGTCCATTGTGTGGGAGGGGGAGTAGGACCCCTGGACAGGGTTGCCTCAGCAACCCCTGTCGCACTCTATCCTGATAGGCTGGAGGGTCCATCGCCAAGGTGACCACTCCACTGTGTGAGTGACAGCTAGGCTTTATGAATGGGGATCTTTTTGCATAGAAGCAGGGTCCTGAGGACTGGAAGAGCAAGACGTCGCCACTGGAACTAAGAAGCCGAAGAGGAGGGAAGCCAAAGACATCTGCAACGACTGAACCACCGGTGAAGCCCTGCTGCAGCGTCTCACCACTTTTCTCCACATGACGAGAGAAGATCTTCATCTACAAGAGCCTTCTTCCCTTGAGCTGGTGGGGCCAACCAGTTTGCCAATCACCTTCCCGGACCTGCCTTGGTCGAATCGCCAGTACCTGTATTCGGAGACCGGATAGCCAGGCACCAGTCCACCCGGACAGCGATATAAAGGAGCGTACCTTTTATTCGTCGGGCAGCACCGCGGCTGCTTTCATCCCTGGGTAGTGCAGTAACTCGAACTTTCCTCCACGACGAGAGCCTCTCTTCCTCTGCTGGATCCCCCAAACTCCAGGAGCTACCAGGAATAACCGCCACCGCAGGAGCCACTTCTTCATTTTAAAGGTGCATTGTTCCGCCAGGCCGTCCTTTCTGTGTGGAAGAGCTAAAGGTGTTTTAAATCCTTTACCTACCTGTTGGGTTGGCCGCCCCTCTCTCTTAACATTGTCTTTCACCTTCTACATCCACTTTTGCAAACTTGTTAACCAAAGACTTGAATGCAGCTACAAGAACATTTTGTTCCTGGGCCCTTGCCCTGTACCACTGACTCTGGCACAGGCCTATTGACTCAGGCTAAACTTGTTAGAACTGCCTTCACTAGATTGCTTCTCAACTAGAACTGTGTTGGTGCAACTACTTATAACCACCCCTTCCTTCCCACTTTTAAACCTTGTGGAATGCCATTTTTCTCAGTTTTCATTTAAGTATTTGATATACTGATGTACTGCCTTGCCTAACTGGTTCACAAACAAATGGGAAGTGTTACTTGGGCCTATAAGAAGATATTTCTAAATTACTTGTGTTTTCCCTCCCTTGTGAGAAATTGCTAGAGTGCCATTCGTGTTTATTTTTCACTGTGCCGTTTTGCTCAGTTTTCACTCTTGCTCAAACTTGTGTACAATTTAACTAGGGAGTTGTGTATACTTTCTTTGACTAAATTTAACTTGCTTAATAACTGTGATAAATGTGTTTAACTAGAAGTGTGTAAAATAAATATATATTCTTTTTAATACAAAGCTTTGGTCAGTGTTTCCTTGTGCCATAGTACTGAAGGCCTATTGTGTAAACCCTGAATACTGCTCATCTCCCTCTTGAGATAAGTCTGACTGCTTAGCCACATCTACCAACTAAATCTTTGTGGTACGGATTGATACCAAAGGGGATTTATTGCTCTCACCTGTAGTCCTAATCTTCTGTAGTGCTCCCTAAGGGAACTGCACAGGATTCTGCCTAACAGGGGGATGGTGAGAAGGGACAACTCCCAGTTTAACTGGACCCCACGCCGATATAACCAACTATAGTCTATCAAGATACTACAGCATAAGGTGGTAGCAGCATTGCTATTTTTGCATAGATATTTGTAACCAGAGGTACAAGGGAAGGCCTGCACAGCAAATACAGAATTGAATGCACTAGCCCCAAAAGGGCGAGACAAGAGAATTCCCTAGTCATGCCCAAGCTCCCATAAGGACAGCCCACACCCCTGACCACCACAAACACGGATTCATTGCTCTAACAGTGTTGCAAAGCTGTTCTAGAGGAATGTGTCCTACAAGACTATGATCAGAGACCGGCACCTGCTGTGCATGTTATCTCACACTGGCCAAAGCATGACCTGGCCCATTTCCAGGTGACCACGAGTTATAGCCCACATAACGGACTAAATCTTAAGATCCCTGAATTCCATGGCACCAGGTGCCTTTTGACCACCAAGCCCCAAGTATCAAGTCTTGAAATGTTCAAAGAGGACAGACAAGCCATATCGTTGAAGCAACAATTGTGTTATTTGTATTGAGAAGGGGCTGGGAGGGAGGGATACATTATAGTTCAAACCGAGGGTGGAGACTTTGGACCAGGATGGCGCAGAGGGGCTTGAGTGAAATGTGTGTGTGAAGGTTAGAGTGCCACAGAACCTCCTTTGTGGCTGTCTTAAGTCCTGCCAAGTGCACAGTATGAGTGATAAAATATTCATATCGTAGGAGTATTATCGTTTTCTGACGTTCGACGTGAGAAGAAGATGAGACCTACAGCGCCCACGTGATGAAAGATGGATAGACAGACTGGGCTGGGAGCAATAGACCAGCATCCCTTATGGGTAAAGGTGGAGCATGTATAGGGCCCATCCAATCAGCCGTGCAGGTTTTTACTGTATGTTGTTGCGTCATTATGACGCTGCGTACCTTTAAAAGTTTCTGCTTGTATAGTTCTTAGCAGTAGAGTCCTTTGCTGTTGCTGTCCTCTGAGTTTGAGATTAAAACCTTGTTAGCCTTACAAGATCGACTTTTCTTACCTAGCGGATTGTATTCTCTCTGGTGTGAGCGTTCAGGGAATTGCTTCAGTGGGCAGTGCTCGAGATGCGCAGTTTGCAGGAAAAGGAGGAATCAAAGTAGATTGCAAAGTTACTGGCAGAAGTGGCAAGGGGAAGATGTGTTGGAAAAGAAAATGGAAGAAAGGGAAAGTGGACTAAGGATGGTAGAGAACAGGACAAAATATTCTCGGTTTTGGGGTTATTGAGCTGGAGTAGGTTTGCATACATCCATGACTGGATTGGCAGAGGAGATGGTGGAATGAAGCGTGTCAGAGAAAGATGAAAAGTAGACAAAGATTTGTGAATCATCAGCACAGAAGTGGGAGGAAAGGCCAAATTATAAAAAAATAGAGTATAGAAGGGATGTGCAGAGTGTTAACAGTAGAGGGCAGAACACAGACCCCTGGGTAACACCATGAACAAGTGGAAAGATAAATGAAAGTTTACCAGCCCGGGAGACTGTACGGTCAGTCAGGTGGGATTCATACCATTGTAAGGCAGTCCCATAGAGGCCTATGGAAGAAAGAGTGCAGATGATTGTGCAGTGCTCAACCTTGTCAAAAGCAGCAGAAAGATATAGTTGGATGAGGCTCGATGTGAGTTTAGAGTGGTGGGCAGATAGAAGTGAGTTAGAAACAGACAGGAGGGCTTTCTCAGTAGAGTGTAGTTGGAGAAAGACATATTGGTGCTCAGGAAGTAAACAGTGATGATCAAGATAGGAAGCAATCTGGGAGTAAATCACTTAGATGAGAATTTTAGAAAGAAATGGAAGAAGAGGAAATGGATTGACATTAGCGGAAAGGGAGGGGTCAGGGGAAGGTTTCTTGAGAATGGGGAGAATAACAACATGTTTGACGTTTGAAGGATAAGTAACTGATGAAAGAGAGAGATTAAGGAGTATGGTTATATAGGGAAGGATATGTGGAAAGTCTTTAGGAATTAGAGGAGAAGGTAGAGAATCAAGTGGGGAAAAGATGGAGTGAGCATGAAAGAGAAAAGAGGCAATATCAAAATCAGAGAGCGGAATAAAATGAGAGATAGAGGATGAGAGGATGAGACAGAAGGGTAGTAGACAGAAGAAGCTTGATGAGAGGGGAAGGTAGGCGAGGGAGAGTAAAGGAGAGCGAGGATCTGAGTAGATTGATTCTATTAGTGAAAAAGTTAGCAAAGTCAGAAGGGGAGAGTGGAGGGGACAGAGCGGTGTCGAGAGATAGGGGCAAAAGAAAAGGATTGAGGAGTAAAAAAGAATGAGTTCAGAGAAATCGTCCTTTTTGATAGTGATGATGGCAAAATCGTAAGCAGAGTGAAGGTCAGATAGCAAATGGACTGCAATAGGAAGTTGAGATTTTTTCACTGTTGATCAGTACTTCGTAGAAGTGAGCGATGGGAAAGAAGATCTGGAGTAAGCTATGATTGAGGAGGTTTATGAGAGGGGCAAAAGGGATAGGAAGGAAGTAGAGAATCAAGAGTCGAGGTAATATCAGAATTGAGAGGAGAGAGAGCAGAATCGATGGGCAGGAGTGAGATATCAGGAAGAGAGGGTAAGGCAGAGGCGAGGACAAGGAGAAAGGCATGAGGGCTGAAAGACCTTAGGTTACCAAATGGAATGTATAGGAGGAGTCAGGCGGTGCAGGATCAGAACATGGGGAAAAGGGGAAAGACAGCAACACAGTGATCTGAAAAAGCAGAAGGAGTAGCAGTAACAATGGATGATGCAGAGAAAGGGGAGAAGATGAAATCGAGGGAAGAGTCAGATAGATTGGAAGGGGGGAATGGCCTAGCGGGGGAAGAGGAGCCAGGCACCCATGGCAGTACTGCTCCTGAGATGATGAGGGATCACCTGAATGATCACATGTGCCAGTGGGAGTGGCCTCACTGTCTCCATGGCCTGATGGAGATGGCATAGCGGGAAGGATGAGGCGGGCACCCCTGGCAGTACAGAATTCATTTACAATTTTACACCTTGATGAAAATCTCATCCAGGCGTAGAACATGATGCACTGACAAAACAGAGGTCATCACAGTGGAGATTGTAACCCCGCTAGGTGCCCTCACTGTGCCCTGTCATTGATGCAAAATGGGTCAAGATCTAAAATGGAGGTGTAGAACCATTGCAGCTCGCTTCTACTTTAACATTTCCTGCTTAGTCCCTTTTAAAATGATGTTGTCTGCCTGCAAATCCTCTCAGTTTTAAGATAGCATGAGATATTCATGCTGGCTTAAAACTATGGTTCTCATTTTAAAATGTGTGGTGTGTTTAATGGAGATGTAAAAGCAAGGAATATACATTTAAAGATCCAGGCCATTTTCTTGCTGGCAGAAGGTGGAGAAGGCGCATGGAGAGGTGGTACTATGTTCGCCTTGCTGGCCTCCTCCATATTGTGTGACCACCTTGTTCTATATCTATATGAGATTGTCATGTAGGCGCAACATGAATGGATTCCTATGTAATCTGCATTGATTTTGCACTTGCTCAAAACCAGCTGGATCCCGTAGTAATCCATTAGTAAAAGCCATCTGCAAAGTGTAATCAGCAGATGGCATATACTTTCTTAAGGGGAGAGTAAAAATGAAGATTAAAGGCGATTTCATGTGCTATATTGCTCTTTACTTTTGCACTCTTTCTTGCAAAAGTTGCAAATTGCATTCAGAAGACCCAACAGCATGTTCAATGCGAGCGTTGATGGTCCCATGCGAGGAGTTTACATTTTATGGGAAATGACCCCCTTTATGTGTGGGTGAATGTTTGCGTACAATCCATGTATTGCTTTTTCTTTAGTTAACATTATTTCCTTACACCAAAAACGACCACAATAAAAAGGTAAAGGGAAGATAATCTGGAATATACAAAAACATTCGCTGGTAGATGAACCAGTGAAAATATGTTAAAAACATTTAATCAACTCTCATCTAACTATATAAATATAATCATAAAACCTGTTAAATGTTTAATTCACTGTATAATGCAATTTCCACGATGGCTAATTCCTTCAATGACACCATTTAACTACACACCACTGACTCACTTTCTGAAGTACCTTAGATCTCCAAATATACTTTGATATTGCAAATTCATAGTTTATGGTAGTTGCAGCATCAGAGTAATATAATAGGTGGGGCGTGGCCAAGCGCCAAAGCGGATTGCTGCCTAGTTCCGAGCTCCGACTCAGCGTTTTAATAATATTCATTTCCGTGCGCAAATACTACTTTTAAGGTTCTCTATTCATGGGCGCTTACTTGTAGTGCATAGCTCTCAACCATTTGTGTTGCAATTGCGGGTGAAATCACCCGATTTTGTTTTTGGCGGGTGAGACGCCCATTGGAATGAATGGGCGTGCAGGAGGCTTGGCGGGTGAGTCAGCCTTTTACAAGGCGGGTGACACCTGCCAAAAGCGTGTGAGTTGAGAGCTATGGTAGTGTTTGGTGCCAGCTGCCTTTCTCTATGAGACGTGCACCATTCAGTGGAAGCTACAACTGCCCTGGAAGCTGCGTTGTGTGAGGGGCACGGCCTAAGAAGCAGCAGAGTCGCGTACTGAGGAACCCGCTCAGTCACGTCAGCAGATCAGCGAACGAAGCAGGGATGCACCGCTATTAACACAAAACAAGTTTCTTGCACAACACTGACAGAGGGCTCCTCATGAAGATATCCAAGCCCAGACAAACTGTCATAGCTCTCAACTCACACGCATTTGGCGGGTGTCACCCGCCTTGTAAAGGGCCGACTCACCCGCCAAGCCTCCTGCACACCCATTCATTCCAATGGGCGTCTCACCCGCCAAACACAAAATCGGGTGATTTCACCCGCCTTTGCGTAGCAAATCGTTGAGAGCTATGCCAACAGTAAGAGCACAATATTTGCAGCTCAACAATGAAATAACATACATGAATAATTAAGTAATTCCTATGAGAACTTTAAGAAAGGAAATAACAATTTAAAGAGCATTCATTTTCTGGCAGAAATATCATTTGGGCTTACAGCTTTTAATTAAATTAATGCCTCTGGACAGAAAGAAAATAAATACCTAAAAACCAACTCATGTGATGTGCGTTCAGGAATAAAATAGCACATTTATCTGAACATATAAAGCACAGCTATTATAATAAGGGCTATAAAGTGATGTTAGAATGAGGTGCAGCCTCTCAAGTGAGTTGAGCAAATAGGAGACTGTGTTGTAGAAACATAATATGTAATGCCGGAACTGCCAATATTAAATTAAGTTACACATTTCTATCATAACTAATATGTGATATAAGATATGACTACCTTGCTGATGCATACATGGTAAGAGGCTAATGTAATTACTATGTATCTAAACTCAATTCAAATAGTGAATACTGCAGAATAAACCTACCTGTTAAAGAAAATTATTTCAAGATTTCTGTGGAGGAAGACTACGTCTGGGGTCATTAAGAGCTCCTCTGTGTTCATAGCTCAAGTATTGATAAATAACAATTTTAAACCCTTACAGGAGAAGCTGCTGCTTCAAATAATATTTGCATTGTCCCAATATGGCAAAAAAAGGGCCAAACTAAGGAAAATGCATCGTGTTCTAACAGCAATGCCCCCAAAAGACTATGCCAAAGGAAGACTTGCAGGATCCTGTGATACAGGCTATTCTAAGGGACATCAAATCCCTTGAACAATTCATGGAAGCCACTACGGCCAAATTACAGATGCTTGATGACAAATGGTCTACATTTGAAACCAGGATTAATGAAGTGGAGAGAAGGGTGAGTGACGCCAAAGATGAGAAAACACAGTTCTATCCCTACAGAAGCAGACAGAGAACCTAGAAAACCGGAATAGAAGGAACACAATACGCATAGTAGGTCTTCCAGAAAATATCGAAAATGACAACCCAACCCAGTTCCTTTACCATATGCTTCCTAGGCTTTTGGACCCTCCCACACCACCACAGTTCAACATTCAAAGGGCACATTGCATTGGTTCTAGGAATACACCTCGAAACACTCCAAGAACTATGATCTTTGCTGTACTTGAATTTACCCATGTCATGCTCATTTTGGAGAAAGTCAAGCAGAGGAAAACTCTGACGTGGGAAAGTTATAAGATTTTCATAAACCACTGCGTTTCCAACACTAGAGCAGTGAGACGGAAAGAACCTTTAACATTCAGACCAGCATTACAGCAACTTAATGCCAGATATGGGATGATTCAACCGGCCTCTTTAAAAGTTACACTTAATGGCAATTTGTATACCTTTCAAGATCCACTAGACCTATTATTTAGGGTCATAGGAGAGAAGAAATGGATACTACCAGACCGCAAACTGGAAATGGAAATTGCACACAGAATGTTTTGTTTTACAATATGTTCAATTTGCCAGAATGGGGCACAGAGTAGCCCATCCAGTCCTGGCTCTCCACCCCCTCCCACCTTTAATTGACTTCACTTCATAGAACATGGTTTGGAGTGGCTGTATCCAGTTAGCCACTACTTTTTCACATACTAGTAGGATGCTACGCTATTTGCAAAATTGTGTGTTCTTCATGTTTGTCCCTCCCTTTTCCCTCGTGTTCTATTCCCCTATATGTGTTACCTCTAGTACCCACTATTACAAATACAGGATTGTTGATATTTATTGTTATATAATTTATGGCTTTTAACATTATAACATGGAATGTTAACGGATTACACAATCCGGTTAAAAGGCAAAAAAATACTGTCACACCTCAATAGAGCTAAACCATCTATAGCATGCCTACAAGAATCCCCCCTTTCACAGAATGAGGCTGCCAAATTGAAACGGCTATGGGTGGGTAAAGTTTTTTCAAGTGCAGCAGATGGGAAAAAGAATGGGGTGATTATTCTTATTAGCAAACATCTCCAATATAAAGTGATATCAACAGAAACAGCTGATGTTGCCAGATGAGTTTTGGTAAAATTGATGATTGACTCCATTGAGTACCCCACTTTAACAAAATCATTGATCCCATCTTTGATTTTAAAAAACAAATGTGAGATAAAAAACCACCAAGTGCTACCTACAATTTGTCAAATTTGTGTCTGAGCTAGGCCTTGTGGATGCTTGGTTTATTACCCATCCCTCGGATCTAGATTATACTTTTTTTCTCTCCCACCCCATAATCCTTCTCAAGGATAGATTATATCTTTATATCTAAACCTCTGACCAATGGCCTATTAGATGCAAAGATAGAACACATTGTTATATCAGATCATGCCCCTGTTTATATTACACTGTCTAATAATGAAAACGTGCATAAATATAATAGACAGAGATTCAATTCAGCCCCCTTGAAGGCGAAGTTTGTTAAATTTGTACACCAGCAGCATTCATATTTCTTTGCATAAAACTCTCCTAGAGATACATCAGTACACAACAATTGGGACTGCTACAATGCAGCACTTAGAGGACACATTATAGCTTATAAAGTGGCTAAAAGAAGAATACTTAAAAAGAAACAGAAGATATTCTCAAACAAATCAAATTACTACAAGCACAATATATGCAAACCAACTCTACCCCTACTCAACAAAAACTCATCAAACTTAAATACTGAATACTCATGTGCTAATCTTATAAAATACAAGTACAAGATATACCAGTTTTCTAACAAATCTGGCAAAGCATTGGAATCATACCTCAAATTTAAGAAAGATAAAACAAGGATTACAGTCCTAAAAGACCAACATGGCAATAGAGTCCTCACTGACAAAGACATACTACAAGTATTCTCAGAATTTTATCAAAACTTATATTCGTCTGAAATCCCCACTAATAGCACACATACATCAGACTTTCTTAAAAATATACATTGTAATTCATATACTAATTCCCAACTTCCAGTCTCTAAGCAACCCCTTATCTTCTGGTGAAATCTTTAAAGCCATAACAAATCTTTAAAAAGGCAAAGCCCCAGGTCCAGATGGTTTTTCTATTGATTATTTTACCCATTTTAAAGAAATATTAGTTACCAAGCTTATGGAATTATATACATCCTTCATTAATAATAAAAAAGCTACAGGTTCCTTTTCAGAAGCAATGTTGATTGTATTTCCCAAAATGAAAAAAGACCCTGAATTAGACTGAAACTATAGACCTATATCTTTAATTAACACAGATTGCAAGATATTTGCCAACATTTTAGCAAATAGACCAATTCCTCTTCTTCCAAACTTAATTCAAAATGATCAGGTGGGGTATGTGAAGGATGAAACGTCCTCAGCGAATATATGACTATTCAAAAATATCATTAATACATCCACAACTCTCCTAATCCCTATGCAGCTATAAACAGTTAAGATGATGATCTCACTGATTGTATTATATTTTCTTTATATGCTTCCTATTCCCTTCCCAGCAACGCTCTTCAAATCTTTAGGCTCCTGTATCCTAAAATGTCCATGAGGAAAAAAGAAAATAAGGATATCATTGAATAAACTTAAGAAACCCAGATCTGAAGGTGGAGTAGGTTTTCCAGATTATAAAAAATATCATGTTGCTTTTGTTCTAAAATAAACACAATTTTGTTTTGTTTTTTAATGATACCGCAATACTGAAATGGTTGCATTTAGAGAGAGTGATGGCCTCCACTCATGTTCTCCTTGATTGCCCGCATAGCAATAATAAAACTAAATGTTTTATTAGCAAAAGCATTAATATTGCCATTAAGTATTTACGTTCGTACCTTTTCCTATTCCATACAAGTGCCTCTAAGCTTATCTCTAAGTATATTTGGATGAATCCCTTAATAAAAATTAATAAGAGAATGATTTGTTGGAAGCCATGGCTATCTCTTGGCGTAAAGTATACAGGACAGTTATTTCTACAAAGTACTCCATTGAACTTTGAAGAATTTACAACCAGATTTCCAGCCCCAAGATCTTATCTTCAGAAATATATTAATCTAATTAATGCTATTATGGTGAACTATGAGGTGTTGTTTTTTAACTATAACAGCTATCAAACTCAAAGATTACTTCATCTATCCAATCTGTTATGCTCACCTGGTCTCCGAAGAGGCGTTGGGCACGGTTGCAGCCCTCCCCGAACTTGAATAACCCTCTTCAGGCCTCTCCCTCAGCAGAAAAGCTGTGAGCGGTGGTACGTGGTGATAATGCTCCTGCGTGGAGGTAAGAGTGTGTGAGTGCGCCGATCTGTGGTTGTTGTACCTCTCAAACCCTTCACCCCAAAGTATGAATTATGGAAGATAAGCTCTCCGTCCTGCTACTTCTGGCAGGGGCGCGTCGAATGGGATCTAGTTCCTTCACTGATCCCTGATAGGGATTAGTCCAGTCCAGCTGCGACTATTATCCTCCTTATGATTGGTTAATCTTTCTTGAGCTCTTGTGATGCTGCTCGTTTGGCTTGATGTCTTTATATGTTGCTCCTATTTATGCCCGCAATAATGTCTCTCTTCTGTTTTCTTCCCTTAGATGGAAATGCGGCCTCAATGCAGCTGTGAGACGTGGCCGAATGGAAGATGGATGCTACTGCAATGTTCGACAGCAGGTAAGTGATGGTTTAAAGAAAAGCGCAAAATATGGTGAAGCACAACCTTTAACTGACTGTTTTTTCAATGTCTAAGCTTGTCTACTGTTTTTCTTTGCAGGTGCTGCTGTGCTGCTGTCGACGATGGACTGTGTCGTGCTGCGGTGCCAAGATGAACATTTTGGCATTCCAGAAAGTGTAAAGATAAATACTTGATTTGTCAATGAGATGTACAGGTAAGAACAACTTCCCCCGGTTGATAAGTATGCTGTCAGGAAGCAGGATATCCAGGAAGCAGGATTTTCAAAGGTAAGTCTGACCTCAGGCGATGGTGAGCGTTATGCTGCTTGCAGGAGCAGAATAACCCAAAGCGTCTGTCTTGAGGATCGGGGCAGCTCATATAGCTGAGATCGTGGGCATGCTCATTAGGGCCAGCTTACCAGCCATGCCCTGCCACTCCTAGAGAGTGAGCACATGCAAAGGCAATCCATTAGCAGCCACACCCAAGAATACAATTGGGGCTGCTTAATGGATGGAATGTTCAAGGTTAACACATCCTGCTTAATGGATGGAATATTCAAGGTTAATGCATCTGAAGTGCTATGTCCATAATAAAAGCGTTTTGGTGTTAAATTGATGTTCTTGTTTACTTTTGTTCATGAGCCTGGCGCCAAAGGCGTCAGGACAGTGTCCACCCAGTTCTCCTGTGCATGCGACCCCTGCATGCCTGTGCCCATGACTTCATGACCATGACAGCACTCCCTCTCAAGGCCCCTCTCAAGGGTGATTCTCCTCACGGTCCTGGTTTGCTGGGATTATTGCGATGGAACTGTCTGATTAAACACGGAGCATGGACGTGTTCACTGGGTTCCCAAGTTCGGTCTTGAGGTCTGTAACCTTTCCAGTCAATTAGGTAATACAATTTTGATTGAACCCCCTTGGAGTCCAGGATGGACTTCATATTCTGGTTCTGTATCTATTACTTCGGGCTCTGGCGGAGAACTAAGCCATGTATTGGACTTCATTGGTTTGAGGAAAGAGACATGAAATACTGGGTGAATTTTCATGTGAGATCGTAACTCCAATTTCATGGCGAAAGGATTGATTATGGACTTTATAGTACAGGGGCCCAGGTATCTTGGGCGGAAAGCTCTTTGCCCCTTCAGGGGAATATATTTGGATGTTAACCACACCTTTTCTCCAATCTGGTAGGCGGGAGCTTCCTTCCGATGTCGATCAGCAAACAGTTTTTGTCTTTCCTTAGACTTGGTCAGATGTTCTGTCGCCTCCTTAAGAACCTGAGTGATGGTTTTATGCAAGTTTTTTATGGCTGCCATTTCCAGGGTATCAGGTGGATCAAATACTGATGTCCTCGGATGTCTTCCATGCACAGTGTAGAATGGAGTTTGCCCTGTGCTTGTGTGAACTGAGTTGTTGTATGCATACTCAGCTATCCAGAGTATATTTTTCCAAGAATCCTCAGACTGTTACAACATACACCTGAGATATTGCTCTAAAGTTTAGTTGGTTTGTTCAGTTTGCCTACCAGTTTGAGGGTGATGGATTGTGGAGAACCGGAGATCGATTTTGGCAACCGTACACCACTTTCTCCAAAAGGCAGTAACAAATTGCTTTCCGCGATCAGATACTAATATTGATGGAAATCCATGCAATCAAACAATTTGCTCTAGGAACACAGAAGCGAGAGTTGACGCAGTTGGGAGTCCTTTCAGAGGGATGAAATGGGCCTTTTTGGAGAGTAAATCCACAACACTATCCATTGCAGAGTGGGAGATCTGTGATGAAGTCCATCGACTGGGTATGCCAAGGTGCTGGCAGTACTGTAGTAAGCCAATGGGGTTCTGTTTCTGAGACTTGTGTTGTGCACAGACAACGCAGGTTTCAATAAATTGGGCAATGTCTTTTCACCAGGTTGGTCACCAGTAGGTTTGTTTTACCCTAGCCTGAGTTTTGGCTATTCCTGGGTGTCTTTCTACTAATGAATCATCGTAATTTGTGATGATTTGCTTTTGCAGTTCTTGGTCTTAGACATATAATCGTCCTTGGAAATACGGTAGATTGTCTTCAATGGTGTACTGGTCACCTTTTAACAGTCATTCCTGTTATGTTGATTGATCCATCGGGCATTGCAAACTGGTTCTTTGGTCATCCACACACGTGGTGGCAGCTATTCTGGTTTGAATCCTTTCCTCGGGAATTATCGCCACGGGGTCGGATGCTGTAAAAGCCTATTTTTCTTCACGCATGCGTGATAGAGCGTCTGCTTTCCCATTGCGTACTCCAGGTCTATAATTGATAATAAAATCATATTCCGCGAAAAAGAGAGCCCAACGAAGTTGACGCAAGGATTGTGGTTTGGCGGTTTTCAAGTATTTCAAGGTACGGTGGTTGGTCTGTGATGACAGTGACCCTATGTCTCGCCCCAAGAAGGTAATGTCTCCAGTCCTTGAATGCTGCTTTAATCGCCAGTAATTCCTTATCAGTGATTGTGTAGTTCAACTCGGGGGCTGAAAATTTGCGGGACCGGAATGCAACATGGTGTAGTTGTCCTTTTTCAGGTTCTCGTTGTGACAATACCGCTCCCATGGCTATTTTTGAAGCATCTGTCTTAACTATGTAAGGTAGGTGTGGTCATGGGTGTCGAAGGACTGGTGCTGTAGTGAATGCTAGTTTCAACTTCTGGAAGGCTTCTTCAGCTTCTGTCGACCAATGGAACATTTGATTTTTCTTTAACAAGGGGGTAATTGGATGAACAATTTGTGAAAACCCAGGTATAAACCGACGGTAAAAGTTTGCAAATCCGAGCACGCTTTGCACTCCTTTCGTGATGTTGGTGAGGGCCATTGGAGGATTGCATCCACCTTTCATGGATCCATATTTACGCCTTGTGGTGTGAGCATGAAACCGAGAAACTCGACCTTGGTTTCATGGAAAAAAATATTTTCCAATTTGACATACAATTGGTGTTGTCAAAACTTCTGTAAGACTTCCGGACATGGTCTACATGTTCTTCCATGAAATTTGAGTAGATAAGAATGTCATCAATGTAAAAAAGAGCGCAAACGTCCAGTAGTTCACGGAGTACATCATTCATAATGAATTGGAACGCCGCGGGGGCATTGCATAGCCCGAATGGCATGACCTGGTATTCAAAGAGGCCGTACTTCATGCGGAATGCCGTTTTCCACTCGTCTCCCTCTTTTACTCTTACAAGATGGTATGCTCCTCTTAAATCCAGTTTTGTGTAGATTTGAGCATGTTTCACTTAGTCTAGGAGCTCTGGTATACGTGGTAAAGGATATCCATTTTTACTGTGATCTGATTGATGGCTCTATAGTCGATGCAAGTTCTTAAGTCCCCCTCCTTTTTAGGCATGAAGAATAAGGGCGAGGGGGCAGGTGACTTAGACGGGCGAATGAAATCGTTCACCAGGTACTGATCCAGGTAAATTCTAAGATGCTGATTTTCCTGTTCGGTCAGAGCGTACATTCAGCTGCAAGGGGTCTGGGCTCCGGGTACAAGATCTATTTGACAATTGTAAGGCCTGTGCGGGGGCAGAACATTGGCTTGCTCTTTTTTTAAGACATCCTGGTAATCTTGGTATTCAAGCGGTAAGGAGCTGATGAGGCCCAACATGATTCCTTTCTTCGCTTTCAGACTGGTGTCATCTTTTTTGTAACATGTGTCGGCACAATCATGAGGAAATGTCAGAACTAGTTTTTGCCAGTTGATCCTAGGATTGTGGGTCTCCAGCTAGGGCATTCCCAATATCATCTGGAACTGAGGATCACTGATGAGATCGAAAGTAATGTCCTCTTGATGCCCGTCCTGACACAGAAGCTTGACTTTCTCAGTGTATTGTGTCACCAGGCCGGATGATAGCTGACAACCATCCACAGCAGTGACATTTTCCGATTTCTGCTTCTGTCAGAGAAGAAGGCCTATTCGGAGAGCCAAATCTTGGTTCATGTAGTTACCCAGAGCACCAAAATCAATATATGCCTCCAAGGCATGTATTTTTGAAGGTTGCTTGTGATTCACCAAAAGCACTGGAAGGACTAGATGTGAGGTCTGTACGGATTCTTTTTTCATGCTCGACAAGCGGACCCCTACACTTGCTGGGCATTGGCGTTTCCTGAGTTCTGTTCTTCTTCTTCATCAGTTTTGTCTGTTGCCCCAACTGTTTTCTTGGGTGGTTTTACTGGGCAGTCATGGAGGAAGTGACTTGCTTGTCCACAATATAAACAAAGCTGTTGTTGTCTTCTTTTTGACCGTCCCTCTGATCTAGCTCGATCCATTTTCCGATTCTGCAACTTTTGATCGAGTTGCACCGTCAGGTTTATGTAGTCTGCACACCTATCAGGGGGATTCACCACTTGCTCCAACATATCCTTAAGTTTTCCACATAACCATCGGTAAAAGAGTGTAGTCCTCTTCTCTTCTGGCCAGTTGGTCTGGGCTATGAGACGATTGAAGGTTGCAATATAGGTTAATAGATCTTCACTCCCTTGTATGAGTGACAACAACTTGTTGTCCAGAGCATGATGGGAAAACAATTTCTCCATCTCATTTTGGAAATTCCCAAAGTTCAGGAGTAAAGGGTCATCTTGATTTACCAAAGGTATAGACCAGTCCGTCGCACTACCACTTAAATACGAGATTACAAATGCCACTTTGGCTTGGTCATAAGGAAAGGCTCCTGGTCTGCACAAGAAATGAAGGCGACATTAGTTCATAAATACAGCAAACTTGTTTGGGTCGCAGAAGAAGCGTTTGGGAGGGGCTGAAAGCACTGCTCCTGGAAGAACCACCTGAACCGGTGTTCATTGTTGTGGTGTGGAAGAATGAGAAGAAATGAGAAGAATGGGTCACTCCAGGCAGTGGAACCTGTCCTGTTTGTGCTTGTATCATTTATCTTGCCAATTTGTCAGTTCTTTCTCGAGTTACAATAAGATCCCTCCATAATGCATTGGTTTCCTGTCTTGAAGCATGTACTTCAGCCCGTAATTCCCTTAGTAAGAGGGCTAACTTATCTGTTTCTGAAGTTTCCATAACGCCCAGGCAGAGAGTATTAGAGGCTTTGCGTTCTGTTACGCTCACCTGGTCTCTGCGGAGGCGTTGGGGCATGGTTGCAGCCCTCCCTGAACTTGAATAACCCCCTTCAGGCCTCTGTAACGCTCACCTGATTCCCGCAGAGGCGCCGGTCTTGACTGGGTGAATGCCGTATCTTCAAAGGTGATGTGTAACACACGGTTGGCTCTTTGGGCTGGACCTCTGTGCACTGTATGTCTGACTCGAAGAGTAAGATGTCTGCAGATAGAAAATATGGGATTAATGAACTGGGGTTATTGGGTGCCTCTCTCCTCTTCCCTTTCTCTTCTCCTGTAGAACCCCAAAGGTTAACGCCCTCACCTTAGGTAAGTGAACACCGAGCTCTCCATCTGCCTCGGGGCAGGGTGCCGTAACCAGTTCCTTCACTGGATAAGGGTGCAGGCCTCTTGACCTCAGAGGACTGCTGTCCGTCGTTAACTGCACGAACGGTAAGTTCTGGGCGCTTCAAATGTCTTAAAAGTCTTTTGTAATGATATCTCTTGTTTTGCAGAGTTCCGGCGATGGCGCATGGCGGGCTGATGAGAGTTGAGGATCGAACCCGCGTGAGGAATAGAAGCGCCTGGAAGCACGTAGGTAAGCGCTTGTAGCCTGCTTCACGATGCGCACTAACTGTCCCTTTTATCTTGCAGGTACAAGTTCGGAGCTTTAGAGAAGCTGAAGGGTGCTGGAATACCCACTGGATTCGGCGTGGGAAGGAGTAATGGCACGTGAGTAATAAAGTTGCCCAATGTCTTTAAACGCACCTTCTTTTGTCTTTCAGATGCGGGATGCAGCGCCGAAGGCCTCCAGAGCGTGCGAAGAGCTGGTAAGCTTTTGTCTTTCAGATGCCGGAATGCAGTGCGAAGACCTCCGGAACATGCGAAGAGTAGGTAAGCCTTTGTCTTTCAGATGCCGGAATGCAGCGCGAGGCGTTGGTGACAGCCGATGGACCAGGTAAGAGATGCGCTGCCACTGAAGACCGTAGTGCTAACCTGTTCTTTCTTTGTCTTTACAGGTGCTGCTGAAGACTGGATTCCAGGATGGTAAGCCTTTGTTTCCTTAGGCCCAGGATCAGAAGCAGAAGACACGATGAGCGTTCTGCTGCAGAGAATGCAGAATAACACAAAGCAAGATTCATCCATCGGGTGTGGTTTAAATAGCCTCCTGTAGTGCTTAGGTGTCTCCTTCCACAGCCACGCCTAGGTAAGAAAAGAGTTCCTGCTTTCCAGAAGAGTTCCAGTGTTCTGAACCTAGGGAGTGGCTCCTGCCCCACCCAACAGGAAAAGTAGTCCCAAACAGAAGAGGATCCGGGGTTCAACTGGCAGGTAAGTAAGCAGCATGGTCTGCTGCAGGTAAGTCCACCCAAGCATTATGAGCCCGGCGCTTCCAGCGCTGGGACTGGGCATCTTTATGAGCCTGGTGCCACTGGCGCCAGGACAGGGTCCAAAAGGTCCCAATTGGGACTGGCTGGCACTCGGAACCGGGGTTATGGGTCTGCTTCCAAGGGAGTGGGGCAAGTCCTGATCTTTTGGAAGCAGAGATCATGACAGCACCCCCCCTCAAGGCCCCTCCCAAACCGGGCTTCTCCGGGGGTTTGGGCTTGTTAGGAAATGTTCGATGAAATCTTTTGATTAGACGAGGCGCGTGGACATATTCTGCAGGTTCCCAGGATCTTTCTTGGGGACCGTAGCCTTTCCAGTCAATCAGGTAAAATAGTTTAGATTTGGAGATCTTGGAATCCAGGATGCTTTTGACTTCAAACTCGAGTTCTCCATCAACTAGAATAGGTTTTGGAGATGTAGTTAGTCGGGTTTGAGGTTGCACGGGTTTTAATAGAGAGACGTGGAAGACCGGATGTATCTTCATGTGAGGGGGCAAGTCCAACTTGACCGCTACTGGATTTACTATGGTAGTGATGGAATAGGGACCAAGGTATCTTGGGTTGAATGTGCGTGGTCCTTTTAGAGGTAGATATTTGGTGGATAACCAGACTTGATCTCCTACTTGATATTGGGGGGCTTCCTTCCGATGTTGGTCTGCTCCTTTCTTGTATTTTTCTTTAGCCCTTTGAAGGTGAGAAACGGCTTCCTTAAAGGCTTGGGTGATTGTAGAATGCAAGTGGTCTACTGCTGGTGTTCCAAGATCTTGGAGTGGATCCAACTCCGAGGTTCGAGGGTGACTACCGTATAAAACAAAAAACGGGGTCTTCCCAGTTCCCGAGTGGACAGAGTTATTGTAGGCATATTCGGCTATCCAAAGGATATCTTTCCAAGTTTTATCAGTTTGTTGTAGCATGCAGCGCAAATACTGTTCCAGAGTTTGATTGGTCCTCTCGGTTTGTCCGTCGGTTTGAGGGTGGTGGCTGGTCGAAAGTCTCACATCAATTTGAGCCGACCGACAGCAACTTCGCCAAAAATGAGAAATAAATTGACTACCTCGATCCAAAATTAGAACTGAAGGAAAACCGTGCAGTCGGACGATGTTTTCGAGAAATTCTCGGGCCAGAGTTGCTGCTGTTGGTAAGCCTTTGAGTGGAATGAAATACGCCATCTTGGAGAATAGGTCCACGATTACTAGGATCGTATTGTATCCAGAGCATGGAGGTAGATCGGTGATGAAGTCCATAGAAAGCGTATGCCAAGGGCGAGGTGGCATGTCAATAGGGCGTAAGAGGCCGGCTGGTTTTTCCTTTTGACTCTTGTTTTGGGCGCATACTCCACAGGACATTATAAAGTCTCTGATATCTTTTTTCCAAGACGGCCACCAGAAGTAGCGCTTGATCTTTTCCGAGGTCTTGGTCATACCGGGATGTCCTTCCATTGAAGAATCGTGATAACAAGAGATTACCTTTTTCTGTAAATCTGTGCTGGGCAGGTATAACCGTTCTTGGAAATATAATAGGATGTCCTTCACCGTAAAGTCCTTTCCCTGCAGATGCCAATTCTGTATGTCTGCTGCAGTTACCAGTAGCCTGGCTTTATCCTTAACTTCCTTTATGGATTGTGTGGCGATTACACCTAGAATTCTTTGTTCGGGAATGATAGGTACAGGTTTAGGATTGATCAAATGTTCTTCCACTCCCATCCAAGAAAGGGCATCAGCTTTACCGTTTTTTGTACCAGGTCGATAGGTAATTATGAAGTCAAACTCGGCAAAGAATAGTGCCCAACGGAGTTGCTAAGAGGATTGAGTTTTTGCGGTTTTCAAATATTGCAGGTTTCGGTGATCCGTAATCACAGTAACGGTGTGTCGTGCCCCCAGAAGATAATGCCGCCAAGCCTTAAAGGCGGACTTGATAGCTAGAAGTTCCTTATCAGTAATAGTGTAATTGATTTCAGGAGGCGAGAATTTGCGGGACCAAAATGCCACGGGATGCAACTGATTGGTTACTGGGTCCTTTTGTGATAGAACTGCCCCCATGGCAAGGCTCGAAGCATCAGTTTCAACGATGTAGGGGAGTTCTGGGCGAGGATGTTTTAAGATCGGTGCAGAGATAAATCTAGTCTTCAAATTCTGGAAAGCTTGTTCCGCCTCGGTAGACCATTCAAAACGTTTGTTTTTCTTTAACAAGGCGGTGATGGGCTGGACTATTCGAGAGAATTCGGGGATAAACCTGCGGTAAAAGTTAGCGAAGCCTTACATGCTTTGAACACCTTTTACGGAGGATGGCGATGGCCATTTGAGAATTGCATCGACCTTCTTTGAATCCATACGCACTCTGCTAGGTGATAATATGAATCCCAAGAATTCAACTTCAGTCACGTTGAAAACACATTTTTCCAACTTAGCGAAAAGTTTGTGTTGACGCAATCTCTCGAGGACCATTTTCACGTGTTTCCGATGTTCAGTTTCCGATGAAGAATAAACGAGGATGTCGTCAATGTAAACAACAACACACGCATCTATGAGCTCTCTGAGGACATCGTTCATAAAATATTGAAAGGCGGCCGTGGCATTGCAAAGTCCGAAGGGCATGACCTGATATTCAAATAGCCCATACTTGGTGCGGAAGGCCGTCTTCCATTCATCGCCCTCTTTTACTCGTACCAAGTGGTAGGCTCCTCTAAGATCCAGCTTTGTATATATGCATGCTTTTCTGACTTGGTCCAGGAGTTCAGAGATCAAAGGTAACGGATATCTATTCTTAACGGTGATCTGGTTCAGGGCGCGATAATCTATACAAGTTCTAAGGTCCCCTTCTTTTTTTGGAACGAAGAACAAAGCTGAGGAAGCAGGGGACTTGGAAGGACGAATAAACCCATTCGCTAGGTATTGATCCAGGTATTGTCGGAGGTGAAGATTCTCAGGCTCGGTGAGGGCATAAATTCTACTACAAGGAGGAGTAGATCCAGGTATCAGGTCTATCTGGCAGTCATAAGACCTATGAGGAGGTAGAGAGTTAGCCTGATCCTTCCGGAAAACATCTTGGAATTCTAGGTATTCAGGAGGTAACTGGGGAGCCTCCGAGGAAATTGCTGCCAGTGCAACACCAGGTCGAGGGTGACTGGCGCCAGGACAGGGTCCAAAAGTTTCCAATTGGGACTGGCTGGCACTCGGAACCGGGGTTATGGGTCTGCTTCCAAGGGAGTCGGGCAAGTCCTGATCTTTTGGAAGCAGAGATCATGACAGCCTCTCCCTCAGTAGAAAAGCTGTGAGCAGTGGTACGTGGTAATACTGCTCCTGCGTGGAGATAAGAGTGTGTGAGTGCGCCAATCTGTGATTGTTGTACCTCTCGAACCCTTCACCCCAAAGTATGGTTTCTGTGAGCATACGCCGGCCCATAAAGCTCACCTGTGAATCATGGAATATAAGCTCTAGATCATGCTATTTCTGCCAGGGGCGTGTCGAATGGGATCTAGTTCCTTCACTGATCCCTGATAAGGATTAGTCCAGTCCAGCTGCGACTATGATTCTCCTTATGATTGGTAAGTCTTTCTTGATCTCTTGTGATGCTGTTCGTTCTGTTTAATGTCTTTACATGTTTCTCCTATTTATGCCCGCAATAATGTCTCTCTCTTCTGTTTTCTTCACTTAGATGAAAATGCGGCCTCAATGCAGCTGTGAGATGTGGCCGGATGGAAGATGGATGCTAATGCAATGTCCGACAGCAGGTAAGTGATGGTTTAAAGAAAAGCGCAAAGTATGGTGAAGTGCAACCTTAAACTGACTGTTTTTTCGATGTCTAACTTTGTCTTCTGCTTTTCCTTGCAGGCGCTGCTGTCGACAATGGAGCGTGTCGTGCTGCGGTGCCAAGATGAAGATTTTGGCGTTCCGGAAAGTCTAAAGATGAATACTTGGTTCGCCGAAGAGATGTACAGGTAAGAACAGCTTCCCCCGGTTGGTAAGTATGCTGGCAGGAAGCATGATGTCCAGGATGCAGGATATTCAAAGGTAAGTCTGACCTCAGGCGACGGTGGGCGTTACACTGTTTGCAAGTGCAGAATAATGCAAAGCGTCTGTCTTGAGGATTGGGGCAGCTTATATAGCTGAGATCGTGGGCATGCCCATTAGGGCCGGCTTACCAGCCACACCCTGCCACTCCTAGAGAGTGAGCACATTAGCAGCCACACCCAATAATACACTTGGGGCTGCTTAATAGATGGAATGTTCAAGGTTAATGCATCCTGCTTAATGGATGGAATATTCAAGGTTAATGCATCTGAAGTGCTATGTCCATAATAAAAGCTTTTTGTTGTTAAATGGATGTTCTTGTTTACTTTTGTTCATGAGCCTGGCGCCAAAGGTGCCAGGACAGTGTCCACCCAGGTCTCCTGTGCATGCGACCCCTGCATCCCTGTGCCCCTGACTTCATGACCATGACACAATCCCAATGTAACAGCATCTATGTTTTATAAAGTTTGCTCTGCTACATCAACAGATGAGGTTTTGCTCAAATGCCAAGAAGACGGGTATCGAGATTGTTCCCCTAACATCATACAACTCAGATGGCCACGTATATGGACTAATATTTCTAAAGTAATTGTATCTGCCAGTCTACTTCAAACAATGTATTTTTTCCAACATAGGGCATTTATCACCCCACTAATGTTTTTTAAAAGTGGCCAATCTCAAAATTCTAAATGTTGGAGCTGTCTAAACCATCAGGGATCATTTAAGCATAGGATTTTTGAATGACATTGTCTTAGAGCATATTGGAGAAAGATAGAAGAAATACTTAGTAGCATCTTCCAAATACAAACAACTATTTCCTTTGATTTTGTATACCAAGGTAGCAAAAGGATCCACCCGTTATGGATACAAATGAAGGTTAATGCTTGATTTACTTCTTGCCATAGCCGTCCAGACTATTACATCAAACTGGAACATTTTCAAAGATGTACATTTCAAGATGTGGTGGAATTCAGTTTGTAATGTTCATAGAATGGAAAAATGCAATTGCGGTTCCCCACTCTTATTACAAAAATATGTATTAAAATGAAAAAAAAAATCCTAAGAAACTTGGATAATGAAATACCAAGTTAAGTATAGAAGAATATTATTATCATTTGTTTTTACTCTTGTACACTATTACCCCCTTCCCACCCTCCTTATGTTTGTGTTAGTCCTGTTTGTCCATTTGTTCTGTTTAACAAACACTTGATATAACTATTAGATTACTAAAACTGCATTCTATGCATTAGAATAGAATATTTGCTAATTATATAAGGTTCCAGTGTTACTCTATGAAATGTTAATGAACGTTACATACTATAGCCATTTGTGGCAGCATAATAGTACATTTGCTATGTAAATTGGTTATTGAATCTTATGTATCTAATGGACTCAATAAAAAACTCAAATATAAAAAAGAGTAATATAATAGTACAGTGAAGCAGGTGTATTATTCTGTAGGCCTGTCTCAATTAGAGAGACTCTGAGCCATCCGGGCTGTATATATTTAACTAATGTTCAGAGGATCGTGAACTTATTAATACACTCCTTGCAATATCTATCGTAAATGCACTTTGCTAGGTGTGTTTCCACCTCATGTTTGTAGCTCCGATATAATAAGACCCTAAATCTGATAGGGACACTTAGATAATATGAAAACTAATGGCTGTGTAGTTTTGACTCACCTTTAAAGTGCTTGACATGCAATCTAAAATACTTCTCTTTAATTAAGATAAGCTGTTCTGTAGCCATATATTATGGCTAAAGTCAAATTCATTCCAGCCAGTATTAGACAGGGGATTTAAATATAGGTAAGCCAAACCCACTTATGGACAGGAGATTTGCCTATCAGTTCCTGACCTCTTCAGTCCTTTCTATTTAACAACCTAGCCCGCATGGACGAAATGCTCCTTTTCACAAATTCCAGAATGAACAAAAATAATACATTCAATGAACTGTATAATGGTTTGCTGAAATCATGGGGCAGCAGGGCAGGGTGACGTCATACCCTAACAAAGGAACATGTAATTGAGTGCTGCTTATTTGTAAATAGCTAAACTTAACTGTTTGCTTCTCTTTTACTCTTTCCTTGTCCACTCTGCCTCATGGACCTTTATAATGTCATGAGGGAACAAAAAAGCATATACGTTCTATTGTTGGATGGCCCCTTCATTCAATTTAGATTTTTCATAAAATGGTCCCCTTGCTCTTATCTATCCAGGAGTATGAAACATTTGTTCATAATCATTTCTCTATGAATCAAACCCCTCTCCAGCTTTGCCTAGAGTTACTTGGTAATTGGTAACACTGAGCAGTACTTGAAACCCACATTTTGGTAACCAATAGGTAATACTGTATTTTAAAGCATCTTTGCCCGATACCTTTGATTAAAGCTATTGATTGCACAATACAACATGTCAATAGGATCATCCACATTTACTCAGAAAATTACAATATTCTTTTTTTTATTTTCACATTTTTATTAATCAAATCAATTAGCCAACAATATATAAGCACAAACAATATTTACATATACACATAGCCCCCACATACAGATTAGAGGTAAAAAAAAACACGTATAACTGCTCACAACAGACTTAGAAACCCTCCCCCCACATCTTTTCACAAAGGTTACTTTTCTTTAATTTGCAAAATATCACCCGTTCCAATTAGAGACATTTTATGGAGGTCTTCTATCCATTCAGAACTTGAGGGGCATTTATCACAGTCTTTAAATATTATTTATTATGCATGTAGTGAAGCTCTTAAGAACCAACATTTCTGAGGGTAAGACATGTCATCTAATAGTTCAAAATTGTTATATTCTGAACAGCCAGACCAGCTCTTTGAGTATTGCCTTATTGCCGTATGTGTCAGTCCAAGCCTGGCCCATGCAATGTGGGATCACAGAGATTTGGAGCAAGGTTAGAGATCATAGTAGAATCAGGTTTCAATATGGCTGATACTGGGCAGAGAACTCGGCTGTGAGATAGGTGGACTAGTGAACCTAGTTCTCTTGCCTTGAGCGGAGTTCGATATCTTCCCAGCTTCTACTCAGCTGTTCTTCCTTTCAAGGTGGTTAAAATGTGTACCAATTTATTTGGCAGGAACAATCATGTCTGCCTTAAATTCTTAGTAGTCGACACCTAGACGTCAAGTGCTGTACACATTATGGCCCATATATCAGTTACACTTCTCATGCCTAATTTGTAATGGGCATTTTACAGGTTTTAATGTTGATGGGGTTTTAACAATGACTTAAAAAAATCAATCTGTTAGGGTTATTTACTCATGGTTTGCAAAGCAACAGAGCTGAGGGCTTTTTAAAAAAAATATATTGAGCAAACAAGATGTCATTTCGCACAGATGTGACATATATGGGAAGAAATACAGAAAAAAAACTGATATAGGCGGTTCCTTTGCAATACAATTGCATGAACTTATATTGAAAGAAATAGGTGATTTTGTGGTGGTAAAGAGGGACATATACTGGATACGAACATGTGAACAGACATAAATATGGTATATGGCCTAGTACTTGAAGATGTGAATCTTACACGTATGTACAATGGTTACAAGGACGTGATGGATGGCCCATATAGGTAGGCTGTGTTCTGTTAATGGTTTGTGTTGATGCTGTGTGGGGGGGCTCTCACTGTGTAAACAGGTGGAGTTTACGTCTGGGTCTTAAATAGTTCCTATGTTGGCAAATCTTTGATATCAGTGGATGTTCATTCCAGTGGAGCAGAACGAGTAGAGAGAAAATGGGTGGGTGGATAGCCAAGATCCAGAGAGATGATGTGGTTAGGAAGGGAAGATTATCAGTTGGTGTGAATAGTAAAGTTGTTTTTAGAGGTTTTTAGAGGAGAATCGGAGTTGGTGGGGTGCCCAAGTTGAAGGCTTGAACAATAATCCAGTTTGCTTTGGACAAGGGTAGATATGAAAGTTTTTCGATTAATGGTAGGACAGCTGTGTGCAAGTTTTCTTTATCTTAAGTCAATTAATCCTTGTGGTCACGACAGTGTCTACGATATATATATATATATTTAGAGTCTTAGATCACTGTCAAAGATTTGCAAGTCTTGAGTGTTGGTGTGAGAATATTAGGAGGTAGGGAGAGTGGGGTTGGCATTGTGCTTGGGCAATACATGACTTTCCTATTCAATAGGTTGAGCATTTGACAGAGTAAGGTCATCCAACAGAGGATTGCTGTGAAGTAACTGGTGATGTGATATGACATATCAGGTATTAAGAATGTAAAGAAGTGAACAATCTGTTTATCATCAGCAAAGAGGTGATAGTGGAAGCCTAAGCATGAGAGGAGTTTACCTAGAGAGGCATTGTATACAGGAGTGGGCCACAGACGGAGACTTGGTAAACTCCCACATCAAGCCGTGTACAGGAAGAGTTGTTAGAATTCCAGGAGGTGGGCAAGGGTCAGTTAGAGAGATGGGAGGCCAAGTTCTAAGTGTGGTGTCCTTGTACCCAAGAGAGGATAAGGTGTGGAGGATGGACAGATGGTCCACTATGTACAAAACCTCAAAGATGACAAGTAATATGGTAAAGAGGTGAGAGTGGTGAACAGTTGTTTAATAGTTGACACGTGGATTAGAGATGTTTCACTAGAGTATCTGCTCCATATGCCTGAATATAGGGGATCACAAAGTGAGTGAGTGCCAATGTAATAAACTGTATGTTTAAAGAAGATCAGGTCAAAGATTTTGGAATGGTTGTGAAGGAACGAGAGTGGTCTGTAGAAGAAGTGATTGTTTGGGCCAGCCTACAGCATTTCAAGTATCTGGATAATAGTAGAGATTGTGAAGCAGCAAGTAAATATGCTGCTGGAAAGGGAGAGGTTGGAAAGGGTTGAGAGGTATTGGGAGGGGATGGGTGTGAGCTATGTAATAGTTTGCAGTGTAAAGGGGTCACTGGAGGCACAGGAAGGGTTGGAAGAATGAAGAATGAGTAGGACTTTAGCATGGAGGGTGGGAGTGGAGTGGGATAATGAGGAAATTGTGGGGGTGAAAGCTGGTGAGGGGACAAGCCTGGGGAAAGGACAGGATCCTAAACATGTGATTTTGGAGGATACATAGGAGGTAAATTAATCAGCTTAGAGAGGAGGATGGTAGGTGATTTATAGGGGAAGAAAGCATAGAATAGATGGCCATGGAGCGTTTGCCAGATTGCAGTGAAAAGAGGATATAAGATTAGTGCAATTGGCTGATTAAATAGAGTCAAGAGCATTGGTCAGGACAAAGCAAGTGTCCTTTTATATTTGAAGAACGGGGAGCGATATTTGTACCAGAAATGCAGGTGGAGAAGTTAGTCTGTTTTCAATTTTTTTATCCTGGTAGTTCACTAGTTCTGTGGAAAGGTAGACATGGGTGAAAATGGGAGCAGGAACGTGTCAGTTGAGAGAGTTGGCTATTGTGATATTGAACTCTGCAAATGCAAATTTAATGGAGTTGGTTATTGGAGGGGAGATATCTGGATGAAAGACTTAACTTGGTCGTGTTAAGGGGGAAAATATCATCAGGTCAGGTCTGAACTTCCTTCTGGCAAGGGCAGGGTTTGTGTGAAGGGAGTGATTGAGATGATAGAGTGAACGAGTCAATGATGCGAGGGAGAGTGGTCCATTGAGGTAGAGGTTCATCTGAGAGAGTAGATTAGGAATATGAGATTAAGGGGCTTGCCATGGGTGTGATGAGAAGGTTGTGCAGGTTGACTAGTGAGTTGTCAGCGGGAATAGAGTCAAGACATGGTTGGTTGGCCTTGGTGATGTCAAAGAGGTTGAGATTACCCATTTTGTCCATGGGGATGTCGGCTAGAAAGGATTCAAGTATCATCTCAAGTTCAAATAAGAAGTGGCTGGTGGTGCCGTATGTGCAGTAGATGAGGGGAATGGTGGGTGATAAGCAAAGAACTGGATGGAGATGTGTTGGAAGCATGACCAGGTAAAGTTGGATGGTAGAAGAGGTGTTTATGCTGGGTTCTCACTGATCAGTACTCCAAAACAACCACCTTTTTTTGTGAAATTAGGAAAGTGGGAAAAGGTGGCAAAGTCTTTGTGGAAAAGAGCTCCAGGTTTCAGTGATGGTGATGACACAGAGCTCAGAATAGTGGGAGGTAAAGTGATCAGTAATGAATGAGATTTTATTGTACAGACCCTAATGTGCAAACTAGATGCAGCAGGCCAGTAGCAACCGCACATTAACAATTTAAATAAAGTAGGCCAGTAAAGAGGAAAGATTAACATAGTTCATGCAATATTAAATTAACAGTTTAGAGGCAATTGGAAGGAAGACACAAAGAGAATGATTTAGATGCAATAGGCCAGTAGCAACCAACATCAATTATTATGTTCAGAGGCAAAAAGAAATAAAGCAGATAAAATAAAAAAGTGCAGAATTTTGGAAGCCCCTCTACTGAAGACAAAGTTAAAAAAAAGCTGGCCTATGGGTGTGTCCCACTCAGGAGGCCCAAAAACCAACTTTTTTGCCTTAATACAATTCTGTTAGGATGTGTAGGGCTTTGCAGGGCAGTAAGCAAGAAGAATGCAGTAAATAATATTCAATCAGGATACACAGTGACATTGTGAACTAAAATGCAGTTAGTACAATTCAAAAAAGATGTTAAGGGCCATAGGTCATGGAAATGTTGTTAATATACACTTCAATCAGGTCGCACCAGGGCATATGTGACCAAAATGTAGTTAGGAAATTATTCCGGCACTATGTCTCATGCGCATGCCCTCAAGGAAAATCAATATTAATGTTAATAGTCAGAGACTGTCAGAACTATCAGCTGTTGTGGCATGCATTGTAGGGAGAGGGAAGAAAACAATAGGGATGCGTGGAATGTTTAGCAATGGTTCTCTTATATCAAGGGGGAAAGAGTTTGATTATCTAGGAATATGATTTATGGAAAACTGGAAGGGGGCATCACACATATCGAGAGAGAGAACTAAAGTGATTCAGACAATGCGAGGGGTATTTCGTTACATGCACATGTGTCATGGGAAACCACTTTAAATGATTTGGACTGTATAAAATGCTCAGACGAAGGCAGCAACTAACTATGGGGGTCACTGTGGGGGTATGAAAATATGAGTCTAGCGCAAAGAGATCTTGGAAATCCAAGAAAACTTGTTTCAACTTTTGCTTTTGTTCCAGAGTCACACAGGCATCAGCTAGGTTGACTCTCTCTTCCACGCTCTGCCTGAAGCCTGGAAAGACTTCTGGTTTGGCTATTTCAGCGGCCTCCTCCAGCTGGGTGGAGAAGTCCCTGGTCAGAGTGCTGATTTGGACTGGAGGCTTCAGGTGGGAAAGGCAGCCCTCATGGACCTGGAAAATCACCTCATCCCTCCTGAAGTCACAAGTCACATCTTCCTTACCATAAGGGCAAGAAGTGTACACCAGGAAGTTCCCCCCATGCCGGGTAAAAATCCTGTCTGGTGTTGTATTGTCATCACTGTCACTGTCAAAGCAGTCCTTGGGGATTGGCCCTAACAGTTCATTACCTAAATCGATGGAAAAATGACGGTCATCAACCGCCATTCCAATAATGGTGCCTGCGGCTAGAGTAATACTCTTTAAGTCGCTGTTATCCACCTCTATTGGAATGGTGTCATGTTCTATGTTGACTAATGGAGTTGGGTTTACCCCCAACCCTTGCTGTTGGAGAGAAGCGTTTAGATGTATGTAAGCATCAGGGTTTTGCAAATGTTGTCCTCTTTTAGCTTTCACTTCCAGGGAGAATTGTCGGGTCCTTTCTGGAATGGTGACTTCCTCTTTGATCTGAATTTTAACTGCATAAGGTAGCAATTGAGCTGACCTAAATGCTTTTTCTGGTTTTCTGGATCATCAAAGCCCATGGGATTATCCGCTAATCGGGACCAAGCTTTGAAGTTTATTAGGTCCAAACTAATGGCAAAGCGATTGAGAATGTCACTGCCTAAGTAAAAAGCGGCAGTGACATCTCGCCCGACCCAACAATTGTGGACTATGCTCTTGTTGCCAATGGAGATTTTGAGCATACACCTGCTTGGCAGGAGATGTTTGGAATTGGGTGCTTCCAGGTCCATTTCCCATTTGTCTATCAGTTTGAATGTGGGAATGGCTGGATCTTTTGGGAGTTGGCGGAACATGGCTTAGCTGATGAAGCTCTTACCATTGTTCACGCACACTCGAGCGAGAACAGAGTCCTTCCCATCATTTAACTGAACAGGGATGAACAACTGCTCTCCAATTTGCTGAATATCAGCCAGGATCTGAGCTGATTTCACATCTTTCTGGACTATAGGAGTGGGAGTTTCTGATTGTGGATTAGTATAGAATCTCAGAGTGTTTCCTTCCAGCGTGGAGTAGCACTTTAGACTGGAAGGAAGGTTGATTTTCAGAAATAGAGAGGACCCTCCATCACCAGTCTGTTGTCCTACTGCTATTACTGTCACGTCTGGAATTTGGCTATTCTGGAAGTGAAATTCTACTTGGTCAGATTTTTGTTCAACCATGTGGCAGGTGCCGTTTAAACTAACATGGTTGACACTCTGTTTTAATTTTATTGGTCGGCTAGTCTGGGTCCAGAGGACCTTGTTTACGCAATCTATTAAGGTTGACAACCTCCTCAGGAGGTCATTCCCCAGTAAACAAGGGGTGCCCTCTGGAGTCACAACTATGACCGGGTGTTTCAACTTGTGTCGCCCAATTTTAATGTCCAAATCTGCCATCCCCTCGACGGGAATTTCCTTCCCGTCAAAGTTCTGGAGTTGTCCAGGAAGTGAGGTGAGAGGAATTTGGTAATTCCCTCCCCTTCCTGCATTCAGTTCATCAAAGGCCCTTCTGGACAGAAGGGTAGCTTGAGATCCCGTGTCCACCAGTGCCAAAATTGTACCCTGTCCCTGTACATGTACCGGGGCACAGCATCTTCCCTCCTTCTCCTCAAGGGGGCACAGATAATGCACATTTTTGGACAGCTGGTGGGCTAACTTTCTGGTTTTGCACATCGCTAGCGAAGAGATTTGGGCAGAATTCTGTGGAGAGCCTTGGGAATCTGAAAGAAAAAATTGGCAACTGGAGATCAGAGCCATTGTGGGTTCCCCTGGCTCCGGTTCTGGGCCGCCCCCCCCTTTTTGGAGGCAGTCACCAGGATGGGTTTGAACCAGGGGATTTTCTTGCTGTTGGTTTTGGGATGAGATGGTGGGCGGCGGTAGCTCAGTCTCCACATCTCCCCAGTCTGGATTTGCATCCCTAGGGACCCATTTTTCTTTGGGAGGAGTTCCCCCCTCTCTGAAGGAGAAGATCCTTTTCCCAGGATCCTCTGAGGATCCCTCTCCCTCAAATTGGAAGATCTGTACCTCCTCCTCAAACTGAGTCTGTTTGGGTCTTTTGTTTCTCCTACCCCCCCTCTGCTCCTTAGGAGGCAGACTTTCAGGGGCAAGAGATTTTGTTTCCGGTTCCTGGGTTTCCAGGGGCTGTTTACAAGTGAGGAAGGAAGCTTCCTCCAAGGCTTTACACCCCCCTTCCCCTTGTGCCTCCTCCCTGGGAACCGGTGAGTTATCGGGGTGCTGCCCCCGTCATTGTTCTGGAGCACCAGGTCCAGAGTTGGGTGCGTTCTGCGCCGGCATTCCGATCTGAGGGTTCTGCTGAGCCCTCAGAATGTGACCCAGATCCCGCGCCATGTTTTGAACCTGGCGCTCTAACTGGGAAACCCGCTCAGGCTGATACGGGGCCCTGTTTTCTCCCCTGGGCTGATCCCGGGAAGGGTAGCTATCCCTTCTTTGGTAGTACCCCTGGTTGGGAAGATTTGGATACCCCTCCACTCTTGGCCTCCCCTCTCCCGGATTCGGTTGTCTGGGCTCAGGGAATTGGGGAAAGAAGGGTGGAGGATTTTGGGGCTGGAAATTGGGTGGATACCTGGGGAAAAAGTTCTGCCCAGGATTTGGAGAATTTCTGCCCTCCTGTGGGAAGTTGGGAGGGAAGTTCCCTGGGTTAGGTACTTGGCTGGATCCCTCCCCTTGGGCTGGAGGAGTCCACACATAACCCAGGATGGGTCGACTTCCCTTGTAACGGGGACTTACATAGTCAGGAGAGCGAGGGACCCCATTTGTGGGACTACCTCCTTGACTCCCTGTTTGCGACTGGCCCGAGGACCTTCTGGGCCTAGCATTATTAGGTGCAGGTAGGTTTTTAGGCCCCCCCATCTCCAACTCTAAAACGGGGGTGACCTTTACCTCTGCCACCTTGGCAGCAGCAGGGGTGTTGTTGGCTTTGGGGTTTTTGGGCGCATTATTTTTATTTTCTATTGGCTTCTGCACCTCGTAGATGCGGGTGGCTTGTTCAATGACCCATTCTAAAGATCTTTTCTCATGAAAATCTCTCACGAGCTGGGTCATTATGTATTTGGGCAAGGCATGGAAAAACGTATTAATAAATTCTCTGCTATCCGTGCGCACCTTTCTGGTGGTCTGCGCAAAGGCACGTTTCAGTTCTTGCACAAACTCTTGTGGGGCCTGATCCTCCCCACATTGTAAATTGTAGGCTGCCTTGCGAGCCTCTTGGGGATTTCTGTGAACAGAAAAATGTTTTAATATGGCCGCCCTATAGGTGGACCACCTGGAATGATTTTGGTCCTCCAGCCCTGCAAAGAAACTGGAGTACTCTGGGGAGAATGTCCACTTTACATATTGGATACAGCTTTGGCTGTCCTTCAAATGAAAAGTCTCCATCATTTGCTCATAGAGCTCCAAGTGTTCCCAAACAGAGTACTTGGCGTTCTTATGATAAGGCGTGATGACACTCCTGATTGCCTTAATCTGTTTCAATGGGTCCTTAATCAAGGCCCTTTTTGCCTTATTGGCCTTTTTGGTTCGGGTAACCCTTGTCCATTCGTCCTCTGACTCAGAGGCACTGCTCCCAGAGGTTCCTGTCTGATCTTCCAGGTTTTCCCGGATTCTGCGAGCCTGGGAATGGCTGGCAGAATGTGGGGACCTGGTCTCCTGTGTCCTGTACCGTTCAGAGGAGTCTTCAGATTCCTCTTTGCTGCCAGGATTTGATGGGTATCCCCCCACTGACCTAACTGGGCAGAGGTTTTCAGGATGCCCTTAATGGGCCTACTCTCCTGGGGTTCCCCACTAAATTGCACTGTGCTTGGGTGCCCATACCCGGATGCCCGCCCATCCATTCCTGGGAGGTACTGGCCTATGAGCCCCATGCTTCTGGCTGGATAGTAATCTGCCATCCTTGTGGCCCGGTGCTCATGTGCGCCAGGGGACATGGGGGTGGCAGAGTCAAGGGACTGAGAGAGATAAAGGCCTCTGGTACTAGGGCTCCTGAGGTTATGCTCAGGAGTTTCCCTTTCCCAGCGAACTTGGTCTCTATCCGCCCCTGCTCCCTGTAGCAATGCAAGAGCCTGCGCCTTCAGTTCCTCAGTTAAGGCCTTACTAGACTCTATCAGTCTCTCCTGCATCGCTACCTGTTGTTGGAGCCTATCATTGTGCTGGCAGAGAGCCTCGTTCTCTCTCTGTGCCTCCTGATTGGTCCTGGAGCACTGGGCCAGTCTTTGCTGCAGGAGGGTTACCTCCTGAGCTGCGTCCCTATTGGCCTGCTCCTTTCTTGCTAGAGCATCCTCCACCCTCCTGGTGTGCTCTAACAAGTTCTGGTGTTCTTTTTGGAGTTCACCCAGTCCCTGGAGGGCCAGGTGATTTTCTTCCATTTTTCTTTTTAAGTGGCAGACTTCCTGGCCTAAGGTATCCCTTTCCTGACTAAGAGCCTGCATCTGTGCCGCCAGGTCGTCCCTTTGCCTTTGGAAGGCACCAGCTTTCTGGCGCTCCTGATCAAACTCTGCCTGGGTATCCAGGTCTTTCAGAATCAGTTTATTACTCTCTGCCTTCTCCCTATCTAGGTGGCTTTGCAGGGTGACTACCTGCTCAGCACATACCCTATTGAAGTCTAACTGTTGCTCCAGCTTTTTCTGGCTCTGCAGTAGGGAGTCCAAACCTTCTTGGTACTCCTTCTGCAAGGCCAGAAATCTGGTATCCTGGTCAGCCTTTTCCTGTTGCAGGATGTCCATATCCTTCTTTATTTTAATGATGTGCTGTCTACTCTCATTTTCTGTCTCCTGGCTCCCCTGCAGCCTCTGCTCAGAAGAGACCAGGTCAGATTGGACCTTCTCTAACGCCATCTGTCGCTTATTCGCCAGATCTTGGCTTTCAGTACATTTATCCTGCATGCCTCCCATATATAGGTACAGGTATGCCGCTATCCTAACCATCTTGTCTTGTTCATCCTTAGCTTTAGGAGCCATGTATAGTTCACTCAGGGCCACATGTAAGGGACCCAGATCTCTCCATATATCTGACCCTGTTTCCGTGACCTGTTGCGTGATGGCCTGCAACCAGACCATGCGGTCCTGGTGAGTCCACTCACCTCTCACAAATAACTTATGTAAGAAGTGCTCTCCGGCTATTTTCATGTCTACTAAGGTCGTCATTCTGGAATTTGAGTTCCTTCCTGACTTACAGAAGTTTGTATTTTATTTTTTGCAAAACAGAGCTTTTCCTTAGAGCGTTCCTTTGAGGAGTGCTTTACAGCGTAACACAGCGTGTGCTCCGACCGGATATGTGTATCTGGTCAGCTGGCACGCTGTATTAATCTGCACAAGTGATAGATCTAATCCAAACGTCCGGCATGAGCCCCCAATTTGTAAGAGGATTCAATTCAACACTACAGCTAAGTCAATGCCTAGTCTGGGATACTGAATGGAAACCCTTATTAATATATCTTTATGTCCAGCTCATGCGTTCTGGATGACTACCCCTATATAACACCCCTCTCTTGGAATCCCCCTGACCCCACTGAGCCAAGAAGTAGTTCTGTTTTGCAAGTTTAAAGGTTTATTTGATAATTTAAATAATATATAAATATATCACGCTTTATAATAAATTAATAATTGAATATCACACTGAATCTGAGCAGTAATCAATAATGGATAGTCCGGCACTAGCACACTTGTGAATAGGAACAGAAGAATAAGGTGGTAGAGAATGCTTTATATAAGTTCAGATGGATGTAATGTTAAATGAAAATGCAATACAGAAAATACTCAATATGATTTCAACAAAACAATGTAATCACTTTTCTCTGGCAATCCCCTCCCCCCTTTATGCAATGCAAGGAAATGGAAGGAAAGCACACAGTTCTCAGAAATGCAATCAAATGTAATTCAGTTCACCCCAGCAAGCTTAGACTACAGAAGTTGGAAACACAGGCCCAAAATGCTTTTATATGTGCTGGCAATGAAGTGAAAAATATGCTAAAATGCTTTTAATTCCCTCTAGAGGTTCCGGGTGAGTGGTATCTAGTTAATATTAGTCCCGGCTCACTCTAGCAATGATTCAGGGATGGTTCTTAAGAGGCAAACGAATTTTTAGCAAGGAAACTGCTGTTTTCACACGTAGAGAAATTTGCTAATCGTGGTAAATTCGCGAGTGCGTTTTTCGCGATTGCGGCAAAAGTGTATGGAATGCGGTTCCAGGTTCGTTGAAAAACCAAGATTCTAAGCTTTCAGAGGAAAGTTACTGCAAGTCTCTAAGACAAACGGTTACGGAGTTATGAACGATTTTGTGAAGGTTGTTTTTCGTATTTGAAATTTTAAAGTTCAAAGTGACAAGTGACAGCTAGCAGCTAGAAAATGACAGGTGACAGCTTTTAGGCAGTTCTACTTAGATTAAAATAGATTGAATTATATTATTTTAACTAAGAGATTGGTTCTGCACAGTTCCGCTAGGTACTCACAATATCTTTAGAAATAGAATGGGCCTCGCCACGGATCTGGTCAGGTTTTAGACTGGACTCTGGTCTGGTCTCGGCACTTCACAGTGATCTGGGTCAGCTCTCTGGTTCTGCTAACAGTGGTCTGGGTCACCTCTGCTCTCTCTGGATCTTTCTGCACAGCTTTCCCTGGAGATTGATGGATTTGAAGTCTGGATCTCTGGATGTGGTATGGTCCGGCAGAGCGCGTTGCAGCGAATGGAATTGAATCTCCCTATCTGTCCTGACTGTCTGCTTTTATGTGTTTTGAAAATGGGTGTGTGTGCAGCATCACTAGGCTCCACCCCTCTCCACTTGTCATTGGCCACTTCCTCCTCTTCCCCTTGATTGGGGGAATGAAATGAAGTGTCATCATGATGAGGTCTGTTTATGGTACAGAGAACCCACCCCTGTCAAATTACACACAATCTATATTTTGACCCAAAATACATATTTGCACAGGTACACATTTGTTTAAAATTACATGCACCCATCACATATAACAGGAGGTATACCCTGTCCAAATCTGCTCTTCCTGGGAGCTTGCATTCAGAAATGGCAACATTTGCACTTTTTAACTGGTTTCATAATATCGGACATTACCCCAAATTTTTTACACAGGTGCGCAAGGAGTATGGACATTACTTGAAGAAGTGTCAGATTTTTAACATGCATACATTTTAAGTAATACCCTCTTAACTGCTAGTTTGCCCCCAGATCATGCCACTGGTTCTAAAAACCTCTTAAAATGTGGGCAGAAAAATCACAAGAATTATGGTATCATTTAAATAATTATGACAAGTCCGTACTATGAGTTATTCATCTTTTTCTAAAACCATATTCTGGCTACAGGGGTGTGTCTTTTCAGGTCACATGGTACAGAAACCGGTCTTTCCACTTTCTTCAAGCTCAGCCTCTGTCTCCAGTTTCTCCCCCTCCCAGTTTCTGCCAAGAGGAAGCCATTTTTTATTACCCCTGCAATAAACCATCTGCCTGGGCCCTGGAAGGCCCATTGTTCAAGAGGAAGCCATTTATGGCCACTTCCATAAACCCTCTGCCTGGGTCCTATGTTTAGTCTCTAGCAGTCCCTTGATAATCCAATCAGAGAAGTGTCAGATCCCTTTTGGTGGGAGCAGCAAAAGGGCAGCTAGGCCTGGGAACACAGCTGTTGTGCAAGTCTCATCTCCTGTCGGGGGTAGCTGGTGGGCAGAATTCAGTTCCTTAAGCCAGGCTTCAGATGAAATGTCACTTTTTGTTACCCAGTTTAAGTCAAGACAATGTTTACATATGCAGCTAGAATGCTGATTCTAAGTTTAAAACTATGACATTAAAACAATTGCAACCTATGTGACACTCAAAAGTAGGTCACTCATTTCTTTAAAACATTTAGATTTTTTAGTGTCTTTCAGTCCAAATTTACTTAAACTGCTGAAATCCACAGCTCAGCCAGTCTTGTTATAAACCTTCAAGTCACTTCAGAATATAACTTTAGATTGTATCCACCTCTCAGTAAGTCTTTCTTTGGCCTGCCTTGGGTTCATTTATTCAGTTTTACACAAAAAAAGAAAAAAGTCTGGTGTTGTTTTAAACCGCCGGCTTTCTGATAGTGGTGAGTACTGGTAATGCAACCATTTTTGGGATTTAAGAAAATGAATTCCCCACAATTCTAGGTTGCTTTTGGCAATCAGCATTGCCATTCCCAATGGTTTCAGGCTACTGTGTGGGTAGTCCAATGGTGGTTTTAGGCAGTGCCCTTCTGTGCCCATAACATCGGCAAAATGAGTGGCAGCCTATTCTTCATGCACTTCCCTGGGCATTTTCTGGGAATCTCTGGCCATTATGATGTTTTCCATGTCAGTACTGTACAGTTTTTGAGGTAGGGCTCGGATGCATGGATAAAAACATCCCACACCATATTGCAGACAATAAAAAATAAGTTAGTCAAAAAGTTATTGGGCTTAGCGACCTCAGCACCAAACTAGCAGTTCATGCTGAGCTTGGAGCTAAGTATAGGGAAGATGATTGCCTCTGGGGCCCCATTAGAACATTGTTTGAGAATATGGTCAAACCCCAGAGCACTGGTAACACAAAATGTAGTTATGAAAGTGGATTTTGCACACTTATGTTGAATTTATAGTGATATTCCAGCAGATTGTTGCATGCACACACAATGAATTGGCAGGCCTATGTTCAAGCCTCAGACTGTCCATGTTGTGGCTTGCCCAGAGAGGACCTCCTGCATTTTGTGTTGTTGTGTCCCTATTACATGGACATTAGAAAAAAGACACTGATAATCATTTGAAATGGTGGAAATTCACCCCATGTCGTCCAGCCCTAACATTTTTGCTTCAAGTAGAGCCATGTGTTGTTGTCTGGGGATTCTATTTGAGGAGGGCCTGGCAAGCAAGACAACATTTCTTGGAGACTCCTATATGAGTTAATTTTATGACTGGATTATTTTGAATGAAAAGGAGATTTTTAAGTCACTATTGCATATTATAAGTTTATGATATATTGGAAATTAATCAATTTTATTGTATCTTTTAATTGGTGCTAATGTTGCTTTTATATTGTTCATGTTTGATGGATGATATCCGAATCAAGGTATTTGATGATGACTGTCAGAACTAGCAATTCAGTTCTTTTAGATATACTCTTCAATAATAGATGTCTCTATTGAGATTGTTGGTAGTTATTTTAATTCCATATATCAGTAATTAGTTCCATATGTCATGCATCTTGTATGTTATCAAAATAGTACAAGTGCCCTTGTGCTGACACGAGTTTTGGCCTGTACAAATAAAAATTACAAAATAAATTATATCATAGACCACAATATACAACACAAAGTATTCCACAAAGATACATTGGTATTTTTAAAAAAAATAGAATCAACAAAACAAACATGAGAAAACATTGTTATGAGGCATAAAGACAAACAGAAAAAAGGGGAAAAAAAGAGAACAGCATGGGAGAAAAACAAAAAAGTCACATTAGGCATTATTGCAGAGACAGATCCCTGCTCAATCTTGTCCCTTATTGTGCATACTCCATGCAACAGGTGCCCACGTTATCCCTCAATGCCCAGCATCTCATCTTGGTTTAATGTGCCATTGAGAAACTTCTCCTGTGAGTGGGCACCCTCTGAATCTAGAGGTGTCATGTGCAAATATCAATGGGGAAATCGTGGATGTCCACACCAACATGCAAGTGTCCAAACTAAACCTCTAAAACATTTTAAAAATATAGTATATAGACCAGAGTGTTTCACCTTTCTTAGAATACGTGCAAGATAGTTGATTGGAAAGTACTAGCAAAAGGAGAGAAGAAAAGGAAATGAGTGAAAACAGCATCCTACAAATGATAGAACAGTACAATGCATGTCTTGTATTATTGTTGTGCCTATTTGAAATACACTATTGTAGTCCTTATACTGTTCGAAAGCTCTCTGTTTGTAAATGCATTCTGCAGAGTGCACAGATGTGGTTCAAAATGGTAAGTTTCCATATTTGTGCATTTACCTCTCAATCCAATCTAACAATCACTCTTTTATTGGTTTGATTTTGTACTGAACTCCATCACTGTTGTGAATATTGTATCTGACCTTGATAAACAGAAAAGAAGAAAACATATCTAGGCTCTCATTCTGACTAGTCTTATCCTACATACATAACAGTAACTACAGTGGGTGGGAACCTAGAGGGTGGGAGACGGCCTAATGGGACACAGTTCACAGAACACCAGTAACCACAGGTAAATGGGGACCTAAAGTGTGGGAGAGGGCCTAAAGAGACACAGTTCACAGAACAACAGTAACCACAGATGAATGGGGACCTAAAAAGTGGGATAGAACCTGATGGGACACAGTTCACAGAGCAACAGTAACTGCAAATTGAAGGGGACTTAGAGAAAGGACACAAAATACAAAGAATGGCAAACCACTGGAGGGGAGAGCCTAGGGTTGCGCAGGGACAGAGTACTTTTGTCAGACGGTTAGGTGGAAGTACACGCAAAGGCTTCGAAGTTTAAGTTTAATACAGAGCGGTAGTGGCTGCTCCCACTTCAGCACCTCTCTCACCTTTCGGTCGATGATGGTCGACTAGCACTCTGCGCCACTACCCCTTCATTGCCAAACACCCGCATCACATACCACCATGGCCTTGTCCTGTGAGGACTTTGCCACAGAGGGTCCGATCCCTGGTTCTTACTGGCTTGGATGCGTGGATATAGTCGCAAAGTATTACATACCAATGGGCAGCATCTCCTGCGGACCTGCGTTGCACAACACTGCAACCTTGTCCTGCGAGGGCTTTGCTGAGGGTCCGATCATCGGTTCTTAAAGGTTTGTATGTGTGGACATAGGCACAATGGATTACATACTGACGGGCAGCGCCTCCCGAGCACCTGCGTTGCACAACACTGCGGCCTTGTCCTGCGGGGGCTTTGCTGCAGAGGGTCCGATCCTCAGTTCTTAAAGGTTTGGATGCATGGATGCAGGTGCAACGTATTACGTACAGACGGGCAGCATCTTCTGTGTACCTGCGTCGCATAACAATGCAGCATTGTCCTGCGAGGGCTTTGCCGCAGAGGGTCCGATCCTCGGTACTTAAAGGATTGGATGCGTGGATGTAGGTGCAACGTACTAAGTACGGACGGGCAGTGTCTCCTGCGTACCTGTATCACACAACACTGCAGCCTTCTCCTGCGAGGGCTGTGAAGCACACAGAGTCCCTCATTATTTCAAAATCCATGTGTTATTTGCAATACCAAGTTCTTGCTAATAAAAACAAGTTAAATCATGTGGTTAAGGTAGCAGTAAGCACCCTGCACCTGATAGGGGCTGAAAAAAGTTGGGGGTTGCATCGGCTATAAGTAGATTCATTGACCATAGTGATCATTCAGAAAGTTAAATCAAGCCCCAGGGATAAAAGCATTTAATCCCAACGCGCATTCCTAATACTTAGTAACTCGTGATAACCTGTGTTGGTAAAATTACATTGCTTGCTCACATTTGCATCAATCAAATCTGCGGTGATTGGATTCTACTGACTGATGTTTGCTTCCTATAGAACGTTGGGGTTAGCGTGTCCTGTGAGGAGACTGGGCCCTGCAGTGTAAACCTGCATTTTCCCGAATAAACCATGGATTACCACTGTGTTGATAGCTTGTGTCTGAGAGTTTTCTGCTTAGAGGTTAAAATCAGCCACTGCCGGGTACAGCTGGGTAGTGCCCGACATGAATTGCATTTGACAAATGCCATACCCAGTCTTGAACATCCATTTTGCTGTCATCTGGTTGGCCACATGAGACCATGTTGGGTGGTCCGCGTACTGAAAATCTGTGATCCACATAGTTTAGGTTTCACATTTTATGTTCCTATAAATCAAATAGCACAATGTGATGTACACCAAATAGTTTATGTCACAGATACCTTGCATGTTCGCTTCAACCTGCACACTTCCACATTTAAGCAAAAAATCAAATAAAATCAACCACAGTCTGGTAAGTTTAGGTAATCTACTCACGGTGTATGTTCATGTATATCTAATTGCACCATTTCATTTATATCATATGATACATGTTACAAAATACCTTACATGTTCACTGCATACTACACACGTTCACACTCAGGCGAGAAAGTAAATGTAATCAGTAATACAAAGTCCGGTATACAGAAAGACACCCATCTCATGGTCGATGTTCAAACCATGTTTAGTAGTCTGCATTTTACCTATCAGTCTGCATTCCGCCTGCCATAACATAACTCCTGGTCTCCTCCTTTAGTGTCCAATTATAGTTTCTGTAGACCAATGAATCTCATGTTTTTTTTATCATCTATTTGGTGAGCCTGCTGCCAAAATACAGAGAGTGGAATTCTTGGATCCTCGCTGCCCAAACTGGCCATGTACTCCCATATTCAGATCCATAGTTGCCTGATCCTACTCCCGATGTAGATTTTGTTGCACAGGCAAATGATAGCGTAAACCATATACTTGCTATGACAGTTGATAATGTCTCTGATGGATAATGAAATACCTTGGACATTAGCAAATTGCTATTTGTTGGAGTGTGTGTATTTGCACATTGTGCATGTTCCACACTTAGAGAAGCTAGGTTTCAAAGGCTGTAACCAAGATATTCCAGTGGTCTTGTTCTCTGATGGTGACATAAATGAAGGACTTGCTTTATTTCTGAGAGTGGGTACCCCTACTATATATAACACCTGGTCTAGGATCTAGAATTCTGTGAAGATGCCCTTCAAGATGCAGTATATGTCAATGCCTATTTAGGATTTGAACTATATATTTGCTGTCTTTACAAAGCATGGTAATGAATTTGGTGTAATATGAGCCACTTATGGATTTCTGTTTGGGTAGTAAGGTCGATTCTCTGGTGATATTTTTAATTTTTTCTTGTGCTGCTACGTCTTCAAAATACCCTCTTTCGTCAAATCTGTCTGTGATGAGCTTGCATTCTTGTTCGAACCTATCTGTGGCATGGCAGTTACGTCTGGCTCTAACAAATTCACCCACAGGTATGTTCTTAATTATGCTTTTCTGGTGACAACTAGTAGCATATAGGGTGGAATTGACCTTAGTAGGTTTTCTGTAAATGCAAGTGTTCAAATTGTTGTCCTGTGCGTAGATATGTAAGTCCAAAGAATCAATGGCATTGGAGACCCTATGCAGTGTGAACAGTAGACCAAAATTGTAAGTGTTTAATCTGCTGACAAAAGCTGTCGAGTTCACTTGGTTCCCCCTTCCATATCATCAGTACATCAACTATGTACCTTCGCTATAGGATAGCATGTGTTCCAAATTCTTTGTCATGATATACATGTGCATCCTCAAATTGCCCCATAAACAGATTTCTAGGTACGGGGCATACTTGGCCCCAATGCAACCCCCTGCATCTGTTTGTAATACTATTCACTGAGCAGATAAGTATTATGGTCCAATGAGAATTGCAACATCTCTTTCATCCTTATCACATCTTTATAGTAAGAAGCTGAGCTATTCCTGAATGTCTACTCTAAGGCTCTGACCGTCAAGTCATATTAATTGAGGTATACCAAGCCTTCACATCCAGGGTCACCAGGATATAATCATGTTGCCATATGGTGTCACTACTAGTCGTAATCACCTGTGTAGAGTTCCTGATATATAATGGTAATGCTGTCACATAAGGGTCTTAAAATAGTAATCAAATATTCTTAGTGACCTAACCAATCCCACTAATTATAGGCCTTACCTCTGGAAGAGTATCAAAAGCTTTATATATATTCAGCAGAAAATAAATTATGGGCATGGTGGGCTGTCCCACAGTCAGGAATGATCTCTTCTGCATCTGTCAATAAACCTTGCCTGAACCAAGTTGTGATCAGTTCTGTCATCTTGAGTTTGACTGTGTTAGTTGTGTTAGATGTTAGTTTCTGATAACATCATCAGGTTGCCAGGTGTGAGTTGGCCATCTCTATTTAATCTTTGGTATTCATGATGACAATATTGCCTCCTTTGTCAGCTTGATAACAACACTAGGGCCTCTATACAGGTTTTGTAGATCTATGTGCTCCTTTGGACTGAGATTGAATTAATTCCCATTCCCTTGTGTTGCATTATCAATGAGTTTGTTGATGTTTTGTACTACTGTTTTCGAAAAGTGTCAATGGTAATGTCAGCTGGGGTGGGTGGGACTCATTTGGATCTGGGTTTAAGCTCTGTGATTTCTGTATTTTGCGATATTATGTCTAGGTCCCTTAAGACATCTGTCAAACTTGCATCATTTGTATCCTCAACTGATAAGAGCAAATGTGTGTTTTCTATATCTCGTATGGTTAATTCAGTAGCTGGAATCTTATCGTTTGGTGGCTCAGCGTGTCTATCATTGTTTTGAGATTCCTCGTAAATTTAAACAACTCTACCTGCTAATTAATTAGATCCTAACTGCATGATGGTGCAAATGATAATCCTTTATTTAGTACTGTCATTTCTGTTGATGTTTATAATCTATCCGAAAGGTTGATGACTGGAAGGTGTATCTTGTTTTTCTTGTTAGTTCCCCAAAGCTCACTTGCGTTACCCTTCTTGGTGGTCGTTTTCTGTATCTATGATGACTCTGTCCTCCTCTCTTTCCTCTTCTCTGTCTTGGTATATCTATAGTAATGGGGTCTTGGAATCTGACCTGCTTTGTAGTTGGTTCTGCGGTTGCGCCTTTGTAACCTTTTTATTTGTTTTAGAAAAACCTTCTTGCTTGGAATGGCCTCTACTGATTGGTTATCACTGGGTGTGATATTTCCTGAAGTACTGTTTTCACCTTCTGCTTCAGAGTCTATGTCTGAGCTCCCTGTTGAGGACCCTGGAGCACTTTCTCTTGAATGTCCCATAGTAATGTCATTATAGTTGTCCTGAAATGTATGCACCCGGTCCTCCTTAAAGTTCTGGTCATCACAAAACAATTTTCATGATAACCTGAGCTTAATTTCATCTTGGTTTTCTTTAAGTATCCTATACATTGTCTTATAGTTCTTTTCTTTAGTTGTTTCCAAAGGCTCCATGTCTGTGATTTCATTCTTAACAATGTCAATTTGGTCAATAATTAATTTGTGTTCTCCTGATACATGCTCTAACAGTTCCATCATCACTGTTGAGCCATTATTGAGGCTGTCTTCCCAAAGCTGTGCTAAATCAGTGCATTATGAGTTACTAAAATCTGGAAAAATAAGAATTCTTAAATCCCTTGGATTTGTATTGTTTTGAAGTAATTAATCATTGTTACATTCTCCCAATATTTATTGATTTCCCATATTGATTTTCTTTCTAATTTCATAAATGTGTGTCAGAGAGCATCCTGTAATGGTCTTGGTGCACAAAAGGCATGTGTTGTGCTGACACATGGAGTGAATAGTGCTGCAGTATCTTCATCTCGTGTAAAAGATATTCTGCCATGTTGGCCCAGAGCAGTGTAAATTATGTGCCTAGCTGCGGGCAAACTGGGGAGTGAGATAATTGGTGAGAGTTAGGGATAGGCCCAATTTGGCTGCACTTGGGAATAACAATATGGGTTGTACTGCTGCTATGGTGGGTGCATGTAGGCTTCCCCACAGCCCACCGATATGTAAGTAATGATTACTGCACCATGTCGCATGTGCATGCCCTCAACACAAAAACCTCACCCTGACATTGACTGGCAGTAGTAACCACAGTTATGGATTTATGTTTAAAGACTATATATATATATATATATATATATATATATATTTCTTTACTACTCCTTGTATGTTGTATTTTGAGATATATACAGTACTAACATGTACTGCACATAGATATACTACTATGTAGACAGACATGATAACACTCAAATCAATTGTTGAAAATCAATGATCCTGTAGGTTGCTGTTCCGATTTGCTTATCGCTTAATGTGCTTTGCATCCTGAAGTAAACTGCAATGAGAATGGATGCGTGTGGTTGGCTGACATACCGCGGAGCAGATGTTGGGGAAAGCAAGAGTTGGTGTGCTGCTGCATACTTGGACCTTCTGTGTTCTCTCCCCACCTGTTGCCTTACCCTGGTGTGGTGAAGTTCATTGTGGTGCATTGTGGTGCAAATATCTCAGAAACTGTGCATCCTAAGGCCTTGAAACGTGAGTTTGCTCCTTGAGTTGAGACCAGTCCTTCTACGACCATTGATGTTTCGTTGATTTCAGGCAACCGTCTCATGTGTGAAGGTGCTGAAATCTGGGTAAATGGGTGGGTGTCCAAATGTCACGTAGCCAGTAATGTCCGGAGGGTCCAAATAGGTAACTCTGCAAAATGTGGTGCAAATTGGTGAAACAGTGTAGAGTTGTATAAGGAACAATGCTTCGCCAAGCCACAAACCCACAAACATATTTGACTTTGGCTGAAATCTGTGGAAAGGTGTGGCGTTTCCACATCATGTAGCCAGTAATCTCTGGAGGGTCCTAACAGGTAATTGTGCCAAATGTGGTGCAGATTGGTGAAACAGTGTGGAATTGTATAAGGAACAATGGTTCGCCAAGCCACAAACCACAAACATCTGGGGAAAGGGGTGAGGTGTCCAAATGTCATGTAGCCAGTAATGTCCAGAGGGTTCTAACAGGTAACTATGCACAATTATTTGGTGCAAATTGGTGAAACAGTGTGGAATTGCCACAAACTGACATATTTTGACTTGTGCTGAAAACTGGGGAACAGGTTGGGGTGTCCAAATGTCATGTTGCCAGTAATGTGTGGAGGGTCTTAACTATGCAACATTTGGTGCAGATTGGTGAAACGGTGTGGAATTGTATAAGGAACAATGTTTTGCCACAAACCATGGCACAAACCCACACATTTTCACTTTTAGAAATATAGATAAGAGAACATGGGGAAATGGTACAGAAGCATGAATAGATTCTGTAGCAGAAGAGTGGGTTGGTAGTGGTCAAAAGGGTGGGAGTACGCTCCATAAGGGTAGAGAAAGTGTGGGAAGAGTATAGATGAATACATACATGGTGGGGGTACAGTGGTAGTAAAAAAGATCTAACTAGGTTGAGTTCATGGGGGAATCAGGATTAGGTAACATGGGAGAGAATAAAGAGGAACTGAGTATGGTGAGTGGTTGGAGTAGTAAGGATGGGGAGAGGTTGGGCGAACGTACAGAAGGTGGGATACAATATATATCTAGAGGTACAGACATTAGCCATGTCAACAGCAAAATATGCACGTGATTTTGTCATAATATGCTCTTTTCAGTCAGTTGAATCACAACGGGAGGTGTCCTTTACATCCAGACAATATTTACATATTTCACTCTTCAGTGGTATGGTGCTATTTCTCATGTCTTTTTTGTTTGCAGACAGCTGGAGGTACTCCATGGAGGAGGTGCAGTGAAAGTTTAGGTGAAGCGCAGGCAAATAAACCCATATCCTGAGTAACATGTTTAGAAGAAAGGAAATAGGAAATAGTTGAATATGAATGCTGTTCTTTTAAAAATATATTTTTTAAGCAGCATTGTAGTTGAAATTAGAAAAATGCATGGGTGAATTGGGAACCCCACCATTTGTACTTATTTACAATTAAGGCCAAAGCAATTGCAAAACATTTCTACCATACTGGTAAGTGGAACTTGGTGGACCAAGCGTATTATGTAGGTACTACATGTAATCTGATAACAGTGGTTATGAAATAGTGTAGCTCTATACAGAGAGAAACCCACTACATTTTAGCAATAGCTATTTTTAATAGCATCAGAATAAAACACTGCTAATACATATGTGTATGAACAGGGATGGCTATGTCTAACAGCATCTCAGTAAAACACTGCCAATGCATAAGTGTATGAGCAGCATTAACAGATTTCTAATTCTATAAAGTTAAGAAGAATGTTTTTTGTGAACACTTTTATGGTATTATTAACTGCCACTTGATGTGAGCAGGTGGAAAATGTTGGCATTATATGCCATCTGATAGCAGTGGTTAATATAGCTGACACAAACAACACTGAAAATAAACCTTTGGATATGTAAATATTTACTGACACTTATTTTCACAGCAGCCACACACTCAGCATGTGCACACTGTGAGTTCTGCAATCAAAGTGAGAAAAGTGGACAAAATGGTGGCTATTATGGCTATTATACTTTCCAAAATCAATAGCACAAAAAAGAGAATTACATAATAAGCAAAGTACTAAAATGGTTGACACATTATCGCTGCAACCTATCATAGGCAAGTACACAATTACAATAGTAACACTATCCAATTGCAAACACCGAAATACATCCAAAACCTTTTTTTAGCCATCCTTTTATAGCTGAAGCTATTGAACCCGTGGCAATGAGCACCCTCATGTAGCCGCAGATAAACATACATGTTTTGCTAACTAAAAAACAGACCTTGACAACCTTTAAAAGTTGAAATGAGACAAAGATAGAAGTGAGGACATGGAATCAGAAATACATGTAAAATTGTGTGATATAGCCTCTACAGAATATTATGCTTTTTGCGCAGAAATGTCTGGCTTGAAGCCCACAGCTATTCATGTAGTCGTGTGAAGACCAGCAACCAATCAACTGACGGGATACGTTAACTCGCCTTCGTATGCCTTCCATTGTACTCTATACCCGTGGTATAACGACACCCAGTGGAGTTGTTTATATCGTAATCGCAGCTATCTGGAAAAAAGTCAAATAGGAATGTTTTCCCCCACTCCAAAACCCTCACTAAGAGTCCTCAACATGTATGCCACCTTCCCCCACTCCTGTGATGCCCTCCTCACCTTCCCTGCCCTCTCCCAATCCCCCTACTAGACTTTGTTCTGTGATGCAGTTTTCATCAAAATGTTGGGTAGCCACGGCTATGTAGTCTGGAAATGCACGATGTGCCATTGGCATGTATATAGCTGTGATTACATGTGGTGCAGTTATGCACTCCAGTTGTTGTTGCTATTATCTGTGTGTGCAGTCCGCCCATTCACATTGCTTCATTTGTAGCCACAGCTATTCATTAAAACAAAAATATAATTATTTACATATGTACATATGTGTCTATTCAGTTCTCGTTGTAAATTTTATTTTGAGGCATATACAGTGTACGAGAAAATGGAAGAACAGAACAGAAGTACAAACAGATTCTGTAGTGGTAGACTGTGTGAGTAGTGATGAAGAGAGTTGGGCTAGTGTGGTTAAGGGTAGAAAAGGTGTGGGTAGAGGGTATGGATGGGGAAGGACATAGTGAGGATACATGTTTGTACAAAAGATGTAAGTATGGTGAGTGCATGAGGTTAATCAGGGTTAGGTATCATGGGAGGGAATAAAGTTGGAAGGAGAATGGCGGGTGCTCAGGCTAGAGAGGGTGCAGGGAGATTGGGGTGATGTAGAGAAGGTGGGATACAATAGGTGTGTAGAGGTAGAGGTCATGATCACAGTAATATATGCACAATGATCAAATCATAATTTACACTTTTCAGACTGTAAAATTGTTTACAGTTTTGCCCCAAAATGGTCAGATATCACAGTGAATATTATAGCATTCACAGAGGTTCTCATAGTGCTGGATTATACTCCAGCAGGTTTACAACATCTTTCAGACGGCATAGAAAGCTATTTAAGAGACAATTGTACGTAATGATGTGTACCACCAAATTAGGTAAACTCATTGAGTTATCTAGGTTGCATTATATCAGTAATAACACAATTGAAAAGTCATAAAGGGAGAATAGAGAAAAAGACATGTTCCTGTATTTCTTTAATGAAGGTGGTGAAATGTAAACTATGTGCTTAATCTTTAGTGCCTTTAATAGAGTTTTACTGATCGAAAGTAATTGCAATTGTCCTGTATGGTTTAGAATTGGCCACATTTAAAAATAGATAATTCTTGGATCGCCTGGAAGGGAAAATCTGGAAATCAACTTTGGGTTTCCCAAATTTAGTAACAATAAGTATAATTAGATTGGAACTTGGACTGACTTCATAATGGGCACAATATGCCAAGCAAAGTGTCTCCTATTTTTTTTTTTTAAATGAACTTTTACCTCCCTATTGACAAACCGAGATTATACTTATCTAAATTTCCTTCTCAGAAATGTAGGGAATGGTACCTCATATTCCGCCTGAACTGTTTATCAACTTCAGAGGTGATTGGTCCAAAAGTAGGCTTACCTAAGGAACTCTACGTATGTCACTCGTGTGGGCAGGCACAGTTGGAAACCCTCTCTCACCTATTAATGGAATGTCCTCCCTCTTGGAATGAGAGGATCACACATTTGGGTCATTTTATCCACTCAACTACTCAGGTTTTGACTAATTGTGTATGGGGTAGAATAATGCAGACTTCAAATCAGCCTCTTATTTTAGCTTTGGGCCAATTATTGGAAAATGATTTTGCTGGACTTAGTGCGTTTATGCAGCAAGGGTTATATTATTTGAGCCTGGCATGGATTGGTTGAATAGGCATTAATTGTTGCATTGATTGGCAATTTCTTTTAGGGATATATGTTTCAGTGAAATTTAGAGATTGTCTTTGGTGTCTGGAATTAATTTATTCCTAGCGTCAAACAGTTTTTACTTAGGTTTTAGGATTGTGATGTTAATTTGTATGTCTGTGTTTGAACCTTTTCCATTGCGTTAATTTCGATATACAGAGATTGATTCATCTTTTATTGTGTCCATTTTATGATGCTTTGATAACACTAAAAAAGTTTCTTGTAAACTGAAATACACAATAAAAAAATAAAAAAGATATATAATTAGTTAATAAGTTAGAGACCAAAATCCCAATAGGAGACAAGTGTTTGTGATCTTGTGGGTAAACATCTCCACAGTGAACATGACAACCTGAGTAAGATCGTGGTAGCCAATATTTCAGCAAGCTTGCCAGCCTCAAAATAAAAAGAGGTTGCATCCACCCTCTGAAAAAAAGTTACATTATCCACCCACATGTGTATTTTACTTATGCCCTGAAGAGCAGCCACAATCAGGGGAAAATAACTGCACCACTGTTCAGGATTGCAAACTCTCTTTCTACACCCTGGGCAAATACTCATGACTTAATTGTCCTCTCATCATTTCCCCTCCTTATCCCCATGTAAGGCTTTTAACAATACTCTGTTTTATAAAAAATAATTTGAAAAGTACGCATACCATAGTGTCACTCAAATATATAAATCCTTATAAAACTATCTTAGGCAATTTCTTTTACAGTTGTGGCATTATTCCCCCCATCTTCACTATGTGACTACAGATACCATAATACAATTCAGCAAAAGCCAAAGAAAAACCTAAAAAGCCTTGATCTAAGTGTTCTTGTAACTTGTGCTAATTTATTAGGCAACATACCCTCAGGGAGCCAGCCGCGTTCTCACTTTGAAGCTAGGCAGGGTCAGTCCTGATTACTTTGAAGCTATGATTAGTCAGTCCTGGTTACGGCATGGATAGGAATCCCACATGCCTACTGTGTCACTGGCCAGGGCCAGTGATTTTTCACCCCCGGCATCACTATAGCTGAAACATTATCTTTGAAAAAAATGTGCCTCAGGTACAGCCCTACGCATACTCTCAGCTACATTTAGTCCCATGTACCTAAGGTTATCGAAATAAAAAACTATTGAACACAAAAAAACTTCCCAGGACCCAGGCTCTCACCAAATGTCCCCCTCATCGCTGCCAGCTCCCACCACTCCACAGATGGCCTCCTCATCTCCCCTGCCCTCTCCAACTCCCCCCACACCACACATTGTTTCCTATGAAATGTCGGCTATTCGTGGCTATAGCCAAGGGTACAGAAAAGCAATGTGTTGCAGACTCAGTCCATAGACTCCCTCCATTTCTCAAATTTCATTTGGTGTCCTGTTCTCATCCCCCCACAGGAGAAGCATGAAAATCGCATGGCAGATTTGAACTAAATAAGAAACAACTTGGGCACAAATTGCTGACTTACATTTCTTGACTGGTTTTGGGTAATTCCATCAAGTCATTTTTAAAATATCTGATAGAGAAGGGTCTGCCCCCTGCTCATTAAAACCTTTATAAAGGCCTTGATGCTTTCCACAGCAGAGAAGATGAGCAAGGCTAATAACTTTTGACTTGCTGGATGGATTTGGATGAAATTGTCCAAACAGACAGTTCACCAAGAGTCTAACTAAATTCTGGAAATGATTCATTAGATTTTGGGAAAGATTGGTTAGAAAATGAAAAAGTTATTAAGAAAACATAAAAATGCTGTTTTCAGTGTACTTGCATTCATTATCCCATAGAGAAAAAGTGCAGTTTTTTAACAGCCACAGTGTGGAAACCGCTTGGCAGATTTGGACCAATTAAGAAACAAGTCCCGTTTACCCGCAGCTCCCTGCTGATTGCTCTGGACTTCCCTTGATGAACTTTCTAATTTCGGACGGCGTATACTACAACGCCCAGAAGGCTTTGTTTCTCTTTGTGTGGGCGGTGCTATAAAGCACGTTGAGCGTGCGCACTGCGCGTGCGCACCGGAGCAAAGTCCCGGTCAAGTCCCGCTTACCCGCAGCTCCCTGCTGATTGCTCTGGACTTCCCTTGATGAACTTTCTAATTTCGGACGGCGTATATTACAACGCCCAGAAGGTGAATAACTGCTGAACCTATCATCTTCAACACGAGCATATACGAGCATATTTTGGACTTTAATTAACACGCCTTTCCTTTTTTAGGCTTTGTTTCTCTTTGTGTGGGCGGTGCTATAAAGCACGTTGAGCGCGCGCACCGCGCGCGTGCACCAGAGCAAAGTCCGGTCAAGTCCCGCTTACCCGCTTTGCCGCGCTTGTCGTAGCGTCTGGCGAAATTATTTAACTTGATTATTTGGGTGAGGATTATTTATTTTGTTTAGCACTGTTACTTTGGAATTAAAATGAAACTCAGCATTGCTTCCTTAAAAGCAGGTATGCCCCCAGCATCAGTCTCACATTTCTCAAATGATGAAAACCCTGCTGAAAAACTGTCAGCCGCAAAATTCAAGAAACCACGTTTGAGTTCCACTCCTCGTGTGAGTAACGTGAGTTCAAAATTTAAAACAAAAGCGGAAATATTGGCAGGCATGGACATTCGCCCCTTCTGTTGTGACTCAACTCTTCTGACCCCTTTACTACATGTTAAAGCTAACAACGAACCCCCATTACCCGACCCCATGTCTGTTCTTTCGCTGGATCATAAAATTGACTCAGTGGCACCTGGAAACAAGATGGTAGTGGAGGAAGGCACAACAAAAAAGGCGGTGGAAGCCGCCTTTGTTGCAGTTGGCTCTGTGACCTTTGCCAAAGAAAACGTGTCCCTCACAGATAGCATTTTGTTAAAAAATGTGTTGACAGGCACCATTGCTCCACCTGTTGAAACATCTGAGCCTGCTATTTTTTTGTCCATAAGAGATTCTTCGAAGTCAAAAATATTTCATAGTCCAGATTCCACTCCAAATACCGGGGCTGTGCCTGTCATTGATTTTGACTATAATGCTACAGCTTTTTCTTCTTACACCCGTTCAGAAAATTTGTCCAAATCTCCTATTTTGTTTACAAATGTCAGTGTGGCTCAGTCGGTTGCTAATCTGTCCTTTATAGCCCCTACCCCGCGCAAAATTCCCACCCAGCAAATCAAAGAAGCAGGGCTGATTGATCCTCCTAGTGTAAACACAGGAATTGCCCTCATGTCTATGAACACGGCCATTTTAGCCCTAGCTAAGTTGTTTGAGGCTCTAGTAACAAAGGCAGATTTGCATTCCACTCAATTGAATCAACTTCTGGCAGAGCATCTCACACTTGCCAACAAATTGGAAAACTTGTCGAAAGCCGATACTCTTTCAAATAGCAGAAGGTCAATAGCATCCCAGACCTATTTTCCAGCTCCTGCTTCTTCACACGTTTACCAGATTATTCCTTGTTTCTTGAATCCCATAATTGATCATTTGTGTGGCCCAATTGACACTGCTGTGGAACACCCTCAAAAAGCTATATATCCCTTGTTTGACTCAAATACAAACCCCGTTGATAACAGCAAATTGGGATTCAAAAAGCCTCCTTCTGTAAAAAAATCTAAAATCATTAAAGCTATGGCCAAACGTCCCTCGCAAACTAAACTCTTTGTTAAAAACATTTCCATTCCGGCTGTTAACTCTGTAGTTGCGGCTAAAGCGATTGCTAAAAAATATTCTTCTCAATCACAAAGCCGGAAAGCTAGCGCCCTCCCAGTATCGGCAACTCCAGCTCCTGATCATAGTCCATTAAATGACTTGATTCGTGTTGCTTCTGACATGTCTAAAAATGCTCAACAAAAACAGGTTTCCAACACATCTCCATTTAATGCGGCACCATCAATGCCTTGCGTGAACAAAGAAACACGACTCAAGGAATTGAGGCATGCCATTGATGAGTATATGGCACTTAAACCAGCCCCTAGAAGCTTAGCTTTTAGCACAAATGACATAACAACAGCTCCAAAAACTGCTACATCTGATGTATATCGATCGCAGACAGTCTCACAGAATGCCTCGAACACTGTATCTGGAAAACCTGACCCCCAAGTGCCCGCACAAGTGCCTTCTCTAACCATTCCAACTACATCCCCTCGTGAATCTGTTGTTGCGGGAGACATGGATTTGCTGATTCAGTCTTCTTTGGTTAAGTTCTTTGAAAACTTCGGCTTTTCCCAAACTAAAGCTTGTCCAGAAAATCAACAAAACCCTAAATCTTTGCCACCAACAGGAAAAAAGAAGAAAACATCCGTAGGATTTAAGCGTCCGGCGGTTCATGCATTGACACTTACCTGTTTGCCCGCACCAGCAAAACAATACAATCTTAATCGAGCCTCTGTCCTCGCTATCTTTGGGGAAATTCCAGAGTTAGATGACATTGGAACGATTGACATTGAACTTGTTGAATTTGTTAATCAATCAAACCGCACATCTGTCAATCTTTGGTTTAATTAGAGGATAGTGGTGAATACCATATGGGCTGTGAAAACTCAATTGTTTGAGTTGGGCTTTAAGCTCCAGACCATGGCGGACCCCACAGACTCTCAACCAAATTGTACCCAGACTTTTAGTTCAATTCATACTTCAAAACAAAACCAACTAATAACTCCTAAAACATGTAAGTGTAATGCCAAAACAAATCAATGTTAGAATAAGGTTTTGGGAAAATCGGCTGTGTCTTGCATTAGTTGGAATTCTAGAGGTCATAGTCACTTGTTAAATAATAAGAATGTGTGTTTGATCGATCACGATGTCATCATGTTGCAAGAAACATGGTTCACTGATGTGCCCTCATGGAACAATGTTGATGTTCTTTTAATTCCAGCAGTAAAAGGTCCGTGGGATCGGCCCACATCGGGTTTGTTGACAGCGGTTAAGCAGTCCTCAGCATTAAAAAGTGAACCATGGTATTCTCCTAATCCATTCTTACAAATGACAAGAATTTGTGGGGGAATGTTCTCATGTGCCATTATAAATGTTTATTGGAACCCTGCGGGTATCTTGGATGACTGCTTCTTGGATTGTATGGCTAAGGCCCTTGATATTGTCACACTTGAAGGACTCACGGAACAAATACTTGTAGCTGGTGACCTAAATCTTCATTGTTTGGGTCCTCCATGCAAATCTGAAAGGGTTCGACTTGAGAAATGGTCTTCCTTTGTGAAGTCAAGGAGTTTGCTTATGCTGAATGGAGTTCTGCCACAGGATGTTCCTCCGAAGCCAACTTGGCATCGAAACGGGTCCATGGGAATCATAGACTTTATGTATGCCACTGCTTGCATGCTAAATAATGTTACAGCCTTTCAAGTCATTCAAACAGAGGTAAGTGATCATAACATTCTACATATGATTTGGACTTCAACTTCTGATACAAATCAGTCTACTTCTGTATTCTTTCTGGGCTTCTGTAATGTAAATTCTACTCGGAATAGATTGACATGGACTGAGTCTTCCCTGGCAGCCTTTAGAAATCATTATCAATCCGAGTTGAGAACTAGAAATGGGGGCTTTGGCCATGATAATCTAATCTATTATGATCTAATGCAACTTTTTCAACCTGGGTCAACTGCACATAAGCATAGGCAGACTCCTCACTTTCACACTTATGACCATGAAATAAGAACGAGAAAAGCCAAATTCCGGGCTGACAAAAGAATTATTGCCAAGCTTCCACCATCTTTGCGCACCCTTGCCCTAACCAACATTAAAACCAAATACACAAATTGGATAAGAGGTTTAAGAGCCAAGCTTTACCAAATTGATGGGAACAACATGCTGAAAGCCTTGGCTACTAAGAACTCTGCGCAAGCATGGAACATCATAAATCAAGCCACAACAGGACATCAAGTGGCTATTCAGATGAGTGATGTAACGGAGGACAGGTGGATTCAATACTATTCTGCCTCATTCGCTGCTCCGCCCGATCGGTTGGATATAGCTAGCCCTGGTCCTTTACTACCTTTTCACATTGCATTTGATAGAGATGAAATCCTCCTATGTATATCAGAAGCAAGTAAGTCGGGAGCCCCTGGGCCGGACGGTCTTTCGAACAAACATCTTAAATGTTTCCCGGACATTTGGGCAGACATTCTTTTCCTTATATTTGAAACCATTAATGTCACACAGAAGATCCTTTGTCCTGGAAACAGTCAATTGTTGTTCCCATCTACAAAAAGGGTGAGCGAGCTAATCCAGCAAGCTATCGCCCCATCTCACTCCTTGACGTGCCTGGGAAGATTTACTCTCGAATAATATTAAAGAAGTTGAAAGATTGGGCACTCCGAGACTCCAAAGTAGATCCCCTGCAATCAGGCTTTGTCAGTGGCTTAGGCACCCTCCCCAACATCATAACACTAAATATGCTTAAGTCTAAATATGCTATCAGGAATCAAGTTTTATACTTTGCCTTTATTGATTTCCGTTCAGCATTTGACTCCATAAATCGTAACTTATTATTTCATAAGTTAAAGATTCTTGGTTGTCCCTCTTCCTTGTTGGCAATTATTATCCAGCTACACACTGAGACCTCTATGCGTGTAAGACTCTCTATTGAGGGTCTTCTCTCTGCAGCATTTACTACCTTTCTCGGATTAAAACAGGGTTGTATCTTGGCATCGTTTCTGTTTAATTTGTTTATTTTTGATATGGGGTTTTCTTTCCTTCAAATACTTTCAAATGCCCCTGAAATAGGTGGTCAACGTATTCCGTGGTTGCTTTACGCTGACGACTTGGTATTAATTTCTCAAACCCCTATGGGCCTGCAGAATTTGTTATCTGCTTTATCCAAATATGCCTTGGAGAATCATTTAACTATAAACACTGAGAAGTCGCAAATTATGGTCTGTAGGCCCCCGGGGAGAGCCAAATTACAAAATGCTGTATGGCACCTGCAACAAAAACCGATGGACATAGTCTCAGAATACAAGTATTTGGGTTTGTTCATCCAAAATAGTGCGGGTGATTCATGTTACCCAAACAAACTGCGAATAAAACTTATGTCTCTCACATCTCAGGCCAAAATTCTAGTTTACAAGTACGGCAAATTTTCTCTAAATCATTTGCTCCTGTTTTACGAGCAAAAAGTCATTCCCATACTTACGTTTGGTGCTGAATCAAAATTATACATTAATGATCAGATGTGGGACAAGCTAGAGGCGATTTTTTGGAGAAAGGTGCTCCACTTGCAAAACTGTGTGCCCATGCCGCTCCTACGTCTCGAACTGGGCATTAAACCTTTATCCAGCAGAGTCAAATGGAGCATGTGTGCATTCTTTCGTAAGTGTCTGCTTGGGGTCACCAATAACAACATATTAAGCACGGTTGCCAGCTATCTGATCTCCTCCAATCTGTTCTTTCCCGTCAAATGGCGTAGTTCAGTTTTGAACACTCTATTAGAAGCTGATATTTCTCTACAGTATTTAATAGAGAATCCAGCTAGAGCCAAAATTAAATACTATCAATGGGCGTGGATCCACAACTATGAAAATTGTGCAAAGTACAGAGACTTCAATATAAAGATCTTTGGCACTAATCGTCTGGGGCAAATGGCCGGCTATCTTGTAAAGTGTCCTTCGGCAAAAATTAGGAATCAGTTCTTACACGTAAGATTGAATTTATGGCCCACGAGGGAAGTCCTGGTGAGGCGAAAAATTATACCAGCTGATCAAAAATACTGTCGATTTTGTGAATCTGCCACTGTCATAGAAAGACTGCAGCATTTGATAGTAACATGTCCTTATTTAAATGCCTTACGCATCAAACAATTCACCAAGCTAACAAATTTGCATTTGGCACGGGATGAAGGTGAGACATGGAGTATTTTAGTAAATAGTCCTAGATTCTCGATCTTAAAGTCCATGGTACACTTCTTGGAAACCATTTTACCAACGGAAATTCATTTTTAAAATGTGTTATTGTTATATTACAAGTCCATATATGTATGTTTGTTTCCCACTTGATATGTGCTTTTATTTAACATTTTTATTTAACATGGATGAATCGTTTTTTGGTTTCCCCTGAAAAGATTTTATATGCACATGTGTTTTTGTGTATCTTACGCATATATGTAATTTTAAGTTGCTCTCATGTCCTTCTTTGTCCTTCAACATTGTTGGTCCCAATGTGAAGCTAGAAATGTTTACTGAAGTTTGAATTGTTTATTGATTTATTTTGTATTAACATGTAAGTTTGAAAAGTTGATTGATTTCAGCTAAATCAAATAAATAAATTTAAAAAAAGAAACCATTTGGGCACAATTGTTGACTTTATTTCCTTGAATGGTTTTGGGTAAATCCTGTGTGTAGTTTTTAAAATATTCAATAGAGAACAGGGTTTCCCCTGCGCCTTAAAACCTTTATATCGATATTTGTGCTTTGCAGAAACAAGGCTGAGAGAGGATAATAACGTTTGACTTGCTGGATGGATTTGGATGAACTTTTCTAAGCTAAGGGATTGTCAAGGGCCCCCCCAAACTGGACATTTTGGGCACACAATGTGTCAACAAATGAACACATTAATAAGAATGGTGTGATAGTGTATAGTGACCACGGTATGTATAGTGGCCACAGCTGAAGGGTGTGGCTACCTTGGGGGACCAAAACAAACATATTGTGTCAAGATGTATACTGGACACGGGGGAAGGCCATGGCTAGTGGCCCGGTAGTTTTTAAAATATACAGTGGGCACAGCAAAAAGGGTGTGCTCACTTGCCAGGACCGATGGCACTGTCTAGTGGGCCCAAAAGACATGTAGAATGATAATTATTTCTAAGCGCGCAATCAGGAATAGAACCTGTGTTGTGCTTCATTGTCTTGCTTCCAAGACAAATGCATTGCCCCTGAGCTATTCTTCCTCACCAGACTGTGGCCAGCTAGTGGGTGTAAAAGAAACATATTGGGGGTACATAATGCCATGGCCTGAGGCCATGGCTAGTGGCCAATAAAGAAAAGATGGTATAACAAAACCCTTGAAATTCACTGAAAAATCTTTAGTTCAGGTTCAGTTAAGTTGACCAGATTTAATGCAAGAAAGCCCTTGAAATTAAGCAAATGTGTGGAAGTCATGGCCTTTGGCAGATAGCACAGCCTTCATCTGTGCCCACTGTATATTTTAAAACACTACCAGGCCCCTAAAATGTTCCACCAATATGATTTTATGGGACCCACTAGTTGACAACAGCCTTTGGCTGTGGTCACTATACATGTCTTTCGGGTCCACTAGCCAGGGCTTATTTTAAAACACCACCGAGCAACTAGCCTTTGACAGTGCAAATACCGCTAGCAGCGGAAAAAAATGACTCCTTTTTCATTTCTGAAAAGCCTCTCTCCTTTTTTTGTCGTCTGTATTAAAAGTCCATATCTAAAATTAAGTCTACAGGATTTATCTAATTCTGACTGCTATATATTATCAACATTTCATGTATATGATTTGAAATAGTATTCAGGTTATCTGTACGTTATTGAACTTTTATTTTGCTATTGTCATGGAATGTATTATTGGTAGTGCACTATACTTCCATCATCTTTTGCAGTTTATATATTTTAAAATGTAAGTTGCAAGGAGTACTGTTTATTTCCATATATATGTATATATCAAATAATATATATTTCATTTTTCAAAATAGCCACCTCAGCCACCTGCTCTAGTTTTAGATGCACAATCCAATGTATTTTAGCTTGTGTATTTTCATCCATGTTCCTATGTCTTGTATAATTGTACCCATTAAATGTATCCCCACCGAGTCTACTCCCATGTATACCTTGCTCTCTTGATCATCACCTTTCTAAGATAACACAATGAGCTGTCATTTACTGTACTGACCTTTTAATTACCATTGTATCACTACTGTCTATTTTGTCATTCATATTCCATATATATCTGTGATTGATGTATTCAAGATTGCATCTAGCTACAGCAACTGCTGGGCTGTTTACCTGTGGTTACCCGACCACAGTGCAGCGCATCTACCAACAGGTAAAGGTGGCACTCCGTGCAGCCACGTCTATGCACAGGCAAATGGCATGTCATGTGTTTGCGGACATGTGGTAGCCCTGGCTATCCGACATTTTGGGTGGAGCAGCTTCATAGACACATAGAGTGTTTTGGAGGATTAGAAGATACTAGGGGAATCGAGGAGAACCATGGGGATCAGGGGGCTGGTAGTCTTGTTAGGGACACTTGTTTGGAGTTTGGGGCAGTGGCAATACATTTTTTTCAATAATTCTTCCTATAGCCGCAGCTAACAACAACTGACTGAGTGTTTATTTCTATAACTGCGTCTATAAGAAAATAGCACGTTCATAGGCACGACAATGCTTTTCATGATCTTATTGGTTTTTCATGTAGGCGTGGCTATGTTTATAGCCGCTTCTATCAAACCATACATTTTCTGTGCAATAGGCATATTGTTATGTGGATGATATAGCACAGAATTCTATCTGTGCTATATCATCCGCACTCATTTCTTTTGATTTTGATCTATTGGAATCCCAGTGCTGAATCTGTAGAAGCAACCATAGCAGAGTTAAACCGTACCTTGTCCAATGCCTCGTTGCTATTTTCAAAGAACGAGATTTTGATTGGTGGAGACTTTAATTCATGTCTGGAACTAGAAGGAAATACATTGTGGTTGTATCAGCTAAACTCATATGCATTACAGTTTCGTAGGAGAGGGACGATATGGGCCGATTTTTTTGAAGCTTGGGGCTTTTACCCGATTTCCCTCACGAATCACAGTCCTACAACCTCTTGGCAGTGAGGCAAATCCTCCTCACTAATTGATTACGTTCTCGCATCTGTGGGATGCTCTGGACTGCGCGATCCCATATCAATTATGAAGGAGGGCCTGGGGGATCACAGTATGTTGAGAACAAGGTTAAACATCATGGTTAAGCCTTACGAGCTTGTGCCATCCACGGCACTGTTGGAGAGTGACATGCATACTCTGTCAGTAAGATGGCAGACTAACATTTGCCGAAGAATGGTGTCCTTAGTAAATAGGGACATGGTGGTTCCCAGTGACGACTTTCTATCTGTGGCTTTTATGGAGAAAGTCAACGACTTCAACCAGTTGATGATTCATCGCCACTTAGTAACCTTAGCTAAGGCCTTACCTGGTAAAAACGAGCACAATTCTTTGCACACTTTTTCCCTGGAGGTAGCTGCCTTAAAATCTCGGAAAAACCATGATCTCCGGATGGAAAGCTGCTCGAACACTAACGCGGTGTCTCATAAGTCAGTAAAAAACCTGATTGTGTTAACATATAAGAAAAAAGTGAGGGAGGTACGACACGCTGCCCACAATCTTGCAAACCAGCGCATGATCAGACTTTTGTATAAGCGGAACACCAGGGAAATGTGGTCCATTTTAAGAAACCGTATTGGTAAGGTTGTCAACCGAATGGTTGCGACTATATCCGACTCCAACTGGAGGTCCTTTTTTGGAATGAAATACTATCTACTATACTATCACAAAGACGTTATTTGGGCAATAGCTCAATTGAAGTTCTCCAAAGCTGCAGGACCTGATGGGTTGCCACCCTGCGCATTTAAAGACGACCCGGATTTTTGGGCAAAGTATTTGCTCTCTAGATATCAACTGATTTACAAAACTGGTCGGATTCCATCTTCCTGGTTGACGCCAATAATAATACCCATCCACAAAAACGGTCCCCTAACTGACCCTGCTAACTTCAGGCCTATTGCCCTAATTGATATAGCAGCAAAAAATGTTGCTCGCTTAGTCTTGAGTGATCTAGAGGCATTTATCACTGCCACCGGAATTTTATCTATGGCACAGGTAGGCTTCCGTAGGGCTATGGGCATGCAGCTAAATGCGACAATTCTTGCCCATTTGTTAACAGCTACACGTACTTGTGCTAATGGTCCGATCTATATGGCAGCTTTAGATCTATCGTCAGCATTTGATAGTGTCTTGCGTACCCGCCTTTGGTGGAAAATGCTGTCTTATGGAATTCCGCCCTACCTGGTGGCGATAGTTGCGGCATTGCATGACAGTACATCAGATAGAGTTCGTATTACAGCAGAGGGCCTCCTTTCGGAGAGCATCCCCACTCGGATTGGAGTGAAGCAGGGATGCAACTTGGCCATGGTATTATTTAACCTTTATCTGGCTGACATTGAGAACATATGGGAAACAACGACCGTTTTTCCGGTCATCCTGAGCAAACTGCGACTGAACTGGTTGGCGTTTGCCGATGATGTCATCCTGTTTGATAGCATTCCCTTTGCGCTCCAAAATAAACTGAAACTCTTTCAAGATTATTGTGAGATGAATAACTTGACAATTAACTCGGATAAATCAAATATCATAGTTTTTTCTGCAAAGAGGAAAACTCAGGGCTATATGTTTGTCAACTCGAAACCTATCAATACCATGGGTGAGATTACCTACTTGGGCTACAAGGTATCAAACAGCATGTCTGTCAGCAAATGGCGAGCAATATTAGACACCAAATTGATCCATTTGACTGCTCAGATGAGCATTATTTTCTCTCGGCACTGTAAATATTCCCTCATGCCTATTATCCACTTTTATTTAATGAAAGTGGAGCCTATTTTACTCTACAGCTTGGATGTTTGCTTGTTGAATATGGGACCTACTTTGAACACACTTCAGGGTAAACTATGAAAAGGGGTTTTAGGTCTCCCTGGGTATTTGCCAAACGCTATCTTAGTACATGAATTGGGTCTTCACGCATTAGCCGACAAACATGAATGGAGTGTGTTTACCACCTATATGAAAATGTTGTCGCCTCCTGTGAACTCCCTCTATGAAGACTTTAGGGTACTGTTATATGAGGACCACCCGGTATCCATCCTTTCCTTTCAAAAACGCATGACCCAGGTGTTAACTTCCTTGAATATGTCTAAACAAGATCTAATTGACTCCCCTGGGGCGATCAAACTACGTTTTATTAGGAATGCATGGGCTCACAATGCAGATGTAATTGCAGGTTACTAATCATTTTCCACGTATGCTAAATTCAGACAGGCCCACACGCCACGACAGCCCTATATCTTGTGTTTCCCTGACAAGAATGCCAGGAGGACCTATATGAGATTCCGTTTGGACCTTATTCACACGGGCGCTCGTATTAGGAATTGGTCTGGTTACAAAGAAGTTGGAAACTGGGACTATTGTAGGTTCTGTGTCAATGAGAGGGAGCTGGAAACCTTAGAGCACGTATTTATGTACTGTGTGCATTTTGAAATACAAAAGTTCACCTGTCTGAGAACTTTACTTGGAAATATTTCGCTTTCAGAACGCAACATGGTTTGGTTGCGCTGCATGTGGGGACAGAGCAAATCGATCATGCTTGCGACAGTAAGACTTGTGAACATAATTGAGGACAAGCTCAAGTCACTAAACAATGCTTTGCTTCTTGTGGACGATAAAAATGCTTCCAATACCGTGACCTGGTCCTAGTGAGGTGATGCCTAATGCTGTGAGGATTGTTGTTAATGAAAACAATGTGATTTTTATATTGTTTCTTTTGTTTTGTTGTTTTTCTGTTTCTTTTGTTCCACTGTTTCCTATGCTGGTTTAGAAAGTAGGAATAGATGCTCTAGGACAAAAGTGTTTTGTTTTAGGATATTTGTGACCTTAGGTCACTTTGGAGTTGGCTCTTGTTGGTGAGACACGACAAGAGAGGAACTCAGTTAATTAAGATATGAATTGCTTTTAGTTGTATGATAAAGAGTGTGATTTTATATTTTGCTTATGTATGGAACAATGTGATTGTGCATGTGTAAATGTAATAGTTCATTTTGAGTATCTTGAAATTATTTTGTAAAGGTGTAAATGAATTTTTACTACCAAATACAAAATAAATAAAAAAGAAGGCATTTTTTTTTTTAAAAAAAGAGAAAGATGCTCTGAGAAAAAAGTTGCATTCGTTTTTCCAAGTCTTTTTTAATTGTTAAAGTAAGGGACACACCTTGCACATTACCCAAATCATTGCCTCCACAATGAATTAGTATGATGTGTGGATGCCCTACACTTCTCAGAAGTCTTCTTCTCAGACATTCCCCTCAATTCAAACCATTTAATTGCAAAATGTCTCAAACTTAGGTCCATGTATTTTTTTTTCAATTCAACTTGGATTTTTTCCCCAATGTTCCAACGATTAGTATATGTGAAGAGAACAGCAGTGTTTTATGCACACATGGTGTATCTTATAGTGCACATAATGCACTAAATACGAGATATGAGGGTAAACAAACATGAGTATTAAAGTGTGTGTGCTATCGAACTAATTATGTTTTCTTTTTTACAGATAGAAGGGTATTATTGTATCTTCCCTTTTTCTATATCTAGTGCATCTATTCACAGCTTCTGCACCTACCATATTAACCATATTCCCATCTTTTTTTTGTAAACATTTTTTTAAACATAGTTCCAGAATCACCGCTACCATATAGCCCAATGGGATGTTGAGCTTTGGAGGCGTGGTCAACTGCAGCAATGACTGGAGGTGGTAGCCACTGGTTCAATGGACATTACCCATGGCTATTAGGCCTCAATGCACAGAAAAAGTACACTCTTTTCACCCGAAAGAGTCCTTTTTAAGAACTATCTATTACATAAATATGTATGTAGGTATAGAACCCTATGTGAGTTACCCCTTTAACCAACATTTTCTAATCATGGCTATAAAAAACGTCAATGAACTCTAGCCGCGGTTATACTGAAACATTATTGGGTGTTATTTTATTGTATTTGTGTATTTATATGTTATAAGTAGCCCTTAAAAGGACTGTTTTGGGGTACATGGAGTGCAGCATTTTAGCACACTGTGAGTACTGCTTAGATGTCATGGAGGAACAGCACATTTCCTTAATCGGTTTGGTGTACTCCATCATGTCTATACAAATTGGCCATGTAGAACTGTTTGTTGTTGTTGGAAATCCATAAATAGTTGTGGTCTCTCATGAATGCTGAAACTACTATATTAACATTTCTCTGTGATTTTTCAATTTTACCCTTAAATCTGGTGGTGCATCTCCATTTCTGCCACTGAGTTAGATTGGAAAAGAAAAAGATGTTGTGAGGAAGAAATTCCATTAGTTTTTCCAAGTCTTGTTTCATCATTAAAGGAAGGCACACACCTTGTGCATTACCCAAATCAATGCCTCCACAACTAATTAGCATGACGTCTGGCTCCCTGTACTTCTCAGACTGAACAATGTTAGCAAAACCTGGAACCAACACATTCTGCGCAATCCAAACCCTTTAATTGTAAAATCTCTCAAACCTAGGTCCATGTTAATATTTAGATTCTCACAAAAAAACAGTAGACAAAACAGCCAACTGTCTCCAATCAGCCACACAGTGTTCAAACCAGCCATGATATCTACAGTCTCTCTCTGTTTCCGGGAAAATTATTCCTAGTTTGAATTTCTAGTAATTTGTAAGAGTACGCTATGTATGATGTGTATGTTACTGTGTTTTTTATTGGTTGATGTTACTGTTGTAATTCTGTATTTGTCTGTGATAGGTTACAGTGAAAATGTGTAAGCCATTGTAGTATTTTGTTTAGTAAATATAGTCCTCTTTTTGTAGTTTTGATTTTCGAAAGTTAAAAACCCACCATGTTGTGCAGTTTTGTCCTTTTGATTGTAGAATTCACTATGCACAAACCTGTCATTGTTTGTGCCCAACCCATCCTTTATCTGTTTTTGAATCTCAGCCATCCAACTTTTGTTTTAGATGCCTCATCCACAGAATTTTAACTTGTGTATTCTCACCCATGCTACTATATGAGGGTTAAACATGTTTTATCTAATTGTATTTCATGTAGTATGTTCATTAACTTATTATGGGGTTTCTTTGCACATAGAATGATACTAAGTGAATTTTCGGCTCAGATATTTAGGTGCCGGATTGGATAAACACTTGTGTGTAAGGATCATGGTTTTGAGACAGATTCTGTTTTTAATAGACAACCAGCTCGCTTTACGTCTAGTGTCAGATATATGTTCAGATCTCAGTATGTTGAAGGCTAATCTTAGATCATTATTCTGAAGTACCTGTAGCTTATTTAGGTTATGCTTGCTCGTTCCTAGATAGAGTGCGTTAGAGTAATCCAATTTGACTAATATAAGTGCTCTGGTTAAGGAGGAGCAACTTGTTGTGGAAAGGAAAAGTCTACTGCTGCTGCATTCACTTGTTTTTTCAGGGTTAAAGAAGAATCGATCTAGATGCTAAGAGTGTTGACCACTTTGGATACCGGCATGTTGATGCTGTCTATCAAGGATGAGTTAAATGAGGTGTCAAGTTTGTTTAATTTAGCTTGAGAGCCAGTTAGTAGTAGCTCGGCCTTCTCATCATTGAGGCAGAGGCCACGCGTGGCCATCCATGCTTGAATGATGAGAAAGATTTTATTTAGAAGTTTGGTGTTGCTGTCATGATTGCCTGAGATAGGGATAAGTACTTGGGTGTCATCTGCGTAATTCATGTAGGTGAAACCCAAGTGGTCGAGATCGTCAAACAGTGGCTTAGTAAATATATTATAACGTGTTGGTGAGACGCAGGACCTTGTGGGACTCCCCATGTTACTGGTGCTGGGTCAGCCGAGGGATAGGTAGAGAAGACTCTCATTGCTCTTTTGTCCAGAAAGGATTGGATCTAGGCTGTAGTTTCCTCAGAGAAGTATGCTGAGGATGTGAGGTGATTTTATAGGACTTTGTGATTGACAAGGTCAAACGCAGCTGATAGATCAAGCAGCAGGAGGATAGTTATGTTGTCTTTATCAATTTGGTCATCAATTTGCATTTTTTAGTCGATAAGCACAGTTTCTGGGCCGTGTCTGGGTCTAAACCCAGATTGTCCCAAGCCCAGAAGGTGGTTTGTTTCAAGGTGCACCTGAATTATTTGAAGATAGACTGCCCTGTCAAGAATTTTCAATAGGAAGGGCACAGTAGTGATGGGCCTATAATTTGTGGGAATGTCTGGGTCGAGGTTTGGTTTTATTAAGAGTGAGATGACCCAGGCATCTTTTAAGTTGGTAGCGAGTATGTTGGCTTCAAAGGCAGAGTTTATGAACAACGTTTTGGCAGGTGCAAGTTCTTTGGCTGGCTCTTTGATTATAGGTGCCCGGCAGATAGCGCCTTGGCATCGAGATGGTTTCAAGCTAAGGAATATGTTTTCCACTTCTGTAGTAGATAGGGGAGAAAAATTGAATGGACTGCAAGGATTTCTCGTAAGGATTTGTGGTTTAGGGAGGTATATATTAGTGCTGATGTTGAGTTTCTTTTTTTCAATTTTAGTTTGTAGCAGCGATATTTTATCAACTAAGGCAGTTTGAATTTTAATGCACCAGGTTTTGTCTTTGGAACACGTTTCGTAGGTGCAATGGGAGGTTCAGGCTCTCTGAGGTTCTTGAATGCCAGATTTTTTTTTCCAGATTTGGCATTAGAGATTCTATTGTTGTAGTTTCGCTTTTGGTTTGAAGGCTGGCTGATTTATATCCTTTAGCAGCCTTTAAGAAGGCATCTCTGTTAGAAACTCATGGGGTGTTTTTCCAAGCAGATTCAGCTTTTCTTTTATTATCTTGTATGATTTTGAGACTGGGGCATACCAATTATTTAGGTGAGCATGAGGCTTGGCTTCCGTAATTTCAGTCGGGCTATGGTATCAATGGCTTGGCTGAGTGTTTAGTTGTAAAGATTCACGACTGAGAAGGGATTGTTCCTGGTGTTGGCAAGGTTTAGGATGGGTTGGAGTAGGGGTAATAGCTTATCTTTAGTGATATTCATATTGTTTCTTGTTAGTGCTGGTGGTGACAGGGCATTGGTGGTGCTTTTAGGCGTGCAGGACTGTATGGTGAATATGATGCGGTGATGGTCCGTTCAAGTACATGGTGTATTCAAGAGGATGTTGGTTTCACAGTTAAGGTCAGCAATCCACTCAAGGGTTCAGCCTTTCTTGTGTATGGGATTAATAATGTGATGCGACAGGCCGAGGTCTGTGATTAAGATAGCTAGAGAGGAGGCTAAGCTGTCGTTAGGGTCAAGGAAGCCTAAATGGTAATCACGGAGTAGCAATATTTGTGAACCTGGTTTGGTGTCAGTGGCAAGGAGTTGTTGTATATCTTCCTCAAAGGTAGATATGGGTCCAGGTGGCCTATAATCAAGGTGGATCTTTAAGGTGCGTGGCGCTGACATTGGGAGTTTCAGAGACAGGATCTCGGCTGAAGTGAGTGGTGTGGTAGTGCTCTAAGGCCAAGGTCAGTTTTGCTGATAATGGCGATCCCGTCTCTAAGTCTGGTGATTGAGTAGTTATCTGGGATCACTAGTGCCAATGAGGGGCCTGCTGCATCATGAAGCCAAATCTCTGTTATGGCTAAGAAGTCTAGCTGGTTAGTATTAATCAAGTCAGCCACGTGTAGGGCTTCACCTATCGAAGATCTAGCATTGATCAGGCCTTCTTTGAGTTGCATGATGTTAATGCAAGGTTTGCTACGGCCCAAAGTGTCTTTCTTGGGTGAGGAGGTACCTTTGTCAGTACATTTTTTGTGAGGTTTTGCAGTTTTATCCTTGATGGGGGTAGTTTTGGATTTGGCAAGAGGTATGGCTGAGTAACGGAGAGATAGGTTAAGTCTGGATCTCAGCCTGCAGTTTCTTGTTGCTATGTCGCAAGAGTAATTGGGTATTGGTCGGGTGTCGAAATCTTGGATCCATTCATCCGGTGAGAGCTTGTTAGACTCTTTAGTAAGAGTTAAGCTCCTGTTAAGGTTTTTAAAGGAATAGTGCAATCAAATATGTTATTGTCCCGAGCGTTCGGGAATGTGGTTTTAACCAAACTGAGATCGATCATGAAGACATTTCCTATGCACCTTACGTTAGTTTTCCTCACTTTAACACATGCAAACATGGCCATCTTGTGATAATCTTATCTGTTGCCGCATCACCCTAAGTTCAACTGCCTTTGCGGCACTAAATCATATCACCCGCCCCTGAAGCTCACATCACTATTCCTAGCGATATTCTCCACCTATTTTCATGACGTTAGTGGGTAGTGTAGCCAAACGCGCCCAGTCATTACCTACGTCTTAATGTCAGTTGACACAGAATCCAGAATATCAACACACACATCCTCTCAGAGCACAGCGCATCCAAATCGGAATTGAAAACACTATTTTTAAAGGAAACATCAATACTCTGCAATTTACAATGTGCTTTTATTTCACAAAAAAGGCTCAGAGAACATCCAGTGATTTCAATTTACCACCAATTATTGAAAGTCCTTGGGTTATAGCATCAAAAATGTATCATGATGCACACAGTGTTCCTTTCGGGAGACGATGCGCATTCGATGCACCTTGAATCACGAGGCTTCAGCATGAGCTTCTTGCCAGACCACGGTAAACGATGACAGATTGCTCCTTGCCGCTGGTACTGCCGAAGGACATATCGGTCCCGGGCGATTGTCCCACATCAGCGTTATCGAAATCCAGCCATTTAGGCGTATCTGCCACTGATGGCTAAAGAAACCATCACTCGGTATCTGGAAACAATGACATTCGCAGAAAGGAAGAATGTAGCTGTGTACAAAACATAATTAAAATATATTTCAGTAGCCGTTCTTTATTGAAATGTATCCCTTTACCCTTTAATTCTTCACCGGGTGAAACCTAATAACGAACACAAACCACAAACATTGGAAACACACATAAGATATTGGGTAAAGTTGGAGTCTACGATGTGCTTGAGAGGTTAGCGATTTAGAGTATGTTTAGCTCCCAAAGGGATGCAGAAGCTGATGTAAAAATGTGAACAACACATAGACGGCATAATGACGGAATATTAGCAATGAACTTGGGGTTGGTAGAACCTGGGGGAACTCAGACATGGACTCCATGCTCACTGTGCTCAGAGAGGCACAGCTCCACCTCACTGATGAGGCGCAACAAGGCTGAAACATGTATGGGGTTGCTGTAGGTACTCTAGTTCAGAAGGGAATTGCCATAGCATTTCAGTACTGGACTTCCCATGTGTGTGGGACAATACCTGATATGCAAACGGATATTTCCCATCAGTAAAAGGTACAGTGAGCTAAAAGCAATGGTTGCAGACTATCAAAGTGGGAAAAAATAATAGAACCGGTTATCATGCCATGTTCTTTCTAGAGAGGGGCGCCTAATACCTTTTTTAAAAATGTAATGGAACTGGCAACATAACATTTCAAAAAGTGAACCAAGTCCCCTTGGATAATGTTCTGCACCTGGCTCACCCAATAAGACAACGTTGATAGGACACACCGATATGCCATGTGACAAAGTGGTTTGGATATCACTAGCCTGCATACAGGTTGTGTCCGCATGTCCTCACAATATTCCTCAACAACAACTCATAACAATGTAGGCAAGCAATACCAGTTAGAAAATGAAACCTTTACTCGTTCGTCTATAATCTCATCTTCATTCAAACGTACATTATATTTGGCATTTCCATTCTCTTGGCGTAACGCAGAGTGTCTGTTCAGAACAACGGTTTTCATAGAATGAAAATAATTGTTCCAATGTCAAGTTTTAAAATAGTGAACCTTATCATTTTTTCGGGTATTCAATACATTCCATCCTTCAACCCATAGCGAATCCTCACTTTCTTCCAAGGTTGAACAACAATTGAACCTTTTTTTGAGGCTGTATGCCTGGTAACTTTTGTTTTTGGGAAAGACAGCCACAAATCAAAAACATACTGTACAAGATGCATCAGTGTGAACTCCCCACAAGCAACATCAAACAAAGTGAACATCACTTCATGGGAGCCATTAGCCCGGTCAACCAACGTGGCATTTGAAATATGTTAAAAAAATAAACAAATTGTTTGCTGGCATCCACCAATGCCGCGCTATCGTGAATATGTATTTACCCATCAATAGTGCCAGTGATTTAGATATTTTTGGACAACAGTTACAGTTAGGTTAGGTAAAACAGATAATTAGGAAACCATTTTCAAATAGGCTGAATTACATCTTTCTACTAGGCCCGAAAATCCATCTCCCTGTAGATATGCAGCTCTCCCATTCCCCAGCGCCTAGCTTAGGCAGCCCACACATTGCCATGTTTGCACATGCCCTATTCTCACAGAGGAATGTGCTCTGAGGATAACTTAAGACACTGACAAGTCATAAATCCAAGTGCCATTTCATCTCCACTGAAATTCCCGTGCACTCACAGCCTCCATCCCGCCTCCACCACGCCAGGCCTGAGCCCACCAGCTCAGACCCTGCAGTTCCTTTCATGCTGATATCCATTTGACCCTCCCGTGCCCTGATCATTCAAGGGCCCTCAAGAGCGGGGCGAAAGTGGGAGGGGGCAAAACACAGAGTTACACTGTATGGCATCCTACAACAGGCTCTTCTTTCAAAAAAAAAGTTGACAAAGAGGATACATTTGAAAAGACAATTTGAACGCTAGGGCCACCTATGTCGAGCTTTACAGAATGTTATCATTCGAGATATAAATTAGTGAATCATGAACCACATTAAATCGGTATAATAGGATACTTCTTAATACTTTTAATATCTTTGAAAGTCGAGTTTAAAAGCATTCCATTGTTCATGTACAATGTACAAACATTGGGCAACATATCCCAAAGGTTATAGTGAGAACATTAAGAACACTGCTGCAAATCATTTATACCGGGAACAAGTTCTGCTTTAGGTGGACAGAGCTTGTTTGCAATGTTTTGTGGAAATGTATGTGTCCTAGGAACAAAATCAAGATCAAATCCATGCGTATGCATGGCTAAGACAATCAAAGTGAGATCTTTTCCAAAATCGAATTCCATTTCCTGGAATAATGGCTTGGCCATCCATTTTTTGCTTTGTTTTGCAAAGGCACAGGTGTAACGAAGCAGCCGAAAATTTCCTGTAGTTCTCGATTGTTCTCTCCTTATGTTCTCATTATGCGCTAATACGGCTAGTAATGTCCTAGCTTGCATCCCGTCTATGCCGAAATGCAACCTTTTGAGTCTGTACTTTAGGCACATATTGTGGAACACCTCCAAATCTCTGGTGTGACAGAATTTTGTGATTCCCTTTAGGTCTCTTGAAAGAATTTTATCAAACAGGATCTTTGAAGAGCTTTGTGTGGAGGTGAAGATGGAACCAACCACTTCTTGCGTTCCTGCTCCTCCGATAAAGGTCCATGTTCGCGTTCAAAAAAATGTTGGTTTTCTCTCCATGAGTGAACGTTGGAACAGTGGTGCATCAATGAGTGCCATTTTTCAAGTAGAATTTCCACAGACCCATCACAAGTTTTGTAGCTCCACCAACGATGGTTGCTGAAAGACTGAGACCACTGTAAAATGTTTTCCGAACCCTTTTTTCTGCCAGCAGCTGTCATTTTTTTATTGACTGATTTGGCAATGTGCCATACATCAAATTGATAATGAAAGTTTGGAAACTGCTCTCACATTGCCTTGGCTATTGAAACATGCCTGTCAATGGCTATGAGGTCTATTTGCATTCCCCTCGATTGAAGATGTTCGACGGATTTTATTAAACCATGTCTCTCAATGGCCACAGAGGATTTACTTCGGGACACCTGCGCAATCTCTGAACTAACAATAAGTCTTGAAAGTGGCATGTGCATTACTTTGTTGAAAAACCGTGGCTATCACACTGTCCGTCTCCAGCTTCCCTGAAACCGTTTTCCAGAAAATGTGCTTTCAATTGCCATTTGTTCACTTTTCCAGGCTTGACTAATAGCAGGGAATAAGAATTCTCTTGATATTTGTAGTACTGTGTTTTAGCAAGGAACTGAACTCCCACAAATTGACAGAAACTCGACAACTTACTATAAATAGAGCCATTGAAAAGTAAAGCTGCTGAACATAGTAGATTTCTGGCTGGCACTTTGCCCAACATCGGTTGAGCGAACAATGAAAATGTTTCATGGAGGTGGGGACAGCTGTCTTGGATTTTCAGGTTAGTGCCTCGTAATACACGAGACACATGAACCAATGGCTGCCCGCATATTTTCCCCTTCAATGCATTGACACATTTCAGCATCAGTATAATCTCTACCAGGCAGCTGTCGGATACAATGTATGCCTGCTCCTTTATTAGCCAATCATCCTGAATGATTGTGGTTTCTGAGTCAACTGTGGTGGACAAATCGCCCAAAGTAGACAAACTGTAGTCGAGATCTTTGGCAAGTCCCTCGGTCAGTTGCATGGAAGCCTCAGTCTCTGTTAGTTCAGCTTGTGTTATTTGCACATGAATTGGAGAAACCATCAACATTGGATTTTTATTGGGTGGACTTTTTTTGCAGGTGTAGATTGTGTCAAGCAGTCAGCGAGGAATTCCAAACCATCTCCAGTATATTCAGTTTCATCTTGTCGAGTTCTCACATTGTAGCAATGGTCCAAGAACTCTTTGCTGGTCACATTCAATTCAGTTTCAGGCCATTGGGCATAAACATCTCAAGTCTGCTTATTGACAGGACCATGCTGTGCCTCAAATAGTAGTTGCTCCATGGTGAAATCTGTTTGGCAAGCGGCATCTTTGGTTCCATTTGTTGTCTGTGTCGTTATACTACTTTTCCTTCTGGGCCTCTAGGAGATGGGTTGTAAAACATGTTCAATGTATAGCACAAATACACTAGATAGCAAATTAAATACAAAAACATGTTATGAAGATAACACCAGCCAAAACACTTCTAGAAAACGAAATTGTTTGTTAGTTACCCTTGTTTTCTTGATTTTCTATGAAACCGTGGTCTTCCCTGTAACGACTGCACCAGCAAGCTGATCCGCCACCTCTGATCCATGTGCCTCCACTTTGAATTTCACACCTTGTGTATATTCCTTGAATAGAATATTAATTTAAAAAAAAGAAAAGTCAATAGTATTGGAAATTAATATCTTTCATAGCACACATTGCTTAAACACATAGCCTCGCAAACAGCGTACGTCACTTAGTCAAAATATACATTTCAAATTTCACCCCGATTGATGGCAAGTGTACTTGATCAGAGATCACTGTGTAAAACACACTGATTGTAATGTTGCCCTCAAAGATTTGCAATGTATTCTGCATTAGGGAAGAAGTGTAACATTAGAACTGAAATCAGAAAAGTTTGAAACACTACACGTTTATGTGAATGTCACTGTTTAATAGTATCCTATGTAGGATTTACTTTCTTTCATTCAAGGGAACTGTAAGTACGCATATATCATACGCTGGACCAGCTGCAAAGGATGATGTAATTGTAGTCGAAGTACCAGCATCCCCCTGTAACAGAGTACCTGTTTTAGTACGAAAACAGTAAAAAACGGAACTGAGACAATGGCTTGCAGACAAAGAGAAACCCATAAATGACATCTAGTGTAAACAACTGACTGGATCCATAAATGCATTCATATTATTTGAATTTTCCAAGTGAAATAAAATTACCTGATAGGCGCTTGAAGTTCTTGTTGACTCCTGAAAATAAATGGATGCAGAATCTTGCTCCTTCATTTTCAGTACATTGTCATCAAGTTGTAAAAGGGAAAATTAGATTTGCATTAGATATGTGGGAAAATCCAACTGTGGAGAATATAAACTTCGGCAAGTCTTTAGGGCTCACCATTGGTATACTGGACATGTCGGTGGTTTCGTCATTTGCGAGGGTCTGTGCTTCCGTCAGTATGCTTTCCTAAAAAAATGTACATGTCAAGCAAATGATTACAAAAACATTATGCTTCTTGTGAAGGGCACTATGGCATTGTTGTCCATGGTCATAATTACTTCATTTGAGGCTAAATACACCAGAGACAGATGTATAGTGAAATGTGGTATAGTTAAAATGTAATAAAATCTGGTACATATGCAAACTTTAGTAAGACACATTTACACCGAAAGCACCAATACGTTCACGGTGTTACCTGTTCAGTACCCCACTGCCTACAGCTAATTCATCATCCGGGACTCACCTGAGGCAGCGTGTGCATCAATAGAGTTGGAATTGTATTTGGAAGCCGTTTACGAAACATTCTGGCTCAATGCTTTTTTTTGTACTTTGATTGGTCGTACATATCATCTGTAAAGTGCAGGCTGCACATGGAGAATCAAATGGACATCAAGTCTCCGAAGACAGCCTGGGCTCTACTTTCAATCACATCTACCGCAAAACCATAATATCAAGCCCATCTTCCTATGAAATCAATATTAGGATTCTTGAAAATTCAATAAAATCTGTATAAAAAAGCATAAATAATTACAAAATAAGTGCTACTAAATGCATGATATTGATGTAATTATATCACAGTTTACTATGCAATGTTTGTTTTGGTCAAAGAAGCAAAACCTGTGTAGCGTAGTCGAATATTCACTGAGCTAACTATCATACAGAATTGATTGATGTAATGCAAATCATAACGTGTTACTCGTCCGTTGAATGTACTTTCATGCATCAAAAGGAAACATGCCTATAGACATTGTCCTTTAAAGATGCGATTCTATTACAATTGATACTGATGAAATTTGCTATATATCTAGATCATTATTTTAACATTAGACAATGGTAAAATAATGAGATGAAGGAATATTACACTTCTGGGTACATTAGGTCGAAATAGATAGAAATTTTGAGATCAGAAAGAGATGAACATAGTGAAGTTAATAAGTGACCTGCCCTTACCTTGACTAACAAACCATTAGATTCAGCAAGCAGGGGAGTAAGTAGCAGGAGAACAGGGAGCACGATCAAGAGTTGACTTCCAGTACTCATAGATGTTCACAGGTAGCACGATCAAGAGTTGAATTCCAGTGCTCCGAGATGTCCTCCAGATAAATATCAAGGGGTTTATAAAGGAATAGTAAAGTGGGTGTGAATGTGAATGTGTGACATGTTTCTGGTGGGGTCTGCAAGAGGGGAGCCTGGAGACACAGGGTCTGGGGAGGCCATGTGTCCAATGACCCCTGTGTGGAAGATACCTTTGAAGTGTAGATGGTGTTTGGCATCTTGGCCGTTCCCACCCTGCCACCCCCTTTGGGAGGGCACGGCCAAAGGTGCAAACTGCCATTGTAGTGGAGGGGGGATGGATGGGCATGAGGCGTGCAGAAAAGGCTTGGAACACTGCTGAAGGGAGACACACTTATGTGGATTGCAGGGACAGGGTCTACACGAGGGGAGCCTGGAGACACAGAGTCTGGGGAGGCCATGTGCACGATGGCCGCTGTGTGGAAGATACCTTTGAAGTATAGATGGTGTTTGGCACCTTAGCCGTTTCCACCCTGCAAGCCCCCTTGGGAGGGCACGGCCAAAGGTGCAAACTGCCATTCTGCCTTTGATAGAGGAGGGGGGATGGATGGGTATGAGGTGTGCAGAAAACTTCTGGAACACTGCTGAAGGGAAACACACTCATGCGGATTGCAGGGGTGAGTTCTGCAAGAGGGGAGCCTGGAGACACAAGGTCTGGGGAGGCCATGTGTACAATGGCCCCTGTGTAGAACATACCTTGGAACTGTACATGGTGTTTGGTACCTTGGCCATTTATAATGGAGGGGGGATGGATTGTTGCAGAGGATGTGAGTGTAAAAGGACACCAACCATTCTTTCAATTCTCTCATAGGCAAGTGAGCGTGTCCTTGATTCATTGAAAAATTGAAATAACTATTCATAAAAGCTCTTTTGTATTTTATTGTGTTGCTGATGTTGATGGCACAAATATACTACACATTGTATACTTTGGATTGCAGCCCAGTGTGGGAAAATCCCCTGTACTGGCCGCTGTCACTGGGGGATTTGGCACGAATGCCTCCAACGACACAGGCGGGTATTGCTCATTGCACGGGGTATCCAAGCCTCCCATGAAGCCACCATGAAAAGGAACGATAGGCCACCAGCCTGTACCACCTGTGGAAAGAAACATACATTGTTTTATACTTTGTAGCCATGGTTACACGTGACATTTTTTGCAAACTCAAAATCAAACTAGGCCAACCTTCAAAACGTTAAATAAGACAAGAGAACATCTAAGCACATAAAATAACAAACAAAAACGAAAGTGTGCGCTGTTGCATTCACATACCAATATGATTATTGCACAGAAAATGTATGGTTTGATAGACATGGCTATATCCATAGTCGTGCCTACAAGAACAACTAATAAAATAACGAAAGAGGTTGACGCGCCTATGCATGTCTACTTTACAGACACAGTTATAGAAAAGTACATTCATACGTAGTTGTTAGTCGTGGCAATGCATAAAAACTATTAATAATTTTTTATGTCCACTCCCCAAACTGCAAACAATTGTCCCTAACCCGTCTAGCCAGCCCTTTTTCACATGGTGCCTTGGGCTTTCTCCATTTCCTTTTTCAAACAGTGTCCGTTTACCTTGAAATATTGTCAACTATCTGCAGTGGTCTTAATGGTGGTCTATTTTATGTGGGGTGTAGATAGACTGGGTACCCACACCACATCATCATTACGTTTCTACCTGTGTGATTATTTTTTATTTCATGTTCCGCAAGTTAATTTATCCCACCATATCCTCCCTTGCTCTCCAAGTTTACTTAATCTATCACATCCATTCTATTGCAACTACCTAGTATAATCTCCCCTGTTTATTCTCACCCAATTTATATATCCCTGTTCATTAATTGTAGTGTTAGTTTGTAAGCCTTTTTATATTATTGTATATATTTTTAAATCCAACTTGGATATTTTTTTCCAATGACCCAATGATTTGTTTATGCAAAGGGAACAACACTGTAGTGTGCACAAATGTTGTATCTTATATTGTGTATATGATGCACTACATACCAGGGTAAAAAAAGATGTATTTAATTGTATTTCAGGTTGTGTCTTCTTTAACTAATTGTGTTTTTTTGCGGCTAGAAGAATACAAATGTATTTGAACTTGTCTACATCACCCAACCTAACCTCATCTTCTGTATCTCAACTACTGTGTATAATCTGCTCTCTTTATCATCATCCACCGTACATAACTCTATGAGTAGTCATATACTGTACTGACACCTTTTAACTATCATTGTATCACTACTGTCTCATTCATCATGCATATTCCATACTCAGATTTTGTTTAAAAAATCTTATAACTGTGACCATACACTAAAGGGGTGTGATTGGTGTATTCAGAATCACGCCTAGCAGCAGCAACGCATGGGATGTTTACCTGCAGTTACTCGAAACCCGCTCAGAGCGCAGCATTGCTAACCATTGGTATATGTGGCACCCTGTGCAGCCACGGCTAAAAAGCAGCAACTAGCATGGCATGCACTCTGTAGCCGCGGCTATACAAAATGACTTAAATATAGATAGATAGATAGATAGATAGATAGATAGATAGATAGATAGATAGATAGATAGATAGATAGATAGATAGATAGATATAGATATATGTGTGGGCAGTACTTTTATAAAGTGTTTTTTAGAAATATTGAGTGCAGTTTTTGTAAACAGATACCGTAACACTTTTAATACTTTTATTACTTAATAATACATATAAGTGTACACATTTTGAAAAGTTAAGTACACAGTTTATTTGAGGCGGATTTGGTTGTGGGTTTTATTTTTATTTTACTTTCAACACATGATACATCTTCTTCCTTAGCCCAATTATCTGAATTATTGTTGTCTGTGATTTGTCTTAAATTTTCAATGTCCTTTTTCATTGATTTAACTTCATTTTTAACATCTATTAATGGTAGTGTTATTTCTTTTAATGTATCCTTGATTAGTTTTGTGGGTAGTCCTTGTGGCGGTTCTTGCTTAATTCTTCATGATACTTCCATGACGTCTTCATCTGTTTTTCAACAATTGAAGATATAATACACTTAAAAATATTTTGTACATTTAAAAGTAGTTAAAAAAAGCTATCTTTGTTTGGTGACTGTTATGTGTTCCTTAAAATATTATCGATAATCACATTTTACATGAATATAAAGACTGGGTCCTTCTCTTGCGCATCTTCTTTTTTAATTTCTTCCCCCTAGCCATTCCAAGTAGATGGAAAACAATACTTCTTGACTTCTTGTTACCTCATATTTTAGAATAAGCAATGGAGGAAGATTACATGAGGAGAGAAGGTAAAGTTTGTTGTATTTAATTTCTGATTGGATGTTTATTATTTGTGTGGTGGGCAGCTGCCAATAGGATGTCAAGTACCTCAGATGCTGTCCAATTGTTGTAAATGTATTTCTTTTGAGTGATGTTTATATGTGTGAACAAAACTGTAGATTACATTGCATCATAATATTAATGGCCTAATTCACAGAAACACATTATAAAGGCAAAACCCCATTGGAACATGCTCTGTGAATAAGGGCCAAGGAGTCTTTCTATATAGTAAATGTGTATTGCCCGAGAGTGAGGTGTGCTTTTAGGAGATGGTCAGCCAGAGAGTAAACTATCGGTCACACTGAAATGAATTGTGACTGCACACACATTCCACAGGTACACCGCTGGTCAGTACTCTTGTCATGTCTCCTAAAGGGACACCTTCAGGTAGAATGTGTTAAGTCCAAATTAGCAAAATGCAACAATTCTTGACTACCACCAATACATACAAACAAAACACAGTCACATAGAACTGCGCCAGTTTTGTTTTCGGTCCTAACAACAGCCGACAAGGGAGAATGCAGAACACATAGAGACAGGATCTAACCCGAAAATTAAATATGTGTGGAGCAATAGACCAACAAAAGAAAACAATGCACAAGCCCTGATTTGAAAAAGGTGGCCACAGCCGAAACATGTGTCATCGTAAAGGGCAATCACATTACTTTTTCTTTATATTAAACCTCTGTGAAAAAACTAAACTGGCGCAGTTCTATGTGAGTGTGTTTTGTTTGTTTGATATTTTCAGTGTTTTATTTGGCTTTTTTAACCACCTCACTCAGCAAGATGCGGCAGTAAAGTTAAAAAACAGAGAAAAAATAAATTACTCTTTTGGAAATAACTGTAAGCAGAAAGACTCAAATAATCAGAAGTGGAAAAGTGTTGCCAAACAGACCAGCCCTACCAAAATCCAAAAGTGTGATTTATTACCACCAATACATGCTTGCGACCTGCCGGCATCACCCAATTAAGCTTCAATCATCCATGCAAACACCCACCCAGCCGGAATATTGTTACGTACCCCTTTACCCCTCACACATACAACCAATGGATATGTGACCTCATCATATGTGTAACGATGTAGATGGATGTGTACATGAAGTCCTGTAGATGTAGACTGCATACCGTGAATACCACTGTGAAACAAATGTTAATGAGGTGAATGTCTAAAATCCCATTTCATAGGCACAGTGCACATTCATTAGTAACAGATTAATGACATTTAAATCCATTGGTGTGAGCTGTACGGGATTTGTGAGAGGGCAGGTTGACAGTGAATGGCCCATGTGACAGCAACTGCACAAAACCCCCTCGCCCATGCATCTGCCCTAAGTTCACTTACGGGGTACATAGGAAATAACCTAGGCCATGTACAGTAATAATTCCATGTGCATGGTAGTCTTCTTAAATGAACACTGTACAGCCTGTGCCAACACGGAATGACCACAAAAATCATAAGTACCATTTCTCTTGCTCCCATGCAGGGGATGCCAGGTATCCCCTGATGGCATGGCTATTGACGCCCATCAGGCATCCCTACAACAGGCACGAAGAGGCTTACAACTGTGCACATGTACGCACTTGCTGCTCCATCGAGCAGACATTTTGCCTGTTGAAGTTCAAGTTCCGCTGCCTCAACAGATGTGGGGAGCCCTCATCTTCGGGCCAGAGAAGGTGGGGAAAATTGTGCTGGTATGTGCCACGCTGCACAACATGTGCATCCAGCGCAATGCCCCCTGGCCCCTGATATGGACATGCTGCCCCTAGAGGCTGAGGACGAGGATGAAGAAGATGGTGAAAATGCACTGCGCCACAATGCCAACGATGTACATGCCACACTGCAAGAATTAATGCAACACTACTTTTGATTAACTGTTACAGACACGGCACTGGACATGAATTACACTGGGCACTGGACATAAATCACACTGCGCATTGGACACTCTACTCCCATACTACTGACCCCACACCCTCTCCCCAACTATCCCTACTCCCCCTCCCCAAACATCCCAACACCCCCTCTCCAACTATCCCCACAACCACTCCCCAACTATCGCCACATCCCCTCCGCGACTACCCCTACATCCCCTTCCCAACTATCCCACACTCCCTCCCTGACTATCCCCACCACCTGCCCAACTATCCCAACTACTCCTCCCCAACTACTCCCTCAGCAAACGCACAAGAACCTTAACCTATTTTTGCCCCCTTTTGGCAGGAGGGGAATTCCCCTCTGGTGGGTGATTGAGCCACTGTGAATGACGCACAGGGCTGCTTTGTATTAAACTCATGGGTTTTGTGCTCGAGGATGGGGCCAGTGGGGTGACGATGTGGTGTTGTTCGGCAATTGACATGGTACCATTTCCCTCCCTCACACACTTCGCCATGTGGTACACCCCCTCCATGGCTCTGCCAAGCATTCGGGTGGTGTTCCGTGCGGTGTCCTGCATCTTCTGGCGCATGAGTTGTGCCTCAGTAAGGTACTGCTGCAACAACCCGTCCATTGCCTGCTGCTTTTCCTCCATCCTGGTGAGGTGCCCATCAATGTCACGTATTTGAACTAGTCCAGGTAGTGGCATGGGTGGTGGGCTCCGAGGGTCCATGGGACGGAATTACCGAAATTGACCTTTTACAATTGACCTTTTGCACAATTGACCTGATTATAGTGGTCCTAATTGACATACTGCACAATTGACCTTTATATTATTTTAGTTATTTTATATATGTATTGGGTTGATTTTGGATTATAAATAATATAAGGGGATTGGGTGGAAGGTTGCAGGGGGTTTTGAATTGGGTGGGGATTTCAGGTGGTTTCCTCCTACATGTATGTCCTAATTGACCTTCTAAATTAGGTCAATTCTCCCGAGGTCAATTCTCCTGAGGTCAATTGTGAAAAGGTCAATTAGTATACAAACCATGGGACTGAACATAGCTTCATCACCATAGCTATGGTCGTTCTATGCCCTTCACAATGCTGTTGGCTGCAGACCCTTGTGAAAGTGGTGCAGGTTCATCCTGGTGGTAGGTGGCCGGGAAAACAGGGTCATCCTGCTGGCTGTGGGCCAGGGAAACAGGTTCATCCTGCCGGCTGTGGGCCAGGGAAACAGGTTCATCCTGCTGGCTGTGAGCCAAGGAAACAAGTGTCTCCAGCTGGCGGGGGCTAGGTGGCTTGGAAGCAGGTGTCTCCTGCTGGCGGAGGGGCGGGGGGGCTTGCCAGCAGGTATCTCTTGCTGGTGGGGCTGCTTGGCAGCAGGTGTCTCTGGCTGGTGGGGGGACTTGGCAGCAGGTGTCTCCGGCTGGCAGGGGAGGGGGCTTGGCAGCAGGTGTCTCCAGCTGGCAGGGCTGCTTGGCAACAGGTGTCTCCTGCTGGCAGGGGGGCTGGCCCAAAGGTGTTGTTGCACGCTCTGGTCTGGTGGTGGATGTGCTCCTATCTTGACTCGAGGTGGTGGTTTGCCTGTGGCGGGGCCGTTCCCTGGTGCCCCTGGATGTGGTTGCATGTTCACTGTTATTGCCAGATGATGTGCCTGTGGGGGACAGTGAGGCAGGGCATCAGTGATAGGTGTGGATCCATACGACAGACATCAATGCTAGTACTTTCAGACTAATGTGCATTGTCATGGACATGGTGGAGGGCATGGCATGGTGCTCACATGCATGTGTGGGGGATGCAGTGTGGGTGCATGTTTGTTGTGCGGCCATGGTGTGCACAATATCTGTTGACTGGGGTACTGGTGTTTACCGGTTTGTGTGTTATGGGCATGCCACACAAAATGTGTGACATGTTAAGTTTGATTGTGTAACAAAAGTGTTTCACTTGTGACTGCTGACTATTGCTGTTGCTGCATTGATGGTGATTCAGCGTGGTGGGACATGGTGGGTGTGACAAGTGCGCCACATGTGTCATTTATGTGTGCACCTTGTCATGACATGCCTTTGCGCATGCGGTGGCACGGCGGTGAGGACACCAGATGGGCATTGTCTGGGTTATGTGTGTCTGTGTGCATGCAGATTATACTTGTGTGGGCAATCAAGTGGACATGTGGGGTCTGTCAGTGGTTTTTGTTTTCGGATTGCAGGCAAGTTCATTGTGCATGTGTGCAACGAGGTTGTCGGTGGGTGGAATGGCAGCATGGATCAGGTTCCACAAACTTGACATATTGTCCTGGTCATTTGCATTGGGGCTACAGGTGTGTGATGTGACTATGGGCTTACGGAGACTCAGCGGCATCATTGGATGTCACATCTCCTGCCTCTGCCTCTCCAACTCCCTCTATCGCCTCCATGTGCAAGACGGAGCTGCACTTCTCCTGCCACACCTGCAGTTTGATAGGGGATGGTACTCCCCCCTCCTGTGACCAGGCCCTGGCTGTGCTGTTCGGCAAGGAGGTTGTGCACACGGAGACGTAGGTCGTCCCATCTCTTTTTGCAGTCTTGCACAGTACATGGTGTTGTCCCCACCACTGAAACTTTATGGGTAACCTCCTCCCATATAGTCTTCTTTCATATTTGCGCTTGGCGCCGCAGATCTGTGCAAAAAGACTTCTTCCGAGTGCTCAACAAGGGTGTCAGCAAGCATGTTGAGTTCACGTTCACTGAACCTAGGCTTGCGGCGACCGGCTACAGGTTGCCTTGCAGACATTTCCCTCGGTATTGGTAGCTGCTCAGGTTTTGACTCACACTCCTGTGCACTGAGGATTGACATGGATTATGTTTATTTAATGGCCATTGGTGCATTTCCAGTTCCGGCGCGATGACATTATTTCTGGTGCCGGTAAAACCGGTACTGGTAACAACGGTTTTTAGTCAGAGTCAGAGTCATCGAGGATGCCGGTATAAGGGGTTATGGGGCCGTTATAGGCATGCCAGTGCTGCCGTTTGTGGCATGTCAGAATGTCCCGTAGAGCTGGTCATTTTGTTTTTTTACAGGCAAACTCGTAATGAGGCCCATTCTGCTTTGTGGCAGGCTTTAGTAGCCGCGGGTACAAACCAGCTGGTCCTAGCCGTGGCTACAGCTGTTTGTATTTTTGTGCAGTGATCATATTTGTACATGTTTTTCTGTTTGTATGTTCTCACCTCAAGGCATGTTTGATTTAAATCTGAAACCTTTGCAATATGTGTCTTTCAAAGTATGGAACATTTCTACATCTACCCTCGGTTATGAGATGTCTCCAAAGTGTAACCAGGGTTAATGCCAAGGCTATGTTTGTGTAATTACAAAAATAAATTTGGTTTTATTTAATTGTCTTTGTATATGTTCTACAAAGTAGTCTTTTAAAAGATTATTTTGGGGTTTATTGACTGTTATAGGTTGTAATAAAAATGTGATGGCCAATTGACTTGTTTGCTTTGCACAGTCCTCTTGTTGTGCTATTGATTTCTGAAAGCTATGAAAGTGACCTTCTTGTGAACTTTTGACATTCTGATTGCAGAACCCAAGGTGTGCAGATGTTATGATTTAGGTTATTGGGAAGATCAATTCACTCTTTGGAGCAGCTGAAGTTCAATGATTGTGTTTTTTATATATATTTCATGTATAATATGAATCGTTTTTTATATAAAATGTATAAAGTATGTTCAGGTATGTAATTTAGTATCATTTATTGGTATTAGTTGGAAAGTAGGGTTTTCCATATTTGATTTTAGTGTTTTCCAAAGAGTGTTCAAGCAGTTGTACATGTTATGATATAGTTATGTGTGAGAAATATATATTTTCAATTAAAGGTTCTTTCTCACTCTTTTGTTGAAGGATTTATTTGATAATTTTCTGATATTGTTGCTTTGGATTTTTTAAAATCTTTTTTTATTTGTTAACATAATGTGTTGTTTGTCTGTATTTAAGAAATACCTGATTAGAAGTCTTAGAAGTTATTTTTTAGGGAATAAAATGCATTTTAGTTTGAAGAAATAGGGTGTTTTATCTGAGTTTTGTTGCATTATGTACCTTAGCCATCCACAGTTTCCTCATTAAACATGTATGTGAAATTGAGTGCAGCATTTCTGTCTCAAATCTGAAAGTACATTACATCACAGCATTGCATTGAGAACACCCTGGGTACCATAATTTACAACATGATTGCACGCACATGTGCACAATGTGTTGTGAGAAACCTGAAGGTGTCTCACCTGCTAGTCCACGGGGATCTGTCATCCAGGTGGCCAGGAAAAGGCGATTGCTTTTTGATGCAGTTCCTGGCGTGGACCAGTGTGGGAGGATCAGCTGAATGAGGGGTCCCCAGGGAGTGGAAGTGGGACACCAGAGGGTGAGACGTGGTATCCCCTTCCCTGTAACACCTTTTCCCCATCCTACCAGGTAGGATACCTAGGAACTCAACCTCCCCTTTCCCAACACAAACACTTTTTCACGGACAGCTCACTGTGAGAGAAAACCGACTAACACCCGAGCCGTATACCCGACATGTTGGGGAGACTGATAGAAGACCGGTCTGTGAAAGGCGTATGTGATTAGCGTTGCAGATATAATTGAATATCCAAGGAGTGACTGAACTTTTGAAACCAAGGTAGATGCCATATACAGAGTGGTCCGGTGTCATGTGGGTGCTCATTTGAAGGTGTCTGTTAGGCATCCGACTGAGAGTATAAAATTGTGAACTGTGAAATCAAAGTGGTCTAGCAACGGGTCAAGCCAAATCATGTGCACTCTCGAAAGTCTACGATGGCGAATATGAACTGTAATTGGTCTGAACCGCACTGAGGGAGATTAATTGTTTAAAAGGGATCTGTGCCCGGCTGAGGGGGACCCGGTGTGAACCATGAGTCACCAGAGAGAAGATATTCTATAAGCATTGAAGAAGAGGATCTGAGCCCGGAAGAGGGGGATCAAATCTAACGATTGTGGTAGAATAGTGATATAAGCCCAGCTGAGGGTGATGCAGGTGAAGAGTAATTATTCTGACTTCAATGTTTGTAAAGGAACTTTTTGTTGTTTTGATACATCAGGTCCTCTGATGAAGAGACTTTGATAACTTAAGAGACTTGGGCACAGAAGGCCCTGATGTCGATAATGGAACTGTGTCTTCATGCAGAAGAAGGCCAAGAGTGTGCTTTGCTTGAGTGAAGCGCCTTGTCCCATGCTGAAAACACGGGGAAGGGAGGCCAACGGCCTGAACATCCTGACTTATCATTTTCTGAAGACTTTTTTTCTTTTTCATGAATCATTTCCCCACACTATTTGTAAATTAGCTGTAAGGATTGGTAATAGCTTTTTTAGTATAGGCCCTTTTATTTTGACAAGACTCCCTTAGGACTACGCTATTATATTGGATGGTCGTAGCTTGCTCCCATCTTTATATTTAGGTTTAGATAGGCATTTATCGCACCCTTGATAAAGTTCAATAAACACCCTTGAACTGTGGTCACTTGTGTCTGTTTTATGTTGATACCATGCCCACATTACAGTGTGCACTAGTCAGAATGAATAAAATATTGGTAGTACTTCATAAAGAATAGTAATGCTGGGATCCACTTGGGTACCATACTATGTGATCACATATGCTGTTACTCAAAGCACAGACATAGGAAGAAGTGAAATTAATCCGGGTGCATAGCACACCCTATCATCAAACAAGCAACATATCTTTCCCCTTGAAAAATATTGCAGCTATGTATGTGCTTCGTAGTTGGATATCAAGCTCTTCCCTGTGAGCCTATATTAATGACTCTCTATTGTGGAAGTGTTTGAAAGTGGCCTTAAATATGAGAAGACCTATGATGGAGTGCAGCTGATCAATGTTAATTTGGTTATAATGTTGGCAAATGATATTTTGCTTATTGGTGGTAATTCATGTATTCTGCCAGTTTACAGGGAAAGTTATTCACCACTGGTAAGTTCCCAGTGAACATTTCCTCCCTTGCAAAGGGGTTTGGGAATTGTACTCTGAAGTTATGGCTATATTATCTCAGGTGCTACTAAAGTCTTTTGGTGTTTCAGGCCAAATGCACCAGGTAAATGGTTTCTGACAAAATGTGAAACAAAGTGAAGGAGGTGAATTCACAGTGGCTAAGGCTTCATCATTTGAATGTAATCTTTTTTGCAGTAATCCATCAAAATGTGCTTGCGTCTTTTGTATAGGTATGAGCTTTCAAATCCCATTGTGTGTGCATACCTTTCACGCCATATGTGTATGATTTATCATGAATTAGCTGGGGTGCCTGGCATTGCCCTGTCCTGATCAAGTGATGTCTCATGTGCTCTGGAGGATGTTGCTCATGTCCTCTTGTTGGCAAGTCTTGCTTCAGTTTGTTCTGGTGTCTCATTTGCCCTGGAGGATGTTGTCCTTGTCTTCATGTCAGCGAGTCTTGCTTCAATTTGCGGTGGCATCTAATTTGCCCTGGAAAGTTGCTCTTTTACTCTGGTCGGCAAGTCGTGTTGCTGTTTGTTGTTATGTTTCATAAGTTCTTGATATTGATTTTCGCTTTGCATCAGATGGAGATTTTCCAAGTGATGTTCTTTTTTTGTGCAGCATGTTTCAGTCACTTAATGGCTTCAGCGCATTTGTGAAAATGTCCAAGAAAGATTGATTGATTGTGCTATCTTTTCGTGAATGAACTTAAGTGAACTGTAACCTTGCCATTTCGCAATGGAAAAATAATATTTTTTTTCACTTCCCTATAAAAATGCTTTAGTTAACACTTTCGAACTATATACATTAGTAATACATTTCAATAATAACCAACACATTGAACATTTTGCTTCAGACACTTTTCCAACTTGTGCCTCCTTCTAGTACCTACTGTAGTGAATCGGGGTGAGCATTAGTAAATGAGGGTATCTACGGAGTAACTTTTTTGCATCCAAACATAGACATAAATCTTGCCCCAGACAAATGAGGAATCCATGCAAAATTTAGTAGCAGTGGGTTCAACTGTGTTGATTTGTACAGCTGGACAAACATACACACACACACATTCACTTTTTTTGTTGCATGTAACTTTTTTGCATCCAAACATAGACATAAATCTTGCCCCAGACAAATGAGGAATCCATGAAAAATTTGGTAGACGTGGGTTCAACAGTGTGGATTTGTATAGCTAGACAAACATACACACCTCAAAGAAATGGTCACTGTGGTCTATAAGATTGGCTCACGTTTCATTGGTATACGGAATGTTGTGGTAGTGAAAGAGATGTGCATGGAAGTTGCTTTGTTGGAAATTTAATTGTGCAGTATGCAAAAATATTCCTGAAAACTTTAATCATCACAAAAACACACTACTTTTCAAAGGTTCTCAAACTGTTGAATACGTTGCAGCTAACCCTCATGTGTCTCAGGCTCTATTAAACGTCCCAGAAGTCCCTTAAGCAACATGGTTTCTCCCACAGAGTCCAGTCACTCTTTAAGGTTCTTCAGTTTTTCCATAGGGTTCAGCCACTGATTACATTTGCTGAGTGCTTTTGCAGGACAAAGTCGCCCTTCTAGATGTGTGGCTTTTCCCACAGAGCCCAGAGACCAATTACATTTGATATTTAATGTATGTAGAAATGGGCGTATGTGTTAAATATGTGCAGATAACTAGCATTAGAATGGTCTCAGTAGTGACATTTCTGATTATGTAAAAGACACCCCAAATGATTTTTTGGTAGAATTTGCCAAAAAAACAGGTACACTATGGGTCTCAAGATTACACTGTAGTGCACAGTTAACAGTTTGTGTATTTTACAAGACTAGATGTATATATAATAATTCTATTTTTTTGCTTTCAGCATTTTTCTAAGATGCCTCCAACAAAGCACCAACGTGCTTGAAGGAAGGGTCATATTTAGGGAAGTAAGGTTTCAAAATATAATATTTAAAAAAGCAGTGTTCTCAAATATGTACATATAAATAGTGCAACTAATACAACAATACTTGTTATTGACAATACTTTTGAAAATGTGCAGTCCCCCTCGCCTACTCATAGAGCAGAATTTATGCGTTTGAGATTTAATCTCTGGCCAACCAAAGATTTCATGGAAACGTGGACTAATACCTTGAGAAACAAATTTTTTGCTGGTTTTGTAAAGAGGCTAATCAACCAGAGACTATACGCCACTTGATATCTGAATCTGTCTCATTACAAATGAAACGGGAACAGCATTTTTATAAAACTTTACATAATTATGTAAATTTGTCAGCGGAAACAATGTGGTGGATGGTCTATGGAGGTAGCATTATAACACTGAGAACTGCCACTATTGCCTTTCTAAGTGAGCTAAAGTTGCATGAGGAACGAGACTGAGACACATCTTTTTGTTTTTTATGCGTATTTAATTGACTGGTTTTATGTAAATTTTATATATTCCAATGTTAGGATGTTTTATGATGAATTTGTAATTTGGGTGTAAGGATGTTTTACTCTTTTGACTCTTTTGATAATATTGTGTAATATTGTAAAGCTGATTAAGTTCAGTTAAATCAATAAAAAATAAAAAAAATGTTTTTTAAATGTTGTTTAAATAACTTAGCAATAATCACTCCTCGTATTCAGATTGGGCCCTGTACAACAATAATACAGTGGACATGCATTATTTCAGCACCCAGACATGCATATTTGGTGTGCATGGTTGGTATGCGTATTTGGTGGTATTTTGGTGAGCATTATTCCCTTGTTTTATTGGTGGCCCCAATGTCCAGAATCCCTTATCTTTGCTTAGATTTTTCGTGTAATCACTAGAGAGACCTCAGGCCTACATTTCAGGAATACCACATTTTCAGTGTTAGTGTTAGTGTGCCACCATGGGCAATCTCACTGACTTATTTACGACAGAGAGCTATATGTGGTAATTTCCACTACCTTATATACGGTAGGGAATTATGTCCAGAGAGGCTCTCTTCCCGTTGGCTCATGTACCTCCAACAAGCTATGCTACAATCACTCACAACTGTTCATACTGAATCTGATCATGCAAAATGACAATTGCACTGTTTAAAAATCTCCCCTCATCAGCACTGTATTGGTAAATAGAAGACACACCACCCGTCTGCTTTCAAATATTTTTCTGTATTATAAAAGTTGCATTTAAACACGATCTCACTCTTTACAGAAATAACTAAAACAGCACAGTAACAGCTTTGTCTATGACACACTGCAAAGAGAGTGGCGGAGAACAGAACTCAAATTGCAACATTAGCATTTGATTAAGGCATGCACAGGAATCCTACACTGACTGCATATTCTCGTACACACTAAGCTCCCACACTTATGTAATTACCTTATCTGTTCAGTGAAGTTTTCCTTAGCTGTTCTCTTTCTGAGTGTGGCTCCCTTGAAGATTAACCCCAGTAAAAAGGATCGCCTTTCCTTCTCAAACCGGGGTCATTGCCTGGAATTCTCAGCTTTTGCAGATAGGAATGCTTCAACCAGGAAAAGGTCTTCCTCCCAGCTCTGCCAAATCTTGACTGCCTTTTTTCTTCCTCAAACTCCCCCCAGCAAAAACCTGATCACTCCCTCTAGCATGATACTTGCTATGACGCTGCTCCAATCAGAATTAATCACGCCATCTCCTCCTTCTCTACACAATGGCTCATTTTTATAGTAATACTTTGTAACCAACTGATTTCCTGTTCTTTCGAGCCCATTTGCTTCCTGTAGTTATATGGACAGGGCAGCAGAGAGAACAGAAAAAAAAAAATGGATGTGCGTTTAAAAGTTCACTTTCAGAATAGGCCTAATTCTGCAGTGGAGACACATTTTTATTAGTGGATTATGTTTCATTAGTCAGGTTAGTTATAATTTATGTTAGTTGTTATTTTCAAATGTGTCTCTCGCACCATAGGCATTTCAGGTGAAAAATAGTGTGCATTTTTGAATGTGCACGTGTGCTTTTAACTGTAAAAATAGATTTGCATCTTATATGTTAAAATCGTTTTTGACTGAATGGCCTGTCTTTCCTTGTTAATCTGGTAACACATATAGCAATGCACCGCACCCTTGTGGTGGTGCTGCAAAAAAAAAAATTGCTACCTGTGCAGTAGTGCTGTACTCTGTGCTGTTTGCTACCTGTGTAGTAGTGCTGTACTCTGTGCTGTAACACGCCAAATATCCTTACATACCCTCCTTTTGTTTTTAGAACTTGGCTATAATCCAAGCCAATTCCTAAAAACAATTTGTTCTCTCTTTTTTTTTTTTTTTTACAATATAGCAATCCAACAAAATGAATATTCATGTGCATCAATGAAAAATTTGCAATCAACACAGTATTCATCTGAGTTCATTAGTTTACAAAATGTTCTACATTTGCCTACTCAGTTGAAGTGGCATTACTTTAAGTTTAGATTTTCCAAGTCAATTAAAAACAAAGAAATAAAACAACTAACTAAAATAAATAATTAATATAACAAATTAAAATAAATAATTAAAATAATAAATACGTGGAACTCCATATGTCAGGACTCTTGTCCGCTTCTGATATGTCCCGACCAGCGATGTTATTCGGTTCATTCGAGTACACTTTCATCTTGGCAATCTTAGGTCCATAGAAGTCATCTTTTTCAGCATTCTGGTTATCTTGTCTTCACCTCCACCTGGAGGCAGGCATCTTTTGGTCTTCATCCAGGGGACTCCAGGACTCCATCGTCTCTCCCGTGGGCTCTGATCCCGGAACCTCCGACCAAATAATGTTAATTTTCTAAATTAAATAGAAAATAAACAAATTAAGTACATAGCATAATACTAACTTCATCCTTTTGCCAAAAATAAAACATGCTTGGTAAAAATATTTCTTTTTTTTTTAAATGAAACACAAGTTAAAAGAAAACAAGCACACATAAACAGCATTCAATCTTTAATACATTTTCTCTCTGCACACCAACCATGAGCTTCCGTTATATGTGCATTTATTTATTTATTTATTTATCTATTTTATATTATATATTTTTACATATACTACAGTGTTTATGTACCATCATAACAATCAACTTTTTTAACTTCTTTGTCACTGCCTCCTGATTACACCCATTTATTTTCTCTTTTTGTGTTCAAGGGACTTTATCTGTTTCTACATGCTCAAGCTGCCTGATCTCATGTCTGGGATGGCATGGTTTGATTTGATTTACATGGACAAACTGCTCTATTGCTGTTTCACCTTCATTTTTCAAAATTGTATACACTACAGGAGAGACCTTATCTATAATTCGAAATGGCCCCTGCCAGGCTGCTAGAAATTTAGAATTTTTCTGTTTACTTTTTCCAAAATGAAACTTGTACACCTGATCCCCTACACTGTATTCCTTTACTGATGTCTTTTTGTCATAATAAGACTTTTCACTGTCAGCGGCTCTTTCCAGATTTCTCTGCACAAAAGCAAATGCATGTTGCAAATGCCTCCTCAGTTCATCAATATATTCATGAACTGTGGATGCACTCACAAGAGTTTGCTCATGTGTTCTGTATAGTAGGTGTTGTGGTAACACCATTTTCCTACCTGTTAATACCTCATGGGGGCTAACACCTGTTGCTTTGGCAGGAGTCGACCTGATTGCCATCAAAAACAACGGTAAACGTAAATCCCAGCTCGAACCTGCTTCTGCCACAAATTTCTTTAAAATATCTACAACAGACCTATTGCTTCTTTCAACTGTACCTGAAGACGCCGCCCGATATGCGATATGTAGTTTCCTTTTCACACCTAGTATTTGCCATACCTTACTCATTAGAGTACTTGTGAAATGACTTCCTCTGTCTGACTCAATTCTTTGTGGCAACCCAAACCTTGAGAACACATGGTTCACCAGCAATGTGGCTGCTGTTTGCGCACTCAATCCACTTCGACATCAAACATACCACACTCAAAATATAACGGTGTCCCCTGCTCGACCTTTTTAAAGGACCTACATAGTCTATTTGCAAATCTGACCATGGGAGAGTTAGGCCTCTTTTCATCAATGGTGCTCTATGCATTGGTGAAGCAGGTTTAAATTGGGCGCATACTAGACATCCTCTAGTATATAATTCCACATCTTGGGACATATGTGGCCAGTAAGCATAATCTTTTAGTATTTCTAATGTTTTTTGTGAACCTCTATGGCCTGCGGTTATGGCATCATGTGCATGGTGTAGCATTAGTCCTCTGAATGAAAGGGGTACTACCCACTGTACTTGCCCTGTTATGGACTCTCTAATCATGAGTCCATCCTGTAATCTAATTCGTGTCTTGTTCTTTAATAACACCCTCAACTCTTCTTTTCCCATACAATCATTTTCTGTTAAAGGATTTTGTTCGGGGTCTATCAAATGATTATAATAGATTCCCAAAATTTGATCATTCTTTTGTGCCTCAATCAAATCTTGGTCTGGCGTGTCATGACTCCACTGCACCACCGGTTGATCTACCTCCTTTGGTGCTTTAGAACGTGTGACCGCATCAATTTGTATTTCACCTATTAAATAATCAATAGGTAGCAATTCTCCCATCAAAGCCCCAATCTTAGCCAGGTGGTCTGCCTTATCATTTCCCTCCTTATCGCTCCTGGTGTTTTTAAATGCCCACGAATTTTTCTCCAGTATATTGTTAACTCATTCTCTGACACCAATTTGTCTATGGCTTGTATCATTTTTCCATGCTTAAGTGGCTTTTTGTTATATGTAACCATGCCTCTTGCTTTCCAACCAGGCAAATACTCCACAAAGCTATTCCGTGCATAGTCAGAATCAGTCACCAGGACAATTTCACTGAACTTTTTATCAACTGCAGTAGCAATTGCTTTATAAATGGCTGCCAATTCCGCCACCTGACTGCTCCTATCTCCAATCCTCATCCCTATACTGGGGACACCTTCACATTTCAACCAGACATTTCCTATTCCTGCCACTAACTGTTTATTACTGTCATTTTCAATGTGAAAAGCACAACCATCCACATATACAGTTGGCAAATCCTTGCATGTTTTTTCATCAAAAGCTTTGTGTGGTGATCGTTCAAATTCCTGCAAACTAGTTTCCACTTCCATTTCATTTGGTATTTGTTCAGCTGCAAAGTCATGTAAGTCAGCTAACCCTTGAGCAATTGGGCTCTTTTTATTTTGTCCATATCTCACTTCTACGGGAAAACCTTGTAAAGCCAGCGTCCATGAAGTGATTCTGGATTGTGCTAGATTGCCTGATCTAATTCTTTTACTCTCTAAAAACTGCAAAGGTTGATGATTTGTTTCAATAATTACCTTTTCTCCCTGAACAATGGGGCGGAAATGTTGTAGCGCCCACACAGTGGTTAATAGGGCCTTTTCACATTCATTAAATTTCATTTCAACTTGGGAAAATGCCTTACTTGCATATGCAATGGTTTTGTGATTCAAATCGTGTTTTTGTGATAACACTGCTGACATACAATGTTCAGAAAAACCTATTTCTATAAAGAAATCCCTGTCCTTTATGGGGTATGCTAAACATGGTGCTTTTACAAGACATTCCTTTAATTTAGCCACTGCATCAGACTGCCCTCTTTCCCATTTCCAGGGAGTATTCAGTTTAAGCAGTTTAGTCAATGGTTGAGTGATTTCTGCATAATTTTCAATGAACTTTCTGTTATAGCCTGTCATCCCTAATAAACTTTTCACTCCTTTCACATTTTTAGGATCTTTTAATCTTTGTATGGCCTCTATTTTCTTCTTTTGTGGATTTAGCCCATGTTCAGTCACTTCATGCCCTAGAAAGTTCACTTTTTTCTTGCACCATTGTGCTTTTTGCAAAGATACTTTGGCGCCTGCTTTCTGCAATTGGCCAAGTACATGTCTTATTTCATCAAAATGGCTTTTCAAACTTTCATTTTTTATCAGGACATCGTCCACATAAACTATTGTTCCTCTTTCCGCTGCATCCGGCATGGCCTTTCTCAAAAATATGCCAAATTCACTCCCACTATTGATGTACCCGAACGGAGCTCTAAGCCAGGCATATTGAGTCCTGTCGAATGTAAAGGAAAATAAATGTTGTATCTCTTCTGCCAATGGCACGCACCAATATCCAGAGGTGAGATCTAATGTGGTAAATACATTTGAACCATGTATCTGAGCTAGGCCCTGATCAATGAATGGCAGTGGCCATCTAGATATTGGTACTCTTTTATTTAACTCTCTCAAGTCTGCACATAGCCGCCATTGACCATTTGGCTTCAATACACCTAAAATAGGTGTATTGGATGTGCTATGAATGGGCCTGATGATTCCCTGTGATTCCAAATTTTTAATAATCTCTGCCAATGATTCTAAACATGCCAGCGGTAGTCTATACTGGCGTACAAACACTGGGTTTCTGCTACACCCTTCTGGTAGTGTGGCCACATGTAAATCAGTTAAACCACAGTCATAAGCATCTTTTGCAAATACATCCTTAAACTCCATAAATATTTCCCTCAGGTTGTCCCTATCCTTATCGCTTTCACATGCATCCGCTAAGGAGACCTGCTCTTCTACCATTTTTGAAAATTCTGGAAAATCTTCTGGTAAGGGAATCTCGACGCTTTCTTCTAACTGTGTGGCTGTGTCTTTTTGTAAAGCTGCCACTTTTAAATATTTTGGCATATCAGCTTCCACTTCAATGGGCTGATTTTCTGTTTCATTTTCATTTAAATTAAATATTATGCAATCCTCTTGATGGCAGCACACCGTCTCATTTGAATCATAAGGATACACAGAATGAATTTTAAATATTCCTTTGGGCTGAGAGTCCAGGTGTTCTGGCAACTCGCCCTTGGCATCTACATATTTTTCAGGAATATTCCCAATCACCATGTTATTTAAATCTGCCGTATAATGTGATTTTTGTATGGCCATTCCTAATGGGGAGTTTTCCTCTAAATGAATATCCTGACAACCTTTATTATTTACCATGATTTTTACAGATCCCTCACCAATGTCTACCAATGGAATGTATTCATAATCCAGGCCTTGCTGTTTTATGGACTCATTCAGGCATACAAATGCATCAGAGCCTTTCATCTGCTGTCCATTTTTGCATTTCAGTGTTATTGCAAACTCTTTCGTAAATGCAGGAATAATAGTATTTTTCCTCATTTGTAATTCGATTGCATAAGGAACCAGTTGTGCACAATGATAAGCCCTTCTTTTGTCTTCAAATTCAGGTGCCGGACCACCTAGGCGTGACCATATTTTTTGATTAAGGAAATCTAACACCATACACATTCTGTGCATGATGTCATTTCCCATGTAAAATTCATTTTGTGCTCCACTCACTATCCATACATTATGGTAAATTGTTTTCTGCCCAATGCTAATTTTAAGCATGCATCTGCCTGCAATTCGATTTTCAAAGTCTGGACTGTCCAACCCAGAAACATATTGGTTTTTAATCCTAAATTTCGGGATTTCTTCCCTTTCCATTATTTTTTGCAACAATTTCTCATTAATGAAACTCCTTTCATGTTCAAGCGCTAAAGTGGCTTTTATTGTTTTAAGATAATCATTTATACCAACATGAACCCATGGTTGCTCATCTTCCATGTGTATTTCTGCCAGAGTGGTAATGTGTTTTTCTGAATCTGTTTTAGGAGCAATATTCTGTTTGCACGTTTTCTCTTTTAGATAAAAACATAATGTGTGCTCATCTATGGCAGTCTGCCAATCTTTCCTTGGGTCCAAGTATATTTGTACAGGTAGTTTTTCATTGTCGCTCTGCATTTTGTCTTCACACATTAATATGACAGTGACACTAGGTATGCAGCTATTCTGGAGATATACCTCCACAGCATCATTTGTTTTGGCAACGGTGTGACATTCATTTATATTGCTGTTTTGTGATTTTAGTTTCTTAGACCTCAATGGTTTTTTGGTTAAGGACCACAGAACTCCATTCACCCCATCTATGAGAGGAGACAATCTTTTCAGGCAATCAGTCCCCATCAGAAATGGAATTTCACAAATAGATGTGATCAATACCTCTTGTTTCATTCTGTGCTTTCCTATTTTTATGTCAACCTCAGTTACACCTATGATGGGAACCTCCTCCCCATTAAAGTTATGCACTGGGCCTTGATTTTCCTTCACTGTGATCTGACTCTGTGGAGGTCTCCCTTCATTGATACTCTTTACCAGCTCCTTGGACATAATTGTGGCCTGTGCGCCAGTGTCAATCATAGCAAAGGTGTGGCATTTTTCTTCTACAGTGATGGGTGCATAATATCTGTCCTCAACTTCCTCTAATACACATAAGAAATGTGAATTCTTACTGATTTCAGGGCTCACCTTTCTCAGGTCTTTTTCACTTTTGGCTAAGCACATTGGTAAATGAAAAGACATTTTTCCCTCCTTTTTACCCATTTCTGTGCGAGAGATTTTATTCATTTCTCCATGTTCAGAGGTTTTTTGGAGTGTGGCCACTGTTCGCCCATCCATCTGGGTAACATCAGAGACCACATTACAATCCTCCAACTGAACATGTGTAACAACATCATTCAGCAATTTGTCATTTTTTAATTCTGTGCATTTGCGATCATTTAGTGTGATACCAGCCCTTTCAGCCTCTTCAAAACTATGTGGCTCAAAGAATTCTTCAGGTGATTGACTTGTACCCTCCTTGTGAGTATTTCCTTTTTCTGTCTGTGTTTGGTCATTGTTTTGCTTGCCCAGGGAAGGAGCTATGGCATCCCCACTTACTCCCTGTTCACTGGTATTCCCCATGCATGAGTCATTTTTCTTAAATCTGTCCCTTTGTTCTTTTGGAATTCCTAATGTTTCTTTTTCATTTGTGCAAATCTTTACTGTTTTATTTAGCTCTAAGTTAAACCGTACCTCTTTTTTAGAAGTATTTGCACTTTCTGTCACAATTTCATTTACTGGTACTTTCATTTTTAATCCATTAGGCATCTCAGAGTCGTTATGCAAAATTATATCAGAGCAATCTGTCATTTTGGCACTGCAGTTATCATGAGTACTTAGTCACTTTTCGGAAGCCCCCCGGTCATTGCTATGGCCATCAGCCCCCTCTTTGGAAGGTTGTTTTTGCGCTGTATAGAGCTTTCCTATTTGCTCAGCTAACATTTTCACTAGGGCCTCAAGGCACTGGAACCTTTCCATCTCTCTAGGATCCTCTTTCTGTGGCCTAGGTCGATTTTGGTTGTTTTCCCCCTGATTGGATCTATTCTGATACCTCTCAGGTGATTGATGTCGGTTGGGATGGTTTCTGAACTCTTGATTCATTTGTGGAGGGGAGCGGGTTGCACCCATCCTTTGATTATAGTCCCCTGGTGGGGAATCATTGTACTGGCGTGGACTGTAGTTCACGTTTTGCCTCATGTCCTGTCTCTCAGATTGTGGGTACTGGCCCCTATGTTGATTTCCATTATCAGTAAATCGATCCACATATCGGGGCCTATCCTGATTACCATATATCATGGTGCTGGGATCAAATCTGCTCTGTGTCCCCAATGACTGGTAGGGACCATCATTTCTTTGATCTTGATTTTGTCTCTGGTTATTGTTCATACCTGCCATATCAGGCCGATATCCTACCCGGGGTCTGTCCCCTAAATACCTAGGGCTGATGTAGCTCTCTCTATTACTAGGATCATGTGATTGGAACATTGGTACAGGAAATGGCGATCTTTGTTGATTACCCCTTTGTTCAGGTGTCACATTATTTTTACCTTGGCTTTGAGCAGACTCAAGGGACATTTTGGCTGACCTGATTTCCATTACTGTGGCTGAGGGTTCTTTAGATTTAGGTCTAGTATCTTTCATTTTATCACTTTCTCTACCCTGACAATAGAGTACCTCATATAGTTTTGTGCTTTGATGTACAATCCATTCAAGGGACTTGTCACGGTCAAATTCACGGACCAATTGGGATATGATGTCTTTCTGTAGCCCATAGAAGTATGCAGTTTTAAACTCATTGGAATTTGAGTCAAAAGATACATCAAAGCGAGAAAATGCTCTTTTTAAGTCTTGTAAAAATTGGCGAGGGGATATATTAGGTCCAGCAGTAATTGTGTACGCGACTTTCTTTGCCTCCTGCAATGACTGAAAAGGAGAAAAATGACGCCTAATTTCTTTTTCAAACTCCAGCCATGTCATATTCTGCTGTTCATTTAATCCCCTTATGATGCTGGCCGTCGGGGCATCTAAAGTTAAATGAAAATATTGTCTGTACTGTTCCTTAGGTATCTGGAGTGCTTTAAAAATGTCATGCACCGCTTCTAAGTGATCCTCAATGCAGCATTCACCTCCCTTTTTAAATGGTTTGATCAGGGCTTTAATGGATTTCATTATTTTTATAGGGCTACTTGTTGCAATGCATGGAATTGCACTATTTTGTGATTCAATCCTGTTTTCAGGTGTATGAGATTGGTGGCTGCCCCCAATGGGAGTATCAGATCCCCCAAGGGCGCTGCAACCAAGTTCAGTCACCGGCCCAGTCACTGGAGCACTAGCTCTTTGGGCAGAGCTAGAATTCACCTCCACTCCATTGAATGTGGTACCCTGCCGCCTCTCCTGGGACCTGGGAATGCACATTTGCTGTTCTAAGTCCTTACACTTTTTAAGGAGTCTGGTTGCTTCATTTTGCACATAATTATTTTCATCACTCATTTTATTAATCACCTCCTGCATGTCGCACATTTGCATTTGGCATTCATTGAACTCTTTATTTCTCTTGTCTCTTTCTTGAATCATTTTAATCATTTCTTGTTCTGCACTCTGGAGATCACCTTCTTTTTCACAATGTTCTTTTTGTAAAATCTGCATTTCTGAAACAACCTCATCTTTATCCTGCCTAATGTGATCCACTAAGGCTTTTAAGTGTGCCAATTCTTGCTCACTATCTTCAAATTGTTTCTTGCTTTTGGATAACTGAGTATCAAAGTCTCTGCATTTTAATTGCATGTCTTTTTGGCATGCATCCAATTCTGCTCTCAACATTTCCTGATTTTTACTTGCCCCCTCTAATTCAGTCTTTAACCTGTTAATTAGCTGAGTATCATTCTCTTGCATTCGCAGAGACTTGTTTAAAATAAACCATATTTTGCCGCATAGCCGTATTAAACAGTCTTTCTCTGCACTTTTATCGGCTGCATTCAATAATCTTGTAAGGCAGACCTGAATTATGCTGCCTTCTGCAAAAATATTGTCTAATTTTTCTTTCTGCACCTCACCCTGAATGCGGTTACTCCATTCCAACGTGCTATTCGATGACCAATTCCCATGTGCAAACAACTTTGCCTCTAAATATTGCACTAGATCTGAGAATGTGGTTTCCCTTTGTGACATTCTGAAATTCGTTTTTAGTGGCACACTGCTATTATAAAATGGGTTCCCTTTAATGTGCAAATGGCAGTGTGAGACACGCTTGCCACGCCCAGTAGGTACTCTATGATCACTTTCCCGGCCTGCAACGCACCATAAATATGTAGTATATTTTGTGGAGATTTGGGGCCTGACGGTATTTTATTACCGCCGAAATAAACTTAGCAATAATCACTCCTCGTATTCAGATTGGGCCCTGTACAACAATAATACAGTGGACATGCATTATTTCAGCACCCAGACATGCATATTTGGTGTGCATGGTTGGTATGCGTATTTGGTGGTATTTTGGTGAGCATTATTCCCTTGTTTTATTGGTGGCCCCAATGTCCAGAATCCCTTATCTTTGCTTAGATTTTTCGTGTAATCACTAGAGAGACCTCAGGCCTACATTTCAGGAATACCACATTTTCAGTGTTAGTGTTAGTGTGCCACCATGGGCAATCTCACTGACTTATTTACGACAGAGAGCTATATGTGGTAATTTCCACTACCTTATATACGGTAGGGAATTATGTCCAGAGAGGCTCTCTTCCCGTTGGCTCATGTACCTCCAACAAGCTATGCTACAATCACTCACAACTGTTCATACTGAATCTGATCATGCAAAATGACAATTGCACTGTTTAAAAATCTCCCCTCATCAGCACTGTATTGGTAAATAGAAGACACACCACCCGTCTGCTTTCAAATATTTTTCTGTATTATAAAAGTTGCATTTAAACACGATCTCACTCTTTACAGAAATAACTAAAACAGCACAGTAACAGCTTTGTCTATGACACACTGCAAAGAGAGTGGCGGAGAACAGAACTCAAATTGCAACATTAGCATTTGATTAAGGCATGCACAGGAATCCTACACTGACTGCATATTCTCGTACACACTAAGCTCCCACACTTATGTAATTACCTTATCTGTTCAGTGAAGTTTTCTTTAGCTGTTCTCTTTCTGAGTGTGGCTCCCTTGAAGATTAACCCCAGTAAAAAGGATCGCCTTTCCTTCTCAAACCGGGGTCATTGCCTGGAATTCTCAGCTTTTGCAGATAGGAATGCTCCAACCAGGAAAAGGTCTTCCTCCCAGCTCTGCCAAATCTTGACTGCCTTTTTTCTTCCTCAAACTCCCCCCAGCAAAAACCTGATCACTCCCTCTAGCATAATACTTGCTATGACGCTGCTCCAATCAGAATTAATCACGCCATCTCCTCCTTCTCTACACAATGGCTCATTTTTATAGTAATACTTTGTAACCAACTGATTTCCTGTTCTTTCGAGCCCATTTGCTTCCTGTAGTTATATGGACAGGGCAGCAGAGAGAACAGAAAAAAAAAATGGATGTGCGTTTAAAAGTTCACTTTCAGAATAGGCCTAATTCTGCAGTGGAGACACATTTTTATTAGTGGATTATGTTTCATTAGTCAGGTTAGTTATAATTTATGTTAGTTGTTATTTTCAAATGTGTCTCTCGCACCATAGGCATTTCAGGTGAAAAATAGTGTGCATTTTTGAATGTGCACGTGTGCTTTTAACTGTAAAAATAGATTTGCATTTTATATGTTAAAATCGTTTTTGACTGAATGGCCTGTCTTTCCTTGTTAATCTGGTAACACATATAGCAATGCACCGCACCCTTGTGGTGGTGCTGCAAAAAAAAAAAATTGCTACCTGTGCAGTAGTGCTGTACTCTGTGCTGTTTGCTACCTGTGTAGTAGTGCTGTACTCTGTGCTGTAACACGCCAAATATCCTTACAGAAACAAATTTTTTGCTGGTTTTGTAAAGAGGCTAATCAACCAGAGACTATACGCCACTTGATATCTGAATCTGTCTCATTACAAATGAAACGGGAACAGCATTTTTATAAAACTTTACATAATTATGTAAATTTGTCAGCGGAAACAATGTGGTGGATGGTCTATGGAGGTAGCATTATAACACTGAGAACTGCCACTATTGCCTTTCTAAGTGAGCTAAAGTTGCATGAGGAACGAGACTGAGACACATCTTTTTGTTTTTTATGCGTATTTAATTGACTGGTTTTATGTCAATTTTATATATTCCAATGTTAGGATGTTTTATGATTAATTTGTAATTTGGGTGTAAGGATGTTTTACTCTTTTGACTCTTTTGATAATATTGTGTAATATTGTAAAGCTGATTAGGTTCAGTTAAATCAATAAAAAATAAAAAAAATCTGATGGGAAATGTGCCAACTCTACAAATTAATGGAACCCAGAATATGTTTTGTGAAAGTAATAAGAGAACACATTTATCAAAATCTGTTGATTTAGTAAACAAAAAAAAACACATTAGAAGAAAAGAAAGCACATGTGCTATCAATTTGAAATTGAGGAATAAAGAAATATATAGGAAAATGTTCTACTCTTAGAGTTTTTACAAATCTTTGGAGAAGTGTGAAACCAAAATCTAGATGTGTTCTAAAGCTTTTTTTGCAAAAGAAAAAAGTAATAATTAAGAAAACTTTTCATAGGCAAAGAAAATTGTTTATTTTTCCATTTAATAAACTTAAGATGTTACTTAAGATGACTATACCATTGCATAGAAATATAGAAACCGTTAATGTACTTACACGTGACAACTTTTGTGACGTGTTTGGCAGAGATTGGAAGCACACTTCTTGTATAGAAAGATGTTTTAATGAGGAGAGTTACATTTAAGGAAAGAATGTGCTCCTTGCTATTCAGGAGAGTGGATGTGGCTATGAAGTCCAAAACGGTGTAATTTTCTAAAAAGAAGAAATCCTAAGGTCTGATAATACAGAAATTGAAAGTTTAGGTCTGTCTACAATAAAACCTAAAAAGCAAAGTGAGGTTTGGATGTGCAATTTTCTTTTTGCAATATTAATATGTTTTCTTGTAATGTCTTAAAGAGGCTTTTACAAGTTTTACACAAAAACAATAATGTTCAAAGACAGATCAAGATGCTACAGAGAATAGATGAATCTGAAGTTTGTAAAAAAACAGGAGTACTAGCTCACTCTTTAGCTTTTCATGATAAATTTAGATGTAAGTGTCGGTTTCATCATATACGGATGCTCGCTGCACATCATACTAAAATTAGTATCTTCTAGTTAAGCTATAGGAGTGCAAGACACATGTCTCTTGCACTTTTAAATCAAACACTTCTGAATGGAACTGTAGAAGGTTTAGTTTCTACACTGCAAAAGATAAATATAATGCATAGATGAAACACCTACAGGAAGTGGAAATGATGATCCTCTGCTTTCAGAGGATCTGATTTCTCAACAGTATTAAAAAGTATTGCAATGTTTGAGTTGTTTTCTACTGAAAGACCTGACATTGTTTGCGTATCTTGTCGATGCATTTTTAGAAGTCTCAAGGTCAACTAGTGTACATTGAGGAGAAAATGTAGAAGAATGATTTGACACAAGTGAAGAACTCTATATAGACACTTTGTTGGGTTTTATAATAAAACAAGTATTCCTCCAAGAAGTGTCTTGAATGACATGGTAATGCCTGATATCCCTGTTGTGTTTCACAAATTGAACATGTTTGAAGTTATTACATTACAAATTGTTCATCCTTTCCAAGTTATTGTTAGATTGCAAACAAAGATGTCAAACCTGCCTAAAAATCATAAGTGCAAGCTGTGAGAGGCAAGGTTGTGTATTTACCTCTCAATTTGGAAGAAAAAAGTCATCACTGTAGGAGTGAAGGGTGACATTGCAGATTCTTTGTTTCAGTAAATGGCATTGCCACAAAAGATAATTTTTGGCAACAGCTTATACATATTGGAAATGTGAAAAACACATTGGTGTTTCTATTGGTGTTTCTATTGATTTATACAAAGTAATTCTGACTGTACCAGACTTGTCAATGCTAGATGTTGAGTCTACAAACAAAAGCAGTGAAGTTCGGTTCCAACAACTATCTGTTGCAGAAGGGAATAGTTTATATGAACATTACACTATTCATCCTCTACACACACATCAAGTCATGGGCGACAGTTTCGAATTATCTCAAATGAAAGCCATGACAATTGAACCTATCAGTGTCTGGGAAAAGACATTAGAAGCTTGCAGCTTCCCTATGCTTTTTGCTACTGGAGAAGGAGGCAGATTGTATGATCGGAAGATTCCAATTTCTTCTTCAGATTATCGTTCTATAAGAATGTATTATGAAGACTGTAAAAGCTCACTCCCCTTCTTATACGTGCAAATACAAAATGAATATGACACACCCCAATGGGGAATGAGACTAAGAGAACAGGCTGCAAGAGTTAGGTTTTGTTTATGTAAAATTGGCATCCAGAGAACTCTGCTGCCCGAGAGCGCTCTGTCAAACAATACACTTACAATTGATTAGATGGGCAAAAAGCATCATCAGTGATGTCAGATACGAATGTACAAAAGTTCATTATGATTGGACACAAGACTACAATGTATAGGTTCCTTTAGGTGCTGCTGCTTGGTTGGCGGGAGGGTGAGCGTCACAAGGTCCATCTGTCTGTGTCCAGGTGGGGTGAGGGTCAGGTCGCAGTGAGATAGGGCGGGCCCTACCTAAGCTAACATGAAATACTACCATTAGACATGCACTAAATAATGGTTACTACAAAGCCTTTGAGTACATTATCATAAACCTATAAATCGCATATATAAAATCACAGCATCACTCATTGGGACTTATATTAAGTCTTGGTCCTAAAGTCTTGGTCAGTGAGATAACATCGATGGTGGGGTGGGTCCAGGTGCCTCAAAAGAGGCTATAAGGCATTCTGACATTTGTTAGTTCTAGGGTACAATATACTGTGACAGAGGTCTGATGTTAGTTGGGGGCACACTGGGGGTGGGCTTCACAGTAGGGTCACACGTCTGTTACATCAAGAGAATACCTTACGAGAGCACTGGGTTATAGTGGCAGTAATTTTCCAACAGCGGGGGTAAGAGGGCACAGGCAGGATTTTGGAGACGGATGGGCTAAAAGTCATGTTTCAGGCCGGTTCACACACAGGACAGTGATCTCAGAGGAAGAATGAAATGTTACATTGGTGTATTTGTTTCAATTATCTCCGGATCATGCGTGAGAAACAGAGCTGCAAAGCTTTCAGACAGAGTTAGAAAAGGTGGGGGCAATGAGCGTTGTGTGCACAGTGCTGCAGAGGGGGGAGAAGCCTTTTTGCATGATCGCAGTAAGGCCTAATCTAAAGATGGAGTTGAGGGTACACAAAATGGAAGCCAAGTGTCCCGCACAACAACCCTGCATCTGCCACTGTCAGTGTGCAAGCGAGCAATTGAAGCATCTCCCATTATTGTATGAGCAAGTGGTTTACATCGTTCTGAATGTATGAGGGGGGACTAAACGACCCCTCACTCCCACACATTCCCCCCTTTCATTACATCTAAAGTAACAAACTAATTCTTATTATCATTCTCCCTCCGATAATACTCATCCTCTGCTACAGCTTCTTCCCATGCTGGAGTGCCCTTTATTGGCATCCAAGCCCTACAGACACCTCTTAGGCTCTGCCCTCTCCTTGTCTATTCATCAGGTGTGCATGTCATGTATATGCCCCCATCCCCAATCAGATCCACCCACACCTCCCTGTACCATTGCAATTCCCGTGGTTCCTTAATTGTGGTGTGATATAGGTTGTCTACCCTGTCCCCATGCTGGTGATACATAGCTGTCAAGCGATACTTTGGTGGGTTTGACTCCCCAGTTTGTATTTGTGCGTCTATCATGGCTGCTACCGTTGTCGGTTTGCCCATTGTTACCATCATCAGCTTTGAACTAGGCATGGATTTTGCACAGCATCGTATGCCCAACTGCCACACACAGAAATATAGCAAAAGAAGAACGACTACTGGAACAAAAATGTTCATCATACTGCTGAACCAGGAGGGTATCCAGTTGAACATGTTGTCGGACTAGTTGCTTGGCTCTATACCACTTCCTTCTGCATTTTCTCCCCCAGGTTGTGTACTGACGAGATGACGTGGGAAAGGGTCCCGTTATCCCCTTCTTCAGAAGGTACGAATGTACAGCATGCGTGCCCAATTTATCAACAAATACCGCCGTTCATTGCTTTGAGAAGGTCTAGGACGTACCGGTTCTGCATTGTCATTAGGCGAAAGGCGCACAGTTCCACTTTGATCACGTTGAACCCTTCTTCAGTGTCATTGGCCAGTTGGATCAGTTCCCAGCGGATGATCTGCAGCCATTTGGCATTTGTACGTGCCTGAAGTCCTGGCGCCAAGAGGGAGGCAAAGAACATTTCAGTTGAATTATGGGATGGTGATCGTTTTGTTGCATTTTCTATTGGAACCCATTTGTGCCTTCCCCTTGCCATGGAAACAAAGCTCATGCAGTGTTTCTCTCTAGGTTTTGATGGGTTTCTCAAGTGCAGTAACCCATGTGAGCTTTGCAATGTGCTGGGACCAGATGGGAGCACAAGTTTCTTTGACCCATTGAAAGTTTTCTTCAGTCAAGCCTCGTAATGCTTCTGCTTTGCATGTGATTTTTTCGTCTTGCCTCTTGTTTTCTTCGAACCTTGTCCCTCTGTTAACAAAAAGGGTTCTTTGATGCAAATCACTCCTTGAGGCTTGCTCATGCAGGTTCTTTCGTTCTGTAGCATTTCTATTGTAACTTTGTGTGATTGGAAGGTGCTCTGAATTCTACATAATACGAGATTAATTAAGCATTGGGCATCCAACAAGGGCACTTCTTGAGGTATGAGTATTTTAGGTGTGCCTGAAGCATGCGGTATGAGAGATCAGACATAGCAGCTCACATTTGTGGCTTGTTTTGCTGTTGCACTCATGTCTGAGCACCATTTGTTGAACTGATCTGGGTGTCATGGGTCTTCCATTTCATCTAGTCCCAGGCCATGGTAAACATCATAAATTTTCCCTCCCGCCCCCCTTTTCCATCTCCTCCTCCCCCCTTCCTTGTTATTTGTCATTTTCACTCCTCTTTTATAATTTATGGGAAAGACATCTGCCCATGTCGTGTCACTGAATTCACTAGCAACTTGCCAGGATTGCGTTACTGGAGTGTCTTGTGTACTTACAGTGTTAGGATGAAAGTGCACTACAGTGCCTTGTGAGGTAGGTTCTGTGGTTGTGTACACATCAGTATTCATCAGATCAGGCTCACTATCCCAGGAGTAGTCCCCATCATACTGATTGGTCTCATTAAGTTAACTTCTTTCTGTAGAGGAAGGAGAGAAAAGTGTGGTTTTGGCGGTTCGATTTTTATACAATGTGGTAAGATTGTTGTTTGCAGGGCCATTATGTTTCCACATGGTTGTAACTCCAGCCTATATGAGGGTCGATCCTTCCCATATCAGTTTTTCCCCACTACCCCCCTCTTTCATATCCTTAATTATAAAAGCCACCATCCAGAACCATGCAGCAAAAAATAACATCACAAAAAACAATATTGCAGAAAATTTGAGTCCTCATTCCAGGTTGTACCACATATTAATTCTGCTTTCTACCCTATTGCTATCTACATTTGTGTCGTTGTTAGTGAGGGCCCTCCTTTCTGGCATGTTTCCACCTGAAGGGGCGATATAAAAGTGTTGAGGACAATGAATATATAATAAATCATTTCTTTCATTACTGTCTTTTCCATTCACATCACATTTATTTTTTACTTTTTCTCTTATTTTAATTATAATACTTTCACTTTCAACAATCTTATTCTAATTCATTAATTTTAATGTTCACTGAAGTAAATATACACTCTTTTGTAATAAGAGATAGAGAGAGAGAGGGAGAGAGTTAGAGAGAGGGAGAGGGAGAGAGAGAGGGAGAGAGAGAGAGAGAGCTATATGTTTTTTCGGTTTATAGTCATAATGTCGAAAAAAAAATGTCGACAGACAAAAATGTCGAAAAAAAAATGTCGAAAATAATAATGTCGACATCCTATACTTATAATGTAAAAAGTCATTTTTTCGAAAAAAAAATGTCGACATTTTTTTTTTTGACATTATGACTATAAACCCTTAAAATTATCAACACCTCACCCAACACCCCCCTGCCACCCCCCCCACACCCCCCAACCACCCTTTCACCCCTCATACTCAACACATACCAATTATTTATTTATTTATTTATTTATGTATTCAATAAATAAATAACCTAAAAAAGGATCATTTACTATGGGGGGGGTCCCCCCCCAACCCCCCCTCACCTAACACCCCCCTGCCACCCCCCCACACCCCCCCAACCACCCTTTCACCCCTCATACTCAACACATACCAATTATTTATTTATTTATTTATTTATTCAATAATTAAATAAATAAAAATTGTATTTACTATGGGGGGTCCCCCCCCAACCCCCCCTCACCCAACACCCCCCTGCCACCCCCCCCACACCCCCCCAACCACCCCTCATACTCAACACATCATATATATATTTATTTATTTATTTATGCATACACTAAATTAAATTTCGAAAAAATATCGAAAAATGTCGACATTTTTGTTTGTCGACATTATTGTTTTTCGACATTAATTTGTCGACATTTTGACTGTCGACATTATTGATGTCGACATTATGACTGCACACCGTTTTTTCTTTTATATATATATATATAAACCATAACTATGTCATTTTTCCCTTATCATGCATTTTCACTAGTAAACCCTATTCAGTTGTCGGTTTTATTGTTTTGCATTTCGCAAATCTGTATTTTAGCCATTTGCAACCTCGTTGCCTTCATCTTGCTCATTCTGAGGGGTTGCACTATCGTGTGCTCTTCTCACATCTGATAGATGCGCCCAATATTTCAACCCCTTTACTTTAACCACGGTTGGTGTACAATATATGACCTCGTAGGGTCCATGAAATCTCAGAGAGTTCCATCTCTGCACAAAACTTCTCACATACACATTTTCCCCTGGCATCAATTTTCCCGTTGGGCTGTCCTGCGCAGGCATGGTAGTATCTGTCTGTATGTCTTGTGTAAATGCGGGTGCGATCTGGCTTGCTATGCTGTGCACTGCGCGGGTCAGTTTGGTGAGGTATTCCCTAATTTTGTCCCCCAGCACTGTTGCAGCTCTGTGAGCATCAGATGCTCTTCTTACTGGGGAGAGTGGCGTATGAATGTGCTGTCCCGTCACTATTTCGTGCGGGCTCAAATGATGGTTCTTGCTTGGATGTGTTCATAGTTGGAACAGTACTAGGGGCAATCAATACACCCAATTTTTCTTGAGGGTGTTACACAATTTGGACAGCTTGCTTTTAAGCAGGCCGTTGATCTTTTCTATGAATCCGTACACCTGCGGGTGATAAATCGAACATCATTTATGCTTTACACCCAACAATGTTGTTACTTCCTTGAAAAGATCATTTACAAAGTGTGTGCCGTTATCCGACCTTATGACGTCACATATGCCCCAGCTTGAGAAAACCTCCCGTACCAAGAACTTGGCAGTACACTTCGCGTCTGGGTAGGGACATGGTCCAGATTCCACTCACATTGAGAATGGACAAACTATTACAATCAGATATCTTGCTCCATTGCATCTTTCCCCCATATCCGCATAATCAATGTGGAGCTCTCTAAACGGCCCCACAGGATGCGGTAGTGTTCCTCTCAGTGTTCTAAGAGTCATTCCTGAACTGTATGTTTGACATGTTGTGCACTCTACTGTGAATTTTGACAAATGTTCCTGCAAATTTGGGACAAACCAATGTTCCTGTATTTCGGCTGCAATGTGCTGTTTAGTCACATGTGTCGGGTAGTGCAGTTGTTGAAATGCTATCTCGAATGATTCCACAGGCATCACTACCTTCCCTGTTAGTTCCTGTCACCATTTCAAATCTGTCGGTGACTGTTTACATCCTCTTTTTACCCATAATTCTTGTTCTTCTACAGGTGCACGTTTTTGCAGTTCTAGAATTTGGGCAAGTGGGGTATGGCTGTATCCTTCCTCTGTTGTATCTGTAAGGGATGTTTTTACGATGCACTCCACTGCTTGGGGGATATTGAAATAAGCTGCTTCTTTTGCGGCGGCATCTGCTGCAGCGTTCCCCAATGAGATTGCATCCGTGTTATTGGTATCTGCTTGGCACTTCACCAATGCTACCACTGACGGTTCTGCTAATGCTTCTATTATCTTATTCAACAGGGCTGCATGCTGTACTGGTGAACCATCTGCTCTTCTAAACCCTCTTCGCTGCCAACGTGATAATCCTGAGTGCACTGTTGTTGTTGCATATGCTGAGTCAGAGCATATTGTCACTGCACAGCCTTTGGCTGTATGTAGTGCTTCAATTGGCGCTATTAGTTCTGATGCCTGCGCTAAATAATATGAGGGGAGGCATTTTTGCACAATCACTTCATACTCCTATTCCTCCATTCTTACCACCGCTGCCCCACCATGTTTTTCACCTGTCTCACTGTCTATTGATGCTGACCCATCTACAAAGTATATTTCTCCCTCTTCTAGGGCATTTTCATTTGCTTTAGGAATGTCATCTTCTTCTGCTTCGTACGTAGCACAATCGTGTACTGTATGTCTTCTACAGTGCATGGTTCTGTGATAAATATGGCTGGATTAACTGTCTTGCACCTCACTACGAGAACGTTTGGGCTTGAAATTATTATTTTGTATGCTGTTGCCCTTTGTGTGGTAAGAGTGCTGTTCGACCTCTCTAAAATGTCAAACAGTGAATGTTCTGCGTATAGTGTCACTGAGCAACCCATCAAGATGGTGGCACTTTTTTCTATTGCGAAGGCCGCTGCAACGAGAGCCTGTTCGCATGTGAAGTGGCCCTGCATTACTGAATCTAGAGTACTGCTGTAATAGGCCAATGATGTTTTTTGTGTTAAAACTGCTATCATTAAAATTCCATTACAGTGGGAAAACAGGTAGAATTCTCGATCAAAATCAGGGTTCGCTAAAACTGGTGCGTGCGTAATAGGGTCTTTCAATTTGAAATATTGTGTCCTCATTTCGTCTGTCCATTTTAATGGGACATTATGCTTTTGCGCTTCTTTTAATGCCTGTAACAGTGGGCGTGTGTACACTGCATAAACAAGTATCCAGGCACGGTAGTAAATGCAGATGCCAAGACATTTTTGCATGTCCTTCACTGTCTTTGATATCATCAGGTGGCATATTGCAGCTGCTCTATCTGGTAAAATTCTCTTACCATCTTTTCAGCTGTCCTAAATAGAGCACCTCGGCTAGGCAATATTGCAGCTTACCTTTGTCCACCTTGTATCCTTTCATGGCTAGTAAATTTAACAATGCTATAGAATCTGTTCTGCATTGTTCTTCATTTTGACTGCAGATGAGTAAATATTCCATGTGTATTATTGTGCTCTCTACATCAATGTTACCAAGATCTTTGTGCAATATTCTATTTAAAATGCTTGAGCTTTCACAATACCCTTGTGGTAACCTACGATGCTCATATCTGTTGCCCCATAGGGTGAACGCTGTGAGATACTGACAGCTTGGGTCAAGTGGTATCGAGAAGTAGGCATTCTTCAAATCCACTACTGTGAAACAAGTGGCATCTTTAGGTATGCTACATAAAATTGATGCAGGAATAGGCACTAATGGAAATTCTTACTGTATGACGTCATTAAGTGGGCGTAGGTCTTGGATCATCCTCCATGCACCGCCCCTTGCTTTTTTATTCGGAAAAATTGCAGTGTTACATGGTGAATTGGATGGCACTATGATCCCTTGTTGCAGTAATGCATTTATTGTTTCTCTTTATTCCTTCCTCTGGCTCCCTTGATAGTGGGTATTGTTTTACTCTAGGAGGTATTGCACCTGGTTTCAGTTTTATTTTGATGGGCTTCACCTCTTGTAATAGTCCTTCATCATGGGGGCCTGTGCTCCATATTTCTGGCAGTACTTTTTCCATATCTTCCTCAAATATAGTGGGTGGCACATTAACACTAGCCATGAGAGGGTTATGTATTTCTCTATGTTGGATCATGATGTCACATGGTACACTTATTTCCCTTATTATTTCCCCATCACTCGCATTGTCAGTTAACAATTCTTCATCAGTTAAGTCCCGCAACATTATATTTGGGTCTATGCACAGCACTGTTCTCCATTCGCAACCATGTGTGTCCAGTCCTATTACTGCAATACCTTTACTCAAAACCTGTACCCCTTCCAGATCGATAGACAAAATTGTGCCTGGTACAACATCTGTATTCACAATTGGTGAAAGACAAAGTCTGATGGCACCTTCCATTCTTTTCTTGTTATTTTCGGCACTAATCTGGCAAGTACCCTTATTCCTTATATGAACATGTCCATGTCTATGGGCACCCCTCTCACAGCTATTTCATTAGTCATGGTGCTTATCATCAACATTGCCCTTACTGGGCACACTCCTGGGGAGGAACATACTATTCCCCGCTCAGTAAAGGATATGGTCATGTTCAATTTACTCAAGAGGTCTCTCCCCAACAAATTTATTGGCGCGGCTTTGTGATATAGTAGAGGTGCTCGCACCATTTTCCCCCCACCGTTATGTCAAGATCTTTTGTGTAAGGAACTTTTAAAATAGCCGTAGAGAACACTTGCGTTTCCAAATTTTTTCCCGAGAGCGGGACCCGGCCTTCCATGTGACACGATTTTTCAGCCCCCGAGTCCACCATAAAGATGAACTGTTTGTTGCCTATCTCTGCTCCCACTAGTGGTTGCTCTTCTGCATGTAGGGTAGTGGATAGGACTGGACACCCAAGTCCTTTCTGTGGGCTGTCCTAATCTGCATAAGTCTCCATTCCTGGAACGGAGAATACATTGTCCCCCACTACTGCTGCGCCGCAAAAAGATGCCGGCGTGCCATTTGCAGACGTTGTAAATAAGTTGGTGTTCGCATATCCCATAGTGTTCTGCCTTGCCATTTCTTGTTGCATACCTCTCTGCTGTGGTTGTTGTCTTTGTTGTATTTGTGGTTCTCTTTGCTGTGGTTCATCATAACATTGTTCTTTCTGCCCACTCCTTCCCATAGTTAACCCATAGGGACTGCCTGGGTGTGGATGACAATACGGCTGCTCGTTTACCATGGGGGGCTGTCCTTGATAATAACCCATTGGTCGCATTCTGCTCTCCCTTGAAAAATTGCCCCACCACCTGCAATTCCAACATGACCCTTGTGGTCCTGCCTTCATCCCTGGCCCACCAAATCCTCTGCTGCCCATTCCTCTCAATCCCCCTCTTGGTCCTCAATACCCACCTCATCCTCTAGCGGGCCTTCATTGCCACTGGGACCCCCGTACTGCTTCTCTCCGTCCCATTGCTCCTGTCCATTTGCACCCCAAGTTGCGGCCACCCTTGCTGGTGTATTTCCTGACCCCTCCTCTCCTTTCCCTTGTCTGTCAGTAGATGTTGTGGCATTCATTGCCGCAACCTTTACTAATTTATTTTGTACTAACTTTGCTCCTCCTGCCAACCTTCTCTGTGCTATCCCTTTTTCTCTCTCTTTGATCCTCCTACAGTGGTGCACGATTATACTCTGAATCTCTGGCCAACCTTGGCTTCATTCCCAGCTATTTTATCCAAGGCCTTCTGTACCTCCTTCGGGAGCCCTTTTTTAATTATAAAATAGAACAAGGCTGTGGATTGGTCCCACGCCATGCCCATTTCAGATCTCCACAGGTCTTGCACCCGAAGGATGAATTGCGTAGGCTCCTCCTCTTCTCCCATAGTGCATTGCATTGTACAGGAGGGCGGAGAATCCTCTGACGGGCCCATAGGTCAGAGCTCACCCTCTAGTACCTGTAAGACAGGATAGCTGCACCATGTGAGGAATGGGGGTGCAGGATTGACTTACTCCACTTCAATAAGGACAACTCAATAGTTTGGCAAAGGGAAGTCCGTTTAATGACAAGTGCAAAAAAAGGGGAAACAAATGGTAATCATCAATGATGCGATCTCCTGTCTCGCTTCAACTCCCAAATTCTTCATTCAGACAGCAACTTTTATGGGTAAATTCATCATCAGTTGACATGCAAAACTCATAAGTTTGGCATGCAATTCTATTGGTTGGAAAGGTAACTTAAGTATAGGTGCTCTAACTGTATATCGTAACAGAGCATGCGGATTGGATAGCTCTTATCGGGTGGGCGTCTATGCCCATCCCACTACATCACTCGTGATAGACTTCACTACAACTATGACGCCTTATTGGTTCTATCAGCTATAAGACCCTAGATTATTTGAACCATTGTGATTGGGGGGGTTACACCCCTAGGCATAAATCTCCACTTTAATTAGTGGAGATTATGCAGAATGGACACCCAGATGCGGAGTGCCCCACGATTCACCCTGCCTCCCTTCCATCAATCAGTACCTTTAGGGCTATGTGTCAATTAGTTGGCTAGGCATGGCCTCGGGATAGCTTCTTATCAGGAAAGGTTATGGCATCCTGGGTTCGGTACGTCTGCGCCCTTGGCTGGTCACGTGTCTGTTCACCATGTATCTGCTTCCTTTTCCTGTTATTCGCGTATTTGATTCTTCCATAGCCTCGCCACCTGCATGGGGCCTCCTTATCTTGACCTTCACTGGCTGCTATGCTTCTGAAGTTTCGATTCTTCAAAGTGGCCGCTCTCCTCCCTTCCTGGAGTTGACCTCGAATTCCCAGGCATTGAGCTGGTTCTTACTGAGTTTCGATTCCGCTTTTCCCTTTGGCTTTGGCTGGAATATGAATCGTGGCCTTGCTAGTCCCTTGCAGCCTGGGCTCAATTCAATTAACAAAATGGAGTTGCACGTGTATAGCATGCTTTTATTGAGGTAGATATATACTTGGCGCATGCGGCTCTATTCTTCTACTAAGCATTGCAAGCAGTACCGTTTTTCTTTGCTTCTTGCGTTCCAAGCCTATTCGCATGCATTCAGTTAGTCGCATATTTTCATCTTACTTCATGGTTACGTTTCTGTGTGCTAACATTGTTTCTTCTTATATGTCCATTACATCGTTACTCTTTGTTTTTAGTCCTTGTGTGTCAGGTTTTCGTTTGTTGTTTGTGTTCATTTCTTGTCACCATCTGCTCTCCATTAAGGCTCTCTGGGTCTCTTCAAGGACTGTTTGTAAGTAATCCTCATTTCGTATCAGCGGCTGGTGTGGTTGTCTCAGTGGGTACCTTGCAGCCCACAGTTGTCTGGTTATTGGCACTTTAATAGGTATACATGTTCCTCTGATGGGTACTGAACAGAGCCCCACCGTGGCTCTCTGTTGGTTCATTTGCTCCTTATATGTCACATACCTTGGCGAGTATGCTTCTGGTCTTTCGACCTGGGTGGCTGGAGTGCAGGCCATATTTGGGACCTCCTCTACACACACCCCTCTGGTCGGTTTATCAACCACTTTTTCTTCTTCCTTTAGATTATTCTTGCTTGGTTCTTTCATATCCAATTCTTCGTTATCTGGGTTTGGACATGATGATGTGAACATGTGCATCTTTGGAGTCCATATTTTTATCACTCCTTTCAAACTTCCTGTTGTTTTTACGTGTTTGTCTTTGTTCCAGGTCATTAGCTGGCATTGCCCATGTGGGCTACAGTAAATCCATTTCCCTTCATACCTTCTTCGTTTTCTGGGTTATGCAAACTTTGTTCCTTCTGGCGCAAATTCGCTGACCTTCACAAAATGTATTTTTCTTCATTTGTTAGGTCTCTGGGCTTCCATCCTGGTTCGACATCGACCATCATTTACATCCCATTGGCTTTCTTCGCAGTTTTCTGGCATTGTGTTACAATTATCTTTATAACACAAAATCCCAGTAGTATCATTACTAGCAGGGCACCCAGAATTTTGAACATGTCTGCCATCCATTGTGGGACCCATAGAAACAGTGTTCCAAACCAGCTGTCATCATCGACTTCGTCAGTTTCTTTGATCATCTGATTCTGCAGATCTGCCAGCATACTTATGGCTTCTGTTAAGGTTCCATTTTCTTCATCATGTGAAGGTTTAAACGTGCAACATGATTCTCTGATTTTTGTGCAAACACCTCCATCCATTGCTCTGATCATGTCAAGTACATATCTGTTCTGGTGGGTCATCAATCGGATTGCCCTCAGTTCTTCTTTGATTGCGTTGAATCCTTATATGGTAGTGTTGATGGTCTGCAATAACTCCCATCTGGTTATCTGCAACCATTTAGCGTTCACTCCTATTTGGATTTGCGGCAAGAGCATTGTTGTGAATACTGTTGAGGTGAGGCTAAACAGCCTGTGCTCGTATGGCATTGCATGGAATGCTTCTTCTGATTTAGCAGAAAAGTAATTCTCTCTTTTCATCCGGGATACCAGTTCCACAGACATCCTCTTCCTTAGGCGAGCATCTGCTTTTGGGAAACTGTCAATGTTCAGGTGACTTTTTGGGATCACTAGTGCAGGAACGTATGCCTCCCCAGTTTTTCGGCAGTCTTATGTATGTTTTGGATCCACACGCCCTAATGGTCCATAATGACTGCGGTCCCTTGCATCATTCCTGGGGCTTCGAAGATTCGTCTGCAGTTTTGATTCTCTCCCATCTTCCTTGTGCCATTGTTTCTGAAGCACAGTTTCGGGTTTTCTAACGGTACTATTTGCAAGGGTCCTCCTCTGTCTTCGAACCATGTCAGCAGCCTTACCAATTTCGGCCATAGTGGTTTGCATAACCTCTGTGAATTCTCTATTGCTTCCTTGCAGGCTCCAAGGACCATCCACGCTCGGCAGATTACAACTCCTTCTTCCCATCTGTTTGGAGAAACCACTGTTCCCCAGATCTGCATTTGGCCACTGTTTTTCCAACTTTTAGCCTCTTCTGCAGTCTTTCCTTGGATGTTCAGTCTCGGGTTTATTTCCCAACTTGTTCCTGATCCTTTCACTTCAGGCTTTTTGTACCTGAGCATGTGATTCTTAGTGTGTGCTCTGTTTCTTTTCTTGATATCCTGGACATAACCCTCTTCATCATGGTATTCCTTTTCAGTTGCCCATATCAATGAGGCATCTCTACCCATAAACTGTCCTCTGGTGTTGCACATTACTATGTGTGACATACAGTGTGCTGTAGGGACATCGATTTCTACGGCCACAAAAATCTTGGATGGTAGAAGTGCACAGACAAAGCATTCACCTTCAGCTTTTCTTCTTCTGACCTCCTTCATGTGTTGGTACCAAATGTTGTTTCCCAGATGTGCTGTGCTATCCAGGTAGTCATTCAGTTCATTGTTATCTTTGTGTGGGCTTCTCTTGAGCCTTAGCGTCTTTCTGTAGTTTGCTATAACTGTATCTTTAAATGCGTCTGTGCTTCTTTTCCATGCTAGGGGTCTCTCAATCATGCTTGTCGGAGAGGCAGGCTTAATTTCCTGTATCGCTGTGGTGGGAGAAGGTTTTGTGTTTCTCTTCCTCTCCCCTTGTATTCTCTCAGAGAGTCCCTTTAGCCACCACTTGTGTACCGTCTGTCCAACGTGAGGCCACATCGTGGGCCTGGTGCTTGTAGGAACTGATGTGCTTGCTGCGATAGTCAATGTGGTTCTATTTTTCAGTTCCTCATGCAGTTTCTTCGCTCTAACTATAAACGGGAACAAATGGTCTATAAGCATTTGTGTCTTTGCAGTGAATTCTTTTGTAGCAGTCTCTGTCTTCTTGAGTGCTTTGGTTATATCTTTTTCAGTTGGCCTTTCGCTTGCTTTCTCTTGATTACTTCCACTATTTTCTGGAACTGGTTGTTCGGTAGGAAGTCTCTTACTGTCAGTTGCTATCGTTCAAGCTTCTGTAGCCAATTACACTTGTCCTTGTTCGTGTGCATTCAGTGTGTGTGTGTGTGTAGTGGTCAGGGCTACATTTTCATTCATTCCGCACTGACCCTGTCTCCAGCTTTTCTCTTAATTTGTTACCTCAAACATGTATGAATCACTGTTAATTATATTTAATTTTAGCTTGTTTGCTTTGCCATCAGCTTTTCTTGGAACTGGAATAACTATATAGGGTCTGGGTGCTTTCGTGTGATTCGTACGTACATTATCTGGTGGGTGCACTGAAATTGGAACGCTTTGTGCACCAATAAAGAATGCAGTTCTGATTGTTAATGACAACTATTACTTTTATAATAATAACTATACATATGCCCATTATCGTTCGATAAGACAATTTGCAGCATTTTCTTCCAGGGAAGTAGGGGCACCCCTCCGCTTGTGGGAGGACTAGGCTACTATTCTGGGCCCCCATTTCAATCATATCAATAGTTAAAGTTCTATAAAGATCTCTTCTTTTCATTTATTCCATTATGGTCTTTCAGGAGGTCTTGGACGTAAAGTGCCTTGTGCTTCGTAAGAGTCCTCCCTCTCGAGGGTGACGATTGTCTCTGGTTGCGGGATGTAGTTCCCTTGCTAGACTATGGAAAAAGATTAGACTAGCGTGAGTCCCATTCATTGAGCATATTCAAAATAAGTCAATTCCAAGTCCACCCCCCGAATTTGCTTTAGTGCGGAAGACATGCTGGAATCTTGTTTTAATGCGAAAAAAGGTGGGAAAAAATTGGAATCAGTAGAAAAAATGGAAAAATTGTAAAAAATGGGAAAACTGGAAAAAATGGCACCGTTCAAAATCAAATCAAAAATGGGAGTCAAATAACCAAAAAATGAAAAAATAAAATAAAAATAAAACAAGTGGTCTAGTTCTCTTCCCTGCTCTTCTCGATCTGTCCCACGAAGCTAAAATGAAGAACTGTGCCTCTGTTCCCTCGATCTGTCCCACGGCGGAAAGTTTCACTGGAATTTCCTCAGGTACTCTCGCTGGACGTTGGACAGCTCCACCTGGAGCATGATACCGTGGAGGAGTGTGCCCATATGTGCGACATTAGCTGGGTCTCTGAGGAAGGTGAGGACATCAACATCTGCAGGCCTCCCCACCATTTCTGGATAGTCAGTGACTAGATGAAACAGGACATTATGCACCAGGCGGCTGTCCTTGGGCGACAGGGACATTGTCCTGCTTGGCTGGGTTCTGGATCACAGGCCTTCCTTCTGACGAGAACAGTCTCTGCACTTTCCTGCTGCGTGGATTGCAATCACGTAATTTAGCTTGATCAACACTTGGTTCAGGTATTCATTGTTTCTTGGATCTCTGATGAATGTTAGGGTATCCGTGGTTCTCCCGATGAGTCCTGGGCACTCCTCTATGATGCGAAAGAAAAGCGTATAAGTGAGTTCATCTATTATCATCTGTGGAGGAAGCATCTGTGTCTATATTATCATACTCAGGCAGTACAATGAAGGCTTCTGCGATGACAGTCAGTAGTTGCCAGATCACCTTCTTGTTGGCAGGATTTTGGACAAAGTATGTGATGCTGGTAACTCTCCCTACAAGCGATCGATATGTCTCTAGTATTAACTGAAAACAGGACAGCACATCTCTGGTGATATTCCTGTTGGGGGATGTCATACGTTCTGCAAAACAAAGTCTGGGTTTGGTTGATTCAGATGACTGTGTGATGTTCTTAACTTTTGCTCTTAGTTCATCAAAGTCTTGTTTACTAATAATGCTTAGATATGGCTTTATTCAAAAGTTCGTATCATCAGTGTGTTGTTGTGGCTTAGATGTGTGATTCTCTTCTTCACCCTGCAACTAGAATGCACAGAGTGTTTGTTATGTCCTTATCCCCCTTTGCTTGGAGGAACTGTCCAGTTTTAAGCCACAACTTGTATCTGGGTTCTTTGTCTTGGTTTTCCTGCTTATGCGTCCTTCTTCATCATAGCTCTCGTCTGCACTTGCTGAGGTTCTTCCCTGTTGTCTGTAGGTTCTTCGCGGTGGGGTGCAGCTAAAGGGATCTTACCGACATAAGGTTTAATGTCATTTAGGAAAATCAAAGCTCTCCTGCCTTGCAGTTTCACGGCTGAGGGAGTGCAGTCTTCTACGATGAACGGGCCGTTGAATCTCAGCTCGTCCCACCTTTTCTTTGTGTGATTTCTCACCAGTACTGTGTCACCAGGGAAATAGATTGGTGCACGTAGCCCTTGAGTGGTGTCTGTTCCAGCATTTCCCTCTGGGTCTGGTGTTGTGCTGCACCCTTTTCGTCATCGCTGCAGTTGGTCTGAAATGACAGTGAGGCTCGATGTCATGCAGTTCAGATATTCCGACAACTCGGTTCCCAGGACCTCTCAGGTAGACTGGGCATCACATCTAGCTCTATCTCGAGGGGCTTGGGGGCTCCTCATTCTCCTTCCTGTGACTATCTCGTGCAGCGTGAGATGATGGTCGGAGCCTGGTTGGTTCCAAAGTGCATACAATGCCAGTGGTAGACAGTGCAGCCATCCCTTTTTTAGAGTAAGCTTCAACTTGGCTATCCTTTCCTTTAACAAGCCATTGAGCCTCTCGCATATACCATTTCCCTCTGGATGATACGCCGATGAGAACTTGTGCTTTATACCAAGCAACAAGCTAATCTGTTCAAAAACTGTATTTACAAAATGAGCCCCATTATCTGATCTCATCACCTCACACACACCCCATCTAGGGAATACTTCCCTCACCAGGAATTTGGCAGCACAGGTTGAGTCTGGGTGTGTACAGGGACCAGCTTCTATCCATCTAGAGAATGGACACACCACTACAATGAAGTACCTGTACCCATTACATACTTGAATCATGTCGACATAATCGACGTGCAAGTGCTGAAATGGTCCATTTGGCCGGGGGATGACTCCTCTCACTACTTTTAATGTGTGCCCAGCGGTGAACTGTTGGCAAATTATGCAATTCACTATAAAAAATGCAACCTGCTCTGCTAAATTCAGTATGAACCAGTCTTCTGCGAGCGTTGCAGCTAGATTTTCTTTTGTCATATGGAACGGGTAATGTAATTGTTCTATTGATATCTTTAGTAGGGCTACAGGCATTACTGGTTTACCAGTGCTGTCTTGCCTCCACAATCCGTCAGAGGGGTTCAAAGAACACCCTTATCGTTTCCACAGGTTCTTTTCGTCCTGTGGTGCCTCCCCTGTAGCTCCATCAATTGAGTTTGCCCCATATTACTATAAGCCTCTGGTGTGGCTCGAGCTATCATCATATGCTCATGGGTGCGTGCCACTTCTACTTCCATGATTGTCTCATTTTTTGATGCCATACGCTTGGATTCCGTGTCTGCTGTGTGATTTCCACGTGACACGAAATCTGTCCCGTGAGTATGGGCGCCATATTTCACGACCGCTATGCCCACTGGGAGCTGAAGTGCCTTGATCAGCCTGTCCAATAAGGCTGTGTGCTGCACTGGTGTGCCATCCGCTCGGAGGTAGCCCCTCCTCTTCCAAAGCGCTAGTCCTGCGTGCACTGTGGACATCACAGGGGCGGAGTCACTGTACACCGTTACTTCCTGGTCTGCATGATTCTCAATGGCGAGTATCAACGCCAATAATTCTGCAGCCTGTGCTGAATAATGAGAGGGTATTCGTGCACTAACGAGTGCTTGAAATTCTCTGTTTGCTGTGTTTTATTAGGGCAACGCCCATATATCTTTGTCCGTCTGCTTGGTCGATTTTTGAAGAACCATCAATGAACACAATTTCACCACCTGCCAGGGCATTTTCCTTTACCCTGGGGATTTCATCATAGAATTCCTCATAATTTGCGCAGTCATGTATCGGTTCTCGCCATGAACGTGGCTGGATTCACTGTTTTACATCAAACTATTTTGATCGATGGATTTGATATGATCACCTCGTAGGCAGAGGCCCTTTGAGATGTCAATGTACCTTTTGGTTTCTCTAATATGGCAAATAATGAGTATTCAACATATAACGTCATGGAGCATCCCATTACAATGGTTGTCGCCTTCTCGATGGCGAACGCTGTGGCAGCTAAGCTTTGTTTGCATGGGAACTGGCCTCTCATTACTGGGTCCAGATTCCCACTGTAATACGCCAGGGGCTTGTATCCCAACAAGGTTTTTTGAGCGAGTACTGCCGTCATCACATTGCCATTCGTGTGCGAGAACAGGTAGAATTCCTCTGCATAATTAGGAATCCTGAGAACTGGAGCCGGGCAAATTGCTCTCTTTAGTTCTGTGAACCCCTCTTACATCGCTTAAGTCCATTCAATTTTTTCTTTTGTTGCTCGGGCCGTCTTCAGGGCCTGGAGCAAGGACTTGGTATATGAGCTGTAATCGAAGACCCATGCCCTAACATCGTTGCACAGGCCTAGGAAGCTCTGCATTTGTTTTGTCGTGAGCGGCTTAGCCGTGTTCATGAAAGCTTCAGCCCTTTCTGGGGTGACCTTTTTCCCCTCATGTGAGATTAGCTGGCCTGTGTACAGCACCTCTTGTTGACAATATTGTAACTTTTCTTTGTCAGCCTTATATCCTTTCTCAGCCAATATAGTCAGAAGCTGGATAGAATCGCGCCTGCATTGTTCTTCAGTGGTGCTGCAGATCAGAATGTCATCCACATACTGCAAAACAACACTGTCTTCTGTAATGTTGCCTAGGTCCATTTGCAAGACTCTGTTGAAAATGGATGGGGACTCACACAGTACCCCTGCGGCAACCTCGTACTTTTTAGGCGCATTTGTCTGAATGTGAAGGACGTCAGATCTTGTGAGTCACGGTGCAGCGGGATTGAGAAAAAAACATTTTTCAAATCAATCACCGTGAAGTATTTCGCCTCGATCGGTATGTTACACAAGATCGTAGATGGATTAGGGACTATAGGGAACTCGGCTTCAACAATATTGTTTAATGCTCTTAAATCTTGGATTAAACACCACAACCCTCCCTTTGATTTCTTGACGGAGTAAATCACCGTATTGCAGGGTGATTCTGACGTCACAAGTATGCCCTGCTCCATCATGGTGGAAATTGTCTTCGCAATCCCTTCATCCACTTCTCTGGATATGGGATATTGTCGTGCCCTTGGTAAAGTTGCTCCTGGTTTCAATTTAATTTTCACTTCTCCTGCTCCTTTCAGGACGCCTACGTCATAGGGTCCTGTAGTCCATACCGAGACAGGCACCTGGGCCATATCGTCATCAAAGTATGTGGGGCGGATCAGTGTCAACATCATTCTCTGTGGCACTTCCCGTTTGATCATTTTGACCCAAAATATGAGACTCACCTCCTCCCTAGTCTCTGCTGAGTCAGGGTGTTCTTCGAACAGATCATCATCGGTGACTCAGTCACTCGGTACCCTTCTTCAATGGCGATAATTTCACACCATTGTCTGCTTTCATCATCGTATCCTTCGACCAGTACTACCTTCCCTCGTACTGCTGCAATATGTATCGATAAGGGAAATACTTGTCCCTCTTCTTCATGCATAGGTATTCTTGGTCTGAATAGAAACTCATCAGGGGTTCTCATAGTTCTATCTGCGAGGCCTGGCAATCCCGCCATAAGCACACGCACGCCATAAGCGAAGACTTCTTGTTCTAATGGTATAGCTCTCATGGCTATACGTCCAGAGTACGCTCTGATCATTTCGCACACGTTGGAATAATGCATTCCTGGAGTGGAGCATACTATGCCCTCCTCTGTCAACGATATAGTCATATTCAACTTTGTCATTAAATCTAGACCCAAAATGTTTCCTGGGGTCTGGCGTGAATATAACAGGGGTACATTCATCTCACATTCTCCCACAGAGACTGGGAGATTGTCCGTAAAAGGAACTCTGCTGTGAGCTCCTGTAAAACTCTGAGTGTCTATGGCCTGGCCGGACAAGGAAAACTTGCCTTCTTGTATGCACAAGCGTGTTGCACCCGGTTCAACTAAGAAGGAATATTCTTTCCCCCCTATGACGACATTTACCCTAGGTTCCCTGCTAGGGTCTGGTGTCACTGATAGGATAGAGCACATCAGAGTTTCCCGTGAGCTGTCCTATTGTATATATAGGTTTGGTCCACTGTATACTTGTGGATTTCTCCCATTCCCAGGGTTGACTCCCCCTCTGGAGTTAATGCCCTGGCGGGAGGGATAGAGACACGGGGCATGAGCGGGGGGTGGGCGGCGGGAGGGAGAGAGACACACGGTGCATGAGCGGGGGGTGGGCGGGATGGGGAGAGACACACGGGGCATGAGCGAGGGCGGGGGGAGGGAGAGAGACACACGGGGCATGAGCGGGGGGTGGGCGGGAGGGGGAGAGACACATGGGGCATGAGAGGGGGTGGGCAGGAGGGGGAGAGGCACACGGGTCATGAGGGGGTGGTGGGCGGGAGGGGGAGAGACACACTGGGCATGAGCGGGGGTTAGGGGGAGGGAGAGAGACACATGGGGCATGAGCGGGGGGTGGGCGGGAGGGGGAGTGACACACAGGGCATGAGCGGGGGGTGGGCAGGAGGGGGAGAGACACACGGGGCATGAGCGGGGGTGGGGGGAGGGAGAGAGACAAACGGGGCATGAGCGGGGGGTGGGGGGAGGGAGAGAGACACACAGGGAATTAAGCGAGGGGTGGCCGGGAGGGGGAGAGACACACGGGGCATGAGCGGGGGGTGGGCAGGAGGGGGAGAGACACACGGGGCATGAGCGGGGGCTGGGCGGGAGTATGTGAGACACACGGGGCATGAGCGGGGGCGGGGGGAGGGAGAGAGACACACTGGGCATGAACGAGGGTGGGGGGAGGGGAAGAGACACACAGGGCATGAGCGGGGCGTGGGCGGGAGGGGGAGAGACACACTGGGCATGAGCGGGGGTGGGGGGCCGGGAGAGAGACTCACGGGGCATGAGCGGGGGGTGGGTGGGAGGGGGAGAGACACATGGGGCATGAGCGGGGGTGGGCGGGAGGGGGAGAGGGCATGAGCGGGGGCGGGGGGAGGGAGAGAGACACATGGGGCATGAGCGGGGGTGGGAGGGAGGGATAGAGACACATGGGGCATGAGCGGGGGTGGGCGGGAGGGGGAGCGACACACAGGGCATGGGCGGGGGGTTGGCGGGAGGGGGAGAGACACACGGGGCATGAGCGGGGGTGGGGGGAGGGAGAGAGACACACGGGGCATGAGCGGGGGGTGGGGGGAGGGAGAGAGACACACTGGGCATGAGCGAGGGGTGGGCGGGAGGGGGAGAGACACACGGGGCATGACCGGGAGTGGGGGGGAGGGGGAGAGACACACGGGGCATGAGCGGGGGGTGGGCAGGAGGGGGAGAGACACACGGGGCATGAGCGGGGGGTGGGCGGGAGGGGGTGAGATGCACGGGGCATGAGCGGGGGTGGGGGGGAGGGAGAGAGACACACTGGGCAAGAGCGAGGGTGGGGGAGGGGAAGAGACACACAGGGCATGAGCGGGGGGTGGGCGGGAGGGGGAGAGACACATGGGGCATGAGCGGGGGGTGGGCGGGAGGGGGAGAGACACACGGGGCATGAGCGGGGGGTGGGGGGAGGAAGAGAGACACACAGGGCATGAGCGGGGGTTGGGCGGGAGGGGGAGAGACACATGGGGCATGAGCGGGGTTGGGGGGAGGTAGGGTGACACACGGGGCATGAGCGGGGGGTGGGCGGGAGGGGGAGAGACACCCGGGGCATGAGCGGGGGGTGGGATAGAGACATGGGGCATGAGCGGGGGGAGAGATAGAGACATGGGGCATGAGCGTGGGGTGGGTTGCAGGAGGGATAGAAGACACACGGGGCATGAGCGGGGGGTGGGCGGCCGGAAGGATAGACACACGGGGCATGAGCGGGGGGTGGGCGGCGGGAGGGATAGACACACGGGGCATGAGCGGGGGGTGAGCGGGAGGAATAGACACACGGGGCATGAGCGGGGGATGGGCGGCGGGAGGGATAGACACACGGGGCATGAGCGGGGGGTGGGCGGCGGGAGGGATAGACACACGGGGCATGAGCGGGGGGTCGGGGGGAGGGGAGAGACACACCACACAGGGCATGAGCGGGGGTGGGGGGAGGGGAGAGACACACGGGGCATGAGCGGAGGGTGGGTGGGAGGCAGGAGGGATAGAGACACGGGGCATGAGCGGGGGGAGGGCGGCGGGAAGGATAGAGACAGGGGGCATGAGCGGGGGGTGGGCGGCGGGAGGGATAGAGACACGGGGCATGAGCGGGGGGTGGGCGGGAGGGGGAGAGACACACGGGGCATGAGCGGGGGGTGGGCGGGAGGGGGAGAGACACACGGGGCATGAGCGGTGAGTGGGCGGGAGGAGGAGAGACACACGGGGCATGAGCTGGGGTGGGGGGGAGGGAGAGAGACACACGGGGTGTGAGCGGGGTGTGGGCGGGAGGGGGAGAGACACACGGGGCATGAGCAGGGGGTGGGCGGGAGGGGGAGAGACACACGGGGCATGAGCGGGGGTGGGGGGAGGGAGAGAGACACACGGGGCATGAGCGGGGGGTTGGCGGGAGGGGGAGGGACACAAGGGGCATGAGCGGGGTGTGGGCGGGAGGGGGAGAGACACACAGGGCCTGAGCGGGGGTAGGCGGGAGGGTGAGAGACACATGGGGCATGAGCGGGGGGTGGGCAGGAGGGGGAGAGACACACGGGGCATGAGCGGGGGTGGGGGGGAGGGAGAGAGACACACGGGGCAAGAGCTGGGAGTGGAGGGGAGGGAGAGAGACACATGGGGCATGAGCGGGGGTGGGCGGGAGGGGGAGAGGCACACGGGGCATGAGCAGGGGTGGGGGGAGGGGGAGAGACACAGGGGGCATGAGCGGGGGTGGGGAGAGGGAGAGAGACACACGGGGCATGAGCGGGGGGTGGGCGGGAGGGGGAGAGACACACGGGGCATGAGCGGGGGGGAGAGACACATTGGGCATGAGCGGGGGGTGGGCGGGAGGGGAAGAGACACACGGGGCATGAGCGGGGGTGGGGGGGAGGGAGAGAGACACACGGGGCATGAGCGGGTGGTGGGGGGAGGGAGAGAGACACAAGGGGCATGAGCGTGGGGTGGGGGGGAGGGAGAGAGACACACAGGGCATGAGCGGGGGGAGAGAGAGAGACACACGGGGCATGAGCGGGGGTGGGGGGAGGGAGAGAGACACACAGGGCATGAGCGGGGGGTGGGCGGGAGGGAAGAGACACACGGGGCTTGAGCGGGGGTGGGGGGGGGAGAGAGACACACGGGGCATGAGTGAGGGGTGGGCAGGAGGGGGAGCGACACACGGGGAATGAGCGGGGGGTGGGCGGGAGGGGGAGAGACACACAGGGCATGAGCGGGGGTTGGGGGGAGGGATAGAGACACACGGGGCATGAGCAGGCGGTGGGGGAGGGAGAGAGACACACAGGGCATGAGCGGGGGGTGGGGGAAGGGAGAGAGACACACGGCGTTCATGTGCAGGTGGCAGATCCCGCTCCTCGGCCCTCTGCTGGCCACCGTGTGCCAATGGCGTGAGCAGGTGGCTGGAGGAACAGGGGAGACACGGATCATGCGTGGGGGTGGGGGGGACAAGATGGACACATGGGGCATGAGCGGGGGAGGTGGCCGGGAGGGGGAGAGACACACGGGGCATGAGCGAGTGGTGGGGGGGAGGGAGAGAGACACACGGGGCATGAGCGGGGAGGTGGGCGGGAGGGGGAGAGACACACGGGGCGTGAGCGGGTGGTGGAGGGAGGGGGTCAGACACACGGGGCATGAGCGGGGGCTGGGCGGAAGGGGGAGAGACACACGGGGCATGAGCAGGGGGCGGGTGGGAGGGGGAGAGACACACAGGGCGTGAACGGGGGGTGGGCGGGAGGGGGAGAGACACACGGGGCATAAGCAAGGGTGGGGGGAGGGAGAGAGACACACGGAGCATGAGGGAGGTGGGGGGAAGGGGAGAGACGCACGGGGCATGAGCGGGGGTGGGGGGAGGGAGAGAGACACACGGGGCATGAGCGGGGGGTGGGCGGCGGGAGTGATAGACACACGGGGCATGAGCGGGGGGTGAGCGGGAGGAATAGACACACGGGGCGTGAGCGGGGTGTGGGCGGCGGGAGGGATAGACACACGGGGCATGAGCGGGGGGTGGGTGGGTGGCAGGAGGGATAGAGACACGGGGCATGAGCGGGGGGTGGGCGGCGGTAGGGATGGAGACACGGGGCATGAGCGGGGGGTGGGTGGCGGGAGGGATAGCGACACGGGGCATGAGCGGGGGTGGGCGGGAGGGGGAGAGACACACGGGGCATGAGCGGGGGGTGGGCGGGAGGGGGAGAGACACACGGGGCATGAGCGGGGTGGGGGGAGGGAGAGAGACACACGGGGCATGAGCAGGGGGTGGGCGGGAGGGGGAGAGACACACGGCGCATGAGCAGGGGGTGGGCAGGAGGGAGAGAGACACACGGGGCATGAGCGTGGGTGGGGGGAGGGAGAGAGACACACGGGGCATGAGCGGGGGTGGGCGGGAGGGGGAGAGACACACGGGGCATGAGCGGGGGGTGGGCGGGATGGGGAGAGACACACGGGGCATGAGCGGGGGTGGGGGGGAGGGAGAGAGACACACGGGGCATGAGCGGGGGGTGGGCGGGAGGGGAAGAGACACACGGGGCTTGAGAGGGGGGTGGGCAGGAGGGGGAGAGACACACGGGTCAAGAGCGGGTGGTGGGCGGGAGGGGGAGAGACACACTGGGCATGAGCGGGAGTGAGGGGGCGGGAGAGAGACACACGGGGCATGAGTGGGGGGTGGGCGGGAGGGGGAGCGACACACGAGCCATGAGCGGGGGGTGGGCGGGAGGGGGAGAGACACACGGGGAATGAGCGGGGGTGGGGGGAGGGAGAGAGACACACGGGGCATGAGCGGGGGGTGGGGAGAGGGAGAGAGACACACAGGGCATGAGCGGGGATTGGGCGGGAGGGGGAGAGACACACGAGGCATGACCGGGTGTGGGGGGGAGGGAGAGAGACAAACGGGGCATGAGCGGGGGTGGCTGGGAGGGGGAGAGACACACGGGGCATGAGCGGGGGGTGAGCAGGAGGGGGAGAGACACACGGGGCATGAGCGGGGGTTGGGCGGGAGGGGGTGAGACACACGCGGCTGAGCGGGGGTGGAGGGGAGGGAGAGAGACACACGGGGCATGAGCGAGAGTGGGGGGTAGGGGGAGAGACACACGGGGCATGAGCGGGGGTGGGCGGGAGGGGTAGAGACACACGGGGCATGAGCGGGGGGTGGGCGGGAGGGGGTGAGACACACGGAGCATGAGCAGGGGTGGGGGGGAGGGAGAGAGACACACTGGGCATGAGCGAGGGTGGTGGGGAGAGGGAGAGACACATGGGGCATGAGCGGGGGGTGGGCGGGAGGGGGAGAGACACACAGGGCATGAGTGGGGGGTGGGCAGGAGGGGGAGAGACACACAGGGCATGAGCGGGGGGTGGGCGGTAGGGGGAGAGACACACTGGGCATGAGCGGGGGTGGGGGGGTGGGAGAGAGACTCATGGGGCATGAGCGGGGGGTGGGCGGTTGGGGGAGAGACACATGGGGCATGACCGGGGGTGGGGGGGAGGGAGAGAGACAAACGGGGCATGTGCGGGGGTGGCCAGGAGGGGGAGAGACACACGGGGCATGAGCGGGGGTAGGCAGGAGGGGGAGAGACACACGGGGCATGAGCGGGTTGGTGAGACACACGGGGCATGAGCGGGGGTGAGGGGGAGGGAGAGAGACACACGGGGCATGAGCGAGGGTGGGGGGGTGGGGGAGAGACACACGGGGCATGAGCGAGGGTGGGCTGGAGGGGGAGAGACACACGGGGCAAGAGCGGGGGGTGGGCGGGAGGGGGTGAGACACACGGGGCATGAGCAGGGGTGGGGGGAGGGAGAGAGACACACGGGGCATGAGCGAGGGTGGTGGGGAGGGGGAGAGACACATGGGGCATGAGCGGGGGGTGGGCGGGAGGGGGAGAGACACACAGGGCATGAGTGGGGGGTGGGCAGGAGGGGGAGAGACACACAGGGCATGAGCGGGGGGTGGGCGGTAGGGGGAGAGACACACAGGGCATGAGCGGGTGTGGGGGAGAGGGAGAGGGACTCACGGGGCATGAGCGGGGGGTGGGCGGGAGGGAGAGAGACACATGGGGCATGAGCATGAGCGGGGGGTGGGCGGGAGGGGGAGAGACACACGGGGCATGAGCGGGGGTGGGGGGAGGGAGTGAGACACACGGGGCATGAGCGGGGGGTGGGGGTAGGGAGAGAGACACACGGGGCATGAGCGGCGGGGGGTGGGCGGGAAGAGGAGAGACACACGGGGCATGAGCGGGGGTGGAGGGAGGGAGAGAGACACACGGGGCATGAGCAGGGGGTGGGCGGTTGGGGGAGAGACACAAGGGGCATGAGCGGGGGGTGGGTGGGAGGGGGAGAGACACACAGGGCTTGAGCGGGGGTAGTCGGGCGGGTGAGAGACACATGGGGCATGAGCGGGGGGTGGGCAGGAGGGGGAGAGACACACGGGGCATGAGCGGGGGTTGGTGGGAGGGAGAGAGACACACGGGGCAAGAGCTGGGAGTGGGGGGGAGGGAGAGAGACACATGGGGCATGAGCGGGGGGTGGCGGGAGGGGGAGCGGCACACGGGGCATGAGCGAGGGGTGGGGGGAGGGGAAGAGACACACAGGGCATGAGCGGGGGGTGGGCGGGAGGGGGTGAGGCACACGGGGCATGAGCGGGTGGTGGGGGGAGGGGGAGAGACACACGGGGCATGAGCGGGAGTGGGGGGGAGGGAGAGAGACACATGGGGCATGAGCGGGGGGTGGCGGGAGGGGGAGAGGCACACGGGGCATGAGCGAGGGGTGGGGGGAGGGAGAGAGACACATGGGGCATGAGCGGGGGGTGGGCGGGAGGGGGTGAGGCACACGGGGCATGAGCAGGCGGTGGGGGGAGGGGGAGAGACACACGGGGCATGAGCGGGGGTGGGGGGAGGGAGAGAGACACACAGGGCATGAGCTGGGGGTGGGCGGGAGGGGGAGAGGCACACGGGGCATGAGTGGGGTGTTAGGCGGAAACCTGTGCAGTTCCCTCTGGGACCACTGCAAAAGATTTAGGACTACAGGTGTTTGGCGGTGAACCCACTTGGTAGCAGTCTGTACCACACAGATTCACTTGGTAGCTGTGGCTGAGCAGTCAGACATCTCTCAAGAAGAGTTAAGCAGTATGTGGAGTATACAACATAGGACAATTCTTCACAGTAAGATAAGCAAACACGCAACAAGGCTTCAGTGTAAAGATATTAAGGTACTTATTTATAACGGAACATCTATGAAAAACACTATGGCACTATCACGGCAAACAATTCCATTACAATTACTCTACGAAGAAGAAACGATCAAACCCCCTAACAATATTTCGACAAGTCTAGGTTCTACCGGCATCACTTATTTACAGACAGAGGTGTATACCTCAACCTAGATGGCACTCTAATATTAGTTAGGACAGGAGAGAAAAATAGGCAGGTTACGAAATCAACACAGTTCAATACTTCACGGGTAAAATGCAAGGCAAGAAGGCAAGAACCACAATAGATCATAAAGTTCAGAGGCCAGGCACACTCGGAGAGAGGCAAGGCGATATGTCCCAAAAAGTCTCTAGTAGAAATGCGTTCGAGTCTTTGTAGCAAATTGTTATCGGCAGATTGAACTAGTTCAGAACAACACGTGAGAAAGCTTGGAGGCGACCCAACGTAAAGGAGAGGATTAAGACACCTCACTCGAACCGATCGAAAGGGAAGCCAGGCGGACACGGTACCTTGTTTGTGGAGAGACAGCTCCGGCGGCGGCAGTTGTTCCTGGTGGTGGATGCACGTCGATTCTTTGCCAAGAGTAGAGATGATCTCGTCGTCGAAGGAAAGTGAAGTCCGGTGCACCACCAGGGAAGAGACCAGCCGCGGAGTGCTCCGTCACAAGGCACCACCTTTTGGTCGCGGTACAGGGGTAGTGGCTATCCGGTTGCCGGGGTGCTCTGCACTGGCAATTCGACCACCGCGTCCTGAGGCGAAGAAAAAGCAAAGGGGACTGGTTGTTCCCACTAGTCAGGGGAAGAGACTCTCCGGCAGGGAGATCTCCTCTGTCGTCGGGAAGTGGTGAGTCGGTTCAGCAGGGCTCCACCGGAGGTGTCGTCGTTGCAGGTCGGCTCAGCGTTACCCTCGTCGGATTCTTAGGTCCTGTGGCGACTTCTGAAGATCCAGTCCCAAAAGCCCTGCTTTTATGCAGAAAACCCCCATTCATTCAGCCTAGCTGTCAATCAACACTTGCTAAGTGGTGAGCGGGGAGGCTCACCACTTGGGCCAATCACACCAGAGTGCGACCTGAGTTGGCAAGGCAACTCGGTCCAGGGTGTCTAAACCCCCTCCCACACCGCTGTGGTAACTCAGACAGAATGGCACCACTTTGGAGGGTCTCTGTACAGAGGCCCGCCAAAAGTGGAACAAAGGGCTCAACCTTTGGTTTAGGAGTCACAGAGACAAACACAGACGCCATTTTAAAAACCGAGTTCTGGCAGAAAATACCATCCGATAAACTTATTTAAGATAAGTAGACCGGTGGTACGTTAGAGATTAACGAGGAAAAGTATCAATCTCCAACAATGGGACGAATCCCATAGGGTTAGGTTTGGGGTTGAACATAACAAGTAGTTTCCACTGCCACCAGCCAAAACTCGACGAGGGGCGACGGGACAGTGCCCCCTCGAGTAACAGACCCAGGAGTAATCGAATTACCCCTACTAGCACGTCCACAATTAGATGGTTTGTACTAGTTCTGTTAGTAAATTTAGGTCTAGTAAAGCCAATGGTGACTTTACATGCCCGGGGATACAGTAGTCAGTCCCCGGGTATGGAGTCTATGGTGGAGGACCGCTAGGACGCCCCAGTGTTATGGCACGTAGGGTGCGGTGTAACACACATAGAAAAACATATGAGACCCCATGGAGTAAAAGACCCCATAGCCCATAGAACACCTTGACATTCAAAGGAATTACACACATTCATGTCCAAGAGTGGGAGGAAAAGAGTCTCACTCTTGGCAGGATGGAAAAAACAAACTCCGAAATCCAGCAAAGCTGCTGGTGGACTCACTAGGTTAGGAAATTCAGCCTAAACAGAGAATTCTCCCTAACACGGGGGGGAGGGGGAGAGACACACGGGGCATGAGCGGGGGGTGGGCGGGAGGGTAAGAGACACACGGGGCATGAGCGGGGGTGGGGGTGAGGGAGAGAGACACACAGGGCATGAGCGGGTGGTGGGGGGAGGGAGAGAGACACAAGGGGCATGAGCGGGGGTGGGGGGAGGGAGAGAGGCACATGGGGCATGAGCGGGGGGTGGGGGGAGGGAGAGAGACACACTGGGCATGAGCGGGGGGTGAGGGGGAGGGAGAGAGACACACAGGGCATGAGCGGGGGGTGGGCGGGAGGGGAGAGACACACGGGGCATGAGCGGGGGTGGGGGGGAGGGAGAGAGACACACGGGGCATGAGTGAGGGGTGGGCAGGAGGGGGAGAGACACACGGGGCATGAGCGGGGGGTGGGCAGGAGGGGGAGAGACACACAGGGCGTGAGCGGGGGTGGGGGGAGGGATAGAGACACACGGGGCATGAGCGGGGGGTGGGGGGAGGGAGAGAGACACACAGGGCATGAGCGGGGGGTGGGGGAGAGGGAGAGAGACACACAGCGTTCATGTGCAGGCGGTAGATCCCGCTCCTCGGCCCTCTGCTGGCCACCGTGTGCCGATGGCGTGAGCAGGGGGCTGGAGGAACAGGGGAGACACGGATCATGAGTGGGGGTGCGGGGGACAAGAAGGACACACGGGGCATGAGCGGGGAGGTGGGCGCGAGGGGAAGAGACACACGGGGCGTGAGCGGGTGGTGGGGGGAGGGGGTGAGACACACGGGGCATGAGCGGGGGTTGGGCAGGAGGGGGAGAGACACACGGGGGTGAGCGGGGGTGGGCGGGAGGGGGAGAGACACACATGGCATGAGCGGGGGTGGGCGGGAGGGAGAGACACACGGGGCATAAGCAAGGGTGGGGGGGGGAGAGAGACACATGGAGCATGAGCGGGTGGTGGGGGGAGAGGCACACGGGGCATGAGTGGGAGGTGGGGGGAGGGGGAGAGACACGAGACACACGGGGCATGAGCGGGGGTGGGGGGAGGGAGAGAGACACACGGGGAATGAGCGGAGTGTGGGCGGGAGGGGGAGAGACACACAGGGAATGAGCGGGGGGTGTTGGAGAGGGAGAGAGACACACGGGGCATGAGCGGGGGGTTGGGGGGAGTTAGAGAGACACACATGGCATAAGCGGGGGGTGGGGGGAGGGAGAGAGACACACAGGGATGAGCGGGGGTTGGGCAGGAGGGGAGAGACACACGGGGCATGAGCGGGGGTGGGGGGAGGGAGAGAGACACACGGGGCATGAGCGGGGGGTGGGCGGGAGGGGGAGAGGCACACGAGGCATGAGTGGGGGGAGGGGGAGAGACACACGGGGCATGAGCGGGGGATGGGGTGAGGGAGAGAGACACACGGGGCATGAGCGGGGGGTGGGCGGGAGGGGGAGAGGCACACGGGGCATGAGTGGGTGGTGGGGGGAGGGGGAGAGACACACGGGGCATGAGCAGGGGTGGGGGGAGGGAGACAGACACACGGGCATGAGCGGGGGGTGGGCGGGAGGGGGAGAGACACACGGGAAATGAGCAGGGGGTGGGCGGGAGTTGAGAGACACACGGGGCATGAGCGGGGGGTGGGCGGGAGGGGGAGAGACACACGGGGCATGAGCAGGGGTGGGGGGGAGAGAGACACACGGGGCATGAGCGGGTGGTGGGGGGAGGGAGAGAGACACACAGGGCATGAGCGGGTTGTGAGGGGGAGGGAGAGAGACACACGGGGCATGAGAGGGGGGTGGGGGGAGGGAGAGAGATACACGGGGCATGAGCGGGGGTGGGTGGGAGGGGAGAGACACACGGGGCATAAGTGGGGGTGGGGGGAGGGAGAGAGACACACGGGGCATGAGTGGGGGGTGGGCAGGAGGGGGAGAGACACACGGGGCATGAGCGGGGGATGGGCGGGAGGGGGAGAGACACATGGGGCATGAGCGGGGTGTGGGGGGAGGGAGAGAGACACACGGGGCATGAGCAGGGGTGGGGGGGAGAGAGACACACGGGGCATGAGCGGGGGGGCGGGAGGGGGAGAGACACACGGCGCATGAGCGGGGGTGGGGGGAGGGAGAGAGACACACAGGGCATGAACGTGGGTGGGCGGGAGGGGGAGAGACACACGGGCATGAGGGGGGGGTGGGCGGGAGGGGGAGAGACACACAGGGCGTGAGCGGGGGTAGGTGGGAGGGTGAGAGACACACGGGCTATGAGCGGGGGGTGGGCAGGAGGGGGAGAGACACACGGGGCATGAGCGGGGGTGGGGGGGAGGGAGAGAGACACACGGGGCATGAGCGGGTGGTGGGGGGAGGGAGAGAGACACAAGGGGCATGAGTGGGGGGTGGGGGAGGGAGAGAGACACACAGGGCATGAGCGGGGGTTGGGGGAGGGAGAGAGACACACGGGGTATGAGCGGGGGGGTGGAGGGAGGGGGTGAGACACACGGGGCATGAGCGGGGGTGGGGGGAGGGAGAGAGACACACGAGGCATGAGCGGGGGGAGGGTGGGAGGGGGAGAGACACACGGGGCATGAGCGGGGGGGAGGGGGAGAGACACACGCGGCATGAGCGGGCGGTGGTCGGGAGTCGAAGAGACACACGGGGCATGAGCGGGGGTGGGGGGGAGGGAGAGAGACACACGGGGCATGAGCGGGTGGTGGGGGGAGGGAGAGAGACACAAGGGGCATGAGCGGGGGGTGGGGGGAGGGAGAGAGACACACGGGGCATGAGCGGGGGGTGGGGGGAGGGAGAGAGACACACGGGGCATGAGCGGGGGTGGGGGGGAGGGAGAGAGACACACAGGGCATGAGCGGGGGTGGGCGGGCGGGAGGGGAGAGACACACGGGGCATAAGCGGGGGTGGGGGGGAGGGAGCGAGACACACAGGGCATGAGTGAGGGGTGGGCAGGAGGGGGAGAGACACATGGGGCATGAGCGGGGGGTGGGCGGGAGGGGGAGAAACACACAGGGCATGAGCGGGGTTGGCGGGGAGGTTATAGAGACACTCGGGGCATGAGCGGGGTGTGGGGGAGGGAGAGAGACACCCAGGGCATGAGCGGGGGGTGGGGGGAGGGAGAGAGACACACAGCGTTCATGTGCAGGCGGCAGATCCCGCTCCTCGGCCCTCTGCTGGCCACCGTGTGCTGATGGCGTGAGCAGGGGTTGGAGGAACAGGGGAGACACGGATCATGAGTGGGGGTGGGGGGGACAAGAAGGACACATGGGGCATGAGCGGGGAGGTGGCCGGGAGGGGGAGAGACACACGGGGCATGAGCGAGTGGTGGGGGGGAGGGAGAGAGACACACGGGGCATGAGAGGGGGGTGGGGGGAGGGAGAGAGACACACAGGGCATGAGCGGTGGGTGGGTAGATAGTAAGAGACACACGGTGCATGAGTGGGGGTGGGGGGGAGGGAGAGAGACACACGGGGCATGAGTGGGGGGTGGCCAGGAGGGGGAGAAACACACGGGGCATGAGCAGGGGGTGGGCGGGAGGGGGAGAGACACACATATATAAATATATATTTTTTCACTGAAAAAACTTTGTTAAAGGGACATTATGGTTAAGTTGCTCTAATAAAAACCTATGAAATTCAATGAAAAAACATTGTTAAAGGGACGTTATGGTTACAAGTACCATAATATCCCTTTAACACACTTTTTCCACTGGTTTTGATAGGTTTTTATTAGTGCAATTTAACCATAACGTCCCTTTAACAATGTTTTTTCACTGAATTTCATAGGTTTTTATTAGCGCAACTTAACCATAACGTCCCTTTAACAAAGTTTTTTCATTGAATGTCACAGTGTTTTACCAGGATACTCTTAATTTGTGTACCTGTGCCATACAACATACTTATCCCCCTGGCCCAAATTGATAGCTGCAAAGTCAACAGACTATTCGACTGTCCGCAGACATCGGGCAGCATCCATTGCTCAAAAGCACAGGAGTTATCTTATATTGTTGTAGCGTGCAGAGAACAAACAGACGATGTTTAACGGGCAACACATATGTATACTACAAGCAAAAATTTAGTAAGTCTACAAACTCTGTACATATAAAAGCAGAACTGCAATTACATAGGTTGTGCAACATAATGTAATGCACCAAACACAAAAATAACCTGTGCATCTAACAATATTACCTAAGTGCTGCTTTGCATAGACAGTGAAAAGCAACTCTCACAATGAAGTCCAACGTACTAAGAAGAGAAGCATACAGAAAATAGTAAGCATGCTATATTTCTTCCTGTATCAGTGGAGTTTGTAAATGACTAGTAAAAAGCATTATTTTATTTACCCAGAAATGGCAAGCACGCTGGAGTGGCTAGAGGAACATTTCCCCCATGATGAAATGAGTGATGATAGCAACTCTAATAGTACACAGTACAATTTTTAAAGTAGGAAAAGTAATGCACATTGCTTCACATGTCTCTGAAACATGCTTCTTTTTTAACAGTACATACTGCAAATGAAGAAAATGGGCCGGAAACACCAGCAAAGGTGCAAGAAGATGGGGAGAGACAGACCCAAAGTTCAAATGTAGGAAATTATCTATTAGCCTGGGTGCAGAAATGGATCAGCTGAACACCAATTTTGCACAGTTGAAGGCATTTGTCTCGGGAGGATAGCTCAGGGGCAACATGCTTGTCTTGGAAGCAAAACGACAAGGGGCAACACAGGTTTCATCCCCGGGGCCGCGCTTAGAAACCTCTGGGTATTAAGCACGTTTTAAATAACTAATCATATCATATCATATCATATCATTTGTAGAAAGGCATATGATGGTCAATATTAAATACCACTGCTTTACTTGTACCTGTGCCCCTTCCCCCTGTCCCAGCCAACCATCCCCACAAATTCCCTTTAGTCAAATACGCTATGATGAGACCTCAATCCCTTCCTCACCTGATGAACAGCCTGAGCAAAACCCCAATTCCCCTGTATTTGTTTCCCATTTTGCTACCCCTTCCCTTTCCTAATTGAGTGTATTTGTGTGTGTTAATACATTTCTATATGTTTACTGTTGCTGTGTGTATGTGTTTTTTTTTAGTCTGCAGACAGCGCGTCTGTACGGCCTGTCCATAATCAAAATGGAGGTACCCCCGAACAGCACACCTGTCGAGACATGTTTGCAAAATAATGATGCACCTTCGTATAATTCGGGAGCCCAGACCCTGGCCTGCGGACACCTGGGCACATGCGCATCTCACCCCCTGTGCCCACTGAACACTGTGCCTGTCCGCAGATGTCCGTACAGGTGTGACATACTTTAATTAGTTTGGAGGTCCTGGGCGCATGGTCATCTGATCCCCTACGACCCCCGAACACTGCTCCTGTCTGCATATGTCCGTAAACTTGTAGCATATGTTTAATTAGTTTGGGGGTCCCGCCCCTGTCCTACAGACACCTCCGCGCATCAGCATCTGATCCTATGTGCCCTCTGGACACTGTGCCTCTTCAGAACTGTCTGCTGCACACGTGTTGCACTTTTAATTAGTTTGGGGATCCCAACCCTGTCCTACAGACAACTGAGCGCATGCGCACACCACATCCCATGCAATAGGTGTCCTACGGACAGCCATCCCATCTGCGAGTGTTTGAGACATTATCATGTGACCGCGCACGTGCTGAGCGTTGGTCTGCATTCACTGACACTGTTCCTACACCTGGATACCCAAAAAGTGCTTTATTGACTAATCTAAGGTGTTTTAAGCTGAAACGTCACCCTTGCAGAGGTCCTAGACCATGCCCTGGTTGATCTGGAGACTTTTTGTAACTTTTTGAGCCCAACTTGACTCAAAGTGTCAGCGGAGCTCACAACTGTCCACAGAGCGCTCCCCTGCACCGCTATAAAAGGCCACACTCCACTGCTGCTCCTCATTCTGTTTTTGGATGGCTGACATTGGGATTGCTGTTGGTGGATTCCTGCTGTTGAACATTATGGCATCCATAGCTGCTGCTGCCTCCTCAGCATCATCCACCCCCCACCACCACCTTCTAGAGGGCCTGGGGAGGGGAACAGGTGTTGTTATTTAGAGGGGGTTCAAGAAGAAGAAGAGGATGAGGTAGTGGAAGTCCCTACTTCAAGCTGCCAGCGTGTGTCTTGGGAGTGGAGGTTCTTTACCACTGTTGGGGGGGTATCCAAGGCACGTGCGGCAAGGTTTGCTGCACTGAGTGTACTCAGTCGTGGCAAGCCTGAACTGTACAGCTATGGGACATCCTCAATGCCGTGACACCTGAGGTCGAAACACAAGGCAACAGTTCAGAGCGTCGTCCCCATCGAAGCCAGTAGTAGGTTCAGTTCCTCTATCACATCCTCAACATCTGCTCCTGTCACCACAAGATACATTCCTGTGTGGAAGCGGATGCCTGAACATGCCTCATTTGCCTTTGGAGGGTCACTGTACTTTGTATGCGTACTCTGCAGTGGGGAACAGTTCTGTAGTGCTTTCGAGTCTATGATCTGGGAGCACGAGGAACATTGCCCCGTATCCAAGTGAGGCCAAGCCAACATCTTTCTCTCACCAACTACCCCTTCGTCGCTGTGGTTGGTGCCCCTTCCCTACCCTCCCTTCCCTTCCCTCCCTTCTGTGTCATGTCTAAAAAAGCCAAAAAAATTTACAAAACAATAAAATCAAAACAAAAATGCCTGTTTTCAGAGCCACCTTTCACAGTTGAAAAATAGAAGTACCAAACAAATGGTGCAGGCCCCTGCACAGACTGTGAAGTCAGCGGACAGCGTGGTAGTCTGCAGATAATTACACAAATGTTGGTGGTGTCAGCATCTAAAACATTGCACTATTTTGCAGGAGAAACTGGTGGCCCTGAAAGAGCCTTTTTTGTTGTTTTTGATGATGTTTTTGGAAGGTTTATTTCAAGGTTTAGAGTAAAGTAGGCAACATCTACTGTAAAATGCTTGCTATAATTGCAAAAAAGGCTGCAAAGCATTTTAGATATTTCACCAAAAAAAGCTTATTTGCAGCATCAGTAAGATGGACTCCATCTCTGTGAGAAATATTGGTGTAACGAAATGTAATGTTTTCATTGTGGAAGGACCACATACCAACATCTCTTAAAATGCGCAAATGGCTTTGTTAACATTGCGCCTCGCTTTCTCCATTTGCGGACAAAATGAACCAGAGAGCAGCCACATCGGTCTCTGGGCAATGCGAGAAAAATGACTCGGGAGTTTGGAAACATGTTCATGACTTTCCCAAATGCCTGCTTCATTGCAAACTGCAGTGAGATTCCGGTAACATGGCCTAAACTGTTCCCTCCACAATGAACAATAATAATGACTGGATGATGACAGGTCACCAAAGTGGCACAAAGGGGAAGCAAGTCCACCCACTTCATGCTGCGCACTCCATACCAGTACACATCAACATGATCAAATTCAAGATGTGCAGCCACTCCACAGTGCTCTGCATACACCTGCAATCAATGTATCCACAAATCCCTAAAAATCCCCACACTGCCTCCTGGAAGACAGAGCCATAGCCATAGCCATCTGCACTCCTCTCAGAAAACACACCTTCTACACAGTCTCTCCTTGCACACCACACACAGGGAACCTTATTGGCCAATCCCCTGGTCTCCACGGTCTAATTTCCATGCCTGCCATCCTCAAAAGTCCCACGCTGTCCACTTGTCCAATTCAAGGGGGTGGGGACAGAAATGTAAGCGAGTGTAGGAGATTTCCTCTTTAGTGGTGGTTTTGAAAAGAGCCTTTTTTTAAGGTGCATTGTTTTGTATTTTTTTTGGTGTCTTTTTTTCTTCTTTTCTTCCTGACAGTCTTACATGAACCTCTTCAAAGCATCCCTTAGATTGTAAAAGAAAATGGCATTTCCAATGGTGTAAAAAAGAAATGCCATCTGCTGTGAAAAAGTTCACACTAAGAGAATTAATTTTCTCATTGTGGAAAGAGAACCTCCATTCTGCCCTGGGTGGTATGTGTGAGAAAACCACATTTGCACTTGGAAAAAGCAGCATCAGTGCCTTCACCAAGTCCGTCAGGGCACTCAGTAAACTTGGAGCAATGATATAACCCAAATGCAATGTCCGCAATGCACCACTTCAACATCAGGAGTACTAAAAGTGGCCATATCTCTGCAAAGTGCAAACATTCCTTGCATATTGTTGCCAGGCAAACTGCACCACAAAGCCTCCACTCCCTGAAATCTAAGATTGGCAGAAATGCGTCTTCCCTCTGCATACCTCTGCAGATCACTTACAAAGGAATCTCCCACGATCAGCACACTGACTGTCTGCATCTTTGCCATCTTCACTGCAAACAGTAATGAAAAAAGGTATTACCCTCTCTTCCTATAAAGCACAACCTCAACACCTGATTGGGTAATCCCCACAGTCCCATTTCCATGGCAGGCATGCTGAGAAGAGCCAGATGTGGCATGTTCTGTACGCAAACTACTGTGGTGTCTGCAGACACCGTAACCCAGGGGCAGCCCTTCTTCCCTTTCCACTTCACTCTTTGCAGCATTCCCTCATTGGCTACTGTTAAGCAGTCACACACCCATCCACCAAAGGGCCAAGAACTCTACATCTAACTCTATTATCTCAGTTCAACACTGCAGATGTATTGTTCAACACTCAACACTCAGAGTACAGGTTTCATGTGATTCCCAAGCACCTGCATCCAAAAGTATTGTAAAACTCTCCAAGATTTCTACTTCCAGATTCATCCACATCTGCATCCATCAACACATCCATCAACACAAACTACAGGTATGCATATATTTTGTACAGTACATTTCCAACTCTTTTACAAATGCATGGAGCAGGGTTCCTGCCACTTACCCTGCATAACCTATTCAATAAGCATACTCTCCTTTGTCACATCTCCTGACACCAATTGGCACTTACACTTTATTTATTTCTTTATTTATTAGTATTTTTGAAGCACGCATGTTTAGATATAACAGTAGGAAAAATATCATATCTGGTTACAATGGAGTATAGGTTCATTTACATACATACGTAACAACGGTAAGTACAGAACAGGCAGTGTTTTTACTTAGTTACACTGGCCAGCAGGCATAAGTGAGTCAGTTGAATAAAGTGGTCTTGAGTGTTTTGCAGAATGTGGTGAGGGAGGATTTGGCACGAAGGGCCGTGGGGTGTGGATTCCAGAGTTTGGGGGCTTGATATGTGAATCCAATATCTCCACCTTTAGCTCGTTTCAATGAAGTTCTGTGCAGAAGGTTGGTGTGGTCTGTCCTTCTGAGGCATGTGGAGATGTCTCGGGTAATGGTATCAGAGAGATAGGAAGGTGCGGTGAGGCTGAGGCATTTGTGGGTTAAAGTCAGTGTCTTGAAAGTAATTCTATCCTTAACCAGAAGCCAATGCGTTCCCTCCTTGCTTGGGTGATGTGTTCTCTCTTGGGGATGTTGAGGGCTGCTCTAAGCGCGTTGTTCTGAACTCTCTGAGCCTGTGTAGGTGTTTAGCATCGTTGCCAACTAGGAGGGCATTGCATTAGTCCAACTTGGCACCTATGGTGGCTTTAGCGATAGAGAGGCAGTTTTGTTTGGTAAGATATGGTTTGACTGCGTTTATTAATTTGGTGGTATGAGCTGAGGCAGAGGCAATGGGATTGACTTGTTTGTCCATAGATAAGGTGGCATCTAGATACACTCCTAGGGTCTTCATGGATGAGGAAACTGGGATGGTCGAGTTCTCTATGGAGAAGTTGGCATATTGGGGGTGGAGTTTGTTCAGAATTTCTTGTGGGCCAATTATGATGATCTCGTTTTTTTCTCCATTGAGACATAGACCGTTTAAGTCCATCCAGGCTTGGATGGTGGTGTACATTTTTAGGAGGGCTGCTGAGTCGTGAACGTAGGAACCTGTGAGCGGGAGGAGGACTTGTGTGTCATTAGCATAGTTTGTATAGGCTATGCCGAGGAGGTCAAGTTTGTCAAAAAGTGGTTTGATGAACAGATGGTATAGTGTGGGGGCAGTGCAGGAGCCCTGTGGCACACCACCGTGGATGGTGGTGGGGGTTGTGTTGGCTGTGTCTGAGAAAGCTTTCATAGCTCTGCCTTCTAGAAAGGAGGTAATCCATGAGGAGGCGTGGTTGGAGAAATGGGCTGTGCTAGTGAGGTGATGGGTGAGAGTTTTATGATCTACAAGGTCGAATGCGGCAGATAGGTCTAGTAGTAGTAGGGCTGGTTTTCCAGTGTCCATTATTTTGGTGATGTGGTTCTTTAAGTTGAGAAGGGCAGATTCTGTGCCATGTCCTTTACGGAAGCCTGATTGCCTTTTTCCTAAGACTGAGTTAGTTTCGAGGAAGTGTTGGATTTGGTTGTGGGCGGCTTTATCAGGGATTTTGAGAAGAAAAGGTACGGTTGTGATGGGGCGATAGTTGGTGGGGGATGATGGGTCTAGGGACGGTTTCTTGAGAAGGGGCCGGACCTAGGCTTCTTTGAGGTTAGCAGGGACTAAGCCTGACGAGAATGATGCATTGATAAAGGCTGTGATCAGTGGAACCAGGGAGTCAGCGCTGTCTTTAATGATGTTGGGTGGTTAGATGTCGCCTTTGCAAGTGGAGGGTTTGATGTTTTGTAGGAGTGCAGTGACTTCAGATTCCGACACATTTCTGAATGTGAAGCGGGGATGGGAGTTTTCATGTGTGGTAGTGGGGGGTGCTTTCAAAGTTTTCTTTTACTGCCCACTTTCATAACAGTTTCAAACCACATATTTCCTTTTTTAGCAGCACTCTCTGCATTTCTTTTGTAAAAGCAAAAAATTAAAACCACATTTGGAACATTTGCACAACATATTCAAGTGCCAGACCCTATGTGAAACTTCAATATATTGTGACAACATGCATGCTTGCCCATATCACCTATTCATCACACCCACGCTAAAAATACTACACTGGCTACCACTGAAACAACGAATAATGTTCAAGGCCATGTGCATCACGCACAGAGCAATACACAAACAAGGCGCAGAATTCCTAAGCAACAAACTACGCCTACATCAACCGACAAGAACACTAAGATCAAGCACCGACATACAACTGGAACCAAAACCCTACAACAGAAAAAAACTCGGAGGATCGTCTTTCTCTCACCAGGCACCCAAAATCTGGAATGACCTACCTAAGAATATACGTAATACAACAAACCACCTAGCATTCAGGAAACTCCTCAAATCATGGCTCTTAAAAGTGTAACCACAGCGGAGACGCACTAGAATGGCCAGACATTAAAACAATGATGGAAATAACTCCAACTTCGGCCACTCTCAAATTGGACAAACACTCAAACCAAAGAAATAACCATTCAACAGAGCATAAGACATCATGGAAATAGCCACAAAGGAAGGCTGCAGAGACTGACCACACACCGAGACCCTGACGAAAGCCCTCAAGTGACTCTCCCACTCGTATGTACCGGACGAACATATCCAGACCGGCAGATGCACCTAGATAGACGTTGGCCTGTGTCACATCTGGATAGGATTGATTGAAGGACAACATGCCCGCACCTAGGAAAAACGTGAATGCTAGCATGTGCCACACCTGGAGTTGTGAATATTAGCAGACCCACACCTGGACGGATCTCTAAACTCTAGCCTGTGCCGCATCTAGATGAAAGTGTGAATGTTGGCATGACCACACCTGGATGAAGTCCTAAACATTGGCCCGGGCAGCGTCTAGATGGGAATGTAAGGGCCAACAAGTGCCACACTCAGACAGAACTGTGAATGTTAGCATGGTAAAGGTCAGGTAACCCACTAACCAATATAAGCTCACACTCTGCATACTTGTCTCACTCAAAAAACTCACACAACCATCTCTCACACAACAAGCTGCACGCACTTCACAACACTGCAACAACACATAAGCCGGAACAACAGCACACGCAGACTTACTTCGATCCGATACCCGCACCAAAGCTCAGCACCCGGTGTATACTGAGCTGAAGCTGCCAACAGAACACCACTCCTCTCACTATCCTACTCCCTCCTTCACCTTATTAACCCATCCCACCTTATCATTTACAGATCCGCCTGAGTGCCTGGGGACCAATTCTGTTGGTGACGGTGCACGGTACAAATACCTTTAACATTTAACATTTAACAAGTGTGCAAACTCCTATTTTCTTCTTTTACTCTGTTACTTTTAAAACCACTTCTCCCACTAACACACCTGCAGTAAAACGCCCACAATGTGGGGGATATATTGACCTACTCAATGGCATTGCCTCACATCACAGAGCTGCCTGTGCGCAAGAAACAGTAACCTGGCTGCACTGGCTCCTGTGCGTACCAGGACCTCAATACTGCTTTTGACAGCAACAACAGAAAAATGGCTGCACCATTTTGCCTCACACACTTCAGGCAAAATGGAACAAGGGGACACACTGAAAAATAGGTCAGTGTGTTCTGAAACATATATGGAATCAAGTGAAAAAGAAAGCCTGCCATTGCTGCAGAAGCCACAATCCCCTTCAAACTGAAACTGTTTTCACCCTTTCAAAATGCTGCTTTGATGCCAATTTCATCTGTCATTCTGAAACCACTGTGAGTAAAAAGGCTTAGTTAAAACCAACTCTCAGAGAAATCAAAAGCAACTTAATTTTCACTTACACAGGAAACACGTTATTTCTTGACAAAATGTATCCAGGTGCAGCAGCTCAAAAATACTTTTTACCCTCTGAGCCAGAGCAAGAATAACTGTATCTATAATTTAGATAAGAGTCCTGCTGCAAGGAAAATGACTACAGCTGCCAAGACAGTGGCAATCTGAGGAGCTGCAAACCGAATCAAAGTAAGAAATTAAACAGTTTAAAAACAGATAGGCTGGAGTTGCAAGCTCTCAGAAACCCATAATTCCAGTTGCCAGCTATGAAACTCTTCCTAGGAAGGGAGATACACCCTAAATCCAGGACACTTAGGTGCGAAGTACCAGCTTGAAAAACTTTGAATGGGATAGGACAAAGACAGTTCACATCCTCATCAGACACTCGTCATTTGCTCCATGCTGGGACAATAGCATTCCTGGGACTCTCACCTGTCATATGTGAAGGCCAATAACACCTTCAATTAAGAGAGAGGCCCCTCATCCTGCTTGGAAGAAACTTCCAGTTGGTGTTAGCTGGGAAGAAAAAAAAAACAGACAAGACCCCATTTGTCTTAAGACTATTTAATAAAGAACTTTAAAAATACTTATGTCTCAGCTGTTAAAATTTGCTAAAATGTGGAATTTTCACAGTGTAAAAGTGGAATTGTGGGCTGTGTTTGAAAACTTGGTATAATGTCGTGGCACACTCTGGACAGAAATGGTGATATATTGTATTACCAGAAAAGCATCCATGTTGCAAATGTCAAATTTTGTACATACATCCCTGGGGACAATTTGCATCTGTGTATAAGATTAGGGAACTGTGGGCCAAATATTTAATGTGTAAAATTACAAAACTGTGTCAGAAAGGCGACACAAGGTCGCACAGACTGGAGGTTTGGACTAATCTGTGCTGCACAAAATATGTAACCGTTGTACTGGATTTACTAAGAGGTGGACATTGTATAAATATCTGTTTTTGGCAAAATCAGATTTTCAGTAAAGGAAATGTGGGAGTTCTAGATACAATAGAAATCACCTCATAAACATGACATCACTTTTCTGATATCCAACCAATTATGAGCAAGGCAAAGACTATGCCCTTGCCTAATCCTATTGTTAGGGGCGTGGGTAGTGAATCCTGCCCCTGTCATATACTGTAATGATGTCCTCTGGCATTATAAATAAGGGCCCTGACTAGCACTCAGGACACACACTGATTCCTGATTCCTACGCCGGTGTCCTGTTCCTGTCAGTTCCTGTCTTCATCTTGCATCTATCCATCTAAACTCCAGATCCCAACCACAATGCCAAACAATTGCTGATCCTGCTTAAGCTAGGCCACAATTCTAAAATAATCCCCATAACCAAGGGAAGTTCTGTGGTGTTTTGGGGAGGCATCCTGAATTTACCTGGCTTGCTGCCACTCACTGCTATCCTGCTACCCTGATGCCCTATAGGATCCAGTAACCAGAACTACCAGTCCAGAAGAACTATCCTTTGGTATCCAGTCCCGGCCCAGCTGACTCTGCCCTGCTGAGTTTGTCCAGCTGCCCTGTGTTAGACCAGATCCGTGTGGTGATCCAGAGCACTGACCGTCCAAAAACCAAACTAAAGGTGGACTGTGAGTATCAATAGGAACCACAGAAGCACAGTAAACATTGACTTGCTTTGTTCCATCCCAATCTCTAAGTCATCTAATCCTTATCCTGATAACTGTAATATTGTCACAATCATTCTTGAAACCCTGCCTTTAATTCCTTGCGCTAGTGCTAACTTCTTTAAGAATATGTCTTGTGAAATCCTAAACCCTTAATCCTCCCTCGGGTAATCAGACTGGGTCCGCTGGGGCAGTACGGAGGTGCTAGGGTTGATTCCGTGGTTCATCTGTGGTGCTTACTGTGTCTCAAGCTGGTAGCCTTGCCTGAATGCCCTAGTGTAGAGTGAAACTGTCCTTGTCAAAATGATTTCTGTTCCTTTTTCGCGCCTTTATTTTCCAAAAACGCACCTCACTAGATCTTGCATAACTCACTGAATTTAACAGCTAGAGACCTTGGTTTACTTTCATATTGTACCTAGGATCCATAGCTACCCCGCAACCCAGATAAACAATATTTCACATGTTTTTATGTAAAACCGTTTGGATAATTTCAGGCGTAAATGAGCATTTTTGCAAAGTATAAGAGGTGTTATTTTTACTATCAATTGTTTTAAACCTTCCATTCATTTTAGAATTGTATGCTTTTGCTCAATCTATTGCTTATGATTGTTTGTAATTTTCCAGTGTTGCTCCCATAGAGAAATGTACTTATTTAAGGATTTTTGCACACATTCATTGTTTTATTCAGCCATTTCCGAGTGTCATTTTAACAGTTTCAGATCCATTTTTCTCTCTTGTTTGGGGAGGGAAGGTTGGATTTTAATTTGGTTTCTTATTTCTCATTCCTGATTACCTGCTGCTTCCTTATATCTATTTAGAATTGCTTATTTGTGGGTTGAGGAATATTGCATGGGGAAATCCTAACTTGAGTGCTATCTTTCCCAAAATTCAAAAGTATCTCTATTCTCTGGTGTTTTCTATCTATGTTACTAAAGGGATAATTTAAATGCATTGTTCACATTCCTTTTTGTTATTATGACCCCCTGGGTGATTGATGCCCCATATATTAAAAAGTGTGTGATTTTCAGGAATTTTAAATAAATAAATAAATATTACCTTTACCAACCATCCTAGTGCCCGGTCCATTGTGACCCGGGGTATTTGAAAAGGGGGGGGTGATATGAGTGGTGTATCTCTCAAATATTTTACCCATATATAACAAAATAAGCATTTCAGTTGTGCGCTGCATACTAGGCTGAGACCTGGGTGTATCGCCTGATTGAAATCGTTAACAAATTCACACAGAAAACAAAAAGTGCATGTATGTTACCAAAGCATGCCAAGTACATAAATTCCAAAATTAACATTTACAACTACTCATTTCAGAAACATTTGAAGGAAACCAAATAGATGCACGTGTACATTTGCAACAGTGCTTTCTGTACATTTTAATAAATAAATGAAAGGAACAGGAAAGGATTTCTCAACATACTGCAATGGCACTCATGTAGCAAGCATCTATGTGTGGGAAATTTAATAAAATTGCACACACTAACATTCTTCTTTCTAATCTGTAAATCTTTCTGGGCTTCTGCCTTTTTCTCAGCCTACTAGGACTTGCACCACTCTATTTCCAATACAGATAATGCAACACAACTTTCACACTTGGAAAAATGCAGCCCCGTAGGGCCTACTTATTACAGGGCCACTGGCCCCAATACCAACGATGATGATGCTCCCAAGTCCCCAAACCTACACAGTGCTGTACATTTGCACACACATACAGACTAATATTTTCCAACACCTGACTTTCCAAGCCAACAGGGCCTGTAATATCCTAGTGACACTGGGAAGATTGCTGCCAAACAAGTATTAGGAATGTAGTGGCAACCCGTCTGCACCAACGGCAGTGTTACAACCATATTTGTTATCACGTGCAATGTTACTATCTCATCTTCCCAACAAATCCTCCTACAGTGTAAAATAATATGTTCTCCTAGTACAATCATTTTGCCATTACCATACATACCCACTAATTTTCTTCTTTCGCATTTGCAGTGGAGAACAGCCTCCTGAAAGACAGAAATGTCTCTACTAGAAGATAAAACCCAGAAGAAAACTACTCTTCACATCTAAGTGCAGTGGGGTGAAATTCTTCTGATTACTCATGCAGTGCAGTGTTGTTGTATAGTAGCCTACAAAATTCTATCCAATCCAGCAGCATTTCCTTCACTCTTACTGATTGCACCTGAGCAGGTACACTCTTTGTAATATCATCTGAACACCAGTATCGTAACACATACTAGTATTGTGAAAACATTGAAATGTCCTTACTTATTCATCCATCAGTGCACTGTCATACACACTGAAGCAAACTTTTCACACATCCAAACACACAGCTACGAGTACAACCTTCCCAACCAGAACTAACGGCCATTGCACAATCACACACCCGTCTAGTTGTGCCTGCCCTGATATTCAGACACTCATGCACAGTGCACACAAATACATTACACAACTTTGAAACCCACAATTCAATTTGTTCTCCAATAAACAGAAGAAAATACCTACCAAATGCTACTCTGTACACAACAACGCAAAAATAGAGCAGATAAAACTAAAAGCATGTAAAATAGTCATCCACCTCTAGCAGAGTTTGTAGTAAATGTTCAAACAAAACACCTAATATTGTCACTGAACAAAAGTGAACCAGCAAACAGGAAATAAGGTATGGCTCCTCTTCCAAAATGTAAAATAAAAATAAATGTATTAAGAATTATAAAACTACCAGTAGCGCTAGCACTGCATCTACCAATGTTAACATAACCATAGTTAAGAATTCTCAAAAATTAATTTTACAATCCTTCAGAATCTTATAAAAACAGAAGAGAAATCACACTCAACCCTTAAAACTTACTGCAGAAAACTAAGCTCTCATTGACAGTGCAATGCTCCTCAAAAGAAAATGTTTACATTAATTTTAAACAGAAGGAAACCACTAACAAACAAAATGTATCACTAACCTACAAAAAGTACATTGTCACATGCACAATATCAACATAGATATATTTGCGACCTCTGTGCATGGGAGTGGATTCACATAACCAGCACAGAGCCATATTTCTATCAAGAGGCATAGAAACAAGAGCAGACAAACCCAATTGCCATACATAGCAGTTGTTGCGGGTATGAAATGGTAGACAACACCATTATGGCAGAAGAAACCCTCATTGAAAGAATGTTCCCAACAAACTTACAATCAACTCTCCATTCCACCGAACCAATCCGTCCTGTCTGCAAATGGCCCTGCACCTCAATGTGTAACATACGAAAACAATCCTTCAAATCTTTATGACAATTCCTCAAACACTATGTGGACTTGAAAGAGAAAATGAGAATGAGAATGAAAATGTTGCAAACCATGGACTCCTGTCCAGTGCGTAAATACAAGGACATTCATTAGCCTGAATTATCCGACCTGCTTGCAAAAGCACCTTCCACCACATAGCCATGTTATGCTGTGGTGGTTGTGGCCAGTACCTATACTCTTGGGTGCATCGCCTATGGCCTACGCCCTCCAGCCATGCACCCAAGAGTCTGGCGATTGGCCACAACCACCACAGCATAATATGGCCATGCACCCAAGAATCTGGCCAGTGGCCACAACCCACACAAAAAATTTGCCCTTACCTTTGCAATTTCAACACCATCTGCAGATATTAAAGTAGACCGCCAACCCTTTTTCCCCCAATGGCAATATCACCATATCATCCAGACTCCACTCCCCTACTGTAAGAAGCCCTCATGCATTCACCAAATAAGCCCAAGCATGTTTCTCCAACTACCCACCAAACACTACTATTGCAACACTTCTGGGTAAAGTCTTGGTTGCATGGCTGTATGATACTGCAGTCATTCTGCCAATGCCTAGATTCTTGGGGGTATGGCCTATTTTTAACCTATATAAATATCTTCCTATCATCTACATTCCACTCCCCTACCCTAATTAAGACTGCCTGCAGTCACCACATAAACCGTCTGCCCAAGGCCCTGTCCACGGACTACTGCGGTGTCCACGGACTGCCGCGCTCCGCATGATCTTCTTCCACCTAAACAAATACATATCAACCATCATTCACTCCCCCACCCTTCCCAGCCCTTCTTCCCAGCAACAGATGCCCCAAACCATGTTTCCCTGCCCTGTTCCCCACCACACTAGCCGCGGATATCCAAAGATAGAACATGGCAGGTGTTTCAGAAAAATATGACGCACATCACGCTTTTCACCAGCCAATCTTTGGGTATGCTGGGTGTCCGCGGACATCACGCTGCCCTTCGGACCAATCAGATTCCTGTCTGTGTTCCGAACAGGGAAATGGGTCAACGGAGCAGGCCCAGATATGACTGATTTTTTTGGATCTACATTTTGCCTGTTTTAAAGAAAACTACTGGATGGATTTAAAACAAATTTACAAAAGCATGCTTTTGAGACCAAGCCGTCACTCCTTCCACAAATTTGGTGAAAATTCATTTGGCGGTTTGGACTGTAGGCGTCCATTTTTTGACCCCCTTATAACTTTGCCCCTCCTTGACGAAACCTCACCGAACTGGTTAAAAAAAAATCAGAGCCGGCCATATACTTTTTTTGCAAAGTTTGGTAAAGATTTGTCCAGGGGAGAGAAGGTATAAGCCACCCAAAAGTGCTCTTCCTATGAGTTGAGCAACTTAACCATAACTACACGGCCACTACTGCAGGCCATGTAATTCAAGGAAAAAACTTTAGTTGCAAGGACGTTAAGGTGAGAACTTAATGCATCAAAAGCCCTGAAATTCAGCTAATGCCACCTTAACTTTGCACCCCCTGTTGTGCAGCCTATGACCACAATGAGTACATCACAGATTACATCACTGATGACATTACTAATTACATGTTGTAGGAAAACACTGACAATATCACAGATTGCATGACTGGTGACTGGTGGCCACACTAATTACATTGTTTATAATTGATTACATGAGCAATGGCATTAGACATAATATTGAAATGTGTTCACTGGTCAACACCAAACACCATAGCTAGTGGTCAGTTAGTGTTGCAAAATACCAATGTGCATGAATAAAAGCCATGCCTAGTAGCCCGTCACGGTTTTTAAATATGCCTTACGTTGAAAGCTGTAGTCAGTGACCATTACTAAAGGCCATATGTTAGAATATACAGTCGGCACAGCCAAAGACCGTGGTCACTGGCTAGTATTGTGTTGAAGGCTATGGCTAGTGGCTAGTTAGTGTATATAATATACAGTGGGAACGGCCTAAGGCCATAGCTAGTGACTAGTTAGTGTTGTAAAATGCACAGTGGGCATGGTGGAATACCATCACTTATGGCATGTTATTATTTTAAAATATACCGTGGACTTGGCCAAAAGATGTACAAACTGCTCAAGGTCAAAGGCCATGGCTAGTGGCCCATTTATATGTTAGAAAATATAGAGGGCACAGCCAAAGATCGTGACCACAGGCCAGTTTTGTAATAAAACCCATCGGTAGTGGCGGATTAGTACATCTAATATAGAGTAGACACAACTGAAAGGTGTTGCCACTGGTGAAGGCCAAAGTCTATGGTTGGTGGCCTGTTAGTGTTTTAAAATATACAGTGCACATGGGTGAAGATTGTGGCCAGTGTCCATGACTGAAGGCTATGATTAGTACCCATTAATGTGTTAAAATATATTTGACCATGCACACTGACCATGGCTGAAGCTCATTCTTATGCTGTTAGTGTTGCAATGTAATTAGTAATGTCATCAGTGATGTGATCTGTGATGTCATCACTGTGGTCATAGGCTGCAAAACAGGGTGCGCAAAGTTAAGGTAGCTTTAGCTGAATTTTAGAGTTTTCTAACGTCCATGCAACTAAAGATTTTTTTTCTTGAATTTCAAGGGTTTTGTTATTCCATACTTACTTGACATTAATAATACAGACAATTGGGCTAATAAAAATGATGTATCATGTGCAAGAAGTAAAATAAAAATTAATTGTGCAAACACATCCCCCCAAATAAACCTGTTCTTGAAAACCAATTTACTTAATTTTTAATGTTTACATTTAAATGTACTGTTGATGAATAGAACGTTATTACAGTGTTACAGAAATTGTGTACAAAGTCCACACTCAATGTATCCTAAAATATATCGTTATCCCAATGAATGCGGACAAGATGTTGAATTAATGTGGAGGTTTCCAAACTTTGCGACGGCTTGTGTGAAGGTCCACTCCGCACAACCTTACCACAGAATTTGCACATGACCTCTTCAATCTCCTTTTTTCTGTGTTGGTCCTTTACACAGAAATATTGCCAACTTTCTGAATGGCTTTTTCCATATTGGTAAAGCTGAAGCCACCCACACCACCTCATCATCAATGTTCGTAAGCATCATTTTGAAATACAGGACCGTGGAGGAAAAATAAATACTGGAAAAATATACAACACAAAAATGACTCTGCCACTTAATATCAAAAAACTTAAAAAATAAAAAGCTAAAGTAACAAGAAATGAAAAACTACAAAGCACAAGAGAAAGGACAATGGTATAGGAAGAAGACAGGTAAAAAAGGAATGGATAATTCAAGGTTCTGCTTTTAAATGTTCCAGAAGACTTACAAAGAGGTGGCAGACATCTTTTTTTTCAGTTGCGAAATGCTGGAGTTTCTTGCAACTGAAGAAAGACAATCTCAGTACCCCAGGATGAAGTGGATGACGACTTCTGCTAGTTGCATTCCATCAGAAAGAAAAGAACCTGGGAAGGTCTCTCGCTCTCCCAAGTGGTTCTGCTAGAGATAGGAGCAGCACCTAAGTAGACACTTCATCAAAAGCATCCTCTCTGAACCTTTCTAGCATTTCTGATGACTCTTCAAATGGAGTGCTCCAGTGCTGCAGGGGTTTCTAGACTCTAGGCCTCGTTATGGGGTTACCGGCAACCCCATAACACTGTTTCCGCCGCCTGACTTCCCGGTACCAATGGGATATGATAGTAGGTGGCAGAAACCGTAAATCCTCGATCCTGTGGAGTCCCATAGGACTCCGTAGGAATGGGTCACTGAAGCACCGGCACTGTTACTAAAGGTGCTTGTGCTTCAGTGAAAACACTGCTGGTAGGAGCCTGGACTCCCGGCAGGTCAGACCTGCCGGGTGTACCGTGATCTTACTGTTAAACTCTTAGATTGGCTGTCCGGAAAGGGTGCATGTACGCACCCTTATTTCTGGACCACCAAACTCATAATGAGGCCCTCTGGCTGCTGATGGCAGCACCTTTAATGGGTGGAGGTTGATTCTGCACAAGCACCGCTCACAGCTCCATTGAAGAGTTAAGACAACATGTAAACCAAAAAAGGCCGCAGTCCACTAGGGTACAGACCATCCAGAAAGCGTTAGGTGCTACTTTCAGACTTAGTTCACAGCATCTATCCCTCATGTAGAATTCATTAAAGTTCTCCCAAGGCATGGACGATATCAGAAGTACAGGTTGGCCTGAAAGAGAGAAAGGGGGAAGAAAGAAAGCCTGCAGGGCACATGATGGCCACACACCTCTGGTTACGCCGCATAAGGATCAAGTTGGCAAGAGAAAGCACTGAGGTCAAGGTTGAAAGAAAGCAGACGACCAAAAATATCCTCACCCAGCTTGGTCGAGGAAAACAACAGCTGGCAAGAGCAGTCCAGTGAAGAGGGGGGGTAAACGCTATCATCTTCCAGTGAAGATAAAGACAAAAGAGCTCTTAAGAAAAGAAATACCGAGTAAAATTAGAAGGAGAATTGAGACGACTTTGACCGAGACCCTCTCATTCATCCCTGGTCATCAGAATGGGATACACCAACGAAAATAACAACACACCTGGTGAAGAGGTTCAGAACACCACTGGCCAAAAAAGCCACAAACAATCTATGTTCTGAGTGTCCCAGACCATATTTGACAGGAACAATTGCTGAAACACCTAAAATAGACAAAATAATGCTCACCTGCATGGGCAAGTATACTAAACACATCAAGAAATGGCTTGATGCATCTTGGAAATCATGCAAGGATAAATCACTGGATGTGTTGGGACCAATTACAAAGATATTCCACCTGACTGATAAAGTGAAAGAAAAAAGGTTGGAGGATAGACCCTACAGTTCTGACAAGATGTGCCACAAAAGTCATATGCCTACTTCATAATGCCAACAGTACAATAACAATGGAAAGGAAAAGGTCCATCATAGTATTAATTGATCCTAAACTGAGCAAAGTAGCAACTTCGAAGCAAGCAGCAGCCAAACGCAAATTATTTGGCAAATTGTTCATCATGGAAAACCCTAAATACAATTTTCATTTTTATTCATTCTTTCAGACTTTGTCCATCCCCTATTTAAGACACATCAGTTTGGTGAAAAATAAACATGTGTTACTTGTTCTGTTTTGTTTGATTTTTGTATTAATCACTCGCTTAAAAATCTTCATATCCTGATGAGATATTTCAACATATGAATACAATAAACACCATGGATATTTCTAAGTTGCAGTGGATATTGCCACTTTCTTGCAGAATTTGTGAATTACTTGCTCATACCTAATAGGAAACGTGCTCAGCACAGAGAAGAAAAAGCAATGAAAGAAAGTTATGAAGATGTGCATTGGTATGCTAAATATTCACATTAACTCGGTGGAAGAACCAGTGCGCCCAGAAAACTGTCACTGACATTGGCAGTATTTCTGTGACAAGTAGCATTGGAGTAAGAAGGTCATTGAAAAAGTTCAGTGTGTTTCCTATTGTACGCTATTGCAGATAGAAGCTTCCAATAAACCATCTCAAACTTTTGCCACCTCTAATTTGATTAATCACCTCATCCAGTTCCATTACAAACATTTAGAGGAACCCTATAGGAAGGCTAATTGCCATCAAAATGTACAAACCCAAGGCCTATAATCTGCGCACAGGTATCTGCTGTAGAAAAGCACATATAATTACTCTCTTCCAATTCTATTTCTTCCTCTGTTCCAGCCACCTCTACCCAACCTCTTCCCATCCTCCCCATACCCAATCTGCATGACTGCAAAGTAATGTGATTGAAATATGATAACTGCATCATGGTGTGAGATCGTACCCTACATGGTTAAAAAAGAGCTATTTTAGAACAGCAAAACAATTACTGCCACTACAAATATATATAAACATTTTTTAGTGACAATGTGTTTTAATCCCATTATTTTACAAAAATAGAAACTGAAATAAGCTCATGAAAAGATTGGGCAAGGCAACCCCGTACTTAAATATTAATTGTGCACTGAAATTGCATTGTTGAAGCTTATACAGACCTGTATTAATTGGGGCAATTTGCACCATTAAAACTATTGGATTTAATTTTGACACAGTAGGACTTTGCAAAACTAATACCATTCTTTCCAAAACAGCTTGCATTGGACATTGTCACTTTCTTGGGGAATTTGCAAATCACTTGCTCAGACCTTGCAGTAAACCTGCTCAGCACAGACAAGAAAACACAATGAAAGAAAGTTATGAAGATGCGCCTGGTTAAGCTAAATGTCAGCCTTAACTCAATGGAAGAACCAGTGTGCCCAGAAAACTGTAATTGACAGCTGGCAGTATTTCTGTGCCAAGTAGCAGCAAAGTAAAAAGAACATTAAAGAAGTTCAGTGTGTTTCCTATGGTAAATTGTTGCAGATGAAAGTTTCCATTAAACCATCCCAAACTTTTGCAACCTGTAATTGGATTAAGCACCTCATCCAATTCCTTTGCAAAAATGTGGACGAACCCTATAGGAAGGCTAATTTCCATTGAAATGTACAAACCCATAGCCTATAATCTGTGCACAGATTTCTAATGTAGAAAAGCTTGTCTGTGTCACTCTCTCCCACTTCTATTGCTTCCTCTGTTGCAGCTACCTCCACCCAACCTCCTCTCATCCTACCGATACCCAATCTGCACGACTCAAAAGTAATGTGTTTAAAATATGATAGCTGCATCATGATGTGAGATGGCACCCTACATGGTTACAAAAGAGCTATTTTAGAACACTAAAGTCATTGCCGCTGTACATTTTTTCCCAGTGGCAATTTCTTTATCCCCTTTTTTAACAAAAATAAAACAGAAAAAACTCCTGAAAATTGTAACCAGAGCAAACCCATAATTCAAATATTAATTGTGGATTGAAATTGCATTGCTGAAGCTCATAGTATACCGTATGTATTGTATGTATTGTAGCAATTTGCACCGGAAAAAACATTCTAGTTCTTTTTTACATAATAGGAGTTTGCACAACTAATACCATTCCGATACTATTTATGAGTGTATCTTTAAAAATAGAACCAATCAAATATATTGTTTATGAAATTAAACACTAGGTTTCACAAAACAACTAACAACATGAAAATACTATATTTTCTCCTATAGATAACCACACAGTAACACACTCCAGCATTAAAAAAATCTTTTTCACGTATACGCATTTTCAGATCAAAATAACTCTTTAATGAACACCATAAGAGATTATAAAAGCATTGTAAATAAATCACATTTCTACTGCTCTGTAGTCATTCTTTTATTTTGAGTGCAGGAAGTATACTTAGTGATTCTATATCATGCACCTCACTAAAATACATGTTCTTTCCTAATAAAGAACTTGCAACAATTGCTCCCACCCATTTTCTATATATAAAGCAGTACCACTTAAAAAATACAGTAAAATGCAAAAATAAACAAAAGCCCATTATCAATATATTATGAAATACAACCTTCAACAAAACAATGACAAACAACTGATGAATGCCAATAACATTTTTTCACAGGTAACATGAACTGACAAAATGGTGGGTTTTATATTTTCCAAAGTGATAATCAGAATTAATAAAAGGGCCAACACATATTCACTGCAATCTATCACAAGGAAGTACACTTTTACAGCATTAACACCAGCCAATTACAAGCACTGAAACACATATAACACCCAGCCCAGCATCTCTAGTAGCCATGGCTATTGAACGTGGCTACACATCTTGCCTTGTAACCACAGCTACATGTACATTTCCTACAAACTGAAAATCAAGCTAAGCCAACCTTCAAAACTACAAATAAGACAAGAGAACACCTAAGCAGATAAAATATCCAATAACATTCTGACCTGTATCATCCACATAAAATATGATTATTGCACAGAACATGTATGGTCCAATATACACGGCTATAACAATAGTCATGTCTACCAGAACAATCAATTAAAAGGCAAAAAGCGTTTATGCACCGACTCACGTGCTCGTTGCAGCCGAGGTTATAGAAAAGCCTTGCTAGTTTGGCTGTTATTACACACAGCTAAGACATGTCCACAAACACTCTACGTGACATTTCATGGTGTGTCGCCACGACTGCAAAGGGTGCCACTTTAAGCCACGGGTAACAATGCCACACACCAGGTGGATTCAGGGCCGCCACGGGTAAACATGCCAGCCAATGCTGTGGCGAGGCACGATCCTCAAAACACCAATCACTCTTTTGTGTATAGCCGCAGTTATAAGAGTCTTTTAAATAAAAAAAAACGCTCTTAGACGTGGATATCACATGTGCATGAACACTCGACGTACCATTTGCTGGTATATTGCTGCGGCTGCACAGGGTACCACTTTTACAAATAGGTGGCAAAGCCACAAAACAGGTGGGTTCTGGGGAGCCGCAGTTATTAGATTATAAAAAATTCTATGTATGAAATAGGAATGACAAAAGAGTCAGAAGTGATACAATGGTAGTGAAAATGTGTCACTACAGTATATGACTGCTCATGGACTTCTGTAAAGTGGATGATGAAATGGAAAGCACATACATAGTAGTTAGGATACAGAACATGGGGTTAACTTGGCTGCTTGCAAACAAGTTCATATACATTAGTATCCTTCTATATGTAAAAAAAAAATACAATTAGTTAAAGCTTTTTTGAACCTCATACATAGTGCAATAAATTCACAATATAAGATACAACATTGGTACACAATACACTGTTGTTATTTTTGCACATACTTAACACTGGATCATTGAGAAAATAAATCCAACTTGGATTAAAACAATTTCATATTTCTGATTGGTTGCCCCATACTGGGCTGCAGCCTTTTTTGACCTACACGTGGTCTTCCCTCTTGACTGGAGCTGTTAGTGATGATTGTGACTAATCAACCTCCACACATTAAAGGTTCTGTCCCCAACAGCCAAGGTCTTGAAATACTGGCAGCAGCAGAGCACTCCATTTGAAGAGTCATCAGAAATGCTACAGAGGTACAGAAAGGAGGCTTTTCCTGAAGTGTCTACAGATGTGCTTCTCCCATCTCCAGCAGTACCACTTGGATGAGTGAGAGGCCATCCTAGGGTATTTTCCTTCTAATGCCAATGCATCTACCAGACGTCTTCATCCACTTCATCCCAATTTTGAGTACCAAAGTAAGTTTTGAATTAGAACAAGAGAGAATAGGCTAGAATAAGTAAACTTGGAGAACCAAGGATATAAATCAACACACAAAAAGAAACATTAGTACTTTTAAAAACATAATTTCCCCATGTTTTAGTTATGAGAATAATGTGCTGCCTATGCCATAATTGACTTTTCCCAGGAGATGCCACACTAGCCCATTGAGAAGTACTCTCTCCAAACATAATGTACATTGCCACCACTAATTCACTAACACAATAGGGCTACAATAAAAGTATAAAAACGGTTACTATAATAAATAAACATCCATATATAAACTGAGTGAGAAAAAACAAGGGGAATTATGCTAAGGAATTATAATAGGGTGAATGGGGTAGGTTAAGCAAATTTGGAAAACAAGAGAGAATCGGGTAGGTCAAGTAAACTTGGAGAACATGGGAAACAACAGTCACACAGATAGAAACAGCCCATTACCAATCAGGACACCCAACATTATATAGACAAGATATCTATCACACCCAAAAAAATAACTTTATATTCATCATTGCAAACAGTCCTTTTTAGTGAACAATGTTTCATCCCAAAGTTTAGGAACATCAGTACTGATCAACTACCTGTTACAGGTACGCTAGCACAATGAATGTAGAAAAGCAATACCTCCTACACAACCACCTCCATCCACTCTTACATTTTGAATATGGGTTGGCCTTTCATGGGAGTTAACTGTACAACATCTGGTGCAAGTCCATCAGGATGATGAGAACGATACAGCTGCAAGAAAATAAAAAAAATAACAAAATGCCTAAAATAAACTTGCAAAACACCATCAATTGTATTGCCTCACAGAGAACTGAAAACCACTAAAAGTACTGCATACTGAAAGTTAATTAAAATTACAACAAATACAATCAAATAGACGTTCAACCTCACTAACATGAATACAAAAACGAAATACCTGCATATAAATGACATTGATTGACAAATTTAATTTTGTAGGCCCATGTTACTGAAAGTTAAAACATTATAATGAACACCACATAATGAATCTGATAGCAGTGGTTAATATAACTAACACACAACACTGCAAATACACCTTCAAATATGTAAATGTGTATTATTACTTACTTTCACATCAGCCATACTCTTGAAATGTGCAAACTATGAGTTCAGGAATAAAAAGTAGAACATTGCAGAAAATTGTGGTTTTTATACTTTCAAAAATGAACACCACAAAAAGAGGACTAAATACTAATAAAACTACTAAAATGAATGACACATGTTAACCACAACCTATCACAGACAGCTACACAAATAACAACAACCAACAACAAACAATCAAACTCACTGAAATCCTTTGTATCCCTGTCCAGCATCTCGCGTAGCTGTGGCTACCACATGTCCACAAACACTTGACATGCAATTTGCTGGTATATAGCTGTGGCTGCACAGGGTGCCACGTTTGCACGCGGGTAGTTTGTTTGTTTGTTTGTTTATTATTTGTAATGCGCCGGAATACCCTAGGGTAACAGGGCGCAGCAGATACAGGAATTTGCAAAACTTAGTTGCAGACAATAAAATATATACAAGGCATAAACACAATAATAATGAAGGTAAGCAGGAGTATATACATATATACAGTTAACAGTTGTGTGTCCAGTGTGTCCAAGTGACAAGAAGGAGGGGCGGAACCTGGCTCAGTATGTTTAGACAACGGCTGTCTTCAGCCAGGACATCATCTTGGAACAGAAGTTTTGGTAGGGTAAGTCCATTCTAAGAGTGGATGGTAGGGAGTTCCACAGTTTAGCCGCTTTCACTGGGAAGCTATTACCTCCTATGGTAGATCGTTTGTGGTTAGGGACGGAGAGGCAGTCTCTGTATGCTGTCCTTGTCGGTCTCAAGGATGTCAGTCTATGAAATCTGTTGATCAGGTAGATGGGGGCTGCGTTATTGAGGGACTTGTGGGTAAGTGAGGCAGTTTTTAGGGAGATTTTGTCTATGATAGGGGTCCAGTTGTTCTGCTGGCTGTGTGCTGTGATGTGGTCTCTTCTTGAGATGCCTAGGGCCGCTCTGAGTGCATTGTTCTGGAGGGTTTATAACTTGCTAGTAGTGGCTTTGGAGGACCCAAGATAAAGGGCGTTACAGTAGTCTAAGCGGGATAGTATGAGGGCTCTGGCCAGGGTCAGGCAGCTGGTGTCGGATAGAAAGAGTTTGGCTGTACGGATCAATTTACATGTGTAAGCCATGGAGGAGGCTAGTGAGTTCACCTGTCTGTTAAAGGTGAAGTTGGAGTCCAAGTAGAAGCCCAATGTTTTGACTTCGTGTCCCACTCTGATAGTGTTGCCATCAATTATGAAGGATGAGTAAGCTGGGCTTAATTTCTTTAGGCTGGCAGTGGTACCCAAGGTGATGAGTTCAGTTTTATCATCATTCAGGCATAGACCATGAGTGGCCATCCATGCCTGGATGATGATGTAAACCCTATTCACCAAGGCCAAATCCTTTCCATAATCTCCAGAAAGCGGAAGGAGGATCTGGGTATCGTCTGCATAGTTAGTGTAGGTGATACCGAGATGATCCAGATCATCAAAAAGGGGCTTGGTAAATATGTTATACAGTGTAGGGGAGACACAGGAGCCCTGAGGTATGCCACAGGCGATGGGTATGGGGTCTGCAGCATCTGTAGGTGAAAAAACCCTCATGGTTCTGCCATCGAGGAAAGATCTAATCCATGTAATGGCCTCGGAGGAGAAGTGGGCGGCCGTGTGTAGGTGAATGCAAAGGACCGAGTGGTCGACCAGGTCAAATGCTGCAGAGCGGTCGAGGAGGAGGAGTAATGCTGCTTGGCCATTGTCTTTAAGCATGGGAGTTTCTACTTCTTTCAGAATAGAGAATAGTTCCTTCATGTTTGAACTGGCTTGGGAGATACAGGAGTCAAAGGAGGTACGTTTTGCTAGGAGGATTTCTTTTTGTACAGGACCGCTAGTTTGGTGAATTTGATTTTATTGGCTACTGATGGGTCTCTTTTCCAGATGGTTTCACAATTTCTTTTTTGCTGTCTTAGGTTTTTGAGGAATGGTGTATACCAATTGTTCAGGTGTGTTTTGGGCTTGCTTGGCCTAAGTTTGAGAGGGGCGATTAAGTCCAGGGAAGTGGACATAATTTTATTATATTCCTCAACCACGGTCTCAGGATCCAAGTTGTCAGGGAGTGAGTTGAGTGTGGGGAGTAGGTTGGGGATGAGTCTCTCCACCGTGATGCTCTTTTTGTTTCTCATGAGTGTGGGTGGGGCCCTACTGGGCTGCATAGGAGATGGTCTAGTGGTGGACAGCAAGAACGATACCAGGTGGTGGTCAGTCCAGGCTAGTGGTGAGATGTCAGTAATGTTAGCTAGGCAGTTGTAGTCAGCCACCCAGTCAAGTATTCTGCCCCTGTCATGGGTGGGTTTTAGGCTTCTTTGAGTAAATCCTAATTTGGTGAGGGTGTTAAGCGTGGTGATGGCAGCTTGGTCTTCAGGGTCGTTAAAACCCATGTTGAAGTCTACAAGGGTGAGCACCTGTGTGGCGTTTTTTAGGTTAGTGGATAGGATAGTGTTAAGATCCTCATCAAATGTGCCTGATGGGCCTGGAGGGCAATAGATCACATGGATGTTAAGGGTTTGGGTATTGGTAATGGGAACTTTGGCTGAGAGTAGTTCGCAAGAAGGGGCACTGATGGTGGTAGCTGCTCTTATAGGAAGGCTACATTTATGAATGATGGCAACACCGCCTCCTCTAGAGTTGGGTCGGTCTTGTCTCAAGATGGTGTAATTATCAGGGACTGCTAACATAAGCATGGGGCCTGCTGCCTGATGGAGCCAGGTCTCTGTGATAGCAAGGAGGTCCAGGTCTTCATTGATAATAAGGTCTGCAATTTCAGTTGCGTGAGCTACTAGTGATCTAGCGTTGATTAGAGCTCCCTTGATTTGGGGGCTCACTATCGGTGTATTGGTAGTAGAGGCTGACAATTTCTGTGTGGGTTTAGTACTTTTCTGGTTAGTGGGATGAGGTGGATATTTAGTATGGTGGTTCAGAGATAATTTAGGTTTGTAGATGTTAGGGCTGGTGGGAGTGGAGCTGGGTCTCTTAGTGGTGGGCATGGAACGGGCGAGTGGCTCGTGGATTTTGGCTAATCTAGCTCTGAGTCTAGTATTCCTGTCTATAGTGGGGCAAGGGATGCTAGTCGGTAGCATTGGAGGTGCCTCAATTATCATTAGCGGTGAGCTGTTGGATGAATTGGAGTTAGGCAAGGTCGCGCACATGGTCGTTGGATGTTGAGGCGGTATTACCCAAATTGGTCGTTTACAATTGTTCGAATTAACAATTGACCGAATTTAAAGGGTCACAATTGACCTTTTCACAATTGACCGAATATATATATATATATATATATTACATGGCCACGGTAGTGGCCATGTAGTTATGGTTAAGTTGCTGTTTCCATAGGAAGAGCACTTTTTGGATGGCTTATAACTTCGCTCTCCCTGGACGGATCCTCACCAAACTTTGCAAAAAAAGTATCTGGGTCACTCAGATTTTTTTTGCAAAGTTTGGTGAGGATTCGTCCAGGGGGGGCAAAGTTATAGGGGGGGTCCCAAAACTTTTTTTTTCCCATAGACTGAATGGGAAAAATGTTTTGCTCGCGCCTACAGCCCAAACCGCTGGACTGATTTCCACCAAATTTGGACCAGGAGCAGCGGCTTGGTCCCGAAAGCGTGCTTTTGCAAATTTGGTGAAAATCCGTCCAGTAGTTTTTTTTAAAATGATCAAAAAGTAGGTAAAAAAAAATGTGTGATATCTGTGTTCGGTTCGCGGACACACTTCCCTGTTCGCTCCGCGGACAGTGTCCTGATTGGCCAATCGTCTTGCGTGATGTTCGTGGACATGCAACGCGTTCGCTGATTGGACGGCGTGGAGCACGTCAGATTTTTTGGTAGCGCCCGCCATCTTGGATTCGCGGACAGCACGGTGAAACTTTGTTCAAAATGTGTATTTTGTAAAGTGTGTTGGTGTGTAGGAGTGTTTGGGGAGGGTGGGAGTGTATGAGATAGAATGAAAGTTGTGTTTTTTATGTGTTAGACATTCTTTTTGTGTTCGATTTGTTTGCGGACATCACAGGTGTTCTGAAATGTTCTAAATAAACTGACTGGGGGGTGTTCTAAGGGCTCAATATGTGTCCGTTTTGTTCGCAAGCAAAGTGAAACTGTTCTAAGAACACTTGCGGTGTCTGGGGAGTGTTCGTAGGGGGTGTCCTGAGGACGCTGTCCGTATTGTTCTCTGTCAAGTTGAATGTGTTCTAAGAACACCCACGGTGTCCCGAAATGTTCGCAAATAAACAAAATGGGGGTGTTCTGAAGACGTTTTTGAGAACACTCCCGGTGTCCTGAAATGTACGTAGGGGATGTCCTGAGGACGCTGTCCGTATTGTTCTCTGTCAAGTTGAATGAGTTCTAAGAACACCCGCGGTGTCCTGAAATGTTCGCAAATAAACAAAATGGGGGTGTTCTGAAGACGTTTCTAAGAACACTCGCGGTGTCCGGGGAGTGTTCGTTGGGGGTGTCCTGAGGACGCTGTCCGTATTGTTCTCTGTAAAGTTGAATGTGTCCTAAGAACACTCGCGGTGTTCTGAAATGTTCGCAAATAAACAAAATGGGGGTGTTCTGAAGACGCTTCTAAGAACACTCGCGGTGTCCGGGGAGTGTTCGTAGGGGGTGTCCTGAGGACGCTGTCCGTATTGTTCTCTGTCAAGTTGAATGTGTCCTAAGAACACTCGCGTTGTCCTGAAATGTTCACAAATAAACAAGATGGTCCTGTTCTGAAGACGCTTCTAAGAACACTCCCGGTGTCCTGGAATGTTCATAGGGGGTGTCCTGAGGACGCTGTCCGTATTGTTCTCTGTCAAGTTGAATGTGTTCTAAGAACACCCGCGGTGTCCTGAAATGTTCGCAGATAAACAAAATGGGGGTGTTCTGAAGACGCTTCTAAGAACATTTGCGGTATCCGGGGAGTGTTCGTAGGGGGTGTCCTGAGGACGCTGTTCGTATTGTTCTCTGTCAAGTTGAATGTGTCCTAAGAACACTCGCGGTGTCCTGAAATGTTTGCAAATAAACAAGATGGTGGTGTTCTGAAGACGCTTCTAAGAACACTCGCGGTGTCCGGGGAGTGTTCGTAGGGGGTGTCCCGAAGACGCTGTCGGTATTGTTCTCTGTCAAGTTGAATGTGTCCTAAGAACACTCACGGTGTCCTGAAATGTTCGCAAATAAACAAGATGGTGGTGTTCTGAAGAAGCTTCTAAGAACACTCCCGGTGTCCTGGAATGTTCGTAGGGGGTGTCCTGAGGACGCTGTCCGTATTGTTCTCTGTCAAGTTGAATGTGTCCTAAGAACACTCGCGGTGTCCTGAAATGTTCACAAATAAACAAGATGGTGGTGTTCTGAAGACGCTTCTAAGAACACTTGCGGTGTCTGGGGAGTGTTCGTAGGGGGTGTCCTGAGGACGCTGTCCGTATTGTTCTCTGTCAAGTTGAATGTGTTCTAAGAACACCCGCAGTGTCCTGAAATGTTCGCAAATAAACAAAATGGGGGTGTTCTGAAGACGTTTTTGAGAACACTCCCGGTGTCCTGGAATGTTCGTAGGGGGTGTCCTTAGGACGCTGTCTGTATTGTTCTTGTTAAGTTGAAAGTGTTCTAAGAACTATCGCGTTGTTCTGAAATGTTCGTAGGGGGTGTCCTGAAAACGGTGTCGTATTGTTCTAAGAACACTCACATTGTTCGCGGACATTAAAAGTTTCCCATAGATCATAGTTGAAATGTTTGACTCTATGGATGTGATATGCTGCGGTGGTTGTTGCCAGGGCATAGAGTCTTGGGTGCATGGCCATTTGGCTCTATCCAAAACTGTATGCCCTGGCAACAACCACTGCAGCATATCACATTAATATTTGCTTATAACTTTGGGTGAAAAACAAATGTATAAGGAACAAAGGTATTAGATACTATGGATGTGATATGCTGCTATGGTTGTCCTTATTATTGTATACTTACTGTTTGGTCTAGTAATGGGAGTCCATGTTTTTCTTCTTCATTTCTGTGATAAAAGAAAATAGCATGTTAGTATTAGTATTTTGTAATGACTTATTACATTGTATAAGCAATATACTTTTATTTTTTTTCGACCCTCATATTTAGTAGAGTACAAATCAGAGTAATGTGCAATTTGCTCAGTTTCTGTATTTGTTGCTAAAATCATTGGGTCTGTGGGAGAAAAAAAAATCCATGTTGGATTAAAAAAAAAACCTTTTTCTGTTATGCTACATTTTATTTGTTTGTTTGTTTTCAGTGTTCACTTGTTGTTTCTGGCTAATGCTTTATACTTTGCTTTGTTGTATTTTTTTGGGAGTAGTAACAGATTCTTCATTTGTTTTGATATTATAAAATTTTGGAGCAGTTAGATACCAATTGGCATATTCTAACTGTCTATTTTTTTAATATATTTTAGAGGTTTTGATTTATCTATTTGGATATTGTTAAATATTTCGGACAGTTAGATACCAATTGGCGTATTCTGTGTATTTTCTGGCCTAATTTAGTGGTATTCATTTATCTGATTAGTTGTTGTAGAATCTTTGAGCTGTTAGATAGCTTTTGGAGTATTCTAACAGTTTATATTATTTTAACACAAATTTATAATTTTGGGACAGTTAGATACCAATTGGCGTATTCTAACTGTCTAATTTTTGGTCTAATTTAGTGGTATTCATTTATCTGATTAGTTGTTGTAGAATCTTTGAGCAGTTAGATAGCTTTTGGAGTATTCTAACAGTTTATATTTTTTTAACACAAATTTACTTAAAGGTTTAAATACAGTTTATTTATCAAATTTTGGGTTTAAGAACATCAAATAAGCGTTTGTAAGATTTGCTGGTAATCTCTGCTTTAGAGTAATGGTACTATCATTACATTCAAACCATCCACATTTCTTTTTTATATATTCCGTGTAGTTCCCTGAATTGGTTGTGGCTCCTGCGTGGTAGATTATACCTATTGTTGTGAAGGTTTTCTTACCAAGTGATATTTGACTATGTGTGAATCCAGTCAGCTTGCAGTTGTTTTTGGTACCATCTGCATTGTAACGTAGAAGCATTAGTATTACGTATTTACTATGTGTTTGTATTACTAACGTGGAGCGATTATCTGAATTGCAGGTAGAGCATAATCTACCATGGTTTGCATTTTGTACAAGTTGCGAAATGGAATGGATTCACAATTTGGTATTGATATATATATGAAGCATTCATTGGGAATTTCTTCTTGTGTCACATTGTTGCACAGAGTGCATGTATGTTTCCACATGTATGAAATCTGGAAGATTTCATTTATAGGTATGTTTTTGTTTTCCAGTACTAATAGTAAGTACATTAGAAATTCTTGTGGATCTTCCTGTGAGTTTATAGTGAATTTCACCATTCCAGCACAGTAGTCCAATTGTCGTCTTATTCCAAAAACACTATATGTGTTGTCAGGATTGTTTGCTGCATTTCTGTGAAGTACTAACATTTGCAAACACAAAGGGTCTGTATTGTGTAAGTAAATGTTGTTAACAATTGGTGGTAATTGAAATAGAATATTCATTGCTACATTTGCATAGCAACTTACACCAACTATATTTGAGAATTTAAATGGTCAAGGTAGTTCTGTATCTAACTGCTTTTTTGGAGTTTGTCTTCCTTCTTTAAAGAAGTACCTGGTTTCCTTTCTCTAATTGATTCTTTTTTGTTTGTGGTACTTGATGAAGTATTAGTTTCTTTTACTCTCTTTGGAGGATTTGCAGTGACGTCCTGTTGCATTTCTGTTTGATTTAGTTTTCTTTCACAACGTTTTAGTTTTTGTGGAACAGAATATGTGTTTAGATGGGGAGTGTATAGTGAGCAAAGTCTATTATATTCTAAAATGCAAGGAATATCAGGGTTTACTTTACTTGCATCAAAGTTGATTAGAAATAGACCGTCAAGTGTACGTAAGCGTGATAGTGCTACGTAGCTCATGCCTTCTTTAAAGACTGTGTTACCAATATCTATCATTGCTTTGTCTAGAGTAAGACCTTGTGATTTATGAATCGTGACTGCGTATGCAAGAGTTAGAGAAAATTGTTCTCTGCGTACATACATATCTTTGAAGAGAAGGAATCTAGCTGTTGAGCGACCTATCCGTTTTACTTCTGAAAGTTTGTCAAAGAGTATATTGACAAAATGAATTTTGTTGTCACGTGGGTATGTTTGAAAGCCAACAACTGTACCCAGTGCTCCATTAACTAGACCTTGGTCCACGTCAAGGTTACATTTAAGCATTTCTCTGCAAATTAAGGATAATTGTAACATCTTTTCTAAGCCTGCTGTGTTTGAGATTGATTTTTCTAAATTATTAAGTCTTGTTGTGGCTTGGCCACACATAGGTAGTGTCATACCATGTACATCTAGTTTGTCTGTGGCGCTAATTTCCATTAGTGGTTGCATTTCTTTACTTAACATTATTTCATTGAATTTGAGACAGCTTGCAAGAGTTGGCATTGAGGCCATACAATTGACATTTTTGTGGGCTAATTGTTCCATAACATCTGTAGCACATGCATTATCGCCATAAAGTGCATTAATGTGCCAGGTTTTCAATGTTGCTTCTGCTTCTATAGAAAGTATACCAACTCTCAAACTTTTTAAAATGTTGGCATAAGTTAGATCTGCAGATTGGCGCATGTTTTCTGTTAATTATCTGTATTGGAAATGTTGCCAAAGGTTGACATTTCCCATGCTGCCAACAGTTTTGCGGCAGAGTTTGTGCCCTAATGTTTTAAAAATAGGTTCACCTTTTACTGGTGTTAATTGAAGCAGATCTCCAAAAACAATAATGTGTTTTCCTGCAAAGAGCTCTTCATAGTCTGTTTTGAGTACTTCTTGTAATCTGAGGTGAATCAAAGCTAACATCAGGTTGGAGACCATGCTCACTTCATCTATTAGTAGCATTTTCATTTGTTTCAATACTCTGCGTAATTCCATTGCAACTTCTGCAGAAAGTTTGTAATAGTCTAATTTGTTCTGGTGTTCTACTGGTAATAGTAGTAATCGGTGTAATGTAACACCACCTATGTTGTAGGCAGCTAAACCTGTGGGGGCAGTGACAACAGCTGACAGTTTGTTGTTTGTCAATTGTTGAAGGAACTTACTAATGATTTTGATTAGGAATGTTTTGCCAGAACCAGCTTCACCACTGACGTACAGTAGTATAGGTTTATAATTATGGCAGGAAAATTCTTTATTTTCATGTTTTACACCATGTGCAATTTGTTTTGTTACTTCTTGAAAAATGCTACTTTGCTCATTGTTTAGTTTTGATTGTAGTATAGTTAAGTCTTCCTTATCTTCATACTGACACATGGTGTTTTCTACTTCTATCATAGCTAATTCTGCCTCCTTTGTTATTAGTGGTTCTCCCGGTGGTTCTTGGCTTCCTGTTACAGAAGGTTAACTACTGTCAGGAGTATCCTTATCTAGTTGGGCTTGGAGTTCTTCTTCATGTTGCTGTTCATTGTGCAACATTGTTTTGTACTGTGTAAAGTTTACATCAGTTATAGTGCTTTCATTTGCTTTGAAAGCATCCTCATATGAGTCATAGTTATCTAGTAATTGTTCTTCTTTTCTCCACGGTTTGAAGAGTTGTAGCAGGGGCATGTAATATACTTCTTTATGTTGAGGAGTCTTCAATGACAATTTGATATGATTAATTAAATTTGGTTTAGTGAGTTTAACTAAGCTGCCTTCACAGTCTGTCACTCTATATTTACCTTTTTTTCATCAGGTTTCATATTATTTTTGTACGTGTAGTTTTGGGCTATTTGGTATAGAAACATGTTTTCCAAAGTATTACTTCTGTTTGGGTAGTATGTGTCCAATACATTGTTTTTTAAAATGTCTTGGCTGTTGGGATCATGTTTGGCTATTGTTTCTATATCTTCATATGATTCTAGAACTCTTTTTCTAGATTTAGCTGGACCAAGACTTTGCCATACTATATTTTCAGATTTACCATACAATGAAGTACCAGTTAAACGATCAGCTTCTTCATAAGATCCACATTCTCTATGGGTGAGCATTTTTATGCCCAAGCTGTATAATTTCTGAGATACTGTTTTATCTGATGACAGGTCATTCCAGAGGTCTTCGAGCTCTGTTTTTTCTGCTTTAGTTAAGTATGCTGTGACATATCGTGCAACTGCAGTAGAATTGTATGCAATGTACTGCACATCTATGTTTGCATTCCATAAGTGGGCAATGATTGCATAATAATCATTGATATATTTTTCTTCTTCTTTTCTTTTTATGTAATATGTATTTTAGGTGACTTACCTTTAACACTATGTCTAACTGAAGACATGAGGTTGTTTACTTGACCTGTATTTGTAACTGGTCTAGGGAAACCAAATCGGCATTTGGTGTAGTATTTGCCTTTGTTTTTGTATTTGCGACGACAATATTTTCCACATTTGTGTCTTTGAAATTGTAAAATTTGTGCATGAAGATCACTATTTGTGGCTTCTGATGGAATTTCACAAGTGACATATTTTTCAATAAACTGTAAAACAGTGGCATCACTGTCTTGACCAAATTTAGGAGCATCTTTAATCCATGAAAGCATGTGGATATGTGGTGCTCCTCTGGCTTGGTATTCTTTTCTCCAAAAGAAGTGTTGCACTTCTCCAAGGGGAGGAACAGTTTTATTACAAATAAAATGTAGCATAGCAATGAAGCGATGGTGAAAATATCTTGAAACATTAACAGTATCCAAAGAACAAAGTTCTCCAGGTGTTAGAATATCTATGTTTGTTTTGTTTTTATTTGATATGCGTAGGAAATCATGTAAATCTTCCCATGCATATTCTGCACAACTTAATGTAACAAACCAAGTGGGTGGGCCAAGGTTTCTGATCATACAACGTACATCTCCATGACGTTGAAACCAGTACTCTTTAGTACCACGCATATTTGCTAATAGATTTGTAATATTTGATTGTAATACCTCATCCTTTTGTTGCACTTTCTCTAATAATTGTGTAGCTGTCATATTTTGAAAGTGTGATCCTGATTTTAATATGTGTGCAACTCCGTAACATAAAGTTGCTAGTTCACTTTCAAAGAGTAGGTGGAATATGTATTCCACATTTTGTCTAAATCTGGGATCTTCAGAATACATCCGTAATGAGCGGTATTCTGAAGCTGATATTTGAATAGGTCTATCATCATACCTTCCTCCTTTGCCAGTAGGAAAGAGTAGAGGAAAAGCATGTGCTTCTATACTTTTTTTCCCATATACTGATTGGCGATCCTTTTGTTTGACGCATTTGGTAAGTTTCCAGTACATCTTGTACGGTGTCATTACAGTGCAAAGGATGAATTGTATAATGGTCTAAAGTATTTGATATTGTAGCAGGATCTAGTAGCTCAAATTGACCAGCTTCTTGTGTTTCTTGAATTATTTCAGTTGTATCTTTCAAGTTTTCTTCAATATTAATTTCTTTGTAATATTCATTATTCTCTTTAAGATATTGGAAGGCTTGTCTACCTTTATATAAATCTACCAGCTGTTGCCATATTTTTTTGTCTTTTGTAGGTACTCCATTTACTAATATAATTAAAGATTGCTGCATTGGACGTTGCACTCCTAGAGTATGCACATTTTCTTTTAGATTTAATGGTAAATAAACTACTTTTCCACAAATGCCTTTTACCAATTCAGAGGGAGGTAATTTTGCTGTTTTTGGTTGAAGGCATATTATTGCTTGAAATGGGTCTACTGTTTGAATTATGATGCTCTCATATAAATTAAGTTGTTGTAGAGGTTTTGGTACTGGGTATAATTCCAAATTATTTGTGATAGAACGTGAAGGAGTTTGGTTGTTGTCAAGTTTTGTAGTGCAATAACTGCAAAGTATTAAGGGCTCAGTTATTTCATATTTGTTTTCTGCTACAAGGTAGAGAGCTAATTCAAACCATTTAGAATCTTCATTGTCTTCTATTTTGTATGATAGGTCCACAGTTTTTGTGTTACTTTTATAAAAAATTCTACGGCAACATACACATACATGGTTTGGTACTTCAGCTGATGTACTTTTAAATTTTAGTATTTCTTTTTTGTATGTGTTTAGCAAAAGGTTGCCATGTGTAGAATTGTTGCTTAATTGGTTTAAAGCTATTTCATTCTGTAAATGGCTTTCACTTCCAAAATATATTTTCTGGATATAGTGAATTTCTTCAAGTAGGTCTTTTGCTGTACCATGTAGAAGGATGTTATTTAACTTTGCTAGTGCTAAAGCAGGACTTTTAGCATAGTACAGTTTATAGACTAGATTTCTTATAGTTGAATGATGTGTTGATATCCTTTTGATATCATGGAAAGTGGTTTTACAAGTAGGTCCTGTAATGCAGGCCAATGAATGTCCTTGTAGTCCTGTGTACTTGCGCACTGGACAGGTATCTATATTTTGCAGTAATTCAACTTTGATTTTGTCTTTGCTTTTTACATATTTATTGAGGAATTGGCGTAAAGATTTGAAACATTGTTTGGGAATGTTACACATTGACGTGCATGGCCATTTGTACACTAGACGTTCTGATTCAGTTGAATGGAGGGGTAATTCTAAGTTTTCAGGGCAAATTTTTGTAAGAAGTACTTCTTGTTCCATTATGGTATTATTCACTTTTTCATAATAATAATAATAATAATAATAATTTGGCATTTATATAGCGCTACGAACCCTTAGGTATCTGAGCGCTGCTTATTATTACCCACGGTGTGTAGTGCTCATTTATCGACCTCGGAAGGATGAAACGCTGAGTTTGGCGCTGCCGGGATTCGAACCTGCGTTCGCAGGCACTGCACTGATGTCAAAGCGAGCGCTCTACTCGCTGTGCCACTTGTCCTAACTTGTCACAACCTCGACCACTGATATGTATGGCAATTGTATTCGTTTGCTTTTGTTTGTACGCTTCTTCATTAAAATAAGGTTCTGTGCTTGTAGTGTGATTCCATTCACCTCCGCTGATACTTAAGAAGTTCTTTCTGTTGACATTTCGCTTATTGAGAAGTCTTTTTTGTAATTTAGTTATTAGTTTTGTTAGTGGTTTCATTTTGTTTAACAGTAAAATAAATAAATTTCTTTTGAGAAGAATTGCACTGTCCATCAATGCTTCTAAGATTAATTTCCTACGATAGGTTTTAAGCTTTGAACCTGATTTCTCTCCTGTTTTTATAAGATTTTGAAGGACTTTGTGACGGTATATTTTGGCTAAAATACTTTTCTTGGTATGCTTACTTTGCACTATATTAAAATTTGAAGAAGTAGTTTTATCTGTACTGATAGCTGATTTTCTGTTAATTGTTTTTTGGTTTGTTTTACATTTTGTTAGAGGAAGCAAAGTTGTTGTACTTGAAACTTCTTGTGTTTCACTAAAGGATTGTATTAGCTGTTTTGTTTTAACTTTTTTTTACAAATTCTGCTAGAGATGGATGCTTATGTTGGACACCTTTATTTTCATTTGCTCTACTTTTGCGTTGCTTTCTACGGACTTGACTTTTGGTAGGCATTCTTTAGGGTCTGTTGAAAAAAATAAAGAAGATATGGGTTTGGGTGTTCTGGAATGTATGTGTGCTGGGTGCTGTGTGCATGAGTGTTTGAGTAAGATGATAAAGATGTATGTAATGGTGTGTGATTGTGCATTGGAAACTAAAACTAGTAGGGATAGGTATTCTTGAATTTATGTGTTACTAAACTGGGGTTCAGATGACAAAAAAAAAGCAAGCTAGTGGTGTGGAAAAGTACAAATAGTAAATCTAATGTATACCATTAAAACAGTTGTTTGTTCTATAATATGAAAATTGTAGTGGTTCAGTTGGGTAATTTGTGTGTCCAGAAATAGAAATTTGTGGGCCATTCTGGCTTGGCTGTAAATCGCTGTTTAAGACATGGACATTTTTGGACAAAATGGTACAAAATCTCTATTTTTAGAAACCGAAATAGCTCGTATTAACGTTAATGTATATTTGATTAATAATACAAATATTATGGTGATATTTTACTTACTTTTTTTTTAAATTAACAGGTAACTTCTTAGTTTTTCTTTCTTCTTCGAATTCGGCTGCTTCTTTTCAGGAAACTGGTCTTCACTGCAATTGTAAAAGCTTCAAATTAGTAACTTTGTTTGTATATTGCACTGTTTTTAATTTAGATATTGATTTTTTTTAATTGAAATCCTGAGTGCCTTCTGTAAAACCATTAAACTAATTTATTTACATAAGATACATTGCATCAGTTCAGTACATATGATATGTTCTTAATTAACAAATTGTATTGAATGACTAACTGTAGCAAAAAAAAAATATCTTTACTATGTCTTGTGAAATTTATAATATATTAGTAAATACCACTATTTCTGTAAGTAAACTGTTCTAGGTAATAGCGCCTCAATGTCATGTCTAATTTAAAGTAATTAAGTAATAAATAAATAAAAACAAACAATATGAAATTGTATAAGTATTTTTATAAAGGTTTAAACATAGATTGTGTTTGCATGCAATTTTGTTTGAATATATGTAGTCTATATATTTCATTTAAAAAATGTTAGTTTAACATGATTTGAGTGTGTGTGTATAAAGAAAGTAAATAGTATAAAGGTTTATAAGTGATAGTTGATTTTAGGAAATTGAAAAAAGTACAGTAAATTCATTTTACAGATTTTACAAGGTAAAAGTCTGTTTGAAAATGTGTTCATCTACTATACAGAAAATATGCATACCTGAAGTTTGTGTTCATGCATATGGATATGCATGGAGCTGCAAGTAGAAATCTTGAAGACTTGTACAGTATTTCTGGTAGATGCTGCTTGCCAATGATATGACACTTGTACTCAGAGAGATTCAGAGTACATTTGCAGTGCTGATCTATGATGATGCAGTTAGATGTAGAGGTCTTGAATGTGATTGGTGCATGGTCATGTGATTTTTGAGGTACATCCAATGAGGGAATAGCAGAGAGAGTGTAGTGGAAATGGTAGAAGGGCTGTTCATGTTACTATATGCCCGCGGACATGGCGGTAGTTCGCGGACATAGGGAGTTACATCCGGGGATTTTTGGGTTCAGAAGTCATGCAAATGAGAATAAGCACTGAAAGGGATTGGTCAGGAAAGTTTGGTGGGTGTGTTGTGCCAGGAGAGATTTTCTCAGATACTCTTTTTGCTGAGAGAACAAAAGATAGCTATGGCTGTGTGTTTCAGAAAACAGATTGTTTGGATTTTAGGAGATTCGTAGATACATTGGTTGAAGGTGCATGCAGAAAGCTGTGGAGTAGCTGTAGATCTTGGATTCCCACATGTGGAAGTACACTGGCATGGAGTACGTGGAATGAAGTGGTTGGACTTGCTACCTCTCTGTGCTACTTTGGAGACAGAGCAACATCCAGACATAATTGTAATTCATTGTGGAGGGAACAGTTTAGGACATGTGACTGAAATTTTTTTGCAATTTGCTATGAAAGAAGGATTTAGGAAGGTTATGGACATGTTTCCTAATTCTCAAGTGATATTTTCACGGATTGCGCAGAGACAAATGTGGCTTTGTTCTTCTTCATTTGGTCCACAAATGGAAAAAGCAAGGCACAATGTTAATAAGGCTGTTTGTGCCTTTCTAAGAGATCTTGGCATGTCTTCTTTTCACAATGAAAATATTATGTTTTGTAGTACATACATTTTTCGCTGAGAGGGAGTCCATCTTACTTATGCTGGCAATCAGATTTTTCTGAGAAATGTACAAAATGCATTGCGACCTTTTTTGGAATTACAACAACGATTTTGAAGTAGATGTTAAGCATTTACAATTTTTGACTTACAAACACCACACAAAGGCTCTTTTCAGAGCCACCACTTCTTTCCAGAGAAAATTACAATGTTTGTGATGGAGTAGCAACCCAATTTTTTTATGTTCGCGAACTGTCCGCGGACCTCTAAAAAATACAAAGAGCCCTGCTTCATTTATTTTCACTTCTATTTTTTAACTGGGAAAGACGGCTCTGAAAAGAGCCTTATTTTTTTATTTTTGTAATTTCGTATTTTTTTTGGTTTTTCAGACACAACACACTAGGAGAGGAGGGTAAAGGAGGGTAAAGGGGGGGACACCACCCACAGGGATAAGAAAGGGCGAGCTGAGAGAGGAAGATGTAGAGTGGGTTTTACTTGGGTAGTGAGCAGGTCTTCTCGTGCTCTGAGACGATAGTCTCAAAAGCACTCCGAAGTCGCTCCCCCCTGCAGAGTACTGTGTCACAGTACATACATACAACTGTGACCCTCGAAAGGTAAGGGTCATCAGCATTCTGTATGGCCTGTGAGGCAGCTTGAGGAAGACGCTGTCCCACAGAGGTAGTCCTTGTGGTGACAGGATCAGAAACAGAGGATGAAGTAGAGGAAATCAACCTGCTACGTTCTTCGCAAGGTACAACCCTGCGAATAGCCCCAGAGTGAAATGACCTCAGGTGTCGCTTCATAGTAGTGGTCCCAAAGCTGTACTTACCGTGCTTCCCGCGACTGAGTATCATTTTGCACTCATTGCAGGTAACACGGTTCGCACGAGCCTTAGGAACATTACCATGAATGGTAAATAACAGCCACACCCAAAACTCACGCCTAGTGCGGGTAGTAGGGTTTTCCTCTACCTCATTCTCATCATCCTCTTCTTCCTCCTCCGCATCCTCACTCCTGTTCCCCTCTTCAGGCCCTTGGGGAGGTGGTGGAGGTGGAGGGGGTGGGGGTGGTGCTGAAGCAGGTGCAGCACCAAGTGGCAGTTCAGCAGCCAAGGATGCCATCTCGATGATGGTGTAGTCTGCAGGTGGCAGCAAAAATCACTGTGTTCTGAAGAATAGCCAGAAACACAATGGGAATAAGCTCTTGGGCGTGGTCTTTTATAGGGGTGCTTGTGCGCGGTTCGCGGACATGCGTACTGTCCGCGGACAGATCGAACACAAAAAAAGGATCAGAAAGTTTCAAAAGGTATATAGAAACTCAAGATTGCTATGTGGGACTTGTGCCACGGTGAGATTGTATTGAAAAATATTATGGATTAACTGAAAATGTACTTTTAAATTGTTCGGGGACACGAACAGTGTCCGCATTTCAGGACACACGATGAGCGTGGGCGCGGTCATATGATCCGTTCGCGAACTAGTCCGTGAAGGAAGCGCCTGTCCGCAGGACACCAAGTGCACGGAGATTGGTTAGCGCATGCGCATTGATGTCCTATGGACACTGTTCGGGTTCTGAAGTAATTAAAAGTGCGTCACACGTGAAACGAACATTTCAGGACGCCGTGTGTGTTCTTAGAACAGTTTAAACTTGGTAGCGAACAGTAATGACAGATACTTTGTTCTTCAGGACACGTGTAATTTCGTTTATGTACGAACATTTCAGGACACCAATAGCGTTCTTAGAACAGTTTGAACTTGCTAGCGAACAGTACCGGACAGGTATAGTGTTCTTTAGGACACTTTAATTTTTGTTTGTTTACGAACAATTCAGGACACCGCGTGTGTTCTTAGTACAGTTTCATGTTGCTAGCGAACACTACGAACAGTTGTACTGTTGTTCAGGACACATCATTTTCGTTTATTTACGAACATTTGAGGACACCAATTGTGTTCTTAGGACAGTTTTAAGTTGATAGCGAACATTACGGACAGATATAGTGTTCTTTAGAACACTTTAATTTTTGTTTCTTTACGAACATTTCAGGACCCCACGTGTGTTCTTAGAACAGTTTCAACTTGCTAGTGAACAGTACAAACAGGTGTGGTGTTCTTCAGGACACCTCCATTTTCATTTATGTACGAACATTTCAGAACACTCGCACTGTCCGCGGACACTTTTATTGTTTAAAAAAAAAAAACGGAAACTATTCACAATACAATATAAAAATTAAACTTTATTTAACATATATTAATAATTTATGACAGAGAAGGTGAGGCAGAAACAGAAACAAAAACAGGAGAATTTGGGGTTTCAACATGATTGGTATTAGGTGAAGAAGGGATGGAAGTCTCATCAAAACGTTTTGGATTATGGAGAGGGTTTGGGGATAATTGACTGGGATATGGTGAGGAGGGACAAGTACATGTCGGGCAATGGTACGAGGTTTTTGGTTTGAAATGATTTTCTACAAAAGTTTTTAAATTATTAAAATTAGCCAACAATACATCCATTTTTTCTTCTATATTCTGAAGACTGTTATCCATAACAGGTTTTTCTGAAGTTTTTTCTATTTTGGTATGCTCTGTACAAAAAAATAATATATATGTTAAATATATATAAAAAATAAATAAATAAATGGTTTATATTATAAAGTGTTTGCCATTAGTTTCACTATCTTGTGACATTTCTTCATGTGGGAAATTGTCCTCTAGCCATTCCAGAGTACTAGACATTTCTGTGAGAAAAAAAAAAAAAGATAATATATTTTTTAATCTAATACAGAAAGTTTATAAATATATGAGTAAAATGAAGTACACTTACTATTTCTGGTAAGATAAGTCCTATGTATTCAGTGGGTCTGGTCTTGTTCTCAGTTCTGTTGTGTCTGTGAGGTAATTATGTTGGAAGCCAATATATCTTCTTGTGGTATATTCCATTTCAGAACATATTGTATTTAAATGAATGGTTAGTGTGTTACATATATGGGTTACATTTCTTATGTATTACTATATATAATGTGTTTGTGTGCTGCTTTTTGAATTTGTTAAATGTTCCTATATTATGATATAACAATCAAACATACCCCACCACCCCCCCGCCCACAGTTTTTAGGTAGTGGTACTGTTCTCCGAACATATCCGCGAACATTAAATAAGTTCGCGGACATCAAGTTCATAAGAAGAGATCTAGTCAGTTCCATATGACATGTATATAAAGTCAAAGTCATTATTGTTAAGTTGTGCTACTAAAAAACTATGAAATTCAGTGAAAAAACTTTGTTAAAAGGACGTTATGGTTAAGTTGCGCTACTAAAAACCTATGTAATTCAGTGAAAAAATGTTGTTAAAGGGACGTTATGGTTCCAAGTAAAACCGAAAAACCCTTGAAATTCGCCAGTTATGGTAAGCCAAGCAACCATAACTCGCGCCACCACCGTGCACTGCTAAGACTAACACCCAGGACATCAAAGATGACATCACAAATGTCATTGATGACATCTTTGATGTCCTGGGTGTTAGTCTTAGCAGTGCACGGTGGTGGCGCGAGTTATGGTTGCTTAGCTTACCATAACTGGCGAATTTCAAGGGTTTTTCGGTTTTACTTGGAACCATAACGTCCCTTTAACAAAGTTTTTTCACTGAATTTCATAGGTTTTTAGTAGCGCAACTTAACCATAACGTCCCTTTAACAAAGTTTTTTTCACTGATATATATATATATATATATATATATGGGTTTTGGGGGTTTGGCATTGGGTGGGGGGGTTCCCCCCACATATATGGTACAATTGACCTTCACAATTCGGTCAATTGTGAAAAGGTCAATTGTCATTCGAGCAGTTGTAAAACGATCAATTCATATACAACCGTTGAGGCGGCATGTTGGACAGTCTTATGCAAAATGCATATGCAGACGGGCGCACCTAGATACAGAGTTCACACTAGGGCTGAAAATGCATGTGCAGACAGGGTTCACCTAGATACAGAATTCGCACTAGGGCTGAAAATGCATGTGCAGACAAGGGTCACCTAGGTACAGAGTTCACACTAGGGCTGAAAATGCATGTGCAGACAGGGTTCACCTAGATACAGAGTTAACAGTCTACTACTATACCTTAAGCAAACGTATGCATACAATCAGATGTCAACGTGGTACAGGTACATAACATGCATATGCATAACAGATATCATGAGGCAATTCAAACTAACCTTGGGGACAGGAAGTGGATGCAAGTGAAAGTTAAGCAGCGTGCATAGTGTTGTGGCGCATTTATAGGCAGCATTATGTAGCGATGCGGGCCGTATTACAGGAGAGGCAGGAATTACCTTACGAACTTGCAAACTTCAGTCGTGTCAGGGATCCAGGTAAATTAGCAGAACTAGTATGTGTGTATCTGTGTTATCAGGGGCCAACACTGAGGGTCTTGGCAGGCAGTGTTATATATGGAAGAAGCCTGAAGCATCATAACATTTTGCAATGTTGGTTCTGTGCAATTCTCAAATAGTCAGGTGAATTATTCGAGCTAGGCCTTATACAGTGTAGTAGTGGATAGGTGGCTTACCAGCATCCGATATCAAGTCCAAAGGTGTCAGACAGCATCAGTTGAATAAGAGTCAGGTGGCCATACGGCAAGGATATGGCAAAGTTCACAATGGGCAGCGTCGCCGCAGCGTCCCGGGGCGAACAGGGGAGGAACAGGGCCTTTTCCCTCGGGCCTTCTCCCGAAAGCCGGCTTACGCCTACCGGTGTCGGGGATTGGCTGAAGATCAAGCAGGTTGCTTAGCAACCAATGGCAGCCTCGTTTTCAGGCCGCACTGCGCCCGCCATTTTAGGGTCAGGCAGCATTAGGAAAGACAAAATGGAGGATTGGCACAAAGGTAGTATGCAGGTACGCCGGAGGGGCTATGGTGTACAACAGGGCTCGGAGGACAGGCCCAGTAGGGGTGAAGGAGGCTATTCAGCCATACGATTGCCTCACCAATGCAGTTGCTTTTGTGGGTGCTGCTTCAGGTAGGTCAGGCAGCACGAGTGCGGGATTCCAATGGATTCTTCTGGTATGCTCGTGAGGGGAAGGGGAGGGCTCCAGCCCTCTCACCCTTCCAGGTGAGCTGATGCAGCAGAGTGGGGCTCACTGGGGAGGAACAGGGCCTTTTCCCTCGGGCCTTCTCCCGAAAGCCGGTTTACGCCTACCGGTGTCGGGGATTGGCTGAAGATCAAGCAGGTTGGTTAGCAACCAATGGCAGCCTCGTTTTCAGGCCGCACTGCGCCCGCCATTTTAGGGTCAGGCAGCATTAGGAAAGACAAAATGGAGGATCGGCACAAAGGTAGTATGCAGGTATGCCGGAGGGGCTATGGTGTGCAACAGGGCTCGGAGGGCAGGCCCAGTAGGGGTGAAGGAGGCTATTCAGCCATACGATTGCCTCACCAATGCAGTTGCTTTTGTGGGTGCTGCTTCAGGTAGGTCAGGCAGCACGAGTGCGGGATTCCAATGGATTCTTCTGGTATGCTCGTGAGGGGCAGGGGAGGGCTCCAGCCCTCTCACCCTTCCAGGTGAGCTGATGCAGCAGAGTGGGGTGAACACTGCGTGCTGGGTGGGTGATGGATAGCCATGGGTAAACACCCGAGTCCTTTCTATTGCTACGGCAATTCTCAATACACCAATCACACCCCTTTCATTATAGCCGTGGCTAAAAAAAAATAAAAAAATTAAACAAAATCTGAGTATGGTATATAAATGATATAAGAGACACTAGTAATACCATAGTATTTATAAGGTGTCAATACAATAAATCACTGCTCATGGAGTTATTTAAAGAAGATAATGATAAAGACAGTATCCATGGTAGTTAGGGTACAGTAGATTGGAGTTAGGAAGTGTGGATGAGGTTCACAAACAGGTAAAGGATGAGTTTGACACAAAGAATGGAAGTATGGTACATAACGACTTCTAGAATCTAAAGTACAAAACTTCACAAAATGGTGCCTTTTACACTTTCCAAAATCAAGCCCACAAAAAGAGGTACAATTGAAAAATCACAGAGAAATGTTAATAAAGTAGTTTCAGCATTCATAAAAGACCACAACCAATTATGGATTTCAAACAACAACATACAGTTCTAAATAGCTAATTTCTTTATACATGATGGAGGACACCTAACCAATAAAGGTATTGCAAAGTTTTGTTATAACATCAAAGTAGTACTTTTATAAAGCAGAGTATTGTTGAAAGCCAGACATGGGGTGAGGAAGGGGAATGATGAGAGGGCATGGTCTGATCATTGGTCCTGAAAGCGCGCTTTTGTAAATTTGGTGAAAATCTGTCCAGTAGTTTTTTTAAAAACGATCAAAAAGTAGGTCTGAAACAGAGGCGAAATGCAGTATTGTGGAGTGTTTTGGTGTGCAAGAGTCCTTGGGGAGGTTTGGGGGGTAAGAGATGTGTGAAATAATGTATTTGTTTAGGTGGCAGGTGCTACTGATGTATTCGCCATGCCCGCGCTGTCCGGGATTTTCGTAATTAGTGAAAATGAGGGGTATCCTAAGGATAGTATTCCCGTTCATGCTGTGCGCAGGCAAGTTGAAACCATGGGTGTGGTATTTTGCGGTGGTTGTGGGTAGGGCCTAGAGTCTTGGGTGAATAGCCGAAGGCCATGCACCCAAGAGCTAAGTTATAAGTACTGAAGTTATAAGGCACCATGGGTGTGATATGCTGCGGTGGTTGAGGCCAGGGCCTAGAGTCTTGGGTGCATGGGCAAAGGCCATGCACCCAAATCTGAAGTTATATGCACTGAAATTATAAGCCACTATGGATGGCTTACAACTCCGCTCTACCTGGATGTATTCTCACCAAACTTTGCAGAAAGTGTGATATGGGTGGGCCTATATAGACAGTTAAAATGTTTCATTCTATGGGTGTGATCTATGGGTGTGATATGCTGCGGTGGTTGTGGCCAGGGCCTAGAGTCTTGGGTGCATGGCCAAAGGCCATGCACCCAAGACCTAAGTTATAAGTACTGAAGTTATAAGGCACCATGGGTGTGATATGGTGCAGTGGTTGTGGGCAGGGCCTATAGTCTTGGGTGCATGGCCGCAGGCCGTAGGCCGTAGGCCATACACCCAAGACTCTAGGCCCTGGCCACAACCAACACAGCATATCACACCCATAGATCACACCCATAGAATCGAATATCTTTCAAATGTTTGAAATCTACAGTTTCTGTACTGTTTGAATTTTATAGTTTATATGTGAAGTTTTGGCTACCAAAAGTCATTAAGATTGAAGAGTTTGGTAACAAGCACTGTAGTATAACATATCCATGGAGGTGGACATTTAGTATTGTGGTGTATGGTTAGATGTTTGCTTCAATGGTTCTGTTATGCAGCAGTATTTATGTGTTCTATTAGAATATACTTACTGTTTGATTTTTTGAGGTTAGATATATTGTTTTCATGAGTTTTGTAACTGGAGTACATATTCTTTTTCAGTGTCTGTGATAAAAGAAAAAAGCTTGTTAATGTATGTATTTTATAAAGACTTATTACAGTGCATAATAGACATTTCAGGTTTTTTTCGGCCCTCATATTTAGTAGTTTACAAACCAGTGTATTTGCTCAGTTTCTGTGTTTGATTTTCAAATCATTGAGTTTGAGGGAAAAAAAATCCATGTCGGATTAAAAAAAAAAAAAATTTTGTTATGCTACAGTCTATTTGTTTGTTTGTTTTCAGTGTTCACTTGTTGTTATGGCTAATGTTCTATCTGTTGGCTTGTTGCAGATTTTTGGAGCGGTTAGATACCTGTTGGCATATTCTAACTGTCTATTTTTTGTTATAATTTAGGGTTATTCATTTATCTGTTTGTTTGTTATAGAATCTTGGGGCAGTTAGATACATGTTGGTGAATTCTAACAGTTTATAGTTTTTTAATTGAAGTTTTGTTAATGTTTAATGTTAATGTTGTTAATGTTTAAGTACAGATTAGTTATTCAATCCTGGTTTTAAGAAGATTAAATAAGCATTTGTAAGATTTGCTGGTAATCTTGCTTTAGAGTAATGGTACTATAATTTCATTCAAACCATCCACATTTCTTTTTTATATATGCAGTGTAGTGACCTGCATTGGTTGTGGCTCCTGCGTGGTAGATTATACCTATTGTTGTGAAGGTTTTCTTACCAAGTGATACTTGACCATGTGTGAATCCAGTCAGCTTGCAGTTGTTTTTAGTACCATCTGCATTGTAACATAGAAGCATTAGTATTACGTATTTACTATGTGTTTGTATTAGTAAGGTGGAGCGATTATCTGAATTGCAGGTAATACATAATCTACCATGGTTTGCATTTTGTACAAGTTGCTAAAATGGAATGGATTCACAATTAGGTATGGATACATACTTGAAGCGCTCATTAAGGATTTGTTCCTGTGTCACATCGTTGCAGAGAGTGCATGTATGTTTCCACATGTATGAAATCTGGAAGATTTCATTTATAGGTATGTTTTTGTTTTCCAGTACTTGTAGTAAGTACAACATTCTTGTGGATCTTCTTGTGAGTTTATAGTGAATTTCACCATTCCAGCACAGTAATCCAATTCTTGTCTTATTCCATGAACACTAAACTTGTTGTCAGGATTGTTTGTTGCATTTCTATGAAGGACTAACATTTGCAAACACAATTGGTCTGTACTGTTTAAGTAAATGTTGGTAACAATTGGTGGCAATTGAAATAGAATATACATTGCTACATTTGCGTAGCAACTTACACCAGTTACATTTGAAAATTTGAATGGACCAGATAGTTCTGTGTCCAAGTCATTTTTTCGGAGTGTGTGTTGCTTCTTTGAAGAAGTATCTGAGTTACTTTGAGTAATAGGTTCTTCTTTGGTTGTGGTAATTGATGAAGTATTAGCTTTGTTTACTCTCTTTGGAGGATTTGCAGTGAGATCCTGTTGCATTTCTGTTTGAATTAGTTTTCTTTTAAAAGGTTTTCCTTTTTGTGGAACAGGATATGTTTTTAGATGGGGTGTGTATAGTGAACGTAGTCTATTGTATTCTATAATGCACGGAATATCAGCGTTTACTTTACTTGCATCAAAGTTGATTAAAAATAGACCGTCAAATGTACGTAAGCATGATAGTGCTACGTAGCTCATGCCTTCTTTAAAGACTGTGTTACCAATATCGATCAATGCTTTGTCTAGGGTAAAACCTTGTGCTAGACTTAGAGAAAATTGTTGTCTGTGTACATACATGTCTTTGAAGAGAAGGAATCGAGCTGTTGAGCTCCCTATCCTTTTTACTTCTGAAAGTTTGTCAAAGAGAATATTGACAAACTGAATGTTGTTGTCATGTGGGAATGTTTGAAAGCCAACAACTGTACCCGGTGCTCCATTAAATAATCCTTGCTCCATGTCAAGGTTACGTTTAAGCATTTAATTTTAACATATTCTCCAAACCAGCTGTGTTGGAGATAGAATTTTCGAAGGTATTTAATCTTGTTGTGGCTTGCTGATACATGGGTAGTGTCATACCATGTACGTCCAGTTTGTCTGCAGAGCAAATTTCAATTATTGGTTGCATTTCTTTTTTCAACATTGTTTCATTGAATTTGGAACAGCTTGCAAGAGTTGGCATTAAGGACATACAATTGACATTTGTGCTAATTGTTCCATAACATCAGTAGCACATGAGTTATCGCCATAAAGTGCATGGATGTGCCGGGTTTTTAATATTGATTGTGCTTCTTGAGATAGTACACCAACTCTAATACTTTTTAAAATGTTGGCGTAAGTGAAGTCTGCAGATTGGCACATGTTTTCTGTTAATTCTCTGTATTGGAAATGTTGCCAAAGGTTGACATTTCCTATGCTGCCAACAGTTTTACGGCAGAGTTTGTGTCCTAAGGTTTTAAACATAGGTTCACCTTTCACTGGTGTCAATTGAAGAAGATCTCCGAAAACAATAATGTGTTTTCCTCCAAAAGAGCTCTTTGTAGTTTGCATTAAGTACTTCTTGCAATCTGAGGTCAATCAAAGCCAACATTAGGTTGGAGACCATGCTCACTTCATCTATTAGTAGCATTTTCATGTGTTTTAACACTCTGCGTAGTTCCATTGCAGCTTCTGTAGAAAGTTTGTAATAGTCTAATTTGTTTTGGTGTTCTACTGGAAGGAGTAGTAATCAGTGTAACGTGACACCACCTATGTTGTATGCAGCTAAACCTGTGGGGGAAGTTACAACAGCTAACAGTTTGTTGTTTGTCAATTGTTGAAGGAACTTGCTGATGATTTTGATTAATAATGTTTTGCCTGAACTAGCATCACCACTGACATATATTAGTATAGGTTTGTAATTTTGGCAGGTACATTCTTTATTTTCATGTTGTACACCATGTGCAATTTCTTTTGTTACTTCTTGAAAAATGGTGCGCTGTTCTTTTTTCAGTTTTGATTGTAGTACAGTTAAGTCTTCTGTATCTTCATACTGACACATGGCGTTTTCTACTTCTGTCATAGCTAATTCTGCCTCATTTGCTATTAGTGGCTGACCCAGTGGTTCTTGGATTCCTGTTACAGAAGGTTCACTACTGTCGGGAGTGTCCTTATCTAGTTGGGCCTGGAGTTCTTCTTCATGTTGCTGTTCATTGTGCAACATTGTTTTGTACTGTGTAAAGTTTACATCGGTGATAGTGCTTTCATTTTCTTTGAAAGCGTCTTCATAGGAGTCATAGTTATCTAGTATCTATTCTTCTTTTCTCCATGGTTTAAAAAGTTGTAGCAGGGACATGTAATATAGTTCTTTTTGTTGAGGAGTTTTTAACAACAATTTGATATGATTAATTAAGCTTTGTTTGGTAAGTTTCACTAAGCTGCATTCACAATCTGTCACTCTAAATCTACCTTTTTTTCATCAGGTTTTATATTATTTTTGTATGCAAAGTTTTGGGCTATGTATAGACACATGGTTTCCAAAGTGGTACTCCTGTTCAGGTAGTATGTGCCTAGTATATTGTTTTTCAAAATGTATTGGCTGTTTGGATCATTTTTGGCTATTGTTTCTATGTTCTCATATGATTTGAGAACTCTTTTTCTAGATTTAGCAGGGTCAAGACTTAGCCATATTATTTTTTTAGACTTTCCATACAAAGCAGTACCGGTTAAACGATTGGCAGATTCATAGGAGCCACATTCTCTATGAGAGAGCATTTTTATGCCTAAACTGTACAATTTCTGAGATAGTGTTTTGTCTGATGATAGGTCATTCCAGAGGTCTTGAAGCTCTGTTTTTTCTGCTTTTGTTAAGTAGGCTGTAACATATTGTGCAACTGCAGTGGAATTGTCTGCAATGCACTGCACATCTATGTTTGCATTCCATAAGAGGGCAATGATTGCATTGTAATCACAGATATATTTTGATTCTTCTGTTCTTTTTATGTAATACGTGTTCTTAGGTGATTTACCTTTAACACTATGTCTAACTGAAGACATGAATTTGTTCACTTCACCTGTTTCTGTAACTGGTCTAGGGAAACCTAAGAGGCATTTGGTGTAGTATTTCCTTTTGTTTTTGTATTTGCGACGACAATATTTGCCACATTTGTGTCTTTGAAATTGTACAATTTGTGCATGAAGATCACTATTTGTTGCTTTTGATGGAATTTCACAAGTGACATATTTTTCGATAAACTGTAAAAACAGTGGAATCACTGTCTTGACCAAATTTAGGAGCATATTTAATCCATATAAACATGTGGATATGTGGTGCTCCTCTCGCTTGGTATTCTTTTCTCCAAAAGAAGTGTTGCACTTCTCCGAGGGGAGGAACAGTTTTATTACAAATAAAGTGTAATATAGCAATGAAACGATGATGGAAAGATCTTGAAACATTAACAGGATCTAGAGAGCAATGTTCTCCAGGTTTTAGTATATATATGTTTGTTTTGTTTTTGTTTGATATGTGTAGGAAATCATGTAAATCTTCCCATGCATATTCTGCACAACTTAATGTAATGAACCAAGTGGGTGGGCTAAGGTTTCTTATCATACAACGTACATCTCTGTGACATCGGAACCAGTACTCTTTTGTACCACGCATGTTTGCTAACAGATTTGTAATGCTTGATTGTAAAACCTCATCTTTTTCTTGCACTTTTTGTATTAATTGCTTAGCTGACATATTTTGAAAGTGAGTTCCTGATTTCAATATGTGTACAACTCCGTAACATAGAGTTGCAAGTTCACTTTTAAAGTGTAGGTGGAATTTGTATACCACATTTTGTCTAAATCTGGGATCTTCAGAATGCATTCGTAACGAGCGGTATTCTGATGCTGTTATCTGAATGCGTCTATCACCGTACCTTCCTCCTCTGCCAGTAGGAAAGAGTAGAGGAAAAGCACGTGCTTCTACACTTTTTTCCCATATGCTGATTGGTGATCCTGGTTTGTCGCATTTGGTACGTTTCTAGTGCATCATCTATGGTGTAATTAGAGTGTAATGGATGAATTGTATAATGGTCTAAAATATTGGATACTGTAGCAGGATCTAGAAGTTCAAATTGACCAGTTTCTGGTGACTCTTGAATTATTTCAGTTGTTTCCCTTAAGTTTTCTTCAATACTTATTTCTTTGTAGTATTCATTATTGTCTTTTAGATACTGCAAGGCTTGTCTAACTTTATGTAAGTCTACGAGTTGTTGCCAATTTTTTTTGTCTTTTGTTGGTACACCATTTACTAAGACAATTAAACATTGCTCTATTGGACGTTGCACTCCCAGAGTGTGCACATTTTCTTTCATATCTAATGGTAAATAAACTACTTTGCCACAAATGCCTTTCACCAATTCAGAGAGAGGTAATGTTGCTGTTTTTGGTTGAAAGCATATTATTGCTTGAAATGGGTGCACTGTTTGAATTATGATGCTCTCATATAAATTGAGTTGTTGCAGGGGTTTTGGTAGTGGGAATAATTCCAAGTTATTTGTGATAGCACGTGAAGGAGTTTGGTTGTTGTCAAGTTTTGTAGTGCAGTAACTGCAAAGTATTAAGGGGTCAGTTATTTCGTATTTGTTTCTGCCAAAAGGTAGAGAGCTAATTCAAACCATTTGGAATCTTCATTGCCTTCTATTTTGTATGTTGTAGTTTTTGTGTTACTTTTATAAAAAGTTCTGCGGCAACACACACAGGGACGTCATTTCACCAAAATGCCTGGGGTAGCGGAAGTGACATCACACAACCCTTGACCCCGATGACATCACGGGAAGTGATGTCATTTGGCCCCACCCCAAAGTGATATACATTTCATACCTGAATGGATCACCATATGTATCATTAAGATCAGTGTGTCTAGGCCCATATTACCAAATTACTGTCATTGCAAGCAGACGTCCATGACCAAATGATAATGATGTGTTATTATATAGCACTTACACTTAAGCGCTTTACATAGAAGAAATATACACCCAATATCACCCAACATGTGTTGGTACCCATTTATTGACCTCAGAAGGATGAAAGGCTGAGTTGAGGCGTTTGAGAACAGACTAAATCAGTGACTCACGCGCTGAAGTGTGCCTGAAACAAACCTTTAATGAGTCTAGCAATTATTGTATAGAATTCCAGAAAGACAACTTTTTTAGGCATTCCTATTCTTTCTTATTTAGGTTCAATGCTGAAAGTGTTAGACTTGTGTCCCTCATGTTCATATTTGTATTCTTTTTTTAAGGGGCCTGAACAAGAAAGCTAGCCACTCCAGAAATAAAGAGCCACATGGTGATGGCCACAACCCAGGAGCTTGCATTGCAAAAAAAAAAAAACTTTTATTTTTTTAGATGTCGCAAGGGAGACCCCAAATGACGTCCCTGAACACACACACACATGGTTTGGTACTTCAGAGGATGTACTTTTAAATTTTAGTATTTCTTTTTTGTATGTGTGTAGTAGAAGGTTGCTATGTGCAGAATTGTTGCTAGTCTGTTGTAAAGCTATTGCATTTTGTAAGTGGCTTTCACTTCCAAAATATTTTCTCTGGATATGGTTGATTTCTTTGAGTAGGTCTTTGGGTGTACCATGTAGAAGAGTGTTATTTAAATTGGCTAGTGCTAAAGCAGGCCTTTTAGCATAGTACAGTTTATAGACTAGATTTCTTATAGTTGAATGATGTGTTGATATCATTTTGATATGATGGAAGGTGCTTTTGCAAATAGGTCCTGAAATGCAGGCTAATGAATGTCCTTGTAGTCCTGTGTATTTGCACACTGGACAGGTATCCATATTTTGCAGCACTTTCATTTTGATTTTGTCTTTGCCTTCCACATACTGATTGAGGAACTGGTGTAAAGATTTGAAAGTTTTTTTTGGAATGTTACACATTGACGTGCATTGCCATTAGTATACTGGACGTTCTGGTTCAGTCGAATGGAGAGGTAATTCTGAGTTTTCTGGGGATATTTTTGTAAGCAGTATTTCTTTTTCCATTATGTTATTATGCATTTTTTCATAACCTCGTCCACTGCTATGGATCGCAATAAAGATTGCCCACGCTTACAGCTCAGGAAGTCTTCATTCTATTAAAGACACGCGTGGCCAATCTTTATTCTATGACAAGACAGGAGGCTCGCATTATGCTTATTCAAAGCTAGCTACCACTCTGTTCGTTATGTCAGATACTGGTTATGAAATAAAATGTCTTAAAGGTCGATTCTGATGACCAATCGGCAGCTTTCATTATATCTTAAAGTGGCACTCCCGCTGAGAAGGCTCTAGAAGCTATCGCGCCCCTACTAGAATGCGCGCCAAACTGGGACAAACCTATCCCTGCCCATTGCATCACTTCGCGCACCCATCTTGCAATTGTCGCCATTGCTACTGCATGATAAGGCTTTCTACGCGCTATTAACAACTGTGTTATGCCTGGCGGTCTGAACTGAGCTGTAACGGACTCGTAGTCCTTGAGACACATATGCTACACATAATTTCTTATTCTCAGTAAAATAGGGATATGAGATCACTTGAGAGTCTGATTTTGTCCGCTTAGCTATGGTGAAGGCTACTCCTTCTGGATAGACAATTTTTCCTATGGATTTCTAGTGCTTTTACATCGGATACTCTTTGGCATGCCGTGAGACACAATAACATTGCTAGCTTGCCTGAAAGTTGTGATCGGGATAGATCTCTATAACCTGGCCACCTGAGAAATAGCTGAAAAACTTCTTTGACATCCCATAATGTCGTATATATAGGCTCCGGGGGCTTCTTCAACTTCATCCCTCTCAATAGATGCAAAACTGTCGGGTGTTCACCAATGGCATTACCCTCTACTAGGTTATGTCCTGCTGAAATCGCTGACCGTAGAACTCCTATCGTTCTAAAGGCGCTACCTCCTTGAAATCTCTCTGCCAAGAAATTTAATAACTGTACTACGGGGCAGAAACGGGATCCAGACTGTGCTCTGAACACCAGTGTGTCCAACTCTTCAATGCCACGTTATAGCTCCTGACGCTGGAAGGCGCCCATGAATCCCTGATACAGTCTGCAGCGAGTTGCGAAATTCCTGGCAACTCCCACTTTCTCCTGAAACCTTGCAGATCATCAGCTGCAATATACCCGTAGTTAAGAGCGGGTGAGTCCTTCCGGCTGGGTCGAACAGAAGGTCTGGCTGGTGGGGAACTGTCCTCGGAAAATCCGTAGAAAGTTCCATCGCTACTGGAAACCAGGGCTGAGATTTCCAGATGGGGTGCACCATTATTAGATCTGCTTGTTCCCGTCCGAACTTTTGCCAGTGCTCTCGTGATCATGAGAAACGAAGGCAAGGCATAATTTAGTGGTCGGGCCCATGGTTGGAGAAAAACGTCCGTGCCAGCTGCACCCGGGTCTATTCTCCAACTGAAATATGTCTGTGTTTGTGCGTTCAGTCTGGATGCAAATAGATCTATGTGAATGGGGCCCCAGAGATGTTGTATCTTCTTGAATACTGTTGGGTGTATCTTCCAATCGCTGGAATCTACAAGATATCGTGAGGTCCAGTCTGCTACCTCGTTGAGTGACCCCGGCAGATACTCTGCTGTTACTGCGATCTGGTTCTGCAGGCAATAATGCCAGAAGTCCTTTGCTAATTCTGCTAGCATTCGCAATTTCATTCCCCCTAGCTTGTTGATATATCGCACCGCCGAGATGTTGTCCATCTTGAGCAGCACGCAGCATCGTACTTTGTCTTTCATAAAGGCACGTACTGCGAAAGAACCAGCAAATAGTTTGAGACAGTTTATGTGCATACGTAGTTCTTGCTTTGACCACTTTCCTCCTGTCTCTATGTTCTCGCACCTGGCCCCCCAGCCCGACCTGCTGGTGTCTGACTCTATAATGACGTCTGGGGTATCTCCGAAGATCGCTCGGCCATTCCAGGCTTCCATGTTGTAGAGCCACCAATGAAGTTCTGAGATTGCTTCTTGATCCAGGGTCACTAGCTGGTGGTAACCTAGCCCCCCATGTAGATGTCTTATTTTGACCCTCTGTAGAGCTCGATAGTGTAGCGGACCCAGGAAAATTGCCTGGATTGAGGCCGCTAGAAGGCCCACTACTCTCGCCAGAGCTCGAAGAGATATAGTCTTCTTTGCTATGGTTATTCTGAGCGCCTTCTTTATCGCCTTCACCTTGTGATGAGGACGTTCGAGGGTCGCTTTGACAGTGTTTATATTGAAACCTAGAAACTATATGGTCTGGTACCAGCTGGGACTTGTCCAAGTTTACTAAGAATCCTAGAGACGACAAGAGCGTGAAGATCCATTGGACGTTTTTGGAGAGGGTAATCTTGTCTGCACCTCGGATGAGAATGTCTTCTAGGTAAACGATTATGCGAATACCTCGCTCTCTTATGGCTGCTGCTACGGGCTTCATCAGCTTGGTGAAGGCCCAAGGTGCTGATGCCAGACCGAATGGAAGACACGTGAATCGCCATGTCTCTAGTCTCCATCAAAATCAGCGATATCTCCGGAACACCTGAGCTATTGGGATCGTTAGGTAGGGATCTTTGAGGTCAAGTCGTGCTAACCAGTCCCCCATACAGAGGAGATCCCGAAGAAGATGGATACCCTCCATCTTGAAGTGATTGTATACAACCCATTCGTTCAGGCCCTTCAGATTTATGACCGGTCGTATCTTGTCCCCTCTGTCTACCAGGACATGTTGCTGAGGAACCCTGGTCCTCCCTGTGTATTTCTCTTTATAGCATTTTTGTCTATCAAATTGAGGATTTCTTTGTGTAGCAATGCTCCCTCTTCTTGTGACACCCGAATAGGATGGGGTTCCGCCTTCTGAACAGGGTTCCCTATGAATTCTAGTCGCAGCCCTGCTACTGCTTGCAGTACTCATGCATCGCGCGATAACTCTTGCCAAGCGCTCAGAAATTGGAGAGTTCTCCCTCCTACTGGTAATGAAGTTGCACTCACCTCCTGCTGCATTGGGTTGCCGATAGGCACCTCTTCCCCTTCGTCCTCTAGGGAATCTGGTTCTGGTCAGAAAGAATGTATCCTCTTGTTTCCCTTCCCAGTACTGAGCACGTGGCCCCTGGGGTCTGCGTTGGTAGTTAAACCGACTGGACGAACAACCCCTGTAACGTCCAGTCCCGGGAAAAACTTGAGTGGGGAAGATTTTCTTTATCGAGCTTTGGGCTCTCTCCAGTGCTGAATAAGTACCTACAAATTGTGGCATCTCTTTGGCAAATGCCTCACCAAACAGTAGTCCTTTGGCTCCTGCCCCTGCTTCGTAGGAGGCTAAGTCACTTAACTTGTTATCAATCTTCAAAAGTACTCCTCTTCTCCTCTCAGAGGACAGAGTGCAGTTAGCGTTTCCCATAAGGCAGACCGCTCTTTGAGCCCAGTTGGCTAGGACAGAGGCGTCTACCGGGGTTCCCGTGTCTCTCGCCTTCTCCGCTACGTCCATTATTTTCGCTAATGGCCGGGCGATGTCGAGGAGCTTATCTTGGCATCCTCGCCAGGAGCGGTCTATGCCCTTTCGTAAGTCTTTTGCTGTTTTTGTTACGAAAGTGACCATCTTGGGGTCTAATTCTGGCGTTTCTGCCAGGTTTCCTGGCAACTCTGGCCTAGGACACTTCGAACGCATACGCGTCCTCACCTCTCTATCAAGAGGTTTTCGTATGTTGCGCCATATAGGTGGCTACTCTGGGTGATGGGACCCATTCAGAGGACTTCGGGTGTCTGATGGCCTCTGGGTCAAACATGTCTGCTGTACCTTCTGGCTCTTGAGGATCCATGTCCTCCTTGTGGTGACAATCATCGTATAATTCCTCCTCTCCATCGTCGGGCATATAGCCCTTCTCATTGTCCCCTGATTTGTCCACCCCTGGGGCAGGGGGTCTGTCCTGGGACCGTTTCTTCTCCAGGAAGGCTCTCTTTAGCCTGGCGACGGGGTCGCTTACTTCTTGGGGAGTGGAATCCTCCCTATCTAAATTGCTTGGGGGGGTCATAGAGTGTTTAGTCTTGCGATCCGCTTTCTGCACCTTTGGTCCACCCCTTCCTCAGGGTGTCTGGCTGACAGCTCTTTTTCTGGACTTTCTGTCCTTCTTTTCTTAGGCAGTTGTGTTTGCTGTTCATTAATCACAGCTTCTAACATGTCCAACCTCTGGGCAACAGGCTGTACTCCCTGAGACACAGCCTTTGCTAACGAATCTGCTAGCACCCTTTTAAAACTTTGTGAAAGGGCTGTGTTCTGCTCGTAAGGACTTTCTTCTTCCCACTCCTCCTCTGACCACTCTGGTGAGGTGGATGGAGTGGCACAGGGCTCTCCACCATATTCCATAGTGTTAGCAAAGCTAACTTCACATGCTGTCAGCAGGGGAAAAAGTTCCCAAAACAATGTATATTCCTTTTCCTTGTACTATCCCCTTTCTTAGAGCTCCGGCGTGATGTTCAATAAGATTTCTCTTTTTTTTAATTTTTTTTATGAGCCTTGGTACTTAAAGTCTTCCTCGCTCGACAGACGCTACACAATTACATTGCGAGCGGAAGAGTGGAAGAGCTCCCAGGGGATGATGGGGGATGTAAATCTTTCCGCTCCCTCGGTCCTACCGCTCGCCGTGTTCGACGGCATGGACTTGAGGGATGAGGAGCAGGACCGGGAGCCTGAAGCGGGCGCGTTCGCTTGTGGCGCCGGTCCCGCCTCCTCTTTTGAAATGTGCTTGCTTTCTTGCTTGATAGTCGCGTTCCCTAATGCGTCACCGGCGATGAGAAAACAAAGTGGAACGCGGCTCCAAACACGCAGATAAATGTGAGGAATATAATCAATAAAATAATGCGTATTTACTTCTAATTTACTCACGACGCCTATGCGCAGATAATACCAAAAATCGCATGTACATTCTATAATGTTACATTTTCTTCAAGAGAATGACAATTCATGTACTTATCTTATGACAGCAAAAAAGAAAGAGGAAAGGACCTGGGACTGGGGGTTCTTATAGGCTGACCTGACACCGGATTGGAGCAAGAGCTAGGGTCAGGACTACTACACTCCCAAAGGTTCATGGGAGTTTTAGTTCAAGCTGATCTCAAAAAGAGTATAAACAGTTTTGGAACTTTTAAACCTCGGATTGGCTATTTTCAGAACTACAGAGAAAAAAGCACAAATGTTAAAGTTTTTAAAGTTATAAGTTGAAAAGCTATGATGACAGTATTCAAGAAATAAAGCATAATGGGAGCCTCCTGTCTTGTCATAGAATTGTGTTTGTTTGGTTTTGTTTGCATGCTTCTTCATTAAAATATGGTTCTGTGCTCGTGGTGTGACTCCATTCACCTCCACAGATATTTAAGAAGTTATTTTTGTTGACATTTCGTTTATTGCGAAGTTTTTTTTGTAATTTAGTAGTTAGTTTTGTTAGTGCTTTCATTCTGTTGAACACTAAAATGAATAACTTTCTTTTGAGAAGGATTGCACTGTCTATTAAAGCTTCTAAGATACATTTTCTACGGTAGGTTTGAAGGGTTGTGCATGATTTGTCTACTGTTTTTATAAGATTCTGAAGGACTTTGTGGTGGAACATTTTTGCTAAAATACTTTTTTTTTATTTGGTTACTTGCAAGTATATCAAGATTTATAGGAGCAGTTTTAGCAGTAGTGGTAGCCAAATTCTTGTTAAGCATTTTTTGTTTCATTTTACATTTTGATAGAGGAGGCAAAGTTTCTGTACTGGAATCTTGTTTTGTTTCGCTAAATGACTGTATTAGCTGTTTTGTTTGAACATTTTGTACAAACTCTGGTAGAGATGGATGCTTATTTTGGATACTTTTATTTTCATTTGCTCTATTTCTGCTTTGCTTTCTACAGACTTGATTTTTGGTAGGCATTCTTTGGGGTCTGTTGAAAAAAAAAAGAAAGTATGGGTTGGGCCGTTCTGCAATGTATTTGTGCTGTGTGCATGAGTGTCTGAGTATGATGGGAAAGATGTATGTGGTGGTATGTGATTGTTCATTGGGCAGTTACAATTAGTTGGGAAGGCTATTCTACTATTTGTGTGTTACTAAACTGTGGTTCAGATGAGAGTAGAAAGTGAGCTAGTGGTGAGGAGAAGCATTAATAGTAAATCTAATGGTATAAAATGAACACAGTTCTTTGTTTTGTAGTACTAACATTCTAAGGGTTGAGTATGTTATTTGTGTTTCAAAAAAATGGGGATTTGTGTGCCATTCTGCCTGCTAATCTTTGTTTAATAAATGGGGATTTGTGGGCAGAATGTTTGGTGTGCAAATTACATGAATGAACCACACAGTGTGTTTGAGGAACAGTAAGAATATTAAGGTAGTATTGTACTTACTCTTTTTTTTGTGCAATGAGTAGGTCTCTTCGGATATGTTGTTTGTAGTTCAGATGCTGCTGATTTTCAGGAGAGTGGTCCTCACTGCAATTGTAAAAGAAAGAAGTTAGTAATTTTGTGTGTTTATAGCACTGATGTTAATGTAGACGTTGATTTTTTACGTTTTTGTGGTAGTATTCTTGTTTGATATCTGAACATAGTGTATTCAGGCATTTCATTTGACTATGTGCAGTGTTTATATTTTATTTACAATATGTTAGTTCAACATGCTTTGCAAATTAGTACAATTTTAAGTGCACGAAATTTTCTTGGTTTTTTAAAGGTGTGTTGTAGATAGCATACAGGTTTTGGGAGTGACAGTTGATTATAGTAGATGGGAACCATTTCAATAAATTCATTTTATAGGTAGACATGCCAACAATCGGGAGCAGCTGAGAGGGAGATTTCACCAGAGCAATCGGGAACATTTATTTTTCTCATAGGATTGCATTGGGATTAGCATTAATTTAGGCGGGAGACAGTAAAAAATAGTGTGATTTTTCAATGAAAAATCGGGACTCTCGCACCTAAATCAGGAGGGTTGGCATGTATGTATAGGTTATGCGGGAGACAGAAAAAATTGTGCGATTTTTCAATGAAAAATCAGGAGTCTCGCGCTTAAATTCAGAGGGTTGGCATGTATGTGTAGGTTATGCAGGTTTAGTGGCATTACTCGCGTTTAAATGGATTCATAGTACTTGTACATGTACTGTGAATAAAATATGCATTCTTGTAGTTTGGATTCATGTATGTGGATATAAATGCAGCTGTAAGTAGAAATCTTGGAGACTTGTAGAGTAGTTTTTGTAGTAGGTGCTTTCCAATGATATGAGACTTTTGAAGTGCGGAACTCTGATGATGGAGTTAGACGTAGAGGTCTTGGATGTGATTGGTGGATGGTTGAATGACTGCTTAGCTGTATCCAATGAAGGAATGGCACCGAGAGTGATGTGGAAAGGGTAGAAGGGCTGGCTAAGAGTTAGGTGCCGCACGGACACGGTGTGCCACATCCGGGGTTGTCAGCAAATCCAGTATAAAAAGGGGACTGTAGGAATCAGCCAATCAGATGTTGACGTTGTGGATTTGTGTAGTAAGAGAGTGTGTGTAGTGAAGATGGCAGAGGTGGAGAAAGTTAGGGTGTTGGTGCTCGGAGATATATTTGTCCATGGATTACAGCAGTATTCTCAATGCAGGCATGTGGCAAACAATTTTGATGTTAAAGGAGTGGAGGTGGTGTGGAGCGCTGTGCCTGATTGCAATGTAGAGGGAATTCTACAAGTTTGTGAAGATATGCATAGGACGAACAGTCCCCATCTGGTAGTTTTGCACTATGGTGCTTTCCATTTGGGCTTCGTGAGTGCCCCTACTTTGTTGGCAGATTTGGAACAGTTGGTTCAAGCAGTAAGGAACATCCTTCCAAATGCGAAAGTAATTATTTCTGGATTACTACCTAGGGCAATATGGGACAATAGTTCTGTTTTTTGTCCTCAGCAAAACATTGCTAGGTGTTCAATCAATCGAGGCATGTGTGCTTTCATGCTTAGAGCTGGTATGTTTTTCAGTAATAATGAGAATATTGATTCCAGTGATGCTGTTTATTTTGAAGAAGATGGTATTTCTTTATCTTTTTTGGGAAATGCCATGTTGTTTTGGAATGTAAGGGTTGCATTGGAGAAGGTTACGTGAAGATTTTAGTTGTAAAGTAAGAAGAAAAAAAACACCAAAAAATACAAAATAACAGGTGCCTGTCAGGCATCTGCAAAAAAACCCAAAAAAACATCTCTTTTCAGAGCCCACCTCAAAGGGGAAATGCGGCACATTATTTAAATGTACATTCACCACGCTCAGATCTTCGATATGTCCGCGGATATGGCGGTAGTCTGCGGACAGCGCATATTACATACAGGGATTCTGGGGTGGAGAGGCATGCAAATGAGAATGAGCGTATCTATGGATTGGTCAGTAAAGTTTAGTGGGTGTGTTGTGTAAGGAAAGATTCTGTGAGAACGTCTTTTTCCAGACAGAATAACAGATAGCTATGGCTGTGTGTTTTCGAAAACAGATTATCTGGATTTTGGGAGACTCATGGATACATTGGTTGGAGGTGCATGCAGAACATTGTGGAGTAGCTGCAGACCTTGGATTCCCTCATGTGGAAGTGCACTGGCATGGAGTGCATGGAATGAAGTGGCTGGACTTGGTACCTCTCTGTGCTACTTTAGAGACAGAGCATCATCCGGACATAATTATAATTCATTGTGGAGGGAACAGTTTAGGACATGTGTCTGGAATTTCTTTGCAATTTGCAATGAAAGAACGACTTGAGAAGGTCATGGACATGTTTCCAAATTCCCAAGTAATTATTTCTCGTATTGCGCAAAGACAAATGTGGCTGCGTTCTTATTTATTTGGTCAACAAATGGAGAAAGCGAGGCGCAATGTCAATAAGGCTGTTTGTGCATTTCTAAGAGATGTTGGCATGTCCTCTTTTCACAATGAAAAGATTATGTTTCGTAGCACATACATTTTACGCAGAGATGGAGTCCATCTTACTTATGCTGGCAATCAGATTTTTCTGAGAAATGTAAAAAATGCTTGGCGACCTTCTTTTGGAATTAGAGTGACCCATTTTGCAGTAGATGTTGACAATGTCAAGTTTTTCAAACACACAAAACACTACCAAAAGGTTCTTTTCAGAGCCACCACTTCTTCCCAGAGAAAAGTGCATTGGTTCTGCTAGGGCAGCACCCTAAATTTTCTATGTCCTAGGACTGTCTGCGGACTTTCAAAAAAATGCACAGGGCCCTGCACTGTTTATTTGACACTTCTATTTTTAATCTGTGAAAGGCAGCTCTGAAAAGAGCCTTTTTTTATTTTTGTTGTTTTATTTATTTTTTTGTTTTTTACACATGACACACTAGGAGAGGAGGGGAAAGGAGGGTAAGGAAGGGACACCAACCACGGCGATAAGAAAGGGCAGGTGGAGAGAGGAAGATGTAGGGTGGGCCTTACTTAGGTAGGTAGCAGGTCTTTTGGTGGTCTGTGACCGTAGTCTCGAAAGCACTTTGAAAAGTCTCCCCCCTGCAGAGTACTGCATCGCAGTACAAACACAATTTTGTGACCCTCGAAAGGTAAGGGTCAACAGCATCGCAAATGGCCTGTGAAGCAGCTGGAGGGATGCACTCTCCCACAGGAGTGTCTCTTGTGGTGAGAGGAGCGGAAAGGGAGGATGCTGTAGAGGAACTCAACCTACTACGTTTATCACAAGGTACAACCTTGCGAATGTCGGCACTGTGGAACGAAGTTAGGTGTCACTTCATGGATGTCATACCAAAGCTGTACGAACCATGTCTCCCACGACTCATTACCAATTTGCACGGGTTACAGGTGACCTTGTTCGCACATGCTTTTGGTACGTTACCATAAACAGTAAACAACCGCCACACCCAAGACTGCCGGTGAGTGCTGCTAGTAGGGAGTTCCTCGACCTCATTCTCTTCAGCCTCTTTTTCCTCGTTCTCTACATCCTCACCCGTGTTCCCCTCTGCAGGCCCTTGGGGAGGTGGTCGTGGTGGAGGGTTTGGGGGTGGTGCTGAGGCAGATGTAGCAACAGCAGCCATAGATGCCATTAGGGTTGATGAGATAATCTCAGCAAGAGCAGCAAAGGCGGCAAAAGTCAATCTGCAATAGCCAGAAGTACAATGAAGATCAGCTCTTGGGTGTGGCCTTTTAGAGGGGTGTAGGGGTGCGCCTCGCGAACATATCGAACACCCAAAAAGGTTCAACAAGTTACAAAAAGTATGTGGAAAGCCAGGGCCATTGTCTGGGACATGTTAAATGGTGAAATTTGGATTGTCTGAATAAGTTCTTTTAAAATGTTGGGGAACCGGACAGAGTCTGAAAATTAGGACACATGCTCAGCGTGGGTGCGGTCACATGATGATGTCAGGAACACATCAGCGAAGGGAACGGGTGTCCGCAGGACACCAAATGCACCGGAACGGTCATGCGCATGCACGCGGGTGTTCTACGGACAGTATCCGGGTCCTGAAGCTAATTAAAAGTGTGACACAAGTGAGACGGACAGTTACGGACAGGCGTGATGTTCGCAGGACTTACGGGTGTGATGCGCATGTGCGTAGATGTTCTGCAGACTGTACGGCCAGGTATAGTGTCCTTAGGACACCTCTGTTTTGTTTGACTACGGATATCCCGGACACCGCATGTGTTTTTAGGACAGTTTCAACTTGGCTACGGACATTACGGACAGGTATAGTGTCCTTAAGACACACCCATTTTGTTAATTTACGGTCATCCCGGACACCTGGTGTGTTCTAAGAACCATCTTGGTTGCGAATGGTATGGACAGGTGTAGTGTCCTTAGGACATCCACATTTTGTGAATTACGGACAGGCCGGACAGGCGCGTTGTCCGCGGTCATTTTAACTGCTTTAAAAAAAAAATAAGACACAAAGAATTTCATTAAAAGAAACATACATTTTCTTTATGATATACATATACACAATTTATGAAAGAGAGGGGGATGCAGAAACTGATACAAATACAGGGGAGTTAGGGGGTTTGTACAGGATGGATGGGAGGAGATGAAGGGATGGAAGTCTCATCAAAATGTTTATCTTGGTGTTGAGGGTTTGGGGATAGTTCACTGGGACATGGAGAGGGGGCACATGTACAGGTGGGACAATGGTATTTAATTTTCTCTTTTATGTGGTCCTGCACTAACTGTTTCAAACCATTGAAATTTTTCTTGAGCATATCTATTTTCTGTTCCATGCGTTGCAGAGTCTTTTCCAATGTGTCTTTTGGTGTAATATTTTCAATGTTTGTATGGTATGTTAAAAATAAATATATATATGTTAAGTACACATAAAGTAATGATTAATAATTTGTATATATAGAGAAGTGTCTACCATTATTATCACTGTCTTCAGACATTTCCTCACGTGGAACATTTTCTTCAAGCCACTCCAAAGTACTGCACATTTCTGTGTGAAAAACAAAAATATATTAATTGTACTGTACCTCATACAAAAAGTTTAGAAATATATAAGAAAAATTAAGTTTACTTACTAGTTTCTGGTAAGTTGTATTCGTAGTTTTGTGTAGGTCTACTGTTGCTTCTAGCTCTGCAGTTTCTGTGAGGTAAATATGTTGGAGGCATATCTTTTTTGTTATGGTATAATCGATTATTATTACATATGGTATTTAAATGGATGGTTGATGTGTTAGATATGTAGGTTCCACTACTTATTTATTATTACATATAATGTGTTTATGTGCTGCTTTTTGACCTTGTGCAGTGTTTATATGGTATGATAGAACGATTTCAGATACCCCCTGAGTGTTTGGGTAGTGTTGATGTCGTCCGCGGACATCAAAATCATTAGCGGGGTGTTCGGTATGTTCTATGTTACATGTATATAAAATAAGGGAATCCTAGTTAACATCTATCAAATTTACACTATGAAAATGTATATTCAATAAAAAAACATTGTTAAAGGGACCTTATTTTTAAGTTGCGCTACTAAAAACCTATGAAATTCAGTAAAAAAACGTTGTTATAGTTAAGTTGCGCTACTAAAAACCTATGAAATTCAGTAAAAAACTTTGTTAAAGGGACCTTATGGTTCCAAGTAAAACCGGAAAACCCCTGATATTCACCAGTTATGGTAAGCTAAGCAACCATCAATGACATTTGTGATGTCATCTTTGATGTCCTGGGTGTTAGTCTTTGCAGTGCATGGTGGTGGCGCGAGTTATGGTTGCTTAGCTTACCATAACTGGGGAATTTCAGGGGTTTTTCGGTTTTACTTGGAACTATAAGGTCCCTTTCACAAAGTTTTTTTTACTGAATTTCATAGGTTTTTAGTAGTGGAACTTAACCATAACGTCCCTTTAACAACTTTTTTTACTATTGCATTGCTAAGACTAACACCCGGGACATAAAAGATGACATCACAAATGTCATTGATGACATCACATGTTTGGCTCCCTCTTTTTTCCTTTAGTGATATATCTTGGCCAGTAATACTTAGGAACAAAAAAATCAAAAAGTACTATATTTGTAGACTTATACTTCAAATATGTTCTTACAGTAAATCATTTGGGGTTCACTCACAGCATATGAAACATATACATAGGGAAAATACACACTTGAAAGATAGCAATGCTTTCTGTTTATGAAGACAATCAATAAGGTTATCAACACTTTCTTATTGTTCTGCTGTTTTTTTATTACTGTACTTTCTCTGGATATGCTCATATTTGTATTCACATTACTTTCTTTAGGGTGCAGTCACATCATGTCATAGTTATACATAGGGAAGTAGTAGGTTTGAAGCAGAACAAGCATTTCTGTGTATAAAGATTATCAGTTAGGTTATGAACACATACAGGATAATTCATAGATTTCAGCGCAGAGGCAGCGCACGCGAGCAGCGCAGAGAGCTAGCGTGCGCCAGCATGCGCCAGCCGTGTGCGCTAAACAGCATTCTGGCGCACCGCGTATTCATGGAATATCAAAGCCATTTACAGCGCTGGCGCAGAGAACATCCCGCAGCGCCAGTTACGCCCCCAAGATTGCCCCTTGCGTAAGGATAAGGCATTGAAATCCCCAATGCAGCGCAAAGGGTCGCGCTAACCCTTCACCAATTCACAGGGCCGGGACAGTGCATTTGGGAGGTGTGCGGGAAGTTTCACACGCGATAGGCGTTGGGTACGTGTATTTCAGGGGTGCGCGTGAAGTATCACACGCGATAGGCCTTGTGCGAGTGGGGTACGTGTATTCCGAGGGGTGCGCGGGGAGAATCACACACGATAGGCCTTGTGCTAGTGGGGTACGTGTATTTCGGGGCTGCGCGTGAAGTATCACATGCAATAGGGCTTGGGCTAGCGGGGTACGTGTATTCCGAGAGGTGCGCGGGGAGAATCACACCCGAAATGCCTTGTGCGAGCTGGGTACGTGTATTCCAAGGGGTGGGCGGGGAGAATCACACGCGATAGGCCTTGGGGAGTGGGGTACGTGTATTTCGGGGGTGCGCGTGAAGTAACACACGTGATAGGGCTTGGGCTAGCGGGGTACATGTATTCCGAGGGGTGCGCGTTGAGAATCACACGTGATAGGCCTTGGGGAGCGGGGTACGTGTATTCTGAGAGGTGTGCGGGGAGAATCACACGTGATAGGCTTTGGGGAGCGGGGTACGTGTATTCTGAGAGGTGCGTGGGGAGAATCACACGCGATAGGCCTTGGGGAGTGGGGTACGTGTATTTTGGGGGTGCGCGTGAAGTAACACACGCGATAGGGCTTGGGCTAGCGGGGTACGTGTATTCCGAGGGGTGCGCGTTGAGAATCACACGATAGGTCTTGGGGAGCGGGGTACGTGTATTCTGAGAGGTGCGCGGGGAGAATCACACACGATAGGCCTTGGGGAGCGGGGTACGTGTATTTTGGGGGTGCGCGTGAAATAACACACGCGATAGGGCTTGGGCTAGCGGGGTACGTGTATTCCGAGGGGTGCGTGGGGAGAATCACACTCGATAGGGCTTGGGGATCGGGGTACGTGTATTCCGAGGGGATTCGCGGGGAGAATCACACGCGATAGGCCTTGGGGAGCGGGGTACGTGTATTCCGAGGGGTGCGCGGGGAGAATCACATGTGATAGGCCTTGGGGACGGGGTACGTGTATTTCAGGGGTGCGCGTGAAGTACCACACGCGATAGGGCTTGGGCTAGCGGGGTACGTGTATTCCGAGGGGTGCGCGGGGGAGCAGGGTACTTGTAATCTGAGGGGTGCGTGGGGAGAATCACATGCGATAGGCCTTGGGGAGTGGGGTACGTGTATTCTGAGGGGTGCGCGTGAAGTAACACATGTGATAGGGCTTGGGCTAGCGGGGTACGTGTATTCTGAGTGGTGCGTGGGGAGAATCACACGCGATAGGCCTTGGGGAGCAGGGTACGTGTATTCTGAGGGGTGCGCTGGGAGAATCACACGCGATAGGCCTTGGGGAGCGGGGTACGTGTATTCCGAGGGGTACGCGGGGAGAATCACACACGATAGGCCTTGGGTTGCAGGGTACGTGTATTTCAAGGGGTGCACTGGGAGAATCACACGCGATAGGCCTTGGGGAGCGGGGTACGTGTATTTCAGGGGTGCGCATGAAGTAACACACGAATAAGGCTTGGGCTATCGGGGTACGTGTATTCTGAGGGGTGCGCATGAAGTATCACACGCGATAGGCCTTGGGGAGTGGGGTACGTGTATTCTGAGGGGTGCGCGTGAAGTAACACATGTGATAGGGCTTGGGCTAGCGGGATACGTGTATTCTGAGTGGTGCGTGGGGAGAATCACACGCGATAGGCCTTGGGGAGCAGGGTACGTGTATTCCGAGGGGTGCGCTGGGAGAATCACACGCGATAGGCCTTGGGGAGCGGGGTACGTGTATTCCGAGGGGTGCGCGGAGAGAATCACACACGATAGGCCTTGGGTTGCAGTGTACGTGTATTTCAAGGTGTGCACTGGGAGAATCACACGCGATAGGCCTTGGGGAGCGGGGTACGTGTATTTCAGGGGTGCGCATGAAGTAACACACGAATAGGGTTTGGGCTAACGGGGTACGTGTATTCCGAGGGGTGCGCATGAAGTATCACACGCGATAGGGCTTGGGCTAGCGGGGTACGTGTATTCCAAGGGGTGCGCGGGAGAATCACACGCGAAAGGCCTTGTGCGAGCAGGGTATGTGTATTCCAAGGGGTGGGCAGGGAGAATCACACGCGATAGGCCTTGGGCAGTGGGGTACGTGTATTTTGGGGGTGCGCGTGAAGTAACACACGTGATAGGGCTTAGGCTAGTGGGGTATGTGTATTCCGAGGAGTGCGCGGGGAGAATCACACATGATAGGCCTTGGGGAGTGGGGTACGTGGATTCCGAGAGGTGCGCAGGGAGAATCACACGCGATAGGCCTTGGGGGGCGGGGTACGTGTATTCCGAGGGGTGCGCAGGGAGAATCACACGCGATAGGCCTTGGGGAGCGGAGTACGTGTATTCCGAGGGGTTTGCGGGAAGAATCACACACGATAGGCCTTGGGGAGCGGGGTACGTGTATTTCAGGGTGCGCGTGAAATAACACACTTGATAGGGCTTGGGCTAGCGGAGTACGTGTATTCCGAGGGGTGCGTGGGGAGAATTACACGCGATAGGCCTTGGGGGTGGGGTACGTGTATTCCGAGGGGTGCGCGGGGAGAATCACACGCGATAGGCCTTGGGGAGCGGGGTACGTGTATTCTGAGGGGTGCGCGTGAAGTAACACATGCGATAGGGCTTGGGCTAGCGGTGTACGTGTATTCTGAGGGGTGCGCAGGGAGAATCACACGCGATAGGCCTTGGGGAGCGGGGTACGTGAATTCCGAGGGGTGCGCAGGGAGAATCACACGCGATAGGCCTTAGGGTTCGGGGTACGTGTATTTCGAGGGGTGCACGGGGAGAATCACACGCGATAGGCCTTGGGGAGCAGGGTACATGTATTTCAAGGGTGCGCGTGAAGTAACACACATGATAGGGCTTGGGCTAGCGGGGTACATGTATTCCGAGGGCTGCGTGGGGAGAATCACACGCGATAGGCCTTGGGGAGCGGGGTACGTGTATTCCAAGGGGTGCACAGGGAGAATCACATGCGATAGGCCTTGGGGAGCTGGGTACGTGTATTCCGAGGGGGGCGCGGGGAGAATCACACGCAATAGACCTTGGGGAGTGGGGTACGTGTATTCTGAGGGGTGCGCGTGAAGTAACACATGCGATAGGGCTTGGACTAGCGGGGTACGTGTATTCTGAGGGGTGCGCAGGTAGAATCACACGCGATAGGCCTTGGGGAGCGGGGTACTTGAATTCCGAGGTGCGCGGAGAGAATCACACGCGATAGGCCTTGCGGAGCAGGGTACGTGTATCTCGAGGGGTGCACGGGGAGAATCACACGTGATAGGCCTTGGGGAGTGGAGTACATGTATTTCAGGGATGCGCGTGAAGTAACACACGTGATAGGGCTTGGGCTAGCGGAGTACGTGTATTCCGAGGGGTGCGTGGGGAGAATTACACGCGATAGGCCTTGGGGGTGGGGTACGTGTATTCCGAGGGGTGCGCGGGGAGAATCACACGCGATAGGCCTTGGGGAGCGGGGTACGTGTATTCTGAGGGGTGCGCGTGAAGTAACACATGCGATAGGGCTTGGGCTAGCGGTGTACGTGTATTCTGAGGGGTGCGCAGGGAGAATCACACGCGATAGGCCTTGGGGAGCGGGGTACGTGAATTCCGAGGGGTGCGCAGGGAGAATCACACGCGATAGGCCTTAGGGTTCGGGGTACGTGTATTTCGAGGGGTGCACGGGGAGAATCACACGCGATAGGCCTTGGGGAGCAGGGTACATGTATTTCAAGGGTGCGCGTGAAGTAACACACATGATAGGGCTTGGGCTAGCGGGGTACATGTATTCCGAGGGCTGCGTGGGGAGAATCACACGCGATAGGCCTTGGGGAGCGGGGTACGTGTATTCCAAGGGGTGCACAGGGAGAATCACATGCGATAGGCCTTGGGGAGCTGGGTACGTGTATTCCGAGGGGGGCGCGGGGAGAATCACACGCAATAGACCTTGGGGAGTGGGGTACGTGTATTCTGAGGGGTGCGCGTGAAGTAACACATGCGATAGGGCTTGGACTAGCGGGGTACGTGTATTCTGAGGGGTGCGCAGGTAGAATCACACGCGATAGGCCTTGGGGAGCGGGGTACTTGAATTCCGAGGTGCGCGGAGAGAATCACACGCGATAGGCCTTGCGGAGCAGGGTACGTGTATCTCGAGGGGTGCACGGGGAGAATCACACGTGATAGGCCTTGGGGAGTGGAGTACATGTATTTCAGGGATGCGCGTGAAGTAACACACGTGATAGGGCTTGGGCTAGCGGGGTACATGTATTCCGAGGGGTGCGCGGGGAGAATCACATGCGATAGGCCTTGGGGAGTGGGGTACGTGTATTCTGAGGGGTGCGTGGGGAGAATCACACGTGATAGGCCTTGGGGAGCATGGTACGTGTATTCCGAGGGGTGCGCGGGGAGAATCACACGCGATAGGCCTTGGGGAGCGGGGTACATGTATTCTGAGGGGTGCGCGGGGAGAATCACACACGATAGATCTTGGGGAGTGGGGTACGTGTATTCTGAGGGGTGCGCGTGAAGTAACACATGCGATAGGGCTTGGGCTAGCGGGGTACGTGTATTCTGAGGGGTGCGCAGGTAGAATCACACGCGATAGGCCTTGGGGAGCGGGGTACTTGAATCCCGAGGTGCGCGGGGAGAATCACACGCGATAGGCCTTGGGGAGCAGGGTACATGTATCTCGAGGGGTGCACGGGGAGAATCACACGCGATAGGCCTTGGGGAGTGGGGTACATGTATTTCAGGGGTGCGCGTGAAGTAACACAAGTTATAGGGCTTGGGCTAGCGGGGAGTATGTATTCCGAGAGGTGCGCGGGGAGAATCACATGCGATAGGCCTTGGGGAGTGGGGTACGTGTATTCTGAGGGGTGGGCGGGGAGAATCACACGCGATAGGCCTTGGGGAGCAGGGTACGTGTATTCCGAGGGGTGCGCGGGGATAATCACACACCATAGGCCTTGGGGAGCGGGGTACGTGTATTCCCAGGGGTGCGCGGGGAGAATCACATGCGATAGGCCTTGGGGAGCGGGGTACGTGTATTCCGAGGGTTGCGTGGGGGGAATCACATGCGATAGGCCTTGGGGAGCGGGGTACGTGTATTTCAGGGGTACGCGGGGAGAATCACACACGATAGGCCTTGGGGAGCGGGGTACGTGTATTCTGAGGGGTGCGTGGGGAGAATCACACGCGATAGGCCTTGAGGAGTGGGGTACGTGTATTCCGAGGGGTGCGCGGGGAGAATCACACACGATAGGCCTTGGGGAGAGGGGTACGTGTATTCTGAGGGGTGCGTGGGGAGAATCACACGCGATAGGCCTTGAGGAGTGGGGTACGTGTATTCTCAGGGGTGCGCGTGAAGTAACACATGCGATAGGGCTTGGGCTAGCGGGGTACGTGTATTCTGAGGGGTGCGCAGGTAGAATCAAACGCGATAGGCCTTGGGGAGCGGGATACTTGAATTCTGAGGTGCGCGGGGAGAATCACACGCGATATGCCTTGGGGAGCAGGGTACATGTATCTCGAGGGGTGCACGGGGAGAATCACACGCGATAGGCCTTGGGGAGTGGGGTACATGTATTTCAGGGGTGCGCGTGAAGTAACACACGTGATAGGGCTTGGGCTAGCGGGGTACATGTATTCCGAGGGCTGCGTGGGGAGAATCACACACGATAGGTCTTGGGGAGCGGGGTACGTTTATTCCAAGGGGTGCGCGGGGAGAATCACACGCGATAGGCCTTGGAGAGCTGGGTACGTGTATTCTGAGGGGTGCGTGGGGAGAATCACACACAATAGGCCTTGCGGAGCGGGGTACGTGTATTTCAGGGCTGCGCATGAAATAACACATGCGATAGGGCTTGGGCTAGCGGGGTACGAGTATTCCGAGGGGTGCGCTGGGAGAATCACATGCGATAGGCCTTGGGAGCGCGGTACGTGTATTCTGAGGGGTGCGCAGGGAGAATCACACGCGATAGGCCTTGGGGAGCAGGGTACGTGTATTCAGAGGGGTGCACGGGTGGGGATAATCACACACGATAGGCCTTGGGGAGCGGGGTACGTGTATTCCGAGGGGTGCGCGGGGTTAATCACACGTGATAGGCCTTGGGGAGCGGGGTACGTGTATTTCGGGGGTGCGTGTGAAGTAACACACGCGATAGGGCTTGGGCTAGTGGGGTATGTGTATTCCGAGGGGTGCACGGGGAGAATCACACGCATTTTCGCTGCCACGGGAGGGGTACGTGTACTCCTGGTGTGCCCCAACGCAAATTGGCAGTGTGTGTCCTCCCAGGTGTGCCCTCTCACCCCTCCCCAGGCCCTGCAGGCAGCCCACAACACAGGGGACTACCCTGCACCCCTGGCCATGCCCCGCAGGCAACCCATCCACCCTGGCCATGCCCCCCAGCCACCCCACATGTCACCATGCACAAGTGAGCACGGACACATGTCCCCCTGCACCCCCACCCACCCAGCTGTGACAGGCACCTGCCTGCAGGCCCCGACTGATGCCCCCGTGCACCCCAACCCACCCAGCAGTGACAGGCACCTGCCAGCAGGCCCCGACTCATGTCCCCCCACCCACTCACCCACCGAGCTGTGACAGGCACCTGCCAGCAGGGCCCGACTCATGTCCCCCCACCCACTCACCCACCCAGCAGTTACAGGCACCTGCCAGCAGGCCCCGACTCATGTCCCCACCCACTCACCCACCCAGCAGTGACAGGCACCTGCCAGCAGGCCCCGACTCATGTCCCCATGCACCCCCTACCACCCAGCCGTGACAGGCACCTGCCAGCAGGCCCCGACTCATGCCCCCCCAACAACTCATGACGATCCACAATCATGGGCCTTATGGCCACCCAAATCACACCCCACGCCACCCAGTCCAAACACACAACCAGGTATTACATCCACCCACAATGAAATCCCCATCACATGATACATCCCAAATGGCAAGTATGCACATCAACATATTTCCGTCACACCCACACAATGGGTGCATGTGATTGAGAAAACACACATTGTGACATGCATGAAACCAAAGAGAGAATACCACACATTGAAGTAGGAAATAAAAATGTATTAAACACAAAAGCAAGGGAATGAAATGAAACACACAAAAATGGAAATAAAAATGAAAAGCTGCATGTCCAAAATATAAACGAAAAATGCATGATGGCAAAATCCAAATCAATCCAAAAGCATGTGTCCAAAGTGTCAGCCCGGCAAAACAAATCCAAAGTGCAAAAACAGGAAAAAACCACTGATCCATGGAAAAAAAGAAATAAGAAGCCAAATCCATTGTCGAACTATTTACAAAGTACAAATCCAGGGTCCACTACCTAATGAAGAACTATATACAAAAATGTGGGGCATTGTCCAAGCGCCCCAAAATATATAAAAACAGAAAGGAAACCTAACACTAGCTAACTATATACAATGGCGGCGGGTAAGTCCTACGGCTCACTCTGTGATGTCCTGGGCATCATCGAACTCCATGTCGATGTCCCGGAGGCGGGCCTCTGCCCTGGCCCCGAGGTCTCGCAGGGATGCAGTCATGGCCTGTTCCAACTCCCTGCGAGTTGCCTCAAGGCACTCAGCCCGCCTCAATGCCCGGCGCATGGAGAACTCCGCCCTGACCATGGTGAGCCGCGCCTCTTCCGCCCGCCGCCGCTCCACATCTATCCGCTGGCCCAACCACTGCCACACGGAAGACACTCCCATTCCAGGGTCATCCTGCCCTCCGGCCGATGCCTGCCCCTCTGATGTTGATGTCCCCGAGCCATCATTGCTCCCACCTTGAGCCTGCTGCTGCTGTCCATGTGCCCTGCCCGATGATGCCGGCAAATCCTCCATCTGCTGGTCTCCAGTTGGTGGGGTGTCCACCCCCGCTGGACCTCCGACTCCCGACTGTGGCAGGGATGGGAGCTCCACCAAGCTAGCTGGGTTGGTCAGGCCAGGTCCACAGGGGGCCCTGGTGGAATCTGAGCCGGAAGACGGCAGGGAGAATGACTGTCACATAGTCTCCACAGAGGAGGAGAGGGCCGCCAGAGTGCTCGACACATGTAGGAACCATCCGACCAGGGCTCCTCCCAACTGTGCCACGTTGCCACACAGCTCTTTGTGATGGCGTGCGTGGTCACCCCAGGAAGCATGCACATCATCACGAATGACATGCGTGTGCAACGCGACACCAATCAGGACGGAACCCATGCGGTCAGGGGTCTCCTCGTCCGCAGGTAGTGGAGTGCCAGATGACGTGGGCCCCCCTACCTGTGGACGGGCCTGGGATGGGGTATCTCTGCTGGTGCATGGTGGTGCAGTCACAGGGTCAGGGACAGTGACATGCACAGGCCCCTCCGCGGTGATCTGTGCTGCCTCCTACCCCTGGCTCTGGACTGCGCCACTTGCACCAGTGGTACACCCCCCACCAGGCCCCATGTGCGGCTCAGGAGCGGCCTCCTCCTCCTCTGTGGAGACCACCAACCTGTATGTTTCCGCACCGTCTTCTGCTATCGCAAGACTCTGTCGGGGCTCACCCGGCCCTTCCGCTACAGCAGTAGTGGCAGACGCGGCACCAGTCACCTCGCTCCCAGATGATGGCAATTCCTGGGAGGGTGGCTGGGCCTTGCGTAGCCGCCCGGTGGAGGCATCCCCGCCGCTTTGCTCCACGGCTCCGTCTCCGCCCTCTTCTTCAATCAACGTTGCGTAGAGGGAGACATAGAACACAAGCATCAGGGTACTGTACAATAGTCCCCTGGACAGGAAGGAATAACACATTAGTGGCACTGTCAAACGTCACTTCCGTCCTGTCCCTCCACAACATATGGGTCAATGCAGGCAACCCACATGCAGAAACAGGCATGGCGCATGCAATCAACATCAGCATCCATGTACAAGGGCCTCTATTGACAGAAATGTTGGGTTCAAACTCACATGCATCATTGCTCATACTGATCCCATGCACACACATCACCGGAGGATCATGCATCAGGGCTTGTACACCACCGACACAGTGGATACAAGGATGACTAGACTGCATAAGTGAATCAACACATCGTCACGGACATGTGTCATGCATCCATGGCGTTTCAAAATCACACAAGCTACTCAAACACACAGACATGTACACCATACATGTACATGAGAGCAACACCCATCTCTCACACCCCATCCATGTCCAAGAACAGAGACAGGCATGCATTCATGTGTGCATTCCGCATGCTGCTCCCCATGTCGCATTGGAACACATGCACCATCCATGTGGTTCACGCATGACTGGTCTCACATGCATTACCATGATGTCCCTACACACACACATCCATACATGGCCTTTGTCACACATACAGGCAATTAGCTGACTACCAGCACACTGCAACATGCCCTGTTTCACACATCAATGCATGGCCACTTACTGCTCAACTCCGGATGGGTCTGCCTCTGAAGGATCTGGACGTAGAGCGCTGGGCTTATGCGTTCCAGGACCCTCATCTGGATGTTGGTCAGGCTGACCCGGCACCCCCCTGCATCCTCTGCCTTCAAGAGGTGCCAGGCCTTGTTGAGGGTCCTGGACCTGAAGTCCTCCCAGTGCTTCCGGACGTGTTTGATGTCGTGGGTTGCCACCCCCTCCGCGTTGATGGCAACCACTACGTCCTCCCAGATCCTCTCCCGTCCTTCCTTGTTGGCGCGCAATGGTGTGAAAAGGGCATCAAAATGCCCCAAAACTTGCTCCACCAGGGTACCAACTTCCTTATTGGTGAAGCTGGTAGTCCTCTGCCTCTCTGGCTGGGGGTCACCAGTGGTTTCGGATGGTGTTTGCCCCTACATGGCGACCCCCGAGGCAGGTGTGGGTGGGCAACTGGGTCCAGGGTCTGGGCTGTGGAGTGATGGTATCCCAGTCGGGAGTCTTCTGTTCCAGCAGGAGTGGACACAGCAACTGGACCCCTGCAGATGGCTGACGTGCAGGCACCAAATAGCAGGGCAGGTGGGCAGCAGGCAGGCAGCAGCAGATGGCTGGTGGGAGCCTGCTCGTGGCTCTGGGGGGCAGGAAAATGGCCTTTTGGGCAGGAGCGTGGTCTTCTGTGTGTTGTCGCGTGGCCGGCTTGATACAGAGTGATTTGGAACGTGAAAAAACTGCACGCAGCGTCTAATTCGAGGAAAGGCCCTTAGCGCCTAAGCGCATCTGTGACGTGACACGCAAGGGCGTTACCCTCAACATGAGTGCATGTTGATTGTACACGTTCAATAACTGCACGTCCGTGTGTCACTGCGTGCAATTGGAGGAAAGGGCCTTAGCGCGTACGCGCTTTAGTGACATTGCATGTGTGGGCTGGCTCAAAAGGCACGCGTATGGCGCCATTTTCTCGTACGTGCTTTTTGTGGAGAGCAAGCAGGTGATTCTTGTACTTCTTGTTGGTTCAGACGCGATTACTTCACAACGGTTCCAGTTCGTACTCCCTGTTTACTCAGACAGCGTTCAAATCTTCTTTTGGCGCGGGTGTTGCCAACGTGCACACGCACGTCTTTTTCACGTTCTTTTTCCAGGTCGCGCATGTATTTTCCAACTGTGGCTGCCCCGTGTATCGTGTACTCCTTCAGAGGTCATTGTAGGCTGCGTGTATCACGCGTTCGCTTATTTTTGTGTTTCTGGGTGCCACAGCGTAGTGCGGGTTCATTTTTCCATGCATGTGGTCTACCAGGGGTTGCGTGCATGTTTAATATTGTTTTTGGGGTGCCTGTGCGTTGCGTGACCTATCATCTTCACCCAGGGGTCACAGACACCCTTGCTAGAGCACTAGGGTACGAATTCCATCTAGTACCCTACCCCTTTCACCCCAATTGCTCAGGACAATTGTTAACTGCAACTCCCATACGCACAACAACATCAGTGCCATGGTTGGGAGGTGACCAAGCAGTAAGGGAGGCAAAGGTGGCCGAGCTCAAAGAGGTGTGCGGGGTAGGGGACATGGCCAGGGTGTGCAGGGTGGCCCAAGAGGCCAGTGTGTGGAGGACCAATTGGGGACACCTATGGCCCCCCTCGCCCACCAATGGTTGGGGGAAATGTAGCTGACACCATCCCAGCTCAGCCCTTGTTAAACCAGCCCATATTGTCAACTGAACCGGCACAGGATGACTCCCAGGCTGACTTCCGTGCCACCAAGTCTAAGCCACGTGTGGCAGTGAAAGTTGCTGTCACCAGGGCGCGTGGATCTGGGGCAGCAATGTCATCTGCTGCCCCAAGTAGCCAGGGTGAGGAGGCTGCAGGGGCAGCTGCAGCTCAATCCACCCCAGCTCCGAGTCTCCCAGCCGGGACTGTGTCGGTCCAAGTCCATCACACCGAGGTTGCTCCTGCCAACATCACCCTGCAGCCAATGCCTGCAGTGAGACCTTTGGTTATTGTGCCTTCGGAAACTTCCAGTTCCCAGTCCACCTGCGCTTCTGCCCCTACCAACCAGAGCGGCGTAAGCAGTACAGGCTGGGACCCCAGACACGGCTACACACTCCGGCACGTCAAGGAAGCCTAGTTTCAAAGACGCCGAACTAGATGCACTTGTGGCCTATGTGTTGGCACATAGCTGCGAAATGGTGGTGACTGCAGGGTGCAAGACTATGCCTGCTCAACGTAGGGTCCACTGGCAGACCATCACGGACCGCATTAGTTCCCTTGGATTCGTGAAGCGCACAGCTGATGATTGCTCTAAGCGGTGGAATGACCTGAAACGCAGAGCAAAGAACAAGCTGCTTCCAATCATGCCTCTACTCTGGTGACTGGCGGTGGGTTTCCACCAGAGGACGACCAACTCACTGAACATGAGTCTGTTGCTGGAGGGTTCATCACAGAGTATCAGATCCGAGGCGTGGGAGACCTACCAGATCTTGAAGCATTGTCCAGTGAGTGCCCATGCATGTGTGTGCAATCCATGTGTATGTTGCTTGGGTGATGTGTTCTGATTGAGTGCCAGGTGAGGCTGTGTAGTCATGATTGGTATGGGTCACCCATGTGGTCCCTCCAAACCATTCCCCGGCCTTGGGTTTGGGTATGACAGTATCCCTTCTGACCACAGTTGCCAATTTGCACCAGATTACTGCAGTTGCCCTTCAACTGCCATCTTGCAACAACATTGTTCCAAATGTTTTCCTGTTCATTCAGCCTGATTGTTTTAATCCTTGCCATTTTTACCAAGCATTTCTTAGCCGTACTGCCACAAATGTAACATACTTCTGTCATAGATTACACCCCACAATGGCCCACATTTATTACCTTGTTATGGGAATGATTTAACCATTCAGGCTGATTGAGTAATGGCCTGCACACAATCATTTTTGGGCCCTGTTTGAATGTTGAACATGACTGTTGTCTTCTGTCATGTTGAAGTGACCAACCATTGATGTATACATCTGCCTGCCATCACTGCATCAATGAACACTGGATTTGTTGCAGCGTGTGGCACATGGTTGTTTTGTCACACTATTTTGCATGTTTTATCTCATGATGTCCATCTCACATGGATGGGTGACAGTACTTATTTCCTACCATATGGCTGTACTTGTCAAATGTACCATGGCTATGCTACGTGCCATCTGTGTTTTGGCATGTGTCATGTATGTGTATTGGACATGCCACTCACAGGCTAATGTGTGATGCCAGTGCAATCCAGCATGCAGCACATGTGTTGCTTTTCCATCTTGGAGTCCTCAGTGTCTGATTTTGCCTTCCCTTCCAACTCATTGACAGTGCATGCATGCCAGAGTTATTGTCATGTGGGACATGTGCAATTTATGTACTGGATCTCTGCCTCGTCAGGCCTATGTGTGTGTGCTATTGTGCTCATGCCTGTTTCCATTTGTTATCTTTCATGTTTTTGCAGGTGACGAGGCACTTGATGCTGTAGAGGAGGAGGAGATGATGCAGACCCAGGAGGAATCACAGCCACAACCGGGCAGAAGTGGAGGAAGTGGGGTGGTGGTGGGTGAAAACCCATTTCTCCTACAGACCATGCTGTCCACGGGTGTCTCTGGGTACACCTCCGGAGACCTCTATGAATCAGGTGCTGAATCGGACATTGAGACATATGTGCCGTCGCAGGTGAGTGTTTCTGGCAGGGATGCTGTTCTGTCCAACCCACCTGCACCGGGGTAGACCCCTCTATGGGGATTTCAGTGTTGGAAAGTCCACCTGTGGCGGTTATGGATGCAGCGTTACACTCCACAATATTTGCTCCTGTTCCTGGGCCAGCAGATCAAAGGAGGAATGCAGTCCTGCAGCCTCAGGCAGTGCCAGCAAAGCAAGGTGCACATCGCCTTGCCCCAAACAGGTGTGGTGCCCGCCAACGCGGTGGCCGTGCACCACCAGGAAATACTGTGTGGGAGAACTCCATGTACAGTATAGCAGCACAACAGGGGGCATCGTGTGAAATGATGGCTCAGGCAATGGATAGGGTGGCCACTTCCATTCTCCCCCCTGAAAGGCAGATGGAGCTCCAGCAGCAGGCAACAGTCTCCATTTGCCACACACACAGGGAGGACATGTTGGCGTCCAATAGGGACCGACGGGCTGGACTGGAGACTCTGCGCACAGCCATATTTGTAGAGTCACAGGCCCACAGTGCAGCCCTCAGGTTAGAACACAGCTCCCTCAGAGATACTCTAGGTGAACTTGAGGTGTCCCGGAGTACAAGGGCAGAACAGCAGCTGGAACAGCTGACACGTACACTGTCAGCTAAGCTCCAAGCAACCTGTCAGGAGACCCGGGCATCACGCGAGGCCATGCAGGCAGAAATGCGTGCTACCCGTGAGGTGCTGCATGGGGCTCTCCGTACCATTATCCTTCAGAACCAAACCTTCCACACCTGCATGCTTGCTGCCATGGAGGACCATACCAGGGCTTTGCGTGGTCTGCCTCCCATATCACAGCCACCTCCTGATGTAGCAGCAGAGGGTGATGACGCGACAACAGTTCTCCCACTGTAGCGTAGCCGTGCAGGCCATGAACCCATGGAGGTTTTTCTTTTTCTCTCAACATCCAGGCATGTGGGTGTTGGGGTGCACCCTGTACCTCGTCCATCCTGGGTGGCCTCCCCCCCTGGTCCACACATGGGCATTTTTTTTGTTGTTTTTTTTACAGTGTGTTGCATTATGTGGCTCCCGTAGGCATCGGCATCCACTGTGTATTCCAGATGGGCAAATGCAGGCTTGTCCTGTCTTTGGGTTAGATGCTTGAGTTCCTGGCACACCCACCTCTCCTGCTTCCCCTTTCCATGGGCTTGGAAAGGGTGTGACCAAGTGACAGTAACTTACACAGTGACATTGGGCTCCCATGAGTTGTGTGGCCAGTCTGTAGTCAAAAACTGTGTGTACATCCCTAGTGGGATTGTTGTTCGATTCTCCACTGCATGGTGGATTGATATTTGCTTGTGCATCCATGTCTTTATCCTTATATACATGTAGCTTTTTCATGTCTTAACAAGCCCATCTCCTTTGCAGATGCAGTTCATGTTGTATGCAGTACACTGACACATTTGCCTGACAGCAACACTCTGCAGTTGGAAGGGGCCGATGTGCTGCCTTAATCAGGTTGTGACACTTGCAGTACTTTAATTTTTTACTGTCATATATTGCCACTGTTTCATCCTGTACTGATGTTTTGTGTTGCTGGTAAGTATTCGTTCATGTGTGCTGTTTCTTATTGATTACTGAAAGCATATTGTCTGTGGCGTTACATGTGTTGTGCATTCATTTGGTTGCTTTCACATTGCATGCCATGCCATGGTGTGTTGGGTAGCTGAGATGGGGAGGGGTTGGGTGACATGGCACTATTTTGATGTGGTATTTTGCAAGAGGGTAGTCATTCATGCTGCATGAATGTGTGTCTTTTTGTGACACAGCATTGGGTGTCTTTAAGTAGCTAGGGATGCACACAATGTAACACTTCCAGGTGAACAATCTCAGGCTGGTATGGTTGTGACAGTTGACTGCCCCTTTTGTCATCATCATTGATTGTCAGCTGGTATGTGCCAGGGCTGTGTGCACTCCGCAGGGGTGGGGTTTTAGATAAAGTAATTTGCCACCAGCTGGGTACGGGCTGCCTCATCACGTGCCCTTTCACCTCCCATGCGCAGCGGCCGTGCATGTGGTTAGGGATGTGGGGGCACCACCATGTCCACCGGCACGCCCCGGTGGGTTGCAACGTTGTGCAGGACAGATGCTGCCACTATCATCCTGCACACTACTGGGGGTGCATATAGAAGCTGCCCACCAGAGCGGTCAAGGAAACAAAAGTGTGACTTGAGCACTCCGAATGAGCGCTCCACTATGCCCCGGGTTGCAATATGGGCTGCGTTGTATCTTACCTCGGGTGGTGTGGTGAGGTTCCGTATTGGCATCATCATGTAGGTGATGAGAGGGTAGGCACTGTCCCCTGGGGAGGTGATAATGGCTATCATTAGTGGGGTTTTCCCATTAGTCAGTGTCTGACATGCATGCATGTGTAGAGACATTTATACTCACCAATCAGCCATGTGTCGCCATGCCGTCCAGCTTCCAGGTCCCGGTTTACGGGTGACATTCTGAAAATGAAACTATCATGGCTTGACCCTGGATAGTTGGCATATACTGAAGTGATGATTCCCTTGGCATCACATACTACCTGCACGTTGATTGAATGCCAGTGCTTGTGGTTTTGATATATGTGCTCAGTGGCCCTGGGAAGACGTAGAGCCACATGGGTGCAATCAATGGCACCTAGCACTTTGGGGAAGTGTGCCACCCCATAAAAGCCCTGGACCACGGCCTGCCTTTCTGAGGGTGTTCTGGGCATGTATATGTGCCTGTGGACTGAGGGGCGTGCAGTCATGATGGCCAGCACCTGGTGTAGGCAGCGTGACTGCGTGGCCTGTGACACACCCCCCACTATGGCACTTGTCCGCTGAAATGAACCAGTAGCCAAGAAGTGCAGTAAATTGAGCCCCTTTTCCAAGGGGCTCAGTGCTTGCGAGCACAGGGTGGGTGATGTGAGGTCATCCTCCCACTCCCTAACCAGGTCTAGGATTATGTGTGGTGGAAACCTGTACCTCCCATACACCTGGTCATCAGGTATCCCAAAAAGGCTGGTCTTGGGTAAAAAAATGCAGGGTCTGGCTATCCTCATCCTCCTGCGGTGTCCCACGACCACTGCTATGAGGAACGGTATATTCATCGTAGCGTCTGAGCTTGTTTGTTGTTTGCACACACTTTTATGCTGCGCGGGACCACTTATGCCTGCTTCCTGCTGGCGTATGTGTTTCTGGATTAGCGTGTCTTTTTTAGCGCACGCCTTTCCCCTGTTCGATTCCATGAATACGTGTTGTTAGCGCACGTGTGGGCGTTGCAAGCATTTACCTCCTGTACTTCCCCGTAACACCCACATTTTCACGCGTTGTTCCCCATTCCGCGTGTTACGCCCTGGGTTCCGCCCACTGTTCTTGTGTGCGCTGCGCTATGTGTGCTTTCCCTGTGCGCGTAGCGCACGCCGTTTAGTGACGTGTGCGCCCACGTTAGCCCCCAACAAATTTAGTGCACATCCCAGGATTTACACACGCACTGAATTCCATGAATCGATGTGCACGGCTTTGGCACGCGTGCGCTGCGATTTTCACGCTTGCGCTGCGATTTTCACGCTTGCGCTCCCCTTTTCGGCGCACATTTATTCCATGAATCAGCCCGATAGTGTGAATTTAATAGATGTTTACTAGGATTCCCTGACTTTATATCCATGTAACATAGAATATACTGAACCCCCTGCTAGTGATTTTGATGTCCACGGAGGGACGCGGACAACATCAACACTACTCAAAAACTCAAGAGGGATGTTAGATTATTCTATCATGCCATATAAACACTGAACAAGTTCAAAAAACAGCACAGGAACACAGTATATGTAATAATAAATAAGAAGTGGAACCTATACATGTAAGACATTAACCGTCCTTTTAAATATTATATGTACTAAAATGGAATATACCAAAACAAAAAAGATATGCCTCCAACACATCTCAGAAACTGCACAGCAAGATGCAACAGCAGACCTACACAATTGTAACAACAAAACTTACCAGAAACTAGTAAGTAAATTTCATTTTTCTTATATATTTCTAAAATTTCTGTATTAGGTACACTAAAAGTAATGTTTTTTTTTAACACAAGAATGTCCAATACTTTGGAATGGTTTGAAGAAAATGTCCCACGTGATGAGATGAGTGAAGACAGTGATACTAATGGTAGACACTTCTGTATATAAGCAAATTAATAAACATTACTTTATGTGTACTTAACACATTTTTTTTAGCAGACCATACAAACAGTGAAAATAATATAGCAAAAGAGACATTAGAAAATGCTCTGCAGCGCATGGAACAAAAAATGGATATGCTAATGGGAAATTTCAATCTTTTAAAACATTTTGTGGAGGACCACATAAAAAAAAAATTCAATATCATTGTCCCACATGTACCTGTTCCCCCTATCCATGTCCCAATCAACTATCACCAAACCCTCACTACCAAGAAAAACGTTATGATGAGATTTCCATCCCTTCATCCCCTCCCATCCATCCTCTCCAAACCCCTAATTCCTCTGTATTTGTGTCTTTCATTTTTTAAAAAGGCAGTTGGGGTGTCCGCAGACAGCACGGGTGTCCGGAATGTCCGCAATTGTCCAAAAAATGTAGGTGTCCTAAGGACACTATACCTGTCTGTACTGTCCGCAATCAAAATGGAACTGTTCTTAGAACATTCTCGGTGTCCGTAATGTCTGCAATTAACCAAAATGGAGGTGTACTAAGGAAACTATACCTGTCTGTACTGTCTGCTATCAAAATTCAACTGTTCTTAGAACACACTTGGTGCAGGGAATGTCTGCAATTAACCAAAATGGAGGTGTCCTAAGGACACTATACCTGTCCGTACAGTCCGCAATCAAAATGGAACTGTTCTTGGAACACACTCGGTGTCCGTAATGTTTGTAATCAACCAAAATGGAGGTGTACTAAGCACACTATACCTTTCTGTACTGTCCGCAATCAAAATGGAACTGTTCTTACAACACACTCGCTGTCCAGATTGTCCGCAATTAACCAAAATGGAGGTGTCCTACGGACACTATACCTGTCCGTACTGTCCGCAGAACATCTACGCACATGCACACCACACCCATAGGTCCTACGAACATTGCGCCTGTTCGTAACTGTCTGTTGCATGTGTGTCGCACTTTTAATTAGTTTGAGGACCCAAACACTGTCCGTAGAACACCTGTGCGCATGCGCATAACCGTCCCTGCACATTTGGTGTCTTGCGGACACCCGTCTCATTCTCGGACGTGTTTGCGACATCATCATATGACCACACCCACGCTGAGCATGAGTCCTCCTGATTTGCAGACACTGTCCGGGTCCCCAAACATTTTAAAAGTACTTTTTTGGACAATCCAAAGTATTTTACAGTAAAAATTCACATTGCACATGTCATAGACAATGTCCCTCGCGATAGAGAAACTTTTTGGAACTTTTTGAGGCTTTTTTGGGTGTTCAAAGTGTCGGCGGACAGCGTGGGGTTCGCGGAGCGCTCACCAGCACCCCTATAAAAGGCCACACCCCAGGGCTGACCCTCATTGTGCTTCTGGCTACCTGACAGAGCATTGTCTTTCCAGTACTGCAGATTAACCTGACAGATTGACCTGTTTTTGCTGATTTTGCTGCTTTTGCTTCCTGGTTCCTGATGGCATCTCAAATTGCTTCAGTTACTCTTGCATCAGCATCTGCACCCCCAACCCCTCCACCACCACCACATCCCCAAGGGCCTGCAGAGGGGAACGGGCGTGAGAATGTAGAGGAGACAGATGAAGAGGAGAAAGAAGATGAGGTAGTGGAAGTCCCTATTACCAGCACTCGCCGTGAGTCTTGGGTGTGGTGGTTGTTTACCACTCTTGATGCAGTGCCAAAAGCGTGTGTGAATAAGGTCATCTGCAACCAGTGCAAAATGGTGCTGATTCGTGGGAGGCCTGGTTCGTACAGCTTTGGTACGACATCAATGAAGCAATACCTAAGGTCATTCCTCGGTGGGGCTATTCGCAAGGTTGTACCTTGTGATAAATGTAGTAGGTTGAGATCCTCTACAACATCCTCTGTTTCCGCTCCTGTCACCACAAGAGACACTCCTGTGGGGCAGCGCATCCCTCCAGCTGCCTCACAGGCCATACATGATGCTGTTGACCCTTACCTTTCGAGGGTCACAATATTGTGTATGTACTGCGACGCAGTACTCTGCAGTGGGGAGAATCTTCAGAGTGCTTTCGAAACTGCAGTCAAGGAGCACGAGAAGATCTGCTACCTACCTAAATAAGGCCCACCCTACATCTTCCTCTCTCCACCTGCCCTTTCTTATTCCCCGTGGTTGGTGTCCCTTCCTAACCCTCCTTTCCCATCCTTTCCTTGTGTGTTCTGTTTAAAAATCCCAAAAAATATAAAACAAAACCCCCCCAAAAAAGTCTCTTTTGAGAGCCGCCTTTCACAGATTATAAATAGAAGTGACAATTAAATAGTGCAGGGCCGTGTGCATTTTTTTAGAAGTCCGCGGACAGTCCATGGACATTTATTTTCGGGGGGTGCTGCCCTATTAGAACCATTGCACTTTCCTATGTGAAGCTTTTGGTGGTGTTTTTTTGTGTTTCAAAAAGTTCAAATGATTAACAACTTCTGCTAAATTTTCAATGTAATTACAAAAAAGGTTGCAATGCATTTTGTATATTTCGCAGAAAAATCTGATTGCCAGCATAAGTAAGATATACTCCATCCCTGCAAAAAATGTATGAGCTATGAAACATAATATTTTCAATGTGAAAAGAGGACCGGCCAACATCTCTTAAAAAGGCACAAACAGCCTTATTGACATTACGCCTCACTTCCTCCATTTGTGGACCAAATGAAGAAGAACGCAGCCGCATTTGTCTCTGTAAAATACGAGAAAATATTACTTGGGAATTTGGAAACATGTCCATGACCTTCCCAAGTCCTTCTTTCATTGCAAATTGCAAAGAAATTCCAGACACATGTCCTAAACTGTACCCTCCACAGTGAATTATAATTATGTCTGGATGACGCTGTGTCTCCAAAGTAGCACAGAGCGTTACCAAATCCAGCCACTTCATTCCACGCACTCAATGCCAGTGCACTTCCACATGAGGGAATCCAAGATGTGCACCCACTCCACATCGTTCTGCATGCACCTCCAACCAATGTATCCATAGGTCTCCCAAAATCCAGATAATCTTTTTTTCTGAAAAACACAGCCATAGCTATCTGTTCTTCTCTCTGGAAAAATACTTTCTGACAAACTCTCTCCTTACACAACACATCCAGTAAACTTTATTGACCAATCCCTTGCTCTACTCCTTTTCATTTAAATGCCTCTAAACCGAAAAAATCCCTGTATGTAATACGCGCTGTCCGTGGATAACTGCCATGTCCACGGACATATCGAAAAATCTGAGCGTGATCAATTTCTATTTAAATAATTTAACCCATTTACCCTTTCAGGTTGCCTCTGAAAAGAGCCGTTTTTTTTGTTTTTTTGCAGATGCTTGAGAGACACCTGTTATTTTTTTATTTTTTTATTTAGTTTTCTTACTTTACTCCTAAAATCTTCACATAAGCTTCTCCAAAGCAACCCTTATATTCCAAAACAGCATGGCATTTCCCATAAAAGATAAAGAAATGCAATCTTCTTTAAAATAAACAGCATTACCAGAATCAATGTTCTCATTATTACAAAAGAACATACCAGCTCTAAGCATGAAAGTAAACATGCCTCGGTTGTTTGCACACCTTGCAATGTTTTGCTGAGGACAAAAAACAGAACTATTGTCCCATATTGCCCTAGGTACTAAACCAGAAAATAACTTTGGCATTTGGAAGGACGTTCATCACTGCTTGAAAAAAGTGTTCCAAATCGGCCAACAAAGTAGGGGCACTGACATAGCCCTAATGCAAAGCATCACAGTGCAAAACTACAACATGGGGACTGTTCATCCTACCCATATCTTCACAAACTTGTACAATTCCCTCTACATTGCAACCAGGCACAGTGCTCCACACCACCTCCACTCTTTTAACATCAAAATTATTTGCTCCAAACCATGCACAAACATATCTCCAACCACCAACACCCTGACTTTCTCCACCTCTACCATCTTAACTACACACAGCCTCTTTTAACAAAAATGCACAACCTCAACACTTGATTGGGCAGTCCCCTTTCCATGCTGGATTTGCTGGAAATCCCTGGATGTGGCACACCCTGTCCGCGGTGTCCGCATAGCATGTAACTCTTAGACATCCCTTCTACCCTTTCCACTTCACTCTCTGTGCCATTCTCCCATTGGATACAACTAAGCTGTCACACAACCATCCAGCAACCACATCCAAGACCTCTACATCTAACTCCATCATCATAGTTCAGCACTTCAAATGTACTGTTGATTACTATGAGTACAAGTCTCTTGTCATTGGAAAGCAGCTACTACAAAAACTACTGTACAAGTCTCCTCTCCAAGATTTCTATGTGCAGCTGCATGCATATCCACATGCATGAATACAAACTACAGGTATGCATATTTTCTGCACAGTACATGTACACCTCTTATAAATGCATATAAACAGGGTAACTGCCACTTAACATGTATAACCTATAAAATGAACGTACTGTCATTTTTCCCTGTTATAATTAACTGTCACTTCCAAACCTCTCTGCTATCTAAATTCTTTTTTTACACACACATCTATCTAAAAAAAAATGTAATTTAATATTAAAAGATGGGAGAAATAACAGTACAATTGTAGAAAAACACTTAGTAATGTATTATAAAATTACACACAGCCAGGATGAGTTCATGCATCTTTATACATTCACACAGATAAACACTATCATTAGAAAAGCATCCAGCTGAAAAAACACCACTCCCTCTACATCACACCCTTCTGCTTTATTACCCACACCTTCACAAATGCATACATTTCATGTTTTACCATACAGTTTCTGCCTTTTACCTAAGTATATGATTATTACTTCTATCTCCTAACATCCAATAATACACCCTTAAGAAACCAAGTGAGTTACATGTCTTTAGTATTATACTCATTTGCAAAGCATGTTCAACTAACAGATTGTAAGTAAAATATAAAGGCTGCACATAGTCAAAGGAAACTGCATGCACGCACTATGTTCACTTATCAAACAACGATACTACTACAAAAACATAAAAATCAATGTCTAAATTAACAAGAGTGCCATAAACACACACAATTAGAAACTTATTTCTTTTGCAATTGCAGTGAAAACCACTCTTCTGTAGAGCAGCAGCATCTGAAGTACAAACAACAACTCAGAAGAAACCTTCTCATTCCGACCAAAAAAAGTAAGTACAATACTACCATAATGTTCTAATTGTAATTCAAACACACTGTGGGGTTGATTCATGGAATGTGTGCGCCGAAAAAAGGGGGATTTGTGCGCCATTCTGCCCAGAAATCCCCATTTGTTAAACAGGAATTTGTGGGAAGAATGGCACACCAATCCCCATTTTTCAGCACACAAATTCCATTAATCAGCCCCTAGAATGTGAGTATTGCAGAACAAAGAACTGTTTTAATTCTATACGATTAGATTTAGTATTAGTGCTTTTCCTCACCAATAGCTTACTTTGTATTGTCATCTGAACCCCAGTATAGTGACACACAAATATAAGAATAGCCTTCCCAACTAGTTGTAGCTGCCCATTGCACAATCACACACCTGCACATATATCCTTACCATCATACTCAGACACTCATGCACACAGCACACATTCATTGCAGAACAGCCCAACCCATACCTTCTTTTTTTCCAACAGACTCCAAAGAATGCCTACCAAAAAGCAAGTCCATAGAAAGCAACGCAGAAGTAAAGCAAATCAAAATAAAAGTGTCCAAAATAAGCATCCATCTCTAGCAGAATTTGTAAAAAAAGTTCAAACAAAACATCTAATACAGTCCTTAAACGAAACAAAACAAGCTTCCAGAACAGAAACTTTGCCTCCCCTTTCAAAATGTAAAACGAAACAGAAAGTGATTAACAAGAATTCAGCTACCACTACTGCTAACAATGCTCGTATAAATCTTGATGTAGTGTCAAGTAGCCATACCAAAAAAAGTATTTTACAAAAAATGTTCCACCAATAGTCCTTCAGAATCTTATGAAAACAGGAGAGAAATCATGCACAACCCTTAAAATCTACCGTAGAAAATTAATACTAGAAGCCCTCATGGACAGTGCAATCCTTCTCAAAAGGAAGTTATTTATTTGAGTGTTAAACAGAATGAAACCACTAACAAAAATAACTACTAAACTACAAAAAAGACTTCTAAATAAACGGATGTCAACAAAAATAACTTCTTAAATATCTGTGCAGGTGAACGGAGTCACACCACGAGCACAGAACCATATTTCAATGAAGAAGCATACAAGCAAAAGCACACAGACACAATTGCCATACATAGCAGTGGACGAGGGTATGAAAAATGTAATAATACCATAATGGAACAAGAAATACTGCTTACAAAAATATCACCAGAAAACTCAGTATCACCTCTCCATCAGACTGAACCAAAACGTCCAGTGTAGTAATAGCTGTGCACGTCAATGTGTAACATTGACAAAAAATCTTTTGAATCTTTATGCAAGTTCCTCAATCAGTATATGAAAGACAAAGACAAATTCAAAATGAAACTGTCATGATCTCTGCTTCCAAAAGGTCAGGGTTTTCCCAACTCCCTTGGAAGCAGATCCATAACCCAGGTTCCGAGTGCCAACCAGTCCCAATTGGGACCTTTTGGACCCAGTCCTGGCGCCAGTGGCACCAGGCTCATAAATATGCCCAGTCCCAGCGCTGGAAGCGCCGGGCTCATAATGCTTGGGTGGACTTACCTTCAGCAGACCATGCTGCTTACTTGCCTGCCAGTTGAGCCTCTGATCCTCTTCTGTTTTAAACTACTTTTCCTGTTGGGTGGGGCTGGAGCCACTCCCTAGATTCAGAACACTGGAACTCTTCTGGAAGGCAGGAACTCTTTTCTTACCAGGAACTCTTTTCTTACTTAGGCGTGGCTGTGGAAGGAGACACCTAAGCACTACAGGAGGCTATTTAAACCACACCCGGTGGATGAATCTTGCTTTGCGTTATTCTGCAACCTCTGCAGCAGAACGCTCATTGTGTCTTCTGCATCCGGTCCTGGGCCTAAGGAAAAAGGCTTACCATCCTGAATCCAGTCTTCAGCAACACCTATAAAGACAAGAAAGAACAGGTTAGCATTCCGGCATCTGAAAGGCAAAGGCTTACCATTCTGAATCCAGTCTTCAGCAACACCTATAAAGACAAGAAAGAACAGGTTAGCATTCCGGCATCTGAAAGACAAAAGTTTACCAACTCTTCGGCGCTGCATCCCGCATCTAAAAGACAAAACAAGGTGCGTTTAAAGACATTGGGGAACTTTAATACTCACGTGCCATTACTCCTTTCCACATCTAATCCAGTGGGTATTCCGGCACCCTGCAGCCGCTCCGAACTCGTACCTGCAAAATAAAAAGACAGTTAGAGCGCATAGTGAAGCAGGCAACAAGCGCTTACTTACGTGCTTCCAGGCGCTTCTATTCATCACACGGGCTCCATCTTCAACTCACTTCAGCCCGTCATCCGCCATCGCCGGAACCCTGCAAAACAAGAGACATCATTACTAAAGACTTTAAAGACATTTGAATGACTCGAAACTTACCGTTCGTGCAGTAAACGACGGACAGCAGTCCTCTGAAGTCAAGAGGCCTGCGCTACCTATCCAGTGAAGAAACTGGTTACAGCACCCTGCCCCGAGGCAGATGGAGAGCTCGGCATTCACTTACCTAAGGTGAGAGCGTTAACCTTTGGGGGTCTACAGGAGAGGAGAAGAGGAAAGAGATAGGGACACCCCAATAACCCCAGTTCATTAACCCCATATTTTCTATCTGCAGACATCTTACTCTACACGTCAGGCATACAGTGCACAGAGGTCCAGCCCAAAGAGCCAACCGGGTGCTACACATCACCTTTGAAGATACGGTAGTCGCCCAGTCAAGACCGGTGCCTCTGCGAGAATCAGGTGAGCGTTACAGAAACTCCTACAAAAGATGGAAACCTGTCCAGTGCGCAAATACACAAGTCTACAAGGACATTCATTAGCCTGCATTTCAGGACCTATTTGCAAAAGCACATTCCATCATATCAAAATGATATCAACACATCATTCAACTATAAGAAATCTAGTCCATAAACTGTACTATGCTAAAAGTCCTGCTTTAGCATTAGGCAATTTGAAAAACAATCTTCTACATGGTACAGGCAAAGACCTACTCGAAAAAATAGAGCATATCCAGAGAAAATATTTTGGAAGTGAAAGCCACTTACAAAATGCAATAGCTTTACAAAAGACTAGGAACAATTGTACACATGGCAATCTTCTACTACACACATACAAAAAAGAAATACTAAAATGTAAAAGTACATCCACTGAAGTACCAAACCATGTGTGTGTGTGTTGCTGCAGAACTTTTTATAAAAGTAGCACAAAAACTGTAGACATAACTTAGAAAATAGAAGACAATGAAGATTCCAAATGGTTTGAATTAGCTCTCTACCTTATAGCAGAAAACAAATACGAAATAAATGACCCCTTAATACTTTGCAGCTACTGCAATGCAATACTTGACAACAACCAAACTCCTTCACGTGCTATCACAAATAACTTGGAATTATTCCCACTACCAAAACCCCTGCAACAACTCAATTTATGTGAGAGCATCATAAACCAAACAGTGCACCCATTTCAAGCAATAATACGCCTTCAACCAAAAACAGCAAAATTACCTCCCTCTGAATTAGTAAAAGGCATTCGTGGCAAAGTAGTTTATTTACCATTAGATCTGAAAGAAAATGTACACACTCTGGGAGTGCAACGTCCAATAGATACATTTTTAATTGTCTTAGTAAATGGTGTACCTACAAAAGACAAAAAAATGTGGCAACAACTCGTGGACTTACATAAAGTTAGAGAAGCCTTGCAATATCTAAATGACAATAATGAATAGTACAAAAAATAATAATATTAAAGCAAACCTGAGGGAAACCAGTGAAATAATTCAAGAGTCAACAGAAACTGGTCAATTCCAACTTCTAGATCCTGCTACAGTATCCCATATTTTGGACCATTATACAATTCATCCATTGCACTCTAAAGACACCATATATGATACACTAGAAACGTACCAAATGCGACAAACCAAATGATCACCAATCAGCATAGTGGAAAAAAGTATAGAAGCACGTGCCTTTCCTCTACTCTTTCCTCCTGGGAAAGGAGGAAGGTACGATGATAGACCCACTCAGATAACAGCATCAGAATACTGCTTGTTACGAATGTATTCTGAAGATCCCAGATTTAGACAAAATGTGGAATACATATTCTGCCTACTCTTTGAAAGTGAACTAGCAACTCTATGCTACAGAGTTGGACACACATTGAAATCAGGTGCCCATTTTGCAAGAAAAAGATGAGGTTCTACAATCAAGCATTACAAATCTGTTAGCAAACAAGCGTGGCACAAAAGAATACTGGTTCAGACGTCATGGAGATGTACGTTGTATGATAAGAATCCTTGGCCCACTCACTTGCTTTGTCATATTAAGTTGTGCAGAATATGCATCGGAAGATTTACATGATTTCCTACGCATATCAAACAAAAACAAAACAAACATAGATATACTTACACCTGGAGAACTCAGCTCTCTAGATCCTGTTAATGTTGCAAGATATTTCCATCTTCGTTTCATTGCTATACTACACTTTATTTGTAATAACACTGTTCCTCCACTCGGAGAAGTGCAACACTTCTTTTGGAGAAAAAGAATACCAAGCCAGAGGAGCACCACATATCCACATGCTTTTATGGATTAAAGATGCTCCTAATTTCGGTCAAGACAGTGATGCCACTGTTTTACAGTTTACCGAAAAATATGTCACTTGGGAAATTCCTTCACAAACAACAAATTGTGACCTTAATGCACACATTTTGCAATTTCAAAGACACAAATGTGGGAAATATTGTCATCGCAAATACAAAAACAAAGGGGAATACTACACAAAATGCAGCTTTGGTTTCCCTAGACCAGTTACAGCAACAGGTCAAGTAAACAACTTCATGTCTTCAGTTAGACATAGTGTTAAAGGTAAATCACCTAAGAACACATATTACATAAAAAGAACAGAAGAAGCAAAATATATCAATGATTACAATGCAATCATTGCCCTCTTATGAAATGCAAATGTAGATGTGCAGTACATTGCAGACAATTCCACTGCAGTTGCACGATATGTTACAGCCTACTTAACCAAAGCAGAAAAAAACAGAGTTTCAAGACCTCTGGGATGACCTATCATCGGACAAAACACTGTCTCAGAAATTGTACAGCTTAGGCATAAAAATGCTCTCACATAGAGAATGTGGTTGTTATGAAGCTGCAGACCGTTTAACCGGTACTGCTTTGTATGGAAAATCTTAAAATATAGTATGGCTAAGTCTTGGTCCTGCTAAATCTAGAAAAAGAGTTCTCAAATCATAGGAGGACATAGCAACAATAGCCAAACATGATCCAAACATGATCCACACATGATCCCAACAGCCAAGACATTTTGAAAAACAATTTAATAGACACATACTCCCCAAACAGGAGTACCACTTTGGAAACCATGTGCTCATACACAAACTTCACATACAAAAATATTATAAAACCAGATGAAAACAAAGGTAGATACAGAGTATCAAATTGTGAAGGCAGCTTAGTGAAACTTACCAAACGAAGCTTAATTAATCATATCAAATTGTCATTAAAAACTCCTCAACATAAAAACTATATTACATGTCCCTGCTACAACGTTTTAAATCATGGAGAAAAGAAGAAGAGTTACTGGATATCTATAACTTCTATGAAGACGCTTTCAAAGCAAATGAAAGCACTATAACAGATGTAAACTTTACACACTACAAAACAATGTTGTACAATGAACAGCACCACGAAGAAGATCTCCAGGCCCAACTAGATAAGGACACTCCTGACAGTAGTCAACCTTCTGTAAAAGGAAGCCAAGAACCACTGGAACAGCCACTAATAGCAAATGAGGCAGAATTAGCTACGACAGAAATAGAAAACACCATGTCTCACTATGAAGAAGATACAGAAGACTTCACTGTACTGAAATCAAAACTGAATAATGAGCAGAATAGCATTTTCCAAGAAGTAACAAAAGAAATTGAACATGGTGTACAACATGAAAATAAAAAGTGTACCTGCCAAAACTACAAACCTATACTGCTATATGTCAGTGGTCAAGCTGGTTCAGGAAAAACATTCTTAATCAAAATCATCAGCTGGTTCCTTCAACAATTGACAAACAACAAACTGTCAGCTGTTGTAACTGCCGCCACACGTTTAGCTCCATACAACATAGGCAGTGTCACTTTGCACCAATTACTACTCCTTCCAGTAGAACACCAATAAAAGGTGAACCTATTTTTAAAAACTTAGGGCACAAACTCTGCCGTAAAACTGTTGGCAGCATAGGAAATGTCAACCTTTGGCAACATTTCCAATACAGAGAATTAACAGAAAACATGCGCCAGATATCACATACGCCAACATTTTTAAAAGTATTGGAGTTGGTGTACTATCTCAAGAAGCACAATCAATATTAAAAACCTGGCACATTCATGCATTGTATGGCCATAACTCATGTGCTACGGATGTCATGGAAAAATTAGCACACAAAAATGTCAATTGTATGTCCTTGATGCCAACTCTTGCAAGCTGTTTAAAATTCAATGAAACAATGTTAAAAAAGAAATGCAACCAATAATTGAAATTTGCTCCACAGACAAACTGGACGTGCATGGTATAACACTACCCATGTGTCAACAAGCAACAACAAGACTAAATACCCTAGAAAACTCTATCTCCAACACAGCTGGTTTGGAGAAAATATTAAAATTATCTTTAAAATGTAGAATAATGCTTAAACGTAACCTTTACATGGAGCAAGGACTAGTTAATGGATCACTTGGTACAGTTGTTGGCTTTCAAACACACCCACGTGACAACAACATTCAGTTTGTCAATATTCTCTTTGACAAACTATCAGAAGTTAAAAGGATAGGACGCTCAACAGACCGATTCCTTCTTTTCAAAGACATGTATGTACGCAGAGAACAATTTTCTCTAACTCTACCATACGCAGTCACCATTCACAAATCACAAGGTCTTACTCTAGATAAAGCATTGATAGATATTGGTAGCACAATCTTTAAAGATGGCATGAGCTATGTAGCACTATCACACTTACGTACACTTGTTGGGCTATTTCTAATCAACTTTGATGCAGGTAAAGTACATGCTGATATTCCTTGCATTCTAGAATACAAGAGACTACGTTCACTGTACACCCCTATCTAAAAACCTACCTTGTTCCACAAAAAGTAAAACATTGTAAAAGAAAACTACTTCAAACAGAAATGAAACAGGATCTCACTGCAAATTCTCCAAAGCGAGTAAAACAAGCTAATACTTCATCAATTACTACAACCAAAGAAGAATCTACTGCTCAAGCTAACTCAGGTACTTCTTCAAAGAAGCAGCACACACTTTGGAAAAAATGACTTGGACACACAACTATCAGGTCCATTCAAATTTTCAAATATAACTGGTGTAAATTGCTATGCAAATGTAGCAATACATATTCTATTCCAATTGCCACCAATTATTGACAACATTTACTTACACAATACAGACCAATTGTGTTTGCAAATGTTAGCCCTTCATAGAAATGCAACCAACAATCCAGACAACACCTACAGTGTTCATGGAATAAGACAAGAATTGGAATATTGTGCTGGAATGGTCAAATTCACTATAAACTCACCAGAAAATCCACAAACATTTTTAATGTACTTACCACAAGTACTGGAAAACAAAAACATACCTATAAATGAAATCTTTCAGATTTCATACATGTGGAAACATACATGCACTCTCTGCAACCATTTGGCACAGGAACACATTTTTCAGATTTCATACATGTGGAAACATACATGCACTCTCTGCAACCATGTGGCACAGGAACAAATCCCTAATGATCACTTTGTGTATGTATCAATACCTAACTGTGAATCCATTCCATTTCAGCAACTTGTACAAAATGCAAACCATGGCAGATTATGGACTACCTGCAATTCAGATAATCGTTCCACCTTACAAATACAAACACATAGTAAATACGTAATAATAATGCTTTTACATTACAATGCAGATGGTACCAAAAACAACTGCAAGCTGACTGGATTCACACATGGTCAAGTATCACTTGGTAAGAAAACCTTCACAACAATAGGTATAATCTACCACGCAGGATCCACAACCAATGCAAGTCATTACACTGCATATATAAAAATGAATATTGGATGGTTCAAATGTAATGATAGTACCATTACTTTAAAGCAGAGATTACCAGCAAATCTTATAAACACTTATTTAATATTCTTAAAACCAAAATGTAATAACTAATCTGTGCATAAGCATTAACAAAACTTCAATTAGAACACTATAAAGTTAGAATACGCTAACAGGTATCTAACTGCCCCAAGATTCTGCAACTACCAAACAGATAAATCAATACCAATAAAATATAAGATGACATAAACAGTTAGAATATGCCAACAGGTATCTTAGAATATGCCAACAGGTATCTAACTGGCCGAAAATCTGCAACAACCCAACAGATAGATGAGTACGTTGAAAATATAAATAAAAAACTATAACCAGTTAGAATACGTCAACAGGTATCTAACTGCCCCAAAAAATCTGCAACAAGCCAACAGATAGAAAATTAGCCAGAAACAGCTAATAAACACTGAAAGCAAAGAAAGAAAATGTATTGTACCATTCAAAAAGTTTTTTTTAATCCAGCATGGAGTTTATTTTCCCACAGACCCAATGATTTAAAAAACAAACACAGAAACTGAGCAAATTGCACAGTACACTGGTTTGTAAACTACTAAATATGAGGGTCAAAATAATGCAGAATGTCTATTATGCAATGCAATAACTCATTATGCACTACCTACACTAACATGATCTTTTCTTTTATCACAGAAATTTAAAAAGAATATCTGCGCCAGTTGCCCAAGTCATGAAAAAAATATATCCAATCACAAAAAAATAAAACAGTGAGTATATAATAATTCAACTTACAAATACTGCTCCATAACACAACCATTAAAGCCACAATCCAAAATGTTTACTTCAATGGATATGTTATACTGCAGTGCTTGTTACCAAACTCTACAATCTTAATTGCATGACTTAGCCAAAACTTAACATACAAACTCTACAAATCAAACAATACACAAACTTTTGATTTGTGGATATTTGATGGATGTTTGATTCTATGGGTGTGTTATGCTGTGGTGGTTGTGACCAGGGCTTAGAGTCTTCGGTGCATGGCCAAAGGCCATAGGCTGTAGGTCATGCACCCAAGACTCTAGGCCCTGGCCACAACCACCGCAGCATAACACACCCATAGAATCAAACATTTTAACTGTGCTATATTGGCTACTTATACAGGATATTAAATACAATCAACACTGTACTAACAACCCAAAACCAATATCATACTAAAGTAAAATAGCCAAAAGTGAATTTTTTATGTCCGCTGACAGCCACGGGCACCTGCCACCTAAACAAATACAGCATTTTACCCATCTCTAACTCCCCTACCCTCCCCAAGCACTCTTACACACCGACACACTCCCCAAAGTTGTATTTTTCCCCATTCATCACCACGCTGCCCGTGGATGTCCGTGGATCCAAGATGGCGGACACAGCAAAACAATACGACGCACCTAACGCTTCAACCCAGCCATTCAGCGAACACGTCTTATGTCCGCGAACATGACGCAAGCTGATTAGCCAATCGGTGTCCTGTCCGCGGAGCGAACAGGGAAATGTGTCCGCAGAGCAGACATAGATATTACTAATTTTTTGAGACCTACTTTTTTGTCATTTAAAAAAAACTACTGGACGGATTTGCTCCATATTTGTGGCAGGGGCAGTGGCTTGGTCATGCTTTCGTGACCAAGCCGCTGCTCCTGCCGCACATTTGGTGCAAATCCATCCAGCAGTTTGAGCTGTAGGCGTGAGCAAAGTTTTTTCCCCATTCACTCTATGGAAAAAATAAATTTTGGGACCCCCCCTTATAACTTTGCCCCCCATGCACCAAACCTCACTAAACTTGATTCAGAGTGGGCCATATACTTTTTTTTACAAAGTTTGGTAAGAATTCATCTAGGGAGAGCGGAGTTATAAACCACCCAAAAAGTGCTCTTCCTATGGGATTAGCAACTTAACCATAACTACACAGCCACTACCGTGGGCCGTGTAATATGTATATATTTGTATATTACAGGATTTGCGATAGAGGCCCTGTAGTTATGGTTAAGCTGCTTAACCCATAAAAAGAGCACTTTTTGGGTGGCTTATAACTTTGCCCCCCCTGAATTAATCATTGCGTAACTTTTCAAAGAAAGTATATCGCCCCATCAGATTGATCCTTCACAGTTTGGTGAGGTTTAGTCAAGTGGGGGCAAAGTTATAGAGTGGGCCCAAAATGTGTGCTTTTTCCATTGACATAATGGAAAAAACTTTTTGCTCACGCCTACAGCCCAAACCGCTGGACGGATTTTCACCATATTTGCAGCAGGAGCAGCGGATTGGTCCCAAACGCGCACTTTTGTTAATTTGGTGTAAATCCATCGAGTCTTTTTCTTTTAAACGGCCAAAAAGTAGGTAAACAAAAAAAAGTGATATCTGGGTTCGGTCCGCAGACTCACTTCCCTGTTCGCTCCGTGGATGGGCCTCTGATTGGTCCCAAGTGCAACGAGAGGTCTGCGGACATTAGAGGCATCCAATGATTGGATGGTGGAAAGCGTAAGGTGCGTCAGATTTTTGGAAACACCCGCCATGTTGTATTAGCGGACGGCGCATGTTGTCCACGAACATTGAGGTAAAAACACAACATTGCACTTGTCACACTAATTAAACTTTGTCTGGGGAGGTGAGGGGTGATGAGGATGTGATGGGATATATCCTTAAAAATATCCACCTACTCCCAAGCAATCCTGTGTTGTTTGCGGACATCTGAGATGTTCGGGGTCATCTATGCTTATTTCGGATTACAGGGTTGGTGAAAAGCAGTTTTTGGTTGCCCTGGCTCCACTCAAAGCAACTGCATGAAATCTTGGAATGTCATTCTAGAGCTGATACTGAATGGTTTTGCAAAGTGTGGTGCTATTTTGTCAAGTGTCAACAAAATTAGAGGGGGGGTTTCAACATCTTGCAAAGGCTTATAAATATGGTGCCATTCGACGAATCTGCACAAAGTTTTGCAAAAATGTTTACAATCGATATATATAAATGTTTCTGCAAAGTTTGGTGGGATTGTGCCAAGAAGGAGCATAATTAGAGTGGGGGACTCAACATTTTTAGATGGCTTATAACTTTGTTGCCGTTTGAATGAGGACACATGTTTGCAGAAATATTATAGACCCAACCTTGACTGTTTGTGCAAAGTCTGAATGGATTTTGTGAAGTGGGGGTTAAGTTATATGACTATTGTATGTAGGTACATTTTGACACTTTTGAAAAAAATAAAACATTGGAGGATTTCCAGCAAACTTGTGCATTGGCAAGGACCCGAAAGCATGGTTTTGCAAATGTATCCGTGTTTATTTTTTGACAAGTTTCATAATGTAGGTACAAAAATTGTTATATACATTTGGTGACTGAGGTATAGCCTGTGGCCATGGGTAGTGGCCAGATTGTCTGGGTCATGGCATAAGGTCATGACCCGGACAATTTGGCTACTGGCCATGAACACGAGGGACGACCAATGGGGTTAAAATGGCCAAGTGCACCAGGGACCGGCTATGTGGTAAAGTCTTACAAAATTGGCATAGGTTTGAAAGGGAAATAAAATGTGCTGGTGGGTACAAGTTGAAGTGCTTGATGGGATTGCAGCAAATATGGATGAGGAGGGTCAGCAAGAACGGGAAAGCATGTTTTTGCAAATATGTCCTGTGTTTTTTGTTTAAGTTTAAATAATAAGTAGACAACATAGTGAAATAACGTTGGTGTCTGAGCAGTGGGCCTGGCTGTCAGCAAGAAGAAATGTGTACTGTAATTTGCTTATAGATGCATGCAGCATGGCCGAAGCGGTAGGTTTGAATGGGGAAAACATATTCTGCTTGCGGTTACAGCCTGAAGCGGTGGACTAGATTGCAACAAACTTGCGTTATGAGTTTTAGCAAGGACCTGCATGCATGTTTTTGGAAACAAGTCTTGTGTTTTATTTTTACAAAGTGTAAGAATGTAAGTAGAAAAATTAGTAATATACATTTGGTGTCTGGTTAGTGGGCCTGGCCTTCGGCAAACGCAAATGTGTATTCTGATTTGCTGATTAAGCTCATTGTCTCTCGAGCTCTGGTCCTCTCTAGGCTGGACTATTGCAACAGCCTCTTTTTAAATCTGCCTGCAACTACTCTCCGCCCTCTGCAGCTCACCCAGAACAGGACTGCAAGACCTGTCCTTGGCCTCAAGCCCAGGGATCGTATCTCTCCAGCCCTGAAATCTCTTCCTTGGCTCCCAATGGCTGCTGGGATTAAATTCAGTACTCTTTGCATTGTCCACAAGGCCTTCTGGGGCCTGGGTCTGCAATACCTTCAACTTTCCCTTCAGAAATACCTTCCTACTCAAGCTCTTCACTCCTCCATCTCCAACTCCCTCAGGGTCAGTAGCTTCTCCAAGAGAGTTGGGGGTAGATCGCTTTCTTCAGCTGGGGCCTCCCTCTGGAACAGCCTCCCTGCCTCTCTGAAACTTGAGGAGAACCATCTTCGGTTCTGGAAACACCACAAGACCTTCCTCTTTGCTTCTGCCTTCGCTCTTTCTCTCCCCTGCTGATCTGTCTGCTTTGGCATTGGGCACCTGGCTACCCTCTGATAGCAGGCCCAGATCCCTGCCCACCCAGCCACATACCTGCACTGCCTCTTGGCAACCCTGCCCTTGGGTCTGTATCTGCAACCCTACAGTCCCCTTCCTGCACTTATTGAACACTCGTTGTCTGTGCCTTATTCTTGCACTTACCACCTTCTGACTGCACTACCTGTTGTTTGTTTGATCTTGTGTTCAGCACTTTTGACTCCTCCTCTGCCCCCTGCACTTGCACGTTCTCAATGTCACTGGGCCTAGTAAGATTGTTTTTTTGTCCTCCTTTGTTCCCCCCCTTGCCTCGTCGCGCTCTGAAACACTTGTTTATGGGCACAATCTAAATATACTATCATATTGAGGAATGTGGCATGGCCAAAGCCTATGCCCCTTGGATTTGGAGCCTGGCCATGGTTGCAAGCAATGAGCACTGGCCATTGGTTACATTATTATGGTATGGTAGACACTGAACTAGGATGCAGGGTAGGTGCAGCGAATAATAGGGGTGGTTTGGTTCAGCTGGGGTCATGGTGGTGCCTTATGCCCTAGGCAATTGAATGATGATTTCCATCCCCAGCTTGCACTGCTGACAACAACAGACATGTGCATGTGTTGACAAAATATGTTTTTTAAAGAAGCTTTCTAGTTCTTTCATATATGTGAAAAGAGGAATTGTTAATAACTTATATACATTGATGTAAAACCATGAAACATTTTCACTTATAAAAAATCTATTAAATTGACAGAAAAAACGTTGTTAAAGGGATGTTATGGTTAAGATGCATCCCACCTTTGGGACTCCTCTGATCCAGTAGTTTCCCACTGGCGTCCCACCTTGGCATACGTTGGCATTTCCCTCCTGAGTTCTCATGGCCACTTGCCCATCCTTACTGCCTCTTGTTGCAAAAAATATGTTCCTTAAAAAAGCTTTATAGTTCTTTCATATATGTGAAAAGAGGAATTATCAATAACTTATATACGTTCAAGATGCATATGTAACATTGCATGGTCACTCCAATCGTTATTAGTTATAGACAGGTCTTCAACCAATACTGCCACACCCACACTAACAAATATGTAATCTAAAGTATTCTTGGTAGAGCCTGTGGTACATGTGGTTTTCCCTGGGCGATCACTCCAAGTCCACCCATTAATAATTTCAAGCTCCCAATCATAGAAAAAGCTCAGCCAGCAATCTCCCTCGATATCAGGTTTGGTATAAGTCATCAAGCTGGATTGCTACAACTTGGTATTAATAGCACAGCCCTTCCCTCCAACTACATGCCAATTAAAATCCCCAGCCACGATAATATGGTTACTACTGGTTGCATAACTCCAACCACTCAATAGTTCATGAAGCGCATCCTGAATGTTTTCTCTGTGGTAACCTCCTGGAGGATTATAGATGTTAACCAATAAGAGTTTAACAATCTCCTCCTACTGTCCATATCAACCTCTACTGCACAGATGTTATCATTATATACATTGGGTAGAACTTTTGATAGAAAAACTGTAGAAACCCCAATTATAAGGCCACCCTCTCGGTCCTTTCTTAGCCACAGTGTGGTACAGACAGTAGCCATCAACTACCAAGGGGGTAAGTAACCATGTTTCCTGAAGGAAAAAACAAGAGGAAACAGTTATTTCACATAAGGACCCAGATTGCGATAAAAGGTGAGAAAACCCCCGAGTATTCCATCAAACAAGAGAAAAGGGTGATAATCCGGCTCAGCGGTTCTGAATTGCCATATGTAAGGATTCCGCTAGCCATTTTAACATGGTCTGAATGTCACTCATCTCTAATTTTTTGTCTTGGGGTAAATTAACATTTATTCTTAGCACTCAGAAAACGCTAACCCCATGTAAATTATTAGGCAATATGTTAACCAATCAAACAGCTACTAGGATAATATGGTCTGACACTAATATCGCAAATCCACGAAAAAACATATTAACTGGTAACCAAGATTTCCTGACCAAATGCAAGTCTAGGACATTTGAGGGAATCGAGATTTGGATTAGTAAGTTTTCAGGTGAGCATGCCACATTAAAGTCTCATATAGCCCTTAAAGGAAATATATCTGAGAGGCCATTTGATAGAGAAATTAGAGATGCGAAAAGACTATTAAGAAAGAATATCCGTATAGCCAAAGAATCAAATCATGCCCTGATAACTATAAGTAAAAATATAAGAACATTAAAAAATAAATACAGTTCATGGCACAAAATAAGGAAAAGATCTAAACATAGGACCACATGGCAACATAATGCAAAGGTTATGTGTTCCCGAAACTCTCGCTCTATATGGGCACTTTTAGGTATGGCAATGGACAATACCAGACAACAGATGATTAATCCCATTAGTGGACAGGAATGGGAGGATTATCTAGAACAACATAATTATATGGGAATTGTACTAAGTGATAGGTTTGTAGCTGAGAGACCACTGACTGGACCGATAGAGGTGGTAGAGACTAACTTAGAAAATAAGATCAATAACTTGAAATCAACTAGGGCCCCAGGGGCAAATGGATTATCTAATGCAGTCCTGAAGAACACCCCAGGATTTTGGGCCAGGTTGCTTAAAATCTTATTTGAGAAGATACTAAGAGACGGGAAAATTCCCAATAGTTGGAAAACTTCCATGTTGGTCCTGTATTCAAAAAAGGGGTGAGGCCTGTACCGGGAAATTACCGTTTACTCTCTATGCTCGATGTATCCGGTAAATGATTTGCCTCTCTTTTGCTGGATCAGTCACAAGCCTGGACAGATAGGGCTGGAGTACTAGATAGCCTCCAATATGGTTTGTGGGTAGGCTACTCTACATCACATAATCTATTAATCAAGAATCTATTGAGAAGCCGGACATTGCAGCCAAATAATCCACCTCTATATGCAATGTATATTGATTTTAAGGCAGCTTTCGATATGGTTGACAGAGAAAGACTTTGGCTAAAGACTTTGGGATGCCCAGAGGGATTGCTCTACTATCTTAAAGTACTACGTGAAAACACCACAGTAAGATTGAAACTAGATAGCGGGGGTATTATGACTAAGATAGTGGTTCAGAATAGGGGTGTGAAGCAGGGTTGCGTTACCGCACCACTGCTTTACAACCTCTATGTTTCTGATGCACCTCAGTTCATATTGAATGCCCCAAATACTCCTCCTAAAATAGGAACAAAACATTGCGTTGTTATGGCATACGCCGATGATCTTATCTTTGACCAAACCTTGAGTGGTTTTAAGAATTCTGTGGAATGCCTATGGCAATTCGCGGTTGTAGGTCAACTGGTCGAATCTAAATGGTCGACAGGACAAATGGTCGACACCAAAAGGTCGACAGGTCAAATCATCGAATTATTTTTTTTAGTTTTTTCACATTTGTTTTTTTTTTGGGGGGTCCCCCAACCCTCTTTTTTTGCTAAAAACCCCTTTTTTTCCCTTAAACGAAAACCTAAAAAAATATATATAACTAAAAAAAAATTTGATCATTTGTCCTGTCGACCAAATTCTGTCGACCATTTGTCTGTCGACCATTTGACTAGACACCGCAATTCGCAGATACTAATAGCGTGATGATCAACCATTATAAGACCAAGATCATGGTCTATTCCAGCAAAAAGATAGCTATACCTTGCATGTATATTAGATCTCATGAAATTCAGTATGTGGATACTTATAAGTATCTAGGAGTAGAGTTCAACGTCAAAAGGGGACACTTATATTGTATCCAAACCCGCAAAGTGAAGGTGGCCCAGTTAACTGCTCTGATATATCATTTTACTCGTACTCAGAGCGGGTTTTCGATTTGGGGAGCGAGACAATTATATGTGCAATGCATGATCTCTATGCTCATATATGGTCTTGAACCTCTGCTCGATATGGATCTTGAATGGCTTGAAGTACTTGAAGGTAAATTCTGTTGAAAACTACTGGGACTTCCTCAGTCCATCCCTATGGCCATCCTAAGTTTGGAGTTGGGCCTTATATCTTTAAAGACCAGGGTATTAAGGAAGAGGGCGGAGATCTATATTAAGATCTATAATAGCACTGCCACTCAGTCCAACCAAGCAAACCAACTGTTGGCTAGACTGGGGGAAGAGTTGGGCCCAAATAAGCTTAATAGGCTTATTGAAAATATGGACCAACTTTTTAAAGATCTAGGCTGGGCTCCAAAAAATGTGATAATTATGAGACCAACAGATTCCATCTAGGTAAATATATCGAGCTGTGGGACTGGCAAAAAGTGTTTAGGCATCTGGAGAAACTTAAGAGTTATAGTCATGTAACTTATATGCTATATACTTTTAAGCAAGCACAACAGTACCTTATCCTCTGTCCCGGTGCAAAGCTCAGAAGATTCCTGTTATTATCAAGACTCAATAACCTTCCAGTTATGGAGATAATGGGCAGATAAGCACAAATAGCCCATTCTCAGCGGATTTGTAGGTTGTGTAAAACACAGAATCAATTTGAAAGTGCTAAACACATATTGACATTATGCCCTAAAATGGTAACAGCATATATAAAACATTATGGGAAATACGTACACAATCTGAATTACATCAAAGACTTGGAATTCTGGTACCAGAGTATCAACACCTGGAATCCCAGTCTTCAAATTGCCCTGTATAATGTATTCAATATGTGGTGTACATGCCTAGTAAGAATTGAGAGTGCCGGTTAATCGGTGGGCCTACAGTACTGATAAATCGCTTTGGGCTGTAAAAGTTTTTTTCTCTTTTTATATTTTTTTTCTATTCATGTTATTATTCTACTGGAAACTGAAATGTAAACGGCGATAGTTGGTCTGTCACATGAAGGGTCTAAAATGATTAATGTGGTTAGTCCTTATTTATTTATTGATTGATTGTATTTTGTATATGTTTATAAATAAGTTGAATATATTTGTTGGTGTAATATTTTTGTAATTATGATTAATTATATGTGTAAAGCTTTTATTTTTAAAAACTGTATCACATTAAATTAAATAAAATTATATACAGTGATGTAACACCATGAAACATTTTCACTTATACAAATTTATTAAATTGACAGAAAAAAGTTTGTTATAGGGATGTTATGGTTAAGATGCATCCCACACGTGGGACTCCTCTGCTCCAGTAGTTACCCAATGGCATCCCACCTTGGCATTTCCGTCCTGGATTCTCATGAGCACTTGCCCATCCATACTGCTTCTATTTATGCACTTCTCTCACTGCACAATGCATATGTGCAGTTATAGGAGCATTGAGTACAGTTTTTTGGATAAGTAAGGGAAATGTAGAATGCAATGTAAAAGATTGGTAAACGGCAGTTGGTGTGTGGAAGCTTAATATGGTCATAGGGTTCTCTCTTCGCCTTCTGCAGGCCGCCATGGTAAGGGAAGAGGGGCTCTGTATGGAGCCTGCCTTCCCTTTCCATGGTGGCCATCTTGAAAAAGGGTTTTCCTTCCAACAGCGGGACGATGCGTGAATCCCGCTCTACGAAGGAAAATCCTTTTTTTAGCACCCCGGGTTACTGCTTTGGCAACCAGCTGTGCTAATTGCCTTCATCCCCCATTGCAGGGCTTGGAACGAAGGATAATGGTCTGGAGCACTTGTTATCTGCCCTCTCTTCGCTTGGGCCAATAATTTGGGCGGGGGATCCGTTATCTCCCGTTCCAGTTCCTGGAAAGTGGGATGAATGCCACATTATTCCCATTAGCGTAACACAACATGCTAATGGAAATGTTGGAAAATCTTATTGAGTCTATGTACTTTACTGAAAAATGTAAAGTAGATGGAGACTATACGATTTTTTTTGTTCTATTTTTAACTGTGAAAGGTGGTTCCTAAAGGAACCGTTTTTTGTTGTTTTTTTATTTATTTTTTATTTGCAGGAGAGGTTAGAATGTAAGTTTTGTAAAGTGCTTATCTGTGAATGCATGAGATGTGCGAATGTTGGAGTCTTGCTGTAGCATGTTGTCCTGTGAGTGTGTGTGACGGTTCCAGCCTATGCCAGTTGAAGCTGGGCCTACCTGGGTGATGGGACCAGTGGTGTCCTCTATTGTAAGATCTTGATGTAACTAAGAATAAACCTTAAGTGTTTTACCTACAAAGCTTACCGAGGCTGCTTTACATCAATGGCGACAAGGATGGGATTTGAGAGCAAGCGTGCTGAAAGTAAAGAAAAAACAGTCTGCTGAGGGGGGGAGCAGCAAGATGAGAAGAGGAACCACTGCCCCCCAAAGAAATTAAGTAAGTCCCATCACCCAGGGAACAAAGATGAGAAAGAAAAGTCCAAAGTAAGGGTAGTAATCACCCAGAGCGATATGAAGGGGGAGGAAAAACCCAGCTTAATAAATGCAGAACCCCATTAGTTAGTATCCTGGGCAGAAGCCAAGAGAAATGCCAGCATAGAAAGGTGCAGTAACACATGGGGGAGTGATAATAGATGTCCCCTGTGCAACATGTTAACTGAGAAAACATTAGAATGTGTGTTTGAAACGGGCAAGAGAAAGAAGGCCCCAGCGCTTCCCCAGGGCACCAGTGAAGAAGAGGCATTCCAGAGAAGTATCAAAGGGGTTGCTGAACAAAGAGGTTTCTCCAGCCCAGGCTCCAAAAAGCAATATTGAATATGAAGGGGAGTAAAGTCCAGTGCAAGGGTGGATGCAGCATCAAGTGTTAAAGCAGGAAGAAAAGATTGTCCCAGTGCTGATTCAAGGGTTAACAAGGGCCCAAAGAGCTGCATATCAGCCGGTGTATTAAATGGAGCTAAGCCTGGCAAAGAGATCCTGGAGAGGCATTTCAGGGTATGCTGGGAGTTGTATGGCAGCCACAACGGGCTAGCAGGACATCATCAGGAGCATAGAGAATTTGTTTGGGAACAGAAGCAATTTTTTTTTGTGAGAAGTGTTATAAAGCAGTGAAGTGCTGTGCACATTAATGGAGCATAATTCTGAAAAAGAAAATGAAGTTATCGGATGATATTAGGTCCCTTTTGTTTAAAAATGTGTTTTTACAATGTATGACATGGTTTATGAGATGTCACTGTTCTGGTTAGAATTGCCATGCATGTAAGGTATGTGTGCTAGAGCAGCATGTTGAAGTAGTTGGCTGAATTGATGATTAACGTATGCTGCAATAAAGGATATAACTTTTGAAGGATTTTCAGGAATCTATGGACTTTTATGGACTTTTTAGAAATACAGTCATTGTGGTAAATGTGTTTAAGTGAAGAGCATGAAGTAAGCCAGGAGTGGCGAAATGGAAGAGCCTGTGTGTGTGAGTGAGTGATAATGATTTTGAGGCTTTGCAGCTATCTGTAGATTACTAATGGACATTTATGGACTTTATAGAAATTAGTTACTGTCTTGCTAGACAATTGTATGTATGTAATGTATTCCTGATACAGCAAGATGTTTGAGCCAGTGTAAGTGGGCTAGAGGTAATTCTTTTTGGGGCATTGCAGTGTTTATGTTGTGCAATACAACAAAGACTTTTAGCACTACAAGATGACTTTTCACTATGCATGTTTTTGTTTGGTCCTAGCAAAACCGAACCAAATTGTGATAATTTGAACATGTAGATCATTCTTGGTGATCATGTCAGCAAATGTGCAAGAGTCATGTACCCTCGAATGTTTAAGTTGAGGCTGTGCCTAATATACTTAAATAAAGGGAGGTTGTGCCTCCCATATTGAGAATCTGGGTGTCAGATTAAGGTAGGGATGTGAAGTAGGGGTCATGCCCAAAGAAGATGTTATACGAGGTCATGTCTCAGCAATGGTTAAGGGGGTGAGGTCACACCTGCACTCACATATATATGTCGGAATAGTACGTTTCCCAATATATATATTAAAGGAATGGTTCGGTCAAAAAATGTTATTGCCCCTATGGGTCGGCCATGTGTTTTTAAGCCTAAGTCGCTCGATTTTAGAAAAATTTCCTATGGACCCTACCTGAGTTTTCGTCCATTAAACACACGTGAAAACAGGCACTAGGGAGCTGCCATTTTGTGATAATCCTATCATTTCCCCCATCGCCCTGGCTGACCTGCTTTTGTGGCACTAAATCATATCCCCGCCCCTGAGCCTGTCATCAGCAGACGCGTACCGCCCATTTCACAACACCAAAGCACGTCTCGTGTCACATTCGCTGCGCTTCAGCTAATGACGTGTCGCCATGGAAATGGCTGGACGCCTCTTTCCTCAATAAGTATAAACAGACCGTTTCACAACACACAGCAGCAGATTTTCGATTCCATTCCTCTCTCTGTGTTACTTTGAGTATTCTGTGACTCGTTTCTGTGCTCCGGTCAGCTACCTTCGTTGCTTGTAGCCCGTGTGGACAGATACCAGTACCACCGCTATCAATTATTTTAGTTTGTGCAACACACAATGGATACAATAATGCCCTACATGTACGAGCCCGAGTATACCGAGGAGGAACTACTGGAAAGGGAAACACGCGAAAACGATGGGGCTTCGGACAGCAGTTGGCAGGACGAATCAACGGATGAAGACACTGGACCTAGTCGCATGGACGGTGTTTCCACCTGGTGCACATGCAATCGGTGCGAGCTAATGCCGACCGAGGAGGAGAACTGCTGCTGCTGTGAAAACTCGGGATGCGTGGCCTACATTTCGGAAGGCGAGCCAGGACCGCAATGCATCACCGAGCTGCCAGACTTCAGGGCAGCCTGCCTCCCACGGTCCGTTTTGAGGATAATGATGGTGCTTATGCACGAACTTCGCGCAACTGTACGTCCTCGTAATCCGAGTAACGAGTAAGTATACTCTGCTTGTGATGCCACTACTATTTCATGGTCTTCTACTATATCCAAAATTACATATACATATCATTGTAACGCATGAAAGTCGTTCAATAGTGTGCAGTGTCTAGATAGCATTTGTCCAAGCAGAATGCCATTAGTTACAAGAATTGTCATTGACAACAAATGTTTATTAAAATTATCTTGGTCATTTAAAAACAGTTTGTTTCATTCCTTTTCACAGGTGGTACAGGCTGGTGGCCTATCGTTCCTTTACATGGTGGCTTCACGGGAGGCTTGGACACCACGTTCGAAGAGTGATACCCGCCTGTGCCGTTCGTGCCATAAGAGAAACATTCCCGAGTGACAGCGGTCAGTACAGGGGATTTTCTCTCGCTGTGCTGCAACCTGAACTGTTCAATGTGTAAACTTTTGTATTTTTGTGTCATCAAAATAAGCTACAAAATAAAACACCACATATATTTTAACAACGGTTGTTTCAATTTTTTTAAATCAATCAAGTGTGTCTCCATTCAAGGATGGACGTCAGACACCTGTGCTCTGAATGGTTGAAGTTCAGGTCGCTGTGAAGCGGGGTGGTCACTATCTAAGCTAACCAAATATATTATCAATAATGCATGCACTAAATAACACTTGTTCAAAGTCTTTCAGTCGGTTATGTCTCTATAAAAGTCACACATATATCAATACTATCAATGAACATTGGATTATACAGGCCTTAGGTCAAGGGTATTGACCACTATAATACAGTGTTTGAAGTGTGGGTCTGTGCTCACGAGAATCTCCGATATGTGGCATTTGTTATTGATAGGCAACAATATACTGCAGTAGGGGTCTAATGTTAGTTGGGGATCTGCTAGGTGGCCATCATGGTGTGGTCAGTGGTCTGGCACATGAAGAGAATACCTTGCAGGGACACAGGGTCAGAATGGCAGTTACTTTACACTGGCGAGGGTACGTGGGCAAGGAAACGTTTGTGGAGATGAACGAGCCAAGTGCATGGTTCAAGCCGGTTCACATGCAGGACCGTGATCTCAGAGAGTGATGTGTTACATTAATTAGCTGTTGCAAATACCTCTGGAGTTTTCCAGTCAGAGTGGGAACGAGGCTGTGGGCCATGGAGTGGGAAGGGGATACAAAAATGAGCCAAACAGCATGTACACTTCAAAAGGTATCCCACGCCCAGGGTCCATCGCTCACATGGCCTCCTCAGACCCCGTGTCTCCAGGCAGGCCTCCCCTGAGGCAGGCCGCCCCCCTGCAATCCACATAAGTGTGTCTCCATTCAGCAGTCTTCCTGTGCCTTATCTGCACGCCCCCGGCCCATCCATCCCACCCCCTCTATCAAATGCGGTTCATACCCGGGGAGGAGCGCTGGCATGGGGGGCTGTGGCAGGTGCAAACGGCCAAGGTGCCAAACAGCATGTACACTTCAAAAGGTATCCCACGGCCAGGGGCCATCGCTCACATGGCCTCCTCAGACCCCGTGTCCCCTAATACCACAACATACACACGTCATTCATTCACAAACACACCCCTGTTTCTAATACTTTATAAACCATTTGATATGTCTCATGAGAACATCTTTGTGCTTTGCAAGTCAACTCCTGAACCTTCTACCTGAGAAGCACTGAGATCTGTGCTAATCTGCTCGTCGCTGTGCTATCTGTGACCGCTTCGAGCAAACTCGTCAGTGTGCTACCTGTGGCCATCTACCTGTTCTCCTGCAACATACTGCTCGGCCTGCTGAATCCAACTGTTTGTTGGTCAAGGTAAGGCCATGTATCCTAGTCATATTTCGGTCATTTTTACATTTCAATCTATTTGCTATTACAGTACCCAATAGAGCTATGGTCATTGGTCTCATTGCTATTGACTTGAGTTTCAATTGTTATGCTATCAATAGATCTATTTATTTTCATCTGTGTCAATTGTCATCGAATTGCATCCTTCGGGGGTCCAGTCTATAATGTAAGCATGGTTCCTTTTCGTGCAAGACAAAACAGAAATTTCTGTAACTTATGCAAATACCAAGCCGCACATGATGAACTGGTATAGTTCTGGCGACCAAAACAAACCTTGCATTGAGCATGGTATGGTTCATTTACTTTTTTATGACATTTTTATTCATCAAGGTTTTATAATAATCTTGATATTTACTTTTCAGAATTTTCAACAATGCCTGCCTGTTCTATTAGCGGTTGCCCTTCAAAGACCCACGCTAAATCTGAAGGCACTACAATGCATGTATTCCCGAAAACTGTTGATCGAATAAGAGAATGGGTCAGACATTGCGGATATCCACTGGATGATCTGGAAAGTAGAGTCCAACAAGTCTTTGAGGACAAGAGGGGTGATCGATACCGCATCTGCAGCCGGCACTTTCCCTCGAACATGTATACCACATCTTGGGTAACAAAGAAGAACAAACGGCGATCGACATGAAAATTGCCACTGGTGAGTCAAGTGTCCGTTTTTAGCTTTAGGCCTTGCAGTAGTGTGTAGGTAGCCGAATGGATTCAATGATATTTTAGGTGTTGTTTCCAATTTGTAATACTTTCGACATTGATATGAGTGTATAGCTTTTTGAATAATGACATTTATCAATATATTATTTTTAGATTTCATAACCCACAAACAAAATCTATATATGGGCACAGGGAACTGTGCTATATTGCGCATTACTCAAGTATTTTGTCTCCTTACATGGCAATTTTAAATATTGGCATTTCATTATCAAACAATAATTTACCTTTACAACTTCTTGACTATCCCTTGAATCTGAAGCAAGAACATTCTACTTCCGTCACGTGCTCGCAGTTATCAACCACTTCTAGCGCGTATCAGGTAATATACTTGGCTATTCCGCTACAGACTTGTTTTATGCATGTCAAGTAATAGTTTGTATGTATCGTGTGATTATTTTACCAATTGTTTGGTTAGTGCTTTCCAATTGATATACACCTTAGTTGTCGTCCCCTGGTGTTTGTTTTCAGTTATAATTAGTGTTATCCATACTAATGCAAGTACTGTCTTTCAGGGAGATGCTGAAGCGTCCACCACATTGACAACAGCCCTAGATGTTCTTCAGCAGCCCGAGGTATGGATACTGACAGCTCAACTGACCGTGATCATCAGGACTGGAACACTTGTCGTTTGATTGTTCTACACCATGTTTCATTTGTGGTTAGCCGTTGATATGTACCTGTGCGGTCGACCCCAAGCATGTGTTGTGTTTTCAATTTTGTAATCCTTACTAATGCAAATACTATGTTTCAGGCTTTTGTTGAATCGTCAACCCACGCACTTGATGCAGAGCCTGACATTCAAGTAATTCCGGTGGAAGCGGGACCATGCGGATACGAATCGGCGCAACAGCTTTCGGAAGTGCGCACCCCATTGACAACAGCCCTAGATATTCTTCAGCAGCATGAGGTATGGATACTGACAGCTCCATCGAGCGTGATCATATAACGTGATTCCATTTGCTATACTTTCTTCCCTATTAACGCAAGTACTGTGTTTCAGGGAGATGATGGAGCTTCCACTACAATCACAAGATCACATTTAGATGATGCAGATGTAAAGAAATCAGAGAAATAAGTCGATTAAATCTGATCATTTTTAAATATTCCTTGATTCTTTTAGATAATGCACCATTTGTGGTTATCTCTTTAGATGTACCTGTGCCGTCGACCCCAAGTGTGTGTTATGTTTACGATATTGAAAACCACACTAACGCAAGTACTGTGTTTCAGGGAGTTGCTGATGCCTCCTCTTCAATACAATCATTCGTGGCAGTCCATGTAGAGCCAGAGGTATGTATACTGACATCTCCATCGAACTAGGTCATCAGAGCTCAAATACTTGTCGTTTGATTGTTCCACATAATGTTTAAATCGTGTTTGGCTATTGAGATGTACATGTGTGTTCGTCCTTACGTGCGTTTTACGCTAACAATATTTTGATACACAGTAATGAAAATACTATGTTTCAGGGAGACGATGGAGCCTCATTCCGTGCTGTCTATGCGGATACAGAAAATAGAGTTGTTGCAGCGCAGGAGGAAGGGGAGACATGCAGATACGTATCAGAGCAACAGCGTGCAGATGTTGAAGGTCGAGTCAAAAAAGTTGTAAAGAAAAGAAACCAAAATAAGGTTAGTTACAAACATTGTGCTGGGGACTATTTTATGTTTTTTTCCAGTCAATTGTACTATACTTTATCTTGTGTTTAAACTGCTGAACATCCCCTTTTCCAATCTGTCCTCTAGTTACCCGTGGGTCTACGAACTATACATACACAGACAGTGAAGCGAATGAGAGATGTTGCTTGCCAGACCATTAACACTATGGAGGCTATGGAGGAACTATTAATTCAGACGCGGCGTGTTGAGACTCGGGATGCTCATGTCCAATGGCCAGAACATGAAATGAATGTGTCCGGAGAATCCAGCAAAGTTTTATTGGACCATTGCTATAGTACGACCGCACCGCCACAACAACATGATACTAGAAGTATTGAAGATAGCTCTGAAGTAGTCGCAGATCAATTCACACAATCTACACCCGCCAAAAAATTGCCACCAATAAAGCTGTCGACATTGTTGTGTTCTCCCATCAATGTTGAAGTAACAGATGTTGAAATGACAGAGAATGAACCAGCAGCAGCATTCACCGATGCATCAGAACTTGATAGCAGTGATATTTCTTTCAAATGTGGTGATATGGCCTCAACGTCACAGGCCGAATCAACTTTGACGCAGGATGACAGTGGGGGTCATTACAACCCAGGCGCTAATTGCGCCAACTTTACCACCATGGTGCTAAACACTGTTTACACATTGGTGGATGGCGGATTTACCGCCCCATTCCAAGGTGAGTGGGGCGGTAAATCCCCATTTCCCATTTTCCCTTCCCCATTCCTATTTTTGCCCCATAGGGCATAATGGGAGTGGGGAAGGCGCTAATTACGCCACCGTAAATTACGGTGGCGTAATTAGCATCATGGCAGGTTAGCGCCATGGATTTTAACGGCTGCTAAAAGCAGCCGTTAAAATTAGAATAGGCGTTAAGGGTTAACGACGGCGTTAACCCTTAACGCCTGGGTCGTAATGAGGCCCAGTCTAATGAAAGAGGGCAAATACATAGTATTCGACAGTTGTTTGATGGATATTATAAGTATGCTGAAATGTGGGCATTCCGTCAGAGGGAAAGTATGTGGGAAGCCATTGATTCATGTGACTCGTCAAAAACAAGGCAGTAACGTCACAATACATGCCGCCTGTAGATTACATCATACGTTCTCACGGTCTGCACAACCGATGCTGGGGAAACTGCCAGCAGGCAATCTACTGTGTGCAGCTGCATCACTTTTTAGTGGCTCCAGTTTTAGAAAGTTAGAGTCTTTCTTTCAGTTTGTGGGACTTCATTTCATTTAAAAAACACAGTACTACAAATACCAACATGATTATCTGTTTCCGGCCATTAGTGATGCTTGGAAAATTGAAAAATTGTCTCTAGCAAGTACATTCGAAGGCAAACGATTCAGGCTAGCCGGCGATGGACAGTGCGACAGCCCTGGATTTTCTGCCAAGTACTGCACCTACCACTTTCAGGACATGGATAGTAAGACAATTGTGAGTTTGGTGGTCGTGCAGGTAACACAATGTACATCCTCAGTGGCCATGGAGAAACTAGGATTTATAAAATCAGTGGAATATCTACAATCGAGGGGAATGCACATCGACCTCATAGCCACAGACAGACACGTTTCAATTGCCAAGACAATGAGAGAGCAGTTCCCACATATTAAACATCAATTTGACATATGGCATCTTGCTAAATCAATCAATAAGAAAATCTCGGCTGCAGGGAAAAAAAAGGTTTGGAAAGTATTTCAGAGTGGTCCCAGTCTATCAGCAACCATCTTTGGTGGAGCTCCAAAACTTGTGAAGGGTCAGTGAAAATACTAGTTGAAAAATGGCAGTCACTGATGCATCACTGTACCAACGTGCACCGCTGGTCAGAAAACCTACATTTCCACCAATGTGAACATGGCCCTTTATCCCCAGTGGAGGGGCACGGAAGAAGAAGTGGTTGAATCCATCTTCACCGACACACAAAGCCATTGAGAAGATTGTTTTCGATAAAACTCTATCAAGAGATTTGAGGGGACTGACAGAATTCTGTCACACAGGAGGTTTGGAGGTGTTCCACAATATGTGCCTAAAGTACAGGCCAAAGCGCTTGCATTTTAGCATACAGGGCATGAGACATAGGACTCTACTTGCCGTCTTGGCCCATAACGAGAATCTCGGCCGTGAACAATCTAGGACTAAGGGTAATGTAAGGATGCCTCGCTACACTAAGGCCTTTTCAAAAAGAAGTAAGCAATAGGTGATCAAACCAGTCTATGAGGAAATGGAGTTCGACTTTGTTAAAAGCCTTATTGTTGCTGTATTAGAGAAGCACAGATATGGAATTTTGAACGTTTCTATGCCGAGCACTGATCCATTGCCGCCCAACATTGCCACTGTGCCATGTCCACCCAAAGGAGAGCTGGTTGTGAAGTACAAATCCCGGTTTAAATAATTGTAATACGATTGTCTTTTTGTAAATTAATGTTATTGTACAGTGTGCCTACAAAGTACGCTAACCCTAACCCCTACCTTCACCATCCTGGGTGCCAAACTACCTGGGTGTCATCTTTGAATTCTCTCTCTCTTCACATCATATTGCTGACCTTGTCTATATGTGTATGTATATATTTTTGTTGATGTAACTAATTTTCGCAATCTCTTATAAATGCTGGGCACTGTTAACCGAGGGGAGGCTTGCGTATTGCAAATAATAAAACAAACAAACAATAAATCTCACTTTCAAATCAACTGCTCGGGTACTTTATACTTTCACCTGACCTTCGCCAAAAAATGAAAAGTCTCAATAGTTATGGTTCTTTGGGGCTTCAAAGCTCGCAGACAACGAGGACAAAATTGGGGCCTTAGAACGCGCCAAGCGAGCCGTTGCAGATGGGAGAGAAGCCAGTTCGCATTTGCACATTGAGGCGCACTACATAGATGGATTCGAAACTTCAAGTTCTCATAGATGGCTTTACTATGGGATGTTGCAAAGAAAGAATGCATGCTAATTTCTAGTGAAGGTCAGCGGCATTGATTTTCAGCTCGCGCCCTGAAGAGGCCCACAACTCGCACTGGCAGTATAAGGTTCTATTGTGTTTTGACCTTGAGAGACAGGGACCATGCAAAAAGAACTTCATTTGAAGGGGGGTTTGGGGGGTGCAATAACGTTTGAGACGATAAGGCAGAAAATTCTTAAACTAGACCGAGTTTCATGTTAGTTCAATATACGAAAAATCATTGTCAAGAGCACAGTAGGTTTACAGACTGCATTACGCAGAGACACAATGGAAATTGCAAATATAATGTAAGTAACTCTTTAGACGCTTTTATACTGGAATGAAGAATTAATGAATGGATGCATGAATAAATGAATGAATGAAGAGCTTTGAAAAGGTTTGTGGGATCGTCCTTGTAGCGGGCACATGGGCTTGCAGGTCCACATTCCACACGCATGTAGACAAAAAGTTGTTTCTCATTGTGTACCAACCTCGATTTATTTAGTTAGTTTTGGCATTGATTTTAGAGCCGAACATACTCCATTGCACTATCCTTGAAAGCAAATAATTTCAGCTCGGCCGTAATAAATAAAATGAATAATATTAATAAAGATCGGCTGGCGAGACTAATTATAAATTTTATGTTTTCAAAATAGGTACATCCTTCTCTTTTGCCCCTGCCACCAGTTTCAGACACCGGCAGACGGTTTCTTCAGCCGCCAGCTGCAGCTTAATGTAAACAACTGCACCATTCTGATGATCTTATGGGCCGATCGCCAAGGGCCCATATGCCCTTACGCGGTACTAGCGGCTAGAAGCAACATATCAACCTTTACGCTGGCCTAGTGCCTACTTGATGGAACAGCCTTGCGGTTCAACGTGCGACAAAAGTGCCTCTTTGAACGAAAACCAACACCCTGTGTACCATAAAGGAACAGCGCGTGACTCATGATAAAATGTTAAGGATTTGCGGATAGAGATAAAAGAAAATAAATGACTTTCGGAGTTCACATGGCAATTGCAGAATATTCTATAAACATTTAATGTCAAATAAATGTACTTTACCATATTTACTGTGTTGCTGTTTCATTTTAAAGTACAGTTTCATATTCCGAATTGTGGCGCGCTGTGTTGTGAGCTAATCTGTGTTGGTTTCCGGGTTCTATGTGAAGTCGCGTAGAAGACGACTGGGCGCGTTTGCCTACGCAGCACAGAAACGTCACGGATAGAGGCGGGGAATATGAATGTTTTGATAATGTCAGGCTCATTGGCGGGGGATATGATTTAGTGCCGCAAAAGCAGGTCAGCCAGGGCGATGGGGGAAATGATAGGATTATCACAAAATGGCAGCTCCCTGGTGCCTGTTTTCGCGTGCGTTTAATGGACGAAAACTCGGGTAAGGTCCATAGGAAATTTTTCTAAAATCGAGTGACTTAGGCTTAAAAACACATGGCCGAGCCGTAGGGGCAATAAAAACATTTTGACTGAACCATTCCTTTAAAAGGTCACACCTCTACAAGGTGGTAATGGTTAGGTTGCGCCAAGAACCATTTATTAGAAGAGGGAGGGTTCCCTGAAAGTTGTCATGGGGAGGTATTGCCTACCGCCATGTATCCTAGGTGGGATAGTGATTTACACAGAGGTGAAGTGAGAGGTCACACCTCAATTGGATGATAGTTGGGTCACACCTGAGCCATCAGTGTTTCTAAATTGGCTGTGGGGTCAACCCAATGATGTTTTTAGAGTAGCACACCCTCTTTAAAAGGTGCGAGTTGCTGTGTGAATGTGCATTGTGTTTTCATGAGAAAAGATGTGTTGTGAAGTAGATTTGTTTATGTGTGTGTGTCTGAAGTAAAAGAGGGAGATATGTTGTAAAGTGCTTAGCTGTGAATGCATGAGATGTGAGAATGTTGGAGTCTTGCTGTAGAATGTTGTCCTGCGAGTGGGTGTGAAGGTTCCAGCCTATGCCAGATGGAGATGGGCCTACCTGGGTGGTGGGACCCAGTGGTGCCCTCTATTGTAAGATCTTGATGTAACTAAAAATAAACCTTAAGTGTTTGACCTGCAAAGCATACTGAGGCTGCTTTACATCAGTAAGGTGGGGAAGGAAATGAGGTAAGAGGCACCAAGCACTAATACGGAAGGGCAGGTGTATGGGAGAAGATGTTGCATGTGTGATACATCTAAGGTAGGGGCAAGTGCTTCTCATGCTCCTTGATTACAGCTTCAAAAGCACCTCAAAATTGCTCCCCACTGCAGAGTGGTGTGTTGCATTATATACAGAGGACTGTTGTCTTCGAAAGATATGGATCAACAGCCTCTTTTATTGCTTCCAAGGTAGCTGGTGTGATTTTGTGTCCAACAAAAGTAGGCTGTGTGGTTACAGTACTGGTTGAGGAAGATGAGGTGGAGGAAGACAGCCTACTACTTGCTAAGAAAGGATCAACCTTTGTGAGAGCATTGCAGTGGTTGGATTGGGTGTGGCGTGCATGGAGGTGGTCCCGTATGAGTACTGTCCAGGTAGTGCTCGACTTCAGTGTATTTCACTTGTGATGTCATCTTTGATGTCCTGGGTGTCAGTCTTAGCAGTGCTCGGTGGTGGCACAAGTTATGGTTGCTTAGCTTACTATAACTGACAATTTTCTGAGGTTATTCAGTTTTACTTGTAACCATAACATCCCTTTAACAACGATTTTTCATTGAATTACATAGGTTTTTATTAGTGCAACTGAACCATAATGTCCCTTTAACCAAGTTTGTTCAGTGAATATATAGAAATGTGAAAGTAGGAAAGTCCATTTGAGCCAAGTCACACATTCCACAACGCCACCTTATAGACATCACTGGAAGTTCACCTCCAGTTCTGAGCCACAACACAGCATTGTGGTTATGCAAATTAGCCCAAATACAAACTTTTTTCTCCAGGAAATTGTCTTTGGCTAGCAGGGCAATGCTACTTAATCAACCCAATACAGACATTTGCAAGGCTGCCAGGACACCTACCTACCTGGTTTCACCCTTATTAGGGATCATCAGTGTAGTATAGTCCCAACAGCCTTGTGGTTGGAGCATTTAGCTATGTTTTCACAACACCAAGTAAATGATGGTGGGTTTCAAAAGGTTTGAAAAAACCTTTTCACCTGAACTATGACACATGCGGCGGTAGCGTCCATGTAGTTATGGTTAAGTTGCTCAACTCATAGGAGGAGCACTTTTTGGGCGGCTTATAACTTCGCTCCCCGTGGAGAAATCCTCACCAAACTTTGCAGAAGAAGTATATGGGCTGCTCTTAATTTTTTTGGCAAGTTTGTCGAGGTTTCATCCAGGGGGGCCAAAGTTCTAGGGTGGGGGTCACAATTATTTTTTTTCCAAAGACTGAATGGACAAAAAACGTTGGACAGATTTTCATGAAATTTGCGGCAGGAGTGGGGGTTTGGTACCAAAAGCATACTTCTGTGACAATCAGTCCTGTACTTTTTGTAAAAATAGGTGAAATGTACCTCTCAAGAAATTTGTGATATCTGGCACCACTTCACGGTCCCATTTCCCTGTTCATTCCGCAGTCACAAGTCTGATTGGGATGGAGTGTGGCGTGCTGTGCGTCATAATTTTTGGTAACGCCGCCACGTTGTATTTGAGGACAGTGTAGCACCGAAAGGGGCTGCAATACATGCTTTGCAGCATCTGGTGGTGGGAAGAGGCAAAGGAAAGGGTGGGGGAGTGAGAAGTGAATCATCTGATATATTTCATTAGGTGGAAGAAGACGGTGGTGTGACAGTGGTATAAGTGCGTACGGCGGCACGGGTATGTCTTTAGGCGAGTACCTTGTGTGGCGAATTTGGGTAGCCTTCGTTACAGCTGCATAGGTGCTGAGGCGACCTCTTTCTGTTGTTGCTACTGGCAGGCTCCATTGCAGATGGCGAGTTCATAGCAAATTACATGAATATTTCTATATAGGATGTAGTATGCTTTGTTGTGTGTGGTAAGCTCCTATTGCCTTGGATGCATGGTGTCAGCCTTTGGAGGCATGGCTGCAGGCCTTGCACCAAAAAGTATGTGCATTGGTAGCAAGTACATTTCACATTGCCTTCCTTATGGCTGCATAGGTGCTGAGGCAACCTCATTCTGTTGTTACTACTGGCAGGCTCAATTGCAGATGGTGATTGAACAGTCCTTCACTGTGTCCACTGGGCACATTGTTGAAATACTGTGTGTATAAAAGTGTATAGGGTTCAAGTGGATGGTGTAGGTGGTTGGGTTATTGCCATTGTGCAGATTACTCAGTACTGAACTGTATTATGCTGTAATGGTTCTTTGTAGTCAATACAGTGTTGGGGCCAGAGGGAATGTTGTGAAGATTTTGTGGTGTGGTTGGAAGTAGTAAAATTCTATGTGAATGGAAGTCGGTAGGGGTGCCAGAGGCTGTGTTATGCTTGTGGGTTCTGGTACCTGGTTACATGTTTGAATGCATGGCTGCATTATATTGTGCGGTTTTGGTAGGACTTCGGTGTCTGTGTTATGTTTCCGGGTTGTGGTACCTAGTCACATGTTGGCATGCATAGCTGCATTACACTGCAGTGGGTGTGGCCAATGCCTTGGCTCTTGGGTGCATGGCCGAAGGCCGAAGGCTGTAGGCCATGCCCGCAAGAGGGTAGGTCTTGGCCACACCCACTGCAACCCAATACATGCTAACAATGTTATACAGGTGTATGGATGCCACAAGTATGTTTATGGAGTCATTTTTTTAACCTTCGCTCCCTTGGGTAACTTGTTATAATAATAAGTTGCTGCTTCGTACACAGTCTCCGAGGGTGATCACTTTTACAGAATGGTTGTGAAGGACATTTTAGACCTGCTGGAGCAGTAGAAGTGAGCTATTAAGCGTACACCTCTATATGGTATAGGTCACAGTACTTGCTCCACATTAGGGAGCAATATGCCACTACTTGCATTTGCTGTGGTTAGCTGAAGAGACCCTTAGTTTAGGCAGTGTAGTGAGCTAGTGCGACATGAAAGGAGTTGCTCTGCATCACACATTTAAAATATGCAAAATGCACACAGCCACCCACATATAGTTGCGGTTACATAGAATTTACTTTTACCTACATGGCGAGAAGCTACTACCTGCCACATGAAGCAATGAATGTACAATTGCTACAGTATATCAATGTACATTTATGGGCCCTATCTGCTATCTCTATGTGTAGAGTCTTACGAATGAACGGTGTTGGTTGGCTGGCTGTGTGTGCACGATGGCTGCGCATACGTGGGGTGGATGGCCATCTTACGCACTGTAGTCTGTTTTGGCAAGGACATTTCAGGCCTTCTTGTTCACGAAAGGAAACACATTACTTTACAACTCCTTTGCCAATTGTACTTCATTTCCAATGTCTGTTTACAGTGAACTGAACTAATTGTGTTGCCTGTGTGGTAGATTATGGGCATTGGTGAGAAGTTTTTGTTGGCAAGTGGTACCTGTCAGTGAGTGAAGGTTGTAAGCATGCAGTTATTTTTGTTGCCATCTGCATTACATGTTGAAAGCATTCTCATGACGTATTGCCTATGTGATTGTATATGTAAGGTGGAACGAATACCGGAATTGCAAGGCCTACACAATATGGTATAGTTTGCATTTTGTGCCACCTGCTAAAATGCCATGGAAAATCAGTTAGACATAGATATATAGAGAAAGTGTTTGTTCAAGACTTGTTCTGGAATGACATGATTGCAGAGAGTGCATATATGTTGCCACATGTAGGAAGTCTGAAAGATTTCATGTATGGGTTTGTTTTTGTTTCCCTATATTTGTACTAACTACATAAGAACTTTCTGTGCATCCCTTTCTCTGTTTAACGTGGCCTAACCATTCTAGCACAGTAGTCCAATTCCTGCCTTAATCCTGAGATTCTACAACTGTTTGTAGGATTGTTTACAGTATTTCTGTGCAGGGGTACCATTTGTAAACACAATTGGTGGGAGCCATTTGCAGAACTGTTTTACAAAGTTGCTGGTATGTGTAATACATAATTGATTGCTACATTTGCATAGTAATGTACACCGCTTGAATTGCAAAATTTGAATGGACCAGGTAGTTTTGTATTTGAGCACTGTTTCCTTAGTAGACTTTACAATGGTGTGTTGTTAACACTTTCATATGATGGAAGGTACTTTTGCAAGCTGGTTTTGAAATGAATCTTACCAACTGTACTGGCACTCCTGTGTATTTCTGCACTGGACAGGAGTTAAGAGTTTTTAGTATATTAATGTCTCCTTTCTTGTTGGCTTTCATATGGAAGTCGAAGAGCTGTTGCAATGACTTGATAGAGATGTGCCGCCCTTTACACATTGATGTTTACTCTGGGTTGCATTGTCAAGGTGAAACGCCACTGCCTTTCAGAACAGAGGTGTTTAAGACAACTGTGAAAGAATACAGTAAGAACATATGTTTCTTAATGGCATACTGAGTGCATTTGGTGACTACAGGACTTAAAGGGGTCAGGGATGTGTTGGCAGGAAGACTTAGTGTGTATGTATAATGCAATGGCTTTGTATATGAATGGGAACTTGGCAGCATTAGTACTGTTGGTGAGGGGGCAAAAGCTTCCCTTGTAAATGTGTTGTACGATGTGCAGTTTAACATGTGTGTACATTGCTGTACGAGTATTTACTTTGCAAATGGGTTACTTGTACTTGTACTTGTAGAAGGGTGAGAAAAAGTTTCGGAAAGGTGTTCAGCTTGGAAAGGAAAATGTTTTTGTGTGTGAAATTTCCTTACCTTTTCTGCCTATAAATGCTTTCTACTTGAGTGGAGCAATTATTTCACTTGTTGGTTTCATTTATCCACATTTACAATTGCTAGTGGTGTGGATGCACAGATCATTTTTTTTGCTTTTATACGTAATGTTATATTGTGTGCAGTGTGCAAGGTAAGTGGCAGGCATCTTGTTCTCATGCATGCAATGTATGTAGTTGGTTTGTATCAATAGGGTGCATTAGGTGCTCCTTTGCTGCAACCATTTTACCATGTTATATGATGATACGTTAGTGTGGACAACACTTGTACAATTGCCATAAGAAAAGAAGAGATTAGCTATTTGGATATTGCAATTGTTGATATGGGTAAATGAAACATTTGATAGGCCATACCATTGCAAGTGGTATTTGATGGTAGGTGATGGAGAAATGAGCGTATGTTTCCTGAGAAGCTTAGAGGCACTTATACCCTGCAGATCTGCAAAAGTACTGTATATAATATATTGATACCTGTCCTTTCTGCTAGTGGGTGACACTGTGCATTAATCATGGATGCATACATTTTGCATACTTTTACAGAGGTTTCTACTGCAGGTGCTTTATGATTACACTAGACTTGTACTGTGAGTTGTTTACGGTACAAATGGCGTGTTGCGTAGAAATTATATTGTTAGCTGCCGAGGTCTTGGATGTGAATGATGGATGCGTGTGTAACTATTTAACAGTACCCTCTGAGGGAGTGCTGGCAAACGAGTAGTACAAAGGGAAGAAGCTCTGCCCCTGCATCACTAGGGTGAGGTCCTCGCAGTAGTTGGGGAAGCGCACATGCCACAGCCTGCACTTATCCGCATGCTGGGCATGCAAATGGAATGTGGGGAGTATCCAATCAGGTGGTGAGGGTGTGCCTCACTGGAAGGGGCGGTAGCACTTTTTTTAATTGCTCTGTGTAGTGAGGATGGCAGAGATCGTGAGACGCACTGTGTTGCTCCTGGGTGATGCCTTTGTGCAAGATCTGCACAGGTATGCCCTGGAAAGAGGCATTGCTGAAAATTTCGATATGGAACGAGTGGAGGCTTTGTGGTGGGGTTTGCGTGTGTGCAGATTTGGCACTGTGGTTGCGCTTTGCAGACATGTGGCCACTGAAGCTACTGTTCATGTTGTCGTTGTGCACTGTGGGGCGTTGCATTTCGGTTACATGCCTTGTGGACGTTTGCTGCATCAACTCAAGAATTTGCTCAAAGCATTGAAGTGGATTTTCCCCACTGCCACAGTCATTTTTTCATGTATATCACCAAGAAGAGTATGGGATTATCTGAATGTAATTTATCTGCAGCCAGAGGTTGGAAGGTGTCCAATTAACAGAAGCATGTTTGAATTTTTGTGTGCCGCTGGGATGTTCTATTGTGACAATGACATCCTTAATCCTAGAAATGTGTACTTTTTCCATACTAATGGCATTTCTTTTACCACCATTGGAAATTAAATTTTGTTTTAAAATCTACAGGAATCTTTGAGGAGTTTCCTGTAAGAATGTGAATGCAAGGAGAAGAAGAAAAGGAAAATCCCCCAAAAAAACTAAAAAGAAGGTGTTTGCTTGCAAGTAACTATATTAAAACAATATTTATAAAAGGCTCTTTTCAGTGCCACCACTATAGATTAAACCTGCTACCCTGGTTGCAGTGTGTTCCCCCACGCCTGTATACAGCACAATATGTTTGTGGATAGCGCTGTATTTGCAGTAACGCACATGCCTCAGCTGGCTTATTCATGATGGTAGGCATGGCAATGGGACTGTTGAGGCTAACGGATTGGTCAGTCAGATATCTGGGTGTGGTGGGCAGTGTTGCAAACTTGGTGACGTTCTCCCTGCATTTAGGGGAAATTACAGCCCCCTAGCAACGTTTCACTGTAAATGCGGCTACCGACAAATAAACATACTTTCTGCCATTGGTTTGGAAACTTACAGTTTTTTCGATTTGTTTGCAAACCCATACAAAAAAGTAGCTAGATGTTTTGGTAGCTGTGTAGCTAGTAGTTGCCCATTATTTAAATTGAGTAAATACTGTGCAAACTGCATAAGTTGCATCACATTTTATCAAAAACTGGCACTTGCGTAGTATTGAAAAAGTCTGCCACAAAAAAGATGGAAGAGCCATACAACTGTGGGCCACTTTTTTATTGGTGTCTGAGACAATTGTATGACCCAGTTCAAATGTGACGCTCACCTAGCAGGGGATTCTGCAGATCAGAAGCAGCAAGGTGAGGTGCTTTGAGGTTCCATTAGTGTTTAAACCTCTACAGCTATTTAAGGCTGCACTACTTTCTGGGTTGAGAGCAGACAAGGCCCTGGCAGAGGAATTTTATATGTTTTTATTGATTTCCTCCACATTACACGGCGGCCGTGTAGTTATGGTTAAGTTGCTCATCTCATAGGAAAACCACTTTTGGGTGGCTTATAACTTCGCTCTCCCTGGACGAATTTGTATAAAATGTTGCAAAAAATATGGCACTCTCTGAATTTTTTGGGGTTAGTTGGGTGATGTTTCATGGAGGGGGGTGAAAGTTATAGGGGAGGGTCCCAAAAAATGATTTTTTTTCCATACACTGAATGGAGAAAAATGTTGCACACGGCCTACAGGCCAAACGGCTGGATGGATTTTCACCAAATTTGCGTTAGGAGCAGAGCCTTGGTCCAGAAGTGGTGATAATTAGTCCTGTACTTCTTTTAAAAGCAGGTAAAATGTATGTTTAAAAAAATTAGTGACATCTGGCTCCGCTCCGTGTTCCCATTTCCCTGTGTGCTCTGTGGTCAAAAGTATGATTGGGCTGGGGTGTGGCGTGAAGTTGGCTGACATAGGATGCGCCCAGTGGTTGGCTGGAGGGAAGCGTGATGTGCGTCATAAGTTTGAGTAACGCCACCATGCAGTAGCCAAGGATAATGCGGCGCCGAAAGGGGCTGCAAAACATGCTTTCCGGGATATGGTGGTGGGAAGAGGGGATGGAAAGGGAGGGGGGAGTGTATCTGGCGTACTGTGCCAATTTGCAGGGACCTCCTCAGGTGACTAGCTTGTATGGTAACTGCAGGCAACCTTCATTACGGCACTATATGTTCTGAGGAAACCTGTTTGTGTGGTAAGTGCTGGCAGGCTTAATTGAAGATAAGGAGTGGATTGCAAATGACATGAGCATTTTGGCATAGGGTGTACTAGGCTTGTGTGTGGTAAGCCCCTAGCACCCGTGATGTATGGCTGGACATGTGATTGGGCATTTCCGATATTGTGGCCATTGCGCATATTACTGATTACTGTATTGTACTATGATGTATTGGTTCTGTGTACTTAATAGACTGCTGGGAGCAGTGGCAATGTTCTGAAGATTTTGTGGTTTGGTTGGCAGTAAAGAAATACTATGTTAGTGGAAGTGGGTAGAGGTGCTGGAGATTGTGTTATGTTTGTGGATTTTGCTAACTACCTACATGCTTCGATGCATGGAATTATTATATTGCAGGGGTTGGGTAGCAGTGCCAGTGGCTTTGTTAGCTTTGTGGGTTGTGGTACCTGGCCACATGTTCACATGCATGGCTGTATAATGTTGCTGTGGGTGTGGCCAAGGCATAAGCACTTGGGTGCATGGCCAAAGGCCATAGGCTGTATCAGTGCTGGTGGCTGTATAACATTTGTGGGTGCTGGTACCTGACCACATGTTGACATGCATGGCTGCATAATGGTGCGGTGGGTGTGGCCAGGGCATAGGCTCTTGGGTGCATGGCCAAAGGGCGTAGGCTGTAGGTCATGCACCCAACAGCCTAGGCTTTGGCCACACCCACCGCAATTTTATGCAGCCATGCATGGCAACCCTCCGATACTGCTATATGGATTTTATTTTTGAAATGCCTAGAAGGTCTACATTTGGCACAAATCATGCATTCCAATGAAGCCTATTTTACAATGAGCTCTACCCTTGTTGATAGAGAGGTATGGCAGGGTTGTATTTCTTGCCACGATGTGGCTACAAAAACAAAGTCAGGCGGCAACGTGTTACCATGTCATTGTGCATTTCTAATGCAAAGTAATGCAGTTACGTACACCTTCCTCATGCACTAGTTGCAAGTAGGTTTCACCTTGTTGCCTCGTATATGTTGTGTGTCAACGTTGTACATATTGTTGGTTGAATGGGTGTGGTGATTTTTTTGCCATCCTACAGTTTTCCGTCCATGACTGGAAATGATGGAGTCCACAGTCCTGCAGTGTGTCCACTGGGCGATGTGTTGGAATATTGTGTTTATAAAAGTGCGTAGGGTTCCAGTGCATGTTTCATGTGGTTGTGGCTATGGCACAGATTACAGAGTACTGCACGGTACTATGCTGTATTGGGTGTGTGTATGTAATAGACTGCCGCGCGCAGGGGCAATGGTCTGAATATGTTGTGGTTTGTTTGGCAGTACAAAAATACTATGTGAGTGGAAGTGGGTAGAGGTGCCGGAGTCTGTGTTATGTTTGTGCATTTTCCTAGCAAACTACATGTTTGTATGCATGGCTATATTTTGGTGCGGGCGTTGGGTAGGAATGCCGGTGGCTTAATTACGTTTGTGGGTTCTGGTACCTGGCCACATGTTTGCATGCATGGCTGCATAACTTTGTGGTGGGTGTAACCAAGGCCTAGGCTCTTCGGTGCATGGGCAAAGGCCATAGGCCACGCACTGAAGATGATAGGTCTTTGCCAATCCCACTGCAACGTTATGCAGCTATGCATGCCAACAATGTGGCACTGGTATATGGATTTTGTTTTTCAATTGTATAGAGCCTGCATATTTGGCACAATTCATGCTTAGAACTGAAGCCTATTTTACACTGAGATTTTCCCCTGTTGATAGAGAGGTGTGACAGGTTTCCATTTCCGGCCACCATGCAGTTATAAAGACAAAATTAAGGTGGCAACGTGTTACCATTTGATTGTACATTTCCAATGCTAAGTACTCCACTTACGTAGATCTTCTCTTAACATACATGGAGACATGTTGGTACATTGTACATGGTGCACTGAATGCACAGCTGACACAATATATACATGTACATTTATGGCCCCTATCTACTAATCATATGTGCAGTGAGTTACGAATCAACAGTGTACGTTGGCAGACTCTGTGTGCAATGGTGCGCATACGTGTTTGTCAGGGCCATATTATGGACTTTAGTGCCATTGGGGAAGGAGATTTGTGGGCCTGTGCTTCACGAAAGGAAACAAATTCCTTTACAACAGTTTCAAAGATTGTACATGCTTCCTAATGTATGAAGTGTAGTGACTTGACCTGGTTGTGTCGCCTTTGTGGTATATTACGGCTATTGGTGTGAACGTTTTGTTGCCACACGATACGTGTACGTGTGTGAAGGTAGTAAGGTTGCAGTTATTTTTTCCCCATCCACATTGTACGTTGAAAGCATTCATGTTATGTGTTGCCTATGGTATTATATATGTAAGGTGGAATGATTATCGGAATTGGAAGGCCTATACAATATGCTACGGTTTGCATTTTGCACCACTTGTTCAAATGGAATGGAATCACAGTTAGGTATAGATACAGAGAGAAAGCGTATGGTAGGGACTTCTTCCGGAATGACATGATTGCAGAGAGTGCATGCATGTTTGCACATGTAGGAAATTGGAAAGATTTCATATATGAGTATGTATTTGCTTTCCAAAACCTGCAGTAAGTACATTACCACTTCCTGTGGATTTACTTGTCTATGTAACGTGCATTTTCTATTGCAGCACAGTACTCCTATTCCTGCCTTATTTCTGAGTTTATGTGATTGCTTCTTAAATCATTGGCTCTGTGGGAAAAAAATCCATGCTGGATTAAAAAAAAAAACTTTTTTGATATTGTACAATATATTTCTTTCTTTGTTTGCAGTGTTTATTTGTTATTTCTGGCTAATGTTCTATCTGTTGGGTTGTTGCAGATTTTTGGGGCATTTAGACACCTGTTGGCGTATTCTAACGGATTATAGGTTTTTTTTTTAAACTTCTCTTTATTAGCAAGAAGCTGTAGCAAGTGGATCATGTATTACTTCAACAAAAGCATATTGCATATACAAGGGTATGGACAGACAATCAATACATTAGCGACAGAGCGGGCACATTCAAAGAAAGGAGCTAGAGTCTCGTGGGGAGAGTCACAGTACAGCCTCCACCTCTGCCCGATCTGGCGTTGGAGGCGAGGATAAAAGTTTCAGATCAGCTTTAGCGTTCAGGTAACTGCAAAACTCAGTCCATATGTTTTTAGGGCGAGCATTCACAGGCAATGTGGTGATATAGTCCTCCTCACACACCTGTGTCCAAGTGAGAGCCTTAAGCCACATTTCTAGTGTGGGGGGGGGTCGCCGCTTCCAGCGCTGCAGAATGCATCTCTTGGCCACTCTGGCTCCCATATTCAAGAATTTTACAACCCGTCTACCCCCCTCACCCTCCCACCACCCAAACAACACCGCCAAGGGGTCAGGATCTCAGGATCTATCCGGAATCCCACCATCTCCGAGAGAGCCTCCAGCACAGCTTCCCAGAATGGGGCCAACGCCCTGATCCGCCTCGCTGGATTTGCATCTCTGACAAACATGGGGTTGATGCCGTGCAAACCTCCCAACCGCCTGAGGAGTGTAGTACAGACGATTAAGGAGTTTGAATTGTATGCATCTAAATCTAGAGTTGAGGGAAACCTTACGTGTGTGCGCACACATCTTCACCCACATCTCGTCAGTGATTACCAACCCCAGTTCCTGGCCCCAAGCAGCACAAACCTTGCAAGATGGTTCTGCAGAGCGCTCAGCCAACATTTTATAAAGTGCGGATATCATGCCCCTACCCCCCGCTGAATTAGCAATGTAGCAAATTTCAGTGGACTCTGGGGGTTCGTCCGGGTATGAGGGCCACATGTCCTGCACAGCTGCTCTGAGCCTAAAGTATTGCAGCAACTCCAGTGGTGAGCCTGAGTGTCCCGTCCTCCTTGTCTGCGGGGTGATGAATTTCCCCTCAGGGAACAGGTCAGAGAGCGCCCAATACCCCAAGTCCTGCCAGTGTTGCATGAGGAGCCTATCCTGCGTGGGGGCAAGGCCTGGGAATGACCATATGGGAAGCCATTTATAGTACAGACAGAGGTTAGAATGGGGTTGCAGCATATGTCTCCATGCCCTGATAGTGGTGGACACTGAATCCGCCGGGGCGTCAGACTGGTACGAGTGGAAGAGGTTCAATGACATTACATTTATCTCCTCAGTTGCCAGGATCTCGAGTTTGACATGCGGAGGTGGGTCTTGGTGCTTGTACCAATGAGTCGCGTGTTGGGCCTGTGCGGCTATCCAGTATTGTGCTATGTCCGGGGCAGTATATCACCTGGTAAGGTGATATACTGCCACTTCCTGCGAACGGCCCCAGTGTGCCACAGGAACCGGGCGAACCCTGCGTGCAAGTTTGTGAAATAGTGCTTCCCGGGCCAGAGTGGGAGGTTGGCGAATATGTATAGGAGCTTTGGAATTATAATCATTTTGATTAGCGACAGTCTTCCCGCTAGGCAGGGGGAGATTACGCCACCTCTCCATTTTTGTCTACGCGTATTGCGCTGTGGCACTGTAGTTGTCTGCCAAGAGGGAAGCCCTAGCCAGTGAGACCTGGACCCCGAGATATTTGATGCCTTCTAAGGTCCATCTGAGTGGGAATTCGCATGATGGTTGAGGGGTTGCCGGTGTGAGAGGGAAGATGTCTGATTTGGTGTAGTTTATAGTGAAGCCCGAAAATGTGCCAATTTTGATGATCTCGCGGATGATTGGGTCAAAGTGGACCGAGGGGTCCCTGACATACAGAAGCACGTCATCCGCAATACAGAGATATCATTTCAGGTGTGTTGCGAAGACGAATACCCTTACGAGTAGGGGGGAGAATGGGCACCCCTGTTGCATCCCTCTGTGGAGGGCAAAGGGAGCCGAGATATGGGAATTAACCAGGACTCTGGCCATTGGGTTTGTGTACAGTAGCTTGATATAGGAGAGCATGCATGGGCCAATTCCCATCTTTTCCAGCACGGCCCACAGGTATTGCCATGACACCATGTCGAACGCCTTTTGGGCATCCAGTGTCACCACGACCGCATTACCGTTAGGGTCAATTCTAGACATGACGTTGAAGAGGCGTTGGATATTTAAGGAGGTAGAGCGGGCAGGGACAAAGCCGATTTGGTCTGGGTGAATAAGGTACGACATGATGGGAAGGAATCTGTTCGCAATTATCTTGGCGAAAATGTTCATGTCTGTGTTCATAAGGGAAAGAGATCTGTAGGAGCCACATTCCTCCGGGGGCTTGCCTGGCTTTGGGAGTACAGTGATTATAGCCTTGTGCAGGGACTGGGGTAGAGTGGCAAGGCGAAGGGACTCGTCCCATACTTCATGCAAGCGCGGGGCCAGTAGAGCGACATGCTCTTGATAAAATTCAGCGGTCAGGCCGTCCGGGGGCCTTGCCTTTTGGGAGGGCGTAGATAGCCACAGTGATTTCATCTAGGGAGATGGGAGCGTCAAGCTGCTCTTTGGTTCTTTGGTGACGGGAGATATATAGGACGTGGGAATATTATCGAGGAGAGACGATCTAGATCCTGAGGACTGTGCACACTCTGCGGGGCGTAAAGGGTTGCATAAAAGTTGGAAAAGGTCTCCAGAATGGGTTGGTCAGCCCAGTGACGTACGCCGTCCTCGCCCCTAATGCTATCAACACGGTTCTGCCCCCCCTCCATCCGGGCCAGCCTGGCCAGAGTTCAACCGGGTCTTTCCCCCTCGCCATATTTGCGAGCCGCAATGGGTCGTGCGTAATATCTGATTTCCCTGAGGGCATGCGCCTCGAAGCTCTCCAATTCCGCCCGTATCTATGCCAACTTAGACGGGGAGGGAGCAGAGGCGTATTCACGCTCTAGGTCCTTGAGTTTTGATTCAGATCTTTGTAGAGAGTTCCTGATGTCTTTCAGGACCCCTGCTTCCCTAGAAATACACATCCCTCTGATGTACACCTTGAAAGCCTTCCACCTGACCCCGTCTGTTGTGTCATGACGTTTATTGGTGTCGAAAAAGGTGCTGATGTCCGCAAGGATGTCGGCCTTGAAAACAATGTCATGTAGTGCCTTAGATTTGAAGCGCCAGCCAGAGTGGCGCGGTAGTGTGTGTTGTAGGGTATTATCGAGTGTCACTGGGGAGTGATCTGAGAGTGTGCATGGTAAGATCTGCATGGTGAGGTTCCTCCCCATCAGCCCGGCTGACAGGAGAAAGAGATCGATTCTGGAATGGCTGTCGTTTGCAGAGGAATAAAACGTGTATTCCCTAGCTATTGGGTTGAGTGCTCGCCAGACATCTATTAGGCCAGCTGTGCCCATGTGTGCCTGGAGCCGACGAGCGGCTCTAGACAGTGTCCTGTGTGCAGTGCCCGACTTGTCTAGCTCAGTGTTCAGTATGAGGTTCATGTCCCCCCCCCAGATAATCGGGATCCCTATGTATCTCGAAAGTAGGGTATTGATATCATTGAAGAAGTCGGGGTTGTCTGTAATCGGGGCATAAGTGTTGACCAGTAGGCATTCCGTGTTAGCCAACAGGCAGTGGAGGATCACATATCTACCCTGTCGATCTAAGTGGCTAGTATGTAAGGAAAACTCCACTGATTTGTGAATTAAGGTTAGCACTCCCCTGGATTGAGAGGAGTACACTGTGTAGAATGTATTGGCTCCCCATGCCGGCGCCAGGGAGGCGGAAAGGTGCGCAAGTGCATGGGTTTCCTGCAACAGAAGAATATTGACCCCATGTCTCTGGGCGTATGCAGTTATCCTACGAGCCTTGGTGAAATTACTGAGCTACCGCACATTCCATGACATTAGCTTAATAGCCATGTTACAAGCTTAAGGAACATCCCAACATCGCGTAACATTGATTGTTGACCATGTAGTAATCCTCGATGCAGAGGTGCCATCTTCCACCCTCCAAGCCACACGCTCCTTGCCATTTTCACAATAACATCCCTCAACATTACCACCCCTCACCCTCACTGCCCTCCCCAACCAAGCAGTGTATAAGACCCCACCCCAATACCCAGCGGGGGCACGCCCTGCGGCACAAGGGCACACCCAGCTGCATGTCCAACTGGGGCGCATACAACGGCCGTAACATGCCAAACTCGGCATTGCAGCTGCAACGGGGGTCGCTGTTGCCGTAAACCCAACTTGAATGTGCGATTGGTGCAGCGCACCGTGTATTATGCAGCGGTAACAGTTAGTACATTACAGGGAGCTTTAACAATAGGTTACACTTAGCAAAGGATATAGATGATGCAAGATTCATAAGTACCACAAAGGAAGCGTAGACGGCGCGCTTAAATAGAGCCCATGGTGGTCCACGTGTATGGGTCAATGTTCACCTCTTCAGTCACCCGCTGCTGGCTCCTCGAGCGGGTCGGGGAGAGGAATGTGGGCTTCGATGAATTTCACTGCCTCCTCGGGTACCGTGAAGATGTACAGTTTGTTGCGATGAGTAAGCTTCAAACGTGCCGGAAGTAGCATGGCGTACTCAATTTTCCTCTCTCTGAGCAGTTTGTTCACGCCGTTGAACTGCCTACGCTCCATTTGCACACCCATGGAAAAGTCTGGGAAAACTCTAATGGTTTGGGATTCAAATTTCAGTTCCCCTTTATCCCGGGCCAAACGTAGTATGTGATCTCTGTCCCGAAAGCTCAGAACCTTGGCGATGATCGGCCTGGGGAAGTCTCCCGGTTTGGGACGTGATGCAAGCTCCCGATGGGCGCGTTCAATCGTGAAGAACAGGGAGAGTTGGGGGTTGCCCGGGAGTTCTTTCAGTAGATTCTCAACTGCTTGCTCCATTTTACCCTTTAGTGTGGACTCGCCTCATATCCTGCACCAGTTCAGAAACAGTGTTTTGAAGAGTGTGCACGCCATCCTCGGTGGCCCCAATACGTGTCTCGGCCTTCGCCAGTCTGGTGCTGTCCTGGTCCAATTTGGCTCGCATAGAAGCAACACTTGCATTTATGTCATCCAATTTTTTGTGAAATGAGGCGAAGTTTTTCGCCATAGTTTCCATCAGGGTGGTGAGGTCAGGCTGCGGGGATCCGGATGGTGGGTCAGAGTTGTCCCGGCTCGGAGGTGACCTCCCCCGCTCCTGTCTGGGGAGCGACTTAGCGTATTTGTCCATTGCTCCCGCCTTGTCGGTTCCGTGTGATTTACTTCGCATGCTACGGGAGTGCAATGAAGCACCAAAGGGCAGCTCCTGCCAATTATTAGGACCGTAATCTTTGGGCCCTTTTGGTGCAGTAGTATTGGGACAGGCAGGGGAGTCCCACCCCTCCGCCAGCAGGAGTCTAAATTCAGTGTACGGGTAGTGCTGAACTGCTCACCGGGCGACACCGTTCCAGAGCAGGATCGCAGGTCCCGGTAGTTGCAGCGGCAGAGAAGGCTCAGACGGAGGCTCAGATGTACGCTGCAACTCCGGCACCCCGTGTGGGCGGCCCAATTTATCGCCCCAGGGCTTCAGTTCCACAGCAGTTGACGAGTATAAGGGCCCCAGAGCCTAAGGGGCACCGCGCCACAACCGCAGCTCCCAACCTCCTCACCCGCAGGGGCGTAGCTCGGATCTTTCAGCCGCGAGCCAGCAAGCAACCTGGAGGTGCACAGGATAGGAACCGCTTCAGGCACCGGTCAGCCCATAAGGAGAGGCTCGGGAGGAAGGCACTGCCCGGGCGGTTCGTACAGAGTCAAGTGTGCAGGTGGCAAAGCCAGGAAAAAATATAGTCCGCCGCTTCCGCGGCCTCCGGGGGCCTCCCCCTGACGATGTTGCGCGGCTCCGCAGGGCATCAGAGGTAGCCAGCCGCTCCGCCAGGCTTAGGAAGTCACAGTCACAGCAGCACGCTAGGGCCGAGCCCGCCGCAGCGTCACGTGGCGCAGTAGGCCTCAGTGAGCGGGGAGCCGGGTCGAGAGGAAAAAGGGTCCTGCTCAGTAAAAAAGTCACGGTTTTCACCACGACTTGGATCAATATGTCGCTCCGAGGGTAGCCAAGACGATGAGCACACTCCCAGCGACGGATGGTACAGAGAACCGCTGATATAGGCGGATATACAGCAGTCGGGCACAGAGCTTGAAAGCTAGGCAGCCATCTTGCAGGCTGCTCAACAGCGCCACCCCTATAGTTTTTTATTTATATTTTCAAGTTACTCATCTATCTGTTAGGTTGTTGCAAATTTTTGGGGCAGTTAGATCCTTGTTGGCTTATTCTAACCTTTTATTTCTTCGTACATTTTAGTGGTATTGATTTATTTGTTTGGTTGTTGTAGAATCTTGGGGCAGTTAGGTACCTGTTGGCGTATTCCAACTGTTTATAGTTTTCTAATTGAAGTTTTATTAATGTTTATGCACAGATTAGTTATTAAATTTTGGTTTTAAGAATATTAAATAAGTGTTTAAAAGAGTTGCTGGTAATTTCTGCTTTAGAGTAATGGTACTATCATTATATTCGAACCATCCTCTATTCTTTTTTATATATGCCGTGTAGTGACCTGCATTGGTTGTGGCTCCTGCCTGGTAGATTATACCTATTGTTGTGCTGGTTTTCTTACCAAGTGATACTTGACCATGTGTGAATCCAGTCAGCTTGCAGTTGTTTTTGGTACCATCTGCATTGTAACATAAAAGCATTAGTATTACGTATTTACCATGTGTTTGTATTTGTAAGGTGGCGTGATTATCTGAATTGCAGGTAGTACATAATCTGCCATGGTTGCCTTTTGTACAAGTTGCTGAAATGGAATAGATTCACAGTTAGGTATGGGTACATACACAAAGCGTTAATTAGGGATTTGTTCCTGTGCCACATGGTTGCAGAGAGTGCATGTATGTTTCCACATGTATGAAATCTGGAAGATTTCATTTATACATATGTTTTTGTTTTCCAGTACTTGTAGTAAGTAAATTACAAATTCTTGTGGAACTTCTTGTGAGTTTATGGTGAATTTCACCATTCCAGCACAGTAGTCCAATTCTTGTCTTATTCCATGAACAGTGTATGCGTTGCCAGGATTGTTGGTTGCATCCACCCTCTGTCCTTCGGGCCCAGGTACTCTGCCTTTCCTCTCCTTCCCCCAGAAGATCATGGTATCCCAAGCTCTGGTTCTCTCTAGCGTGGACTATTGTAACAGCCTCTTTCTAAATCTACCTGCCTCTGCTCTCCGCCCTCTGCAACTAATCCAAAACAGGACTGCAAGACTTGTCCTTGGCCTCAAGCCCTGGGATCGTATCTCTCCAGCTCCGAAATCTCTCCACTGGCTCCCAGTGGATGCAAGGATTACATTCAAAACCCTCTGCATTGTCCACAAGGCTTTCTGGGGCCTGGGTCCAAAATACCTTCAGCTATCCCTCCGCAAATACCTCCCCTCTCGAGCTCTTCGCTCCTCTACCTCCAACTCCCTCAGGGTCAGTTGTTTTTCAAAGAAATGTGTTGGGGGTAGACCTCTGTCTTCGGCAGGGGCCTCCCTCTGGCACAGCCTCCCTGCCACTCTAAAACTTGAGGAGAACCATCTCCGGTTCCCGAAGCACCTCAAGACCTTCCTCTTTTCTTCTGCCTTCTCTCCCCCTCTCCCCTGCTGATCTGTTCTCTCTTGGCACTGTGCACCTGGCCACCCTCTGTCTTTCGGGCCCAGGTACCTGCTCACCCTGCCACCCTCCCGCACTGCCTCCGGGCCACCCCTTGCACTGGGGTCTGTATCTGTACCCATACAGCTCCCCCTTTTTCTTCCTGCACTTATCAGAACTACCCTGTCTGCTGCCTTAAACCTTGCACTTGCAAATTGTTGGCTGCATTACCACTGTTTGTTGCCTTTATTATTTATTTATTGTTATTTATCTGTTTCTCCTCTGCTTCGCACTTTCCACTTCTCCCTCCTTCCATGCACTTTTCCCCTCCCCCTCTCCCATGCACTTGCGTGTTCTCAATGTCACTGGGCCTAGTAAGATCGCTGTTTTGTTCTCCCCTGCCCCCTCCTTTGCCTTGTTGCACTCTGAAACACTTACGAGCGCGATAGAAATAAAATATCAATAACAATATCAATATCAATTTATATGAAGGACTAACATTTGCAAACACAATTGGTCTGTATTGTGTAAGTAAATGTTGTGAATAATTGGTGGCAATCGGAATAGAATATTTATTGTTACATTTGTGTACCAATTTACACCAGTTATATTTGAAAATTTGAATGGACCTGATAGTTCTGTGTCCAAGTAATTTCTTCGGAGTGTGTGTTGCTTCTTTGAAGAAGAACCTGAGTTACTTTGAGTAGTAGATTCTTCTTTGGTTATCGTAATTAATGAAGTATTATCTTTTTTTACTCTCTTTGGAGGATTTGTAGTGAGATCCTGTTCCATTTCTGTTTGAAGTCGTTTTCTTTTACAACATTTTTTTTAGATGGAGGTGTTTAGTGAAGTAATCTATTGTATTCTAAAAGGCAAGGAATATCAGCATTTACTTTACTTGCATCAAAGTTGATTAGAAATAGGCCGTCAAGTGGATGTAAGCGTGATAGTGCTACGTAGCTCATGCCTTCGTTAAAGACTGTGTTCCCAATATCTATCAATGCTTTGTCTAGGGTAAGACCTTGTGATTTGTGAATGGTGACTGCGTATGCTAGAGTTAGAGAAAATTGTTCTCTGAGTACATAGATGTCTTTGAAAAGAAGGAATCGGGCAGTTGAACGTCCTATCATTTTAACTTCTGAAAGTTTATCAAAGAGAATATTGACAAACTGAATAATATTGTCACGTGGCTATGTTTGAAATCCAACAACTGTACCAAACCAGCTGTGTTGGCGATAGACAGGCCGATTCATGGAATTAATGTGCGCTGAAATTTTTGGCGCAAGCGTGCAAAAGCGTGCGAATCGCAGTGCCAGTGTGAAAATCGCAGCGAAACCCGCGCACAGCAATTCATGGAAGTCTGTGCGCGTGTAAATCCCAGGATGTGCGCCAAAATTCTGCCTGGCGCACACGTCTCCAAACAGCGTGCGCTATGCGCACAGCGAAATCGCACATAGCGCGGCGCACACAACAAAAGTAGAAGGAACAGGGGGCGTGACATGCGGAATGGGGAACAACACGTGAAAATGTGGGCGTCACGGGGGAAGTACAGGAGGCAAATGCGCAGAACGCCCACACGCACGTTCAAAACACGTATTCATGGATTCGAACGGGGCTAACGCGTGCGCCAAAAAAGACACGCTAATCCGAAAACACGTACGCCAGCAGGAAGCAGGTGTACGTAGACCCATGCAGCATAAAAGTACGCGCAAACAACAAACAAGCTCAGACGCCAGGATGAATATACCGTTCCTAGCAGCAGTGGTCGTGGGATACCGCAGGAGGAGGAGGAGGATAGTCAGGCCCAGAATTTTCACACCCAGAACCAGCCTTGTTGGGATGCCTGATGACCAGGTGTATGGGAGGAACAGGTTTCCACCTCACATAATGCTCGACCAGGTGAGTGAGTGGGAGGATGACCTCACATCACCCACCCTGTGCTCCCAAGCACTCAGCCCGCTGGAGAAGGTCCTCAATGTACTGCACTTCTTGGCCACTGGATCATTTCAGCGGACAAGTGCTATAGTGGGGGGGTGTCACAGGCCATGCAGTCACGCTGCCTACACCAGGTCTTGGCCATCATGACTGCATGCCCATCAGTCCGCAGGCACATATACCTGCCCAGAACACCTGCAGAAAGGCAGGCTGCCGTCCAGGATTTCTACGGGGTGGCACAATTCCCCAAAGTCCTAGGTGCCATTGATTGCACCCATGTGGCTCTACGTCCCGGCAGGGCATCAGAGCACATCTATAGAAACAGCAAGCACTGGCATTCCATCAACGTGCAGGTAGTATGTGATGCCAAGGGAATCATCACCTCAGTATATGCCAACTATCCAGGGTCCACCCACGACAGTTTTATTTACAGAAACCGGGACCTAGAAGCTGGGCGGCATGGCGATACATGGCTGCTCGGTGAGTATAAATGCCACAGCACATGCATGCATGTCAGATACTGAGTCATGTCACAGCCCCACTAATGATACCCATCACCACCTCCCCAGGGGACAGTGCCTACCCTCTGAGCACCCACATGATGACACCAATTCGGAACCCCACCACGCCACCAGAGGTAATATACAACACAGCCCACATTGCAACCCGGGGCATAGTGGAGCGCACATTCGGAGTGCTCAAGTCACGCTTTCGCTCCCTTGACCGTTCTGGCAGGCAGCCGTTATATGCTCCCCCAGTAGTGTGCAGGATCATAGTGGCAGCATGTGTCCTGCACAATGTTGCAACATGCCGGGGCCTGCCCGTGGACATGGTGGTGCCCCCACATCCCCAACCACATGCACGTCCGCTGCGCATGGGAGGGGAAAGGGCACAGGGTGAGGCAGCCCGTACGCAGCTGGTGGCTAATTACTTCACCTAAAATCACACCCCTGTGGAGTGCACACAGCCCTGGCACATGCCAGCTGACAATCAATGATGATGACATAAGGGACAGTCAACTGTCACAACGATACCAGCCTGAGATTGGTCACCTGGAAGTGTTACATTGTGTGCATCCCTACCTACGCAAACACCACCAATGTTGTGTCATCAAAAGACACACTTCTATGCTGCTAAATTCATTACCTCCTTGCAAAATACAACATGACAACAGTGCCATGTCACCCAACCACACCCCAGCACCGCCACCCAACACACCATGGCATGTCATGCTATGTGAGAGCAAACAAAGCAATCCCGAAAACCTGACACAAGTGTCACAAAGTACAGTGTCCCTAATGGAAACTGGCCACACACAATATGCTCCCACCAATGTAGAACTAACAACACACATGACCAAATACTTACCAACAATACAATGCAGCTACACAACCTCAAACATAGCAAAAATATGACAGTACCAAGTTAAAGTATTGTTAGTCTTACAACCTGATTATGCCAGCACATCGACCCCTTCCAACTATACAGTGTTGCTGCCACGCAAATGTGTAAGTGCACTGCTTACAACATGAAATCCATCTCCAAAGTAGACGGCCTTGTGAAGACATGAGGAATGAACCTGCAAATTAGGAGGAAGACATGGATGCACAAGCACATATCAATACACCATGCAGTGTACAATTCAACAACAATATCCACTAGGAATGTATACACAGTATTGACTACAGACTGCCCACACAGCTCATGGGAGTCCAACATCACTGTGTAATTCACTGTCACTTGGGCACATCCTTTGCAAGCCCATGGAAACAGGAAGCAGGAGGGGTGTGTGTCTCACAAACCCAAGCATCTAACCCAAACTCAGGACAAGCCTGCATGTGCCCAGCTGGAATACAGTCGACGCCCACGGGAGCCACACAAGGCAACACACTGTAAAAAAAAAAATCAAAAATCAAAAATGGCCATGTGGGGGTCGGGGAGGGGGGCTCCCAGGAGGTCCAAGGACAGGGTGCGCACCTACAGACACCTGTGTGGATGTTGGGAAAAAAAACACCTCCATGGGCTCATGGCCTGCATGCCAATGTGCCAATGTGGGAGAACTGCTGCTGTCGCTCTCATCACCCTCTGCTGCTGCATCACGAGGTGGTGGTGCTATGGGAGGCAGCCCACACAAAGCCCTGGTACGGTCCTCCATGGCAGCAAGCATGCGGGTGTGGAAGGTCTCATTCTGGAGGATTATAGTGCGGAGATCCCCATGCAGCACCTGACGTGATGCCCGGATCTCCTCCCGAGTTGCCTGCATCTCAGCTGAGAGCAAACGTGTGAGCCGCTCCAGCTGCTGTTCTCTCCTCAAGTTAGTGGAAGCCTCAAGGTCAACAAGAGTCTCCCTGAGGTGATGGAGTTCTACCCTTAGGGCTTCCCTGTGGCCCTGGGACTCTATTGATATCGATGAGAGTCTCCAGTGCCGCCCGTCGGTCCCTGTTGTACGCCAACATGTCTTTCCTGTGTGATTGGCAAATGGAGTCTGTTGCCTGCTGTAGCTGCTCCAGCTGCCTTTCAGGGGGGACAATGGAAGTGGCCACCCTCTCCATTGCTTGAGCCATCATCTCAACTGATGCTGCCTGTTGGGTTGACATACTGTACATGGATTGTTCCCATATGGTATTGCCTGGTGGCGTACGGCCACCGCGACGGCGGGCACCACACCTGTTTGGGGCAAGGTGATCTGCGCCTTGCTGTGCTGGCACTGCCTGAGGCTGCAGGATTGCATTCCCCCTCTGATCTGCTGGCCCAGGAACAGGATCAGATGTTGTGGAGTGTGACCCTGCATCCGTAACCGCCAAAGGCGGACTTACCAACACTGACATCCCCATAGAGGGTTCTACCCCTGGTGCAGGTGGGTTGGACAGAACAGAATCCCTGCCAGAAACACTTACCTGCGATGGCACATAGGTCTCATCATCCGAATCAGCACCTGAATAGAGGTCTGGGGAGGTGCACCCAGAGACACCCCTGGACAGAATTGTCTGCAGCAAGATTGGGTTCTCACCCACCACCACACCACGTCCCCCACTGGTGCCCGGTCGTGCCTGAGATTCCTCCTGGGTCTGCACCATCTCCTCAACCTCAACAGCATCAAGTGCGTCATCCCCTGCAAAAACATGAAAGACAAAAAATGGAAACAGCCATTAGCACCATAGCACACAAATAGGCCTGACAAGCTACAGAACCAGTACATGATTTACACATGTCCCACATGACTATAACACTCCCATGCATGCACTGTCACTGAGTTGGAAGGGGGGGCAAAAGGCAGACACTTATGACACCAAGATGGAAGAGCAACACATTTGCTGCATGCTGGGTAGCACTGCCATCACACATTGGCCTGTGAGTGGCATGTTGTAACGCTCACCTGATTCCAACGGAGGCGCAGGTCTGGCTTCGAGTGCTGATGCTTCTTCAATGGTGAAGCTCAGGACTCTGAAGATGGACAGGAAGGGCCCTCTACTCTGGCTTCTCCGGCTCGCAGGAATATTCCCCTGTGCGTGAAAAGGGAGTATTACCTACTGACTGAGATATGCTCAAGCCTCCCACTTTCTTCCAACCCTCCACGATACCCTTCCACGATTCCCCGTGAAGTCTCACCTTAGGGTCTGAAAGGACAAGCTCTCCATCCTGCTTCTGACGCAGGGGCGCGTTGAACCCAGTTACTTCACTGGATTGAGGTTGGATGGGAGTTCAGGTAAGCTTGATTATACTGGTAAGGCGCTGTAAAAGTTCTGTTGCAAGTTCAAAAGTTCAAGCTTTAAATAATAATGTTCATTGTCTTTTTTCAGGTGATGAATGAAGATTCCTTTGGAGACTTCTTGCAACAAAGCGCTGATGTTGATGTCTTTTCCCCATAGGGGTTGGGTTCGGAATGCCAGAAATATGGTGCCGACCCGAAGTGAAACGTGCAGTTCCAGTAAAGATCTGGTAAGTCCTAGATGAGCGCTCAGGTGATGTTTTTGCATTCGCTCATCTAATGTCTTTGGCCCTCATTAGGACCCTGGCGGAGGTCCATGGTGCAATTTGCACCATGGACCATGGCGCAGAGCTGCCAACACCGCCATGGGGGTTGGCGGACTTACCGCCCCATTCCGAGGTTGGCGGGGCGGTAAGTCCCCAATCCCCATTTACCCTTCCCCATTCCCATTTTTGCCCCATAGGGTATAATGGGAGTGGGGAAGGCGTTAATTACGCCACCGTAAATTACGGTGGCGTAATTAACAACAAGTCCCGTAGCGCCATGGGTTTTTCCGCCTGCAAAAAGCAGGCGTAGAAATCTCCATGGCGCTACGGAATGTCGTAGTCTGGCGGAGAGGTACGCCATGCATTACGCTGGCGTAAACCCCTCTCCGCCAGGGTCCTAATGAGGGCCTTTGTCTTTTTTCCCCACAGGGGCCGGGGTCCTGCTTGGAAGCAGCAAGACCCGAAATGAAATGGGAATGACCCAACAGGTAAGTCTTAGAAGGAAACTGGGCTTTTCCTATTCCCTTCCTTCTCTCACCTCTTATTCTTGTCTTTCTCTCTAGGCTCTGGGAAGTGGCTGTGTTTCCGGATGATCGCTGCTGAAGATGGAGGAACCCAGGAAAGGTGAGTGAAATGCAGCGCTGCAGCGATCGTAACGAAATGCTTTTAAAAATGATTTCTTCCCTTTCAGGATCGTCGGTGATGTCTCCGTGGTGCAGATTAGCTGGTAGGTCTCTTGTCTCCCTTTGCAGGTGACCCAGGATGCTGACAGGCGTGGCTGAAGTCCAGATGCAGGAGCTGACATGGTGAGCGTCCAGCTGCGAGGAGCAGAACAACGCGAAGTGTGAGTTGCTGATCGGGTGTGGTTTAAATAGCTTTGGAAGAAGTTCCAAGTGTGTATCCTTCCTCCGATCAGGTATGTATCCTTCCCCGACCACACCCGGGTGGAAAGTAGTCCCACAGGTAAAGTAGTTCCTATTCAGGCCTCAAGAGGGCCTGGATGTGGCAGCATGGTCTGCATCCGGTAAGTGCACATTAAAACACTTGAACACATGTCTAGCTTTATGAGCCTGGCGCCTAAGGCGCCAGGACAGAGGTCCAACACTGGCTGGCACTCCCCTGGGGGAAATGATGCCTGCCTCTGGGGTTGCTGGGTCGGACCTGGCTCCTTGGAGGTAGGCATCATGACACATGTCCAATACACATACATGACACATGCGATCACACAGATGGCATGTACCATAGCCATGGTACATTTCACAAGTCCTTCCATATGTCAGTGAATGAGTACTGTCAGCCATCCATGTGAGATGGACATGATGAGATGAAAAATGCTACATAGCGTGACAAAATACGCATGTGCCACACACTGCAACACATCCAGTGTACAAAAATACAGTGATTGCAGGCCGATGTACACATCAATGGTTGTGCACTTCAATATGACAGGAAACAACTATCATGTTCCACATTCAAACAGGCCCCAAAAATGTATGTGATCAGGCCAATACTCAATCAGCCTGAATGGTCAAATCATTCACCTAACAAGGTAACACATGTGGGCCAATGTGGGGTTCATCAATGACAGAGCATGTCACAAATGTGACAATAGGGCTGAGGAATGCGTAGCAAAAGTGGGAGAATTGAAACAATCAGCCTGAACGAACACTGAAAAATACAAACAATGTTGTTGCAAGATGCCACTTCAAGGGCAACTGCCATAATGTTGCGCTAAATTACTACGGTGGGCAGAAGGGATACTGTCACAACCAAATCCAAGGCCGATGACTGTTTTGGATGAAGCACATGGGTGACCCATACCACTCAGGAACACACACCCTCACTTGGCACTCAATCAGAACCCAAACAACATACACATGCATTACACACACATGCATGGGCACACACCGGACAATGCATCATAATCAGGTAGTTCTCCCACACCTTGGATCTGTTCCTCTGTGACGAAGGCCCCAGCAACAGACTCATGTTCAGTGAGTTTGTTGTCCTCTTGTGGAGACCCACCACCAGTCACCAGAGTAGCGGCATGATTTGAGGCCAGCATGTTCTTTGCTCTGCGTTTCAGGTTATTCCACCGCTTGTAGCAATCATTAGCTGTGCACCTCACAAATCCAAGGGCACTTATGCGGTCGGCGATGGTCTGCCAGTGTGCCCTACTTTGACCAGGTGTGGTCTTGCACCCTGCAGTCACCAGCATTTCGCGGCTATGTGCCGACACACAGGACACAAGTGCATCAAGTTCCGCGTCATTAAAGCAAGGCTTCCTTGACGTGCCGGAGAGTGTAGCCGTGTCTGGGGTCTCAGCCTGTCGTGCCAGAGCACCCTTCTTTCTCTTTGTTAAAGGTGGAGCAGAGCCAGAGTGACTTACGCTGCTCTGGTCAGTAGGGGCAGAATCACCGGTGGACTGGGTAGTAGGAGTGTGGGAATGCACAATGACCATAGGTCTTGATGCAGGCTTGGCAGGGGGAACGTCAGTTTGATGGACCTGTACTGACACTGTCCTGGCTGGGAGAGTCAGAGCTGGGGCAGATGGAGCTGCAGCTGTCCCTGCAGCCTCCCCACCCTGCATACTTGGGGCAGCAGATGACATAGCTGCCCCAGATCCACGTGGCTTGGTGGCAACAACTTGCACTGCCACACGTGGCCTAGACTTACTGACCTGGAAGTCAGCCTGCGAGTCATCCTGTGACTGGTCAGGTGCTACAATGGGCTGGTCCAACAGGGGCTGAGCTGGGATGGTGTCAGCCACGTTTCCCTCAACCATGGGGGGGGCATGGGTGTCCCTGATTGTTCCTCCACACATGGGGGTATAGGGGCACCCTGCAAATCCCGGCCACGTCCCCTACCGTGCCCACCACACCCACCTTTTGAAGGTCGGCCACCTTTGCCTCCCTTACCGCTTGGTCGCCTCCCAACCATGGCACTGATTTTGTTGTGTGTATGGGAGTTGCAGTAAACTATTGTCCTGGGCAATTGGGGGTCAAAGGGGTAGGATACTAGATGGAATTCATACCCTAGTGCTCTAACAAGGCTGTCTGTGACCCCTGGGGGAAGATGACAGGTCACGCAACGCACAGGCAGCCCAAAATCAAAAATTAACGTGCACGCAACCCCTCGTAGACCACGTGCGTGAAAAAATGAACCCGCACTACGCTGTGGCACCCAGAAACATAAAAATATAACTGTACGCGTAATACACGCATCCTAAAATGACCTCTGAAGGGGAGCGCGACACACGGGGCAAGCACAGTTGCTAAGTACGTGCGAAACTCACCGTCTGCCTGGAAAAACAACATGAAAAATAAGCGCGTGTGCGCCTTGGCAACACCCCCGCCAAAAGAAGAATTGTACGCTGTCTGAGGAGACAGGACAAAAGGAGAAGTGATCTCTGTTTGAGGAAACAGGCCCAACAAAAAATCAGGAAAGAGCTGTTAGAGGTAACAGGGAGTACGAACTACAAACGCTGTGAAGTAATCGCGTGTGAACCGACAAGAAGTACAGATTTCAGCCACTTGCTCTCCATGAAAAGCACGTACAAGGAAATGGCATCCTACACGTAGCTTTTAAACTGGCCCACACATACACGTCAGATACGCGTGTACGCTGGGCCTTTCCTCCAATTACACGCCATGACACTCAGACGTGCAGTTTTTCCAAGTGTGCTCTGTCATCACATGCTATGAGGGAAACGGCAGTGCGCGTAATGTAACTTACGCGCTTACGCGTTAAGGGCCTTTGGTCCAATGAAATCGTGTGTGTGTGCTGACGCGCTTACGCGCTAAGGCCCTTTCCTCGAATTACACGCTGACGTGCAATTTTTTCACGTGCCAAATCACTCCGTATCAAGCTGGCCACGCGAAAACACACGGAAGACCACGCTCCTGCCCAGAAGGCTGAATTACTGCCCCCCAGAGCCCCGAGCACGCTCCCACCTGCTGCTGCCTGACTGCCTGCTGCCCACATGCCCTGCCATTTGCTTCCTGCACATCAGCCAGGGGTGTAGTTGGTGTGACCACCCCTGCTGGAACCGAAGACTCCCGACTAGGATTACATCGCTCCACAGCCCAGCCCCAGGACCCAGTTGCCCACCCACTCCTGCCTCTGGGGTTGCCATGTCCAGCACAACACCATCTGGCAGCACTGGCAACCCCCAGCCAGAGAGGCAGAGGGCTACCAGCTTTACTGCCACCGAAGTTGGTGTCCTGGTGGAGCAAGTCCTGGGGCACTATGATGCCCTCTTTGGAAGTTTGCGCGCCAACAATGAAGGACGGACCAGGATCTGGATGGACATCGTGACTGCCATCAACGCGGAGGGGGTGGCAGTCCGCGACTTGTATCATGTCAAGAAGCGCTGGGAGGACTTCAGGTGTAGGACCCTCAACAAGGCCCGGCGCCTCACTAAGGCAGCGGATGCCAAGGGGCACTGGGGCCAGCTGTCGAAACATCAAATGAGGGCCCTGGAATGCATATGCCCAGCGCTCTACGTCCAGATCCTTGAGAGGCAGCCCCGTCTGGAGTCGAGCGGGAAGTGTACATGCATGTTGATAGTACGCTGTGCGTGTCGTGGTATGCCAGTAGTGTGCAGGTTGCACATGTGTTTATGTAGGGCCATGTAGGGATGTGTATGAACATGGGCGATAGGCTGCCACATGTGAGTCTTCTCAGTTGTGTGACACATTGATGGTGTATGTGTTGGTAAGCATGCTGGGCAAATGCAGGTGTGGGAGCACACATGTTTGAATTTCTGTGTATGTACATTGGCATGGTTGTGGCATGGATGGTGGTTCATAATGCATGTATCTGCACTGTGTACATGTGCATGTATGTGTATCTATATTTATTCTGAGAGCTTCGGTGTGCCCTGGGTGACAAGTAGCAGACTCAGGCATCGAAGATACAAAAACAAAAGGAAGTAGAACTGCTACATTCCAGGTTCATACCCAATTTTTGTCAATAAATGGATCAAATGGGAATCGGGGAGCCTGGTATAGTTGTACTAATGGATTATATCCCTGAGATAGTGACCCATAAGTTTGTCCAGAAAGAAGAAAGATTGAAAAAGGAAACTCACACGTGTCAAAGGTTGTGAACATAAAAGGTTTGTATTTAAACAAAGAACATCAAAAAAACATTTGAAAGCAATATTATGAGACAAATTTCCATAATCTAGACAACAATAACTTGGTGAAATAAATAAAAGAAATGCCCATTCAGGCCTTTTGGTGCTTGCTGAATGGAGAGTATTTAAGTGTGACCCAAGAGGGAAGAATTCACAAATGATTCTAAGTTTATAACATGCTCCATGTATAGTACATGTAGGAGTTGAGGAAGTTTATTGGACCTGTGCCATCTAGGTCCTAGAGTTGCTTCTATACAAGGAAGCATCTCATCTTGCATGTCTGTGTATCTGACAAGTGTACAACTGTGATGCAACATGGATGCATGTGACACTGATATGTAGAAGGATGAATGGCAGATGTGACATGTATGGCAATCTCATCACTGCAACAGTTGGAGGAGATGTAGACATGCATGTAAGTGTGGTGGCGTGTGTGCATTTCTAGTGCACTCCTTGTGTTTCATGTGATGTCAGGCTCACATTTGGCTGTTCATGCTGTTGTATGTGTATGGATGGTGCTGCCTGGTGCAATATTGCTGTTGAAATGTTCATGTGTGTGAGTTAAAATGACATGTGGCGTGAAGTGTGATGCCGTGTCTGTAGTTAAACAATGCCACTCATGTGCAACTGTCATGTGTGTATCAGTCAATTGTACAGTTCCCTGATGCCTGTGTTTTATCTCTCCCTGTCTGCAGCATCAACTGAAGAAGAGGGCAGAGAGGGTGCTGTGGAGCACAGCGACAGGGATAATTCCGCCAGCAGGAGACGCAAGGCCCGGCTCCCCTCCCAGGTTGTCATCTTGTCGGGGAGTGAGGAGTCCGGTGCTGCGTCCCAGGCTGCAGCTGCCGAGGGAAGGTCCAAGAGGCGGAGGTCAGAGTTGGACTCCTCGGCAGCAGAAGGGGCAGCTGAGACCCCACAGGGTCCGACGGAGGAAGATGGCACAGAGTCATCCAGGTTGGTGGGGGGTTTGGTGGAGGAGGAGGCCGTGCAAGGGACAGACAAGGGGTCTGGAGGTGGGGATTCCACTGGTGCTAGTGGTGCAGTGCAGGGGCAGGGACAGGAGGCAGCACAGGCCACCACAGAGGTGCCTGTGTGCAATCCTGTCCCCGATCCTGTGACTGCATCTTCCCACACCAGCAGGGATGCCTACGTCCAGACCCGTTTTCAGGGAAGGGATCCGCTTACAACAACTGGCCTTCCTCTCCCTGCGGATGTGGCTATCCGGGACCGGGTTGAGCCTGTCTTGGGTGGGGTGGCATTGCGTCAACGGGCCATGCGGGTTGACCTGCAGTCTTTTCATGAGGAGACTGCACGTCATCTCGAATGGCTCGTTGACCGCGTTGACCTACTGGGACAGCTCACCAGGTCTGGATTCCTCCGTTTGCTGGTCCTTGTTCTGACCCCCTCCTCAACTGAACCCCCTATGCGCCAGTCGTACTCCATGCCATCTTCCCACCCATGTATCACCTGGGTACCCTGTGGAGCTGCCTCTGACCCTGCGGCCAGGCTGGTGGAGGACACATCCCTGCCACAGTTGGGAGTCAGACATCCAGCAGGGGTGGCCACATCAACAACTGCACCCCAGCCGGAGGAGGATGTGCAGGCAGCAAGAACCAGGGCACAGGCAGAGGCACAGCAGCAGCAGCAGCAACAAGGTGGGAGCCATGATGGCTCAGCGCCTTCGTCATCGGAGGGGCAGGCATTGGGCAGAGGGCAGGAGGACCCAGGACTGGAAGTATCTTCCATGTGGCAGCGGTTAGGCCATGCTATAGATGCGGAGCGGCAGCGGGCAGAAGAGGCACAGCTCACGATGGTCAGGGCGGAGAACTCCATGCGGAGGGCCCTGAGGCGGGCCGTGTGCCTCGAGGCAATTCGCAGGGAGTTGGAGAAGAACATGTAATCGTCCCTGCGAACCCTCGGGACAATGGAAGAGGACCACCTCCAGGACATTGAGCAGGAGTTCGATGATGCCCTGGCCCGGGACATCCAAAAGTGAGCTGTCGGACTAGCCCGCTGCCATTGTAAATAGTTTTTAGAGTTAGATTTCCTTTTCCTTTTCCTTTTATTTGTGGTCAATGGACAATGCCACACACATTTGTATATAGTTATGTTTTTAGGTAGTTTCTTAGGTAGGTTTCATTTGTTTAGTTGTGCTCACGGACCCTTTACATCGTTGGACAATGGATTGATTTATTTTTGGGATTTTTGCACATGGATTAATGGATTTTTATTTTGGGCAATGGATTGTATATAGTTACATCATGGATTCATTTGGATTTTGTTTTTCATTATGGACATGGAGTAATGTTTTTTTTTTCAGGGCAATGTATTGTAAATAGTTGGACTATGGATTGATTTCGCATTTTTATTTATCATTATGAACATGAAACAATGGATATCTTTTTTTACCTTTTTTTGGATTTGCGTTGGTGGAGGGAGAGTTTGGACTGTTTTTCTTTCAAATTGTTTTGCATTGCTTATCATTTTCATCCACTCATCTTTTTCACATGCTTTTCATTTCATGTTTGATATTTTGGTATGCTTTCATTTATTTATTTATTTATGTACATAATACATTTTCATATTTTAGTTCCATGTGTGGGATTTGCTCATTGGGTTGATGCATGTGAAATTACACAAGCAATGTGTTGATGTACATAGTTGAGTTTTGGTTTGTGTTTAAAGATAAGCATGTCAGTGTGGGGTGGATTGGGAAATCATTGCGTCTCAAGAATGGGGTGGCGTGATGTGGTATTTTTTGGTGTAGAAGTGGTCCATGACTGTGCATCTTTATTTCGTGTAGGGGGGGACATGAGTGGGACATGAGTGGGGGCCTGCTGGCAGGTGCCCCTGACTGCTGGGGAGTGGAGTGCAGGGGGACATGAGTGGGGGCCTGCTGGCAGGTGCCCCTGGCTGCTGGGGGTGGGGGTGCAGGGGGACATCAGTGGAGGCCTGCTGGCAGGTGCCTCTGACTGCTAGGGGGTGGGGGTGCAGGGGGACATGAGTGGGACATGAGTGGGGGCCTGCTGGCAGGTGCCCCTGACTGCTGGGGAGTGGGGGTGCATGGGGACATGAGTGGGGGCCTGCTGGCAGGTGCCCCTGGCTGCTGGGGGTGGGGGTGCAGGGGGACATCAGTGGAGGCCTGCTGGCAGGTGCCCCTGACTGCTAGGGGATGGGGGTGCAGGGGGACATGAGTGGGGGCCTGCTGGCAGGTGCCCCTGACTGCTGGGGGGTGGGGGTGCAGGGGGACATGAGAGGGGTCTGCTGGCAGGTGCCCCTGACTGCTGGGAGTTTGGGGGTGCAAATGGACATGAGTGGGGGCCTGCTGGCAGGTGCCCCTGACTTCTGGGGGATGGGGGTGCAGGGGGACATGAGTGGGTGATCAGTAGTGCAAGTTGACATGTGGCTTGGCTGGGGTGCAGGCCCATTGTAGATGGGCTGCCTGCGGGACATGACCAGGGGTGCAGGGTAGTCCCCTGTGGTGTGGGCTGCCTGCAGGGGCTGTGGTGGGTGTAGAGGGAACACCTGGGAGGACCCACACTGCCAATTCACATGTAGGACTCCCCGCACACCCCCGAAATTCAGTACACCACTCTGACATCAAAATCGCAGTTGAAACTTCCCGCGCACCCCAGGAATACACGTACCCTGCTCAAATCGCGTGTGAAACTTCCCGCGCACCCCAGTTATACACGTACTCTGCTCGCACAGGGCCAATCGCGTGTGAAACTTCCCGCAAACCCCAGTAATACATGTACCCCACTCGCACAGGCCCTTTCGTGTGTGAAACTTCACACGAACCCCAGTAATACACGTACCCCACTCACACAGGCCCTTTCACGTGTGAAACTTCCCGCGAACCCCCGTAATACATGTACCCTGCTCCAATCGCACGTGAAACTTCCCGCGAACCCCAGTTATACACATACACCACTCGCACAGGCCCTTTCGCGTGTGGAACTTCCCATGCACCCCCGAAATACACGTACCCGGATCCAATCGCATGTGAGACTTCCCGCGAACCCCCGTAATACACGTACCCTGCTCCAATCGTGTGTGAAACTTCCCGCGAACCCCAGTTATACACGTACCCAACTCGCACAGGCCCTTTCGCGTGTGAAACTTCCCGCGAACCCACGTAATACACATACCCAGCTCCAATCGTGTGTGAAACTTCCTGCGAACCCCAGTTATACACGTACCCCACTCGCACAGGCCCTTTCGCGTGTGAAACTTCACACGCACCCTCAAAATAACGTACCCGGATCCAATCGCGTGTGAGACTTCCCGCAAACCCCCGTAATACATGTACCCTGCTCCAATTGCATGTGAAACTTCCCGCGAACCCCAGTTATACACGTAACCCACTCGCACAGACCCTTTCGCGTGTGAAACTTCCCGTGAACCCCGTAATACACGTACCTGGATCCAATCGCGTGTGAGACTTCACGCGAACCCCAGTTATACACGTACCCCACTCGCACAGGGCCTATCGCGTGTGAAACTTCATGCAAACCCCAGTAATACACGTTCCCCACTTGCCGTTTGCTGTTTGGCAGCCCTGTAAACTGGTCCAGGGTTAGCGCAGCACTTTGCGCTGGATTGGGGATTTTGATGGCTTTTCCTTGCGTGAGAGCGTTCTTGGGGCGTAACTGGCGCTGCTGCAGGGTCGCTGCACCAATCTGCGCCACAGCTGGTTTTGGAGGCTAAAATCCATGAATACGCTGTGCGTGGAAATCGATTTTAGTGCACGCGGCTGGCGCAGACATTCGCACGCGCACACTGTGCGCCAGCCGCGTGCTCCATTTGTGCGTGAAATTCTATAAATTACCCCCAGAGTTTTCTAAGGTATTTAGTCTTGTTGTGGTTTGTTGACATACAATTGACATTTTTGTGTGCTAATTTTTCCATGACATCAGTAGCACGAGTCATGGCCATACAGTGCATGGATGTGCTGGGTTTTTAATACTGATTGTGCTTCTTGAGATAGTACACCAACTCTACTACTTTTTTAAAATGTTGCTGTATGTGAGGTCTGCAGACAGGCACATATTTTCTGTTAATTCTCTGTATTGGAAATGTTGCCATAGGTTGACATTTCCTATGCTGTCAACAGTTTTATGGCAGAGTTTGTGCCCTAAGGTTTTTTTTTTTTTTGAGCCGACCATGCCCTAAGGTTTTAAAAATAGGTTCACCTTTCACTGGTGGAAATTGAAGAAGATCTCCGTAAACAATGATGTGTTTCCTCCAAAGAGCTCTTCTTAGTTTGTTTTGAATACTTCTTGTAATATGAGGTGAATCAAAGCCAACATTAGGTTGGAGACCATGCACACTTCATCTATTAGTAGCATTTTCATTTGTTTCAAAACTCTGCGTAGTTCCATTGCAGCTTCTGTAGAAAGTTTGTTATATTCTAATTTATTTTGGTGTTCTACTGGAAGAAGTATTAATCGGTGTAAAGTGAAACCGCCTTTGTTGTAGGCAGCTTAACCTTTGGGGGCAGTTACAACAGCTGACAGTTTGTTGTTTGTCAATTGTTGAAGGAACTTGCTGATGATTTTGATTAAGTATGTTTTACCTGAACCAGCTTGACCACTGACATATAGTAGTATAGGTTTGTAATTTTGGCAGGTACATTCTTTATTTTCATGTTGTACACCATGTGCAATTTCTTTTGTACATCTTGAAAAATGCTACGCTGCTCAATTTTCAGTTTTGATTTCAGTACAGTTAAGTCTTCTGTATCTTCTTCATAATGACACATGGTGTTTTCTACTTCTGTCATAGCTAATTCTGCCTCATTTGCTATTAGTGGCTGTCCCAGTGGTTCTTGGCTTCCTCTAATAGAAGGTGACTTCTGTGGGAATGTCCTTATCTAGTTGGGCCTGGAGTTCTTCTTCGTGTTGCTGTTCATTGTGGAACATTTGTTTATACTGTGTAAAGTCTACATCTCTTATAGTGCTTTCATTTGCTTTGAAAGCATCTTCGTAGGAGTCATAGATATCTAGTAACTCTTCTTCTTTTCTCCATGGTTTAAAAAGATTTAGCAGGGACATGTAATATAGTTCTTTATGTTGAGGAGTATTTAATGACAATTTGATATGATTAATTAAGCTTCGTTTGGTAAGTTTCACTAAGATGCCTTCACAATTTATCACTCTGTATCTACCTTAGTTTTCATCTGGTTTTATATTATTTTTGTTTTTGAAGTTTTGGGCTATGTGGAAGTTTGGGTAGTATGAGTCTAGTAAATTGTTTTTCAAAATGTCTTGGCTGTTGGGATCATTTTTGGCTATTGTTGCTATGTCCTCGTATGATTTGAGAGCTCTTTTTCTAGATTTAGCAGGACCAAGACTTAGTCATACTATATTTTCAGATATTCCATACAAAGCAGTACCGCTTAAACAGTCTGCATCTTCATAGCAGCCACATTCTCTATGAGAGAGCATTTTTATGCCTAAGCTGTACAATTTTTGAGACAGCGTTTTGTCCGATGATAGGTAATTCCAGAGGTCTTGAAGCTCTGTTTTTTCTGCTTTGGTTAAGTAGGCTGCAACATATCGTACAACTGCAGTGGAATTGTCTGCAATGTACTGCACATCTATGTTTGCATTCCATAAGAGAGCAATGATTGCATTGTAATCATTGATATATTTTTCTTCTTCAGTTCTTTTTATGTAATATGTGTTCTTAGGTGATTTACCTTCAACACTATGTCTAACTGAAGACATGAACTTGTTTTCTTGACCTGTTGCTGTAACTGGTCTAGGGAAACCAAAGCATAATTTGGTGTAGTAGTTCCCTTGGTTTTTGTATTTGCAATGACAATATTTACCACATGTGTATCTTTGAAATTGTAAAATATGTGCATGAAGATCACTATTTGTTGTCTGTGAAGGAATTTCACAAGTGACATATTTTTCGATAAACTGTAAAACAGTGGCAACACTGTCTTGACCAAATTTAGGAGCATCTTTAATCCATAAAAGCATGTGGATATGTGGTGCTCCTCTCGCTTGGTATTCTTTTCTCCAAGGGGAGGAATAGTTTTATTACAAATAAAGTGTAGCATAACAATGAAGCGATGATGGAAATATCTTGAAACATTAACAGGATCTAGAGAGCAAAGTTTTCCAGGTGTAAGTATATCTATGTTTGTTTTGTTTTTGTTTGATATGCGTAGGAAATCATGTAAATGTTCCCATGCATATTCTGCACAACTTATTGTAACAAACCAAGTAGGTGGGACAAGGTTTCTTATCATACAACGTACATCTCTTCTTTAGTACCACGCATGTTTGCTAACAGATTTGTAATGCTTGATTGTAGAACCTCATCTTTTTCTTGCAGTTTTTGTATTAATTGCGTAGCTGACGGGTTCCTGATTTCAATGTGTGTGTAACTCTGTAGCATAGAGTTGGTAGTTCACTTTCAATGAGTAGGTGGAATATGTTTTCCACATTTTGCTAAATCTGGGATCTTCAGAATACATTCGTAACAAGCGGTATTCTGATGCTGTTATCTGAGTGGGTCTATCATTGTCCCTTCCTCCTTTCCCAGTAGGAAAGAGTAGAGGAAACACATGTGCTTCTATACTTTTTTCCCATATGCTGATTGGTGATCCTTTGGTTTGTCGCATTTGGTATATTTCCAGTGCATCATCAATGGTGTCTTTAGAGTATAATGGATGAATTGTATAATGGTCTAAAATATTTGCTAGTGTAGCAGGATCTAGAAGTTCAAATTGACCAGTTTCTGGTGACTCTTGAAATATTTCAGTGGTTTCCCTCAGGTTTTCTTCAATATTAATTCCTTTGTAGTATTCATTATTTTCTTTTAGATATTGCAAGGCTTGTCTATCTTTATGTAAGTCTACGATTTGTTGCCAATTTGTTTTTGTCTTTTGTAGGTACACCATTTACTAAGACAATTAAAGATGGATCTATTGGACATTGCACTCCCAGAGTGTGTACATTTTCTTTCAGATCGAATGGTAAATAAACTACTTTGCCACAAATGCCTTTCACTTATTCAGAGGGAGGTAATTTTGCTGTTTTTGGTTGAAGGCGTATTATTGCTTGAAATGGATGCACTGTTTGAATTATAATGCTGTCATATAAATTGAGTGTTTCAAGGGTTTTTGGTAGTGGGAATAATTCCAAGTTATTTTTGATAGCACGTGAAGGAGTTTGGTTGTTGTCAAGTTTTGCAGTGCAGTAACTGCAAAGTATTAAGGGGTCATTTATTTTGAATTTGTTTTCTGCTATAAGGTAGAGAGCTAATTCAAACTATTTGGAATCTTGTCTTCTATTTTGTATGTTATGTCTACAGTTTTTGTGCTACTTTTATAAAAAGTTCTGCGGCAACACACACACACACGGTTTGCTAGATTCTCTCTGGATATGCTCTATTTTTTCGAGTAGGTCTTTGGCTGTACCATGTAGAAGATTGTTATTTAAATGGCCTAATGCTAAATCTGGACTTTTAGCATAGTACAGTTTATAGACTAGATTTCTTATAGTTGAATGATGTATTGATATCATTTTGATATGATGGAAGGTGCTTTTGCAATTAGGTCCTGCAATGCAGCTTAATGAATGTCCTTGTAATCCGGTGTATTTGCGCACTGGACTGGTATTTTGTAGTAGTTTCATTTTGAATTTGTCTTTGCCTTTCACATACTGATTGAGGAACTGGCGTAAAGATTTGAAAGATTTTTTGTCAATGTAACATATTGACGTGCACGGCCATTTGTACACTGGACCTTTTGGTTCAGTCGGATGGAGAGGTGATACTGAGTTTTCTGGGGATATTTTTGTAAGCAGCATTTCTTGTTCCATTATGGTATAATTAAGTTGTTCATACCCTCTTCCACTGCTGTGTATGGCAATTGTGTTTGTTTGTGTTTTTTTGTATGCTTCTTCATTGAAATATGGTTCTGTGCTCGTGGTGTGTGTCCATTCACCTCCACAGATATTTAAGAAGTTATTTTTGTTCACATTCCATTTATTGAGAAGTCTTTTTTGTAGTTTAGTAGTTAGTTTTGTTTGTGGTTTCATTCTGTTTAACACTAAAATAAATAACTTCCTTTTGAGAAGGATTGCACTGTCTTTGAGAGCTTCTAAGATTAATTTTCTATGGTAGGTTTTTAGGGTTGTCCATGATTCCTCTCCTGTTTTTATAAAATTCTGAAGGACTCTGTGGCATAACACTTTTTTTTAAAATACTTTTTTTGGTATGGTTACTTGCCACTATATCAAGATTTGTAGGAGCAGTGTTAGCAGTAGTGGTAGCTGAATTCTTGTTAATCACTTTCTGTTTCGTTTTACATTTCGTTTTACATTTTGAAAGAAGAGTCAAAGTTTTCGTACTGGAAGCTTGTTTTGCTTCGCTTTATTTTGGACACTTTTATTTTCATTTGCTCTACTTCTGTGTTGCTTCTATGGACTTGTTTTTTTGGTAGGCATTCTTTGGGGTCTGTTGGAAAAAAAGAAGGTATGGGTTGGCCTGTTCTGCAACCCCACAGCCTGTTTGAGTAACAGTTAGAACATTATGGTAGTATTGTACTTACTTTTTTTGTTTGGAATGAGCAGGTTTCTTCTGAGTTGTTGTTTGTACTTCAGATGTTGCTGCTTTTCAGGAGAGTTGTCTTCACTGCAATTGTACAAGAAAAACGTTAGTAATTTTGTGTGTTTATAGCACTGTTGTTAATTTAGACGTTGATTTTTATGTTTTTGAGGTAGTATAGTTATTTGATAACTGATCATAGTGTGTGAATGCAGTTTCCTTTGACTATGTGCGGCCTTTATGTTTTACTTACAATCTGTTAGTTCAACATGCTTTACAAATTAGTATAATACTAAGCGTATGAAACTCACTTGGTTTCTTAAGGCTGTGTTATTGGATGTTAGGAGATAGAAGAAATAATCATATACTTATTTTGCTATTTTTATAGGGTAAATGGCAGAAACTGTATAGAAAAGCTTGGAATGTATGCATTTGGGAAGGTGTGGGCAATAAAGCAGAAGGATGTGATGCACAGGCAGTGGTGTTATTTCAGCTGGAGCTTTTCAATGATAGTGTCTATCTGTGTGAGTGTATAAATATGCATGAACTTATCCTGGCTGTGTGTAATTTTATAACATACTATTAAGTGTTTTACTACAATTATACTGTCATTTCTCCCATCTTTTAATATTATAATTCTTTAGATAGCAGTGTGTGTAAAAAAATAATTTAGATAGCAGACAGGTTTGGAAGTGACAGTTGATTATAGCAGATGGGAAAAATAACAGTAAGTTCATTTTCTAGGTTATACAGGTTAAGTTGCAGTTACTCTGTTTATATGTATTTATAAGAGTTGTACATATACTGTGCATAAATATGCATACCTGTAGTTTGCATTCATGCATGTGGATATGCATGCAACTGCAAGTAGAAATGTTTGAGACTTGTACAGTAGTTTTTGTAGTAGGTGCTTTCCAGTGATATGAGACTTGTACTCAGAGTGATCAACAGTACATTTGAAGTGCTGAACTATGATGATGGAGTTAGACGTAGAGGTCGTGGATGTGATTGATGGATTGTTGGGTGACTGCTTAGCTGTATCCAATGGTGGAATGGTACAGAGAGTGAGGTGGAAATGGTAAAGGGCTGTCCAAGAGTTACGTGCTCTGTGGACACCGCGGCTGTCCGTGTGCCACATCCGGGAATTTCCAGCAAATCCCGCATGGAAAGGGGACTGTAGGGACTAGCCAATCAGGTGTTGAGGTTGTGGATTTGTGTTGAAAGAGGCTGTGAGTCGTGAAGATGGCAGAGGTGGAGAAAGTCAGTGTGTTGGTGGTTGGAGATATGTTTGTGCATGGTGTACAGCAGTATGCTCAATGCAGGTATATGGCAAACAATTTTGATGTTAAAGGAGTGGAGGTGGTGTGGAGCACTGTGCCTGATTCCAGTGTACAAGGAATTGTACAAGTTTGTGAAGATATGGGCAGGATGAACAGTCCGCATGTGGTAGTTTTGCACTGTGGTGCTTTGCATTTGGGCTATGTCAGTGCCCCTGCTTTGTTGGCAGATTTGGAACACTTGGTTCAAGCAGTAATGAAAGTCCTTCGAAATGCCAAAGTTTTTTTTCTGGGCAATATGGGACAATATAGGGCAATAGTTCTGTTTTTTGTCCTCAGCAAAACATTGCTAGGTGTGCAATCAACTGAGGCATGATTGCTTTCATGCTTAGAGCTGGTATGTTCTTCTGTAATAATAAGAATATTGATTCTAGTAACGCTGTTTATTTTAAAGAAGATGGCATTTCTTTATCTTTTATGGGAAATGCCATGCTGTTTGGAATGTAAGGTTTGCTTTGGAGAAGCTTATGTGAAGATTTTAGGAGTAAATTAAGAAACAAAAAACTAAAAAACTACAAAATGACAGGTGTCTGTCAAGCATCTGCAAAAAAAACAGAGCCAACCTCAAAGGGGAAATGGGGCACACTATTTAAATTTAAATTGATTACACTCAGATTTTTCGATATGTCTGCAGACATGGAGGTTGTCCGCGGACAGCGCGTATTACATACAGGGATTTTGGGGAAGAGAGGCATGCAAATGACAAAGAGTAGAGCAAGGGATTGGTCAATAAAGATTACCGGGTGTGTTGTGTAAGGAGAGAGGTTGTCAGAAAGTATTTTTCCTGAGAGAAGAACAGATAGCTATGGCTGTGTGTTTTAGAAAACAGATTATCTGGATTTTGGGAGACTCATGAATACATTGGTTGGAGGTGCATGCAGAACACTGATGAGTAGCTGCAGATCTTGGATTCCCTCATGTGGAAGTGCACAGGCATGGAGTGCATGGAATGAAGTGCCTGGACTTGGTACCTCTCTGTGCTACTTTGGAGACACAGCATCATCCAGACATAATTATAATTCATTGTGGAGGGAAAAGTTTATGACATGTGTTTGGAATTTCTTTGCAATTGCAAAGAAAGAAGGACTTGGGAATGTCATGGACATGTTTCCAAATTCCCAAGTAATTGTTTCTCATATTGTGCAGAGACAAATGTGGCTGCATTCTTCTTCATTTGGTCCACAAATGGAGAAAGCGATGCACAATGTCAATAAGGCTGTTTGTGCTTTTTTAAGAGATGTTGGCATATCCTCTTTTCAAACTGAAAATATTATGTTTCGTAGCACATACATTTTCCACAGAGATGGAGTCCATCTTACTTATGCTGGCAATCAGATGTTCTGAGAAATGTACAAAATGCATTGCAACCTTTTTTGGAATTACAGCCATCCATTTTGCAGTAGGTGTTGATCAATTGAAGTTTTTCAAACACATAAAAACACCACCAAAAGGCTCTTTTCAGATCCACCACTTCCTCCCATAGAAAAGTGCAATGGTTATGATAGGACAGCACCCCAAAAAGTAAATGGCTGTGAACTGTCCGCGGACTTCTAAAAAATGCACAGGACCCTGCACTATTTATTTGTCACTTCTAATTTTAAACTGTGAAAGGCGGCTCTGAAAAGAGCCTTTTTTTTTGTTTTTGTTGTTTTATATTTTTTTGTTTTTTACATACGACACACAAGGAAGGGGGGGAAAGCAGGGTAAGGAAGGGACACCAACCACGGGGATAGGAAAGGGCAGGTGGAGAGAGGAAGATGTAGGGTGGGCCTTATTCAGGTAGTGGGCAGACCTTCTTGTGATCCTTGACTGCAGTCTCAAAAGCACTCCGAAGATTCTCCCCCTTGCAGAGTACTGCGTTGCAGTACATACACAATATTGTGACCCTCAAAAGGTAAGGGTCAACAGCATCATCAATGGCCTGTGAACCAGCTGGAGGGATGCGCTGTCCCACAGGAGTGTCTCTTGTTGTGACAGGAGCAGAAATGGAGGATGTTGTAGAGGAACTCAACCTACTACATTTATCACAAGGTGCAACCTTGCAAATAGCCCATCAGTGGTATTACTTTAGGTGTCGTTTCATGGATGTTGTACCAAAGCTGAACGAACCAGGCCTCCCACGACTCAGCACCACATGGCACTGATTGCAGGTGACCTTATTCGCACGTGCTTTTGGCACTCCACCAAGAGTGGTAAACAACTGCCACACCCAAGATTCATGGCAAGTGCTGGTAGTAGGGACTTCCGCTACCTCATCCTCTTCATCCTCTTCATCCTCCTCCTCTACATCCTCACTTCTGTTCCCCTCTGCAGGCCCTTGGGGAGGTGGTGGTGGTGTAAGGGGTGGGGTGGTGCTGAGGCTGGAGTAGCACCAGTCGGAGCGCAGCAACCATGGATGCCATCAGGTTAGATGATGGAAAAGCAGCAAGAGCAGCAAGAGCAACAAAAGCCGAAAAAGCAAGTCAATCTGCAGTAGTAGAAAGACAGAATGAGGGTGAGCTCTGGGGTGTGGCCTTTTATAAGGGTGCAGGTGCACGCTCTGCGGACAGATCGAACACCCCAAAAAGGCTCAAAAAGTTCCAAAAAGTATGTAGAACGCCAGGGACATTGTCTGGGACATGTGCAATGGTGAACTCTTACTGTAAAATACTTTGGATTGTCCAAAAAATGCTTTTAAAATGTTTGCATGCACGCAGGTGTTCTACGGACAGCGTTTGAGTCCTCAAACTCATTAAAAGTGCAAGACACATGTGACAGACAGTTACGGACAGGCTCAATGTTCGTAGGACCTATGGTTGTGGTGCGCATCTGCGTAGATGTTCTACAGACAGTATGGACACTTCAATTATAATTATGAACAGTATGAACAGGTATTGTGTCCTTAGGACACCTCCATTTTGGTAAAATATGGACATCCCGGACATCGAGTGTGTTCTATGGACAGTTCCATCTTGACTGCGGACAGTACGTAAAGGTATAGTGCTCTTAGGACACCTCTATTTTGGTTAATTGCGGACATTCTGGACACCTAGTGTGTTCTAAGAACAGTTCAATTTTGCTTGCGGACAGTACGGACAGGTATAGTGTCCTTAGGACACCTCCATTTTGGTTAATTGCGTACATTCCAGACAACGAGTGTGTTCTAAGAACAGTTCGATTTTGCTTGAGGACAGTAAGGACAGGTATAGTGTCCTTAGGACACCTCCATTTTGGTTAATTGTGGACATTCCGGACACCCGTGCTGTCCGCGTACACCCCAACTGCCTTTTAAAAAAAATAAGGCACAAAGGACTGAATTAAAACACACATAATATTTTTTTAAATTATATACAAATATAAAATGTATGAAAGAGACGGGGAAGCAGAAACTGACACAAATACAGGGTAATTAGGGGTATGGAGAGGATGGATGGGAGGTGATGAAGGGATGGAAGTCTCATCATAACATTTTTCTAGGTACTGAGGGTTTGGGGATAGTTGACTGGGACATGGAGAGGGGGAACAGGTACATGTGGGACAATGATATTTAATGTTTTCTTTTATGTGGTCCTCCACCAAATGTTTTAAAAGATTGAAATTTTCCATAAGCATATCCATTTTTTGTTCCATGCGCTGCAGATCATTTTCAAATGTTTCTTTTGCTATATTATTTTCACTGTTTGTATGTTCTGTTAAAAAAATGTGTTAAGTACACATAAAGTAATGATTAATAATTTGCTTATATAGAGAAGTGTCTACCATTAGTATCACTGTCTTCACTCATTTCATCAAATGGGAAATTTTCTTCAAGCCATTCCAAAGTACTGGACATTTCTGTGTAAAAAGAAATATATCACTTTTAGTGTACCTAATACAGAAAGTTATACAAAATATATAAGAAAAATGAAGTTTACTTACTAGTATCTTGTAAGTTTTGTTATTAGTGTTGTGTAGGTCTGCTGTTGCTTCTTGCTGTACAGTTTCTGTGAGGTAATTATGTTGGAGGCATATCTTTTTTGTTTTGGTATATTCCATTTTAGTACATATTCTATTTAAATGGACGGTTGATGTGTTACATATTTAGGTTCCACTTCTTATTTATTATTACATATAATGTGCTCATATGCTGCTTTTTGAACTTGTTCAGTGTTTATATGGCATGATAGAACAATCTAAGATACCCCCTGAGTTTTTGGGTAGTGTTGATGTTGTCCGCGGACATATGCACAGTCCGCGGACATCAAAATTACTAGCAGGGGGTTCAGTATATTCTATGTTACATGTATATAAAGAAAGGGAATCCTAGTAAACATCTATCATTTCACACTATGTATATGTATATTCAGTAAAAAAAATGTTGTTAAAGGGATGGTATGGTTAAGTTGCGCTACTAATAATCTATGGAATTCAGTAAAACAACTTTGTTAAAGGGACGTTATGGTTCCAAGTAAAACCAAAAAAAACCTGAAATTCGCTAGTTATGGTAAGCTAAGCAATCATACCTCGCGCCACCACTGTGTATTGCTAAGACTAACACCCAGGACATCAAAGATGACATCACAAAGGTCATTGATGACATCACTGATGACATCACATGTGCATTTACTTTTCATGAAAAGCTGTACAAGGGATTCTTATTATAATGTTGACAAAAAAGTGTCAAGGATCATTGGAATAGATGTCATGAGATATGTAGTGCATTAAGCAATGCATTGATATAAATAGCATTCTATTATGAAGTTCTTTACAGCATAGTAAGCTACTCATGTATAAACATAAGCATTGCGTTCAGCATACATGATGGAAGTGCAATATTCATAATCTTCCCATGTTGAATAGTGAAATGATACATTCTTTCTAATTAAAGTTTTGTGCACTGTGCAACATGTAATAAGTAGCTAATAAAACCCACTTACTAAATCATTTAATTATTAAATACAAAACACAAAAACATAACAACACATACAGATATGAGTATAAACAGAGAAAGTGAAATACGTAAAAAGCAGCAGTAGAACCAGAAAGTGTTCATAACCTAACTGATTATATTTATGCACAGAAATGATTGTTCTGCTTCAAACCTACTACTGCCCTATGTTAACTATCACATGATGTGACTGCACACTAAACAAAGTAATGCAAATACAAATATGAGTATATCCAGAGAAAGTATAGTAATAAAAAAACAGCAGAACAATAAGAAAGTGTTGATAACCTTACTGATTGTCTTCATACACAGAAAGCATTGCTATCTTTTAAGTGTGTATTCTCCCTATGTATATGTTTCATATGCTGTGAGTGAACCCCAAATGAATTACTGTAAGAACATATTTGAAGTATAAGTCTACAAATATAGTACTTTTTCATTTTTTTGTTCCTAAGTATTACTGGCCAAGATATATCACTAAAAGAAAAAAGAGGGAGCCAGAAATGTGATTTCATCAGTGATGTCATCAATGACATTTGTGATGTCATCTTTTATGTCCTGAGTGTTAGTCTTATCAATGCACGTGGTGGCGTGAATAATGGTTGCTTAGCTTACCATAACTAGCAAATTACAGCGGTTTTTCGGTTTTACTTGGAACCATAACGTCCCTTTAACAAAGTTTTTTCACTGAATTTCATAGGTTTTTAGTAGTGCAACTTAACCATAATATCCATTTAACAACGTTTTTTCACTGAAGTTCATAGGTTTTTAGTAGTGCAACTTAACCATAATATCCATTTAACAAAGTTTTTTTTTACTGACTATATATAAATATATATGTTGGATGTTTATTTCTTCTAGTGCCAATACTTGTCAGTGCCATAAGAGAAACTCCAATTGAATGTTTATTTTAAACATTTCCCTGATTAAAATAAACACTTGTAGTTGATGTTGGAGAAAATGAAATGCAAATAATCTGCCATTCAACAAAGTACATTATTTATTGATGTTAGAAATGTAGTTATGCAAAGACACAAAGTATTTTTTTCTTTAGACAAACTGCCTTTCAATTGTATGACATTGGTGTTGACTTCCCAAGCATACAGTCTGGCAACCGTCTTTGGATTTGAGTAACGATTTTAATAAAAAGAATATTAAGCCCAAGTACAGCCTGTTTCTTGACCAAGGATTCTGGAGTGAGACTATGTAGGGATTGTTAGATCAGGGGATTCTACCTTAGTAGAATTCAAAATGCATCAATAAATCATTCTACAAACGTCAGTGGCTGTTTAAATCTCAACCTCTTATTCTCTCAACATATTAGTTCCATCATAAAGATTGAGAACGCTACCTGATAATGCTCAGAGGTGACCTCTCTAAAAGCCTAGATAACTGATAATTCTTCAGTTGGGCTGTTTCATCTCACTTTGCAGAAGAGCCTCCACAAAGGAACGCATAAATGTCTAGACAATTCAGAATCAGGTAAGCAGCTCTGCTTGAACCTAAACAAATGGAATCACGTTTGCCTTGAAATACTGCCACTGGCTACCAATGAGACATTTATTATTTATTATTCACAATGTATGATTCTTTTGAGGGCAAGATTACTGGGTGCTTACAGAAGTTATCCCCATGCTAAATTCCCATGATACACCTTAGGTTAGGCAAAACCAGAACTATATGTCAAACCAGACTTAAGTGGATAAAGCAAAAGGTGAAAATAATCCAGGGATATTTTGCCCATCCTGGAAGCACAGTGCAGCCAGACCTTTCAGCCCATCACAACCTTCATATAATCAAGAAGGTATTAGCAATCTTCTCCTTTCAATGAAGCTCTCTCTTGGTTTTAAGTGTTTAAATAGTAATACTGGTGAAGGTTGTAGTTTGGTCGACTCATTTTGGTCGACCTTTTCATTTCTTTTACTGAGGTCCCCCCATGAACTCCTTTCCCCAAACCCCCAACTTTCCAGGCACCTACCCAACAATATAGATGTAGAGCATATGGATCCTACCTTTAGCTGCTGAAGAATCATCCTATGCATGTTTTCAAATTAGAAATTTGCAGGACTAATGTCCTGGAGCTCGTTATGAGTGCATAGGCTTATTAAACATGGCCATAGCTCCTGCAAGCTTACAGAAAGAGATTCATAGTTTAAATGTTTCTGAAGAAGCTGGACATTGATAGTAATATGCCACGGGATTTCTCTCTATCTTAAGGCTCTCTTTTCTGAGCCGAGCTGTTGGAGAAACACCATCAGACCTCAGAAGCCTATGCACTTTTATCAATTTCAAGTGTGCATCTACCTCACGGTAAAGGCAGAATAATGGGGGATGAAATTAGGAGGATGGCTGATGATGTTGGTGCCCTGGCCCTACTAAATATCAGTCGCTTTTGAGATCCTCCTGGATTGCATCCATTAGGATAATTTTGAAATTGAAGCTCTGAAATGGATCACCTAATTTCTAACAGAAATGCCACTATGGGGGGCATTTTCTTAAAAGTGCAACTTGAATGCAGAGTACTAACAACATTAGCACTTATATGCTGTTGGATCACCTGTGTTCTGTTCCCTGCATGCAATTTTCAAATTTCAGAAAACAGTGCAAACGGAAAGAGTAAATACAGGTGAAATTACCTTTACACTGTTAGAAATAACAGTTTGCAGACTGTTTTTACAACTGACTTTTACGGAATCCACCTGCTTTTAGTGGGTGCTAAAAACGGGTATTCCAGAGGAATCCATTCTTTTAATGCCGCCTTGAAACACTCAAGCAGGTGTAAAAGCATGTCCCCTTTTAAGTCGCATGAGAAATGTTAGTTGCATTTCATGCACATTCTCTGACTTTAAATGGCAGCTCTAAAAACATCTGAAGATCCAAAGGTTGCAGACCTGTGACATAGAATTTAAAAGAACGGAGTAAATGGCTAACACCACGTATTTACTTCTAGCTTTTCACTAAGGGGCTTGTAAATGACCCCAATCTATGTCTTCCACTCTTTGAGACTTCATTCTGCAAGACACATTTCTTGAGGTGTGTCAAAAGTCTTATTCCTTTGTCGCTGATCTGTTTAAAATGGTTACCTGCCCCTGTGCAAAAATACATCTCAGTTTAGATGGGTGCATGGATGTCACTGTTGAATGTTTCAATGCCTGCCTGGAAACTGTGTTGTTATATGTGAACTGTTTTGGACCAAAGCACAGTATTACAAAGTTGGAACTCTTGTTCATTTTTACTGACAATACCCTAAACAGGTCGTGCTGGCTGCATTTTCTAAGCCCCTTTTCACTGCTTTGACTGAAATAGGGAATCTGGGATTTCAAGTAAAATCTAAACTGAACTGCTGGAATTTGCTTTTTCTGCTGTTTCTCAGGTGGATTCTCAATTGGTTGTTGTTCCCTCATAAAGCACAGTGGAGCATGCTCTTGCATGCTCCAGTGTAGAGTTCAATAACATTATTTATCTCACACACCAAGGGCCCGATTCATGGAAAAAAGCGCATTAATCCTGCAAGGGCTGCGTGCCGAGAATGACCCTGCGTGAGCCTGCGCGCATAAGTAAATATGAGCACTCCATGTATTCATGGATCCAAATGTGCATTTCTAGCAGACACGCAAAGGGAGTCAAGCTGCATGAGAAACAAGGACAACACACCCCACGCAAACCAAAAACATAGCCGAAGACCAATCTTTCCGCAAAGGTCTTTGTCCACCTCTGACTCAACATCCAGCAACGCAGCTACTCTTGGCGAGGTTCCACGTAAGTAACGGCTGCCCCCAGAAACTCTGCGCAAAGCTCCATGTAACTAATGGCTGCACCCCAGCTGTTCTGTGCAAGGTCCCATGTAAGTAACGGCTGCACTCCAGCTATTCTGCGTGAGGTCCCACGTAAGCAACGGCTGCACTCTAGCTACTCTGATCGAGGTGCGATGTAAGTAACGGCTGCACGCCAGCTACTCTGCGTGAGGTCCCACATAACAGCTGCACCCCAGCTACTCTGCGCAAGGTTCCACATGATTAACAGCTGTACTGCAGCAACTCTGCGTGAGGTCCCACATAAGTAATGGCTGCACACAAGCAATTGCCTGAAACTGCTGTAGTTTAATGACCTAGGAGGACACTAGTCCAAGACATCACTGACAGGACAGAGTCAAATGTAATGTCAGAGCAAAGTAGCAAACAATCACTGAATCAAGGAACTGAGGTCGGAAAGAACATCATTCAAGGCCCCTACAACTAAGATAATTTGAACAGGCATGTTTTGGGGTCATGCAAAGGAAGTCTGAGAGTGTGTGCACCGAGCAGATCGATGATGTGTACAGCCACATATAACCAAACTCACATGTGATGAAGAAGCATTACAGTAGCAGATGTGCTATATGACATGAGAGCACACACTGTATGACAACTGATGTGTGTTGGAGGGTGTCCATGCATTGTGAGTCACGCCCCCTGCATAATTGATGAACGTATACCACACCTCCAGAGTTTGGCCCCCAACCCACATGAGAGTCATACAACAAATGATTAGCAAAATCAAAGTAAACCACATGCAGCACATAAACAAAGAGACAACTGTCTGATGAATAACGAGAAACTGTATTAACAATATTTACACTATCAAAAAATACTATGTGGAAAGGGGGAAATGTCCAAGGGAAAAATGAACAAAAAAACAAAAACATGCAATTAACTATTTACATAGGCAGCAGGCTCTATACTCTGCTATGATGTCCTTCAGGGAAGAGCCGCATTCTTCTTTCTCCACTTGGAGGCCGGCCATTGTTTGGTCCTGGATGGCTTGCTGCCTGTCCCTCATCCTCCTCTACTCCTCCCCCGCATCTCTGCAAGCCTCCTCCAGGATGTCAATCCGCCTCTGTATTTTTAGCATTTTTTCCATCTGTGTCCTCCACCACCTCTTTCCTGGCCCTGGCAACCTGTGCTATCCTAGCCCACTGCCTCTCTACCATCAGCTGCATCCTCAACTCCATTCTGATGCACACCAATTGCCAAAAGTGGCGGTGCTCCTCCTTAAAGGTTTACAAACCTTGCTGTGTTGCCTGCCTCCCTGATGTTGTAGGGCGCGGTGCAATTGCCTCTGGACACTCCTATAGTGCTTCTGCCTGGCCAAGCGTACCCTGTAAATACACCCCCGCCATCTGCATGTTACACGGTGGGGGGTACAGTTCCAGAATTGTCCAGATGTGCTAGCTGCTCCACAGATGCCTGTTCCAGTGTAGGTGCTTTGGCAGGCACAGCGACCACCTCTGCTGAACTTTGCGGGACTTCCACCTTAGACAGGGACGTGCTGACCACCAGACTGGGCAGTGTGGGTGGGACAGGAGTAGAGGAGGCTGGTGATGGTAACTGGCAGGGAAGGACCCCCGGAGGACGACTGGGGCAAAGAGTAGGCAGTGAAGGAGGGGGCAGGTGAATACACCAGTACACAGAGACCACCCGAGAGCAGCACATGTGCCAGCTGGCTCAGGGAGACAGACATTGATTTGTGATGATCTAAGAGCAGTTCACAAATCTCTCTCACATCATCACAAATCGAGCCTGTCAACCTTGCAATCCCAGCCAGCAGGGCATGCAGTAGCTCAGGAGTGGTCTTGGTGGCCCCAAAAGGGGGCACGCACTGGGAGTAGACAGGAAGTTGGTCAGCTCCCACACAGTGCACTGCACATCCTTATGTCCCTGTCCCAGGGGTGCAGCCTGAACATCCTCCTGGATGCCCCCACTCGACTTTGTGCGCTGGCCTTCATCTACCTCCTCCTCCACCGCCACCTCCATCTCCCTGGAGGACTCCAGAGAGCCTTCCTCCGTAGATTGCCCCTCTGTCTCTACACCCTAGCACGCAGCCACTGAGGAGTCCCCCTCCACAACAACCTCCTGGGATGTACCCCCAGCAGTTCCGCCCGATGGAACTTGCGCTCTCCCAGCCAACTCACCCTTGGAAGATGTGGCTGGGGTGTGCACATTTGTCTGGTGGATTTGTCCCTGCATTTGGGCTCCACAACCATGCCTCCCCCTCTTCACGGGCTGCAGCAACTGTTGAAAATATGAAAAAAAACATTGACATCAGTAATCGTCATCAATGGATGTCTGCCATACACAAAATAAACATGAGAAATCCTGCATCATGTTTCAACCATGAACTGACAAACACACAATGCACACACACATGTATGTGCCCTGGCAAACTGCATTGAAAATGTTGCATGTGTGTAGTGTGAGGCCTCAATCACAGTCATGACCCATGCACATGTGAACAAAGCACATTGTACAGTGCCCAACAACGCATCACCTAAAACAGGCAATGCCACCATACCAATGCCCAACCAACACAAGAACGACATGCAGCCATGGTTATGGGGACAGCACCAGGCCACATGCCCATACAAATGTCAACAATGTCCACATGCGACAGCATGACCTGCAAGCAAGCGACATGTACCGTCACCCATATCTGTAAAAAAATGCACATGTCAGTTTGCCAACCATAAAAATATTGTATGCACACACATACACTTGTGATACAAATCCAGTGGAATGATAGGTCACATCCCACTCCTGAAGGCGTCAATGCATGAACATCACACATGCAGGCATCAATGCACATGTGTCTCTATCATCAGATGTGCCTTCATGGATACACTGTCAGGTGTGCCACATATGGACACAGACATCATGCACATCAATCACATACCCATAACACAGCATGTTCACATCTGTCATGTCCAAGCACTTGTTCCATGCTCACACATTGCATAAGCTCAACAACAAGCACACAATCTGCCAATCCTCACGCAAATGCCAGTATACAATGTCTGACGCCACAAATGGCTTTCATGGGCATGAATCAGCAATCAGCTGCATCTCACAACACACACAAGCCACAAACAGGATTTGGCATCTGCAAACATGCATGCCACACATTTTCGGTAGTGCATTGTCCCACATGGGTACTCATCAGCGGCATCCAGGTGACTTCTTCAGATCAAGAACTGGCAGTGGAGGTCTGGATAGAACTTCTCAATTGCCCTCAGATGTATCTGGGGGTGAACCGGTGGCAGCCAGCATGGTACACATCCACGGTGGGTTCCGTGTCGACTTTGGTAGGTCATCCCAATGTTTCTGGACCATGCTCCTGGGCAGACTGCCAACCCCTCCGCGTTGATGTCAGCTGTGATGTCGTCCCATAACCTTAGCCTTGCCTTAGTGCCCTGCTGCTTAGCTGGGTTGAAGTGGGCATCATAGGTGCCCAGTAACTGATCAACCAGGATGCCAACTTCGGTGTTGGTGAAGTTGGCCAACCTCTGCCTCAACCTGGGAGTGCTGCCCTCCTGAGATGGCATGGATGGGGCAGACATGGCACACACGAGACAGGTATGGGCTTCCTGGGTTCTGGGTAGGTACTGTGGAGCTTTGGTGGTGTTGGCAGAGGTGGAAGTCCCTGCAAGTACTGAGGAGGTGGTCACAGGGCCAACACAGCTGTCCAGGCAAAAGTGGGGCAGCTGGAACACCAAGACAGTGCTGGTTGCAGGCAGGCAATCACTCTCGATCAGGCAGCAGTCTAACCATTGTGACGCCTCTTACCCTCCCACACTTTGTCCCCACTCCATGGGGCCACTCTCCACACCCTCTTGTGGCTCAGTGGACCTTGTTTACATCATCCAATCTGATCTCCCTCTCTCTGCAGTTCACGGACCTTGACTGCAAGGCCCACTTTCAGCTGTACTTACTCATGGGCTTTTTCCCTTTCTCCACCTTCCTGCAGGTCCTCATTGTATCCAGTACCCTGTCCCAGACTTGGTTAGTGTGTCATCTGTTGACTGTGGTGTTGTCTGTGGATATGGATGACTGGCTGTTTACATGTGATTTCATTCAACATTCAAATGTCACATGTGCATTACTTTTCCCCTAGTATGTATTAAGACTCGACAGTTGCATGGCCCCTCATTGTGCATTTACGCCACTGTTGAATGTCAATCGGTCCACTGCTGGCATGGACATGATGGGTAGGTGGGAGGGGTTCACTTGTCAGCAAATGTCATGTATCTGTTGCTTACTGAATGTCACAACCTTGGTCTTGCGCGGAGGTAGCACGTACACCTACCTCCCCGTTGGGTCTTGGGACCTGGAGTGTTAACAACACAGGCTTCCTTGACCCTTCGGGGAAAGAGGGTTATGGTCCGCTGGTTGGATAGGAAGGGGTGGTTAGGAAAACCAGGTAAAAGGGGAGGAAAGGGAAATGGGAGGGTTAGGGAAGGTTTGAGAGGATTCGATGTGATGCCCCTCCTGGGGTTTCGTAAAACTGCTGAATCTCCTCCCATTCACTCCTTCACTAACATACATATGCTTAGTTATGAATCTGGATGATACTTCAGCTTGAACCCCACAGTAGAACACAATTGAACCTCAATGACTTTACTACTGTCTTAGTCTTTCCTTAGTGATTGGGCTTAATGAGCATTACTAACATACCCACTGGTCATCCTTCATCAAACATGAACATAGGAACACATACATATGTAAAACAACACTGGTTTAAACAAAAGTAAAGCACTTAGTTTCGGTTGTGCAGCAGGTGACTCGGGGTTAATTCACCAATGTTCTAGTCGTGCTGTGCGAACAACGGAACTCTGCTACAAAGGATCAAAAAACAGGAATGAGCTTACATCAAGGAATCAGGGTTAATTGCCTCAAATATCACAACTTATGCCGCCGGAACCCAGCTTTCACATAAGTAACTCTAAAATGTTAGAAATAGCAAGGGTTAGCAATGCCAGAGTTCCGGCTCGTAAGATTAGCATAAAGAACAGTGCCGGTGCTCCGGCTCGTAAGATTAGCAAGGTTAGCAGTACCGGTGTTCCGGCTCATAAGATTAGCAAGGTTAGCAGTGCCGGTGTTCCGGCTCGTAGGATTAGTAAGGGTTAACAATGCCGCTGCCCCGACTCCGTTAGCTTTCACTGCAGGGTGCGGAGCTGCGCGGCTTCAAATGTAAACAATGCCGGGCTCCGAACCACGTTATCAAGGAATATGATTCCTCCTAGAGCGCTCGGCACACTACGAGTTTTCGAGCTGACAGTGAGCAACAAAGGAAAGATGCACTTATCTGGAGGGGTGAGCAGGGCCTGCAGAAGTCGCAAGCGGGGTGTGGCCCCGCTGATGGCTGCCTGCAGGAGCCCGCTGGGACACGTCTTCTCTCCTCAAGATCCTGTAGCGCAAGCAGCGTTCCACGTGTTCACGCTGCGCATGCGCGTTCAGCCGGGCGTTGTCCTGTAGCTTCCTAGAGGCTCTTGGGCACGCGGGGCTGCTGGGAATTGAAGTCCTGTTGCTTCTTCTCTTGGTTTTGAGGGCTAGAAGGCTTGTTTGCCACAGTCTAGCTTTCTGCCTACATTGGACACAAAGCAAAGTCCTGAAGTAAAGAGGTTTTAACCTCTGTGTAACATTATTCATGTGTTTTCCAATGCCTGCAGTTCTTTGGCACTGCATGATTCCTCCTACCACCTGAGAAGTCCTGACACTGAACCAGGTGTGTGAATGCACAATGTCTGATGGGTGCGTGTACTACCATTTTTTGTTAGAGTGAACTTTGAAGCACATGTGCATTATTGTCTCATTGAACATGGCTCAATATGTCTTTCTCTGTCCATGTGCAGGTGAGGATGCACCAGATGCAGATAAGGAGGAGGAGGAGGAAGAGTTAGTGGTGCATCAGACCACCAGTGGAGGACGTGGTGTGGTACGCCATGAGAACCCACTGGTGCGCCAGACCACCCTCAGGCGTGCTGCAGACTCTTCAGACTCTTCAAACTCACCTTGTTTGGATTCGGAACCTGATGTGTATACCTCAAAGAGGTTGAAGGTGAGTGGCCCATTAGGCGGATCAGATGGGGCCTGTGAGTCTGCAACGATGCAGCTGGCTTTACAAGGCCAGTCACTGGTTGTCCCCCATCTGCTGTGGTTACGGCTGCAAGGGCCACCATCCCATGATTTGGGTTTCAGGTCCCGGGGCTGATGTCCAAGGGAGTGTTGCAGACCTGCAGCCAATGACAGGCACACCACAGAAATGGGCATGGTCCCTTGCATCAGTCCGCCGTGGGCCCCACACATGTGGGGGATGTGTGCAGGTTGTAGGGGACAAAGTGGGAGCAGCAGATGTTTCGTGCCACCCTCTGACATAAGAATGTGTTGGACAAAATATCTGAGGTGATTAATAAGATGGCCAAGTCCAAGACCCCGCCAGCGGCCCAAGTAGAGCAACAGCTCAAGACCTGCGGTCCTCATGCCACTCCCACAGACTGAGCATGGAGACCAACATCAAGGGCCGACTAGCTGATCTTCAGGCACACACAGAGGCCCTGAGGCGTGAGATGGTGGCCATGAGCACTGCTATCAATGAATAACTCTCAGCCACTAGGACACTGATCCATGAGGAGATGAATGACTTCAGGCAGACTCTCTCAGAGCAAATCAATGCATCACGGGTGAGCATGCATACCGACTCTGCAGCCATCCGTGAGGAAATGCATGGAGACCTCACCAACCTCACTCTGCTGGTGTATTCAACGTGTCAGTGAAGACCAGGCTTCGGCACTGCATGTTACGGCTCCAACACCACGTCCACCTGGAGATGAACCGCAGGATTGGGGTGACAGCACATACCAGCCTACTGGTCCACCATTGCTTTGAGGTCCATGAGCGATGGAGGGGATTTTATTTTTTATTTTTGTCTAATTTTTGTGGACATTGACATGCAGCCTAACCTTCTCCCTCCAGGGTGGATTCTCCCCGCCCCAGTCCATGATGGACATTTTTGCTTTATTTGTTGTCCCTGGCCAGAGTTTTTTCTTGTTTTTTTGGTCCCCTCTGGATTCGGCATGGACACTTTTATTTTTTTCAATTCTCCTGGCCCGGATGTTGGCATGCATTTTTGTTTTGCCCTTTCCAAGGTGGACATATATCTATGGTTTTCTGTTTTTTTTTCTCCCTTAAGATGTGCAGTTGACCTCTGAAAGGCGTGATGAATGCAGTTTTGGACAAACAGCCATGCACAGTAACGTCAACTGTCATGGTGCTTCATGTTCAACAGGATGGCATGTGCAGGTAACATTGGCTGAAGGGAATTTTGACACATGTGTGCTGTAAGCATGATTGTGAACTCTGGCTGCTGTAATGCATTGTCCCATGTTGTTGCAGTGCTCTTGAATCATGCGATGACTGCACTCCATGAGAGGTCCAACTTGCACACTTTCACAACCCTAGTACACATGCCCTCTGCCAGGCACTGGCCCTCCTCTCATGCATTTGAAGGCACAGTTCCTGGTGGAGGTGATGAGGGAATCACATCATGCCAGCTCAGTCAGCACGTAAACATGTGCACTGTATCGCCTGTTGTGTCAGTGTTATTTGTTACCCTTGTATTTATATGCAGCACACATCTTGACGAACTGTCGGGTTAACCTTGTGTCACTGTGAATGTCTGTGCAGGTGTGTGTCTGTACACATGCATGTGTGTGTATGTGCAGTTACACTTCTATGCATGTGCATTGTTTTGGTGAATGCACTTAGATAAATGACGCCATCATTGGAAGTGATTGTGCTGCACTATTCACACTTTACCCTTTGGCAGTGTTTCATTCAGTCTGAATGTACGTACTGTATGACAACATGCATTCACTGTGCATCTGCACTCAGTGGGCCTCATTACAAGTATGAAGGCAGCCATGGTGCTGTTAGCGCCATGGCTGCCCGCATACCGGGTCCGGGTTCTCGGTATGGGGATTTACCGGGTCATTCCAATCTTGGAGGACCCGGTAAGTCCCCATTCTGAAAACCATTCCCCATTCCCATTCGAGCCCACATAGGGCTCAATGGGAATGGGGAAGGAGCGAATAACGGGCCCGCAAATAGCGGGCCCGTTATTAGCTCCCTGATCCCGTAGCAGCTCCCGCTAAGGGCGGCTGGTAAAACCAGCCTGCCTTAGAGGGACCAACTAAGGGACCAAGGAATGCAGCGGTAAGGGGTTAACAGCTCCGGCATCCTTACCGGTGCCATTAACACCTTACCGCTGCACTCGTAATGAGGCCCAGTGTGTTTTTGTACTCTAACACTTGCCTCACTGACCGTGATGATGTCTGCTTAATGCCACCCTTCATCTCTCCCTATCCACATGTTTCCTACCAAGACATGCAGGTGTACTCCCTATGCACACTACCCTTTGACATGTGCCACTTCTCAAACCACTCCCTTTTCCACTTACATGACCTGCCCAGCCCTGCCACTGTTTAACATATACCACACACATTGATTGACAAGTAGCCACATCCTACGCTGCAACGCTTCATGACGTAGCATATGATGACTAAAGGCATTATGGCCTTTGACTCCAGAGGACATGTTTTTCACACTTGATGCATGTCGGGTTGGACAGATATGCGCATATGTTCCCATGACAGACTGCTTCTGTGTTATCCAATGAGGACACTTTTTGTACAGTGTTTGATTCTGTTGGGTATCTGCACCAGAGTGTCTTAAGTGTATTTTTGTATTGATACCATCTTCATGTCATCTGCCAATGTCAGTGAGTGCACATTGAGTGCCCAGAAGATGGTACCATGCATGTGTGAGTTTGTCCACGCCTCACAGTTTATCGTCATCTTTTCTCCCTGTGTGAGTTTCAAGTGCACCCTGGAATCCATCCACACTTACTGGGACAGTCTCAATCAGGATGTGTCGTGTGTTGAGGGTGAGTGAACAGCTGCATGTTGTCCGGAGGTCCATTTTCTGTGTTGTAGGACATGGGTGTATGTTGGTTGGTGTAGGGTCTTGGAATATGGTTGGAGTGCCTTCTTTGCAGAGATATAGCATACATGGGTCTTTTTGTGATTTGCATGCCATGGTGTGCGTTGCCTGTGTTTTTCTGGATATTGAGTTGATTGACCTTTCACATGTGTCCATTCTTTGCAAGTCTGCCCTTCACTGTCACCCACTTTTGTCCTTCATGGCCCACTACATGTGTTTTTTTTTCCATCTCTGTTTCTTCTGTGCTCTCCGAACAGGATGCTACTTCAAGAGGTGTTCATGTCTCCAAACCTCCTACCTAGGGTGGCTTAGCTATGCCCTCACCCACTGTGATGTCAGTCATGTCCATCCTCATCTCCGCTCCAGTCTCCTCCTCGTGATGTTTTTCTCCTGTCTCCCTATCTCTCTCTCTCCCGCTCCACTGATAATCAATTGTCACTCTGTGTCCTGTCTCCTTCTGGCACTATTTGATCCTTGTACACTGTGTGGTTCATGCCTATTTTCTTGGTCCCTACATGAGATTTCATGGATGTCCACTATCTTTAAGTTGTTGCAATGCATGTCCTTGTGATGAGAACATTTATTTCTAGGTAGGATGCAGTGGATGCATGCCAGGTGGGTACCCTGTGCAAGTAGTTGAAGGGCACTCATGGTGTCACTTGTGTTGTGGTTTGTGGCAGGGAGTCTGGCACTGTGTGGGGTCACTTTTCTTTTACATGTTTTGGGGTGAACAGGTCCAGCTCTGTGGGTGCATGTGACACATGGTGGTGTTAGGTTGGTGTGTCCATGCATGCTGTTTTCCCAAGACAATCATGGTGGCCCTAGTTGCTTGATCCTAGTTTTCGGGGCTATCACTGTAGGGCCTTAGTTGGTGTGTTGTCATGAGGCTGTTTGTGTGCTGTGACACGTGTTTAAGGTTGTGATTGTTTCCTTGCACTTGTCACATGTTTCTTGGCTGCCACATGGCATCCTATACAATGATTTTCTTATAGTAATTTCTTCCCTCACAGGCAGTCCAATCTTGGTCCTTCTTCCCCTACTGGGGGTGCTGTCTCAAGACAAATTCACACACATAACAGCATTGATGCACATTTGTGGGATGCAATGTTCACCAAAGACACCATGCACACATGATTTTCCCGTCTTTGTTGTTTGCCATGGTGAACATGTACCATGCACGGTGCAACGCCACTTTTTATGAGGCCTGTTGACAGTTGCTGTGTGCATCAATGCTCCTTTCAGTTGAATGCACATTTGACTGAATTCAATCCAGTCCCAGTGATGCATCCCCATACCTGTTATGTACGTCACAAGTGGAATCTTGCACTCCTGCTTTCACAGCAACATGGATATGTTTGTGCCTGTAGTGCACATGGTCACACAGGTGTTCAATCTGTTTTTGGTTTACTTATAGGAATTAGTGGACATGTTGTCTCCATGAGTGGCTAGGTGCTAAGATTTGATTGTTGCCTAGTTGATGCCTGTAGCAACATATTTGTACTTGTTCTTGTGTTTTGTACATTTGTACAGTTGTTCAGCCTCCAGAATGATTTCAATACATACTTCACAAACTGGTAGTGTTATACTCCCACTTACATGTCTTTCCTGGGGCCTCTGTTTGTGTATCTTGTTCTATGTCTAATCTACACACACAATTTGGCACTTGCAGTGACCCATTCTCAGGGTGTTGTTGTGGGCACGGAGGATAGGCCCAAATTCATCATTGAATGGCACCTGGGAGTGGATTCAGTGTGTGTACTCTGGAGGGGCTGGTATTTAGGTGAAGTATGATTGCACAAGCCATGTGTGTGCAGCCTCTCCACATGCCCCTTGGCCAGGCATGGGCAAGAGTGGTGCCTTTAGGTGCAGCTGGTGTCTTACCAGCATGGCCACTGGAACCCTGTGCTGTGTGGCAACATTGTGCAGGACACATGCAGCCAAAATGATTCTACAGACTACTGGTAGTGTATATAGTAACACCCCACCAGGGTAGTCAATGGAGCAGAACCGTGAATTTAGCACGCCGAATGTGTGCTCCACTATGGCCCTAGTGGCTACATATGCAGTATATCTCATCTCAGCTGGTGTTGTGGGTTTCCTGATGGGTGTCAACATGAAGGTAGTCAGTGGGTAGGCACTGTCCCCTGTAAATGTCAACATGGTTGTTATTGTCATTTATTGGCAGGGTCTATTGTTCAGTGTGTGACTCACCAGTGAGGGATATATTGTCATGTTTTCCAGATACCAGGGCCCGGTGCAGTGGTGTCATGCAGAAGATGTAGCTGTCATGTGTGTTGCCCGGGAAATTAGCATAGACTTCCATTAAGATTCCCTTCACCTCACACAGTACTTGCACATTGATGAAGTGCCATTGCTTTCTGTTCTGGTATATGTGCTCTGTCAATCGGGGTGGTCATCGCGCAACATGTGTGCAGTCTATTGTACCTAGTACACGGGGGTAGCTTGCCACTGCATAGAAATCCTGCATCACTGTCTGCCTTTCTGCCGGTGTTTGGGACAGATATATATGTGCCTGTGCACACATGCATGTGCTGTTATGCATCAGAGCACCTGATGTAGACAGCATGATTGTGTGACCTGTGATATCCCACCAACTATTGCAGTTGTCTGCTGTAAGGACCCAGTGGCATGGAAATGGAGTGCAGTAAGCACTGTTTCTAGCTGGGTAAGGGCCTAGGAGCAGATGGTGGGTGATGTTAGGCCATCTTCCCATTCCCTGACAAGGTCTAGGATTATATGGGGGAGGGGGACCTGTACCTGCCATAGACCTGGCCATCCGGCATCCAGAAAAGCATAGTGCGTGTTGTGAAGATCTAGGCCCTGGGCATCCTCCTCCCCCTGCGGTGTTTGTGCACAATAGCTCCAACTATTGCTGGATTCATGGTCCGTATAGACGTTTGTTTGGTGTGTACTGCGTGCTTTTTAGGCATTTCATACTATGCGCATTGGCGTTTACACCTGCTATCATATGGCGTATGGGCTCTGGGGTTTGTGTGTGCTTTTTCGCGACCCTACGTGCAAATTTCAATTCCATGAATATGGTTGTATTTGCGCGGGTATGGCCATGCGATTGCTTGGTCGTGGACCGTCCCTCAACACACCCACATTTTCACGTGTTCTTCCTCATTCTGCATGATCTGCCCCCTATTTGGGTCACGGCATAGGCCCTGCCCACACTCTGTGTGGAGTCCCACGCAAGGTGCTCATCAACTCACAGAGACATGCCGGGCCTGCGCAAACTCCATGCAAGTCCCGCACATTCGGTTCCACGAATCAACGAATGGAGATTTGTGCGCAGATTGGCACGCAAATCCCTGATTTACCACGCAAATAATTCCATGAATTGGGCTCCAAAACACAATATTAAAAAACAGTAGCACCTTCCTTCACTTGAAGGGCATACATTGTGTTAACTGCTTGAGGGAGATGGGGCTACAGATATTTGATCTCACAGCCAAGCAGAATTTACCTCTATTCGACAATAATACTGCATGAAGTAAATATTGCTCGAGTTATAATCAGGTGTTCAATAAAAAACATGAAGTATTTTAAATAGCACCTGTTTTTACCATTACTGCCTAACCTAAAATGAGGTCATTAGAGGACCTTCGGCACAGGGAAGCAAGAACGAATTATTGAGATAATTTGTGAAAATGTCAACCATCCACATTGCATATCCTACATATTATATGTAAAACATATCTAGCCCACTGCCCCGTGCACTGTAGAGCATTGCTCTTCATGTAGGCCCAAAAACAAGCATTGGCAATGCCAACTGCTCGAGCTTTGTGTAGACATGAGAAAGGAACTTGACAGGCACAGCCGTAGTGGTATTAACTGGCCAGTGATGGTAGCAGGTGAAAGATTGTGCAAGTACCTGGCCATCTAATAGCAGTGCCTGACAAAAGCTTAATACGTATACACAAGCCAAAATTGCTGGCTTTGTCAATGCTTGTTTACAACAGAACTTCAGTGAAGGACATGCACTGTGCTTATACATCGAGTGTCTAAAGGCAGGCCTGGTAAGACATTTTTATGACACCAGTAGCGGATTTGAAACTCCAATTAAGTAATTAACTCTCAGAAGACTACTTTGAAAAAACACTGGCAGGCACTTTGAGTGCAAAGTTTGATGGTAAGGCTTGAATAAGGCGAGTTCAAAGAGTTTCCACGAGGATGTGTCTTGGGCTTGGAGGGGCAGGAACGGGGTGGGAATTGCATGGCCATAGGCAATTAATGGGTGGGCACATAAGCAAACAACTCCTACCGGCTGTGTGTCCCTCCTCATATGCCAATCCTCCGTAGCTGTACTCTACCGCAGTAGTTTCGGCTTATAGGTGACACCTAATAGCCCAACCAAGTAATCTCGAACAAAACACAATTTTTTTTTCAAACACCAAAATAAATGAAGAAAATATGCATGTGGGTGTGTCATCTGAAAACCAAGATATGCCGGTCAGACAGTGACAGTGACAGTATAAATTTACCTTTGGTACAAGCCTTTACTACACAGTAAATTGGTAGCGATGGCTGAGCGGACAGACTTATCACAAGAATAAAGTGAGCAGTATCAATAGTTAGTTACACAAAGGACAGTAATTACTATGATTCAAACAAACATTGACACAAGGTTTCTGAGTAAAAGAATATACATTTATTTACACATCAGTTATTAAACATTTCACTATTATCAAGCTGTAGTAAACTCACGTTACTAATACACTACACCGCAACCAATAGATTCTGGACAAGTTAGGTTCAAAATGAAGTGTGAGCAATATGGCACTCCAGAAATTTAAAAGGTAGGGAAATACACAGTTAGGCAGAAATTGAGCAGCACCAACAAGTGAGTAAGCAGAGCAATCTAGAAAAAGGAACTACAGTGAGGAAATCGAAATCAAGGGGCCTGGCCCAAAGTCAATGGACCAAAGTCTTTGCAGAGGATCACACAGTTCAGAGTGGTTCGCAGTTAAGTCTTTGCCAAGCGTTCAGAACGAAGTTGGTCAGATGAAAAGTTACTTTAAAGAATGGAGAAGGACAAGCCCTCAGATTAGCGAAAGATTTCACACATTTTCACCGCGACTGGCAAAACGAACAACCGGGTTAGCACAGTACCTTTAAAGCAGAAGAATGCTCTAGCTTAGACAGACATTCCTGGCAGGTCCTACAGGCTCATGGTTCCTGAAGTGACTGTCGGACTGACAAGAAGGAGGAAGACTGAAGGGTCCTGCATTGCCCAGGGAAGAAACTAGCAGCAGAGCAAATCGACGAATAAAAGGTATGCTCCTTAAAACGCAAGCAGGGTCCGTTCCTCCTGGCTATCTGGTTCACTGTAGCTCTGTACAGCAAATTCGACCAGAGAAGGGAGGCGTGGAGAGCAGTTTGGTGAACTGGTTGTTCCCACCAGCTCAAGGGGAGAAGATTGCTTGCAGATCTTCCCTGTCGTCGACGTTCGAAGATTCAGACCCGCAGCAGTGCTTCACCGGGCAGTTCAGTCATGCTAGAGGTCCTCTTCTGTTAGCTTCTCCTCGGTTCTCTCCATGCAGTGGCGACTCTGCCTTTCCAGACCCAGATACCTGCTTTTTATGCAGTTTTCCCCCATTCACAAAGCCTGGTTGTCAATCACACAGCAGGGTGGCTGTCCTGCCGGGTCAATCACCACAGCCAATCATATCAGAGTGCGACATGGGTGTCCAAGGTGACCCTGTGCAGGGAGTCCTAAAACCCTCCCTCACATCCTGTCCCACTCAGACATACAGGCACCTAAGGTGGGCTTATGTGCAGAAGTCTGCGAAGGGACGGCGAACAAAGGAACCAAACCTAGTTTGGTGCACAGAGTAAAACACGAGAAAGACTTTTACAAAAAGAAATGGCAACTAAACCCAGCCAGAACCGTATGAAAACATATATGGTCCAGCGGATTTAAGTTCTAGGCTAACAAGATAGCCTAAAACAATACCAAGGCTATTTAAGATAACTGTGGTAGGAAAAATAGGGTAGTTACCACTGCCACCAGCCAAGTCTTAATGTAAAGGGAATGAAACAATGTTCCAAGAGAAACAGACAACAAAGGGTAAGTATTAACCCTTTTCAGAACTCTATGTAAGATAGTTTGTACTGGGTCTGTGAGTTTTAGAAGAGACTAATAAAGTCAATGGCAACTTTCCATGTTTCTGAGAGACAGTAGTCAGTCTCACAAAATGGAGTCGGAGCTGGGAAGACTGAAAAAGACAACCCTGTGTCACTGCATTGAAGGTGCTGTGTAACACACAGTAAAAAGATTATGCCTATGGAGTAGGTGAGGCTCCACAGTCTATGAACACAAGAAAATGTTAAACACACACAGCAAAACACATGTAAGAGTGGGAAAAAAAGGCTCACACTCTTACCAGGTGAAAAAAATAAATCCTAGAAATCCAGCAAAGCTGCTGAGGGACTCAGTAGGTAAGGAAAATTAGCCATTCTGGAGAATTCTCCCTAACACAGAGCCTGCTGACGCAGGTTCCAATCCCAGCAGGGCCAAACTCATCCTTTCGAGGTCGATAAATGAGCACCACACACCGTGGGTAATAAGCAGTGCTTAGATGCCGAGGGTATGTAGCGCTATATAAAAACCAACAAAAAAAAAGATTATTTGTGTTACATATAATATATATATGTGTGTAACACTAAAGCCTATGTCGTCTTTGGAAATAGCTCCACTTTGCTCACTCCACCCGAACAGCGAATTCTTCTCTGTCAATTTTTCACCTTTTGAGACTTAGCAAAGGATGTGATCATGTATCGAGATTACAGATACTGGCACCCAACCTCAGTGCGTCATGTCATGACATGCCTATGAACATATCACCAAGAAGGTTTTAACTCTACGCGCATTGTGGTTGCAGTGCAAAACATAAAAAACACAGACATTGATACGTTTTGACCTCCGACGTTAACATAACTGAGAAACTGTGGTTCAGTGCTCACGATGTTGTCAAATGATGGGCCAGCTGACATGCAAAGCAACCACCGGAGCATAATCGTTTTGGTCCATTTGGGCTTTATTTTCAGTTGGTCTTCAAATCAGGTGTACAACTCAACATAAGCAGTGTGGCCTCCTACTGTTTTCTTACCTGTTTTATCAGTCCACATGGACCACTTCCACTGACCAAGCAACCTCAACCATCAGTAAGCACACTCGCTCACGTGTTACCTCCAAAAAGCCAGACCTTCTAGCTTTGCCCAGGCTTCTTCTGTGGCAACTGCATCCAGGGGTGTTGCTAGGCCTGGAAAAGATGCTAGCCAGGGATGTAATTTCACCAAAATGCCAGGGGTAGTGGAAGTGACATCACACGACCCTTGACCCCTGATGACATCACAGGAAGTGATGTCATTTGACCCCACCCCAAAGTGATATCGCGGGAAGTGATGGAAAATGACCTTTCACCCGTTGACAAAACAGGAAGTGGCATCACATAGCATTGTACACTACGAAAAATATAGTTACGATATCACTATAATGTGATGTACATTTCATACAAGAATGGATCACCATATGTATCTTTAAGATCAGGGTTTATAGGACCATATTACCAAATTACTGTGCATGCAAGCAGACATCCATGACCAAATGATAGTGATGTGTTATTATATAGCACTTACGGTTAAGCGCTTTATATAGAAAAAATATACACCCAATATCACCCAACCTGTGTTGGTACTCATTTATCGACCTCAGTTGAGGCGTTTAAGAACAGACTAAATCAGTGACTCACTCCCTGAAGTGTGCTTGAAATAATCCTTTAATGTGTCTAGCAATTATTGTATACAATTCCAGAAAGACACATTATTTGGTATTCCTGCTCTTTCTTATTTAGGGTCAGTTAAATGTTAAATGTTAAAGGTATTTGTATCGCGCACCATCACCAACGGAGTTGGTCTCCGGGCGCTCTGGCAGATCTGCAAATGAGAAGGTGGGATGGGTTAGTAGGTGAAGCGGGAGTAGGATAGTGAGAGGAGTGGTGTTCTGTTGGCAGCTTCAACTCGGTATGCACGGGGTGCTGAGCTTTGGTGCAAGTATCGGATCGATGTCAGTCCTCTTGTGCTGTTGGTGCGGCTTATGTGTTGTTGCAGTGTTGTGAAGTGTGTGCGGGTTGCTGTGCGAGAGATGGTTGTGTGACATTTTTGAGTGAGATAAGTCTGTGCTGAAAGTGTTCGACTTGTGGCACTCCTGTTTTTATTTTTCTTCTTTTTTTAAGGGGCCTGAACAAGAAAGACAGCCACTCCCCAGAAGTAAAGAGCCACATGGTGCTGGGCACAGCCCAGGAGCCTGCAAAAAAAAAAAAGATTCCTTTTTTTTTCTTTTAGCAGTCGCAAGGGAGACCACAGAGGTTGCAAAGGAGACCTCAGAGGTCGCAGTTGCGACCTCTGGCGACCCCTAAATGACGTCCCTGGGCCTACGCTAATGTCAGGACTTTTGGGACTCGGGGCTAGCTAGCCTTTTAGTTGTAGCCCCTGAACTTCTATCCGGGGCTACAACCAAAAGACCCAGGGGTTTAGCCCCCTCAGCGCCCCCCTAGCAACGCCTCTGGCTGCATCAATGTAAACTCCACTAACATTCAGTTGTGTGCTCACCTTTCAAACCAAAGACCAATAAAGACTGGGGGTGATATTACAGAAACCGTGCACTGGTGCAAGTGCAATAGGTTCTAGGGTAAAAATACTCCTAATGCGAATACAATATTACATCAATGAATTTTTGGGGCAGAGCCTAAAATGCATTGAATGATTAGGCCTGATTCACGAGGCCCATTGTGCTTTTTTTGCACAATGGGTCATTTTCGCCTTAGTGCAAACTGCACTTGCACTGGTGCAAAGTTTCTGGGCTTGATTAACAAAAACGTTTCTCATTCAGAAAAACCTATTGAAGACCGGTTTTTAAATCAGACCCTCTGAGGCTCTGAATGATTACTGCTCTTGGCTGTTTACTCAGCAGCATTAATTCATTCCTTACAGGCCTCGTGGCAGCACCAAAAACGCATCTTCTGTGATGGCCGCGCGCCCCAGAGCATACTTTCAAATCAGCTCCTGAATATATTCATGTGATTGGAGGGCAGGAGACAAATCAAAAATCATTTCAAAGTAGATCACTAACTTCAACGACGTTTGCTGAAACGGCAAACGTCCACTGATTATCTGAGCAAAGCAACGATATTCCAAGAAAGCCTTTTTTCGGGAGATGTGATGGTTCAGAAACTGAGCGAAAATGAGATTGTCTAGACCTTGTTTTTCAGCTGAACTGCGGGTGGCGCACACCGAATTGACGATCACACGACAGCCATTTGACGTTCTCGGCGTGTGCAACGTTGCGCCACTGCGCATGTCTTTTCATAACCACACGCACATTTCATTTGATAGTCGAGTGCCTGTCAGAACGTGGATAATGCGCGTTTCATGTGCAACTCACATTTTAAGAAGATAGAGGAAAAATGTGTTTTCCCTCCCACCACCTGAGTGAAAACTACAAAAAAAGAGCAAAGGAAGGAAGAAAAAAAAATACAGTGTGCAGTTAATATCAAACAGCAGCCATCTCCAGATGATCCCCGCTGCATCCAATTTCTGCCAAAATGCTTTCTGTTAAACCTCCATCAAACAGACACACGATTCACAAAAGAAAACCTCATCACCGAGGGAAACTAATCCGCCGGTGCGCGATGTAAGCCTGTCAACTTTTTATTATAAGAAGTCATCACTCATTTCAGTGGAGATTAAAAGTATGACTAAATTGAGAAAATCCTCTTAGCCTTTTGGAATTTTAATGGAGAAAACGAAGCGAGCACGGTAAAATGTCACCGAAGATGTGCGTGTGTCTTTGCGCATGTATGCATGCGCATTCACAGAAAAAGAAACCGAGACACGCAGACATGGAATAAATGCATTTCACGAGGAAAACAACACGCGTTCTGAAATTGGCTTTCTGTCTGCCTTCCTTCCAAGGGACGGCTACCAATATCATAAATAAACATATGGCTCGCTGGTGCATTTTCTCAGTTACCACAGACAAACAGTTTCTGATTCACAGAAGCTTAACAGATAAACATGGAAAATGAGTCCTCACAGCTTTAATTACATCGCCACTGGCAACAAGGTGTTGCAGCGGCAGAGTGGCAATTACTTTCCCTCGGAATATGGATTTAGGGTCAATAGTCCATTTCACCAGAGTGTATACACACCAAAGCAGGCTCGCCCCATGTTGCCTTGCACTGTGTTAACCCTGCAGCCGAGCTGTCCTGGATGTGCAACAGGATTTCTGACAGAAGCAAGCAACCCGAGTGTTTAACGAAAGGTTCATTTTGCAAATGACACTGCATGTTTGTAATGTATGTTTTGCATCGCGCCTTTGCTAGACAGGCGCAGGGACTAAGAAAAACAGCGTTCACCTCTCCTTAGTGCTGCACCCTGTTAAAACGTGCTGGGTATTGCGGGGACACATACCCCAGGCAATCATACATTTGCTTTATCCGCAAACCAACTGTGATTGAACAGTTGATAAAAATGCTGGTTATTTGACACTCTTTCAGAAATGAGTAGGGAGATGATCTATTTTGAAGATATGTCCCCTGTTAAAGCAGAATCCAATCTGCAGGTATCAGAAAATGTAAAGGACAGTCAAATATTATGGATAAAAACATTGCTGCCTCTAGATAGAAAAGGAAAAGCGAGGAAAAGATAATTGAGGTGGTAAAGACAAGCTTTAGTGATAAGTTTAACAACAAAAGTAATGTTCCTCACAATTCAGTTACAAATGTGGAAAAATCCTGTTTTAAAAAAGCTCTTAATATCAAGGGCCAATAACAGCATGTAAGAAACACAGCTTTGTTAAATGACCACCCTGCAGTCCTGCAGTTATGCATTAGTACAAATTACCACCGGCAAAACATATATTTCTAAAATGTGCAAGTTAAAAAAATAGTATGTATGTACACAATTACCACAGGAGGTAAAACAATGGGCCTCATCAGCTTCGTGGTAATTTGGTTGGAAATCAGCCAAATCATCAGCAAACGTGTTTGCGGATAATACCACTCAGCCCAGTGGGTTTATACATACAGGCGAGTCCATGCACACGGAAAAAAACAGTAGGAATGCAGCAGATGAAAGAGCATTCCTTGGTGATTCGGGATACGCTCTGATCTGCTGCAGTCTTTCTTAAGGCATTCCCCCTTACGGCATTACCCCTTCCCGCATTCCACAAAGGAGTTCATTCACAAAGGTGTATCTAGCCTTGCATAGACATTACTGGAGGAAGATTCACTTTTCTATTTGTTTTATTTTTATTTTTACACCTTATTATTATGTGCAATACAAATGTCTCTCACAAATAACTTGCTGACCCTTCCCCTACCTCTCACCAACCTTCCAGACCCCTATTAGAGTATACTTAGGTATAGACTGTTCAAGAAAGTGTTTGAGTGTTGGATACATCTGCGTTCTGAACTTGGGAACATTTCTATGCACTGCGGCTTGATACCATTCTAGTGCCTTTCCTCTAATGGATGTGTTACTCGACGGCTGTGATCCTGTGGTCCTGCAGAGCTGTAACGTGTGTGTGACATTCTCACGCTGTGCTGCGGACCCCGCGATCAGTGCTTTGGCGCTGAGGCATTGAGGTGCTTCATAGGTGCTCCAGAGTTGGGAGTTACCTGATCTGATAGCGGGCAAATCATGCAAGTAAGAAAGAGAGCTGGCAGCGTGCCATGGTGAGCCAAGGTGAGCTTTACTGACTGCTGAACTCTGCTGAGATCCTGTGCTCCTGTGTCTTTTAGCGGTGAGTGCAATTTCAGCCTGCCGTGGGTGCCGGGTATCGATTGTGGGGTGACTGCAGGCTAAGCCTTTGAGGCCTCCACCTGCTCACTGCTGTTTGTAGCTTTCTTGGTTGGGAATATCACAGTTGTAAGCCAAACGTATTTTCAGTGACTTGAAGGACTGAAGAATCGGCTGATGCTCATATATGAGAACTTAACGGTGTGTGGTGGACCTTTCCCCTCCACTAATGAGTGCTATCTCACAGCTCTCCTGCCTTGTGCTGTGGTCCGAGTGGGGTGTACAAGATTAGAGTAGCTCTATTCACATACCTTCTATTGTTGTATTGAGCTACGACATAGCAAAGAAACACTTAACCCTTGTGCCTGCTCTTAGCTGACATCTATGATAATTTTCTCTGCCCCCTTTTGGAAAACGTACACATTTTGGGGAGCTTCTTGTTTAACCACCATGCCTGCTGCAAAACGAAGATATTAGCTACGAAGCAGAGAGCGGTTGGCTTGTGAGCGGGTTCTATTAGCCACTCATATACTAAAAAACAAAAAAGACTTGTAAATATTCCAATCCTGGAATGAGATGGTGGTGGTGGGCATCATTGAATCAATTGGTGATACAATAAACCTGGAGAGGGAAGATAAAGGCAAAATAACCGCTTTTTTAAAGCCAAGGAGCACCTGCCCATGACCTGTGTAGATTGCACAACAGTACCGACTTTAAACTGTCCCAACCCCATATCAAATGAGGTTCTCCCTGCTCTTGATATCTCGCTTGTAAACCCTATTGATAACAACTCTTTGTTAAATATGGTGCTAAATCTGCAAGCAGTATCTAATACAATCACTATTACTGTATCGAATTTGCTACTTTCTAACCGGACATCATTGGTAGAGAGAAACCTAATTTCCGCAACAAATTTATCCAAATCACTGGACTTAACTCAAATTGCGGCAAAAGCTTTCTACTCTTCACCTTCTCATCAAGAAAGCTACGTGGATATTGATGACATTGCCTCGGACATGAGCTTGGAACCTGAATCATTAATAATTCTAAAAGCTTTAGTCACCCTTTGTAATAATATACATATAGATCAACAAATTATCAAACAAGGGCTGACTAGTTTGGTTGACGTGGTGCTTTCTTCACATCACTCCCTGGTTGCAGATAAACTTAGGAAGAATGCCACAAATACCAATTAGGGTATCTTGACTACTGATGATGAATTGGTGGGCGCCCTTCCTCATGATATTGATGAAATTAGGGAACCTTGAGTTGTTGAAGATATGGCATGTAATATTAAATTGACTAATGTAGAATTAGAAATACATACTAGCCAAGAAGTAAGCACTTCAGACTTAAACAACATGAAAACCCATCCACTTCAGAAAAGATCGCAGAAAAAGGAAACATCTAGTGAATACAAAAGGCACACTTATAAAAAAAAAGGTACCTCCTCCCTACCAGACATGATATGTGTGGAAACAGAAAGGGGCTTTGAATTGTTCATAATAAAACTCAGAAAGGGAAAAGATCAAAAATGAATCCCGATTTGGCGAAAATAGATCACAAGAATAGTGAAAACTTGTTCCATTGTGTTAACAATAATGTGTCATTTGACCGGGAAAGCCCTGATGAGCAGGTGGCAGATGTGGCAGCTGATCCTGTCTATGTACCCCCAAGTGCTGTTCATGACCCCACTAAGGAGGATCCTCTGAATGAATTGGAAGCTATACTCTCCAATTTTAATATTAAACCATCTAGAAAAATATGGATTGTAGATTTAGATGCCACTAGTGCATGTCCCTTTTTAAATAGGTCTAAGGTATTCAAACGTATTCACCAAGTGTAGAAAGTAAGAGCCATCTCTTCACAAGATATGTCATTGGTGGAAATACCAGGTGTTTCGTGGGGGGAAAATTGGTCTGTGATCCACTTGATCTCCCCTATTGTTACAGAGGTGATTAGGTCACAATACTCTCATTTTTTGATTATGGGATACAATTTTGAGAAAGAGGTGGAACTAGGAAAAAAGGTTTCCACTATGGAGACATGAGGCAAAATGTGTGAGATGCTGACAAGAGAATCTAAAAAGGACATTGTCACTAAAATCTGTAAACCCTATATTTGAAAGATGGTATTAAGTTAAATGACCACAATGCTGTTGTGTATCAATCAGAAATGGACAACGTCCCATGACCTGATGACATTGAATTTAAAGATCTGAACATTATGTCAAGGAAAAACAGAGGTTTTAGGTCAGTTACTTCAAATCCACAAGGTTTGCACTACTTGATGAATTCTCATATTTTTCTTCTTCAAGAAACTTGGTTAATGAAACCGTTCTTTTTGGACAGGTTTTTCATTGTACAAAATCTAGCTCAAAGAAATATGAAGAGAAGGCTTTATAGTGGACTACTCACTTGTGTTTCGGTACACCTGAATGCCTCCAAATTTGAAATAAATATGAAAGACGATAATGAGCAAGCAACTATGGTTAATCTTCCTTCTCGGGACATGTGGATAACATTTTATTTATCAATGTCAATAATCCCCCTGGTAATGTAAGAACAAAAGCAATTATTATTCATGTGTAATTGATAGTAGAGAAATGGTTAACAGACCATCCTGAATCCTCATATTGTATTGTCGGTGTTCTAAACTATCAGCGCCTGCAATTCACTGAAAAGGGGGTTTGCTCAATTTATGAAGGCCCAATTAGGCTTAATGACAATGGCATCCAAGCAATTGGCTTCGAGGTTGAAGAAATAGAAACTAGAACTAGCAAGTGGTTGTCATGTATTTGCTCGGGCCAGTTGATTCAACTAATTGACGTAAGCAAAGACAGCCCACTTTATACTTTCTCTAGTGGACATAGAAAGTTATGGCTGGATGTTGTACTTGCAAATGCAACAGGCTATGAAATAGTAAAGCATTATCAACTGATTTTAAACGAACTAAGTGACCATGTGGTAGTTGATTTTTCTTTGGGTAAAAAATATCAAAAATGTCTTTACACAACTCACTGGGAATTACCAACTCAATAATGGGGGTAACAGAATAAAATGGTCGAAAAGAAATACACTGGGTTTTAATGAGCTAAACGGAAAATCTCTTGAAAGTGATGCCCAATGGATGGAGCTAAATGTTGGGAATTACTATCATGCAACACACTCCTTCTTTGAGCAGTTGGGTAGATTACAAAAGAAGTTCCATTTAGATGCCAAAGGGAAACATTGTGAAAGTAATTGCAAATATAATTATAAAATTGCTGAAAAGAAAAGGCAATCACACACTACTACTCTAGTACAGTTTAGAACAATCATTAAATTAAAAATGTGAGTTAAAAATTGGGTAAAACTACATAAGGGATCTATTGCTTTAGTCCAGTGGCGAATCATGAGAAATTATTTGAGAGGTAAAAACATGTGCATATTTTGGTACATATATAATAAACACAATTAGGCAAACTTGGCTAAACATGAATTAAACCCGATCACAAATAATACATGGAAAAACTATTTACTCAGATGTATTATAAAGAGAATGCACCTGCCATTGAAGTTAATTATGAGGAAGTACCACAAAAGGAATGTCTTTACTTTCACAGAAGCCGTTATTCAACTTATTATTACCAACTTGAAATCATCAATGGCTCCAGGTCCCGATGGTCTACCCAATAATATTTTTTAGAAAAAAAAAACAAAATTTGAGCTTGAATTCTCTATATTATTTTCCAGGAGATTGCTGCCACTGGCCAAATCCTGCTCAGCTGGAAATATGCAACACTTAATCCTATATATAAAAAAGGATTGCGCAACCACCCTTCAAATTACCGCCTACTTGCTATGATTGACTCTAGCTCTAACATTTTTGCACACATTCTTTTAGGTTATATACATGATTGGTTATCTAGAGAAAATATTTTAAACTGTGAACAATCTGGTTTTAGGAAAGGCTTTAGCATGTTGTCAAACCTTTGGACATTAAGGTATTTTATTAGATTGACTCGAATGTCTAAACTGAGAACTTGGTATATATGTTTTATTGACTTCAAAAAGGCTTTCGGGACACTGTTGATCGCAATTTGCTTTTGGAAAAAATTGAACAAAAAGGACTACATGCACAAATCCTTTACTCTGTGAAAGCCCTTTACACTGATACCTGATCTCAAATTAGATTCAATCAAGAAGTCTTGCTGAAGGAGGCAATAGGGACTTATCATGGTCTAAAACAGGGTTGTACACTTGCAACCATATTGTTCAATATTTATACTTCAGACTTGGGTAATGCTTTTCTTAAGTGTGACAATAGCCCCAAAGGTTGGACCTCACCCAATCACCTGGCTGTCATATGTGGACGACATCCTAATATTAGATCAGACAGCGATTGGCCTCTAGTGAAGCTGAACGCTGCTGGACCAATTTGCGGTGCACCATGGACATTTAATTAATACAAATAAAACTTAAGTTATGTTTTTCAGAACAATAGAAACAGCATTAAAAGATATAATTGGACAATTGGTAACAATCACCTTAAAGAAGTGACTACATATATGTATTTGGGCATATTAATTACTATCAAAATAGGCAAAGATGCATTGTCTAATTTTGTAACAAATAAGGCCCTGGCTAGATTATGTGCCATCAAGGCTATGATCCAAAAAGGGACTGGCCAATCTATTGAGGGATTATTGCTACTTTATAAGGTGTGCATTGTACCTAGTATTCTCTATGGCTTAGATGTTTTTACATCTGAAGAAGTAAAATGGCTAAACTTTCTTGAAGGGAAACTGTGGAGGCGAGCCCTTGGGCTATCCAACTCAGTTCAGTTGAAACCATCTACGATAAGCTAGGAATTATAAATTTAAGCGCACAGAAAAAGATTTTTATGTGTATTTTTTTATTTTAAAATTCTAGAAGACTGTTCAAATGACAAATACATTTACTCGTATTATAATGGCCTGATTGATTTAGAACACCCCTGATCTGCATTAAAAGTATGGATAGGGGAAATAGTAACATTTTTAGATGAAATAGGTTATGTGCCGTGTGTTGACGAAAACCATGCAATAAAATGCAGATGAAAAAAAACCCTGAAAGTATGGGACAGCAACCACAGATGCGCTAACCTTGCAAGAACATCTTCCTATTCTGACTATGTTCTACAAGCCTTTCCAATTGATATGCCTTGTGACTATATTAAAAATCTACAAAATGGGAAATTAAGGCATTTTATCAGGAACCTGAGATTAGGGCAACTTCCCACGTGATCACGTACTGAGGAGTGGCAGGGAATCCCAAATGGTGAGCAATTCTGTAGGCTCTGTAAAGTGAAACTAGAGACGAGACACCACTTATTGACAGATTGTGCTTTATGAACTGATCTTTATGAAAAAGACTTTGCAAAATTGGGTTATGATCTACACTGCATACATCACAAGCAGTTTTGGCCTCTAATTTATGCTGCTGAGACTCTAGTGATGACTTTTTCTGTCTTTTATATATGGCAGGAGATTTTAGAGGAACTGTCTTAACATGATTGCTTTTTACTCTGTATCCTTCAATGTACACATTTTATGATTATGTGATTAGCAATGTATAATAGTAAATTTATTCACTTCTTGTGTTCTAAGGTTAAATATTTAACCAATAAAACACATTAAAACAAACTTTAAAAAACGTAAATTTGGGATTGTAAATGCTCCCTATCATATTCGCTGGATTTGTCTTGGGAGGATAGCTCAGGGGCAATGTGTTCGCCATGGGAGCAAGATGACACGGAGCAGCACAGGTTTGATCCCCGGGTCGATGCTTAGAAACCTTTGGGTATTGAGCGTGTTATAAATAACCTATCATATTCGTATTCATATCATATTCACTCACATACTAGTTTCAATGCTATATCTAGGAACATGCCGCACATATTCCTATGCAGTTGATTTTTTTTCTAGAATACCTGCTTTTTAATATCAACTTCTTGGCAGTCAATTCCGCTCTGAACATCAATTCTTTTGTTGTCCCGATAAATCCTCCGGAAAAATGTCCTACCCCTGGATCAGAGTCTCAAAGTCATTTTCCAGATCAGTTCTCAGTACCATATTTAGCATATTCCCACATCACATCTCCACCAAATGTATCTTTTTCTAAAACATGCATGTGGCCCTTATAAATGGGCAAAGCCTTTTGATGAAGTGTTCCCATTCTGTTTCTGTCTTTTGTATGTTGTTGATTATTAAGTCAGGCACACAACTGTGATATGTCTGATCCAAAAATAACTGGAAGAAAAGTTAAAATGTTGGCAAAATAACACTGAGCTTTGAAATAATATAGATACCATCAACAGGTTTGACATGTTACCTGGGATGTGCTACAAACATATAAATGCCACCTATTGGCACATTCCTATAAGCCTGCTAAAATCGTGGGTTAGGGGTAAACCTAGAGTGCATCCCTCGTTTGTGCCCCACAAAGCATACATTATTTTGTTTTTTTATTTTATTGTTTAAAGCGCAGACCTCGCTTGCGAGCAGAAGAGAGCTGTAAAGAGTGTGGTTATCCAGCATTTGGGCTGGCATCTTTTAACAGCAGTGCAGTACTGTGAGGTTGTGTCCATTGGAATTAATCATTGGTCAGGTGTTGTTGAAAGAGCCAGGTTTTGATAGATTTGCAGAACTGGAGAATTGTGCGGGCATTCCGAGCCGACACTGTGATCGAGTTCCAGAAAGTGGGTGTATGGCAAGAGAAGGATTGTTTGTGGGTCCTCTCTTTGTGGACGAGTTGTGATTCAAGCCTGTTGCTCAATTTGATGTGCGAGGAGCATGTGCCACCAGGTACGTGGAGCTCAGCTGCCAGGTACGCCAGTGTGCGACTCGTCACTGCTTTGTAGATGATACATGCTGTCTTGAACAGTATCCTGGCTTGGAGTGTAAGCCAATGTAGTTTGCTAGGATTATGGTAATCCGGTCAAATTTTCATGCTACCATAATAAGACATGCTGCAGTGTGGTGTACTGCTTTTTGGGGAGGCAAGTGAGCAGCTGGGATGCCTGTCAAGAGAGCCTTTCCCCATCGATGTGCAAGACCACAAGGGCACTACAGTCTGTAAATCCTGCGGCAGGATGAAGGGTTTGATTTTTCGAAGAGTAGAGATTGTGAGTCAAGATATTTGGGCCTTTTTGGGAATGTGTTTCTGGAAGGACAGAATGTTGTCAATGGTGAAGCCTAAGGATTTTGCTGAGTCTGAGAGTTGTGGATCAAATCCTTCTGGGTGCTTATCATTGAGCCATTGTTGAACAAGTTGTTAGTCTTGGATGGGTTTAGTTTGAGGTAGGCAGTCGACATCCAGGACTGGATGATGGTTAGGTAATTGCAGAGATGAATGATGTCCTGTGTGCTATTTACCGAATCAAGGTCTCACTGCACCACTGCACTTGTGCAGGAAAAGGCACACAAACACAAAAACTGCCTGGATTTCCATCCCTCTTACCACCTGTATGTGCAAGTGGCATAAACATAGTAATGGATTGTGCGTGCCTTTCACTGAGGCACACATCCAATTGGAATAATGTTAATCTGGTGGGATCAGAATAATCCCTGCTAGTATTCAAAGGTTCATGCAGAGTGTGCAAATCACAATAGGGCATCCTGGGATAGGGTTCCACCACACAATGGGAACTCACATTTTTGGCAACAGGATGGCCAGTATTGTCATGATTGTAACCATACCCTGGATGAGAGGGCCTAACCTCCCCACACCAAAGGCAATCTAAATGCTCACCTAGTGGCAGGTTTTGCATCTGAGAATAGTGCTGTAGCCAAAACAAGTCTCTGGAGTTGGATCTCTGTGTTTAATTCAAGAGAAACCTTTACCTCTCACTAATACTTGTCAGAAATATTGTCATGGGTCTACCAGTAGTGTACATAGGAAGCAGTTCTAAGGACACCTGTGCGTACGATAAACATGAATTGTTATCAATATCTTCCGCACAGTTATATCACTTAACAAAACAGTATTTGCACCTGCAATACATTGGGCCTCCATACCGTGTTCCAGCACCGGGTTCCTTCAATGAGAAATAACCAGGTCATTCCAACATTGGAGGACCCAGTAATTCCTCCTTGAAGGAACCGATCCCCATTCCCATTTGAGCCCCCATAGGGCTCAATGGGAATGAGTATGGAGCTAATAACGGGCCCGTTAATAACGGGCCCGTTATTAGCTCCTTGGTCCCAATGCGGGACCCGGAAAGGACATCTGTTTTCAAGTATAAGCATCCAAGGGAATAGCATTAGCAATGGAAGTGATTGAGGATATGAATGCTCCTGATACATGAAATCAAATCTCTTTTGGTAGCTCTTGCCATTGTTGCTAAGCATTTTACCCCGCCTTCACGTAGAGGCTTTGTTCCAAACTGTGCAGTGGAAGGTGACTTAACAATTATTGATGAACCATTCAGAAACGTAGTTCAGACTACTTTCAAGTTTAAGAAAATTGTGACCTAATAAAATGGAATTTCAACTAATGTCACAGAGGATGGCTAAAAGGTTAGGCCCTCAAAAAGGGCACTAAATGATCCACTTGCCCTGTAGGAAGTGCCAAGGACTGGGTACCAAATTGGTGGTAGAAATTATAATATACCTGAAGGATTGCACAACGAAAGTTGAATTGTTTTCAGTATGCCAGTAGTCAATAGGTTTGAAGTGCTTGCTCATAATAAGGAGGATGATGGTAGCATGTCTGTTATATAGGTACAAGATAAACAAGCTGAAAAAAAGCATCACAAGATTATACTGATGCACTACTAGGTGTGGAAAATGTTATTATTGTGCCTTTGGTAATCATTCCAAATTTGATCTAGCAGTTAACCCAATTGAAACTAAGGTGAACACCAGTTCGGAAATTACAGGGAATCAAAGCAGTTATTGTTGAGAATTCCAAGGGCAGGTAGGCATGCTAACAAATCTGTTTAAAACTTTGCAAACTGACAGGTTGTAACTCAAGTGTAATATGGAAAAAGTAAAGAATGGGATTAGGGATCGGATGGATCAGATCAATCCCAGTACTGCTGTCCAGTGAGAACTGAGTGATAAATAGCATGATGGAAAAGATGACAATATGCATAAAAATAAAAGAAAACTCATGATTCTGAGCGTGATGTTTACGCTAATTGTATAGGCCAGGCTATAAAGGACCTTGGATCAACATTGGTCCAATCACTGTTGTGATTGACAGCCATACATTTAATAAACCCACACTAGTATGCAAGTAGACTGGTTAAAGAAAGTGAAAAGTGTAAGTAAGGGAGAAAGTCATATCGATCAAGTTAATAGACAGATTCCAAATATGAATCACCTAAAAATGTAATATATATGTTGAACATTCTTATTTCAGCCAAGTAGTCAAGAGAAGTTGGTAATGAATTGAAGAAACAATGGGCCTCATTCCGAGTCGGTCAGTAGGGGATACCGGGCACCGGTAAGGAGACCGGTGGCGGTAATCCCCTACCGCCCGATTCCGAGGTCCCCTAACGGGACCCGTAAGGTACTTTTGGTTGGACCAAACGTACCTTACGGGTTCCGTTAGGAGACCAGGGTGCAAATAACGAGCTTGCCATTCACGAGCCTGTTATTTGCGCCCTCCCCATTCCCATGGAGCCCTATGGGGGCTCAAATGGGAATGGGGAATGGCATTTTCAATGGGGATTTACCGGTCCCGCAAAGGTCGGACTACACCGGTAAGTCCCCATTGAACTACACCGGTGCCGGACCCATTATTGGTGGCAGTCATGGCGCAAATAGCGCCATGACTACCACCAATCTCGGAATGAGGGCCAATGTATTCATTGAATACAACACAACTGAAGGTGTTGTGCTCTGATCAGGCGTGATAATAATTGGACTCACTTCTCCTTAATGTCAGGCCCCTATATTGATTATATATGTATTGAATATGGATAGAACCCTCTTTTTTATGGGGGGCCTGACTCATGAGGGATCACAGAAATACCATACAACAATAATTGGGCTAAGGCTACCCCGCCCTTCCACACAAACGTGGCTAGATACAAAGCTACAACCTTAACAGTGTGAAGGATTCACCCATACATATGATCAGTCATACATTTTAATTGTTAAAATCAAATTTATTAACAGCTGGTATCAAAAATACACATATTCCGGACATAAACACATATCAACCATAACATGACACTGAATACAATAACACCACCACTACTAAGAGTGGTCATCTTGCAAGACCTATCATACAAATATGTACAGCTTATTAAAAATACCCTCTGTAAGTGCAGGTAGTAACAGTGTAAATAAATTGCACTATAGTGTTGACACATTAGTGTTTCCAGCTCGAATGTAAACTTTCTCTTGCTTCAGTTCACATTATAGTCTTCCCCTCCGAGCCTTCTTCAGGACACACAGTCAATATTGGAGAGATCTTTAGAACACGCAGTGCAGAAAAAAAGGGGTATTTGTGTAAGAATTTGTAGTACAATTGATGTATAAAAAAGTAAAAGATTGATCAAACAGGGTTCCATTCCAAGTACTCCCTGTGTTTGGATTTCTTCTTTGTGTCTTGGCCCACTTATTATTGCACAATTAATATTCAGTGCGTGTTTTATTTATTCTCTTGTTGAAATCACATAGAGAAAAAGAAAGAGAGACCAGAACTCCCTGTTATTTCTTAAGACCCATCTATGCTCCTTTATTGCTTATGAGACAACTACACAGGTAAATTACCTGTTTGTGATCTTCCACTATTTCGTCACTACCAAGTGAACCTGTCTGTTCCTCTAATGGGCACACTCCAGAATTAACCAATGACTTCTTGGCTGCTGGCCTTTTATCCTTAGAAAAAACAATGTATTCAACAAAAGGATCCATGATGGGGTTTCGGGTGTTCCCACCCTCTACTGTTGATACCTGTCAAGACTCCAGTAGGAGAATGAGTTTAGAGAATGGAACCTCTCAGCCTTTAAATAGTACTACGCATTAAGTAGCTATTAGTATTATTGTCCTTGAAGTCAACAACAGGAGGGGATTTAAAACTGTATAGACGCAGGTAGATGATGCTTATGTATCTGAGCAAGTTGAGAACATTGAGGATACAAAATGGACAACAAAAGCAATTGGATTCAAATTGTGATCCCCTTTTAGAAGTATGAACGATTGTCAACAATTAGTGTATGGGTATGAAAATACTGTCTTAGAATATTGCTGGCCTAAAGAAGTATCTTAAAGACCCAGTTTGAGTTGATTAGACAACAGAGCATTATTTGTTTCCAGGAAACATGGGCCATCAGGGCTCTTGGCATTCCGGGTTATGTTTCTTATACTGTCCCTGCAGTTAAGATAAACCAAGTTAGGCTGTGTGGGAGCCTAACTGTTTGGCTAGATTCTAGTTGTACTAAAGATAATTATTCAGGATCACCAGATATCGAGAATCTATTTATTGGAATGAATCCTGTGCATATACTCCATATGATGAATGTTTTCAACAAACAGAATGTTGGAATGTTAACCTTTCAACAACTTAAACATATCATTGATAATATCATTGATAATATTTCCCTAAATAGTGTAAGTAAGTATGAAGATACTGTAGTAGGGGATTGTAACCTTCAGTATGAATGTATTTCTATTATGGAAGGAACAAAGGATGAAGAGGATTTGGCATGGGGTATTCAAGATCTAATTAAGGAACCTCCACAAAGACACTTCCCTAGCACAATGTTGGCTCCATCTGGGATTTAATAGTAGATTCCAACAATATAGGCCAGCCATACCAACATTTACCAATGGTGGTAAATGTAGCCACATTGATAATATGTTGATAAGCATTGCAGAATGGCTCTAATGAAGAATTTTTTAGTCATCTCTAGGCCAGGGAATGATCATCACCCATCAACCGTATAATTAATTATTAATCAGAGACTGTTAGAGCCCAAGGCCTAAATCGAGTTGTGGTGGCTTGACACGTCGAGACGCAATTTGGTCTTTCTGACAATATACGCCTCAAGAGTGCAAAAGGACAGAATGAGGTGAGTATTGCCTGAAAAATGTTTGTACACCCTGGTACTCAGACAGCTGGCTGCAAAAAAAAGTAACCAAGTATTAACATTTGGCTAGCGGTACTGTTATCTCAAAACATGATGAAGAACCGATAGTCACAAGCAAGAAACTCAAAATGGGACTGAATGCCTCAGAGCTAGATGGGTGTGTACCCTAAAATAAGAAATGCAACAATTACCGGAAGGACAGTAGTGGAAGGAAACAATGCATGAACCAAAGTGCATGTGCTTAACAATTGAGTGGACAGGTGAGAAACAGCAGATTAATTCTGGTGAATGAAGCGGTAGTCATGGAAACCCAATGTCCTGTTTCCTATTCCCACCGGCACGAGGACGCATAAAGAGTCATTAATCCTTGCGCCGTTGCGCTGATGTTCTTTGATCCTTGCGCCGATGCGCGACAGTTCTTTATGTTCCTTAAAGTCTTTGAGCAGAAAAACAGAGGATGAAGAAATGACTGTAGCTGGAATAATCCAAATGGCTTTGGCAAGCAGGGTAAGATGTGAAGAGGACCAAGCAGTCCATGAGAGTTCCAAGGTAAGCAGTTAACTGGTAAGACTTGAAGGATGATGCAAATGCAGTCCGTGGCCATTCCGGGTCTTATAATGAGCAGGTAAGACTTGTGGGAAGAGACGATGCAGTCCGTGGACATTCCGGGTCTAGTAATGATCAGGTAAGACTTGTGAGAAGAGACAATGCAGACCATGGACGTTCCGGGTCTAACAATGAGCAGGTAAGACTTGTGGGAAGAGACGATGCAGTCCGTGGACGTTCCGGGTGTAACAATGGGCAGGTAAGACGAAGGCAATAGACAAGAACAATGCAGGAAGTCACATAGAAAAACAAGGAGTCAAGGAACCAGGAGACAGAGTAACAAGATGCGTAGCTTAAGAGTTTTTGCAAATTCAGAAGCACCGATATGTGTGGGGCCGGGGCTTAAATACTGGTCAGGTGACCACACGCACAGCGCGGCGTCATAGGACTGACAGCCTACACCAATGCAAATGGCGGCAGTGTCTCCACGGCAACCCATAGCGTTTCCTGAAATGGAGCGTATAAACAAACGAACCATGATTCCGAGGAGTACATAGCGTCCCACTTTGGAGTGAGAACCGTTCACTCTACTGTGTATTCTGAAATGTTTTCATTCATGCTGCACTTCTTTATGATCAGATGCAGAACCATCACGTGGAACCCTGACAGTTTCCTCCCCCAAAGATGCATCCCCGGAGTGAGTGGCCAGGAACCTGGACACAAGGAGGGGAGCATGTACATTTGACTCAGGCTCCCATGTACGCTCTTCCGGACTGTAACCTTCCCAATCAACTGGGAAATGACGAATCCCACGTATCGTTTTCATATCCAGAATTGCTTTGACTTCATATTCCTCCATCCCTTTGACCATCACAGGCGCAGGGCGAGAAGGAAGGCGGGTACCGGCAGGGCATGGTTTCAAAAGGGAAACATGAAAGACTGGATGTAGCTCCCATTGGGAAGGCAACTCTAAACGAAACAGCAATGGGTTAAGTACGTCTTTGACAGGGAAGGGACCCACAAAACGAGGAATTAAGCATCTGCGACCAGGCAAGTGGAGGGTCTTAGAAGCCAACCAGACCATCATTCCGAGTTGATAAACAGGAGCAGGGGTCCGTTGCTTGTCTTTATAAAGCTTAGCTTGCCGTTGAGCGGCCTCCAAGTGGTCTGAGACAGTTTCCCTCAAAGAGAAGAAATCACAAATGCAACCCTGGGCTGCCGGATTGCCCGTGGTAGGGATCACATCCTCTGGAAACGACCTAGGGGGTAGGCCGTACAGGGCAAAGAATGGAGTGATACCATAGATGAATGGACAGAATTATTGAAAGCATATTCTGCTGCTCTCAATACGTTTAACCATGATTCTTGATGCTGAGCAATCAGACAACGTAAGAATTTTTCCATGGTGGCGTTCACCCTTTCTGTTTTCCCATCCCTTTCAGGATGATAGGCCGTGGAATACCTTCCATCTATCCCCAAAGCAGTGACTAGATGTCGCCAGAAACGGGTGGTGAATTGTGAACCACGATCTGTAATGATGATCTCTGGTAACCCAAAACGACGGAAAACGTTCGACATGAACAATTCTGCTGGGACCTGAGCAGAGGGTATGCCCTGGCAGGGTATGAGCAAGTCCATCTTAGAAAAGTAATCAATAACCACCCATATGGTATCACACCCTCCGGCAAGAGGTAATTCTACCAAAAAGTCCATAGAGATCATTAGCCAAGGTTTCTTCGGAATGGGCATAGGCTGAATCAATCCCATTGGCTTGGAAACCGTACCTTTGCACTGAGCACAAATAGCACAATTCTTAATGTAATCCGAAACATCTTTATACATCGTAGGTCAGAACGCCCATCGTTTTAATAACTTAAGAGTCTTGCGTCTCCCCTGGTGTGCAGCCATTAAAGCATCATGGCACCACTGTAGAGCCAAAACACGGGTTTCAGATGTAGGGAGGTATAGCCATCCCTGTACATATGGTATGGAATTGACGAGTTCCACCTTAAGGTCGTGTAGTTCAGGAGGGCTAGTTGCCATCCAGGATTTAATCAAACCCTTCAAAGAAGAATCAACAGTACAGGAACAGATGACAAACGACAGCTGTAAAACCTTCCCTTCCCGGAGAGGTGTCTGTCCGCCATCATTCAATCTAGATAAGGCGTCAGCTTTGGAATGTAAACTGCCAGGACGGTAGGTGATCTGGAAGTTATGCATCGAGAAGAATTCATGCCAACACGCATGACGTGCACTGGTACACTGCACTGATTTAAGAGCAAGAAGATTACGATGGTCGGTGAAGACCTGTACTGGTGTAACAGTACCCAATAGATGATGTCTCCATACCAGGAATGCATCACATATAGCCAGTTGTTCACGTTCCGTGATAGTATAGTTCATCTCATACTTGGTGAGTTTTCTAGAATGATAGGCCACAGGATGTAGAAGGACAGTCTCCTCACATCTCTGGGACAACACAGCCCCCACAGCCAAACCAAAGTAATCAGCTTCAACAATAAATGGCCATTTTTGATCCGGATGCTGTAGCACAGGAGCTGAAGTAAACGTGGACTTAAGCGTATCAAAGGCTTCTTGGGCTTGATCAGATCACACAAAGCAAAACTTGGAGCTGGTTAGTGCAGTCAAAGGAGCTGCAATAGCAGAAAAGGCATGTATGAACCGCATGTCGAAATTTGCAAACCCCAAAAATGATTGAAGGGCCTTTTCATTATTCAGGACAGGCCAGTTCAATATTGCTTTGACCTTATTGTTGCTCATCTTGACACCCTCACTGGTGATATCGTATCCTAAAAATTCCACCTGATCAGCATGAAAGACACACTTCTCCAGTTTGGCATAGAGATGTTTTCACGCAGTCTCTGTAAGACAATGGAGACGTGTTGAACATGTTCCTTATATAAAGAGGAATAAATGAGGATATCGTCAAGATATACAACCATGAACTGGTCCAGTAGATCCTTAAACACATAATTGATGAAATACTGGAACGTAGCTTGGGCATTACATAGACCAAATGGCATAACCAAGTATTCAAAAAGAACATATTTTGTCTTGAAGGCTGTTTTCCATTCATCGCCTTCACTGATTCCCACCAGATTATAGGCCCCCCTTAAATCAAGTTTAGTAAAAAACCTGTAAGAACCTAATTGATCCAACAGGACTGATATCAGCGGAATGGGATACTGATTCCGGACTGTGATTGCGTTCAGTTCTCTGTAATCAATACACTGGCGCAGATCTCCCTCTTTCTTTAGGACGAAGAAAAGAGGTGATGCTGCTGGAGACCTTGAAGGACGGATGAATCCTGTCCTGAGTGCTTGATCTAAATACTTCTTTATCACTACATCCTCCTTTTGCGAAAGTGAATAGATCCTACCAGAAGGAATACTGGCATCCACCACTAGTTCAATCGGGCAATCATAAGGACGATGCAGAGGTAGTTTTTCTTCCACCTTTTTATCAAAAACTTCCTTAAAGGAATCATATTCTTTAGGAAGGAGCCCAGTAGTTATCGCCCCAATAGTACTTGCTGTATCCAGGAGCAAGGAACTAGGATTTCTGGGTTCTAACTTGGATACATGGCAAAAACTCTGACAATGGTCCGAGGTAAATTCAACTGAACGCGCTATCCAATCGATGGTAGGATTGTGTTTAGTTAACCATGGCAAACCCAGAATTAGCTTGAGTTGTGGAGCTGAAATGACATCAAAATGGATGGTCTCTGAATGATTGTCACCTATAGACAACACCAGGTCAATGGTTTGTTCCGTCACCAAACCAGAAATCAGAGATGTACCGTCCACTGCATTGACTAACTCTGGTGTTTTCTTGGAAATTAATGGTATGGCATGCTCACGTACAAACTGTGCATCCTCATAATTACCCGTTGCACCTGAGTCCAGCATGGGTTCCACAGACCAGATTGTTTCGGATGTGGAAAACAAAGTAGCCAAGACTGAGAAAGGAGCCAATGATTTGGGGTCCATGACAACTTGACTCGACAAAGGGACCCCGCCTATTGTCGAGCTTTGGCGTTTCCTGCCTTCTTAGGTTTCTTGGGACATAGGTTCAAAAAATGACCAGATGAACCACAATAGAAACATAAATGGTTAGCCCTCCGGAGTTCCCTTTCTGAGGGTGTGAGTGGACCTCGAATGGCACCTATCTGCATTGGCTCGGAGGTTGACACAGGAGTCAACAGAGGCGGAAGAGCTGGGATGGCTCTTAGTTCTCCCTTTCGTTCTGCCAAGGTCAACCAACTCCGGGAAACCACTAGGCACGACCGGTACCGTTGCTAGTACATCCTTCAAACTCTCCGAAAGACCTTTATAGAATAAAGAAGCTTTCTTCTCATCTGGCCAATCAGTTTCTGCAATTAGTTGGTTAAATCTTGCCAGATACTCCAAAAAGGTTTTGTCTTTTTGTTGTAAAGAAAGCAATTCCAGATCTGTTGCCTGTGACTTATATCTGGTATCAAAAACACGGGTCATAGCCATAATAAGTGCCTCACAATCATACAGAAGCGGGCTACTTTGCTCCAGCAGGGGATTGGCCCATACTACAGCAGTACCCCCAAGATTAGATAAAACAAAAGCTGCTTTTGTAGTAGCATCTGGAAGGGAGGCAGACCTACACCTGAAATGTAAACAGCACTGATTAATGAACGTTTGAAAGGACTTAGGATCCCCTAGGAACCTTTCTGGAGGAGCCAACGGAAACTGTGCTGTCAGGTAGACAGGACTGGAATCAGTTCTCAGCAGAAAAACGGAGGATGAAGACATGACTGTAGCTGGAATAATCCAAATGGCTTTGGCAAGCGGGGTAAGACGTGAAGAGGACCAAGCAGTCTGTGAGAGTTCCAAGGTAAGCAGTTAACGGGTAAGACTTGAAGGATGATGCAAATGCAGTCCGTGGCCGTTCCGGGTCTTGTAATGAGCAGGTAAGACTTGTGGGATGAGGCCATGCAGTGTGTGGACTTTCCGGGTCTAGTAATGAGCAGGTAAGACTTGTGGGAGGAGACGATGCAGTCCATGGACGATCCGGGTCTAACAATGAGCAAGCAAGAGTTGTGGGAAGAGACGATGCAGTCCGTGGATGTTCCGGGTGTAGTAATTAGCAGGTAAGACTTGTGGGAAGAGACGATGCAGTCCGTGGACATTCTGGGTCTAACAATAAGTAGGTAAGACTTGTGGGAAGAGGCGATGCAGTCCGTGGACGTTCTGGGTCTAACAATGGGCAGGTAAGACGAAGGCAATAGACAAGAACAATGCAAGAAGTCAAGTAGAAAAACAAGGAGTCAAGGAACCAGGAGACAGAGTAACAAGATGCGTAGCTTAAGAGTTTTTGCAAATTCAGCAGCACCGGTATGCGCGGCGGCGGGACTTAAATACTGGTCAGGTGACCGCATACACTGCGTGGCGTCATAGCCCTGACAGCCTACGCCAATGCAAAGGGCGCCAGCATCTCCACGGCAACTCATAACGTTTCCTGAAAGGGAGCGTGTAAACAAACAAACCATGATTCCGAGGAGTTACAGAGCGTCCCGCTGCTGAGTGAGAACTGTTCACTTTAGGAGTCTGTACATTGAAAGTAGAGGGGAATTCAAAATTGATTATTCCTTTCAGCATTATTGGCATGACATTCTGTCAGTAGATTTTAGTTTGGATGAAATTATCTTAACTATGGTTTCACAAATAAAACATTAAACTAGTCCAGATTAACATATTGTGCATTTTTTTAAACATGAAACCATAGTTTGATGGTCTGTTCTTTACCATTTCATTTAATTCAATTGCTGCTTTTTCGACTGCACCCTATTATGGACTAAGGCAGAGACGGCTATTTCATCTAAAAAGGTAACCGTGAAAATATGGAAAATTACTACCCCATTTCTTTATTAGATGTGGCAGGTAAAATCTATTTAAAGATTTTATCAAATAGATTAAGTATTTTTCTAGAAGATAATAATTTGCTAGGACACTTTCAATCCAGAATCCAAGTAGGGATCAGCACAATTGACCAGAGTTTTTTTATTTATCTTCTCCAACGAAAATGTATTGCATTGAAAAAGGTTAATCTATATGCTATTTTTATAGATCTAAAAACAAAATTCAGAGGGGTGCCACGCATAACTTTATGGAAAATGCTGGTTAATATAGATATATCACCTTCCACACTAGGAGCAGTTATGTCCTTGTATAATGACAAAGACACAGTAGTTAGGTGGAGTCTGGCTGTTTATGTTACTATATCCTGCAAAGATGAGATGGGTGTTAGGCAAAGGTTTGTGGATAATAGCGTCTTATTTTCTAAAACTCTAAAAGCTGAAAAAAGGCAGTTATTTCGGTTCAGAAAATATAGTATAACTAAAGGAATAGAGATTAATCAATCAAAATGGAATCTGTAGTTTTTACAACCTCAGGAAAGAGATTGCTGAATATAAATGTTGGGATTGCTTCTATTGAACAAGGTAAAATGCATTACTTTTGGTGCATTAGACATGTAGACATTGTTTGTGGGACCACCAAATTATTAAAAGTAATTGGACATTAAACAGTTATTCATTGTTAATTTTCAATTTTCAAAAGAATCATAGGAAAGAAGCAATGTACTATTCTAAACCCATTGAGTAATATGTATAAATCACAAGCCAGGCAAGACAATTTATACCTACTACATAGCTGCACTATGTGGTTTACTGAGTTGTGAAAATAAATCTACAACTGAAAATTCCTTTTCAATGAGTATCTTAGATTTACTAAAAGGTACTCCCTCCCTACCCTTACATATCGAAAAAGTCTTAAGGAGTATTGAAAAAAGTTGCACTTTACCTACTGTTTTATTGGGTAAGGTTATGATAGTATAGAGAGGCGTTAGCAGATGTATTTAACTTTGAAGGAGACAGGTTGCAAGCTTGACTAAAACATGTAAATAACTTGGCAGTTAAAATAGGCTGGAAGGATATTTGGGATGAACTTGATGGAATTCTGGGCAAAATAAGTCTTTGGTATCAGAAATATTTAGAATGAGTGAGAAGGAGTTTATTTTTGAAAAATGTCAACAGTGTACGTTGCTTCATATATTGTGTTTGAAAGTTGGGGTTATGAAAATGATATTGATATTTAAGAACCCCTTTCGCTTTGAATGCTATCTATGAAACTATGATTGGAGATTTTTCCAATAAGTACTGTAATGCACTCATGGAATTGTTGGAAGGCAGATGAATAAGTCATCCAGAGCTTCTGCCCCTCCCCTGCACCAATACAGCAAAGGTGAGAGATGTTACTCACTGAGGCAGCCGCTCTGCCCTTATTCCCTGTAGGTACAGCAGGGTTTGGGAATGATGTAAACTGAAGATGGCAAAAGCATTCAAACTAGCATCGTAACAGTAAAAAGGCATGCACTACAAATTAAGCAAATATTCATTCCACATGAAGAACATGAACAATAAGTAATATATGCATTTAGACATGAAGAAAACTAACATAGCATCCACAGACTAGAAGAACACTAACATGATCAATATATAAGGTGAATGCAACATGAACGGCATGTGAATATAGCTAGCTAACATGGAAGCATAGAAGCAAGAGTGTAGTGGGGCAGCCACCTTATTATTTTTTTTTTAATTAAAAATGGAAGCCGCAGCATGTCTTTAAATGAACACGGACCTCAAAGCCTCAGGAAAACTCAAATGACTGAATTCACAGAAATACTTATCGTGCAGAGCTCAGACATTAGCTGGACACTAGTGTCAAGGTTAGAGTGAAATTAGGGAAGATCAGTACAGCTGTAAGAAGGCACAAAATATCACTCCCAAGACGCAGGCAGTATACTTCCAGATTAATTAAAGTTTTAGAAGAGCACAAACAACCTTTGTTAGCCAGGTGCAACAAAACAGTAAGACAGAAGACTCCATGAATAGTAAATCAAGAGTGTCCCCAGGGTAATAGAGAACACGAGACACACCATAACATTAGGTAAAATCTCATTATATAGAAGTTAAATCTATTCCATACACGGTCCCATCACACGTGGCCCGTAATTCGAGAACAATAAGAGGCAAACACAGATAGTACACTTGCCATACTCCCTAAACACGCACATAGCCCCAAGATGCCGCACAAGGCCAAGTACAAAGGTATTGCCTGGTCTCATGGCCTGAGAATGAGGGAAGCTAACTTTAAATGGAGGAAGAATGTTCCATAGTCTTCTCTCCCCCTACTCTGTGCCTGGCTCAAATCCTGATGACCTACCAAGTGTACAATGTTAGTTAACAATGTGCCAACCTATCAAAATCCTTCAAGACATGCCTCCCATCAAGTAGTGCACCAGCCAACCCCTTGTCGTGAAGATGATGTAGCTATTTATATGTATTGTAACATGAGTTGTGGGCCTCATTACGAGGTGGCTACCTGAGGGTTGCCACAATCCTCGTAACACCGAATGCACCGCCCGATATCCCGGTGTGCCCGTGACATCCTGGTGGCCCGGGATAACAGGCGGCAGAATCAGGAAGTCCCCATTCCCGTTGACTCCACGGGAATGGGTTCACAGACGCCCCAGCACCATTGTTAACGGGCCCGGTGCTTCTGTGACAACTCTGCTTTCCGGGTCGTTGCGCTCGGCAGGTCAGACCGGCCTGGCGCAATGATCCCAGAAGGCAGAGTTGTAGTGTGGCGGTCCGGAAAGGGTGCCGGTATGGTGCGAACAACACCCTTATTTCCGGCCTGCCACACTTGTAATGAGGCCTGTCATTAGAAAGTGAAATGCAATTAAATTAATGATTGCGTAGAATGAGAACTATTATCATTGAAAAATGGTTTCTGAATCAGGCCCATTTTGTTTAACTAAATCACTTTACTAAGTTTTTGCATCCGTGCCATTCTTTTTTCTGTTTTCAGAATACAGTAAAAATAGAGGATTATGTCATATTAAAGCACACTCTCTCTATTGTTAAACATGGAGCAATATTTTCATGGTGCAATAAGTGTAATTTGCAGTTAATGGGCCTCATTCCGAGATTGGAGGTAGTCATGGCGCTATTAGCGCCATGACTGCCTCCAATAATGGTACCGAGTCCAACCTGGTTCAATGGGGACTTACCGGTCTATTCCGACCTTTGCAGGACCGGTAAGTCCCCATTGAAAATGGCAATCCCCATTCCCATTTGAGCCCACATAGGGCTTAATGGGAATGGGGAGGGCGCAAATAACGGCCGGGCACATGCCAAGGCCGTTATTTGCGCCTTGGTCCCCTAATGGGAACCGTAAGGTACGTTTGGTTCGACCAAACGTACCTTACGGGTCCCGTTGGGGGACCTCAGAATAGGGCGCAAAGGGATTACCGGCACCGGTGTCCTTACCGGTGCCCGATATCCCTTTGCGCCAAGGTCGTAATGCAGCCCAATGTGTGTTTACTTCAATCATTCTCAAATACATTTAAAATGCCTAATAACAATGTGTGTGTTATCTTTGCAGGTTGAGGTGGCGGAAGGGTCAGGTGAGACCAAGTGCAGTGGTAGACTGGATTAGGGGGTTCTGCTGCCCTGTAAGATTCTGAAGGAACCCGGCAGCCAGTCAAAAGGCAGACAGAGACAATTAGCAGGGGAGGGGTAGAGGGATGGAAGAAGAGAAACAGAAGGTCTTGAGAAGCTGCCGTAATTTAAGGAGATTTGGCTCAAGTCTGAGAGGTATAAGGAGGCTATACCAGAGGGAGGTACCTACGGAGGAGAGAGATATACCCCCACTCTCTACTTGGAAAAGCGTCTGATCTGCAGAGAGTTACAGCTAGGTGACCGAAGGGCTCTAGCAAGGAGGTAGTTAGGGAGAGAGAGTTGGATGTAGAGGGATCACAGGCCCCAAAAAGCCTTGTGGATGATGTAGAGGGTCTTAAACCTGATTCTTGCAGCAACCAGGAGCCAGTGGAGAGATTTTAGGGTTGGAGAGATGTGGTCCCTCGGCTTGAGGCCAAGGATAAGACTTGCAGTACTTTTCTGGATTATTTGAAGTGGTCAAAGGGAGGAGTTAGGCAAATTGAGGAAGAGGTTGTTGCAGAAGTCCAGCCTGGAGAGGACCAGAGCTCTGGGGACATTAAGTTTCTGGGGGAAGGTGAGGAAAGGGAGAATGCCTCTGAGGAGGTGCAGCTGAAAGTGGGGCTTCTTGGCAAGGTTCATGATGTGAGGAGAGAAGGAGAACGAGGAGTTGAAGATGACACCAAGGTTTTTTGCCTCACAGCAGGGTGAGAGGAGGGGGCCTATGGAGGGTGGCCAGATTGTGGAAGGGAAAGAGGGATCAGGAATCCCGGTGAGTAGGATATTTGTCTTACTGGCCTTAAGGCAGAGATCATTAGCAGTGCACCATGCCCGGTTAGCAGACAGACAGTCAGGAATGAGAGAGGAAGAGGAGGAGGGAGAGGAGGGGAGCTTGTAGGAGAGCTGCATGTCATCTGCATAACACAGGAAGTCATGAGGGATGTGGAGTGGAGATCAAATGCGCTAGAGGGGATAGGTAGATGTTGAAACACCAAGGCAAGAGGATACAACCCAGTGGGACACCAGAGGTGGAGAGTGAGATGGTGGAGAGAAAAGGGCCCAGTTGAACCTGGGAAGGTCGGTCCGAGAGGAAAGAAGTCAAACAGTCCAGAGCCAGGTCTGTGATGCCAAGGATATCACAGAGCCGATTTATCAGGGTGGCATGATCGACTGTATCAAAGGCAGAGGAAAGGTCAAGAAGGATGTGAATGGCAGGAAAGCTGGAATAGAGATTGGAGAACAAGTCTTCATGCATGTTGAGGAGTGTAGTTTTAGGCCAGGCTGGTTGTCATGGAGACAATCAACAGATTCAGTGTGGTGAATAACCTAGGAGGTGGCCATCTTCTCCAAGAGTTTACCTAGGAATGGGATAATGGAGATAGGACGGTAGTTTGGTGGACAAGAAGGGTCAGCAGAAAACTTTTGAGGAGAGGGTGCACAAGGGAGTGCTTGAGGAGCTAGGAGAAGGATCCAGTGCCAAAGGAGTGATTGTAGAAATCAGCCAAGGCTGGAGCAAAGGAGACAATAGTGTCCTTGATTGTTCTGGAGGAGCAGGGGAGCACCTGTTTGGATGAGACTTTCATAGAGAGGACTTGACTAGAAACCTAATCAGGAGTTATGGGAGAAAAAGAGGAGAGTAGGAGGGGATGTTAGAGGGGGACCTTGGGAGGCCTGAGAGCAGGTGAGGTAGAAGGGTGAGGAGTAGAATACAAGATGTCCTGAGTTTTAGAAATAAAGTGAGAGTCCAGAGAAATGCAGAGAGCCAGGGAAGGCAGACAAGTGGAGACTGCAGTAGGGTTGGTGAGTTCCATGCAGATTTTGAAAAGTTTAGCCATGTTTTTAGTGGCTGTGTTTTTAGTGGCTTCTTTGAGGGGATGGAGAGTCTGTATTGCGTTTGGAACAGGCAGCAGGCCATTTCGTCAGCGGATGTGCTTGAAGCGTGCCACTTCTGCTCAGCTGCCCTGCACTTGCGTTTCAGAGCGGCCAGGTCAGAGGCATACCAGGAGTTGCACTTGGAGGCCGGTTTCATGTGGATCCTCATGACAGGGGCAAGGATGCCCAGAGTGTTGAAGATGGAGCTTTGAAAGTTAGTAAAGGATGTGTCAGAGTGAAAGTCAGTGGCAGGAGTAGGAGGGGGATTGAAGATGGTGGTAAAAGTAGCAACTGACACTTGCTTCATAAGTGAAATAACAGAGAATGAAGCTGGAGGTGTGGGTTGGGGCTTAGCCGGGGGACCTAGGAGGTCCATGTGAGAGGACAATATTGAATGGTCAGACCAGGAGAGAGGAGTAATGAGAGGTATGAGATGGGGATGCATGAAGAGATGAGAGCATTCGAGGTATGTCTGACTGAGTGCATCGGACTGGAGGGAAGAATGGAGAGGGAAATAGAGTCACAGAGGTTGCAGAAGAGACAAGTGGTGCCATCAGGGGAGTCGAAGTGAATATTGACATCTCCGAGGAGGAGGAACTTGGAGGAGGAGGCCAGAAGCGGTGGGGTCAGCCTATTCTGAGAGGAAGTGGGAGACCTGACCAGAGGGCCTGTAGATGTTGGCCAGAGTGAGAGAGAGGTTAGGCGAGATACCAAGCCTACAGCCAAGGCATTCAATAGAGGAGTAGGCATGAGTGGGCATGATAGTAGCAGGGACCCACTCAGGGAAGATCACGGCAACTCCACCCCTGTTCGGTTAGGCCTGGGCTTAGAGGGGATCTTGTATTCCTCAAGGAGGAGAGTGTCAAAACTCATGTCAGAGCTGGCAGTTAACCACATCTCGGTGAGAGCGAGGACATCAAGGTTGAGGTCTTCAGGGAGGTGGCAGATGTCAGAGGAGTGTTTGATGGCAGAGCAAGAGTTGAGGGTCGTTATGTGGAGTAGGTTGCCACTTTTCAAGGTCTTCTGAGGAGGGGTGAGGAGTGTGGTACACCCATCTGAGGTGGCTGAGGGGGCATAGGGGTGGCAGAAAGAGGAGTGGAAGGAGAGGGGAAGAAGTTAACAAGAGACAGCAGACGCCTATCAAGAAAGATGAGGTTCAGTTGAGAGCTCCAGACCCTGATAGTGCCATTTAGGTAGACATTAATGATGACCCTAGATGATAAGAAGGATGCCAATAGTGCCTCCCAGCAGGTGCCAACATTAATGGGAGAGGGAGAGAAAGGGTAGAGCAGAGACCATAAGGGGAATCCAAAGGTCCGGAGAGGGAATGACAAAGAGAATGTCGATGAAAGTCTGCCTGGAAGAAGCATTGACATAGGTGAATAATGGTTAAAAAAAAAGAAAAAAGAGGACCCTGCAGGGCCGGTTCCCATGCAAGTAAGTGAAGGGAACCGGTGTTGCAGAGGGATGCAGGAGATGGCGAAACACAAGGATGTGTGCCACCAACAGGTAAGCAAGGGGATGGGGGAAGCAGGTTGCTAGAAATGTCCACAGGGGGGAAAACCGAAAGTCATTTTCAGTCAACTACCTATAATTTTTTTCTCTCTGGCATTTCACATTCGATCTTTTCATAGAAAACCTCAGCGATGGGCAGGCCTGGATTGGAGACCAGGAGATCCTTCCTAAAATGCTTCCTTCCAGACTTCATCAGAGGCATAGGAAAGGTGATACAAAAGCAATTAGAGAAGATAGAGGAGAATGAGTGCACCATTGAGGGAGAGTGCACAGAGAAGGAAGGGGGAAAGAGGGAGAGAGGGAAAAACTGCAGAGCATGACACCAGCTATAACCAACAACAATGCAACAATCTAGAGTCAAGTGTCCAGCAAGGTAAAAAGGCTAAGTTACATCAAAACAGAAAGCACAACACCTAGAAGCGAGATCAGGAAAGAGGTAAGAACAATGGGGTCTAACAATGGCCCTCATTACGACCCTGGCGGAAAGTGACTGACCGGACCGCCACAGCGTAAATAGCGTTTCCGCCATTGCACGAAGGAGCAAAGTGCGGCCCATTCCGACCCATCGGGCACGAGCACCACGGCATGGCGGAAGTGCAAAGTCCGCGATGGCGGAAATGACCCCAAAACGGCCCACACCGCCGCCGTACGGCGCCCTAGGTGCAATACCGCCACCCATCACAGCGGACACCGCAGTGTGCGCCTACCGGAAAGTACGGTGACCGGAAATATACGGAAACAGAAGTAAAAACATGGGCCCGGAACGGGAAACATCCCGCCGTACACCTATAAAACCACTAAAACCACACAACCACTAAAAACACTACCCTGAGACACACCCCAACCCGTCATCCACCCTAGCGAAACCAAGAAAAATGGGAAAAGTAGCGAAGAAAGCGTGCGACCGCAAGCGGCAGGTCCACTTCTCCCGTGAGGAACTCACCGTGCTAACAGAGACCCTCCAGGAGAATGCTGCCGTCGTCTTCTGCACGCAAATGACCAGGACGGCACTTGCAAACAAGAAGGCCATATGGGCTCTGGTGGCACAGCGGGTAAGTGCGGTGGGGACTGCACCCCGCACCCCACAGCAATGCCGAAAGCGATGGGACGACCTGCGGATACGCGTCCGCAGCATACTCTCTGCCAACCGCAACATTGCCACAGCCACCGGGGGAGGTCCTGAATCACCCATCAAGTTGACCCCCTGGGAAGAAATCTGTGCCTCCACCATCGGAATGGAGAGCATAGAGGGAGTCGGAGGGATGGAGAAAGGAGTGCAGACATCCGAAGATTCAGGTAGGTGGGCCAGATAAAACAATGCAAATCCACAAAGTCCATCCATGTGAAGTACCATGTGTCCACATAGTGCAACAGAAACACATGTCCAGGAGAACGTCCACACACATCGGCCTGATAGCGCACGTTAAAACCCACAATAAATACATAAATAATTAAAAACCCCTAAAACACGCACTACACGTGCAGCTGGCACACCCTAACTGCAGGCTGCCAAACAACCGCACCCTCACTCCACACACAAATGAAAGCACCTCCAAGGCCCCGACCCAAATCACCCTCAGGTACCACCCCAATGCATGTGATACAATGCCATTCCAATTCCCACAGACCCATCAATAACCCTCGCCCTCCTTTACTCCACCACAGGGTCCGATCCAAACGACGAGCATCAGGACACCCCTACCAGCACACCTGCAAAGAGGGTCAAGACCAACGGCCAAAGACCCTCCACCTCAGCTGCACGCATCAAGACACGGCAGCAGCACAAATCAGGTGGCAGCACAGAGGAGGGAACATCAACAGGCACCCCAGCAGCCAGCATGCCCACACCACCACCACCACAGGTCCCCCCAACGGATGCCACAGAAGGCACTGCCTCTGGTGGCAGCAGCACCATAGGTGACACCCCATTGATGGCAGCATGCTCCGACACAGAAGACGGGGATGTCGAAGTCAGATCCATCCATGACCTGTCTCAATCCCCCTGTCTGTTCCATCCCGTACACCATGAGGATACCACGCAGGGGCACCCACAAGACGACGACTGGCCATCCCCCACAAGCCCTGTGGCAAGGCAACATGAGGTCAACAGCCCCTCTGTGACACCCCCGCAAATGGCCATGGCCCAGCAGAGGCAACAGTCCCTCGACCAGTTAATCGTGCAACAGCAGCAACTGGCCACGCTCCTCAAGGACCATGCCGATGAATGTGGGGGCACTAAGGCAGACATAGAAACATCAACTGAGACACTTAGGGCAGAAATGGAGAGAGGTACAGAGACACTAAGGGCACAAATGGAGAGTAGCACCGAGAGCCTGGGAGTCCAAATGGAGAGAAGCACCGAGAGCCTGAGGGGGGAACTGCATGCGACGTCCAAGGACGTATGTGCCGAACTTGCCGCAGTGCGCAGTGTGCTCACTGAGCTCTCGCAAACCCTTAGGGACATGCATGGACGTGAGCAGGCAGAGACATCATCCGTTGCAAGTTCCGTCCAGGGCAGCCCCCAACGTAGATCTGGGAGGAACCTGCGCTCCACAGGCAGGGGTGCCCCTGATACCCGCAGAGGGGGCTTGCAATAGCGACTGCCCACTGACAATGAGCATCTTTGGACACTGGTGTTCGGGGGGGAGGTAGGAGGGTGGAGGGGGTGTGTTGGGCTCACTTGGGTGGCGGGTCGATAGGGTGTACAACATGATATCACATATGCCATAAACAGTGCACGATCAACCAATGAGATGTGTGGACATTGATCTTTGTGTACTAGGCCATCATAGGCGTACAGTCCATATTGTGCATGTCCCAGACACACACAGTGCCACGAGTCCCGTGTCCATGTATCAGCCACCAGGCGTGAGTGCTAGAAGCATACATCAATGAGATGCTGACGAATGTCACGGCCCTCCGGTGCCTCGCAGACTCCTTGAGGTGCTGCCACATCCCCACCCTCATCATGACCATCATCAGGTGCTTGCAGTTCTGCGTCAGGGGGCATGGGCACATTTCTACGTACGCACATGTTGTGGAGCATGACACATGCCATCACCATCTTTGCAACCTTCTCATGGCGGTACAGGAGTGCCCCGCCAGACCTGCTGAGGCAGCGGAAACGACCCTTCAGTAGGCTGAATGCCTGTTCAATGACTACACGGGTACGTGAGTGGGCATGGTTGTAGTCCTCCTCATGCTGGTCCCGTGGGTTCCGGACTGGTGTGAGGAGCCATCTCTTCAGTGGATATCCAGCATCACCTGTATGTGGACGATAAACGTATGATGTGGAATGCCATTGCTACGTACGCACACCCCCCCCCCTTCCTGCCAGGTCATTGCCGAATCACATACCCCACATTATCATGCATGTAATGAGACTCACCGAGTAGCCAGGATCTGTTCCCTGCGTGTCGCTCCATGTAGCGTGGTATTGTAGAGTTCCTCAAGACCATAGAATCATGGGTTGATCCAGGGAATCTGGCACAACAATGTGTAATGATCCTGTTGGAGTCACACACCATTTGTACATTCAGAGAATGAAATTGTTTTCGGTTGCGGTACTGGGCCTCCATGGCATGTGGGACGACCAATTCCACATGGGTCAGTCGATGGCACCAATGCAACCCGGTATGCCGGCAAGTGCATGGAATCCCACTTTTGTGTTGGTAATTTCCTGCTCCGAGCGTGGTAGGGAGATGTAGTCGTCTGCGTGCTGCAGGAGGGCATCGAGCACTTGCAATAGTGTCCGTGAGAACAGTGGCTGAGAAATGCCATGCAACTGTCCGACTGTGTGCTGGTAGGTGCCTGTGGCCAGGAAGTGTAGTACAGACACCACCTTCAGTAGGGGTGGGATGGCGGTTGGGCTATCTATCATGCTGACAAGGTCAGCCTGTGTCATGTCCACAATGGCGGCTATGGTGTCCCGGTCCAGACGGTAGAGGGTGTGGATCTGCTCATCAGTGAGGTTGAACGGATGTGCTCGGAGGCGTGGGATTGCGGGCTGCCTGCGTGGTGGTAGTGGCTGTGCTGGCGGCCCTTGCTGGCCCTGCCTTGCCCTCCTCCTCCTCCTGCGTCTCCTCCGTGCGGCCGGTTGTAGTTGGTGTTCGTCTTCTTCTTGGAGTTGGAGTACTTGCAGTGCTATCATGTCCCCCAGGGCCAACATCGCGAGTCCTGCCGGTAGCATTTCGGTGTGGTTGTGGGAGGAGACTGGGTGTGCAATTTATGTGTTTTCAGGCTGTATGGCCTCCACCTGTGGTGATTCATTCCACCTGTGCAAACTGCTCTCCCCTTTGGCCGAGCACGTCCCGCACACAACGCTGCAATTCGGGGAATGGCATCTTGCTATTGCAATCATGTATTTGTACCCGATGGCCGTGTAACATTGGTTGATATGTTCATTCTGCTGTGGTCCCATTGTTTCACATTCTATCTGTGCAGTCGCGAACAGACTTGTGAAGGGTCAGTGGAACGTAGTACTCGAGTAACGGTGGACCCTCATGCATCACTGTACCGAGTTGCAACGACGGGCGGGGCGTCCCATTTGTGGGTGAAGGCAGTTGCCATTTTCACACACAGCCGCACTCGATGGATTAATTAGTGATTTCAAACGGCCACAGATGCCTCTTCGACGTGATGTTGCAAATGAGGAATTCGAAGGGCGGCGCTTTCGGTTTTCAGCTAGCGGCGAGGAAATGCCCACAGGTCTGACTGCAAATATAACGTACTATTGTTCAATGTCCTTGGGACAGGGGCCATGGCGAGGATGCAATGATTGATATGAATGGTTTGGTATGCGCAATGGCGACGTGGGCGATGAGGCCGGACGTTCCCAAATACATGTTACTTCACTACACTGGAATTACGGGCTGGGGCACTGTGGATTTTGCAGGCTGCATAACGCACAGACTCAATGGATATTTCTAATGTTATGTGAGTAAATATTCAGGCGTTTTAATCCCGGGATGAGGGAATGATGAATGGATGCATGGGCAGGTGATTTGATACAGAGTTTGCCATGTACAGGGCTTCTTGGAATCTATCCGCCTCCCCTACGCTATGTGATGCAGGGCTGCCATAGTGGGACCATCGTCTATCTGGCCTTGTTGAGCCCTCCCTGTCTCGACGCGCCCTCAGACACTTGTGTCCATGCACGTTACCAATCCCATCTGATGGATTCTGTTTTGACAGACGCATGCACAAGTACACTCGTTTGTGATGGTGTTTACACCTCGATATAGATAGTTATGAGTCGCAAGTGGTTTTTGGGTGGTGATGAACCTTTGGAGTGGGCTAGCATGCATATGGCTGTGGATTTAGTGTGATCATTAAAGTGAGTTGTTCGAATGTAGTTCTGATGGCCATTCTGTTCTTTTTCTTTTCTTTTGGTTGACAGGTATCTCCTCCCCTTTTGCCACTGCCATCTGTATGCCACTCCTGCAGATGGCTTTTACTCCCGACACCTGCTGCTTCGTGTTAATCAGTGGAGCAGCATTACGATCTTATGGGACGATCGCCAATGGGCCACATGCCCTTACGCAGTACTGGTGGCTCGGAGCAACATTTCGGCCTTTCAGCTGGACTAGTGCCTCCCCATTGGGACGGCCCTGCGGTTCTGTGCGCTTCCATGTTGCCTTTTCGTACGTGAATGTGGCTCTGTGTACCATGATGGAACAGGGCGTCACACAAGTAGTGGCTGGTCATTTCTTGCGGATGCAGCCCACAATGGTGAAATGTGTTTTGGAGTTCATGGCCTGATGGCTGTATGGGCTTGGTGATTTTGTTGTGCATTAAATTTCTATTCTGATTTGGCCCATGTAGCGTTCTTCTTTGCAAGTGATGTGGCATATTCCTATTTGGGGAGCGATGTATTGTGAGGAGATCTGCATTGGGTTCCAGCTTCGGAGTTTAGTTGCGTGGTACTGTACTGGGCGCGTTTGCCTACGAAGCCCGTGAGGTCAGGGATGGGGGCTGCCAATATGACTGTTTGAATGTTGTCATGCTCAGGGGCGGGGGATTGGGTTTTGTGTAACAGATGCCGGTCAGCCAGGTGGACTGGTGGAATGATGTGATTTTCGGAATATTGCTGGTCACAGGTGCCTGTGTTTGCGTGCGTTTCTTGGTGGGGGACTGTGGTCATGTCCATTGGGATGGCTTCTGTATTCGTGCCATCTGTGCCCTGCAGCTCCCATTGGCCCCTCTTGTGTTTCATGTGTTCGTTGGCATGCATGGGTGACTTGTACATTTCAATGGTTGCATTCTGACTTCATTGCACCTACGGGGAGTTGTACTTTGTGGGCAGGGAGCGGTGTACAGGCACTCAGTGGGGCCGTTTACGGTTGATTCGCGATGCCGTACTTCTCACCATGGCGGAATGGTACATTCCGCCATGCTTGATGGCGTTAGGTACATGTCCGCTAGGGTCGGAATTGGCGTACCCTTGCGCCATGGTGGTGTTTACGGTTTGGCATGGCGCGCGCGTGCGTGCTTGGTGCAGTTAGCGTTGGCGTTCACTACGGTGTCGCTAATGGCTTCGTACTTTGCGGTGACGGGTCATAGTCGCACCGAGCGCTATTCGATGGCGGTATTGCATTTCCGCCATCGTTTTCCGAATTCCGCCAGGGTCGTAATGAGGGCCAATGGCTTTAAGCAGAATTTTCTCTCCACTTGAGTAAGCAGACTTTCCTGATATATGCAAGTGCTACTTTTCCATTGTTCATGCATTAGAACTTCAACAGACAACTTCAACTTGCTTTAAATCACAAGTGAGTGAACAAGGAACTGTATGTTGTTGCCAGCAATGCTCACGGAAGGTATTAGAATGCCAGGCTCCACTCACCTGCTTCTTTAACACTTGCTCTGCATATCGCACCACTTCCATGACTTCTGCTACAGCTTTTACTGCTTCTGGCTTCTTAGGCACCAGCACCCTGCCTCTCTGAAGGTGTCTTCGGTCCGGCCACACACTTATGGAGCCCCTTTTTGCTCCTGAGACCGACGGCTTAAGAATTGCCCCTCGCCTCGGTATCCAACACGTTTGTTGCACGGTAACCACAGCAATAAGGCTTACATGAGGAAAGACAGCCTCTCTGCACACCTTCCACTGTGTACTTTCTGAACTTCAGAGTTTGGGGGAACAGGACCCTCTCAGAACAAGCAGGTGAATTCTGCAGTCTCCACGTTCCAACGTCCCTCTTGTTCTCCCTCTTCTGGTTGGTTTGCTACCTTTATGTCTTCTCCTATCTGCTAACTACTGCTACAGCTCGCATTCTAGTCACAGTTCCAACTCCTTCCTGCTCTTTGAATTGCCTGCACCACAGGGGGTAATTTATGCCTCCCAGTAAGAAATCGCATACGCCACTTTTAAAGGGCAGTGCAACTCATTGCCCAGCTAAATCCCCACATAGCCACAAACACATGGGATTCTTTAGATGAGGGAGGTTGACTAAATTCCTTCATGGGGATTCCTGTCCCAAAGGGGGGGATCACACCAGATGGCATCCTGCTTGTCCTGTCCTCTATGGGATGTTAAGCATAGAAGGCTCACCTCCATAGTCCCACCAAAGGGAGTAGCTTCTCTTTCGGGATAAGGGATGAATACCCCGGGTTCGTCACCACACCAAGAGTACAAGTGAATCATCTGCTGAGTTGGGACATAAATCCACCAATTTGAATATGTTGTTTAACTGTTCCTTACTTTAACCAATAATGTTTATGCAGAGACTCACTCTGAAAACCAAGAATTTTATTCAATTTAGCATGTTTTCATTCAGTCCATAAAGTTAGTATTGTAATTCATATTCATTTACACCCATGTACTAAATGTAACCCTTTGTATTTTCAATTGAATGTAAATTCCATGCATGACGTTACAAAATGATGGAGTGGCTGACAACAAACCTAATCAGAATGTACTTACTGTAGAACCGATCACACGCTTGATGCTGACACTATTTGGGAAGGACTAGAAGCGTGTCCAGCAAATAGACATTTAGTATGTTTTCGAGCTTGGATACATACACTGCCCTGGATGGTTGTGCGTGTGTGTGGTTGTGTGCTATTTCATTTTCATATTATCTTAATTTTCAGATCACATTCTCCAAAGAGCTGTACAAATAAAAATATATGGCCCTCCTGCAAGTTGCTGTCAAAAAGCTTTGGAGAGGCCATTCCAAGATGGCCGCCGGAGCTAGGAGACGCGCGTAAGTCTCGCTACCGCCGGGCCACTCAATAGCACCTCAGAAGCAGCGAACCGGAGGGCGGCCGTTCCCTACATACAGCACCGAGTGTTGTTCACGGCAAAGGCAGCAAAAGGAAGACGCCTCTACCCCCAGCCGCGCCGAGGAGCGGAGCTCCCCCTCCCCCATCGGGACAAGGTGCAGGTCTACGCACCGAGAGAGCGACACAGGCCTCCCCAGAGACACGGGGTGGAGGCGGACGGCGCAGGCAGTGCGGATCGGGGAGGCACAGTCCGGAGCCCCCAGCTCGGCAGCGCCCGTGAAGACGGGCATTCAGCTGGAGGCATCGAGGGACGGACTCGGCGCCCTCAGACATCGGCGGACCCCGCGGGGGAGGGCCGGGTGACGCACCGCACGCCACCAGAAGCCCAGCGGCGACGGTCACCACAGTGAAAGCGACACAGGCCTCCCCAGAGACACGGGGTGGAGGCGGACGGCGCAGGCAGTGTGGATCGGGGAGGCACAGTCCGGAGCCCCCAGCTCGGCACCGCCCGTGGGGACGGGCATTCGGCTGGAGGCATCGAGGGACGACTCGGCGCCCTCAGACATCGGCGGGCCCCGCGGGGGGCGCGGGGGAGAGCCGGGTGACGCACCGCACGCCACCGGATGCCCCGAGGCGACGGACACCAGCGGCAGTCCCCAGTCCGGTGGACAGAAAGGTGAGGCCCCCCCCTGGTGCTCCCCGCTCTCCCCCTAGGGCCCCTCGAGCCCAGAGGGCTTGCCCCACGGGCGGAGGGAATCACAGGAAGGCCCAACACACCTGAAGTGGAGGGGGACCATCCCCTCCCCCCCCCACATTGAACGCTTACCCCCCCAACAACCACCAGCACTCAAGAAGGGGTGCGAAGCACGCAGCAGGACACGTCAAGGTCCTCCTCTCAGGAGACATTTGCCCGACCATCAAAGCAGGAGAGGGGGAAGGCACGGGTGAAAGCAAAGGCAGGAACTCATTGAGGAAGATATGTCAAAAGCGAAGGGGAGGGGGGGATCCCTACAGAACCAGCAGCCCCCCAAACAAGACTCCAGCCTTATTCAGATGTGGGCAGCAGAGACCCCAGTGACAACTAGGAGCAGATTACAGGAGGACTCTTCCCTGCAGTCCTTGAACACGTCCGAGGGGAGGGGCACTGCCTTGGGCAGCCTACCCCCGATAAAGGACGATATGCACTCCTGGTTTAAAGAACTTCAAGATAAGCTAATGTCAACGGTCCAGGACCAGTTCGCAGCAATCAAGCAAGATATGCAGCAGGCAATACAAGGAGTTCAACAAGACATTGCCAACCTAGAAGAAAGGACGAACACCCTAGAAAAAATAGTGCAAAATGCAGAAGAAGAGGCACTTCAGAGCGGCGAAACACAAGAGCACCTAGTTCGTCTGACCCATAATCTGGAAATCCAGTGCGAAGACCTAGAGAACAGGTCTCGCAGATCGAATATACGCATTAAAAACATGCCAGAATCGGTCTTGGACAGGGATCTAAGGAAAGCGGTACAGGAGGTCTTCATGGATATCATAGATGCTCAGGACCCGGAGGCAGTGGGGATCGACCGCATACAATGAGTAGGCCCGAAACGCACGGGGGCACCGGGAGAGAGACCCAGAGACGTCCTGGCTTCGCTGTCTTCCTATCCACAAAAAGAGCTTATACTACGGAGGGCGAGACAGATGGAACAAATCAGGATGAATGGGGTAGACATCCAACTGTATCAGGACTTGTCAGCCGTAACACTCCTAAAGAGAAGAGAGATGGCCCCACTCACGAGGGAACTGGTCACAAGAGAGATAAAATATAAATGGACATTCCCTTTTGGTCTGCTGTTCGACTGGGAGGGAAAACAAAGGAGGGTGACCACCCTGGAAGAGGGGCTAAGCATCATGGACATTCAGACAAGGGAGTCTGTGACCACAATTGAAAGAAAGAAAGGGGAACTACAAATCAGACCGGGGGGATGGGAAAAGGTCCGACAGAAAAGAAAACGGCGCGGTGGGGGAAAGGATGTGTCAAGAGAAATAAATTAAAGGATGCAAATCTAAAAACACAAGAGGCCCAGGGCTGTTTAGCAGAAAGCAGTATACGGAACGGCACCCAATGATGAAACTCGTAAACGACAGACTCAGTTGGCCTGGCGCGGATCCGGAACAACCCGCATAAAGGTCAAGGAATGTTGTGGGGTTTAGGACTCCCCGCAAAGTTAACCTCGAGTCTACAGAGGGCTGGGAGCGACAGGCGGAACGCCAGAGCTACCTTAGGTACCCGAGCCCTCCTCGGGGGCAAAGTTGGAACAAAGTTAACGGTTGGGGGACCTTGTTACAGTTTGGGGGGGGAGGGAAGATCTTCCGGAAGTGAGAAGGAGAAACTTAACTCGGACATAACACATGCACAGTCTGTCCATCTGAAATGGGGAAGATTCGATTTGTAACTTTAAATGTTAGGGGCCTGAACTCCCCGGTGAAGCGAAAAAAAGTGGAGATCATGTTAAGGAAAGAAAAGGCGGATGTGTTGCTGTTCCAGGAGACCCACATTAAAGCTCAAGATAGGGGGAAAATACGCCTGAGAGGCTACGATATAATTGTACAATCCAATGCAGCGGAAAAAAGAGCAGGAGTGATGATTGCAGTGAAAGGGACTCTGGAAGTAAAGGTGATCGACAAAAAATCTGACAAGGAGGGAAGGTACGCCTTTGCTAACATGAAATTACACAACACCCTTCTCACGCTGGCTTCCATTTACGCCCCGAACACGGGCCAAGATGGCTTCATGAGAGACACAGTGGGGAGGCTGGAGGGATATGCGAAGGGTGAAATAATTATAGGAGGGGACCTTAATATGGCCTGGCACCCCCATATAGACCGAAGCGCGGGCGGACCCCTCCACCAGAGCGCCCCATCACAGCGTCTGAAAAAACGGATGGAAGGTATGGCTCTGTGTGATGCATGGAGAGAACATAAAGGTCAAGCCAAGGGATACACCTATTATTCACACGTTCACAGCACAATGTCAAGAATAGACTACTTCTGGGTGTCAGTGGGGAACCTGGGCAAAATACAAGACATGGAACTGGGCCCCATATCTCTGTCGGACCATGCGCCCCTTTGGATGGATCTGTCGTCCCCAAGGAAGGAAAAGGGAATTTGGAGATGGACACTCCCACAAGAAATATTATCAGACCCAGTGATGGTAGAATCCATAAGGGAGAAAATCGTGGAATTCTTTGATATTAACGATACGGGGGAGGTCTCCCTGAGCACTGTATGGGAGGCGTGTAAGGCAGTAATCAGGGGCCATTTAATAGCCCTCAAAGCAACGAGGGATAAACAAACACGACAGTGGGAATCAGAGCTGGAAAAGAAGCTATCAGATATCAGGGAAGAACTAATGGCAAACCCCTCAAGGGACTTAAAAAGGACACTCAAACACACCGAGGGACAACTCGAACACCTCCGTAGCAAACAAGCTCAAAGATCTCTCCTATATCTCAAACAGAGATACTACATAAAAGCCAACAAGGCAGAACGGTATCTCGCCCGACTGCTCTCGTCGAAGCGGAACTCGACGACCATCAGGAACATCAAAGATGCACACGGGGATACGTTAACGAACACTGAGGATATAGGGGACACATTCAGGGAGTTCTATCAGAATCTGTACTCCACTGAGAACCCGGATGAAGCTGACCAAAACAGATTCCTGACATCGATCCCCTTTCAGAAAATACCAGAAGAAGCCAGAACAGACCTGGAGGCCCAGATATCCGAAAGTGAAGTGAGGAAGGCGATAAAGAGCCTCCCTCTTAACAAAGCACCAGGCCCGGATGGCTTCACAGCCCCATTCTACAAAAAATATGTAGACATCCTCGCCCCATTCCTCACTAAACTACTGAACACCTTCAAAGATAGTGGGAATGTTACTCCATCTATGAATGAGGCAAAAATATTGGTTTTTCACAAACAAGGAAAAGATCCCTCCCTCCCGGGCTCATACAGACCTATCGCCCTAATTAATCTAGACTCAAAAATTTATACCAAAATCCTGGCAGCCAGGCTCTCCCCGCTGCTTCCCTCCTTAATAAACCCAGATCAATCGGGATTCATTCCGGGAAGGCAGACACACGACAACACGAGGAGGCTAGCCCACCTAACAGAGAAAATTAACTTCTCCCGCACCCCTGCAGTGCTACTATCTTTAGATGCCGAAAAGGCGTTTGACCGTGTAGAATGGTCAATGCTCTTTAAAACCCTGGCGCATATGGGATTTGGGAACCAATATATTAACATGATCAAAGCCAATTACTCCTCCCCCTCTGCAAGGATAGCGGTAAATGGAGAGATTACGGAGAGGGTGGAAATCTCTAGGGGAACGAAACAGGGCTGCCCGCTATCACCACTCCTATATGCGCTATTCCTAGAACCCCTACTAATTAAAATTAGGGAATCAGACCAAATCAGGGGGATAGAGATGGCGGGGAGACAACATAAGGTAATAGCCTATGCGCATGACATGTTATTGGCACTTGAGGACCCAACCCACTCAGCCCCTGCGGCGATCCACTTGCTAGAGCAATTTGGGTACATTTCTGGCTTAAGGATAAATAAGAAAAAATCAGAAATGCTTATATTAGCCGGGAGCAGTGAAACTCTGAGAAGGGAAGCAGGGCAAATGGACTTAAAGGTCGCGGAGGAGGGTATAAAATATTTGGGCTTGACACTCACTCAGAAGGTAGAGGCACTGTATAAAAAGAACTATCCCCCACTCCTTGCCAGGATACAAAAAGATTTAGAGCGGTGGAATCCCCTAAATATCTCTTGGTGGGGGAGAATCCCAGCGATAAAAATGAACGTCCTCCCAAAGGCGCTGTATTATTTCCAATCCCTACCGTTTGGGATCCCTGACTCCTTCTTCAGAGCCCTGGCGAAGTCGGTCTCATCCTTCATATGGAACAGGAAACCCCCCAGAGTATCCAGAACAATTCTCACATCCAACTTCAGGGAGGGGGGCTTGGCACTTCCACACTTTAAGAACTACTACCAAGCGGCACAACTCAGGATCCTGAGAGAATGGCTAGGGGACAATCAACGAACGATCTGGGTGACTCAGGACAGGGCGGTCGCAAGAATGCCATTGGAAGACCTTTTATGGACACCAAAGCAGTACAGGCATCAAAATCTGCGCATTAGTGAGATCATGAGGGCCACGCTGAACGCCTGGGATGAGCAGACACGGAAAGGGAATATCACCACGGCAACGGCCCCGTTCACCCCGATCTGTAGGAACCGGCAATTCCCACCGGGGACAGAGCAGGGTGCTTATGGGAACTGGGAAGAAGCTGGTTGCAGGAAAATAGGGGAGATGTTCGTGGATGGGGAGATGAGATCTTTTGCCGACTGCAAGTCACTCTGGAACCTCACAAACGTGGACAGATACAAATATGAACAGCTCAGACACTGGCTGACCACGCCAGAGATAACACAAGCTGCGACAAGAGAGCTTACCGCCTTTGAAAAGTTTCTCCTCACCAACTCAGGAGACAGAAAACTAGTCTCCAATCTCTATAGATTCATGAATACTCAGGGAGAAGACATAAAGTGGGCATACATGAAAAGATGGGAAAAGACGCTGGGGGAAGACATCACTACACAGCAGTGGCAGACGTTGTGGGCCGATATCCCCAAACTGACCAGAGCAGTTCAAACCAAAGAAATGTGGATCAAGATCATCACGCAATGGCACTACACCCCGGAGAGGCTAAACAGCATGTACCCACTCACACCTAACCGCTGCTGGAGAGGCTGTACAGACGCAGGCACGTGGAGACATATCTGGTGGGACTGCCCTAAGGTCAAAATCTTTTGGTCAGAGGTAATATCCGAACTGAAGAAGATTTATCCAGACGTGGACCGTTTCACGGAGAAAACCTGGCTCTGTGGACTCAAAGAGCAACATGCCAATACACTCTCTAAGGCGCAAAGGAAAAGCTTCATGAGCCTACTCATTGCGGCCTGGGCTACAATCGCACAGGGATGGAAAAAAAGAGACCCGCCGATGCTATTCACATGGTTGCATAAGGTCTGGTCCCAAATGACTATGGAAAAAATAACACACAATCTCCATGGAACACGTAGCTCCTTCACAAAAGAATGGGGAGGAGTGCTAGAATATCTCCAGTCAGACTATATGGCACAGTGGTGCCCGCACTCCATAAAAATAACAGACTTATTCACTTCTTAATCGGTCCCGAGTACATTGGAACAATGACCATTCTTCCGGAAGAGGGTGGGTGGGGGAGGCGGGACGGGGAATTGAGGGTTTGTTTACTTTCTGTATCACTTATAAATCAATAAAAATATGTTTTAAAAAAAAAAAAAGCTTTGGAGTGCCACATAAGTAACCATTTGGTGGAAGAAGTAATTTTGAGGAAGAAAATGGATGTGAAATAAGGGGATTTAAGAAGGGAATTAATAGTGTTTGGTACAGAAAAGTAGTAACAATGGGGGTCACCACAAGTTTGTGGGTCCAGAATTAACGTGCCGGGAAAAACACTTAACGGCATGTTTCCGGACTGGCAAACTACAAACATCCTATCATTACATGGCGGTCCACCAAATGACTCCATGCCAGGTGGGATACCATGTACTAGAACTAGTAGTGGGCTTAGTCTTCTCCCTCACTTTCCTGCTTGGAGTTGTAATGTTAGGTCTCTTCAATTTAATAAAAAATGGACTGACATAATACTAAGGTAAAATGCAAAGCCCAGGATTGGAGCAGGAGTCAACTGGCAAGCACAATTACATGGAATCCTTCAGTGAGATCCAATCTTCAGGATCTAGGAGAGGGAGTGGAAGTGAGCCTGTGCACACGGAGAACGATGCATGGAACGAAGAGATTGATTATTTTTCTCCAGTCAGTGGTCAAAGCGGTTGGGAGCGGTGGTCCTTTACTTTTCTATTTTTAGTTTTACAGTTCCTATACTTATATTTTCAAAATAAACCTTTCCGGAATGGTTTCGTATTAAAATAAAAGTGTAGGAAGAAGTTGAACCTTGCACGTCAGTGCAGTGCACTGAACATTACTTTAAAGTGCAGGTTTTTGTTTGGTGGTTTGGATTGTGCAGGGGAGGAGGGGTGGCAATGGGGTTTGTGGAGAGCAGGAACATAGCGGCACTACTTCCTTTCATACACTTCGACGAAGGGCGATGCTTAATTGCACAGGTGAATACTGAGCAATGCAGTAGTAATTATCCATTCATTATGTGCATTTCTGTTTTAAACATGTAATTAGTGAGTGCTCACATTGGGTACCTATATGAAAAAAAAAGAAAACAAATGTTATGTGGAGGAACACACCAATGGGGGACATTTCCCACCCCTTTGGGCTGTATCCCACTATGCAGTTTAGCACACCTGAAGCAAAATTACAGACATGCACCTTAGCACAATAAACTTAATTTGAAAGGCATAGCAGAGTGTAAATAATAAATAAAACCCCTGGTCTGATTTACAAAGCGTTTATAATGGGACTTTCCACTGAAAAACGCCTCTGTATATCAGACCAATGGCGTTTGCAAAGGAAACCTGCAATGCTTGTGGGGTAGCCCGATGTGCGTACCCCGGGCAAGCACTGAGCTCACAACGATCAGGCAGGCTCCTTTGCTTGCTTTAACCTTCCTTCGCCCCAAATGAAAAGCAACGGTGGCCTTTTGCAGCGTAAACGAGCAAATATTTTCCCAGCGTTCTTTAGGTTAGATCCCCATTTAATTAAACTGGCTCATTATGTCCCTATCTGATTAGCAGTGCACAATCAATTATTCAATGCACAAACATGGCTGCAGGAGCTCGAGGTGTATACAGAGCTGTTCATTTAATTCCAAGGACACTAATTAGGTACAAAGAAAGCAATAACTTTAACAATTGCAAGCACCAGCACACACGCAACACAGGACAAGGGGAAAAAGCAGAGCCTGGTTCCACTAATAAGCAGGACTCTCTTCTCCTAACAGGGTCAGGAAACAGCAGAAAGCTGGGGAGGATGAAATGTAGATCAAGAAAGCCAAGCATCCAGGAAATAGCCCTTGGGATTTGCATATGTAATGGCGTGCTGCTACTTCTGTACTTTATAATCAAACAGTAGGCAATTATCCAAATTATTGACAGCAGATTTCGCATTTCAACTGCAAATTAAGGCCATTAATAAAGCGTTCTAATGCAAAAGCGACTAATTAACTAACGGGATGGAACTCTGAAGATGTGAAATCAAAACCAGTCCACCATATATTGTGGAAACACAGGGGAACTAATTAGTTTAATTACCAAAACAGCTAATTAAAATTACACAGTTGCCTAATTAGTTATTTGCATTTTTCTCTAGTTTAATTGACAGGAAGGCGTTACAAAGGTAACCTAGTCTGGAAGAGGGGAAGGGGCAACACCGAATGGCTCCCGCAAGGTGTATTATCTGATTTGTCAAGGTATCTGGCAAAGTGGTAATAGGAATCAAATGCATACTCCCATTGAACTGGCAAGCAGCTCAACCTTTGAAGGGTAGAGTCCTGACCTCGCAGTTATCCGGTCAAATTAACGGTTGGATATTCCGAACGCACCACGATTAAGTAGATGTAGGGTGGAGGGTTAAACGTCAAGGAGATTAATTGGATTTCTTTCCTTCTCCACACAAGTGAAAGCCACGAGAACATGTAAGGTTCTGGCACATTGCTAAATCAAGCAATATTATACATCTGTTTTTCTGCATCTACTTTTCAAACCATGGTTAGGATTCTTCCCTTGTGTAGTTTGTCCAGAGTATGTAATAATAACCTATGCTTTCACAAAAACACTTCATATAGAATATTATATATACAATTATTATTGACCAACCGAAATCGGTTCTCTTTTAATGGCCTGAGAAGAATTCAAGGGTGAGTTGGCGTTACCTGAATTTGAACATGCAACCTACAGAAGGGTCATTACCGGACACCCTCAAGATGAGTCTCATACAACCTCTTTTGAAAAAATCAACCCTAGGTCCAGACAACCGGGCCAACTACCGGCCTATTATGAACCTCTTGTTTATTGGCAAAATCTTGGAAAATGTAGTCGCTACACAACCACTCGCCAGAATTTAACAACTTTACCTGCTAAATGACTATCAGTCAGGATTCCAGCCCAAGTGTTCCATCAATATAGCCACCATCCAGGTGGTGGGTGATACCTTCAAAATCATGGATAAGGGTGACCCTTGGCTCCTCTTCTTCTTTGATCTCTCAACTGCATTCAACACTGTTGACCACCACATCCTCCTCTCCCTCCTTGCCGACATGATGGGATTCTCTGGCACTGTACTGAATTGGTTCACCTACTACCTCTCGGACAGAAACCATGCCGTCCAGATTAACTCATTGCATTCTGTGTGTCTCCAGGTCTTCTGCAGAGTCCTCCAAGGCTCCATCCTCTCACCAATCCTTGTTAACCTTTACATGGGCTCTCTCCTTAAAGATCTCGATATATCCTTCTAACAATAGGTGGATGATACTCAGTTGTACATGAGAGTAAATAGCGTGCAGCACATCACTCATCTCCACGATTACCTAGCAATCCTCCAGTCCTGGATGTCCACAGCCTACCTCAAACTACACTCATCCAGGATTGAATGTGTCCTCATTGGTCAGGCTGCTAAAGAAAAATGTGCCAAGCAGTGGCTCAATGGTACGAGCCTAGAACAATTTGATCTACAACTCTCAGACTCACCAAAATCCTTAGGCTTCACCATTGACAACAGCCTGTCCTTACAGAAACACATAGCCAAGAAGGCCCAAACAGCCTCGCTACGAATCTCCACCCTTTGCAAAATCAATCCCATTATCCCATTGCAGGACTTCCGGACAATAGTGCAGACCCTTGTGGTCCCGCACATCGATGGAGGAAATGCCTTCCTGACAGGAATCCCAGCTGCTCACCTGGGTCCCCTAATAGCAGACCACCACATGCAGCATGTCTTATCACGAGTGCACAGAAATCTGACCTAATCACCCACTTCCTGCGCAAACTGCATTGGATTCCTCTCCAGGCCAGGATACTGTTCAAGTCTACATGTATCATGTACAAAGCAGCCCAGAGTAGTACACCAGAATATCTGGTTGGCAAGCTCCACATAGCATGTGGCACACGCTCCTCGTGCATCCAATCGACTAACCGGTTTGAATCATAACGCGTCCGCAAAGAAAGGATATGCATATAATCCTTCTCTATGTCATCCACCATCTGGTACTCGATCCCAGTGTCAGCTCAGAATGCCCCCACAATTCTCCAATTTCACAAATCTCTCAAAACATGGCTTTTTCAACAACACCTGACTAAGGACTAATTCCAATGGACAGATATACCAAAGACTGCAGCTCACTCTACTGCGCTACTTTTAAAAGATGCCAGCCCAAATGTTGTCTCACCACACTCTGCATAGCACTCTGCTGTTCTCGAGCTAGGTCTGTGCTTTAAGCAATAATATAAATTCAAAAATAAATACAGATCATACAAAGATCTCAGCAGCAAGTACTTATCCCACTGAGCTACCTTATACCTATTTATAGAAAGCACAGGGACATTTCTACACTTTTTTTGTTTGCAAGGTGACGTCCTTGTTGGTTCATAGTTCATGGCACTTTATACAATGTAAACATAAAGAAATATGTGATAGGAAGCTTTGAATCAACCATAACAGAATACAATCGGGAATTCTTCTAGCAGTATTTCATTCTATCAGTTTTAGGTTTTCTTAGATTATCTGTACCATTGCTGAAATGTGAGAACCATGTGAATATCAGCTGTGGCCCTTCCCTCAAAGTGAGTAGCCAAAGCAAAACAGTTTGACTTTGTTCCCTCTATGCAGGAAAAATGAGTAATGCAGGACAAAGTTCAGTCTTGTAGGTGTTGTTTGCTTATTTGTCCACCCCTTGACTAACCCCCTAAGCCATTCCCACCCATATCCACCTCCACCCCACCCAAAACACTTCCTCATGGGAACTCTTTGAGCTCCCTTTATTTAAGCCTTACCATCAAACTTTGCACTCAAAGTGCCTGCAAGTGTTTTCTCAAGCAGTCTACTGAGCGTTAATGACTTAAACAGAGTTGTAAATGTGCTACTGGTGTAATAAAAATATCTTAACCATTGTTTCCTACAGCCACTTAATTTATAAGCACTATGAATGTTCATCACTGATGTCCTGGTAAAAACAAGCATTGGCAAAGCCAACAGTTTTGACTTGTGTATGAGTATTAGGCATTTGCCAGGAAATGCTATTCGATGTCCAGGTACTTGTCCCATTTTGCACCTGCTACCATCAATAGCCAGTTAATACCACTACGGCAGTGCCTGGCAAGTGCCTTTGCCATGCCTACACAAAAGCCCAAACTGTTGGCATTGCCAGTGCTTGTTTAGCTTATCTGATCCTTTAAAGAACTGGACTAACTAGATGTAAATCAGTTTTGTACCAGTCCCTAAATGGAATAGTCCTAGCACAATACTGTAGGTTAGATCCTCTAAGGAAGTAGTACCATTGGCAAAAGGAACAATCTGCTCCACCAAAGAGCCATTTGGTAGGTTGGGCAGGCATAATGCACTATGCTACTGAAGCATTCCCAAATCCATCACTGTAAGAATTAAGGTAAGTTTGACCCTGCAGATGTTCTTTTTTTCACTGTAGATATGGTTCGATAAACTGTAGAACTAAACATTCATTGAAACATATTTAGCAGTCTTTCGCAGGTACTATGCATTCTACTGAATTTGTACTGCCACACCGACCGACTGATAACCTTCCAGACCATTGTATCAAAACTGGAGGAAAACACTGGAAAAGCTAATCTACTCCAAACACGTGCGAGTTAATAGCCATAAGCCAATCACTGATAAATTAAGAACCAGAATAGCTAGTCCTTTGAACAAGCAATGACATGATACAAACTGTGATGAATAGCCATCTGGCAAGGGTGTGAAAGCCCTGGCTGTTTGGATTTTTATTAGGTAATAGAATGATGCAGGTAATTATCTCTGAAAGGGAAATCTGCTGAACAGATTCCTCTTTCATAAGCTCCATGCCAAAAGCAAAGCATGTATCTGTGTCCTGCTGCATCAGTATGATATGATAAGGTATTTATAACGCGCCTATACACAAGTGTTTCATGATTTGCAGCCTCTGCTTTACCAGTGGCACAGAGCACGTTGAGGTCACAGGGGCCCACTTGACAATGGCAGTGACAGCCAAGTCTCTGCAGTGCAGAGATTGCATTTAAGATATGCAGCCATGTTCCAAAAACTGCTTAACTCTCAGGATCCTGTCCTGGTAGCTCAGTGAGCTGTAAATATAAGCCATACCAGAATTAGGGTATGGCGGCCAGACTCTCTCATAGTTATCCCAGCCACATGTAATTGATTTCACAGATGTGCCAGCCTTGTCTGCCAAGTTTAGGTGTAGAATAGTTAAGTGTGTTAGTTTCAGAGAAGGCTCCCTCTGCCCACTGGCAGGACCATAGCCTTGGGGGATTGCTTCGCATTGTTCCTTTGTAAGGATGCTGTGCTGGGAACAGGAATCAAAGGGCACACCCATTCACAAAGCGCAAGGCCTGACACCAGGGGGATGCATTTCTAAAGGCCTTTGATTCTATTGAGTAGGGAATGGGGTTAGTGTAGTCAGCGAGACATCTGTACAGTTTGGAGAAGCTTCTGAAATCTCGTTTCTCTCTGTTTCCCTCTCGCTTTCCTGTCCCCACCACTTCCTGTAGCACAAAGCATTTTGTATCTGATGTCAGAAGGGCAAAGTCTACTCTTTTCAAGAGCAAGGATTGGACCCCCAAAGGAGGCCAGCTTTAGTTCAATCCCCTGTGGGTTTTCACCTTTAAAAGAGGGTGGTCTCACACCACTTGTTTGAATCATCCCTGGAATCCAACCCTGCAAGATGTCATGAGGCCCTGCTGAGGGAGCAGTCCTTTCTAAAGTACTCCAGTTGTAAAGTGAATGCAGGTGTTCCAAGGCAGAGGTGATCTCTGTCTCCTAACCATGCCCAGGGGTTATTGGGGATAAACTCTGTTGCTGGACCAAGACCATATTGCTTGCATCCTCCCTGTTGCCTGGGACCTCACCATGTTGCTGGACCCCTGAAGGTGTGTGCCAGCCTTCCCTGTGTTTGGGAGCTTGAGAAAAGGACTCACTCTGACCGTTGGAAGCCTGTAGTAGGGTCCACGGCTCCTGAAATCCATAACAGCCAAGATCCCTGTGTTTTCGATGTCAACCAACTGTTGACGGTGATTCAAGCTTGTACGGCATAAAGCAAACCACTAGGACCCTTAGATGCTGCCTTTAATATTCATTGTTCTTCTAACTGATGTTTGCTTGTCCAACTCTGTTTGCTACTGTACCAGCTGAAGTGTTTCATAGCCTCAGGTCGTATCAAAGAATTACTGCTGCTTTGCATTGGTAGGAGGAACGTTCGCACCACCAGCTTCTTCATTGCTGAACTTGTAGGTAGATCAAACTGACAATGGTGTCCCCCAAACAACGAGGAAATAAACTGATGATACGCATCATCAGGTCTGCTGGCACCTCTTGTAGTGAACACTACTGCATTTTAAAAGACCATAGTCATACATTGAAACAATATTTTCACATTTTGTTTGTGACATCCTTTAAGGATGCACACTGTTCCTTCTTGACAGTTTGATTGGCAGAATCAGAAGCCAATGCATTTCCCATCCATCATCAGGTCTAACTCTACAAACAATACAAAGGTACATGTTTATGGCTCATCTATGTGTACATCGTCAAACTTTAAAAACCCGTATGTATGAAACTAGCCATACCTGTCTGCTGAGGCACACGTGTCCCTGATGGTTACCACCTACAAAGGAAAATCACAGTAATACCTATTCCTAGTCTATGAATAATACTATATGTGAAACATGTAAAGGTAATAATGAGAGAAAGACGATTCTACCTAGGAATCCTCCCGTCCCCTGCAAACTTTCAAATGTTTGGACAAAAGTCCACTACTAGGATTAGTCAGGTAGTACGTAATATATCATACCAATTCAATGTGGACAGGTAAATAAAAAGATTTTACAAAAGTGTTGTTTTTAAAGGAAGAACATATAATTCAGTGTTAAAATAGTGACATTTTTGTTTACAAAGAAGAAAACAATTCAGCATCATGGTATATATAGAAAAGTACAAAAATATAATATTTTTGCAGTCCGTTTTATTCGGCGACACGTTTCGAGGCTGCTTTCCTCTTCTTCAAATGGCCAAAACGGACTCTTGTGCGGTGCGTAATAAAGAATACGGACTGAGTCAGTATTGAATAGGGTATCTTAGTTGGAGAATCAACTCCGGATGAGGGTGCAGTGGAACCAAGAGATGTCACCAAGTGATTACACAGGCAAGCTCCAGCCTATTTGGCATATAGTCAAGGCAGATAAACGTCCATACAAATAGCTGCAAGATATTCAAAATATGCAGATAGGAATCTGCGTCATTAAGCAGGGAATCCCAATTTATCAGATGAATTCAAGTCCATCAATAATAGGTTCGCAAGCAGGCCAAAAAAAAGTCTGGATGCCATTGTCCCAGAAGTCCTGAATGAGTTTGCATCTGGCGTGGTTACGCGCTAAAACAAATCGAGATTCTTAGACACAGATGAGCGCTGTGTAGATGATCAGTGTTGACCGACAGAATCCGCCTGTGTCTAAGAATCTCGATTGTGTTTACAAAAAACAATTCAAGCATAGTTCTTCATTCAACCCATTAGGAAAGACATCCGTCCATCCAAAGTGACTCTCTCTGTTCAAGTTTCTATTAAAGCGTTCATTGTTTTACATACACTGGAGTATGAACAACAATAGGATGTAGCTGTCCACAACTTTGATGGTTTAGTAATGCCACAGTAAGCCATGGCTGCACAATGACATCATCACTGTATGCTGCTGAAAGATAGAAACACAGTGGATATATTTTAAGCTTGTATTGCTGTACATACACTGGACTATGAGCAACAATAGGATGTAGCTGACTACTACATTGCCATTTAGTCATGCCACAGTAAACCGGACCTGCACAGAGATGTCATCGCCACATAATGACATCATGCGCTCAGCTGACTTTACCCATGAAAATGCAGATAAAGAGCCACTGCTACCAGAGCAGTTTCTGTACCTGGAAGCAGAACACCACTTGGAGGAATTATCCTCTCTTGGCGAAGGAGAGTGCATGGCAATTTTCTTACCGTAGACTTTACTTGAATAGTCTTGAAATGAGTATACATACATACATACATATGATTTAATTAGTAATTGGATACTTTCTCTTTCAGACCTCTTATAAACATTGATTACTCCAAATACAATAGAGAAGGTACATTTTTCTATTTCTTTCTATTTTCGATTTCTCTTTGATGTTTTTTCATTGACATTTCTTACATAGCAATGTTTCGCAAACAGACACATGCCTTAGCATACAGGTATGGATAGTATCATAGATACAGATTTGTAAAGTATGTCGATTTACATGTTGAAGAATCACAAAGTCTGAAATGTATTGACTACTGATTCTCAAACTGTAAAGAAGGCATGTTGTGCGTCATTAAAGGATGTCAGGAATAAATAGAGAAAATATTGTTTGAATTTATGACTATATTTTTTTTAAATGCAGTAGTGTTCAGTAAAAGAGGTATCACCAGATCTGATGCTGAGCATCATCAGTTTGTTTCCACGGTTTTATTTCCTGGAATCGTGCAATACAGGTTTCCGGTAGACACCATAATCTGACAAAAAAGGTTTTTGTTGTTGTTTATCATTTGGAAAGTGTTGCCCGTTCAGACATCTGACATTGGCCCCCAAACAATGAGCACCAAGCCTCCACATCACTTCGACTTTCCTGCATATCCTGGTACCAGTTAGCCACCGTCCAACCTCTACCGGCGACCGTACCTGGTAACCACCTCATCCATAGAGCTCGAGTAGACGCTTTGAGCCCGCAGCTCCCTTCCGTTTGACTCCGATGTGATGCCCTTTTGTGGCAGGACCACCGCTACTGCAGCATCCTTAAATGTCAAATAACCTGAGACTGATGCCGAGAAACCTGGTTTGGCGCTGTTAAACTGTCAAGACATTTGGAAAGGTACTACTCAATGATATCTGGCCCCCTGGTCCACCTTCGGGCCTTAGAGACTGGAAAGGTCATTGTAATCCCTTCTTGCAACCACAAGATATATCCTTTTTGAACATTGGGTTTTTTTAGTTTCCTTTTCTCCCCCTGTCTCATTACCCAGAAGGCTACATCTAGTCAATCTTTGCATATTCTGTGTTCTTTCTCTAGGGGTGGGTTTTTAGAGTTTTTTCTAGTTAGCAATTATTGTACATTGTGTGTTGAATTAAAGTATATATTTTTATAGAAACTTCATCAGACATTCCTTTATTTAGGACTGTTATACTTCTCTGTTTGGGTTACCATTGAACCAGATTCATACACCTCTTGGGAGTATAGCCTTCTCTCGGCTCGTGTTACCACAAAAGGCGAAGAAGGTATACCTCTTAACTGTCCCTGTTCTACCTGTATGATTGTGTTGGCTCTTGGTTGTAGACGTGTGAGGGCTTAGTGGCGTGGGCACTTTAAGCTCTGTTCATCCTTGTACTCCTGCAGGGCAGAAGTCAATTTGTCATACAAACATTTTTGCTACTGTATTCTTTTTGCACGCAATTCACAGTGCAGTGTTGCCTTACTGAACATATCAAAGTCAAGACAATCACTTTAAAATGTCAATCAACATCCCTAAAATGCTAATTGAAAGTAAAGAATTTGAATTTATCATAAACACAGCACATGTGACCCCAGCAACTACATTCTACTTAATTAGGGAATCTAATATAACAGAATGTTAGTACAATGCAATCAATTAATGGAAAAAAGGCATTAAATGTTAGCAAAAACACATTCTGAACAATCATTGATGTTAGCAAATTAAGAAATTGAGAGATTGTTAAACATATATCAAATCAACTCAGATGCTGCTTGTCAAAAACATTTGCTAGTAAGGCAATATTGAAGGAAGAGACCACAGGGTTAATTTACCCTATAATAGTAAGGAAGTTAGGCAAGGGGGACATCAAAGACCTAAGAGCTCAGTACATTGACTGAAGAACAAAATGAACCTTGTAGAGGATAAATCAGAATTCCTAGAATATTCAATGAAATGGAACCAATGGCCCTCATTACGACCCTGGCGGTAATTTGCAGACAATACCGGCATGGCGCAATCAACGTGTCCGTGCTGGCCATATAGTGCTAAAAGCGGCAAATTACGACCTCTCGGGCAGGAGCATTGCGCCTTGCCGGTAATGTAAAAACCGCCATGGCGGTAAAGCACTAAAAATGCCAGTTTCCGGCATCTTATGCCATGCAAATAGCGCGTCCGCCACCTCATCCATCGATATCAACGATCACTGCCATTAGTGGTGACCGCAAATAGCGGGGACCGCTATTAGCGGTGACCGCAAATAAACGGATCCGGAAGTTGCGTGAACGCACAGGAACGGGAAAGAGCACGGCGGCCATCTTAAAAAACACAATCCATTGCCATCCGCCGCAACCAGTGGACAACTGACCCCCACAACCTCGGCAAACCTTCCTCTACCTCAATCCTTCACCACAGTGCCAAAAGTTGTTAAAAAAAGTGGAGAGCGACTGTGGCAGGAGCGCTTCTCTAAGGAGGAGATGAGCATGTTGGCCGACACACTTCAGGAACACGCAGATGTGGTGTTCTCTACAGAGATGACAAGGCCAGCAATAGCTCGTAAGAAGGCCATATGGGCCATGGTTGCACAGAGGGTAAGTGCAGTTGGCACTACACCCGCAATGCACAACAGTGCAGGAAGAGGTGGGATGACCTACGGCTCTGTCTAAGGAGCATTCTTTCTGCCAACAGGAACCTGGCCATGGAAACTGGTGGAGGAGCATAGTCCCCAATAAAAATGCATCCATGGGAGGAGACATGTGCCGCACTCATTGGCACCGAATGCATCGAGGGGGTCGGAGACATGGAGAGAGGAGCCCCGACCTCATTTGACGCAGGTAGGTGCCTCAAATCCAGCCATGCCAAAGTCACTGAAGTCCACTTTGAAGGGAAATTGCAATGAAGCCTGACAGGGTTAACACAAAACATCTGCACAATACTACCAACAGGCAGTTCTGACCTCCACCTTGTACACATGCAGCATGCACACCCTTCCCATAGCCACACACATGCCTCCATGCTTATACCACCGACAAGTATGTCACTGCCTCCAACATGCAACATGTAGAAATCAAATTGAATGCAGCCATCACAATGCCTGCTCAAAGTCCACAGAGGCATCACTAACCCTTTCCCCCCTTTGCTCCACCACAGGGTCTCATTCGGACAGTGACGAGGAAGACACTGCCACCACACCTGCAAAGAAAGCCAGGCCCGATGTCCCCACACAGCAACCCTCCACCTCTGCTGTAAAACACAAAATCCCTCATAAGCCAAAATCATTGGTGACAACGCAGGCCGGGGCACAGATGGACACCAGGCCAAGCACCATTGTTGCACCATCATCAGACACCCAGCAAGTGTTGCCCACCGAAGGCACTGGTTCTGCCGGAAGCAGCACAATGGGCGAGACTGCTGCCACCGCAGGTGGCTCAGACGAAGAAGCAGGGAATGCAGATGAATTTGTAGGACCCCCCACTGGCCACCTTCGTTCCCCCTACCTGTCCCCATGCAGCCTGCACGATGAAGCCATACAGGGTCAATCCCCTGATAACTCTTGGCCAGCCACTCCATCCCCAGTTGAAATTGTGCAGGAGGGGAGCAGCACATTCGACACACCACAGGCATCCTCGTTCACCCTGAGAAACCAGGAATCAATGGAACAGATAATCCAGCGGCAACAACAACTGTCCTCACTGATGAACCAGCATGTGGCCGAATGTGGGAGTGCTAGGGCCGAAATGCAAAAATGTGCTGATACAGTGAAGGCGGCAATAGAATCCTCAACCAAGGACATATGTACGGAATTAGCCGCGGTGCGGCACGTGCTCACAAACCTTGTTCAGGTTCTGAGGGACATGCGTCCTTGTGAGGGGCCAAGTATCTCCTCGGCTGCCAGTTCTGCCCCATCGAGCCCCGTCTGCAGATCTGCCAGGAACCTGCGGAGTTCAGGCAGGGGTGCACCGGGTGCAGGGAGAGAGGGGGGGCAATAGAGTCCGCCCAGTGGGACAATCCCACAGGATGCATCCACACACTTTTGTGGGAAGTTGAGGGTGGAGGGGGATGGGGTGTGTTGGGGAGTTGAGGGGGTAGGGGGGAAGGGTTGTGTTGAGGAGTTGAGGGGGGAGGGGGGATGGGGTGTGTTCATTCAAATCACAATTTCAATACACTTTTTGGTTATGCACAAATCACATGTGTGGACATTGCTCATTGTGTATGTGTGCTTAATTGGTGAACAGTCCAGAGTGTGCATGTCCCAGACACACCCAGTGCCCCAAGTGCCATCTCCATGTGACACCCCCGTCCATGTGTGCTAGAAGCATTGGTTAATGAGAGTCTGACGCATGGCACGTCCCTCCTGTGCATCGCTTCCTCCCTGAGGTGCTGCCCCATCCCCACCCTCCTCATCTTCATCGTCAGGTGGTTGAAGTTCAGCGTCAGGGGGCAGGGGCACATTCCGTCTGATGCCATGACGATCTTTGCCACCTTCTCATGGCGGTACAGGAGTGCCCCACCAGACCTGCTGAGGCAGCGAAAACGTGCCTTCAAGAGGCCAAATGTCTGCTCAATCACCACACAGGTTCGTGTATGTGCACGATTAAAGTCCTCCTCGTGCTGGTTCTGTGGGTTCAGGACTGGGGTAAAGAGCCACCTCTTCTAGGGTTAGCCTGCATCACGTGTATGTGGGCAACAATGTATGTGTCAGTCATGACATCAGATTTCAAATCATTACGTGACACCATGGCATGCATTTGTCTCTTACTTTGAACTCCATTTCCATGCACGAATGGAGTCACACGATGTGACCGCTATATGTGTATTCCTCTTATGGACTGTTTTGCATGCCTTCAACCACTGTATGCAGGGGGGTCCAGTAGCTTATGAGTGCCCATTCATTGTGTTAGTACATAGCGGTTGTTTTGGTGATCTGGCCAATGTCCATGTGTTATCAATGCTCTCATCATGGCACCATTGCTGTCAGCCTCATGATTACCTCACTGAGCACTTCAAATGTTGTTATGCAATTCATTTGGGCCTCTGTGTCCATGTATTGGTGTTTTGAGGTTCATGTCCGTCATGTGGCTCCTTTGTGCGCAGTTATGGTGGACTGCTCTTCCAGTTGATGGTGTTTGGTGCCGTGTATTAGCTGAAGTCATTGCATGTAGGTGCATTTCTTTGAGGTGGATGTGGTCTGATTTTGTACAGTGCAGATGCATTTGGTTGGGTCATGGTTGGGACACATCTTCATTCACATGGTGGGGCTGCCTACATCTGGCATTATGTGGTCAGGTGTCAGCTAAAGTCTGGACTGCTTTAGGGTATGAGCTGGCTCCATTACATCTGCTACTCGCAGCCAGATGAAGTATGCATTGTTCCCCCCCCTGTCAGCCAGATGAAATATGCATCCTTCCCCTCCCACCCCTGTCAGCCAGGCAAAGCATGCATTGGTACGTCAATCACCTATCCACTTCACAATTCCATGGCCATGACATGAGACTCACCAAGTAGCATGGATCTCGGCCCTGCATGTCGCACCATGTAGCGTGGTATTGTGGAGTTCCGCAGGACCATTGAATCATGGGTTGATCCGGGGTATCAAGCACAACAATGGGCCTCATTACAACCTTGGTGCTAAGTGCACCAACTTTACCACCATGGTGTAAACTCCGTTTACACCATGGTGGATGGCGGATTTACCGCCCCATTCCAAGGTGAGTGGGGCGGTAAATCCCCATTTCCCATTTTCCCTTCCCCATTCCCATTTTTGCCCCGTAGGGCATAATGGGAGTGGGGAAGGCGCTAATTACGCCGCCGTAAATTACGGCGGCGTAATTAGCACCATGGCTGGTTAGCGCCATGGATTTTAACGCCTGCTAAAAGCAGGCGTTAAAATCAGAATCAGGCGTTAAGGGTTAACGGTGGCGTTAACCCTTAACGCCTGAGTTGTAATGAGGCCCAATGTGTGATGATCCTGTTTGAGTCACATACCATTTGTACGTTAATTGAGTGGTATTGCTTACGGTTGCGGTACGCTACCTCCATGGCATGTGGGACCACCAATTCCACATGGGTGCAGTCGATGGTACCAATGCAACCAGGTATGCCGGCCAGTGCATGGAAACCCACTTTGGTGTTTGCCATCTCCTGGGCAGTCCGTGGTAAGGTAATGTAGTCGTCTGTGTGCTTGAGGAGGGCATTGAGCACTTGGTTCAGCGTACGTGAGAATAATGGTTGTGAAATGCCATCCAAGTGCCCCACTGTGTGCTGGTAGGTGCCTGTGGCCAGGAAGTGGAGCACGGACACTACCTTCAGTAGGTGGGGGATGGCGGTGGGTGTTTCAATCATGCTGACAATGTCTTTGTGTATCATGTCCACGATGGTGGTGATGGTGTCCCGGTCCAAACAGTACAGGGTGTGGATCTGCTCAGCAGTGAGGTTGAATGGACTGGCTCTGATGCGTGGGATTGGGGGCTGCCTGTGTGGTGGCACTGGCTGTGCTGGTGGGGCTTGCTGGCCCTGCCTTGCCCTCCTTCTCCTCTTGCGTCTCCTGTGTGCTGCCTGTTGTTGTAGTAGTTTTTGTTGCTGTAGCACTTCCATTGCAATCAGGTCCTCCAGCCCCAACATTGCTAGTCGTATTGGAATCATTGTGGAGTGTGGGAACGGGTGGGGTGTGCTCCTTTTGTACGTGGCCAGTCTGTATTGCCTCCACCTGTGCTGATTGTGTGCACCTGTGACAGCTGGGAACACTGCACATGGCCATATACGGGTGGTCCGCGATGGCGGTATTAGCACCATGGAGGTAAGGTACTTTATGGCCTTCGCAAGGGCGTTAAGAGCATGTCCGCTCGACTCGTGATGTTCCCCAATTTGCGCCATGCCGCTATTTCCGGCATGGGGGGTCGCGTGCCCGCGCCCTTGGTGCTGTTAGCGACACCGTTAACTACGGTGCCGCTAATTGCACTTCCTCAGATCATAATAAGACCTAGCGATAAGCGATGCTGGTAATCCTTTACCGGCATCGTTTTTCACTTACCGCCAGGGTCGTAATGAGGGCCAATAACTAATTCCAACAGAGATCAAGTGAAGTGTCATTAAGAAATAAAATGTAATTGTAGGAGGATGGGAGAAATACACAAGAATGGGAAACAATGTACGTGTGTTCGTAGGTTTGATGTGAAAGTTAAATATTCAGTTGGCTAACAAAGTGGAAGGAAAACACCAAAGATGTATGAAACATGTAAATACCACTAGTGAATCAATAGAATAAAGTCATCTAAATATACAACTAATCACAACTGACACAAACAATACCTTGAAAATCAGTACACTAAACACAAGTCTTGATTATGTGATTTATACATTAACCGAGTTAATCTATGTTAGGCAGAATTATATGCAGTACCCTTTGGGAACACCAAACACAATTAAGACTACAAGTGACAGTACGAATTCACCTTTGGTACAAGCCTGTACTACACAGTTAAAGTGGTAGCGATGGCTGAGAAGCCAGACTTATCTCAAGAGTGAGCAGTATCAAATATTTACAGAAAGGACAGCAATTACTATGATTCAAACATACACTGACTCAAGGTTTCCAAGTAAAAGAATATACATTTATTTTACTCTTCATTTGTATTAACATTTCACTATTATTAAAGCAGTTTAAAAAATCACACTCTTAATACACCACACCACTCCTAATAAGTTCCAGACAAGTTAAGCTCACAAAATGAAGTGGGAGTAAAATGGCACTCGAGCAATTTAAAAGGGAGGGAAAGACAAAGTTAATAAAAATGTAACAACACCAACTTGTAAGTACTCAGGGCACTTGAGTAAGAGGAACTACAATGATAGAATCATGTAGAAAAGGCTTAGGGCCAAAGTCACTATGTCAAAAGTCTTTTGCTCGTTCGTGGTAAAGTTTGTGCCAGGGGTTCCGGGCGAGGTTGGTTGGAAGAAATGTTAGTTCAAAGAGAAGAGAAGGACAAGCCCTCGGTTTGGAGAAAGATTTCAAACACTTTCACCACAGCTGAACGAAACGAACAACCGGATTGGCACAGTACCTTAAAACGGAGAGGGAGCTTTAGCTGAGGCAGACGTTCCTGGTAGTTCCTGCAGGCTCACGGTTCTTGAAGCAACTGCCGGTCTGACAAGAAGTAGGAAGACTGGACGGTCCTGCACTACCCAGGGAAGAAACCAGCAGCAGAGCAAAGCAACAAATAAAAGGTGTGCTCCTTAAAACCCAAGCAGGGTCCGACCTTCCTGGCTAGCAAGCCCACTGTGGCTCTGTACAGCGAATTCGACCAGAGGAGGGGTCCTGGCTTGAAGTTTGGGCAAACTGGTTGGTCCCACCAGCTCAAAGGAAGAGGTTTCCTGGAGGATCTTCTCTGTTGTTGGATTCTGAAGATTTGGACCTGCAGCAGGGCTTCACCAGGTGGTTCAGTCATTGTAGGGGTCCTCTTCCATCAGCTCCTCATTGGTTCTTTCGTTCCAGTGGTGACTCTGCCTTTCCAGTCCCAGAGATCCGCTTTTTATGCAGTTTTCCCCGATTCATACAGCCTGGCTGTCAATCACACAGCAGGGTGGCTGTCCTGGCAAGGACAGTCCCCCTGCCAATCAAACAGGAGTGCAACTTGGGTTACTAAGGGAACCCATGGCAGGGGTCCTAAGACCCCTCCCTCACATCCCACTGACCCAGACTTTCAGGCGCCTTAAGGAGGGCTTCTGTGTAGAAGCCTGCAAAAAAAAAGACGGCGAACAAAGGGACCAAACCTGGTTTGGCGCACAGAGTAAAACACGAGAAAGACTTTAACAATGGCGAATAAACCCAGCCGGAGCCGAAATAAAATACATTTGGTCAAGCAGGTTTATGTTCGAGGCTAATATAATAGCCTGATGAAAATGGAGCAAAACAGTGCTCCAAGAGAAACAGACAAAAAGGGATAAGAATTAACCCTTTCGAATACTCCATGTCAGATGGGGTGTACTGGGTCTGCGGTTTAAAGAGACTACATAAAGTTAATGGCAACTTTACATGTCTCTGGGAGACAGTAGTCAGTCCCAGAAAAATGGAGTCAGTGGGAAGTCTAAAAGACAACCCTGTGTCACTGAACTTAAGGGGCTGTGTAACACACACAAATGATGCTCGTGGAGTAGGTGAGGCTCCAGAGCCCAAGATCACACAAATTGAAAAAATACACACAGCAAAACACATGTAAGAGTGGGAAAAAGGTATACACTCTTACCAGGTGAAAAAAATAAACCCTAGAAATCCAGCAAAGCTGCTAGAGACTTAATAGGTAAGGGAAATCAGCCATTTATGAGAATTATCCCTAACAATCTACTCTACTCCATTAAAGACATTCCCAAATGTGGTTTGGTGTGAGCCAAATGCATTGACCAGTGACATGTATTCAGTTCCTGCAGAATGTACATAGCCAAAGTCGGTTTATGATCTACTTCCTGCTTCTGCTAGACCTATGAACAGGAGAGCATGTAGAACCTTGTATATGGGACCCCTTAACACTCTTCTATCGCAACTTCCTTCTAAAACTACGTTACCTGGAAATCTATGACATCCACATCATCTCAAAGCATCCATCAGCCCCAATATACTCAAGTAGGTTCAAGCTTATATGACAAGCACGTTAAGGCCTATTTAAGTGTGAAATAGTGAGTATCACTTCATGCTGTGCACCATTGCTGATTGCAGTCATAAATCTGCCATCTGCACTGCTTTCCTTGTCTCACATGTTTTACAGATGGTGGGTTAAAGAGTTCAATGTTTCAGCTCCTACTTAAGCTTTTCACATTTTGCTTAGTACCTACCTATGTACTCAAAATGATATGGCGTTGAGAAATATGAATTATATCACATTGCTGTTTTAATTTGGGACCACTGTTAGCTAAGAATTGGTGCAGTAACACTCTCTGAGACTATACAACACTTATCCGTTTGGTATTAGGTAACCCACCTTTTGGTATAGGTCTGTACTACACAAGTTGATAGTGTGACTGAGCTACCAGGCATAGGGGGTAATGTGAGTTGCAGAGCTGTAGAAACAAACGAAATTCGCAAATACAAGTATCCAAGTAACACTACACTCAAGGTTTCCGTAATAAATAGTTATTTATTTATTTAACATCAATTTTTAAATAAGCGTTCTTTAAAAAGGGCAAGATATCTAACAATCAAATATACTTTAAAAATACTTTTCAGAACCAGCATCAGTTAGTGGTAGATATTAAAAGTCTTGCACAAGGTTAGAGAGTTTTGTAGAAATCACTTGTAGGGTCACAAGATGTTACACTTGTAAAAAGCAGAGTTAGAATCAACTCTAAGGGTAAGCCACTGCACGTCTCAACTGAGAAAAGCACAACTCAAAAGACACTGAGGTAAGTACCCAAGTCTAAACAGTACCTCTTGTTTGAAGAACAGTGGTCCAGCTGGATTCTGTCCTGTTGCAGTGATGCAGATCCTGGGTGCCTGAGCCTCTGTCCTGGGGACAAGAGGGAGGACGTCTGGAGGACTCCTGCGGCAGCAATTTGGAGTTCGTCTGGATCAATGGGCTACTTTCAGATCAGCTGAACTTCCCGGGTTTCAGCATGTGGTAAACAACACCACTGTGGATCTCGGATACCGGTTGGGCTTCCTTCACTCCTTGAGTTCTGCACTCGGGTAAGGGGACTCGAGCTCTGGTCGTCCTGCTTCTGGAAGGTCCTTAGGAAACTCCTGGGGCTTCTGGCTGGATTTCAGACTTTTCACTTGACTACGGATTTCTCGACCCCTGACACTCGGTTCTTGCAGCAGCGAAGAAGTATGGCCAGTTGGGGAAGTTAGTCGAGTGGAGTTCATCTCAGGGTTAGTTAATCCCACTAACCCAAGGAAGAAGTTGTCCCTTCCAGAGTTTCTCTTGATGATCAGAAAAAGGAGTAACAGCACAGCAGCAGGGCTTCACTGGGAAATTCAAAGGTCCAGAAGGATGCAGCAAGCTTCTTTCATGGTTTCTTCGTCAGGTGAATCTCCCAGTGGTCGACTCTGACTCTAGTACCAAAACCCATCCCTTTTAAGCAGGTTTCTCCCATTCATGCACAGCCTAGGCTGTAATCACACAGCAGGGTGCCAACCAATCAGGGCTGGTTGTATTCAGGCATTCCTAGAGACAAAGGACAGGGGAGTTTCGAAAACCTCCCTCACATCCTGCCTTTCCAGACACACTGGAGCCAGAGGCAGGTTTCAGAACTGAAGCCTGCCAAAGGCCAAATGATCAAAGGGCTCAACTCAGCTTCGACACACAGAGTAGAACCCAAGAAAGACCTCACAAACAGAAAATGACAAAAAAAGAAGACCGGGTCATTTTGACAAAATTGTCACCCATGGGTGCTATACTGCACCTGAGGGTTCAGCCTATTGTAGAAAAGCACAATGGTAGGAAAATTAAACCACTGCCACCAGCCATTTAAAGTAGTGAGGGTAACATAAAAATGTTACATGAGAGAGTAGGATAAGGGGCTACCAGATAAACCCCCAGCACTCCACAGAAGATGGGTATGCGGGACCTACAAAGAGAAAAGGTAAGTAAAGTCAATATCACTTTACTATTCTTAGGAACAGTAGTTCACACAGAAAAGGTATTTAAACCTTATGAGAAATCTAAAGGGTTTCTCAGTGACACTGCACTGAAGGTGCTGTGTGTTACCATACAAAAAGTAAAAGCCTATGGAGTTTGTCAGACTCCAAAAACAGAGGAAAGCCATAATCCAAATCAGGTCAAAACACATGAGAGAGTGATTAAAAAGCTCTCACTTACTTCAGGGTTCAAATTAAAAAGTCCTAAAGTCCAGCAAAAGAGCTGGGGGTCTCTAAGGTTGAAGGGAATTAGCACAGACATGAGAATTCTCCCTAACACTCATCCCCCCAGACTAAGGGACAGGAGGATTTACTCCACTTCTGGATGAATCTCCTATTGCAGTTGGTCATACTTTCTGGAGAGACCATCAGCATTTTGATGATTACACCCTGACCTATCTTCTATGGTAAAGTCAACCCGCTGAAGGCTGATTGACCACCTCAACAATTTGGGATTTTCCCACTTCATCTGCATTAAGCATCTCAAGGGTTGGTGGTCTGTCTGAATAAGGAAAGTAGAACCATACACGTATGGCCTAAACTTCTTCAGAGACCACATAATGGCAAAACATTCACGTTCTATAGTTGCCCATCTTATCTCAATGTCCTTGAGTTTCCTACTGATGAAGCAGATAAGGTGTTCCCTGCCTTTCTCATCCAGTTGGCTCAAAACTGCACCTATCCCTTTGTTAGAAGCAACTGTTTGTACAATGAAGGATTGGTGTAGTCAGTATCTCTCAAGACTGGAGCTTGACAAAGGGCTTTCTTCAGTCCTTCAAAAGCCTTAGTGCCCTCCTCCTTCCACCTGACCTTTTTGGGGAATTTGGATGAGATTACATTCAAGGGAGAAGCTATGGTCCCATAGTTCTCTGTGAAGTTCCTGTACTACCCAGTGAGACCTACGAAGGCTCACATTTGAGTCTGGGTATTATGGGTGGCTGAGTCTTGTACAGCTTGTGATTTGCTTGGCAATTACCTTATTTCACCTCCTCCTACCTCATGTCAAAGGTAGAGCACTTTACTCTGACCAATTTAACATTTACTAGCCTTTATGGTCAGATGGGCCTGTTCTAGAGCCTTCAGAAAAAAACATCCTAGCTGGTGAAGATGCTTTTCCCAAGTGGGGTTGAACACTGCGATGACATCCAAGTATGACATGCAGAAGTTCTCTAACCCATTCAGAACTTGATTCATCATAATGTAGCAGGTGCATTTTTTAGTCCAAAAGGCATAACCTTAAACTGGTATAGGCCTCCTGTGGTGGAAAATGCAGTTTTCTCCTTGGCATGGCCTGTCAGAGCAATTAAATAGCCTGGGGTTAGGTCAAATGTACTGAGGAACTTGGCTGAACCAAGTTTGTCCACCAGTTCATCTGTCCTGATTAAAGGATCGACATCAGTTGTGGTGACTGCATTAAGAGCTCTATAGTCCACACAGAATCTCAACTCTTTGGTTCCTGCTTTTGGCACTAGTACAACTGGACTAGCCCATGGACTTGTAGATGGCTCACTGACCCTAAGATCTAGCATCTTCCTGACCGCTTCATTTCGGTGGGTTCTGATATGATCTGACATTCTGTAACCACTGCTTTTGACAGGGAGACTGCCACCAGTGAGAATATAATGCTGCCCCAAGGGGTTAGGCCTGGTGTCATTGACAACAGGGAGGCAAACTGATTCAAAAGAGCTGTGCACTCCTCCGGTTGTTGAAGAGTCAAATCTGAAGAGAGTTTCACTCCTTCAATTGTCTCATCAGAGGGTTTGCCCCGAGGAGATCAGGGAGAGGCTCACTCTGCTCCCCCTCTTGATCAGAGGCAAGCAAAGCTCCTAGTTCGGGTCTGAAAACATAAGCCTTCAGACGGTTAGTGAGATAGACACTGGGGGCCTCCTTGGGATTGCCAAGTCCACTAAATAATTGACCTCTCCAAAGTGCATGAAGACCAGAATGGTTTTGTACCTGGGCGTAACACGTCCCTAAACTTACGCAGGCTTCAGCACATTATAGCTGAGACCAATACAAGCGAAAAACTCGCATTACTATCCCTGGATGCAGTTAAAGCATTCAATTCCATTTATTGGGAGTGGCTGGTGGCGGTTTTGGAGGGTTTTGGAGTTGGCCAGCGATTTATCAGATGGGTATCTATCCTGTACAATGAACCTAGGGCCAGACTGAAATCTGGGAGTATGTGTCAGACGCATGGGATATCCGCAGGGGCACCAGGCAGGGCTGCCCACTTTCCCCCATGCTCTACATCCTGGGTCTAGAACCCATTGCAATCTTCCTCAGGCAGCAGTTTTTCGATGCAGGAATTAGGCTGGGCGGGACAGATCACGTTGTCTCACTATATGCGGACGATGTACTGATATACGTTAACAACCCACATCTCAATGTCCCAACAATTTTGGAGGTCCTTGATAACTATGCCAAAGTCTCAGGCATAAAATTTAGCAAAACGAAATCATGCATGTTCCCATTAGCAGCCCTGAAACATAAAACCACAGAAGAGCTCCCCTCAGTGGGCATAAAGTGGGAGACCGAATCTTTCCGTAACCTTGGGATCCAGATAATGCACACCCCAGAACAAATGCACATACAAAACACGAAAGCTCCACTATCCATGCTGGGCAGGGCCTCAATAACCAAGATGATAATTCTACCCAGATTCCTGTACGGGTTCCAGAATGTGCACTTTTATATCACCAAACCCTTTTTCCAGCTTTTGGACACAATAATTAAGGAGTTCCTATGGGGGAAAGGCAGACATCGGGTGGCACTATCTACCTTAGTATTACCACACAGACAAGGAGGGATCCAATTACCGAGCCTTGAGAAGTACTACCTTGCAGCCCAGTTAAGTCACGTAACCAAATGGTTAGCGGACGGGACGACTTCAGAGACCCCCCTGCTACAGGCCATGATCTTCCCAATCCGTCTGAAGGAACTGATTTGGGCCCCTCAAACTTTGCTACACGATCAGCCTTTTCTGGCAACCCTGGGTAGGAAAATATGGCGTCGTACTGAGACGACACTACACTGGAAGCAACCATACTTCCAAGAAGTACCAATACTTTCTGGACTCGACAAATCTGTCACCACCCTCCACACCATTAGGCTCTGGGAAGACAAAGGTGTATACACTTGGGGTGATCTGTACACTGAAGGCATATTCAGGGACTTCACTGAGTTGCAAGAGGTAGAGGGCATTCACGCTGGCCAATTCCTGTGGTACCAAAAGATTCGCAAGATAGCACGCACAAAATGAGACACCTGGCCAGAGGAGCCTGAGGCAACCCCCTTTTTGACACTACTATACAGCCTGAGTGAGGGGGGAAAGGCAATATCTCAAATCTACAGTCTTCTCGCTGACATCCCCAATCCCCGCAGTGGTGCACTAAAGACCCGCTGGGAGTCAGACATGGGACAAGAGCTGTCCGATGTGGAATGGAGTAGAGCGCTGTCCTTTCCGAAAGAGGTCTCTAGAAACCAGAGATTTCGGCTCATCCAATTAAATGTACTTTATCGCACATACTTAACCCCGAGCAGGATTGCAAAGTTCAATAAAACCGCCCAGACACAGTGCACCTGGTGTGGGACAGAGGGAGCGGACCTAATCCACATGCTATGGAACTGCACCAAAGCACGTAGCCTCTGGTCAATGGTGAAAAGAACCTGTGAAGAGGCGGAAGTCACTAGGTATAAATGGACCCCAGCCGAATGCCTCCTAGGCTGCTACCCCAGATTGGCCAAACTCAAATATACGGTTAAGCTGATGGACTTGCTATGCATAACAGCCAAGAGGACCATCGCCATGGCGTGGAAACGGCCGACAGGGCCGAACCACAGAGCATGGCGCAAAGAATTTGAAAGATGGGCAACCGCCGAAACAAGAGCTTGGGAGGACAGCATGGCTAGATCCACGGACGAGTCGAGTATGGCCCTGGCTGCATGGAAAGACACCATGTCCAGACTGTTTCATTCCTCCGATGATAAACCCGCCTGAACAATCTACCGGCCCTATCACATGACCTAAATGTGATAGGGCCGGTAGATTTCCGTAACCTTTCTTTCCGTAACCTTGGGATCCAGATAATGCACACCCCAGAACAAATGCACATACAAAACACGAAAGCTCCACTATCCATGCTGGGCAGGGCCTCAATAACCAAGATGATAATTCTACCCAGATTCCTGTACGGGTTCCAGAATGTGCACTTTTATATCACCAAACCCTTTTTCCAGCTTTTGGACACAATAATTAAGGAGTTCCTATGGGGGAAAGGCAGACATCGGGTGGCACTATCTACCTTAGTATTACCACACAGACAAGGAGGGATCCAATTACCGAGCCTTGAGAAGTACTACCTTGCAGCCCAGTTAAGTCACGTAACCAAATGGTTAGCGGTCGGGACGACTTCAGAGACCCCCCTGCTACAGGCCATGATCTTCCCAATCCGTCTGAAGGAACTGATTTGGGCCCCTCAAACTTTGCTACACGATCAGCCTTTTCTGGCAACCCTGGGTAGGAAAATATGGCGTCGTACTGAGACGACACTACACTGGAAGCAACCATACTTCCAAGAAGTACCAATACTTTCTGGACTCGACCAATCTGTCACCACCCTCCACACCATTAGGCTCTGGGAAGACAAAGGTGTATACACTTGGGGTGATCTGTACACTGAAGGCATATTCAGGGACTTCACTGAGTTGCAAGAGGTAGAGGGCATTCACGCTGGCCAATTCCTGTGGTACCAAAAGATTCGCAAGATAGCACGCACAAAATGAGACACCTGGCCAGAGGAGCCTGAGGCAACCCCCTTTTTGACACTACTATACAGCCTGAGTGAGGGGGGAAAGGCAATATCTCAAATCTACAGTCTTCTCGCTGACATCCCCAATCCCCGCAGTGGTGCACTAAAGACCCGCTGGGAGTCAGACATGGGACAAGAGCTGTCCGATGTGGAATGGAGTAGAGCGCTGTCCTTTCCGAAAGAGGTCTCTAGAAACCAGAGATTTCGGCTCATCCAATTAAATGTACTTTATCGCACATACTTAACCCCGAGCAGGATTGCAAAGTTCAATAAAACCGCCCAGACACAGTGCACCTGGTGTGGGACAGAGGGAGTGGACCTAATCCACATGCTATGGAACTGCACCAAAGCACGTAGCCTCTGGTCAATGGTGAAAAGAACCTGTGAAGAGGCGGAAGTCACTAGGTATAAATGGACCCCAGCCGAATGCCTCCTAGGCTGCTACCCCAGATTGGCCAAACTCAAATATACGGTTAAGCTGATGGACTTGCTATGCATAACAGCCAAGAGGACCATCGCCATGGCGTGGAAACGGCCGACAGGGCCGAACCACAGAGCATGGCGCAAAGAATTTGAAAGATGGGCAACCGCCGAAACAAGAGCTTGGGAGGACAGCATGGCTAGATCCACGGACGAGTCGAGGATGGCCCTGGCTGCATGGAAAGACACCATGTCCAGACTGTTTCATTCCTCCGATGATAAACCCGCCTGAACAATCTACCGGCCCTATCACATGACCTAAATGGTCGACTAAGACATTCGAAATCAGACCCCTCCAGCATTGACATTCTCGGAAAGCCCATACCCACGACCATGGCCCCCCGGCCACTCCCCCTGGCTTGCGACCCAATCGGTCATCACTTGCCCCCAGACCGGAGATAGTTAATGTTTGATGTTCTTGTTATGTAAATGTTATTGTTTATTTGCAAAGACAGAATTTTAGTGACCAAGTCTGTCAAACTGAATGTTGTTTATAATTATAAATGCCAATAAACAAATTTTAAAATAAATAAATAATTGACCTCTCCATGTTTACCCACAATCTTGAACGTTCCAATCCATCCATCCTGTAAGGCACTCTGCCTTGTAGGTACCATAACCTAGACAAGCCGGTCTGGAGTAAACTCCACAATGTTGGCCTTCTGGTCATGGCAATTTTTGACCAGAGCCTGACCTTCTTTCAGGTTTTCTGAAGCTTCTGTCATCATCAGTGCCAACCTGTTCTTGAGGCCTAGCACATAGTCAGTGACTCTTACTGGCTGTAGGGAAGGAACACTCTCTGTCCCTTCCTTGATCATGGCCAAAGGGCCCCTGACTGGATGACCATAAAGAAGTGCAAAGGGGCTGAACTCAACCCCTGCTATAGGGACTTCCCTATAAGCAAAGATAAGGCATGGCAGTAGAGGGCCCCACTTTCTCCTAAGGGGTTCCTCTAAAGCACTATCATGCTTATTATAGTATGGTTAAACCTCTCCACCAACCCATCTGTTTAGGGATGATAGGCTGTTGAGAACTTGTAAATCACTCCACAGTTCTTCCACAGGGTCTGCATGTAGTGGGACATAGAATGTGATCCCCTGTCAGAGATGAGTTCCTTAGAAAAACCTACCTTGGTAAAAATACCAAGGAGGACCTTAGCCACTGCCTGAGCAGTAACGGTTCTCATAGGTATGGCCTCAGGATACCTGGTAGCATGGTCTACCACAACCAATATAAATTGCTTGCATGGGGAAGTTGGAAGGTGTAGCGGAACAACAATGTCAATCCCCACCCTCTCAAAAGGGACTCCCAACACAAGGAGGGGCACTAAAGGTGCCACATTCTTGGAACAACTCTTGCCAGACGTCTGACAAGTGTGGCAGCTCCTACAGAATTTATCTACATCAGCCTACATCTTGGGCCAGTAGACGTACAGAGACAACCTCTCTTTTGTCCTCTTGAAACTCAAGTGGCCAGCCTGAGGAACCTCATGTGCCAACTGTAGGAACTTCTGTCTCACCTTCTGGAGCACTACCAGTCTCCTGTAGTCTGCTGGGGTAGAGTCAGTAGGTTCGTTGTAGAGGAGGCCATCCTCCCAGTAAAGCCTATGCTTCAATGTGTCTTGCCCTTCCAAATGCTTTCTAGAGAGGGACACTCTCTTTGTCCTCTGCTGAAGTCTGCCCTAGATGATCCACCTTCTGCAAGTGAAATCTGCAGCACAGGATGGTCTCTAGGATCCAGATCTCCAATGCAGGGAAGGTTTTCTTCCATCTCCGTGTCACCAGAAGCTGTCTCCAAAGAGTTTGGTTGGTCCTCCCACTGAGTGTCAGCTGGAGAAGGGGTCAGTGGGGTGACCTGGCACAGTCCTCTCAGCGATGTCCTTGTCCTATGAACAGGTTTAGGTTTGAGACCTTTCTTTCTCCCAGAGAGCATGGATTTCTCCTTTGAATCTTTCTTTTTCTTGGAAATAGAAGGCTGGCCTTCCTGTGGACTGAGTTATTGGAAATCTCCTCAACCTCAAACTGAGAGACTCTTAAGGTTGCCTCTCTGGCCAATCTTGTTTGCTCCTGCTTCTTTTTACTGGGAGGCCTGGGGGTAGATACAACTCCTAGAGTTTTCAAATCATTTCCCAACAGGACTCTCTCCCTGGCGCTTCATTCTGTACACTGACAGTAATTCTATCAGTCATATTATTGCTGATGGTGAAAACATACCGGGCCATTTTGACAAAATGGTCACCCATGGGTGCTATACCGCAGTTGAGGGTTCAGCCTGTGGTAGAAAAGCACAATGGCAGGAAAATTAAACCACTGCCACCAGCTATTTAAAGGATTGAGGGTAACATGAGAGAGTAGGATAAGGGGCTACTATGTAACCACCCCAGCACTCCACGTGATATGGGGTGTGCTGGACCTACGAAGGGAAAAGGTAAGTAAAGTCATTTTCACTTTACTATTCTTGGGAATGGTAGTTCACACAAGAAAAACATTACGAGAAATCTCTATCATTTCTCTGTGACACTGCACTGAAGGTGCTGGTGTCACCATACAAAAAGTAGATGCCCATGGAGTTTGTCAGACTCCAAAAACAAATGAAATACATAATCCAAAACAGTTCAATATGCATGAGAGAGTGAGCAAAAAGGTCTCACTTACTCCAGGGTTAAAATTAAAAAGTCCTAAAGTGCAGCGAAAGAGCTGGCGGTCTCTAAGGTCGAAGGGAATTAGCACAGACATGTGAATTCTCCCTACCAACCATCAGGTGGATATTCTATTTTCCACAGAGAGTTGATTGCAGGGACGTCATTTCACCAAAATGCCTGGGGTAGCGGAAGTGACATCATACGACACTTGACCTCCAATGGCATCTCCGTAAGTGATGTAATTTGACCCCACCTCAAAGTGACATCACGGGAAGCGATGGAACATGACATTTCACCCCTTGACAAAACATGAAGTGACATCAAATAGCATTATTCCTAAGTACACTACGAACAATATGGTTACGATATCACAATAATGTCAAATACATTTCAGACAAAAATGGATCCCCATATGTATCAGTAATATCAGTGTGTATAGGCCCATATTACCAAATTACTGGGAATGCAAGCAGACATCCAAGGCCAAATGATAATGATGCCTTAGTATATAGCACTTATGCTTAAGCGCTTTATATAGAACAAATATACATACAATATCACCCAACCTTTGTTGGTACTCATTTATCGACCTCAGAAGGATGCAAGGCTGAGTTGAGGTGTTTAAGAATAGACTAAATCAGTGACTCACCCCTGAATTGTGCCTGAAATAAACCTTTAATGTGTCTAGAAATTATTGTATAGAATTCCAGAAAGACAAATGATTTGTTATTCCTATTCTTTAGGGTCACTGCTCAAAGTGTTACACTTGTGGAACCCCATGTTATTTTAAGAGGCATGAGCAGGAAAGCCAGCCACTCCAGAAACAAAGAGCCACATGATGCTGGCCACAGCCCAGGAGCTTACACAAAATGTGTACTTTTCTTTTTAGGGGTAGCAAGGGACACCACAGGGGTAGCAAGGAAGACCTTTGGGGTGCAATTGCGACCCCCGGGTTACCCCCAAATGGCATCCACGGTTGATTAAATCATGATGACTACACTGCTCAGGTTTCTAAATGTTCCCTTCAAATATGCTATTATTTACCTCTGAACTTGCCTATACAATTTACCAGAGCAGTGTGGCAATGCAGGCTTCTCATGTTAAACCATTCTGTGAACAATAGATTGGTAACCAAGATCTGTGATTGTTCTGTGATGCTCAAAGAAAGCACTGCATCTAGCTGGGGTCAGCTGCTTCTCACCTGCTGATTCTACATGTTAATGCCTGCATTTGTGTGTGCGCCTTGCCGTAAATACGCCACTAGACTGAGCGAAGGTAATACAAATTGAAGGGAGGGCCTTAGTGATGGCTCAGGGCAATTAATGGCCAAACCCTGCCGAAAATGTGGGTTTTATTGCTATTAACACCCCTTCATGTTGCTGGGTATGGTAAGAGTTTGTTTGAGAACAAATGAGACAATGGGCATCATTAGGAATGTGGCGGTACAGTGACAGCGGCACCGGTATTGCTACCAGCACTGGTGTTACTGTAGCGCCACATTACGAGTTCTGCTTGCGAGTGCCGCTCTGCACGCCTGGTTAGACCAGACGTGCAGAGCGGCACCCACGAGCAGCACTCGTGATTGCACCGGCACTGTTATCAATGGTGCCGGTGCAACCATGATCCCTACCCCCATTCTGCCCTATGGGGCAGAATGGGGATAGGGAGCCCACCCACACCGGCACTCGCAAATGGGCAATTACTAGCCCATTCAACCCGTAATGGGCAGGTAATGGTCCATTTAGGGGTGCCGGTAGCCAGTTCAGCGGTAGCCGTGCTACGTAATACGGGCACGGCTACTGCCAAACTCGTAATGAAGCCCATTCCCTTTTATGAAGGAGCATGCAGGGACATGAACCCTTTTATAAAAACGATAGTGGTACACTCTGAGGTGTTGGGCACTGAGAGGCTGAAGAAGAGAAGAGGGAGATTTCAAGTGAGGAGAGGGGTTTGAAGGAGGTGAGGTGTTTCCAGCATTAGAACAAGTGGGTAGCTGCATAGAAGAATGTCAGTCATTAAACCGGAAGCACCTGCAATTCTTTCTGAGGGGCTGTCTCGATCCATTTATGTTAGTGATTTTGATGTATCTTGGACAAGCACTCTTACAGTGAACTGGCCAAACCATGCCATCCCTGTTTTTTGGATCCCCAATGTAGTCAATGTATATATACCATTGCCAGAATCGAAGATACCAGTCATTTTAAAGCAACTAAAATGTTTATCTCATGAAAAATAAAATACCGAATTCATCACCTGAAGAACATGATCAACCTCATTTTCAGTCTGTTGTGAAGACCTCCCACATTTGCTATTACAGGTGGAGCTGAATATTCATCTTCTCCTCGCTTCAGAGCTGGAGTTGTTCTGCTGAAACACAAAAGTAGAAGACGGGAGGATAGGTACATTAAAATAAAGGCTAACTATGACCTGTTAACCAGGATAACATCTCTATGCCTACAAAGGGAAGCTAAACATAAAGCACAATAGGTTTCTTGCCTTACAAGATTTGCAGTGTTATGAAAAACCTACCGAACTGAAATATAAAATATAAATATAAAAATATAAATCAAGCGTTCCTTCCATCCTGCAATCAAGAGGATGTGCCCTGTCCCAAGAATGCTGTGCAATGTGCAATTGTGCATTTATCAAAAGATCAAAGTTATTTAAGACAGAAATGCCCAGGCTAATAGTTCTGGCAGTAATTCAAACAAGATTGATGCTTTTGGAATTATATTTATTGAGTGTGTTCTGTTTCAGAAGTCACGAAAATGCACATTCATCTACTGCTCTGGCTACTTTAAGTGCATAAGACGTTATCACAATTGTGGCAGGGAAAGAACATGCAAAGGCTTTGGTACCTTGGTTCATGGGATAAAAAAGACTACTGCTTTGTAGGAGTGTAGGGATGAGTAATAGTTTCTAAACTCATCCTCGGCTCCACACCACTATTAAACCAACAGTGATCCTAGTCATAAGGGTGAAACAGACATAACCAAAAAGGTATCCCTCCTTTGTCTCTTGTGCTAGTGTGGACTGAAGGGACTGAAGGGGGAATATACCCTTAAGGATGGATTTCAGCTAGCAAAGAAGCAGTCCAAACAACAATAGCAGTGGGGTACTAAACTAAAACAATATCCAACCAAGTTTCTATAACAATTGGAGTTTTTGATTGAACTAAAACTACAAAACGCTAAACACTATAACTCACCCCTGCAAGAGAAGACACATAATATGCAGGCTTTGTAATGAAAGAGGGCACTCTGGGTCTGGAGACAGGGGTAACAGGGGTGTGCAGGCAATAATTTCAGCCACAAAGTCAAGTTCGATGAAGAAGATCTTTAAAAGAAAAATAGAGAATTCTTAAAATGTCACCAGGCCCATTTAACGCAGGCCAGAGGGATATAACCACTTCAATTACCCTCTAGGCTTTTTTTAGGTCTCATCCATGTCAAGAAAGCATTCTAGGTGCTTTTCAGCAGTTTGAGTTAGCATCAAGACAGGTCAAGTCGATGACTTCCAGCCGTTCGAGTCGGTTTCACTACAAATGTTCTTCTGGGATGGTTGGGGAAGGACTTGCTCCTTTGTTGGAAATGTTTGTCTACACCTCTATGGAAGAGGACTTTGGAGCAGACTGTACCCCCAATACATTTCAGGATTCAACAATGCAAGTGTTCTCGTCTCCTTAAATGCGCAATTTGTAACAGCAGATTGGTCCCCTTCTATCCTTCTTTTGTGCATCCAAACTTGGCTTCTGTGTTCAGAATCTTTAACTTGATGATGTCTGTCCCACAGCTTTGTATGCAGGGGGAAGGGACACAGAAAGTGCATGAGACCTATCAAATCCAAGATTGTGGGTCCTTTCTGTACACTGGTATTCTATTCTTCTCCTGGCTATTCTAACTCTGCCAAATCTCCTGTCTGCCCTGTGTCAAAGAATCTCTGATAATTACCACACGAGGGTGAGCTCTCCATTGTCCTGATAGAGTTTGGCTTGGAAACATTGGTTACCAGATAATCCATTGGGAAAATGTGCTGCCTTTGGGAGAAGGTGACAAGCCTTCCTAGCGTGATTAAACAGTAGTTACTTGGGCTGGTCCAGCATGGTTGTTTTGGTTGAAAACCAGTTCCAAGATGCTGATTCACATATGCCCTGTCAATGGAATGAGACACTAACCCAAGCTGACAATAATAGGACACCAACACATGTGGGCTAGTATGATTGGTGATTTCCAGAGGCCACCATGTCAAAATCAAATTTCAAAAAAGGTAGCAAGCGCTCCTCTCCAGAAAGAACATGGCATGATAACCTGTTCTGAGATGAGAGTTTGCAGCACACGCTTTTTGCTCACTGTACCTTTCACAGATGGGAAATACCCATTTGCATATAAGTCTTTGTCCCGCTCAAATGGGCAGTCCAGCACCGAAATGCTATCGCGATTCCTCTCCGAACAAGAGTACCAACAGCAACCCCATAAACGTGTTTCAGACTTGTTGGGCCTCATCAGTGAGGTGAAGCTGTGCCTCTCTGAGCACAGTGAGCAGGGAGTCCACGTCTGGTTGCCCCCAGGTAGCTCAGGGTGACCAACCCCAAGTATCTTGCATATATTTCAAAAAAGGTAGCAGGCGCTCCTCTCCAGAAAGAACATGGCATGATAACCTATTCTGAGATGAGAGTTTGCAGCACACACCTTTTGCTCACTGTACCTTTCACAGATGGGAAACATGTCAAAATCATAGACTAAACTGGACATGTCTCTCTATGGTATAAGAATCATGAAATAATTAATATAATAATGATGTAATCTTATGGCAACAATATGACAGTATCTTACTTGTGTTTTCTGGGTAGTAATATGATGTTAAATACAATTTAGCAGTTTGGTTGTGAAAATTGTTTGTCTATTAATTATGTTTTAATATCTATCAGTAACCTATTATGTAGTTATGCATATGTCATCAATTGTTATACTTAATACATTCTAATTGCATTGCCATGACAATGGATATTTGATAATTGTTTAAAGCTTTTTTCTTTCTTATTCTTTATTTTTTGTTTTCTGTAATATTTCTTCACAATCAATTTAATGAGATGAATTGATGATTTGTAGACTTAAACATTATTGTATGATTATTATTTTGTAAATATTCCAGAAGGGGGAATTTTCTGTTTTTGTTTATAGTATAATTTCCAGCTCCTGTCTTTTACAGGAATTCTCTTTTATGTGTATGCTCACCATGTCAAAACCAAACATGGCTCATATTTGGATTTTAATCTGCAACCGGGCTTTGGAAGCAGACAATTACAGAAGTGTGTATCAGAGATGTCCACAGTTAAACAGACCTGGCTGCTGGAACTTTGGGTCCCATCAAGCTGTTATCAGGAAGCATGTGCCACTCTGTATATGCCATGCTGCCATACTTCAACTCTCTAAGGTGGTTCAAGGCTTTTTAATTATTTTTTGATGGACCTTTCAGCTGTCCTCTCTCTCATCTCATTATGACACTCCTCACTAACCCAGGGATCCTTAAACCTGGAGTTAGTGCCTACAGAATATTGACCCATACTGACTGAAGCTGCCTTATACTATGATGAATTCCTGAAGGTCATCTGACTAGACTCAGTCAGAGACTTCCTAACTCTCCCCACTCTGTCATAGTTTTAGTGTTCTGTAGGGATAGGGAATGTGCCTTGCAGACATGCAATTGCAGACAATCAGGCTCAATCTCTCCCTTTATTCGTGTGTTCCTGCTACTCCCTTCTCTAATCGCCACCCACCTTGAATATCTCTCTCTCTTATATTAATCCTTCTAGGTCTTACCTTACCTCCACCCTTAGATGACATTATTTACCCCTGCCTCCTCATGACTACTTGTCCCTCCTCCACACCACTATTCCTCCCTTCTCCACACGACTACTCCATTCTAAACACTATCCCTTCATCATCCATACTATTACTCCCTCCGCCACTCTTCTACTCTCTCCTCCCCACTGCTACTACTCAAACACCCTCCTATCACACAGCACCATGCACTTCAGAATCACTTCTCACACTTGATATATTCTACAAACTGTTGCCACAAATACACATGTACTCATTCAGCAGTACCACTTCCATTCAATTACCAGTGCCTCACCTTCTCCACCTTCACTCACTGCTGTTCTTTTCGGCCTCCAACTGGCCTGTTTGTCTTCCACCTCCACTTCCTCTGACCTCATCCCAATGGCTCATGCTTCCTGTGCTCGCCTCTTTTAACCTACCCCTGTGGTGGCTGGTTTTCTTTCCCTGGCCAATTTAGCCCTGCCTTCCACACCTGGGATTCTTTGAGCAAGTACACAATTACAAAAAAAGGGCTAAGCGCCACCCACTTCTTCACATGATTCTGCTGCAGTACAAACACAGTGATGGACTGGCAAGGGTCTGATCGAGTGTGTGTTCCTGATGCTTGGGTTGAAGGCAATGTTTGTGTGGGTTTAATGTGGCTGTTCCCACTTGTTTCTAGGGTATTTGTCCTTGGTTCCGTGTTCCGACTGGTGCTTCCTGGTGGCACTCTACAGCTCCTATGTCTGCTGCGTGGTATCACAGCTTTACACTACCTCTATCTCGCTCTCTGTCTCTCTCTGTCTCTCTCTCTCTCTCTCTCTCTCTCTCTCTCTCTCCTTTTCATTGATCATACCAGCGCTGGTTTTCCAAGGTGCTGGGACAAACCCTGTGTTCTGGGTTTGGTGCTCTGGGTGACCTACGTCACTGTCAAAGTTCAGCATCAACTTTAGTTTCATGGTGTGGACCACTTGCTTCAGATTCCTTTGGTGGTTTCTCTGTTGGTTTTCTGACTAGTTTGAATGCCTTCTTGCTAGGAGGAAAAGATAATACTGGTGAGCATCTTGCAAAGTAGGCATGTACTGAGCTAGATGTGGATGGAAAAAACCCATGCTGACAAAAGGGGGGGGAGACGGGAATATGGACCCTCTCAACTGCCATTGTCCTCTTCCTGGGTAGGATTAGCACTGGATTACTCCCTGGTAGTTCTCCCATCCCTTGCTGAGAGGGGTTGGATCCCCCTCTTGACATTGCCAGATTACTGGCCTCGTCCCACAGTAAACAGGCCTAGCAGAGTTGCATGTTTGTGCTATACTTTTTAGCATGGAGCATTATGGAAGAGGGATCTGATTAGCAGAGGTCAATCCCAGTAACAGATTTCCCTGCATCATTATATTTTTAAACCATGACAAGATAGCATTCTGTTAAATGCCACTAAGTGTATCAGTCTCTCATTTCATTTGGGGGCATTCTTTGAGCAACAAACAACTGTTAGGGCTCATCTCCCCCTCACAGAATTTGCATTGGTCCTCGCAATTCTAAATACTTTTCAACCATTGAAGGTCTCTTTTGCCTATGAATCAATTTGGAAGCAGAAGAGGTCAGTGAGCCCTATGGCTTCATAGAAGGAGAAGATTCCATTGAAATATATCTACAACAGCACTGTGAAGATGTCAATAACCCACGAGAGGTGAATGAGGGAGTGTAGTTTTAAAGTTGTATACTCAATCTCGTGTAGTACCTGGGCTCAGATATGAAGGGGAAGAAAAGACCAAAAGTCTATCTGTAAAGACTGTAGGGGGTATCTGTACTTCTGACCTCTATATGGTTGGGGTAGAGGCACAGAGCTCCCCAGCCAAGGTTCTCTAATGGTAGCTATTGACGAGCAATCAAGGATAAGACTCAAGGGAGGTGATGCAGGCTGGTTCTTAGGTATAGTGAATCCCCACGCTCCCCACAATGGAATGTCCACTCACTGTGTTAGATGTTAAAACAGTTCTTTTATTCAAGGACAAAAAGTCAGGTAGGTATATACAAATAAATAATGCTCACTTTGTACTAAAAATCTAATCAAGTAACTAAGCTTAATAATTATTCAATGAAAAAAATTTGTTAAAGGGACATTATGGTTAAGTTGCACTAATAAAAACCTATGAAATTCAATGAAAACGCTTTTTTTAAAGGGAAGTTATGGTATCAAGTAAAACTGAAAAACCTCAGAAATTAGCCTGTTATGGTAAGCTAAACAACCATAACGCGCGCCATCATCGTGCACTGCTAAGACTAACACCCCGGACATCAAAGATGACATCACAAATGTCCCACTTTGGGAACCCGGGTAGCTAATGGCCTTCATCCCCCATTGCAGGGGCTGGAATGGGGGATAACGGTCTGGAGCCCTCATTGTATCCGCCCATGTTTCACTTGGGCCGATAACTTGGGCTGCCGGGCTGATATCCCCCTGGAACGGTGGTGTCCTTCTGTAGGAAGGAATATGCTTTTCCAAGATGGCCACCATGGAAAAGGAAGGTGGGGCTCCATACAGAGCCCCTCTTCCCTTTCCATGCAGCCTCCAGAAGGCAAAGAGAGAACCCTATGATTATATTGACACAAGCACAATTTTTTTCCCTTTCAAACCTATCCCACATTCAAATAACTTTACCACATAGCTTTTCCCAGGTGGACATGGCCACGTTAACACCATTTTTTCATCCCTCGTGGTCATGGCCAGAGCCAGATTGTCCAGGACATGACCTGATGCCATGACCCGGACAACCTGGCCACTGCCCATGACCACAGGAGATACCTCAGTCACCAAAGGTATATCACTATTTTTTGTACCTACATTATGACACTTGTTAAAAAATAAAACACAGGCACATTTGCAAAAGCATGCTTTAAGGTCCTTGCCAATGCTCCATACACCAGTTTTCTGGAAATCCGCCCATGTTTTATTTTTTCAAAAGTGTCAAAATGTACGTACATACAATAGTCATATAATTTAGCCCTCACTTGACATAATCCATTCAGATTTTACACAAACATTAAAGGTTGGGTCTATAATTTTTCGTAAAACCTTTGTCCACATTTGTCAAAGAGCAACAAAGTTATAAGCCATCTAAAAGTGTTGAGACCCCCCTCTAATTTAGCTACCACATGACAAAATCTCACCAGACTTTACAAAACATGTATATCTAGATTAGATCTTAAATCTTGTTCCAAACGTTTGTGTGGATTCATCAAATGACACCACATTTATATGCCTTTACAATATTTTGGGACCCCCCTCTAATTTGTTCCCTCTTGAGAAAACAGCTCCACACTTCACTTAACCATTCAGAATCAGGTCTAGACTGCAATTCCAAAATTTCATGGAGCATCATTGAGTGGCGCCAAAGTTATAAGCCATCCAAAAACTGCTTTTCACCAAACCAGTAATGCAGAAATAGGCTTAGGAATATCACAGGACTTTACCCAAACATCCAGACTATTTGCAGACTTCCGGGATGAAAAACACCAATTTTGTGGCTTCTTACGGCCATATCCCATCCCACCCTCATAACCCCTCACCTCCCCAGAGATATTTTGATAAGTTTACAAGTGAAATGTTGTGTTTTTTAATATGTTTTTACTGCATTGTTTGCGGACAACGGCGGCTGTCCACGAATCCAACATGATGGGCAATTTCAGAAATCTGACACACTTCACGCTTTTCACCATGCAATCAGTAGGTGCGTCCAATGTCTGCGGACATCACGTCGACCTCTTGGCCAATCACAGGCAAGTCCTCAGACGGAACAGGGAAGTGGGTCCATGGACAGAACCCAGAGATCACTAATCTCTTTCGACCTACCTTTAGGCCAATAAAAAAATATATTTTATGGATTTACACCAGATTTACAAGAGCACGCTTTCGGGACCAAACCACCACATCTGCTGCAACTTTGGTGAAAATCCATCCATCAGTTTGGGCTGTAGACGTGAGATAAATGTTTTTTCCATTTGGTCTATGGAAAAAAACAGACATTTTGGGACCCTTCTATACATTTCCCCCTCTTGACAAAACCTCACTAAGCTTCGCAAAATCAATCTGACGGGGCCATATGCTTTCTTTGCACAGTTTGGTAAGGATTCGTCTGGGGGGGGGGCAAGTTATAAGCCACTCAAAAAGTGCTCTTCCTTTGGGTTGAGCAACTTAACCATAACTAAACGGCTGCTACTGCAGGCACTTTAATACAGTTCTATGTGGTACCACTGTTACCTTTATCTTAAGTTTTAATGCAACAACTGCTGACAGTTATTTAAAAAAATGTATGTTGTTGGACAAGGGTTAACCACAGGAACATTAATATAGAAAGGCAGATAATACTTAGAACAAAAGGTGAATGTTTTCTTTAGTGTAAAAAGGCAATACTGTGTGAGGATCCCCCCAACTGGGCAACCTCTAAGGAAAGGTTAAGGTATACTTTATGTTGTATATTACAGCCCAGTCCAAATATGTTCATTAAAAATCAGCTTCTGTTTCTCCAGATCCCACCACCCAAAGTATCTGAGAGGCCACAGGATAACAGGATCCAAGACAAATCTGGGACCACAGGATGAATCCTGAGTATGGAAGTGGCTCTTCCTCGTCATAGCACCTTGGATGCCTTGGAAGGTGAAGTGGCAGAATGGCTCTGTTTCACTCAAGGATGTCCCTCGAGGATGGACCTCCTTTGATAGAAGCAGTCACTGGGATGTCAGTGTTGAGCAGGAGAAGGGAACCAAGCAGTGTCGGAAAGGCAGCAATGCAGGTGTATCACAGTGATCTCTGTAGTAGGGTTTTTACGCAGGCTTGGATGCCCACGAATAAAATAATTGCTGTGGACCTCTCCAAGGCTTCGATGAAGGCGATGAGTCCTTTGGTGGTCATCAATGACTTTTGGTGCGACAGGTGCAGTGGCAGTACTAGGTATCGGGTTTCGGTATTTTTCGGTTGATCACCTTTTGGTTCTTCATTGCTGCAGCCACAGCATGGATGACAGGATAGCTTCGTGTGACTCTAACATGAGCACTGGGGTGGACTGAAATTCATCACCAAGTCTGACCCTCTAGACACTTTCTTCGTGGTTAAGTGGTGGAAAACCCACCGGCTGGCACTCCTCTGCAGGTGGCGACCCTGGATCGTCTCTGCTGGATAAAAGTAGACAGATGTCATGGCTGCAGTGCCACTTCAAGATTTCTTGTATTACTTGGAACCTTTGCAGGTCTGGGTGTTGGGTAGCACTATGCCAGGGTACCCCCTCTTCTGGGCGATACACAGCAACTTGTTTTCCAGCAGTTACGAACACTCCTCTGGACCCTGGATGAGACAGATGGACATCTTGGCTTCAAAAAGTCCCAGCACTCCTCTTCCGGACCCACAAAATTCTCTTGTCTGGAATTCAGACACACAGGATTGACTTCTACGGCACATTGGGTTAAGAGCAGCAATTGCACAATATCCCCTCATAGCTACAGGAAGAGGTCACATATCAAGGTCCTCTCTGGTTCAGTCCTTAAATCAGCAAAGCAATCTTTGGATTTCTTGAAGAGTTTGCAGCAGCAGAACTTCTTCTGCCAACTGGATTCCAGGATACAAACTTCTTGAGACTTCAGCTGCTTACTTCGGTTAGGACTTTCAGCTTTTGACAAGGAAGTGAGTGAGGGGTCCTTTGTTACACAACAATCTCCCCATTGACTGAGCTGAGCAAGGCTCAGTCGGCCAGTCACACGCAAGTGCATTCATGCAGGAAGCACCCAATCAGGCTCAAGGGATTCAGGCCTTTGACCCAAATCCAGACACCTAAAACACAGGATTTGAATTGAAGGCAACTCCCCTGACTTTCAGGGCACACACCACATTCATTGCAGTTTTAGTCAAGGATGGCTCAGAGATTGTGTCACACAACCAAAACCAGACACTCAAAACACAGAATATGAATTGCCTCCTTTCTTCATTCATTGAGGCTCCACCCTAAGGGTGTACCCACAACAAGCAGTCCCTGTGAAGGCTCCAGCCAGTCTGGCATGGCCAGCCCTCAGAGCCATGTATGGTCCTTCCACCCAGCAGCCACTCAGGGGAGAGAACAGAGCCAGGGCTTCTCATGACTTTGAGAAACAAGGGTTAAAGTCAAAAGAACCTAGAGGCTACAGTGGACATCTTGTCTTTGCATAGGAATCCATTGATTCCTATGGCAGGGCCTGGATATTGCAAAAATGGATGATACCCAAAGCCACTGTCAAGCCAGCATGTAGCTGCCACCAGCATATACCCTGCACTGTGGCCAACGCATGTGTTCCCAAACCACATGGGTGCCCTAAGGACATACCATTGGTACTGTTCGCCAAAATGTTAACATGAAGAGCTGCAGTGCAAGGGGTCCAGAAAACACACAGAAAACAGAACCAGAGAATTGCTAGGATATGGTCGAGGAGGCCTTCTCCCTCTAAAGGCATTTCCAGCATCACAATACCAACAGGCCGACTCATGGAATTAATGTGCGCTGAAATTTTCAGTGCAAGCATGCGAAAGCGTGCGAAAGCGTGCGAATTACAGTGCCAGTGCGAAAATCGCAGCGAAACCCATGCACAGCGATTCATGGAAGTCTGTGTGCGTATAAATCCCAGTATGTGTGCCAAAATTCTCCGTGGCGCATGCTGGCACACACGTCTCCAAACAGCGTGCGCTACGCGCACAGCGAAATCGCACATAGCGCGGCGCACACAACAAAAGTAGTAGGAACAGAGGGCGTGACATTCGGAATGGGGAACAACGCGGGAAAATGTGGGCGTCACGGGGGAAGTACAGGAGGCAAATGCGCGGAACGCCCACACGCACGTTCAAAACACGTATTCATGGATTCGAACAGGGCTAACGCGTGCGCTAAAAAAGATGCGCTAATCCGGAAACACGTACGCCAGCAGGAAGCAGGCGTACGTGGACCCGCGCAGCATAAAAGTGCGCACAAACAACAAACAAGCTCAGACGCCAGGATGAATATACCGTTCCTAGCAGCAGTGGTCGTGGGATACCGCAGGAGGAGGAGGATAGTCAGGCCCAGAATTTTCACACCCAGAACCAGCCTTTTTGGGATGTCTGATGACCAGGTGTATTGGAGGTACAGGTTTCCACCTCACATAATACTCGACCTGGTGAGTGAGTGGGAGGATGACCTCACATCACCCACCCTGTGCTCCCAAGCACTCAGCCCCCTGGAGAAGGTCCTCAATGTACTGCACTTCTTGGCCACTGGATCATTTAAGTGGACAAGTGCTATAGTGGGGGGGGGTGTCACAGGCCACGCAGTTGCGCTGCCTACACCAGGTCTTGGCCATTATGACTGCACACCCATCAGTCCGCAGGCACATATACCTGCCCAGAACACCTGCAGAAAGGAAGGCTGCCGTCCAGGATTTCTACGGGGTGGCACAATTCCCCAAAGTCCTGGGTGCCATTGATTGCACCCATGTGGCTCTACGTCCCCCCAGGGCATCAGAGCACATCTATGGAAACTGCAAGCACTGGCATTCCATCAACATCCAGGTAGTATGCGATGCCAAGGGAATCATCACCTCAGTATATGTCAACCATCCAGGGTCCACCACGACAGTTTTATTTACAGAATGTCAACCCTAAACCGGGACCTAGAAGCCGGGCGGCATGGCGATACATGGCTCTCTCGGTGAGTATAAATGCCACAGCACATGCATGCATGTCAGATACTGAGTAATGTCACAACCCCACTAATGATACCCATCAACACCTCCCCAGGGGACAGTGCCTACCCTCTGAGCACCCACATGATGACGCCAATTCGGAACCCCACCACGCCACCCGAAGTAAGATACAACACAGCCCACAAAGCAACCCGGGGCATAGTGGAGCGCACATTCGGAGTGCTCAAGTCACGCTTTTGCTCCCTTGACCGTTCTGGTGGGCAGCTGTTATAAGCTCCCCCAGTAGTGTGCAGGATCATAGTGGCAGCATGTGTCCTGCACAACGTTGCAACACGCCGGGGCCTGCCCGTGAACATGGTGGTGCCCCCACATCCCCAACCACATGCACACCCGCCACGCATGGGAGGGGAAAGGGCACCGGGTGAGGCCGCCCTTACGCAGCTGGTGGCTAGTTACTTCACCTAAAATCACACCCCTGTGGAGTGCACACAGCCCTGGCACATACCATCTGACAATCAATGATGATGCCATAAGGGACAGTCAACTGTCACAACCATACCAGCCTGAGATTGGTCACCTGGAAGTGTTAAATTGTGTGCATCCCTACCTACACAAACACCACCAATGCTGTGTCAACAAAAGACACACTTCTATGCTGCTAAATTCATTACCCCCTTGCAAAATACAACATGACAACAGAGCCATGTCACCCAACCCCTCCCCAGCACCGCTACCCAACACACCATGGCATGTCATGCTATGTGAGAGCAAACAAAACAATCCCCAAAACATGACACAAGTGTCACAAAGTACAGTGTCCCTAATGGAAACTGGCCACACACAATATGCTCCCATTAACGTAGAACTAACAACACACATGACCAAATACTTACCAACAATACAATGCAGCTACACAACCTCAAACATAGCATAAACATGACAGTACTAAGTTAAAGTAGTGGTAGTCTTACAACCTGATTATGCCAGCACATCGACCACTTCCAACTGTACAGTGTTGCTGCCACGCAAATGTGTAAGTGCACTGCTTACAACATGAACTCCATCTCCAAAGTAGATGGTTTTGTGAAGACATGAGGAATGAACCTGCAAATTAGGAGGAAGACATGGATGCACAAGCACATATCAATACACCATGCAGTGTACAATACAACAACAATATCCACTAGGAATGTATACACAGTATTGACTACAGACTGCCCACACAGCTCATGGGAGTCCAACGTCACTGTGTAAGTCACTGTCACTTGGGCACACCCTTTGCAAGCCAATGGAAACGGGAAGCAGGAGGGGTGTGTGTCTCACGAACCCAAGCATCTAACCCAAACTCAGGACAAGCCTGCATGTGCCCAGCTGGAATACAGTGGATGCCCACGGGAGCCACACAAGGCAACACACTGTAAAAAAAAATCAAAAATCAAAAATCAAAAATCAAAATCAAAAATGGCCATGTGGGGGCCAGGGGATGGAGGCCACCCAGGAGGTCCGAAGACAGGGTGCGCACCAACAGCCACCTGTGTGGATGTTGGAAAAAAAAAACACCTCCATGGGCTCATGGCCTGCACGGCTATGCCAATGTGAGAGAACTGCTGATGTCGCTCTCATCACCCCCTGCTGCTGCCACAGGAGGTGGTGGTGCTATTGGAGGCAGCCCACGCAAATCCCTGGTATGGTCTTCCATGGCAGCAAGCATGCGGGTGTGGAAGGTCTCGTTCTGGAGGATTAAAGTGCGGAGATCCCCATGCACCACCTGACGTGATGCGGGATCTCCTCCCGAGTTGCCTGCATCTCAGCTGAGAGCGAACGTGTGAGCCACTCCAGCTGCTGTTCTGTCCTCAAGTTAGTGGAAGCCTCAAGGTCAACAAGAGTATCCCTGAGGTGATGGAGTTCTACCCTCAGGGCTTCCCTGTGGCCCTGGGACTCTATTGATATCAATTGGCGTAGAGTCTCCAGTGCCGCCCATCTGTCCCTGTTCGACGCCAACATGTCCTCCCTTTGTGATTGGCAAATGGAGTCTGTTGCCTGCTGTAGTTGCTCCATCTGCCTTTCAGGGGGGACAATGGAAGTGGCCACCCTCTCCATTGCTTGAGCCATCATCTTAAGTGATGCTGCCTGTTGGGTTGCCATACCGTACATGGATTGTTCCCATGCGGTATTGCCTGGTGGCATACGGAGACCGCGTCAGTGGGCACCACACCTGTTTGGGGCAAGGCGATCTGCGCCTTGCTGTGCCGGCATTGCCTGAGGCTGCAGGACTGCATTCCCCCTCTGATCTGCTGGCCCAGGAACAGGATCAGATGTTGTGGAGTGTGACCCAGCATCCATAACCGCCAAAGGTGGACTTACCAACACTGACATCCCCATAGAGGGTTCTACCCCTGGTGCAGGTGGGTTGGACAGAACAGAATCCCTGCCAGAAACACTTACCTGCGACGGCACATAGGTCTCATCATCCGAATCAGCACCTGAATAGAGGTCTGGGGAGGTGCACCCAGAGACACCCCTGGACAGATGGTCTGCAGCAAGATTGGGTTCTCACCCACCACCACACCACGTCCCCCACTGGTGCCCGGTCGTGCCTGAGGTCCCTCCTGGGTCTGCACCATCTCCTCAACCTCAACAGCATCAAGTGCGTCATCCCCTGCAAAAACATGAAAGACAAAAAAAGGAAACAGGCATTAGCACCATAGCAAACACATAGGCCTAACAAGCTACAGAACCAGTACATGATTTACACATGTCCCACATGACTATAACCCTCCCATGCATGCACTCTCACTGAGTTGGAAGGGGAGGCAAAAGGCGGACACTGATGACACCAAGATGGAAGAGCAACACATTGGCTGCATGCTGGGTAGCACTGCCATCACACATTGGCCTGTGAGTGGCATGTCCAATACACATACATGACACATGCCATCACACAGACGGCATGTACCATAGCCATGGTACATTTCACAAGTACATCCATATGTCAGTGAATGAGTACTGTCAGCCATCCATGTGAGATGGACATTATGAGGTGAAAAATGCTACATAGTGTGACAAAATAGCCAAATGCCACACACTGCAACATATCCAGTGTACAAAAATACAGTGATTACAGGCCGATGTACACATCAATGGTTGGGCACTTCAACATGACAGGAAACAACTATCATGTTCCACATTCAAACAGGCCCCAAAAATGTATGTGATCAGGTCAATACTCAATCAGCCTGAATGGTCAAATCATTCACCTAACAAGGTAACACATGTGGGCCAATGTGGGGTTCATCAATGACAGAAGCATGTCACAAATGTGACAATAGGGCTGAGTAATGCGTAGCAAAAGTGGGAGAATTGAAACAATCAGCCTGAACGAACACTGAAAAATACAAACAATGTTGTTGCAAGATGCCACTTCAAGGGCAACTGCCGTAATGTTGCGCTAAATTACTAATGTGGGCAGAAGGGATACTGTCACGCCCAAATTCAAGGACGCTGAATGTTTTGGATGAAGCACATGGGTGACCCATACCACTCAGGCACACACACCCTCACCTGGCACTCAATCAGAACCCATCACCCAAACAACATACACATGCATTACACACACATGCATGGGCACTCACCGGACAATGCATAATAATCAGGTAGTTCTCCCACACCTTGGATCTGTTCCTCTGTGGGGAAGGCCCCAGCAACAGGCTCATGTTCAGTGAGTTTGTTGTCCTCTTGTGGAGACCCACCACCAGTCACCAAAGTAGCGGCATGATTTGAGGCCAGCTTGTTCTTTGCTCTGCGTTTCAGGTCATTCCACCGCTTGTAGCAATCATCAGCTGTGCGCCTCACAAATTCAAGGGCACTTATGCGGTCGGCGATGATCTGCTAGTGTGTCTTACGTTGACCAGTTGTGGTCTTGGACCCTGCAGTCACCAGCATTTCGAGGTTATGTGCCGACACATAGGACACAAGTGCATCAAGTTTCGGATCATGAAAGCAGGCTTCCTTGAGGTACTGGAGTGTGTAGCCGTGTCTGGGGTCTCAGCCTGTCGTGCCAGAGCACCCTTCTTCCTCTTCTTTAAAGGTGGAGCATAGCCAGAGTGGCTTACGCCACTCTGGTCAGTAGGGGCAGAATCACCGGTGGACTGGGTAGTAGGAGTGCGGGAATGCACAATGACCATAGTTCTTGATGCAGGCATTGGTTGTAGGGTCATGTTGGCAGGGGAATGACAGTTTGATGGACCTGGACTGACACTGTCCTGGCTGGGAGAGTCAGAGCTGGGGCGGATGGAGCTGCAGCTGCCCCTGCAGCCTCCCCACCCTGCATACTTGGGGCAGCAGATGACATAGCTGTCCCAGATCCACGTGGCTTGGTGACAACAACTTGCACCGCCATACTTGGCCTAGACTTGCTGACCTGGAAGTCAGCCAGGGAATCATCCTGTGCCAGGTCAGATGCCACAATGGGCTGGTCCAACAGGGGCTGAGCTGGAATGGTGTCAGCCACGTTTCCCTCAACCATGGGGGGGGCATGGGTGTCCCTGATTGTTCCTCCACACATGGGGATATAGGGGCACCCTGCAAATCCCGGCCACGTCCCCTACCGCGCCCACCACGCCCTCCTTTTGAAGGTTGGCCACCTTTGCCTCCCTTACCGCTTGGTCGCCTCCCAACCATGGCACTGATGTTCTTGTGCGTATGGGAGTTGCAGTAAAATATTGTCCTGGGCAATTGGGGGCCAAAGGGGTAGGATACTAGATGGAATTCGTACCCTAGTGCTCTAACAAGGCTGTCTGTGACCCCTGGGGGAAGATGAAAAAAGCCCAAAATCAAAAATTAACGTGCACGCAACTCCTCGTAGACCACGTGTGTGAAAAAATGAACCCGCACTACGCTGTGGCACCCAGAAACACATAAATAAGCGTACGCGGAATACACACAGCCTACAATGACCTCTGAAGAGGAATGCGACACACGGGGCAAGCACTGTTGCTAAGTACGTGCAGAACTCACCGTCTGCCTGGAAAAAGAACGTGAAAAATACACGCGTGTGCGTGTTGGCAACACCCCTGCCAAAAGAAGAATTGTACGCTGTCTGAGGAGACAGGACAAAAGGAGAAGTGAACTTTGTTTGAGGGAACAGGCCCAACAAAAATTCAGAAAAGATCTGTCAGAGGTAACAGGGAGTACGAACTAGAAACGCTGTGAAGTTATCGCGTGTGAACCGACAAGAAGTACAGATTTCACCCACTCGCTCTCCACGAAAAGCGCGTACAAGGAAATGGTGTTCTACACGTAGCTTTTAAACCGGCCCACACGTACACATCAGACACGCGTGTACGCGGGCACTTTCCTCCAATTACACGCGATGACACTCGGACGTGCAGTTTTTCCACGTGTGCTCTGTCATCACGTGCAATGAGGGAAACGCCCGCGTGTGTAATGTAACTTACGTGCTTACGCGCTAAGGGCCTTTTGTCCAATGAAATCGTGTCCGTGTGCTGACGCGCTTACGCACTAAGGCCCTTTCCTTGAATTACACGCTGACGTGCAATTTTTTCACGTGCCAAATCACTCCGTATCAAGCTGTCCACGTGAAAACACACGGAAGACCACGCTTCTGCCCAGAAGGCTGAATTACTGCCCCCCAGAGCCCCAAGCACGCTCCCACCTGCCATCTGCTGCTGCCTGACTGCCTGCTGCCACGTGCCCTGCCATTTGCTGCCTGCATGTCAGCCAGGGGTGTAGTTGCTGTGACCACCCCTGCTGGATCCGAAGACTCCCGACTGGGATTCCATTGCTCCACAGCCCAGCAAAAACAAAGTGGTGATGGCTGGAAGGTTTAGACTGAATCTTAACCACTGGCATTGCTCGGGGCAACCCTCCAGACCATCGTTCTTCGCCTGCCAAGCCATTACAGAAAGGGAAAGACCATATGCAAATCAGGCTTGGCCCCACCCCAAAAGGAGAAGTCTAGCCCGAACTGCTAGGTCACATCCCTTCTGCACGAGACCACAAGCATCCCCAAACATGTTTCACCCTTGTTGGGGCTCATCAGTGAGGAGTAGCTTGGGTCTCTAGGCCCAGCAGGCACGGGACCCACGTCTGGGCATACCCGTCCCACTCGGGGTGACAAAGCAAAAACAAAGAGGTGATGGCTGGAAGGTTTAGACTGAATCTTAACCACTGGAATTGCTCGATTTCAGCCACATGCTCTCCATGAAAAGCACGTACAAGGAAATGGCGTCCTACACGTAGCTTTTAAACTGGCCCACACATACACGTCAGATACGCGTGTATGCTGGGCCTTTCCTCCAATTACACGCGATGACACTCAGACGTGCAGTTTTTCCAAGTGTGCTCTGTCATCACATGCTATGAGGGAAACGGCAGTGCGCGTAATGTAACTTACGCGCTAAGGGCCTTTGGTCCAATGAAATCGTGTGTGTGTGCTGACGCGCTTACGCGCTAAGGCCCTTTCCTCGAATTACACGCTGACGTGCAATTTTTTCACGTGCCAAATCACTCTGTATCAAGCTGGCCACGCGAAAACACACGGAAGACCACGCTCCTGCCGAGAAGGCTGAATTACTGCCCCCCAGAGCCCCGAGCACGCTCCCACCTGCCACCTGCTGCTGCCTGACTGCCTGCTGCCCACATGCCCTGCCATTTGCTTCCTGCAAGTCAGCCAGGGGTGTAGTTGCTGTGACCACCCCTGCTGGAACCGAAGACTCCCGACTGGGATTCCATCGCTCCACAGCCCAGCCCCAGCACCCAGTTGCCCACCCACTCCTGCCTCCGGGGTTGCCATGTCCAGCACAACACCATCTGGCAGCACTGGCAACCCCCAGCCAGAGAGGCAGAGGGCCACCAGCTTCACTGCCACCGAAGTTGGTGTCCTGGTGGAGCAAGTCCTGGGGCAGTATGATGCCCTCTTTGGAAGTTTGCGCGCCAACAATGAAGGACGGACCAGGATCTGGATGGACATTGTGACTGCCATCAACGGGGAGGGGGTGGCAGTCCGCGACTTACATCATGTCAAGAAGCGCTGGGAGGACTTCAGGTCCAGGACCCTCAACAAGGCCGGGTGCCTCGCTAAGGCAGCAGATGCCAAGGGGCGCCAGGGCCAGCTGTCGAACCATCAAATGAGGGTCCTGGAACGCATATGCTCAGCGCTCTAAGTCCAGATCCTTGAGAGGCAGACCCGTCTGGAGTCGAGCGGTAAGTGTACATGCATGTTGATAGTACGCTGTGCATGTCGTGGTGTGCCAGTAGTGTGCAGGTTGCACATGTGTTTATGTAGGGCCATGTAGGGATGTCTATGAACATGGGCGTGAGGCTGTCACATGTGAGTCCTCTCAGTTGTGAGACACATTGATGGTGTATGTGTTGGTAAGCATGCTGGGCAAATGCAGGCGTGGGAGCACACATGTTTGAATTTCTGTGTATGTACATTGGCATGGTCATGGCATGGATGGTGGTTCATAATGCATGTATCTGCACTGTGTACATGTGCATGTATGTGTATCTGACAAGTGTACAACTGTGATGCAACATGGATGCACGTGACACTGATATGTAGAAGGATGAATGGCAGATGTGACATGTATGGCAATCTCATCACTGCAACAGTTGGAGGAGATGAAGACATGCATGTAAGTGTGGTGGCGTGTGTGCTTGTCTAGTGCACTCCTTGTGTTTCATGTGATGTCAGGCTCACCTTTGGCTGTTCATGCTGTTTTATGTGTATGGATGGTGCTGCCTGGTGCACTATTGCTGCTGAAATGTTCATGTGTGTGAGTTTAAATGACATGTGTGTCGTGGAGTGTGATGCCGTGTCTGTAGTTAAACAATGCCACTCATGTGCAACTGTCATGTGTGTATCAGTCCATTGTACAGTGCCCTGATGCCTGTGTTTTATCTATCCCTGTCTGCAGCGTCAACTGAAGAAGAGGGCGGAGAGGGTGCTGTGGAGCACAGCGGCAAGGATCATCCCGCCAGCCGGAGATGCAAGGCCCAGCTCCCCTCCCAGGTTGTCATCTTGTCGGGGAGTGAGGAGTCCGGTGCCCATACGTTCGTGGGACCCCTCGTCCGCAGGTAGTGGAGAGGCAGATGACATGACACTCTCCCCTACCTGTGGACGGGGCCTCCCTGCTGGTGCATGGTGGTGCAGTCACAGTGTCAGGGACAGCGACATGCACAGGCCCCTCCGTGGTGACCTGTGCTGCCTCCTGACCCTGGCCCTGGACTGCACCACTTGCACCAGTGGTACTACCCCCACCAGGCCCCATGTGCAGCTCAGTAGCGGGCTCCTCCACCTCTGTGGAGACCACCAACCTGGATGTCTCCACACCGTCTTCCACAAAATATCCAAAAAACAGAGTGACTACACTCTGTTAGGAAAGGCGCTGCTCAGTTAGCCCCAATTAGGTTGCTTATCTTAGATTCACTGTAGAGTATATCAAAAATGTTAGTCAAAAAAATTCTCTAAAAGTAATACGTTTCATAGCAGGAAATGTTTAATGCACATTCCTGAAGTATCTGCTGTTACAGTATATCTTTGTAAATCACACAATGAGTGTTCATCTGAGATTGCCCATAATACTCTGGTGCCAATGCATTTCGGTTAAAACCTTCTTCAGGGCGGTATTATAGCAAAACTGATATTGCATGACTTATATAGTAACATCATTAACACAATGTATCACAATGCACACATAGCAATCAAATAATAAAAGTATTTACAAAAGCACATACCGGTTCGTGTACCACATCCGCATATATAGGTAATGGGGAGAATAAAACAAAAAAGCATACTAATTAGTTTACTGTCATGATTGTGCCTGTTCTGTTTATATTTCAGCCTTAAAAGGCAAGTCATACCTTAGTCATGCCAAGAAACGTTAGGATCGTGAAGTTGTACAGATGCACAACGAGTAAATCTACAAGAAAAGAATAGATGTAACTCTAAGTAGCCCTCGGGGACATCAAAGGATAAAGCTTATTTGACGCTGTGGATAGCTGTGCTTACCGAGCAGCTTCAAAGACGTGTGTGCCGAGAGAGCTGCATCTAATGCGCTCGCGCTCGCAATTACTTTCGTTCCACACCGTCTTCCGCCATTGGAAGCCCCTGTGGGGGCTCACCCGGCCCTTCCGCCACAGCCGTTGTGGCAGACGCAGCAACAGCCCCCTCGCTCCCGGATTATGGTAATTCCTGGGAGGGTGGCTGGGCCTTGCGTCGCCGCCCAGTGGAGGCATCCCTGCCGCTTGGCTCCACAGCACTGTCTCCGCCCTCTTCTTCACTTGACGCTGCGTAGAGGGAGACATAGAACAAAAGCATCAGGGTACAGTACAAAATACCCTAGACAGGAAGCAATAACACATGAGTGGGACTGTCAAATGTGACTTCCATCGTGTCATTCCACACATACAGGCAAGCATCAGACTACCAGCACACTGCAACATGTCCTGTCTCACACAGCAATGCTTGGCCACTTACCGCTCAACTCCAGACGGGTCTACCTCCGAAGGATCTGGCCATGTAGCGCTGGGCCTACGCGTTCCAGGACCCTCATCTGGATGTTACTCATGAGTGCCCGGCCCCCCTCTGCGAGGCGCCGGGCCTTGTGGAGGGTCCTGGACCTGAAGTCCTCCCAGCGCTTCTTGACATGCTTGATGTCGCGGGTTGCTACCCCCTCTGCGTTGATGGCATTCACTACGTCGTCCCAGATCCTCTCCCGTCCTTCCTTGTTGGCGCGTGACGTTCCGAAGAGGGCATCATAATGCCCCAGGACATGCTCCACCAGGACACCAACTTCGGTGGCAGTGAAGCTGACGGCCCTCTGCCTCTCTGGCTGGGGGTTGCCAGTGGTGCCAGATGGAGATGTGCCCGACATGGCAACCCCAGACGCAGGAGTGGGTGGGCAACTGGGTCCTGGGGCTAGGCTGTGGAGCGATGGTATCTCAGTCGGGAGTCTTCTGTTCCAGCAGGGGTGGACACAGCAAGTGGACCCCTGTAGATGGCTGATGGGCAGGCACCAAATAGCAGGGCACGTGGGCCGCAGACAGTCGGGCAGCAGACAGTCAGGCAGCAGCAGATGGCAGGTGGGAGCGTGCACGGGGCTCTGGGGGGCAGGAAAATGGCCTTCAGGGCAGGAGCTTGGTCTTCTGTGTGTGTATGCGTGGACAGCTTGATACGGAGTGATTTGGCACGTGATAAAATTGCACGTCAGCGTGTAATTCGAGGAAAGGCACTTAGCGCGTAAGTGGGACAGCACACGTACGCGATTTCATTGGACCAGAAGCCCTTAGCGCGTAAGCGCGTCTGTGACGTATCACGCACTGGCGTTGCCCTTTTGCACGTAAAACTTCACGCGAACCCCAGGAATACACGTACCCCACTCGCACAGGGCCCTTTTGTGTGTAAAACTTCACGCGAACCCCAGGAATTCACGTACCCCACTCGCACAGGGCCCTTTCATGTGTAAAACTTCACGCGCACCCCAGAAATACACGTACCCCGATCCAATCGCATGTGAGACTTCCCGCGAACCCCCGTAATACACGTACCCTGCTGAATTCGAGTGTGAAATATCCCGTGAACCCCAGTTATACACATACCCCACTCGCACAGGCCCTTTCGCGTGTGAAACTTCCCACGAACACCGTAATACACGTACCCTGCTCCAATCGCGTGTGAGACTTCCGGCGCACCCCCGAAATACACGTACCTGGATCCAATCGTGTGTGAGACTTCCCGCGAACCCCCATAATTTACGTATCCCACTCGCACAGGCCCTTTCGTGTGTGAAAGTTCCCGCGAACCCCGTAATACACGTACCCTGCTTCAATCACATGTGAAACTTCATGCGAACCCCAGTTATACACGTACCCCACTCGCACAGGCCCTTTCGCGTGTGAAACTTCACGCGAACCCCAGTAATACACGTTTCCCGCTTGGCGTTTGCTGTTTGGCAGCCCTGTAAACTGGTCCAGGGTTAGCACAGCCCTTTGCGCTGGATTGGGGATTTTGATGGCTTTTCCTTGCGCGAGGGCGTTCTTGGGGGCATAACTGGTGCTGCTGCAGGGTCGCTGCACCACTCTGCGCCACGGCTGGTTTTGGTGGCTAAAATCCATGAATACGCTGTGCGCGAAAATCAATTTTAGCACACATGGGTGGCACAGACATTCGCATGCGCACACTGTGCGCCAGCCGCATGCGCCACTTGTGCGCGAAATTCTATGAATTACCCCCCAAATGTGCATCGAGCTGTTCATTTGGTTTCTTGCTATGCTAAAAGTGGCTCTCTAAAAAGGTGCTGGTGTATGGTAGAAGCAACATACACAAGTCAATAATATGTTGATTGTTAATTATTATTAAGATCAATAATAACCTTTGTGAACAAGTTGATCTGCACCTTTCTTAAAGTAATTTCAATGAAAAATGATTCCTTAGTGGTTTTATTTGCATTACTTTCTGTGAATTTAGCACTAAGTGTATTTTATTTAAATTTCAATTTGTTTTCAGATGAAAATAGTTGGTTTTTATATGCTTAGTGAAGAAACAGTCAAGTGCAAACCATTAGTCGATTAGAAACTGTTCATGCTTTGAGGATCCCTGTCAGGAAAGGCCCTGAACTTCTACTTATCTATCCCATTAACTTTTTCCTTTGTTTGCTTTGAACAAGTGCTGGCAGTAAACACTCTGATCTCTTCAAACCAACGTTACACAAACAGATCGACAGGACTTATCCAGTGCACTTGGATGGCCAAAAAAGAGAAAAGATTTACACAATCTACTTTTTCCCCCGTTAATATTTATTTATTTGATTCAGACATTTTGATCACCCCTTTGGAGCTGCTTGAAGGATTGCAGAATGGGGAGAAGGAGGGTGGCAAACAGGATAGCAGGAAAGGGTGCAGGTGCAGAAGCCTAGCCGCCTAGGCTGTAAAGAGGCATTCAAGTTTTCTTAGGGTGCAATGAAGACATAGTAGACAACATTGCCAAGTCTTAGGTAAAGTGTGTCCCGGGGGTATGCCTTATACTCTTAGATTTGAAAGGAGGTAACGAAATATGCTGCTTATAATATTATAATAATTTGCATTTATATAGTACTACAAAACCCCAGGCATCTGAGCGCTGCTTATTAATACCCATAGTGTGTGGTGCTCATTTATTGACCTCGGAAGGATGACAGGCCGAGTGTGGCCCTGCCGGGATTCGAATCTGTCAAAGTGAGCGCTCTACTCACTGTGCTTTCTGACTGTCCAAGTAAAGCCGTTTGCTCACAGGTGGCCACGGACCACATTGGATTCCTAAGAGCAAATCCCATCAGGGCGGACTCAGCCCTTCATCCTTCTGAAGCCGATAGAGTGAATACTATTGTATCGGTTAATGATAACCACCAATATTACAGCTCGTAGAAGCAGAAGAAATCCAGCATAAAGTACTATTTATTATTAAAGATGTACCATCATTGATTAATACATCATTGCATTTAATGTATTCCTTCTCACATTAAGTCGAAGCTGAAAGTAACTAGGCTGCCGTGCAATGAAAGGGCGCACGCCATAAGAATCGAAGCCTTCCCTTTGTCCTCACACCCAGACACAACATATGGGAGCCAGAGGCCGTCGACGTGCACCTGTGGCCTTGAACAGTCGTAGTTCCCATAACATGGTTTAACCTTGTCGGTCCGCTCACAACAATAACTCCCTGTGACCCAATTGCAAATGTTCCCGGAAACGAAAGAAACGCTGATTTGACTCGGAAACCCCGTTTGCACAGATCCGTACGCAATTTTGCAAACACCATTTGCTTAGGAGTTCGATACGAGTACTCTTCCTCGTCTACTGCTGGTTCTGACAGGCAACGCCTAGTGTATAAAGTAAAGCATTACTTTAAAAAAATACCCCCCATAAAGTATGTTTCTGTTATTCCCAAAGCTGGGAACCCAACATTCAAGCAGGGCGCATAACTTTCAGTCGCTCCCAGGACGGGTGACCTACATGTTGCCAAACTAAAGGTTTTAGGGTCCATACACGGCTATCCACGTTTCAGAAATATGTCATCTCTTGCTTGAGAACAGCTGGCGGGAAAATATATACATCATTTCATGTCATTGTGTACTGCACCTGTACTGCACGTGATGTTTTGCTGTAATACTGAGAGGAGGCTTGTACGTGAGTAAAATAGATAATATGAAGGGTAAATAGCAAAGCGGGCGAAGCTGTTCTCGGAGACCTAAAACACGTGACACTTAGATTATGTGGTAAACTGAGTAGACAACGAATTGCAATTTTCAATGTGCATAAGGCATCTTGCATGCAAGCATGCACAACTAACGGCCCCAGTATTTGGCACATAGTAAAAGAAAATCCACTTCCGGTAAAAGAAACCCTGAGGTCAACATTGGATAGATTTGAAGAGGGTCAATCCAGATGTACCTTTGATTGGATTACGTTTGTACTAGGGAAAACGTGGCGTTCTACAGAAATGTATTCATGCAATACATATTTATGTTTGCTTTGTTGCAAAGGCCAGAGATAAACTCTATGACACCAGTACAAACTGTATGTACTGTTGGGCCTGTGACATAAACTACGAAACGTGGTCTGTGCCGGAGACCCAGATTTATTGTATTTGTATTTTATTTCTGGAGTTTCAGAGTAGCCGAATACCTTCTCAAGACACAGTGGGGGGAGGGGGAATAGAGCGCCTGTTGGTAAAAGAGGTGAGGAGAGAAGGAAGCAGAATAGTGCAGTCCATTCTCAGCTACCAACAGACCATATTGCACATGTCCGCAATATACATCCCAGAAAACAGCACTCAAAAGTGTCAATGTGAGGAAAAAGATTCCCTAAGCATCTTTCTTATCTGGCAAATACATTCTTAAAAAATGGGTCAGGACGATGTTCAGGACAGGAGGCAACTGTGATCTTTTCTCAGATTGATATGCCCTAAATTCCACTCCTCCAGGGCCCCAGTGGCTCAGCATTTCGCCTCATAAGAAGTCTTTGCGCAGGGCACAGAGGATCATATCCCTGGCTCTGCTTACGCGAGGGTCCCTCTTGTGAGATGTGTGATCATATTTACTGCTGGGTGCTCCAGTGGTTGCTGGCTGCTTTGAGGCCAGTAGAGAAAGGGTCTTGCATCTTGAGTCCCAGGACTGCTCTTGCGGCTCTGCTCTAAATGAATCCAAGTATTTAAATCGTGTTCTTTTTCAGGCCCAGGTGCAACCTATTGCAGAAATCTGGAATGGAAAGGTCCGATGGCTTTCTTAATTCAATCGTTTGAGACATTTACAATGCAACCTTTCGTGAGGTGGTGGAGCTCTGCCTCCTGCCAAGCTAAACCGATGAGATCTAGATCCACTCTCCTAAATGCTTTGCTTTAAGAACTGGAGTTGGGTTGGGAGAACTACTGGAAGGTGGGAATCTCTGATACATTTCTCTCTTGAGCAATACTCATGGCACATGCCTTATGAATAAGTTTTAATTATCCTGCGCCTGCATGAATGGTACATGTGCCATATGACTTTCATGGGCCCGATGTTATATTACCAAAGTGGTGAAGGCACCTCGGTCATACTAAGCGCTTGTCTGCACTTACCCATGTTAAATTATATCAAAGGGCTCCTGGTGGATACAAGCCTATTGTGTCCAGGAAGGCTTACGTTACTAGGACAAAAGTGAATGGGTTGAGGACAAAATTACTGTGGACCCTCCCCCCTTCTCATTAATTCCAAGTTGCAGCACAATCAAGTGTATTGAATCACATTAGAGGTTTTCAAAAGTTTTATATTTGGATAGAATTTGAGTTTCTATTTTTACATTCTGAACATCATGTCAAAGACAACAAACACAAGCAAACATAATTTGCATTATCAGAACAAAACAGAAGCAAGATCCTGTTCTTGCATAGTGGTATTGATAAACAAACGTAATGCAATCACTGCTGTCGCTACTGAATGTAGACGACAGGCGTCTAACAAAGAGTGAACAGATAAACAAACAGGTCAGTAGTACATATGTACATGGGAACAAACAGTTGACAGTGGAGATACTGTCTCCACTGTGTATTGGTAAAAATTGCGTCTGCACCAGGTGTTTCAGCCCTATAAAGCGGCTAGGTGAGCCATTTCTTCCTAGGGCCTTCATCAGGACAAAGGGAGAACAGTGTTGTCAGGATGTTCAGGAAGTGCTGTGGGGACGTGAGTCAAACCACATGTGGAGGTGACGTAGGTAACCTATTCAATGGTACCCGTGTATCCGAAACAAACGAGATGGGGCTGCTATGTCTTCTCGTGTATTGCCGAAATGGGAGATGTCTCACCGTGGCATCACGTCCCCACAGCACTTCCTGAACATCCTTACCACACTGTTCTCCCTTTGTCCCGATGAAGGCCCTAGGAAGAAATGGCTCACCTAGCCCCTTTATAGGGCTGAAACACCTGGTGTAGAGGCATTTTTCACCAATACACAGTATCCCCACTGTCAACTGTTTGTTCCCATGTAGATATGTACTACTGACCTGTTTGTTTATCTGTTCACTCTTTGTTCAACGCCTGTCGTCTACTTTCAGTAGCGACAGCAGTGATTGCACTACGTTTGTTTATCAATACCACTATGCAAGAACAGGATCTTGCTTCTGTTTTGTTCTGATAATGCAAATTATGTTTGCTTGTGTTTGTTGTCTTTGACATGATGTTCAGAATGTAAAAATAGAAACTCAAATTCTATCCAAATATAAAACTTTTGGAAACCTCTAATGTGATTCAATACACTTGATTGTGCTACAACTTGGAATGAATGAGAAGGAAGGAGGGTCCATAGTAATTTTGTCCTCAACCCATTCACTTTTGCACTTACACATGCACTTGCTACCACTTGGCTGCACTTCTTATTTATTGTATTCATTGGTTTTTTTTTTGTTATCCTTTGTACTGCACTGCCCTCTCTCACTTACCCCCTCGCACTTTCCCACTTCCCCCACCCCTGCACTTGCGCGATCTCAATGTCACCTGGCCTAGTAGGATTGTTGTCTCTGTCTCCCCTCTGTTCACACTCCCTTGCCTCGTCACACCTTGAAACACTTGTGTATAGGCGCGTTATAAATGCCATATCATATCATATCAGTAAATGCAGCAGATGTTCCCTGAAGGAGGGGGCCATTGCCTCATTTAAAAGGGGTGATCTCTTGCCCATTTCATTCATTTGGGAACATATATTGCTACTTTAAAGCCCTTACATATAGAACAAAGGTTATCGCACTACTTGTAGGTGAAGCCTTTAATCCATCGACTTTCTGAAAATGTTATGACAAATACCATTTAAATCGTTTGATACATTTGTATGATTTTTCCTAAATAGTGTTTTTGATAGGGGGCCTAAGAACCGAAAAGTTTGATGAAAATTCATTCACTACTTTACATGTTATAAACCATGAAAGCATGTAAGTTTAAAAAAAAACTTTTTGGATTGGTTGTGCAATATGGAAAATGTGAAGTCATTGAAGAAGTTCACATCCTAAACCTCCGGACAGAATTGTTTCAAATGTGTTTCGGGATAAACACAAAGCAGACAAGATTTCGTTTTTGTGGTTTTGGTGGAAATGTGTCAAGCTGAAAATATGTGTCTTCTAAAAGAGCTTTTGAGAGGGGGAAGTGTGGTGGGGGTTGGAACTAGGGAGGAGAGAAGCAAGGACAGAGAACAAGGGAATGAAATCCCCCAAAAAATCAATGGCAGCAGGTTATATAGTGCTCATTTAGAGCAACTTGCTGCAGGTCAAAGTTGCTGCCCCCCATTAGATTCCTGTCCTGACAGAGCACACACACCATGGAGGCTTTGGTGGGAGTGCGACGGCCTTCTGAGAAGGTAGAAGAAATGGTGCTGGATGGTGGAGGTGCTACTGCAGCAGTGCAGATGCCTGGGGTGTTCTAGATGGTGCTCTAGAGCCTTTTCCTATTGCCCCCAGTGGGCCACCCGATAATCTTCATCAACCGCATCCCAGTGGCAGCAGATGAGGTGCTGGATTTGGTGTGCTGTACCCATCTTTGAGATGTTTTACCAATAGTCCTTGATGCATCAAACTTTTACAAACCTTGCATCACACCCAACAATTTCTTCCAGAGTCAAATAGAACCTGCTGTTTTCATCAGGGTGACTAGTCCTCTTATTGTTTAGTGGTAGGCTTGCATGCGGCACCCATGCTATATTTTGGCCATCTGCGATGGATACCTTTTGGATGTAGTCACTGCCCTAAGATGGTGTCTGCTGGGAATCCTCATGTGCCAAATCCTCTCTGAATCCCCCCCAACTTGCTGTGATTCCAAGAATAAGGATGATGAGAGGAAAATGTATTAAGAAGAAGACAATCATAAAAGTCCCCAGCACCAAAAAAACACAGAACAAACAGCACACACCACAAGGGAAAAGGAGAATTGGAAAATTAGAGGATGTAAAGTGCGGAAAAGAAGCTGCTGAAACTCAAGAAATGAAAACAGGGAAATGTGCATCAGCTTCCCATAGAAACTGATAGAATGTCCAAGAGAACAAGAGTGGCTGCCCATCGGAATGGAGTTTTACATTCTTGTGGTAGTTAGAATATTCTTACCAGATGTTTTAGTGAGAACAAGTATAATTGCAAAGTGAAAACGAATTGTCTAGAACATACATAAATACCCTATCGTCACTTATAGGCTTCTTCAGCTTTTTGTAACGGCGTGTGATGTTAGCACAGTTTAAAACCCTTTAAAAGTGGCACAATTCCATTGTCTTGTCACGGCATGATTTGGAGAAAATGTTGAAAAAAGACAATTTCAAAATTCTGGAAAAATATTGGGCCTAATTTACAGAAATAGTGTAACGCCTGGCGAAATTGATTGCGCAAGCGCAAACGTGCCGCACTAATGAATTGCACAAGGAGCTGATTCACAGAAGAAATGGATGCGTAAATCTGCAGCACGGACCAAAATGTCAACGCTCGACAAGGCCACAAAACTCCCCCAGCGCAAAACAAGGTAGTGCTGCTGAAAACATTATGCCGCAATGTGACATTGGACACGCAAATGGGAAAGAAATAATGTAGGATTACTTAGAGGTAATGACAGGTGTTTCCACTTCGACTCTTCTTCGTCACAGCACTTATGCCATCAACGCATATTCTAACAGTAATGCACCCCTATTCCAATAAAGTTTATTTTGGTAAGACATAGCATACCATTAAAACACAACAAATTACACCATAATATCCATTAAAAAGTGAGCAAATAAAATCATCATAAAAGCTTCTGAACAAAGCCACAAAATCATGAACAGTCAGAGTTTAATATAAATTCTCTTAATGACAAGGTACTCTTTAGGAACATCAAAACGGTCCACCCCACCTGAACTGAGTCTGCCCGTAACAGATAATACAATGCAGGCTCATAGCATTGAAAGCCACGGCCCTTCAAAACAGGTTTCAATGTTTGTCCCCTAATCACTAAAAAAGTATGACAAAACAGAAAAAATGTTGCCAGGTCTTTTTTAGGCGCCCTACAAGATGGACACGACTGATCCACACTCCGTTTAGACCAAACCAGCATAACGGCTCCAGAAAGTCCTGGTACGAGTGACTAGCCCGGCTCAGATATTTTTGAATGCCTGGTGGACGTAATAATCAGATGTGCCCAGTTAGCTGGCTTCTTGACCTCCAGAGACTCTCTTCTGGCCAGGGGAGGCTGGGAAACTCGATCTGCAGACTTTGAAGCCATCAAGGACAGCAGATTTGGCCTATGGAAACAGTGATCCACCACTGCCTCTTTCAACCTCGTTTTTACATATCTGAGCCTTGGGATTTTTAAATAGGAGTCTTCAGACAAGAAGTAGTTCACTAATTCCTGGATCAAAAAGGCTTTAGTAGTCCACCAAATCCTGAACCAATGGCTAGATGGTAAGGATGAGGCCAGATCACCCAGAAACCGGCAGCCAAGCTCTTGATGATCTGCAAAGTTGAGGGTAGACTCAGGCCTCCAGCAAATACTCTTAAATAAATCATTCTCAGCCATTTGGATGGGCCCAAGCTTGCCAACACCCCAACTCTCCATATCATATCTTGCCACAGAAGTGGCTTTACCATGGTAAACTTTCAACATTAATTCTATCGGCTTTGCTTTAAACTAACCCAAAGATCTGGTTAACCACGTAAATGCCTGCTCAAATCTTTGTGACTGCTTCTCAATGTGTGCCTCTTCCCCAAAATGTGCAGACAATCTCACCCCCAGATAGTCAAATTGATTCACTTTTGGGATTGGCTCCCCTTTGCAGGAGATAGCTAAAAACCTTGGGGACGCTTTCTCCCACAACAAATCATAACGGCTGATTTTCAGGCATTTATCTTAAGCCCCAGAGTGTCCATAAAGCAGGAATAATCATCAACCAAGCATTGTAATGATGTGGGGGTGTGGGTTAATAAGACCGTATTGTCAGCATAGGCAAATAAAGGCAACCGCCAATTTCCCGGCCTAGGGAAATCAGAGGGAGATTTCAATAGATGTTCATATAAACCGTTGGTATAAAGGAAAAAAGCAATGCAGCTAAGGGGCAGCCTTGGCGTACCCCACAATTCACCTGAAAAGTAGGGGTGCATTGTCCCCCACCTCCGCTCCTACCTTGAGCCACTTTGGAGATGTGCAATCTCTCCATCAGGTCCACCAATACACCTGGGCAATTCATGGCCCTGAGTACACTTCACAACCTAGCATGGTTAACCTTATCGAACGCCATACTCAGATCCATGAAAGCCAAATAGATAGGCTCTTCCTTGATAAACAGCGAATGTGCTATTACAAAATAAAGCTGCAGGACCTGCTCAGCCATTCCCAGGCCTGGCCTGAAGCTCGACTGAATAGGGGAAAAAAGTTTTGAACTCTGGACCCAAGACTCCAGTCTCGCTGAACTGGCCCGCCCTAAGATCTTAAATACTGAGTCCAACAAGGAAATCGGTCTATAGGACGCCGGCTGCACCCTTAGTCCCTTTTTGTATATTGGGCAGATCATCGCACGAGACCAGGATGTGGGAGTAGGGCCTCCAGCACAAACAGCATTAAATCCCAGAGTCAGAACTGGGGCCCACATATGCAGCTGAGCCATAAACAAATCTGCTGGGACATTATCCGGGCCAGGGGTCCTGTTCCTACCTTGATTGTTAATGGCCAGCAGAACTTCTTCTGCTGTGAAGACAATATTGCCTTCTATATCGCAGGAGGACACCCTAGGGCTCAAACTGGAATGGGCATAGCTATACCTGCTCACACATCTGTTACTAAAGAGGGGGGAAAAGGGAGCTATCCATGACATCTCCGACACTATCACAGATATACATTTGTAAAAAGGTCCCTTGCTAACAATTACCCACTTTTTTTTAGCGTTGTTGGTATCAGATGAGTTGATCCATTCCTCCCATGTCTCCCCTTTAATGTCAGGCTTTCTGTGGGTGATGGCTTTCTTACAAGCTGCATCGGCCCCAATTATATTGAGCTTTGTGGACAAGGGTTCAGGGCTCTTAGCACAGAAGACTTCCATTTTACACACTCTGAATTGAACCACCTGGGATTAGGACTGCCCTCCCTTTTGCCCACCCCCAAAGTGAATGTGGCTGAAAGGTTGGACAAAAGAAGTATAACATCTGACGAAAATAGCCCCCAGTCTGCACTGCCACAGAGGAGCCTTTCCAGAGTCTGCTGATTGTCTCTGACAATACCCCTCAGCAAACACTGGCAGTCTACTGATTGCCATTTCAGCCGGTGGCACAGGGCAGATGGAGACATCCCCTGAGGACTGGTCAACTTGAAAGAAGCACCTTGGCCGAGAGTCTAAATTACAGCCGGATTCGGAGATGGTCACTAGCTAAATCATTCAAAACCCTGTACTTGCTAACAGAATTCCAAAACTTGACTGGGGCCCAAAAATAATCAATAGTCGAGCATCCCAAAGAAGAGAGAAAAGTAAAGTTCCCCAGGACATACTCTTGGAAACGGCCATTGACTGAGAGCAATCCGACCCATACAGAAGTTTCCAGAGCCTAACCCCCTCCTTGCAGGTTCTAGCATCTTTCATAACAGGAGGCAAACAATGTTTCACTGGGTTCGCTACCAATCTTGGCATTAAAATCCCCCCACAACACACGAAATGCATCATTTGTGGTTACCCAACTCACCAAGCCCTCCATCACAGAGGCTAAGGTTGATAGGCACTTTTTGCCAAATTGGGCATCGGGGCTGTTATAAAAAATGGACCACCAGCACATCTCAACCACCTGCCCTGCACATTTTCACCACTTGCAAAAAGGGGTAAGAGATCTCCAAATAACGAGTGCTGAAAAGTTATGTCAAACAGAACCAGTCATCAATCACCAACCTTCTACACTGCACACCATACAATACAATTTATCAGGTATACATTACTGGAGATATGAGGGCTGGTAGAGAAGGGCCCAGAGCAACAATGCTATAACATGTGCTGACATATCATGTGGTGACACACAGAAATATATCATGCTCACATGTCACTCGTCATCATCTGTCTTCATCAGTGTCCACACCTTGAACACCAACCACCTGCTCACTTGTGAGTAGACTACTTGTGACCTCTTCTAATGGTGACAGCTACTCAATGTGTGGTGATCCTCCACCAGTAGCTTTTGTGCACCTATTGAGGTCCCCCATCCTTTTGTGCACCTCTTCAGCAATGAACCCTTCCACCCCACAGGCATTAATCATGTCCATTACCACCTTCCATACAGCTGCATCACAGAGAGGCTACTGCCAGCCCAAGGGTACAGATCCACGTGATGTTCATCCACAAAATCTGTGAGGATTAGCAGCACCTCATCAGAGAAGCACTTCTTTCTGGATGTCCCCTTCTGCTGGACCTATCCCTGTTCCTGGGTGTTTTGCTGGTCTGCAGGCTAGACCATTTTAGACCTAGTGACCATTGGTGGTACTGTGGCACCTGTAGCCTTCTTGCCATGTTTTTCCAGTGGCCCTTCTTCTTCCCTCCTCCCCAACCTCTCTGGAAATCCCTGTCACCCATTGTGCAAAAGGGAAAAGAAAACATTTACAAAGTCCCAAGTATACTGAGTTATCACTGCATACTCCAAATCCGCTCCATGCATGTGCCCGTTTGGAATACGCAATACAAATGCATTCTGCAGAGGTGCTCATATACATAGCATTTTAACGGTTGGACCACACATGAGCAGTGCATGAACGTATGACTAAAGGGCCTTTCTTCTATTTTAGTCACTTTGCTGACTTGTGCAGCTACTGTAGACACCAGTGCCTTACTTGTCCTCCTGCCATAATGTGCCTCCTTCTGCATGGGTTTGCTTTCTCTCAGCAACAACTCTTCCTGCTTAGTATTGTGTCACTGATTGCTCACTACTGGCACTGCCGTTCTGTGCCGGATTGTCCCCCAAAGCCTGTTCTTCTCTGAGTTCCCAGACATACTCTGTGAACACCTCATCTGCCTCATTTGGGAGTCCACACCTCCCTACTAGCATAACAGCTCCTTTGTACAGTGTAAGGGACTCATGGTGGCAACAGTAAAGACAGACACAAGTGATCACAGTTCAAGGGTGTTTAATAAACTGTAAATGCAGGGTGGAAAACACCTAACCTAAACCTAAATCTAAGATGGGAGCAAGCTTCAAACTATCAAATGTAAAATAAGACAGTCCTTGTGGCGTTCTGTCAAAATAAAAGGGCCTATACTAAGAAAAACCTAGTGGCTCCTTACAGCTAATCACAAAAAGTGTGTAGGATAAGGGTTCAGTAAAGAAAGAAGTGTTCACAAATAATAAGTCAGAAAGTGATTGCCAGGGGTCTCCCTTCCCTACGTTTCCAGCACGGGACAAGGTGGGACCTTAGAGCACAGCCCACGCTCAAGTTTCCTCAGCACAAGCCGACAATTCTGTTCCAGCTATCAGGTTCTTCAATTGTTAAGTCTCTTTTTAAAAAAGTCTCATGGCTTCGAGGGCCTGATGCATTCAACCACAAACAAACAAACAAAAAGTTCCTTTCTCAATGGACTTTGGTTGAGGCCTTTTCACCCCTGGATCTCCCTCGACCGGCTCGGACCCACTTGACAAGGGGGACCATTCACTTCCCCTGGTCCTCCAATGCTTCTTTCTTTCACAAGTCTTAATGTCTTTTTAAACAGTTCTTCAGGCTTCACCCCTGATTGTCGGCTTCCCTCTGCCGGGTTCACTCTCGCCAACCTTTACACAAACATTTCATGTACTAATTTTCACCATGCAGGAGTCATTTCCCTTTCTTTCACAGTCATCTGGCAATCAAAGACTTTTGACGGTACAGAGGATTTTACACGACCCCTGTATGACACTTTGACATCTCTTCCCCTCTTCCGGTAGTCTCTTATCATTGATCATTGGGTAATCGCCCAGAGTTTCCTGCATGAGTACCCACGTGGTGACGGACGCCTCTGTTGCGGGGTTTCCCCCTCTTTCTCAATAGTTCCTACTCTGTATCAGCACTGAAAAGCCTGAGGGGGCGCTGCCTTGGAGGGTTATGCATATTGGTCAAACTCCCGCTTGTGAGCAAAACTGTCCAAATCATCTGAAGAACCTGTGTGAAAATGTACTGAACCAACTAGAATTGGAAAAGGGGGATTTGCTTTTAACCTCATTTAGGGTTAAAAATGCCCTCTATGACTATGAATGGGTAAGTACAGTTGACTCCTTCCATGCTTATCCTTCTTTGGAACATCTAGCACTTGAACATAAAAAAGAGGCTCTACTCCATCTTACTTGAATTTGTTTCCAAATCATTGTTTTAGGTTGCTTATGCTAAAATTCCATTTGAATCTTCTGCCCACTAGAGAAATTTGTGTTAGGAGAGGGGAGATTGCTCAATCAGACGCAACGTGCATATGCTGTAAACACAGCAATGCTAAAGAGACTGTGAAGCACTTGATTATGCACTGTAGTGCTTTGAATGCACAGAGATCGTCATATTTGGAGAAACTGGGCCTCATTACAAGTTTGCCGGTCTGGGAACTACGAGTTGTGCTCGCGGGTGCCTTTCTACCCGCCAGGTCTGACCTGCGGGCAAAGCGGCACCCGCGAGCACAGCATGTTGGATGCACCGGCACCATTCTGAACGGTGCTGGTACATCCGACCCCCCCCATTGAGCCCTATGGGGCTCAAATGGGAATAGGGAGCATTTTTTTCCAGTGCCCGCGAATGGGCAAATACCGGGTCCTGTGGGGCAGGAATGCTCTGGTAATTGCCCATTCATGGGCACCGGAAATTTTCGGAAGTTTGGCGGCAGCCTGCTCGGTTTAATCGGTAAGGCGACTGCCAATCTTATAATGAGGCCCACTGTTTATGAAAATTGATTGGCAGAATGAGGATTACTCTGGAAAAAGGTGTTTAAGCTCAGCTAATCGTAAGCATGCGTTATCTGTAGTTGCGCTTTTAAATTCCCTGCATTTGTATTCACTGTGAACATAATTTTAAAGTGTTTTTAATGTTTGATATTGTTAAATATCGTTTTACTTATTTCATTGTGAGATGAATGTTATTTAAGGATGGATTTTTTTTAAGATACGATGAAATTGTGTTATTTTAAGATTTGGCATTACTCTTATTCAACTGTGTGATTCTATTTTGAATGTGTAAAGGTTTTTATAAAGCATACACAAACAATACAAAAAATAAAAGACAGGCTGACAGTTTACATGTTATGCTGTGGAGCACACCCTCTTTTCCAATCCAAGAGAAGGCGTTCTCAGTATTTATTTATGGGAACGCTGGAGTTTTCAGATTTCATCATTGAAGGCCATGAAGCATGTAAGTTTAGTATGTGTGTTCCACACAAGATGTAACTTATTTGAATTCGTTTTGAACTACATGGTTGCAGGTGTCTTGTCTCCATTCCCCTTGGCCAGCTAAGGGAATGAGTTGTGCCTGTGGCTGAGGGTGCAACCCATCTTGCGCCTCAACTTGTTTGCCACGTCGTGTGGCAATACTATGCAGGACACAACATGCCACAAAAGGTGGTGCATATAGCAATAATCCACCTGAGCGGTAAAGGGAGCGAAACCATGATTTCAGCACTCTCAATGTGCGCTCCACTTTGTCTCTAGTGGCAATGTGTGCTGCATTGTAGCATTCCTCAGCTGGGTTGCTATGATTCCTGATGGGCGTCATCATGAATGGTGATAGCGGGTAGGCACTGTCCCCTGCAAAAGAGTAAAAGGTAATTGTTTTGTATTGACTGCAATTTGATAGGTACATGAGTAGTATATGACTGAATGTGTGTGTTTGTCTGTGCATGATGGTTGATAATCATCAAAGAGCCGCATGTTGACAAAGGTTCCTGATGCCAAAGCCTGGTGGATAGGGGAATGACGTAACACAAATCTGTCACGTGTGCATTGTACAATGTATTGACCCACTCCGCTGTGCTATGCGGCATCACCCTGCCAGTCAGGGGGAAAGACACAGCAACAATGGTGGCAAAACCCTTGTACGTGCCAGAAACCTACAAAAAACGTGTGCTTCAGCACACAAAAAGAGTGATGCACAACCTGCCACCCATGGTGCATGTGCAATGGAATAGAGCACACTCTGCAAAAATGTGCCAGCGGGCTCCATGACCAGCAAACAGAGTGCAGAGAGAGAGAGAAGCAGCACTTTGTAAATTAAACCCAAAAATATGCCTACAAATGACATTTGCTTTGTTGGGAAAAACTCCAAAATCCCTACAACACAACACTTTTCAACATTCACAATATTACCTGGTGTTAAAATCCATGTATCAAATGAAACATTGGGAAACATACGAAGTCTGAAAACTGACAGACAATATGCCAAAATCTGGGTGCAGTACCCAGGGCTGCCTGAATGACAGCTGTCAGAGTTACTAGGAAAGCTTTAAAATGACCTAAAACTCAAATGTCTGCTGAATTAGCAAACATAAACAGGATTGTTGCCAAAAAGGAATAGAGATTTTAGTTGTGTTTTTGATTCCACAGACTTTAAGGCCAAGAAAGAAATGTATTTGTATGTGATGCAACAAATGTGGGTTTTGTTAGGTTTAAGAAGTAATTAGCTTGGCTGAAGTTGAAAAAACTTAGAAAGCAGGTTTTTTCCTCAGAAGGAGGGCCTTCCTCTGAGCAGAAACTCACAGGGAGGTGTTAATTGCTGGTTAGCCCAGAAGCTGGTCTACAGAGAGCAAAGGAACAATGACAAGGCTGCAGCTCAGGAAACTAGAAGTGTGAAGAGGGTCATAAATCGCCTCTGGAAGGAACAAACAAGGAGGAGCATGCTCCTGGACTGCAGGTAGACAAAAAGAGGTGTAGCCAAGCGACCCTCTGTTGCTATACATGAACAAAGAACACTTTTTAAAAGACTTATAACTTGCTATTCAAAATGGTGAAAAATATAAAAATTACAGGGTTGTTCATTTAATTTCTGGCTGCACGTGTGAAGAGGCGGCAGAACTGTGTGACATGTTCTGGACAGGAATGGCAAGATATGTGGTTTTATGCAAAATGTATTACGGTTAGAATTGTGAAAATGTACGTGCATGTCCCTACATTAAACATGCACATTTGTGGAAACTTGCATAAAAATTGAAAAGTGTGTTCATAGCGAAATGGGCAAAATTCTGTAGAAAGGGGAGACATGATCCCACAGCTATAGGGTTTTGAGGACTAGCTGCTATGAAAAATATTGCATCTTTGTGTGTGATTTGTATAAAGGTGACCAATGAAAAAATGTACTTTTAATATAAAATCAGATTTTGAGACCAGTAGATAAACGCAGGTTTCTGAGGATTGTAAAGCAGATCATAAAACCTGACATCATCCAGCCTTCAGCCAATCACTCAAATTGCAAGGCGGAGATGAAGTGGGGTCCAATCCCAGCTCACAGGGTCAAGCTTAGCTAAGCCGGCCCACACACCGCCTTTGTGATGTCATTTTTAAGCACAAATAGAGACAGCTGACAACACACAAACACTCCCTGATCCAACCACCTTCCTGATTCTGGCGAAGCACTCTGATCCAGCTTTCTACATCCAGCTTTAAATATTCTTCCAGATCCAGATGGCAAATCTCTTGCCAGCAATAGAGACTATTGCTTTCCAGCAAGGCCCCAAACCTCAAATGTATTCTCCCCACTCAGTAAAGCGCTGTGTGGTGGCCATTTTGAACCTGTATCCAGAAAGTCTCTGGCTTGCCACCACTAGGCTTGCCTGAGGAACTCGCCATCCAGCTGATTCAAATACCCCAGACTAGGAGAGCAAATCCTGTGCCAATCTGGTGACCGGCCTAGGATATCCAGTCCCGTGCCTGATGTGCTGTCTTTCTTAGACCAGATCCAGTCCTGACCAGAGCTGACAGTCCCATTTAAAAACTTATCCTGTGAGTATAAATAAGAATAACTGGGTCCCATAGCATATGTATTTTGCATAGTCTTATTCCTATCAGACCCATCCCATCTTTCATTCTGAACCAGTATTCTTAGGAGTATTCTTAGGAGTATCTTTGCCTTGCCTTATCCCTAGCTCCAACCCATCCTATCTTTCCTTCAGAACCAGCATTGTTAGAACTATCTTTGCGCTGACCCTTTTCTCATCTGAAGAAGTTGGGTTTCCTTATCAGTTAGGTCACCCTGATCCAGTGACTGTAATCCCTGTGTGGTATTCGCTTCTTCATAGTCATCCCCTAGTGTAAACAAACTCATTTGTAATTTTCAAAAGTGCATTTCTGTTTTCAATTCTCGCGCCTATTTTACAAAAACGACCTTTACTAAAACCTCCATAACTCCCTCAGTTTTTGTCAACTCCTACTTGTACCCGACATCCATAGCTATCCATAGAACCCAAAACCACACAGATCAGTGTGATTCTACCGTTACCACGAATATCGCGCAATGAAAAGTTTGCTGCGATTTTAAAAATCTGAAAGTTTTACAACTGTAAAATAGCTCTAAACTGCTTCTGACTTGGACCTTAAGACTTCCATTGTTTTCTGCTGACCAAATCATTGCTTGTGCTCGTGTGCAACTATCCAAAGTGGCTCCCATAGGAATTTATAACAATTTCAGTATTTTTGACCAGATTTGGTGTTTGCACAGTCCATTCTACAGACAATCTTAAAAGCCATTCTGACAGCTGGACAGTCAATGCCATTTTCTCTTGTGTTGGAAAGGGGGGAAGTGGGACTGATATTCTGTTTGATTTGTACTATTCCCGAATACCTGCTCTCTCCTCCTAGCTCCTTACATTGCCTATTGGGGAGTTCTGGGGGTTGAGGGGTTTTGCTGGGGGAACTGCTAACCATAGTGCTATCTGATCTGAACCAACACAAAAGTATTATTTTCTGTGCTGCATTTGTTTTGCTCATTATTTACTACTCGTGTATTAAAGATAATATTCTGTTTTCTGTCACCCCATTGGTGATTGTTGTATGTCTATTAAAACATATTGTGATTACATTTTAAATACATACATAAATATTTACCTTTGCAAACCAGCCTGATTCCGGTTCAGTGTGACCGGGGGTGGGGGGGTTCCAGGAGAAGGGTGTGATATGAGCGGTATGTCGTTCAGAATATTGAACTTTTAGACAAAAATAAATAAGGATTTCAGTTGTGCACTACATGCTGAGCTTTGACTTGGGTGTGTGCCGGATTGAAATCACTTACAGCATCCTGGGAAATACCCCCAAGGGCGGCCGGTGTGCCCTACAATTAGGCAGTGGCCAGGAAGTGGAGGGCAGATAGCAGTTTCACCAGAGGTGGTACTGCCTGAGAGCATGTAGTAGGTGATGCCATGTCATTCTCCCACTCCCTGACCAGATCATGATGGACATGTGGGGGGGAATCAGCATGTGCCATGCACCTCCTCACCTGGAATGCCTAAAGTAGCTATGTGGGTATGGAAAATGCAGGCCCTCCTCCTTTCATGCAGTAGTAGAAGTGCAAGCAATGTAGGATCTGGCATTGTCGTGATATTTCCCTAGAATTAGCTATAGCTTTTTAAGCTTGAAATTCGATTGAGCTTTTCTCTTTTGCGGCGGCTGATGGCTTGTGCAATTTTGGTCCTTTGCATTTAGTCCAGAAGCGCTGTCAAATCTGTGAATACAGTAATGTTTTAACTTAATGGTGGTGTTTGTGTGCTTGTGCAGTGCCTCCCTTGCCAAACTCATGTAATTCCTAATTTTTTAATTTTAATGAGGACTTTTGCATGTTCCGCCCCCTTCTCCTTCTTTCCGTTGACCCTTCCTTCATGCTAACAAGACCCTCCCGCAATGCGCTCGAGCACGGGGCAAAGTGGGAAGGGCCAATGCAAAGTCCAATCCGTAAATCAGCAAGAGTTGTTTTGCGTAGTGCTAAGTGCACTATTTAGGCACACAGACAGTTAGCGCAACTGATGGAGCTGTTTTGTGCCATTCTTATGGTACCTGGTATTTCTCCTCTTCAAGCTCATTTAGAAAGTGCATCTCACGAGAATAAATGGGGTGAAATAAAAGGTTTTGTAACTCGTGCAGACTTTTTAACATTTTCTCTTGAATGCATCCCGCAAGAACATGGTAACATTAAAAATAATAAAGTTTTTGAAAGTTGTATAAAAAGAGCAGATATTTGCTGGTAGACTGCCTTTTGCTCCCTTGTCATACCTCCTGATATTTGCAATCTTCTGAGTCTTTTAGAAGTGGCAGAACTCTCATCGTGTTCTGGCAAACACATCTCACGTGAACAAGGTAAAAAATAAAAATAAAAACGGGTTGTATTCAGGGGTGGACTGGCAACCAAAAGAGGTCCTGGAAATAATTTGCAAAGTGGGCCGCATATTACACATTTTCAGCAAGCCCAACCCTTTTCCAATGAAGAAACGTGGAAATGCCAGAGATTACCTCACAAAAGAGGCCCAGGGTGCAGAGGCCCACTGGGAAATCTTCAGAGTTCCCAATAGGCCAGCGCAGCCCTGTTTGTATTCCGTAAACAATTCTCTATAAAAGATTTCAGACCTTCCCTTTTTGTGCACTTTTGCTACTTTGCCATTTCCCTTGTATTTTTACTCTTGAAGGCTTTTTTAGGAATCGTGAAGCTTGTATTGTGTTCTTGCGAGCAATCTCACGACAAGGGGCTAACAGATGTTTAAAAAAATACTTTGTAGTCCATCGAAACATAACTGCTATTCACTAATAGTTTATTTTTTGATCCTGTGACAAGGCGGTGAAAAGGAAGGAAGATCAGAGCCAGGACAAGACCTCTAGCAAGAAGCCAATCAGACATTGGGGGATGAGGTCATAATGGAGGGAGGCTACAACCTGGGAGACCTTGGGGGATGAGGTTATAATGGAGGGAGGCTACAACCTGGGAGAGACAAACAATTGGACCAATGGTAATGCTCTAGACAAGAAAGATTCCAAGGATGTCATACTGATACAGGTCTCTGGTATTTGTCTTTTGAATTAGAGAGAAAGAAGAGTTGGAGGAGGGACCGGGGCCTGAGGAGGAGGTGGCCTATGAGTGGGCCTATTGACGTCCGACCATAAGGAAACACTAGTCCAAGTTGCACCCGTTGTGCCCTATCCTGTTATAACCCGTTTATAGAGACTTACTAAGACATTTATCCCCAAAGATGAAGTTAGCCATGAGAGAGTTGCTCCTGACGGCCCTAACAGCACTTGAGACCCAGCTGCAGGCGTCTGTCATCCGGAAACAAAGGTGAGCGTCGAGTGAATGAGAGGAAGACTGAATGAACAGAGAAGCAGAGGACCGTCCTAACAGTCGTCCAGTAAGCCTTCCCAACAAGGTGAGGGGCTGGGCAAAGGAGGCTGGAGTACAACCAACACCAGTGAGGGTGTGAGCTGGAGACCTCCTCTCTGGAGAACTATAGAGAAATGAATAGGGAGGCTTCAGAGACAATACGATACTTTAAGGAATTGATGATGAATGATCCCTAAAAAAACAGTTTCCAGAGAATAAAAGGCAATAGGGTCTCATCTCCTGGAGAAGACTCCCGAACACTGTTAGCCTCAACAGAATGATTTGTGAACAGTATCTTCACCTTTTTGAGAAAGAAAAGCAAACAGCATGTTGTCCCCCATTTTTGTCAGAATTAAAGAAGCTTGTTGTTTCTGCAAATAAAAGTCAGCAGGTCTAAAGTGTTGAAGGCTGGTCTTCTCATTTCCAAGTACCTATATTTGGTGGCAGCGGTGGGATCAAGAAACACGATGGAAGAGTTGATAAAGTCACTAACGGAGGGACAACAACTGCTGCAACAAGCCCTTCAGATACAGAGCCAGCAAGCCCAGGCTGACCGGCAAGCTTTCCAGCAAGCTATTCAAATGCAACAGGCTCTTCTGCTGGAAGCTACCGCAGTTAGAGCCCAGCCACAAGTACCTGCGTCAGTGTTGCAGAAATACTTCCCAGGGGAAGATCCTGCCCATTTTTTTGTTAACTTTGAAAGGGTAGCCGAAACGCTCAATGGCCAGTCGAGAGGTGGACGCACTATATTGCTCCCCTTATGATGGGGGAAATGCAGAGTGCATACCAGGCCGCTAACCCCATAGGAGACACTACATACCCTGAGATGAAACGGGCCATCCTAGAGAGAATGGGCCACGATGAAGAAGCCTACAGGATCAAGTTCAGAGATACCAAGCTGTTGCCCGAGGAAACCCCTGCAACAGTTGTTTTACAGAATCAAGGAACTTGGGGACAAGTGGTTGCAAACCACTTCTTCTACTGTGCATGAGATGGTAGAGAAGGTGGTCCTCGAGCAATTCGTGGAGGCCCTTCCTCCTCCAATGCAGAGATGGGTGCAACAACACCATAAACCAACCCTACTCGAAGCAGTGGACATAGCTTCCGCCTACCAGAAAGCGGGACAAGGGAGATTGGCCTCCTATCCTCCTCAAGTTAGGGCTGTTGGAGTCCCTAATAACATAGGCTCTAGACAGGCCAACAATCCACGCTGGCCAAATTCGATGTTCTGCAGAACAGACTGGGACCCGTCAAGACCCCGACCTAACCATGAAACTCCTGGATCAACCTTCCCTTCCCGAACCCCAAGCGCCCCGCTGCGGGGCCCCCAGTGTTTTGAATGTGGAGAATGGGGGCACTTGGCGAGGTTATGTCCAAAGAAAATCAAGTCGGAGCCAATGGACATCGGAAGTTTTGAAAGAGCTGGAGGAAAGGAGGTAGATCCATGCAGTTCAACCCCAAGTCACAAGATCACCTATCCATTTGTTTGTGAGGCTGAAGTGGAAGGTCGGCCAACCAGAGCCTTGTTGGACTCTGGAAGTCTACAGACAGCAGTCCAACCAGAACTGGTAAGAGAGGTGAGAAGTTCAAATGAAAATATACCCATTCGATGTGTTCACAGGGATGTTAAAATATACCCACTTAAGAAAATCAAGATAAAGTTAGAAGGTGAGAAAATGGCTGTAAAAGCCGCTGTGATGGCAACGTTGCCTGAATCGCTTTTGATTGGCTCTGATGTCCCAGATCTTCCCCGCCTTATCCACAAATTGGAAAACCACTGGCTGAAACAAGCCCCCTTTTATGACCAAGACCTAAATGCCGAAAGCCTAAGTTGAAGAAGAGTAAGTCTACCAAGAGGCTAGAAAAAAGGGGTTGGATAGAGAAAAATATGTGTCCGGTGGCGATAGATTGATGAACAGGGGGACAGCTTTCTCATGGCACAAGAGCTAGACCCAATCCTGAAACACGCAAGAGCCTCAGTGGCTGACAAACTGGATGGAAGAATGCCATGCTTTATGAAAGAGAACGGCTTATATTATCGCCTTACAGAATCTACAGAAAAAGCAACCACACGACAACTTCTGATCCCTAGCAAATACTATCAGACTGTATTAGAAGTGGCTCATCTTCAAGTGGGAGAGGGACACCTCGGGGCGGAGAAGACCACTCAGAAGATCTTGGCGAGATTCTACTGGCCAGGGATTTATGGCCAGGTGGTACGCTTTTGCCAGCATTGCCCTGAGTGCCAAAAGAAGAACAATCCCAAAATGTTAAAGGCACCCCTCCAAACCATGCCGTTGATATTGGAACCCTTTCAACATATAGGGATGGACATAGTTGGACCTCTGGACCCTTCAAGTCGGGGCCACAAATACTTATTAGTAATAGTAGATTATGCCACCAGGTACCCAGAGGCCTTTCCCTTGCATTCTGAGAATACTCAACAAATATGCAACGTCTTGGTTCCTTTCATGGCCAGAGTGGGGATCCCCAAAGAAATAATAACGGATCGAGGCACTAACTTTATGTCCAGTATATTAAAGCAAGTATGCAACACCCTATGTATCAAGCAAATCAGGACGGCAGTATATCATCCCGAGACGGATGGACTCATCGAAAGATACAACCAGATGATAAAGCAAATGCTGCGGAAAACCATGCTGCCAGGAGAGAGGAATTGGGACCGACTAATACCAAGGATCTTGATGATGCTGAGAAATACCCCCCAATCATCTATGGGCTTCACTCCTTTCGAGTTGCTATTCGGCAGACCAGTAAGGACTCTCCTGGATATCCTAAGGGAGGGTTGGGAGGAGCAGCCAAGTACAGAAATGTCGTTGACCGAATATGCGGCTCAGCTGAAGTCCAGTGTGGAGAAATTGCAGGAGGTGGCACAGTCACATCTACAACAGGCTCAGGTCAAACAAGAGCGTTATTACAACCAAAGAACAAAGTTACGTACCTTCCAGGTGGGGGACCAAGTCCTCGTGCTACTCCCTGCTACAGAAAATAAGATGATAGCATCTTGGAAGGGTCCATACCAGATAAAAGAAGTTTTGGGCCCTGTTACCTACCGAGTCCATCAACCTGGGAATAGAATCCCCTTTCATATATACCACATTAATCTTTTAAAGGAATGGAAGGAGCCGGTGGCCACAATAGGGGCGTTCAAGACCGAAGAGATCCCATCAAAGCAGCTACTAAAGCTAGGGGGTCACGCCGTTAAGGAAACTTCAGATATTAACATTAAGCATGACCAAATAGCTCCAGAATATCTACCCTCAGCGGAAGACCACATAGGAAAAGAGGCCCTGAATGTCAACCCAGACCTTGGCCCACATCAAAAGAAAGAACTGTGTGACCTAATCAATCGTTTCACAGGGATTTGTTCTTCAATCCCAGGTAGAACATCATTGACATGTCACCACATACAAACATCCCCAGGTACAAAGGTGAGGCTGAGACCATATAGGACCCCGGAAGCCAGGCTACAAGCGGTTAATAAAGAAATAGAAGAGATGCTACACCTGAAGGTAATAGAACCATCTCCCAGTGAGTGGCGTTCACCATTAGTAATGGTCCCTAAACCAGATGGGAGCACTTGCTTCTGTATGGATTTTAGAAGGTTAAATGAAGTTTCGAAATTCGATGCATACCCTATGCCCAGAATTGACGATCTGTTAGAGAAGCTGGGCAAAGCGGAGTACCTGTCGACAATTGACCTGACAAAGGGGTATTGGCAGATACCACTGTTCCATGCTGACCGCGAGAAAACGGCTTTCGCATCCCCGGCCAGATTGTTCCAGTTTACTGTGTTACCCTTGGGCTACATGGTGCCCCAGCCACATACCAGAGGCTAATGAACTATTTGATAACGGGCCATGAAGAATACATCGGAGCATATCTAGACGACATAGTGGTATACAGTCAAAGTTGGTCGGATCACTTAAAACATTTAAAGGCAATGTTTCAAACCCTAAAGGAAGCCGGCTTACATGTCAATCCCAAAAAGACCCATTTGGCCAACACATATACCAAATACCTTGGTAACTATGTCGGTTGAGGAGAAATCCGTCCTCAACAAGAGAAAGTAGAGGCCATCAGTAAGCTACAGTTCCCTGTAACGACTAACAGGTCAGAGCCTTTCTGGGCTTCGTAGGTAACTACAGGCGATTCATCCCACACTTCTCGACAATCGCTGCCCCCCTGACGAACCTTCTGAAAGCCAATGCACCACGTAAGGGAGAATGAAGGAATACAGAAACCGAAGAGGCGTTTGTGGCCCTTAAGAGTGCCCTATCGGATGAGGCCATTCTAAGGTGTCCGGATTTCGAGAAACCTTTTTACCTACATACAGATGCCTCTGGTTCAGGATTAGGCGCTGTACTCTTCCAGAGTAAGGGAGAAGAAGAAAGGCCTGTCTTGTTCATCAGCAGAAAGCTCTTACCTCATGAAATGAATTATGCAACTGTCGAAAAAGAGTGCCTGGCAGTGAAATGGGCCGTATAAACTCTAAAGTACTATCTCTTGGGAAGAACATTTACTCTGGTTACGGACCACGCTCCCTTGGCCTGGCTGTCCAGGAATAAGGATACAAATCCCTGTGTCTTGAGATGGTTTCTCTCGCTACAATCATACTCTTTCCACACCATTCAATAGCCGGGCAGGAAAATGGCTCACGCTGATTACCTATCCAGATTGCATGCCCTTCCCGATCGTAAGGGCTTAAGGGGGAGGATTTGTGACAAGGCGGTGGAAAGGAAGGAAGATCAGAGCCAGGACAAGACCTCTAGCAAGAAGACAATCAGACCTTGGGGGATGAGATCATAATGGAGGGAGGCTACCACCTGGGAGACCTTGGGGGATGAGGTCATAATGGAGGGAGGCTACAACCTGGGAGAGACAGACAATTGGACCAATGGTAATGCTCTAGAACAAGAAAGATTCCAAGGATGTCATACTGATACAGGTCTCTGGTGTTTGTCTTTTGAATTAGAGAGAAGAGTTGGAGGAAGGGCCGGGGCCTGAGGAGGAGGTGGCCTATGAGTGGGCCTATTGACGTCCGACCATAAGGAAACAGTAGTCCAAGTTGCACCCGGTGTGCCCTATCCTGTTATAACCCGTTTATAGAGACTTACTAAGACATTTATCCCCAAAGAAGAAGTTAGCCGTGAGAGAGTTGCTCCTGGCGGCCCTAACGGCACTTGAGACCCAGCTGGAGGCGTCTGTCATCCGGAAACAAAGGTGAGCGTCGAGTGAATGAGAGGAAGACTGAATGAACAGAGAGGCAGAGGGCCGTGCTAACAGTTGTCCAGGAAGCCTTCCCAACAAGGGGAGGGGCTGGGCCAAGGAGGCTGGAGTACAACCAACACCAGTGAGGGTGTGAGCTGGAGACCTCCTCTCTGGAGAACTATAGAGAAATGAATAGGGAGGCTTTGATTGATTCATTGATATTTTATATCTATCCCGCTCATACACAAGTGTTTCGGAGTGCGACCAGGCAGGGAAAGGGAACAGGGGAGAACAAAAACAACAATCTTGTTGGCCTGAGAGACAATACGAGAATTTAAGGAATTGATAATGAATGATCCCTAGAAAAACAGTTTCCAGAGAATAAAAGGCAATAGGGTCTCATCTCCTGGAAAAGACTCCCGAACACTGTTAGCCTCAACAGAATGATTTGTGAACAGTATCTTCACCTTTTTGAGAAAGAAAAGCAAACAGCATGTTGTCCCCCACTTTCCCCAGAATTAAAGGCGGTTGTTGTTTCTGCAAATAAAAGTCAGTAGGTCTAAAGTGTTGAAGGCTGCTCTTCTCATTTCCAAGTACCTACAGTTCCATTGTCAGTGTCACTGATATTTTTGCTCTTCAAGGCCTTCAGAAATGGCAGTACTTTCATTGGAATCTTGCAAGCGCATCTCGCAGGAGTGGGGGTGTTCCCGAACATTTCTCACAGGAACAGACAGAAGGGGAGAAGTTATATGTATATTAGAAAATTATGTAAAGTATCTCTTGCTTTAGCTTAAAAGTGGCCCTTGTGGGATAAGGCTGTCTGTAGCGTGATGAATAGACAGGAGTAGAGAAATAGAGCAGAACACTGGACTGCGTACATTAAACGAGTAAGATGAACACAGAACAACAATAAAAAAATGTTTTTAGATTGTTTTTTATTTAAACAACACTTAACAAAGGAACACAACGGGAAACATCACCCAAAAAAATGGATGGATGGTGGCAAGTTTGATGAAGGGCATTAATTACAGGTTGCCACTCACTTACCCTGGTACCCCTGTAATGAGAAAATGGTAGGTGGGCTAGTGCCTTGTTTGGGAGCAGAAGTAGTGGTGGGTGCTGATGGAGGTTCTTAGCCACTGCTTATCCCTGGCCATTCCATCCTATGTCTCATCAATTATTATTTTTTGGCCCAGTTTGCTGCATGGTAGCTGGCCACCAGCTTTTTTCCAGTGAAAGCATATAAGGTGTTGGATTAACTATGTCATCCTTAGACATTGAAACGAACATGAGAGTATGTGCAAAGCTTTATTTTGTTGCAAAATTTTCAACAAATATCAACTTCCTTCAGTCCGGTCTTGGAATGAGGAGGTATCAAAAGTTGTCAGCCTCTGCATGTGATCTTTGTAAAAAAAAGAACTTTGGACCCAAGTCACGTTGTTCTCATCAGTGATGGTGATTTACTAGACGGATGCTCTGTCATATGAGCAACTGTTCTCCTACACCAACTCCACTCTGATGTCCACATTATGCTCTTCCTGACAAATAGCTGTGTGCGTGGTTCCACTCAGTGTATATGTGTGTGTGTGACTTCTGAGTGGAACACAATCTGATAGTCTGCTGGACGTACATGAGTCAGCAGAGAGAGAGGCCTCTGGAAATAGTTTCACTAATGTAAATAAATTTGTTATTATAACACATGTTATTGTGAATACTTTATGGAAGCATAGCTCACTGGTGTAGATAAATCAGTGATAACAGCCATAAGTGGCACTCCATATGAAAATGTGGTGTTCTTGAATAATGTAGAAGCCTGAGGCCTCTAGAGATCACAAGAACAGTCTAAACAAAAGAAAGGTGTTTTGTATGTTGGGGCCACAAATAAAGCAAAGAAATTATGCTCATCACTATACCACAACAAAATGCATGCCAACTAAATTTATCTGTGTACTGAAATAATGCATAGCCACGATACCACTATAATACCAAACCCAATCTGAATGCAAGGAGTGATTATTGCTAAATTACTTTTATTCTTGGTGGTGAGAAAATACCGCTAGGCCCCAAATCTACACAAAATACCTTACAGGGGGCAGCAATACACATTTACCCTATCTCCCTTCGGATACATAAACTCCAGCAATGAATATAATATCTTCCTACATAAGGCCATGCCCGACGTGGGCGAACAGGGAAACCTGGCTTATGTAGATGGTGTCTTAATCAAGAGTTCAGCTATGGAGGAACACACAGCTGAAATACTCTATGTTCTGACCTAGTTGCAGAAAGCCAGAGCAAAACTGTCCTTTCAGAAGGAACAGTGGTCTAAGACCTGCGTGAACATTTAGGGACATAAAATCACCACTGGGGGTCTCAGTTCCCAGGAGAAAAAGGTGGTAGCATTATTGAAATGGAAAGACCCTACTACTCTGCGAGAACTAAGAATGCTTCTTGGACTCACTAATTATAGTAGAAAGTTCATTGAAGACTACGCAGAGGTCACACAACCCTTTGTCCATTTATTAAAGGGTGGGGTCAAGTGGGAGTGGGGTACAGAACAATCTGAGGCACTAAAACAACTAAAGAGAAGCCTTTCCCAAGCACCTTGTTTGGCTTACCCCATAAAGAACAAGGAATTCTTCTTGGAGACAGGGTTCGTGGATACTTGCTTAACAGTGGTATTAAACCAAAAGCACAACAAGGTCAACAAAGTAATCTCATACGCGAGCAAGACTTGTCCTCTGTGGAGGAAACCTTCAATGATTGCGAAAAGGCACTCCTGGCAATGGTGTGGGCATTGAAGAATTACAACCCATTCCTCCAAGGGGAGCACATCATCGTGCAGACTCCTCACCAACCCTTGTAATGTCCTCAAAGTGACCGAATCCAAACAGGGAACATGAGTAATTCCAGAATTACTTCCTGGATTCTCTCCATGCAAGGCTTTCCTGTGGAGGTCAGATATGCCCAAAACCAGAAGAGTTCTCTAGCGCAAGGAATGGCTGACTTGCATGACTGTGCTCATTAAAACTGTCTCAAGGACAAAAGTCTAAGGACCAAGGACAATATGGAGGCGTAACTTACTTCCCCGCACAAAGTCTATGAGGAAGACATGTGTCAGGGGATACCCACAGTTTATGTGGATGGGTGCTCCTAACATGTTGACAATCATGAGGAAAAAGAACTAGTAGCTGGCGTTGGGAATGCCTGGGTGAATGATGCCCCAGAATCCTCTGCTGGCTACAAAATAGGTTCCCGAAGTAGTCAGGTGGAAGAGTTGATGGCAGTACAACAAGCCATCCTCACTGCCGTGCAACACCACCTCAAAGAACTGGTAATCATTATGTCAGGAATGGGTTCATGGAGCACCTGATTAATTGGATAAATCGAGGCATGCTGTGTGAGAATAACAAACTGCTCAAGCACAGGAAATTAATCCAATTAACTAGCAATCTGGTCACCTCTAATGAGCTAACCATTTATTGGAAAAACATCAGAGGTCATTCCAAAATCGAGTGACACAACAAAACGGGAAATGACTCGGCGGACCAGTTGGCCAAAACCAGAGCTATTCACAGGGATCTTCTATTAACCAAATCCCTGTTGGGGCAAAATCAGGTTGCTGCTGTCACCAGGTCCCAAACACATGCCAAAAATGAACTCTCAACTGCCCAATGGAGTAAAGAAACCCCAGATGCAGATGTGGTTACTGCTCAAAAAGAGGACATAATTATTGGGAAATGTTATCAACATATTGAAGACTCCGTGAATTTTCCTCTGACGGAATCCGATTATATCGGGAAAGAGGATCACCGGATGTTGAAGTTTTCAAAAATGTTCTGAATCCAAGACGGTTTGTTGGTACGGAGATCCATATCTGGATGTGACGAGTGGGTGCTACCTACCTGATTCCGAAGGGGGTTTCATACTACATTAGAAATCTTGTGCAAGGTCGCATAGTGGCCACACATGACTCAGGACCTCGACCTATATTTAAAAGGGTGTCTTGTGTGTGCTCAGTTCCAGCAAAGTTCCCTCACACACAGTGCTCCCCTACAGAAAAGGGGAATGACACTGCCTTGGTCGGATTTGCAAGTCAATTTCATCGGGCCAGTGATTTGCTCCTCTAGAGTAAACAAGTACATGTAGACTATGGCATGCTTGGTTACCAAGTGGGTGGAATGTCTTCTAGCCCCAAATTGTAAGGCAGAGACAACTTCTGCACTAATGATGAATCAAATTTTTCTCATTTTGGCCTTCCCAAAAGGATTGAGTCGGACCAAGGAAGTAATTTTACCAGTGAGGTGATGACAAAGATGTGGGAGATAATAGGGGTAAAGAGAAAACTCCACATTCCCTAACCCCAGTCTCGAGCGGCGAGTTGAGAGGTACAATAAAACAATTGTGGGCATCTTGAAGAAGTTCATGGGCGACTCTGGACCTAGTTGGGACATCCGATTACTGCTTGTCCTGATGGCCATTAGGTCTACACCATCTTCTGCAACAAAATGTTCTCCATGTGAGCTCATGACGGGATGCAAAATGGTGCTACCTCAGCATCTGCTCTACAGAATTGATATGGTATGGTAATGTTTATTTATTTAGCGCCTATACACAGGCAAGTGTTTCAAAGCACTCAAGAGCAGACCCTGCTCAACACGTCCACAACCCCTGAGTACATTTAAAATGTATGAAAACACCTTCAGCACGCTTTTGCTTATGCGCAAAGAAATTTAGAAAAGTTGGCAGAGGAGATGAAAACCCACTATGACTTAAACAGTTTATGTACACATTCAGATATAAGACATGCGGCAGTAAGTTTTCTGTGAAGTGAATTTAATTTGTCATAGTTTTGCCCTCAGATGACATGTGTTTCGGCTCATGGCGCTTTCTCAAATCAGGGCTCATGCTTATATTTAGTGATTAAATACATTGAGGTATTGCAATATACAAGATACACAATTAAAGTAAAAACCAAAATAAACAATACATCAGCATTTTGTTACATCACAAGATTTTTTGAAAAGATGTACATTTCAAAAAGCACACACAGAGAGTGAGGGGTTGGTGTAAGGGAGGATTTTTGGGTTTTAGAAAAGAAAAAATAAAGAAAATAATTTGAAAGGAGACAACAGAAAAGACAATCTTATAGGATGATGTTTGATTCACATTCCTAAATAATTTAAATTGAAAATTATCTGTTGGTGATTTCTTAAATTACTCCGAAGGTATTAGAGTTGCTTAATTACCTTGCATAGTAGTCTTGGGTAAGATCCTCATGAGTAGTTCAAATTTCAAAAGGTTAAATCGTTGTGGATGAGTTAAGCATAAAGCCTACTTTATTGCATTTCATATTGTCAATGGTAGTTAACCTTGTGTTTGTATTCACAGATAGTCACGTTAGCAAATATTTGTATTCTAAATCATATTCCATAGCACAGCGAATCATCAGCCTTTTGTAATATTGTTGCATCATTACTCCCGTCAAACAGGGGGCATTCCTCTATATTTTAAATAAGATTCTAAGTTGTTTTTTTGTTCCTTAATCCATTAATTAAAGCTTTTACTGTGTATATACATCTTATGCGTATTTTGAATAGAGCGCAATGTTAAACAGGAACACTTGCGCATTGTACAAGTTATTTCCTACTCCGTCAGTCCGCTCGGATGATGTTATTCTAAAGATTCTACATATTTGAGCGTATTTAGATAAATGCAGATGGTCTCTTACCTTAGTTGATTAGGTACATTGTCTAACACGTTGGCTGTAGCTCAGACGCGAGTGCCATCCTTCGTATGATTAAACGTTGCTATGCATTGGCATAGCAAACTGATGCTTAAGTCCCTTGTTAGTTTCTACTCTCAACTTGTTTCATTGGTCACCATCTTTTGGGGAATCGATTAGCTTACTCGGTGTATATCTCTATGGCCGTCATCCCAATTTTCAAAGAAAATAAATCATATAAACAAATTCGGGCTCATGCTTATTATTTTGCATAATAAAATGATCTAACAATATTTATCCAGATAATAAATGGAAATTGTATTATAATAAATTTAAAGCTCATTAGATGTGTTTTGTATGCCCGATTTTGCCATTTGCTTCAAGAGAAGCTGATCGATCATAGTAGTCGATTAATAAAATAAAATCAAAAGTTCCCCTCTGGGGTCTATGAGTATGTAAGTGAGATTAATAACACTTGTTATGTTGATACTGTTGTGAAGTGGAGTGTCACCTCATCACAATGGGCAGCTTATTAAGAACCACATGTTTGGTATGGTGTGTTTACTACCAACTACAATATGTGTTCCATTCTAAAAATCAGAATACTGTAGGGAAGTTACTACAAAAAAGACAGCATTTAATTGTCAGAATTCAGGCCAATGACCATAGAATTACATTTACAAATCATTCTGGCTTTGGCTTGTCGAAGCGCTTTTTCTCTATTGCCACCTCTTTTGCCAATTAAATCTAAGCATGAACCCTGATTTCAGAAAAGCACCATGATCCAAAACATGTGTAATCTAAGGGCAAAACTATGACAAATTAAATTCACTTTACAGAAAACTGGCGCATGTCTTATATCTGAGTGTGTACATAAACTGTTTAACCTAAGGTGGTTTATTGGGCTCTTTAACCACCCTACCCGGATAACACACAACACCAAAAGTGAAACTTTGAATTGCAATTAAACTGTGTTGATAAATAGTGTTCAACAAGTCAAACAGGACAAGTGTCGCCTAACAGATCAGCCCTTTAAAAGCCAAAATCTCAATAGACTATGACTTAAAGACTACTAAGAAGGAGTACAATGTATGAGACAGGGTCTACCCAGTGGTCGAAGTGTACGAAAAGAAGTAGTGGAACTATGTTCCCTGCTGGCCTGCTCCGCTCCCCACAAACCCCATCACCTCGTCCCCTCCCACACACAATACACACCCTCAAACACTTGCACCTGCTGTTTAAGAGAACGTTCAGTGCAGTGCAGTGAAAGTGCAAGTTTCAACTTCTTCCTAAACTTTTATTTTAAAACGAAACCGCTCCGGAACGGTTTCTTTTTCAAATAAAAGTATAGGAGCTGTAAAAGGTAATTAAAAAAAGTACAGGAGCACCGCTCCCGACCGCTCCCGCTCACTTCGACCACTGGGTCTACCTGAACAATTTCAAAAGGAACCAAACCAAAGAGCGGAAATTCCTCCCCTCTTGGCGTGGTGCTTTTGAAATTGTTGATAAAATCTCACCTGTCACCTATAAGATTTGCATCCCTAAAGGAGAACAGACGGAAGAGAAATGGGTCCATATCAATCAGGTGAAAAGCTGTCACCACAGACAGACTTTGTGAATGATTGAAAAATCCAGTGACTGTAGAGCCTTGGAACCATCTGAAGAATAAAAGGAAAGAATCGAAACCCGGATCGAGAAAATCACACATTTACAGGGAGTAAAACAATTTATACTTATAAGGAATGTAGCAAAAGTAAAAATCACGTGTGAATTGTATATGCCAAGTGAAAGGTAATGTGTAACTTGTTGTTTTGATTTTCAATTTGTATGTCGATAATTCCTGGGAAATTAGTACTGTATAAAATACTTAACCTCTCTTTTACTCTCAGCAGATTAAATTACGCCTTGCCTCTACAGGCAGGAAGTGGAGCTACAAGAAAGGGAGTGGTCCAGGACCAAAACCCCAAAATCCAAAAAGAGTGGCGTGCAGACTAGAGCACCATTCCCTCAGGACGGGGAAAAGAGTGGACATGCTCAGACGAGGAATTCCTGCAGACAACACACTCTGCCAGTTGACATCAGAAGGCAACACTCTTGTTATAGCAGACAGCATTGTCCCCTTACAGAATACTTGGAATGGATCAATCCATTGTGGGGATACTGGATGAGGGGATTAGATCTACCCATTATTTGAATCATCTTGAAGACTCATCTTCAACAAACTTGAAGACAGTTGGGCTGGAACTTTGTTGGGGTGAAATCTGCCCCGCCATTGGGTTGAAGATAAAAGATTTCCAAGGAGGGAGGAAGGCCTTCCCCTGTCCATTCCAAGGGAACATTTGAAGTGACCCGCTGTTGGGAAAGGCATGCTTGCTGCTTTGACACTGGTACCCAGGATTCTGACTGCAAAAGTCACAAACCTGCAAGTGTCCCTGGCAACCTTACCGGCTAGGAATGTCGGAAAACAGACTAATTGTTTTCTCCGAGACCCAGAGAGTGTCTCAAAGCATAACAAGGACATGCTACTGGAAAATCAGCCTGCTGCTTCGATGGAGCTACCCAGGATTCTGCCGGTTATAGTGAGAAACACTACAAGTGCCCTGGCATCTGTCCTGGCTGAGAAGGGCAGAAGAATGATTCATCTTTCCTCAGAGACCCTGGACAGCACCCACAGCACCACAAGAACAAAGGAAGCTGCCTTTGGATCTTCATTCAATTCCAAACCACTTTGCGCACCTTTAAGCCATACCAACCCAAATATCACCTGCCTGTCCCAAAGTTGTTTGAGTCAAGTGCTGTTGCCGCTTGTTGAATTGCACCACATTGATGAATCCTGTTGGACAAGCTCAACCACCTCAAACCTGATTCAACGCACTAGAAAATGCACACAAGCCGAGGTCAATGCTATCGATCCCTAGAAAGAATATATTAAGGTATCTACAATGCTTTTATCCCTGTGGCCTTGTTCTATGGACCACAAAGATAATTTGGACCCAAACCTTACCTTTTAAAAAGGCATAGACCTGAAATGGAGCATTGATTCAAAGTCAATTTCCTGATTACCCCAGTTTTTATACCCAGAGTTTCCCTTTCAACCAAAGTCTGCCTCTCCTGTGTATTTCATTACAGGGGTGGGATGTTAGAGTTCTTTTGTTTTTATTGGCTGTCCTTTTAGTTTGATTAACTTCTTGTATTTTGATAGAACCTTGATTAGACATGTCTTATATTTTGTTACCAAAGTACTAGTGTTGAACTGGATGCTTCCTTACTGGCTCGCACTCATCTTGAAGAGTATATCCTCCTCAGCCGGTAAGGTAGCTCAGTAGGTTCAGTGCTTGCTGCTGAGATCTCTGTGTGATTTGCATGTCACAGGTTCGAATCCTGGCATGGCCAACTCAGCCTTTCATCCTTCCGAGGTTGATAGATGGTAACAATTTCGTTTGGGCGATATTGTATGTAAAATGCTTTGGTGAAAGCGCTATGTAAATAACACATCATCATTATCATTGGTCCATGCTACCTTGTTGTCATGTTGTACTTGTTTCATGTTTATGGTTGCAATCACTGATTTTTTAGTAGCAGTGTGGATCTGAGTAGACGTTAAGAAGCCACTACCCCACCCTGTACTCCTGCAGTGCAGTAGTTATTGTGTAATTGTAATACAGTCAATTGATTGTCAAAGACCACTCAAGATAGGTGGATCTGCTCAAGTATTTACACTTAAATCTTCCACATCAAAGACCTTGGGGCTCATTAGAAGTTTTCTGGCAAACTGTAATACCGTTACCAGCACCTGATCTTCCAGAATTGCTGGCAAATTACAGGTTCTGGCAATGGCATCTTAATCCAAATAACTCAGGCCACCCCACCAGCAAATTTGTAGTTTTCTGGGCCGAATAAATGCAGGGAAACATTACAGGCACTTAATTTCTGTAATTGTTTTGTATCATTATAGTTAGGTGGTCATTTTGTTGTAATTCTGCAAAATTGCTGCCAAAAACGTTTATAATAAGCGCCACTCGGTCCTGCGGAACCACTGACGGGGTATGAGTCAGGGTAAGGTGGTATAAATCTTCATCTCTGTAGTCCATACGACACACAGGAATGTTTTCCAGATTTTCTGTAAACGGTAATTCCATGTAGTAAATCCACCCATTTCTGGCCTTACGTTACGCCCCAAGCTCCTAACTGCCATGGCCTGGGGCTACTCACCTGGAGGCTGTATTCTCGCTGGTGGCTGCATGTGGGAACCGGCAGGCGGGTTGGAGGTGGTAAGGCACAGCGCTGACTCCGAGGCGGGCGCCTGACTCATGGTGGGACGCTGTGCATGGGTGCCACCATGATTGGCCACGCTATGCATGTGCAAAGGCCCACACATTGCCCCCTTGCGTCCACACTCCACGCACAGCATCCTGCATTGCCAGGCAATGACGCCCGCTGCAAAGATCATGTCACTGGCTATTTAAACCCAGCTCACCACAATATGGGAGCGTCTCAATACGCTTTGTATGTTTTTCCTGTGGATGTCCTTATTTGCCTCGCCTTCCTAATCCCTGCCTGGCCTTTACTGAAATCCTTGTCTGTATCCTCTTCCTTCCTGGTTCTTCCCTTGACAGTCCTTTTGTTTTTGGGACTGTCTGCCTCTGATCGCCTGCCTGTGCCTCCTAATTTTGGTTGGTTGCATGTGTCTCCTGCCCCTGCTCCCCTGCCCTGTGCCTCTGGACACTGACATTCTGCCATCCATATCCTAGCATTGTGGTGGTCATCTTCCTTTTACCTTGACTGCCTTCTGGTGTTCGCCTACACCTGTTACACCACTGTTACCAGCTTTCCCGGTCAGTGCCTTGCGCTGTCCCTACATCACATTAATCCAGGAACAACTGCCTCTTGGCATGCGGAGTTGGCCCCTTGGTGCCTGTTCTGTCTTTTACATTCCAGAGGTGGGCTCAAAACATATGCCATACTAGCCACAGTTTGGAACTCCGGAGGACAGAAGAAGATCCAGAAGTGAAGCACCTCAACCACGAGCCCGTATTCATCAAGACCAGGTACTTGACACTTTTAAATTGAGGATTGATAGTCAAGAAACGTTTTATGAAGGCATAGCAGTTTGAGGGTTTGTTTTAAACTGTTTTTCCCTGTGTGGCCACTGGCTGCACCTTCCTGAGCATGCTGGGTGTGAAGCAGATCATCATGCTTTGAATGAGTCGAGCTCACAAACCAGGGCTCTGTGGAGTATTCCCCCAACTCTACAAGCAAGTTCTGTAGCGGTACAGAGCGCCAAGGCTAACATGGGTTTGCTTCGTGCTAGATCTGCTGTCAAACATGCCACAGAAATCGCTAAAATGTAGTGGCGGAAGAGCTGCACCTGCTTGAAGTTACTGAGACATGGTTTGTATTAGATTGTTCTACTATTTTAAATGAAGGTTTCTCGTCCCTTCACAAGAATCAAGCTGACATGCATGATGGGGGCGTCGCTATCTTTCTTTCTGACTAGTACAAAGGCACTGTTATTCACACGCAGGTATTTCCATTCTTTGAACATTTAATCATAAAAGTAACAGCTGGTATAGATTTCTCAGCTTTAATGACAGTTCACTTACGTCCACAGCAACACGATACCTGGTTCTTAGAGCACTTTCACTGCCTTTGTGAAGAACTTCAGTCCTGCTCAATTAAGAATATTCTTTTACGTGATGTTTTCTCCATCTAGATAATAAAGATGCCTTTCTTACTTACGATTTGATTAGCCTTTTTCGACAGATTTCCTCTGAGCCTACACACATAGCAAGACGCGTATTAGATTTAGTTTTAGGCTTCCCTAGTTCTTTAGAATATGGCTCCATTTCTCCCCTGTCGTGGTCAGATCACTCTTTAATCTCATTTTGTTGCAACATAGGTAGAAAGACAACTGTTTCTACTACAGAGCCCAAAATAAAGCAGGCCTCTCACAAAGTGTATCAGATGCAGGCAGCTGAAGTACACGCTCTGTATGCTTTGAATCCTGGGTGTGATCTGACAGTATCTCCACATTATTGATTTGCTTATTGTATGTCAAAGTTTTATGGTGTCTTAACTGCCTGCCCCCATTACTCAACAACATCATGAAGTCTGAAATCCATTGTGACAATTGCTTGTTCACGCTAGAACTTGGGCAGCTTAAAAGGCTAGGTCGACATCTGGAGGGGCGCTGGTGCTCTACTTTGGCTCCCGAGGATAAACAAGCTTGCCACTACCCCTGAGTAGCGTGCAAAAAAGCAAAAGAGCAAGCCAAGAAACCTTTTGTTCAGAGCGAATATCGCTGGCTTCATCTGAAAGTGCAGAATTGTTTAAAATTCACCAAGAACTCATCACATCATGAGAGATGATTAATAATGTAGTTCCAGCACAAGCTCTATGTGATGAATGATGTTTATTATTCCTGGAGAGAATACACAATTTGCGTGAGGTGGTCAAGGATGAGCCTAGACTCCCCCAGAAATTAGAAAATACCCCATCACGTAGCCCGGCGTATTTCAAGTGCGTTGAACTCTTGTCATAATCAGAGATAATATAGAGTGTAAAAGATTTGAAAGCCTCAGGGACATCCTTTGATCCTTTGTCACCATATTTTATTAAGGAGCATATTGCCACTATTATAAATGTCTCTTTCCAGAGAGTCTTGTTTCCAGCATTGCTAAATGAAGCACACATTTCTCCACTTTTCAAAAAAGCACACTGTGAAAAACCAGAGGTTGTTGCACAACCTAGTCCCCCCGGATCCCGTACTCAGGTGGCCAGGTGAAGGCCATAGCTTTTGGATCCTGACCGCAGTGGTGGACAAGCAAAGGAGGATCACCTCGGTACAGGGTCCTCGGGGAATGGGGGAGAATCAGCTAATGGTGAGGCATAGTATCCCCCTTTTTCCACAACCCATCTAACCCCTAGCCCTGTTTATTTTATGGGAAACTACAACTCCTATAATTCCTCTCCACTTTAACTTGAAAAAAGTACTGCACCAAGGAAGATGAGGAATGAAGTTAAAAGGATTACCTCCTCTGACTTGCATTGGCCCTGTCCCTGTAATGAGGCCAGGCAGAGTGAGGCACATAACTTTAACCATGTACACCTACCACCTATTAGCACTCCCTGTGAAGTTAAAAAGTGGCGTGCACAGGCACAATTTGAGCCAGGCTGGGTATGAGAAGAAACAGCTCCTTCAAGGCTGATGCAAACCAGGCTGTGGAAGGTGGAAGGCCAACAGGCTGATTGATAGTTGAGAGGATCAAGAGATAGCCAGGCAAGATTTCCATGCTTTCGGGAGGCCGTGAGTGCTCGAAAAGGAGCGGAGGAAAGAAACATTCAAGTTGCCAAAAAGCAGCGCGTGACCCTTCCGGGTGAACAGCAGAGATGGGGACGAGCAGAAGAGTCATTGGTAATGGCACGAGCTGCAGGAAAGAGATTAAAGAAATCCAATTAACATAGCCAGGAGTTATCAAAGGAAACAAAAGTGTGGTTGATGTTAACGGGAAAGTATAATTTGAAATTTGATGGTTGCAAGTGTGCCGATAAAACGCGAAGGAAGAGAACATTTGTTGAAAGACAAGGGTACAAAGTAGCAGATTTGTCCTTTGAGATGAACTCGCACATTCAAAAGTCTCTGTTAAATGTTTTTGGATTTTGAAAGATATTGCAAGCGCAGATCTAAGGATGTCGCGATAACGAAAGAAAGTTGAATCAAAGGAAAGTGACATTTGTGAACTGGGAAATATGCCAAGAGGGCAAAAGTAAAACATAAGAACTTTTGGAACATTTGTGAACTGGGAAATATGCCAGTAGGGCAAAAGTAATATATAAAAACTTTGGAAAAACGCCAAGAAGGCAAGCGAAAGAGAATACGAACTACAAGTAACAGGAGGAACTGGTGGTGCAAGAGAACATTGTGAATTGAAGGATTGTTGAAAGAGAGATCGAAGTGGTCATGTAGAGGTCTATGTAAATTCCTTGCAGCCTTGAAAGTCTTTGACAGAGAAGAGATAGAATGTGAGGAAGGGAACCCCCACAAAGGAGAGACAGGCCCGAGCCCAGCAGAGGGAAGCCTGTGCAGAACTGTGAGAAATTGAGAATATATGAACTGAGTATTGATGGCAAAGCAGGCGAAGCCTAAAGAAGTCATTGAATTACCAGAAATTGAAAGCCTAAGATTGAACTGTTGAATTGTACCAGTAAGGTAAAGTGTGCATGAATGCCAGAATGGCGGCATCCACCCATTCTTTGTTGTTTGAGAGACTCTCTAGGCCCCATGGGGTTGGCCATGTGGAAGAGAGTTGGTGCTGAAGCCATTCTGACATTTTCTTTTGAAACACTTTTTTTATTTTGTATTCCCTTACCATATTTTGTATTCCAAGAAGGAGGGCAAGGATAGGTTTTCTTAGTATAAGCCTTTTTATTTTGACGAGACTGAATTGAACGCTTCTGTTATTGTTTAATGGTCAAAATTACTCCCATTTTAGTGTTAGGGACAGTTAGGAATTCTACCGACCCTATCGAAAGTGTAAATAAATGTTTTCGAAACTTGTATCCATTGTGTCTGTGTCTACTATTGATACCATGTCTTCCTCACAACACTAAGACATCTAAATATAGGCTGAGCTCTAATCTGTCCTTCATAAGCAAAATCATGGAAGGTGAGGCAACTTCATTACTTTCCAAATATCTGGAACAATGCAATCTTCTGCCAGGCTCATAATCAGGTGTTCGTCCTCTACACAGTACAGAAACAACAGTAATGGTTATATGTGAAAAACATTTACAAATAAGAGATAATCACTGCCCAGCAGCACTTATCCTTTTAGACCTTCGTGGTGGTTGGAAGAAGTAGTCAGGCACATATTGGACATTTCTCTGGTTTTTATTCAAAATAATAAAGGAAAGGCCTACCTTACCCTATTGATGCTGTGATGTTCTGTTAGATTGTCCATTAAAGTTATGTCAGAATGAAGAACACACGCTCTGTACTTTATAAGTATATTTATTTAGAAGTTAACAGGTGAGTATGAAGGCAGGAAAAGGCATCCACCGGTCCAGTATACACCAGAGCAGGCTCCCAACTGCTTCTGAAAGGAACGTTCCCTGAACACATACATAAACATTCCAAAGGAACATTCTAACATGGAGCTGAGCTTACCTGCATACATTAGTATAAAACATAACATGTTCCCTACCTAACCAAATTAACTAAAGATGCTTGTCTGTCATCAGGAAGTCCAAATCAAAAATGTCCTCAGTCCAAAATCTAATCCTCCTGACCCTACCATAAGTAATGTTTACCAAAATAATGTCTCTGTCCTGACTGCTTCCCTTTGGCCCTCTGTCTCGAGGCTGTACTTCAGGGTTCTCTTGGTTCATATATATATAGATATCAGGTATGGAAATGTAATTCTATAGAAACAAGTTCATAAAGATGGTCTCTTCTGTGTCTCAGTGTCTAATTGATCAGCTCCTTTAGGCCTGCCAACTGCTCATAGGTCTGGTATTCCAGATGGTATAATGCTTATCAGTACTCTCCATTGTTTCCTTAATGGTTTTCTTTCATCTTAGTTTAGTGTCTCACTCTCTTTCCACTTTGTCCTTCTAGAGTTTGATATATCTTTATCATGGGTGAGCCACCACCACTCCTGGGGTTTCAATGATAGGCTCTTTCTCTGAGCCCTAGGTGCAATATGTAATCCTGATTCAATGTACTTTCAGTCCCTCATTAAGGGATTCCCTCACTCTTCAACAGTTAACCTTGGTAACTTCTTCCATCCTTTACGGAATACTCTTTCCAGCTTTCTCAAAGCCTCATGCTTAATATCTCCACTCAATTTCCTTAGTACCTCGTGATGTATGCACTTATACTTTCTCAATGTCCCAACATCAATATCGTTGTTTTAACAACTTCCATCACTTAAGATATGGCCTCCTACTTCTTCATTCCACACTGTTACCTTCGTTCATTGCCAGTGGCATTTTCGGGGTTTGATGCTTGCATGGGCCTGCTTCTTCGGTCCCTCGTCTCCCTGCTCAGGGCTTCGTATACAAGCCCTCTGTCGGCGTCTCTATAGGTTGTGGTGCTCTCTGAATGCCTGCTGACAGGAGGTTTTGGGTTCCTCATTTCCATTGGTGTCTGTGTAGTTAAACGGCCATAAGGTCCAACACAGTGCATCCGTGGTACGCCACCATATCGGACAGTCCTCCAAGCTCAACCTCACAGCAGCCTTTCCGCTGCTCTGGTCGCTGGGTCTCTGGCATCTTGCTCTGGCATTCTCTGCTTCTTGGATTGCCGCAGGATCTGCGGCTCACTCTGCTCCGCCCCTCCAAGGTGCACCTACGTCAGAGGGCTTCCCCTGCGTATGGCTCTCTCTCTCTTCTTCTCCAATCCACTCGTTCTTTTACATACAAGTTTGCTCTTAAAGGGCACGTTATTCATTTCTTGAAACAGTCCCACATATGCAGATAAGGTGGCTTGCCTAGGGAGTTCCTTGTGGGAAGGAGAGTCTTTGTCCCATAAGAGGGAGTCACTCCCAGTGAGGTCACACTTGCCCAGACTGCTAGGGAGGGTCTTGTGGAGCGGGGTCACTTCCCTAGATTCAAAGGAGGTGGCTCCTCCTGGGGAGAAGAAGAGAATACTCTCAATTTGTCACACCTGTCAGCAGTGTTCGACACTGTGGCACACAGTTCCTTGGCCTGGCTGCACTCTTATTTAAAGGACAGGAAGCAGGCGGTACAAATGGAGAGCTTTATTTCATTGAGTGTTCAATTATCTTGCAGTAATGTTTATGAATGAAAAACGTTTACAAAGAAGGGATAATCACTGCCCAGCAGTGCTTTTCCTTTTAGACCTATTGGCAGCATTCCGCACTGTGAAGCACAGTGTTTTATTGCAACACTTAGAAACACCCATGTATATTACATGCTCATCAGTGGCATTGCTGAGTTTATATTTAAAGGAATGGAAGCAGAGGATACAGCTGGCGAGCTTTATTGCATTGAGTGTTTTGTTATCTTGCAGGGCACCGCACGGCTCACTCTTGTCTATACCCATGGGTACAGTTGATAGAGAATATGGTTCCTGTGTGTCAGCTACATGCTGACAACAATCAAATATTAGACGACCTGCATGGAAAGGCAGAGTGGTGGGAACATATCTGGCCATGTTACAACTTTGGATGCAGGACAATTATTTATGGCTGAATAGGGACAAGACTGAAATAGTTTTGGTTTGGCCTCCCGGATGAGTCCCCATTGCCATTTTCATAGGTGTCTTGCTTGGGTGCACACCTTTCTTTGTGGAGTCAGCCAGGAATCTGGGCATTTGATTTGCTAGCCATCTGAACTTTTTCAAACAAGTAGATGAGGTAGCCAAAAGTGCACATTCCATTGCTACTCCATTAGTAGGTGTAGCAGTTTGCTAGCTCAGGAAGCCCTAGTCAAGGAGTAGTGCTATCTCGATTTCAATAGTGCCTATCCATGTATCTTGGGATATCCAAGAAACTACTTGCTTGACTTGAGGCTGTGCAAAACCGTGTGGTATGCATGATTTTTAGCTTGAAAAAGTTTGAAAAGGTCTATTACACATGCAGGTTATTGAACTGGTTGCCCATGGAGTAGTACATGTGGGCTCTTACAAAATTGGCAAAAATCTAAATTGATTTGCGCACAGTTATATTTCCACGAGGGTTCAGTGGTATTTTCCATCCCGCGCCCTCAGGTCCAGTACAGAGGATCTACTGGTAGCGTGTATATTTAACACGCTCCATTGTGGAGGCAGAACGTTGTGTACTTTAGGGTGTGGGTTATGGAACAACCTTCCAGCCTTCATTAAAAACAGCCTGTCATTGCTGGGCTTTAAATATATAATTAAACTACACTTTTTGGATTTTAATTTATGCTATATTTTAATAAGAAATTGCTAAAGTTGTTGAGGCACAGTACTGTTGTTATGTATGTTAGTCTTGAGTCAGTTTTGTATCGTGTTATCTACCTCGTTATTTAACTTTTTAGTTTTATTATGCCATTTTTGTTTGTTTAGCACCTTGAGACTGGCTTGCTGGTGAGACGTTTTGCACTTAATAATTAACATCTAACTATGGGTAAATCTTTCACTTTCAAGTCAAGCTCAGAATTCAGAGGTGTGTTAAAAGTACCTATACTGTCGTTGCTGGAAAAAAAAGTAGTAGCGTTAACAGAAATACTGCCACTTTTTTACTGGACTACCACATTTGTGATGAAATCCTTTGTTTTTCCCCTTTAAACCTGAGTATCCATTTTCTGCTATTAATTGTATGTTAGTTCTTGGTCAACTATATGTTAATCACATTAATGTCACATTGGAGAACAAACACAATTAGAGATAACAACTCTGCATCATCAGCAAATGGACCCCATCGCCCCCTCATTATGGGGTGTATGAAGTCATTGGGACCAATGTTAATTACAAGTCAGCAATATATAGATTAAGTAGCAGGGGTGCCAAAATGCAATCTGCATAACCAATTTGCCTAGGCTTAAGTAATGACTTGAATTTTGTAATCAGATTTTAAATCATGTCACTATGGAGAAATTGACATCTGGAGAAGACTAATTTAGGAATGCTCCAAATGGGTACTTTATTTCCCTACATCACGCATTTGATCATGTGTGAATCCATTTGAAAATAAACAAAACAGGAATAAAGTGGAAGACGCTTCACATTTTGGGTCTGAAAAGCAAAGGATGTTACATTCTGTAGTTTGTTAAGGCACTGTAGAAGCACCTTTACGAAATTCAGTCTGGGTAAAATGTAAAATAAGACAACTTCAGTTGCCATTAAAATGATACTTGCAAACTCCAAGGCTGAATTGTATAGCAGAGCAATCAGCCTAAAGTTTGATGGAATAGAAGGATGACCCTTCTTAAACATTAGGCAAAGGATGTGCCATTTCCACAATCTAGGGATCTCCAAATGTCTGAAGACATGGACAAAGACTGGATACAACATTTCTTTCCATAATTTAAGTTCAGCTTTTGCTAGGCGAACTGGGACAGGTATAGAAGACAGTTTAGTTGACTTTATGGCATTGAATATTTCTGCAAGTACAACATCTAGCGCACAAGGAACCTTTTTTGATGGACAATTAGGACTTAAGGTGCTCTGGCCAGATCCAGACAGTCCTTTCAAGTACACCACATAATATCCTCTCAGCAATTTGATTTGATGGTGCCAAACCGAACTGCCTGCACCCAGCTGCCACCAATTGTCATAAGGTTCAATATTCTTTCTTTACCATGGGATTATGCATTTGTTCCCAGTTCTCTTCGTAGAAACGTTTTAATGTACATATTCTGTAATGCTTTTATATCATTGTTTGGGGTTAACAATTGCTTTTATTTTACTTTCCAAATTAGGGAGACTGAAAAGTGATATTAGCGATTGCAAATAATGCTGCATTTAGAATTCAGTTCTTGGTTTACCCATGCTTTCTTTCTGGGACTGCCTGAGCCCCAGTAAGATTGGGCACCTGACCCCAGAGGTGCACAGTACTAGGTCCCTAAGGACTCAAATGAAGTCATGTGCCACTTTAGCTCCTGACTACACACAATCTGCTTAACCTTTTCTATAATGTTCTAAATCCATCTAATTTTGGGCCCTCGATGAATGCCAAGGGAGGTGAAGCCCTCAGATTATGTGTGAGTCTCTGGGGTGGAAGAACGAGTTATTTCTAAGTTTAATAGCCACTCTCTGAGCATTCCCGTAAAACATTGTCTATTCGACAGTGAAAATCTAAACCTCGATAAAAGAGTGCTCTATGAGATGTTCTTTAGTATGGCATGATTCGTGTTGTAACAGGGCATTCTCCCATTTAATGTATCTTATTGCAAATGTTCAAAAAAAGGAGCAACTTTTCTCCTCTGATCCTTGGAATGGTTGCACGTGAAATGGCTGCTAAATGCCCATCCTATAAGTATTTATTTCATATTATTGGTTATGAAATTAAGTGACATTATGACGACACAAGAAAAAAAGGAAGGGGAAAGACCAGATGTGTGCAGTCTTTTCAAATTCAGATGAAATTGGTGCTAGGCAATGGGGGAGTTGAATTCCAGTTTCATGTAGGAACCAACCAACAGGCAGAACAAAGTGTAAAGGGGTAAACAGGAACCCGACAGCAGCAACGACTAAGTGCAAGGGATAATGAAAAGACAGTAAGGTAGTTGTCAGACATATACATCTGAATAACAAGGAGGTAGGACAAAATGCCACTAGGAGCTGAAATGTAGTTACCCATCAACATAATGGTGATGATGTGGGTGTCACTGGCATCAGAGTGAAAGGAGTCAGATAAGTAAGAGATAAAGTCAACTAGAAGGAGAGAGATAAGTCTTTGAGATCCAAAGGTAAAGAATATACCTACAATCACATTAACCTTGATTGGTGGATCAAAGGAATCAGTGATGCTTAAAGTCTCAAGAAAGTGTTTCAATGTCATATTTTGTACCTTTGTCAAATGCCCCCACAAGTCACAAAACACACTCTTCCTGGTAGCAATTATTATCCATTGTTCCCAGTGTTATGCAACAGTAGAAAGCAACATGGATGGGGAAGTTGGGACTCTGCAACAATTTACTTCACTATGAGGTTTAGGATTTCAGGAAGCCATGCACAACGATGTTGAATGGAAAGTCAGCCAACCACTTGTATCAAGTTTGCCAGTTTCCCCTTTCAGTAGCCCTTGATTGGTAGTCTAGCCCATTGGACAGAACACCATTTGGAATGCACATGTGTAGGGTACATATCTCTGGCATAAACAATCATAGAATATTGATTTAAAATAAATCATCATAATGACCTACGAATCTACTGCATTTCAGACACCACATACAGCCCACTTTGCTCCCTTCATCAGCATCAAAAACACTTGACCTCCTTCTTCTAGACACTGGCAGCCAGTATCAGTCAAGTTCCTGTAAAGTTGGTTAAACCTCACTAGTGGGGTAAAATGGTATGACTTTCCATTTACCTCTTCTGACTAGAACACTAAGGTTTCCTGTTCTTTTGCTGGCTACCAGATGTACCCCCCCTCTATTATTGGCCTGGAGATAATCCTTCCATTTCAATTACCCGTTTAGGGGTACGTTAATGGCACAAGATGAAACAGGTGAAATCACAATGTTCTAATATCTCTCTTTGCATGAAGAAATCGTCATTGCTTCCCTAAAAAAGTTCACTTTCAGGCACCGGAACACAGCTATGTGTTACAGATGGTTGAAAGAATACTTCAACACCTAGAGATGGTTCAAAGGATTTTGTTGTTTTATTGAGGAGGTCACCAGGGCCGCCACACTATGCATCTACAAGTAGTGTTTCCTACCCTAACCCAGGCATCCCTATTATATGGGTACGTATATAGATACTGTTGGCTCATACTGTCTATTCTCTAGGCTAGCTACTTGGGACACATAAAAAGACAATTACCTCTATTTAGACTCCCTCTTGGACATCCTAGACTAGCCCTACACTTCCACTGTTTTAGTAACTAACAGACGTTCTGGGATGTTCCTTTCAGTCACTCTATCACATACAGTCTTCTTTCTCTCATAACTTGATGTTCCTCTCCATGTCTCTGTGGACTCTTCTCCTCTCTCTACTCCCCTACTTCCAACTCCTCCATGTTCACTCCTATTTCCTACATATTCCTCCTCTGTTCCTCTGATGTCTCTCACACTTTCTACTTCTTACCTCCATCCTTTGATGTTACTGTCACCCACTAGCTGTGCATTCACACTCACCACTTAGTACAGCTTGCTCTCGCCAACCAATAATTCACCCTTTTAAAACTATGTCCCTGCACTCCAAAATTCCTCCTGCTGTCCTCTTGGTCTGCTACCTCCTTCTCTGACCACACCCAAACAACCCACCACTTTCTGCTTCCTGCTATCTCTCTTATCCTGCTACCAATCCTCATTGGTCTGGTTCCATGGCCAATTTGACCCCAGAGGTATTTACAATCACGTGAAGTTTCAGAGTGCAGCTTAAGCTCAACCCCTTTTCTCCATGCATGGCCGCTGTGCTGCCACAATGGTGGCCCATGCTGAAAAGTGTCCAACTTCTTTTTAGAGGACTTTTGTGTGATTCCCCCCAATGTAAGGGTAGTCCTGTTGAGCATTTGCCACTTCACTTCAAGTCCCAAGTAGTGTAAGGTAGCCACAATGGTTTTGCTTTTATATGCTCTGGGGCTGGCTACCGGTTCCCGGTATCCTGAAAGTCCCCGTAGGAGCTGTGGCTCCTCTTTCATTGGCTCTCTCTCTGGGTAGATCCATAGGCAGATCTTGTAGGGCCTGGAAAAACCTCTTGGAGCTTCAGTTACTCTTTTGTTGTCTCTCTCTCTCATTCTCTCTCTGTCTCTGTATCTGGAAGTTGCTTATGTGGGGCAGTGATGGATTCCTATCCTGTGGGTGGTCTCTCAGCACGGTTGTAGCTTCTCGAAAAGAAAGGGAGACCTTGTCCAGGAATATTTGGCCAGTGTAATGAGGTGATGCAATGTGGTACTGCACTTGTAAAGACTGACACTTAGGAGGGGTACAGAAAATGGGTCTCTCACAACTGCCACAATCCCCCTTCTGGGGACTGGATTGGCTCTTGCTTGTAACCAGGTAGGCATCCCACCCCAGGCTGAGAGGGGTACCTAAGCCCTTTGTGACAATGTCAGGTTACCAACCATGTCACATATGACACTATTAATAATTTCCTAGCCAATTCATCTGTATGTTTGATTCATAGGTGGCCCTCTGCAAAAGGCAGTCACTTTGTGTTGCCCCAATCTCACCCATATTAACATACACTCCTTGTTTATTTCTTTCTGATAATTTTTCTAATATTCCTCAACATCTATATCAACTGCTTTCCATATCTTTCAGGGAATATTTTGAATGGAATTCATTTATTGCTGAAGTATCAGAATCTTCTAATTTAACGTGGATCTGTGTGATGGCTGTCCTCATCAAAGCCGATTCTATATAAGGGTTTGACAAGATCCCATCATTTCCACAAGTAGTTATAGAGATCATTAACTCTAGATCACATAGTGAAAAGTTAACAACAGAATGTGAATTTCCAATCGAAGGGTTTTGATCCAAACAACCCTTCGCCCTTGACCTTCTGGGTGCATGACCACTTGTTCATGTGTGGACTGACACTCTTCTGTGGACTGAAATCATCTGTGAAGTTTGAATCAGCCCATCATTCTGTATTTTATTCCCTCAAGATGGCGGTGAGAGAAGCATCAGTTTCAGAGTAGAGGTTGCTTTTTGCAGTGGGGCCTTTCGTTGGTTGGTGCCATTACCAACTTGGGACACATGAGTGCTGCCGCCTTCCTACCTTTCTGGACTCTACTGTGGCCTTCTATCACCTGCTAGCACATTATGATGCTTCATCATCTGGGTACTCTGGTAAGTTAGACATAGGTGACGGATATGAAGATATGTTTGTAAGTGGTTTGAATTCATGAAAGGAAAGAATGCCTATCTTTCCCCTCCTTCTACTGGTGATAGTTCCCTAGGCTACACAATAATAAAGAAAGTGCTTGTCAGAATGTCCTCAAAATAACAATCATCCTCTGACCTAATCTGTATCTATCCTATTGACTGCCCACCAGTAATAATAAAGAAACATGAATCAGCATACAGAAGTGTTCTGCTCCCTTCTTGGCTTTGAATGGTTGGTGCTTGACCCCGACCCCTTGGTAGTTCCAGTTCTTTTGCCCTGTTGGGATTTCAATCTCAATCTATAGATATAGTCCAGAATAAAAGTCTATGCATTCCAAAGAGAAGGACCCCTGACCCACTTAGCAAAACCTGGACACAGTTAAAAATGAAGCAACTTCTGTTCTTTCCTTGTCACCCTGTTAAATATGAGCTCCTGGTCCCTTTAGCTGGTTCTTTCTCTAGTTGAATAGTCTGTTTTTGTAATTCATCAAAGTTCTTACCCTCCACAAGTATCCTGATCCTCTGAGTCCCCAGTGGATTGTTTGGCTTTGCTAGCCATATGTATGTTGAACTGGTGTGTTATCCCCACCTGGGGCTTTGGCTCTCTCGGTATCTTGTGACTGCTTGGCATTGTCGGCCGTATGTATATTACACTGTTTTCACCCCCTCCAGGGGTCCTGGTACTCCTAAATGTTTGTGGGCTGCATGGCCGCTTTGGCAGTAGGCATATTATACTGTTATCATCCCCTTCAGGGGTACTGGTGCTCACTCCTTCTAGTGGGATGGTTTGCCTCATTGGCCGTATACGAGTTGCAATGTCTCTAACCCCTTCAGAGGTCTTTTTGGAGTCTAACCACCCTCCCCTTTCTCCATATTGGCAGCTTAACCAGGATGTTGGCAGCATTGCTCTGGAAAGGTGGAAGTTACTCTGGAGACTGCAGAGCCACACTCCTGCACTCATTGGCTCTCCTGCAGAGGTTTGTCGGCTCGATGCCTTGGCTCAGGAACGCAGGTGTGTGTTTGTTTAATACTTTTCAGTCTCCCACTTCAGGAGACTTTGGCTCGTCGGATGTCCTGCCCTCATGGACTCAAAAGCATTTCACAGACTCCAAAATGTCTCTATCCACCAAATATCGAACATGGTCCTGCCTCAAGGTTTGATTTACCCAGCATAACAGTGCAGGCTATGCCTGTACGCAGGCTTATTCAGGCTTTCTCTTCCTATCCAGTAGATATGATCTTGTATGTTTTTACATTCCAAAGCTCCAGATGATCTAGCAGGCATTGGTGAGTCATTCTAGAGTTGATCCTGCTCTCCCGAACACTTTGTGGATTAGGGCCATGAGCTGTGAGTCCACAAAGATTGTCAGCTTTGGAAGATGCCGTTGCAGCAGGTGTAGCCAATTTTAACACTGTAGCTGTGCACCTGTGTCATGCAGCACTGTACTGTACAGTGTTATTGCAGGCAGACCTGCTTGTCTGCTACCATGGCCATGGATGCTGTAATGTTTGATTTGAGAAGTATTTCCAAGGACACTCTGGGTACTCTGGTAAATCAGACATAGGAGATGGACATGAAGACATGTTTGCAAGTGGTTTGAATTCATCCTGAAAGAGTTAAGTGCCAAACCCACAGTTCAGCTAATTTAAACCCTGGAGTTGTTTTCAACCCACAGTAGGATGCCGACCCACAGCTCGATGACTAGTTGTGTACTGTGACTAATCCGGGGAATTTGTCCCTTTTCCTCAAGGGGAAGCTGCCCCCTTAAGGATTAGGGAGGTCAGCCTGCTACACAAAAGACTTTAAAAAAAACATTTGTATTGTGCTTATGTTCAAAGTATGAACTTTTATACATCCACATTAACAACATAATTTCAATAAAAAGATTAAAAAAATAAACAATCATTTATCTTTTTTGTTTAAAAAAAAAATAACATTCATTCATCACTAATACACTCTTCAATAAATATGCAATGCTAACATTCTTTACGCACACACCATTCATTAAAAAACGTAAAATCAAAAGAGATGATCACGAACCATTCCTTAATTAAGTATTGAGCACCCCAGCATATACAATACTATTCTGATATATAATGAGTCATACTTTCTTCTCGATGTCTAGACAACATAGTCCTCAGTTCCTATTTGGGCCTAGTGAGGCCAAGCTCATCCAACATTCTGGTCACCTCTGTGGTCAAAAAACCTCATTATCCCCACACAATCTGTCCCAAACTTCTTGTTCCAGATCTACCTTGCCCATTGATAAATATTTGCTCAAGAAAAATGTTCTGATAATTTTCATAGGCCCACATTCCACCATTATGTGACACAAGTTCTCATTGGGCTCTTTACAGTAGAAACACATGTTTCCAGTTTCCAGTGGACATATAAATCTCTTCCCCTGTAGGCAATCAATTAAATCAAAAACAGAGGAATTGACTCCTAGATCTTGGGCACAGAAATTGGTTTAAATATGTTGGCAACAAACCCAGTGGTTTCTCAATCCCGGACCATGTGCGAATTTTATCATTTCTGACCACGGTAATTGTCCTCATCCAGTCCATCTCTTTTAGTTGTTTTTTAATTGATTCAGGATTTTAATGTAGCTCTCTTCATCCCTTATCACAATCTGCCAGAATAATATCAGTGCTAGTGGCCATATCGGTAAGAAATGGTGAATTGTTTGCCCCAATTCTTTTTCTAGGTTCTCAAACAATGTGTTTCTGATTGGATTAAAAAATAACCCATTAGGGTCAGCAATTTCCATTGGTACCAATATGTCAGGAATAATAGCCCAAGTTCATATCAAACTAATTGCATAGGAGTCCCCATTGGTAGATTAGAACCCTTTTCCATATGTAGCCCTCAATCTTAATCCATGGGCTAGATAGACTTGCTGAATTAATTTCCACCCCATACATTATCTTGGGGACCACTTTACCTATGTAATAGGTCAACAGTGGCTTAATTGTGAACCTACCGTATTAACCAAGGATCTTCTTAATTTGATAGATCATTTGATCACTATTATTCAATATTTAGTTAATGCTGCCCTCACACGATGTTCTATCCCATAAATGGAATCCTAGCTAGATTATCTCCCTCTTGGGTACTATTATAATGTTGTTTACCTTCCAATTATATTTTCCTCTGGCCACCTTTGGGTGTGACAACTTTATAATCTGGCACTTCTTCTGGTTAATTACCAGCCCATTTGATTTGCCATATTCACTGATTTTTGTTAACAGACTTTGTAACCCTACAAGTGTGTAGTCAATAAGTGCCAAATCGTCCGCATATGCCAACCAATTTTTCTTTCCACCCCATATTTTGGGTGGGACCAGGCCTGCATATTTCATTTTCTAAAAGTCTGCCATAAAAGATTACAGAGACATGGCACAAATATACACCCTTGTCTTAGGCCTTTGTACGTTCTGATGGGTGATGTTAATACTCCTTTTGAATACAGTCTTATTCTAATCCAGTTTTCCTGGTGGATATGCTCCAATATTGCAAGTAGTGACAAAGGAATTCCCCATGCTTTTAGTTTCTTCCACAGGAGTTCCCAGTCCACAAGATCGAAAGGTTTAGAAAAATCTATTAGGGCCACAAACACCCTTGCCTGGCTTGCTCTATGATCCTTTGCAATTCTATCCTTAATAACAGATAATATAAGACCATTGAGCGTTGTTCCCATCCCCTTACGGAACCCTGTTTGTGCTTTTGGCAAGAGGTTTTTCTCTTTCACCCAGTGATTCAGTTTCTCAAGAACTATTGTGGCAAATATCTTACTGTCCGGGTCCAGCAAATTGTTCGGATGATAATTTAGTGGATCTGTCTGATCACCTTTTTTATGTATTGGCACGATGAAGGATTCTCTCCAAGATTGAGGAATTACGCGTTTCCCCAAAATATCCTTAAACAGCAAGTCCAACAATACAGCCCATAATTTTGCTTATTTTTAAGGACTGCTTTGGATAAACAATTAGGAGCACATGCAGCAGACATAGATGCTTTTACTATTATTCTTTCTATGTCTAATTACTCAAATTCGAGTATCCATTCAAGTAGGCAAAATACTTCCTAGGGGACAGGGCTAGCGGGATCTCACTGGGGGTGACCCACTTAAAGGACAAGTAAGTGCTGACTAAGAATTTGACTATCCTCTTTTCTGAGACAGAGTCCCCATTGTTTATGGGATACATGAGTGTTGAACCATGTTGTTAGCACAAGGGCACTTTAACTGGGAAGGTCTTGGTGCTGACTACAGTGTTGACCTCTCTGAAAGAGACACATACATCAGTCAGTATTCTGATACCACGTTTTAAGATCACTTGCTCTCAATCACAAGCCACGCTGCTACTCAACATATACCTTTGCAATTCAGTCTGCATTTCTTCTTCTGTTGATTGAAACCAGTTTCTGCAAGTCAGGGGTCAAGGACTACAAAAAAAAGTGGGGGGAACCATTAGCATACCAATTGAATATGGCGTCACCAGAAATTAGCAAATCAAGATGCCCTCTGAAAAAGTGAGGGGATTCCCGAAACAAGTGTGGGGAGTCGTCCACCCGCATGAACCCTCGACTTGAGCCCTGCTGCAAGTGCATCAATAAACAGTGTCTTCTCACAAATTAACAGCAAGATGGCGTGGAGACTGAGTTACCATTCTCTGTGACTGCGCCTCTCCCGAACAGCAAAACATTTTTGGCTCTTTTGATACAGCTATTAACTGGCCAGAAGAACTTGATGCCAATGTCTGCTGTTAATGTAGAAGTTAATGAGGTGGAGATGTGTTTTCCTCTTGATTTTGAAAATGGAAGACCAGGTGGTAATGCATGACTTCCCAAATTTCTAGTAACAGCTCTGTGAATCCATAGTAGATGATGCTCTTTCTTGAGAGTGTTTGAATGGAATGTCATTAATGCAGCTTTAATGTGACAAGGGCAGGGGATGTAACAAGATATACAACCTCATTAGCGTATGGTAATCTTTAGTTTGGGTTTTAACTCATGCTTTAAATGTATGACCATTGTTTGAAGGCTTTAACTGTATAAACATTGTTGTTTTATTGATGAATTGTAAAATTCTTCGTTGTTAATACATTACTGAATTACTCAAACTTTTACAAATGTTCGATTTTTTCTTTCATCATTTTATTAATTTTTGAAAATGTTGTGACTTTTTTTGAAAAAGTGGGTCTTAGTGATGCAGCATTATACATTTCTCTATCAAAGGGATGAAAATACTTGCCCTTAGTATGTAAGTGGTAAACAGGAACCAAACTGGGAATTCAGAGGGACAATTTCAAAATGTACACAGCATTTTAGAAAATCTCTTTGGTAAACCATGTTTTCTTAGGATCTAATTAATATGTTGAGACTTCAACATAGCAATTGAAGTTTATGTTAATTCATTGTAAGATGTACTTTTGTTTTACTAAAATTAGTTATTTCCGTAAATGTGTCAAATTTAGTAAGAATATATGTTTTACTTTAATTATAGAATTATTTAAATTGTTAATAACAAAATGTTGCAATAGCAGTCTCCAAAATCATCAAATCATGTTTTTGGATACACAACCTGTATATGCCTGGGAACCCAACCAATAGGCGGGAAAACATGGGGGAGAGGCAGATGTGGGAAAACCACTATGCTTTTTTCTAAGGGTATCCTTACAAAAAGCCCACTTCTAAATTACATTTGGAAACATAATCGTGTCTGCCATACTGTTTCTAGTGCAAGGATCCACCGAGCAATAGAGATAAACTGGAACAGGCCGGCTGGATATTCTTTTCAATTAATTTTTAGGAACAAGTGTCCACCTTTTTTAAAGATGTAAAAATAGATAGGATGGTGAATTCAGTTACTGGAGAGCAAGCAGCAGGTGCATGTAAAGTCTTGAATCAAATTAAGGTGCTGCTATCCACCTTTGTGCTTCAGATTTACAGCTTTATTTAAAGACAGTGGGCCTTACTTACAAAGGTTTTTTTTCCTATGGATTTTCCCATTGAAAAATGCCTTTGTAAATCAGGCCAAGGATTTTCCCATTGAGAAGGGATTTTGTAAATCATCAGGCCCAGTGGTGTTTTAAAGATAGCGTTGATATGGTGAAAGGGGGAACATCGAGTGCAGCAAAGACAGAGGTGGCAGGTGGCAGGTTGGAGACTGAAAAAAGGGGCAGAAAGGAAGATATGGTGATTTCACCCAATAATATGTCCACACAAAAAAAATTTGGACTGCAGTAGGTTTTTAACCAAGGAATAGTAGATACCTGGCAAAAAGCACCCATAACCCGAATGGGATCTGTAGACAGACATGATTAACACTCATGAATTGGTGAACAGTGAACATCAATGATCCTGTAGGTTGCTGTTCCGAGTCACTTATCGCTTGATGTGCACAAAGAATTGGCACGTGTGGCTGGCTGACATACCCTGGAGCAGACGTGGTATGATATGATATTTTATTTGTATCACGCTCATACACAAGTGTTTCAGAGCGTGACAAGGCAAGGGAGGGGAACAGGGGAGAACACAACAATGATCTTAGTAGGCCCAGTGACATTGAAAACGTGCAAGTGCATGGGAAAGGGAAAGGGGAAAAGTGCATGGAAGGGGGAGAGTGCAGAGTATGGGGCAGAGGAGAAACAGATAAATAATAATAAATAAAAATAAATAGATAATTGAGGCAATAAACAGTGGTAGTGCAGCCAGCAAGTGGCAAGTGCTGTGTTTATGGCAGCAGACTGGGTAAGTCTGATCTGATAAGTGCAGAAAAAGAAGAAAATGGGGGGGACTGTATGGGTACAGATACAGACATTAGTGTGAGGGGTGGCCAGGAGGCAATGCAGGAGGTTGGCAGAGCAGCAGGTACCTGGGCCCAGGGGACATAGGGTGGCCAGGTGCACAGTGCCAAGAGAGAAGAGATCCGCAGGTGAGAGGGGGAGCGAAGACAGAAGCAAAGAGTAAGGTCTTGAGGTGCTTCCGGAACCAGAGAGGGTTCTCCTCAAGTTGTAGAGTGGCAGGGAGGCTGTTCCAGAGAGAGGCAATATATCCCAAAAGGGGGTAGCCACCAGACAAAGTTAGAAAATACTATTGATTTTGTATGTTACTATTTAAAACCAAATGGTTGTGGTCTTCAAGGAATCACTGGTGGTCCATACCTGTGGCATAATCTAAGGTACCCTATGGGGTGAAGACTACAGGCACATTCATTTGTACATGTATATGCAATATTGTCAGAAAAATGCTTTTTTGTTACAGATTTATTACATAAAGTATCTAGTACCGGAAAAGCAGCAATCAAGGTGGAACATCCTGGTACATTTACAAACAGGAAGATATCATTAGAACATGTGTCTCAAGTGTATTCTGCAACAAAGGTATTTCAAAAACATAAATTGTAGTCACAAATTACTCACTTACATTTGCACAACATCATGAAGGAGATGATAAAATGAAGAGAATAAGGAAAAAATATAGGGGTGAGTACATTTTCAGCAACTTAGAAAAATGAAACACAAAAGTAGACTGCAACAAAAGGTAAGCAGGTCTAGTGGGCACTAGTTAGTGGTGCACAGACATATGTAATGGGAGGACGCTTGTCCTTGCAGAGAGAGGACAAGTCCCATATACACATTTGTTTGAAATCTATTGGTGACCAATCCTTGGTCTACGTCGGGAACATGAAATTCCCAGAGGTGTATGTAAGACCAGCAAGGGTGAGGCTGGGCCCTATGACGTTTCGGCTTACAGGTGTGAGGCCTTCTTCTGGGCCAAAGGATTGTGTCTCCCTATAGGTAGTAAACACAAAATAAAGGGGATATTAGAATCTCACAAGGTGGACTGTCCCATCAAGTGGTACCAATGATGTCGATACAAGCACAACACTGTGTAGCTAAAAGAGAAAAGCATTCTCATTAAAAACAAATGCAAGCCAACCTTGAGCGTGGGTCCGGAGGGGGAGTTTTAGTAATTGTTCAATCTGATAGAGCTGTGTTCAATCAGCAGGGAACAGGTGTCATCCCCTAGTCTACTGTGAAAGACTGGGAATGAATCCAACAGGGTCCATCTGTAAAACAGCAGTATCCCTATGTGAGGAATGGCGTGCGCCAGGCAGAGCCCTAAGGCACAAAGTAAAATAAAGGGTGTAGGTGGTATTCTTACCTAATTTGTCCTGCGTTGGTGGAAGGAGCCTTCAGAGGGTGGTACTGCGAAGGCCAAGAGCATTGAATGAGGGAGGCCCAGCCGAGGATAGAGACCTACCCCCAGATAGTGGAGGGGATGCGAGAGCATAATGGGACCTTCTGTGCGCTCTCCACTCCTGCGCCTCACGCTGGTGTGGTGCATTGCATTGTGGTGCAATTAACTTGGAAAAGGTGCACCCTAGCGCCTTAAAACATGGTTTTCAAGGTCCCAAAAGTAACTTTGAGTTTTGCTCATCGCATCGAGATGCTTAAAATTAGCTTTGTGTGTTCTCCAGGCATACATTTATGCACCCTTAGAACAGAATATTGGGTCTCCCGCAAGCAGGCCTGCATCTCGGGGACCCTCCGCGGGGTTCCCGTAACTGTTACTGGCACCGCAACAACATGTGTACAATTTATCGTAACTCAGGTAAAAATCTGAAAATCTGCATGCAAACTCCCATAAACTGTTCCTGCACCCTGCTACACTGCGTACAAGCACCTCCAAGTTTGATCAGAACCCCGGCTCCATGCACTGCACACACCCCTCAATCTGACACCCGATCTTACCTCTGCGCAGTGCTTCCTATGCATCTATACACCTGCCTTGAGGTGGTATAGTATGAGGGCTTTGTGTGGCTATTTCCCTGCTGCGAGGTTGCGTGGACAGATCTCTAAATACGTATTGTACCGCGCAATAGTGGCCGTGCAATGGACAGCTGTTTTCCCTGCCAAAAAGTGCATGGAAAGGCATATATCTTTTTATCACCAGTACACTGAGGGGCAAACCTTGGACGCAGGTAGGCAATTCAATGATCACACATGCACACGCAGTTAGAAGAAAAGTTAGCTCTTACACGGCTATTTATTCATATTTAAACACACATAAAGGAGTAAACTGTAACTGAAATAAATCACAAAAAATACTTTCATCTAAAGAGAATACATCAATGTGGGTTCAACTTCATTCCTCGTCTTGCCAGAAGCAGCTGGAACGCCCCGGAACACAGCCAGGCACAGTGCACAGCAACCAACAGGTTCAGAGTGAAGCATCCCCCCTCTGACTGAGGCCTTTGCTTTCTGCCTGACCTTTCCAGAGCACTGCATTATAAGCCCTCCACAAAGAAGCAGTGGCATTTTCTCAAACCTTCAGGCATGAGCGTCTGCACATTGGCGGTTAACCACTAGTCAGTCCCTGGTCAGAGTGACCTACGGTAACCGCAAGGAGCAGAGCTCTTCCCTTTCTCAAAACAGCAATGAAAACAACCATGTAACTCATCCTCAACTTTGACAGTGCGGATAGCAACCTTGTCAAGGACCAGCCTGCACCTGCGGATCCCAGTTTTTGCAAGCACTGTGTCCTTGGATGAACAATGAAGACCAACAGAAGCAACAAATAACGTTGAAAACATGTTTTTCCAGTAAAATACTGCTAACGATGCTGAAAATCTGTGTACAAGTGCACCTTTCAGCTTGGCATGGAGCAAATATCCATTATGGCTCAGAGTGCCCCCAGAATTTCTGCACACCAATGCCATATTTTAGCTCAATCATTCCAACTGCCTGCGGGCCTTCAATCGTAACGCCCACTTTTTTCGTGTTCTTTCCCATTTTCGGTGTTCTGTCCCCTTCGCACACTCTCCGCAAACCACGGCCAAGGCACTCGGCCGCCCGCAGCAGCATGCCGGGCCGCCGCGAAATCCATGCAAGTCCAATGGAAATCCTGCGCATTCGATTCCATGGATCCACGAACGGGATTACGCACACAGTTTGGAGCTCTAGTTCCCTATTTTCCGTGCAAATAATTCCATGAATCGGTCCCATAGATAAGAGATAGAGATGTGGTCAAACTAAAACGAGAAAATGGAAACAATTAGTTCATGGACAATTTAAATACTGCAGGATGGTCTTGAAGAGCTTGACTTAAACCATACCTTATTTAAGAAAAGGAGATTATTAAAAACAATGAATATACAATGGAAATACATGTTCATTCCTGCTTGCCTTAGAAACAGCGTGAACCATAGATGTTTTACCTTTGCCATGGCCGAGCAAAGTGTCACGTACTGAAATGGGCTGTTTTACTAATGAGACCACTGAAGACGAGCAATGTATCGCTACAATACGAATTTTTACCACCTAGTGTACTTTTTGCAATTGGCCCCCACTGTGGCTAATATATCAGCTACGTGTCCACTTTTTACATACCTGTATTAGCGTCTGCGGCTCATAAGAGCCCCTTATCTGTATATTATCAAAGCAAGCAGAAATAAGCATGCAAGATTTTACATTAGTTTTGTAGTAATTGGTAAAACAAATCGTACAATATAGGTGTTATATTTCAGACGTTTCACATGCAAGCTTTTTTGATTTTCCAACAAGTGCTAGTTTTAGGGTAAAGGCAGGTGAAAAGCTTAAGATAATGTGGTATTTGGTTTCCAGATATTTCGGGCCTTGCTCACAGAAAGTTTTCAAATGGGGTATAATGTAGTAGTGTGCACAGTAGAAAGGTTAACAACATTAAATCATTTGAGACCATTATTTTGCAGGATTCCATCAGTTTGAGGGCTCTGCAACATCAATAAGCCATCATTACAATTCATTTCTTCTCTACGTACACATATGAACACAAGCAATTCCATTAAAACATGTGCCATGCAATGAGGTTAAGGTCAGAGAGGAAACCGCCTCTTGCTATCTTCCTTCACAGATATGTGGGAATGGTTGAGGGGCATATCGCACCCTCCCCTGTTCCTCTAATCTATGTGCCTCCATCTTTGGGAAGAGGGATTAGAGAACATACCTGCAGGCATATTCATAAATAAACTACACATCCGGGTAGATATTAAGTAAACATTCTGCTAAATATTGCCCCTGGGGACTGTGCTCTAGTAACCTGTAGACTTCTAATTTGGTTGCACATGGCATGTGGCTGCAGCCTCTGGGGCCTTCAACACATTCATTTTCAAATGCTTTTTCGGTAACAAATGAGACAGGACCGGCAATCTGCCGAGTCTTGATTTAGTTTCTTCCTGACGTACATTTTCTTATTACATAAATGCTGAATACTTAATGCAGTGCCAATGGAATGCTGTGAATCATGAAGACATTGGTGAGAACAGCGCCAACATGGCCCGGTTCAGGCTAAATAAAATGATACAAGTAAAATAATAAGAATGCACTAAGAATTGGCGCTTGTGGCTGGCTGGCACACCCCGGAGAAGACGTGGAGGGGAGGTGAGAGCATACTGGGACCTTCTGTGCACTGTCCCCGCCAGCACCTCACCCTGGTGTGTGCATTGCATTGCGGTGTAATTAACTTGGAAACAGTGCACCCTAGGGCCTTAAAACATGGTTTTCAAGGACCGAAAAGGAACTTTGAGTTTTGCTCATCGCGTCAAGATGCTTAAAAAGAGCTTTGTCCACTCCTTCCATGACCACATTAATGTTTCGCCAATTTCAGACAGCTGTCTCAGGTGTGAAGAGGCTTACATCCAGGTAAAGGGGTGGGATGTCCAAATGTCATGTAGCCAGTAATGTTCGGAGCGTCCTAACAGGTAAATATGCACATTTTGATGCAGATTGGTGGAACGTGAAGAATTGTGTAATGAACAAACTAACAGATTTTCTGTTTATTTATATTTATAGGGCCCAATTCATGGAAAAGTGCGCAGAAAGCCTGCGTGCAGATATTTTTTTGCCTGCTCCACGAATTCATGGAATTTTTGTGCAAAGTAACCCTATACGCAAGTAGCAGTCAGAATGCCCTGACACACCACCACGCAAATCAAAAACATCCAGAAACAGCAACTTTGCGTGCTCCCCAGGCATGAATCTATGCACCCTCAGAACAGTGTATTGGGTCCCCCGCAAGCAGGCCTGCATCTCGGGGACCCTGAGCGGGGTCCACATAACTGTTACTGGCACCGCGACAACATGTGTACAATTTATCATAACTCGGGTAAAACAAAGAAAATCTACATGCAAACCCCATAAACCGTTCCTGCGCCCCGCTACACTGCGTAGGAGCACCTGTAAGTTAGATCAGAACCCCGGCTGCATGCACACACCCCTCAATGTGACACCCGATCTTACCTCTGCGCAGTGCTTCCTATGCATCTATATGCCTGTGTTTAGGTGGCGTATAGTATGATGGCTTTGTGTGGCCATTTCCCTGCTGCGAGTTTTTGCGCGGACAGATCCCTGAATACGTATTGTACTACGCAATAGTATGCGTGTGATGGACTGCTGTTTTGTCTGCCAAAAAGTGCATGGACAGACATATATCTTTTTATCACCAGTACACTGAGAGGAGAACCTTGGACGCAGGTAGGCAATTCAATGATGTACACATACACATGCAGTTAGAAGATTAGTGAGCTCTTAGAGGGCTATTTATTCAGATTTTAACATACGTAAAGGAGTAAACTGTAACAGAAATAAATCACAGAAAAGACTGTAATCTGAAGAGAATACATCAATGTGGGTTCAACTTCATTCCTCATCTTGCCAGAAGCAGCTGGAAAGCCCCGGAACATAGCCAGGCACAGGGCACAGCAACCCACAGGTTCGGAAGCAAGCATCCCCCCTCTGACTGAGGCATTTGCTTTCTGCCTGACCTTTCCAGAGCACCGCATTATAAGCCTTCCACAAAGGCGGAGTGGCAATTTCTCGAACATTCTGGCATATGCATCTGCACATTGACTGCTAACCACTAGTCCTCGGCCAGAGTGACCTACGGTAACCTCAAGGAGCATGTGAAAAGAGAAACAAAATATCGATGCTGAGTACCCCAAAAGAAAATACACCAAACATAGATTTCAAAGGAACATACAAAGTACTTTTATTCTCTATCGAATACAATTACAAAACAGTGCAGAGTCAAATAGCTATCGGCCCTCAGTACAACACAACGAACTCCAGCGTGGTTCAGTGTGTTCAGTGAGAGACTGTACATTAGAATGCATTTGCTTTTTATACATTTTGTGAGTGCTATGGCCAACCCATCTTCGGGTTAATATTCTACTTTATACATCACCAATTCCAGGGTTCGTTGCTGAGTCTCAAATAACCGCATCTAACTGGTTTGTTCTTTATTACATGTAACAATAAGCGTATGCATTGCATGTGTATTCTAAGTTTCGTATTGCAGGTCTTCTTAATCATTAATACAATATAGTAAAACAGATGTTCTTTGCCTAATGTATAAATACATTATCATAATATATACTTGTGGATTGGTTTCATTGCGCAAGTAATCCTTTTACACATAGGTCAATGTAGGACAAAGTCTTAGTTCATGACCTCAACAAGTAGCCTGCAGGCAGATTACACATTAGCGATGTACAGAGGTCAAGACGGCCATGTTGTATTTTGCAATGACATCGTCCACCATTTTAGCTCACAGGGTGACTTTTCCACATAAATCCTAAAATGGCGGTTTGACCTAAAATGGCGGGCTACATGGATTAAAGGTCAGGACCTTGCAACACAGATCTTGCAAGTGACTTTCGAGCAGCTTGGCGTAGGCCAATATTGATATATTTATTACAATAGGAGGCACAATATACTTTTTATTCCGACAAACCCTCCTTTTGGCCTATGCCAAGTGCTAAAGAACTATTTTGGGTCTCCTTACGAATAACTCCATGCATCAGTATCCATGTACCCTAAATCACTATCTGAAATATCTATTGCTATTAGGTCTTTTGCTAATATATCTTTTAACACATATTCTTTGGAAGTTTTATCCGAGGCATACACCTCATGTCCTATCGGATTTATCGCTTGCGAACAACATCCCTCTAGCATTGAACACATACCAGGCAGACACTGAATACAGCAACAAAGGAACAACAGAACTCCTAAAATAGTTAATAAAACCGAAAGTACCTTCCAACCCCAAGATCGCAAGAAGTCCCAGAACCAAGAGCTTAGATCTCAGTTTCCCTCGAGAACATGCACTTCAGAACCAAGGACGTGCAGATTTTGTATTGCCTTAAAGATAGTTGGGGAGGAATCTGGTTGGAAAACACAGCAAGCGGACCCCACTAATTTGCATACTCCACCATGCTCAGCTAGAATGACATCTTTTGCAATTCGATTTTGGAGTGCTACTAATCTTATTGCTTTCTGCTCTAATGTCATATTATAGAGTATCTGTGGTCCGGTTGATGGTTCTCTCCAGTACTCTCGCTAGTCTCCTGATATCTTCTGAAACGGCACAACTGATTTTGCTATGTCTCCTAATACTTGTGCCCGGGTATCACCATTCTCATCCCGCCGTGGACGAGCCTTCGAAACTTCTTTAGTGCTCGCTATGAACACCCCAGGTAACAGGATTCCTAAATAACAGGTTCCCTGCCAATCCCTGGGCAACCATGGAAACACTATATTACCGTAAACAAAATAGATAGGTTCGCCTTCATACAAAGGTCTGTCTTCCCCAGTCAAATTTGCAATGTTGGCACAACCGTTAAAATTTTCCATTGACCGCGTGCCATTCCTCTGTATGCAGAAAGAAACTGAATCAGGACTATGGTTAACAGTGTAAGAAGGAGGCATGGCATCCTTATTGCCTATCGAAGCCATTTCAAAGGAAATTAAAGATTGAAAAGGACGAGACAGTCTGTCAGAAGGCCTAATATAAGCAACATTTGGTCTACTATTTGCAAAAAGAGAGCATCCCAGGGAGTCAAAACACATTTCTCAAAACTATTCAAATTGGTGCCATCAAAGTTCTCTGAGACGCTATCATTCCATCGGCCAAAGAACAGTGCTCTAAGAGAAGCATAGCAAGCAGTTGTTAATGGTAAAGGATGAATATACCAACCTAGCCCCTCATCCCTGTGTTGCGGTAAATGTGAACAGACCCAACAATTGGATCTATTAAAAATGGCATGCGTAGCATTCATTATAAGTAACAGAGTATTATTATGATACTTTTGTCTGTGCTGGGAATCTCTAGGAGACAAAGAATGCGAATGCACAAAAGGTGTATGAACAGTGGGTACATTTACAGTCGGTAGCGAAAACTCTAAAGGATAAGCTTCTTTTAAATACCAAAGGCCTACAACAGTGCCTATTATAAAACCAAATATTATTACAAAAATACAGCAGTACGTTTTCGGGGCCAAGGCATTTTGTCCATTGTCCCGGTTGGTCAACCCCTTATTTACAAGTCCAATATGAGCGGCGGCGGTAGCAGGCATTGCAGTCTTCAAAACGGAAACCCCAATGTTCGTTGCTGGCGACCCCCCGGTCGTGCGATTTCTGTGTCCTTCCAATACCCTAGCCAACAGAATCCCCTTTCTCAAATTTGGGCAAAAGTAAGCCCTCAATGATTCTTTTCCTTCCTTGAATGCACAGTCGAACCGTGCCGTATGTCTATTTTCTCGGACGCAAGTGATATCTGGTTTTTCCTGGTACTGATTGATCCGGGAGCAATGTGTCGTCACTTCTCATTGGAAGCAACGTATCCGGGACAAACGAAGGGGCTGCGTTTGAAACAGCCGTTCCCGGGTGCAAAATCGGTGGAGAGTGTGGAAACAAAATGGCAGCTTCCCCAAGCCTCTCGGGCTTAGAGATATTCTCCAACACACTCTCGGTGCTGCTTACTACTCTAGGATCGTTGGTTGCAGTATCAGCAAGGGGTTCTGCTTCTTCTGTAACGTGTGGCACAGGGTGAGGAAGTTTCTTGATGTGTGACGCGTGGATCCAATTCTTTCGGCCAGCTGCCCGGACCGCTGTTTGGGTGACCAACAAGACCTGAAACGGCCCACGCCAGCGAGGCGCGAGGCAGGAAGTGTGCTCAAATGACTTAGTGAGCACCCAGCTTCCAGGTCGTATGCCGTGGCCCGGGCCTTCGTACCGCACAGGTAAGGCCTCTCGTACCTGCTGGTAAATCAAATACAGGTTTTTAGTCAATTGCCTACAATAATCTGAAAGTAATACATTTTCAATATCTCTTAACTTTCGACATTTTGGCAAATTCCAGATATTGGCAGGTCTCCTCATTACCACCTCAAATGGAGAGAGCCCAGTCTTAGTTTGAGGGGTTGTACGCATGGCAAGTAACAAGATCGGTAAGGCGTCTGGCCATTTTAGTTTGGTGCCGGCACACGTCTTAGCGAGTTTGTTCTTGATGATACCGTTGTGTCTTTCTACTAGTCCGGCGCTCTGAGGATGGCTGGCCGAATGGAACTGTTTGTCAATTTGTAACATTGTACATATCTGTCGGATTACAGCGGCGACAAAATGTGGACCATTGTCAGACCAGGAAACTCTCGGCAAACCAAACCGGGAAAATACTCCTTTAACATAGTTTTCACAGTGGTCATAGCTGTGGCATCTTTAAGAGGGAAAGCCTCAACCCACTTACTAAAGGCACAAAAGACTACCAATACATATTTTAAATTATTGCATCGCTCCATTTCAATGAAATCAAAGTGAATTACTTCAAATGGGACAGAGGGTGGCCCAAAACTTCCCCTCGGGGTTGCTGTCCCCTTTCCCACATTATGTTGTAGGCAAATCATACAATTCTGGACATAGTGCTGAGCAATTTTTGAAATTTTGTCGTTTACCCACACTCTTTCTAACATTTTCGTCATCTGTTGAGCACACACATGCGTAGAACCGTGTGCCATTACAACCATCATAAGCACGTACGCATCGGGGAGTAACCATTTCCCATCCACCATGTCCACCCAAACCCATCGTCATCACGTTTTCCCAAGCCCTCTGCCCACCTCTTGGTTTCTTCTACTGTGGCATCGGCTTGGATATCCCGTACAGACCCCACATCCTCATCCATCACATTAGCATTTTCAGTCTCCCTAGAAACATATATCTCCGTAAAGAGATCAGTGGCAGTTTGTCTAGCTATTTGATCAGCGAAGCATTCCCTTTTCCAAAGCTATCTACAATCTTGCGATGTGCTGCACATTTTACAACTGCTAACTGAGTAGGGAGCGCAAGTGCTGAGAGAAGTTGCACTATTAGGGTGCCATGTTGGATCTTGGTGCCATGCAAGGTTAGGAATCCTCTTTCCGACCAAAGTCTCCCAAAGTTGTGAACCACCCCAAAGGCATACTGACTATCAGTATATATATTCACTGCAAGCCCTTCGGAAAGTTCACAAGCTCAGGTTAAGGCTATAATCTCTGCGGCCTGTGCAGAATTATGCGTAATTCTCTTAGTTTCCACAACCGTGCTCAAGGTAGTGATTGCATAAGCGGCTGTGGATGTACCATCCGGAAGTTTAAAACAGGAACCGTCACAAAACAACTCTCCTTGCAGATTATCCAAAGGGGTATCTTTCAAATCAATCCTGCCCTTTGTTTCTTGCTCGGTCATATACAAACAATCATGTGAGTCTTCATCGCTGCAAGTAATATCTTGCGGGAAAGGTAGGAGTTCAGCCGGATTGAGAACACAACACCTCTTAATTTGAATGTGAGGGGCAAACAAGATCAATTCGTATCTCGTCAACCATGCGGAAGTGAGGTGTTGCGTTTGAGTTCGGTTCAATAGAACATCTACAGAGTGAGGCACCATCAGGGTCAAATCATGGCCTAGGACCATTCCCACACTCTGCTTTACAGACGCAGCAGCAGCAGCGATAGCACCAAACATCTTGACAAAGCGCATGCTACAGGGTCAAGGGCGGAGGAATAGTAACCGCATGGCCTATTCTTCCCTCCATGCTCCTGCGTTAATACAGCCAAAGCACATCCATCACATTCATGCACAAACAATACTAAGGCCTTTTCATAGTTTGGTGTGCCCAAAACTGGGGCAGAGTATAGTGCAGTCTTAAGCAAGTCAAACGATTGCTGGTGTTCCGAAGTCCATGGCAACGGCGAAGAAATGCCCTTCTTCGTCAAGGCTGTGTGTCACATAAGGGGGTAGCCACCTAACTAAATTACACCATACTCTAACTTATGTATGTGGTGGGTATTGTAAAATAAGTGGTCTATGCAGAAGTAAACCTATGATTCATCCTAGTGATGTAATCTGACATCCCCTGGGGGTTGAAAACAAGACAATGGGGGTCATTACGACCCAGGCGCTAATTGCGCCAACTTTACCACCATGGTGTAAACTACTTTTACACCATGGTGGATGGCGGATTTACCGCCCCATTCCAAGGTGAGTGGGGCGGTAAATCCCCATTTCCCATTTTCCCTTCCCCATTCCCATTTTTGCCCATAGGGCATAATGGGAGTGGGGAAGGCGCTAATTACGCCACCGTAAATTACGGTGGCGTAATTAGCATCATGGCAGGTTAGCGCCATGGATTTTAACGGCTGCTAAAAGCAGCCGTTAAAATCAGAATCAGGCGTTAAGGGTTAACGACGGCGTTAACCCTTAACGCCTGGGTCGTAATGAGGCCCAATGTACTTTGTATTGTCTAGGCAAATTCTATTACAAACAACCAGTTATATACGGTGCAGTTTATTTTTGATGGACTCAGTATTCTTTAACAAAACAACAGAAACGGAAATGCAGTGTTCTGATATAAAAGCAAAAGAATTTTTCAGGGTAATAGTAGAGCATCAGTCTCAAACCAAAAAGAAAAATTACTTATAGCATCATCATTTGCATGGTAAGGTTCTTTTACCAGCAGCAACAGGGTAACACTTGTTTTAGTTACAAATACGGTTTGACAGATTATTTAACAAATTGTTTTCCCAATTGGGGAGCTCTGTAGCACCAAATTAAGCAGGACAGAGTGGTGAGTGTTAGTAAGGTTGTGTACATTTACATATAGAGGGGCAACAGTTTGCCTCACAGTATTAATGGTGAAACCTCTGTAGTTGTACACTATTATGCAGATCTATAAATGACCAATCCTCGGTCGGTCAAGGCCAACATCGGTTTTATCACTAGTGAAAAATTTGGGATCCACAACCTACAGTAAGAAGCCATACCTATCAAGGCACTAACTTCCTTCTGCGTATTTGGGACAGACATGCCAGAAATGTGTTTTATTCTTTCAGGTGTCGATCTTCTTCCCTCCTTTGACAGGAGATAGCCTAAATAGGCGACCTCCTGGCAACAATATTGAAATGTCTTAAGCGAAGCTTTGTGACCATGCTTAGCTAGATGAATAAGTAATAACACGGTGCCCTCCTTACAGGCACTCTCAGGGTCTGCAGCCAGAAGCAAATCGTCAACGTACTGATGCAAAGTACAGGTAGAGGGCAATTCAAGGGTATCAAGTTGCTCTTTCAAAGCCCTACTATAAATACTAGGACTCTCTGTGTACCCTTGAGGTGCACGAGTAAATGTAAACGAGCGTCCCCCTAAGGTGAACGCAAACAAATATCTCCTATCCTTGTGTATAGGAATACTAAAGAACGCATTCTTTAGGTCCACAACACTAAAGTAAGTAGCTGTAGCTGGAATCATGGTTAGGATCATCGTCACATCAGGCACAATTGGAAACTGCAGTGCCACAACTTTATTAATGACACATAAATCAATTATAAAACAAAATGGAATTACATTATTGCCTTTCTTGTACACTGGTAAAATCAGACTATTACACAAACTTCCTGAGATTTCTTCAATCACACCACGGTGCACAAAATCGGAAACAATACATTTCAAAGCTTGCTCGCCCTCAACCGAAATCTTATACTGAGGAATGCGTGGCAGCTCAACTCCATGTTTCAAAACTATCTTAACAGGCTCAATCTGCAAATCACCGACATCATTGTCGTCAACAGCCCCTAAACTCTCTGGTACCTCAATGAATTCTGGAGGCAAAGGTCTAGTCAGAAATTGCGAGGCGGAAGATTGCTGCGGTGAAATTGTCAAGCGTACTCCATCAGAAGGACAATAAATCACTGCATTTAATTCTTTTAACAAGTTCAATCCCAGCAAGTTTTTCCCGCAATCCGAGGTCAATAGAAAAGGACACTGGTCCATAAAAGGACCCAAAGAAATAGGTACTGGTACAGAGACCGGACAAATAACTGGAGTACCGGAAAACCCTATAGAAACATTGGTTTGCCCTGACAGTGGAACGTTTGGAACCCCTGAACGATCAATGGAACACTTCTGCGCTCCAGGGTCTATCAAAAACTGATGTTTCCTATTTCCCACTATCATTTCAACGTAAGGACCTTTCTGATTGACGGGAATAGGTGTAGGTTCCAAACCCTGCTTCGGGCAATCCTAACGAAACAGAATATTGTCAAAAGAAAGCTCTTCAGATAAATATGCAGTGGAAGGATGATCGAATATGTTCCTAGTATCCACACTCGGAGTCTGATTGTCCTGTGAAAAAGGCTGTTGAGGGTCCTGTGTAAACTGACCTCTACCAGGGCCCCCTATGCCCGGGCGACCTCTAGATCGCCTACCCATATTATTATTCGACCTCTGTTGAAGGGTGGGGCATTGTGCTCGCCAATGACCCTCTCGTCGACAATAAGCACATTGATTAATATTGACAGGACCCAAGGGCACATTCCACTGTGGGACATACTGACCTCTAACCTGAGAGTTACCCCCTCTGGGGCCTCTAACAATTTGCTGCATTAGCAACTTTGTTTTTAAATCACCTTTCCGTTTTTCAATCCTATCTTCTTCATTGTTGACACGATTCTTATAATACTGAGCCATGTGCAGTACTTCTGATTGCGATTTCGCCTGCGAAGCGCTCTCAGAGGACATAATCTGTGACTGGATGTCAGGCAGCAATCCACGTACAAATTTGTCCACAAATAACCTTTTCCCAGACTCTGTGCCTAAGTCTTGTCCACTGAAATCTGAAAATACCTGTTTAAACTGATTAAAGAACTCGGTAGCACCCTCAGACTTTCCTTGGACACAGGCCGTAAGCTTGTCCCATATAATTCTTTTTTCGGGAATTATGGTTTTTAATTTAGCAATGGTTCTATGAATCTAGTTAATTTCGCCCATGTATCTCCAAACCCGGGTACATCGTCAATAGTTCTAACTTGTTTCCACAAATTTACGGGCAGGAGTACTGGAAACAACAAATCAATGTCACCCAAGGTGAACACTGAGGATTGCAAAACGGATTCCATCTCTTTATAGAACCCTGTCGGATTTTTCCTAATATCAATAATGGACTGTCTAATGGTGTTCACTTCCTATTGTGAAAACGGGACATGAACAAACTGTGATACATAATGTGCGGGAATGTCCACAGCGGCTTTACCTCGTGCAGCATCGGCCGCAACCTCAACCTTCGGGACAAATGTCAGAGGAACCTCTCTAATAGGCATCTGAGATGTAGGCTACTCCGAACGCTTACTAAGCAACAGAGCCAAATCGAGCGCTAAAGCAGTCGAAGAAGTGTCAAACGAAAAGGCTCTCTTATAAATATTCAATAACTCTGTGGGACAACTAATCTTCCTCTTTACACATTCATCTTGCAGGTACTCTACCATTACCTGTATCACTTTTCTCTGCATTTCCAACGTATATTGACTATATGTGTCATATACCTCAACTGGAGTAATCGATATGTCTGAAATCCATCTAATCGCATCTTTCTTACAAATTCGCATTTCCTCCGACAACTGTTTAAAACACGGAAGGTACCGTTTCAGTACATACATACTTTCCTCTTCATCATCCTCATTCTGTATCCTTTCTAACTCCTTTCTATATTCAAATAACCTTTCGACATGCTCATTTACCTTCTCCACAGTATCTCTGGAAAGTGCTAAAGTATTTAGATCCCTTAACTCTTGCGGAACATCCGCATTTTTTAATCTTCCCCACATTATACATAACTGAATCCCCATACCTTCAATAAAAACGTTTTTCTCAGGAAAATTATCCGTATTAGAAAGTGTGGAAAAAACACTAGCCTGATCATCCTTCTCCATACAATGTTTAGCCCATGCATTTAACTCACATTTCTTCTCTGGTGGAACAGCACGGCGAGTGACAATCTTCGAGCCTGCACCATGATCGATTACAAGCGGCCCAAGACCACTTGGAAGAGAGGGGATAGGCAAATTCGACGGAGGAGCTATAACTGGTGCGACAGGAAGAGGCGGAGGAGCAGGTGGAAGGACAACAGTCAAAGGAATAGGAACAAGAGGTTGAGCAGAAAGAGTAGGAAAACAGCAGGAAAAGGTACAGCAGCAGGAAGAGGGACATACAGAGGTGGCGCAGAGGCACCAGGTTCGTTTAATATTTTCTCAAGAAACTCATCAGAATCATGAAGATCTTTGGAAGGATAGATTTTCTGGATACCAAGTGAGAAAGTCCTTTCCATATTTTTAGCCGACTCAGACTGTTTATCCTGATCATATAATGATGCTTTTTCGGCAACCGTCTTATGACAGCATGCATGTTTTTCTCTAATCTTAAGCTGTTGTAACACTTCTTTTTTCCAATTCTGTAAAACATCAAATGCTGCAGGTCTAGCCTTTTTCTTTAACAATACTGACTCCAAACATTAAATGCGAGGGATCTCGAAACTACCATTGATTGCCACTGAAGTTCGGAGGCATGCCTGGTTTGTCTGTGCCAAATATCATTAAATACTATACTTCCAATGACATGCTTACAGTACATAGTACATGCCGGCAACCCCTCCTGTGGTGCCGGACGGCTAAATTCTCCTTGAAGCGATCGATGATGCTAGGATCTCTTGTCCAAACTTGGAGGTCCTCCTCTGTGGCGACTTCAATATGGAATGCTTCGATAAAAAGGGGAGCAAAATCGAGTTTCTGCCTCTGAACACTACGAAAAATACATCAAGAGGAGTCGATTTTGAAAAAGAACTTGCCAGTACAAAAATTCTAATGGTAAATGGTAGCCTGTCGGGCGATCAACGAGCTGCCTCGACTTGGAAACGGGCAAATCAAGTTAGTACCCTTGAATATATGTTTGTAACAGAGTCACTGATGGGGAAACTAACATCGCTGACTGTGGTTCAAACGGCCGTGAGTGACCACAACATTCTGGAACTCGTAACTGAGAACTGGGATATAGATCACACTTCACCGGCCCAATATCTACCGGATTACCATCTCGACTTGACTCGGGGTGGAAACAGAATTCAAATCCAGAAAAAAGACATGGGTACAGTACTGGACACCCTACTGAGGTTAAAACCAGATGAGTACGATCAAGGTGCTAACCTCATTGAATACACTGAGGTATTGAAGGTCTTCCGTACAAAGGAGGTGGAGAGGAGTGGCCCCTCGACCTACAGGCATGCTTATGACCAACAAATAGTAGCCAAAAAAAAGGTTGTCCGGAGGGCCAGGAGGAAATTCAAAAAATCTAACATGCCAGGTGACCTAGTCCTGGACAAAGAAACCAGGAACAGCTACAGGAACTAGCTCACTCAACATAAACACCTCACACTGTAAAAAGACAGTGAGAAGATGCTAAAACTAGTAACTGGCAAAAACATCACTGGCATCTGGAAACTAATAAATTACATATGTACTCCTGTCGACTCAAAAACTGTAAATCCGATCCCATCAACAGTCTGGGAGGAGCACTACCAGAAACTTTATTCAGCGGGGAAAGTTGGCGGACCCCAAAAATATCTACCACCGGACGAACCATGGGATCTCTATTTTGAGAATCAGGATATCGTGGATCTTATTAAAAAGTCAAATTCATCTCGAGCCGCTGGGCCGGACGGCCTCACAAACGACATCCTCAAGAGAGATCTGGAGAAATGGGCTGAATTTATGACAACCCTGTTTAACAACATAATGAGACTCAAAAGGATCCCTGATTCCTGGACCAGATCGATAATCGTACCGATCTTCAAGAAGGGTGATAGGTCTGTCCCTGGGAACTACAGACCGATCGCCCTCTTGGATGTCGTGGGGAAAATATTCACTGCAGTGGTCCTGAAACATCTGAACGCTTGGAGTTGGTGGTCACACCATCAGTATCCCTGGCAGTCGGGGTTCCGCAAGGGTATCGGTCATCCTTGAACATACCAATCATTAACATACTAAAATGTATGGTCAAGGGTAAAAAGTACAAAACCATCTACATCGCGTCCATAGACTTTGAACAGGCGTTCGACTCTGTCGATCGTGGGGTCCTGTGGAACAAACTAAGGAAATGGGGATGCCCAAACAATCTGAGGGAACCCTTGGAGGCACTACACAGTGGAACAACCCTACAAATTAGACTGGAAAGAAAAGGAACTCTATCTAACAATGTCACCTCTGAAAATGGGCTGAAACAGGGGCGTCGTTTGGCACCAGCGGTATTTTGCCTATTTATATCAGACATGTATGAAGCCTTTGGAACAGTAAGAAGCTTCCCACCAAAGATTGGTGGGTTCCCTGTGGGTAGGTTGTTGTTCGCTGACGACCTTCTCTTATTAGATCAGACCGTGATAGGGCTACAGCGACAGTTAAAAGCATTGGAATCATATTTCCAGGAAAATGGCTTGAGAATTAACCCCGAAAATCATGGGGTTAGAAACACAAAACAATACTAAGACGTTCAGGTGGTACCTAACGGGGGAAGTCATTCCAGTGGTTTCATCAATGGTCTACCTTGGCATTACTTTAAACGATAGTATCCAAGATGGCCCGGGTGTCCTAAGGTTAAGAAGTAAAGTTAAAAACCTGGCATCTCAAGCACTTCTAATCAACTCACGTTACTGTTCCTTCTCACTTCGACCCCTTATTGACTTCTATAAACTCAAGGTTTCTCCTGTCCTGACCTACGCGGCTGAGGCCAATTTTTTTATTGTACCGGAGGTCTGGCGCCTGCTTGAAAGCCAATTCTGGAAAAGGGTCTTGAGATTACCATCATCTCTTCCAATTGAATGTTTGAGGAAAGAACTGGGGCTCACATCATTGTACATCGCTATGGTTTGGAAATCTTTAACCCTTTACAGCAAATGCTTGGACCCTCCTGAAAGAAGTGGTTTTCGGGCTATAAAAGAAGCACTGTCAGGTAGGCAGATTCTAGCCCTCATCACATGGCAGAACACTTGTACAGGCATTATTGATGTCATTGCCCAAAACAAAGACAATTTAGTGGAAAATCAGTCCAGGGTAAAGAATAAACTCTTGGACTGGGACTGGATCGTCACCCACGACAGGCTCAGCTTATTTCCATCCATATCTTCGGGCCAAGATGAATACTTCAGCAGAGGCACAGTCCTTCCCTATCTTGACAAATTCCCGTCATACTCAGCAAGGGAACTTTTTTTGAGATTTCGTTTGAACCTACTGCCCACAAGGGAGGTGTTGGGAAGAAGGTAACAAAAAAAAGGGAAGACAGGATCACGACGTGTCGTTGTTGTGGTCTGGAGGTAGAAACGCTACAGCACTTGGTAATGAGTTGTGTTCCACTATCGGACTTCAGAGAAAAATGGCTGGGAAAGCACTTCGAGAATTCTGAGTTCAAACCTCCACATGAGAGGTGGTCTATTTTAAGATGGGGAGGAAAAGTATCTTTGACCTTGGCATTGCTGAATTTCGTGAGAGACATTTTCCTGAAATTAATCATATAGTTCATTTGTTTTTTTATCTTTCTCCCTATATAGTTGCTGAAATTCTTTTTTTATATACTCAAGTAAATGTTCGGCATTTAAAGTTTTCTTGAAAACTAATTGATGCAATAAAACAAAAAATAAAAAAAAAACACTATACTTCCAATGCCATGCTTACAGTACATAATACATGCCGGCGACCCCTCCTGTGGTGCCGGACGGCTAAATTCCAAAGATTGTCTATCACTGTGGAATAATGCACTAAAGCAGGTAGACAATTTCCCAGGCATATCTCAAATTCTTGGTGTTACCTGGTCAATAATTGTGTCTGCAGATACACTGCGCCAAAATTCAAATTTCCAGGGTTAAATTAAGAATCGGGCACGACTCACCTGGCCAAACCTAAGGAGGACCGATCAGTACTTCTAAGAATCTTACCTAACTAATCTTACCTCGTGTATGGTGATTTCAGCAAATCTGCCCGCCTCAATAAGTGGACCCTCGTCAAGATGCCGTCTCAGACCACAGGCTAGTCGTCCAGGGATTGGATCGTGCAGCGCTGCTGAAGTGTCGCGTCTCATCCAGGGGCCCCTTACTTTTGTACACCGTCCGATCCCTGTCCGATAGCAAGTGTCAACCTTCAACAATCCGGCATCAATCTTGACGGTCCCTATTCAGGCACCAACTGTGAAAAGAGAAACAAAATATCAAGGCTGAGTACCCCAAAAGGAAATACACCAAACACAGGTTTCAAAGGAACATACAAAGTACTTTTATTCTATATTGAATACAATTACAAAACAGTGCAAAGTCAAATAGCTATCAGCCCTCAGTACAACACAACGAACTCCAGCGTGGTTCAGTGTGTTCAGTGAGAGATTGTACATTAGAATGCATTCACTTTTTATACATTTTGTGAGTGCTATGGCCAACCCCTCTTCGGGTTAATATTCTACTTTATACATCACCAATTCTAGGGTTTGTTGCCGAGTCTCAAATAACCGCATCTAACTGGTTTGTTCTTTATTACATGTAACAATAAGCATATGCATTAACTGTGTATTCTAAGTTTCGTATTGCAGGTCTTCTTAAACATTAATACAATATAGTAAAACAGATGTTCTTTGTCTAATGTATAAATACATTATCATAATATATACTCGTGGAATGGTTTCATTGCGCGAGTAATCCTTTTACACATAGGTCAATGTAGGACGAGGTCTTAGTTCATGACCTCAACAAGAAGCCTGCAGGCAGATTACACATTAGCGATGTGCAGAGGTCAAGACGGCCATGTTGTATTTTGCAATGACATCGTCCACCATTTTAGCTCACAAGGTGACTTTTCCACATAAATCCTAAAATGGCGGTTTGACCTAAAATGGCGGGGTACATGGATTAAAGGTCAGGACCTTGCAACACAGATCTCGCAAGTGACTTTCGAGCAGCTTGGCGTAGGTCAATATTAATATATTTATTACAATAGGAGGCACGATATACTTTTTATTCCGACAAGCAGAGCTCTTCCCTTTCTCAAAACAGCAAAGAAAACAACTATGTAACTCATCCTCAACTTTGACAGTACCCATAGCAACCTTATCAGGTACCAGCCTGCACCTGTGGATCCCAGTTTTTGCAAGCACTGTGTCCTTGGATGAGCCATGCAGACCAACATAAGCAACGAATAATGTTGAAATATGTTTTTCCAGTAAAATACATCAATCAATGCTGACAATCTGTGTACAAGTGTCATGGATCAAATATCCATTATGGCTCAGAGTGCCCCCAGAATGCACTGCATACCAGTGCCATATTTTAGCTCCAACATTAAAACTGCCTGCGGGCCATACCTCGTAATGCCCTTGTTTTTTCATGTTCTTTCCCATTTTCGGTGTTCTGCTCCCTTCCAACGCTCTGCGCAAGTCACGGCCAAGGCACTCGGCCTGCCCGCAGGAGCATGCTGGACCGTCGCGAAATCCATGCAAGTCCAAGGGAAATCCTGCGCATTCGATTCCATGGATCGACAAGCGGGTTTACGGACACAGTTTGGAGCTCTAGTTCCCTATTTTCCGTGCAAATAATTCCATGAATCGGTCCCATAGATAAGAGATAGACATGTGGTCAAACTAAAATGAGCAAATGGAAACAATTAGTTCATGGCCAATTTAAATACTACAGAATGGTCTTGAAGAGCTTGACCTAAACCATACCTTTTTAAGAAAAGGAGATTATTAAAATCAGTGAATATACAATGCAAATACATGTTTATTCCTGCTTGCCTTAGAAACAGCGTAAACCATAGATGTTTTACCTTTGCCATGGCCGAGCAAAGTGTCAAGTACTGAAATGGGCTGTTTTACTAATGAGATCCCTGAAGACGAGCAATGTATCACTACAATCCGAATTTTTACCACCTAGTGTACTTTATGCAATATGTCCCCATTGTGGCTAATATATCAGAGCTACGTGTCCACCTTTTACATACCTGTGTTGGCGTCTGCGGCTCATAAGAGCCCCTAATCTGAATCCTATTCAAGCAAGTAGAAATAAGCATGGAGGGTTTTACATTGGGTTTGTAGTAATTGGTAAATCAAATCGTACATTATAGGCGTTATATTTCAAATGCAAACTTTTTGATTTTCCAACCAGTGCTAGTTTTAGGGTAAAGGCCTTGCTCACAGAACGTTTTCCAGTGGGGTATAATGTAGTAGTGTGCACAGTGGAAAGGCTAACAACATTAAATCGTTTGAGACCAATATTTTGCAGGATTCCATCAGTTTGAGGGCTCTGCAACATCAATAAGCCATCATTACAATTCATTTCTTCTCTACGTACACATATGAACACACGCAATTCCATTAAAACATGTGCCATGCAATGTGGTTAAGGACAGAGAGGAAACCGCCTCTTGCTATCATCCTTCACAGATATGTGGGAATGGTTGAGGGGCATGTCGCACCCTCCCCTGTTCCTCTAATCTATGTGCCTCCATCTTTGGGAAGAGGGATTAGAGAACATACCTGCAGGCATATTAATAAATAAACTACACATCCGGGTAGATATTAAGTAAACATTCTGCTAAATATTGCCCCTGGGGACTGTGCTCTAGTAACCTGTAGACTTCTAATTTGGTTGCACATGGCATGTGGCTGCAGCCTCTGGGGCCTTCAACACATTCATTTTCAAATGCTTTTTCGGTAACAAATGAGACAGGACCGGCAATCTGCCGAGTCTTGATTTAGTTTCTTCCTGACGTACATTTTCTTTTTGCATAAATGCAGAATACTTAATGCAGTGCCAATGGAATGCTTTGAATCATGAAGACATTGGTGAGAACAGCGCCAACATGGCCCGGTTCAGGCTAAATAAAATGACACAGGTAAAATAATAAACACATACACTGAAAATGCAAGAATCCTGCCCCATTTCTAAAATATTAAGGGAATCAACGTATTTAAGTTACATTATGTTGGCAATGCAACGCATTGTTTATTTTTGGCTCATAAAGCAGTCTTTGCTCACCCACTGCCTTCATGATATGATTGGTTATTTATTTAATACCCAGAGGTCTCTAAGCGCGGACCCAGAGATCGAACTGGTGTTATGTGCTATCTTGTTTTCAAGGCGAGCACGTTGCTCCTGAGCTATCCTCCCAATCATTCCATAAAAAAAACAATAAAATGGTCATCACCATGCACTCCTCGGGATGTCTCCAGTTGTATGTACTGATTGCCTTGGCAAATGAGGTCTTCAATATATTTCTAAATCTGTGTTGGGCTTATTATTGTGCCAACCCGCTTATTGAAATTAAGGTGACCCGTCTTTGTTTTGGGGTTCTACATGTTTCCCTTTGCTTTTTCAGCTCATGTCCAGTTCATGTTATGTGTGGTGGGTTTGAGATGGTGGAGGCAGAGCTAATGGGTGTTTAGGAACAATCACTGGAAAGACGTGTGCTTTGTGCTTTGCGTTGCAATCATAACATCCCGTTAACACGTTCTTTGATGTTTTATTTACGAGAAAATGTCTTGTTAACCAATTACTCCGACGTGCAATACAGACCGCACACCCAAGTCCCGCTTTGCCTCCATTCCACCCCCACCACTGTGTAAGGGTTGAAAGAAACACAGTGAAATAAAATGTAAAATACATTTTAAATGAACCCCATTACCTGTATCCATTGTCTGCCACAGCATGCCGCTTCATGCACCCTGACCTTTCTAATCATCCACCATCCTCACCTCTTATGGGGCATGCTAAAGATTAATGCCACCCCTCCCATATGCCCATACAGCTGTGCCTGCAGGGTTTTCACGTTAAGTTGCTCAAAGGCAAATTAAATATCTGATTACTGAGGGAGCAGGGCTATGATGGTGCCTGGGAATGGGCTTTGTTCCAAGCAGGCCACGGAAAAAATAACAGCAACCCCAAAGTCCTAGGATAGCTCACCAAGATCTGTGGTTGGACCTGATCTAGCAGGTCCCGGGTTCAATTCCCCATTATGGCAAAAACAAAGGTGCCAGCTGTTTAAGGGAACTTAGTTCAAGTTTCAACTTATTCCAAGGCATTTATTTTAAAATGAAACCAGAATGGTTTCTTTTTAAAATAAAAGTATAGCGACTGTAAAACTTAATTAAAAGAAAGTAGAGGAGCACTGCTCCCAACCGCACCCGCCCACTTTGCCCACTGGTCCTAGCATTCACAAAGTAGCTGATAGGCTCACAGTACATTGCCTGTGGCCACACCAGGGGCCACCCAAACCCATTAGAAACAACTATACCTCCTAGTAGCATACCCTGTTACACATTGGCCTATGGTTTCTTTTGGTGTTATTTTGAGTAAGAGTCATTGTTGCTGAAAACGAGTTCTCATCAAAGAGCAAACGTCAGTATGATGAAGTCATTCTCCATTTAATTGGGAATAATAGTTTGCCGAAAGACAGGCATCAAGGTTGCAGAAAGACATGAAGCATACAAGAGAAATCTCTCAGAATAGTAACGCATGTAGATGGGGGACCTATTGGATCCCTACGCGAGACACCAAGCAAGTGACGCGCAAAAGACTCCATGGTGTAATCAATGATTTGGTTTTATCACACTAATATAGTTAAGATTCTGTATTGCCAAGGAAATCCTCACAGGTGACAATTGCACATGTCAATCAGCATGCCAAGAAGTGTTGCTGTTTTAAACATCTTGAGTTACTGGGTTTCTGAGTTATTTGAACCAATCTCTTTCATGAGCACCTCTAAGTCTGCTGCAATCTAGATCAGTATGCCTCCTATGTTAAGTCCCTTCAATGAGAGTATGCCAGGAATAAAAAAGGATTTATAACACACCACATGAAGGGAATACAATTGCATTCCATATCTTATGCATGCGTGCCAATCAAAAGCAAAAAGGCCTCCCCTTTAAAGAGCTTTCGTGTCGGCTTGGGCTGGATTGCTTTGCCAATTTGATTCCACAGAACCCCCTTTGTGGCTGTACATCTCATATTGGTTCCATGAATTTACCTCTGTTATAATCTGAATTAGCCTTTCTGACTTGTTTTGATACTGCACTGTTAGATTCAATAAAGGCTGCCTCTGTGTTATTGCAATAAAATGAGGACCAGTAGACGATGCTACCAGGACTTAATCCTGTCTTCACTGAGCAGATCAAAGTTATTTGAACAGGGGACATATATAATGCGGGGTGTGTTTTACCCATGACTTCCAATGTAGATATGATAGCATTGCAGATGCAGAGTTCAATGATGAGGATGATCACCTGGAAAAAAAGGTATGTGGACATGGCCATTAGCTGGAAAACATTGAATGGGTTGTGCTGTGAGATGTGCTTGTATACAACTTCTTTCGACCTGTGGAGGTGAGTGTATACTTTCATATGATGGCACCTACCACTCCCAGCTCTGCCGCCCCTCCAAACAGGTCACCTCTCCAGGACTTGGCACACAACACAAGCATGCAACAGCAGTTAAACAAACAAACAATAACGGATGGGAACGGGTTGCATCTTGCGGCATGCAGAAAAAACAGTGAGGTACAATGGTAGCCCTAGTCAATGTCTGAGAACAACTCCAAAGTCTACAAAAACAGAGTTCCGGACAACGTCCACGGATGAGGTGTGCACATTGAGGTCCAAAAATCAGAACCCAACAGGTTGAAAACAATATGCAGTCATCAGAATTAGTACAAATACATGTCCAATTTGGAAGTGGAAAATAGAGGAAGTAGAGGACAGTGTGGACAACCTACCCTGGGTAGCTGCTTTGTGCGGGACCCATGACTCGTTTGTGTTGGTGGGCCTAGGCGTGATGCTGTGGGTTCAGGGTCTGTGGGGAGGGGGCCTTTGGGGTGGCTTCAGTGTTCCTTATGTGTACGGTGTGCAGTATTGCGTCCTTCAGATTCGGATCTACACAGTGATTTCCAAGGACCCAGAAATTAATATGATGTGCCACTGCTTACTCTCGTGACATAAATGTGAGGCATATATGCCTTTTGCGCCTTATGTAGGCTTCCAAGGCTGTACTGTTTTTCCACTTTGGAAATCTGCGTATAGTGTTATGTTTTGCAAATGGGGCAAATAAGTCTAGCTTTTACGCTGGTGTAGGCGTAAAACTCATCCATGGCTTACAATTCTCTAGAGTGATAATGAGCTACGTTGTCATTTATTTGCGACATATTCCTCTTTTCCCCACAGAAACACATTCCCATTCTTGTCTGGCATTGTTATCCCCAATTGTTTACTGGGCTGAAGGATATGAGTGACCTGTTATGATTAGAGGTTAAGTTGTCAAAAATGATTATCACTGTAAGGGCCTCATTACAGTGATAGTGGTAAAACAGAGTGGTGAAGAGTAGCAGTCAGTGCAGGAGCCTCTCATTCTGTTTGTGCTTGTTATTGTTTCTGGAGAAGGAGCTTTGCACAAGTACCCCAGTGAACCGTGGAGCGTAGTGAGGAAGAGTGGCAGTCCGTGCAGGAGCCTCTCAGTCTGTTCTTGCTTTCTATTGTATTGATGAGCTTTGCAAAAATAGCCAGCGAACCGTGAAGCAGAGTGGAGTGCGGACGATTTGCATTCAATGCAGTCTGTGCTTACTGTGTGGCGACGTGTACGCCTTTTGACTCTAGCGGATTGCAAAGCCAGTGAGCCAGCGTGACAGTTAACGGACCCTGGCAGTCTTACAGGACGAGCGGGTGAGTGTTACCAAACATAAATGACTCTGATCATTTCTTGGCTCACTCTGTCTCTTTGCAAGACTGGCATTTGGAGGGGAAGATTTCCCTGCATTAAGATCTAAGGCGTGCAAAGTACAAAATAGATCCTTTAACCGACATCGCTCCTTTTACTGATGACAAGATATTGGCTGCCATAAATGTACCCCTCCCTGTGTCCCCTGAGGGTGGTTTGTCCTCAGACTTTTGCATGGGAGATTTGGTGCCTCAGTTAGACTCTGTGCAATGGGGTCAGTGGAATGTAAAATGCTTCTCGCGCGACGGTGCACGGAACCTGTCTCGGGGTAAACGTTTTTCCAAATGTATCACCTCTTTTTTCACCAAGGGGTAAAATGTTATGACATGTTATGGAAGTTCCATCACTTTCAAATCAGAAGGGAGAAGAGTCATGCATTTTAGATTCTCCACCTGACATAGGTCAGCGGTATGTGCTGGACTTTGAATCCACCTTCTCATCAATTGATTCTTCACATGGGTTTATGCCCCCAAGGAATCCAGATGCCCCTTTTTCAGCGCATAGCGAGGGGGCGCCTCCGTGGGAACAATCAATTGAGGAGATAAATCGGATTTGGGTTGTTTGACTGAAATGCAATTCTTTGCGGCGTAATTGACCGTAGTCAATTTTTCCGCAAATCGCTTTGCATTGCTGCCAAACAAACCCAAACGTCCCTTACACCCCACGGCCCCACCCCTACTTAGCTGATTGCTCGACCGCGATGCCTGCACCCCTGCGGCATCAGATCTGTCTCTCTAACGCAGGTCGGATCCAACAACGAGGGTTCATTTTCCTTTTTTTCATCTTTTTTTGGGGTGGTTTCGGTCCCCCGTCTCCAATGTAGAGGAAGCGGGGGACAACTTGCAACCACCCAAGGTAAAAAACCAAACATGGGGAGCAGGGTAGACCCCTGCAGCCTCTGCTCTACATGTTCAATATTTTTTCATAATCGATCGAATGGTACTGGCCAAATTCGGTGAAATTACCATTTGATCGATTATAAACAATTATAAACGATCAAATTGGCTAATACCGATAAATCAGGTCCCATGTATTCTAGTCTCACTGTTCTCATGGTTTGGCCACAACTAAGGTATTGCATTACAACCCTTGTCCCCTGCCGTGAAAAAAGCCAGGAGGGCATCATTGGACTTAAGGTCCGGTACTTGGGCATGAATCAATAAGAGTCAGCGCCTTTGCAGGATATCACTTTGGAAAGTGATATTATTTATTAGGTCGATCCAGCCCCCTTAGGTAAGGGGATTTTTCTTGGCGAAGTGGCAAATTAACTAAATTACTGAGACCTTCCCCGTGTTATGGTAACATGAAGCCTCCCCAGTGTCAAGACCCAATATTGGGAATGGAGGTAGTTATCCAGGATGAGCCTTCTACAATATTTAGGGTCAATGACAATATCCAAATATTTCAGAGGCTCCAAAACATATTTTACCATCTTCTCAGTGCAAAATGCTGAAGCTGAAAGCACTTTTGAAGATGAAATAAATAACTGTTCCGCTGTGAATCTCAATACTCAGGCATCTAGGTACTTTTTGTATTGCCTGTTATCTCAGCCGTCTGTGAAAAAAGTACTCCCTAAAGTAGCCACAAGAGAGCCTACATTTCTGAACAAGAAAGTCACAACAGTCTTTCTGCAAAGATCAATGCATCTGATGCGACTAAAATCGAGGAGGATGAACTATCTGCATGTCCCATTGTGCATATTCCCTGTCTGGTGGAAAGGTACTTTATGTTGTAGGTCCCATTGAGGGCGGTTTCTTTGGGAAATTAACTAGCAAAATCATTGACTGTTTTGCCTAAATCCTCAAGATCCTCCCAATCACCTGTATCTAGCGACTTTTCTTCAGCGAGGCAATTGACTCATGAGTTACATACTTCCAACTTTGGCCTAGTGGTGGGTGAGGATTTGTCCTTAACAAAGGCCAGGGTGGATTTACAGCCTCAACGTCCCTAAAAGATCTGGGAGAACAAGAGGAGTGGTTGGGGGGAACGTTGGCCATGGGCCCATCAGTACTGGGTGTCATGTGGAACCTTGGCAGGGGTTTACCTTATGAGGTAAAGGATTCAGAACCCCAGAATGGCATTTTGTTTGAAAGCGTAATACCCAAAAATAGATTGGTGAATTTAAATCGCACAAACCTCTTGCGGTAATTGTCTGAAGTTCAAAGCTTAACTGGAATTTCTACAAAAGATCTAAACAGAGTATATTTTCCAGATAAACATAGGGCTGATAGATCTGTGGTTTATTTTCAATTTAAGCTTGTTGCCGATATTGTCCTACAAAAAGGGAGTCATAACGAGTTTTTGGTTTTGACTTGTCTAAATACATGGAGGACAAACCGGTGGGTATTGCAGCCAACCGTCTCGATGCTGACCATCAGTTAAGTGCCGAAATGTTAGTCTCGAGACTAACAATGAATACCAAAGAAGAAACAAAGGATTGGTGTTGGTTATTCAATGCGACACAACACTAAAATCCAACAATCGCCGGAGTCCAGTCAAATGGGAATGTGCCCCCTTTGCATCTTGTCATTGAATACTTGGGGCCACTCCCACTTATTTACCAATTCTGCATTGGGCCTTGAATTTAAATCTCAAATGGTGGTTGTCTCCAAGAGAACTAGCTGCAAGCTCCACTAGTTTGTGATAGCGACAATGTGCTTTTTCAAGCTGCGAGGCACAGAGTGCTGGGTCGTCCATATGGAGGCCTTCTGACATTGGTTAAATCAGCAAGTAATATTTAGGTCATTAAGACAGACAATTAACTCTTTGGTACTATATTGACCCACGGGTAAATACTTGGTAGTGTGTTTTTCCATCTTTTAATACTTAACGTGTATTGGCAGGAAACAATCTCTGGATCTGGCCACCATCTTGGGTTACCTGACAAGGTTCACCAATGCTTGGTGTGGCATACACGTTGGTGGCCAGATACTTTTGGCAGGTGACCTTAACTCTGAGTTTACAGACTTCAATTTACAAATGAATTATAAGGGGGATGAAATATTGTTGACAATAAAGCAGTGCAGAGGTAACCAATGGCTGAGTTGTTTGAGGGGCCTCTGCCTATACCCATTGAAAGGAGCTGTGCAGGGCGATATTCCAAAACGCCAGACCTGGACCAATGGGAAGGTACACTCGACCATTGATTATATTTTTGCAAGAGACTGGATTCGGGACAATTGTATCTCGTTGACTATCCTTCCTACCTCACTCAGTGATCACGCCAAGTTGATAGCCAAGTTTTCACTAGGTAATCTAGTTGAGGAATCCGATGTATCCACCCTATTGACTTGTCTACGAATTCAACAGTTAGCCACATATATTGGAATCATGCCTTGCCGACTAGGGTAAATAGCTCCTTGGCAGAGGTTCTCAAGTCTTCTTCCAATCATTGGAAATATTTGGTGTTTTTTATTTGCACTTTTGAAGCCTTTACAAAAGGTTTAATACAGCATAACCAATGTCTAGGTTCGGCAGCCTAGGCTATAATGCCTAAAAAGCACTTACATGCTTATAATGAGGAAGTGGTAGCAAGGAAGCGGGGATTAAGGAATGTGATTAGGTCCCTAAACCAAGAGGGGGGGATCTTGCATTTGAAATAAAGAGAAATTTGATGAGGCATACACATCAAATGCACAGGAAGTGGCTTCGATATACCCTCTGTAAGAGAAGCCAAGATGATGCTGAATCACTTTTTCTTGTGTTAAAAAAGGAATGCTCAGGTCTGCTGGTGCCTCATGAACAACGTTGACCCTTTACAGTCAGGGAAACAAATTAATGCAGTAACCAAGAGTGATAGGGTTTTCATTTTTCCGCCTTATGTGCGCAGCCTATGGGCAATGTAGTGCACACTCTATCGGATTGGCTTTCTATGGACAGAATGGATTTGGCATTCTTTTATTATGATAAAATCCTGGAGCTACTAAAGAAGATCAGCCCAGCTCGTGCTCCAGGCCGGAATAAACTATCAAACTTTTTGTTTAAAACCAATACAGAAGCTTGGGCAGTAACCTTGAATATTTTGTTTTAGAGTGTGGTGACATTAGATCTTTTTCTTGTCACGTGGTAGAAGGCACACATTGTCCCGATTTATAAGAAAGTAGAGAGAACCAACCCTTTAAACTATAGAGCAATTGCACTTCTAGATGCAGAGAACAAGGTTTTTGCCTCCATTCTGTTGTCCCATGTAGAAGGCTGTAGCGGCCAGTAGATTGGCAAAATTTCGACCTGAATTTCGCCAGAATCTCTGAACATCCTCAAATGGACTAATAGTCAAAACTATTAATCATCTGGCCTATGAGGGAAAGTGTGATTCAGTCTTAATCGCCTCCATAGACTTAACAGCTGCATTTGACGCTGTAGACCGTGAACCTCTATGGTATAAACTCCATCAGTGGTGTGTTCTCCCAGGCCTCTTAAGGCTAATAATTGGGCTGTATTCCCAATAATTGGGCTGTATTCCCAATAATTGGGCTGAAATCCCAATAATTGGGCTGAAATCCAAGTGCGGCTGAATTATTCTGGTGCACTTTCTCAGCAGATTTCTATGTTTCGGGGGTGTCAGGCAGGGTTGCATTTTGGCACACTGCCTGTTTAACCTTTACTTATCGGACATAGGTGAACATTTAAATACTGCTGCATTCATCATGCTGGTGGTACACAAACTAGGGTCTTTTCGGTTGTCCTATTCAGACGATATTCTCATTTTTGATTGTACGCTGGTAGGACTCCAAAGGCTGATTAACGCCTTTGCAGTTTACATGGATATCCATGTACTACAGATTAACCCTGTAAAGACCAAAATACTACAATGCTCAAAGGGTCGAAAGGAAATTACCTTTAAATGGCATGTCGGTTTAGAACCAGTGGTAAAGGTGAATTATTTGATATATTTTCTATTACAGGCAAACCCTGGCCTGACTAGGCTAAAAGAGTGGCTTATGGATCGTATTTCAATATGAGTTAACTAATTGGTGACGGTCGATTCCCATTATGGCACATACACTTTGCAACCATGCTTAAACTATTATGAAGGGAAAAAATGTTTGTCTAGTGAAATGGGTGTTTGTTTGTGGCAGTTAATTTCATGGTGCATGCACGTCGTCTGTTTCTGTGGTGGCTAGGCTGATCCAGAGGACCGTGTGATGTAAATTGGAGGTATGCTGCAGTGGAATTGGAAGCGGAAGGTTAGTAGTTGGCGGTTTTTGTTACGTACCCTGTTGGTGTTGTTGGGAATGTCCATTTTGAGCGGGTCATTGGGAGATGAACAGACAATTTTTCTGTCGTTTTCTGAAGGTGAGTTGGTGTTCTATTGTCTTGATTTCCTTTGGCATTGTGTTCCATAGATTGGGGATTAGGTGTGAGAATGCAGATCCTCTGAATTTCCTTTTTTCATATTGTTTCGTTTCGATTTGGAGGACATAACTGGATCTTAATTCTCTACTTGGTTGGCTGCGGTTGATTTTGGCTGGTCGGAATTTGGCTTGTGCACGTGTAATGATTTGTGGGCAATGCAGAGTGCTTTGAAATTAATTTGTTTTTTATTGGGAGCCAATGCAGTCTTCTCAATGCACATGCGAAAAGGTCTTTCTGTTTAGTCTCAAGAGTATCGTTGCTGCAGTGATTTTCGATGTGCTGTAGTTTTTTAGTGAGGTGTTCTGGCATTCCAAGGTTTGCTGTTCACATATTCATCTTCTTTTCCCCAGACAATCACATTTTCACTCAAGGGAGTATATTTGACCATTTTCGTAGTGTAATTGATCACTGCTGAATTTCTTAGCATTTCTTTTTTAAGCTTTTCCTGATATATGAGAACATTTAGTTCCATCCTTTCAAATGGTTTGGCTAGTTGTTCCTCTGAGAATTCATTTTTATTACAACAAAGAGTTCCAATGCTTCCAATTAATAAGTTCAGTTGATCCCTCTCCTCATATTTCATCAGTACATGCATCATCTATTTGGAACTGACTTCTGTGCTCTCCCGCCACTCTTTCAGTAATTCAGAGTAAAGGTTCCGGAAAGGATGGCATAGGGAGACCCATCAGATCCAGAGGGCTCCTTTGTACTTTGAATTAATTGGCACGAAATGTGAATTCCTATCAATTTTGTAATTCTTGTTTATTTAGTTTGTTAAGTTTTGTCATCATAGACACAATAGTTCTACCCTTGATTTTACCAAGAACTGTCCTTCCATCATTTGCAGAGTATTGACTGCGTTCAGAAAACATATTCACAAATACTTTTGTGTAAGAACTCACTTTAGCCATGTGTCCAGGGGTCTCTGAACCCTCTGTGTCTCTGAAGTGTCCCAGCCACTATATGTAAGAACCCTATGTGTACAAAATAGTGTTCTGGTTTCTGCAGTATTCCCAGGAGTCCCTAAATACTTAGTATAATAGTGTACATGGAGTGCTCAAGCAACAGTCTGTAAGAGTACTCAGTCCATAATGTGTTGCTCCCATCCATTGAGGGTTCCCCATGTGTCCCGAACATGTTACTCTTTACAGTAGGTTAATCTCTCCTCAGTTAGCCTTGCATTTTTTTTACACCTGTTCCAGATATAGATGTATTTTCTCCATGAAATGTATCTGAAACCAGAGGTGTTGGTCGGCCTTTCCTTTCATGCGTCTTCTCTCGAGTAGTATGTTGGCCCCTCACTTCCTGCTATGCCCTTCTATTTCTATGGACCTGTCTATGCCTGAGCTGCCCTGCTTGAAACATGTGCATCCACCCTCCATTCAAACCTTCCCTGGGCCAGTCCAGTCTCCTCATTTCTTCCTGAAATTTCTATTTAGCACCTAATCAGCATCTTTAGATGTTGCCCCTATGCTATTTCCTACACCTTCATATGTTATCACCCCAGTTTAAGCAGGTCATCCAACTGTCACAAACCTCCTCTTTGACAAGTCTTCGTTCCACTGTGAACCCGTCTCCTGGCTACCAGTTGTCATAACACCCTCCTTGTTTAAAGCTCCGTATGCTGCCACCACCCCTTCCTTGTTGCCACCTCCTCCAAATATCACCACCTCTTCTTGCTGTTACTCCGGCCTCCTTGCTACCACCACCTCTTGCCATTTATACCTTCTCCTTTCTTCTACTTCTTCTTGCTATTGCCAACATGTTCTTGTTGCCACCTCCTCCCAAGTGTGACCATGTCACCACCTTCTACTTGTTGCCACTTTCTGCCAACTTCTACAACTCCTTCTTTTCCTCTAGTGTCCAGTACTTCTTGAAACACTCCTATGATTTCCTTCTCACATTCTTCCAGCACAACCCACACTCACTAATTATTCTAGGTTTTACAGAGTTCTCCCTCTGCAGCATGGGTTGGGCTTTGTCGGAGTGGATGCAGCTGTGGCAGTTATTTGGATGTGAGTGTCCATTGGCTTTCTATGATTGTGTTTACTAGGATGCACTGGGACTGTGTCATGTTTACAAAAAGGCCATCAGCCATCTTGGAATTCATATGCACACAGTTTGGGTCAGCAGTATGCTGGATCTCTGCTGTTGTGTTCTAGGTATTATTATGTGTTTCCAAAGTTCGTTTTTATGTTTATAAGTGTACTAATTTGTGTTTTACAGTTATCCACCATGTTAGCAATCTTCATTCCACTTCTGGCAATATCTGCACTTTATGGCAATGGATTAGAGTGCTTGCGAACATGGAATGGAATGCTTCACCCTTTCTAGGGCCCTCAGTTTGAGAACATGGGATTCACAATATGCACACATCTACTTCATAAAAAGTCATTTGTGAGTGTAGGCGTTGCTAGATGCTTAAGTGCTGCCTAGGGTTTGCTTAGCAAAGTGCTTCTATCTTCCTCCTTCTGTCTGTGCTCCAACAGTGAATGCTGAAGATGTCTGCATGAACATTGGTAATGGCTGCAAGAGCTTTGGCTCACTAAGACTCAAAGTAACTGAACTAAGAGTTGTGTCTACGATGGAAGTGGTTGAGTTTTCGTCTGGACATGTTTCTCTTTCTCTATTCAGGGTTTACTGTCCTTCCACTCTTCCATCCTTGAATGTAATCTGCAATCCAAGGTGCCATAAGGGTTCATTTGTATTGTTTCCCCATTAAGGAAGAGTGTCTATGGGGCTGTCTCATGTAACTGTCTACTGCCACATGATGGGTGCCTGGGGAAAGTGATTCATGGATCTTTCCAAACTACCATGACTCCATCATCCAATAGCTCAAGGTACTGGTCTCAAAAATCAGTCAAGGAACTACATTATTCTCCTAAATATCCTTATTTTGTGGATGAAGTATCTCCCAATCTTAGGCACTCACCCCCACGTTCTCTGAAGGTGGAACAATGGTTTACAAACCACCACATCCACCTCAGTAACAGGCAATGAAATGGTCAGGATGCACTTATCAGGGAGAGAGATACTTGCAGCTATATTCTTTGTTGCAGCCACCCACACTATTGCAGCACCTCTTTGGGTCTATCACTGGACACACACTGGAACCAATGGATGACCCTACAAATCTTTTCTCCGCCTGACGTTCTCTGCTTTTTAATGTGAGATATGTGGAAATGCATAGCACCCTTTGGCTTTCTGAATGAGAGAACCCAAATATTAGAGCACCCATTTCTTTTGGAATGCCTACAAGGGACCGTTAAACTCTACTGTGACTTATCCCTCCTTTTTGTTTAAGTAATACAGTTTGCTTTCCCCTGTATATCCGGGCACACTTCTGCAGGCTGATTTTGCCTCTTTTCCCAGGGGTTCACACACTTTTCAGTGGCATCAACCAAATCCATAAGTGATGTGTTATGGGAATAACCTTTGGACGGTACGGATTATGCATTGTGCAATCCTTAACAAACTCTGTAGTGGACACATGAATTTCAGAAAATGTGTCTCCTTGTACGGTCATTAAAACAAAGTGATTTCTTAACATCAATTCATCAATGAATGTCCTCTCATTTGAACCTGTGACATGATTTGAAATCAGCCCCACGCCTGTGTTCACCTGAAAACACTAGCAATCTTATTATACTGTCTGTCCTCACAGAAGTGATCCACTTGTGTACCTTGATGTATAGTAAAGTACATTTTTTATATATATATATCACTAATTGTATGTCTCGTAGCTGAGATAACTTTGCAAAATGCATTCTGAATGAAGGGTTTTCAATAACTGTCACCAGTCAGAGTTGTATGGGTGGAGAGAGGGGTAATTGGTTTCCCATTTTCGCATTTCTCCACTCATTACACCCATCCCTACATTTCAGGAGGATAAGAAAATGGGAGGGCTTCATAAGGGTGTTATAAATGTGTCCTGACAAACGACGCCAATTGCACCATGACCTTTGTGTAAAAACTTGAACTGCATATTTGAAAAACTTGATAAGGTTTCCTGGGTTCTGATTAACTTTAAATTAACAGCAAGAAATGCTGAAAGCCCCTTTTCTAAATTAGACTTTACATATTTACCTGGAAATTGGGAATTTGTTGATGTGTAATTTCAAGTGAAGCATTATATTTACAAGGCTTGGCTTTAGTTTTGCAGTGTGTTTCATTTAGAACATGTGAAATAATGTCAAAAATAAAAATGATGCAACTATATATAGATAATTATGTTAAATGTATCAAATGTCTGTTATTAGAAGTTATACATGGGATACATTAATGTTTAAATCATCATGGCCAGATACCAGTTTTTATTTTTGCTTTGCCAATGTTTGTTGTTTCTGTTCAACCTACGGGTATAAACATTCCTGTTGCGGTAAGGCTGAGGGCCCCTTTGCATTAGCTACATCATCTGTAAACCAGATCCTCTTCTTCAGCAATCAAAGAATTTAAGTCCCAGGACTACAAAGGAATCCCAAACTCAATGCCTCTTTCTGATGGGCTGGCACTGCCCACATGGGCTCAAATCAAGAGAAATATACCAGAACAATTCTTAGAAGTACATTGAAATTCCTTCCAGTAGAGCCTCGATTGTTGGCTCCACAACTGATACAATCTGAGCTGATCACATGAGGTAGAGGCTTGAGAGTTCATTTTTGAAGTATTAAAAACCAAATGCACTTAAAGTTTAATCTCTTGACATTAGCTCCCTCCGTAAAATTATGTGGTGCTAATAGAAACTCATTCAAAAGTACCTGTGAGACCCTACTAGTAATCATTGGCTTCACAAAGGCCTCTGAGAGTTGCTCGTGTGGCTCATTATGATAACACAAGGTCTCACATCTCATCCCCAATTTGAAATAAATTAAACATATAATTTTAATGGACAGCTAAGCTTCAAAACACAACTTTCGAAATAATTCTGAAACAATATGGCTTAGAGCCAAATGAAAACAAATCCCTGATATTATGAGACTCTGGGGCTAGATACCACATTTTTATATTTATACAGTAATAAAAAATGATATCATTTAATAACTTTGTTCAAGTTAATCTTCCGAATTCATGTTGCTTGTTCCTGAATTCGTGAGGAAGAAGCTAATCCTGAAATCCATATTTCATTTGCGTAAGTGATTCCTCTAGGGGTGTCAAATTTGGCATTATACCTCTCTAAGATGCTGAACTAATTTCAACCTATTAAAAGACGGCGTGCATTCTCTTGGAGTGTCAGCATATTAAGCAAGCCAACGGAAAAACTCAACCAAATCAAAAGTGTGATGTTGGGTATAACAAACAGTGGGAAAATTAGACACCTTATAAGCAGAAACACACATGAACAGGTGGGCTCTGGGATCGTGAAGGCTGCAGAAAGGCAAACCTCTGTCCAACTGGATGAGTGCTGAGCTTGGATGGTATCTGGACATGAATAGGTCTTGTCCACGAGAAAGCCTGAAGCATATTTTGCTTGAGATAGAACTGATTTCCTAGAGGCGGGTGAAACAGATCAGTGGGGCTTACCTGAGTGGGGAGAATTGCCTCGAGGGTCAGTGCAAAATTCCACAATTCAATTAGATATTAGTCCCCTACAATGATGTCCCTGTTAAGTCCCTGGAGTGGGAGGAACTGTGGGGTATGCCACTAGCTGAAACTGATCCCACATTGAAATCTTTAGTGTTTGTTGTAAAATGCAACATTGCTTTCTCACTATTTTAAACCATGTGAAATTTGATTTATTGTAGGACAAATAGCATTTGTATTGCTCACAGCGAGCAGTGGTTGATAAACTATCACCAATAGAATGCGGGCAAAATGTTGTAGCATGTTAGAGTGGAATCTACTTTGCCTTCTTACTGCATTTAAAGCAAGGTAAGATTACATTTAAATAAGCACAGACAACACTTTTGCACAGAGAGAGTGCATCCCTTGGTAAATCAAGGTCAACTAAAATCCAACCTGGTGTGTTTTCACAGGTATAGTCGGGAATTTGTGGAATGGTGTACGACTTCGACATTTCCAATATTGATTGATACATCGTGACCCGTGAATGCCATAGATAGCTGAAAATACATATTGAGATAAAACAGACTTTAGCAGGGCCATTTCCATTTTCATAGAAAAAATGCATTTCAAATGAACAATAACATTGCGCCAATGACATTGTGTTGAAGTGAGAGGACCCTGAATTAGATCACATCCTCTAAGGGAATTGGGGGGGGGCGGCGGTAGTTGTCCTTTAAAAAATGAGTATGTATATAGTGATGATAAATACCAGTATCCACACAACATCCACATTCACCACATCAGGGATTCTAATTAGAGTCAGAGCTGTGTGCAGCCCTAAGTGTGGGTTGTAGCTTCCACCACTCTGCCCCATGCAACAAGTCTAGAGCTAGGTACAGCCAAGCTTTCTTCTGTGACCTGCTTTATGTGTCCTGCACACCATGTCAGATCTTGAAGGCTTGACTGTACATTCCCAAGGGAGATTGCACTCTAGAATATCTGCTGATAAAATTTCTTCAGTGTCTGTTTCTTATTGGATACGGTCTGCTCTATTTTGCCACTAGCTGGAATACTATTGCATCTAACATCTTAAGTGGAGTTAAGCGGCTAGCAGTTTGCAGGAGACTGCTGTGCCTTTTCGGAACGCTGTTTCATTTATCTACTAAAGCAGTGCTTTTTTTTATTTTTGCTACGTGACAGAGTGCATTGCTGAGAGCACTACAACTTTAATTCATTGGAGACTGCTAGGAGTTGTGTGAGCCTCCGCCCCCCTGCACCGAGCCACCACCTCAAAAGCTCCTTGGTTGGCGAAGCAGAGCGAAGTGGGGTTAAGTGGCTAGCAGTTTGCAGTTCGAAGGCTGCTGGTGTGGCATGACTAGACAACTTTGACCCTCTGCCGTGAACACTTCCACTTATCATCTGTAATTGGCAACCTTAATAGCCAGCCCCGGCTGCGAAGTGGGCGGCAGAGTCTTAGGTCATCGGCTAGAAGACTCAAAGGCAAGTGGAGTTTGCAGGAGGGCAGACTCCTGAGTGGATTGTTCTTTTGGTGTGCCTTTTTTTTTTTGTTGGCTCAGATTTTCTGCCTCGAGCGCTCATGTGCCTGGCGCCTTAAGAAAACTGTTGGCGTCGTACTCTGGTGAGTCCCTCCCCCCTCCATTCAGGAAACAAACACTCCTACTTAAACCTCACTTCCTCCGCAAAGAGGAGGCAAGTGGAGTTGGCAGAAATTCGCAGGGAGAGCGGAACCCTGGGATTGGGATGGTGGAGCGGGCTAAGACGCCTCGCGTTCCTAGTGCGCGCATGCACCTCCAGGTAAGGAGGGAGGGAGCTGGGCTGGAATTAACTTTGGAGGCCGGAGCACCTAGCTCATGCTGGTTGGGCTGGAAGTTGGGCTGGAAGATGCTGCCCGGCCCGAAAGGGGGGTGGGGCCGGTGGCTTCTAATGGGAAAGACAACCTGCGAGATTTTGTGGACACTCTGAATGCATGTGATGGCCCTACCCCGACTCGTGCCGATCACTTGAGGTGTCATTCGAGTAACTGCGTTGGAGACTCTGCTCCTCCCATTGATGTAAAGGTAACTCCGCTGGTGTATGCCAACGGTGCGGGGGCCAAGGATTTGGATACCAGTCTGTATGAAGTGTTTGATGTTGAGGGAATGCCCTTGGAGGCCTCCCCGCTATGCGAGAAGGTGGTCGGGGATAGACCTAACACCGGAAACCCTCCCCAACTCAAAGCAATCGGTAGTGAGCTTGAATGAAGAACTAGCTAATAAATTGACTAAAGACTTGGCTGATCTTGCCCTGAAAATCGCACGGCAAAAAAGACTCAGCTTATCAAGAGTCAATGAATGTTTAAAGCTTCTGGACCAATCTTTGGGAATGCGGATATAGTGGTGGAGAAAGAGGAGCGAGCTATCTCTGAGACGCGATTGGCTAGTGAGAGGGAACAAGCCATGAAATCCCTCTCCGAATCTGAGAATGGCAGAATGCAAGGCCATGCCAATAGTGTCTCTGAGTCTAATGTGTCATCTGGGGTTGTGTCCTCCCCTTCCCCGAATGTGAATGAAAAGCACATCATCCCCAGATCCCAACCGAGTAATTGGGCGATTGAGACAGAGGAAGAAGAGGATGTTATGGCGGATGGGGCCTCCACTGCTAACTCGTCTACCTCATCAGGATATTCAGTGCCCCCACTAGCTTCTAGAAGAAGAGTGAAAAAGAGGGACTTGTATCCTAAGCCTGTGGTGGACCTTTCTCATATGCAGCAATTGGTGATTGCCTCAGTCTCAAAGGCCTCATTCCCTTTACAAAGCTGTATGAGAGTTTGCATTGTGCCTTACAGGAACAAACTACAGTGTAACGGCCCTAACGGACAAAATATTACACCTGGAAGTGTTGGCTGACAGAGTATACAAAAGATTGGATGAAGAAGCTGAAACATCAACCAATTGGCAAAACAGATTATGTGATCTAACAAGATGTGAATCCTCGGACAAATCGGTGATGATGAAAGCCCTCTTGCAAGATTGCAAATGGATGAGGGTGAATATGAATGTTGCGACCGAGCTGAATGTCTCTCCAAAGGCGAAAAGGTGCAACTTGGTGTCAGCAAATATGGGGCCAGTTAAAAATCCGGTTGTTGACCTAACAATGGGTCTGGGAACATGATCAGGTGGTTCCGCTGATAAGAATGTATTCTCAGTCTTCAATTTGAAGAAATATCTGAAAATAGGCCCCCCCTACTGTAGAGGTGGTGGTGAGTGCGCCGCCGAGTGATACTATAGCTGGGCCCTTGAAGGTGGCGGGTAAAATGCTCTCAGCCACTCAGGAAAAAAATATATATATGCCGGCTAGAGCAAAACAAAAGGCAAAGGGGTCGAGAGCATTCTTACGGAACATCAGATTTCCCCGGAGCCACTCAATCTTTCAGCAGCCAAAAAATCTCGGCAGGAGCTTCCTCAAATGAAGACTGGTGGGATTGAAATAATGTTGGATCCGGTCGCTATTGTGGATAGGAGGGACTCGCCATTATCTGCTGGAGATTTAAGTTTGCAGGTGGAAGAACTTGAGAAAGAGGATGATGACGCCAGTTGGAAAGCAATTCGGAATGGGAAAAAATTGAAGGCTTCATGGGAGAGCCAGTGGTGTCTGCCCCCAAGAAGTCACTACTTCTGAAGGTTTCACAATCTAGGGTGCGCTTTAAGAGTCCCGTGGCAGTTCCCTCTTCTGGGACTGTTAAATCCAACATAAAGAAGGTGACAAGATGGTTGCCCCTTCAAAAGCAAGGAGGCGACCCACAAAAGATGGCTGTGACCTTTAAAACTCTGGAAGAAAGGAGAATGGGGAGTGAGAAACCGTGTAAAGCGGAGGCCTTAGTAGCTGACCCACATAAACCACCCGTGAAATCAAGAATGATGCATGCTGCAAGGCGTTTGAACTAGTGAGGGGATCATTCAAGGAGCCGAGTGGAGCTCAGCCCAAAGATCTTTCTGGAAAGAATCAAGTTGGATGCTAATATGATCACTCTGGATAGAGGGAATGTGATGAGGCTATTCAACTGTGTCATCCCAGATCGGAAATTCGCCCCAAATGACATTAATATCGTCAAATTTGTAGAAGAAAGACTGACTGGGTCATCCTACATCTTGACTTCGAAGGAGCAGTTCCTGGGGCTGGGTTATGATGTCTCGGACTTTCATGACCAATTGAAGATCAAGTGGAGTGAAGCTCTGTCTACAGAGGTAGATCAAAAATCTTATGCAGTTGGAGAGGGCGTTAATAAATTTGTGGGAGGGAAAAAGCTACAGTCAAATCCTAGGAGGGAGGAAGCTTCCACCTTCAGTAAAGAGAAGCTCCAGGCCTTGAGATTTTCGGTTGCTAATCAAATCCAACCTTTGGATATCCCGAAAAACGTGTCCTCTTCTGTGCCGTCTGGGGATCAATCTTGGGCCTGGCTGGCTGTGGCCTTGGTATCCCAATATGGAAGCTAGGCTCAAGTGGTGGAGTGTGCTTCTTATTTGATGATTGGATGTTGGAATACCAGAGGATTTTCTGCTCTTTTTTGCGAAAATACCAGGGAGTGGCTTGTGAGCTTTTCTGCCTGGCCTCAAAAGTTTAGTGATCATGATCTGCTAGCGGTGTACTTGAGGAAATGGTGTGAGCAGGAATGTAGGATGAAAATGGCTGAAGTGCACCTGGCTGCTTGCGGGATTCGACTCTGACTAAAAGGGGAGTCCATATAGAAACTCAATTTGGCTTACAAAGTGCAGATTGCGGATGATCCCTTGAACATCGATTACACTGGCTTGTTAAAATTCTCCTTGAAACAGGTCCCTGGTACTAAAGGCACCTGGATCCATAAGCATGCCTATGATCCGGGACTTGTTGAAAGGAGAAAGATAATGAGGAAACTAGTGAAAGGGATCCAAGGTGATGCAAAGAATAATAAAATGGAAAGGATCAAGAATGTCCCCCAGGCCTATAGAAATTGGAGAAAAAGCTCTCAGGTGCTGCGTGCACAAAATAATGTTGAACAAATCCTTTGGGCGGTGTGCTCTAAAAACTCTAAAAGCACCTGGTAGCTTATAAACAATGGTGGTGCCTTTAGACAAGCCAATACCACTGGAGAGAGGGATTGGATCAATCAGTATGCCACCTTATTTGCAGATCCTGGGTGGGTCAGTGGTGTGGAAAAAAGAAATGAAGGGCCAAGATGGAACTTTCTATTTGAAGAACATGATGCTTTTACAATGATCAGCAACCTGAGCTCCTCTCGTGCTGCTGGGCCCGATGGGCTTTCTAATCAGGAGCTAAAAAAGAATATTGCCCCCTGGGGAAAAATGTTGGTGATCTTGTTTGAGCAGATTATGATGAATAGGTGGATACCACCCTCATGGAAGGAGGCATATATTGTACCCATCTTTGAAAAGGGCGATAGGGCGGACCCTAAAAACTACCGCCCTCTCGCTCTTTTGGACTCAATCGGCAAGCTCTTTGCAACGGTCCTCTTGAGGGACATGCACAATTGGGCTGTGACTAGTGGAATCCTGGACCAACAACAGTCGGGATTTGTTAAGGGGGTGGGTACTGCCCTTAACCTCTTTATTATAAATCTGCTTAAAGAAAAGGCTCTTGTTGATGGTAGTACTGTGTTTATGGCCTTCAAGGACCTCGAACAAGCTTTTGACGGTGTCATCTGGGAACATCTTTGGGTAAACTGCGGAACTGGGACTGCCCGGGGGAGCTTGTAGAGGCTATTGAAGCACTATACACGGGGACCTCGATTAGGAATAGACTATGTGCGGATGGAACGCTATCTCACAGGATCTATACCTATCGGGGTCTGAAGCAGGGTTGCGCTCTTGCACCCTTGCTATTCTGTTTATATATTGTGGATCTGGCCATATCTCAAGTTGTGATTCAAGCCTTTCCACCCAAAATCAATGGGGTGTAGGTCTCTTGGATCCTTTTCGCTGACGATCTTGTCTTTTTAGACTTAACACAAATAGGACTGCAGGGTCGACTAGAAGTCTTTGAGCACTATTTGAGTGCTAATGGCATGAGCATCAATATTAGAATGTCTAAAATTCTCCCCATGAAGCGGACCGGAAAAACAAAGAAGGAAAAATGTACCCGGAGGGTGAAGGGCATACCTCTAGAGATTGTAGATACGATGGTCTATTTGGGGGTTACGATCAATAGGAACAGCAATGAAGCCGCCTAATTGGACTTTTTGAAGGCTAGACTTGTCCCCTTGATAAACCAGGGGAAAGTCTTGCACTATAGGTATGTCAAAGTTACAATGGATAGCCTTCTAGAAACAGAAGGTAGCCCAAATCTTAACATATGGAGCGGAGGCATCTCCCTGCTTACCCTGGCAGTGGTGGGAGAGGTTTGAAGGCCAATTTTGGCGAGCCATCCTGAAACTCCCAAATAGCCTATCGTTCTGTATTATTAGACTGGAACTTAGGCTGCAATCCGTGGAATCATTGGTGGCCTGGAAGCAATAAAGCCTCTTGAAATACTGACTTTGGATAAAAGTCTGTTAGAGTCATCGTTAGAGGCATGGAAACTTAAACTAGAAGCCTTCCTTTGGGAGAAGGAGATCCAGATTGAATGGCTGCTGCACAATCCAGTATCAGTTAAAAAGAAATTGATGAGGCAGGACTGAATCTCTACAATTGATCACTGTGCAACTTTAAAATGGGGGTTGTCTTTAACTTTGGAGCAGGGGAGGATGGACATCTTGCCAAAATGTCTCTTAAAGTTTCCATCAACTATATATACAGATCTTCTTCTTGGATGTAGGTTCAATATTCTAAACACCAGGGAGGTTATGCTTAGGAGGAAGAATGTGGGCGTTGAAAATGCTACTTGTCGCTACTTTATGGACAGTTTGATGGTTGAAACTCTGGAGCATCTGATAAAGATCTGTGAAGGGCTTTCCAAAAACAGGAAATTTCTTTTTTGTGTGAGTTTAAATCTGTGGGAGCTTCTCTCTCCAAGCGGGATTGGTGGAATTGGCTAATAATTGGAGATCAAACTAAGCTAGTGTTGGCTGCTATGAAAATGCTAGAAGCTATATCACCCAAGCAGTCAGACAGAATGAGTGTTTAAACATGGATTGGGAATGCCTGTGAGCAGGGAGATGGATTGGTTCAATGGCCCGCCCGCGCCTCTATGTCCCCTAATGTTGATTTGAAGAGATCGAAAGCTGTGGAGGTTGGTTTTGCTTTAGGTTAATGTTAAAGGTTGCATATTCACAATGATTTAGATAGAGAGTAAATGGAGGCAAAGAAAGTCTTATGTTTAAATTTGTTTAATACTGTTCTCTTGATTTGTTCCTTTTTCTCTCATCCAATTATCTTTGTTGTGTACGTTATGTAACCAATAAAACATTTTAATAATAAAAAAGAATTGCGTCTTACATCTCAGGCCAAGGCATCCATAAGTGAAGTGCAGCTGACACTGTAATACCAACATCTTCAGACAAATGTTTCATAGAACTCTTAAAAGCTTTGTACAAATGAGCCCCCACACTATGCTTTACTGCTGCAGCAACTGTGTCCTGAATAATCACAGCCACCTGGCTTGCCACCTTTGTCGGCGTGCTGCAGACCTCAACTAAACACACCACAGGATAAGAATGAGAGAAGAAAGACATTCTTTCTCTATCCCCATAACAGAAAAGCAACGCCCATCAGACCCATGTCTACAAAGCCAAAATCCCGAAGGCCAAATAATCCTTTTATAGGAACAGAATTTCTAATGCCCATAACAGAAGCAAAGAAGATCATCACAGAATTCATGGCCCCCTCACACATTTCCCATTCTCTCTGTAATGCCCTCTCAGACTATTTCTACAACGTGGCGCTAGAAAGAACATGCACCATTGGAATGAAACTAGCAGCACTCCCATACCCTCCACCTACACCAACACAAGAACCCTCTAACCCTCCATTCTGCCAACCTACATTCTCCTCTATCTCCCCCATCTCTAGACCCAAATTCCTTAAGCTACTCACCAGAAGCTGTCTGTCCGGATCTCTGAGTGACCCATGCCCTCCTACTCTCTTCAAAGAAATCTTGACTTCAACCTGTGCAGGCAGCATCACAAGATCCATCTGTAACTCTTCCCTCAGCTCAGGCATATTTCCAACAGCATTCAGAACATCACACCTAAAACCCCTCCCCAAAAAACCCTCACTTGACCCCCTCCTTCCAGCCAACTACAGACCCATTTCCAACACATGTTTTCTAGCCAAACTCACAGACCAAACGGCCTACTCCAAGCTCACTGAATCCAACCAGCTTCTTGTCCCCTTCCAGTCTGGCTTCAGACCCCTCTATGCAACTGAATCATCCAGGATCTCCATATGGGATGACCTCAAAAGCACTGCAGACACAGATGGTGTGCTGCACTCATACTCCTCGACCTCTCAGCGGCCTTTGACACCATCGACCACAGCCTCCTCACTAACAGACTCCACTCCCTCGGCATATGGGACACAGCATTCCTCACCGACAGATACTAAATCACCACCTCCCTCCGTTCACGCCCACCCAGTCAACAACAGTGTCCCACAAGCTGCTTGCCTATCACATCTTCTCTTCAACCTCTTTATGAGCCCTCTCTGTGCACTTATCCACTTACAGAACCTCATTTACAACTATGCAGACAAGACCAATATCATTGTTAAGACGCCCCAAATCTGTCTCCACCCCCCACATCCTGCCTCATAGGCATCCACCACTGAATGATGGCCAATCACCTCCTCCTCAATCTCGGAAAAACAGAAATCCTTCTCTGCGGGAAGACAGCTCTCTTCCCCCAACCCACCCCCTGGCCTTCTTCCTTAGCCCCCTGCTGCATCGAATGTAGTTTAAAAGCTGGGATGCAACATGGATACTAACATGACGGCCCTCACACCACATTAACACTGTGTCTAAATCTTGCTACCTACACCCCTGTACTCTCAGATGCATCTTCCCTTACCTCTCCTACCCCCACAGAGTCACTGCAATCTTGTCCATTGTCCTCTCCCACCTAGACTACGCCAACCCCCTCCACCCGAGAGCCCCTGCTTATAATTTATATAACGTTACCCCTGCCCTCTGTATAATCCACTTGCCCCGCGGTCGGATGACAGGCTGCTTTCAAAGCCATGTGCATCACTCACTGCGCCCTCCACAAGAGAGACCCATAATACCTTCAACCAAAAGTCACGCAATACCATCCAAACATACACCTGCGTTCATGCACTGCACTCCTCCTTGTGATCCCCACATTCAAATCGACTAGAATAGGAGGAACCTCTTTCTTTGTCCGAGCCCCTACTATCTGGATTTTAATGCTGCTTAACATGCGATACATAGAGGACAACCTGGCCTATTTATGGCTATTCCCCCAATCAACCTGACAAACCCTGCTCTCTTGAGCCAGTCAACCACTTCGGGTAGGCCGGGCCAGCAAAGAACTTCCATGAAATCACGGAATGAAGGTAAGAATAATCTAACAATCTCCAACAGAACACAGAAGAGAGTCCATCCCATACCTACAAAACCAAGAAGACAGCCATAGAACACAGGTACGTATCACACTCAATGCATATGGAAGATAGCCGAAGGCAAGGCCACCCACATGCACACATCTGCAGCCATACACCACGCCCAATGGCCCATTGCGCAAGACCTCAGCCATTAGAATGCAGCTTTCCCCCACAACAAAAATCTGGTCTAACTGGACACATATTTGGTTCTGCTACTCTTGCATACTCTCTTGTCAACTTTAAAGCACCCATCCACTTATCAGATCGATATGGGTAGCTAGTAGGGACCTGCTCACCGCTGCACAACTTCTCTTTGGCCAAAATGCACTCACGCATTCTAAACTCCCAAACCTTGCACTAGGGGCCCTCAAGGGCGTTCCCCTACAGCCCTTCGAGGTCATACCAATTGGATAAAGGCGCTGTACAATGACAAATGACATTACCTTACATTACGTAGGCGCACCTGCTCCCCTGCTGGATACACTGGAGAGAAAAGTCAATTGTAACACATCATATACATCAAATGGCAAGCACCAGTTCCCACTTTTATGTTTACTCAACTAAAATATTGTGATTGCCACTCAAAATAACCATAGCTAGGTTTTAGCTTTATACTTACCCGATGTGCTTGAATGGGAGCAGCAAGAAAAGAGGAGGCATCTGGAACAAAGCAACAGGATAAAACCTAGGAGGAGTAGTCATTGCACATGGACCAAGGGCTGCGATCAAGGGAAGACAATTCTGTTGTCTTGCTGCGTTGGAATAAAGGCAATAGTTAAGTGCCACAGTAGGAGCCTGAGTTCCACGTCTTAGAATGAGAAGCCGTATATGCCAATGTAAGAGTCAGAACCCACGAATCCACAATATGAGCTATTCATGTCAAGCATGCACACATGAGATTTAGTACATTGACACTTGGTGGTCATGACAAGTGTGGTCTATTTTTTGCAGACCTTACAACCTGAAATCCTTGGTTGGAATCCTGTCTTCTGTGGTTCGCCAAATAAATTCTTATTCTTTGAAATCGATTTCCTACAGGGATGCAACCAAACTTAAATGTCGGTGGCGGGGGGGGCAACCCTTCAAATGTTGGGAGAGGTGCTAACTTCTGAGATGCTGGGGAAGAGGGGTAAACTTATTTGAGTGGGGGTTATCTATCTTCTTTGCGCATTCTAATGAGACTATTCTAGTGCAGATTCAATGTTATAACAGTTAACGCTCTCCTATAAGTCTGAAAGCACGCACTTATGGACTGCTGTGAGAATGAACAGTTTCCTCTCTCCCTTCCAATCACTCCCCTGGCATGCAAGTACTAACCCCACATCACGATTTCAATTGCCTAAAAATACATGCATATGAATGCAGGTGCTAACAGTGACATTCTCTACGTTAGAAATTGCAGGGCCTTTGATTTTAGTGAAGTCCTGCTGCCATTTAACATCTGTGTCCTCTTCTGTCCGGCGACGGCTCTGTAGGTCAGCCAGGTCGAACCAACAGGGGGGTTGTGGGGTGGCGGGGGACAGAATGCACTAATAATGTTCTATGCACTGCACCGCGTGCACACGCTGCCATTTAACATGCTGGTCTCTCGAAATCTCTGCTGCACCTTGGAGCTGGGTGCCTCTATGAATAACAAAGCAATAGTTGCCGAAAAGATCCATAGAATTTAACTTGTTACTGTAATAGCACATGTTGTGTGTGGTGAACCTGGTGCATTGTCCTGCAGGAAATGCAGAACTAAAAAAAAAAAAAACGACGGACTGTGCCCCTTTACTAGTCACAGGAACGGAAAATCAGATTAAAACACATGTGATGCAGACTTCCGAAATAATCTACTTTAAAATTGGGTGTAGAAAAAAAAAGACATAGCTGGGTGTAGGCAAATGCCTCATGTTATGGTCAAACGACTGACAGTTTACATCAATACATATATTGAATGTCTCTGGTAAATAAATATATATTAATTAAAGAAAGTTGGAAAGAGCATATATGCAGTGTTCGCCTCTTTGCCTCCCCCGTCCACAGTCACGTTCGAGTATCTTTCTGAAGTTCAGTTCAGATTCCCATGCAGTGTACATTCCAATCTTTAGTAATAACTTCAACTTAATTCATCTCTCTCTCTCGCCCTCTCGCGAAAGTGCCTTTCTTCCTATCCTGCGTGTCGGTGTCTTTCCTTGCTCTCATGTCGGTCTCTTTCCTTGCCCTCGTGTCGGTCTCTTTCTTCGCTCTCCTCACACATCCGCCACTCGCTGTTCCTGATTCGCCTCAGCTGGATCCTTGTCTGTTTCTAGAACCGTCCTGCAGACAGCCAGGACAGCGGCAATCTGCATGACCGCTTGCATCATGGACCTATCTGTTAGAAGCTGCAACGCTTGCATTTGGAGTCCAGGTCTAATAATAATGTGGTATTTTATAAACATTGGGTGGCATGATTTCTCGCTGGTCAGCAGAGGTATAAAATTGGTGATTTTGAAAACGCGATAAAGAAGACGCTCCAGCTGTCTTGATAAAGAGTTCAAATTATAAACTTTGCACAGATGCAGCCTTTTGCTTTGGCACGCAAAATTGAAGCACGCAATCCCACCGTTGAGAGGTTCAGGGGGGCGGCAATGCATCAGTCTGCTGCCATTTGACTGCGTTTCTTTGATGGCGTAGGTCAGTGGTCGTTCGTGTTTCACGTTAAAGTGGCCCTTCAATTTGCATGAGTGAAGAACTATGTTCACACCATGTCACGATCTTCATTCATTTAACCTAATAGCTTAGAAACCTCTTAAGTGCAGGAGTGGGCGGAGCTTACAATAATGTTCTACGTAGGTCAGGACGAAAATATACGCCATTTGCAACACTTTCTTGACGTGAAACAGAAGGTCCTTAGAACCGCACTTAATTGCTATCCCCCCACATAGCTGGGCCATTTAGACACGGTGTTCCTGATGTAATGCACACCTTGTATGTAGGTAATTCGCACCGATATATCACAGCACCCTCAATTGAGTACTAACCAGTCCTATGTAAAATATGTCCCATTGCTTATATACATTTTTTAGGTGCATTTACACACATCGTTTTGTCATTCTGGCATGCCCTTATAATAATTACTTAGTACTCGAAGTCTATATGCGTGTGCCCCTATGTTTAAAAACATTCCTGTTATCAAACGCATCTGGGGCCTTGTGAAGACCTTGAGTAAGCATACGCGCTCTGAAGTGAAAGCTGTCCTAAGGGCTATCCTGCTCTAGAATGCATCTCCTTCCATGCTGGCCTTTGATGTCCTGTCACGTCCTCCGGGTCCAATTAGAGATAAGCTCTCTGAGTTCGGCCGCATTGATTGGATCCAGTGGGGCATAGAAAGCCACCGGGATGGGAAGGACAGTACCTCTGCAGTGCTTCCCAGAGACCCACAGCGACTGCTAAAGAGGCAATTACCAGGAAGGATTGGTTAAGTCAGCTGTGTCCCAGCTTGGTCTTTACTTGGTCAATTATCACACAACTTTGATGCTCCTGGAGGTAAGTGAGAACTCACCTGGTTGTTAATGTGAATTATGGATTAGTGTCAAATCTGGCCAATATTTATTTTCCAAATTTAGGAAGCAGTCAATACTCTTGAATGCAAATATAGCAGGTGTTTAGAAAGGGTTGAGTTTTGCGAGCTGACCTTGAAAAATAGGTTGCTCCAATGAAAAGAAAATGGACACCTTGTGCCAACACACTGTAGGCAGATCTTTTGTAGTGCAGCAATTTATTTAAAATATAATTTCTTTATTTATTTACTTATTTATTTTCAAATGTGTGTAGCACGCCTAACCCGGGGGCATCTGAGCGCTTTTCTTATATGAGACAAGTATGAAGTACAGTTATTATCTTGGTTAAAAAATATACATAGCACAAATGGCTCCTGACAAGCCAGTTGTTTACATTGTAGTTCAGTTATTTACATATCTTTGTATGAGAATGGGTAGGGTCTCCACAGAACAATATAGTTATTTACATGCATAATTATGTGTAATAGGTCAGAGCAGAAGGCCTAGTGAAAATGTGTTGTTTTCTGGGTGATTTTGGATCTAGACGGACTTACTTGCTTGGAGGCAGGAGCTCGTTACCTCATCCCTGTGTAAAGAGGTAAGTTTTCAATGGTTTTCAGAAGGTCCAGAAAGAATCTTCTGCCCTCAGTCTGGCTGGTAAGCCATTCAAAGTTTTGGCAGCTATTGTGGGGAATCTACTACCTCCTGCTTTCTGTTTTTGAATCTAGGTGTGGCTAGTAGGTACATGTTAGCTGATCGTGTAGGCCTATTGGATTGAACTTTGGACACTTTGTCTGACAGATATGAGGGTGCTGACGTGTGGAGGCATATATGTGTCTGGATAAGTGTTTTAAATATGATACGTTCTTGAACCGGTAACCAGTGGCCATTCTGTCTTGTTGTAGAGATGTGGGTAGGTTTAGGAATGTCGAGGGCCTCTCTGAGGGCATTGTTTTGTAGTACCTGGAGTTTTTTGATATTTTGGATCTTAGTGCCAGCATAGAGGGCATTGCAGTAATCCAATCTCATCAGAATGAGGGCTCAGGCCTGGGTGATGCAACTGTCGGGTGACAAGAATGGTCTGCATGCGTTGATGAGCTTGCAGGTGTAGGCTACTGCTGACGCAGTGGCGTTAACATGCTTAGATAGTGTGATTGAGGAGTCCTTTTTTACTTCTTTGGACACTTTTATAAGGTTACCGTTGATGTTGAATGTTTCAAAGGCACCGTTCAGTTTAGTCATACAGAGTTGTGACACTATGAGGAGCAACTCCGTCTTTTCGTCATTTAGGCACAGACCATGGTGAGCCATCCAGGCTTGGATAGTTAGATAGATGGTATTGAGAGTAACACAGTCAATGACATGGTCGCCTGTGCTAGGAATGAGAACTTGGGTGTCGTCAGCATAGTTAGTGTAGGTGACACCCAGATCATCAAGGCAGTCGAAAAGAGGTTTGGTGAAAATGTTGAAAAGCATTGGAGAAATGCAAAAATCTTGAGGTATGCCACATTTGACCGCTGCTGGTTGTGCTTCTGAACTCAGGGAGAAGACTCTCATTGTTCTGTTTGCCAGGAAAGATTGTATCCATTGAGTGGCATTAGGGGAGAAGTGAGCTGCAGAAGCCAGGTGTTTGCATAGGATTTTGTGGTCAACAAGATCAAATGCAGCAGAGAGGTCGAGTAGGAGTAGTAGGGCTAATTTTCCTTTGTCTTTTAGATCAACCATTTGGATTTTTTAATCCAGAAGGGCTGTTTCCGTCCCATGTCTTGGGCGGAAACCAGACTGTCGTAGGCCAAGGAGGTTATTCGTTTACAATTAGTTTTGGGTTTGTAGGTACACAACCCTGTCTAATATTTTAAATAAGAATGCTACTATTGTGATGGGGCGATAGTTTGTTGGTGTGTTTGGGTCGAGAGAAGGTTTATTTAGTAACAGGAGTACGCAAGTATTTTTAAGGTCGATTGGGACCAGGTTGTTTTCAAACGAGGCATCAATGTGGCTTGTGATGAATAGGGCACAGTCTTTGACGGCCGTAGCCGGGCATTGGTAGCCTTTGCACCTTGGGGGTTTAAGGCTGGTGATAATTCTGAGGACTACTTCATTGGAGACAGTAGTAAATTCACATTGGGGCATTGTGCTATTCCCTAGGGAGCACAAGAGATGGTTGGGTCGATTGGATAGAGGGTTTTTTTTAGTTCAATTTTCGATTGAAGTAGTACTATGAGAGGGCCTTTCGAATGTTAGAGCACCATTTTGTGTCTTTGTTACAGACTTCTGCTGGTGGTATCATCCTAGAACTTCACACATCAGCATAGCGCAAAGCTGGACAGCTGATTGGATCCTTGAGCATGGGTACTGCAGCTGCACTTCAGCATCTGCCATATGGTGGCTTGGTACGTTTGTATCGCAATATCCTGAACGTAGTCAATGAATCGAATGACATGAAGTTATTCAGAGTTCTCTAACGTGTAGTTACTTACGCATTCAAGTAGAAACGTTTGCTCAGAATTACTGCTGTGATAAGGCATTTACAGCCAAAGTGTATGATACTTAGAGCCCATTAGGATGCCCCAAAGTTAATGAACCCATATAATCTTATATAAAATTAGAATCACTATTTTAAGAGGCCCATTATGCTCTCACTAAAGGTGCTGTACTGTAATCAGGGCCCGCTCACAATCATTAAACATATGCTGTATTTCATGATCCGTACGCAGACATTATTATGTCTTATGCCGACGCCCCTAATCACCGACGAGAAATCATGGCCACTTGAGATGCAGAGTTCAGGTTCTTGAGCATGCATGCTTACTTTTTATTACAGGAATTTGCAGTACAGTTACAGGCAGGTTACTGCTTCAGGCAAAGTTAAATATATCAGATCAAGTCAGACATAGTAGAAAGAGTTATGATATGAGAAGATGCATATATCGGTTACCAGACATTTTGTTGAAAAAAAATGGTCGACAGGACATTTGGTCGAAACCATTTGGTCGAAAACCAAATGGTTGAATGTTTTTTATTTTTTATTTTCACTTTTTTTTTAAAAAAAAAACTTTTTTTCCCCTAAACTAAAACCTAAAAAATATATATATGTATATAAATAAATAAAAAATTCGACCATTTGGTTTTCGACCAAATTCCGTCGACCAAATGTCTTTCGACGAAATGTCTTTCGACGAAATGTCCGTACACCGCATATATCACTGCAATATAAGATGCAGGCAACAATGTTCTGATAGTGAGAGGTGTGGCATGCATAGCAGTAGGCCTGTCTGTCCGTTGATACTGTCCTGCTATGGAGAATGTACTGTCTCACTACCTGCTTATAATGAACATGTATGTGGCAATAATTTTGTTCTCCAATTCACCGGAGTAGCAAAAAGCATATGATTGGTTGCTGAATTGTGGCATTGCTTCCTTTAAGTGGAGGCTTCAGTCAGAGATGGCTCTTAAGAGCCGGTCCATCATCTTGAACCTGATTTTCTCCTCAAACAAAAACCAAATGAGACCAAAGGGGATGGTTTTTCCTAACATTTTCCTGGTGTAGGTTTGAAGACAACACAATGTGCACTGCAGATTGAGATGTGAAGATGGCAGATAGGGATGCATGGACTTCCCAATGAGTTCCCCACCGAACTTGCAAGATCCTTTGGGAAATGGTGTTAAAATTTGAGGTGTCTCACAGGCCATCTGTTAGAAAAGATTTATCTTTTACACAACTTTCCCTCCATATTCTATGGGCCCCCAAATGTCTAGCTTTTGTTTTTGACCTGTCCTGACTTTTTATGGGAAGAAGGAATTTGATCAGTCCTTCAGACTACCAGTACTGGGAAAATATGTTTCCCTTTTGTCTCTTACTTTTACCTGTTTTAGTAACTTTTCTTACAGTGCACACAGCATCTTACAGTGCATTGCATGTGTATACCTTTTTATCACCCTAGATTTTTACACTGTGGAATTTCGGCTATCTTTATATGTGTCTAAAGACAAGCTGGTGGCAGCAGTTACATTTTTATTATTTTTGCAGTATTTCCAGCATTTGCAGTATTTGATTATTTATGGTGTGAGCATTCACATTTACTGTGCAGAGCTACTAATTGTGGCTACTGCCCCAAAATGGCTGTGCCACGAGATGTTTCACTTGTTCTTTGGCCATATTGTTTCTTGTCCTTCTGCCTACCTTCTCAGGCCAGGAAATACCTGAATTTGGTCATGCATTTGCCTGGGAAAGCTGCTGCTTTCGGGGGCCAGTGCATGTCATTTGTCTGTGGACCCAGAAAATGGGTTTTGGACTGTCTGGTCCCAATCCACAAACTGGTGCCAGAAAGTCTAGTGTGCATGCATGAGTAAACCCCACAGTGGTCCCTGATTGAACCACTGCTTGCTGAGTGAATGGTGCAGATCCTTGCTATTGGAGTGCTGAGTTTGATCACTCATCGAATTTAGGATAAAAAAAGAAGTCCTCCGGCCATTGCAGAGATCAGCTACAGATTCTATGTTGTGTAGCCATGCAACCGACTGAGACCTGTGGATGACTCCTGAAGATGCTTGGCAACCTTTCCTACAACTGTCCCGGTGAATCCAGCAGCTTCACCAAGACTACCTGATCTGAGAAGTCCCTTGTTGGTGCTTCGACCCTTTGACTGGTGGGACCAACCAGTCTCAATATCTTCTCACATGCCTGCAGCTTTGAGCCTTCAGAATCTTTCCTGGACCACCTGGTGGACCGACCAGCTCTGAACTTGGATACCGCATCAGAAGCGTTGCCGTTCTGCGGTTTTTTTCTCAGAAATGTGGTCCTGTTCTTGAAGGCCATCTTTATTCGTGACTGGAGAGACTCCTGTTGCCACCCATGTGTGGTGACTCTCACTGGAACTGGCTCCCCTCCATCTGGTAGAGTGCCCTGAAGAGGCCTGCATTGGTGCCTGCTGTATTTCGTCATTGAAAAGGGTTGTACTTACCTCCAGAGCGAGAATCGAAACTTAGAGATTGAGAGACCTGGTATGCGCCAGTCTCCAACGCACAGCTTGCCTATGAGAAACAGAAACGCTGTGTTCTCGCAAACAAAGAGATTGGAGATTGCAACCTGTTACTAAATATGGTGGTCTAAGGTGTCATATTTGTCACACTGGTCAATCATCGCCTCTAATTCAAAGGGAAATGAATTGGGGGCGGCATCAAATGTGTCATACTGTGTCATTGCTGATTATAAGTTGCTCCTTTTGTATATATGTAACTGATGTACGTCGCTCATTTGCTTGCGTCCCCTGAGGTCTGTTTAGGCACACGTCGCAGGGCGTGAGACCACTTGGCCAATTGGGACTATTTTGTATTGCAATAAACCCTAGATTTTGGGAACGAAACCTTGTGTTTGGCATATCTATTCGTGTGTGGTGACTTTGCCTTGTTTCCACATTCGAGGGCCCCTTCAAAGTTGGGTCCAGTGGTCTGTGGGAACCCTGAATGTGTGAAATAAACCACAAGGACTTCCTCACCAAGTAACATATCACACGGACTAGGGCGTAGCGAGGAGGCAGGCACAGGTTCCGAGAAGAGACCACTGGGTGTACCAAGAAGCCATAGAGGTCTAGGCCTTGTTTCCACATTCCGAGGGTCCCTCAGGAGCCCCTTCAAGATGGCGCCTGAATAGGGACCCTCCCCCACTTGTTCCATCGTGTACATTGTGACATGAGGAAGGCGACAAGAACGGCGAGGACAGGAGCGATCGAGCCAGGATCCAGAGTTGTACGGGGCGCCCTGCGAAAGCGATGAGAGACTCCTTTGCAGATCTGCGCAGTGCTGATCCCATATCGCCCCTGGCCAGCGAACAAGGCGGCGAGGGTCCCGAAAACGAGGCAGAGCCGAGATACGCAGACACGCCCGTCTTTAATTGCGTCAGTATATGGACGAATTGTGTCTTAAAGAAGCCAAATTGATTGATCAGGTGAGTCGTGCCCCGATTCGTAAGTAATCCTGATATTGGTTGAGAGTTGATTTTGCAAAATCAAACACCCAGAGTAAGTTTGATTAGCCAAGGGTAAGGTTAAAACATGCCTGGGGTATTGTCTACCTTAGCGGGATTTTTCCGCTGCGGTGAACAATCTTTGGAAACTGGCCAGAAAGCATCTCCGGGAGGAACGCCGGCTTATGAGATGTACATAAAGTATGGTATGGGAGCGATAATGTTGTGTGAGACTTGGCATAAGCAAACCAGAAAACAGGCAGACCTTCAGTGGCCGAGGCATGGGAGTTTTAAGATGGGACGTATAGATAACCTGGAAAAGGTGTTGATATGTAAAAGAGCACGCCCTGGGGCACTAGACATCCTTAAGGACTGGAGGAAAGAAGCGATGCTCAGATTTAGAAGTAGAGAGAAGCATGTGCGCAGGCATAAGTCAAAGACGGAGAAAGCTGAGGAGAAGGAGGAGGAGGAGTGGAGTAATAGCTTGCGAAAGGCCAGACGCGTGAGGAATTAAACATAGAAAAAATATATCCACAAAGAGAGCTACACACGTCAGACGAATTAATAAACAACATTTTGACTGAAACAAAGCAGGGTCCGAGGAGTGGAACCAAACAGAATATGACAGTAGCTGTCGCTCAAACCCCTCCCGTTGCTCAGCCCCTCCCAACGCCAGCACAGCCACAGGCTGAATCAGACATTGCACTGTCCACTAGCCAGCCAGCCCCGAGTGTCTTGCAACTACCACAACCCCAACAGACATATCCCACTCTCACTGCCCCCTCCCCACCTTCCAATCAAAAAGGTGCCACTGTTCCGACCGCCCCTCTCATAAGTGGAATCGAGCAGAATGAATGTATGAGAGTAACTTGCAGCGCGATCAGCAAGGAGAGAAAGTGCGAGCTGCAAGAACAGGTGGAAATGTATATAGACGACAATGATGAGGCATCCACGCTAGCGTCGCTGTATGACTTCAGAAGGAACAATGAAATACAGGTATTGTTGGAAGGCATGGGGGAATGTTTGTCAAGACAATGGAAAAAGTTAATTGGAAAGTTACCACTGCAACGTCTGTTGGATTTGAATGCATTAGCCCGTTGTAGAGGAAGGAATGAGGAGAAAGAAGAGCATGTGAAGCGACTGTTTAAGATAAAGAATGAACTGGATGAAGAATATTCTGAAGTGTTGGCCACACCGGGAATAGGAGAAAGAATATTGAGAGCGGTCGACAGCAGCGTACTCGTCGCCAGCAGCAAAAACTAGTGCAGAGCTGAAGGCGTGCATGCGGGAGGCACAAAAATGGATTTCAGATCCCAGTTTTCCCATAATGGAAATACATGGAATATTTGATGAATACACTTTAGCAATGAAGAGGAGAGCGTTACAAACAATGTTAGAATATTTGACAGCTAAAGATAGAAACAAGAAAAAGGTGAGCCCCCCTGAAGTATTGGCGGTGTATAAGAGAGCGATGGAACGGGGGATAGGAGAAACAGCCTTATCCCTCGACCTGGGAATATTGTTACATAAGAGGGAAGGGGGAGGATTAGTGAGTGAGGCCTTCCCCATGAGAGAAATGCCCCCTACTTTTGTACCGAAGGTAGAGACTCCCGCAGTAGGCGAAACACCGGCTGCGCTAATCCCAGCGCATTACGCAGCTCAATTTGTGCATGTTCCCTTCTCTAGACAGGAAGCGAATAATATAAAACAGACAATCCCTGACATACGAAAAAATCCATCAGGTTTTTATAAAGAAGTAGAGTCTTTATTGAAATCAGCGGTGCTCACAATGAGTGATATAGACTTAATATTCCCCGTGATTTTGCCAGCAGAGATATGGAAACAAATAAGAAAGGTGGATGAGGAGATGGCCTATGGCGCCACGTGGGCGAATTTAATACTGGAGGATAGAAATAAAGCGGTGGGTGCAGAGCCAAGGGCAAATATGTTGCACTATCGGCACGAATAATACATAAGTTAAAAGAATTGGTCCTGGAGAAAAGAATTCAATGGGACAAAATGACAGCGCGTGTGCAAGGAAAAGATGAGGTGGCCACAGATTATTTTAACAGATTTGAAGAAGTATTTACAGATTTTAGTGGACAGGATGTGAGTACAGAAGCAGGGAAAAGGTTATTTGTGGATAAATATGTGAGGGGATTAATACTTCCTATTCAAAATTTGATAATGACATCAGAAAGTGCATGGCAAGCAAAAACGCTAGGAGAAGTATTACACATGGCTCAATATTATGAAAACAGGGTAAATCTTGAAAAGGAAAGAGAAGCAAAGGATAGAGCAAACTTGAAAACGCGGATATTACTTCAGCAGGTAGCAGGACACAACAGGGGAAGGGGAAATACACAGAACAGGGGAAATTCGAATACATATGGAGGGCATTTGGGATTAAACCAATGTGCATATTGCAGGGAGGAAGGACACTGGCGGGCACAATGCCCGCACTTACAAAATAGAAGTGGTTATGGTCAGAGAAGGCCTCATAGAGGCCACGGGGGGAAAAATGGTCATAACAGAAATAATATGCAGCAGCATCAGAATGATTAAGGGGATAGAGCACAAAATCAAGGCAAGGCTTTGAATCAAAATCAGAGTCAAAATCCGCAGGGTGCACAAATGGGAAATAGAGGGAGAGGGGGGAACATTTTTGACACACAGACAGGTGCATACTGTAACAACAGTGGTGATTACACATCGGATGATGTATTGTTACCCCAATAGGACAGCCCAGGACAGGGGTCGGAACCAGTGTCTGTTCCTGTGAAGCAGAAAGGACCCTACGTAGAGATGAAGATCGGGAATGAAGAGCATAGATTCCTCGTAGATACGGGGGCACAGAAGTGCTCGATAGATCATCACTTGGTTCCAGGCATACCTCTGTCAGGGCGACAAAATATTTCAGTAGGGTTCGCACGTACCCCAGTAATAAACACTGAGTCTAAACCAGTAGCAGTGACAATAGGGCCTTTTACTGAACATTGTCCATTCCTTTTGACAGAGCATTGTGGAGAAAATCTTTTAGGATTAAACTTACTGAAAAAACTGAGTGCAGTTATTCATTGTACACCAGATGGGGTATTTTTGACGATTTCTCCCCAGAATATGCCGACTTCTGAATTTATGATGGAACCTTTAACAGGGGAATTGAGTACATTGCCAACTTGCATTTGGGCCGTGAATGACAATGATGTGGGATGTTTGAAAATAGAGCCAGTAAAAATGACATTGAAAGAAGGAATAACGCTACCACGTATTCCGCAGTATAAAATTTCAGCGGAGGAGAAAAAGGATTGAAAAGTATTGTGATTGATTTGGTAAAATTGGGAGTGATTGAAGAGATTACAGGCAGTATGTAACAGCCCCATTCTTCCAGTATATAAGAAAGGGGGTAATGAGGTACTGTACCGTTTTATCTTCGTGCACTGAACAAAGTGGTAGATCCCAAATTCCCATTAGTGCCAGACGTCACTACGATCTTGACAATGATCCCTGCATCAGCAGAATATTTTAGTGCTCTAGACTTAAAAAACGCCTTTCTCAGCATTCCAGTACACAAAGAAAGCAGGTATTTATTCGCTTTCACCCTAGGAGGACAATCATTCACGTTTACACGCGTGCCACAAGGTTATACTGAAAGTCCGAGCATATACAGTAGAGCATTGAAGGAACAGCTGGACATGTTAGAATTACCAGCGGACTGTGTATTGTTACAATACATTGACGATTTATTAATTGCTGCTGACACAGAAGAGATATGTAAAAAAAGGTACTATTTTACTATTAACCCATCTAGCTGAGCATGGCCATAAAGCAAGCCTAAAGAAATTCCAGTACTGTCAGAAAGAAGTAGCATATCTGGGTTACTTACTATCAAAGGAAGGGAGAAGATTAACGCCAGAAAAAATAAAGAGCATTTCTGGTATGCCTATTCCAACAACACAGAAAGGTGTGAGAGCTATAATAGGCATGGCTTCATATTGTCGCCAGTGGATTATGAATTTCGCTTTGATTGTGAAACCAATGGTGGAACAAAGAAGGATGCCTTTGAAGTGGAATGAAGAATGTCAGAAAGCATTTAATTTGCTAAAAACCATTTTGAGTTCTGCTCTAGTTTTGGGCACACCGAATTATGAAAAGGTTTTTAGGCTATTTGTGCATGAGAACGAAGGATGCGCGTTGTCTGTCTTAACACAGGAACACGGTGGAAGAAATAGGCCATGCGGCTATTTTTCTTCTGCGCTGGACCCTGTAGCGTGCGCACTACCATGATGTTTGCGAGCTGTTGCAGCGGCTGCTGCGTCGGTGAAACAAACAGAAGGGATGGTATTGGGGCACACCTTAATTTTGATAGTGCCACATGCCATAGATGTTCCACTCAATAGAACGCAGACGCAACACCTAACCTCTGCTAGATTGACTACATATGAAATCATATTGTTCGCGCCCCACATCCAAATTATGAGGTGTAGCACTTTGAATCCAGCAGAATTAATGCCAATGCCCGAAGGGAAAATTGGTGGGACTGAATTGCCTCCCCATAATTGTTTAATGGTTGCTGAGGAAGAAACAAAAGGGAGAATTGATTTGAGTGATACACCCCTAAAAGAACCAGAAGGAGAATTGTTTTGTGACGGCTCCTGTTTTAAATTACCTGACGGCACATCAACTGCTGCATATGCTGTCACCACATTAAAAAGAGTTGTGGAGAGTAATAGAATTCCTTACAACTCCGCCCAAGCAGCAGAGATAATTGCCTTAACAAGAGCTTGTGAAATTTCAGAGAACTTGAGTGTAAATATTTATACTGATAGCCAGTACGCCTTTGGCGTAGTCTATAACTTTGGCCGATTATGGGCCGAGAGAGGGTTCTTAACATCGCATGGAGCTAGAATACAACATAGCCCTTTGATTGTGCGATTACTGTCTGCACTTATGTGTCCAAAACACATGGCAATAATGAAATGTGAGGCACATAAAAAGTGACATGTAACGTGGGTAAAGGAAACGCATTTTTAGACAGAATTGCGAAACAGACTGCCACTGATCTGAATACAAAAATGTTGACAGTACAATCGGAGGAAGTGCCCTGTATGATAGAGAATGGAATTGTGACGGTTAAAGAAATACAGGCGGAAGCTACCGCCGACGAAATACAGGTATGGGCCAAGGGCTCTGCAGAATTGGATTTGAAGGGATGTTGGGTAGACAAGAAAAGCGGGAATTGGATGTTGTCAAATGCGTATGTAAACACAATGGTTACAATGGCTCACAGTCCCACACACATCTGTGCGAAGAAAATAGTCCAACATTTAGCCACAGTTTGGGAAAATCCCCTGATAAAAAAGAATGCCGAGAGGTTGCTCCAAAATTGCATTACGTGCTTGCAGCACAATGTGGGAAAAGGAACAGTGACTCCAACGGGAAGTTTCGGACCTCTCTCTATGCCATTCGAAGTGATTCACTTTGACTTTATAGAAATGGAAAGGTGCCAAAATTTGAAGTACGTTCTAGTGATCATATGTGCATTTAGCAAATGGGTGGAAGTGTATCCTTTGAAAGATTGCACAGCCATGAGCACGGCGAAAGTAATGCTCTCGCTTTGGTCTGCTCCGTGTCATATGGTCGTACAATGGTCCGCACTTTGTGGCTGCAGTGATATTACAGATTTGTGAAGGATTGCAGATCGATAAGAGGTTCCACAGTTCAAGACATCCGAGTTCGGCCGGTCTTATTGAACACCATAACGGAATTCTGAAGTCCAAGATCAGTAAGATCTGTGCGGGCAGCAAATTGAGTTGGGTAGATGCATTGCCAATAGCGTTACTATGCATGCGAATGTCAGTGCAGGCCAGAACTGGGCTCTCCCCTTATGAGATCATAATGGGGAGACCGGCGAATTTATGGTGCGCACCTCAGCCGAGGAAAATGAATGAGGTTGAATACCCTGTACTCAGCATTTATTGTAATTTGTTAGTAAAAAAACTACGTTTGATTCATCAGCAGGTGCAGGAGGCATTACCGGTATGATATACTGGCCCAGGACATGCATTGGAGCCAGGAACCTGGGTGCTAATAAAGAACTTCGAATGGAAAACATCATTAGCAGCCAGGTGGCGTGGGCCGTATCAAGTATTGTTAACCACGCAGACAGCACTATGCGTGGATGGACGGAAGGCGCGGATTCATGCTACGCATGCCAAGAAAGTGCCATCACCATTCGACACGTCAACTGATCGAGATAAAGACAAGAAAGAGACAGCAATGGTTCCGGAAACGAAAAATGCCATTGCCAGTCCTCCGCCACGAAAGCTTCCTAATCCTGAAACAAAGCCTGATGAGATTGCCATAAAAGTGGAAGGGCAAAGAGCGCTCCAACATTGTCCAGCAGACTATGCATCTCTGCTGGCCGACACCAAACGCATACACCCGTGGCGCCCACCATCTACTGTTGTGCCACAGCCTGCATTGTCACCCGGGCACCTATCATCCTCTGCCACTGTGCCCCAGGCTGACTCGGAGCATGAAACCGGAAGTGCATCTGCACTGTTCATTGATCACACGGTACCAGGAGCAAATCGATACAAATTGCACAGCAGAAAAAAGGAGTGATCACATTTTCATCTCTTTGTTGCCTCTGTTTCCTATTTTCGGATGAAGTTGGAACCGGAGGTCTAGAGGAGGGTGGCGTAAGAGTTGTGCAAGTTAGACAGCTCACGAAACGCAACTCCTCGGTGTTAAGTCCATGTATCAGGAACCCGAGCGAACAAGCGGGGTGCACGTGGCACAAAGGTCGCTGCTCTGAAACTCTAGAGCAATGTGCAAATGCACAGAGGCCTTGCCGAAATGAAAAAGCAACCAAGGCAGGTAGCAACTGACATAAAAGATTGTAAACATTAATTGAACTCTTTCAACATCCAGAGAAGCACAAGAACAAAAGATATTTGTGACGAATACAACGGAAGAAGAAGGACGAGAGAAGAATGTCGGAATCAATGAATGCCCCCTCCTGCACCAAAGCTGACAGAGAATTGAACGTAGTACATAGAAAGACGGCTATTGATTTCTGCATGCTATGCCTCTCTATGTGGTCTATATTAGGGGAAATGGAACAAAAAAGTGAAACATAATGTACGGATGAGGCGTTTGGCATACAGCCAAGAGGAGGGTTTGTCAGTCCAGAAAATCTAGACATCCCTGGGTGGAAGGAAATGCATGATAATTGGTTGGCCGAGGACCAACCGCCTCATTTAAAGTGTTAAGAATACATGCTCATATGTTATTACTTAGCTATTGGCCCAGCTAAAGTGCGGCCATTTTAAGATGACTAGAATCGCCATTTTGTTTTCTCTCTGTTCTCTTTAACGTTGCCTCTTTGCCTCATGTAAAACTGCTTTGCTGTTGATATTATTTCGCTTCAATGGTCTAAGGCTACGAAAACATGTTGAAACATTATACTGGAGAGCCAGACAGAAATGCCCGATTCCCTCCCTCATATATCCTTGAAGACAGGGAGCAAGGCATTTAATCAGTACATGAATGCCAGCGAGTCTCTTGAAAGAATAGCAATGTATGAAACTAGCATTTAAAGAGTTGAATTATGTTCTTCTTTACGGCCCCCCCTTCCTAAGCCCAGTGAGGCCCTGGCGAGCGGGCTGACCTTCAGAGCAAGAATCGAAACTTAGAGATTGGGAGACCTGGTATGCGCCAGTCTCCTACGCACAGCTTGCCTATGAGAAACAGAAACGCTGTGTTCTCGCAAACAAAGAATGATGTCTGTAAAACTGGAGATTGCAACCTGTTACTAAATATGGTGGTCTAAGGTGTCATATTTGTCACACTGGTCAATCATCGCCTCTAATTCAAAGGGAAATGAATTGGGGCGGCATCAAATGTGTCATACTGTGTCATTGCTGATTATAAGGTGCTCCTTTTTTTATATATGTAACTGATGTACCTCGACCGTTTGATTGCGTCCCCTGAGGTCTGTTTAGACACACGTCGCGGGGCGTGAGACCACTTGGCCAATTGGTACTATTTTGTATTGCAATAAACCCTAGATTTTGGGAACAAAACCTTGTGTTTGGCGTATCTATTTGTGTGTGGTGACTTTGCCTTGTTTCCACATTCGAGGGTCCCTCAGGGGTCCCTTCAAAGTTGGGTCCAGTGGTCTGTGGGAACCCTGAATGCGTGAAATAAACCACAAGGACTTCCTCACCAAGTAACATATCACACGGACTGGGGCGGAGGTGAGCAGGCAGGCACAGGTTCCGAGAAGAGACCACTGGGTGTACCAAGAAGCCATAGAGGTCTAGGGGGAGAGGCATCCAATAAGTTGGAAAGAAACCTTAGCGAAATACCAATTCACGCCTGGAGACCTAGAGATGGAAGCTTGAGCCCCCTCCGCCCCGGCTCCTGACATGAACACCATGCAGAACAACATTCAGACAATCCTCGACAAAATAAGGGGGATGAGAACAGACATGGGAGCAAAGCTGGCCGATCTCACAGCCAAGGTCTCCACGTTGGAGGACCGAATGGAAGGGGTGGAAAATAACCAAGTGTCCACTGACCTCCTGGAAACGCAGATGGAGACGAAGTTTAGAGAGATGCAGCGCCAAGAGGGGGAACTCTGTCTCAGGGTTGACGACATGGAAAACCGCGAATGGAGAAGCAACCTGCGGATCTTTGGCTTGGTAGAGGTGGAGGGGGAGACCTAGGTGGGCCTAGAGGCAAGGTACAGGATGTCATCAGGATTGTCCTAGGAACTGACTCTGGGGAGACAGTCCTGATTGAAAGGGTCCATCAGGCGGGCGGAGGTGGAAGGGGGTCCACGCTCAGTGCTAGCGAGATTCCACTACTACAGAGATAAAGCAACAATATTGGAGAGGGCGAGGACTCTGAGAGACATACAATACGGCAACTCCAGGGTGGCAATCTACCAAGATCTGTCCGCCCTCACACTGCAGATGAGGAAAAAATGTGTGGCAATCACAAGATGGCTACAGGAGAAGGGTGTCCGATATCGCTGGGGACACCAATTCCATCTAGCATTTGAATGGCAAGGTGAGAGGTACCAGCTTGTGACAGAAGAAGACATCCAAAGAGCCATTGATGATTTGGTTGGGGACCTCCCAGGAACATCCAGAGATCAGAGTGGGACTGACAGGGACCTCAGCCGAGCCCCACAGGGTCCTGATCTAACTCAGGGGAAGCACAAGGTGAAAGGCACTTGTAAGTTCCAGAAAACTAGGCATAATCCGGCGGGCCGCGTGGACCCCCATGAACATAATGGAAATGCCACAAGGTTAATCTTTGTAATGAGGTTGCTTATACGACCCCCAGAAGGTTTTTCAAATTGGGGGAATCACATGTTGCCCTAAGGTGTTGCCACAGTTGGCGGGTTTTTGTTCAATGGGCACGATACAAAGTTTGGGGCCCATCCGATGAGAGGTTTGAGAAGTGGTGTATCTCGGGGTCTCTGCACTCAGCCTCCAAAACTGGAGGGACTTTTTTCGACTCACACCAAATGCCAATGTGTTGAGGGGCTCACAGTTGAGGGGGTAAATTGCATGTTGTGGGCATATGGAGGGAAACATGGCGGGGGGACCATCACTGGGACTCCAATGTTAACCGAAATCGGGAAATGTTCTTGAGCGAAGGACGGGAAGGAACGTCTCACACCACCGATTCTCCCAGGGCCAGGGTAGTAACCCTGGTGGTCCGTTGACTAACCCCAACGTGTGTTGGGTGACAGAGACGAATGCCTTACAAAATGGGTAAGGCAGACAGGGAAGAAGGGATGGGGAGGGAAAAGGGTAATGGGGACACCACGCCATGGAATTTCACAGGACAAAGGTAGCGGTGATCATGGTTGAAGGTCGGATCAGTACGCTCAATGTTAAGGGCCTAAATTCACAGAACAAGTGTTCTCTCACAAGCACTATGTTCCATAAACAAAAACTGCTAGTCCTCTTCTTACTAGAAACACACTACAGAAGTGGGGCAGAGTCGACGATAAAAGGAAAGAAGATAGGAAAGAAATTCTGGGCCTCACACAAATCCTCCAGGTAGGAGGGAGTGGGTATTCTCCTTGGAAAATCGATGCATCTCACCGAGGTCGAGACGAAAAGGGGCTTTGGAGGTAGATTTCTGGGGATCAAGAGGCTATCTCAGGGCACACATGTTACACTGGCCACTCTGTATGCACCCAACGTTGGTAAGATCAGGTATATCCATAGGGTACTTAAGGTCATGGACGAATGGGCGGAGGGTGTGATGATCCTGGGCGGAGACTTCAATCTTATCACAGACCCCCGACTAGACTGGTGGTCCGCTAAAGGTGTAGGGCCTAAGGTACCCACTAAGGATAACGTCGCCATGAGGGACCTCTTACAAGAATACTACTGGGTAGATGTATAGAGAAAATGTTGGCAAAATCCCAGGGGATACAAGTTCTTCCCCCCCCTGCAACAAACATATACTAGAATTCACTTACTATTGGTATCAGAGGAAGGAGGACGGGAGATTGGAAACCCTGCAGTTCAGTCAGTGACTTGGTCGGACCATGAGCTTCTCGTCATGGACTGGCGACTACAGGGCAACCCGAAGACATATCTGTGGCGCTGTAACGACACCCTCATGAGAGACCAGGTGTTCAAAGAATTCTTACGGGAAGAAATAGAAGCCTTCTTTGTAACAAACGACACAGGGGAGATGCCAATGGCCACAGTTTGGGAAGTGGCAAAGGCCACCTTCCGGGGTCTCCTTATTGCGGAGGGCTCGAGGAGGAAACAGGAAAAAGCACTAATAGAATATAAACTCTGTGAAGACCTACGGGCCATGAGGGCACAGCTCACTAAGGTGGAAGTAGACCGTGAAAACCTCCCGGGTGAAATGAGAGAAAAAAGACAGGCCCAACATACAGTCTTAATTGGAGAGGTGGTCAAATAAATGAGATACACGAAGCAGAGATACCACGAGAAGGGAGACAAGGTTGGGACCCTTTTGACACACAGGCTGAGGGGAAATACTGCTGACAGATGGGTAGAGGGTATCAGGGATGGAGTGGGCAACATCCAAACAAAAACCGAACACATAACTGAGTCATTTGCGGGGTTTTATAAGGAACTGTACACTAAACAGGAAGGTGAGTCCCCGGATGAGATCCAAAGATACCTCGAGGATCACCCTCTACCCAAGCTCACAGAACCAGAGAGGGAGGCATTGGAAAGGGAAATATCAGAGGAAGAGGTGGAGGGGCTACTAAACGGCTGAAGGTGGGTAAGACCCCAGGGGTGGGATGGATACACAGCTGACTTCTTTAAACAATATCATTTGGTGCTGATACAACCACTAACCAAGCTGTTTACTCAAATTAAGACCCCGGAAACGATCCCACCGACATTCCTACAGGCCATGATCACAGTGATGCCAAAGCCTGGTAAGGACATGGCGGAATTCGGCTCTTATAGGCCCATTTCACTCTTGAACACTGATGCAAAGATCTTTGCTAGGATTCTGGCAAGACGCCTAGAAAAGTGTCTCCCCCAACTGATCCACCCGGACCAAGTGGGTTTTGTGGTAAACAGACAGGGAGCCGACAGCATGCACAAAACCATACACATACTATGTTTATGTTTATTATTTCTATTGCGCACCGGGTACCCAAAGGTTTATGGGCGCATACAACAAAGAAACAAACAGTACAAACAATTTTTAGCACAAGAACAAAAATGAACAGGAAAGAAAACTAAGCTCAAAGGAATTCAGAACAGAGGGTGCTCTCCTCCTATTCCTGGACGCGGAAAAGGTGTTTGATAGGGTGGGTTGGGCTTTTATGGAAGGGGTTTTGACATCCCTGGGGATGGGGCCCAAGTGGCGAGGGTGGATGACTGCCCTTTATTCTAACCCTTCAGCAAGGGTGGTAGTAAACAGTGGTGAATCAGTAGCCTTTCCACTGGAAAGGGGCACGAGACAGGGGTGCCCATTATCCCCCCTGATATATGCATTGGTGATGGAACCCTGGGTGATAGAGATTAGGGGGAACGAAAAAATTAAAGGTATTAAGATAGGGGAAACTAACTGAATAGCCTGGAATGATAAGGGACCCTCGCGGGCTATAAGGTAAACTTGGAGAAGTCAGTCGCATTTATGGAGGGCCAGCACGATGAGTCAAACAAGCTGGGGGATTCTGTCACCTAGGGATCCAGATACCGCCAAACCTAGCCAATCTTTTCAACGCTAACTACCCGCCCCACGATGGGTGAAATCTTGCCTCTCATGGATGGCACGCCTCAATTCAATTAAAATGGTGATCCTCCCTAAGTTCCTGTACCTATTTCAAATGCTGCCGACCCAGATACCGAAGCCGTTCCTTCTAGAGGTTAAGCGGGCCCTCCTCCGCTACCTCTGGGCGAGAAAGTCCCATAGAATCGCCTATGATACATTGACAAGACCCAAAGATGAGGGTGGAGTGAACTTCCCAGACTTAGGGCCTCATTACACGTAATGCGGTAAACCATGGTGCTATTAGCACCATGGTTGCCGCCGGTACCATACCGGTACCACCATGGAGAAAAGGGGAATTACCACCCCATTCCAAGGTTGGCTGGGCGATAATTCCCCCTTTCTCCATGGCCCTTCCCCATTCCAATTTTTGCCCCATAGGGCTCAATGGGAATGGGGAAGGAGCTAATTACGGTACCGCAAATTGCGGTACCGTAATTAGCACCAAGGTCCCTTTGCGGGTCCCAATTTTAACAGCTGGTCTACACCAGCCGTTAAGGTCGAGTCCTGCAAAGGGCCCTCGTAGTAGGGCGGTAAGGGTTTACCGGTACTGGTGCCCTTACCGGTACCGGTAAACCCTTACTGCCTACCGTGTAATGAGGCCCTTAGACACATATTATAAGGCGTCACAACTGCAAATTCTGGTTGATCACCTTGTGATGGGCCCAAAGAAACAGTGGGTAGCATTGGACAACATGCTTTTATCCCCTGTTACATTGGATGAATGGTTGTGGGTCCCCAAGGCACGCATATCAAGGAGAAATTTTGAATCACCCAGTCATGGGGCAACTGTGGTCCATATGGAAAGAGGGGGGTTATCTTAGATGGCTCACGACGTGGCCCTCGCCCCTAAACTGTATCTGGGCTCCCCCACTCCGGGATGGAATCAACGAACCATTAGCCTTCCAACAATGGTATGAAGCAGGTCTCAGCAGGGCAGGGCAGCTCTGGGTGGACGGAACATTTATATCCCTGGGAGACCTGAAGGAGGCCCTAGGTCTCACCAACCTCTCCCCTTTCCGATATCTGCAATTGAAGGGGGCCCTCACTGAAAACAGATGGGGAGATACTCTTAGGAGGGACCTAACAGACTTCGTGAAATTTCTAATCACATATAAGGGGACTAAAGGTGTGATATCAAGGCTTTATGGCCTTTTGCTGTTCTCCACGCCACGGGATCCCCCACCCACCCAGGTACAATGGGAAAAAGACATAGATACCCCCATCACTGATAGGAGATGGACCAAGATCTGCAGACAGGCCAATCGCTCCACAGCTGCACCCCAATATCACCATCAGGCCCTGAAATTGATCCACAGATGGCATTACCCCCCACAGAGGATAGCCAGAATGGGAAAGGGCTATGACCCACACTGCTGGAAATGTCACACTGAAAGGGGGGACTATGTGCATATGTGGTGGAAATGTCATGTGGTGAAAACCTATTGGAGCGAGGTCCTGTCCTGGATAAAGAAGGTGGATGGAATTGAAAGAACCCTAGCCCCCTGGCTAATGTTGTTTGGCATTGAAGTAGAGGGAGGTTCGAAAGTGGCACATGACCACATGTTACAGGTCATGTTAGTCGCTGCCAGATGTTGTTGGGCCCAAAAATGGAGGACACCCCAACCTCCCGGGGAAAGGGAGTGGGATACTAAACTACGCGCCATATATGACATGAAATTCCTGACCCATCTGATTGATGAATCTAAGACTAATATTGAGGGCATGTGGCTCCCCTTCTTTGACAAATACGGAAATACGGGAGAGCAGTTTGAGGGGTATGGAACACTTGAGATGGACCGCTGGACCTGAATGCCTGCCCCAGAGCACCCTACCCCAAGGTCTGGGGGTGTCCCGATGGGACGGAGGACTCAATTTCGGAATGTTGGGCTCTACGTTTTGAGCGCCTATATTTGGACTACCCTTCATTTGCAATGTGTCATAATATATTGTGTTGGACCTGCGCTGTTATTGTTATCCCAGGATCCATGGCGTGGTAGATGGAGGGGGGACGGGGGAGAAAGTCGGAGGGGGGGAAGTTTGTGATTTAATTTGTGTCTACTCTTGCGGTTGTATTGTTGTTTCATTAATGTCATAACCTTAAAACTTCAATAAAACGAACATTTCAAAAAACAACAAAAATCTGATATGGAGGAACCATGAGACCAAATACATGGGTATTTAATCAGCACATTTGTGAGGCGGTGTATAAAATGTGAGCACTTAATAGCTCACAGAATTGGAAATATCACTATTTTCCAAAATCCTGATCTGATTTGTCTTCTTCACTATGCACTACCCTCGTATTTCAAATGTATTATAAAAGTGTTCTTTCAACATTTTACCAAAATTGCAAACATCTAAATTGTTCCATTCTAAACAATTTTTGTTCTTGCAGTAAATAAAGAGAAATATAGAAAGAATTATAAAAAAGTGACCAGTATCTAATTGGTGTGGTTGTACCCTGTAATGCCTCCGTTGGCTTCCTATATAACTTTACATTTTAATGCCATTAACTTAGTTTATTTTGTTTACGAATTCTTGCTATTTGTATTTTGGTTGCTACCTTTCTAGAGTGAGAGTAAGTGACTGCTCATGGAAGCTACCTATACTCCATGGTTTTAGCCAAAGTTCTTTTCTCTCATCGGCAGAGCTGCCTTTTGTCCGCTTTGGTTGCAGTTGATGATTAATCCTATTTTGAGCCTTACCGAATGGTGGCAGGGATGACGTGACCTGTCTTTGTCCTCAAATAGTATACTCCAGTGCACATCTATGTTGCGGCCCACCAGCAACAAATAGTGTGCGCCCATCCGTGACTGAGAAGAGTGCTGGTTCACAAATGCTGGACATTTCAATGTCAAATCTGCTTTATGTATGTTCTATTTCTATGTTTATTAAAGATGATTTGCTAGTTCTGAAATACAAGCTAGATACTGCTTCCCTGCATGTTCTCACCTGCATAATTATAGGAGAAATTGCCATTTAAGGCCTTATAAACAGACTCTCCCTTGACAGACACGAGAAGCACCAAGAACAACTCGCACACTCAGAGAGAGAGAGAGAGAGATACCTGCCCCATATACTAGGTATCATGCTACAATCCCACAGCTACAATATACACTGAAAGGTCTTAATTCCACAACATGACTCCTGAGGGATTTATTGCTAAACTACAAAATTAAACGCATGGAAATGTGGGTGTGGGAGGCCATCAGCTCAAACATATCACTATTAGAACGACTCCCATAATCGTAGGCTCATATATTCTGCACATTTAATGCATTCTTTTAGCCTTACCTTCAAATGATCTGCTACAGATCCTTTGAACACCTTCATATGTCCCAAAATGTGTGAGTAGGTTTTCAGAGCCTCTTGTGCTGTGATGCTGGTTGATAAACATTACTGTCTGGGTCTGTCTGAGCATCCTGATACTAGGCCTCTTTTGGACAGCGTGTTTGATGTTACATAGACTCATTTAATTAACTATACCACACCAGTTCATACACTAGATGGTATTTTTCAGTCTAATCAACATTGAAGGTCCAAACCTCAATATCTTGTTCTTGATCTAACCTTGATGGGATCCTTTTCACTTCAAATCTGGATAACAAACCCTTAGTTAGAATGTTCCAGACTCACACCCGAAAATCATACCCGAAAATCATCAAACATCACCCTAGAGCAGTTAGAGTTATGGTTGGTTGTGTCACTACTCAGAATGATATTACAGAACTGGTGGTTTTATGAGACTCGTTTTATATTAGTGTCACAAGGGCAGTGGGTGATCTGGGTCCCCTTGAGGGGCTGCAACCAGAAATAATGTAAAAATCATAAGAAAGCAATGACATCAAGAGATCTTTTATCCATCTATAAATTGCATTTCCAAACCGAACAGCAGTCAATGAGAAAGCTTGATGCCAAATTAAATCAGGCATACCTAAATAAGCTAGGTGCATGTCGAAGAGACATTCTGATGGCAAAGAATACATGTTGCACACAAGTTTAACATTTCACAAGGAACTTCATAATCTTGCATAGTTTTCTCAATCTTTTTAGGCCTTTTGTTGTTTGGAAACTCGATAAGATCTAGATCAAGCTTCCTCTCTTGGCCCCTACAAAGGACCCACATTCTTGTCCAAGGACTGCCTAAATTAACCCTATGACTACTCATGCTCTAACCTATTTCTCCCCAATATCAGAGGATTGACTGCCGAAAACATTGCTCCATAATTGCAATAAGATATTGCCTCATGATTCTTACCGCCCTTTACTTACAAAACCACAAACAGCTATAATAAATATATTGGACATTTTTGCCTCCACTTAGTGAAACATTTTGTCAGTTAATTTGAACTTATATAGCACATGCTCACCAAAAGGCATCATGGTGCTCATCGAACAAGACAGGCAGCAAAACAAAATCTGTACGTTCAGAACAAAAGGGTTTTCAAAGCCCTATGGAAAGAACAATAATCAGGGGTGGTACGCAGGCACAGGGGAAGCGAATTGCAAGCCTTAGAAGCAGCAACCGAAAAAGCACAGCCACTCATAAGAGAGAGCCTGAACCGAGGATTGGATCAGGAAGGCAGATTGTGATCAAAGTGGTTTTGGAGGAACATAAGGGGTAATTTAGTCTAAAAATATTCTGCGCCACATTTATAGAAAGCTCTGTGTACAACGCTGAGGTACTTGAAAAGGACACGTTTCTCGACCGGGAGCCATTAAATCTGTTGGTTGAAGAAGAGGAGACATTTGGGCTCCTAAAGTGGGGCGGATAACAGACCTGGCCACGGCGTTCTGAAGGAGCTGCAGGCGGCACATAAGATAAACTGGTTGTCTAGATATAGTGCATTGCAATAATCAATATTGCTAAGTACAAGAGAAGCCGCTACGGGTGTCTGAAATTGCGCAGGAAAAAAGGGGAGAACTTTCAGCAGAATTGTAAGTTTAAAATGGCCAGATTTGCAAACCGAAGCAGCCTGGCTGCACATAGAGAGAAAAGAGGATGTTTTAACCCCCGAATCCTTGAGAGAAGATGCAGGAGAAGGAAATGGGCCAAGAGTTACAGGCCAAAGGTCAGGGGTCAAGAAAGCTATTGGACTGGAGGTGCCAACAACCTTCGTATTTTCACCATTCAGCTACAGCCAGTTCTCGGCCAACCATGAACCCAAGACTTCAAGGCAGCCCCTAAACCATGCAGCAGTATCAGGCCTGGCGAGGTCCAGGAAAACCTTGATATGTGTATCATCATCGGCATAGGAATAAAGAAGCCCACTTTGCATCCATCTGAGCCACCAATTAACACTCCACTCCATTTCAGAAGTATGATATTTCAGCAAGCGGATGGAATCTATTCTTACCTCACAGCTCCAGCCCTTGTTTCTTCCCACTGTGTTCCTGGGTAACTTCCAAGTCCGGTTAAGACAACCACAAGGCATCTAGTGTTTGGTGCTTGGTACTATAGATGAGCGCAGGACAATTGTGGAGATGGCAGTGAGTGCTTGTTCTATCAGAGAATTTTGCAGCATTTGATGGCCTTGATCATGCCACCAAACTGGGTCATCTATCCCACTTAGGTTCCAAAGATTGAGTACTACCTTTGACTTCATCTTTTCTTACATGTGGCAACAGAGAATTGCACTCTCATTGTTCATATCAGCTCCCACTCGTCACCTATGGTTTGCAGCAGGGTTCTCACTTGAGGTTTGAATGATCTTTGACATGCATATGGAATGCCCTTATGCATAGGTCATCCTCCATTTGGGTGATTGATTGAATGTGACAGCAGCTTTTCTTCATCATTGCATGGATGAGGTCAGTCAATGGATGAGGTTTAACACAGTGAAGGTCAATCCAACAAGGATGGAGGGGAAGATCTGTCATCCCTCTTCTATGTCTTCCTCTATGAGGGTTGTACCCACTGTCAGTTCTGAGAATTACTCTCTGTTGCCATCCTGGACACCAGGCATATGGCCGTGGGTACTGGGCGAAATCCCTGACCAATTCTCATAGGTCAGAAATGAAGGCGTGTTAATGGATGCAAATCTCCCTATGGAACCACAGATTAATGCACTGGATCAAGTTTCATTGTTCTGTGTAGTTTGCACAGTTTCCTAGATTATTGCTGCTTTTGCATGAAGCCCAGTGTGTGATTACTTTCATTACAAGCACACTGCACTATTGAAATGTGATATGTATGAGACAAACAAAGACAACTGCTAATAGGTTGCCTGAGTTCGGAATGCAACTGCCTGCATTATTTTGTCAATATTGTGTATGGAACATATCTTGCTGATATTGCATACTTTGAATTGGTTGCCATTAGTGGACAGAATCAAATTCAAGGCCTGTTGCCTTGTCTGTCGAGTGACACACCAAAAAGAGCCCCCTTTCTTTTGGATAGTGTTACATAGCATATAGAGCTCCACATTCTAAGATCTGCTTGTGACAGAATGACATCTGATGTGGGTGTAAATCCCTAGTTTCTTTAGATTTTTATAAAGATACAATTATATGGGTAATTATCTTTCTGAAAGGGGGTCCTGCTCAACAAAATCCCCTTTTCATAAAAGCTTGATTCCAAAAGCATAGTGCATCGATGCACCTTTGCTGCACCAGTCTACCGGTCTCTGCAGCACATGTTAATCAGTGCAGTTTCAAATGTCATATGTGCATCCCTGACAGCTGCCGTAACCTTAAGTCACTGCAGACAGAGGTAGCATCTTGGCTTTTTCACCTTTGATCTAAAATATAATAATCAGTCTGGTGGCAGGGTAAACTGTATAATAAGCTATACCTAGGTATGGTATGGTGACTGAAAAGTACATAATTAATAAATCCATAGCTGTCTGGGTGTAAGTGTGATCCAAGGGTAGTAGAACATGTGGTACATGTTATGTTCTTTTCTCCGCTGTACAAATCCATATGGCATAGGACCCTCCTACTGATTGTAAGCAGAATTCATTGTATGGGTTACAGAACAGCTCTTGTCTTTTTTAATGACTTGTAATAATTCAGCTCTTTGTTGTGCAATTGGATTGTATTCAGGTAAAGCTATGAAAATAAGGGGAGAGTTTTTACCACAAAATCAGAATTGTTATGTTTGCTCATCTTATGACTGTATTGGATCCAGTATGAATTTACTCACCAAACCTTTATTGGCTTATTCGAACTCTGTAGTCAAGAAATAAAGAAGAAATAATACAGCCACAGCAATTTGATCTCATGCACGCTTCAACTCTATGAGACCAGGACCAATGAATTCAGGGTGATGTGGATTCATGGTTAGCCTGTCAGTCTTCACTCAACTGCCAGGTGCTGCCTTTGTTGATTCACGGGAGCAAGGATAACACCTCCTCTCAAGGCCAAGGACCTCTCAATAGGATTATTTCTGGAAGCCTGCACTTCAAAGGCATCACTGACATAACACGGCCAGCCTCACACAAGAGGGCCTTTGAATTTAGCAGACATGGGAAAGGGGTGAAGTTACATTATCCAGAGAGGGAAGGTGGTCAGAAAAAAAGGTGCTTCATCATTTAGATTTTCTGATAGAGATATTTTCCTTTCTGTCCCTTCCATTTCCTGCAGAGCACGGCACTCTGGGTATGATGTCAGAAAGCAAGGGTAGCTTGTTACAGCCTCAGGTATTTAACTCCTTACAGCATGCTTGCATTGGGCCATTCCCCTGTGACAAGCTTTCTTGACTGGGAGCGCAAAGCAAAAAGGATTCACTGTGTCTTTTTTTTCTTTTTTTCTTTTGATTGATTTTCCTTAGATTAATCAACTTTTCAATATAAATCCATCAAATAACCATACAAATATAAAAAATAAAAATAAAATTTGCATAGTTTTCATTAACAGAATAGTAAGAAAACAATCTTAAACTGAATACATCTATATCTCTTTCTTTTTGTACCCACTTGATTCTAAACAAAATGACTCCTCTAATTTTAGTGCATTTAAAAAACAAACAATTGCAATTTGGATTGAGATAGAGGATGTTGATAACAATAAAGGCCACAGATCATGCTCACACAAGGCACCAAACTGGTTACAATGTTTAGAAAAATGAGTGCTACGTAATCCAACAAGGGATATGGAGATCAAACGTTCCAGAGTTTCCTTGCAAGTGAAGTTTAAACAAAAACGACAAAAGGTCTGCTCCATTGGTATCATTTTTCGTGGTCATCCAACAACTCTTGTGGGCAACAAGTTGAAGCGAAAACTCAACATGGCCGACCTATGTTGGGGCGATGGTGATTTTCGAAGATAACAAGCTATAGTTCGCAATCTTTTGGGCTCAAACCTTAGATTTGACGACTGTTTGTATTTTAAGCATAGTTCTCTATTTTTGATACAGTCATGTTGATAAATGTTCTTCTTTGCTTTAGCTAGATTTGCGAGTAGCATTTCAATTGAAACGTCTGCATTTGCAAGTATACAATAAAATCCCATTATCCAATTTTGCACAAATAGATGTTTAGATGAAAATGGATAAGTGACCAATACTTTTAACATGACATTTAATTCTGTTAAGAGTAAACATTTCCTAAAGAGATTACATACTGGCCGTTGATAGAGAGCGTCAAGGGAAATGAGACCCAGCTCATTTTGCAACCAGGGAACAGGTGTCAATTGTGGGAGAAATAGAATTGTCTTCCAAAATTTGGCTTTCAAGTTTATCTAGTAACTGACTCTGCAAATGTACTCCTGTTTCTAGTCCATATAATAGACATGGTATGACCTTCATATTCCAAAATGATAGTGCAGGGACTAACGAAAATTTGCCATATCGATGTAACATAATGCTTGTTTGCGAGATAGCTGTATCTAACTAACTCCCAACGCTCTCCATTTGGCCTTTAGCTGCAATGACACCTTCAAAGACCATTCCTAGGCACAATTGTTAATTTACCTTTGTTAATTGTCCATATCATCTGAGCTCTCTGAGATTTAGTTGGAGAGTATATACCTATCTGTGTTTTATAAGTGTTGACCTTTAGTTCATTTTGCTTGATGTAGGTATCAAAGGCTGTTAATAACTTTTGAAGACCCATTAGAAATTAGTACAAGGTCGTCAGCATAAAGTAATGCCTTGATAGGCTGGTTGTTAAGTTTTGGTGAATCTGAACATACTTCTTTAAATGCAAGTTTTAGATCATGGAGAAAATAATGAAAAATAGCTGAAGCAAGTAGACAACCTTGTTTGAGGCCTAGACATGTTGGAATAGGAGCAGATGGTAGCCTTTCTAAGGTTAACCTGATTTGATTTGATCTATTTGAATAAAAGGCATGAATTATGTCACTTAGTGTATCTGGACAACAATCTCTACGCAATTTAGGCATGAGAAGAAGACGAGAGAGAGAGTCAAATGCGCAATGTAAATCTACAAAAGCAAATAAAATGGCCTGTTTAGTTTTTAACGCATTTAAGTACATTAAATTTATAGCAGTGCGCATGCAGACAACAAATTCTGATTGATTTGGATCTCGATATTGTTGGGAAAGTGTCCAGGAATTAAAGTCTCGAAAAATCAACCTGGCAAACATTTTTCCTGCCGTGTCCAACAGTGCAATTGGCAAAACAGAACGGTGATGGCTGGAAGGTTTTGAATTAATCATAACCACGGGCAAAGCTCTGGGCAACCCTCCAGACCATCGTTTTTTAGCCTGCCAAGCCATTACAGAAGGGGAAAGACCATATGGAAATCAGGCTTGGTCCTACCCCAAAAGGGGCATCCAGCCCGAACTGCTAGGTCACATCCGTTCTGCACAAGACCACAAGCATCCCCAGACATGTTTCAGCCTTGTTGGGCGTCATCAGTGAGGAATAGCTTGGGTCTATAGGCCCGGCAGGCTCGGGACCCACGTCTGGGCATACCCGTCCCACTCGGGATGCATAACCATGGGCAAAGCTCTGGGCAACCCTCGAGTCCATCGTTTTTCAGCCTGCCAAGCCATTACAGAAGGGGAAAAACCATATGCAAATCAGGCTTGGTCCTACCCCAAAAGGGGCAGTCCAGTCCGAACTGCTAGGTCACATCCCTTCTGCACGAGACCACAAGCATCCCCAGACATGTTTCAGCCTTGTTGGGCATCATCAGTGAGGAGAAGCTTGGGTCTCTAGGCCCGGCAGACTCGGGACCCACGTCTGGGCATACCCGTCCCACTCGGGATGACTTTAGCAAAACAGAAAGGAGATGGCTGGAAGGTTTTGAATTAATCATAACCACGGGCAAAGCTCTGGGCAACCCTCCAGACCATCGTTTTTCAGCCTGCCAAGCCATTACAGAAGGGGAAAAACAAATGCAAATCAGGCTTGGTCCTACCACAAAAGGGGCAGTCCAGCCCTAACTGCTAGGTCACATCCCTTCTACACGAGACCACAAGCATCCCCAGACATGTTTCAGCCTTGTTGGGCGTCATCAGTGAGGAGTAGCTTGGGTCTCTAGGCCCAGCAGACTCAGGACCCACGTCTGGGCATACCCATCCCACTCGGGATGACTTTAGCAAAACAGAAAGGTGATGGCTGGAAGGTTTTGAATTAATCATAACCACGGGCAAAGCTCTGTGCAACCCTCCAGATCATCGTATTTCAGCCTGCCAAGCCATTGCAGAAGGGGAAAAACCACATGCAAATGCAAATCAGGCTTGGTCCTACCCCAAAAGGGGCAGTCCAGCCCGAACTGCTAGGTCACATCCCTTCTGCACGAGACCACACGCATCCCCTCTGGCAGAGGGACTCCTAGGACCCCCCCTTGTTAATTTGCATTTTTAAGTAACTTTTGGTCTCACCCTAAGTTTCTAGGGGAATCCAGACATCGACCCCTTGCTCACTATTCTTAGAGAGGGACAGCTTCACCCTACTGATGCAGTCCAACCAGACTGAAACATGTGTCTGGGGTTGCGGTTGGTACTCTTGTTCAGAGGAGAATTGCCTAGCATTTTGGTGCTGGACTGCCCCAGGGCAGGACAAAGACTGATTTGTTTGGGATATTTCTTCTCTGTGAAAGATAGTGAGCTAAATACTCTGGGTAAGTCCCTCATAACCAGGTCTATTGTTGGCAGAGGCCTAGGACCCCCCTTATTAATTTGCATATTTAAGTAAATTTGGCTCTCACCCTAAGTTACTAGGGGAATCCAGACGTGGACCCCTTGCTCACTATTCTTAGAGAGGCACAGCTCCACCCTACTGATGAGGTCCAACCAGACCAAAACACGTGTCTGGGGTTGCTGTTTTTACTCTTGTTCAGAGGAGAATTGCCCAGCATTTCGCTGCTGGACTGCCTCAGGGCAGGACAAAGACTGATATGTTTGGGATATTTCTTCTCTGTGAAAGATAGTGAGCTAAAGACTCTGGGTAAGTCTCTTATAACCAGGACTAATGTCTGGCAGAGGGACTCCTAGGACACCCCCCTTGTTAATTTGCAACAGTGCAATTGGGCGATAGTTTTGGGGTGGTAGCCTATCTCCCTTTTTAAAGATTGAGACGATCAACGATGTTGTCCAAGATGATGGAATTACTCGAGTAACTAATATTTGCTGAATTATTTTATGCAAAATTGTTGCCCACAAATGAGGGTTTGCTTTTAACCTAGCATGGAGCCCGTCAGGACTAGCAGCTTTTAAAGAACTAGCTTTTTTAATTAGTTCTTCAACCATCGGAACTGTACATTTAACTACCCAAGAAGTAGTAGATTGCAAGAAATAGGTGAATTTGCTAAATTTTTCCTCAGCACATAGATTTGTATAATACAGAACCCATTGGTGCTCTTGCACTCCATTGGATTGTGCCCCAGCTTGTATTTATAAGTATTATTATTCGGCAGAGTCCATGTTTCAGATGAATTTTTATTGCTCATTGCTTTAAGCATGATCTCACTATCCTGCTGAAATAAAAAAGCTTTGCGGCTATGAATTTAATTCTGATATTTTCAGTTAGCTGTTTAAAATGCCCTTGTTTGTTCTGCTATTGCTAGTTTAGAAATTAATTTCCTTTCTCGACGATATTCTGTTCGTCTGAATCTAACCTGTTGATCATATACATGATTATGTTGAAGGGTCGAGGGCCTATTATTACGATAGTGTCTTTATATGTAGATAAAATATTAGTGTATTGATCTGGTGAGGATAGATTTAAGTTGGCCTCAATTGAATCATTAAGAGCAAATAACTTGGGTTCTGACCAGCGAAAGAGGGTCTTTGCACAATTATTTGTTAATTGTTGCTTAGTCCATTGTTTTTGCGTCTTCATCACATCTACAGACCACCTCCATTTGAGTGCTAGAAGATTATGATCACTAAATTCTTGGGCTACAACTTCAAATCTATGTAATTGTAAGTGATTTCAATCCGGCACTTCACCTATGTCAATTCCTAGCATGGAATGCACAACTGAAACCCTTATTTATTTATTTGTGTCTATAAGTTCTTTTATTTCTGAACGATGTACCACTTATATCACGCCCCTCTCTTGGAATCCCCCCGGTCACACTGAACCAGGAAGCAGGCTGGTTTGCAAAGGTAAAATATTTATTTATGTATTTCACAATATATATCACACTATTTTTAATGGGCATACAATAATCACCAATGGGGTGATGTCACAATAAACTATCTCTTTAATCACAAGGAGTACTGATGGAAAAAAAACAAGCAGCTCAGAAATAATACTTTTGGGTATGTTCAAATCAAATGGCAATGTGGTTACTCTTTCCCCCTGCACACCCCTCACTTCCCGAATATGCAATGTAGAGATATAGGAGGAGAGAAAACAGGTTTCAGGAATGCTGAATTAAGCAAATATATCAATCCCAATTTCCCGCCAGCAAACACCAGAGAGAAACAGAATTGATTGTCAAACTTGGTTTTAAAGTTGGCTTTGAATGAATGGATTAAATCACTGACATTATTTAAATACTAATGGGAGCCACTTTGTATGGTTTCAGACGAACACTAGCAATGATTTGAGAGTAATAATCAAGTTGAAAACTTAATTTTGAGGTCGGGTGCAATGAAAAGCTATTTTACAAGTTATAGATTTTGGGCAAATGAAACATTTTCGGCAAACCTTTCCGCGCGCGGTAAGCACGATTACGGAAAAACTATAAGGAGTTGCGATGCGGTTTTGGGTTCTTTAGAAAGCTTAGGATGTTAGCTCAAAATAGTTCAAAATATGAAGAAGTTATGGACGTTTTTTCGTGGAGGTCATTTTTTTCAGAAGGAGGCAAAATTGTAAAACAAGGATGCGCTTTTAAAATGCAACAAGGTTTCTTTACACTATGAATGGACTGTGAAGAAACAAACTACACGGATGCTCAGGCACTTGATCAAGCAACTGACAGCCGAGACGCTTGCCTTCTTCAGATGCAATATATCAGCGCAAAGATACTTTTTACAATATTATACAGAAGGACTATAGGATAAGAGAGAGAGTTCAGGCAAGGCAAACAGGATTTCTAACAATATAGTTCTGGATATAGGATAGATTTGATTTGGATAGGGATGACTATGGAAAGTACATAGGCTAGTGACAATCCTATACTATGGATACTCGCTACCAATGTTAAAATGGAACCGCCAGGGATCTGGTTCTGGTCAGGGATATCTTGGACAGACTGCTGGGCACACCAGACTGGCCTGGTTCCGCGATCAGCAAGGCGCTCTGGACACCGCACGGCAGGACTGAACAGCAAGGCGCTCTGGTCTACACTGCACAGCATGACTGGACTGGATCTGCAATGGCTCTCTGGTCTGCACAGCACAGCACGGCACCAGACGGGGTTTAATCTGCCCTTCTGGTTATGAAGATGATTCTTTGGCAGGTAAGCAGTTACAGCACAGCCTGGCTGCTTCTTTGGTTTCCCCTTTAAGTTGAGGGATGGGTTCTGGATGTTAGGCCCAGCTGAAAGTGGTTCAGCTATGCCCTGAGCCTTTCTGCTTGCAAAGCTCTGTGGTCTGGAACAAGGAGTATGAATGGATCTCCTTCAAAGTGCTTTGCCAAATTCAGGATAGTGGGTGGATCGGAGTCCTTTCTGAGTCCTCAGCTGTCTCTATTTATGTGTTTGATAAAGGGGTGGGTAAGCTGAATTATCCTAGGCGCACCCCCTAGGTAGTTTATTGGCTAGAGTCTGCTCTCTTCCTTGATTGGAGGAGAAAACAGAGTGTCATCATGATGATGTGGTTTATGAGGCAAAACATCCACCCCTTTGCCTTTTGCATATAAAATCTATTTTTGATATAATACATCTTTACATGTGTACAATTTTTATACCAATAACATACATCGATCAGATATTTTGTGGAGCAAATATTCTTCCAAGCCTCGTTGCTGTGATATCTTGGGTCTGGATTTGACAAATGTTCACACTTTTTGTCTGGGACATGATATCTAATTTGTCCAAATTTTCGTACATATGTGTGCATTATATATGGGCATAACCGTATGAAGTTTCATGCTTCTGACATAGATACAATTGCTACAAAACCAGAATTTTCACTGCACCTTCTCAGAACATCGCACAGCGTTCTGGGTCCTTTTAAATGTGCAGAAACAAATCACATTCACAATGCTGCTAATTCTATATTTTTTACAAATTTGCACAGTCCTTTATCAGTCTTTTTCCAAAATATGCTTTCTGTGGTTTGTGAATCAACAAAAGTGTCTTTCTCCACCTCCATCTCCATCTTGTAGCTGAAGAGCAATCTCTGCCCTCTTCCTTCTGACAGAGGCCACTTTGATACTTTACAATCTGCATATCCTTTTAGCCAAGGAAGGTTCAATGTGCTCCTCCAGCAGCAGCCCAAATTCTCCTCCCCTGATTTAATCAACACAAAGGTGTAAGTTCCTGACTTTGGTGGGAAGCAGGAGAGATGCCTTTTGTTGGGGGAAGCTGGGGGGGGGGGACTGGTTTGGTGACTTTGAGTTCAGCTTAAATTCACTGTCAATGTATTACATTTTACTTGGTTTACAATAAAACTTGCACTTTTTAGACAAGCAGCTAGAACACTAATTCCAGCCTCTAAACCATGGAGATTAATTAGTTGCAACCTATATTACTTTTGATAACAGTTCACTTAATTCTCAGACATTTGATTTCAATTGTAGAAGTTTAAGCTTCTGATGCTGGTACTGCACCCATATTTTGACAGATTTCCACAGGAAAGCACCCTTTTTACTGTGGATATTTTGATGATAGATTCTGCTTTTCATGACATTGTATGTTCATATTGATTCCTTAGATGAAGTGGCGGGTAACACCCAGCGAAGATATTGGATGTTTTGTGATGTTTTGGACCAGTATTTTGTATTTTCAGCAACCAAGAAAAGGGATTTAAGAGCAATTGTTGTGTTTCTTTCAATAAAGCACTGCCTTTCATGCAGTTTCCATTTTTCCTTGGTAGGCAGCCCAGTGACAGGTTTAGGGCAGTGAGGTCTCCTTTCCACCACTGACAACAGGCAAAGTAGCTTTGGCAGCCACCTTTCCGTGTTTCAAAGTGCAATTATAATGGGTTTTGGTGCGCATAGGGCTTTCACGGCCATTTTGACAATTCTTGCACCATCAGCACACAGGGATGTCGCAGGGCAGAGTCTAGTGGGTAAAAACATCCCACAAGCCCCCCCTCGCGACTTGACTTTTGACCGCCTATCAAGGGGAAGTCGAGAGATTTGGATGTCCAGTTTTCTTCTTTCTGGTCCAAATGGCAAAATTTGTCTGCTTCTCCCATCAGTGCTGGATCGACAGGTTCTCCTCGCCGGTTTCGGATGAGAGTATGGAGCGATACCCCAGGCCCATTGGGTCTTCCCTTCTGGTCCCTGAGTGGTCCTCCTTGGTACTTAGGATCCATGGTTTCAAATTCTAGGATGACAAAACATAGCTTATTTGTAGACATTTCCCCACCACTATTCATGTAGTGGGGCAGACACATACATTTGACCTAGAATGACAATCTTTTCTGTTGGCAATTATGACTGATTTTCAACAGATGGAATAGTTTTATAATTGGAATTTTAGGGGTCTGGAATGTCCCCCTCTGGGTTTCCAGATTAATCCTCTAGTTGCTGCAGAGTGTGCTTAGGATGGCAACACTTTAGCTGGTTGAAGTGGACCCTCTTATCTTCCCCTTCTGCCAAACTGCCTTTGGGGATACGGATTTTGTAGGCGAATGGTGAGATTCTGTCTACAATTTCAAAAGGGCCCCGCCAGCTAGGAAGAAATTTGCGCTGTTTGGCCTGGTTCCTTTGAAAATTGTATAAGTAGACCCGGTCTCCTACTTGGTATTCTTTTCTAGTAGTCTTAAGGTCATAGTGGGTCTTCATACTGTCTGCAGATCTTTCTAGATTTCACTGAGCATAGGTTTTCTCAGATTTTCAACATACTCATGAGTTGTGGGGGCATTTATCAAGGTCTGCTCTTGGGTTCTGTAGAGCAGATGCTGGGGAAGCACCATCCTTCATCCAGTCATCAGCTCAAACGGTGACATATTAGTTGCAGAAGAAGGGGTAGATCTGATGGCCATTAGGACAAAAGGTAGTCGGATGTCTCAACTTGGCCCAGAATCTGCCACAAACTTTTTTAATATGCTCACAATTGTCTTGTTGTATCTCTTAACTCCACCACTAGAGGCTATCCAGAAGGCAATGTGTAGTTTCCTTCTGACCCCAACTATCTCCCACATCTTTGTCATTACTTCGCTAGTGAAGTGGCTACCTCAGTCTGACTCAATCCTTTGGGGAAGTCCAAAACGCGAGAAGATGTGGATGATCATCAGGGCAGCTGCTGTTTCTGCCTTGCAATTTGGGTCCGGGAGACATTCCATCCATTTAGTGAACAGGCATGTCACGGTCAACATGTACTTGTTCCCCCTAGAGGAGCGAATCACGGACCCAATAAAATTGAATTGTAAATCTGACCAAGGCAGTGTCATCCACCTCTGTTGGAGAGGTGCACAGTGTGTGAGGGATGTTGGCTGAAATTGTGCACACACAACACACCCCTTCAAGTATTGGTAGAGGTCCTGCCCCATGTGTGGCCAGTATGCAACCTCTCTTAAGATTTCAAGTGTTGTATGAAACCCCCTATGACAGGCTGTGGCCGCATCATGGGCGTGACGTAGCATCAGACTTCGGAATGAGGTGGGGACCACCCACTGGTCATGGCCAGCTAGGGATCTCTTTGCCAACAAACTGTCTTGGATTCAGAACATTTTTGGACATTTCATCAACACTCTGAGGTCCTCTTTCCCTATGTAATCGGTATCCGTCAGGGGAAAGTTCTCAGGGTCCTCAATGTGTTGATAAATCTTACCAATCATCAGATCCCCTTTTTGAGCCATAATCAAATCAGCATCTGGGGCTCCTTACTCCATTGTGCAGTGAGAGTTAATTGTGAGCATTTGTCTGGGACCTAGTGATAGCAGTGACCTGGATTTCCCCCAACAGGGACTCCACCTCAAGTAGATCCCCTTGGATGGCTCTGGTTTTGGCCAGCTGATCAGCTAGGTCATTTCCAGTTGTGTCTGGTCCCTCTACTTTAAAATGACCCTTGATCTTTTTCCAGTAGATGGTCATCCCATTCGAGGTGACCAGATCATCAATATTTTTGATTAATTTCACATGTTTCAATGGTTTGTTATTAGCACATAGCATGCCTCTGGTTTTCCAGTTAACCAGGTGCTCCACAAACCCGTTCCGTACATAATCCAAATCTGTGATTATGACTAGTTTGTGGAGTTGGTGTTGGACAGCAGTGAGGATGGCTTGATGACAAGCCATCAACTCTTCCACTTGACTACTTTGGGGACGGATTTTGTACCCAGCGCAGGGTTCTGGGGCATCATTCACCCATGCATTCCCTACGCCGGCCACACGTTCTTTTCCCCGTTGTTGTCAACACGGTAAGAGCTTCCATCCACATAGACAGTGGGCATTCCCTCAAACTGGTCTTCTTCATAGACATTATGTGGTGAATTAAGGTATGCCTCCATGTTGTTCTTGATTTTAAGACTTTCGTCCTCGAGACAGTTTTCTCTGGCACAATCATGCAAGTCAGCCAGACCTTGCGCGAGGGGACTCTTCTTGTGTTGGCCATATCTGACCTCCACAGGAAAGCCTTGCATTGACAGAATCCAGGAAGTAATTCGGGAATTAATCACATTTCCGGCCCTGATTCTGTCACTTTGGAGATATTGCAGAGGCTGGTGTGGAGTCTCCACTATGATGTGTTCCCCCTGGATAAACGGGCCGTAATTCTTCAATGCCCACACCGTTGCCAGGAGGGCCTTCTCACAATCGTTGAATTTTTCCTCCACAGAGGATGAAGTCTTACTTGCATAGGAGATTACTTTATTGACCTTGTCATGCTTTTGATATAATAGTGCAGTCAAGAATTTATTTGAGAACCCTGTCTCCAAGACGAACTCCTTGTTTTTGACAGGGTAAGCTAGGCAAGGCACTTGTGAGAGGCTTCTTTTCAGTTGTCTTACTGCCGCGGCTTGTTCTGGACCCCACTCCCATTTGACCCCCTCTCTTCAAAAGATGAATCAGGGGTCTTGTGATCGCTGCATAGTCCTCAATGAACTTTCTGCTGTAGTTAGTTAGTCCTAGGAGGCTCCTTAGTTCCTGAAGAGTTGTGGGGTCTTTTAATTTCTGAAGTGCTTCCACTTTCTTTTCCTGGGGACAGAGACCCTGAGGAGTAATCTCATGCCCCAAGAAATTGACATGGGTTCTGCATCACTGTGCCTTTTGAAAGGAGAGTTTTGGTCCGGCCGCCCTCAACTGTGTCAGAACATGACGGATCTCCGCTATGTGTTCCTCCACAGTCAAGCTTTTGACTAAAACATCATCTATATAGGCCAGGTTACCCCTCTCACCCTGGTCGGGCATGGCCTTGTGTAGAAAAATGATAAATTCATTGCCGGAGTTGACGTATCAGAAGGGAGTCCGGGTTCATGTGTACTGCTGCCCCCGTAGGTGAAAGCCAGCTTGTATTGGTCCTCCCTACTGACAGGTACAGTCCAGTATTGGCCGGGTCTATTGCAGTGAATACCTGTGACCCCTGGATCTGGGCCAGCCCTTGGTCAATGTAGGGAAGAGGCCAGCGGGAAGTATGGACCCATTTGTTGAGCTCCCTAAGGTCAGCACAGAGTCTCCACTGGCCGTTTGGCTTCAAAATCCCCAGCACCGGATTATGGAAGGTGCTGTGGACTGGACGAATTATCCCACGGGACTCGAGGTTCTTAATTATTTCAGTAAATGACTCCATTTATGCGAGAAGCAAGCAATATTGCTTCAGAAACACTGGAGTCATGCCAGGGTCTGTGGGAATTGTTGTTGTGTGGATGTTGGTGCGACCACAGTCATATGAATCCACCGCAAAGAGATCTTGAAAATCTAAGAAAACTTGTTTCAATTGTTGCTTTTGCTCCAGAGTCTCACAGGCATCAGCTAGGTTGACTCTCTCTTCAACCATCTGCTTGAAGCCTGGAAAGACTTTCGGTTTTGCTATCTCAGCGGCCTCCTCCGGTGGGGTGGAGAAGTCCCTGGTCAAAATGCTGATTTGGACTGGGGCTTCAGGTGGGGAAGGCAGTCCTCGCGGAGTTGGAAAATCACCTCATCCCTCTTGAAGTCACAGGTCTCATCTTCCTTACCATAAGGGCAGGAAGTGTACACCAGGAAATTCCCCCCATGCCGGGTGAAGAGCTTGTCTGGTGTTGCGTCATCATCGCTATCACTGTCAAAACAGTCCTTGGGGATTGGTCCTAACAGTTCATTACCTAAATCTATGGAAAAATGTTGGTCATCAACCGCCATTCCAATAATGGTGCCTGTGGCTAGAGTGATACTCTGTAAGTCGCTGTTACCCACCTCTATTGGAATGGTGTCAGGTTCTATGTTGACTAGTGGTGTTGGGTTTACCCCAACCCTTGCTGCTGGAAGTGGGCATTCAGATGGACATAGGTGTCAGGGTTTTTCAATTTCTGTCCTCTTTTAACTTTCACTTCCAGTAAGAATTGTCGGGTCCATTCTGGGATGTTGACTTCCTCTGCAATCTGAATTTCAACTGCATAAGGCAGCAATTGAGCTGACCTAAATGCTTTCTCTGGGTCATCAAAGTCCATGAGATTGCCCGCTAATCGGGATCAGCCTTTGAAGTTTATTAGGTCCAAACTAATGGCAAAGCGATTGAGAATGTCACTGCCTAAGTAAAATGCGGCATGGACATCTCGCACAACCCAACAATTTTGGACTATGCTCTTGTTGCCTATGTTAATTCTGAGCATACACCTGCTAGGCAGGAGATGTTTGGAATTGGGTGTTTCCAGATCTATTTCCCATTTGTCTATCAGTTTAAATGTGGGAATGGCCGGATCTTTTGGGAGTTTGCGGAACATGGCCTTGCTGATCAAGCTCTTACCGTTGTTCACATAATACACTAGGGCGAGAACAGAGTCCTTCCCTTCATTTAATTGAATAGAGATGAACAACTGCTCTCCAATTTTCTGAATATCATCCAAGCTTTGAGCTGATTTCCCATCTTTCTGGACTATAGGAGTGGGATTTTCTGATTGTGAATTTGTAAAGAATTTCAGAGTGTTTCCTTCCAGTGTGGAATGCCACCTTGGACTGGAAGGAAGGTTGATTTTCAGAAATAGAGAGGACCCCCCGTCACCAGTTTGTGGTCCTCCTGCAATGACTGGCACATCTGGGGTTTGATTATTCTGGAAGTGAAATTCTATTTGGTCAGATTGATGTTCAACCATGTGGCATGTGCCGTTTAAACTAACATGGTTGACACTCTGTTTTAATTAAATTTTTCGGTTAGTCTGGGTCCAGAGGACCTTGTTTACACAATATATGAGGGGTGACAAACTCCGCAGGATGTCGTTCCCTAGTAAACAAGGGGTGCCCTCTGGAGTCACAACTATGACCGGGTGCTTCACCTTGTGTCGCCCAATTTTAATGTCCAAATGCGCAGTCCCCTCGACGGAAATTTCCTTCCCGTCGAAGTTCTGCAGTTGTCCAGGAAGAGGGGTGAGAGGAATTTGGTATTTCTCCCCCCTTCCCGAATTCAGTTGATCATAGGCCCTTTTTGACAGAAGGGTAGCTTGGGATCCAGTGTCCACCAGTGCCAAAATTGTACACTACCACTGTATTATTTGGACCGGGGCATAAAATCTTCCCTCCTTTTCCTAAAGGGGGAAAAGATAATGTACATTTTTGGACAACTGGTGGGTTAGTTTCTTGGTTTTGGACACTGACAGGAAGGTGATTTGGGCAGGATTCTGTTTGGAGTCTTGGGAATCTGAAAGAAAAAGGTGACAGCTAGATATGGAGGAGGTTTTGGGTTCCTCTGATTCTGGTTCTGGGCTGTCCCCCCCCTTTTGGAGGCAGTCGCCAGGATGGGTTTGAACCAGGGGATTTTTCTGCTAATTATTCTGGGGTTTGATGATGGGCTGTGCTAACTCAGTCCCCACATCTACCCAGTCTGGATTTGGATCCTTTTTGGACCCATTTTTCTTTGTGAGGAGTTCCCCTATCCCCATCCAGGAGAAGATCATTTCACAGGATCCTCTGAGGACCCCTCTCCTTCAAACTGGAAGATTTGTATCTCCTCCTCAAAATGGGTCTTTTTGGGCTCTTTATTTCTCCTACTCCCCCATCTGCTCCCTTCGGTGGCAGACTTTCGGGGGCAGGAGATTTTGGTTCTGGTTTCTGGGTTTCCAGGGGCGTTTTACAAGTGGGGAAGGAAGCTTCCTCCAAGGCTTTACACTCCCCTTCCCCTTGTGCCTCCTCCCTTGGAACCGGTGGGTTGTCGGGGTTCTTCCCCAGCCGTTGCTCTGGAGCACCAGGTTCTGAATTTGAGGCATTCTGCGCCGCCATGCTCATCTGAGGGTTCTGTTGAGCGCTCAGCATGCAACCCAGATCCTGTGCCATGTTTTGGACCTGGCACTCTATTTAGAACACCCGCTCCGGCCGGTACGGGGTCCTCATATCTCCCATGGGCTGATCCAGGGAAGGGTAGCTATCCCTTCTCCCAAAATACCCCGGGTTAGGGTAGTTTGGGTACCCCTCCACCCTTGGCCTCCCCTCTCCCGGATCGGGTTGTCTGGGCTCAGGAAAGTGGGAAAAGAAGGATGGATTGTTTTGGGGGTTAAAGTTTTGCAGGTACCTTGGGAAGAAATTCTGTCCAGTATTTGAGGGATTACTGCCCTCCTGGGGAAAGTGAGGAGGGAAGTTCCCTGGGTTAGCTGCTGTCTGGTTTGATCCCCCCCTTGGGACGGAGGAGTCCACATATAACCCAGGATGGGTCTATTGCCCTTGTAGCGCAGGCTGAAGTAGTAAGTAGAGTTAGGGGTACCATTTGTGGGGTTGCCTCCCTGGCTCCCTGTTTGTGATTAGCCCAAGGGCCTTCTGGGTTTGGGGTTGTTTTGATTCTGTGTGAACAGGTTTTAGGCCCTCCCATCTCTAAATCTAAAATGGGGGCAACCTTCACCTCCGCCACTTTAGCAGCAGCAGGGGTGTTGGTTGTTTTGGGGCTTTTGGGATTATTTTTATTTTCCACTGGCTTTTGCACCTCATAACTGCACATGGCTTGTTCGATGACCCAATCTAGTGATCTTTTCTCATGAAAGTCCCTCACTAGCTGCGTCATGATGTACTTAGGGAGAGCGTGGAAGAAAGTATTTACAAAGTCTTTGCTTTCAGTGCGCAGCCTTCTAGTGGTCTGCACAAAGGCATGCTTTAATTCTTGAACAAATTCTTGTGGGGCCTGATCTTCCCCAGACTGCAAGTTATAGGCTGCCTTGCGAGCCTCCTTTGTATTCCTGTGCATATAAAAGTGTTTCAAGATGGCCGCCCTATAGCTGGACCATCTGGAATGATTCTGATCCTCCAGCCCCGCAAAGAAGCCGGAGTACTCGGGAGAGAAGGTCCACTTTACATATTGAATACAGCTTTGGCTGTCCTTCAAATGGAAAGTTTCCATCATTTGTTCAAAGAGCTGAAGGTGCTCCCAAACCGAATACTTTGCATTCTTATGATAGGGCGTGATGATGCTCCTGATGGCGTTTATCTATTTTAGGGGATCCTTGAGCAAGGCCCTCTTGACCTTGTTGTTTTTTTTTCTGGTTCGGGTGAACCTGGTCCACTCATCCTCTGACTCAGAGGCACTGCTACCAGAGGTGCCTGTCTGGTCTTCTAGGCTCTCCCGGTTTCTGCGAGCTTGGGAATGGCTGGCAGAATGTGGGGGCCTAGTTTCTTGAGTGTTGTGGTGCTCAAAGGAGTCTTCTGATTCCTCCTTGCTCCCAGGATTTGCTGAGTCCACCCCTCCACTGTCCTAGCTGGGCAGAAGTTTTCATGGAGTTCCCCACTAAATTTTACCATTTGGTCTCTGGGTACATTATATTTTTGAGGATCCATTTCTCTGACCCTCCCCTCATTGGAGTCTCCCTGATCATATAATATGTCCCTAGCACTTGGGAACCCATACCCAGATGCCCGCCCATCCATTTCTGGGAGGTGCTGATCTATGAGCCCCATATTCCTCATAGGATTGAGGTCTGCCATTCCCATGGCCCTTGGCTCATGTGCGCCAGTGGACATGGGGGTGGCAGAGTCCATGGGGTTGAAGAGATGAAAGCCTCTGGTACTAGGGTTCCTGAGGTTATGCTCAGGTGTTTCCCTTTCCCAGCGGACCTCATCTCTCTCAGCCCCTGCTCCCTGTTGCCATGCAAGAACCTGACCTTTTTGCTCTCCTATCAAGGCTTGCTAGTCTCTATTAGTTGTTCTTGCATAGCTATCTGTCTGTGGAGCCTGTCATTTTTCTCACGGAGAGCCTCATTGTCTCTCTGTGCTTCCTGTGTCATTTTAGAGTACTGGGCCAATTTCTGCTGCAGGAGGGTTACCTCCTGAGTCCTGTCCTTACTGACCTGGTCACTCTTTTCGAGAACATCTTCCATCCTCCTGGAGTGCTCTAACAGTTTTGTGTAATCTTTTTGGAGCTCACCCAGTCCCTGGAGGGCCAGGTGATTTTCTTCCATCTTATCTTTTAAATAACTGACCTCCTGGCCTAAGTTGTCCCTTTCCTGAATAAGAGTAGCCCTCTGAGCAGCCAGGTTTTCCCTTTGTTTTTGGAGTGCACCAGCTTTCTGGTGCTCCTCATCAAATTTTGTCTGGGTGTGAAGGTCTTTGAGAATTAATTTACTAGTCTCTTCTTTTTCTTGGTCTAGGCGGTTTTGCAGGGTGACTACCTGCTCTGCGCATGCTCTATTCAAATTTATTTGCTGTTTCAGCTTTTTCTGGCTCTGTAGTAGAGAGTCCAAACTTTCTTGCCACTCTTTCTGCAGGGCCTGCACTTTGGTATCCTGCTCTACCTTCTCCTGCTGCAGGATATCCATATCTTCTTTTATTTTTATCAGGTATTGCCTGGTTTCATTTTCTGATTCATGGCTCTTTTGTAGCCTTTGGTCTGTAGAGTCCAGATCAGTTTGGGCTTTGTCTAAAGATTGTAGTTGCTTATTTGCCAGATCTAGGTTTTTCACATATTTGTCCTGTATTGCTCCAATGTGGAGGTACAGATATGCCGCTATTTTGGCAATCTTACTTTGCTCTTCTTTTACCTTAGGGGCCATATACAGTTCACTCAGTGCCATATGTAATGGACCCCGATCCTGACATATATGTAATCCTGTTGCAGTGACCTGTCCTTTAGTTCCCTGCAACCAAACATTCTGATCCTGTTCTGTCCATTCACCCCTGACAAATCATTTGTGCAGAAGGTGTTCCCTTGCCATATTAATTTCTACCAGGGTCGCCATTCCGGAAATTTTAATTTCCTTTCTGATTTACAGAAGTTATTCTATTGTTGCAAAACAGACTAAATTCCTTAGAGCGTTCCTATTGAAGGGTGCTTTTCACAGTGTAGCACAGTGTGGTAGCCCAACAGGGAATATGTACCCCGTCAGTTAGCACTCTGTATTAGACTGTCACAAGTGGTATGTCTAATTCAGAAATCACGGCACAAGCCCCCATTCTTGTAAGTGATTTCAATCCGGCACTTCACCTAAGTCAATGCCTAACGTGGAATGCACAACTGAAACCCTTATTTATTTATTTGTGTCTATAAGTTCTTTTATTTCTGAATGATGTACCACTTATATCTTGCCCCTCTCTTGGAATCCCCCCCCGGTCACACTGAACCAGGAAGCAGGCTGGTTTGCAAAGTTAAAATATTAATCTATGTATTTCACAATATATATCACACTATTTTTAATGGGCATACAATAATCACCAATGGGGTGATGTTACACTAAACAATCTCTTTAATCACAAGGAGTACTGATGGAAAAAAACAAGCAGCTCAGAAATAATACTTTTGGGTATGTTCAAATCAAATGGCAATGTGGTTACTCTTTCCCCGTGCACACCCCTCACTTCCCGAATATGCAATGTAGAGATATTGGAGGAGAGAAAACGCGTTTCAGGAATGCCGAATTAAGCAAATATATCAATCCCAATTTCCCGCCAGCAAACACCAGAGAAAAAGAGAATTGATTGGCAAACTTGTCAAAAATGGTTTTAAAGTTGGATTGAATGAATGGGGTAAAACACTGAAAATAGATTAAATCACTGACATTATTTAAATACTAATGGGAGCCACTTTGTATGGTTTCAGACACGCACTAGCAATGATTTGAGAGTAATAAGCAAGTTGAAAACTTAATTTTGAGGTCGGGTGCAATGAAAAGCTATTTTACACATTATAGATTTTGGCTAAACAAAATATTTGCTGTAAACTTTTCCATGGGCGGTAAGCGCGATTACGGAAAAACTATAAGGAGTTGAGATGCGGTTTGGGGTTCTTTAGAAAGTTTAGGATGTTTGCTCAAAATAGTTCAAAATATGAAGAAGTTATGGATGTTTTCGTGGAGCTCGTTTTTCACAGAAAGAGGCAAAATTGCAAAACAAGGATGCGCTTTTAAAATGCAACAAGGTTTCTTTACACTATGAATGGACCATGAAGAAACAAACTACACGGATGCTCAGCCACTTGATCAAGGCAACTGACAGCCGAGACACTTGCCTTCTTCAGATGCAATATATCAGTGCAAAGATGATTTTAACAATATTATACAGAAGGACTATAGGATAAGTGAGAGAGTTCAGGCAAGACAAAAAGGATTTCTAACAATACAGTTCTGGGTATAGGATAGATTTGATTTGGATAGGGATGACTATGGAAAGTACATAGGCTAGTGACAATCCTATACTATGGATACTCGCTACCAATGTTAAAATGGAACCGCCAGGGATCTGGTTCTGGTCAGGGATTTCTGGGACAGCCTGCTGGGCACAACACACTGGTCTGGTTCTGCGATCAGCAAAGCGCTCTGGACACCACTCGGCCTGACTGGACAGCAAGGCACTCTGGTCTAAACTGCACAGCATGACTAGACTGGATCTGCAATGGATATCTGGTCTGCACAGCACAGCACGTCACCAGACAGGGTTTAATCTGCCCTTATGGTTATGAAGATGATTCTTTGGCAGGCAATTAGTTACAGCACAGCCTGGCTGCTTCTTTGGTTTCCCCTTTAAGTTGAGGGATGGGTTCTGGGAGTTAGGCCCAGCTGAAAGTGGTTCAGCTATGCTCTGAGCCTTTCTGCTTGCAAAGTCTGGAACAAGGAGTATGAATGGATCTCCTTCAAAGTGCTTTGCCAAATTCGGGATGGTGGGTGGATCAGAGTCCTTTCTGAGTCCCCAGCTGTCTCTATTTATGTGTTTGATAAAGGGGTGGGTAAGCTGAATTATCCTAGGTGCACCCCCTAGGTAGTCTATTGGCTAGAGTCTGCTCTCTCACTTGATTGGAGGAGAAAACAGAGTGTCATCATGATGATGTTGTTTATGAGGCAAAACATCCTCCCCTTTGCCTTTTGCACATAAAATCTATTTTTGATATAATACATCTTTACATGTATACAATCTTTATACCAATAACATACATAGATCACATACTTTGTGGATCAAATATTCTTCCAAGCCTCGTTGCTGTGATATCTTGGGTCTGGATTTGACACATTTTTGCACTTTTTGTCTGGGACACGATATCTAATTTGTCCAAAATGTTGTACATGTGTGTGCATTATATATGGGCATAACCGTATGAAGTTTCATACTTCTGACATAGATACAATTGCTACAAAACCAGAATTTTCACTGCGCCTTCTCAGAACATCGCACAGAGTTCTGGGTCCTTTTAAATGTGCACAAAATAATCACATTCACAATTCTGCTAATTCTATATTTTTTACATATTTGCACAGTCCTTTATCAGTCTTTTTCCAAAATATGCTTTCTGTGCTTTGTGAATCAACAAAAGTGTCTTTCTCCACCTCCATCTCCATCTTGCAGCTCAAGAGCAAACTCCGCAATCTTCCTTCTGGCAGAGGCCACTTTGACACTTTACAATCTGCGTATCCTTTCAGCCAAGAAAGGTTCATTGTGCTTGCTCCTCCAGCAGCAGCCCTAAATCTCCTCCCCTGATTTAATCAACACAAAGGTGTAAGTTCCTGACTTTGGTGGGAAGCAGGAGAGATGCCTTTTGTTGGGGGAAGCTGGGAGGAACTGGTTTGGTGACTTTGAGTTCAGCTTAAATTCACTGTCAATTTATTACATTTTACTTGGTTTACAATAAAACTTGCAATTTTTAAACACGCAGCTAGAACACTAATTCCAGTCTCTAAACCATGGAGAATAATTAGTTGCAAGCTATATTACTTTTGATAACAGGTCACTTAATTCTCAGACATTTGATTTCAATTGCACAAGTTTAAGCTTCTGATGCAACTAATGACAGCTGTCATACAGGCGGCCGCTGGTACTGCGCCCATATTTTGACAGATTTCCACAGGCAAGCACACTTTTTACTGTGGATATTTTGATGATAGATTCCGCTTTTCATGACATTGTGTGTTCATATTGATTCCTTAGATGAAGTGGCGGGTAACACCCAGCAAAGATATTGGATGTTTTGTGATGTTTTGGGATTTAAGAGCAATGTATGTGTTTATTTCAATAAAGCACTGCCTTTCATGCAGTTTCCATTTTTCCTTGGTAGGCAGCCCAGTGAAAGGTTTCAGCAGCGAGGTCTCCTTTCCACCACTGACAACAGGCAAAGTAGCTTTGACAGCCATATTTCTGTGTTTCAAAGCACAATTTTCGTGAGTTTTGGCGAGCATAGGGCTTTCGCTGCCATTTTGACAATTCTTGCACGATCAGCACACAGGGATGTCGCAGGGCAGAGCCTAGTGGGTTAAAACATCCCACATAATGTCCAGAAACATCTTGAGTCGACATATTTGTAGTCAATAGTGCTGGACGAGACATTTCTGTGCCATGTGGCTTTTGCAGGTATGTCGCCCATTACTGAACCATTTACTCTAAAAAACAAATTGTTCTGACATGAAGATGGTCCATCTCTTAACTTCGTGTAATTTATAGCCTTTTTTGTTATTCATGCAATCTAAATTTAGGTCGCCAACTAATATGGTGGCTGTTATGTTTACTGGCATATGTATCATATCCAAAAGCTTGGCCAACTCTTGAAAAAAAATTCCATCGACCACCCCTACTGGATTTCAAATAATGTTTATAAGTGAAATATTATATTACTGCCATGAAATTCTGACCAGTTGTAAAAGAGGGCTAAACGACGCCCAAGCTGAAACAGAAAACCCGGATTGATTCTTACTGCAACCAGTAAGCTCGAGGAGGGACTTCCTTTGTCTGCTGCATGAGCAGGCAGTAATGCTATTTCATAATTGTACCATACAGGTTGAGTTGTTATCCACGTCTCCTGGAATGCTAATATATCAAATGTAATACAAAACTTAGCTATGGAGGTTTGAAGGTGCGAATTCCCTCATGTGTTCTCACTCGCGAGTGAAAAGGGAGTCAGTGCATCATTGTTTGATGGTTATGCCCTAAATGCATGTGGTGTATTGATTTGGTGAACTGGTGCTTGGTTCAACAAAATCTTTTCATAATCACTTTATTCTCAAGCAGGATCTTTAACAACTAAAAATCCCATATCAAACAGCGTCATCTTTGATTTCCAGATGGTGTTTAACACCACACCAGAGGGTATCCACAATATAACCACTGAAACATTGGTATCTCACAGAAACTCTACCTGGTTTAAATCTCCGGTCTCGATATCTTCTAGCTCCAGTACATCATTGAAAATATTTAATATACTTCTTCTGTTCAGTTCATACATTTGACACAGGCCTCCATGACATTTCAGGATCAAGGAATGACATTTCTTAATACTGCACTGAGTATTACCTGTTTTTGTGAGATTCAAAGCAGTTTGGTCAACAACTATAGACGCAGTACGGTGGTTAAATTCCAAGTGAGCACTCAGCAATGAATTTGCCTGCTCGTTTAAATAGTCAGTGCTTCTCTGTTCTGTCCCCAATTGCTTGTTTGTATCTGCTAACTGGGGTTGTTTTCTAATGGACAATTGAGAGCCCAAGGGTGTCATTTGCAGCGCTGTATTGGTTATTAATTGAGTCAGCCGATTTTCTAAATAAGTGTCCACGGCTTTCTTGATGTTATCAATCGAATAGGCATTGCCTTGATCCTGCAATATCGTTGGTTGCACATTTATTGAATTGGATTGCTCATTAGACTTCGAACCACCATTATTATTGTCTTTTGTGACTGTCCGCGCTAACTGTTCAATCACTTCTATAAAATCATTCAGTGGAGAGTAGTCTAAGGCAGATTTTTGTGTCATAATTTTTGTCTGAGAATTCACTAGAGGAGGATAACTCCGGGTCGGCATTTCTAGGACTTTTACAGCTTTCCTTCAGTCGATGCGTGGAATCGACTATTAACACTGGAGCTGATGTTCTCGTTAGATTTGATGTATTAGTTCTTGTTGGAGCTGTCAACGCTCGAAAAAAGGTGCACAGGCTATATATTGGATTTTTTACACCTGTTATGTTTTCAGATTTTTTTGATTGTATTACAGGACCCTTTAATTTCTTCTTAGAGATGGTCCCACGGGCCGCTTGTAACTTTCTCAGTGGTTCTTTTTCAACTACAGATTGATTCGGCTGGGCCTGATAACCATCTTGTAACGGTTCTAAACTGGCCCATGAATCATTTACTTCTTGATCACTAATGCAAATGAGCGGTTCCTCCACCAGTCGGATAATATGGATGATTGTTGGTAGTGGTGAAGGAGTAACAACTGTCTCTACTTCGGGAGAATCTTTTATCGAGATGGGTGTATTGGATGTGTTGACCATTTGAGCAAAGAGATTTGGGGGCTGATTCATGGAACAAATGTGCACTGAAAATCGTGGCGCAAGCTGGCGCAAGCGTGAAAAAGCAAGCGCACATGCACGCATGCGAATCATGGAAGGGCCTGCGTGTGTTTTCCTCAGGATGTGCGCCAAATCCGTGCGTGGTGTACACGGGTGCACACGTCATTGCAACATCCAGAACGCCATGCGCGACGTGCACAGCGTAAGCGCACAATGTTAGCGCACACACCAAAAAGGGGGCGGAACACGGGGCGGACGCGCGGAATGGGGAACTGCACGCTCACCTGAAAACTCAGCAGGAGTGAGGGACTCTCTCGACCTCTGCTCTCCTATCCTCTGAATTCTGTTCTATCTCTCTCTCCATGGGTTCTTCCTGTAAGGGTAGATAAAGGACAGGTTAAGTACTGTCCCTGGCCCTGATAACAACCCCCCTCCCAACTTCATGAGTGAGCGCAGTGTTTAGGGGCTCACCTCTTATTTTGGCAAGGCGGGCTCTCCGTCCTGGCTCTGCAGGGGCGCTATGGTGTGGGGCCGGATGGCTGTTGTGCTGTATGGAAGCTGTCCCCACTTGTGTGGTTTGTGGCGAAGAAAAGGCGAGACCGCCTCCTAGAGTTTTTAGAAAGTCCAGGCGATCCGAAATAAGTTCAGGGACAGTTAATTCACTGGCCCTTATATGGTGGACGTGAGAGTTCAATGTCCAAGTGTCCTCGGAGGCCTAGGTACTTCACTAGGCGCAGGTAACGTGAAAAGTATGTCCTTTGGGTACTTGAACCCAGAATTGTCTTTAGCGACTAATCTGCCTTTCTCTTGTCTTTTTCCTAACAGGTTTTGTCAAGAAATACCTCTGCAGAAAGGAAATCCAACGAGCTGGTGATGCCAGATGGTCCGCGTGATGAAGATTGAGCTGAAAAGACGATCGACCCGCCGAAAAAACAGGTGAGTAGAAAAACAAAGTTTGCTAATGCTTTCTGTTGTTTCCTCCTTTCAGATGCGGAGCTCGAAGAAGCAAGGATGCCTTCCGGCCGAGGATCAGGTATGCAGAAAGCTGTGGAATTGCTCCGGAGGCTGAACCAGGTAAGCACGTGCTCACTGCTACAGAGAAAACACACGAAGCAAGTCTTGCTCTTCGTGGCTTTTATAGAGAGCCTCGCCCAAAGACTAGAGCGTTGCATGAAGTCCAGATTGGCACAAAAGGAATCCATGTAAATGGAACAGGAAGTCCCTTGCTATTCTATGGGGGGTAGGCGGTTCCTAATGGGGACATGGATATCAACCTGACCTTGCCCTCTAAGCTCTCATCCATAATGCTCCCGACTGATTTCTCTTTGTGCCATCATGAACTGGGTATGAAATCGTCTGGACAGTTCAACCTAACCTAGTACCCATGACAGGAACAATGCGTGAAAATAAGGGCGTAGCTGGGGATGTACTGCTGGGAAGTACACGGAACGCCCACACGCACGCAAACCAAACGTATTAATGGAATCGAATAGGGGAAACCCGCGCACGGCCAAAGACACGCACAGGCTTAAAAACTTCCGCCACATGAAGGCAGGCAGTAGCGTCCCTGCGCATTACAAAAGTGTGGGCAAACAACAAACACATATATACAGCTATGATGAATGTCCCATTCTGTGGCCCCCTAGGAGAAATGACATGTCAAGCAATGCTCAGGCATCCCAAAAAAGCAAGAAAGAGATGGGGGACATAAGTCGGGCCTGCTGGCAGGCAACCGTCACTGGGGATGGGGCGGGGACATAAATCGGGGCTCCCAAGTGCATGGTGCCATGTGGCCTGCCAGCGGGGCATGCCCAGGGGTGATGGGCTGCCTGCGGGGCATGCCCAGGGATGTGGGGTGGTCCCCTGTGGTGTTGGCTGCCAGAGGGGCATGGGGAGGGTAGGGTATACACCCGGGAGGGAACACACTGCCAAATTGTGTGTAAAACTGCACACGCACCCCGGAATACATGTAACCCGCTCACACCAGCCCTATCGCTTGTGAAACTCCATGCGCACCCCTGGAATACACGTACCCAACTCACGCCAGCCCTATCACGTGTGAAACTCCACGCGTACCCCGGCAATACGTGCAGGCAGCCCATCCACCCTCCCTATGCCCCGCAGGCAGCCCATCTCCACTGGGCATGCCCCGCAGGCAGCCCACTCCACAGGGGGGACTTTTTCCATGCGTTTTCGCTGGTGCGAGCGGGCTACGTGTATTCCGAGGGGTGCGCAGGGAGTTTTACATGCGTTTTCGCCGGCGCGAGCGGGGTACGTGTATTCCGAGGGGTACGCGGGGAGTTTTACATGTGTTTTCGCTGGGGCGAGCGGGGTATGTGTATTCTGAGGGGTGCGCGGGGAGTTTTACATGCAATTTCGCTGACGCGAGCGGGGTACGTGTATTCCGAGGGGTGGGTGGGGAGTTTTACATGTGTTTTCGCTGGCGCGAGTGGGGTACGTGTATTCCGGGGGGTGCGCAGGGAGTTTTACACGAGTTTTTGCTGGCTCGAGCGGGGTACGTGTATTCCGAGGGGTGCGTAGGGAGTTTTACACGTGTTTTCGCTGGCACAAGTGGGGTACGTGTATTCCGAGGGGTGCGCATGGAGTTTTACACATGTTTTTGCTGGCACGAGTGCGGTACACGTATTCCGAGGGGTGCGTGGGGAGTTTTACATGCAATTTCACTGGCACGACTGGGATACGTACATGCGTTTTCGTGGTTGGGGGGCTGTATGCTGGTCCACTGGCCTTTGCGCCATGTACTGGATTTGTTTGATGTTTTTGGCGCACGGGGCAGGGTTGGGGGCATAACTGGCGCTGCTGCAGGGTCGCTGCACCACTCTGCGCTACGGCTGCTTATGGATGTATAAATCCATGAATACGCTGTGCGCCTAAATGGGTTTTGGCGCACGCGGCTGGCACAGACTGGCGCACACGCACTCTGTGCGCCAGCCGCGTGTGCCACTAGTGCGCCGAATTCTATGAATTACCCCTTAGTGTTGTTGGCATACCTTTATATAACGCCATCATTCCTAAAGCAATCTGATCAATTTGAGTCGATTGTATCGAAACCTTTGCATCAAGGGACTCAAAGAGTTTAAATAGGCCTAGCAATGTTGTGTTGATTGCTGTGAGGGTCAATTCAATCATGCCAGAGTTTAAATTCAATTCAATTTGCTTTTCCGGTCTACTTCTTGGACGTGGAGTTGGATGTGCATAAGATAAGGAATTGGAACAAATGGATAAATCTAAAGAATGTTTTTACTCTCAGAGATCTTAGTTCACTACAAATTGATTTTGGAGATTCGCATTGGCTTGCGAATATTGAAATCTCTGTAGCTTCTTGACTAATCACTGACTGATTTGGAGCCGTGAGATCCTTGTCTCCCGGGGGGAGAGATTTCAACTCTCCCTCCGCTAAGTGTAAAATGGACTGATCCGATAACGCATCGTGTCTCGATGAAAAACTCGCTGAGCAAAATTTGCTATGTGCAGGTTTTTTAACTTCGGAATGTGCTACATGACAAGGAACGGGAGTCACATAACTGCGTATGTCCCTTGATGGATTTATTGTTGTAGTGTAATAGTTGTATGGACTGTGTGTGTCGCCCCATTTCCTAGCATGGTAGCTGATTTTTTTAGATAATCCGGCATACAAGGTTTAAGTGTGTAAATCTGAAACAACATACACACTTTTCAAAACAGGAAGTAATTTCTTTCAGTCTATTCTAACTGTAAACGAAATAACAATTGTTGCTAGATGTAAAGGTCTTGCTGCCACACTGCAGCTGCGCGGCTAAGCGGACAAGCGATTCTTCCACAAGATGCTTACTCATGAGTGTGCACGCGCGGGTGCGCGAGCGTGCTCGTATAAGTAAGACGTTCAAAAGGAGGCACTACAGGTGGCCGTGCCTTTACCTACAACAAGAATCATACGTATAAATGTAGGTACAAATGAGGTACAAATTAGTCACTTATAAAATAGGCACTCATGGACATTCGTCCATAGTAATGTCACCTCCGTTGAAGTTGCAATTAAAGCAACAGCGAGAGTCCAAAATCCAAGAGAATCCAACGTTGGTAGAACAGAGAATCCAAGCGGACAAGCAATGCTTCCACAAGATGCTTACTCACGAGTGCGCATGTGTGGGTGCGCGAGTGTGCTTGTATAAGTAAGACGTTCAAAAGGCGGCACTAGAGGTGGGCGTTCCCTTACCTCCATTGAAGTTGCAATTAATGCAACAGCCAGAGTCAAAAATCCAAGCGAATCCAACGTTGGTAGAACAGAGATTCCAAGCGGACAAGCCATGCTTCCAGAAGATGCTCACGAGTGCGCACGTGCGGGTGCGCGAGCATGCTCCTATAAGTAAGACGTTCAAAAGGCGGCACTAGAGGTGGGCGTTCCTTTACCTGCAACAAGAAATCTATGTATGAATGTAGGTACAAATGAGGTACAAATGAGTCACTTATAAAATAGCCACTCGCAGAGATTCGTCCATAGTAAAGTCACCACCGTTGAAGTTGCAATTAAAGCAACAGCCAGAGTCCACAATCCAAGCAAATCCAACGTTGGTAGAACAGCGATTCCAAGCGGATAAGCAATGCTTCCACAAGATTCTTACTCACGAGTGCATGTGCGTGGGTGCGCGACCGTGCTCGTATAAGTAAGACGTTCAAAAGGCGGCACTAGAGGTGGCCGTTCCTTTACCTCATTGAAGTTGAAATTAATGCAACAGCCAGAGTCAAAAATCCAAGCGAATCCAACGTTGGTAGAACAGAGATTCCAGGGCGGATAAGCGATGCTTCCACAAGATTCTTACTCAACAGTGACTTACTGTGTCATAAATCCCATGGATTTGGACTCACAGCACCTAGGTAGCCCAAGAACAGCAGGAAACCTTTTTAGCCACCTTAAACCATCATCATGTCACTTCAACCTTGTCTGACTCCCATCAAACGAATACATGATGTGCTGCTTTTGACAGTCTCTTTGACTTTAAACCACATGCTGCATTTCAGGTCATCTAAACTCCGACTCAATGCATTTCTGTGGAATCTCGGGTGCTACCCAAACAGCTGGCTCGACCTTCAAGGGAGAAACCACCTCGAATGATGACTCGATCTGCTGGACATCATCAACCTTGCCATCATAAAGATAGACTCAAATGAGCAAAAGCCAATTATCCCACTGCCTTCTTTACCACTGCCCGAACCGTTGGAAGACATTGACTCGCTGACTTGTACACTAAAATGACCCATTGGGAGCCTGCTCCTTTGAAATTGTATGAATTCCAACCATCTCAATATTGGCTGCACTGCAACTAAAGAACCGGGAAGCTTTTTTGATCTGTCAAACCTCTTAAAGAGAAGGACAAGGTACTGCTAATGGGGCCTGTCTCCATGGTCCACCTTCTTGGAACCTAGTGACTTGTAAGTCCCCTCTTTTACCCTGCTCCTTAAGCATATAAGCATATCTTTTTTAACACTGATATTGCCGTGATGTATTTATTGCCTTAAACCCTAGCTCAAGTACCCATAGTGTCAAATATTGCTATCTGCACATCCTGGGGTCTCTCCTATCAGGTCAGGACTTGTTATGTGTTTTTAGATAATTATTTGAATTTGTATTGATTAATGAAAAGTCTTTCTTTTTATAGACCCTTTATTGGACTGTCTTTTGTTTTGGTCTGTTCAACTTAAGTTTTTTTGGGGGCTACTGCTGTCGGCTCGCACTCCTCCTGAGAATAGAGCATTTCCTCAGCACATGTCACCATAAACAGCAAGGAGGTATAGACGTTGTGCTGTGGCTGTTTAACGATTAAGATTTGGAACACTGTTGGTTTATTAGTAGTGTGGGGCTGAGTAGGCAGTTCAGCCACTGCTCGTCCCTGTACTCTTGCAGAGAAGTCATGTTGTCACACTGCTTCTCAGGGTGTGCTGGTCAACCCAAAATTCAGAGCAACAGGATGGGGGGACAGAAAGTTCTGATTTTGAAGCTGCAAGTATCTGGAAAACTTAAATCTCAGAACAGCTGCCATTCCGTTTTTGTCCAGACAGAAATTAAAAGCATTCCTGTTTCTTAAATAAATTACTTGAAATACAGTTTGCTTTCATTTTGTGTTGTGCCACTATGCAGGAGTTATGCACAATGGACTCCAGATGCACTATTACCATTAGATAACATACGCTTTCTCCCAGAATGCCACATTTCAATGGATTTACTTGCCTGGCTTTAGGAATGAGATTTCAGTCTCGTATTTTTTTTTGTGTGAATGGATTCTCGCTCACAATGCAGTGTTTCAATTCATTTTCCTGTGGGAATGCTTACTGGATCTCCGACCTTCAGGTTTCTTCTCCATGGGCCTTTCCTTGGCTTTCTGATCTACATACCTGGCTCCAGTTTGAGAGTCACCTCCTCAGTTATATGATTTGATTTACTTTTTGACTTCAAACATCTCTCATTGCCAGGCTTCAGTGCTGACCTGTGTTCACCCCACTCTGATACCTTACACTAACCCCTTTTATTCTCAGGCAATTCTCCTGAGCTCTGTCACTGGGCCAGATACGGAAGCAGGTGCATTCCTCTCAGCTTGGACCTTCTCAACAGCTCTGTCTCCTCCTGATTGTGTTTGGCAAGTCAAAATCTCATTTCATGTGAGCAAATTCTATTTCAAGGTTGTTCAACTCCAAGCCCCGAGGGCTGGATCCACGTCAGAGTTTCAGGATATCCTGCATTAATATTCATGAGATAAAAGTGCATATAATGATTCTACATGTATGCAAATGCATTCTCATAAATATTCATGAGGGTTATCCTAACAACCTGTCAGGTTTCCGGGCCCTTGAGGACAACACTCAAAGTGTCTTGTTGTTTGCAGCCTTCTCTCACCAACAGGGCTGCTCACTGGCTCCACCTCCAGGCATCAAGCACATCTGCTGCTTCTCCCATTCTTGCTCATTGGCTGTGGGTCATCTGTCCACCACCTGACAGAATCTCTCTTCTTTCTGCAAAGTTTCTTTCTCTCTACCTAATTACTTATCCACTGCCATGACTCTTGCTTCTGTGGGACTCCGCCTCACTCCCTGTTCTTCAACTCTATTCTTATATTCAGTGCCACACATCCCATCATGTGGTAAAAGTCAGAAAGGTGGCATAGGATACAACATTTCATAGTTTGAAAATTTAGACATGTATAATCTCATACTAAGAGAATTAATACCAGAAAAGGGAATATATAAAGTCCAAAGCACTGGGCACAAACCTGCAAATCATCACCAATTATTACCCGGCTAGGGGCAATGAGCTTGTTACAAGCAAGCTCATTGGCCCTCGCTGGGGCATTACCCGACCAGGAATCCCTAACCCCCACAACGTACCTTCCCTTCTGTCCCTGGCGGGGGTGCTGCAGCCACTCAGCCAATGATGAGACTCGGAACGGGGTACCCTCCGCTACGAGCCACCACATGGCTAGAGGCTGCCATCTTCCCCTGCCGGGGATTGAGGTAAGTGTTATCACCCCGCCCTCACAACCCCACTTATCTTCTTTGTTTCCCTTTTTGGAGGAGACGCTTTGGGAACACTTCTGTCCCCAGCGTTTCCGCTCCCGATCCGCGACAGGCCGTCATGGAAAGGAAGAAAGGGCTAAGCGCAGGCCCTTCTCTCTATTTCACGGTGGCCATTTTATTTGTTTACATTTTTCCCTATTTTTTAAATTGCCACCAAGGAAAGGGAGAAGGGACTAGTTGTAGTACTTCTCCCTCTCCATGGTGACCATTTTCACTTTCATTTTCAATGGCCACCATTGAAAGGGAAAACTGCCTACATTTTCCCTTCCCTGTCCATTTTTTGACATTTTTTTTATTGTTCCGAAACGATGGAGCGTTTCAGAACAGAAATAGAAATGCTCTTAGTACCCCGGTCTTACAGACCGGGGTACTAATAGCAATGGGCCCCTCACAGGGGGGGCATTACCACTTGAGGTAATGCCATCCCTGCGAGGGGCCTATTGCTTAATTAGACAATTTGGGAGAAAGGCAGAAAAGGAACGAACATGCATTTACTCTATACAGCTGTCATGATGCCTACCCCCGGAGCACCAGGCCAGGCCCAGCACCCCCAGGAGCAGGCATCATGCCCCCGGGTAAAAGCCCAGCGGCCCCTTATAGGGGCTCTTTTGACTCTGTCCTGGCGCCTTTGGCGCCAGGCTCATGTTGGACATCAGTCCTGGCGCCATAGGCGCCAGGCTCATAAAGGAAAGTGTTTGGTACACTTACCTGATGCAGACCATGCTGCATACTCACCTGATGCAGACCATGCTGCATGAAGACCCAAGCCAAATGAGGCTTAGGAGGGACTATTTTACTGAAGGGACTATTTTGTTACTTGGGTGGGGCTGTGGAAGAATACTTACCTAGGACTTCTTCCAAGGCTATTTAAGCCACGCCCGGACAGCCACACGTGCTTCGCGTTGCTCTGCATCCCAGCAGCTGAACGCTCACCGTGTCTGATCCTGCACCTGGACTCCAGCCACGCCCGCCTCGAACCTGGAACACCTGTAAGGAAAGAAGAGAAGAGGAAGGTGAAAACCAAGAACTTATTCAAACTTCTTACCTGCATCCGGAATCTTCACGCCAGCATTCTTGAAGAAAGACTTCCATTTAAAAGCATTGCGTTGCTCGTTGCAGCGCCGCACTTCACTCACCTGTCCTCAAGACATCTCCCGGCTCCATCGCGGCTGTCAGCACTGGTCGCCACATCTCTACACCTAGGGGAGAGAAGAAGAGACAAAAGGTGAGCAGAGGGAACACAGGAGGAAAGCCGAATTTTCAGCTATAATACTTACCGGATTTTCTTGGTGAACCATTCCACATTTCGGGTCGGCGCCGCTTCGTTGGCAGGTACCGCACCCCGGCCCCTATGGGGAAAGGACAAAAGATATTACTGGGGAATTATAAAGACATTTAGAGGGGTCGCCCTCATCACTAACTCACCTGATTTTACCATCTGCAATTTAACCCCTCAACGCATCGTCTTTGTTCTGCATCCGAAATAAAGGAGAGATCACAGGTTAGGAAGACAACATAAAAAGAGGCTCACACTTGAACTTTTGAATCTTCATACTTACGGCGTATCGCTCAGAAAAGTCAAGTGGATTTTGCCAGCGCCATTCTGAAAACCATTGAAGTAACTGGACAAACGCGCGCCCCTGCTCCAGAAGCAGGATGGAGAGTTCATCCTTCCAAACCATAAGGTGAGCTTAAACCAGGGGTTTTGGAGGAAGTCAGAGAAGAACGAAGGGGGAAAGGGGGGAGCAAGCACACTATTCTGCAGACAGTTAATCCCCTTTCTCATCTGAAAAAGGATATTCCTTTTGCAGATGAGACAAGCAAGATTTGGGGGTCCTGTTCAATCGGTGGTCCGAGTTCTGCGCATCATGCTTGAAGAGGCCACAGCAACCCAGACTAGACCAGCGCCTCCGTGGGAGCCAGGTGAGCGTTACAACAGCTGTGCCGAAGTCAGTTGGAAAAACAGTATAGTATCTCTGTCCAAAAATGAAGGGCCCCTGAGCACAGAAATAGCAGGGTTTATTATACAGTTTTACACATTGAACATCCATACAGAAAAGCCAGAATTATACATTTAGTCTGCTACATTAACAATAGACATCTGGGGGGCGTGGATTTACAAGCTTGATCTAGTACTGCTCAGCCCATCCACATGGCACAGACCACCTCCTCTCCAGGTGTTTTCAATCACATCTAATGATACCAAAACTGTAAGCTCAGCAGTTACATAATCACTCTTCCAGTTCTCAGGCAGCTGAACCCACCTTCATAATCGAATGCAGGGCATGTAGGTTTGCATACCTGGACATCTGACGTGGGCTTAGTTCATCCTTTTTTTTGTTTCAACCAATTGGAATTGCAGTCTTCACCAACACCCCTAAGCATGGCTGTGTGCCTATGTCACCACCACAATGATGGCAGTCGACCTGCACCGTGTTGTGCTTTGGAGCCCAATACTTTATTTTATGTATTTATCCCAAAGTGTCAGGTTTCTGTGGTCCACTACACATTTCTCTAGTGCAGTTTTATTTTCCTACTTTTGTCCCCATTCATGACTCCTCCTGTGTTCCATCATACCTCTTTTCTAGTTTACCAGTTTTATTATTGCATAGCAGCGAGTTTAGAGTTTTTGTTTGCATTTTGACCATTGCAGCTGCATTCAGACCACAAGCAGATAAGCGCTTTATGCCTGCTCTATGCATCATTTTTAAAATATCTTCGTCTAATCTGCTTGAGACATTCTCACATTCTTCCAAAGTATTAACAAGTTTAAGCTTGAAGCTACTTGCATTTAAAGGTGAGATATGCTCATTGCAACTACAGATTGCTCTTTTCTCACAATTCCTAAAGTAGCACCAGAAACAGAATGAGAATATAGCAATCAGAAGGCTAATGGCAGAGAGCAATAAAATCCAATTAGTAGTGCCAACTGAATTTGCCAACTCAGTAAAATGGCAGACCTCGTACAAGGATGTGCATAATATAAGTGTTCTCCTGGTCAGTTAGAAAGCGTTATTTTCTTCATTATATTTTGTCTCTGTAATGTACTGTGGCAATCACCTGCTCGTCGGGGGGCGGACGAGGCTGGTAACACTCGCTCAAGCCTCAGCGAAGGCTGTGGGCCATTACCAGCCATGTCCAACCCCCGACAACAGGGTGATAGCCATTTGCTCCTCGGGGTTCATCCGGGGTGCAAATACATTATTTTATTCTTACAAGAGCTGGGTTATGCATATTGCGTGAGCCCAATCTCCCGAACAAAGCAACACAAACAAGTATGGTCAAACCGACGGGAAAAGGGACTTAGTCCCTTTTCCATTTCCATAGCAGTGGTGACGGGTGGCAGGAGCACTGGGACTGGAGCACAAAGTTCGATCCAGCAGGTAAGTGAGGAGGGAGGTGGGGGACGGGGAAAGGGAGCAGCATCTCTTTGGGGTGGGGATATGGGGAGGGCAACAAGGAGAGGCTCCCTGTGGCTTCCCCACAATCAATATGGTTTATTTATTGATATATTTTTTACATTTATATAGTGCACAAGCAGCCCAAGGGCATCGTGGCGCTTTTACAAGAAAGCTTACTTTGTTGCATGAAACACAAACAGTAGGGTGGCAAAACAAAGGAGACAAATGAGACAGCCTGACTGTGGTTCGTGGTTACAGTGAACCTGTTAGCAGTGAGGTCACATAACGTAAATGACAATGGTGCAACATAATAAGTGAAGATGTTACAGCAGGGCCGAATGGAGGGAGTGCATAAAGGAAGCACTAAGGCCGATGATTGATGTAGGAGGGAATGGATTTTAAAGAGAATAGTTTTCAGTGTTTTCCGGAAGGCCATATGCGAGGTCTGAGCCCTGAGGGAGTTTGGTATGGCATTCCATAGTTTAGGAGCAATGTGGGGGAAGCTGGCGTCACCTGCTTTGGCCCTTTTTATTTTGGAAATGTACAACTGGTTGGCGTGATGAGTTCTCTTAGGTCTGGAAGAAATGGTGCCACCGTGGGAAGGACCATGGGTGGCTGGAAACAGCAGGCGGTAAGCAGTGTGTTCTCATCCGCTTTTCCATCTACCTGATTTGCTGAGCACCCCTTTCTGGTTTCGAAAGCAGTTTCTTAACTGCATTTAATTCGCACACTTCTCAAATTCTTATAATGTTATGGGGTCATTTTTATCCAGCCATTATTCAGTCTGTATCTTTATTGTATATTGTGTCGGATCACTGCAGACCAATTGATGGCGTGAAGCTCAGTCTGTTTGGAGAGGTAAATCCTTAGATAATACTCAAGATTGTCTTTAGGGTGCACACAACTGCCACAACTCTCGCCCACTGCATTGCCATTTTCTGCTCAAATTTCCAGTTCTACGCTGACGACACTCAACTCATTTTCAGGCTGCCCTCTGCCACCTCATCTCCCTCTCTCATCTCTGATTGCCTAACTGCCAATCAAGATTGGTGTGCCGCCAATGATCTTTGTCTGAATGCCAGCAAGACGGAGATCCTCCTCATCGGCACACCTTCACCATCCTTTCCCCTCACTCTCTGGCCAGCCTCCCTTGACCCACCTCCTACCCCCACCTGCGAGGCTAAGAACCTCAGGGTCATCTTTGACTCCACCCTTTCCTTCTCTGCCCACATCTCTGAGGTCTCTAAAAAGTCAAATTTCTGACTGCACCTCCTCAGAGGTACTCTGCCTTTCCTCTCCTTCTCCCAGAAGCTCATGGTATCCCAAGCTCTGGTTCTCTCCAGCTTGGACTATTGTAACATCCTCTTTCTAAATCTACCTGCCTCTACTCTCCACCCTCTGCAACTAATCCAGAACAGGACTGCGAGACTTGTCCTTGGCCTCAAGCCCTGTGATCGTATCTCTCCAGCTCTGAAATTTCTCCACTGGCTCCCAGTGGATGCAAGGATTACATTCAAAACCCTCTGCATTGTCCACAAGGTTTTCTGGGACCTGGGTCCAAAATACCTTCAGCTATCCCTCTGCAAATACCTCCCCTCTCGAGCTCTTCGCTCCTCTACCTCCAACTCCCTCAGGGTCAGTCATTTTTCTAAGAAACAAGCTTGGGCAGATCTCTGTCTTCGGGTGGGGCATCCCTCTGGAACAGCCTCCCTGCTACTCTAAAACTTGAGGAGAACCATCTCCGGTTCCGGAAGCACCTCAAGACCTTCCTCTTTTCTTCTGCCTTCACTCCCCTCTCCCCTGCTGATCTGTTCTCTCTTGGCACCGGGCACCTAGCCAACCTCTGTCCTTTGGGCCCAGGTACCTGCTCATTCTACCACCCTCCCGCACAGCCTCCGGGCCACCCCTTGCACTGGGGTCTGTATCTGTACCTATACAGCCTCCCCTTTTTCTTCCTGAACTTATCAGACCTACCCTGTCTGCTGCCTTAAACCTAGCACTTGCAAATTGCTGGCTGCATTACCACTGTTTGTTGCCTTTATTATTTATTTATTGTTATTTATCTGTTCCTCCTCTGCTTCGCACTTTCCACCTCTCCCCCCTTCCATGCACTTTTCTCCTCCCCCCTCTCCCATGCACTTGCGCGTTTTCAATGTCACTGGGCCTAGTAAGATTGCTGTTTTGTTCTCCCCTGTTCCCCTCCCTTGCCTTGTCGCACTCTGAAACGCTTGTGTACGAGCGCGATAGAAATAAAATATCAATCAATCAATCAATCAATTTAGAAAGACCATAAAGGTTTCCTTGTCCCTTGCCAGAATACCCTTCCTGCTGCATTCATTAAGGGACCAGTCTATGCTTTCCAAAAATTGGACTTGCAGGGGTTCTCGGGTCCATACATTTCAACTGTCACACGGGCATGTATCCATAGGCTAAGGATTCATTTCAGTTATGCTAAGTATCTACTGATTTTCTTCTCCTGGGACCTGTACCTTCCAGACATCTCAATAAATTACCTAATCTTAAACACAGCCCACCTGAATTCCTGTAGTTAGTTTATAAGTCAGGCCCATATGTCTTAGATGTGTCCATAAGCACTCAACGAGCAGGCTCTTTCCTCGATGTTGCATTGCCAACTTGTGTAATTCCATGCTCGTCTCCACAGCCACAGCTCAGCTGGGACTCTTGCATCTTTTTTCAGCTTTTCAGGCCATGTCTGATGGGTTATGTCATCTTGAATGGTTCTTAACTGACTTTTCAGGTAAGCTTTCACCTCTTCAGAGGCAACGTTCCACTTCATCGTCTTCCCTGCATCTGCGATGTTGAAATGAAGATTAGTTAAGATGTTGTATGTGATAATTGCCAGATCCTGTATTTTTTTTTCCCCAAAACTTCCATCTATTTCTGTGAGCTGATCTCCAGTTACTAAGCCTAATATCTTTACCAACTCACCCAGCTATCCATGATTCACATTGCACCTATTAAAGCTGTAGGATATTTTGTGTAAATTTGGGGTTTTGCTGTATTTTCTTACTGGCAAAATATGAGCGGTAGTTTGGTGGTATATTATCCTCGCATTTAGATTGGGTTTGGCCTCAGATTATTCTAGTGACCGTACATTGTTATATTATATTGGGGAATCTTGTAATATATTATTTGCGGTATTTATTGGTAGTATATTGTTTGCAGTATTTAGTGATGAGCATAGTTTTCTTCCCTATATTATGACCCCATCATAAAACAAAACCTTCCTTTCTATTAGAATATCTCTCAGTGTCTCATGGGCCTCCAGCAATCTATATGTTATATTAGATTCCCTCCAACAATATGCAAGGAGGGCACACCCGCACACACCAGTTTATCGCTGCTTATTCTGGGTAGTTATTCTATCTGCATGGGCAAATTGACAAATGTATTACCAAAGAGAATGAATCTCCCCTGTGTCCTCATATAAAGTCCCAAATGCAAAAATGACACTAAACAATTCGTTTTTATATTCTGATTATAATATATGCAAATACGATTCACAATTACCACTTCTTACCATGAACATTACACCATCATCTGTAATACAAGAAAAAGAAACAGAGCAAGCAGGCCTTTTAAAAAACATGAGTTACTTTTTAACATTCTAAACATGACAAAGTAAAATGCAGGGGATTTCCTTTGCTCTCCTGCCTACACGACATTCTAATTCAGTCATCCATACGACCATACACAGTGACCTCACTTAAACCTATCTGCTTACCAGAAGTATTTGTTTGAAGTTCTCCCACACGACCTTGCTTTGCTCGCCTAAGAAAGACAGGCCCAGTCAGCAAACTGCTCCTGTAATCTTGGGTGCCTGGAATGCGCAGCTAGAAATTCTCAAGCCAGCGCTCAGTGACACCAGCCACGTCTGTCTTCAGAGCCCAGTCAACCAGAACTGAACTCTCTCTGTAAGTTTTCCCATACTTTCAGGGACCTGCCACTTGTCGGCTCCTGGGCACCGCGATCAGCAGCCTGGACACCTTTCTACTGCTGTACACAGAATTACATTGGATATCATGGCCATAAGGTAACCTCTTTGTACTTGGCCCCCTGTGTCCATGTTCTTTACATAATTTTACTACTCCCCCTCAGCCATTAATAAACACACACACATGATTCTTTTATCCCCAGTGCTACTCCATTTGAGTGCCTGAAAAAGGACCTCTGAATGCTCCAAACCATTTGTTTCCGACATTACCCCTTCTATTCCAGAAGACACACACTATGGGTTCAGCCCTTTTTAAGGTCAGTGTAGAACTGGAATTGTGATAACCAGATAGAATTATATCTGTCGTCTCTGTGTAGACCCCTTCTGTACATATATTTTCAAGCTGCACATTGCAGCACATTTTAAAGAACTCTTTCTAATTTACATCCCCACTAATATGTCCTTTGTTTAGGGGAGACCTCGCCTTGGCTCCAGAAGAAGGCTGTTATTTACTCAAAGCCAAAATGTCTGTGGAATCCTGCACCACCAGTGCACCTGTGTTCCACTTTCTGAACTTTGAATTGTGATTCATTTTCCTGACGTCGACCTACTACAAGGTCACCCTTTAGCCTGGCTTTGATAGACCTACTTAATGTCTCCCACCCAGATGAGCAACAACGTATATGCTTTTCTGGGAAGATCACATTGGATACAATTGAATTGTATTTATAGGATACCAACATGTATTAGGACATGACGTATGTCTGTTCATTTCTTATATATGTGATTTGTTGTATTGCTTTGCACTGAATTGTTTTTTTGTATTAAGTGATGCACATTGTGGACTTACCATTCTGAACTTTCAATTTTTTGTTGTCCACCTCTGTTGAATAGCATTTTTGACTATATACCCGTGCAGAGGGTAATAGCTACGCTACCCCCCTGCAAAAGAACTATGGTCTATATTTTGTGTAAAAAAATAGTTTTTCATAGAATACTCAAAATAATAAAAGGTACAGCAATATAAAAAGCTGATTAACACCATTTAAGTTGAGTGTATGTTTGAGTATTGCACGTTTATCCACAACATGGTGAAAAGTAATGTTTGCCTTTGAGGCATTTTCACACAGTTGAATCGTTTTGCATTTAAATAATTGCAATCACTAACTATCACAGGCAGGACGCCCCCCTAGTGACAATCCACTCTATCTAGGTACCATGTTCCAGCACTTCCCCCAAGAAAAATTTGTCATTTGTATAATGGTTAATTGTTGCTGAGCAACCACATTCTTTCCCATTTTTAGAGTTAACTTGCCATATAGATGAGTCTTAAATGAATGCACCTCCTAACACACCCAGAGAAAGGAAGTAAAATTGCAATACTAAATATCATGCAGAACAGTGATGGAGTTCTCATTGTCTGTGGTGATGTCTGGCTGTGTGGCTGCACAGCAGTGCACCGTGTTGATCCAAGCGTGTACATCTCAGCATTGAACTGCGGTTCCAAATGTCAATAGGATTTCAAAGGACCCCATCCACCATTTGTCTAAAGAATTCTCATTGTTCTGCGTCGTCACAAAATCCCATTGTCATCCTGGAAATGTAGGCAGGCAACAGTTGGGCACTTGAGCAAGGCTTCATATAACTGATGATCAATAGGATAAAGAGTAAAGGCAGTTTTCACAAAACGTTTGCAGTATTCCAAAACATCTGTGTCTGCTAACTGCACCATGCACCCATTCAAAGGAACCAGTGACATTTCTGGTGCATGCATCAGTATACCAGTAGTATCTCAAAAGGATGTAGCCCTGTTATTCTACTGGCAGTTTCCCTCATATTCATTAAAGCTAATGCTAGTTCATCCGGCCACTTCAAGCCAGTTTAGACACACATCCTTTGGATATCTTCCCTTCTGTTTTGATATTCCATTAACCCTGCTCATTGTGGGTGGTATGGGCAGTGGAGTGATTGCTTTATATTCGATATTTTACAAAGCTCCCAATCAATTTTCAACATGTCCCTCTTTCACTGTTGATGGTGACTAGTATACCAAATGTAAGAATGAAATTTCAGAGCTTCACGTGAATATGATCTGCAAGAGGGGTATGACTCTACCCACTTAGAATACGTGTTTTCTATAACCAGCTCACACTCCAGGTGGGCACCTTTGGCATTTGTATAAAGTCACACTGGATTTATACAAAAGGAGTTCATGGGGCCGAGTGTGCCCCTTGTTGCAATGTGGTTGATTTCCCCACATTCTGATGTTGTCATATCATGCATCTCCGAATGAACTGTTCTGCAATTTGTGAAAAACCAGCAGTATAAAACAACCTCTTCTTTTTGTTTACTAGTTCCACCTTTGACACGTGTGCGACACCATGTGGCATGAGAACAACTAATCATCATTAAAGAGAAAACAATTCAATACCAGGAAGAGAAGACCCTGCGTTTAGCCATTCATTCTTGTCCGTGGAGTGAGATTGTTCTTGTAACATAGGAAATTGTTCTAACATTTCATGTGGTGTTTTCTTTACTTGACCTACCACTGCCTCATTATATTTTCTGTCAATGTCTCAAGGGAAAGGGCAGTGCCCCTCACTGTTTCATCAGTAAACGCAGTCCCTTTTGACAACATCAATCCATGGGGGTTGGTGTTCAATACATTTCAGGACTGCCAATTTCCTTTGGATTTTTCTCAATTCCAAGAGTGAGTTTAAATAGAATGCATTTTAAATGGGTGTTTCATCTGCAGTTAGATAACCACACTCCCTCCACAAACCTGTAAATGTTGACTCACCTACACAACATTAATTTGACTTAATTGTAAATTTAAAGTAAAACTATCATCATAAAGAACATATTTCGATGAAACCCATGGATTTAGCAGCTATGGCAGTTGCTAAATCAGGCTTAAAGATACATAAAAAAGCTATTTTGAGTCCAAACCTACCTTTCAGCAGAACAATATTGCAGTTGCATTGAATAAACCTAAGGAACTGTTTTCTACTATTACACATTTCGTAAATCCTTCAAGTGGTGCTTCCAGTCTCCCCCTTGACTGACTTAGCTAATGATTTCAACATATTCATTAAAGATACAGTTAAAGTTATTAAGGATAAGAGATGCCATTCAGTCTCTCAGATTGAATCCTATATTTGTGATTTTGGACCAGTTAAGAACTCTTTTGACTTTGCTTCAGCTACCATGGATATTACTCTTATGTTCCTTCAAAGCTTGCACCCACAAAGTGCACGGGGCAAGGGCGCGGTGTTTGGTGCTGCTGGGACCCACTCTGCAGCTTCCTGCTTCTGGCCACGCCCCAGGATACTTAATTCACACCGGAGCCCCACAGCAGTGAAGCCCGTGGCGGGGCACGGGTGCAGTGTTTGGCGCCCATGGGACCAACTCTTCAGCTTCCTGCTTCTGACCACGCCCCAGGATACTTAATTCACACCGGAGCCCCGCAGCGGTGAAGCCCACGGCGGGGCAAGTGAGTGGTGTTTGGCACCGCTGGGACCCACTCTGCAGCTTCCTGGTTCTGGCCACGCCCCCAGGATACTTAATTCACACTGGAGCCCCGCAGCGGCGAAGCCCACGGCATGGCAAGAGTGCGGTGTTTGGCGCCACTGGGACCCGCTCTGCAGCTTCCTGCTTCTGGCCACGCCCCCAGGATACTTAATTCACACTGGAGCCCTGCAGCGGTGAAGCCCGCGGCGGGGCAAGGGTGCAGTGTTCGGTGCCCAAAGTGGGAGGCATGTCTTGTCTTGGACCGGCCCGGGAGAAGAGGGAGAAGTAAGTTCGGGCAGGACTGTTTTGTCTGGGACTGTAGAAGTTAAACGCTGGTGTGGGCGGCCAGTTGTGGTCCTGGTCTGTTGAGCCCGCAATGTCATTACTGAAGAACTTGAGAGCATTGAAAGCCCATGGCTCACCAAGGAAACTCCCCCCTCCGTCTCCGTCATCAGCTCTTTCACCCTTCCCCCTGTCTTTGTTTTGCTCCGTGGGTTGTTCCGAGCCTGCCCGCCAAAAGATTGGGGTCAAACCGAAGTGAAAGGTTTTGCTTGTGAAGAGGCTTCGATCTCAGGGTGAAAAGGGAGTACCAGCTAAAGCCCTCATCTCGGATGCCCAAAACACAGACTCAGTATCTAGGGAGAGCCCCTTACAGGTCCCCTCCCACCCCTTCCAAGTGCAGAAAAAGGGGGACGCTGGCCACAGCTGCCACTGGGGAACAGCATGGATCCCGGAGGAGGGCTCTGTGAAGGAATAAAACGTACACCCCAAGGCAGTCTGCCTGATCCATGCGTAGGAAGGACGGTATGGAAAGGTTTCAGGAGGCCCAGGTTGTGGTGGGCTCTGGCGGTGGAAGGCTTCCAGACAGAGCTCAAAGCATGGAAGATCCTTTGTCCTGTCCACCCTCTGCATCCGAGCTCTCTATTCATGTAGCAACTATGAGTTTTGATGCTCCTAAGGTGCTTCATGTCCCCGGAAACCTCTGTTCTGGGACAAAGAAGCTAGTGCCCCCTGAGGGGGACATTGCAGGGCTTGGAGCACCAGACAGCAGCTATCCTTCAGCAAGCTCCACCCCTGCAAGTAAATCTGTGGCTTTCACCTCAGTATATGGCTCTTATATTGGTGCCGGCTCAGAATTGGCTCTATCCAGCCCTACCATAGTCTGCCCGATTGCCGAGGGCAGTCTACATATAGATGACCTTATGCTCAATCTCCCCTTGTGCAATAGAAGCACCTGGAGTGAGCTTGTGACCACAGTGAACTCATCGGCCAGCCCTTCTCTTCACTTAATCCCACTCAGGGCATCCAAGCAACAAAAATGTGAAACAACCTCTGCTGCAGTGCTGGTAATCAGCCCCCAGCTGAGGTTGAAATGCCACTCGGGGGGGGGGTGTAAGTGTAACCAAGTGTTGGCTGAGTTGGTTGCCATCAGAAATCTTCTTACAGCCCTTATAGCTATTCAGGGGAGGGAGCAGAGGGAAGGGGAGCCCTTTCATATTCCAACTGTATGCAAGGGGCCCACTGACTCATCTCTGGTATATCCTACGAATCAAGCCCCTTTCAGCTCCGAGATTATAGTTCCAAAATCTGTTTGTCCTAGCCTGATGTCTGGGAATGTCCAACCGGCCAATGGAAAAAACCCCAGTGTAGGGGGTATTAAGTATAGAGAGCCTATTGGGGTGGTGGTCCATGCCCCAGGTCAAGCTGGGTTTGTAAAAGGAGGGAAAGGGGTTTCCTCTTTATTTTTATAGAGGGGCCTGAATCTGGAGGAGAGATTATACTGTGGAGAAGGGAGTGGGTTCAGGCTAGGTCAAGGTCAAACTGGTCCAAGATGCCCTAATCTTGGGGAGAAGAGAGCTTGGGATTCATGGTATAGAGGGGGTCCATCCCAGCCCCTTGTTCAAGGTCAGACTGAACGCGCTATTGTGTATCTTCATGGGGTACCAAAAATGGAAAGGCACACACAGGAGTCCAGGGAAGCCCTAGTGAATAAAAGCTTACACTGGTTATAGTCTGTGAGAGGCTGTTCTTTTGTGTCCAGGGAAACATTGGTGGGTTGTCGTAGAATGGCCAGTTTGGGCAAGAGTTCAGGGGATGTAGTGGAATTGGCCTTTTGGGACTGGAGACTGACGAACAGGGTCCTGGGAAAATGGTGGGGGGAGCGGGGGACGACTAGGAGTGGAATTCTAATCAGCCCACATCTGCATTTAGGCTCTGAGCACCTCCTGAGGCCAACTAGGAGGGCCTACCCCCGTCTGGGGCAAACCTCACTCCTCTGGGCCGTGATCGGACAGGTTACTTGGTGGTCAGGTCCAGGCAGAGGAAGCTATCCAGAGGGTGATGGGTCCTCTGTTTCTCCCTTGTTATCCTTTAAGTGACTCTTTGATGTGCCACACTTTGTCGTGGTCTATTGATTGTGATTGTAATTGCTTTTGTGTGATGTTTTGTTTTGTGTTTGATGGATTTTTAATCTGAATAAACTTGTTGACTGACTGACTATAATCCCAACTTCTATTGCCCAGACGCAGGCTAACCATTTGGTAAAGTTTTTGAAGTTTGTTAATCTTTCTTTCGATCAAGGATCAGTACATTCGGTGCTGAAAAGTCTAATTCTACTTCACCAATTTTGCAACTACTTCTTGATCCGAACTCATCAAAACCTCCTTCAATCTCTAGGATGCGATGGCTACTCCTCACCCTCATGTTATAAATTCTCCACTAGCCACACATGACTTTGCTCATTACTTCTGCACTAAAATTGAGAAAAATCATGACACCCTCAACTTCTCTCCTACTACCCATTTCAAGCACTTCTTTTTCCCATCCAACCAATCCAATATTTACCACACACTTCATAGAATCCATCCTTCCTGAATTGGCACCTATCTTTGTAATGTGACCCTTACTGTGTATCTTCTAACCTGTTTGACTCACAAACAACTAAGGATCTGGCATCTCTCGCCTTCTCTTAACTCTCCTCCCTCTTCAACTTCTCATTCTCCAGTACACTTCCATTGACTGGGTTTCCTCACCTTTCTCATCAGTTCATCCCAATCTCTTGGAAATCTGCCACTTAGGATACCAATGACTTCCCTGTTGGCTTCCCATCAGGCTCAATCCTCATCCCCTTACTCTTCACTATGTACATACTCACCAGCAGCAAACAGATTTCCTCCTGTGAGTTCTCCTGTTACCTTTTAGTGGATGGTAAGCCAATCTGATTCTCCTTCCCTACCTTTACCCCTGACCTCATTGCCTTTTTATCTACCTGACCTACTGCCATCCATCACTAAATGGCACATCATTGTCTTATGCTGGACTCTTCGAAGGCCATAGTAATATACCTTGCTGCCTTTACTGTCCCTCACTCCTTCCTCTGCCTATCTTATTCCTGCATGACTTACTCTCCCCCTCACCGAAGGCACTTAGACCTAAGGCTCCTTTTTGATACTAACCTTTAACTTGAATGCTGCCATGACTGACCTGCTCAGTTCAAAGAACATATTCCCTGCCTCATGTATAGCTCTACTAAAGCCCTCATACAGACCGTGATACTTAGTTATCTGGATGCAGCAACAACATTCTACTTGGCTTCTCACTCTACTACTTTCCTTACTTGACAAAGCACTCAACATAGCCACATGGACCCTCTATAATCTACCCCGCTCTCACCTTTAAAAACCACCTCAAGCCAGATGACTTAAAATGAAATACCAGTCTTTCTTTGAAGTTGCAGTGCTTTTTTTCAAGTCCTTTCATGAGTTTTCTCCACCCTATTTATCGAACATTATCTCTTGCTAGGCAACACCTGCACCCTCTGTTTTAGAACACTCCCCTTTCTCTCGCCTCTCTGATCCACCACACTTTATCTTGCTTCACTCCATCTCTCTCATTTACCACACCACTGGAAACCCCCCTCTTATTGTGATAAATACCTCTACTATCCACACTTTGAAATCTCCACTAAACCTTCACATATTTAACCTAGGGGAATCATCCACCACTTACTCCCAATTTTTCCCATTCCTCACCATCTTGCAACAAACTCCACTGTATACACTACACTATATACAGTCTCTTTGGACTAATTTGATATGCCTGTCCTGTCATGTCCTGTCAATGGTCAATTCCTCTCACAATTATGAACAGCCACTGATTCAGGATTGGCCAATTAATAGTTTTATTTTTTGGAAATATTCTGGTGAAAAATATTGTTGATATTATTGCCATGAAAAGGGCCCACATTCAGGTACAGGTATCTTATGCATCCAATAACACAGCTGAACTTTTCAAAATTTGCAGGGAACTAGCCAACCCTTTCTGCAATCTCCTCCTTCCCTCTTCCTTCCCAGGCCCTCTGCAATTCAATGGCCACACACTTTTCCACCAAAAGTCAGGACATCCTGAACTCCCTTGCTACTCACCCGCCAAACCCATCCCATACCCCCTAGTCTACTTTGGCCACTCACCCTACTCCTTCCACCTTCCCCTCCTTCACCACTGTCACACCTGAAGAAGTAACCAGATTTGTCTGCTCAATTTTCTTCCAAACAGATTCCCTCCTGCTCATCCAGAACTATCAAGGACAACATTGGCTCTCTTGCCCCAAACTCCTTTATTTCTGCAACCACTCTTTCGCCACTGGTTCTTCCACTCATCCCTCAAGCACTCCCTTGTGCGCCCATTGCAGAACAAACCTGCAGCAGACCCCACCTGTCCATCCAACTACTGCCCTTTTTCAATCACCCCCTTCCTGGGGAAATTGCTGGTGGAGCTGGCCTTGTCCCAAATCAACGTGCACACTTAACTTGTCAGTTGTCAATGTGGATTCTGAGCATCCAGAGGCATGGAAACTGCCCTTCTGCACTCCCGTGAAGAACTGCTCCCATCCCTGGACTCCAATTCCCCAGCTGTCCTCATCCTACTTGATCTTTCCTCTGCCTTTGACACTGTCAACCCTTCCATCTTCATACAAAGGCTCCACAATACTCTTGGTATCTCAGAACGGGCACTGGAATGGCTGACCTCTTTCCTAACTGACTGCTCTTCCCAAATCATCTTGGGCACCTTCTTCTCTCCCACTTCCTTCTCCACCTGTGGTGTCCCCCAGGGATCTATCCTCTCCCCCCAGCTCTTTAATATCTACCTTGCTCCGCTGGCATTCCTCATTCCCCCCTTCTCCCCCAACTTCAAGTGTTATGCAGATGACAATCAGCTCTTTTTTAGACTTCCTGCTGACTCACTTGCACCTTCCTTTATCCCTGCCTCCCTATCTGCCATCCAGGGCTGGTGCACGTCCAACGATCTATGGGTCAATGCCAGCAAAACTGAGATCCTTCTGATTGGGGCCCCTGCACCCTCCTTCTTCCCTTCTCTCTGGCCTCCCACCTCTGGCTTTCCTCCTGCTCCTTCTTCTGAAGCCAGAAATCTTGGAGTCATCTTTGACACCTCTCTCTCCTTCCTCCCTCCCACTAAGGAAATTACTAAGAAGTCCCGCTTTCAACTCTTCCTTCTCAAAGGAATTCTTCCTTTATCACTTTCCCCCAGAAGCTCAAAGTATGCCGAGCCCTGGTTCTCTCTATGATTGACTATTGGAACAGCCTCCCCCTCAAACTACATACATCCATCCTCCAACCCTTTCAGCTAATCCAGAATAGAGCAGCAAGACTTATGATTGGCCTTAAGAGCAGGGACTGCATCTCTCCTACCCTAAAAAGTCTCCACTGACTCCTGGTTGCTGCACGGATCAAATTCAAATCCCTCCGCATCATCCACAAGGCTGTCTTGGGCCGAGTGACCACACTATCTTCAACTCTCTCTTACAAAATACTCTCCTTCTAGACCTCTTTGTTCCTCTGGCACCAACTCCCAGAGCAGGAGGACGTTTGCTTTCCTCGGCTGGATCCCTCCTACGGCATATACACAAGATGTATTCTCAACAGGCTTGATTCAAGACAAAACCTTTTGAGGTATTTGAATATTGTTTAAGCTATTGCTTTACTCATACTAATATGTAGATCTGCTATCTTCATGCATTTTATATTGAATGAATCAAAGAATGAATTTATTAAGAGTAGTTGTATATTTTTCTAATGCAAAATTGATTCCAATAAGTCATTCTTTGATTCATTCAATATATGATGTATGAAGATTTATTAATTAAGTCTTCAAATAGATAGCAGAGCAAAATATGAGTGTGAGCCCTTGGCCCCAAACAAAAACCCTTAACTGTCCCCACTTCCTGGACCTGGCCTTTAAACAAGGGGGTGCTTCATATCACTGATTCATTGGTGTTTGGTGCTCGGGGACAAGATCTTTGCAAGTCAAACAAGTGTAATTTCCATTGAATAATATACACTCTCTCCTGAGAGTGAGCTAGTGACCCTGATAGCAGAACAATTTTGCATTGCTTTTGGGTTAAAAGGAAACCGGGTGCTATTTGCCACATGCATTTTTACAAATTGGTGTTTTCAAAACTGCAAGTATTTTCAAGTGTGCAGGAATTTAAACAAAGAATTGCATGAACAATGTTCTCCAGTCAAAACTGTGCTTTGTTTTCAATCTAAATGTTATCAAGTACTATTCACATGTTTATCGTTGAAATTTTGTTTGGTGCCACACAGCAGATGACGTGTGTAATTCGTAAATGAAATTATTAATTGAACCTATACTATGAATACATTCTACCCCTGCCTGGTTCTTGGCTCATTGTTGGAACAGGGGGAGGGATGTGGCTCAATATGAGTCATAGATTGGGCGTGCTGATACTCAACCAATGGTGTGTTGTGGGATGGTGTGTCGTGGGCTTGATGAATTGGGGGGGGGATGTCCATATGTGAAGCGTTATCTCCCAATACATCATTACAGTATGGAGTGTTTAGCTTATTTTGATATACCCTCAAAAAAAATTATTTTAATTTTGAGTTTGCAAACTGACAGAGCACATTTGCAAGTTTTGTTAATTTGCTCAGATATCTTTTCTCTGGTCTTGTCACAATCTTAACTCTCAAGTCTCTTCACCCATACAAAAGGTTTTCTGTATTTCAGATCTATTGCTTACATCTTAATCTCTGTTTCATAACAAAACCCAGAGTGTATGAAAACATTTATAGAAAGAGGGATTACAGTAAAAGTGCATAGTTGGGAGAACATTTTTGATGGGGAAAATTCCTAGGGGGATAAGTAGAGAGCTAGAGTCCTTCATCATGATTCCAGAAGTCTCTGGAAAAGAGAAGACATCAGAAAACAAAGGGAAAGAGTTGCAATGCACCCGCTGTACATCGCTGTGTGCTTACATATTAAAGGCATGCTATCTACCAGAGATGGCTGTCACACAAAGCAACCTGACTGATACAGGAATTTTGAGTATCAAAAACTAGCATGACCAGCCAATATTAGGAAAATAAACGAGAGACATTCTGGAAAATTGAAGTCCCTCTTCATTTGCAGTTGTCAAACATTCAGGGCCACAACTGGCAATTGTATCCACATTCCCATATGCTGAAACTGCAACCCATGATTAATGTCAACCCACATACTGACCATACCCCAAACCTAGCACCACATTGACACCAATCGCTGCTCATGACTCTCTAAATTCCACACTGCTGCTCTTGATCCTGAGCACCTTACATAATGTCAAGTCATGACATTATAGGTATTCACAATTAGAAAATATTCCAAAACTGTTGAATATTTACTTACATTTATTTTCTGTCATATGCACTCCTAACTTTCAACGTTATGGTCTCGAAGTGCCTGGAATTCGGTAAACAAACTAAGAAAGACTCTACAGTAAATTCCAGGAAAATATGTATTCCTTTGGCAGAGAAGAGTAGCACTGTAACCTCTCCAAAGGTTGTGACGATTTGTGCACAATATGCATTTCCATAGACTGCTATTGAAAGGTTTGCATTTTGTTCATGCACTTTTGGTCTCAATCGACCATTAAGATATAAATACACATGTATATGTGGGAGTAGGAGAGATGGGAGTGGAGGTCTGAGGGTAGGAAGCTGGTAGTGTAGGCTGGTGTGGGTAGCAGACACAAAAGTAAAATAAAATAAAACAATTGACCGAATTCATGACGACCAAAAGTGCACAGAAAAAAGCAGACTTTTAAATAGCAGTCTATGAAAACACACAGAAGTGTTTTTTTGTGGGAAAAGTGTGTGTTTCAACACGTCAGCAAATGAGTGATTGCTGAAAAGAAAATTAATTTGGGGTCATGGAACTCAGGCAGTTATGTCTCCTACCTGTAAAGTCACTGTTAATTAACAGTATCTCACAAGGTGGAAACAGTAACTTTCCAAATCTACAAACCAGCAGATGGAATATCCTAGAAAGGTAAACCGAACAACTTTTAGACGTCCCCAGAAAGCCAAAATAATCAAAATCCAATATCATATCAAACCTGCATTGCATCGAAAATCACATAGTCTGTGTGGCGTCTATCTCGATGAACCACCAGTTCAAAGGACCAAACGTCCGTTTTAGCATAGAATATATATTAGGGTTTGGATTTTCCACGTAGCAGGAATCATGGTACCTAGTCCATTACTTAAGATAATGTCACTATGGTGCTAGGAGGCCGCCATCTTTAAATAACTTGTCTGTATAAAACTTAACACGAGGAGTTGGACATTCTTGAAAGAAATTGATGAGATATCAATACTAGTGGATTTAAACAAATGATATGATGTGAGATTATCTCAATTACATTTTCTAATTAATATATACTGATCAGTTGGTATTATAATTAAGGATAAATAGAAATCCATTAATGTATCTAATGTCATAAATAAACTATGTTTTTACCAATTGCAGATAATTGAATAACCCTCAGAGTCTGAATGATCACAAGTTACAATTCCAACTGATTTCTGTAGATACCAAATGTCAAATTAACAAGGGGGGTCCTGGGAGTCCCTCCGCCAGACATTATTCCTGGTTACGAGAGACTTACCCAGAGTCTTTAGCTCACTATCTATCACAGAGAAGAAATATCCTAAACATGTCAGTCTTTGTCCTGCCCTGGGGCAGTCCAGCACTGAAATGCTAGGCAATTCTCCTCCGAACAAGAGTACCAACAGCAACCCCAGACAAGTGTTTGGGTCTGGTTGGACCTCATCAGTAGGGTGGAGCTGTGCCTCTCTAAGAATAGTGAGCAAGGGGTCCACGTCTGGATTCCCCTAGTAACTTAGGGTGAGACCTAAAGTTATTTAAGTATGCAAATTAAAAAGGGGGGTCCTGGGAGTCCCTACGCCAGACGTCAGTCATGGTTACGAGAGACTTACCCAGAGTCTTTAGCTCTCTATCTATCACAGAGACCAAATATCCTAAACATATCAGTCTTTGTCCTGCCCTGGGGCAGTCCAGCACCGAAATGCTAGGCAATTCTCCTCTGAACAAGAGTACCAACAGCAACCCCAGACACATGTTTTGGTAAGATTGGACCTCATCAGTAGGGTGGAGCTGTGCCTCTCTTAGAATAGTGAGCAAGGGGGCCACGTCTGGATTCCCCTGGTAACTTAGGGTGAGACCCAAAGTTACTTAAATATGCAAATTCACAAGGGGGGTCCTGGGAGTCCCTCCGCCAGACATTAGTCCTGGTTACGAGAGACTTACCCAGAGTCTTTAGCTCACTATCTATCACAGAGAAGAAATATCGTAAACATATCAGTCTTTGTCCTGCCCTGGGGGAGTCCAGTTTTGGATATTTCTTCTCTGTAAATGATAGTGAGCTAAAGACTCTGGGTAAGTCTCTCGTAACCAGGACTAATGTCTGACAGAGAGACTCCCAGGACCCCCCTTGTTAATTTCGATAAAAAATGTCATTCACCTTTGATCAAACAATAAACCAAGTTTATTTGGTATAACATGTCGAATTTATCTAAACATTATTGCAGTTTGAATATTCAATGAAATCTCTTAAATACACGTAATAAAGTCACTAGTTAATGTGAATAATCAGAAGTTCACATTAAATAAAACAATTCACATCTCAATCACTGTTCATTCCCTTTCAGTTGCAGGGTTTGAATTCCGAAGTCTGACTTAGGTTCAGTACATCTGAGTTTAGTTTTACGTGTCAAAATTCCTTCATAATACAAACCACAGGGATAGTTCAATCTATGAACCACATTAGCTGTTTCACATGTCACAAAATTCCTTAAACATATTTTTTACTGAAGAAGGACACCTAATTACAGAACCTAAAATCCCATTATTATAATGCTGACATCCAAGACATGGAGTGAAAAAAGGGGGCACCTGGCTATTCCCTTATCTCCCCAGGTAATACATACTTTTTATAATAAATTATCAGGGTGAGCCCAGTTAAACAAAAAGACCCAAGAATGATTTAATTATAAGTACAACACAAACAACACATGTTACATTTCATACATGTCAGTGATTACCACAGGTAAGTGCACCCAAAAGATTCCAAACAATAACATACACTGTAATTTCTAATCATAGTAACACTTAGTACATATTTGGAGTATCAAGTATCTTATCAGTACATCCCAATGTAATTGAAAGGGGAATTGTATTGGTATTGATTTTAACAACAAAAACTAATGAGTGCCCGGTGTATGTGACAGACACTGTGCAGTATGAAAAGTTGACACAACTGTGTTTCGGCCTTTAGCCTATTCAGATGACTGTAAGTAAGATGGCCTTCATCAGGACAAGGAATTGCGATCTGCGCTCAGATGAGTTCTTCTGTGATGGAATTCTCAAAAGAAAGTGTAAAGTGCTAAGTGTGGGTCCATGTCCGGAATATAAATTTAAAAGGCTCCAATAGCAGCTAGAACAGTGTTCCCCCCAAGGGGAAACTTGCCATGCCTAAATTCACGTAGCACGTAACATCAATGGTAGAACCGCACCTCTAGCTGCGGCAATGCTGGTCCACCATGGGCAGATGCGGAATAGGACTATAATTATCCTAGGTCAAGACCTAAAAAAGTTAACATGCCATCACTCTAGGGACCTTTCCGACGTAGATTCAACACACTCTCCTCTAAGTCATCCTGAGGGATGGTAAAGAGAACTTACTCCACTTGTGGGTAGTCTCCCATGAACTCTGTCTTGTTCCAGTGCAATGTTGAATAGGGTCCTCTAGTGATCCTAGTCTCCTCCTCTAATCGACATGCCTAATGAGAGGATAGTGCAATGGGTGAACCAACGTCTAAATACCACAGCTCAAAATTCACCCATTCCAAAATCAAATCTTAAGACGCATGTATACATGGCTATCTATGTCCCCCCACAAACTGTCAAGTAGACTACAGTGCTGCAGGCACACAAAACATGAATGCTAATGGAGTACGAGTAATCCACACCTATCAAAACGTCCTCTGGATCATGGTATGTTGCCATCCTGATTGAGCCTTTCCTGTGTGCATGAATTTGCCTAACATTTTGGAAGTCGGAGAGTCATAGCGCAAGTGATCCCAGCATAGTAACAGTGGCTGGAACACGCGAGCTGCCATATTGGAAGCTTGTTTATCGGGCGTCATGGTAACCAGACACCTTGTTTATGTGTAGAGCAACAACAACAGGCTGGAAAAAATAGATGCAACAGATACGTGACATTTTCCGGCACCTCTGCATCATCCAGTCATAGCAACTAGGGCACCCAAACATCGAGGGCGGCCACAACAGGTTCATACACAGGACCATCACTACAACAACAGATTTCTCAGAGATGGGGACAAAGAGTGTGCAACAAAAGACAATCACAACCCTCGGGACAGACAATGAGAATCCTGTAATGGTTCTCCAACCACTAAACAAAGACACCATACCCATTTTTAACCTTTCCGCACACATTCTGACCACTACGGAGGTGGATCTATTGGGAAAAGTGTTATCGTGCGTACCAGCGACAAAGGCCAAGGCATTTGAGACGGAAATTGAATTAAAGAGATTCTTCCGTCACATTAGACAAAAATATTTTTTGATGTCTATGTTCCAGAACATCAGGGAGAAAAAGACTATCAGGACATACCTGAAAAAAAGAAAAACCTGATAGGTTTTAAAATCATATCTAACTTCACGACTTTTGAAAATAGGGTGACCAAGAAAGTGCTAGAAACCATTAAGAAACAGAATTACTATCAGTTAAATCTCACAGAGAAGGGAAGACAGCATTAAAAACGCTTAGCATGGACACAAACCTGACTATAAAACCAGTGGACAAGTGAGGTGGTATAGTGATCCGAGATACCAGGGATTATGAAACTGAATGTGCACGTTTACTCTCCGACAACAGGGCATATATAGAATTGGACACCAACCCCACAAATAGACTGAGAGAAGACATGAGCAGCTTGACTATGCATGCGGAAGAAGAAGGCTGGATCTGCACTGAAGAAAATACATTTTTAAACAAAATCAATCCCAGGACACCAGCCTTCTAGGTACTCCCAGAAGTACACAAAACTCCTAACATACCTCCGGGTCGTCGGAGTGTGTCGGCATGTGACTCAGTCACTGCTTGTGCCATAATGGTTGGAAGCTGATTTATTTTTAAAACTTTTTGTAACGCAGATGGCGTCATTCATAGGCTTTAAACATACTGGAAACCATAGCGGTAGGGGAATCATGCATTTTGGTGACAATGGATGTAGAAGCCCTCTTCACCTCTATTCCCCAAACAGAATGTCTCAGAGTCCTATGCGTTTTTGGGACAAAAGAGAGGCCCCACTGATTTCATTTTAGAATGCAGCAGGCTAGCACTGTTCAAGAACAAATTATTTAAACAAATTAAAGGCGTGAGCATGGGTGCAACTTTTGCACCGACGTAGCAAATTTGTTCATGGCAGATTATGAGATGAATCACATCTACGCTGATACTAATCCACACAAGCTCTGGATCGAGACCGGGCAGCAGTATATAGATGGTGTGTAACTCATCTGGACAGATACAGAGGAGCAATGTATGACATTCTTTGAGTGGCTTAATCTACGCAACGGTCGCATCAGATTCACCAAGGCATGGGATCACCAAGCCATAGACTTTTTTGACCTACACATATATAAATCAGGTCCAGGTCTAAAGACTGAACTATTCCGTAGAACAACAGACTGGAAAAGTGTTTTACATTACAATAGCTATCATCCGGCAGGTCTTAAGAAAAACCTTTAATATGGAAAATTCCAGAGAATCCGGAGAAATTGTACAGACCAAAATATGTTCATAAAACATTCAGAAGGACTACAACAACGTCTCCTTCAAAGAGGTCATCCAAAATAAGTGGTAAAACACACTCGGAAACGGGCAGCCAATACTCCCAGAGAAGCTTGCCTAATGGCCAAATTGAAGGAACCATTAAAGAGACTGGCCTGTGTGACCACGTTTAGCCTGATTAGTAACATCTTGAAGAGTACCATTAACAAACACTGGCACCTCATAAAGAAAACGGGCACCCTGTCTAAAAACTGTTTTTACCTTAAAAAAGAAAAGGAATCTAAGATAACATCTAGTCCACAGCTACCATGACCCCAGTACACAGCCATCACTAGAGAGAGAGCATGGGGGCTACCACCAGTGATAGGACACCACACGTGTGGGAAATGTGTAGCATGTCAGTACATGGATACCAAACTTTCATTTAACTCTCCAATGTACACTGGGACCTTAACTCTCATACCAATTACAATAGTAAAACGGTAGTATATGTCATGCATTGTCCATGTGATCTTGTCTATTTCGGGAAAACAAAGACCTGTTAAACAAAGGATCTCTGAGCATCGCTCGTGCATCAAACATCTAGTGGCAGACAAAGCCTTTGTGGATCACTTCAGACAGCTTAAACATATGGATCGTGATATGAAGTGGTTTGTCCTTCATACCATTAGCCGAAGCAGGAGAGGCGAAGACAGTGAAAAATGGCTAAGGAAACAAGAACAGAGATGGATTTATCGTTTGGATAGCGTCCGTCATGGACTCAATGTAGCCATAAAATGGAACATACTCTTGAGCTGATAACCGGTAGATTCCACAATAACACAAGCTATCATATCAAGCGAGTAAGTGGGGTCATAAATATTGATGTCCACATGTACTACTTGTTTGTTGATAGTAAATTGATTGTGATAGTTATAATTCACTGTCTGTGTCCAATGTGGTGCCCGTCGCCATACGCTCCAGGTGTAAGAAAGTGATTCATAGATGTGGATAGATAAAAATGTATTAGATAGAACTGTTTGTACAATGCGTCCATGTGAATTCTCCCTGTTAAAATGCATCCGGGCCAATGAGTCATATTTCATACTTTTTTGAGACAGATCAACACAGATGAACTCTGTACAAACAGAAGAAAGAATTGAGTATGCAATGTTTCCTATTCAATGTTAACAGTGTGAAATGTATATTTTCGAATTCAGTGGGACCAATATCCCAACTTGTCATGCACATGTTGCTTGTCTGGGTTGTATTAGATGCACCACCTGGGCACCTCAAGGAAAGATACACTGGGAGTACATTTAGACCTACTCTCCCCAGTCAAATACAATGTGGCCAGAGGGCCTGTATTCAGGTTGAATGTACAGAGATTAACTTTGTATAGGCTAAAGAATGAACAGAATGAGAAATGTCTGTCCCTTTTTCCTAGATAATCTTTAATATCACCTTAAAATTGACTTTTTCAAAATCTTTTGCAAATTAAGTCTCAATGAGATCAAGATTTGATAATTGTTATACACACGCTGGTCGAGAGGCTCTAACAGATGCACTACCTTGGCACCGCAGTGAAAGGCCAACGTTGCACCCATTGACAGTCTAGGCATGTTACTCTTCCTAGTCTATATAGTCGTAATGAACATTTAATCTGTGCACAGTCAGACAGTTTGGTCATACATCTCGACACATTAGAGATCCAATATATGGAGATTTATGTAACACACAGAGATAAGTTGCTAAAAGGGACCCTTGTTAACATCATCAGTGGGTCTTGTGTTTCTGTAAGATGGCCGCCCTCCACAACTAGACGCCATAGAATCAAGTTGTCTGGTTACCATGACGCCCAATAAACAAGCTTTCAATATTGCAAATTGTGCATTCCAGCCACTGTTACTATGCTAGAATCACGTGTGCTATGCCTCTCCGACTTCCACAAAGTTAGACAAATTCATGCACACAGGTAAGGCTCATTCAGGATGGCAACATATTTGAACTCAATGTTACCACAATCCATATGACATTTTGACAGGGGTTGATTACTCATACTCCATTAACATTTGTGGTTTGTGTACCCGCAGCACTCTAGTCTAGGTGACAGTTTGTGGGGGGACATAGATAGCATGTATACATGCAATTTTAGATTTAATTTTGGAATGGGTGAATTTTGAGCTGTGGTATTTAGACACTGGTTCACCCATTGCACTATCCCCTCATTAGGCATGCCGATTAGAGGAGGAGACGGGGATCACTAGAGGACTCTAATCAATGTGGCGCTGGAACAAGACAGAGTTCATGGGAGACTACTCACAAGTGGGGTAAGTTCTTTTCACAATCCCTCAGGATGACTTAGAGGAGGGTGTGTCCAATCTACATGGGGAGCTGTTCAATCTACTTGGGAATGGGCCCTAGAGTGACAGCCTGTTTCCTTTTTTAGGTCTTGGCATAGGATCATTATAGTCCTATTCTGCATCCACCCTCGGTGAACCGGCATTACCGCAGCTAGAGGTGTGGTACTACCATTGATTTTACGCCCTACAAGAATTCAGGAACGGTATGTTTTCCCTTGAGGGGACACTGTTCTAGCTACTATTGGAGCCTATAATATTTATATCCAGGATATGGACCCGCACTTGGCACTTTACATTTGTCTTTTTAGAATTCCATCACAGGAGGGTTTGTCTGAGCCCAGATCGCAATTCCTTATCCTGATGAAGGCCATCTTACTTACAGCCATCTGAATAGGGTAAAGGCCGAAACACAGTCATGTGGACTTTTTATACTGCACAGTGTCTGTCACACACACTGGGCACTCATTATTCTTTTTTTGTTAAAATCAATACCAATGCAATTCCCCTTTCATTGACAATGGGATGCACTGATGAGATACCTGTTACTCCAAATATGTACTAAGTGTCACTATGATTAGAAATTACAGTGTATGTTTATTGTTTTGAATGTTTTGGGTTCACTTACCTGTGGTAATCACTGACATGTATGAAATGTAACATGTTGTTCATGTTATAATTATCATTAAATAGTTCTTGGGTCTTTATGTTTAACGGGCTCGCCCTGATCATTTACTTCTTGATCTCTTCTTGTAAAAGCTCTTACTAGCCTTTTCTTCAGTGAGGTATTATTTCTATAAGCAAATTTAGGTGGCGATGAGGCTGACCTAAAGACCTTGCAGCTTATCACTTGCCCATCATTGTCTTCCTCTCTCCCAGTGTTCTAATTCGCCAGTCACCTGACTCTCTCTCTCTGTCTTTCTGTTTTTTTCTCTCTCTCTCTATCTGTCTCTCTCTCTTTCACAAACTCTCTCTCTCTCTCTCTCTCTCTCTCTCTCTCTCTCTCTCTCCATTTCTCTCTTCCTTGGTGTCTTCTCTCAGGTTTGTCCATCAACATAGTCTTGATGTACTATTTTGTTTTTCAGTCTTCTCTTCTTAAATCCTGAATACCAACCTCTCTTCTGGTATAAATTCTTTCATGCCTATCTTGACAATATTCCACTCCTTCTGCCCCAAACTCGATGTGACTGCATCCCCTAGTCTGCCAATTCCCTTCCTAAGTTTCATCTGCAATCTCCGTGTTTGCCAACTTGATTTCACATATCGTTTGCTCTACACTTCTTACTTCTTTCTATTAACTCCTGATATTTGTCCACCTCTTTCAACAACTCTTCCATCAACTCTGCATCTCTTTCCTCTCTCTCATGTTCCGTTTTCATCAACCTATAATCAGTGGTTTCCCACACCAGTTGTCTACTCTGCTTCCACCGTCTTCACCGATTTGGGGACCTTATTACCCCACTGGGCACCACCCTTACAATAATTAAGGCTCTCCAATTCTCTTCCAACTCTCATGTAACAGTCAGGGGTCTCTAATTATTTACTAACTCGCTCACCTCCTTAAGCCATTTGGGCACCTTCTTCACCCCTTTCGAAACCATTCATATAATAGTCAGGGTCCTTTAATTCTCCACTATCCCTCCCATTCTCAGGGTATTCCACATGCTCCGTCTTCTGGGTTTGAATCATCCGAACTCTCTGGGACAATCTTTTCTCAGACCCATTGTCCTTTCTCTCCCCGACCCTCTGTATCCTGCACTTCCCACCCCACTGTGTCACTTCCTTCCAACCTTCCTGGCCTTTCTCTCTCTAGCTCTTTGTGCCTTACACCTCTCAGCTATCAGGATCTCTTCCCCACCTCCAGGGTCTTTACTTCCCCATCCTTTTGTGCCTCCTCTACAGGCTCATGTGTACTCTTCCCCCAGCCTTCTGTGCTTCTGTTTCATACTTCTGTAGCCTGCTCTCCTAATCTCCTGTCTCCATCTTTGCTTCTTCTCCTCCTCCTCACCTCTCCAGCATGCTCCAAATGTGTTCTTTCCCCTAAATCTACAACCAAATTACTTATCTTTTGGGGGTTACATCAGGCATTTGATCTACCGTCCAGCCTTTCTCCAGTGTAAGGAGACTCAAGTGTGTTGGCACAGGTTGGGATTGGCTGTTGAGCTCTGTCTGTGGAAAAAGGGTGAGAGCACCAGGAACACCAGGACCTAATGGCATGAATCTATAATGACTGCACTACATCTCTCATCGCTATAGGATTCTACAGAACATAGAAATTCTCCTAAAATTAGAACCTATGTATAAAGCGCCAATATTGTAGGAATCCAACACACACCTACTAAGCTCTGTCTTTGGGTTTGACTTACAGCCCTGGTGTGGGATTTATTATTTGGTTGGCTTCCCCACCCTTGAACAGTTCTCTTTCTGCCTGCCACAACCTGATCCTGCCACCCAGGTAAGGGAACTCAGGTGTGCATGTTTGGCATAGGGAATTTAGGAGTCATAGTTTTCTGGTCCTGGGTGTGTCTCTCGTGTCTGATGAACCTGAGTTTCAAGATGTGTCTGCAATCTTGGAGTTCTTTACTCACTCTTTCTCTTTAACTTGCTGGCAAGGGGACTGGCTGATGGTTTCTAACTTGAAGAATGGCTTCCAGTTCTGAGGTGGGATTTGGGGATGGCTTGTCTCTTCCAATGGGCATTCTTTTTTTTTTTAATTTTATTTTTGTTCAGAGAAAGGTACAACAAGACCAAACTGGCCAGCGGCTAGCGAATCACAGCATGATATAACAACATAGATGAACATTTTACAGTATATACTACACATTTGCACTTTGTTTGACAGTACTAGAGCGATGTCGATGGATTGTCCTCTTCATCAGATAACATATTACATAGATAGAGTCTGAACAGCGCCAATATATCTTTGGGGCGGCATCTTGATGGCAATGTAATAATAAATTGTTCTTCAAGTTCATTAACCATCGACAGGTCTTTCAAGAAGTCCTGTCGCCTGGGAGGATCTATGGACTTCCAACATTTCAATATATTTTGCTTCGCAATCACACACGCTAAATTGAACAATCGAAGTGGTAGTTGCAGCTTTACCAATATCCCCAAACAGGTATTTCCGTGGGGAGGTTGTAGCAGGTATTGCCGTAATGTCTTCCAAAATCTCCGCCACCTCCCCCCAGAATTTAGTTATCGGTGGGCAGGCCCAATACATATGATTTAGGGCATTTCCCAGTGTGGCCCGGCACAAACTTAGCTAACTTGGCTGGGGTATAGTGCAACTGGTTCAGAACTTTAAACTGGATAAGACGTAACCCTGAGTTCATGGACATTTAGTCAACTGGCACTATCTCGACCATGTGGCTTCACACAGCTCCACACCCAGATCTCGTTCCCAGGTCTCTTTGATATTATTGCATGGCTTGGAGTGGATCTGACCAAGGCTGTATAGTGCCGACAGACTTTTCCTGTATCCCCTGTTTCCGTCGTGGCTGCAATACATTTGTGTGTGGGTGGCTCTTCTGGGAAGGAAGGCCATTTGGCAGCGAAGGCAGATTTCATCCTGTGAAACTGAAATCACCACCCACTGCCCTGACAAAGTCGTCTAGTGCACAATATCTCTCTTCCGGGAACATGTCCCGCATTCTAAATTGCTTCTGTGGGTCCCAGGTACCCTGGACTGCCTTATCAAATGTGGGGCTTATGCCCGGGAAGTTCCACAATGGTACCTCTGGATCATACAGGGTTGTAATGGCCAGTCTCTTATATATCCTGGCCCATGCACGCGCAGTGGCACTTGCAGGATCATATCTGCACGTGTCCTTCCGATTAGGGTCAAACATAACAGCTCGCAGCTCTGAGGGGTATGCCGCAAATCTTTCCAGGGTAATGTGTGGTGCTGTGTCCTCTGGATCAAACCAGTGTCTCGCGAAGTGTGCCTGTGATGTTAGATAGTAAAGTTCAAAGTCTGGTGCAGCAATCCCACCTTTTGCAAAGGGTTCTGTCATTTTGGACCACTTCAACCTGGGCGTTTTCCCCTCCCCATACAAATGTTGTGGCGATCGTATTGAGTTTCGTGAAGAATGTTCTGCCCGGCCAAATCGGTATTTTGCAAAAAAGGTATAGGAGTTTGGGTAGCACTACCATCTTAAGTAATGCTATTCGCCCATATAGGAATAGAGGGAGCTTGTTCCAGACTTGTAGTTTAATAGTCAGGGATTGTAGGAGTTCGCCATGATTTTCTGCGAGCAATGTACTCCCGTCTCTGGATACCATGACCGCCAAGTAGCGGATGTGTGTTGGTGACCATTTGAATCCCTGTGTGTTTGACATATCTCTAGTTTTAGGTGTCCCAATGGGCATTCTTGAGCCCCTAAACTGATAAGCTCTTAACTGTATGAGAGTGGAGGCCATGTTTGAAGACTGGCTGAATGGATTTCACATTCCTAGATCAGGTCCCGATCTTTCTCTTTGTTTATTTAGGAGTAGTGTCTGTACCAGCATGATCAGAGACAAGCGTACAGGCCCTGCCAGCTCTGTGGAACCATCAGTCCTCGATTGCCATAAAGAGGCAGCAGGATCTATGGTTGCACTGCAACACGCCCCTATTCTGCATGAGTGGTATGATGGGGATAGCCAGAGGATACTTGCCATGGTGCACATGGGGCCAGCACCACTGCCCTTGTGTCGGCACCAGGCTCCCTTTGGCAATCCCACCATCCACCAACATGATAAGGCAGGGGGCCGGAGGGGCTTCATAACTAGACTCGTATCTAAATCACATAAATTGAACAGTAAATGCAGCATAGTTGTTATATCCAGTTATTATGCTTTATAATAACATTGAGTGTGGGATGGAAAGAGAAATCAAAGTATATGCATTCTCATTAATCAAAAGCACAATAACAAGCATGAATTATAAAGAAACCCAACCATGTTAACTTTGTGAAGCATCATAGAAAATAGTAAGAGAGATTATGGAATAAAAGGTTATCATTAATCTCCGTATTTCTGTCCACTTTCAATAAAGAGACTTGCAGTAAAGTAAAGAGAGCTTCTATGCCTACATTCCACACTGTGCTGCTGTCTAGGCCCTCAACACGAGTTACATCCTCCTCTGGAATACCGCCCAACACAATTACTGTTACCATCCCATGGTCCGGGAGTATTACCAACGGATTACAAGTGGCAGTGGCGGTGTACGTCCCCATATTTTTGGAGTCCATTGGACTCAATGGGGCATTTTCGGTGCAGTAATTGTGCCAAAAATGGGCAGAAAATGGGCAGATTTACCTCAGCTGGAGTTGAAAACCCCAATTTACCGGCACCCAACTATGAGTTGGGCAGTGCACTAATGTGGTGGTAAACCTATTACTGCTGCATTTTTACCACCCTGCTCAACTTGTGATGAGGCCCCTAAGAGACAATATGAAATTTCAGCTTACAAATCCTTCATCTCCCACTGATGGGGTTAGAGGACACCCCAACCTATTTTATATTGAACTGATTGGGTTTTCTTATTTCATGCAATTTGGGTGGGTACATTTGTCCCACCTGTTGCAATGTTCCTCCAATGCTAATCGATTTAGGTATAGACAATAGTTTTACTACCTGCAGTAATTATTCATTGTGTGTATAATTCTATGACCTACTACATGCATTAGTTATGCCCCATGCACATTACTGAGCAATTATTTTTTTCTCATGGAGTGGGTGAAAATTGTTTTCACAGTGGAAGAGAATACAGCTAATGGTCAATATGAACAACTTCAGTTTGCTTGATGTTCCTTATGCAGGTTCGCTGATGTATTCTAAGGATCAGTTGTGACTCTCATTTTAGTTCATCGTGAGATCAAAGAGTGATAAATCCATTATTATGCATTTTGATTACTACAAATAAAGCACAGTTTAGGCACAACACTGCTTTGAAGATGAAGAGAATACCACCATTAGAGCTCAAAGTGTCATTTCACTAGTTCTTGAGGAGTTATTGAGGTGCTCCATGACTTCAAGGTACTAAGCATTGGATGAAGTTGCAGAGACACATGGCCTTATTGTAAACTACTTGTTCTGGAAAAACACTCCCATCAGAAGAGCCTCCAATCAGTTCTTTGTCATATGCATTGTAATCAAATTCTTCCATGCACACATACATTATCAGAAATTCATTATCAATGTGCTATAGTTGAACATAGAATCACAAAAACATTATGGTTATCACAACATAATATAGACCACCAGCCTACAAAGTCATGCCACTCTGACCACGTGGGTGGAAAAAATGGCTGAGCAGTTTGATTTTCTGTTTTCTATTAAATTCTGTCCAGCTGTGGAAATGTCTCGACTGGATGGAGAGAGAGTAATTCTGAAGTACCCGTCGTGTTAGGAAGAGCCTGATCTGTGACTTTTCTCAGGATCGGAAGGATCATCTGGGAAATTGCCACATGCCACGGGTCTCCTGATGACTCATGAATGCCCAACACATAAAAACAGCTAGATTTAAACCAAAAGAGGCTTTGCCGTCACTGGAAAAATAATCTGGTATATAAAGCCGACAAAGACTTGACTTAAACAATATTTACGAAATATGTCACTGGAGAAAAAATAAATAGGTAGAAAAATAAACATGTTTCAGTCGATTTTGTTTCATGTTCACAGGACTGTGCCAGCAGGGTTTCCCAAAAAATTGTGCAGAACCACAATGTATGTGAGTTAGCAAGAAAAGATGCAACACAATGCTCTTCCTGATTGGCTACCTTAAGTACTTCATGGAAGCCACCTCTTAGGAAGCAATTATGCAAATGCCCTGATGGCTTGGGAAACTTACCAGACAGCCCTACATTTATTTGTTTATTTATTTATGTATCTATTTTTTATGTATTTATTTATTTTTCTCATTCGTAAAGCGCCTAAGCACAGTGGGATCAGGGTGCTGTTGGAATCCAGTTGCATTGAGCGTACCAGTGGCTCTGCCTGGCCTTGTCTACAGCATGCCTGGTTCCCACCTTCCATTGGCTGCCCTGCTGTTATTAGCCAATGAGAGCAGCCTGAGGCGGGAGCTGGCCCGATCACCTAAGGCCCACACCAAAGGCCCTGTCTACTCCCTGTCCACTTCCAGGGCAAGCAGGACGAGTACTCCGCTTCTACACTGCTCATGCCCACTGATTCTTTTTCTTATTTCTTCCTCCTGCATCTGTGTTTGCTGCTGCCCTGTAACATGGGATGGACAGCATGTCTATGCTCCCGAATTGTCTCCTGCATCTGTGTGTGCTTCCGCACTGCAACACGGGGTAGGCACCATGTATTTAGAATTTTATTGGATTATTGGATTCTTGCATCAGTGTGTCACTGCCGCCCTGTAACATGGGTAGGCAGCATGTTATTGCTCCCGAATTGTCTTTTGCATCTGTGTGTGCTGCCGCCCTGCAACATGGGGTAGGTACCATGTATTTAGCATGTTATTGGATTTTTGCATCTGTGTGTCGCTGCCACCCTGTAACATGGGTAAGCACTATGTTTATGCTCCAGAATTGTCTCTTGCATCTGTGTGTGCTGCTGCCCTGCAAAATGAGGTAGGCACCATGTTTATGCTCCCAAATTGACTCTTGCATCTGTGTGCCCTGCCTCCCTGCAACATGCGGTAGGCTCCATGTATATGCTTCTGATTTGACTCTTGCATTTGTGTGTGCTGCCACCCTGCAACATGGGGTTGGCACCATGTATTTTGAATTTTATTGGACTCTTGCATCTGTGTGTCTCTGTCACCCTGTAACATGGGAAGGCACCATGTTTAGGCTCCTGAATTGTCTCTTGCATCTGCGTGTGCTGCCGCCCTGCAACATGTGGTAGCCACCATGTATTTTGCATTTTATTGGATTCTTGCATCTGTGTCGCTGCCGCCCTGTGACATGGGTAGGCACCATGTTTAGTCTCCCGAATTGTCTCTTCCATCTGTGCGTGCTGCCACCCTGCAACCTGGGGCACCAGGTATTTAGCATTTTATTGGACTCCTGAATCTGTGTGTCGTTGGCGCCCTGCAACATGGGGTATGCACCATGTTTATGCTCCTGAGTCGACTCTTGCATCTGGGTGTGCTGCCGCCCTGCAACATAGGGTAGGCACCATGTTTATGCTCCCGAATTGACTCTTGCATCTGTGTGTGCTGCCACTCTGCAACATGGGGTAGGCACCATGTATTTAGCATTTTATTGGATTCTTGCATCTGTGTGTCGCTCCCGCCCTGTAACATGGGTAGGCAGCATGTTTATGCTCCCGAATTGTCTCTTGCATCTGTGTGTGCTGCCACCTGTAGGGTATTTTGTGGAGATTTGGGGCCTGACGGTATTGTCTTACCGCCGAAAAATAACTTAGCAACAATCACTCCTTGTATTCAGATTGAGCCATGTACAACAATAATACAGTGGACATGCATTATTTCAGCACCCAGACATGCGTATTTGGTATGCGTGGTTGGTATGCGTGGTTGGTGGTATTTTGGTGAGCATAATTCCCTTGTTTTATTTGTGGCCCCAATATCCAGAATCCCCTATTTTTGCTTAGATTTTTCGTGTAATCACTAGAGAGACCTCAGGCTTGCATTTCTGGAACACCACATTTTCATTTTTAGTGTGCCACCATGGGCAATTTCTCTCTGTCTTATCTACGGCAGCGAGCTATCATGTGGTATTTTCACTATCTTATATACGGTAGTGAACTATGTCCCGGGCCTCCCTTTTTGCCGACTCATAGACCTCCGACAAACTACAACACACACAGTTAGTTATAACTGCTCATACTGAATTACATTGTGCACACGGCTGCAACCAAATTTGATGTTTAGCTACCTTGAAAATGACAATTGCACTGTCTAAACATCTCCCCACATCATCAGCACTGCTTTGGTAAATATAAAACACACCACCCGTCTGCTTTCATATATTTTTGTGTATTATAAAAGTTGCATTTAAACACGATCTCACTCTTTACAGAAATAAATAAAATAGCACAGTAACAGCATTGTCTGTGATACACTGAAAAGAGAGTGGCGGAGACAAGAACTCAATTTGCAACATTAACATGTGATTAAAGCAAAGGAATCTCCTTTCCTACTCTGACTGAATATTCCCGTACACACTCAGCCCCCACACTTCTGTAATTACCTTATCTCTTCAGCCTGAGTTTTCTTCAGCTGTTCTCTTTCTGAATTTGGCTCCCTTGAAGATAAACCCCGGTGAAAACAAGCGTCTTTCGTTCTCAAACCGGGGTTATTGACTGGAACTCTCAGCTTTTGCAGCAGGAATGCTCCAGCCAGGAAAACAGGTCCTTCTCCCAGCTCTCCAAATCCCGACTGTCCTCCCCCTCTCTTCAAACTCCCCCCAGCAAAAACTCTCATCACTGCCTCTAGCATGATACTTGCTATGACGCTGCTCCAATAAGAAATTAATCATGCCATCTCCTCCCTCTCTACACAATGGCTCCTTTTTACAGTAACCATTTGTAACCAACTGATTTCCTGTACCTTCGAGTCCTTGGCTTCCTGTAGTTATGTGGACAGAGCAGCAGAGAAAAAGAAAAAAAAATGAAGATGTGTTTGAAAGTTCACTTTCAGAGTAGGCCTATTTCTGCAGTGGAGACACATTTTTATTAGTGGGTTATGTTAAATGCAGTTTTATTAGTCAGGTTAGTTATTAATAATGTTAGTTATTAATTTTCAAATGTGTCTCTTGCACCATAGGCATTTCAGGTGAAAAATAGTGTGCATTTTTGAATGTGCACGTGTGCTTTTAACTGTAAAAATAGATTTGCATCTTATATGTTAAAATCGTTTTTGACTGAATAGCCTGGCTTCACTTATATGTCCATGTTAATCTGGTAACACATATAGCAATGCACCGCACCCATGTGGTGGCGCTGCATGACAAAAAATTGCTACCTGTGCAGTAGTGCTGTACTCTGTGCTGTAACACGCCAAATATCCTTACATACCCTCCTTTTGTTTTTAGAACTTGGTTACAATCCAAGCCAATTCCTAAAAACAACTTGTTCTTTTTATTTTTTTTTTAAATGCATGTGTATTGGGATATCTTTCTCTTCCTGACGTAGCTAGTAAAATCAGTAACATTTTCATTTTTACTGATAGCACAATCAACCATCCACCCATGATTAACACCAGGACAGCCAAACCCACTATTGAGCGTTCCCCCCAGGTTCCCCAATTAAATCTTTCCACTTCTATTATCCCCAGATTACTAATTGTAATATTGTTTTTTCTCAAATTCATTTTTATAACATGTCTTTCTTTGTGATTCAATAAATATTCCACATCCGGATCTATTGGAAAAGTATCCCTTTGAAAAAAATCGATATTTTCCACTTGGCTTTCCCAAACATCATTTGTTACATGAAACAATGTTAACCCCCCAATTGACACAATTGTATCCTTTGGAACCTGTAAATAAAAAACATTATATTTCACCTGTTTAACCACGTATGTTCCATGGTTTAAATGTACTACCGTCATGTTCTTTAAACAGGTGCTGATCAACCATTTACCTCTGACCATCTTAGCCTGTGCCATTTCCTCACTCCCCATATTGCTAATAATCACTTCACATCCCTCTGATATACTTGGGTCAGATTTCAAACCACAAATAGCATCTGTGGCATCAGGAACGAACGGTTTACCTGGACACATATAATTTTGTTCTTTAAATTTTACACGTTTCCAGGTTTGGTATTAAATAAACTGAAATGCCACCACTTCTGGAGTCTTAATCTTAATAAATTTGTCCTCTTGCCAAAATCCCACGTTGTGTACCCACTTCGTTTGATAAATAAGTTCAGGGGCTACATATGGGATGCATAGCAAAAATCCGATCTCTAGTCTTTCCAAGTCCACATATAACGGCATTGCATTACCCATTTCGAATGCAATTTTTACCTGTATTATATCAATTTCCCTCCTGGTCAATCTTTCTATCATTTGACAGATAATATCCTGCGAAACAAAATACAAGGGGATATGTCCTTGAATCAATTGTGAAACTGCAGTTTGAACTTCTCTCATATAATTCGTTAATAGTCTATCAACAGGACTCATTATGTTCAATATTTCATTTAAAGTTCTGTCATGCTTAAGTATTATTTTAGTCGCCCGTTGCATTACATCCGCTTGTTCATTTAGAATGATTGCAGTTTCATTTATGAATCTTACTTGTTCATCCAGTCCCCCTCTAATTCCATCTAATGTTTTTTGTATTATTTCTAGGTCAATACTCAGTTGTTGCGCTTTAGTACTCAGTGTTCCTACCGAAATAGAATTGGCTGTTGATATTGTGGTACCTATTATGGCTCCAACTATAGACATTACCAATGATATCGCGAGCATCACCGCACCTCTCTTTCCTCTCTTCTTCTTAATGTCTGCTGAATTCACAAATGTTTTTTCCAATTGCATTAATATATCTCTTATTGACTGCTTAGTGTCCTCTTTTCTTATTTCCAGCCACTCTTTAGTCTGTTCAATCTTAATTCCGGTATTGTTCAAGTGTTTTTCAATCAAAATCTCAGGATTCAATGGTATGTATATATTTTGGAAAATCATCCTTCTATCACTCATGATGAATCCTGGTGCCTCTTCCACCGCGATACCAGATGCTGATCCAGGTTCAATGACAACCTGTGCTTCTGAATTCTTGAAGATCCCTCCAAATATCATCATCATTAACCATATCATCGGTATCATCTTCAATGCTGATCGCTTTGCAGCCTTGGTCTTCACCCCTCTTTGGGGCTTTCCCGGAATCCGTCCACGTGGGCTCCAGGACTCCATCGTCTCCCGTGGGCTCTGATCCCGGAACCTCCGACCAAATAATGTTAATTTTCTAAATCAAATAGAAAATAAACAAATTAAGTACATAGCACAATACTAACTTCACCCTTTTGCCAAAAATAAAACATTCTTGGTAAAAATATTTCGTTTTTTTTTTTTTCTGAAATTAAACACAAGTTAAAAGAAAACAAGCACATATAAAACAGCATTCAATATTTAATACATTTTCTCTCTGCACACCAACCATGAGCTTCCATTATATATTTTTATTTATTTATTTATTTTATATTATATATTTTTACATATATTACAGTGTTTATGTGCCATTATAACAATCAACTTTTTAACTTCTTTGTCACTGCCTCCTGATTGTACCCATTTATTTTCTCTTTTTGTGTTCAAGGGACTTTATCTGTTTCTACATGCTCAAGCTGCCTGATCTCATGTCTGGGACGGCATGGTTTGATTTGATTTACATGGACAAACTGCTCTATTGCCGTTTCACCTTCATTTTTCAAAATGTTATAAACTACAGGAGAGACCTTATCTATAATTCGAAATGGCCCCTGCCAGGCTGCTAGAAATTTAGAATTTTTCTGTTTACTTTTTCCAAAATGAAACTTGTACACCTGATCCCCTACACTGTATTCCTTTACTGATGTCTTTTTGTCATAATAAGACTTTGCACTGTCAGCAGCTCTTTCCAGAATTCTCTGCACAAAAGCAAATGCATGTTGCAAATGCCTCCTCAGTTCATCAATATATTCATGAACTGTGGATGCACTCACAAGTGTCTGCTCATGTGTTCTGTATAGTAGGTGTTGTGGTAACACCATTTTCCTACCTGTCAAGACCTCATGGGGGCTAACACCTGTTGCCTTGGCAGGAGTTGATCTGATTGCCATCAAAACCAACGGTAAACGTAAATCCCAGCTGGAACCTGCTTCTGCCACAAATTTCTTTAAAATATCCACAACAGACCTATTGCTTCTTTCAACTGTACCTGAAGACGCCGCCCGATATGCGATATGTAGTTTCCTTTTCACACCTAGTATTTGCCATACCTTACTCATTAGAGTACTTGTGAAATGACTTCCTCTGTCTGACTCAATTCTTTGTGGCAACCCAAACCTTGAGAACACATGGTTCACCAGCAATGTGGCTGCTGTTTGCGCACTACAATCTGGTGCAGGAATGCATTCAATCCACTTCGACATCAAACATACCACACTCAAAATATAACGGTGTCTCCTGCTCGACCTTTTTAAAGGACCTACATAGTCTATTTGCAAATCTGACCATGGGAGAGTTAGGCCTCTTTTCATCAATGGTGCTCTATGCATTGGTGAAGCAGGTTTAAATTGGGCGCATACTAGACATCCTCTAGTATATAATTCCACATCTTGGGACATATGTGGCCAGTAAGCATAATCTTTTAGTATTTCTAATGTTTTTTGTGAACCTCTATGGCCTGCAGTTATGGCATCATGTGCACGGTGTAGCATTAGTCCTCTGAATGAAAGGGGTACTACCCACTGTATTTGTCCTGTTATGGACTCTCTAATCATGAGTCCATCCTGTAATCTAATTCGTGTTTTGTTCTTTAATAACACCCTCAACTCTTCTTTTCCCATACAATCATTTTCTGTTAAAGAATTCTGTTCGGGATCTATCAAATGATTATAATAGATTCCCAAAATTTGATCATTCTTTTGTGCCTCAATCAAATCTTGGTCTGGCGTGTCATAACTCCACTGCACCACCGGTTGATCTACCTCCTCTGGTGCTTTAGAACGTGTGACTGCATCAATTTGTATTTCACCCATTAAATAATCAATAGGTAGCAATTCTCCCATCACAGCCCCAATCTTAGCCAGGTGGTCTGCCTTATCATTTCCCTCCTTATCCTCTCCTGGTGTTTTTAATAGCCCACAAATTTTTCTCCAGTATATTGTTAACTTATTCTCTGACACCAATTTGTCTATGGCTTGTATCATTTTTCCATGCTTAAGTGGCTTTTTGTTGTATGTAACCATGCCTCTTGCTTTCCAACCAGGCAAATACTCCACAAAGCTATTCCGTGCATAGTCAGAATCAGTCACCAGGACAATTTCAGTGAACTTTTTATCAACTGCAGTAGCAATTGCTTTATAAATCGCTGCCAATTCCGCCACCTGACTGCTCCTATCTCCAATCCTCATCCCTATACTGGGGACACCTTCACATTTCAACCAGACATTTCCTATTCCTGCCACTAACTGTTTATTACTGTCATTTTCAATGTGAAAAGCACAACCATCCACATATACAGTTGGCAAATCCTTGCATGTTTTTTCATCAAAAGCTTTGTGTGGTGATTGTTCAAATTCCTGCAAACTAGTTTCCACTTCCATTTCATTTGGTATTTGTTCAGCTGCACAGTCATGTAAGTCAGCTAACCCTTGAGCAATTGGGTTCTTTTTATTTTGTCCATATCTCACTTCTACGGGAAAACCTTGTAATGGCAGCGTCCATGAAGTGATTCTGGATTGCGCTAGATTACCTGATCTAATTCTTTTACTCTCTAAAAATTGAAAAGGTTGGTGATTTGTTTCAATAATCACCTTTTCTCCCTGAACAATGGGGCGGAAATGTTGTAGCGCCCACACAGTGGTTAATAGGGCCTTTTCACATTCATTAAATTTCATTTCAACTTGGGAAAATGCCTTACTTGCATATGCAATGGTTTTGTGATTCAAATCGTGTTTTTGTGATAACACTGCTGACATACAATGTTCAGAAAAACCTATTTCTATAAAGAAATCCCTGTCCTTTATGGGGTATGCTAAACATGGTGCCTTTACAAGACATTCCTTTAATTTAGCCACTGCATCAGACTGCTCTTTTTCCCATTTCCAGGGAGTATTCAGTTTAAGCAGTTTAGTCAATGGTTGAGTGATTTCTGCATAATTTTCAATGAACTTTCTGTTATAGCCTGTCATCCCTAATAAACTTTTTACTCCTTTCACATTTTTAGGATCTTTTAATCTTTGTATGGTCTCTATTTTCTTCTTTTGTGGATTTAGCCCATGTTCAGTCACTTCATGCCCTAGAAAGTTCACTTTTTTCTTGCACCATTGTGCTTTTTGCAAAGATACTTTGGGGCCTGCTTTCTGCAATTGGCCAAGTACATGTCTTATTTCATCAAAATGGCTTTTCAGGCTTTTATTTTTTATCAGGACATCGTCCACATAAACTATTGTTCCTCTTTCCGCTGCATCCGGCATGGCCTTTCTCAAAAATATGCCAAATTCACTCCCACTATTGATGTACCCGAACGGAGCTCTAAGCCAGGCATATTGAGTCCTGTCAAATGTAAAGGAAAATAAATGTTGTATCTCCTCTGCCAATGGCACGCACCAATATCCAGAGGTGAGATCTAATGTGGTAAATACATTTGAACCATGTACCTTAGCTAGGCCCTGATCAATGAATGGCAGTGGCCATCTAGATACTGGTACTCTTTTATTTAACTCTCTCAAGTATGCACACAGCCGCCATTGACCATTTGGCTTTAACACACCTAAAATAGGTGTATTGGATGTGCTATGAATGGGCCTGATGATTCCCCGCGATTCCAAATTTTTAATAATCTCTGCCAATGATTCTAAACATGCCAGCGGTAGTCTATACTGGCGTACAAACACTGGATTTCTGCTACACCCTTCTGGTAGTGTGGCTACATGTAAATCAGTTAAACCACAATCATAAGCATCTTTTGAAAATACATCCTTAAACTCCATAAATATCTCCCTCAGATTGTCCCTCTCTTCATTGCTTTCACACGCATTCGCTAAGGAGATCTGTTCTTCTACCATTTTGGAAAATTCTGGAAAATCTTCTGGTAAGGGAATCTCGGCGCTTTCTCTAACTGTGTGGCTGTGTCTTTTTGTAAAGCTGCCACTTTTAAATATTTTGGCATATCAGCTTCCACTTCAATGGGCTGATTTTCTGTTTCATTTTCATTTAAATTAAATATTATGCAATCCTCTTGATGGCAGCACACTGTCTCATTTGAATCATAAGGATACACAGAATGAATTTTAAATATTCCTTTGGGCTGAGAGTCCAGGTGTTCTGGCAACTCACCCTTGGCATCTACATACTTTTCAGGAATATTTCCAATCACCATGTTATTTAAATCTGCCGTATAATGTGATTTTTGTATGGCCATTCCTAATGGGGAGTTTTCCTCTAAATGAATATCCTGACAACCTTTATTATTTACCATAATTTTTACAGATCCTTCACCAATATCTACCAATGGAATGTATTCATAATCCAGGCCTTGCTGTTTTATGGATTCATTCAGGCATACAAATGCATCAGAGCCTTTCATCTGCTGTCCATTTTTGCATTTCAGTGTTATTGCAAACTGTTTTGTAAATGCAGGAATAATAGTATCTTTCCTCATTTGTAATTCAATTGCATAAGGAACCAGTTGTGCACAATGATAAGCCCTTCTTTTGTCTTCAAATTCAGGTGCCGGACCACCTAGGCGTGACCATATTTTTTGATTAAGGAAATCTAACACCATACACATTCTGTGCATGATGTCATTGCCCATGTAAAATTCATTTTGTGCTCCACTCACTATCCATACATTATGGTAAATTGTTTTCTGCCCAATGCTAATTTTAAGCATGCATCTGCCTGCAATTCGGTTTTCAAAGTCTGGACTGTCCAACCCAGAAACATATTGGTTTTTAATCCTAAATCTCTGGATTTCTTCCATCTCCATTATTTTTTGCAACAATTTCTCATTAATGAAACTTCTTTCATGTTCAAGCGCTAAAGTGGCTTTTATTGTTTTAAAATAGTCATTTATACCAACATGAACCCATGGTTGCTCATCTTCCATGTGTATTTCTGCCAGAGTGGTAATGTGTTTTTCTGAATCTGTTTTAGGAGCAATATTCTGTTTGCATGTTTTCTCTTTTAAATAAAAACGTAATGTGTTCTCATCTATGGCAGTCTGCCAATTTTTCCTTGGGTCCAAGTATATTTGTACAGGTAGTTTTTCATTGTCGCTCTGCATTTTGTCTTGACACATTAATATAACAGTGACACTAGGTATGCAGCTATTCTGGAGATATACCTCCACAGCATCATTTGTTTTGGCAACGGTGTGACATTCATTTATATTGCTGTTTTGTGATTTTAGTTTCTTAGGCCTCAATGGTTTTTTGGTTAAGGACCACAACACTCCATTCACCCCATCTATTAGAGGAGACAATCTTTTCAGACAATCTGTCCCCATCAGAAATGGAATTTCACAAATAGATGTGATCAATACCTCTTGTTTCATTCTGTGCTTTCCTATTTTTATGTCAACCTCAGTTACTCCTATGATGGGCACCTCCTCCCCATTAAAGTTATGCACTGGGCCTTGATTTTCCTTCACTGTGATCTGACTCCGTGGGGGTCTCCCTTCATTGATACTCTTTACCAGCTCCTTGAACATAATTGTGGCCTGTGCGCCAGTGTCAATCATAGCAAAGATGTGGCATTTTTCTTCTACAGTGATGGATGCATAATATCTGTCCTCAACTTCCTCTAATACACATAAGAAATGTGAATTCTTACTGATTTCAGGGCTCACCTTTCTCAGGTCTTTTTCACTTTTGGCTAAACACATTGGTAAATGGAAAGACATTTTTCCCTCCTTTTTACCCATTTCTGCGCGAGATACTTTATTCATTTCTCCATGATCAGAGGTTTTTTGGAGTGTGGCCACTGTTCGCCCATCCATCTGGGTAACATCAGAGACCACATTACAACCTTCCAACTGAACATGTGTAACAGCTATCATTCATCAATTTGTCATTTTTTAATTCTGTGCATTTGTGATCATTTAGTGTGATACCAGCCCTTTCAGCCTCTTCAAAAATATGTGGCTCAAAGAATTCTTCAGGTGATTGACTTGTACCCTCCTTGTGAGTATTTCCTTTTTCTGTCTGTGTTTGGTCATTGTTTTGCTTGCCCAGGGAAGGAGCTATAGCATCCCCACTTACTCCCTGTCCACTGGTATTCCCCATGCATGAGTCATTTTTCTTAAGTCCCTTTTTTCTTTTGGAATTCCTAATGTTTCTTTTTCATTTGTACAAATCTTTACTGTTTTATTTAGCTCTAGGTTAAACAGTACCTCTTTTTTAGAAGTATTTGCACTTTCTGTCACAAGTTCATTTACTGGCACTTTCACATTTAATCCATTAGGCATCTCAGAGTCGTTATGCAAAATTATATCAGAGCAATCTGTCATTTTGGCACTGCAGTTATCATGAGTACTTAGTCACTTTTCGGAAGCCCCCCGGTCATTGCTATGGCCATTAGCCCCCTCTTTGGAAGGTTGTTTTTGCGCTGTACAGAGCTTTCCTATTTGCTCAGCTAACATTTTCACTTGGACCTCAAGGCACTGGAACCTTTCCATCTCTCTAGGATCCTCTTTCTGTGGTCTAGGTCGATATTGGTTGTTTTCCCCCTGATTGGATCTATTCTGATACCTCTCAGGTGAATGATGTCGGTTGGGATGGTTTCTGAACTCTTGATTCATTTGTGGAGGGGAGCGGGTTGCACCCATCCTTTGATTATAGTCCCCTGGTGGGGAATCATTGTACTGGCGTGGATTGTAGTTCACGTTTTGCCTCATGTCCTGTCTCTCAGATTGTGGGTACTGGCCCCTAGGTTGATTTCCATTATCAGTAAATCGATCCACATATCGGGGCCTATCCTGATTACCATATATCATGGTGTTGGGATCAAATCTGCTCTGTGTCCCCAATGACTGGTAGGGACCATCACTTCTTTGATCTTGATTTTGTCTCTGGTTATTGTTCATACCTGCCATATCAGGCCGATATCCTACCCGGGGTCTGTCCCCTAAATACCTAGGGCTGATGTAGCTCTCTCTATTACTAGGATCATGTGATTGGAACATTGGTACAGGAAATGGCGATCTTTGTTGATTACCCCTTTGTTCAGGTGTCACATTATTTTTACCTTGGCTTTGAGCAGATTCAATGGGACATTTTGGCTGACCTGATTTCCATTACTGTGGCTGAGGGTTCTTTAGATTTAGGTCTAGCATCTTTCATTTTATCACTTTCTCTACCCTGACAATAGAGTACCTCATATAGTTTTGTGCTTTGATGTACAATCCATTCAAGGGACTTGTCACGGTCAAATTCATGGACCGATTGGGATATGATGTCTTTCTGTAGCCCATAGAAGTATGCAGTTTTAAACTCATTGGAATTTGAGTCAAAAGATACATCAAAGCGAGAAAATGCTCTTTTTAAGTCTTGTAAAAATTGGCGAGGGGATGTATTAGGTCCAGCAGTAATTGTGTAAGCGACTTTCTTTGCCTCCTGCAATGACTGAAAAGGAGAAAAATGACGCCTAATTTCTTTTTCAAACTCCAACCATGTCATATTCTGCTGTTCATTTAATCCCCTTATGATGCTGGCCGTCGGGGCATCTAAAGTTAAATGAAAATATTGTCATTACTGTTCCTTAGGTATCTGGAGTGCTTTAAAAATGTCCTGCACCGCTTCTAAGTGATCCTCAATGCAGCATTCACCTCCCTTTTTAAATGGTTTGATCAGGGCTTTAATGGATTTCATTATTTTTATGGGGCTACTTGTTGCAATGCGTGGAATTGCACTATTTTGTGATTCAATTCTGTTTTCAGGTGTATGATATTGGTGGCTGCCCCCAATGGGAGTATCAAATCCCCCAAGGGCGCTGCAACCAAGTTCAGTCACCGGCCCAGTCACTGGAGCACTAGCTCTTTGGGCAGAGCTAGAATTCATCTCCATTCCATTGAATGTGGTACCCTGCCGCCTCTCCTGGGACCTGGGAATGCACATTTGCTGTTCTAAGTCCTTACAATTTTTAAGGAGTCTGTTGGCTTCATTTTGCAAATAGTTGTTTTCATCACTCATCTTATTAATCACCTCTGCATGTCGCACATTTGCATTTGGCATTCATTGAACTCTTTATTTCTCTTGTCTCTTTCTTGAATCATTTTAATCATTTCTTGTTCTGCACTCTGGAGATCACATTCTTTTTCACAATGTTCCTTTTGTAAAATCTGCATCTCTGAAACAACCTCATCTTTATCCTGTCTAATGTGATCCACTAAGGCTTTTAAGTGTACCAATTCTTGCTCACTATCTTCAAATTGTTTCTTGCTTTTGGATAACTGAGTATCAAAGTCTCTGCATTTTAATTGCATGTCTTTTTGGCATACATCCAATTCTGCTCTCAACATTTCCTGATTTTTACTTGCCCCATCTAATTCAGTCTTTAACCTGTTAATTAGCTGAGTATCATTCTCCTGCATTCGCAGGGACTTATTTAAAATAAACCATATTTTGCCGCATAGCCGTATTAAACAGTCTTTCTCTGCACTTTTATCGGCTGCATTCAATAATCTTGTAAGGCAGACCTGAATTATGCTGCCTTCTGCAAAAATATTGTCTAGTTTTTCTTTCCGCACCTCACCCTGAATGCGTTCACGCCATTCTAACGTGCTATTCGATGACCAATTTCCATGTGCAAACAACTTTGCCTCTAAATATTGCACTAGATCTGAGAATGTGGTTTCCCTTTGTGACATTCTGAAATTCGTTTTTAGTGGCACACTGCTATTATAAAATGGGTTCCCTTTAATGTGCAAATGGCAGTGTGAGACACGCTTGCCACGCCCAGTAGGTACTCTATGATCACTTTCCCGGCCTGCAACGCACCATAAATATGTAGGGTATTTTGTGGAGATTTGGGGCCTGACGGTATTTTCTTACCGCCGAAAAATAACTTAGCAACAATCACTCCTTGTATTCAGATTGAGCCATGTACAACAATAATACAGTGGACATGCATTATTTCAGCACCCAGACATGCGTATTTGGTATGCGTGGTTGGTATGCGTGGTTGGTGGTATTTTGGTGAGCATAATTCCCTTGTTTTATTTGTGGCCCCAATATCCAGGATCCATTATTTTTGCTTAGATTTTTCGTGTAATCACTAGAGAGACCTCAGGCTTGCATTTCTGGAACACCACATTTTCATTTTTAGTGTGCCACCATGGGCAATTTCTCTCTGTCTTATCTACGGCAGCGAGCTATCATGTGGTATTTTTACTATCTTATATAAGGTAGTGAACTATGTCCCGGGCCTCCCTTTTTGCCGACTCATAGACCTCCGACAAACTACAACACACACAGTTAGTTATAACTGCTCATACTGAATTACATTGTGCACACGGCTGCAACCAAATTTGATGTTTAGCTACCTTGAAAATGACAATTGCACTGTCTAAACATCTCCCCACATCATCAGCACTGCTTTGGTAAATATAAAACACACCACCCGTCTGCTTTCAAATATTTTTGTGTATTATAAAAGTTGCATTTAAACACGATCTCACTCTTTACAGAAATAAATAAAATAGCACAGTAACAGCATTGTCTGTGATACACTGAAAAGAGAGTGGCGGAGACAAGAACTCAATTTGCAACATTAACATGTGATTAAAGCAAAGGAATCTCCTTTCCTACACTGACTGAATATTCGCGTACACACTCAGCCCCCACACTTCTGTAATTACCTTATCTGTTCAGCCTGAGTTTTCTTCAGCTGTTCTCTTTCTGAATTTGGCTCCCTTGAAGATTAACCCCGGTGAAAACAAGCGTCTTTCGTTCTCAAACCGGGGTTATTGCCTGGAACTCTCAGCTTTTGCAGCAGGAATGCTCCAGCCAGGAAAACAGGTCCTTCTCCCAGCTCTCCAAATCCCGACTGTCCTCCCCCTCTCTTCAAACTCCCCCCAGCAAAAACTCTCATCACTGTCTCTAGAATGATACTTGCTATGACGCTGCTCCAATCAGAAATTAATCATGCCATCTCCTCCCTCTCTACACAATGGCTCCTTTTTACTGTAACCATTTGTAACCAACTGATTTCCTGTACCTTCGAGTCCTTGGCTTCCTGTAGTTATGTGGACAGAGCAGCAGAGAAAAAGAAAAAAAAATGAATGTGCGTTTAAAAGTTCACTTTCAGAGTAGGCCTATTTCTGCAGTGGAGACACATTTTTATTAGTGGGTTATGTTAAATGCAGTTTTATTAGTCAGGTTAGTTATTAATAATGTTAGTTATTAATTTTCAAATGTGTCTCTTGCACCATAGGCATTTCAGGTGAAAAATAGTGTGCATTTTTGAATGTGCACGTGTGCTTTTAACTGTAAAAATAGATTTGCATCTTATATGTTAAAATCGTTTTTGACTGAATAGCCTGGCTTTACTTATAAGTCCATGTTAATCTGGTAACACATATAGCAATGCACCGCACCCATGTGGTGGCGCTGCATAAAAAAAAATTGCTACCTGTGCAGTAGTGCTGTACTCTGTGCTGTAACACGCCAGATATCCTTACACACCCTGCAACATAGAGTAGGCACCATGTTTATGCTCCTGAATTGACTCTTGCATCTGTGTGTGCTGCCGCCCTGAATCATGGGGTAGGCACCATGTATTTAGCATTTTATAGTATTCTTGCATCTATTTGTTGCTGCCGCCCTGTAACATGGGTAGGCACTATGTTTATGCTACCGAATTGTCTATTGCATCTGTACGTGCTGCCGCCCTGCAACATGGGGCAGGCACCATGTATTTTATTGGACACTTGCATCCGTGTGTCGTTGCCGCCCTGCAGCATGGGATATGCACCAAGTATATGCTCCCAAATTGACTCTTGCATCTGTGTGTGCTGCTGCCCTGCAACATGAGGTAGGCACCATGTTTATGCTCCCGAATTGACTCTTGTATTACTTTGCACTTTCCACATTGTTATAATGCAACTCTTACGTTTCCTATTCTGTAACTGAATCACTGTAACCACTGTAACCAATCTCTTAAATTCATGTGCCTAGATACCTCTGCGTTGTGTGCCCTATACAAATATACAAACAAATAATACACAATAAACTGTACATGTAATTTAGCCGACTACTTTATTGTAAATTTAGACATATAGCCAAGATTCCAGCGATTTTTGGAAGGACCAGAAGGATGCTCCACCCTTAGGTCAGGCAGGTGGGCATTCCAGTGGTTCACTTCTACTCTGGGGAAGCTGGATCCCCCTCCTCTTGCTCTTTTTACCCTAGTTAGGGCCAGGCGATGTGCATGCATGGATCTTGCTGGTCGAGTGGACTTGGCACTTTTGAGAGTGTCTGTTGGACAGGCATTGTGGGTAACTGACAGAGATTTAAAGATTATCCTTTCTTCCTAGCAGCTGTGAGATGATCTCTTGTAGGAATGTTCAGGACTGCTCTGAGCGCATAACCTGATAAACAATCTACACAGTATGGACACATACTAAATTGGATTTCTGGCCTGCAAAGGCACTTGGAATTCCTAACCTGCCATCCTAAGTGACCATACAGCAAATCCCAGATGCATTCAGAGACGTATCACAGTTTGCAGTGAAGGCTCCTGACAGTCAGTATCTCCATGTGACTGGATCCTTGTCAAGCATCCTTAGGTGGACCATATTGCTTGATAGTAGAGACTACCTATATAGCATGTCTGGATACTCCACATCTGCAGATTAGATCCAACATGTGCTGATCCTTCTTACTTGAAAAAACACTATAATTGTTTAAATTCTGCTCACATTTGTTTCTAGTCAGTCAACCCGCTTCTATGTTTTTCTTTTTTTTTATTAATTAGTTAATTTACAAACTGCAATGATTTGCTAATAGAGGAAAATAAAAAAAAAACAGACCAGTGACGTTTTATTCTTTCAGGTATTCCATGTCACTGCGAGATTCAGGAAGCTGCAGCATGTGCACGTATGTTGAATGATGCCCAGAGCCCATATAGGCACCAAACATAGCTTGAAGAATGAATTCATAGCTCATGCTTTTGATAATTGGTTTGGAGACAGACATCCAAAAGCACATTACCTTTCCTTTCACAGGCATCGGGGCAGTGCTGTATCTGACAGCCAATTTATGGGCAATGCCAAAACAATGGGATACAGGACCCCACCAATGAGCCAGTTACCGCACCTCTCACTAGTGCACACCCTGCACGATTTAAGTCACCTGTAAGCAAAGGCTGGGAAACAACGCCAGTTGTACACTACGGTTGTCGTCAGAAAGGATAAACCAGTCATTGGAAAACCTGATGTGAAACGAGCCTGTGTAACATTCAGCAGCCACCAAAGGTGCTGCTTAGTCTGAGGAAGAAGACCCACGGGCAAACACTTTACAATCAGCTTCAGGCATGTTTTCTCATTTCCAAAGCAACATGCTTAGGATTTATTGGAGGTCGTTCCGAGTTTGGAGATAAGTAACTGCCCTTACCGGCATGGAGTAAATACTGTGTCCGTGTAGGTCAGAGCCCACTAATAGAGTGCTATTACGACCTTGTGGGCACGAGCTTTGTGCCATGCCGGTAACAACATTAACGGCATGCCACTAAAGTCCCTAAAAAGGCCCTTAGCGCCATCAGGTAAAGCGCAGATTGCACTACCGGCATGAAGCAAGACGGCATTATCGGTCACCGCTATTAGCGGTGACCATTATTAGCGGTGACTGCTAATAAAGGTGACCATAAATAAGCGGAACCGGAAGTGGCGTCATCGCACAGGAACGGGAAAGAGTAGAGCGGCCATCTTTAAAAACACAATCCATTGCCATCCTCATCAGCCAGGAACTGCAGGATATTGCTGTGTGTGAAATCCAATCCACAGCAACACCACAACGCCCAAGGCTGTTAAAAAGGGCACCTCCCGCCAGCGCAAGGAGCACTTTAATGAAGATGAAATGACCATACTAGCGGAGACCCTGGAAGAACATGCAGATGTCGTGTTTGCCCAGAGCCTCAAGAGGGAGGCCATAATCAGAAAGAAGGAGATCTGGGCACTAGTGGCGCAAAAAGTAAGCGTAGTTGGCAACCCCCCCGCACAACCAGGGACTGCAGGAAGAGGTGGGATGATCTGCGCCTGCGAGTCCGCAACATCCTCTCGGCCAACAGGAGCCAGGTCATGTCAACTGGGAGAGGAGCGAGCTCTCCCATGAAGCTGTCCCGGTGGTAGGACATATGTGCAAGCCTGATCGGCATGGAGGCCTTTGAAGGCGTAGGAGACATGGAGTGTGGGGCCACGTCATCTGCGGACGGAGGTGAGTGTCCTAAAAAAACACTGTAATGCAGAGTCAGATGATAGTCCACCAATATGCCTGTCTAAAGAGGCAAGCCATGGCCCAATGCACACACATTCCCAGAATAGTTGTCGTATGCAGCACAGAAACATGCAGATGCCTGCAGCAAGGCAATGCCATACCTTACACAAACCACACTAAGATGTTAATGGCATAAGTCACACTGCATGCAGGCCACAACAAATATGCATGTCACATAGCATACGTCTTCCCCAACATGAGTCACCCCAACGTATGCCTGCATTACCCACCCATATAGCGAGCAACGTGATCATCCAAACTCAACTGCCTATTACCCTCTGTTGTGTAGATGAGAAATTATGCAAATGTATGCATGATGCTTATCAAACCATCACTCATGCCATCCCTCTCTTCAACCCCCACAGGCTCAGACCATGACAGCGAATGAGACACAGGATTCACCCCCACAGCCAACCACCCCCCGGAAGAGGGCCCGGGATGAGGAGAACAGGCCTTCGACCTCCAAAGCCCAACACAAGGCTCGCCATGCACCACAGAGGAAACCACCTCCGGATGCCATGGCATTGGTGCCACTAAGGGTCATCGAGACCCGCAACACCAGTCACACTGGCACAGGACACAGCTGAAGCAACACACTCAGCAGAGTCCAGTTCAGTCGGGGAGGCAGCAGCCACAGCACCCCTGGCTGAGGAGGAGGCACAGGAAGAGGTGTGAGTGCCTGTGGAAGACAACCCTTCAGAACTGCCCCACAGAACAAGTCCGGCACCATCCCCACAGCTCACATCATTGGACTCTGACGACGCCACCACCCCAGAACAGTCTGGGGGGGGGGTTCAGCCAAGGGGTCATGAGTCCCATAGGGGAGCCGATAGACATTGTACATGACACCCAAGCACCCTCCACCTCCACAGGTGTACCAGCGGGGCATCAGCGGCAGGAGGAGCTAACTGCCCTGGTGCAACAATTTGTAAGTGACAATGCCCAAGCAAGGCAGGAGTGGCGCGAAAACACCGCCTCTCTGGGCAAGATCATTTCCGATAACACCACCTCCCTGGGCAAGATCTTTGCCGAAAACACAACTAGACTGTGTGAGGAGGTATTAGCCCTGCAAAATGGCCTCGTCCACATTACTGATGCATTGGAGGCTGAGAGTCCGGCTCCCCAAAACGGAGCAGGCGGCCACCCCATCGTCCTCCAGCTCAACACAGACAAGCCCACTCCGCAGGTCATCGTGCACCCTGCGCCGCCCAGACATGCCACCACCAGGTGCAGGGAGTGGCAGGAAGCAGACTGGCCAGCCTGATGAAGACAATAAACAATAAACACTTGTTGGGACATGTGTGGGGGAGTTGTGGGGATAAGGGGAGGGGATTGAAGGTGTGTGGGCGAGTTGTGGTGGGAGGGGGTTGAGGGTGTTTGGGGGAGTTGTGGGGTAGGGGGGGTGAGGGTGTGTGGGGGAGTTTTGAGGGGAGGGGGTGGGTGTGAGGGTGGTGAAGGGTTAGTACAGTTTCATTTTCATTGTAATCTTCAATACACCCGTTGTGTTAAAAAATGACTTGAGTGGACATTCATCATTGCGCATGTGTCATTTATTCATATACAGTGCATAGTGTACACGTACCCCCACACCCAGTGCCCTCCTTCCAACTATCATGTCACCCTCTGCAGCCATGTGTGTCAGAAATATTGTGCAATCACTGACTGACGCACAGCACATCCCTCCTGTGCATCGGCACCGCGATGATGTGCAGGCACATCTTCTTCATCCCCTTCATCATCACCAGGTGGTAGCAGTTCAATGTCAGGGGGTAAGGGCACGTTCCATCGGATACACATGTTGTGCAGCACGACACATGCCATGATGATCTTGGCGACCTTCTCATGCCTGTAGAGGAGTGCCCCACCTGACCGGTTAAGGCAGCGAAACCGTGCCTTCAACAGGCCAAAGGTCTGCTCAATGACCACACAGGTACGGGTGTGGGATCAATTGTAGACCTCCTCATGCCTGTTCTGAGGGTTTCGGACAGGGGTTAGGAGCCAAGGCTTCAAGAGATAGCCACTGTCTGTCACCTGCATGGAAGGCAATAAAAGGTATATGTCAGTGGATTCATGATGGTCAGCTGTAGTAGTCACACATGCCTGCAGATTATCGTTGGTCACATGCACTTGTCCCTGGTTGTAGGCACGCCATTTGATGATACACAGTGTGCACTTCCGTGTTGTTGGTCAATGCATTGTGTACGCATAGAGCTGTGTTTGTGTCAAATATGTGATGTGTTGTGTTCTGTATACATTTCTGACTGGAAGGGTTGGCAGTAGGCTCTGCGATATTAGGCTTTCAGTGCTGATTTTTCCCATGGTGACATGCAGCATTACTGTGGTTGTGGTGGCCCTGTGAAAGACAGTGGGTTCCCTTGGTGGTTCTGTTCAATGTACTCCCATGGATGCTTGTCCTGTGTGGTGATTTTCTGGAGACAGCAACATAGTGCATATACACTGCATGTTGCTGGATGGTGTTACGGAGGGTGACGTCGGCTGATGAGTGGTGCACGTGTTGTGGGTTGTGAGGTGGTTTACTGTTTGTCATGTTGTGATAGGTGTGGAACTTACTTCATTCCTATGGGATTTGGGTGTCATGTTCTGTTTGGGATGCTTTGGGGCACAGTGTTTGGTGATGTGCACATTGTGCTGTCACATCAACATTGACACCATGGTGGTGTGTGCATATCTCCCCCATTTCAGTGCCATGTGCCTATCATGCAACTTACCAAGCAGCCAAGCACGTCGTCCAGCATGTCGCTCCATGTAGCATGGTAGCGTGGAGTTCCGCAGGACCATAGAGTCATGAGTTGATCCGGGATATCGGGCACAACAATGTGTGATGATCTTGCTGGGATCACATACCATCTGCACATTGATGGAGTGGTATTGCTTGCGGTTGCGGTACACCCCCTCCATGGCATGCTGGACCACTAACTCCACGTGGGTGCAGTCGAGGGCACGTATACAATTTGGCATGCCTGCCAGGGCATGGAAGGCAACTTTTGTATCAAAAATCTCCTGGGGAGTCTGTGGTAGGGATATGTAGTCCCTTGTGTGCTTGAGGAGGGCATCCAGCATTTGGTTTAGAATGTGAGTTGATAAGGGTTGTGATATGCCATGCATGTGCCCCACTGTGTGCTGGTAGGTGCCTGTGGCAAGGAAGTGGAGCACCGGCACTACCTTCAGTAGAGGGGGGATGGCGGTGCGTATTTCAATGAGACTAACAATGTCGGTGTGTATCATGTCCACGATGGTGGTGATGGTGTCCCTGTCCAGACGGTACAGGGTATGGATCTGCTCCGGGGTTAGGTTGAAAAGACTGGCTCTGATGCGAGGATTGGGGGCTGCCTGCGTGGTACCGCTGACTGCACTGGTGGGGCATGCTGGGCCTGTCTCAACCTCCTTCTCCTCCTGTGTCTCCTCTGTGTTGCCTGCTGTTCCTGTTGTTGTTGCTGGTGTTGCAATGCAAGCATGTCTTCCAGCTCCAGTATTGCTACTACTATTGGAATCATCTTGGTGTGGGAAGGGGTCTGGTGTGTGGTTGTGCTCCTTTTGTACTGGCCCAGACACCATTGCCTCCACGTTGGGAACACTGCACATAGCATTTTTCGGTTGGTTGGAGATGCCGGTATCCCCTATTAGCGCCTTCATGATGCCGTTATTTGCTTGTCTGCCTGACTCGTGATTTCCTCCCATTAGCGGCATGCTGGTATTGCCGGTATGATGGGCTGCGTGCCCGCACCCATGCCGCTATTAGAGGCACCGTTATTAACGGTGCTGCTAATAGCGGGGTCTTAGGTCGGAATGGCCCGGAGCGGTAAGCGATGCCGGTAATCCTTTACCGGCATTGTTTTTCCCTTACCTCCAAACTCGGAATGACCCCCATTGTCTTGGAAGGGGTACCATCTCCCTCTGACAAGATTCGGCCGTTCAGTCCACCCATTTCAAATTCACAACGGCAATGGGCGCATATGTGTCATTAAAACTGGTTTGGTCATATTGGCCATAGGTATGGATCCTAGTGTGTGCCTGTTTGTGTTTGTTTGGGCCATTGAGTATTTTCTATTATTTCTGTTTAGACCGTCCATTATACGTCTGACGCACTTTGAAAAAGTTTTGAAATGAAAATGTAAGTGAACTTAAAATCCTGTGAAATGCTGGGCAGTTGGGAAGTATGAAGACAGGCTCTGTGCCTCACATTGTCTCAGGGATACACTGGCAGCATGTCATGAGGGGTGGGTAATAGGCCAATGAACACAATATCTTACCTTGATATCGACTGAGGTCTGAACAGCTCTCAACTCTAAAGCGATGCACTCATAAGAGCAAATAGCTCCCAGCATGCCGTCCTCCTCACATTTGACAGAATGTGTGATATTGTTTGTTTACCGCTCACACCGAGATGCATGCGCATCGTGGAGCATGATCGTCAAGACAACACCGGGTCCAGGAGATATTGGGAATCAATACGGTATAAAATGCCAGACAATTGTAGACATATGCTGGCAACCGAAATGCAATATCATATAGCCCGAATAAACATTGGCGGTTAAAGAAAATATCAAATTTCCCCAATGAATACAAAAAATAATCAACAGGTGCACATCTTGTGGAAAAGATAGCAGGTCCACTTGTAGTTCAGATGCAAATTGTTCGGTTCCCAGTCTCGGGAGGATAGCTCAGGGGCAACGTGCTCGTCTTGGAAGCGAGACGACGCGGAGCAACACAGGTTTGCTCCGCTCGTCCGGCGCTTAGACACCTCTGAGTATTAAGCACGTTATAAATAACCCATTACAATTTAACCTGTTACATATAATACTGCATTTCCTTGGTATAGACGAATGTTGCACCCTTAATATTTCATTTCACGTCTGCTTTTCACCATTCTTCTGTGACTAAGGGCCTCATTACACGGATGGCGGAGAACCGTTCATGCCGGTAAAATACCGGCACCGCATTGGCTGAAAGGGTGAATTACCGCCCCATTCCAAGGTTGGCGGGGCGGTAATTCCCCCTTCCACCACTGCCATTTCCCATTCCCATTTTTGCCCCATAGGGCATAATGGGAATGGGGAAGGCGCTAATTACGGTACCACAAATTGCGGTACCGTAGTTAGCTCCCTGGGTCCCTTTGCGGGTTGGTTTTTAACACCTGCAAAAAGCAGGTGTTAAATCCCCCACCCGCAAAGGGACCTCGTAGTAAGGCGGTAAGGATTTACCGGTACCGGTATTTTACCAGTACCGGTAAATCCTTACCGCCATTCGCATAATGAGGCCCTAAAACTCATCAAAAACGGTTTTGGAAATAAGGGCTCTGTTTCAAATATTGGAAGGCATAATATAATGTGCACCATGAAGACACAGTTATAAAGCCCTCATTGGGGAAAGGGAGGAGCCAATGATTTAGCAGGGATTTCTTTCTTTGTAATCCTCACTTGCGATGCAATCTGCATTGGCAGTGGGTGGCAATGTGCAAAGGCTTTGTCATGCAACCTATATTCCATTAAATGGGAAAAACTCAACATTGCCAATGGCTCCTGCTGGCACGCTGTGCTTACTTTGTAATACATGGTTATGTGCAATGTTGTCATAGAGACAGATACGTTCAAATGAGCAGTGGGTCTGAGTTACTAAACTTAAATGGCAGAAATCAGGTGTTATTGATGTATAGCTTCAGATCAACAACAATGAATATCCACTGGGCAGAAAGCAGACAAAATATCCCTTTTACTCTGTTCCTTCTTCTGATATGGGCAAGGGACAGTGTCAGACCCAACATCCCACCTACTTCTCAAGTGGAAATGTTTATCAGCAGGTCCCAAACTCTATCCACTTTTATTTCAAATCCACTTTTGACTATTGTTTATCCTATATATCCTTATAACCAGCTTTGGCACCCATAGAGCAATTCAACCTTCATTTTGGCAGGTGTATTTCTCATTTTATGTTTTGGAGGTAGACTGCTTCTGGACAGAGACTCCCTACACTGACATTTTCTGTAGCTCATGCTAAGGTGATGGATATACCAAGGAAATCTGATTGGTAAAGAAAAATATGCACTTATTAAATTAATCCAAATATCAAAAGAACATCACCTTATCAATTCAAGTATTATAAGGAATTTGTACATAAGATGAAATAAAAGAGTGATGATAGTAAGAACTAGGACGTAATTGGAAGGTTCAAAAATCTTTGCCAAATTGCAGAAGAAATATCCTGAGATGTGTATAATATTTGTGGATATCGGTTGGACATATCTACTTCAGAGAGAAGGTTTTGTGGAGCAGGCTAATCTGACTCATTCAGTGATAATCTTTTTTACCAGTGTTTTACCTTTGGTTCATGTTTCACTTTGCTTCAGGAAGGCTATCACTCACTAAATACACGAATCCACTGTAATCTTGAACACCAATAAACAACGCCACCATGAACTCTAAAGTGAAACAAAGGAAGCAGAGTTGACTTTGAAACTCGGGTACAATAAGCGCAGGAATGCTGTGTACATGAGCAAGCAAAGATAGCTGGTGTGTGGGGACCAAAATGAGCCAGCTCCTATAAAGAAGAGACAATGGGCCTCATTACGACCCGGGTGGTAAGGGAATACCGGTACCAGTAAGGGCACTGGTGCCGGTAATCCCTTACCACCCTATTCCGAGGTCCCTTTGCGGGTCCTCCCTTAACCCCTGGTTTTACCAGGCGTTAAGGACAGGACCCGCAAAGGGACTTTGGAGCTAATAATGGTACAGCAATTAGCGGTACCGTTATTAGCGCCTTCCCCATTCCCGTTGAGCCCTATGGGGTCTCAAATGGGAATGGGGAAGGGCCATGGTGAATGGGGAATTACCGCCCCCACCAACCTTGGAATGGGGCGGTAATTGCTCCATTCACCATGGCGGAATCGGTAAGGTTTTGGAGGCAACCATGGCGCAAATAGTGCCATGGTTACTGCCAGGGTCGTAATGAGGCCCAATTTATAACGCAATAAAAACAACATCACCCATGCCAACACTGTCTGTTTTAATTCCCAAACAGAGGAAGAAATCTGTGCCTTTACATGTGTCTCGACCTCCTGCTCTGACAGAGATGTTTTAAATGGCCTGAGAAAGGATTAGAAATGCATAACCTCCATTTCAAAGAAGTAGGCACAATTATGATAGGCATTTGCCCTTCCACAACAAGAATCACATATAAGGTGCTGCCGCAAAACTCAACATTCTTAAAACTCACCCCAAGCCAGCTGTGATATGAAGACATAAAAAGAAATGGGACAACCTAAACCCCCCACAGAAAGACGAAATCAGAGAACTCTCTACAGACCAACAGGACGAAATAGGAGAACTCCCTACAGAGCAACATGAACAAATGGGAGAACACCATACAGACCATCACGAAGACATGGGAGAACTCCCTACAGACCAACAGGCAGAAATGGGAGAACTCCATACAGACCAACAGGAAGAAATGGGAAATCTTCTTAAAGATCAACAAGAATACATGGGAGAACTCCATACAGACAAACAAGAGGGGATGGAAGAACTTCCTACAGGCCAACAGAAAGAAATGGGAGAACTCCCAACAGACCAACAGGAAGAAACACACCTTTTGAAGCCGGAGAAGGCATACTCCAAATTTGTTGATATGTGGTTGGATTAGAATATTCACTTTACCTAGCAGAGAATGATGCTCCTCTATTAGTCCATAGTTAAATTGTTAATCTGCAAGATCACATATTCTGGAGTGTGTTGGCTGTACCAAAAGGCATAGATACCATATGTTATTGTTTTGAAAGTGCATGAACATTAGGCGAGGAAATTGTAACCAATGTGCAATGTACCAAGGCATCTTTTTGTAAGACCTATAGCTTTTTTCATGTTCCTTGCATCCTCCAAATATACGGAGTCTAGTCTTGATGCTATGGGATTTGTTTGGAATAAAAAAGAATGTTTTAAAGATTAAGGAAAATAGATTAAAACCCTCTCAGGATTTAGGGCCCAATTCTGAGCACTAATGCAACGTGGCGTTTAAGGGCAGCAGCCTCCACACAAATTTGCAGGACCACCATTTTGAGGTTGCCAGAAGAGTAATGGGGAGATGGCATGCAAAAGTATTTGATAGAGTAGAGCAGGCATAGCAAGGTCACAGTAAGATTTTGTTTGGCATAACAACATTTTTCATATATTAATAAAGTGTCGCTGTGTTGTGAAACATCAAAAAATAATGATTGGGATTAAAAAAAAAGGAATGGAAATGTTCCCTCCTGTGGTGCCCATGGTGCTCGTGTTTACATTCTGTAGATCAATACTCTGTTATCAACAGAGGGGACAGTTCTCTGTGATTGTGTATGACACTTGTCCTCTTTACAAGCAGAACGATATCTCACAGGCTGTCTACTTCCATGAGTAAGAGAATTGGAGTGATAATGTTGCAGAATGAGGAGAATACCCTTGCCATGTCCCGTCTATGATGGAATGAGCACTAGTGATGTTACACTATGCCATCAGCCCACGACTCATGCTAGTGGTGGATTGCACCGTTTTCGGCCATGAGTGTTTCTGGAGTTCTTATATTTCACAAACATGCATATATGATAAGATATGATGTTTTATTTGTATAGCACCCATACACAGGTGTTTCAGAGCGCAACGAGGTAAGGGTGGGGAACAAGGGAGAACAAAACAGCGATCTTACTAGGCCCAGTGACATTGAGAACTTGTAAGTGCAGGGGAGAGGGAACGGGGAAAGTGTGAGGAGCATGAGCGGAGTGGAGAGTGCTGAACATGTGAAAGAACAACAACACTTAGTGCGGCCAGAGGTGGTAAGTGCGAGAATAAGGTGTAGACAATGGGTGTCTGATAAGTGCTGGAAGGGGACTGTAGGGTAGAATATACAGAACCAAGTGCAAGGGTTGCCAGGAGGCAATGCTGGTGTGGGGCTGGGAGGGCAGGGATCTGGCCCTGAAATCAGAGGGTAACCAGGTGGCCAGTGCCAAAGCAGACAGATTAGTAGGGGAGGGGAAGAGCGGAAGCAGAAGCAAATAGGAAGGTCTTGAGGTGCTTCTGGAACTGTAGATGGTTCTCTTCAAGTTTCAGAGATGCAGGGAGGCTGTTCCGGAGGGAAGCCCAAGCCGAAGAAAGGGATTTACCCCCAACACGTTGCTTGGAGAAACGATTGATCCTGAGAGAGTTGGAGGTGAAGGAGCGAAGAGCTTGAGTACGAAGGTATTTACAGAGGGAGAGTTGAAGGTATTGTGGAAGCAGGCCAGAGAAAGCCTTGTGGACAATGCAAAGGGTCTTGAATTGAATCCTTGCAGCCACTGGGAGCCAATGAAGACATTTCAGTGCTGGAGAGATGCGATTCCAGGGCTTGAGGCCAAAGATACTTCTCGCAGTCCTGTTCTGGATGAGCTGTAGAGGGCAGAGAGTGATTACAGGCAGATTGAGAAAGAGGCTGCAACAGTCCAGCATAAGAGAACCAGAGCTCTGGAGACAGTGTGCTTCTGGGGGGAAGGAGAAGAAAGGAAGAATACCTCTGAGGAGGTGCAGTTGGTAGTTATGACACGTTGTAGATCTTGTAAGTTGCTTTATTTACATTAATCATGTAAGTTAATTTGTCCAAAGGCTTGTTTGCATTTCAGGAGCTCCGGTTGGTTGCTCCTTCCTTCTCTCTTGGCACGCTCCTCTCTTCGCCCTCTCTCGTTCCTCGCACATTTGACACAGCACGCTACACACATCACTACACGATCCCCTTTCACAAATAAACAATGGATTTGTTCATTATAATGTTTTTGTACCATTCTGGTGGTGTCCTTATTCTGCGTGTTCTCTGGGAAGCATAGTTTTCTTTTGCTGTACCTTCCCTCTCTGGCATCCTTAGATGCTCTCTTTTCTCGAGTGTCTCGGTTTCAAATACTTTTTGAATCTTATCTTCCTTATGTTCTTGTGATCCTTTATGTCTCTGCATTCCTTCTTCTTCTGTTCTTTCTTTTCTTTCCACATTTCTTGGAGTCCTCTCCATAACCTTTTGACTGTACAATGCAATTCTATCCCAGTTCCATTTCTTCATCAGACGCGTGTAAACAGTAGTAATGTACTTTTCACATGTGAGTGGGGGCGTTGTATCTGGACAGTGCCCATCTGTCCTTGTGAGGCATACTGTGCTTTACAAATGTCCTCTATTTTCACTGCTTTCTTTGCATTCTGTACTTCTTTCCTTCTTAGCTGTGTCTCTCTTGCTCTTGCTGCTGATTCTTTCAGCTTCTTCTCCACTTTCCCTTCATTTTTATTTATCCATTAAGGGGATAAGCGTGTGTTTGCTTTACTCGTACTCCTCATATAATACTCCTGTGATGCTATTGGGTGTCACTCTGTGTTCTGTAATACTTTTGCTCAATTCTTCTTTGCAATCTAATCCCCTGTGGAAAGCCTCTTGGATAATACCTTTGATGTATCTATTATTTCTCTCCGCTTGTCCATTTCCTTGAAGGTGGTATAAAGTAGATTTCTTATACCATTTTTCTTTAAGTTGTTTCTCATTTCTTCTGCGACAAACTGGACCCTGTTGTCTGTGACTATACGCTTTGGCTATCCCTCTCTCCTGAATATTTTTTTGACACTGTTTATTGCTGACTTTGTTGTGATTTCTAGTATAAAATGTACTTCAGAACATTTAAAAAACATAGGGGTCGATTCATGGAAATAATGTGCGCCGAAAATTCCCGCGCAGTGGTGCCAAAAAGTGCGAATCGGAGGAAAAGTGCGAAAATTGCAGTGCAAGTGCGAAAATCGCAGGGAAACCAGCGCACAGCGATTCATGGAAGTCTGTGCGCGAGAAAAACATTGGATGTGCGCCAAAAATGTGCGCCACGCACGCCGGCGCACGGGTCATCCAACAGCGTGCGCCATGGCCACTGCGAAATCGCACATAGCGCGGCGCACATCACAAAAGTAGGCGGAACACGGGGCGTAACACTCGGAATGGGGAACAACGCGTGAAAATATGGGCATCACGGGGGAAGTACAGGAGGCAAGTGCGCGGAACGCCCACACGCTCGCCTACAACCCGTATTCATGGAATCGAATAGGGCAAACCAGCGCACAGTCAAAGACACGCACAGGGCCAAACAAGTACGCCACAAGAAAGCAGGCGGTAGCGTCCCTGCGCCTGAAAAAAATGTGCGCCAAAATGTGCGATAACAAAAAGCACCCATATATAGCCATGATGAATGGTCCATACAGTGGCCCTCTAGGACAAATGAGGTGCAAAGGGGTACCGACAAACACGGACACCCGCTATGTGAAAAATAGCGTGTGCATGTGTACCTGGGTGCGCGGGAAGTCCCACACGCGATTGGCCTGGGTACCTGTACTTCGGGGTGCGCGGGAAGTTCCAAACGCGATTGGCCTGGGTACGTGTACTTAGGGATGCGTGGGAAGTTCCACACGCGATTGGCCTGGGTACGTGTACTACGGGGTGCGCGGGAAGTACCACACGCGATTAGCCTGGGTACGTGTACTATGGGGTGCGCGGGAAGTTCCACACGCGATTAGCCTGGGTACGTGTGTTTCGGGGTGCGCAGGAAGTTCCACACGCGATTGGCCTGGGTACGTGTACTTCGGGGTGCGTGGGAAGTTCCACACGTGATTGGCCTGGGTACGTGTACTTTGGGATGCGCGGGAAGTTCTACACGCGATCGGCCTGGGTACGTGTACTTCGGGGTGCGCGGGAAGTTCCACACGCGATTAGCCTAGGTACGTGTGTTTCAGGGTGCGCAGGAAGTTCCACACGCGATTGGCACGGGTACATGTGTTTCGGGGCGCGTGGGAAGTTCCACACGCGATTGGCCTGGGTACGTGTACTTCGGGGTGCGCAGGAAGTTCCACACGCGATTGGCCTGGGTACGTGTACTACGGGGTGCGCGGGAAGTTCCACACGCGATTAGCCTAGGTACGTGTGTTTCAGGGTGCGCGGGAAGTTCCACACGCAATTAGCCCGGGTACATGTGTTTCGGGGTGCGTGGGAAGTTCCACACGCGATTGGCCTGCGTACCTGTACTTCGGGGTGCGCGGGAAGTTCCACACGCGATTGGCCTGGGTACGTGTACTTCGGGATGCGCGGGAAGTTCCACACGCGATTGGCCTGGGTAAGTGTATTCTGAGGTGCGCGGGAAGATTCACACACGATTTCAGCAGGGTACGTGTATTTAGGTGGTGCCGGGGAATGCTACATGTGATTTGGCCGTGTGGGTCCTCCCAGGTGTTCCCTCTACACCCTCCACAGCCCCTGCAGGCAGCCCACACCACAGGGGACTACCCTGCACCCCTGCTCATGTCCCACAGGCAACCCATCCACCATGGCCATGCCCCCCAGCCAACCCACATGTCACCTTGCACTACTTATCACCAACACATGTCTCCCAGCACCCCCACCCCCAAGCATCCAGGGGCAGCCTCCACCAGGCCACCACTCATGTCCCCCTGCACCCCCACCCCCCAGAAGTGAAGGGGAAGCCTCCACCAAGCCCCCACTCATGTCCCCCTGCACCCCCACCCCCCAGCAGTGCAGGGGCAGCCTCCACCAGGCCCCCACTCAAGTCTCCCTGCACCCCCACCCCCAGCCACCAGGGGCACCCTCCACCAGGCCCCCACTCATGTCTACCACCCCCCAGCAGTGCAGGGGCAGCCTCCACCAGGCCCCCAATCATGTCCCCCTGCACCCCCACCCCCCAGCAGTGCAGGGGCAGCCTCCTCCAGGCCCCCACTCATGTCCCCCTGCACCCCCACCCCCCCAGCAGTGCAGGGGCAGCCTCCACCAGGCCCCCACTTATGTCCCCCTGCACCCCCACCCCCCAGCAGTGCAGGGGCAGCCTCCACCAGGCCCCCACTCATGTCTCCCTGCACCCCCACCCCCCAGCCACCAGGGGCAGCCTCCACCAGGCCCCCACTCATGTCTCCCTGCACCCCCACCCCCCAGCCGCCAGGGGCAGCCTCCACCAGGCCCCCACTCATGTCTACCACCACCCCCACCCCCCAGCCACCAGGAGCAGCCTCCACCAGGTCCCCACTCATGTCTCCATGCACCCCCACCCCCCAGCCACCAGGGGCAGCCTCCACCAGGCCCCCACTCATGTCTACCACCCCCCCACCCCCCAGCCACCAGGGGCAGCCTCCACCAGGCCCCCACTCATGTCTCCCTGCACCCCCACCCCTCAGCCACCAGGGGCACCCTCCACCAGGCCCCCACTCATGTCTACCACCACCCCCACCCCCCAGCAGTGCAGGGGCAGCCTCCACCAGGCCCCCAATCATGTCCCCCTGCGCCCCCACCCCCCAGCAGTGCAGGGGCAGCCTCCACCAGGCCCCCACTCATGTCTCCCTGCACCCCCAACCCCCAGCATCCAGGGGCACCCTCCACCAGGCCCCCACACATGTCCCCCTGCACCCCCACCCCCCAGCCACCAGGGGCAGCCTCCACCAGGCCACCACTCATGTCTACCACCACCCCCACCCCCCAGCCACCAGGGGCAGCCTCCACCAGGCCCCCACTCATGTCTCCCTGCACCCCCACCCCCCAGCCACCAGGGGCACCCTCCACCAGGCCCCCACTCATGTCCCCCTGCACCCCCACCCCCCAGCAGTGCAGGGGCAGCCTCCACCAGGCCCCCACTCATGTCTCCCTGCACCCCCATCCCCCAGCCACCAGGGGCAGCCTCCACCAGGCCCCCACTCATGTCTCCCTGCGCCCCCACCCCCCAGCAGTGCAGGGGCAGCCTCCACCAGGCCCCCGATCATGTCTCCCTGCGCCCCCACCCCCCAGCAGTGCAGGGGCAGCCTCCACCAGGCCCCCACTCATGTCTCCCTGCACCCCCACCCCCCAGCATCCAGGGGCACCCTCCACCAGGCCCCCACTCATGTCTACCACCCCCCAGCAGTGCAGGGGCAGCCTCCACCAGGCCCCCAATCATGTCTACCACCACCCCCACCCCCCAGCAGTGCAGGGGCAGCCTCCACCAGGCCCCCAATCATGTCCCCCTGCACCCCCACCCCCCAGCCGTGCAGGGGCAGCCTCCACCAGGCCCCCACTCATGTCTCCCTGCACCTTCACCCCCCAGCCACCAGGGGCACCCTCCACCAGGCCCCCACTCATGTCTACCACCACCCCCACCCCCCAGCAGTGCAGGGGCAGCCTCCACCAGGCCCCCAATTATGTCCCCCTGCACCCCCACCCCCCAGCAGTGCAGGGGCAGCCTCCACCAGGCCCCCACTCATGTCCCCCTGCACCCCCATCCCCCAGCAGTGCAGGGGCAGCCTCCACCAGGCCCCCACTCATGTCCCCCGGCACCCCCACCCCCCAGCAGTGCAGGGGCAGCCTCCACCAGGCCCCCACTCATGTCTCTCTGCACTCCCACCCCGGTGCCACCAGGGGCAGCCTCCACCAGGCCCCCACTCATGTCTCCCTGCACCCCCACCCCCAGCCACCAGGGGCAGCCTCCACCAGGCCCCCACGCATGTCTACCACCACCCCCACCCCCCAGCCACCAGGGGCAGCCTCCACCAGGCCCCCACTCATGTCTCCCTGCACCCCAACCCCCCAACAACCAGGGAAAGCCTAAACCAGGCCCCCACTCATTACTACCACCACCCTCACCCCCCAGCCACCAGGGGCAGCCTCCACCAGGCCCCCACTCATGTCTCCCTGCACCCCCACCCCCCAGCCACCAGGGGCACCCTCCACCAGGCCCCCACTCATGTCTACCACCACCCCCACCCCCCAGCAGTGCAGGGGCAGCCTCCACCAGGCCCCCAATCATGTCCCCTTGCACCCCCACCCCCCAGCAGTGTAGGGACAGCCTCCACCAGGCCCCCACTCATGTCTCCCTGCACCCCCACCCCCAGCATCCAGGGGCACCCTCCACCAGGCCCCCACTCATGTCCCCCTGCACCCCCACACCCCAGCCACCAGGGGCAGCCTCCACCAGGCCCCCACTCATGTCTCCCTGCACCCCAACCCCCCAGCCACCGGGGGCAGCCTCCACCAGGCCCCCACTCATGTCTACCACCACCCCCACCCCCCAGCCACCAGGGGCAGCCTCCACCAGGCCCCCGCTCATGTCTCCCTGCACCCCCAATCCCCAGCCACCAGGGGCACCCTCCACCAGGCCCCCACTCATGTCTTCCACCACCCCCATCCCCCAGCAGTGCAGGGGCAGCCTCCACCAGGCCCCCAATCATGTCCCCCTGCACCCCCACCCCCCAGCAGTGCAGGGGCAGCCTCCACCAGGCCGCCACTCATGTCCCCCTGCACCCCCAACCCCCAGCAGTGCAGGGGCAGCCTCCAGCAGGCCCCCACTCATGTCCCCCTGCACCCCCACCCCCCAGCAGTGCAGGGCAGCCTCCACCAACCCCCCACTCATGTCCCCCTGCACCCCCACCCCCCAGCAGTGCAGGGGCAGCCTCCACCAGGCCCCCACTCATGTCTCCCTGCACCCCCACCCCCCAGCCACCAGGGGCAGCCTCCACCAGGCCCCCACTCATGTCTCCCTGCACCCCCACCCGCCAGCCACCAGGGGCACCCTCCACCAGGCTCCCACTCATGTCTCCCTGCACTCCCACCCCCCAGCCACCAGGGGCAGCCTCCACCAGGCCCCCACTCATGTCTCCCTGCACCCAAACCCCCCAGCCACCAGGGGCACCCTCCACCAGGCCCCCACTCACATCTACCCCCACCCCCACCCCCGGCAGTGCAGGGGCAGCCTCCACCAGGCCCCCAATCATGTCCCCCTGCACCCCCACCCCCCAGCAGTGCAGGGGCAGCCTCCACCAGGCCCCCACTCATGTCTCCCTGCACCCTCACCCCCCAGCATCCAGGGGCACCCTCCACCAGGCCCCCACTCATGTCCCCTTGCACCCCCACCCCCCAGGGGCAGCCTCCACCAGGCCCCCACTCATGTCTCCCTGCACCCCCACCCCCCAGCCACCAGGGGCAGCCTCCACCAGGCTCCCAATCACGTCTACCACCACCCCCACCCCCCAGCCACCAGGGGCAGGCTCCACCAGGCCCCCACTCATGTCTCCCTGCACCCCCACCCCCCAGCCACCAGGGGCAGCCTCCACCAGGCCCCCACTCATGTCTACCACCACCCCCACCCCCCAGCCACCAGGGGCAGCCTCCACCAGGCCCCCACTCATGTCTCCCTGCACCCCCACGCCCCCAGCCACCAGGGGCACCCTCCACCAGGCCCCCACTCATGTCTACCACCACCCCCACCCCCAGTAATGCAGGGGCAGCCTCCACCAGGCCCCCACTCATGTCCCCCTGCACCCCCACCCCCCAGCAGTGCAGGGGCAGCCTCCACCAGGTCCCCACTCATGTCTCCCTGCACCCCCACCCCCAGCCACCAGGGGCACACTCCACCAGGCCCCCACTCATGTCTACCACCACCCCCACCCCCCAGCCACCAGGGGCAGCCTCCACCAGGCCCCCACTCATGTGTACCACCACTCCCACCCCACTGCCACCAGGGGCAGCCTCCACCATGCCCCCACTCATGTCCCCCTGCACCCCCACCCCCCAGCAGTGCAGGGGCAGCCTCCAGCAGGCCCCCACTCATGTCTACCACCACCCCCACCCCCTCAGCAGTGCAGGGGCAGCCTCCACCAGGCCCCAACTCATGTCCCCCGGCACCCCCACCCCCCAGCAGTGCAGGGGCAGCCTCCACCAGGCCCCCACTCATGTCTCCCTGCACCCCCACGCCCCAGCCACCAGGGGCAGCCTCCACCAGGCCACCACTCATGTCTACCACCACCCCCACCCCCCAGCCACCAGGGGCAGCCTCCACCAGGCCCCCACTCATGTCTCCCACCATCCCCACCCCCCAGAAGTGCAGGGGCAGCCTCCACCAGGCCCCCACTCATGTCCCCCAGCCAACATGTCACCACAATCTAGATCCCTGGCCCTTATGGTCAGCCTCCAAATGCCAAACACCCACCCGAGTATTGCATCCACCCACTTAGAAATGGCAAAAACATGATAGAACCCCAATTGCAAGTTTGGAAACGAACACATGTCCCTCACATACACCCAATGGGTGTCAGTGAATGTCAAAACCCATATCATGATATGCATGAAACCAATGAGATGATACTACAAATTGAAGTTTGAATAAAAAATATGTATTAAAGGCAACATAAATTGAAACAAAAATAAAGAAACAATAATGGAAATTAAAAAAAAAAAACAGCAAGTACGTGAAATAGTGCAAAACCACAAATCATAATGCAAACGAAAGGTGTCCAAAGTCACAGTCCACAAAAGTTAATCCAATGGAAAATTAAAATCGAAAACCATTGCTCCATGGGGAAATCATAAAAAAAAATGAAAATCCAAAAGTCAACTATGTACAGATAAACAATTCAGGGTCCATGAGCCCAACCGAAGAAATGAAACCTATCTAATAACACTACCTAAAAAAATAAACTATATACAAAAATGTGGGCCATTGTCCAAAAGGTCCAAAAAAAATGCTAAACCAAAGGAAACCTAACACTTACTACAGAACTATTTACAAGGGCAGCGGGCTAGTCCGATGGCTCACTTCGGGATGTTCCGGGCCAGGGCATCATCGAACTCCTGCTCAATGTCCCGGAGGCGCTCCTCCTCCATGGCCCCGAGGTTCCGCAGGGCCGTCCACATGTTCCCCCCAAACTCCCTGTGGATTGCCTCGAGGCACTCGGCATGCCTCAGGGCCCTCTGCATTGAGTTCTCCGCCCTGACCATTGTGAGCCGTGCCTCTTCCGCCCGCTGCCGCTCCGCATCTATGGCGTGGCCAAACCGCTGCCACACGGAAGACACTTCCCGTCCTGGGTCCTCCTGCCCTCCGGCCGATGCCTGCCCCTCCGATGTCGAAGGCCCCGAGCCATCATGGCTCCCACCACATTGCTGCTGCTGCTGCACCTCTGCCCGTACACCGCCTCCTGCTGCCTGCACATCCTCCGCTGGCTGGGGTGCAGTCGTTGATGTGGCCACCCCTGCTGGACGTCCGACTCCCGACTGTGGCAGGGATGCCTCCTCCACCAGCCTGGCCGCACCGTCAGAGGCAGCTCCACAGGGCACGCAGGTGACTGATGGGTGGGAAGATGGCACGGAGGACGACTGGCGCATAGGGGGTTCAGTTGAGGAGGGGGTCGTAGCAAGCCCCATCAAACGGAGGAATCCCGCCTGGGTGACCTGTCCCAGTAGGCCGACGCGGTCAACGAGCCATTCGCGATGACCTGCAGTCTCCTCATGGAAAGACTGCAGGTCACCACGCATGGCCCGTTGACGCAACGCCACACCAGTCAGGACAGGCTCAAGCCGGACCCGGATAGCCACGTCCGCAGGCAGAGGAAGGGCAGTTGTCGTGAGCTCATCCCCTGCCTGAAAACGGGCCTGGACGTAGGCATCCCTGCTGGTGCAAGATGATGCAGGGACAGGATTGCACACAGGCAGCTCCGCGGCGACCTGTGCTGCCTCCTGTCCCTGATCCTGCACTGCACCACTAGCACCAGTGGAATCCCCACCTCCAGACCCCGTCTCTGTTGCTAGCCGGAGACACAAGGAGACACAAGGCCCGGTCTCCTCCTCCACCAAACCCCCCACCTACCTGGATGACTCCGTGCCATCTTCCCCCGTTGGGCCCTGTGGGGTCCCAGTTGCCCCTTCTGCTGCCGAGGAGTCCATCTCCGACCTCCGTCTCTTGGACCTCCCCCCGGCAGCTGCAGCCTGGGACGCGGCACCGGACTCCTCACTCCCCGACGAGATCACAACCTGGGAGGGGAGCCGGGCCTTGTGTCTCCGGCTGGCGGTGCGATCCCCGCCGCTGTGCTCCACAGCACCTTGTCCGCCCTCTTCATCAGTTGATGCTGCAGACAGGGAGAAATGAAACACAGGCAACAGGGCACTGTACAATGGACACATACACACATGACAGGTGCACATGAGTGGCATTGGCAAACCTCAGACATGGCATCACAGTCGGCAACACACATGTCATTTCTACATGCACACATGAGCCATACCACAGCCACATCGCAACTGCCAGCACCATCCATACACATACAACAGCATGAGCAGGCAAAGGTGAGCCAGACATCACATGCAACACAGGGAGTGCACTACACATGCACGCACACCACCACACTTGCATGAATGTGTACACCTCAGCCAACTGTCGCAGTGTTCCGATGGGCATCCATGTCACATCTGCCAATCAGGCTTCCACATCCCGCTGTCACATGCATCCATGTTGCATCACTGTTGCATCCTTGTCAAATACACACACATGCACATGTACACTGTGCTGATACATGCAGCTGAAAACAACATACATGCGTGACATCACGACCATGCCCACTTACATACACATTCATCCAAACATGTGTGCCCACGCAACTGCATTTGGCATGCAAGCCTACACACACAAGCACCATCCATGTCTCACACATGACAGCCCTCGCATGTGTTAGCCGCACGGCCCTGTACACCCCCACCCATACTCTGCCCCATACAAACATATGTGCAACCGGCACACTACTGGCACATCACCACACGCACAGCTTACAATCATGATGCATGTACACTTACCGCTCGACTCCAGACGGGTCTGCCTCTCAAGGACCTGGATGTGGAGTGCTGGGGCTATGCGTTCCAGGACCCTCATCTGATCTTCCGACAAGTGGCCCCGGCGCCCCTTAGCATCCGCTGCCTTCAAGAGGCGCCGGGCCTTGTTCAGGGTCCTGGACCTGAAGTCCTCCCAGCGCTTCTTGACATGTTGGAAGTCGCAGACTGCCACCCCCTCCGCGTTGATGGCAGTCACGATGTCGGTCCAGATCCGAGTCCGTCCTTCCTTGTCGGCACGCACCCTTCCGTAGAGGGCATCATACTGCCCCAGGACTTGCTTCACCAGGACACCAACTTCGCTGGCACTGAAGCTGGTGCCCATCTGCCTCTCTGGCCGGGGGTTGTCAGTGGTGCCAGATGTTGCAGTGCCCGACATGACAACCCCAGAGGCAGGAGTGGGTGGGCAAATTGGTCCTGGGGCTGGGCTGTGGAGCGACGGAATCCCAGTCGGGAGTCTTCGGTTCCAGCAGGGGTGGTCACAGCAACAGCACCCCTGGCTGATGTGCAGGCAGCAAATGGCAGGGCACGTGGGCAGCAGGCAGTCAGGCAGCAGCAGATGGCAGGTGGGAGCGTGCTGGGGGCACTGGGGGGCAGTAATTCGGCCTTGTGGGCAGGAGCGTGGTCTTCTGTGTGCTTACGCGTGGCCAGCTTGATATGGAGTGATTTTGCACGTGAAAATCCTGCACGTCTGCCTGTAAATCGAGGAAAGGCCCTTAGCGCGTATGCACGTCAGCACGCATATGCAATTTCATTGGACCAAAGGCCCTTAGCGCATGAGCGCGTCTGTGACGTGATGCGCATGGGTGTTTCCCTCATAACACGTGATGACAGAGCACACGTGGATTTCCACCAATCGCGTGTGAAACTTCCCGCGCACCCCGAAACACACATACCCAGAATAATCGCGTGTGGAACTTCCTGCGCACCCCGAAGTACACGTACCCAGGCCAATCGCGTGTACGCTCACTTCCCTCCGATTACACTCGGACGTGCAGTTTTACCACGTGTGCTCTGTCATCACGCGTAATGAGGGAAACACCCGCGCGCGTCACGTCACAGACGCGCTCACAAAAATCGCATATGCGTGCTGCCGTGCATACGCGCTAAGGGCCTTTCCTCGATTTACACGCAGACGTGCAGGATTTTCACTCCTGCCTCTGGGGTTGTCATGTCGGGCACTGCAACATCTGGCACCACTGACAACCCCCGGCCAGAGAGGCAGAGGGGCACCAGCTTCAGTGCCAGGGAAGTTGGTGTCCTGGTGGAGCAAGTCCTGGGGCAGTATGATGCCCTCTACGGAAGGGTGCGCGCCGACAAGGAAGGACGGACTCGGATCTGGACCGACATTGTGACTGCCATCAACGCGGAGGGGGTGGCAGTACGCGACTTCCAACATGTCAAGAAGTGCTGGGAGGACTTCAGGTCCAGGACCCTGAACAAGGCCCGGCGCCTCTTGAAGGCAGCGGATGCTAAGGGGCCCCGGGGCCACTTGTCGGAAGATCAGATGAGGGTCCTGGAACGCATATCCCCAGCGCTCCACGTCCAGGTCCTTGAGAGGCAAACCCATCTGGAGTCGAGCGGTAAGTGTACATGCATCATGATTGTAAGCTGTGTGTGTGGTGATGTGCCAGTAGTGTGCCGGTTACACATATGTTTGTATGGGGCCGAGTATGGGTGGGAGTGTACAGGGCCGTGCGGCTAAAACATGCAAGCGCTGTCATGTGTGAGACATGGATGGTGCTTGTGTGTGTAGGCTTGCATGCCAAATGCAGTTGCGTGGGCACACATGTTTGGATGAATGTGTATGTAAGTGGGCATGTTCGTGATGTCACGCATGTATGTTGTTTTCAGCTGCATGTATCAGCACTGTGTACATGTGCATGTGTGTGTATTTGACAAGGGTGCAACAGTGATGCAACATGGATGCATGTGACAGCGGGATGTGGAAGCCTGATTGGCAGATGTGACATGGATGCCCATCGGAACACTGCGACAGTTGGCAGAGGTGTACACATGCATGCAAGTGTGGTGGTGTGCGTGCATGTGTAGTGCACTCCCTGTGTTGCATGTGATGTCTGGCTCACCTTTGCCTGCTCATGCTGTTGTATGTCTATGGATGATGCTGGCAGTGGCGATGTGGCTGTGGTATGGCTCATGTGTGCAAGTTGAAATGACATGTGTGTTGGCGATTGTGATGCCATGTCTGAGGTTTGCCAATGCCACTCATGTGCAACTGTCATGTGTGTATGTGTCCATTTTACAGTGCCCTGATGCCTGTGTTTCATTTCTCCCTGTCTGCAGCGTCAACTGATGAAGAGGGCGGAGAAGGTGCTGTGGAGCACAGCGGCGGGGATCGCACCGCCAGCCGGAGACGCAAGGCCCGGCTCCCCTCCCAGGTTGTGATCTCGTCAGGGAGTGAGGAGTCCGGTGCCGCGTCCCAGGCCGCAGCTGCCGGGGGGAGGTCCAAGAGGCGGAGGTCGGAGTTGGACTCCTCGGCAGCAGAAGGGGCAGCTGGGACCCCACAGGGCCCAACGGGGGAAGATGGCACGGAGTCATCCAGGTTGGTGGGGGGTTTGGTGGAGGAGGAGGCCGTGCAAGCAATAGAGAAAGGGTCTGGAGGTGGGGATTCCACTGGTGCTAGTGGTGCAGTGCAGGACCAGGGACAGGAGGCAGCACAGGTTGTTGAGGAGGTGCCTGTGTTCAATCCTGTCCCTGATCCTGTCCTTGCATCATCTTGCACCAGCAGGGATGCCTACGTCCAGACCCGTTTTCAGGCAGGGGATGAGCTCACGACAACTGGCCTTCCTCTGCCTGCAGACGTGACTATCCGGGTCCAGGTTGGGCCTGTCCTGACTAGTGTGGCGTTGCGTCAACGGGCCATGCGAGGTGACCTGCAGTCTTTTCATGAGGAGACTGCACGTCATCTCGAATGGCTTGTTGACCGCGTCGGCCTACTGGGACAGGTCACCCAGGCCGGATTCCTCCGTTTGATGGGGCTTGCTACGACCCCCTCCTCAACTGAAACCCCTATGCGCCAGTCATCCTCCGTGCCATCTTCCCACCCATCAGTCACCTGGGTGCCCTGTGGAGCTGCCTCTGACGGTGCGGCCAGGCTGTTGGAGGAGGAATCCCTGCCACAGTCGGGAGTCGGACGTCCAGCAGGGGTGGCCACATCAACGACTGCACCCCAGCCAGCGAAGGATGTGCAGGCAGCAGGAGGCAGTGCACGGGCAGAGGCACAGCAGCAACGTGGTGGGAGCCATGATGGCTCGGGGCCTTCGACATCGGAGGGGCAGGCATCGGCCGGAGGGCAGGAGGACCCAGGATGGGAAGTGTCTTTCGTGTGGCAGCAGTTGGGCCACGCCATAGATGCGGAGCGGCAGCGGGCGGAAGAGGCACGGCTCACGATGGTCAGGGCGGAGAACTCCATGCGGAGGGCCCTGAGGCGTGCCGAGTGCCTCGAGGCAATCCGCAGGGAGTTTGGGGGGAACATGTGGACGGCCCTGTGGACCCTCGGGGCCATGGAGGAGGAGCGCCTCCGGGACATTGAGCAGGAGTTCGATGATGCCCTGGCCCGGAACATCCCGAAGTGAGCCATCGGACTAGCCCACTGCCCTTGTAAATAGTTCTGTAGTCAGTGTTAGGTTTCCTTTGGTTTAGCATTTTTTTGGACCTTTTTTACAATGGCCCACATTTTTGTATATAGTTTATTTTTTTAGGTAGTGTTATTAGATAGGTTTCATTTCTTCGGTTGGGATCATGGACCCTGGATTGTTTATCTGTACATAGTTGACTTTTGGATTTTCATTTTTTTTATGATTTCCCCATGGAGCAATGGTTTTCGATTTTAATTTTCCATTGGATTAACTTTTGTGGACTGTGACTTTGGAAACCTTTCGTTTGCATTATGATTTGTGGTTTTGCATTTTTTCACATACCTACTGGTTTATTTTTAAAAAATTTCAATTATTGTTTCTTTATTTTTGATTCAATTTATGTTGCGTTTAATACATATATTTTCTTCAAACTTCAATGTGTAGTATAATCTCATTGGTTTCATGCATATCATGATAATGGTTTTGACATTCACTGACACCCATCGGGTGTATGTGAGGGACATGTGTTCATTTGCAAACTTGCAATTGTGGTTCTATCATGTTTTTGCCATTTCTAAGTGGGTGGATGCAATACTCGGGTGGGTGTTTGGCATTTGGAGGCTGACCATAAGGGCCAGGGATCTAGATTGTGGGGGCCTGGTGGAGGCTGCCCCTGGTGACTGGGGGGTGGGGGTGCAGGGAGACATGAGTGGGGGCCTGGTGGAGGCTGCCCCTGCACTGCTGGGGGGTGGGGGTGCAGGGGGACATGAGTGGGGGCCTGGTGGAGGCTGCCCCTGCACTGCTGGGGGGTGGGGGTGGTGGGAGACATGGGTGGGGGCCTGGTGTAGGCTGCCCATGGTGGCTGGGGGGTGGGGGTGCAGGGAGACATGAGTTAGACATGAGTGGGGGCCTGGTGGAGGCTGCCCCTGGTGGCTGGGGTGTGGGGGTGCAGGGAGACATGAGTTGGACATGTGGGGGCCTGGTGGAGGCTGCCCCTGGTGGCTGGGGGGTGGGGGTGGTGGGAGACATGGGTGGGGGCCTGGTGGAGGCTGCCCCTGCACTGCTGGGGGGTGCGGGTGATGGGAGACATGAGTGGGGGCCTGGTGGAGACTGCCCCTGCACTGCTGGGGGGTGGGGGTGGTGGTAGACATGAGTGGGGGCCTGGTGGAGGCTGCCCTTGGTGGCTGGGGGGTGGGGGTGATGGGAGACATGAGTGGGGGCCTGGTGGAGGCTGACCCTGGTGGCTGGGGGGTGGGGGTGGTGGTCGACATGAGTGGGGGCCTGGTGGAGGCTGCCCCTGCACTGCTGGGGGGTGGGGGTGGTGGGAGACATGGGTGGGGGCCTGGTGGAGTCTGCCCCTGGTGGCTGGGGGGTGGGGGTGATGGGAGACATGAGTGGGGGCCTGGTGGAGGCTGCCCCTGCACTGCTGGGGGGTGGGAGTGGTGGTAGACATGGGTGGGGGCCTGGTGGAGGCTGCACCTGGTGGCTGGGGGTTGGGGGTGCAGGGAGACATGAGTTGGACATGTGTGGGGGCCTGGTGGAGGCTGCCCCTGGTGGCTGGGGGGTGGGGGTGCAGGGAGACATGAGTTGGACATGAGTGGGGGCCTGGTGGAGGCTGCCCCTGGTGGCTGGGGGGTGGGGGTGCAGGGAGACATGAGTGGGGGCCTGGTGGAGTCTGCCCCTGGTGGCTGGGGATGGGGGTGGTGGGAGACATGAGTGGGGGCCTGGTGGAGTCTGCCCCTGGTGGCTGGGGCGTGGGGGTGGTGGTAGACATGGGTGGGGGCCTGGTGGAGGGTGCCCCTGGTGGCTGGGGGGGTGGGGGTGGTGGTAGACATGGGTGGGGGCCTGGTGGAGGCTGCCCCTGGTGGCTGGGGGGTGTGGGTGCAGGGAGACATGAGTGGGGGCCTGGTGGAGGCTGCACCTGCACTGCTGGGGGGTGGGGGTGGTGGTAGACATGGGTGGGGGCCTGGTGGAGGCTGCCCCTGGTGGCTGGGAGGTGGGGTGCAGGGAGACATGAGTGGGGGCCTGGTGGAGGCTGCCCCTGCACTGCTGGGGGGTGGGGGTGGTGGTACACATGGGTGGGGGCCTGGTGGAGGCTGCCCCTGGTGGCTGGGGGGTGGGGGTGCAGGGAGACATGAGTGGCGGCCTGGTGGAGGCTGCCACTGGTGGCTGGGGGGGTGGGGGTGATGGGAGACATGAGTGGGGGCCTGGTGGAGGCTGCCCCTGGTGGCTGGGGGGTGGGGGTGCAGGGAGACATGAGTTGGACATGAGTGGGGGCCTGGTGGAGGCTGCCCCTGGTGGCTGGTGGGTGGGGGTGCAGGGAGACATGAGTGGGGGCCTGGTGGAGGCTGCCCCTGGTGGCTGGGGGTTGGGGGTGATGGGAGACATGAGTGGGGGCCTGGTGGAGGCTGCCCCTGGTGGCTGGGGGGTGGGGGTGGTGGGAGACATGAGTGGGGGCCTGGTGGAGGCTGCCCCTGCACTGCTGGGGGGTGGGGGTGGTGGGAGACATGGGTGGGGGCCTGGTGGAGGCTGCCCCTGGTGGCTGTGGGATGGGGGTGCAGGGAGACATGAGTTGGACATGAGTGGGGGCCTGGTGGAGGCTGCCCCTGGTGGCTGGGGGGTGGGGGTGGTGGGAGACATGGGTGGGGGCCTGTTGGAGGCTGCCCCTGCACTGCTGGGGGGTGGGGGTGATGGGAGACATGAGTGGGGGCCTGGTGGAGGCTGCCCCTGCACTGCTGGGGGGTGGGGGGAGTGGTCGACATGGTTGGGGGCCTGGTGGAGGCTGCCCCTGGTGGCTGGGGGGTAGGGGTGATGGGAGACATGAGTGGGGGCCTGGTGGAGGCTGACCCTGGTGGCTGGGGGGTGGGGGTGGTGGGAGACATGAGTGGGGGCCTGGTGGAGGCTGCCCCTGCACTGCTGGGGGGTGGGGGTGGTGGGAGACATGGGTGGGGGCCTGGTGGAGGCTGCCCCTGGTGGCTGGGGGGTGGGGGTGATGGGAGACATGAGTGGGGGCCTGGTGGAGGCTGCCCCTGCACTGCTGGGGGGTGGGAGTGGTGGTAGACATGGGTGTGGGCCTGGTGGAGGCTGCACCTGGTGGCTGGGGGTTGGGGGTGCAGGGAGACATGAGTTGGACATGTGTGGGGGCCTGGTGGAGGCTGCCCCTGGTGGCTGGGGGGTGGGGGTGCAGGGAGACATGAGTTGGACATGAGTGGGGGCCTGGTGGAGGCTGCCCCTGGTGGCTGGGGGTGGGGGTGCAGGGAGACATGAGTGGGGGCCTGGTGGAGTCTGCCCCTAGTGGCTGGGGATGGGGGTGGTGGGAGACATGAGTGGGGGCCTGGTGGAGTCTGCCCCTGGTGGCTGGGGGGTGGGGGTGGTGGTAGACATGGGTGGGGGCCTGGTGGAGGGTGCCCCTGGTGGCTGGGGGGTGGGGGTGGTGGTAGACATGGGTGGGGGCCTGGTGGAGGCTGCCCCTGGTGGCTGGGGGGTGTGGGTGCAGGGAGACATGAGTGGGGGCCTGGTGGAGGCTGCACCTGCACTGCTGGGGGGTGGGGGTGGTGGTAGACATGGGTGGGGGCCTGGTGGAGGCTGCCCCTGGTGGCTGGGGGGTGGGGTGCAGGGAGACATGAGTGGGGGCCTGGTGGAGGCTGCCCCTGCACTGCTGGGGGGTGGGGGTGGTGGTACACATGGGTGGGGGCCTGGTGGAGGCTGCCCCTGGTGGCTGGGGGGTGGGGGTGCAGGGAGACATGAGTGGCGGCCTGGTGGAGGCTGCCACTGGTGGCTGGGGGGGTGGGGGTGATGGGAGACACGAGTGGGGGCCTGGTGGAGGCTGCCCCTGGTGGCTGGGGGTGGGGGTGCAGGGAGACATGAGTTGGACATGAGTGGGGGCCTGGTGGAGGCTGCCCCTGGTGGCTGGGGGGTGGGGGTGCAGGGAGACATGAGTGGGGGCCTGGTGGAGGCTGCCCCTGGTGGCTGGGGGTTGGGGGTGATGGGAGACATGAGTGGGGGCCTGGTGGAGGCTGCCCCAGGTGGCTGGGGGGTGGGGGTGGTGGGAGACATGAGTGGGGGCCTGGTGGAGGCTGCCCCTGCACTGCTGGGGGGTGGGGGTGGTGGGAGACATGGGTGGGGGCCTGGTGGAGGCTGCCCCTGGTGGCTGTGGGATGGGGGTGCAGGGAGACATGAGTTGGACATGAGTGGGGGCCTGGTGGAGGCTGCCCCTGGTGGCTGGGGGGTGGGGGTGGTGGGAGACATGGGTGGGGGCCTGGTGGAGGCTGCCCCTGCACTGCTGGGGGGTGGGGGTGATGGGAGACATGAGTGGGGGCCTGGTGGAGGCTGCCCCTGCACTGCTGGGGGGTGGGGGGGGGGTGGTCGACATGGTTGGGGGCCTGGTGGAGGCTGCCCCTGGTGGCTGGGGGGTAGGGGTGCAGGGAGACATGAGTTGGACATGAGTGGGGGCCTGGTGGAGGCTGCCCCTGGTGGCTGGGGGGTGGGGGTGCAGGGAGACATGAGTTGGACATGAGTGGGGGCCTGTTGGAGGCTGCCCCTGGTGGCGGGGGGATGGGGGTGCAGGGAGACATGAGTGGGGGCCTGATGGAGGCTGCCCCTGGTGGCTGGGGGGTGGGGGTGGCCTTAGACATGAGTGGGGGCCTGGTGGAGGCTGCCCCTGCACTGCTGGGGAGTGGGGGTGGTGGTAGACATGGGTGGGGGCCTGGTGGAGGCTGCCCCTGCACTGCTGGGGGGTGGGGGTGGTGGTAGACATGGGTGGGGGCCTGGTGGAGGCTGCCCCTGGTGGCTGGGGGGTGTGGGTGCAGGGAGACATGAGTGGGGGCCTGGTGGAGGCTGCCCCTGCCCTGCTGGGGGGTGGGGGCGGTGGTAGACATAAGTGGGGGCCTGGTGGAGGCTGCCCCTGGTGGCTGGAGGGTGGGGGTGCAGGGAGACATGAGTGGGGGCCTGGTGGAGGCTGCCCCTGGTGGCTGGGGGGTGGGGGTGATGGGAGACATGAGTGGGGGCCTGGTGGAGGCTGCCCCTGGTGGCTGGTGGGTGGGGGTGCAGGGAGACATGAGTTGGACATGAGTGGGGGCCTGGTGGAGGCTGCCCCTGGTGGCTGGGGGGTGGGGGTGCAGGGAGACATGAGTGGGGGCCTGGTGGAGGCTGCCCCTGGTGGCTGGGGGTTGGGGGTGATGGGAGACATGAGTGGGGGCCTGGTGGAGGCTGCCCCTGGTGGCTGGGGGGTGGGGGTGGTGGGAGACATGAGTGGGGCCTGGTGGAGGCTGCCCCTGCACTGCTGGGGGGTGGGGGTGGTGGGAGACATGGGTGGGGGCCTGGTGGAGGCTGCCCCTGGTGGCTGGGGGATGGGGGTGCAGGGAGACATGAGTTGGACATGAGTGGGGGCCTGGTGGAGGCTGCCCCTGGTGGCTGGGGGTGGGCGTGGTGGGAGACATGGGTGGGGGCCTGGTGGAGGCTGCCCCTGCACTGCTGGGGGGTGGGGGTGATGGGAGACATGAGTGGGGGCCTGGTGGAGGCTGCCCCTGCACTGCTGGGGGGTGGGGGTGGTGGTCGACATGGTTGGGGGCCTGGTGGAGGCTGCCCCTGGTGGCTGGGGGGTGGGGGTGCAGGGAGACATGAGTTGGACATGAGTGGGGGCCTGGTGGAGGCTGCCCCTGGTCGCTGGGGGGTGGGGGTGCAGGGAGACATGAGTTGGACATGAGTGGGGGCCTGGTGGAGGCTGCCCCTGGTGGCGGGGGGTGGGGGTGCAGGGAGACATGAGTGGGGGCCTGATGGAGGCTGCCCCTGGTGGCTGGGGGTGGGGGTGGCGGGAGACATGAGTGGGGGCCTGGTGGAGGCTGCCCCTGCACTGCTGGGGGGTGGGGGTGGTGGTAGACATGGGTGGGGGCCTGGTGGAGGCTGCCCCTGGTGGCTGGGGGATGTGGGTGCAGGGAGACATGAGTGGGGGCCTGGTGGAGGCTGCCCCTGCACTGCTGGGGGGTGGGGGCGGTGGTAAACATAAGTGGGGGCCTGGTGGAGGCTGCCCCTGGTGGCTGGAGGGTGGGGGTGCAGGGAGACATGAGTGGGGGCCTGGTGGAGGCTGCCCCTGGTGGCTGGGGGGTGGGGGTGATGGGAGACATGAGTGGGGGCCTGGTGGAGGCTGCCCCTGGTGGCTGGGGGGTGGGGGTGCAGGGAGACATGAGTTGGACATGAGTGTGGGCCTGGTGGAGGCTGCCCCTGGTGGCTGGGGGTTGGGGCTGATGGGAGACATGAGTGGGGGCCTGGTGGAGGCTGCCCCTGGTGGCTGGGGGGTGGGGGTGGTGGGAGACATGAGTGGGGGCCTGGTGGATGCTGCCCCTGCACTGCTGGGGGGTGGGGGTGCAGGGAGACATGAGTGGGGGCCTGGTGGAGGCTGCCCCTCTTGGCTGGGGGTTGGGGCTGATGGGAGACATGAGTGGGGGCCTGGTGGATGCTGCCCCTGCACTGCTGGGGGGTGGGGGTGGTGGTAGACATGGTTGGGGGCCTGGTGGAGGGTGCCCCTGGTGGCTGGGGGGTGGGGGTGGTGGTACACATGGGTGGGGGCCTGGTGGAGGCTGCCCCTGGTGGCTGGGGGGTGGGGGTGCAGGGAGACATGAGTGGCAGCCTGGTGGAGGCTGCCACTGGTGGCTGGGGGGGTGGGGGTGATGGGAGACATGAGTGGGGGCCTGGTGGAGGCTGCCCCTGGTGGCTGGGGGGTGGGGGTGCAGGGAGACATGAGTTGGACATGAGTGGGGGCCTGGTGGAGGCTGCCCCTGGTGGCTGGGGGGTGGGGGTGCAGGGAGACATGAGTGGGGGCCTGGTGGAGGCTGCCCCTGGTGGCTGGGGGTTGGGGGTGATGGGAGACATGAGTGGGGGCCTGGTGGAGGCTGCCCCTGGTGGCTGGGGGGTGGGGGTGGTGGGAGACATGAGTGGGGGCCTGGTGGAGGCTGCCCCTGCACTGCTGGGGGGTGGGGGTGGTGGGAGACATGAGTGGGGGCCTGGTGGAGGCTGCCCCTGGTGGCTGTGGGATGGGGGTGCAGGGAGACATGAGTTGGACATGGGTGGGGGCCTGGTGGAGGCTGCCCCTGGTGGCTTGGGGGTGGGGGTAGTGGGAGACATGGGTGGGGGCCTGGTGGAGGCTGCCCCTGCACTGCTGGGGGGTGGGGGTGATGGGAGACATGAGTGGGGGCCTGGTGGAGGCTGCCCCTGCACTGCTGGGGGGTGGGGGGGGGGTGGTCGACATGGTTAGGGGCCTGGTGGAGGCTGCCCCTGGTGGCTGGGGGGTAGGGGTGCAGGGAGACATGAGTTGGACATGAGTGGGGGCCTGGTGGAGGCTGCCCCTGGTGGCTGGGGGGTGGGGGTGCAGGGAGACATGAGTTGGACATGAGTGGGGGCCTGGTGGAGGCTGCCCCTGGTGGCTGGGGGGTGGGGGTGGTGGGAGACATGGGTGGGGGCCTGGTGGAGGCTGCCCCTGCACTGCTGGGGGGTGGGGGTGATGGGAGACATGAGTGGGGGCCTGGTGGAGGCTGCCCCTGCACTGCTGGAGGGTGGGGGGGGTGGTCGACATGGTTGGGGGCCTGGTGGAGGCTGCCCCTGGTGGCTGGGGGGTAGGGGTGCAGGGAGACATGAGTTGGACATGAGTGGGGGCCTGGTGGAGGCTGCCCCTGGTGGCTGGGGGGTGGGGGTGCAGGGAGACATGAGTTGGACATGAGTGGGGGCCTGTTGGAGGCTGCCCCTGGTGGCGGGGGGATGGGGGTGCAGGGAGACATGAGTGGGGGCCTGATGGAGGCTGCCCCTGGTGGCTGGGGGGTGGGGGTGGCCTTAGACATGAGTGGGGGCCTGGTGGAGGCTGCCCCTGCACTGCTGGGGAGTGGGGGTGGTGGTAGACATGGGTGGGGGCCTGGTGGAGGCTGCCCCTGCACTGCTGGGGGGTGGGGGTGGTGGTAGACATGGGTGGGGGCCTGGTGGAGGCTGCCCCTGGTGGCTGGAGGGTGGGGGTGCAGGGAGACATGAGTGGGGGCCTGGTGGAGGCTGCCCCTGGTGGCTGGGGGGTGGGGGTGATGGGAGACATGAGTGGGGGCCTGGTGGAGGCTGCCCCTGGTGGCTGGGGGGTGGGGGTGCAGGGAGACATGAGTTGGACATGAGTGGGGGCCTGGTGGAGGCTGCCCCTGGTGGCTGGGGGGTGGGGGTGCAGGGAGACATGAGTGGGGGCCTGGTGGAGACTGCCCCTGGTGGCTGGGGGTTGGGGGTGATGGGAGACATGAGTGGGGGCCTGGTGGAGGCTGCCCCTGGTGGCTGGGGGGTGGGGGTGGTGGGAGACATGAGTGGGGCCTGGTGGAGGCTGCCCCTGCACTGCTGGGGGGTGGGGGTGGTGGGAGACATGGGTGGGGGCCTGGTGGAGGCTGCCCCTGCACTGCTGGGGGGTGGGGGTGATGGGAGACATGAGTGGGGGCCTGGTGGAGGCTGCCCCTGCACTGCTGGGGGGTGGGGGTGGTGGTCGACATGGTTGGGGGCCTGGTGGAGGCTGCCCCTGGTGGCTGGGGGGTGGGGGTGCAGGGAGACATGAGTTGGACATGAGTGGGGGCCTGGTGGAGGCTGCCCCTGGTGGCTGGGGGGTGGGCGTGGTGGGAGACATGAGTGGGGGCCTGGTGGAGGCTGCCCCTGGTGGCTGGGGGATGGGGGTGCAGGGAGACATGAGTTGGACATGAGTGGGGGCCTGGTGGAGGCTGCCCCTGGTGGCTGGGGGGTGGGCGTGGTGGGAGACATGGGTGGGGGCCTGGTGGAGGCTGCCCCTGCACTGCTGGGGGGTGGGGGTGATGGGAGACATGAGTGGGGGCCTGGTGGAGGCTGCCCCTGCACTGCTGGGGGGTGGGGGTGGTGGTCGACATGGTTGGGGGCCTGGTGGAGGCTGCCCCTGGTGGCTGGGGGGTGGGGGTGCAGGGAGACATGAGTTGGACATGAGTGGGGGCCTGGTGGAGGCTGCCCCTGGTGGCTGGGGGGTGGGCGTGGTGGGAGACATGAGTGGGGGCCTGGTGGAGGCTGCCCCTGGTCGCTGGGGGGTGGGGGTGCAGGGAGACATGAGTTGGACATGAGTGGGGGCCTGGTGGAGGCTGCCCCTGGTGGCGGGGGGTGGGGGTGCAGGGAGACATGAGTGGGGGCCTGATGGAGGCTGCCCCTGGTGGCTGGGGGTGGGGGTGGCGGGAGACATGAGTGGGGGCCTGGTGGAGGCTGCCCCTGCACTGCTGGGGGGTGGTGGTGGTGGTAGACATGGGTGGGGGCTTGGTGGAGGCTGCCCCTGGTGGCTGGGGGATGTGGGTGCAGGGAGACATGAGTGGGGGCCTGGTGGAGGCTGCCCCTGCACTGCTGGGGGGTGGGGGCGGTGGTAAACATAAGTGGGGGCCTGGTGGAGGCTGCCCCTGGTGGCTGGAGGGTGGGGGTGCAGGGAGACATGAGTGGGGGCCTGGTGGAGGCTGCCCCTGGTGGCTGGGGGGTGGGGGTGATGGGAGACATGAGTGGGGGCCTGGTGGAGGCTGCCCCTGGTGGCTGGGGGGTGGGGGTGCAGGGAGACATGAGTTGGACATGAGTGTGGGCCTGGTGGAGGCTGCCCCTGGTGGCTGGGGGTTGGGGCTGATGGGAGACATGAGTGGGGGCCTGGTGGAGGCTGCCCCTGGTGGCTGGGGGGTGGGGGTGGTGGGAGACATGAGTGGGGGCCTGGTGGATGCTGCCCCTGCACTGCTGGGGGGTGGGGGTGCAGGGAGACATGAGTGGGGGCCTGGTGGAGGCTGCCCCTCTTGGCTGGGGGTTGGGGCTGATGGGAGACATGAGTGGGGGCCTGGTGGATGCTGCCCCTGCACTGCTGGGGGGTGGGGGTGGTGGTAGACATGGTTGGGGGCCTGGTGGAGGGTGCCCCTGGTGGCTGGGGGGTGGGGGTGGTGGTACACATGGGTGGGGGCCTGGTGGAGGCTGCCCCTGGTGGCTGGGGGGTGGGGGTGCAGGGAGACATGAGTGGCGGCCTGGTGGAGGCTGCCACTGGTGGCTGGGGGGGTGGGGGTGATGGGAGACATGAGTGGGGGCCTGGTGGAGGCTGCCCCTGGTGGCTGGGGGGTGGGGGTGCAGGGAGACATGAGTTGGACATGAGTGGGGGCCTGGTGGAGGCTGCCCCTGGTGGCTGGGGGGTGGGGGTGCAGGGAGACATGAGTGGGGGCCTGGTGGAGGCTGCCCCTGGTGGCTGGGGGTTGGGGGTGATGGGAGACATGAGTGGGGGCCTGGTGGAGGCTGCCCCTGGTGGCTGGGGGGTGGGGGTGGTGGGAGACATGAGTGGGGGCCTGGTGGAGGCTGCCCCTGCACTGCTGGGGGGTGGGGGTGGTGGGAGACATGAGTGGGGGCCTGGTGGAGGCTGCCCCTGGTGGCTGTGGGATGGGGGTGCAGGGAGACATGAGTTGGACATGGGTGGGGGCCTGGTGGAGGCTGCCCCTGGTGGCTTGGGGTGGGGGTAGTGGGAGACATGGGTGGGGGCCTGGTGGAGGCTGCCCCTGCACTGCTGGGGGGTGGGGGTGATGGGAGACATGAGTGGGGGCCTGGTGGAGGCTGCCCCTGCACTGCTGGGGGGTTGGGGGGGTGGTCGACATGGTTGGGGGCCTGGTGGAGGCTGCCCCTGGTGGCTGGGGGGTAGGGGTGCAGGGAGACATGAGTTGGACATGAGTGGGGGCCTGGTGGAGGCTGCCCCTGGTGGCTGGGGGGTGGGGGTGCAGGGAACATGAGTTGGACATGAGTGGGGGCCTGGTGGAGGCTGCCCCTGGTGGCGGGGGGATGGGGGTGCAGGGAGACATGAGTGGGGGCCTGATGGAGGCTGCCCCTGGTGGCTGGGGGGTGGGGGTGGCCTTAGACATGAGTGGGGGCCTGGTGGAGGCTGCCCCTGCACTGCTGGGGGGTGGGGGTGGTGGTAGACATGGGTGCGGGCCTGGTGGAGGCTGCCCCTGCACTGCTGGGGGGTGGGGGTGGTGGTAGACATGGGTGGGGGCCTGGTGGAGGCTGCCCCTGGTGGCTGGGGGGTGTGGGTGCAGGGAGACATGAGTGGGGGCCTGGTGGAGGCTGCCCCTGCACTGCTGGGGGGTGGGGGCGGTGGTAGACATAAGTGGGGGCCTGGTGGAGGCTGCCCCTGGTGGCTGGAGGGTGGGGGTGCAGGGAGACATGAGTGGGGGCCTGGTGGAGGCTGCCCCTGGTGGCTGGGGGGTGGGGGTGATGGGAGACATGAGTGGGGGCCTGGTGGAGGCTGCCCCTGGTGGCTGGGGGGTGGGGGTGCAGGGAGACATGAGTTGGACATGAGTGGGGGCCTGGTGGAGGCTGCCCCTGGTGGCTGGGGGGTGGGGGTGCAGGGAGACATGAGTGGGGGCCTGGTGGAGGCTGCCCCTGGTGGCTGGGGGTTGGGGGTGATGGGAGACATGAGTGGGGGCCTGGTGGAGGCTGCCCCTGCACTGCTGGGGGCTGGGGGTGGTGGGAGACATGGGTGGGGGCCTGGTGGAGGCTGCCCCTGGTGGCTGGGGGATGGGGGTGCAGGGAGACATGAGTTGGACATGAGTGGGGGCCTGGTGGAGGCTGCCCCTGGTGGCTGGGGGGTGGGGGTGCAGGGAGACATGAGTGGGGGCCTGGTGGAGGCTGCCCCTGCACTGCTGGGGGGTGGGGGTGGTGGTAGACATGGGTGGGGGCCTGGTGGAGGGTGCCCCTGGTGGCTGGGGGTTGGGGGTGGTGGTAGACATGGGTGGGGGCCTGGTGGAGGCTGCCCCCGCACTGCTGGGGGGTGGGGGTGGTGGTAGACATGGTTGGGGGCCTGGTGGAGGGTGCCCCTGGTGGCTGGGGGGTGGGGGTGGTGGTAGACATGGGTGGGGGCCTGGTGGAGGCTGCCCCCGCACTGCTGGGGGGTGGGGGTGGTGGTAGACATGGGTGGGGGCCTGGTGGAGGCTGCCCCTGGTGGCTGGGGAGTGGGGGTGCAGGGAGACATGAGTGGGGGCCTGGTGGAGGCTGCCCCTGCACTGCTGGGGGTGGGGGTGGTGGTAGACATGGGTGGGGGCCTGGTGGAGGGTGCCCCTGGTGGCTGGGGGGTGGGGGTGGTGGTAGACATGGGTGGGGGCCTGGTGGGGGCTGCCCCTGGTGGCTGGGGGGTGGGGGTGCAGGGAGACATGAGTGGGGGCCTGGTGGAGGCTGCCCCTGCACTGCTGGGGGGTGGGGGTGGTGGTAGACATGGGTGGGGGCCTGGTGGAGGCTGCCCCTGGTGGCTGGGGGGTGGGGGTGCAGGGAGACATGAGTGGGGCCTGGTGGAGGCTGCCCCTGGTGGCTGGGGGTGGGGGTGCAGGGAGACATAAGTTGGACATGAGTAGGGGCCTGGTGGAGGCTGCCCCTGGTGGCTGGGGGGTGGGGGTGCAGGTAGACATGAGTGGGGGCCTGGTGGAGGCTGCCCCTGCACTGCTGGGGGGTGGGGGTGGTGGTTGACATGGGTGGGGGCCTGGTGGAGGCTGCCCCTGGTGGCTGGGGGGGGAGGGTGGGGGTGCAGGGAGACAGGAGCTGGACATGAGTGGGGGCCTGGTGGAGGCTGCCCCTGGTGGCTGGGGGGTGGGGGTGCAGGGAGACATGAGTGGGGGCCTGGTGGAGGCTGCCGCTGGTGGCTGGGGGGTGGGGGTGATGGGAGACATGAGTGGGGGCCTGGTGGAGGCTGCCCCTGGGGGGTGGGGGTGGTGTGAGACATGAGTGGCGGGACTGGTGGAGGCTGCCCCTGGTGGCTTGGGGGTGGGGGTGCAGGGAGACATGAGTTGGACATGAGTGGGGGCCTGGTGGAGGCTGCCCCTGGTGGCTGGGGGGTGGGGGTGATGGGAGACATGAGTGGGGGCCTGGTGGAGGCTGCCCCTGGTGGCTGGGGGGTGGGGGTGGTGGGAGACATGAGTGGAGGCCTGGTGGAAGCTGCCCCTGCACTGCTGGAGGGTGGGGTGGTGGGAGACATGGGTGGGGGCCTGGTGGAGGCTGCCCCTGGTGGCTGGGGGGTGGGGGTGCAGGGAGACATGAGTGGGGGCCTGGTGGAGGCTGCCCCTGGTGGCTGGGGGGTGGGGGTGATGGGAGACATGAGTGGGGGCCTGGTGGAGGCTGCCCCTGGTGGCTGGGGGGTGGGGTTGCAGGGAGACATGAGTGGGGGCCTGGTGGAGGCTGCCCCTGGTGGCTGGGGGGTGGGGGTGCAGGGAGACATGAGTGGGGGCCTGGTGGAGGCTGCCCCTGCACTGCTTGGGGGGTGGGGGTGCAGGGGGACATGAGTGGGGGCCTGGTGGAGGCTTCCCCTGGTGGCTGCAGGGTGGGGGTGCAGGGGGACATGAGTGGGGGCCTGGTGGAGGCTGCCCCTGGGGGCTGGGGGTGCAGGGGTACATGCGTTGGTGGGCAGTAGTGCAAGGTAACATGTGGGTTGGCTGGGGGGCATGGCCATGGTGGATGGGGTGCCTGCAGGACATGTGCAGGGTAGGCCCCTGTGGTGTGGGCCACCTGCAGGGGCCATGGAGGGTGTAGAGGGAACACCTGGGAGGACCCACACGTGCAATTCACGTGTGGTGCTCCCCACGCACCCCTGTAATACAAGTACCCTGATGGAATCGCGTGTGATACTTCCTGCGCACCCCTGAAATACACGTACCGTGCTGCTTTTGCGTGTGATACTTCCCGCGCACCCCTGAAATACACCTATCCTGATGGAATCGCATGTGATACTTCCCGCGCACCCCTGAAATACACGTACCCTGCTGATTTTGCGTGTGATACTTCCCGCGCACCACTGGAATACAGATACCCTGCTGCTTTTGCGTGTGTTACTTCCCGTGCACCCCTGGAATACAGGTACCCTGCTGTTTTTGCGTGTGATACTTCCCGCGCACCCCTGGAATACACGTACCCTGATGGAATCGCGTGTGATACTTCCCGCGCACCCCTGAGATACACGTACCCTGCTGCTTTTGCGTGTGATACTTCCCGCGCACCACTGAAATACACGTACCATGCTGATTTTGCGTGTGTTACTTCCCACGCACCCCTGATGCACACGTACACAGGACAATCGCGTGTGGAACTTCCCGCGTACCACTGAAATACACGTTCCCCGCTTGGCGTTTGCTGTTTGCCAGCCCTGTGAACTGGTCCAGGGTTAACGCAGCCCTTTGCGATTATTTTGGGATTTTGAAGGCTTTTCCTTGCGCAAGGGCGTTCTTGGGGGCGTAACTGGCGCTGCTGCAGGGTCGCTGCGCCACGCTGCGCCACGGCTGGTTTTGGATGCGAAAATCCATGAATACGCTGTGCGTGGAAATTGATTTTAGCGCACGCGGCTGGCGCAGACATTCGCACGGGCACGCTGTGCGCCAGCCGCGTGCGCCACTTTTGTGCGAATTTCTATGAATTACCCTGTAAATCTACTAGGCCACTGGAATATCAACATTTGATTGAAAAATATTCCATTGGTCTTGTGAATTCAACTCTGAGGTGATCCCATATTTCTTTTGGCCATTCCATGTCACCCAGTGGTGCTGGTCTCAATATGATTCTTTTGTCTCCTCCTTTACAGATGGTACAGTTCATTAGTGTCCTTTTCATTTCAATGTCCATTTGAGGCCACCAGTATTGCTCTCTTATTCCTCTTATGTAAGTGTCGTCCCATGTGCCCTTCATGGCCTATCAATTTTTTTCTGTTCCTGAGAATGAAGGGAGGAATCAACCCATTTCCTCTCATAGAAATTCCATCATGCTTGTGTATTTTGGATGGTTCTTTCCAATAGGTTTGCAACTCGGGAGCCATTGTTCTCTCTCTTGACCACCTTCCTTTGTGTAGTTCGTCGTTTTCTGCAAGACTACATCTTTGCTTAGCTCAAAATTGCATTACTTTAGTGATTGGCTTGAGTTCCTTGGTCTGTGCATTCTGTTACTGAAGCCACTATACACTCTTCTTCGAGGTATGTTTCATTTTTGTCTTTGGCTTCTTGTATTCTTTGTAGCTCGTCAGTTTGCTGTTCAATTCTGAAGTTGTAGTCCTGCATTTCGAAGCTCATCTTGGTAACGTTGGAGTCTGATTTCCTATGCCTCTGGGGCCTAAAATATTTACTAGAGGCTTGCAGTATGTGGCTGTTCATACTTTGGAAGCAAATGCCACTGTGTATGTTCCTTTCTGTGTATGTTTTATTAGTGCTGCTTCTATGTCATATGCACTGGCATATAATGCTATTATTGTCTCATTCATTGAGTTGAATGGTTTGAGACTGGTATGATCACTCTCACCCATCTCTCTGGTATGTTTTCTGGCACCCCACCTGGGGGTATAGTTTCTTGTGGCACCCCACCTTGGGGAAAGTTTCCTTGTGGCCCACCTGTTAAGGATTTCAATCAGACCTTAGTCTCGACCCAGTATGCAGCACGCAGATGAAATGCTTATGTTCGATTAGATTCAATATTATGATGATACCACTCATATCACACACCCTTTTCAAATACCCTGGGTCACAATGGACCATGAACCAGGTTGGTTGATAAAATATAATATGTATTTATTTATTTGAAAATTAAAATAAATCATACCATTTTTTAATATAGGGCAGCAATCACCAATGGGGTTATAAGAACAATATGAATGTAAGCAATGCACTTAGTTTAACCTTCTATTGACACAGCAACAAAACACCACGGAATAGGAGCACTTTTCGATTTTAGGTAAGATAGCACTTGGGTTAGAATTTTCCCCTGCAATGTTCCCTCAACTCACAAATAATCATTTTTAAGTGGATAAACAGAATCAGCAGGTAATCAGGAATGACAGACAAGAAACAGAATTTAAATCTGGCCTTCCCTCCCCAAACAAGAGAGAAAAACAGATTTCAAACCCTGGCAATGCTAAAATGACACTCGGAAATGGATGAATAAATGAATGAATGTGTATAACTCTTGAAACAAAAACAATTCTTTACTGGAGCAACACTGGAAAGATACTGGCAACCACAAGCAATGGATTGAGCAAAAGCAAACAATTTGAAATTAAATGGAAGATTGAAAACAGTTTATAATCAAAATGACAGGTTGGAAATTTCACACTTTTTTTGCAATTCCCGCCTGAATTTACCAAAACGTTTTTTAATCAAAACTGATGAAATATTGTAAATCGTGATGCAGTTTTTGTGTTGGGGTGTAGCTATGGATCATAGGATGGCAGCAGCATGCAGTGAGTGGCAAGACAGGTTAATTCAGGTTGCTTCCCAAAACACCACAGTTCTTCCCTTGGTTATCGCGATTATTTTAGATTTGAGGCCTAGCTGAAGCAGAATCAGCAATGCTTGGCCATGTGGTTGGGATCTGGAGTTTTGATGGATAGATGCAAGATGAAGACAAGAATAGACAGGAACAGGATGCCGGCGTAGGAATTCAGGAATCAGTGTGTGTCTGTGTCCTTGTCAGGGACCCTTAGTTATAATGCCAAATGACATCATCAAAGTAGAGGTTGTGCAGGGTTAACTACGCCACCCCTAAATTACTTGGATTGGGCAGGGGAACTAGTCTCCGCCTCGCTCTGAGTTGGTTCGATTTCTAAGGGGATAATGAGAGGTTTATGAGGTGAGGTTTACAATGTCTCAGCACTCCCACATTTACTTTACTTAAAATCCGATTTTCTTCACTTGCAATCTCTTGGCAAATTACACACACAGTTCACATATGATGTGCATCACATTTCAGTCCAAACCTCAGGTCTATGCGACTTTGTTTCACCTTTCTGATACCTTTCGGTATTTTTACACATTAAAGATTTGGCCTAAAATTCCACAATTTTATACACAAATGGGAATTGTCCCCAGGGATGTATGTACAAAATCTTATGTTTGCCACATTAATACTTTCCTTGGAATTGGTCATATTTCTTAACTTCTGTTCTCATGCAGCAATGAGTTCTACCAAGTTTTAAACTATAGCCCACAGAATTAGCTTAAAAACTGCAAACTTTTAAATTTCTGATAATTCTTTCTACAGAAATAAACGTCTTTAAAGTTTCTTTATACCATAGTCTGTGGCACCAAAAGGCAGTCCCTTTGTAACTTGATCCTGTTTTTTTGTCTTCCTCCAACTGCAAGCAGCTTTCATTTCCTTCCAGGAAAGGGGGTTTCCAGTCTCAATTGAAGGTTTTATTACTCCTTCACATTTGACAGGTGACTGTCCCAGGACTGCTATTGTCCCAGCCTGGAGCACAGACGGATGTCTGATGAGCATGTGAACTTTCATTGTCCTATCCCATTCAAAGCTTTTCAAGCTGGCACTTCGAACCTAGAAATCCTGGATTTAGGGTGTATCTCCTTTCCTTGGAGGAGTTTCATGGCCGGCAACTGGAATAACAGGTTTTTCTGAGAGCTTGCAACTCCAGCCTATGGGCCTCATTACGAGGTTGCAGGCAGCCATGGAGCTATTAGCTCCATGGCTGCCTCCGAAACCCTTTTGACTCTGCCCTGGTGAATGGAGCAATTACCGGTCCATTCCGAGGTCGGAGGGACCAGTAATTCCCCATTCACCAGGGCCATTCCCCATTCCCATTTGAGCCCCCATAGGGCTCAATGGGAATGGGGAAGGCGCTAATAACGGTACCGCAAATTGCGGTACCATTATTAGCTCTAGAGTCCCTTTGCGGGTCCCGTGCTTAACGCCTGCAAAAAACAGGCGTTAAGGAAGGACCCGCAAAGGTAATGCCTTACCTCCCACCTCCTAATGAGGCCCTATGTGTTTTAAATGGTTTAATTTCTTACTTTGGGTCTTGAATTAAAAAAAACCTATGACAGATGATATCCTATGTGTATATTATCACCACTAACATAATTCCTTTACATTACTAAGTAAGCAGGCTTTCATTAACAATTGAGTTTTAAACAGGTCATTTTTTTCTCTTCAGTCCTCACAGCCCATTTTTCCACATGTGTTAAAAATTGCTGTCATTTCTTTCTTTAATTCGGTTTGCAGCTCCTCAGATTGCCACTGTCTTTGCAGCTGTAGACATTTTCCTTGTTTCCTTGCAGCAGGACTCTTATCTAAATTATAGATACATTTATCCTTGACCTGGTTCAGAGAGTAAAAAGTCTCTTTGAATTGCTGTGCCTGGATACCTTTTGGCAAGAAAGAAACGCGTGTCCCTGTGCGAGTGAAAAGAAAGTTGCTTGTTGATTTCTTTCAAATCTACTATGACGGGACCTGTCATTCAGGAATTATGCCCAGTTTTTCTGAGGCACAATGACTTATCCTGGACCTGGCAGGCCCGTTTCCAACGCATTTTGAAAGGATGAAAAAAGGTTTAATTCTGAAAAAAGGTTTTTGCAGCAATGCAGTGCTGCCGGTTCACTTGATTCCATATATATGTCTCAGAACACACTGGCATACTTGTTACATGTGTCCCCTTGTTCCATTTTGCCTGAAGTGTGTGAGGCAAGATGGTGCAGCCATTTCTCTGTTGTTGCATTTTTCTGTTGTTGGTGCAGTTTTGAGTTCCTGGTGCGCACAGGAGCCAGCGCAACCAGGTTTCTGTGTCTTGCGCCAATGCAGTTCAGTGATGTGGGGCAATGCATTGAGTGGGTCAATATATCCCACACGCCCCCCGAACTTCTCCTGGGCTTCCAAGTTGAGGGGAGTTGGTCAAGTGGGATTTCTCCATGGGCTTCCAGCAGGATCAGGCAGGTATGAGTCCCTCTTCCATCAGAGAACGGTGTGTCCTGCTCCTCAGGTTGTCTCTGGTCAGAACGTGGAAAAACACTCCCCGCTTTCCCCAGGGATCTTCCTTTCATGGTTTCTTCTTTGGTTTCCTCCTTCCAGGCTGCCGGGTTGGTCCTCCTTGGTTGTTAGATAGGCGCAACCAGTATGAATCTATGACAGAAAAGACAAACCGATTATGACAATTTCCCAATAACTGCCCACCAACCCACCAACCCATTGGGTTTACAGCAGTGGGATACACAGGCATTTCATAATAACAATTGTTAATGAAGAAAATACTCTGTTACATAATCAGATCTAAAAATCCTACCGGCTCCCTTCTGGTTCTTTTCCTCATTCTCATGTTTCCAATGTCTTCTCTGTTTGATTCTCTCTGGGCTCTTCAATTTTTTGTAAAGTGTGCCTAGGGTGGCAGCTCTTTAGTTGTTTAATATGGACCCATTTCTCTTCTGTAAAGTCACCTTTGGGAATGCGGATTCTGTAGGCGAAAGGTGATATTTTGTATACAATTTCAAAAGATCCTCGCCAGCTAGGCAAAAATGTGTGCTCTTTGGTCTGGTTCCTTTGGAAATTGTACAAGTAGACCCCGTCTCCTTCTTGGTATTCCTTTTTGGTGGTCTTTAGATCATACTTCATGCCCTCTGCTGACAGTTCTAGATTCCACTGAGCATGCGCAAAAGCATGTTGAAGGTGTTTTCTTAGGTTCTCAACATACTCATGAGTTGTGGAGGCGTTAATCAGTGTCTGCTCCTGTTTTCTATAGATCAGATGCTGAAGTAGCACCATCCTTCGTCCAGTCATCAGCTCAAATGGAGACATCTTAGTTGCAGAAGAAGGTGTAGATCTGAGGATCATCAGGACAAGCAGTAATCAGATGTCCCAACTTGGCCCAGAATCTGCCACAAACTTTTTTACAATGCTCACAATGGTTTTATTGTGCCTCTCAACTCCACCACTAGAGGAGACCGGTATGCAATGTGAAGTTTCCTTTTTACCCCAAGTATCTCCCACATCTTTGTCATCACCTCGATGGTCTAGTGACTACCTCGGTCTGACTCAATCCTTTGGGGTAGGCCAAAACACGAGAAGATGTAATTGATTATCAGAGCAGCTGCTGTTTCTGCTTTGCAATCTGGGGCTGGGAGACATTACACCCATTTGGTAAACAAGCATGTTACGGTTAGCATGTACTTGTTCCACCTAGAGGAGCGAATCACGGGCCCGATGAAATCTACTTGTAAATCTGACCAATGCAGTGTCATCCCCCTCTTCTGGAGGGGAGCTCGGTGTGTGAGTGAAGTTGGCCAAAATTGTGCACACACAAGACACCCCTTCAAGTATTGGTCGAGGTCCTGCCCCATGTGTGGCCAGTATGCAACCTCTCGCAAGATTTATAAAGTAGTGTGAAAGCCCTGATGACCAGCTGTGGCCGCATCATGGGCGTGACTTAGCATTAGGCTGCGGAATGAGGTAATGACCACCCACTGGTCACAGCCAGATATGGATCTTCTTACCAACAAACCACCTTGGATTCAGAACATATTTGGACATTTCATCAACAACCTGAGGTCCTCTTTCCCAATGTAATCGGTACCCATCATGGGAAAGTTCTCAGGGTCCTGAAAGTGTTGATCAAATTTTACCAATAATCGGATCCCCTTTTTGTGCCGTGATTAAATCAGCATCTGGAGTCTCCTTACTCCACTGGGCAGTTGAGAGTTCATTGTGAACATTTGTCTGGGACCTAGTGATAGCAGTGACCTGGACTTCCCCTAACAGGGACTCGATCTCGAGGAGCTCCCCCTGGATGGCTCTGATTTTGGCCAGCTGATCAGCTAGGTTGTTTCCAGTTTTGTCTGGCCCCTCTATTCTGGAATGACCCTTGATCTTCTTCCAATAGATGGTCATCCCACTACAGGTGACCAGATCATCAATATTTTGGATGTGTTTGCCATGTTTGAGCGGTTTGTTGTTAGCACATAGCATGCCTCTGGTTTTCCAATTTACCAGGTGCTCCACGAACCCGTTCCGGACATAATCTGAATCAGTGATTATGACCAGTTTGTGGAGTTGGTGTTGGACAGCAGTGAGGATGGCTTGATGAACTGCCATCAACTCTGCCACCTGACTACTACAGGGACTGATTATGTACCCAGCGGAGGGTTGCGGGCCATCATTCACCCAAGCATTCCCAGCGCCGGCCACCACTTCCTTTTCCCCGTTGTTGTCAACATGGTAGGAGTGTCAATCTGGAAAAGTGAATAACCTTCATTTGAATGACAGACATAACTTGATGGCCGTAGGCCAACCGTCTTATGCACCAAATTATAGAAATATAGACTGCTATGCTTGACCAACAAGCGGCCATTTTAAACATAGCAAGAATCGCCATTTTGCTTGTTAACCATTGCTCATTGCTTTTTGTCTAAACTGCTTTGCAGCTTGCAATTCTTGCGAATTCTGCTTACTCTGCTCAACTGTTAACATTATTGTCTGAATATGAAAGGACAAGGTCGCGGAACTGAGGAGTTCATTGAAACTCCTCATGAGTAGCCCAGAAAGGAATGCCCACGCTCCCTCTCTGTAGCCTTGAGAGAGAGCTGCAGGGCATTTAATCACTTCACAGCTGCCAGCCAGTCTCGTACGATGGTAGAATATGTTAGAATAAAACAGCTAAAGGCTTGAATTATGCTCTTCCTACGGCCCCCCCTCACAAATCCCTTTAGAGCGTGTCGGCTCCCAGGACACGAATAGTACCTCATAGATAGCAGAGCATGGAATGTGGCTCTTCCCCCGTGTGCAGCTTGCTTCCAAGAACAGAACCATCGTGTTCTGTTCAACAACTAGAAGATGCCTCCGCACTTTCTAAATTGCACATTGTTACTAGAATAGACATCGAAAGTGTCATAATTGTCATACCCGTCAGAAATGTCCATCGTCATCCCGAGTTCAAAGAAGCTAAAAAAAGGGGGGTGTTAAACATGACATTGCTGATTGTATGATATGCATTTTGTATATATGTAACTGATGTACGTAATTCGCTCTCTTCCATCCCTCGAGGTCTAGGAAACTCATGTCGCGGGGCGTGAGACCAGAATTGGCCAATTGAGACTATTTTTGCTTGCAATAAACCCTAGCATTGGGAATTTGAACCTCGTGTCAGGCGTATCTTTTCGTGTATGGTTATTGCCTTGTTTCCATAGCACGAGGGACCCCTAGAGGCCCCTTTCAGGAGCACCCATCAAAATATAAAGTGGGCATTCCCTCGCACTTGTCTTCTTCATAGTTTTTGTGTGGGGAATTCAGGTACACCTCCATGTTGTCCTGAATTTTAAGACTATCGTCCTTGAGACAGTTTTCTCTGGCACAATCATGCAAGTCAGCCAGACCTTGCGCGAGGGGCTCTTCCTGTTTTGGCCATATCTGACCTCTACAGGAAAGCCTTGCATTGACCAAATCCAGGAAGTAATTTGGGAATTACTCACATTTCCGGCCCGGATTGTGTCACTTTGGAGATATTGCTGGTGGGGAGTCTACTCTATGATGTGTTCCTTCTGGATGAACGGGTGGTCATTTTTCAATGCCCACACTATTGCCAGGAGTGTCTTCTCACAATCATTGAATTTTTCCTCCATAGAGGATAAAGTCTTGCTTGCATAGCAGATGATTTTATTGACCTTGTCATGCTTTTGATATAATACTGCACTCAAGCATTTATTCGAGAACCCTTTCTCCAAGAAGAACTCCTTGTTTTTGACAGGTTAAGCTAGATAAGGCGCTTTTGAGAGGCATCTTTTGAATTGCTTTACTGCCTCGGCTTGTTCTGGACTCCACTCCTACTTGACCCCCCCATTCAACAAATGGATCTGGGGTCTTGTGATCTCTGCGTAGTCTCAATGAATTTCCTACTGTTATTAGACAGTCCAAGGACGCTTCTTAGGTCACGCAGCGTTGTGGGGTCTTTCAGTTTTAGGAGTGCTTCCACTTTCTTCTCTTGGGTACAGAGACCCTCAGGAGATATCTCATGCCCAAAGAAGTTGACACAGGAGAGTTTTGCTACGGCAGCCCTCAACAGTGTCAGAACATAATGGCTTTCCGCTATATGTTCCTCCACATTTGAGCTTTTGATCAGGACATCATCTACATAGGCCAGGTTACCCCTTTCACCCAAGTCGGGCATGGCCTTATGCAAGAAGATGTTAAATTTGTTGCCGGAGTCGATGTATCCAAAGGGAGCCCAGGTCCATGTGTACTGATTCCCCCTGAAGGTAAAGGCCAGCTTGTATTGGTCCTCCCTACTGACAGGCACAGTCCAGTACCCATTGGTCAGGTCAATGGCAGTGTATACCTTGACCCCTTGATCTGGGCCAGCCCCTGTCAATGTAGGGGAGAGGCCATCGGGACATAGGGACCCATTTGTTCAGCTCCCTAAGGTCGGCACAGAGTTTCCACTGGCCGTTCGGTTTTAAAATCCCCAGCAGCAGATTATTAAAGGTGCTGTGGACTGTACGAATTAGCCCATGGGACTCAAGGTTTTTGATAATTTTCGTCAGGGATTCCATGGATGCGAGAGGCAAGCAGTATTGCTTCACAAACACTGGAGTCATTCCAGGGTCCATGGGAATCATTGCTGTGTGGATTTTGGTGCGGCCACAGTCATATGAGTCCTCCGCAAAGAGATCTTGAAAATCTAAGAATACTTGTTTCAACTTTTGCTTTTGCTCTGGAGTCTCACAGACATCAGCTAGGTTGATCCGTTCTTCAACCATTTGCCTAAAGCCTGGAAAGACTTCCAGTTTTGCGATTTCAGTGGCCTCCTCCAGCTCGGTAGAGAGGTCCCTGCTTAAGGTATTGACTAGACAGAGGGTTTCAGGCAGGGGAGTCAGTCCTTGTGGACCTGGAAGATCACCTCATCCTGCCTGATGTCACAGGTAACTTCTTCCTCCCCGTAAGGGCAGGAAGAGTACACCAGGAAATTCCCCCCTTGCCGGGTGAAGATCCTTTCTGGTGTTATGTCATTGTCACTATCACTGTCAAAACATTCTTTGGGTATTGGTCCTATCAGTTCATTACCTAAATCTATGGAAAAATGTTGGTCCTCAACTGCCATTCCAATAATGGGGCCCGCGCCCAGAGTGATACTTCTAAATTTGCTGTTATCCATCAATATTGGAATTGTGTTGTGTTCTACATCGACTAATGGTGTTGGGTTTAACCCCAACCCTTGCTGTTGGAGATGGGCGTCTAGGTGAACATAGGCGTTAGGATTTTGCAGTTTCTGTCCTCTTTAAATTTTTTATTCAAGTGGGAATAGTCGTGTCCGTCCTGGGATGGTGACCTCCTGTCCAATTTGAACTTCTGCATACGGCAGCAATTGGGCTGACCGAAATGCTTTTTCGGAATCATCAAAGTCCATGGGATTACCCCCTAGTCAGGACCAGGCTTTGTAGTTTATCAGGTCCAAATTAATGTCAAAACAATTGAGAATGTCACTGCCTAAGTAGAATGCAGCAGGGACATCTCACACGACCCAACAATTATGTACTATGCTTTTAGTGACCTATAGAAATTTTGAGCATACACCTGCTAGGCAGGAGATGTTTGGAATTGTGAGTTTCCAGGTCCATTTCCCATTTATCAGTCAATTTAAATGTAGGAATAGCTGGATCTTTTGGGAGTTTTCGGAACATGGCATCGCTGATAAAGCTCTTACCATTGTTCACGCACACTCGGACGAGAACAGATTCCTTCCCCTCATTTAACTGAATAGGGATGAATAACTGTTCTCTAATTTTCTGAATGTCAGCTAAACTCTGAGCTGGTTTCTCATCACTCTTGACTATGGAACTGGGATTTTCAGATTGTGCATTGGTATAGAATTTCAAAATATTTCCTTCCAGTGTGGAATGCCACTTGAAACAGGAAGGATGATTTTCAGAAATGGAAAGGAGTTCCCATCACCCATTTATTGTCCTACAGCAATTACTGTCACGTCAGGTATTTTTGGTTGTTCTGAAAATGGAACTCAATATGATCAGGTTTCTGTTCAACCATGTGGCATGTGCCATTTAAACTAACATGGTTGACACTATGTTTTAATTTTATCGGTCTGTTAGTCTGGGTCCAGAGGACCTTTTTCACACAGTCTGCTATGGGGGACAACCTACGCAGAATGTCATTCCCCAGTAGACAGGGCGTGCTCTCTAGAGTCAAGACTATGACCGGGTGTTTCACCTTGTGTCGCCCAATTTTAATTTCCAAATCCACATTCCCCTCGACAGGAATTTAATTCTTATCGAAGTTCTGAAGTTGTCCAGGAAGAGGGGTGAGAGGGATCTGGTATCTCTAACCCCTTCCTGAATTCAGCTGATCAAAGGCCCTCTTTGACAGAAGAGTGGCTTGGGATCCAGTGTCCACCAGTGCCAAACATGTACACTGCCTTTACACCTGGATTGGGGTGTAAAATGTACCCTCCTTCTCTTCCAATGGGCAAAGGTAATGGGCATTCTGGGCAAGTTTGGTGGTCAAATTCCTTATTTTGGATTCCGACACAGGGGTAGCTTGGTCATGATTCGGTGTTGGAGTTTGGGGATCTGAAAGAAGAATTTGACATTGGGATATGTGGGGAGTTTTGAGCTCCCCTTTTTCTGATTCTGAGCCGCCCCTCTTTTTGGAGGCAGTCCCCAGACTTGGTTTCGACAGTGTGGTTTTCTTGATGCTCATTCTGGGGTTCAATGATGGGTGATTCTGATTCAGTACCCGCATTTACCCAGTCTTCATTTGAATCTCTTAGGACCCATTTTTCTTTGGGAGGAGTTCGCCCTTCGCTGAAGGAGAAGATTTTTTTCCCAGAATCCTCTGAGGATTCCTCTACTTCAAATTGGAGGACACTAACCTCAGCCACAAAATTGTTTTTTTGGGTTCTTTATTTTTCCTACGCGCCCTCTGTTCCTTAGTTGGCAGGGTTTCGGTGCCGGAGATTTTGGTTCTGGTTCCTGGGTGTCCAGGGGCTTTTCACGAGTAAGGAAGGAAGCTTCCTCTAGGGTTTTACACCTCCCTTCCCCCGTGCCTCCTCCCCTGGAACCGATGAGTTGTCGGGGTGTTCTCCCCATCATTGTTCAGGCATACCAGACTCTCGGTTGATTGGGTTCTGAGCCGCCATGTTCATCTGAGGGTTCTGTTGAGCCCTTAACATGCGACCCAGATCCTGGGATAGGTTCTGGACCTGGCGTTCCAGTTGTGACACCCGTTCAGGCTGGTACGGAGGTCTCTGGTCAACCCCAGGTGAGTCACAGGAAGGCTAACTATCCCTTCTCCCGTAGTTCCCTGGGTATTGCGAATTTTGGTAACCCTCCACCCTGGGCCTCTCTTCTCCCGGATTGGGCTGTCTGGGCTCCTGAAAGCGGGGAAAGAAAGGAGGGTTGTCCTGCAGGTTGGGGTTTTGTGGGTACCTGTGAAATAAACTCAGCTCAGCAGTTGGGGGATTACTGCCCTCCTGAGGAAAGTTAGGAGGGATGTTTCCTGGGGCGGTCCCTACCTGGTTGGATGATATGATATGATATCATATGGCATTTATAACACACCTATAAACAAGTGTTTCAAGTTGGGCTGGGGGAGTCCATACATACCCCACGATGGGTCTGTTACCCTTGTATCGGGGGCTGATGTAATCAGGGGAGTTAGGGGTCCTATTTGTGGGATTACCTCCCTGACTACCACCTGTCTGGTATTGGCCCGAGGGCTTTCTGTGTCTTTGATTCGGTTGATTTGGTACCGGTATATTTTTAGGCCCCCCCATCTCCAGATCTAAAATGGGGGCAACCTTCATCTCTGCCACCTTAGCAGCAGCAGGGGTGTTGGCTTGTAGGGGGTTTTTGTTTGGATTTTTGTTATCTGCAGGCTTTTGGACCTCATAAATGCGGGTCACCTGCTCTATGACCCAGTCCAGCAATCTTTTTTCATGAAAGTCCCTCACCAGCTGGGTCATTATATATTTTGGGAGGGTATGAAAGAAGGTGGTGATGAACTCCCGACTATCTGTGCGCACCATTCTGGTGTTTCGTGCAAAGGTCGCGTTTCAGCTCCTGCACAAATTCTTTGAGGGCCTGATCTTCCCTGCACTGCAGATTATAGGCCACCTTGCGGGCCTCTTGGGGTTTCTGTGAACACACATTTTTTATTAAGATGGCTGCCCGGTAGGTGGACCATCTGGAGTGGTCCTGGTCCTCCAGTCCCATATAGAAACTGGAGTATTCAGGGGAGACGGTCCATTTTACGTACTCTATGCCATTCTGGCTGTCCTTCATATGAAAAGTATCCATCATTTGCTCATATAGTTCTAAGTGTTCCCAAACAGAATACTTCTCATTTTTATGATATGGAGTTATGACACTCCTAATGGCCTTAATCTGCCTAATGGGATCTTTGTACATAGCTCTCTTAAGTTTGTTTGCCTTCTTTGTTTTAATCACCCGAGTCCACTCGCCCTCACACTCAGAGGTGCTGCTAATGGAGGTCCCTTCTTGATCCTCTAGGCAGAATGGCTTGCAGAATGTTGGGGCCTAGTTTCTCTATTCCTGTGGTGCTCAGAAGAGTCTTCTGACTGTTCCCTGCTCCCAGGGTTGGTGGAGTATCCCCATCACAGCCCTAACTGGGTAGAGGTCTTGGGGATGCTCTTTTTGGGCCTTATTTAATTTAGATTCTCTTCAAACGTAACCAACTGGTCCCTTGGAAGGCGGTATTTCAGTGGATCTAATTCCCTGACCCTCCCGTCATAGGAGTCTTCCTTGTCAGAGATATCAGCCCTAACATTTGAGTATCTGTACAGGGACGCCCATCCATCAATTTCTGGGGAGCTGATCTGTCAGTCCCATCTTATCAAACCTATTGAATTCTGCCAGCCCCATGGCTCCCGGCTCATGTGAGCCAGTAGATATGAAGTTGGCAGTGTTCATGGTATTGAATGGGTTGGAGTCCCTGAGTACAGAGGTCCTTATGCTATTATCAGGGGTTGCCCTGTCCCTCTCTACCTGTTCGGGGTCCCTCCAGTTAGGATTTAGTCTAGCACACTCTTTCTCCAACCTTGCTAGCTTTTCTTTTTCAGTCCCTATTTCTTGGTAATAAGCAAAGATCTGAGCCTTTTGTTCATCTATCAAGGCCTTACTGTCTCAATGATCTGCTCTTGCACTGCCATTTGTTGGTGGAGCCCATCAATTTTTTCACAGAGGGCCTCATTGTCTCTCTGCATTTTCTGCATGTTTTGGGAATACTGAGAAATTTTCTGTTGCAGGAGATTCATCTCCTGGGTTTGTGTATCTTTGGCTTGGGTGTCTCTTTCAGAGCGCCTTCTACCCATTTGGCGTACTCCAGTAGCTTCCCATGCTCTGTTCTTAGTTCATTTAGCTCCTGGAGGGCCAAATTACTTTCTTGTAACTCGCTTTTTAACTCGCTTATTTCCTGGCCTAGGGCGTCTTTCTCTTGATTTAGGGTGCCCCTCTGCTCCGCGAGGTCATCCCTTTGTTTTTTGATAATATTGGATTTCTGGCGATCCTGATCAAATTCCTCTTGAGAGTGGAGGTCTCTCATAATTAATCTATTAATTTCCTCTTCCAATTTGTTTATCTGATCTTGTCGGGTAACCATCTGCTCTGCGCAGGCTCCATTAAAATGTATTTGCTGATTTAACTTCTGTTGACTCTCTTGCAGAGAGTCAACCTTTTCCTTACACTCTTCTTTCAATGCCTGCAATTCGGTCTCTTGATCTGCCTTTTCGTGCTGCTGGATACCCAAATCCTCTTTTAATTTTGTGACATAATTTCTAGATTCTACCTCCAATTCTTGGCTTTTCCGTAATCTTTGTTCTGCTGAATCTAGATCAGTCAGGATTTTATCTAATAATTCAATTTGGTTCTGTGCCTGAACTGTGTTTTGAACATGCTTTTCCCATATCACTCCTATGTGGAGATATAAGTAGGCCGCAATTCTGGCAATTTTGCTTTGCTCCTGTTTAATTTTTCGGGCCATGTATAATTAACTCAGAGCCTGGTGTAATAGGCCATTGTCCTGCCATGTATCCAGATTAATGGAGGTAACCTGTTGCGTGATTTCCTGTAACCAGAAATTTTCATCCTGTTCTGGCCACTCACCTTTGACAGGAGGTGCTCCCTAGCCATACTGATTTCTACTGGAACAGCCATTTTGAAAATGTTCTTTCTTTATTAATTATTTCGAGGTTGATTTAATTTTACTTTTACAGACAGGCCTGGTCTTGGAGTATTTATTTGTTTTGGGAGGCGCTTGTACAGTGTAACACAGTATTCTTGCCACGCAAAGTATTAATACTCTGCAGGTTAGTCTGCTGTGTTACACTGTCTCGGGTTGTAACCAAACTCAATCCCCGACTCGAGCCCCCAAATTTATTAAGGATTTCAATCAGGCAACGCACACCTTAGTCTCGGCCCAGTACGCACCGTGCAATTGAAATGCTTATGTTAGATTAGATTCAACATTGAGATGATATACCTCTCATAGCACACCCCCTTTTCAAATACCCCGGTCACAACTGACTTTGAACCAGGCTGGTTGATAAAATATAATATTTATTTGAAAATTAAAAGAAATCATACAGTTTTTAATATAGGGCCACAATCACCGAAGGGGTGATAAGAACAATATAAATGTAAGCAATGTCTTTGGTTTACCCATCTATTGACACAACTACAAAACACCAGGGTAGGAGCACTTTTTGATTTTAGGTAAGAATGCACTTGGGTTAGAATTTCCCCTTGCAAGTTCCCTCAACCCACAAATAATCAATTCTAAGTGGATAAACATAAGCAACAGATAATCAGCAATGACAGACGAGAAACAGAATTTAAATCTGAATGTCCCTCCTCAAACAAGAGAGAAAAACGGATTTCAAACACTGGCAATGCTATAATGACACTCAGAAATTGATGAATAAATGAATGAATGTGTATAACTCTTGAAACAAAAACAATTCTTTACTGGAGCAACACTGGAAAGATACTAGCAATCACAAGAAATCGATTGAGAGCAAAAGCATTCAATTTGAAATTAAATGGAAGATTTCAAACAGTTTATAATCAAAATGACACGTTGCAAATGTAAAACATTTTTTTGCAATTCCCACCTGAATTTACCAAAAGGGTTTTTAATAAAAATGGGTGAAATATTGTAAATCGTGATGCGGATTTTGTGTTGGGGTGTAGCTATGGATCATAGGTACAATATGGAAGTAGAATGAGATCTCTAGATGTTAAATTGAGTGAGTTTTGAAAGATCTAGTGAGGTGCGTTTTTGAGAAAATGAAGCGAAAAAAGAAAAGAAATCAATTTTGACAAGGACAGTTTTACTCTTCACTAGAGTAATCAGGCTAGGCTACCAGATTGAGACACAGTAAGCTCCGGGGTTGACTCACAAGTTCAACCCTAGCACCTCCGCGCCCACCCTGGCGGACCCAGTCCGATCACTCAAACAGGATTAATAGTTTAGGATTTTACAAGACAAAACTATTAAAGATGTTGGCGCTAGGCATCAAAGCAGGGTTTCAAGAATGATTTTTGACAATATTACAAGTTATCAGGGTCAGAATAGGATAGATTAGAGATTGGAACTAAGGACAAGTCACAACAAGGTATACTATGGTTCTATGGATCCTATTGATACTCACAGTCCACTTTAGTTTGGGTTTTGGACTGTCAGCGAATATGGTCGCCACACAGATCTGGTCTAACACAGGACAGCCGGACAAAATCAGTGGGATAGGAACAGCTGGGCATGGACTGGTTACCAGGTAGAACTTCTGGTTACTGGATAAGATAGGGCACCGGGAGAGCAGGATGGCAGCAGCATGCAGTGAGTGGAAAGCCAGGTTAACTCAGGATGCTTCTCAAAACACCACAGGGCTTCCCCTGGTTATTGGAATTATTTTAGAATTGAGGCCTAGCTGAAGCAGAAACAGCAATGCTTGGCCTTGTGGTAGGGATCTGGAGTTTAGATGGATAGATGCAAGATGAAAACAGGAACAGACAGGAACAGGGCGCCGGCGTAGGAAATCAGGAATCAGTGTGTGTCTGTGTCCTTGTCAGGGACCCTTAGTTATAATGCCAAATGACATCATCAAGGTAGAGGCTGGACAGGGTTAACTATGCCTGCCCCTAAACTACTTGGATTGGGCAGGGGAGCTAGTCTCCGCCTCGCTCTAAGTTGATTGGATTTCTAAGGGGATGATGTCAGGTTTATGAGATGAGGTTTACAATGTCTCAACACTCCCACATTTACTTTACTTAAAATCCGATTTTGCCGAAAACATACATTTCTTCACTTGCAATCTCTTGGCAAATTATACACACAGTTCACATATGATGTGCATCACATTTCAGTCCTATCCTCAGGTCTGTGCAACCTTGTTTTGCCTTTCTGATACATTTTGGTAGTTTTACACATTAAAGATTTGGCCTAAAATTCCACAATTTTTTACACAAATGTGATATCCCCAGGGATGCATGTACAAAATCTTATGTTTGCCACATTAATACTTTCCTTGGAGTTGGTCACATTTCATAACTTCTGTTCCCCATGCAGCAATGAGTTCTACCGAATTTTAAACTATACCCCACAGAATGAGATTAAAAACTGCAAACTATTACATTTCTGCTAATTCTTGCTACAGAAATAAAAGTCTTTAAAGTTTCTTTATAACATAGTCTCTGGTACCAAAAGACAGTCCCTTTGTTACTTGATCCTGTTTTTTTTTCTTCCTCCAACTGCAAGCAGCTGTCATTTCCTTCCAGGCAAGGGGGGTCCAGTCTTAATTGAAGGTTTTTTTGCCCGTTCACACTTGACAGGTGAGTGTCCCAAGACTGCTATTGCCCCAGCTTGGAGCACAGACGAATGTCTGATGAGCATGTGAACTTTCATTGTCCTATCCCATTCAAAGTTTTTCAAGCTGGCACTTCACACCTACGTGTCCTGGATTTAGGGTGTATATCCCTTCCTTGGAGGAGTTTCATTGCCGGCAACTGGACTAACAGGTTTTTCTGAGAGCTTGCAACTCCAGCCTATGTGGTTTAAACAATTTAATTTCTTACTTTGGGTCTTGAATTAAAAAAACCTATGACAGAAGATATCCTATGTGTGTTTTATCACCACTAACATAATTCCTTTACTTTGCTAAGTAAGCAGGCTTTCATTAACAATTTCGTTTTAAACAAGACATTTTTTTTCTCTTCAGTCCTCACAGGCCATTTTTCCACATGTGTTAAAAACTGCAATCATTTCTTTCTTTAATTTGTTTTGCAGCTCCTTAGATTGCCAATGTCTTTGCAGCTGTAGTCATTTTTCTTGCAGCAGGACTCTTATCTAAAGTATAGTAAAAAGTCTCTTTGAACTGCTGTGCCTGGATACATTGTGGCAAGAAATAAGCTTATGTTCCGTGCAAGTGCAAAGAAAGTTGCTTGTTGATTTCTTTCATATCTACTATGACGGTTCCTGTCATTCAGGAATTATGACCGGTTTTTCTGAGGCACAATGACTTATCCTGGGCCTGGCAGGGCCGTTTCCATCACAGTGGTTTCAGAATGTACAGATGGAAATAGCATAACACAGAATTTTGAAAAGGTGAAAAAAGGTTTCATTCTGAAGGGGAATTTTTTGCTTTTGCAGCAATGCAGTGCTGTCAGTTCACTTGATAACATATATATGTCTCAGAACAAACTGACATACTTTTTCAGTGTGTCTCCCTGTTCCAATTTGCTTGAAGTATGTTAGGCAAGATGGTACAGCCATTTTTCTGTTGCTGCCAAAACGCAGTTTTGAAGTCCTGGTGCGTACAGGAGCCAGCACAGCCAGGTTGCTGTTTCTTGCGCCAATGCAGCTCAGTGATGTGGGGCAATGCGTTGAGTGGGTCAATATATCCCACACACCTTAGGCAATGCTTCCAATTGACCCACACTGAAGCATGATGCTTCTCACCAAGCTCTAGGGTATGTTTTTTGGCACCCGCCTTGGTGTATGATTTCATATAGCCAGCATTGTGCTGTGGCTTCTCCTGCCCGCACCAGGGTTTATTTGCCGGCACCAAGCCTTAGGCAAGGTGCACAGAGTATGCAGGTGCTCCCTAGCTCGGGAACCCTGTGGCAATGGGTATTTTCATCAAAGTCTCTGTACTTATAATGGCATGTTTTTGTTTTTTAGCCATCGCCCCTCGCCCCCCGGGTCCACCTGGGAAAACCAAAAGTCTTTGCCCCTGCCTTGGAGTATCATTGACCTTCTCCACCCACATCTCCCAGAACCATGCATATCTTGTTATCTGTTGCAGTCCACCTCAGGCAAACGGAAATCTTAACCTTAGTGTCACTTCTCTCTATGGCCACCTTGTGTCTCAGTGGCTCTCAGTCCTCAGCTCACTGTCAATCTCTCGACTAGATATCATCCAGGTGAGCCCAGGTTTTTTATCCGTTGACCTCTGTACCTTTCGTGGACTCATCTGTGCGGTTGCATGCCACACCATGCCTCTGTCTATCTCCTATGAATATGACTCTCAGAAGTAGTTTTTCCTGACTCTGCCGCTTGGAAGGCAATGCATTCATCTTTGGTCAGTGTGGACTGTGCCTTTATGTTCTGCACCAAAAATGGGTGGGTTTATTCTCTGTGTTCTCAATTCAGGCACTGTCCTTGTCTGAAAGTGGTCAGAAGACCAGTCAACCACTTCTGTATGAAGTTGTGAGTCAGTGCACCATTTGGTTTCCAAATAGCTAACAAAACTGTTCGTTTTTTTGGTATAAAGGAGGATTTAAAAAACCTGGGGGGTTTTCTCTTCCCACTGCCGGGGATCCTCTAAGCAGGTGGCCAGGGGAGGGCCATCGCTTTTGGATCCCGATCGTGGGGGTGGAACAATGAGGGAGGATCTCCTGGGTAGAGGGTCCTCTGGGATTGGGGAGGGATTACCCAAATGTGAGACATGGTATCCCCTCTTTTTGAACACCCACTACCCGACATTCCCTCTGCCTCTATGGCTTACTGTGACCAAGACACACACTTTCCCCATTCCTTTGAATGAGAAGAGGAAGCAGAGCATTTAACCAGTATACTCTTCCTTTTCAAAACATCACTGTACCATTAAAATGACAAAACCACATTCAGAGGTACTCTTCTATTTTCATGAATGTCCCACCAACAAGGTCAGGCGAAGTCAGGCACTGGGTGAAGATTGTATCCACCTGAAGCCTGTTAATACTCCACAGGTATATAGAAGGAGCAGCTACAAGAAACACAGAGAACGAGTTAGAGCCTGAGAAGGAACCCGAGTCAGAGAACGAGGTGACAGGCAACTGGGAAAGCCTGAGCACCCAGAAATCTGCTGTCGGAGAACGGAGCACCGAGACGCTGAGAGCCAGTGGTTTGAGAAGCATACCAAAAGCGTGGCGAGGGAGCCTTGTCTCCAAGGAGCTACAAGGGGATTGCATGGTATGTTGATTTTTGAAGGAAAGTCCTTAAAGAGGTGCTCGTTCCCCTGGGCCAGCGAGGCAGCCCAGGAGTGTCTGAGGGGCTGGCATTAAATAACCACAAAAGCTATGCTGAAGTAATCACAACCAGCGAATTCAAAGTGAGATGGGAACCTTCTAAGTGCATCTTCATTTTTTTATTTGTTTTGGTTTAAAAAAATAAACCTTTACAAAATTATTTACTTCAAAACAGAGGAAGAGAAGGATGACTTTAGACAAGTACACACAATTAGAGCGACCAATTCTACATGAAACATCTCATATTGAAACAAAATACATTGTATTCCATTTAAAAGACAGTATAAAAACAAGATAACAATAAACACAATTTTCTATTACTAGGTTCTAGGCATTCGGTATCCTCAATAATTTTAAAACAGTTTTAAAAGCAGATCATCTATCTTGGATGACAGTTAGGGCATGAAGTACATCCATCTGTCCAGAGTTGTTCCAGCAGCCTAGATTGGCTTACATTCAAACATAACTCTGAGCTATAATTCATTGCTGACCAGCCGGTACCAAAACAACTTGTATTTGTCAAAAAGCTTAATATAGCTATTTTTAAAGATACTGCTTTTCCATGTAGCATCTCCCACCATAGCGCATCAGGGTCAACAGAATCAGGAGTTGGAATGAATTTAATAAATACTGTAATCCTTTGAGGTTTCAAACTGGCACATTCCATTGAAGGAAGTTTCAGGTTTTCTACTACAGAGGGATGTTTACAGAACCTACACGGTAGATGTACATTCAGACCATCTCTAGTTTGTTTTATCTCCCCTGTCAGTAGTACATTGAAACAAAATCTTATGTAGATAGTACATACAGTGGTGTCTGGAAATTTCATTAAGTAAGTTTCCGGTGTTCCCATTAATTTACCATGGGACACAAGATGGAAATAGCGTTTAGGGGCTCGTACCGATTCCACTGTCTGTATCCAATCAAGATATTGCAGTAATTGCTTAGTTTTTCTCGGGTTTACCATCAAAGTATCACATTTTAAAACTGTTAATTCAAGTAATTTAAGACATTTTAGTTGTAATGTCAAAAGTCAAGCTGAATCAGAGCAACCCCTTTTTAATTTGTCTCGTAGACAAGCAAGGAGATTATTAGGGGGGGGCATGATCAGATTCCTATTAAGTGCCAATCTTCTCCACTGAGTCATGCATTTCAAAGATTGCAGTTCCAACCCGAATCGCAGAGCGGTAAGGGGCACCCTTTTAGGCAAATAATAGATGACTTTATGCCAGATTTTGCTTTCCAATACCTTCAGAAAGGGCAGAGAATAGAAAGGTAGAATCTCAAGTACATAGATCAATTTCAGGACCACTTTTAATTTATAAAATCTTAATAATGGAATAAGCGAATATTTGCAATATTTGTAGGCCACCTTCTTCATCTGTGATATCAGTTTGGGAAGTCTGTCTAATAGGCAATTACGGTATAGGACATTCCTGTGAGATTCAAAAACCGGATATCCTAGATACCGCATGGATCTAATTGTCGGGAGTGTAAGAGCATTTAGATGCCATCTAAATGAGATTTTGTTTTTCCGATTAGTTATCATTATTATAACACTTTTTTCACATTTATTATCAGGCCATTGTCTTTAGTATAGGTTTCAAAGGCAAAGAGCTTACGTTGAAGGCCTATAGGAGAGCCATCTATTAACATAAAATCATCCACATAAGCACACCAGTTTGTAATAAAGCCCTCAATTTTTGGAAATATCAGTAAATTAGCTTCCAGACTCCTCCAAGCATCTGAAACATACACATTAAAGAGGGTGGGTGCAAATAGACATCCTTGGCGAAGTTCATTTGTAGTTGGTATTGGACTAGAAAGATCTCCTTGTAGATTTAATTGGACCTGAATTAGGGTACCCTTGTGTAAGTGGATTAATATGGTAAGGATGCCCGAGGGCATCCCAAGCTGAAGCAGCTTATTCCACAGCAATGCTCGGTTTACCTTATTGAAAGCCAAGGAGAGATCAGCTGCCGCTATGAAAATAGGCAGTGCGGAGGGCTTACAGGCTTTTTCCAATATCAGAGTAAATAAAAGACCACCAATTTCTGTACCCAAGCATTTACGGAAACCAAACTGTTTGTTGGACAAGATATTACCTGTTTCACTCCATTCAACTGTATGTTTAAGGACAATTCCCACAACATGTTTTGAGTCGGTATCCATTATCGCTATAGGACGATCGCTATAGGAAGAGTCTTATAGATTGGTATAATTTAAGAGATGTTCCAGGATGAGGGAATGGTATGAGTCATTTTTATATCAGAAAATAATAGAAAAAGACCTTTCGCCTGTACCTCTGAATTGGCCTTTAAGACCACATTTGACAGTCCGTTAGGTCCTGGCGACCTTGAGGAGCTAGATGACATAATTTGCAATTCTATATCAGAGATAGAGAATTTACAGTCCCACAAGTGGGTTTTTGGGTTCTTAATTTTCTCCGACTTACGTCCCCCCATCATACTGAGAGGCGAAGTGAGCAATCCAAGTGATTTCTAAAATACAATTAGATTGGATCGTTACATCAGGGTTTCTAGATGGTTAATAAGAGACCAGAAGTGACGTCCCAATGTCTGTTTTAGGGCTTGCAACATTGCCTCATTATCAGCTTGATACATACTCGCTTTATGGTTCTTCAACCAATGTTTCCTTTTTTGTTTTGTTAAAACAATGAGTTTTTGTTTTAGTGACCAGTCTATATTGGCATTGAGAATCCTTCTTATTTTACTATTTGTCCAATTTTTCATAAACCTAACTAATGGATCATAGACATGAGCTTGTGGGTTCTGGGAAACACATTTCCCTCTGCCTATGGTAGAAGATTCTATCATCGATTTCAAATAGACAGAAAAAGTGTCAGCCCTAAACAAGCAATATCTTTTGTACCAGGAGTTGGTATGATGTTCCCGCAGAAAGACAGTGTTGATCTTGTCCACATTTCCCTGATGCCACGTAATTCTGTTACCTCTTTGGTTTATTTTTAGGGTTTTGTTCATTTGCCCTAATTAATCCTACCCAATCTCCAATTTACAGTAAGTTCCAAAAATGTATGGGCCCTCATTAGGACCCTGGCGCTAAGTGTTTAACGGCGCCGTAAAAGGCTGCGGCGCCGTTAAACACTTAGCGCCTTACTACGAGGTCCCTTTGCCGGACCCGACCTGAACGGCTGGTCTAAACCAGCCGTTAAAGTAGGGACCCACAAAGGGACCTTGGTGCTAAGTACGGTACCGCAAATTGCGGTACCGTACTTAGTGCCTTCCCCAGTCACATTGAGCCCTATGGGGCAAAAATGGGAATGGGGAAGGGCCAGTGTTCAATGGGGAATTACCGCCCCGCCCACCTTGGAATTGGGTGGTAATTCCCCATTGAACATTGGCAGACTCGTTACGATACCGGCAACAACCGTGGTGCTAATAGCGCCATGGTTTAGGGCCAGTATCGTAATGAAGGCCATGGTCACTAATTTTCAAATCACCAACATCAAATTTAGTACATGCATCAAACAATTTTTTCGACATAAATATGTGGTCAATACATGATTTTTTGGAACCATTTGTCCAAGTAAAAACATCAGTATCCGAATTAAGTAGCATATTTTTATGGTAAAGATCTTACATTTTTAAACAAGTTGCTCCAAATCTGACCTTGAACCAACTTTCGATTAGCACCATATGGGGATCCTTCCTTCTCTCAATCATTTGCAGACAATAAGCTTGTATCAGAACGATAATTGATTTCCACATCACTACCTTGCTTGATTTCTGCAGTAAGATCCCCTGCCACTAAGATAAGCAAACCTTTATATTTGGTCATCATATTAGTCAAACATACCTGAATCTGATGGATCATTTTTGCAATATCAGCAATTGGGTTCCAATAAATGTTAATAGGCAGAATATGAAGGCCGCCAACCTCATCGGACATTTCTAAGACCACCATCATCAAACCTACGGATATATCACAGCATTCTTAATGTGTCTCTGTTCCTATCTCCACAGCTATTAAAGTGTGTTCTGTGCCCAATAGCCCCGGTTGAAGTAAGCATTTCCTCACTACCCGCAGTGTGAGTCCTGGTTTTAGCATTCTATGGGCCTCATTACGACCTGGGCGGTAAGGGATTACCGGTACCGGTAAGGGCACCGGTACTGGTAATCCCTTACCACCCTATTACGAGTTCCCTTTACGGGTCCTCCCTTAAAGCCTGGTTTTACCAGCCTTTAAGGACGGGACCAGCAATGGGACTTTGGTGCAAATAACGGTACCGCAATTTCCGGTACCGTTATTAGCGCCTTCCCCATTCCCATTGAGCTGAGGGGGAAGCTGATTGAGCTATGGGGGCTCAATGGGAATGGGGGAGGGCCCTGGTGAATGGGGAATTACCGCCCCTGCCAACCTTGGAATGGGGCGCTAATAGCTCCATTCATCAGGGCGGAGTCGGTGAGGTTTTGGAGGCAGCCATGGCGCTAATAGCACCATGGTTACCTCCAACCTCGTAATTACCCCCTATGGGCTTGCGTAAGCCCTTTGATAATTAGGTAGGGAACTCCAGCTGAGTGTGCGAAGCATAGCTGTCCCCTGTTCAAACTGATCCTGCTACCATTGCTAGCTCTAGTGGTCCGTCTGAATGAGCATTCTGTCCCTGCATCTTTAGGTTACCCCATCCAAGGTACATCAGATTTACCAGCATTTTTTAGTAAACAGATTGCACCGGTTATAGAGTTGGGATTTAGGGTATGGGCGGGGAGGGCTTTGTAGGAGGGGGCATCAGGGGGAAAACAACCAATATCAGCATAGGCCGCAAAGAGAAGATTCTAGAGAAATGGAAAGATTCCAGCGTCTCGAGGCTCAAGTAAAAATGTTGGCTGAACAAATAGGAAAACTCTGTACAGCTCAAAAACAGTCATCAAATGAAGGGACAGAAGGTCATAGAAGTGACCTGGTGGCTTCTGATAATAAGTGACAAAATATTCATGACACCTGCAATGATAAAAAAGACCCTGATCCGGTTTTGCATACTGACCCTGAGCTGTTTAATGATTTAAAAATGAAAATACCTGCAAATGAACATGAGGCAGAAATTGGAAACACATCTAAAAAAGAGGTTTGGTTTAACCTAGCGTTGAATCAAACGTTGGAAGTACAAATGAAAAAGGAAAACGAGAAGAACATGAAATTCCAAAGGAACAAAGAGACAGATATGAGAAAGACAACTCATGCACGGATAAAATAATTGATGAGGGAGTAGATGTGAATGTTAGAACACCGTCCCTAGACAATCAAGATGCTAATAAAATACATGCAAGAAGAATAAGTACTAAAAAGGAGGGTACAGATCAGTCATCTGAAGAGTTCTTTGAGCCACAGATTTTTGAAGAAATTAAAAAGACTGGTGTTATGCCAAATACCAACAAATGCAGAGAATTACAAAACGACAAATTATCAGGTGATGGTTATACGCATATTCAGTTGGAGAATTGCAGTGTGAACTCTTATGATCCCCGGATGGAAGGGCAAACAGTGGCCACACTCCAAATGAACTCTGAACATGGGGAGATGGGTAAGGCTCAAATGGAAATGGACAGAAAGGAGGGAAAATGTACTTTCATTTACCGATGTGCTTAGCCAAGAGTGAGAAGGGTCTGAGAAAAGTGAATCCTGAAATCAGTAAAAATGTGCACTTTTTGTGTGTATTTGAGGAAGTTGAAGACAGATATTATGCTCCCATTACTGTGGAAGAGAAGTGCAATACATTTGCAATGATTGACACAGGTGCACAGGCCACAATTATGTCCAAAGAATTGGTAAAAAGTATCAATGAAGCGAGATCTCCACAGAATCAGATCAAAGTGAGACACATTGAAAGCCCAGTACATATGTTTAACGGTGAGGAGGTGCCTATCGAAGGTGTCACTGAAGTTGACATAAAGATAGGAAAGCACAGAATGAAACAGGAAGTATTGATCACATCTATTTGTGAAATTACATTCCTGATGGGAACAGATTGCCTGAAAAGATTGTCTCCTCTCATTGATGGGGTAAATGGGGTTCTGTGGTTTTTAACTAAAAAACAATTAAAGTCTAAGAAAATAAAGTAAAAAAACAGTAGTGTAAACGAATGCCATACTGTTGCCAAATTGAATGATGCAGTGGAGGAGCACCTCTAGAATAGCTGTGTGCCTAGTGGCACAGTTATTCTGATGTGTCAGGACAAAATGCAAAGTGAAAAAGACAAACAATCTGTGCATATTTATTTGGATCCTAGGAAGAAATGGCAAACTGAAATAGATGAAAACACATTAGGCTTTCTATTTAAAAGAGAACAAGTGCAAACAGAACACCATCCCTAAAGCAGACACAGAAAACACATCACCACTCTTGCTGAAATACATATGGAAGATGAGCAGAGATGGATTCATATTGGTATAAATGGCCATTCTAAAATAATAAAAGCCACTTTGGCACTTGAACAGGAAAGAAGTTTTGTTAATGAGAAACTACTGCAGAGAATAATGGAAAGGAAGGAGATCCCGAAGTTTAGAATTAAAAACCAATACATCTCTGGATTGGACAATCCAGACTTTGAAAATCGAATCGCAGGAAGATGCATGCTAAAGATTAATGTTGGACAAAAAACCATCTACCATAATGTGTGGATAGTGAGTGGAACACAAAATGATTTTTATCTGGGCAATGATATCATGCACAGGATGTGCATGGTGTTAGATTTCCTTAACCAACAAAATATGGTCCCGGCTAGGCGGGCCTGCGTCCGAATTTGAAGACAAGAGAAAGGCTTATCATTGTGCACAATTGGTGCCATATGCAATTGAACTACAGGTGAAGAAGGATATTACTCTTCCTGCATTCACCAAGCAGGTTGCTACAACACTAAAGTGCAAGAATGGACAGCAAATGAAGGATTCTGATGCATTTGTGTACTTGAATGAATCCATGAAACAGCAAGGGCTGGAATGAATATACCCCATTGATAGATATTGGGGAGAGGTCCGTCAAAATTATGGTGGATAATAAAGGATGTCAAGATGTTCATTTAGAAGAGAATTCCATGCTAGGAATGGCAATACAAACATCACATTATACTGCAGACTTCAACAATATGGTGATTGGGAATATCCCTGAGAGATATGTAGATGCACAGGTTGTATTGCCAGAGTACCTGGATTCTCAACCCAGAGGGATGCTCAAAATTCTATCTGTGTACCCTTATGATTCCAATGAGACAGTGTGCTGTCACCAGGTGAATTGTATATTATTTAATTTAAATGAAAATGAAATGGGAAATTAGCACATTGAAATGGAGGATGATATGCCAAAATATTTAAAAGTGGCAGCTTTGTAGAGAGATACAGCCACACTGTTAGAAGAAAGTACAGAGGTTCCTCCATTGGAGGATTTCCCTGAATTTCCAAAAATGGTACAGTAGCAGATTCTGTTAGCAGATGCCTGTTATAGCGAAGAGGATAAGAATGAATTGAGAAAAATATTTATGGAATTTAAGGAAGTTTTTGCCAAAGACGCATATGATTGCGGCCTAACTGATTTACATTTTTCCACATTACCAGAGGGGTGTCGTAGAAATCCAGTATTTGTGCAACAATATCGATTACCACTGGCATGCTTAGAGTCAGTGGCAGAGATAATTAAAAACTTGGAGTCTAGGGGAATTATCAGACCTATTCATAGTACCTCCAACACTCCCATTCTGGGTGTATTAAAGCCAAATTGGCAATGGTGTCTGTGTGCAGACCTCAGGGAATTAAATAAAAGAGTGCCAGTATCTAGATGGCCGCTGCCATTCATTGATCAAGCCCTTGCTCAAGTGCATGGGTCAAAGTATTTATCACATTGGATCTTACATCTGGGTACTGGTGTATGCCATTGGCGGAAGACATTCAGAATTTATTTGCATTTTCATTTGATAAAACGCAATACGCTTGGTCCAGAACACCATTTGGGTATTTCAATAGTGAGAGCGAATTTGGCATATTTTTGAGAAAAGCTATGCCAGATGCAGCGGAAAGAGGGAGCATAGTTCATGTAGATGATGTCCTGATAAAAAATGAAAACTTAAAAGTAATTTAGATGAAATTAGACATGTACTTGAGCAATTGCAAAAGGCGGGTGCCAAAGTATCTTTACAGAAAGCCCAATGGTGCAAGAAAAAGGTGATTTTCCTAGGCCATGAAGTAACTGAACACGGGTTAAATCCACAAAAGAAAAAGGTGGAGGCCATATAGAAATTGAAAGATCCTAGAAACATGAAAGGTTTAAAAAGTTTATTATGAATGACGGGATATAACAGGAAATGTATTGAAAATGATGCTGAAATCAGTCAACCATTGACTAAACTATTGAAGCTGAATACGCCCTGGAAATGGTAAAAGGAGCAATCTGAGGCAGTTGCTAAATTGAAAGAATACCTCATAAAGGCACCATGCTTGGCCTATCGCATAAAGAACAAAGAATTTTTTTATATTTTATAGAAATAGGATTCACTGAGCAGTATATGTCAGCAGTGTCATCTCAAAAACATGATTTGAAACATAAAACTATTGCTTATGGGAGTAAGGCATTTTCTCAGGTTGAAATTAAATTCAGTGAATGTGAAAAGGCTCTTCTGACCACTTTATGGGCATTGCAACATTTTCGTCCCATTGTCCAAGGGTAGAAGGTGATCATTGAGACAAATCATCAACCCTTGCAGTTTTTACAGAGTAAAAGGATTAGATCAGGCAATTTAGCACAGTCCAGAATTACTTCATGGACATTGGCATTGCAGGGCTTTCCTGTAGAAGTGAGATATGGCCAGAATAAAAAGAGCCCAATTGCTCAGATCTACATGACTTTGCAGCTGAATGTGTATCAGATGAAGTAGAAGTGGAGTCCAGTTTGCAGGAGTTTCAACATTCACCAGACAAATATTTTGATGAAAATACATGCAAGGAATTTCCAATTGTATATGTTGATGGGTGTGCTTTTCACATTGAAAATGACAGCAATAAACAGTTGGTGTCAGGGATAGAAAATGTCTGGTTGAGATATGAGGACATTCTGTTATGGGAATGAAAATTGGGGCTAGGAGTAGCCAGGTAGCAGAGTTAGCAGCCATTCATAAAGCAATTACTACTGCAGTTGATAACAAATTCAGTGAAATTGTCCTGGTGAGTGATTCTGATTATGCACGAAATAGCTTTGTAGAATATCTTCCTGGATGGAAAGCAAGAGGCATGCTCACATATAACAAAAAGCCCCTCAAACATGGGAAAATGATACAAGCTTTAGATAAATTACTGTCAGAGAATGATTTAACTATATACTGGAGGAAAATTCGTGGACATTTGAAAACACCAGGAGAGCATAAGGAGGGAAATGATAAAGCAGATCAATTGGCCAAGATTGGGGCTGTTATGAGAGAGTTGTTGCCCATTGAACACTTGATTGGTGAAATACAAATAGATGCAGTTACATGCTCTAAAGCTCCAAAAGAAGTTGAACAACCCATAGTGCAATGGGTTATGATACACCAGATCAGGATCTGATGAAGGCACAAAAAGATGACCCTTTATTGGGGTTCTATTATAATAATTTGATGGACCCCGAACAAAATCCTTTAACTGAAAATGATTGTACAGGAAAATAAGAGTTGAGAGTGTTATTAAAGAACAAAAAATGAATTAAACTACAGGATGGTCTAATGATCAGGGAATCTATAACAGGACATATACAGTGGGTGGTACTTCTTCCATTCAGAGGGATAATGTTACACCATGCGCATGATGTGATAACTGCAGGACACAGAGGTTCACAAAAAACGTTAGAGATACTGAAAGATTATGCTTACTGGCCACACATGTCCCAAGATGTGGAATTATATACCAGCAGGTGTCTGGTATGTGCACAATTTAAACCTGCTTCACCAATGCATAGAACTCAATTAACGAAAAGAGGTTTAACTATTCCATGGTCAGATTTACAAATCAACTATGTAGGGCCTGTAAAGAGATGAAGTAGGGGAAACCGTTATCTTTTGACGGTGGTATGTTTAATGTCAAAATGGGTAGACAGTATTCCTGCACCAGATTGTAGTGCACTAACAGCAGCTACATTGCTGGTAAATCACACATTTTCAAGATTTGGATTATCACAAAGAATAGAGTCAGACAGAGGAAGTCATTTCACGAGTGCCTTGATAAGCAAGGTGTGGCAGATATTAGGGGTAAAAAGGAAGTTGCACATCGCATATCAGCCCGTCTCTTCTGGAAATATTGAACGTTGCAATAGATCTGTCGTGGAGATACTAAAGAAGTTTGTAGTGGAGGCAGGTTCTATTTGGGATTTGTGGTTACCTTTAGTATTGATGGCCATTAGATTGACTCCTGCTAAAGCGACGGGTATCAGTCCTCATGAGGTGTTGACAGGAAGGAAAATGGTACTGTCGCAAGATTTATTATACAGGACGCATGAGCAAACACTTGTGAGTGCATCTACAGTTCACGAGTATGTGGAAGAACTGAGAAAGCATTTACAACATGCATTTGCATTTGTGCAGCGAAATTTGGAAAGAGCTGCTGATAGTGCAAAGTCATACTGTGATAAAAAGACATCCGTGAAAGAGTATAAAATAGGTGATCGGATATATAAGTTTCATTTCGGGAAAGGTAAACATAAAACTCAAAATTTCTTGCGGCATGGCAAGGTCCCTTTGAAATAATATATAAAGTGTACCCGGTAGCCTATAAAATATTAAAGACAGATGATTAAATGGTGACAGAACAGTTTGTTCATGTTAACCAAATTAAGCCCTGTCATCGGAAGCATGAAGTCAGGAGACTTGAGCAGGTAGAGACAGGTTAAATGTACTGATTACATGGAAAAGAAAGATGCAGTTGGCTATTTCATAATGTATGTAATGACAGGGTGGTATATGTCTCACACCATGAGAAACCAGATATATTGTTTAGTGTGGAGATAAATGAAAATGAAAGTGCCACATTTGGAAACAGTGTGGTAATGTGCATTGTTGGAAGGTGCTGAATCAGGTTAACTTACTATGGTACACTGTGGTAAAGTATTCAGCATTGAAATTGTTGTGATGTATAATAATGTGAGATGTAAATATTATTGTTTTTCTCTAAAATGTGCTTAATTGCATGTATTCAAAAGTAAAGAATCATAATGTTTTGGGCCACATTTTTGTTTTTGACAAGTTAGTAGAAAGGGTAAAATTGGTATTGTGCTATGTACTTAATCTGTTCCTATTCTATTTGATTTAGAAACAACTAACTATTGTACTGGCAGGGGTCGGAGGTCGCAGGACCGGAGGATGCATGAGATGATGGATTCCTGGAGTCCACGGGAGGAAGCCCAAGTAAAGCCTCAGGACCGAAGTATGGAAGTGAAGACAAAGATACTGGGATGCTAAAAAAGATGATTTATGTGGAGAAATGCCCAAGAGCGCCAGGATGAAAGAATTCCACCAAAGGGATGATGTAATGGAAATTTGGTGATTAGGACATCTCAGAGATGCGGTCATGAAGATGGTGAATGCCATCAATGGAACAGTAGTCAGTTGAACTTAATTCTGCAGCGTTGCTGGTGAATGAAAATGGGAACAATGGAGACCGACAAGTTTGTTATTTTATTTAATTGTTTTAGTTAGATATGTTAGCCATTTGTTTTATTTATTTTTTTATTTATTTTTTTGTAATACATATACAATAATAAGAAATGTTGTTTTCACACATATATAAAGACTATGATTGATAAGACATCAAACATACGTGGACATTTCGGTTGGAAATATACGTGTACAATGTTTCGTTATACATACACTGCACATGTGTCGGAGGACTGATGGGCCCCATTCAGGATCTGTTTCACTTTTGTTATGATTAAGCAATGGTTTGTTATGAAATATTTAAATATTCATTTTATTAAGATGCTAATTTTTCAACCGTGATTCATCTAATAACAATGGAAAAAGAGATATGTATATTTTGAGATGTTTCCTTCAATTTTGGGTTTGTTAACCAGAATTGTCGGCGGAAAAAGGAGTATATGTAAGCATATATATGGGGATTTTATTGCCAGTATGCAGTATGCAGCATGGAAATGCAGCCAGGCCTGGTTTTTCAAACTGCAGGCATTATTTTTAAAAGCAATTTGTTTGTGGGCAGTATGCAATATCTAAATACAGCCATTTCAAAATAGATGCACAATAGGTGCACAACAGTTTTCAGTAACAGCCAGCAGGCAATTTTTTCAGAGCATTTAGTTAAAAAAAAACGTTTTAGCATAGTGTGCTGTCATTTTAAAATGAAGATGTGCACATTTTTATAAACTGGATGTTTTCATGTGCGCGAACTGCATTAGAAATACATAACTAATTAACCTTGTACTAACTGCCTTACTAATATGTTAATTTCAACTCCTCTAACATTAATGCACTTTATGTGCACAATATAGTGCATTCTATGTTTTTACATGCACAGTTTGAAACTCACTTTATTTTCCATGAATAGATGCATACTCAGTTCATGAAAGCGTTTTTTTTTTGTGGGGAGAAGAAATATGCACCAGCAGGAAAGGAAAATAAAACAGTTATTTTGTGGGGCTGAAGTCTTCATTGTTCTAAACAGGAGAAGAAATAATGCAGCACATTATTTTATTCTGATTGGTAGGGATTGTAGGTGGATGATCCACATCAATAGAGGGCTGATTTAGGGGTGATAGGCAGGAGGAGTTTTCTTAAGGAATAACCAGGGGGAAGCATTCAGATCGTGCTCGGACAGAGAGACAGACGGTGCTACATAATAAATGCTGCTGGACTCCATGTGGGTGTGAGCGCTAGCTACAAACTTAATCAGAAGGCAGCTCCCCACACATGCAAAGGAGTTCTTGGCACTGGGTCTGTATAGCGGCAAGGTCGTACGGAGAAAATCCAGACAACAAGAGTTTTGGACTTCACTGGCCTGGGTGAGTTAGTACCAAGTGAGGAAAAAGAATGAATGGGATGACATAATTTGTTGGCAGTACAGGGAGTTAAAAAAAAAAGAATACTGTATGGTCATATTTCTCTATGTTTAAAGTGCCAAACACCAAATTCGGTTTTTTGCAATGTGTTTGTTTCTTTTCTGTTCTCTTTTATATTTTGTAGGTGATGCTGTGATATCATGCGGTAAGATTTATTTCTGTTTATAATTGTTATAATAATACAGAGTGTACAAAAAAACAAAGGCTGGGATTTTGGTGTCATTCATGCGTCTGTGAATCATTTCTATACAGGGGAATGACAAGGGTTTGATGTTTATAGCAGAGCGGTAAAGGATTTGCTAATTTACCACTGTAGCTAAAATAGCAAGCAAGGAAAAGCGAATAAATACCTGCAGGGTAGGAAGTTGTGTGTAAGTGTTGTGAGTGATTCCTTCTTTGCATGCTGAAAAGAAGTCAGTGTCACATGAGACACAATGATTACTGGTTGTACATAAGCCAGTAATACCAGCCACAAACCATAGGTGGAATTCTGAATAAACTCATTTGGTTCTCTGAAGTGTGATAGGTTTGGGGGTTCTCTACAGGCAACCAAAAGACATTCTAATAGAGAGGAAAGGTTTGTTTTATGATGGGGTTGTAGTATTAAAAAACCATGCTCACCACTATACCACAAAAAATAATGTAATTCTGAAAATACCACAAAGTAAGATACCACTAAAATTACCACCAACACAAGCTAATATTATATTATCCCCAAAATAGAGTAATACTAACTGAATCTAAATGTAAGGCTAGTTTACCGCCAATTTACTACCAAAATATTACGGTAAGAAAATAGCACCAAATCCCGAATTTACCCCAATATGACAAAACCTCCTACAACTTGTAGCGAGGGGAGTGGAAGAAACTGCAAGTATCTCACAGTGTGCCGCTACGAAGTTTGTCGGCATCCGCTGTGGTTTGGAAGAGTAGGTGTTTTGTTAGGTCTTGGCTAGTACACGTGTGCCCGGGGCAGGAAGAGAGTAAAGGTTTCTCACAAGGGTGATGCTGCGAATGCTGCTGGTATCTGCGGTGGGTTGGAAAGTAGGTGTTTAGTTGGGTCTGGGCAAGTACTTGTGTGCTCGAGCAATCACAGTGCAGAGTGGGCGAGTTTTAAGAGGAGGAAGGAAAAAGACAGGTTTTGAGTGTCTTTATGAATGCAAGATAATTGTCAATGCTGTGGATGTGAAGGGGCATACAGTTCCAGATGGTCAGAGCTTGGACGTAAAAGGAGGATCCGCCCAGTCTAGTTTAGTTATATTGGGGGATAAAGGAGAAAGGCTGCACCAGATCTGAGTGTTCTGAAGGGTTGGGAGAGTGTTAGTTTGCCTTGGAGGAATTCCGGGCCTGTGTTGTGGTTGGCACAGTGGGTAATGCACATAGCTTTAAAGGTAGATTGTTGTCTCGTAGGGAGTCAGTGGAGGACTCTTAGTGTGGGACTGATGTGTTCTCTGGCAGGGAGGCCAATGAGCAGGCTGCCCTCAGCATTTTGGACTCTTTGTAGTTTCCTGAGTAGGAATGCTGGTGCTCCTAGATAAAAGCAGTTTCTGTAATATAGGCGAGAGAGGATGATGGTGAGGGTGTCAGAGATTCAGTGAGGATAGGTGAGGTAGGGGAAGATATGCATGAGGATTCATAGGTGGATGAAACAGGTTCTGGATACAGAGTTGATGTGTTGGGAGAGGGATATATTTGTGTCCAGTGTGCATCTGTAACGCTCACCTGATTCCCGCAGAGGCGCCGGTCTTGACTGGGTGAATGCCGTATCTTCAAAGGTGATGTGTAACACACGGTTGGCTCTTTGGGCTGGACCTCTGTGCACTGTATGTCTGACTCGAAGAGTAAGATGTCTGCAGGTAGAAAATATGGGATTAATGAACTGGGGTTATTGGGTGCCTCTCTCCTCTTCCCTTTCTCTTCTCCTGTAGAACCCCAAAGGTTAACGCCCTCACCTTTGGTAAGTGAACGCCGAGCTCTCCATCTGCCTCGGGGCAGGGTGCCGTAACCAATTTCTTCACTGGATAAGGGTGCAGGCCTCTTGACCTCAGAGGACTGCTGTCCGTCGTTAACCTCACGAACGGTAAGTTCTGGGCACTTCAAATGTCTTAAAAGTCTTTTGTAATGATATCTCTTGTTTTGCAGGGTTCCGGCGATGGCGGATGGCGGGCTGATGAGAGTTGAGGATCGAACCCGCGTGAGGAATAGAAGCGCCTGGAAGCACGTAAGTAAGCGCTTGTAGCCTGCTTCACGATGCGCACTAACTGTCCCTTTTATCTTGCAGGTACAAGTTCGGAGCTTTAGAGAAGCTGAAGGGTGCTGGAATACCCACTGGATTCGGTGTGGGAAGGAGTAATGGCACGTGAGTAATAAAGTTGCCCAATGTCTTTAAACGCACCTTCTTTTGTCTTTCAGATGCGGGAAGCAGCGCCGAAGGCCTCCGGAGCGTGCGAAGAGCTGGTAAGCTTTCGTCTTTCAGATGCCAGAATGCAGTGCGAAGACCTCCGGAGCATGCGAAGAGTAGGTAAGCCTTTGTCTTTCAGATGCCGGAATGCAGCGCGAGGCGTTGGTGACAGCCGATGGACCAGGTAAGAGATGCGCTGCCACTGACGACCGTACTGCTAACCTGTTCTTTCTTTGTCTTTACAGGTGCTGCTGAAGACTGGATTCCAGGATGGTAAGCCTTTGTTCCCTTAGGCCCAGGATCAGAAGCAGAAGACACGATGAGCGTTCTGCTGCAGAGAATGCAAAATAACGCAAAGCAAGATTCATCCATTGGGTGTGGTTTAAATAGCCTCCTGTAGTGCTTAGGTGTCTCCTTCCACAGCCTCGCCTAGGTGAGAAAAGAGTTCCTGCTTTCCAGAAGAGTTCCAGTGTTCTGAACCTAGGGAGTGGCTCCTGCCCGACCCAACAGGAAAAGTAGTCCCAAACAGAAGAGGATCAGGGGCTCAACTGGCAGGTAAGTAAGCAGCATGGTCTGCTGCAGGTAAGTCCACCCAAGCATTATGAGCCCGGCGCTTCCAGCGCTGGGACTGGGCATCTTTATGAGCCTGGTGCCACTGGCGCCAGGACAGGGTCCAAAAGGTCCCAATTGGGACTGGCTGGCACTCGGAACCGGGGTTATGGGTCTGCTTCCAAGGGAGTCGGGCAAGTCCTGATCTTTTCGAAGCAGAGATCATGACAGCACCCCCCCTCAAGGCCCTTCCCATACCGGGCTTCTCCGGGGGTTTGGGCTTGTTAGGAAATGTTCGATGAAATCTTTTGATTAGACGAGGCGCGTGGACATATTCTGCAGGTTCCCAGGATCTTTCTTGGGGACCGTAGCCTTTCCAGTCAATCAGGTAAAATAGTTTAGATTTGGAGATCTTGGAATCCAGGATGCTTTTGACTTCAAACTCGAGTTCTCCATCAACTAGAATAGGTTTTGGAGATTTAGTTAGTCGGGTTTGAGGTTGCACGGGTTTTAATAGGGAGACGTGGAAGACCGGATGTATCTTCATGTGAAGGGGCAAGTCCAACTTGACCGCTACTGGATTTACTATGGTAGTGATGGAATAGGGACCAAGGTATCTTGGGTTGAATGTGCGTGGTCCTTTTAGAGGTAGATATTTGGTGGATAACCAGACTTGATCTCCTACTTGATATTGGGGGGCTTCCTTCCGATGTTGGTCTGCTCCTTTCTTGTATTGTTCTTTAGCCCTTTGAAGGTGAGAAACAGCTTCCTTAAAGGCTTGGGTGATTGTAGAATGCAGGTGGTCTACTGCTGGTGTTCCAAGATCTTGGAGTGGATCCAACTCCGAGGTTCGAGGGTGACTACCGTATAAAAGAAAAAACGGGGTCTTCCCAGTTCCCGAGTGGACAGAGTTATTGTAGGCATATTCGGCTATCCAAAGGATATCTTTCCAAGTTTTTTCAGTTTGTTGTAGCATGCAGCGCAAATACTGTTCCAGAGTTTGATTGGTCCTCTCGGTTTGTCCGTCGGTTTGAGGGTGGTGGCCGGTCGAAAGTCTCACATCAATTTGAGCCGACCGACAGCAACTTCGCCAAAAATGAGAAATAAATTGACTACCTCGATCCGAAATTAGAACTGAAGGAAAACCGTGCAGTCGGACGATGTTTTCGAGAAATTCTCGGGCCAGAGTTGCTGCTGTTGGTAAGCCTTTGAGTGGAATGAAATGCGCCATCTTGGAGAATATGTCCACGATTACTAGGATCGTATTGTATCCGGAGCATGGAGGTAGATCGGTGATGAAGTCCATAGAAAGTGTATGCCAAGGGCGAGGTGGGATGTCAATAGGGCGTAAGAGGCCGGCTGGTTTTTCCTTTTGACTCTTGTTTTGGGCGCATACTCCACAGGACATTATAAAGTCTCTGATATCTTTTTTCCAAGACGGCCACCAGAAGTAGCGCTTGATCTTTTCTGAGGTCTTGGTCATACCGGGATGTCCTTCCATTAAAGAATCGTGATAACAAGAGATTACCTTTTTCTGTAAATCTGTGCTGGGCAGGTATAACCGTTCTTGGAAATATAATAGGTTGTCCTTCACCGTAAAGTCCTTTCCCTGCAGATGCCAATTCTGTATGTCTGCTGGAGTTACCAGTAGCCTGGCTTTATTCTTAACTTCCTCTATGGATTGTGTGGCGATTACACCTAGAATTCTTTGTTCGGGAATGATAGGTACAGGTTTAGGATTGATCAAATGTTCTTCCACTCCCATCCGAGAAAGGGCATCAGCTTTACCGTTTTTTGTACCAGGTCGATAGGTAATTATGAAGTCAAACTCGGCAAAGAATAGTGCCCAACGGAGTTGCCTAGAGGATTGAGCTTTTGCGGTTTTCAAATATTGCAGGTTTCGGTGATCTGTAATCACAGTAACGGTGTGTCGGGCCCCCAGAAGATAATGCCACCAAGCCTTAAAGGCGGACTTTATAGCTAGAAGTTCCTTATCAGTAATAGTGTAATTGATTACAGGAGGCGAGAATTTGCGGGACCAAAATGCCACGGGATGCAACTGATTGGTTACTGGGTCCTTTTGTGATAGAACCGCCCCCATGGCAAGGCTCGAAGCATCAGTTTCAACGATGTAGGGGAGTTCTGGGCGAGGATGTTTTAAGATCGGTGCAGAGATAAATCTAGTCTTCAAATTCTGGAAAGCTTGTTCCGCCTCGGTAGACCATTCAAAACGTTTGTTTTTCTTTAACAAGGCGGTGATGGGCTGGACTATTCGAGAGAATTCGGGGATAAACCTGCGGTAAAAGTTAGCGAAGCCTAACATGCTTTGAACACCTTTTACGGAGGATGGCGATGGCCATTTGAGAATTGCATCGACCTTCTTTGAATCCATACGCACTCCGCTAGGTGATAATATGAATCCCAAGAATTCAACTTCAGTCACGTTGAAAACACATTTTTCCAACTTAGCGAAAAGTTTGTGTTGACGCAATCTCTCGAGGACCATTTTCACGTGTTTCCGATGTTCAGTTTCCGATGAAGAATAAACGAGGATGTCGTCAATGTAAACAACAACACACACATCTATGAGTTCTCTGAGGACATCGTTCATAAAATATTGAAAGGCGGCCGGGGCATTGCAAAGTCCGAAGGGCATGACCTGATATTCAAATAGCCCATACTTGGTGCGGAAGGCCGTCTTCCATTCATCGCCCTCTTTTACTCGTACCAAGTGGTAGGCTCCTCTAAGATATAGCTTTGTATATATGCATGCTTTTCTGACTTGGTCCAGGAGTTCAGGGATCAAAGGTAACGGATATCTATTCTTAACGGTGATCTGGTTCAGGGCGCGATAATCTATACAAGTTCTAAGGTCCCCTTCTTTTTTTGGAACGAAGAACAAAGCTGAGGAAGCAGGGGACTTGGAAGGACGAATAAACCCATTCGCTAGGTAATGATCCAGGTATTGTCGGAGGTGAAGATTCTCAGGCTCGGTGAGGGCATAAATTCTACTACAAGGAGGAGTAGATCCAGGTATCAGGTCTATCTGGCAGTCATAAGACCTATGAGGAGGTAGAGAGTTAGCCTGATCCTTCTGGAAAACATCTTGGAATTCTAGGTATTCAGGAGGTAACTGGGGAGCCTCCGGGGAAATTGCTGCCAGTGCAACACCAGGTCGAGGGTGACAAGTAGAGACACATTCTGGAAACTGAACCGTTCTTCCTCGCCAATCGATCTGAGGATTGTGCTTCTCTAACCAAGGAATTCCTAGAATAATCTGGAACTGAGGGGCCTTGATCACATCGAACACGATCTTCTCATGGTGTCCATCTTGACTTACTAGCGTCACTTCTTGGGTGGTATGCGTTACTGGTCCGGAGGCTATCTCCGTACCATCCACTGTAGTAATGACGTCCTTTACAGCCTTTGGACAAAGAGTCAGATTCATCCTCAAAACCATTTCATGATCCACATAATTGCCGATGGCACCGCTGTCGACGTAAGTTTCAATCGCATGTAATCGATCCGGATGTTCAGGGCTAATGAGGACCATAGGTATCACGAAATGCGAGGTCACGGAACTGGTTTTAACGCTCGGCAAGAGGACCTCTATTCTTGTCGGGCGAGGTCGTTTCCCTGCTCAAAGTTTGTGACCCTGGTAACTGCAGCTCCTACTGCCTTCTTGGCTGGTTTCACCGGACAGTCTCGAAGAAAGTGCCCCGGGTTTCCGCAATAGAGGCATAATTGCAGCTGTTTTCTCCTTTCCCGCTCCTTTTGTGTTAGTGGTCCTTTCAGGCCCCCTATTTGCATGGGTTCCCCGGAGTCTACTCCTTTGGTAGGAGTTGGTGGTTTGGAAAATACTCGAGCATCAAACTTGGAACGATCGGCCTTCCTGTTCTGCAGTCTGTGGTCAATTTGAACGACTAAGTCAATATAGTCCGAACAGTCTTGCGGGGGATTCACTACTTGGGCTAACACATCTTTGAGCTCTCCACGTAGACCTCTATAAAACAGCATAATCCTTTTGTCCTCAGGCCATCGAGTTTCCACTATCAGTCTGTTGAAAGACGCAATATAAGCTAAGAGGTCTTGATTACCCTGTCGCAATGAAAGGAGCTCATTGTCCAAGGCCTGCCCCTGTGAATGTCTTGCAAACAGTTTTTCCATACTGAGCTGAAAAGCTTGAAAATCATGGAGAACCGGATCATCTTGATTAACTAGAGGGATCGACCAGTCTGCCGCATTGCCACTAAGGTACGAAAGCACGAAAGCTACCTTAGCTTGATCAGTTGGAAAGGCTGCTGGCCGGCGTAAGAAGTGCAACCGGCACTGATTAATAAATACTGCAAACCTCTTTGGGTCACCAGAAAATCGTTCGGGCGGAGCCAGAGGTACATTCCCAGGTAGGTTGATCTGCACTGGGTTCGTAGAGGATGTTGAAGGAAGATTTGCCCCTGATGCGGGTAACGGAGTTTGTCCGGCTTGTGACTGTAGCAATTGTCTAGCGAGATCGTCTGTTCGCTCCTTGGAAATAATCAGTTCCCTTCTTAGAGCATTCGTTTCCTGACAGGCTGCATGCACTTCTGCTCTTAGTTCCCCAAGTAACTGGGCTAGCTGGTCGGTATCCGAGGTTTCCATAGCGCCTGGGTGGGAGTTTTGCGGTAGGCTTTGCGTTCTGTAATGCTCACCTGATTCCCGCAGAGGCGCCGGTCTTGACTGGGTGAATGCCGTATCTTCAAAGGTGATGTGTAACACACGGTTGGCTCTTTGGGCTGGACCTCTGTGCACTGTATGTCTGACTCGAAGAGTAAGATGTCTGCAGGTAGAAAATATGGGATTAATGAACTGGGGTTATTGGGTGCCTCTCTCCTCTTCCCTTTCTCTTCTCCTGTAGAACCCCAAAGGTTAACGCCCTCACCTTAGGTAAGTGAACGCCGAGCTCTCCATCTGCCTCGGGGCAGGGTGCCGTAACCAGTTTCTTCACTGGATAAGGGTGCAGGCCTCTTGACCTCAGAGGACTGCTGTCCGTCGTTAACTGCACGAACTGTAAGTTCTGGGCACTTCAAATGTCTTAAAAGTCTTTTGTAATGATATCTCTTGTTTTGCAGGGTTCCGGCGATGGCGGATGGCGGGCTGATGAGAGTTGAGGATCGAACCCGCGTGAGGAATAGAAGCGCCTGGAAGCACGTAAGTAAGCGCTTGTAGCCTGCTTCACGATGCGCACTAACTGTCCCTTTTATCTTGCAGGTACAAGTTCGGAGCTTTAGAGAAGCTGAAGGGTGCTGGAATACCCACTGGATTCGGCGTGGGAAGGAGTAATGGCACGTGAGTAATAAAGTTGCCCAATGTCTTTAAACGCACCTTCTTTTGTCTTTCAGATGCGGGATGCAGCGCCGAAGGCCTCCGGAGCGTGCGAAGAGCTGGTAAGCTTTTGTCTTTCAGATGCCGGAATGCAGTGCGAAGACCTCCGGAGCATGCGAAGAGTAGGTAAGCCTTTGTCTTTCAGATGCCGGAATGCAGCGCGAGGCGTTGGTGACAGCCGATGGACCAGGTAAGAGATGCGCTGCCACTGACGACCGTACTGCTAACCTGTTCTTTCTTTGTCTTTACAGGTGCTGCTGAAGACTGGATTCCAGGATGGTAAGCCTTTGTTCCCTTAGGCCCAGGATCAGAAGCAGAAGACACGATGAGCGTTCTGCTGCAGAGAATGCAGAATAACGCAAAGCAAGATTCATCCATCGGGTGTGGTTTAAATAGCCTCCTGTAGTGCTTAGGTGTCTCCTTCCACAGCCTCGCCTAGGTGAGAAAAGAGTTCCTGCTTTCCAGAAGAGTTCCAGTGTTCTGAACCTAGGGAGTGGCTCCTGCCCCACCCAACAGGAAAAGTAGTCCCAAACAGAAGAGGATCAGGGGCTCTACTAGCAGGTAAGCAAGCAGGATGGTCTGCTGCAGGTAAGTCCACCGAAGCATTATGAGCCTGGCGCTTCCAACGCTGGGACTGGGCATCTTTATGAGCCTGGTGCCACTGGCGCCAGGACAGGGTCCAAAAGGTCCCAATTGGGACTGGCTGGCACTCGGAACCGGGGTTATGGGTCTGCTTCCAAGGGAGTCGGGCAAGTCCTGATCTTTTGGAAGCAGAGATCATGACAGCATCCAAGTTTTTTTTTTTACCAAAGTGGAGATTGCAGGGGCTGGGAGGGCTAGAGAGTCAGGCCAGGGGATAGATTGGGGAAGGAGCGCAATTTTTCCATGGACTGTTCTCCCTGGGTTGAGGATTAGTCAGTTGGTTGCCATTCAGTGGTCAATATCCGAGAGGCATGATTTTAGGATTTTAATGATGCTCGTGGTATTGTCTGCGTAGTAGTAGCAGGTGAGATTGTGGGAGTTGATGAGTTTGGGAAGTGGGCTTAAATAATGATTAAAGAGAAGGGGATATAGGGATGCTCCCTGTGGGACCCCTTTTGGCACTGGGCAGGATGCAGAGGTGAAAGGGTGGAGAAGAATGATTTGCGAGCGATGTGAGCTGAAGGAGGATTCCAAATGAGGGCAGTGTCTTTGATTCCCAAGGAGTGTAGCCTGTCTATGAGAATGGTGTGGTCAATGATATCAAAGGTGGCAGAAAGGTCAAGGAGAATGAGTAGAGCGCATTCTTCTGCATCTGCTGTTCTTTTTAGATCGTCCCAAATGGACACTAGGCAGGAATCAGTTCCTAGGAGGGGTCTGAAGCTGGATTGGGCAGGGTGAAGGAGGTTTTTGGCTTCAGTGAAATGACTGAGTTGCTTGAATGCTGTGCAGTCCATGAGTTTGGCCATGAAGCGGGCGTTGGAAATGGGTCTGTAGCTCAGCGGAAGCAGTGGGTCCAGCGTAGGTTTTTTGATGAGGTATTGATCTAGGAGGTTTTTAAGGCTTCCGGCAAGTTTCCCGGTGTAAAGGATTGGTACAGGATCGAACGTGCAATGCTGCCAAAAATGGTTGAGGTTAGGATGTTTTTGAAGAGGGTGGACAGGCAGGGGTCCTTAAGGGATCGTGCCTTGTGGCTTTGTGCTGGGAGTGAGAGGAATTCCTGGTGTGAGATTGCAGAGAAAGAAGTGAAGGTTTGCATCTGGGGGGAGTTGGGACAGGAGATGGGAGGTAGGCGGCCAACAGGCAGGGCAATATATGTATTTTATAGATGATGGAAGAATGTCTGTTGATAGTGATGTTATGAATATTTTCTGATAAGGCATCGCTAGGGATTGGGAGTTGGGTAGACGAGGGGTTGAGCAACCTGGTGATTGAATTCAGAGATGATTCTATGAAGTTCTTTGCTTGGGTTGCAAGAGTTCAAGATTCTGTTCCCATAAAATGTTTTTTTTTGGTTTTTATGATTTCTGATCTGTAGGCCCTTATTAGTCTTACCAGGTAAGCTGTGGAATCATTATGTGTATTCTCGGCATAGATGCTGGACCTTGTCACTGCTGGCAAGAATTCTGGCCTAAGGAATTGACTCTGTCCACTCCCCAGAGAGACAGCCACTCCACAGGAAGCTGACCTGGCAACAGGAATTAAAGAGGACACGTATTCGCAAAATGCTAGGCCTCACACCAGGGTGCTGCATATCTAAATGCCTTTGATTCTATTGAGAATGAAAGGGGCGGGCATAGTGTAGAAGAGGGAACTCTTTACAGCTGAAAGACAGTTCCACCATCTTGTTTCTGTCTGCCTCTATCTTTCCTTCCAGTTCCCTCCACTTCCTTTAGCACAAAGTACTTTAGGTATGATGTCAGAAAGAAAAGCCCACTTGGATTGGACCACTAAAGCAAGCAAGGTCTAGTCCAATCACCTGAGGGTTTATGCCTTTAATTCAAGGGGTTTACAACCACTTCTTTGAATCATCTCTTGACTTCAAACCTTCAATAAGATTTTGTTGGACCCTGCTGGGAGAGCAGTCCTTTCCAAAGTCCTTCAGTTGTGAAGTGAAGCTAGGTATTCCAAGGCAGAGTCAAGATGTAACCCTAACCATTCCCAGAGATCATTGGTGTGAACTGCTGCAGGAGCAAGACTTGCATCTCTGCCAGCCATACTGCCGACCATGCTCTCACAGTGTTGAAGGGCCCTGGAAGGTGTGTGTCAGCTTCTCTTGTGTTCGGGATCCCTAGAAAATGACTCATTTGTCCCTGATGCCCTGGAGTGGGACTCACAGGTACTTCAACTTCCACCCAGTTTGAACCACTAGGACCCCAAAAAGTTTCTTTTGGCACTCATCACCTTTTGAGCCGAATCTGGTGACCTCCACAATCCGCACTGCTTGAGCCAGTTCGAACCACAGATTCTTGCAGTTTGAACCCGCTTCGCCATCCACTCGTCACTGGATATCAACGACTACCGCCTCGCGATCTGACTCGAATTACCAAACAGCGCTGAGAAACCTGGTTCGCTGTTGTCAAACTGCCAAAACAAAGAAAAAAGTAATATTACATGATAACTGACCCCTTGTTCTTATTGGGCCAGAGAGACTGGCTGTCACATTAATCCATTTTTGCAACTCAAAAACATAACCTTTGCACATTGTGTTTTTTTTTTTGCCTTTCCTCCCCATGTCTCATTGCATTTTGCTATCTTGCAGGTACTGTGTACTTTCTACAGGGACTGGTTTAAAAGTGTTTTCTAGTTATGATATGATATGATAGGTTATTTATAACACGCTTAATACCCACAGGTTTCTAAGTGCAGACCGGGGGTTTGAACCTGTGGTGCTCCATGTCGTCTTGCTTCCAAGGTGAGCACGATGCCCCTGAGCTATCCTCCTGAGACATGGGAGTACATGGTTATTTAATTAAAGTACATATTTGTATAGAACCTTGATTAGACATTACTTTAATTTGGACTGTTATACTTTGCTGTTTGAGTTGCTACTGAACCAGATGCATACCCCGTTAAAAGTATACTGGTCCTCATTATTAGTTTGTTGGTCCAGAATTAATGTGCTGGTAATTCAGTTTACTGGCATGTTTTCAGACCAGCAAACTACACGTTTTCTGGTGGGGTAGCCAGCTTTACCTCCAGTTAAGAGCTGGTAGTAAAACAAAAGAGGTGATGGCTGGAAGGTTTGGAATTAATCCTAACGTCTGGCATTGGTCTTGGCAAAGCTCCAGACCATCGTTCTTCGCCTGCCAAGCCATTACAAAAGTAGAAATCCCATATGCAAATCAGGCTGGTCCCACCCCAAAAGGGGCAGTCTAGCACATCCTGCTTGGTCATATCACTTCTGCATGAGACCACAAGCATTCCCAAATATTTTTTGTCTTTGTTGGGCCTCATCAGTGAGAAGCAGCTTGGTTCATCAGGCCCAGCAGGCATGGGACCCACATCTCCGCATTTCCTTCCCATTCGTGAGTGACTTACACAAAACAAAGAGGTGATGACTGGAAGGTTAAGAATGAATCCTAACCTCTGGCACTGTTCCGGGCAACCCTCCAGACCATCGTTCTTCTCCTGCCAAGCCATTACAAAATGGGAAAGACCATATGCAAATCAGGTTTGGTCCCACCCCAAAAGGGGCAGTCCAGCCCAAACTGCTTGGTCACATCCCTTTTGCACGAGACCACAAGCATCTGCAAACATGTTGCGGCCTTTTTGGGCCTCATCGACAGAAAACAGCCGGTAATACTGGCAATCCCCCCATGGAATCCTATGGTACTTCATGGAATAGGAATTTACCTACCCTTGCTGGCACCTGGAATCTGCTGGTAATTCCAGCAGATCAGGTGCTGGTAACGGTATTACCGTTGGCTGGTATCCTGGCAATAATACTGCCAGAATACCGGCAAACATATAATGAGGGCGACTGTGCCTGTTTTACCTTTATTTTTGGGTTGACTCTCTTTTTGTACAAATGTCAGGGCTGAGTGGGCACTTTAGCCTCTACTCATCCTTGTACTCCTGCAGAGCAGAAGATAGTTCTTCACACTGTTGGGCAGCGGTTAGGATTTGGAACAGACTGTGTCTACAGCTTAGTCAGCCAAAATAAGAGTATACGTTTAACGTTAGTTTCACTGTCAAGGCATTTTTTTTTTGCACATTGGAGCTTGACATGAGCTCTGCAACCACCTTATCACTAGATGAGTTGCAGGAGAATTGTCAAGCCAGGGTTCTCTCCTGTGGCAGTACGGTGAAGAAAACTGAACTGCTGAAAGCTTTTAAGGAAACAAGGAGGCTGGAAGACTCTCTGCATGCAAGCAGCAATGTTGAGCCCACAGCTCAAGATCTAATTTCTCCAGGGGCAAGAAAGTAAATGGGGAAGTCTACAGTTATGGAACCTCCCACCATTCGCCCAGAGAGCAGGTTGCATAGTATCCCAGAGGTCCCAGTTGTCCTGCAGGTCCCAGGCCTCAGTCAAGGGTTTCTGTTAGGTCCAGGTTGAGCAAGCCTGGAGCAGAGCTAACCGATAGGGAGATCTTCCTTGAGTAAGAGAAGTGGGCTTTTGCGGTCTGGAAGCAGAGAGAGATGCTTCTGCTTTGGAGAGGCAGAAAAGGTTGGCCGCTGCTGCTCCAGAGGATAAAAAACAGAAAGCTGGTGAGCCACTAAAAGAGCAAAAACTGCTGGACTTACCGCTCCTGCGCAAGATGGAGCAGCTGTATCACTGCTGTCCGACAACAGTGGGTGCATGAGGACCAGATCCATCCTGATCTGCCCAAGTTAGTCAGGGGATTAGGTGGCCTCACTATATGCCAACTGGCTATCATAGGGTTTGGCTGGAGGGGTAAAACATCTCAATTTCGCGTCACTGTCAAGAACGCAATTCCAGTGGACTGTCTGATAGAGAATGACAAGCCCAATGGCAAAAATCATTTTCACAATCACAAGAGCTAAGGAATGCCAAAGAAGCAGTACCGTTATCCACCATCAAGTCCATGGGTCCAGGGGTCACTACCAGATGGTGAAAGCCTGGCACCACTGGTGCTATTCTGTCCAGATTCAGAGTCCAAAGAGGGGCCTGCTCCTACCGGAGGGGACCTAGTGGCCACTGGGTTGCCGTCAGAGGTGGCACCCAATTCAGTGACCTCAGGGTTGCCTACAGGAATAGAACCAATACCTGGGGTGGAAGACATAGTAGTCTCATAACTCAAGGGCCTGCCAGAGCCATATGACTTGTCCTTGGCTGGAGGTCCCAGCCAGGCTGACTTTTGCCAGATGATATGATATGGTAGGTTATTTATAACGTGCTTAATACCCAGAGGTTTCTAAGTGTAGACCCAGGGATCGAACCTGTGTTGTTCCGTGTCATACTGCTTCCAAGGTGAGCACGGTGTCCTGCGCTATCCTCCCGAGATGCAATGTGACTGTCCAACTCTAGTAAATATGCATGAGCAGGCACAGAAACAGGCTCAGGGGAAGACCGTGGGGGTGTTCAATGTTTCTGGGAGAATAGCCTCCTGTACTCTGATCTCAAGAATCCTGTGGCAGGGGCCAACCAGAAGTTGGTGGTGCCTCAATGTCACAGGAGGTAAGTAGTGGACTTGGCTCATGACATTCCTTTGGCAGGTCACTTAGGAGAAGCCAAGATGGCTGACAAGATGTTCTCTCTTTTTTACTGGCCCAGATGGGTGTCAAAATAAAGGAGTTTGTAAGGTCCTGTCAGACTTGCCAAGCATCCAGTAAGTCTGGTGGGGCAGCAAACGCCCCCTTAATTTCACTGCGCGTGGTAGAGCAGCCTTTTGAGAAAATTGACATGGACATTGTGGGTTCTTTTGATTCTCAGACCTCCTCAAGAGGAGTCCATCTTGGTTGTGGTAGAGCATGCACACAGTACCCAGAGGCTGTACCCTTGAGTTGTATCAAATCCTCAGTGGTGGTGAAAGCTTTCATAGGGATATTATCTTGTGCAGGATTTCCCAAGGAAGTCATTTATGACAGGGGTTCGAACATCATATCCATGTATATGAAGGGTATGTGGGGTGACTGTGAGGTTACTTATAAGTTCTCCATAGACTTTTATCCACAAACCAATAGGCTTGTTGGGCAGTACAACCAGACCACAAAGGGCATGCTAGGTGGCTTGGAAGAGCACCTAATGAGAAAATATGATATTCTCTTGCCATGCCTTCTATTTTCCTATGGGGAGGCATAACTTCTGTTTGGTCATCACGTTAGCGGTCCACTAAGTCTGGTACAGGAAGTATGTGTAGAGAAGCCTGTGGATCCCCCATTAAAACACTACCTAGAGTCTCCTCCTAAGTGGCCAGGAGAGAGCAGATGCTTCCTGATCCAAACCCTGGGGGTGGTGTACTGCAGAAGGATCAGAGAGCAGACCCAGGGAGGTGGGGAGATTGAGCAGGGTGAGACACAGTATTTTTGCTTAAAGAGGAATACTGTTAACCCAGATTTAGAGAAGGAAATGGCTTGTGGCCCTTTTCGGTACATCTCAATCGCCTATTAAGTGTGAAAAGGTAAAATCTGAAAGACTTGCTCCACCTAGTGTTTAACCCAAGAAACCTATCTTTTATACACCTAGGTTTCCCTATCTTCCACAATATCAAAAGTATGCCCACAGGAATAATGAAAATGTGACCTTTTACATCCCTTCTGTACCAAAAAAGGCTAAACCTTATCGTTCCTCTCTTAATAAAACCTGGGGAAGGATATCCATCTTAAAACGTTTTGAAGAATAAGAGAAATCAAATGTTCTTAAATTGAACCAGAAGTCCCAGAATCCCTCAGGGACTGTGAAGAAGAAGAGGACTGAAGAGTTAGACGTCCAGGTCAGGCAGGCAAGCCAAATGACTCTAGACAAGGTCAAGAAATTAATCATAAGTGCCTGTACCTGAACCTAATTAGCCCACCTGAGGGGTAGGGTCTTAAAAGGTTGGAGTAGGGAGGAGCAGTAGAAAGAAGCTGAGGCAGGAGCTGGAAGATTGGCAGTAGCAGAAGCAGAAGAAGTTGAGCCTGTATCCAGCAGTTCCCAAGGAAGTGTGACCACAACAGGGACACCAGAGGAGAGAGGAGGCAGACTTAACCGCAGACTCTGAGTTGGTCCTGTGCTCACAAATCCTGCATAACTGTGGCCGCACTGAAAGGGGCTGGATGCAACAGGCATTCTTTCCAGGTGTCCCTCATTGATGTGAATGCAGAGTTGAAGTTGCAGTTCTTACCAAGGCCGGTATGCAGAAGCAAGCTGAGGTAAACTGGAGAGCAGGAGGTTCTCTCTTGATGAAGCTGGATGGAAGGCACCCATGCGGCAGAGGAGTGTGGATCCCAAGAGTGCCTGCAGTAGTAGCAAACTGCGAAACAAAGTCGTAAAGCCGCAGCACTCTGCAGTCATTGTAGTTGGGAGTCGGAAAAGGAAGCTCTGTACTCCTCAACAGCAGAATTACCTTGCCGGTAACGATAGGCAACTTTTAATTGCACTTGCGCTTACATCTGAGCCAGTTAAAGTTAACTTCAAAAGTGGGAAGTCTTTTTATTAATGGGAAAGCAACACATACTTATGTGAAACGCTTGCGTGTGATGAAAAGCCTTTCTTTCCCTAACATCAGCATTACTTTGCCTATGAGCAGTCACGTGGCTCCTGCTAACATAGGGAATGCTGCCGTTAGCCAAAGTGAATTAAACTATCTTTCCCAAAGAGCTGTAAGCATTGCTTAAAGGGACCACGCATGAGACAATGTTTCCCAATACCTTGGAGGCTGAGTGCTGACTGAAAGGTGGGAACGGGTCCCTCTTTGAAGTGGCTGTTCAAGAGTGAAACAAAATCGCGTGTGCCTAATTTTGTTTTCAGTAGAAGGTCCACATCTTGCAACACATTAAAGCCTGAAGCAGAAGTAGATGTAGTTTAAGCTAAGTTCAGAAAAAACATTGCCCAAACCTATAGAGTGAATTCTGTAAAAGTACATCCCAAGCACATAAGAACTGTACACCAGTATTCGGAAGTGGTTGAATTCATTGTTACCCAAGAATCTTCATCCAAAGCTGGAAGAGTGGCATAACAGCTTTGGGGTAACCATTAAAGGAAAGGTGTATATGAAGCTGGGGAAGGGAGCTGGGTACTTGTTAATAAACGTTGTTTTCATATCTGCGTGGCAGAGACTAATTAGAAGAAGAAGTGGTCCAGAAGCTAGAACTAGATTCTATGATAGCTGCAAGACAGGCAAAGATGCCGCCCTTTCTTATGGTAGAGAAAGAAGAGTGCCTTGCCAACATGTGGAGGTAGAGGATGTCTGGCAGGGACTGCCTATCATTGAAGTTGAAGTTGTAGCAGCAAATCACATATTTGTAGAAGTTGCAGTAGCAGTAGGAGGACTGTGGCTGTCAATATTTTGTCAGAGCTATAAAGGCTGGAAGAAGTAGACTCAGAACTAAACTGTGAGGCAATGCAGCCTGCTCTCACAATTCTATCACAGAAGAAATTTGCTGAGAGAAGAGCAAATCTTAAGTGAAAGCTTCTTGACAAACTATACATAAATATATCTATAAGACACCACAGAGGTTGAAAGCAGAGAAGTTGTTGCCAAAGTGGAAGAGATACTTTTGCCTTCATCTATTCTTTCCTCGAACATAATTCCATTGGTGCTGTTATTTTCTTTGTGGAACTGTAAAGAAAGAATCTTTTCACCAAACAAAGAAGAAACTTTTGCCAGTGGATTTTGTTTGTCTGAACATTTGTTTCTTAGAAACGTGACGTTGGTTAAGACTTGCAGGAAATCGACTTTGAGACATTCCTGGGGGATTCGGATCTGCTCAGGGCCATGAACTCATCCACGACAGTGGGTGTTTGGTAACCTTTTATTTATGTTGTATTTTTGTTGCTTTGAATGTTTATGTTGTTTAGTGTGAGGGTTAGGTTTGTGAATTCTAGGAGGTTTTGCCATAGCTCTTAGAATAGGTAGGGAATCCCCTGGTAGAGTAGGTTTTCGTTAGGATTTTAGTTACAATAATTTTGTGTATAATAAAATGGTAAACCCTACAAAAACTGAATACAGTCGTGAGCTTCACATTACTGACCCCTGACATATGGGAGGGCAATCCCTGAACTGCCTCCCACACATAGTGGATTATGTGCTTGGCCTTATAGACGAGATGGCCAAGTACAGAGAACAGAGTACTCAAAACCTGAAAGCCAGCCAGGAGGGAATGATGCACTGGCATGACCAGAATACCACAGTGACACAATATACTCCAGGACAGATAGTCTGGGTTTTGGAACCTGTCAAGCCCAGCACCATTCTGATAAGTGGACTAGGCCCTAAACTGTGCTTGAAAATATCAGTGAGGTTGACTTCCTCATTCACCAAAGACTCCAACAAAGCCTCAATACAGCTGAAATTACTTGTAGATGGCTCTTTGATCTACAATGAGACTGAGGAGACATAACTCCATCCAGACTTTTTAAACTCAGAGTACACAGATAGGTCTCTGGAGTGAGTCCCGATCTCCCTATACCAGTACAAATGTCTGTTCTCGCTGGCTCCAGGTAAAATTGATTGGTGCATCCATGATATTGACACTGGAGACCGTAAGCCAGAGAAGAACAGCATTCCAAGTGCCAGACAGTGAATGGTACTCTTTCTTACCTTAGACACTGACTGGGTGGTGGTAAGAAACAGCCTCTCCAGGCGAAAGTCTAGAAAGTAGTGGAATGGAATATCCCAAGTACGCATACACACATGACAGATTTTTTGGGCCTCACTGGGAATTGTGGACCTTGGGTATGGGACACCTGCTGTGCCCCACAATGATATGATATGTTATGATATGATATGGCATTTATAGCGTGCCTGTACACAAGTGTTTCTAGGCGCGAATGATGTCTCATCTAAGAAAATACCAAAGAAGGTCACTTGGAGCTGTGCCCGCCAAACCTCATTCCAGAGCTTGAAGGATGGTTTGTGCAAGGCCCCAGTACTGAAGATCCTGGATTATGGGTAAAAATGTATCATACGTACAGACACTTATGAGTTCAGAATTGGTGCAGTGTTTGCACTGCTAAACTCTGAGAGGGTAGAAAAACTTTGCACATATTTTACTATGTGCTTTACCAAGCGACAGCGCAACTAGGCCACAATTGAAAAGGAGGCTTTTGTGGTAATCTCGGCAGTTCAGAAGCTGAAACCCTACAGATTTACATCTTATTTTACCATCCAAACAGACCACAGAGGTGGCTGATGGCTATGCAGCATGACGACCCCAAGTTGTCACATTGGGCAATATCCCTAAGGGATTGGACATGGAAATCCAACAAAAACTAGGGTCACAGCACTCTAATGCAGATGACCTCAGTAGATACTTTCACTTGTGGATGAGCCCGACCCTTAGAAGGGTGAGTCTCAACCTTTCTGGCTGGGGAAGTGTGAGAAATGGCCATCTGGCAAGGGTATAAAAGCCTTGAATTTATTTTTTCTTAATTAACAAATGCAATGATGTGGGTAATTCCATCTCGGAAAAGGGAATTCTGCTGATCATATTCTTTCTTCATGAACTCCATGCAAAAAGCATAGTGTTCACATGTGCCCTGCTGCATCATTATCCTGAGCTGGAGCACCTGCTCTATCACTGGCACAGAGCAGATTCGATGATCACAGGTGAACTCTAGACAACTGCAGTGACAACCAAGCCATTTAAGGTTTGAACTCCTGTTCCAAAACCTACATAACTATAAGGATGTTGTCCCGGTGGCACGTTAAACTGTAAATATAAGCCATACCTGAGTTAGGATATGCTAGCTTGTATATTACAATACAAGACATATCAAATTGATTTCACACATTTGTAAGCCCTGTGAGCCCAGTTCAGCAGTGAAAGGGTTATGTGTATTCTCCCCTGACAGGCTGCATTTGCCACTGCTGGCAAGACTGCGGTCTTGACGGATTGCCTCGCTTTATTCCTTTGTGAGGGCAGATTACCCTTCCTCAAGATTCAAAGAGCACACCCATTCACAAAACCATGTATCTAAACTCCTTCAATTCTATTAAGAAGGAAAGAGGCAGGGTTAGTGTAGACATAAGAAGCTCTTTACAGCTGGCGGAAGGTACCACCATCTTGTTTCGATCTGCCTCTATCATTCCTTCATGTCCTCTCTACTCCCTGTAGCACAGAGCACTTTGTGTGCGATGTCAGAAGGCAAAGTCCACTTATTCCAAGAACGGGGATTGGACCACTAAAGCAGGTTAGATTTAGACCTATCAACTGATGGTTTTTGCCTTGTAAATAAGGGGTTTCCCACCACTTTGTTGAATCATTTCTGGACTTCAAACCTTCAAGAACGCTTTATTGACCCTGTTGGGATAGCATCCCTCTCCAAGGTTCTCCAGTTGTGAGATGAAAACAGGTGTTCCATGGCAGAGGTAAGCTCTGGCCACTAACCAACTCCAGGGACCAGTGGGGTTGAACTACTGCTGGAATAAGACCTGTATCTCTGCCAGCTACATTCCTGCCCAAGACCTCACTGTGTGGAAGGACTCGTGGAAGGTCAGTGCCACCCTCCCCATTTATGGGAGTCAGCAAAAAGGACTCATATTATCCCTAAAACCAACCAAAACAGTCATGATTCCTGTCATTTCAACATTGAACCACAGGGTTCCGTTATTCAAGCATGTTCGGATCAGTTCAAACCATCAGGACCCTCTGGAGCTGTATTTGGCAGGAACAGTGGAACATAGAAGTGCTTCTCATCTGCATTGCTCAAACCACCATTTGCACCACCAGCCTCTTCACCCTTCATCAAGTCGATGACCAAACGGTAGTTGGTGTTTTTGCCAAACCACATCCTTTGAGTCATATCTAGCACCCATACTTGTGCATCCCTTTGTCTGCCCGTCCGCATACAATCTCAACCGTCAAACCTAACCTGGTGACATCCACCATACCGCTCCAGCCTCTTTGACCCACAGCCTTCTTTCAGTGGACGACGGTGACTGCTGCATTTTGAACTGACTCCACTAGTAAACTGCCCTGAGAAGCCTGGTTTGAAGACACAGTAGAAAGGTATTACTGCCTGATATCTTCCTCCTGGTCCATTATGCCTTTTTGCAACTTGTTCACATATCATTTGAACATTGTGGTTTTTATTGCCTTTTCTCCACCTGTCTCATTACCCACAGTGCTTCATCTGCTATCTTACATGTTCAGTGTTGTTTCTACAGGGCGGGTTTGTACAGGATTTCTAGTTAGTTATAATTGTACAATGTGTTTAATTAAATTATACATTTTTATAGAAACTTTAATGGATAATCCTTTATTTAGGACTGTTAGACTTGACTATTTAAGTTGCTACTGAATCACATTCACACTGCTCTTGAGAGTATAGCCTTCCCTCAGCGCATGTTACCACAAAAGACGAAGGAGGTATATCCCTTACCTGTGCCTGTTATACCTTTATGTTTTTGTTGGCTCTTGGTTTGTAGACATGTGAGATCTGAGTGAGCACTTTAGCCTCTGGTCATCCTTTAACTCCTGCAGAGCAGAAGTCAGTTCATTGCAGATATATCCAGCTCTTCCCTAACTCTGCTTACTGCAGATATAGTCATAAAGGGTAGTGACTGGTGGCATGCTACACATTTTTATAACTCCTACTATGGCCTAGAACCTTATTAAGATCCAAGCAAAAATAAATCCCAGCCCTGAATATAAAAGTACAGATTAGGGAGGACTTCAATTTAAAACTAGGAAATTGTAGCAATTACAAGGAAGTAGGTAAGTGGGTTCGGGGTGTTGTTGGAGAAGACATCTGGCTTGGAGGGATGGTGGAGGGAGGCTGGATTTCGGGGCTGGAGTGGGGCAGGTGGCCAAGTTGCCAAGGGAACAAAAACAAATGACAGGACCTGGAGAAGGGCCTTGCGTGCTAGGAAAACACTGGCGGTGCACTGGCAGTTCTCGCCCGCGTTTCGAGCTACCTGATCAGTTGAGCATCCACCCCTGGTGTGAATGTGTAATGGAACAAAATTGGGCCAAACAGGAGAATTTAGTGCTTGGTATCCCACTCCCAGTATTCGATCAGGTCTCTTCACTGGAAAAAATAATACATGCTTTAGGAAGCATACTGAAGACAATCTCCAATTCTTTTAATACTTTTAGCTGGGTCAAAGGCCCCTCTCTCAAAATGAAGGCCTGGTTTGGCACAATCTGTAGGTCAGCCAAGTGGATACTTCTCACTTAAAAAACACTACTCAGGATAACCTCCAGATAATCTGGGCCAAACTGAATAAAAATGCCGGACAAGAAAGGAAATTAGAACTACAGCATGAATAATTGACCATTTTAGAACAGGTTGCCTTTTCTGATAACCCCAAAGAGTTTTGGAAGCTGCTAGAGAAAGGCATGAACCCTTTGCTGCTTCAGTCTGCTCCAGTAGTAGTCATTGATCCAGAGAGATGGGTAGATCATTATGTCTCTTTGCAAAATAAGAGAATACATATAACTAATTGGGACTGCAATTAACAGAAAGTACCAGTGTAAGAACAGGAGTCATGTAGCCATGTATGAAGACTGACTAGTCTTTTCACTGACTGAAGTAAATGGCTCTTTGGTTTCCTTGGCTAATGGGAAGGCCACTGGTCTGGATGCATTTACAAATGAATTATTTAAACATGAGATGAAGATCTGCAATGCAATATTTACTGCATTGTTTAATGCAATGTTATCAGTATGGGTCTTCCTCAATACTGGAAAGGAAGCAGTATTGTATCCCTTCTTTCTTCAAAAACGTGGGCCAACATGATTGTAACTGTTACAGTCGGATTTCCCTTCTTGATGCCTTAGCAATATTGTTTGGTAGAGTGTCGCTTGTCAGGATATCAGACTAGGCAAAGGAGCACAACATCCCATCAATTTTCAATACAGCTTTTGGGAAGTAAGGGGGACCATGGACTAAGTTCTTAATATCAAACTGATCCTTGATAAGTTTGTATATGGTTACAACTATTTGTTTCTACCTGAATCTACTTGGATTCATAGACCTTTCTTCTGCATTCAACTCTGTCAACCGTGATAATCTGTGGCCTACTCTGTGAGACACAGGAATGCCTCCATTGCTTCTATTACCATGAATTGAAATGCATAGAGGTCTATCAGCAGGAGTACGCATTGGTCAGGGTACACTTTCCTCTGAATTTTCCCTCAGTCACTGGGGCTAAGACAGGTCTGTGTGCTGGCCCCATTGCTTTTTAATCTTAACATTAGCTCTCTATTTAGGAATTTAAGCAAACTGATTTCGGACACACCAAAACGAGGGGCAAGCAATTCGTGCCATGGTTTATGCCGATGTTGTGGTGTTAATTGACCCACAGAGCCCTGCATATTCTTGTGAATGATTATGAGGCTTACATGAATTAGAGGTTTCGCAAACTGGATGTGGCCAAATGAAAGGTTATGTGAGTGCTAGCATAGACGCATGTTGTCCCATGTTGGGCAACATTGGAAAACTGGACTGGATACGTTCCTTTAGTACCTGAAACTACGAGTTAGGACCTAAAGTGGTCCCTGCATTTTAAAGCCCAGGCCACAAAAATGGCTTGGATTAATGGGACTCTTTCTAACTATGGGAGGAAAATTGATGGCATTCCTGCGAAATGTGCAGTAGTCTGTGTCGATTGCTACCTACGGCACAGCACTTTGGGGTCATTAGGAGCCCCTCCTATTGTAGGCCAAGGCAAATGATTTCCACAGAGACATCTGGCTTTTCTACTCCATCAGGAAATTGATCTTAGTTACATCACAGATCTGATTGCAGTAGGTCCACTTTTATATTGGACACACCTAATGGACAATAGAAATATAAAGCTAACTCGACACTTGGTATGAAGTATCATCTGAAATTTGTACCTGGTGCATGCATGTTAAAAGGGATCTGGCACATTTGATCTTTCCATCTTTTAATGAGTCCATTGAGGCAGGTGTAAAACCAAGAACAAGTGAGCTATGCAAACGGTTTATACTGTTTAGGGTCAAGGAGAGAGAAAAGTCGCAACTTGGGCAATCAACAGTTAAATTCGATCTCTTGTAATATGAGTATTTGCACCCTTGTAATGGCTTGGGCTGGCTGCTTGAACCGAGGCACAGGGCACTCCTTCCTTCAGAAATTGGGCAATTGGACAAGTTGAAACAGCCTTGTCTTTCACCTTCGCATTACAGGACAAATATTTTGGCTATGCCATCTATAATTTCATTGAACCTGTGCTTCTTTTTTAGAAACAAGATGTCAATTGTTGTGAATAGTCGAGCTTGCTGGTTAGTTTGGAAGTCCAAGGGAAACTTAATTAAATATATATATATATATATATATATATCTTTATTCTTATGACATTTTAATGAACATGCAATTTGGTATGCTCTTGTGTACTTTTATGGAACTTGATTCAATTTTCCGAAAAATAAAGGTTAAAGTGAATGGTCCTGAATCGGTGAACCAAGACATAACCTCATTACGTCCATCCTCTGCACCTTGGTTTATCACTTCGTCTCATGTAAAGTGACCACCGAAGGGATTGGAAAATTAGCTCTGAATGTTATCATTTAATTGTGTAGGAGTGGAGAAAGTTGTGTAGAAATGAGTATAACAAATGCAGGGGTTCTTATCCTATAACCACCCCAGGCAATGGAGGCACCAAATACCCATACCAGAGAGTTGTTCTTGACATTATTGAGTGACATTCAGTGTAGTTTTCTAAGTCTCAATTTCAAACAGGAGACCATCAACATTAACAATCATGTGCTGTTGGGTTCTGTGCATCGAATTATAAGCATTCACGAGGCACAAGGAAGAAGGAAAGAAAGTAAGAGCATGGTAAACTCACTTTCACTCCTTCATTTTCTTCTCCGTATCGTGAAGAAGGTAACACGTTCCTGCACATAGGCTTTGCAGGCAGCCTTTACTAGTGAATTCTTAATGTCATGCAGGGGAACAACAAGATGGAGGAGCAATGCACAGAGAGATTTTATATCCGTTCTGTGCCTTCGCCTTGGAATAGATCTAAATCAAGTCGCAAAAACATTATACCTTGCTTTCACGTCCTGATTTACCACTTTGCCCCCTTTAACTTGAAGTTGGGTGTATACAAAATGCTGCAGCCAAACTCCTTCTCAAACTACCCCGAGGAGAACACAACACACTTGTGCTAAGAATACTACATTGACTACCAATAAAACAACAGATACATTTCAAATCAATGTGCATCACGCACAGAGCAATACACAACCAAGGCACAGAATTCCTGAGAGATAAATTACGCCTACACCAGCCGACAAGAACGCTCAGATCAAGCAACAACATCTGCCTGGAACCAAAACCCTACAACACAAGAAAACTCGGAGGGTCCTCTTTCTCCCACCAGGCACCGAAAACTTGGAATGACTTACCAAAGAATATACGGAACACAAGAAACCACCTAGTATTCAGGAAACTGCTAAAATCCTGGCTCTTTGCTGCGTAACTAGAAGACCACCCACAAGAACACCCACACTGCTAAAACAACAATGAAGGAAGATACTGATCCCGGTTCCCACCAAGCAACCGAATACAAACAGAATCCAAGGAATGCACTCTGCGAAATACCATAACACATAATGAGCGATAGCCACAAAGGGAGGACACTAAAGACTGAACACATAGACAGACCAAGACCGAAACACTTAGACGACTCATCCATAGCATCCCGGCCCTGTACCACACCCGAAGTTCCAGCAGACAAACCCACATAGATAGTGGGGAAAGAGGACACCACAACTCCTGCTCCGACATCCAAGGAGGAGAATAGACACACCAATCTCACTATACATAGTTCATTAGAAACCCAAGGAGGAGAATGGACACACCAATCTCACTATACATAGTTCATTAGAACACAACAGGGAGTGTGCCATGGAAGAACCCTCTACATCCAGACGGTCAAGAAAGGATAGTAGCAACTAATCCCACTGGTAGTAATTTAACTTTAAAACAAACAAGATGTGCCACAACCAGGATTCTCACCCCACTAACCTTACCTTTAAATCTCTGCATACCTAACTCACCCGAAAATTCACACAACCTACTCTCACCCAGCAAACCACACAGACTTCACCACACTGCATCAACAACAAACTAACAACACATAAACAACACCAACAGCACACATTTCCGTGCCCCGGTCTGATACTAACACCAAAGCGCATCGCACAGTGTACACCGAGCTGAAGCCGCCAACAGCACACCACCTCTCTCACTCTCCTCCCTCTTCTCCCGACTAACCAAACCCCCTACCCCCTTCTTGTTTACAGATCCGCCATAGCGCCTGGGAACCAACTTCGTTGGTGGCGGTGTGCGATATAAATAAATTTAACATTTAACATTTAACATTTGTATTGAAATGTTAAATTGCTAACTGTGTATGTTTCATGTCGCTTGAAGAAGTAACATTATCAATAGATTGGTTGATTAGTCATATGTGTTCTGCTATGCATACATTTTGTGAAGCACGTGCATGCTACAAAGAGGTTTAATTGTGCAGAGCAACGGTTGCACATTTAAAAAGAAGCAGGATCCAGCCATTGCTTTTACAATATTAGAAGATTCTGTGAGATGTTTCAAAGCATCACTTCATCGCTTGCTTCCCAGTAGTGCTTTTGGAAGGTTATTCTATATGAAGGCTGCCTGTACTGAGGAAGCTCCGTGCAAGAAGGCGGTGGGTTCAATCAGTATGGATGCCTTAAATATTAGTGGGGTGGGAGAATATGAATACATTTCTGTACTACATGGAATATAATATCTGATTTTGCCTATGATTACCGGCATAATACTGAAATAATTATAATAAATAATAATAATAATTGTAATGATTATTACAGTAATAATAATGCATTATATTTTAAATAGAACTTCCAGCCTGATTCCTGACATTTATAAACACTCCCTTAATTGGTGATTATTACACAACTTGTTAGTGCAACATTTCTCAACGTTCGAAGGATGAAGGGCGGAGTGAGCTGTTCGGGCATTCAAACTTGTGACGTACACTCATACCCCTTTAGATATTGTACTGAATCAGTCATGGTGATCTTGAGTCTGTGGCAAGCAAACATCTGATTTCATTTGCCAGCAATGTAGGTTCAGCCTACCATTATGGGACAAGTGATATAGAGGATAAAGTACTCCCCACTGCAGATTATAAGGATATTGCAAGTCACTCAGGTGTTCCATGAACAAACAGAGGAATGAGACCGAAGGGTGAGTTCCTTTATAAGGTCTTGAATTCTGATGTGACTTCCAATATCCTTTTTACATAAGCGTCCTGAGACCTTTGGGTTACTCTTGCGCTATACAAGAATTTATTTAGTTAGATAGATAGGGAGACTCGTGATCTATTATGGCCGAACTCTGTCATCCCCTTTCGTGGCTTCCCTCTTGCTACTTATAATGCAATACTTCGTCCGATTGTTGACCCCTATAATCCTCTAAGATTATGTTTGGAATAAAAAACAAGAGAAAACAAATATATGCAGCGTTTAATTGTTAAAGAACAATTGTTTACACAGGGTATGCACTCAAAACATTATGTACTTTAATATAAGTACTAGCATGCACATATATTCTTGCTCTCATATGTTGAACTCTTATGTGTTGAACATACTACTTCTGATAAGTGCTGCAGTGCCAGCTGGAATTCTATTCTGTGCTAGCTCTTGCTGCAGGCATTGTGATGTCAATGATTACAGGGCAGTAGTAATGTCATTTGCCTATTAAAGGTCAGTAGTTATGTCACACGTAGCCTGTAATAAGGAAATGTTTTAAATGTTTTTTTATACAGGTATTGCAGCATGCCATGTTTGGCATATTTTATGCATAAAAGTGCAAACTCCACATAGTCACATAGTAACTGTTAGAGGACCTAACAATATTGCATAAAATAGAGTTTTCACATGTGTATCTGTGCAAACAACCAACACCAGTGTTCACTGGGTCTTCCACTCACTTGCACTTTTCCCATTACACTCCCAGTCTAGCCATCCCTTGTGAGTTGTTCTATATACATTCTTTTTTTTCTTCATTTTTTGTAGATTCTAGCAAAGCTTAGGAGGAGACAGTAGCTGATTAGTGATTTTTTCTTCCTTGTTCGGTTTTACGTCTCCTTTACTTTACTTTGCTTCTTTACGTAATAAGGAACATTGGAAATTCTAGACAATTTAATCTAGCAGCAATTATTTTTCTATGATATTTCTAGTTTTTGATTGACAGTCAAATGAATTTGTACCTAAACAAAATATCTGCAATGAGCAAGACGGATTTGATACTAAATTAGTATATAGGATTTGAGAAGGCAATGAAGAAATCATTAACAATACTTGAAATATTTTGGAATTGTTGATCCCAAATACAGCAGACAATACAATAGTTGTGAAATTATAAACTGGTATCATGTATCCTGCTTCAGAGAACTGTCCCAGTAGTGTACATTGCAAAGTTGGTTATTTGGCATATTTAACACGCCATTCATTGGTGAGGAATGTGCAGTTGCCTAAGTTGGTATTCCTCGTATTCGTCCATTAAGTTATCTTAAAACGTTCAATTGAGTATTGTTTTCTGTGTGTCATGTACTCTTTTTGATGCTATTGTTTGTAAAAGAGGCCTCCGTCCCCTTTCTGTTGTTGCACTGTTGTGAGCTGCTACCCACGTGATGCTGAAGGTGGGGTTACCGCCTTCGCAGCAGTTCGCGCTAGAAAATTAAAGAAGAAGCATCATCAGCCAGTGTCTCATTATTGTACGTCATTATTATACATTGCCACATTGCAGTGCTCACATCAGAAACGTAACATTGGCGACGAGGATTCCTCTCACAACATGCCATGTAAGAATGGCATCAGCGGTGCACCCTCTGGTCCGTGCAACTCTGATACAGTAAGCCGTTCCTTCTTCATCGCAGAGCCGGGATAAGCTACGCCCCTGCTCCAGCCTGCATTCCAAGCTGTATTACTCCGGACCGCTCCGTGAGACGAGCGAGTGAATCGATGTGCTCCGAGGCCAACTAACGTCTAACTGCCACACAGGAAACACATAATTTTACGCATTTGCAACATGTGGTGAGCACTGCTTTCCACGCGCTTTGAACTGTGCCCTAACTTCCACCACCAAGGAAGAAGTATTGCTTTATTAACACGAGCAGTGTAAATGACTGTGCACTGCTGTAGGGAGAAGATAATGAAGCGGGCAGTAGCTCACAGCTGAATTGAACCCCCTGCATTCCCACATACAGGGAGGAAGGAAGCGTTGAATCAGTACAGCTAGAAGCCATGCAACATTTTGACATATCCGACAACCTCAGTTTGGCGCCCAGATGGCCCAGGTGGCACAGGGAACTACACGTATATATTGATGCTACAGGTGACAGGAAAGAATGCCGTTTTAGAGGCATACTATTGCGCTCGATAGGCCTGATGGTGAGAGATATTGTTTTTGAAATGCCAGAAAATACGACTGACACATTTCAAGGCATAATTGACTCGTGAATAATTATTATGTACCCCTGAAGAATGTGGACTATGAACGGCACATGTTCCACGTGTCCACACAGGAAAAAGGGGAGAACATGGACAATTTTGTTATGAGACTGAGGAAGAGGGCAAAATACTGCGCCTTTGACCACTACTCCACAGAGGAGGATCCAAAATCTCAAGCCATAGCAGGGTGTGAGTCTTCTGAATTCAGGAAAAAACTATTACAAAAAAGCAGAACCCTCAATGAAATCCTCCAACTTGCAAGAGCAGAGTCAGCCCTGTCTCTGCAAATGGGGTCACTGAGTAATATCAACATCATGCAAACTGCGTCACCAGCATCTCTGTGCCTCGTAAGCACATCAGAAAGCAATGCAGACCAAAAGAAATGCTATAGATATGGATACAATTTCCCGCACGACGGTCCATGCCCAGCTGTAGGTCACCACTGTGACAAGTGTGGTGGAGAAAATCATTTTCAGTCTATCTGCAAGAATATAAAATTTTTCCAATCACCGGAGAACAACAGAGACACCAGGAGGTGGGAATACCATCGTCCGAGGCGGGAGAGTCCTCACACAAGCACATGGCGGTCTCCAGCGACCAGCAGACACAGCTTGCACAGAGACAGGCGGCGCAATGACAGCAGAGAAGATACAGAGAAACGCAGATACAGGCATGAATCACATAGATGGATGCCACAGCAGAAGATAAGATACCTTGAGACATCGATGCAGCGAAGACGCATCTCAAACTCCTCATCATCAAGTGGTGACCAGAAGAGAGGCTATGTACACACCATAGGGAATACTACAGCCACTGAATATAGCCCATCCCTGCTGCTACAAATAAATGGACCGAGCCGTGAACCCCTCATAGACACCGGAGCTACAGTGAATGTCATCAATGAGGAAAATTCCATGTCACTCCCAAAAAAGAAAGAATTGCAAAAAGAAGACATCAACATATACCCATATGGCACCAATAAACCCCTTTATTGTAAAGAAATGTTTATGGCCACATGCACATATAAGGATAAGACCCCAAAGGTCAAGATATACCTAGTTAAAGGGGAAGTGCCTGAAGGAAGCCTTCTCAGTTATTCGGTCAGCCATCCAGATGGGTCTAATAGATGTAATGTACCAAATCATGTCTGCATACACGTCCAGTCAGAAGGAAATGATAAAGAAAATGTTTCCGACATTATTCAAAGGACTTGGAAAAATTAAAGGCAAACAAATCAGGCTACACATAAATACTCAAGTGCAACCGAGGACCAACACTATTGAGGCATAGCCCTTAATATTCAAAGACATGTGGAGGACTAGATACAGTCCTTGCTAGAACAAGACATTATTGAGACATCATTGAGCCTGCATTGGGACCCACACCTGGGTCTCTCCCATAGAGCCCGTGCCAAAGAAGGAACAAAACACCAGCATTCACATCTGCGTATATATGAGAACTCCCAATGTGGAAATAGAAAGAGATCGACACCTGGCGCCCCGAATGACTGACATGATGCACTTGCTGCATGGGGCAAAAGTAATTTCAGAACTCGATTTAAACAAAGGCTACCATTGGCTAGACCTGCATCCAGATTCCAGATATATAACGACATTCTCTACACACCTGGATCTTTTCAGGTATAAGTGACTGAGCTTCGGCCTATCATCTGCTGGGGACATTTTCCAAAATGAGGTACATCAAGTGATCAAACATATTCCCCACTGTTTAAACTACAGCGATGACATTTTGATCTTTGGGGCCACGCAAGAGGCACACAACAACACGCACAGGAGGATGCGCATGGCGCTAGACCAGGCGAACTTGACCCTAATTGCTGACAAGTGTGAGCTCAGCAAATCGCAGCTCAAATTCTTTGGGCACATATTCTCCCACGATGGTCAACAGCCAGATCCAGACAAAGTACAGGCTTTAGTCGTAGTCCCTACACCAAACTCAATATCTGCAGTCAGATCGTTTCTTGGAATGGTGAGCTACTGCACCAGATACATACAGGACTTTGCTTCAGGCAGCATGCCCTTCAAACTACCCACTGGAAAAGGTCAGGATTTTCCCGGTCGATCGAATGCGACAAGGCATTTCAGGAGATCAGGAAATGCATTACATCTACATCATGTATGGGGTACTATGACCCTGAACTTGACACTGAAGTTACGGTAGATGCCATCCCTGTCGGTTTAGGGGCGATCATAGCACAAACAAAATCAGGAGCCCCACCTAACTCAGCAAGATGTATAGTAGCGTATGCAAGTCGCAGACCCTCGCAATGGAATGTGCATACTCGCAACCGGAGATAGAGAGTCTTGCTGTTGTATGGGCATACAAACATTAACATCTGTTCCTATATGGACGTTCATTTACCATCATCACAGATAATCAAGCCTGTGGCAAACCAACGGCCAAGATGCCTCCACGTATTGCAAGGTGGGGACGCTGATTGCAGGAGTACTCCTTCAACATTATACACCACCCACGAAAGGACAATAATCCTGCATACTTCGTATCTCGATATCCCTTATCAGCCACAGAAGTGAGACAATCTATCAAGACCCACCAATACATAAACTCCCTAGTGAGCAGTGCATTGCCCAAGTCTGTTACGAGAGCACAACTGCTAGAAGGCCTGAAGAATGACCAGTTACTCTTGAAGATACTGAAGTGTTTGACATCAGGCCAGTGGCACCTCTATCCGCAGCCAAAGAGAAATACTTCCAAACATTCCAACTAATAAGACACACGCTATCCATCTGCCCAGGAGGAATACTGTTGAAAGAAAACCAGATCTTTGTCCCTGCGAATCTTCAAGACCAAATACTTGCTTTAGCACATGTGGGACACTGAGGAATCGTGTCCACAAAAAGACAACTCCGAACCAAAGTATGGTTCCCTCAGATGGATGAGAGAGTGAAACAGGTACTAAGTAAATGTTTGGCATGCAAGTCAGTCGCTCTGCGCACATTCACTGAGCCTCTTAAGATGACAATGATGCCACTAGAGGTGTGGGACGAGGTCACCAGCGACATGTTTGGTCCACTCACCAATGGTAAACATCCACTCGTAATTATCAACGTGATGTCCAGATTCCCGTAAGTGCATCTGATTCATTCCACCAGTGCTCAGGCAGTAACACTGGCTTTGGACAAAACATTTGCTGACTATGGAATTCCCTCCATAGTAAAGTCAGACAATCGACCCCCCTTTAGCAGACATGATATCTTCATGTTTGCGGAATATCTTGGTTTCCAACATTGCAAGGTCAACCCCTTGTGGCCACAAGCAAATGGAACAGTGGAGAGATTCATGGGCAACCTCAAGCGCACCCTGCAAGTCTGCTCAATCACTAAAGGATCCTTCATGCAGACCATTTGCACACTACTTAGGGACTACAGAAACGCACCACAAAGCTCCACCGGGACATGTCCCTCAGTGCTCATGTTTGGTAAGAACTACTCTGCCTCACAACCCCAACAGCTCCCTGTCCAGAGAATGTGCAGATGCGACCCCGTCCAGAGATTGTGAAAGCAAGCACAAGATGAAGGAATATGCTGACCGCCGACTAAGAGCAATGCCCAGCAACTTCCAGATAGGAGACCAAGTACTGCTGCGTCAGGCACAAGAATCCAAAGAGGTCCCTGTCTTTATGCCAGAGCCCATGACGGTGACTCATGTTCAAGGGACCCTGATAACAGCTGCTAGTCCCACTGGTACTATAAATCGGAACTCCTCTTTCTTTTGATCTTTTGAAGGCGAAGGACACCATGATAACAGTGATCCAACAGTCAGTAGACTCTGAATACCTGGAAAGTGATGTGGACGCTGATGACAGCGACAGCGAGTGTGATACGGCAGACAGGCTCTGTGTCAAACCCTTCTAGAAGGGTAGTTTGCAAGCTGTCTTGCTGGATCTAAGAAATTAACCTTAAGTTTGTTGTTAAGCAAGGGGGAGATGTAATGTCCTCTCTTTGTTGCTATTGTTTGTAATAGAGGGCCCTGTCCCCTTTCTGTTGTTGCACTGTTGTGGGCTGCGACCCACGTGATGCCTAAGGTGGGGTTACCACCTTCATAGCAGTTTGTGCTTGAAGATTAAAGAAGCATCATCATAAGCCATTGTCTCTATGTCTCATTATTGTACGTCTTTATTATACGTTGCCATATTGCAGAGCTCGCATCAGAAACATAACACTGTGAAACACCATGAGCTGACAACATGCCCCTGAATGATATGCCGCATTAGATGAAAAAGTAAAGTCGCTGCGTCATCACGTAGGTGTGAAAATTGTAATCGCCCATTGGGGTTATGTTCAAATCTTGCTGATCATTTTGTGCTTGTGCTTAAGTTACAAACCCATTATATATAGATTTTGTTGTAAATTGTATTTAAATGTTTTGGTTTTGTATAAAACGTAGGCATCCAAGTGATGGAAGCTTGGGCACCAGGTTGTTCCCCTCAAGGTTCTTAATATAATGAATACCCTTTAGCCTCGTTATACGTTTGGTGGTATCTCAGCAGTAAATCCTCGGCGATACCACCAAACGGATTTACCATTACTGCCACTTGGTCCAGGGAATTACTGCCGGATTATAAGTGGTGGTATGGCGGTGTAAGTCCCCATTCATGTAGTCCATGAGGATTTCATTGGAATTACCACCAGTGGTAATTCCGCCAGCGGTAAGACCAAGCTAATGGCAGTTTTTTTACGGATAAGTGTTTTGCTTGAGGTTTTTCCTCCACCATACTTCCAGACCCATAGTTCGGCACTGCAGTAATGTAGCAGTAAAGCAGCAGTAATGCAGTGGGAACTGCCAAACTCATAATGAGGCCCAATTTGTACTTAAACTGTATGCATGTAGTACCTGATGCAAGTCACTTTAAATGCAAATCAAAAGCACGCCAGAACTTTGGAAAAATACAGATAACGGAAAATGTATAGCTCAGACACCACAGATGGCCATCACGTCTCTCGAGCCTTCCAATGCAGACTATTATCTTAACCAACAGCAAATGTTGGCAATCAAAGAATTATCGTTTATGAAGTCCTTCGACAAATCATATCCCCAGCTATACCAAACCGTTAATGAAATCAGTGTCGAAAAAAGTACACAATCTAGTTGCCAAGCTCACAAAGATGAATTTTCTGAGAATAATTGTTGCAGTGGAAAATGTAGGTTCTGTATAGCCTGTGTGGTCTTGAAAGATGCCATGCCTAACCTGGTTCAGAATCGATCTACCGTCCATCTGGTAATAAACAGAAAAAGATTCCACAACCTTTTAAAGACACATTTTAGATGAGTTCTCAAATCAGCAAAAAATACAGTCCTTACAAAATCATATATCTCTTTTCTACCTGCAGGGTCAAAATCGTCCGATCTTTCAAGATCTACCTTTCGAAGTAGTAATAGAAAGAAACTCCTGAAATGAATCAAACAGCTGGACCTCGGGCCAAAAAATTAAAACTCCAGTATATTTTAGGATACATGTCAACCTTGAATACGAGGGGTACATATAGCCGGATATACAATTAATAAACGATTTGGAAAAGGGAAAATGAGACTTGTAACTGACTGGTGTGCTGTATTTTATGTCTATTTATACAGGTGCTGCCGGTGACATCCACAATAATTGTGGGTTTTGCTCAAGTTGGCTGAGCATCCTCTGAACGATGTCTTAATACATGTACCATATATATATATCCTTTCCTTGTTTTTTGCCATATATATATATATATATATATATTAGATTAAAAGTTAAAGTAACGGATGTGGGAAACCTGATAGATTCATACAACAAGGCATGATATCCCAATGCATACACTGCCCCAGACTTTATTCAACATCTAAACATATATAAACAAACGGACAAGAACTCTAATCCCAACTCGGCTAATCATATTCATACATATGATAAGGACCTGGTTAAAAAAAGGAGAAAACTAAGGAAAATCCTTCGATTGGCAAAATAAACTAACTATCTTAAAGATCTACAGGTCGCAGCTTTAGCAAAGAAGACATATAAAAATTGGCTAAAAGCCCACAAAGGTGCAAAGTATCAAGCCGACACTGAAGCACTCTTTCGCCTGCTAGACGACCGAAAAATTAAAGAGAATTTTGGAAAAAATAAAATCATCAACAAACGATACTGCAAACACATTAAGTAACTGTGTTGGGGAACAGAAATGGGTGTCCCACTTCACAGATCTCTTTAAAAACCCGAATATAGAGGCTCAACAACCCTCCCGTAATTTCGGGACAGAGTGGTCGTTATCCACTGATTTAACATCAATTGAAATGAAAATTCGGAAACAGTTTTCGTCAAAGCTGTTTTTAACAGAATCGTACAAACAAAATCAGTGCCCCAGTCCTGGAAAAAAGCTACTATAGTTCCAATCTATAAGGCGGGCCCCAGAGATAACCCAAAGAACTATAGACCGATTGCTTTGCTAGATGTTATTGGCAAGCTTTATGGGTCTACGTCACTTGACGCTTTTCAATCTTGGCCAAAAGAAGCCAATGTCTCTGATCCTTTCCAAGCAGGCTTCGCAAAAAATCTGGGAACGCTGGTAAACATTCTCATAATCAACACCCTAAAGGAGAGAACCAAGGCTGGAGGGTCACCTATTTATGTGGCATTTGTCAACCTTGTCCAGGCTTTTTATCAGGTCAACAGGGAGCTTCTTTGGGAAAAGCTAGAAAGAAACAAATGCCCAGCCCCAAACTTGGAACAAATTCAAGTGCTTCACACGGATACATCAATATCGGTAAGATTAAAACAATTTGGAATGACTTCCAAACCGATCTCTACTGCAAGAGGAGTGAAGCAGGGCTGCCCCTTAGCCCCAACTTTGTTTTGTGCATTCCTATGGGATCTTAAGGACTGAGAGCACCAGGTTAGATCATTTCCACCAGAATTGGGTGGTTCTCTAATCTCACAACTGTTATATGCAGACAATTTAATCGTCTTGGACCAAGCTCCAATAGGTCTCCAAAGACAGTTGGACTCTCTGAGCGAGTATATACGAATAAATAATTTGGAAACCAACACCTCCAAAACACAGATACTGACATTTCAAAAATCGGCAAATTCAAAGGCTAATTTTTCATGTACTTGGAGGGTGTAAGAATTCAAACGGTGGAGGAATTCAAATACCTGGGGGTCATGTTAAGCAACAGTGCTACTGATAAAAACATGCCATCGAAACTGTGGGAGAAGATGAAACGTTTAACAGTCCAGGCAAAAACGATCGAAAAATAATTCTCCAAATTCTCACTGCAACCAATCTTGGTGTTTTACAGAACAAAAGCTGTGCCAGCAATCCTATATGGAACAGAGGCCTTCTTGTCACTCCCGGGAAACCATTGGCATAAGCTCGAAAGCTATTTTTGGAGGACCGTGTTGAACTTGCCTCCATCAACTCCAAAGGTCCTCATTCGAAGAGAACTCTGTATCTCATCATTGTCTTCAACTCATGAGAGAAATTATTTGAGCCTCTTCAGAAAATTGATCATCTCCTCACGCCCGAAATTGGTTGACATTGGGCCTCATTACGACTCAGGCGGTAAGGGGTTTATGGCGGCGTAAACAGCGCCGACCCTTACCGCCTGATTCCGAGGTCCCTTAGTGCCATGGAGGTTTTAACACCTGCTTTTAGCAGGTGTTAAAATCCATGGCGCTAAGGGACCTTGATGTTAATTACGCCACCGTAATTTACGGTGGCGTAACTAACGCCTTCCCCACTCCCATTATGCCCTATGGGGCAAAAATGGGAATGGGGAAGGGTAAATGGGGATTGGGGACTTACCGCCCCGCCAACCTCAGAATGGGGCGGTAAGTCCGCCAACCACCATGGCGTAAACGGTACGACCCAGGCGGTAACTTACCGCCTGGGTCGTAATGAGGCCCATTATCCATAACGAGCTCCACGACTCAAACTCAAGCCTACCGAAACCATGGGCCCAAAGAGCAAGAGATATCCTGCAAGACTTAGGATCAACAGAAAACGACTTGATAAACAACCCCACAAAGGTACTTTTTAAACTTGAAACAGGGGACTGGATAAAAACACAGGACTCAGCCCTAACATATAAATCAGTCTCACATCTTCTTTTGACTAGTAGGAATCTGAATGATACAAGACATTGGGCCTCATTACGACCCAGGCGGTAAGTTACCGCCTGGGTCGTACCTTTACCACCATGGCGTAAACTACGTTTACGCCATGGTGGTTGGCGGATTTACCGCCCCATTCCGAGGTCGGCGGGGCGGTAAGTCCCCAATCCCCATTTACCCTTCCCCATTCCCATTTTTGCCCCATAGGGCATAATGGGAGTGGGGAAGGCGTTAATTACGCCACCGTAAATTACGGTGGCGTAATTAACGACAAGGTCCCTTAGCGCTATGGATCTTAACGGCTGCAAAAAGCAGCCGTTAAGATCTCCATGGCGCTAAGGGACCTCGGAATCCGGCGTTAAGGGTCGGCGCCGTTTACGGCGCCGTAAAGCCCTTAACGCCGGGGTTGTAATGAGGCCCATTATCTGAGAGCATTTCCTAACCGAAAATCACGTCAAACATTTATGAGAGCATGGCTAAACATCATCCCTACAAACGAAATTAGAGCTATCAGAGGGATGTCTACTTCTAGTGAATGCCGGTTTTGCAACAAGAATGAAACAAAGGAAACCATCAGACACCTGCTCCTGGACTGTTTAGGATTGGAAAAAGAAAGAACAATCCACATGTTACACCTATTCGAGGGCATCTCCGAATATAATGAAGAGTTCAGGTGGAACCGCTTAATGGAGGGAGAGAGACGACACGAGACCATCGCGGTGACCCAATTTTTGCAGAACATTGACCTAACAAAGGCATAGACGTGATGATTATTATGTCTGTTAGTTCCTCTTCAACTTCATCCACTACGCTCTCTCTGTTTTCATTGGGATCCAGGGGACATTCAAGTACAGACATGCTCATGAAGTATGTAAGATTCTTTTTGTAAAAAATTGTGAAAACATTTTAAATAAAAAAAAATAATAATAATGATAGGCCTCTTAACCTAATTCCGCTAGTTAAATTTCAAGGAAAAAACAATAAAAATTGTCAAGGAGTTGTCTATTTGGAAATAGAAAAAGCTATTACTTAATACATGTTTACAACACTTCTGTGTTTCATAAAATGTCTTCTATGGTATACCTATTACTGGGGCTCATTTGAAGCCAACTCAACCCCCATCTAGGCCTTCATCTGCTGCCCTGCTTATCATCATCTTCCTGTTTCCTTCTCCAACACAAAACTTCTTGATTCCGAGGTGTGACAAGATGGTGTCTTCTCAAACTTTGTATTCCTTCAGTTGACTCTAACTGTATCTAAATATTGATGTACTCGCTAATCCGATTGTTTAAGGTTTCTACCCTGGACAATTAACTATGTGTCCAGCATGTTTTAAAAGATTCAAGCAAGTTGCAGAGTACTTGGTTAAAAAAAATATATATATATATATTTCTTATTATAGCATATAGTGATTCCAACACGCTTTCCTTAAGAGGCTTGTATTATTAACTAATAAGCTACGTAATGCAAAATGTCGCAGATCAGTCATGGCCTTGCAGTGCAGGGCTTAGCGTTCTTCTGGATGGTTTGCTCAGATTGTGTTAGTAGTTATTCTGTTATTGCTTCTTCAGAGCTGAGAGCATGATTATTTTACTAGGCGAACATTCTGAACATACTCTGAATAATAGGCCTGTACAATTTTACAACTTTGAATTCAATATGAATATATATCTAATATATTCAATATGCAGTCTGCAACTATTCTTAAGCTCTAAAAGAAGTTCCATGGCACCCATTGTCTTTGTGAGTCTGTCCAGGTGATGATACAATTCCTGCCCTTCTTACCACTTACAGTGAATATTTGACTTTCTATGGTTGTCAGTGCTTCTAGCTGCTCAGAAGTGCTAATGTGCAAATCACTGTGTAAAAAGGTGGGTGTGTAGGTCTTGCATAGAAGATGGCATCTGTGCATTTGATATGTACCCAAACTGCTACCCAGACATTCCATACAACTCATGTTGCTCAAATGGGATATTTGAGATTTGCATATAAGATCACCTATGTGTGTTTCACTTAAACTAAAACTAAAACATCACTCCAGGTGTTCTGTGCATCTCTGTCATTCAAATGTGGTGTTTAGGGGGATGAAATGCCTTGTACTACCACAAAAAGCATATACATGTCAAAACAACAACATAAGGGCAACAAATAACTGTAACTCTGACTACCTCATACCCTCCTTCAAAGTTTATTCAAATATTACGAAATAATTGTCTTCATCTGAAGATGTAAGTAATATGTGCCAATTAAGTATGGTCCGCTTGAGTAATTCCTGCTGCCATTCTGCTTATATGGCATCCAAAATATACATCGGTTCTGAATATACAATCCTTTCAATGGCAGGCAGATAACACATGGAGACAGCGGATTTGGAACTATGCACATATTGCCATGATCTTTTAAACAGGAATTCTCCTTAGGTGAAAATTCATTAGTACAATAACGCTCCATTTGGACAGTAAATTATGATCCAAGGAAATAGTTTCAAACCTCTAGCATAACAATCTTGGAAATATCAAATTTCTTATCAAGTTTCTTATCTGTATTCAGTACATTTTGTGTATGAGGTAATTAGGTTTTGATTTGAATAAAGAGAGAACATGATTCCAGACATCGATGTAAGGCTGTATTTGATCATTCAATCTGCAGGTAACATTGACATGAATGGCAGTTAGTGGGTAAAACCTGAAAGCCGCATGTAGTAATTAGGTAATGTTTTCCTCTTTGGTTCTCTTACAATGCACACCTTAGAATGCATTAAGACCAAATGCATCCCTATGAATATGTGTTAGTTAGAATGTCTCCATCGGAAAGTCATGTAGAATTGCACACTAAGTTGATCTGGGCAGACAGATCCCTCTGCAAATACTGATCAAGGGCCTCATTTCAAATTTGGTGTAGCGGTAAAAAAGTGGTCGCAATTCAGTAATTCAATGCCAAAAATATGCACATAGTCTACATTCTCTTGTTTGTATATTCAGCAAGATTTATCTTCCACTAATTTTATTCTATAGAGTTTCTCAGGTGATCAGTCCCCAACTGGTTTGTACATTAAATTTCATAAATTGTGGCTTTGCTTCTCTTGTATGTGAACGACACGTCTTTAGTATGTAAGGCCACTGTCTATCAGCAATGCGACACAGTAATAACTTCCCACATCTAGCCCTCAAACCTCTAGATATTGGTTTGGAATAAATGTAATTTATTAATAATGAATATAAGGATGAGGTAGAACATTTCCATTGAGCATCAAATTAGTATCTTGAAGAAGGGAAGGTATGTCGTAATACTACTACAAATTTTAAAACAGGACATCATTGTATTGGCTTCATCTAAAAGATTTACAATATGAGGTATCCCACATTTGATCCAGATGTGCCAATTAACTGTCCGCTTTTGTCTTTTAGTCATAGCATTTTTCAAAATTGGCGCTTCTTTATGTAAAAAAGGGTGCATCTTTAGCATCTTTAAGAGTTTATACATTCTTTCCCAAATGTATATTTGTTTTGAAATTCAGTGATGACATTAAGAGATGAGACATGGAATGCATTGTGACTGTTTATTTGTCAAGCTCCATACTTCGCTTCCTAATTCCATCCACTTGAGCACATCAGTTTTAGAAATTGAAACTGGAGCAGTTGATGAAGTTGAATAGCTTAGAAATATTAGAAATATTAAGTTTGGCAAACACAATCCACCTGATGACATATATGTTAATAATATACTTCTGTTAAGTCCTGGTCTAGGATTTTCCCATAGGTCAAGCATGTCAGGAAGAGGTGATGCCACTTCTCATGGTAGATTTTGCAGTGCTGCGCGTTTAGCCATACAGCATTGCTTCCTAGAAAAAAATACGGTGGCATCCTCAGACTCGATTCCCGTTGCCTCTGAACTACCCTGTGCTGGAAACAGAAGCAGATCCTCCACTGGGATTGGGTTTTCCATGAGAGACATGTCCCCCTCCTGCTCCTGAAGGGCCGGAACCGAGGGTGGGATCATATTCTCGTGAATACGCCCACACAACTTGAGCAATATCTTCATGGCGAATTGGAATGAGGCAATGGATGATTGTAATTTTGCGAGAGCTGAGGAATTAGGAATAAAAGATTCCATCAGCCCTGACTCCTCGACTTGAACTGCTCCTTCCGAGTCCAGTACTAAGTTGGGGGAGGCGGATAGCCTTCCTGAGGTAACCGGCAGTCCAGAACTCTCATCCGGTCTGAGCACTTGGTCACAGACCATTCTGCCCACCCCCTACGTTGCCAGGAGGTCTAGCAGGGACGTGCGCTGCCGGGGTCATAGATCGTTGGATTGTAAGAGAGAGGTCCAGCAGTGAATTATTGTCGATGTTGTTGTAGTTGGTGGAGTCTAGTGAAATGCCCCCCTCAATATCGGTACTCTCTATCTCCTCCTGCATCAAGATATCCTCCCCCTGAATGTTATTAGGTGGGAAAAAGGCCGGATTGGTTCCTTTGAACATGGGTGAAGCAGGCTGGGTACCTCTTTTGTTTTTGGCACTATCGCCCAGCATTTTAGGTAAAGGAGCTATATCTATACCACACCCTCTTCTCAAATTGTAGCAGGATTTGTTTGATTTGCTATGCACTGGCATTGTAAGCATGGTTTCCAGGTGGGGCTATGGCATGCACGTCACACTCCTCGAGAAATTAGCTGCAGAAGGGACAGGCAATGACCAAATAAATGGTCACACTCCCGTCTCAATTTCAAAGTATTAAAATTGTCACAAATCAACAATTGTAGTATAGCACCCTAGCAGTGTCGTATATCTGACTACTTGATGCAGCAACTGCTTTCAAAGAATGACCTGCTGCTGGACACACCTCCGCAGAGTAAGCACTCGGCTCCTGATACCGGAGAATAAGCACAGGACACAGGACTCAGGACAGAGCACGGAGCGCGGAGCTCACTACTTCTCAGCTTCGCCACCTTCACTCCGATAGAACGTTAGAGAAAAGGCTCTAACAACGTGTCAGGGGTGTGTCAAGCCGCATAACCAAGCAGTCTGTCGTCTCACAGACTCACATTAGCAGCTGCTTCCGACACAGCGTTCAGTAAGCTGTATATATAAATGTATGGCTGTAAAAGGTATAGAGGTGGCATTGACACCCATGGCTTGAATAGGTAAAGCTGTTGACTACGGGTATTAATGGACAAAATGACATGAATAGGAATGGAAGTTTTATACATTAAATCTTAGCAATGTAATGTTTAAGGTAGGTAATAGAATAGTAACGATTTTATTGTTTGATGATTTTCTTTGATGATCTTATTTGGAAAGTGATCTGTTAATATGTGTTTTATTGAGTGATGATTCTATATGTAAAGTGATTTCTTGTTTTCAATCAACTTGTGTATTTTTTATTGTGAATTGTATGCAAAAAGCTTAGCCATAATTCAATAATAATATAAAAATGCATCTTACTGATCACCAAATAATGATAGGAGCATGTTTTTTTCTCTTTAGACAATTGAAAAGTGTGGAATCCAGGCTAACCGCCAGAATAGGCCTGCATCGTATGCTTCTTCTTTGTTCTCCTCATTGGTTTCAGTTCTCTAACTAATCAGCAACCTAATAATGGAGGTTTCACACCACTGGTAAATGCTGTATTCTGAGCTTCCCTTCGAGATACATACACATTAGTCACTCTGAAAGGAAACCAAGGCAAGCTCTGTCGCAAGAAGCCCAAGGAGAGCAGTCCCATCCTCACCCTGTACAAGGCCTACTAGTGTTTGAGTCTTTACCATCAGGCTCAATCATGTGTACCAGGGATCCAACACACTCATTAGAAAGCCTTGTTTCAGGCTCTGGACCTCAAACTTTGGCAACAGTCACCTACTCAACAGTAGAGACCCTGGGTGCCAGCTCAAACGCTTAATAATGTTGCGCTAGTTAATATCTGAATGGAAGATAAGTCAATAAAACTATCTGATGTGCAAGGAATAGATAATGAGTGGAAATCTATAATGGCTTTAAACTATTATCTTAAGCAAGAGAATTGCAAGAATGTAAGGGAATGGATGCCATCCTGCGTACTGTTCAAACATCATCCGTTAGATGCAGTCACCAATCTGGATCCACTGATCCGATCATGTGTCTACAAGTTAAACTATTTTGGTCATTGGACTGTCAACATTTGTTTTTATACTATGGTTATCATAAGCTTTTATACAATGTCCTCATTCTTATAAAATATACACAATTATAACATGGTGTAGAATACATAACAATGCCGAATAGTATGCAAATCCATTATATAACATCAAGTATTAACAGTCATCAATTATTTTGGTATTACTTACCACATTTTAATACTATCGGGACTAAGCTCACTTTTTCTCCTACCAATTCCTGCCAAATGCCTTGCAGTGAATTGCTGTCCATGTAGACGAGCTACCGAACATAACTAACTCACAAGCTCGTCAAGATCTTACAGGTTGATAAGAGTTGCTTAATTGTCTCTGGGCCTCATTATAAGCATGGTATTCCTGAAATTAAGGTGCCGGTTCAAAGAACCGACACTCTTTCCGGACTGCCAAACAGTGAGTCTGCCAGTAGGGGCACGGAACTCCAGGCAGGCCTGACCTGTCGGGAGTTCAGGCCCCTACCAGCAGAGTTTTCATTGAAGCACTGGCACCATTAGCATTGGTGTCAGTCCTTCAATGTGCCCATTCCGCCCCACGGGAATGGGGATTTAGATATTCTGCATGTCCTAGCTGGATGTGATATTTTAGGCAAGTCCCCAAGTATGTCCTAAGAGGGGAGAATGCTACATTTTAACCTTATACAATGATACCTTTTACTGGGAAACGGAAATTCAATTAGGTACTGATCACAGAGGTAAAAAGCAGATATTCCAATCCAGCGGAATTGGTAATCAGATCTCACTACGCTGCAAGAGCTTGAGCTTATGAACTCCAATCAGAGGTCTCAAGTTAAAGCCCCCATATTTGCGGTCAAACAGCTTAATGCTATACCTCAGTTTGTTGGTCTTGGTGACAAGAAGATTACTATGACCTTCCCATGCCAGCTTATTATCAATGATGATGCCCAAATAGTTATGTTTTGCCACCACCTCCACTTAAGTACCACCGCAATGCCAGCTGGACTTAGTATGCTTCAGTTGAATAAAAATGATAACTTTGGTTTTGGTTATATTTATCTTAATGCAGTTTAAGTGTGAAAACTGTAAAAGTGAAGTTAAGGCATTTTTGAACCTTGCAAGAGTGCTCTCTATCAGCAGAATGTCATCGGCATACCCTAGCCACTAACAATGTAGTGCACAGACGAGGTGGAAAAATTGTATAAAATGCAGCCGTGCTTATAGATAGCCTTGCTTCAATCCCATGCATGTCCCTTGACCCATTTGCTACAAGTCTCACTATTTTCATCACAAGTCCGCCAACATTTTGTGCATGATTCATGGAATAATCTGTGTGGAAAAAACAGGAGTTTAGCAGGAAATCGCGTGCAAGTACACATTTGTTGAATCATGGAAAACAATGAGCAGGTTTTATCTGGGACTTGCAAGGAATCCACGCTGGTCCACCACGTCACTGCGACCTGACGAAAGCCTTGTGCGAGACTCCAAGAGAAGGGCCGGCTGGGCATATGCAGCCTGCAAAAAAGGAAGCGGAACACATGGAATGAGGTAGAACAAGCAAAAATGTGGGCATTACGAGGGACGCACCACCACCATAAAATTGCACCACATATACGCACGCAAAACAAACATATTCATGGAATTGAACAGGGAATGCTGGGTCACGAAAAAGCATGTGCAAATCCAGAAACACCTCTGCCACATGATAGCAGGCATAAACGTTAACGCGCACACAAACAAATGCATAACAAGCATGCACGCTCAACAAACGCATGGATACATTCACGATGAATGCACCATTTGTTGCAGTAATCATCCAGGCACACCACAGGAGGAGGAGGAGAATGGCCAGGGCCCGGATCGTCAACTCAAGGACCAGCCTTTTTGGGATTTCTGATGAGCAGGTCTATGGCAGGTATAGGGTCCGGCCTACCTCATATAGTCCTAGACATGGTCACTGAGTGGGAAGATGACCTCACATCACTCACCATGTGCTCCCAAGCACTGAGCCCCTTGCAAAGGGTGCTCACTGCTCTGCATTTTTTGGCCACTGGCTCATTCCTGAGGACCACCGCCATAGTAGATGGCATCTCCCAGGCCATGCCTTCTCGCTGCTTACACCAGGTGGAGCGCACATTCGAGAGGTCAAGCCACGTTTCCGCTCCCTGAACACTCTGGTGGTGTGTTGCTATATGCACCACAAGTAGCCTGCAGGATCTTTGTGGCAGCATGTGTCCTGCACAATTTTGCAACACAGCGTGGTGTCCGAGTGGAAATGGTGGTGGCACACGAGCCACACCCACAGGCACACCACTTGTGTGTGGCTGGGCAAAGGCACATGGAGAGAGTGCATGTACCCACCTTGTACAATCTTTTTTCACCTAAAATCCGTCCCCTGTTGAGTGCACACAATCCCGCCAAATCTCATGTGCCATTCAATTATGACAATGGGCCAATCTGCTGTGCCCACAAAACCACCTTGAGAAAGTGCCCTTGGAAGTGCACATGTAGTTGCATCCCTTAGAACTAAAAAGACATTTAATTTTGTGTTTCCACAAGAAACACATTGAAGAGGGGGGACACAACTACCACCATGCCAATCATTTAATGAAATCACCCCTTGGCCCCAAAAACATCCCATAAGACTAACTAATTTACCTGTCAAATTTGTAAGTAGGGATAAATCCTGAAACATCATGTCTGAGCTGCAGCCATCAATGGCCTAAAAAATGTACGTGCACACAAAATGCAACAAGCACAATGGCATATTGCTGCACACATGTCCTAGAATGTGCATGATCCGCACAACCATGTCCCTATTGTGTAGTATAGAAAAGCAGTGCAGTAATGGTACATATGTGACACAATCTGGCAACATGACCACAATAAACCCCGTCCCAAAAGTAATAATTAACAAGATGTAATTTGCAATTTTGACAAAGAGGGCGACACACCAGATTGGCCACATCCAGACATGGAGCAACTAATGTAGCCATTCCATAATGATCAAGATAAATGCACATCTTACCTATCCCCTTGGTATGCACTCCCCAGACAAATTTCATCCCATGTAATAGCCATCCTTCTTGATGGAAGGATCTGCTGACAATGAGCAAAATGAAACACAGTGCAGTCAACACATCCATGCACCCAGACACTCAAAACCCACGGGCACCCCACAGTGAAATACAACACATGCAAACAACTCACAAGACAACCATTAACATGTGTCCCGGCACACATGCAGCAACACCTGCACATTGCATGCAAATCAAACACACACACACCACACACACTGACAAACAACAACAGACCCCACACTGCCTGCCCCCCTGAATGACATGCAGCAAATGTGCATGTCACATATCCCCATTCCCAAGACGATGGCACATACACAATGCACACACCAGCCAAAATGCTACTGAAAATGATAAGACATCACATATGTAGATAATTGAGCCCCCAAAACAGCAGGGACACCCTTGGAAGACTTTCAATGACATGACAAGGCATGCCATCACCTGTGTAGTATTGGGACAGGACAGTGAACACAGTCATGGGAGCCCATGATGCAAAGCACAAGAAGGTCAGTACACAAATACCCATGTCTTGCACTCCATGCAGGATCATACTTGAGGCAGCAATTCACAGAGGCCGATACTACACTGGAAAGCTGGCCACCGAGGCAACTGCCATGGAAGACATAAGCAGATACGACAAAGCAATGTGATACTGCAAGCAAGGATAAATGCATGCTAAACATAGGATGCAAGGTCAATGCACACTTCATTGTGAGAGAATACAATTGATACAATTGTGCATTCAGTTGAATGCAGCAGTACCATGCACCCAACTGCAGTCAACTTGAAGCTGCAAACACCATGGTGCAGCATGCAGGGGACATGCATGTGCAAAACACCAATACAGCACAACGTAATGTGCCAGTTCACAACATAGCATCCCAAAAATGTGCATCAATGGTTCCACGGTTGTGGCTCGTAACCAGGGCTGCACACCATCATTGGGGAACCCTAAGCAAAAGAGGCCAAATGTGCCGTATAAACATTACCCCACAAACATTGCAAGGGATGTGAAGTGTCACTCAGTACACATGGTCAAAATGCAATGAGACACACCCCAGCACAACCATGAGCACCTGGCACAGGTCACAAACAGCCGGCCCTGCCACCCAATCCCAACCACCCAAGAAAGGCCACAAAGTTGGAACCACCCTGTGAAAAAAGCACCCATGAAGTAGTACTGGTGCCCCACAAGACAGGTCAATCCAAAGTGATCACACACAGTACAAGACTCCCAGCAAAACACCACAAAAGCATCTGCATAGGATGCAATCCATCAGAAGACACATCCCATAAATGCAATGACATGCATGGTGACAACAGAAAGAACATGTACATCCATAACAACACATGAATGGATCCTGAAAATAGGCAGAGAGAACCCAATGCAGAAGCATCACAGGGTGCAAGAGGGTGATAGAACAGATATTGTGATCTGCCCATGAGTGCAGCGTAGCACAACAGAGAGAGGGGGGAGAGTGAGTGACAGTGAGAGGGAAGACCAACTTAAACACACGTCAAGGAGTACACTACCTCGATTGGAGCTGGTCAATGACATGCACTACACCACAGTAGGTGCGAGCATACATGGTTGACCGAGGCAGGTAACAGAATGAAATGAGTACCACTTTAAAAATCATCCTGGTAGCATGCAAAGCACATATAAATTAATTTCCACATGCAGGAAACCTGGTGAACAATGACACAAGCTCAACATGCAAGACAGTGCTCATGCTTACCTGCTGACTGCGCTGGCACGGTGTGAATCCTGCATCACCTTCACCAGGAACTGTGTCTCCAATTAGTGCCTGCTGAAGGGCATGTGAAGTATGGATGTCAAGGGGTGCATGGTGTCTCCCTGGGGACAGCAGTCACTGCCACATTACGATTAATGAAACAACATGGGAGAAGATACACAGGCATAGTGAAGTGCCATTCACACAGCGCACATGTGCGAGGATAAACTGAACCCATAGTTACCTACACATGCCATCCTGCGCACCACCACGCACTCATACAAGTTGACCTCACTATGCATGCCGGCATGTCCACCACTGCAAACATCATGGCCTTGAGAGGGCAACTACACAACTCAAGGTAAAAATAAAACAACAGCAAAAAATAAACCTAGAAAGGGCAACTCAGAAATAACAGGCCAACATCCGGACCAGGGTCTACAAAATGGGCAAAAAAATCACACAAAAAAAACAATAATGTCCATCATGGACTAGGGGGGTCCACCCAGTAGGGGGAGGGGCAGGAGGCATGTCAACATCCCACAAAAAAAATAATAATAATGAATCCCCTCCATGAGCTCATGGACCACACAGCAATTGTGGACCTGGGCGGCATGTCTCTACTGGCGCCACAATCCTGCATTGACTGCCAGCAACACAAAAAAGGCATACGCGAACCCCCGGAAAGCTACCGGAAAAGTAAGAATAGTGGTACGTGATACACAGGGGTACCCAGAGCTTTCCGGGGGTTCGCGTATGCCTTTTTTGTGTTGCTGGCGGCCACTGCGCATCGCGTACTGATTTTTTTCTCTCTAGAATCTATCCTGGTATCGCATTCACATATTTTCTTTTTGGGTGCCAGTCCGTTAAGTATACCATATTTTCCACAACTGGTGTACAATGGAGCCTTGCTGGACCACAGAATTTGGAACTGCATGCATGCGTTCAGCATGCCATATTCGGTGTGGCATCACCTTGCCCAACCGCTGCTGAGGAGTCCACTCCCATCTCAATGCAACCATGGATAACAATGTTTGGGGCATGCATGCACACATCCGTCACAGAAGCATACTTGCTGCAAGCCTAAAAGCTCACTGCCAACATGCTGGCACACGCACAACACACATGCACTGTAGAGCAGTGCACCACATGGCTACTCACCAGTCGACTCCAGACCCTGGTGTAATTCATAGACCTGGGTGTGCAGGGCCGAGTAAAACATCTCTAGGACCCGTATGTTGTTCCATGACATTTGGCTGCTGTGTGCATGGTGCCCCTCTATAGTAGCACCACCCTGGATGAATCTCGTAGCCTTGCCGTGGGTCGTTGCAGGCATGGCAACCTCTGAGGCAGGTGTGGGTGCGCAAGGTGGTCCTGGAGCTGGGCTGTGGAGTGGTGGTCGTGGAACGGCATGGTGGGACTCCAACAAAGCAACTGAGGTGGTCACAGGGCTGGAGACAGGAGCATAGGCAATGGCTGGACAGCAGACACTCCAAACACAATGCAGGTAGGCAGCAGGAACACACTATACAGGCAGCAGCAGATGGCAAATTTGGAGGCAGCATAGGGCAGGTGGAGGCAGGTAAAATGGCACAGAGGTAGGAGGTTGGGTCTTTTGGGCCTCGCAATGATGGCAGCCGTGAAGAGAGTGAAGGGACTTTGCACATAAAAAAATGAGAAAAGCGTGGAACTTACGTGACGTGGAACTGCGCGCATGTGTTGAGCACGCCATATTCGGGGATACAAAAGTATGTGTAGAAGCATCTCCGAATGTGCCTGTGAAGGAGAGGAGATGGACAAGTGGAGTACTGCGTATTTTTTCGGATGCCACACAATCCGTTCACTTCAGGGACCATACAAATTTCTTATTTTGGTTGGGGATTTGCCTCTGCGCTTATGTGCATCTACTTTTGGAAAACAGTGAGTTGTGTGTGCATTTTTTTCAACTCTGGGTACCCCTGTGTATCACGTACCACTATTCTTACTTTTCCGGTAGCTTTTTGTCGGCTGGTGTGTCCACCCAGACCGACAACCCCTCACCATGTCATGTATGTGATGTGTACATCCGGGATTATGTGCTGGCTGTGCTGTCTGAGTTGACGAGGCAGACAGGTGTCATTCATGATGATCTGCAGTCAACTCATATTCTGCTTGCACATCACTACAATGAGCTATACCGCCTTGTGTCCTGGCTTGCAACATGCCTGTTCTGTGTTGTACTCCATGGGATGTTCCGTGCTGCAACCACCTCCTCATCTTCCTCCTCTGTACACCAGTCGTCCTCCAGGGTGCCTTTCTGGAGCAGACACCAGCAGGGCCACCTGTGCACCAGTGCCACCCATAACGCTCCGTCGGGTGGAGATCACAACCCTGCCCACATTGGGAGTCTGAGGCACAGCAGCTGAGGTGGCCCCTGTGCCTACCCAGGCTCTGAAGGGGGCACAGACAAAGGAGGGACAGCAGGCACCTATGAGCAGTGCAGGTGCCGTACGCCACCAGGGATTGTCATTAGCTCGGAGTGAGTTCCAATGTAGCAGGCACCAGGTACTGTGCCAATAGGTGGCAATGAAGAGGAGGCAATCTATCGGAGTGCAGATCACCCAAAGGAGACAGGTGGCAAGAGTGAGGCAGGGGGCAAGCATGAGGCACAGATTGTCTTCCCTGTTCCAGTGTTAAGAATGGCAGATTGTGGCAGAGAGGCAGCAGGAACAGGAAGCAGGAGTGGTGATGACCAGGGCTGGATTGTGCTGGGTTGTGCAAGGAGGCGGGCTGCCATCCCGGAGGTCACTTGCAGGGAGGCATAAGTGATTGGGACACAGATTCTGGATGACCTGCAAGACCTCCAGACAACAACGGAGGCCCGCCTGAGGGGGGGGGGGACATGGCGTGGGACCCAGCCCTGGGGGAAAGGCTGATTGAGATCTGAGAGGAGTACTAGCCCGCTGCCTTTGTAAATAGTTATTTAGATGTAGGTTTCCTTTTTTATTTATTATTTTCCATGGACTTGGCAGACTTTCCTTTCAAGTTTTTCATGCATATAGTTAGTTAGGCGTATGGTTTTTATTTATTTTCTAATTTTCCCATGGACTGCTTTCCCCTTCATTCCCCGTTTTAATTGTAAATATTTAATATGCAATACATATTTGATGTTGTTACATTCCATGCTTCATGCAGTTCATTTGTGTGTCGGCAACTTTGATAGTTCACTTTTCAGCCAGTGCATCTCTCCATTGCAAGTTATGTGTCTTGTGGCATGCATGCATGTGTGTTGTTGTTGCTGTGATGGTTGTGGTTGGAAAGATGCACATGTGCCTGACATGTGGGGGTGGGTCCATCAGATAGCTGGGTCTGCAGTATATGTTTTGATTTGCTCTTAGCTGTGCAGCATCACTGTGTGTTTGCCATCAGTGTAGTTGGGGTGGAGGTAGGTGGGCTCACTGTATAGGTGTTCCATGGTCCCGTTAAGGTCAGTTTTGTCATTGCTGTGTTAAACCCATGTCATGCAGACACACCTGCCAGCATCTGCAGTCACACACTGCCTTCTCCCATTTGTTGCTCCACCTAGGACACTGGAATGCAGTAGTGAGCCATGTTTGCTCTTTCTGAGTGGCAGCACAATTATCCGGTCCCTTTGATTCATGCATTATCCTGACTGCCGTCTCATCACCCATGCATGGCCCTGTCATGTTATTGTCCCCTGCCGGGTAATTTGCCACCCCTTCCACCCAGGTCATTGATGCTCAGGCGGTCACGTGCCTGCACATTGTTTGTGTATATTTCATATTTATTGGTAGATTTACTTCTGTTGTGGGCACACATTCGGTTAGTGTGCTTTGATGCCTTGGCAATGTGCCATGGCCAACACACACATGCCACTTGCCATTGTATTCGCTTGTCACATGTGTATTGGGTGAGCTGGTAAAAGTCTTAAGGTATGTGTCAGCAGATGCTCCAGTCCTGGATGGATCTCCTGTGCTTCCTGTTGATCATGTTTGCAGTGGACGTATTGGTGTTCCACTTAATGGAGCTGGCAGACCACAGAGGTTCAAGTAAGCTGTAGACATGCATTGCACTGGTATTGTGGGAGATTGTCAGGGGGTACCTGGGGGGTGCTGTCCAGTCTGGAGGTGACTGCATGGGGCGGGGGGGGCTGTCTGGAGTGGGCTTCCTGGTGGGTGTCACACGTGAGGGGAGCAAAAGCGTGGTGTAAAGTCTTGAAGGGTTTGCCCCAGTGCTGCTGTCCAGTCTGGAAGGGTCTGCCTGGGGGGGTCCAGTCTGGAGGGGGATATCTGGGGAGATGTCCAGTCTGGAGTGGGCTCCCTGGGGGGGGTCCCGTCTAGAGGGTGCTGCCTGGGGGTGTCTAATCTTGAGTGGGCAGCCAGGGGGGGGGGTCCAGTCTGGAGTGGGTTGCCTGCGGCGGTGCAGTCTGGAGGGAGCTGCCTGGGGGGTGATGTGCAGTCTGGAGAGGGCTGCATGTGAGGGGGTGTCCCTTCTGGAGGGGGCTGCCTGGGGGTGTGTCTAAGCTGAAGGGGGCTGTCTGGGGCTTGTCCAGTCTGGAGTCGGCTGATTGGGGGGTGTCCAGTCTGGAGGAGGCTGCCTGGGGGGGTGCATTCTGGAGGGGTATGCCTGGGGGGGCACAGGTGAGGGGGCTAGGGTGCAATGTCCAGTCTGGAAGGGGCAGTCTGAGGGGTGCTGTCCAGTCTGGAGGGGGCTGCCTGGGGGGTCCAGTCTGGAGAGGGCTGCCAAGAGGGTCCAGTCTGGAGGGGGCTGCCTGGGGCGGTGCATTCTGGAGGGGTCTTTCTGGGGGGGTCACAGGTGAAGGGGCTGGGGGGTGTCCAGTCTGGAGGGGGCTGCCTGGGGGAATGTCATAGGTGAGGGGGGCTAGGGGGCAGTGTCCGGTCTGGAGGGGGCTCCCTGGGGGCGGTGTCCAGTCTGGAGTGAGCTGCGTGGGGGCTTTCCAGTCTTTAGGTGGCTGCCTGGGGGGGTGTCCAGTCTGGAGGGGGCTGCTTGGGCTTGCAAGGGAGGGCCCGCGTTTTCACAGAGATGCAACCTGGGCTTCCGAGGTGAGGCGCGCGATTTTGCTGGGGGGCAGTTTGGCTTTGTGAGGGAGGGCCTGTGTTTTGTCTGGGGTGCAGCCTGGGCTTGTGAAGTGAAGCATGCAATTTCACAGGCATGCAGCCTCGACTTACTAGGGAGGGCCCACATTTTCACAGGTGTGCAGCTTGGGCTTGCCAGGTGAGGTTTGTGATTTTGCAGGAGTGCAGCCTGGGCTTGCACCAGAGGGCCCGCATTTTCACAGGTGTTCAGCCTGGGCTTGCAAAGGAGGGCCCGCGTTTTCACAGGGGTGCAGCCTGGGCTTGTGAGGGAGGACCCACATTTTTGCTGGGGTGTAGTCTGGGCTTGTGAGGTGAGCTGGGCGAATTCGCTGGGGTGCAGTCTGGCTTTGCAAGGCAGGGCCCGTGTTTTCACAGTGGTGCAATCTGGGCTTGCGAGGTGATGCGCGCGATTACACTGGATTGCAGTCTGGCTTTGCGAGGGAGGGCCTGCGTTTTTCACTGGGGTGCAGCTGGGCTAGCGAGGTGAGTTGCGCAATTTCACTGCGGTGCGGCCTGAGCTTGTGAGTTGAGGCCTGTGATTTTGCTTGGGTGCAGGCTTGCGGGGCAGGGCGCACCTTCTCACGGGGCTACTGGATGGTGTTTCAGGGGTGGAGACATAAGCTTGCGCCTGGTTTGGCCTTTAGCTTGAGTTCTGGTGTGCATTGGGGCGTGTTGTGGGCATTCCATGCGCAGCTTGTTTTTACTTGCGTGACAGCTTGTAATGCGTCTTTGAATACATGAATACATTTTTCTGTGCCACAGCTCATGCTAAATCCTTCTCACCGCTCGCCCCTTGTGCCATTTCTGCACCTGATTCCATGAATCAGGCCCTTACAGTTTTGTCTCATTTTACAATTAGCTCCACGCATGCAACAGTAAAGAGTTGACAACATCTACAGCATTCTTCTTAATTGTAGCATTCCTGGCCACAATAGAAGGACATGCCACAGTGTAAAGCTTACTAGAAAGGGAAAGGAATAAGAATGCAGACCTAGTGGTGGCATTTTTTTCTCAGAGATCTGCAACCTTTCGCTCTCCAGATGTTTTGGACTACAACACTGATCAACCCTAGCCAATATAGTCAATGGTGAAGTATCATGGGAGTTACAATCAAAAACATGTGGAGAACTGCGGGTTACAGACCCATACCCTAGACTGACAACACTCTAATCAATTTCAATCACATTATCTAAAAAGACAAAGGGGCTCATTCTGTGCCTGCCGGTCCGGAAACAACGGTGCCTGTAGGCATACCGGCACCGTTGTTTCCGGACCGGCATATTACAGGTCTGCATGCCGGAACGGCTGTGTTCGACAGGTGGGACCCTGCCAGGCACATCAGTCACGGTATACAGACCGTCACGGAAGCACCAGTACCATTAACAAAAGTTGTGGTACTTCCGTGTTCCCCATTGCGATATGGAATGGGGAATTACAATTTACCGGCGCCTAGCTTTCTGGACTGCCGAGGTTGTAATCCCCTGGTGTTACCGGGATGTCGGGCGCCAGTAAATGTTTACGGGTCTGGCTGCAACCTGCCGGTAGTACCGGCACCGTTATCCCCGGACCCATAATGAGGCCCAATGTCTCACAAACAGAAGTCACCATTAGAAACACAGCTTTTAAAGCATACAGAACACTCAGCGCACAATGATTAATTTAATGTCAACCATAAACATGTATGAGAAATGAATCTACTCAACTAAACACCACAGCATTTCCTGCACCAGACAGGTTTTGACCATTTTCTCACCAGCAGGCTTATTGTGAAATAATGCATCCTCTAATTGCGGGATTTATTCACCAACCATTTATGGGAGTGAATTTATGATACTTGTGGTGTATTTGCTCTGGAGTTATGGGAGATGGCCGTTTCCGTCTCTTAGCAGTAAAGAGATGCGTCTCTCGCTGCAGGGCAGGATGCTTCACGTTTAGCATTGGCAATAAGGGAGATAATGGGAATGAAAAGGGTTCATAAATAGTCTGAGTGAGAGGCAATCAGGCAAATCCAGATTCTCCTCACTCTAAAACCATGAATTTAACAACCTCACACAACCTAATTTGAATAAACAGTTTTTAATCAAAGCGAACTCCAAAGTGGGACCAGAGTTCATGAACAAGTGCTACTTCGTTGAATACAAATGCTCAACACAGGCTGTTTCATAATTGGTTGCTAAATCACAACAGTTTTAAGGTATTTATCATTGCATTAACGTTATTTGAAATCGAGATATGCATGTGGCTGCTATGCAGGGATTTACCCAACAGATATCAACAATGTGTGGGATGCATAGCTCTCAAAATGTCCCAATTCTCCATATTTATCTCATACTGTCCAGTTTGGTATTCTTCATTGTATTCTGGTACTTGTAGTGCTACATTCATAAGGGGGAAAGCAAGATTACTTGTACTAGAAGGCAAAAGCAGTACTGGATGAGCTGTACATGCTTTACATGTGGCAACTTGTGTGTTTGGAGCATGTAGCTCATGATTTCGTTTTCACTCTTCGACCAGGAATATTTTTTGGTTTAATCACATAGGACATATCCTGATTTAGCCTATGTGTTTGGAAAAAGTGTTGTAAGATTTGTCTAGAATTGCAGTGACTGGGAAGAGGAAATTCCTTTCCAAACTCTCTTGTGCGACAGTAGTTCACTAAATACGCATGCTCACAAAGTGGCTTACCTCATTAGTCAGTTGCGCACGTGCAAAATAATGTGCGCACAACAGCAAACCAGTTCCGCACATAGAGAAAAATAATTAGAGGGAACATTGATTGAGAGTATTCTGAAATAAGCTCTAATGAGGGTGGAAATGTGGGTGTGGGTGTGGTGTAGTTTGTGGGTCCTTGTGAGGGTTTGAATGAAGGCATTCCTCCTCTGACAACTAGTAGCTGCATGATTGACAATAACTCCTTGCTGAATATGTGCCATGAATTCTGGCGCCAATCTATCATAGTGAAAGATGCGCCCATTCAGGGTTTGTTGAATGGTAGTACGGAACTTGTAGTTTATATGGATAACATCATTGGAAGTAACTTCTCCGGGACTCCTAACCTTGAACTGTTGGTACGGGAGGAACCCGACACTGAGAATAAAGGGATGTGAGTGAGGAAATTTGTGAAGGATCATTGAACATGGCAAGTAAGCTGTAGGATGTTGTAGCTACGTTGGATGCCGTGTTTGCTTTGTGCTCTAATATTATGAAATAGCAGCGCGATCTGAATGTCCTTGTTTTAAGCCTTACAATAAATACTGATCAAGTAAGTAGAAAAGAGATGCAACCGATGGATAAACTATGTGATGAGGTAGATGACCTGAGTGACCTTTGCCAAGCATTAACAGAGGGTGACTGTGTTAATTGGATAACAATTGTCAAAAGTGGAGAACCATCTGTGGATAAGAGTGTGAATGTGGTTATTGTGGAAGAGGGTCAACATAGTATTATCTCTGGAAGTCAAAAACGCACACGTCGGAAATGCAATTATAAAAAGGGTGAAAAGCAGAGGTGCAAGAGGGGATAAAGCAAAAGGAAAGTTGTGAGTAGAGCGAATGGTGTCTCGTTAGCAGAGACTGGGAAAAAGGATGTCATATGAGAGCTAAATGGTGATAGATATAATCTAGAAAAAGCAAATAAGGCAAAGAAAATACGTGAGGTGTCTGTAAACAATGATCAAGGATTGCTGGATAATTGGCTGAATGCGACGTCAAGTGATACCCAGGTGAATGTTGCCAAAATTGAATCAATACCAGAGGTAAAATCGAAGGGTGAGATACAGGGGGCAGGGCGCATAAAATATGTGAATATAACTGTGAATACGATTGTGGACACACTCTCATCTGAGGATAGAGAGACTTACATGGTAGAGATGGGAGACTAGCTATGCATGATATAAATAACGATTTTATACGGATAAGTGGCCAGGAATGTGAGCATGATGGAAAGAAGAGCATGAGCATGGGTAAAACTTTCAAAAATATTGAAATGAATACTCATGAGGAAAGTCCTTATTTGAATCGGAAGTGGATTCTGGAACAACTGCATAAGGTTCCTCAACTAGGTGGGATCACATCTACTGATATTGCGAAGGTCACACTCTCTGAATATGGTAGTTGGGAGAATTGGGCAATTGTGCAGTTTGTAACCCTGGTAATTGGGGAACTGATTTGCATCCATGCTGAGGCTCTTTGGAGCAATAGGTACAAAATGGTGATGTGTAATAAAGTTTAGGAAAATGTCAACAAAAAGGTGTGATCTTTCAGTGCTGGGCTGATAAGACAGCACGCTCTGGGTGGCATACGTAGGTGCAACATGTGGGTACCGGAGGCGGTACATTTGGAGGAGAATTGAGTATCTGGGATGTCAGATGAACCTGTAATTATATCTTGGAACACCAGAGGCTTTCGTTCCTTCATGCATGGTGAAGGTAATTATTGCCTGGATAACTGCAATGTGTTTGCTTTCGAAGAGACTTGAGTTAGTGGAACAATTCTGATCAATGGGTTTAATGTACTTGTCAAACCTGCGGCTTGTAGTGGGGTTGGACGCCCGGTGGGGGGGTCTATGTATTGGTATTAGGAGCCTGTTAACTATCAGTGAGCACAATAAAATGGGTAACTCTCCCTTTGTCCTTTGTGAAATCGTTAAAAATCTTGGTTCATTTAAGGAGATATTGGTGATCAATGTGAACTCCTATCCTAGCGGGGCATATGTGGACGCCATTGCCAGTATGATCACAGATACCATAGAGAGATGGGTGATGGAGGTGCCTATCACTGATATAATGATGGTGGGGGACTTTATTGCCCACTGTGATGAAGCACAAATAGCTGTGATCGAATGGGCAGATCTATGTGGTGAGATTGAAGTACTAATCCCTCGTACTTTGGGTAGGGAAGGTAAAACTTCCACTTCACAGGTAAAGAGGGCTAATGGAATGATATGGATAGAATTGCTTAAAAATTCGGGCCTTTGCTTCCTAAATACTGATAATGTAGACATACAAAAATCAACTTGGACAAATGGTATTGTTAGTCATCGGTTGGACTAGATGTTTGTTTCTAAGGGATTAATGGTCCAAGTGAAGCAATTTGAACATATCCCATGACCCAAAGTGATAATTCTGTACTTAAATGTACGCTCAAAGCAGTAAAGTGCCAAAAAATATACACCATTGGCAAGGTTATGAATATTCAAACAACATGGGGAGGGAATGGGATTTATTGGACGGAAAGAAACCTCATAAAATTTGACGAGATGTTTAATCGCTTCCCCATCGATAATAAGGATATTGCTATGTCGGGTATGTCGGGGTTAAGCATCATGATTGAATGGACCTTAATGACCACAAAAAGTGCTTGCATTACCCAATCTTCGGGGGAAACATTCTAATTTGTATGAGAAGGCAATTCAACATGTAAAAAAGAAACTCAATGAGGATACTAGGGCATTAAATCAGCAAGGGATCTGGATGTTGAACAAAAATGTAAAAAGGAAAGCACCCTCCATATGCGATACAAGAACTGGCTTAAAGCTTACCGACATAGCACCAGTAATGATATCTGTAGGAACGTTTTTAAACTATGTAAATCTTCGGACTCCAAGAAGTTCTGGTACCTCTATAGACAACATATGATGGAACATGATGATACTGACATCAATATCATACCAGTGGAAGAATGGAAAACTTATGTGGGCCACCTTTACTTAGAGAAATATAAGGTGAATAGGCTACATATAGAGGTTTGGGAGCATAACTTAATGGATCCCCCATTTGATGAGGCTGACATAATTAATTAACAACATGAACATATCTAGAGTACCGGGCCCCGATGGACAAGCCAATGTGGTTATTAAACGCAACCCCATTAAGTGGGCAACTTTCCTCGGAACATGTACTCTAACATCTGGCATAGTGGGGTTATACCGGGCAGCTGGAAGAAAGCCGTTCTGGTCCCTATATTTAAGAAGGGGGAGAGAACCAAACCGGGTTACGACAGGTTTCTGGCCATGGCGGACACCTGCTGTAAAATATTTTGTACTCTCCTATTAAAAATCATTAAACATTGGAGAAGCACAGAGAAATTAATCGCTCCGCAACAAACCAGCTTCAGACAAGGTCTTAGTACCTTGGATGACCTGACTCTCTTGAACCACATCCTATCAGATACATATAGGAAAAAAGGGACAAAGCTGAATATATGTTTTATTGATTATTCAGGAGCTTTCGACTGTGTGGACAGAAATATGCTATGGAGCAAGTTGTTGAAATGGAGTTTGTGTCCAAGGGTTCTACACTTTTTGAAAGCCATGTATACAGATACAACAGTGATTATCTGCCTTTATAAGGGAGCTATTTTCACCCCTCCAGTCAGTACAAACATGGGTTTGAAACAAAGCTGTGTAGCCTCTCCAGTACTGTTCAACTTGTGCATAGTGGATATGAAGGATGCCCCTGTTATCGTTCATGGTTACCACCCCAAAATAGGTGGTTTTGGAGTCAGTTGGTTGTCATACGCTGATGATACTGTTATCATGGACAAAACACCAGCAGGGCTGCAGCATATGCTTAATGCCCTGGATGAGTTTTCTAAAAATAAATAAGCTGAGAATTAATTTTTAAAAAACTAGATCATGATAATGGGGTCACGGTCGCATTCGAACAAAAAAAACATTGAATTGTTCACCTTGTATCCATATCTAGGTATCCCGATCACTAATATGCGAATTCAAAGTTTCTATGAACACTCCCTAAAGAAAAATGTGCTGGAATGTTATTAGACAATAAATGGGGAGAAAGGGGGGACAATCCTTTGAGGGGTTCCTTGAACTCTGTAAAATAAGCATTGTCCCGGGAGTTATTTATGCCTTAGAAACTTTAGAGGCGAAATATTTGTCTTGGTTCGATAGACTAGAAAGCAAAATATGGCGCCCGGTTCTTAAACTCTCTAATACGGTTCCCATCGAAGCAATAAACTGTGAACTGGGTTTGGTCTCTCTTAGTACACTATGGAAAATACGGTGTTGCAAACTGTATATAAGAATAAAATTATCGGAACTGAATCATGAGAGTTTAATGAGCATTATAGCCATGAAAATGGATGGGAACACTAATGTAAATGAATTTATTGCAAGTCTACACAAAAATGTGATGGCCTTTTTGTATGATATTGGCATCCCAATGCCTAGGGATAATATTGACTTTACCACCTTTCAAAAACTTTTAAAAAGAGAGCCATGGAGTGGGATATGTACAATAACCTATCAAAATTCAGAGGAAAGAAATGGTATATGCAACACACCCAGATGGGATACAAAATCGGGAATCCAAAAAGATATATCACCAAAATTTGTAACCAGGGGTTTTTACGTTTCATCCTATTGCTCTGGTTTAATACAATACCTTGCTACAACTTTGTGGGGAGCTGCTTGGCCTTCGCGCACCAAGATAAACTGTCTTTTGTGCAAGAAAGATGTGGAAACCAGTGGACATCTACTGACAAATTATATGTATTGCCAAGAATATTATAATAAAGGTTACAGGGACCTGGTGAGCTATCCGAGAATGGTATCGACCGACCAATTTTGGTCAGCTATATATACAGCAGACACTTTAGTGTATGTGGGAGCAGCAAATTACATCTGGAATGAAATAGAAATAAAGTTACCCAAGAAAACCGGTGATTTATGCACGTTAGAATTTTGCTACTCTGATTACCATTTCTTTTTTCTGTCATATAGTCACAAAGTATGATATGATATTTTATTTATATTGCACTCGTACACAAATGTTTTGGAGTGCGACCAGGCAAAAAGGGAGCGGAACAAGGGAGGAACAACAAAGAAAACAGCAATTTTACTAGACCCAGTGACATTTAAGAAAGCGCAAGTGCATGGAAAAAGGGAAAAGGGGGAAAGTGCATGGAAGGGGGGAGAGGAAGAGTGCGGAGCAGAGGAGAGAAAAACAGAATAAATATTAAATTAAAAATAAATAAATAAATAGGGGCATTAAACCGTGGTAGTGCAACTAGCAAGTGGCAGGTGAAAGTTAGTCAGATAGGGTATATCTGATAAAGGCAGAAGAAAAGTGGGAGGGGCACTGTATGGGTACCGATACAGAACCCTAGTGCAGAGGGTGGCCTGGAGGCAGTGCTGGAGGGTGACAGGGTGAGCAGGTACCTGGGCCTGAATGACAGAGGGTGGCCAGTTGCATGATGCCAAGAGAAGAAACTGATCAACCGGGAAGAAAGGAGCAAAGGCAGAGGCAAAGAGGAAGATCTTGAGATGCTTCCGGAGATGGTTTCCCTCAAGTTTCAAGGTGGCCGGGAGGCTGTTGCAGAGGGAGGTGCCAGCCGAAGATAGAGATCTACCCCCAGCTTGTTTCTTAGCAAAACCACTAACCCTGAGGTAGTTAGAAGTAGAGGAGCGAAGAGCTCGAGAGGGCAGGTATTTATCGAGGGATAGTTGAAGGTATTTTGGACCCAGGCCCCAGAAAACCTTGTGAACAATGCAGAGAGTTTTAAATGTAATCCTTGCATCCACTGGGAGCCAATTAAGGGATTTCAGGGCTGGAGAGTTACAATTGCAGGACTTGAGGCCAAGGACAAGTCTGGCAGTCCTGTTCTGGATTAGTTGTAAAGGGTGGAGAGTGGAGGCAGGTAGATTTAGAAAGAGGCTGTTACCGTAATCCGGTCTGGAGAGAACCAGAGCTTGGGAGACAGTGAGCTTTTGAGGGAAGGAGAGGAAAGGCAGAGTACTACTAAGGAGATGCAATAACAAGTTTGACTTTTTGGAGACGTCAGAGATGTGTGTGTAGAAGGAAAGTGTAGAATCAAAGATAACCCCGAGGTTCTTAGCCGTGCAAGTGGGAGTTAGAGGGGGGCCAAGGGAGGTCGGCCAGAGAGAGAGAGAGAGGAAAGATGGAGATGGTGTACCAATAAGGAGGATCTCAGTCTTGTTGGCATTTACACATAGATCATTGGCGGCACACCAATTTTGAATGCCGATTTGACAATCAGAGATAAGGGAAGGAGAGGAGGAGGCTGAAGGAAGCCTGAAAATGAGTTGGGTGTCATCAGCATAGCACTGGAAAGTTGAGTAGAACATGGAGATGAAGTAGGCGAAAGTTGCCAGGTATTGTTTGAAAAATCAGGGCGAGAGGTTAGACCACTGGGGGACACCACATGTAGAGAGAGAGATAGAAGAAATGAAGGACCCAATTTGCACCTGGGAGGGTCGGTCAGAGAGAAAATAAGTCAGCCAGGCCAGAGCCTGATCAGTGATACCCAGGTTGTCATGGAGACGACTGAGCAGGGTGGTATGGTTGACCCTGTCGAAAGCAGAGGAGAGATCACGTAGGATGAGGAAAGAGGGAATGCTAGATTCGATGTTGGAGAGCCGGTTTTCACAGAATTTCAGTAGAGCAGTTTCTGTGGTTCTGGCAGCTAGGAAGCCAGATTGGGGATCATGGAGGGAGCAAACAGATTTGGAATGAAGATTGAGCTGAGAGATGGACAGCTTTTCCAGGAGCTTACCCAAAAAGGGAGTAATGGAGATTGGGCGGTAGTTTGCAGGGCATGATGAATCAGCAGTGAATTTCTTGAGGAGAGGATGGGCAGGGGGGTGATTGAGAGGGGAGAAGAAATAGCCAGAGGCAAAGGAGAGGTTGCAGAAATTGGCAAGAGCCGGAGCAAGGGTGTCAATGTGGTCCTTAATGGTTTTAGAGAACAGGCATGGACCTGTTTTGATGTGGTTTTCATAGATCGGACTAGTTTAGCTACCTCATCAGGGGAGAAAAAAGGAAAGGAGGAGAAAGGGTGAGGGAGGGTAGCTGAGGGAGGGTCAGCAAGCTGAGAAGGAGTGGGAGAAGGAGGGGGAGTGGAGGAGAGGATGGACAAGATGCCCTGGGTTTTAGAGATAAAGTGAGAGGCAAGGGCATTGCAAAGAGCCTTGGAGGCGAGAGGAGGCTTGTATGTGGACTCTCTTCTTAGTGTGGACAGCGAGTCAGTATTGCCTTTGGAGCAGATGGCAGGCAGTTTTTGAGAGGATGAGCAAGAAGTCCTCCATTTCCTCTCTGCAGCTCTACACTTCTGTTTAAGTGTTGCTAGGTCAGAGTCATATCAAGAATTGCACTTGGATTTGGACTTCAAACGGATCCTCATGGCGGGGTCAAGAGTATCGAAAGTAGCAGAAATAGAGGAGTAGAGAAGAGAGAGAGCTGTGTCAGGGTGTGAGTCCTTCTGGGGCATAGGGGGGGAGAAGGTGGCAGTAAAGGCCTCGACTGACACACGCTTCATGGGCTGGATATCCAAGAAGGTGGGTGACAATCTAGGAGTGGACCTGGATTGGGGGGAGGAGATGTAGAGATGAGAGGAGAGGAGGCAGTGATCACTCCAGGAGAGAGGAGTGGTAAGGGGTGTAGAGAGGGAGAGGCCAGGTGAGATCAAGACATCAAGTGTGTGCCCAGCAGAGTGAGTCGAGCTGGAGGGAAGGATAATGGGAGAGTCACAGAGGTTGCGAAAGAGTGCAGATGAGGGACAGGTAGAATCAAGATGGATGTTGAGGTCACCAAGGAGAATAAGTTGAGTGGTTGAGGCCAAGAGGGAGGAGGAGAGGTCAGCCCACTCAGAGAAAAAAGAGGTGATTTGACCAGGGGGGGCGGTAAAGAGTAGCAAAAGTAAGAACGTGGCTAGGAGAGAGAGTGAGCCTTCAGATGAGGCATTGAAAAGAGGAGTAAGCTTGAGTGGGAATGAGAGAGGCAGGAATCCACTCAGGGAAGATCAGGGCTACACCCCCTCCAGGCTGGTTGGATCTGGGGACTGAGAGGATCTTGTAGCTGTCGGGGAGGAGAGTGTCAAAACTTGTGACAGAGCTGGCCGTGATCCACGTCTCGGTGAGACCGAGGACAGCAAGGTCGAGTTCTTCTAGGAGGTGACAGATGTCAGAGGAGTGTTTAACAGCTGAGCGAGAATTGAGAGTGGCGAGATGAAGAAGGATGCCAGCCTTAAAGACCTTCCGGGGAGGGGTACAGACCAGAGGTATGCCCTGCGGAGGTGTGGAAGGAGCTTGAGATGGGTCAGAGGAGGAAGTGGAGGAGGGCAAGGTAGCCAGTGGAGCAGAGAAGGGGGAGCTGGAAATGAGAGGAAGCTTATGAGGCCAGGGAACCTCTGATCCAAGAGGAAGAGATTAGCCTGTGAGCCTTGCACCATGACAGCACCATTTAGATAGACTTGGATGAAGACTTTAGAGGAGTCAAAGAGATCCATACGGACTTCCCAATGGGTGCCACCATTAATGGGAGCGGAGGAGAGAGGACAGAACATAGACATCATATGAGGGGTCCAGAGATCTGGTGAGGGAACAAAAAAAAGGATGTTGATGAGGGTTTGTCTGGCAGAGGTGCTGGAATATGTATCAGCCATTGGAAAACCTGGGTTGGAAGCCAAGATATGCTTCTTGAATTTCTTCTTACCAGACTGAGTGAGATGGGACGGTAAATTGATAGAGATACAATTGGAATAGATAGGAGAAACAGATAACACCATGGGCAGTAGAGAGAGGAGGCAGTAGGAGAAATATTCAGGATCAGAGGTATGTAGCAGTCACTGCGATAGCCGGTTACAATTTACGGCCGAAGTAAGGTGAGAAAAAAAAACACACCCAAATTTTACTTTCCCAAACAGACCCAAATTTCGCTTTCCCAAACAGATAGAAATTTCAATTTCCTAAACACACACGAATTTGACTTTCCTAAACACACCCAATTTTGAATTTCCTAAATACACCCAAATTTGTTTTTCCCAAACACACCCACATTTGACTTTCCTAAACACACCCAATGTTGACTTTCCCAAACACACCCAAATTTGACTTTCCCAAACACACCCACATTTCTATTTATTAAAAAGATCCAGATTTCACTTTTTCCAAACACATACAAATTTCTATTTCCAAAACAGACCCAGATTTCTCTTTCCCAGACAGACCCAAATTTGACTTTTCTAAACACATACAAAGTTCACTTTCCTAAACACAATGAAATGTGACTTTCCTAAACACACTCAATTTTGAAATTTCTAAACACACCCAAATTTGGATTTCCTAAACACACCCAGATTTGACTTTCCTAAACATACCCAATTTTGACTTTCCCAAACACACCCAAATTTTACTTGCTCAAACACACCCACATTTCTATTACCTAAAAAGATCCAGATTTCACTCTCCCAAACACATCCAAATTTCTATTTCCGAAACAGACCCAGATTTCACTTTCCCAGACACACCCAAATGTGACTTTCCTAAAGACACCCAATTTTGACTTTCCTAAACACACCCAAATTTGGCTTTCCCAAACCCACCAAAATTTGACTCTTTTAAACACACACAAAGTTGGCTTTCCTAAAAACACCAAAATTTGACTTTCCTAAACCCACCTAAATTTGACTTTCACTCAAACACACCCACATTTCTATTCCCTAAACACACCCAGATTTAACTGTCCCAGACAGACCCAAATTTAACTTTCCTAAACACACCCCAATTTGACTTTCCTAAACACACCCAATTTTGAATTTCCTAAATACACCCAAATTTGTTTTTCCCAAACACACCCACATTTGACTTTCCTAAACACACCCAATGTTGACTTTCCCAAACACACCCAAATTTGACTTTCCCAAACACACCCACATTTCTATTTATTAAAAAGATCCAGATTTCACTTTTTCCAAACACATACAAATTTCTATTTCCAAAACAGACCCAGATTTCTCTTTCCCAGACAGACCCAAATTTGACTTTTCTAAACACATACAAAGTTCACTTTCCTAAACACAATGAAATGTGACTTTCCTAAACACACTCAATTTTGAAATTTCTAAACACACCCAAATTTGGATTTCCTAAACACACCCAGATTTGACTTTCCTAAACATACCCAATTTTGACTTTCCCAAACACACCCAAATTTTACTTGCTCAAACACACCCACATTTCTATTACCTAAAAAGATCCAGATTTCACTCTCCCAAACACATCCAAATTTCTATTTCCGAAACAGACCCAGATTTCACTTTCCCAGACACACCCAAATGTGACTTTCCTAAAGACACCCAATTTTGACTTTCCTAAACACACCCAAATTTGGCTTTCCCAAACCCACCAAAATTTGACTCTTTTAAACACACACAAAGTTGGCTTTCCTAAAAACACCAAAATTTGACTTTCCTAAACCCACCTAAATTTGACTTTCACTCAAACACACCCACATTTCTATTCCCTAAACACACCCAGATTTAACTGTCCCAGACAGACCCAAATTTAACTTTCCTAAACACACCCCAATTTGACTTTCCTAAACACACCCAATTTTGAATTTCCTAAATACACCCAAATTTGTTTTTCCCAAACACACCCACATTTGACTTTCCTAAACACACCCAATGTTGACTTTCCCAAACACACCCAAATTTGACTTTCCCAAACACACCCACATTTCTATTTATTAAAAAGATCCAGATTTCACTTTTTCCAAACACATACAAATTTCTATTTCCAAAACAGACCCAGATTTCTCTTTCCCAGACAGACCCAAATTTGACTTTTCTAAACACATACAAAGTTCACTTTCCTAAACACAATGAAATGTGACTTTCCTAAACACACTCAATTTTGAAATTTCTAAACACACCCAAATTTGGATTTCCTAAACACACCCAGATTTGACTTTCCTAAACATACCCAATTTTGACTTTCCCAAACACACCCAAATTTTACTTGCTCAAACACACCCACATTTCTATTACCTAAAAAGATCCAGATTTCACTCTCCCAAACACATCCAAATTTCTATTTCCGAAACAGACCCAGATTTCACTTTCCCAGACACACCCAAATGTGACTTTCCTAAAGACACCCAATTTTGACTTTCCTAAACACACCCAAATTTGGCTTTCCCAAACACACCAAAATTTGACTCTTTTAAACACACACAAAGTTGGCTTTCCTAAAAACACCAAAATTTGACTTTCCTAAACCCACCTAAATTTGACTTTCACCCAAACACACCCAAATTTGACTTTCCCAAACACACCCACATTTCTATTCCCTAAACACACCCAGATTTCACTGTCCCAGACAGACCCAAATTTAACTTTCCTAAACACACCCCAATTTGACTTTCCTAAACACACCCAAATGTGACTTTCCTAAACACACCCAAATTTCAATATCCTAAACACACCCAAATGTCACTTTCAAGGCAATTTCTAAGGCACCAATAGGTAAGAGAAATGAGGTAGGATAATAAGTGAGTGCTTAGACAAGAGCATGCCGGTAAAACCAGTTATAAACAAGAAGAAGGTAGAGTGAAGGTCAATGAAGTGAAATCAAAAGGGTAGGCAGAAGGAGGGACACTAACCAATAGAGAGGGAAGTAAGAGACTATTGGAAGTACAGTTTCATAGGAGAGGGAGCAGGCAGCCCAAGGGAGGGTCAGGCTGTTGTGGTAGCATCATGCAGCATCCCAGTAAGCAGACATGGAAGCTGACATGGGCCTTAAAAATGGGCCTTGGGTGAGGGGGCTAGCTGAAGCCTTCCGGTTCCTCGTTGGAAAGAAGAGGCAGCAATCCAGCCAATCACTGTCCAAGTAGAAGAGAGGCAGGATGCAAGCACTGCCTTAGTTGGTGAGGAGGCCCCGGTGTCCATCTTGAAAGCGCCACATGGTGCCAGTTGTTAAAGTACTGTATGCCCCCAAAACTACTGCTTTACTCATTGAAGAGACCAGGGGCCACAACAAATCAACCCCAAAGCGCGATGATGAAGTGCTGAGAATTCGAATTTAAATGCCCCCCCCCCCCAAAAAGTAAAGTAGTGATTATTGCAGAAAGTCAAGAAAATGCCAGTAAAATTCGTATTTGGAGCAGCGATCGATCAGGCATAGGCATTTTAGTGATGTATTCATTCTGTATTTTAATAAGGAAGCTGGTGATTATTGCTTTCGTCTTACATTTTTCAACCTTTTAATGTTTTTAATGATTCAGTAATTAGTAAAGTACGTTTTGCTGCTAACTGCATTGATTCAATAAGGATATGATTAATGGAGTGATATATCTGTTTGTATTGTTTGTAAAAGTATTGCTTGTATTGGATTTTGTATGTATGTTCATGTGAGAAGTGTATAAGGTTTTAATTAACCAATTGCAGTATAAATTAATTTAATACAAAATAATAATAACATGGCCAAATGACCAGAACAAATAGAGGTAGAAAAAGGAAGGCAAAACGAATATAATGAAAGTGAAAAAAAATAAAAAGGCAATTTATGTTAGTTTTTTAATGGCACAAACCATCGTTTTCCAGTGTCTTTGAATTCCCTCCAAAGACATGCCGTGGAAGAAAAAACATCAGCAGTGACATGACAGGATGGATTGTTGTCACACTAGGGGAGGGATATGGCTAATCACTGTTGTGAGTAGCTCACATCGCGGACGAATTAAGACATTGAAGGTGACGTAACAGGAGGCCATTCAGTTCACTCAATCCGTCCTGTGATGTTGCCTCAGCATTGTGGCTAGGTGGAAGTGACATTAGAAAAGGTAAGTGACTTCAAAGGACTACCGAGTCCCGCCCATGCTTCCACCCAATTGGCTAGTAGTAGTGGTCTTTTCTGGCCAATCGCACGCAGGTATGCTGGAAAACCCGGAGACTCCGTGAAGGGCGTAAAAACACAGAGTCTCCAGGTTAAACCCAGAAGTTAGGCAGATATGCCGTAAAAGCATCACAACTTGCCTTCACGCCCTGATTTACTACTCTGCCCCATTTAAAATGAGGCTGAAAGAGTCTTTGAAAACTTGCATTACACGTGCACACATTCTGTTGCTGTATGGCAACCTCGGCGCATAACTGTGCAGATTCAGGAACGGATGGGGGCCTTTTGGACGTGCATTAATGCATTGAAGAATAAAGTATTCCCTGCGCCACTTTGGCATAGGAACAAGGTAGGAAGCAATATGCCAAAGCATATTTACTATAATAATACATGCCTGCTTGATATAATTGAACCCGCCAAAAATGGAGCAGATTCTCCACAAAATAATGAAGCAGTAGAGGACATGTTAAGTATGTGGGATTCCTCACGCAAGCAGTGCACAGTTCATAGTACTAACCCTTGTAGTAGTAATGCTGATATCTCACCTGTCACTCATACACAACTGATTGCAGTGGACTCATTACTAACTGTTTTTGTTAAAAGGTGATGTGATTTAATACATGATGCAATTATTGAGCAAACAAAATGATTGCACAATAGTGAGTTACATGTATTAGGGAAACAGGTTGTGCTGTCAGTCACAAAACCTCAACGGTGAATTGACACATATATTGGCAAGTTGCAGAAGGGACACGCCACCTTGATCAAAGCATGCAATCAGTACTGCAATATTAAGCGCAGGTGATGATGCAATCAAATCAGCGAATACCAATGGGGGCAGTGTGGTCCTTTCGGACAGCATTAGTTGTGCCATTGATGAAAACGCTAGTGATATTGAACCTAGAAGTGTACACACTAAAACGACAATAATAATACACGGCAGAGGACGAGTGGGCAGCAACATTATTAGCACTGGGAATTCTTTATGGCATAACAGGCAACATGCGCATGGCTTTAGCGACATCTTTTTGACTTGTTGTATATGTTGGGAGACTGATTGCATAGCCCTGCCAGTTGCTTCCACACTACAGCTTCTGGAACAACACGGAAATCAAGATCAAGACAATGTGCTGCCCACCTTTTATTGCAGAGTAAAACAGCAACTATTTTGGCCAGGACTAAGTTGTACACAAAGTGTACAAACCAGTGAAAAAAGATCATAATCAACCAACTGAAAAAAGAAAAAAAATGTAGTACTAATACGACCGAAATATATTACCTTGCAGAAGCTTCCAGCACCAGATCCAGTAGATCAAAACATTGCAAAGAAAAGAAGAAACAAATGAAAAATACGGATAAACGCGCATGTTTGGGTAAGGGGGAGCGGGCTGGAAAAAGGGGATCGCGGCACTCACCTGGATTCATGGCAGGGCGTTGCAGAGGAGGAAGCTCAGGTCTCTTCATCAATTTCTGATGGCTTGGGCATTCTATCTGTGGAACTTAAAGAAGATCACGGGGCTAAGGATGTCGGTAAGGTAATGCAATGCATGTTATTGAAAAAGCGGGTAATTTTGCCTTAAAAGAAACTTGGCTAATTGACCCATCGACATGGACAGCAGAAACATTATTCAGAGATGCACCACCAAAAAAAACAAGGATACATGAAACTGAGGTTTAATAATGAGTATGAAAAAAGGACAATATAAGTGAAGTGTTGACTTGTGTAAATACCAGTTACATTCTTGCTGGTGTAATCTCTGGCAATACATTACCAGGTAACTGCACTAAAATTCTAAGGGACCGATTCATGGAATTTTCTGCACTGTGTATAGGGACTTTGATCGCCAAACTGCATGCAAAATCCAATTTGTTCATTCATGCAATCAACTGTGCAGGACTTTTTCAGACTTTGCAGGGACGTCGCGCGAGCGCAGCATGTCTCTGTTTGCAGTTGATCGCCCTGCGTGAGACCCCTCGCAGAGCGTTGTCGTGGCCTGTGCAGATGCCAGAGTAGAGGTCAGGACATGGAAAATGGAGAAGAACAGGGGAAAATGCAGGTGTTACGGGGGACGGGCCGCAGGTAGTCCAGCGCACGCCCACAACAGTGCGTGTTAAATCGTATTCATGGATCTGACAGCGCGACGTCACGTCAGGGAAATTACTATGCAAAGCTCTCAATGTAACCACCGCTCGAAAGGCAGGCGTACAGACACTTGCAAATCAGAATCACAGCGCAGAGGTAAGATTGCATGTTGGATTTAGGGGTGCGTGCACGCAGACAGGGTTCCGATAGAAGTTAGGGGTGCGCGTTATCACTGTAGCAGGGTGCAGGAACAGTTTACGAATTTACTGGGAAATGTTAACTTTTACGATAGATGTTACATATGGTAAGAGAGGTTCTGGGAACAGTTCTGAGGCACACTACGCAGTGTCACTGGGGTACTGGCTTGGTTTGCGTGGGACCCCACGCAGGATTAAAGGGGTGCATCATGAGTTTGCGGCAGTGGACTCTGCACAGGTAGGTATTGGTGTCTATATCGGCTTTGCGTGTGGGTGTGTCGGGGGCTTTCCGGCCGCGACTTGCGTACACAGTCACTTTGCCTGAACAATTCCATGAATACACGGAGCACGCAGGAAAATGTCTGCGAGCAGGTTCAGCAGAGGTGTTCTCGGCGCACAGCCTTTGCAGGATCTCTTCACCCTTTTCCATGAATCGGGGCTTAACATTAACATAAATAACCTTCCAGGAAATAAACAATCGAAATGTAGGCAGTCTACTAGAGAGTTGTTGTAGACAGCTAATGTGAATTTCATCTCATTGTCTATATTCCTGGTGGATTCCAATGAAAACATACAGCCATATAGGAGCTGTAAGGAAATAGATCTACTTGATAGCATTTGGAATATCCCACAGAACAAATATAAAAATCAAAACTTGATAGTAAGGTACCAGCTTGTTTTAACCTATTGATCCTTCACAGGCTCAGAATTTTAAATGGCAGATTTAGAGGTGATTCCCATTAGAAATGTAGTAGCATAACTAACTAGTCTGCATCTTTAATAGATTATATTTTCCTTTAATTAATCAGTTCATCTTTCATTACTCGCTAAATACCGGGTTGCTCTGCCTTGTCTTGCTTGTTTCCCCTGAGCTATCCGTGCTGCCCTTAGTGGAGGTAAAGTTCAATCCATACATGAGTTTACGATATGCACTCAAGAGGAGAATATTCATTATCCGCTGCTTGTTAACTGGCCCACCGAGACACACCAGGATCTCGAGCTGGGCACGATGGGTTATGCTGGTGCCACTGCTATGGGAAATCGTGCAACATTCAACGCGTGAAGTGTAAACACGATAAATGATAAGGCCACTACTCTAAGTTGAGAATTATTGCCAAGCTCCTCCTTAGAAACTCAGAATGTGCACATGGCTGACATTAGTGTTTCTGGCGGGAGAAATCAGGAGAATTGTAATAGTTGGGACTATTTACTAAACAACCATATTGGTTACAAACATGTTGAAAGTTACAGCCATTTTGTTGCTGATCACACCTGCTCTGCAGCATTTATTAAGCTCATCAAAATGAACACAAATAGGAAGGGAAAGCATCATGAACATCTCTATGATAAAGCAGTATAACAACAAAGAAATCAATTACAAGAAACCTAAGAGCAATATGGAAGAATGGTTTGTCATTTTCAGTGCAAAGAATGGACCGAAAAAGAAGAAAGCAAAAAAGAAGAAATGGTTGGAACAGCATTCAAGATCTAAAAAGATGGCACCAATTAATTCATGTGATTAACATGCATGATTCCCGTAAATTCTGGGCTCGGTAACCGATCTGATATCATGTAAGAAAACCTTCGTAGGGGTCTCTAAGGGATTCTGAGAACATTACATGCTATCCACTATCGGGACAGTGCAATCTACAGTGTTTGCACTGAAGGAACAATTTTCAAGAAAAGTATAAAAACTCTTCTCTTTAATCTGGCTGAGTAATTAACTCCTATTCATTGACTTCCCTGCACTTTTGTCACTTTGCTTTCCGATCGCTTGCTGCGCGCTGAGGGAGCGCCCTACTCAAAAATTAAAATAGATACATAAATAAATAAATGCCTGCTGAAGATGCAATGATAGGCCGAAGTACATCATAAACATAATGAGCATATTGAGCAACTGTAATACGGCAATGTCCAATTGGCTCTGTAATGCTCTATGAACTAGTCATCCTAGCATATTGCGCATAAACGTACACAATGGGCCTCATCACTAGTTTGGCAGTAAGCCTTAAATGCTGCGGTAACGCTATTACCCCCGCATTTAAGGGTCTGCCAAATCACAGCCTTGGTGGATTTCCCCCCAGCTCTTAGCTGGGGGTAAATCCGTGGCAAATTTGCTGATTTTCGGTGCTATTACTGCCGGCAAGAAATCCACTGGCGGTAATAGCACACATTTTCCCCATTGGGCGCAATGGGGAATGAGGAATTCCCGAATGTGCCCAATGTGGAATGGGCACTAACTGTTCTGCCAAACCCATGATCCGGAGCCAATAGCGCCAGGGGGTTGGCGGTAGGGCTAAGAGCACCGGCGGTAATACCGCCGGCGTTACTGCCCAACTCGTGATGAGGCCCAATGTGTTTAAGCACATTAGTGTATCTGTATCAATCCTTACCAGCTGACTACACATCATAATAGTACCGCTATATAAATGAGAATGTAGAGCCGATCTAAAGAACTATAGAATATTGACAATGTTCGATGTTCCATCTAAAGTCTTTGGTAGTGTTTTATTAAATCAATTAATTGAATGGGTAGATTTAATATCTTTACCATTAACCAAACTGGATTTCGGAAAGGCTCATCCACCGTAATGAGTACATTGTGTCCGGTGACCATTATAGAGCAGGCTGGGAACCCCTGAAAGTGTCCAGTGTATGTGGCGTTCATTGATTTCAGTTCAGTCTTTGATAAAGTGGGCCTCATTATGAGGCTGGCGGCCGCGGTATGAATGGTGAAGGTAAGGCACCAGCACTGTTCATACCAGGCCGCCACATTACGCAACATTACGAGTTCTGCTCACGGGTTCCTGACAGCCCGTGGTGGGCTGTGTGGCACCCGCGAGCAGAACTCGTAATGCTGCTGGCACTGTTATTAACGGTGCCGGCGCATCCATGCTCCCCACCCCCATTCTATAGGGATCGGGATCCCGGCATTACCGCCTCCCTCCAAAAAGGGGCAATTACCAGCCCATTCATCTCATAATGGGCCGGTTATGCCCAATCGCAGGATGCGGTGCCGGATGCAAGCGTGGCGGTAGCCGTGCTTGCCATATAGGCACGGCTACCGCCATGCTCGTAATGAGGCCCAGTATGTTGTAATAAATAGGTTTTGGAGAAAATTGGGATTGGGGGTTTCTGAAAATGATTATGGTGCTCCATAAAAATACAAGCATAGCGGTATGTTTGGGCCGAAAAGGGTGCGTGAGCAGTTGAATCGGCTCATATATGTGCCGCAAACTGGGGTGTTTCCTTGCCCTCGACATTAATCTCTATCTAATTGACTTAACAACAGCTCTGAATTCTGATGACATATTTTGCTGAATTTAGGTACCAACAACATCCAGTGGCTTGGATACACAGACAATTTGGTATTACTGGATTACAATCCCAAGGGCAATTACGATCGCTGCAAAACTTAAAATCATGACATTCAATTCTAGGCATTTGGCTGCTAAATATCATTGGGTGTTAAATGGAAATCAAATCGAGTTGAGGTTGTCCCTTGTTAAATTTTAAAAAAAAAGCCAGCCAGCCTTTGGCCAGAGGCCCAGGAATTAAGCAGCAGTTTTCATCAACTGTAACTTCTAGAATCTCAGAAGCCAAAAAACAAGAAAACATAGGCAGGAAAGTAAACTAGAAGCATTTTATGCATTATGGTGACAAGTGTTACTAATCCTAAAATGCCCTACATGATTTTTTTCCCTGTGCTTACCCACACGCCTATCGTTTCCTGTTAGAGCTTCCTGATTAAGCCTGATGTTCTTTGTATCCCCGTATATAGCTGTCTTCTAATATTTGTATTTGTATTTTATTTGACTTAAACCTTCTTAAAGCACGAACCCTACCCAGAGGATGTTGGAGCCCTGTACAAAGTTGAAAGGGAAGAGGTGAAAAGAAGATACAATGTTTTTTCAGAACAGGCTATGAAGCTCGGTAGATTACATCTAGGGAAAGAGGCAGGTTTTTAAGATGTTGTGGAAAGTGGTGACAGAAGGGGTGGCACCGAAGCAAGGTGGGAGGTTGTTTCAGGTTATGTGGGTCGATTGGAGGTTAACCTTAAGCAGACATTGGTCAAATAGCCCATACCCAATTCTGAGTGTCTTCTATGCTGATTGCACGTACTGAAGGCCTTGAGATTAACTGCTGAAGACCATTCGACCATATATTAATCTGAAAATTGTCAGACGTGTCCAGATTAATTTTCACACAGGCAATTTACTGCCATGCCGCAAATAGTCATGGGAAAGACTGGACGCCAGATCAGGAAGAGGTAAGGGGTGGGAAGGGGGTAGACCGAAGTGAGTTTTTTGGTGTGGGGGCAATGGGTCAGGACATGAGTGGGCAGTTTGGAGAGGGGGACGGAGTGGGACTTAGTGGGAGATCGGTAGTGTGCAGGGTGTCCTCACACAACTAAATGGAGAGTTGATAGGGTGGGAAAGGGGCTGAGGGGCAGGTGGAAAAGGGTACTGTGAGGGTGTTCATCACACGGCAGAGAGGGGAGTGAGGGCGTGGAAGAAAATGGCCTGCAGTGCCAAAGCCAGATGTGGCAACCCACATCCCTGCAAAAGTGGCATGCCACAAACTTTGAGGTACTGGCCTGCTTTTTCAGGCTGTGTCAGTGCTATCTTTTACCAGTAAAAAAACATCTCCCTCTACTTGAGCATGGGGTCCATGAGCTCAACACTGTGGAAGTAGCCGACTTGCTGCATCATGAGCAACACATCAACCCAACAGAACCTCACCTCAGCCCAACTAATCACCAATTCAACCTCCTGGAAGCCATCATGTCACTCGCTGACTTGACCCAGCAGAAGAATCGTTTTCACCCGACTAGACAACTGACTCAAACCTGTTGAGACTCATTTATTTGCATCATCTCAAGCACATTCTCGATCTATAAGAAAGCCCTATCTCTATGCTCACTCGATGCAAACTCACCACTGGATCAACACGACTTGCCCTCTCCCGACATCAGCTCAACCACATTAAATCCCATAGAAGCCTGGCTCAATGCTTTTGTGCACTCAAAATAGACATAAGGTACTATGTAGAGACCTTTTCCCCCTGATTCACTTGTGTGGTCATAGTGACCTTTAATACCCCTTTTCTGCCTTTTCCATACAAAACACCTCCTTAAAAATTGACATTGTGCCAATTCAGTGCTTGAACACCTCTGCTTGCCTGCCCAGAATGATATTATACAACAGGTTGAATGTTTTATTTTTCTTTACAGGGATGGGATGATTTTGCTTGTGTTATAGTTCATTAACTGCATTTTAATGTTTAATTAAAAGTCTAAATTTCATAGAACTTGTATTGGACATTCTTTTATTTTGAAGTCTTTCACTTTTTCTTGTTACTATTATTTGCTCACACTCGTCCTGAAGATATTGCATGCCCTCTGCCTGCACTACCATACAAGGTAAAGTAGGTATACCTGTTGTGTCTGTTTTACATGTATCATTGTGATCACTGCTGGCTTAGTAGAAGTGTGGGGCTGAGTAGACAATTTAGTCAACTGATCATCCATGTATTCCTGAAAAGCAGTAGACATTGTGTCACACTCTTCAATGGAGTTTATGATGTAACTGTAATTCTATATGCAGTTCTTTTACTACCTGACTGGTAAAATGGGTGCTTCTGTCACTATTTATGCTGATGGGCACTCCAGTTACTGTGATACGGTTCATATATAGAGCTTGGCCACAGAAATAGTTTCCACTTTCCAGCATATACAGGCCTCAGTCGAGACATAGAAAGTATCCACAATAACCAGAGATATACTAATTATTTTATCCATTTTTGCAGTTGACAAAATCTACTTGCGAGTTCACAAGTTGGCTGTAGGGTCTGCGCACAGTTTGTCCTGTACAGTTGTTGCCCCATTGGTTTGTTTATATATGATGCACTGTTTGCAATGAGTTTTTACAAAAGCAGAAAAACCTGGAACATACCAGACTTGGCATAGTAAAGCAATCATATCCCCCTTTCATACATGGGCACATTTATGGTAGATGCTTGCCAACTTGGTAAAAAAGGTCTTTGGTGTGACACATTGTCCATTATCATCTTGCCAAACGGAATCAGAGGGCAGACAACAACCCCTTCTTGACCATGAGTCTTTTTCTGATCCTGGCACAGCATATTACATGTATGATTCCTTGGTGTGTTGAAAGGGGAAGCATGTGTCACACTTTTGATTGTTAAAGCACATTCAGCTTGAGATTTGGAAATAGATATCTGTTTAGCAGAAACATTCACAGCTAATTGATGGAGTAGCATAATGGAATCCAGGAGAAGTGCTACATAACTGCTTTTACTGGTTGTACCTGAGCATTTTGGAATTCTTGTTGTTTCCAGAGCTGTCCAAAGTCTTATGCAATTCGGACGACATACCTTGAATCTGTATAAATATTTACTGATATGTGTTTCAAAAGCTACAGGCAATTGTCAGTGTTACCAATTCTGCTATGTGTGCTGATGAAACATTGGGTAATCTATCTCTTTCCTCTACTTCCTGGCGAGGGAAAACTGCATAAAACACTGCTAGTCAGCTTTTTGTCATCTCTAATACAAGAGAATCCACAAAGTACACTAATATAGGGTTCTACAATGGTCTGTCAAATACGCCACACAAACAGCCTGGAGGTGCCTTTTAGTTATTTCTATGCAGTCACGTGGTTCGCAATCGTAGGAAACTGCAACTACTAACTGTGATACTAGTACCAAATGCTCACATTGTTACAATGAGATTGTGTCAGGGGATAAAGATCAAAGACGTGGGGTCATCCTTGCTGCAACTGGGTTGAAGGATGTGCTCTAATGCACTATTGGTCACTGTTGCGTCTACTGTGCTTGTGTGAGTACACCTTTTGAAAATCTATTCCTTTTGTGGCAATAAAGTATTAGTTTCTTTTTACAATAGAACAGTCCTAATGCTGGCCCACTTCATAATGCTCTCTTGATTGTCAGGAAAGCCTGCTATGTTTTGTCTGACCACTGTAAGAGTTCAGGTGTGTCTCTCTTTGTCAATTGTAGAGGTTTACTATATTTACCTACCCAAGAATCCACTAACCGGAAATTTCTAGAAATGCTCTCATCTGTGTTATCCTCTGTGGCTTTGGCATCTTCAAAATTACTTCTACACATGAGCTAATTCTGGATCTGTGTCCCTGCACACTTCCATCTCCCGGTTTCCCCACATTGTTGCAATTTCTATCTAGCGGCTTCATGCTTTGGTTGTTAATTCAGTTAAAAATAATGTGTGATTCAAGCTTGCTTACTTTGTAGGAAGGAGACAATAGTAGGAGTTAGGAAAAGTATTGTAACAAAGCTGACTGTCCTACGTCCTCATTGAGCTGTTGTGGAAAGACAGTAGGGGACTCTTTGTACCCTGTGATGGCGAGTCCACATGTACTGAATTTCTCAGTATAAAAAGGCAAACAAATTCCTACTGTCTGTACTACTCGGATAGAGGGCAATACTACTTAATGTATTGCTCTAAGGTCCTGGAGAAACTATATGTTTTTCTTCCTGCTTTGTTGTCAGGTAACATTGGGGTATAACATAAGCTAATAGTCACCACTATTAATCCCTGTTCCAAGAGGGGCTGCAATATGTGGGCTATACCATCCTCTGCTTCTGGATGCAGCTAATACTGAGGTATTAGTGGTCATTATTTTGATTAATCTAAATTCAGACTGGTTATTTGCTGTGTACATATCAAACTTCTTTATTGTGTGACCCAGAGGGAGTTAGTGACTACTGATGCCAGCTTAGTCAGTTCTGGGTACTGTGATGAATGTGATGATGTTGTGCAGTGGGTTGCCTCAGAATTCACCAATAATCAATTACAAAAGTAAGTAAGTAAAGGAGTGTACACCAATCAAGAAGTAACACCATTTATTCTGGGTCCAGTCACTGCACAGAAAGCAAAATTCATACTGAATGTGGAACAGACCTGCATGAAAGCCACTATCAAAGGTATGTACTAAAAGCTTTTAAAATCATACAAACTAATTAGCATCAAACCACATTAGGTTAGTTCTTCAAGTGAGGCTAATCGGTTAAGCTACATCATTCCCCTATAGAGGCACATACATTATCCTGAAATGATTGGTCCTGCAAACCTTGCCACACCACTCTCGACCACCTCTGTGACATTACAGTTCAACCTCCAATTCCCACATCATAGAGCCAAAATATTGAAACATTTGAGAATACCAGTGGATCTTTAGTCATCTGCCGCCAGTCATCTTCATCTATTTCTCATGGGAATACAACTGATTATGACACTGCAGGAGCCTTGACAATTGACAAGTTACCATTTTAATGTTCCATTTTAGGAACTCATTGAACTTCTTCCCAGGCTAAAATGTGCAAAGGGGCAATTTGAAACCGCCATGGGACATTTTGAAACCGTCAGTAGACCAGTTTCATAAACTAATATGCCAAATTGTACAATGGTTGTGCATTCTCTGCCTTTACCTCAGCACCCATGAGGAGAGCTTCCTGACCTCAAAAGTATCGAAGGTTGTTCCTTTATTACCGTATGATCCTGGGAATGCGTAGTTTGCAATGTTCTGCCAGCCTCTGCAGCTACTAAACAAGTTAACAAAATGTGAATTTCATTCTAGTGAAAAGCATGCTCCGAGGCCTGTTTATAGTGCCTCGGTCTAATGTTAAATCCTGTATACTTACTAACCCAACTTTATCGCCAATATATGTCATTTGTTTGGAACACAATTATTTAGGGCATTCTCCAGCCTAGTGCATAGAACTGTATCGCTATCAACAAAGCCCTCTACACTTTTAGTGTGCTAATCCCACAGTTGATAGGTTTTTGCCTTTTTACCATACTGAACCTGCATTTTTACCACATTATATCCCCCTTTTATTGATCCATCAATAACTAACTATTCTCCTTCCCCCAATCCCCATTCTGCTGCTCTCATTTTGGGGATCCAAATTCTTTTTAGTCTACACGTCACCTCCTTCATCTTCCCAGTCTTCCAATGGCCCCTCTATCAGCCCAAGAACCCTGCCCATCTTTATCATATGAAATCCAATAGGCATCATAGTTTTCGATATCTGTTGGTAATACTGTGCCCAGTCAACTACATCATCAACTTTTTCAACCTTGGTTAGTTTGTTAAGGGGCTTATTTATATCATTTACTACATCGAAATTCAGGCACAACACAAATGTTCCCCTCCTTTGGTTAGTATAGAGTCTTATAATAGTTTTGCCAATGCAGACAGTGAGGAGCATGAGGACCAGCATGTGGACAGTCACTTTAAACACTCTTGAGAGCCAAGTGGGCACCCAGGTGAAAAGGGTGTCCAACCAGTTGTTCGAATGCACTCCATTAGCTTCATTTGCCAACTTCTCATGGAGTGTCTGTATTTCATTGATAGCTGATCTCAATGTTCCATTCAATGCTTCTCCATCATGCACTACCATACAACTGCTGCTCCCTATCTTGGCACAAACTCTTCACTTTATGGCAGTGAGAATGTCCAACACATACCTATTCTGGAGTGCCAACAAATGTAGTGCCCTCAGATCTTCCTTTACTGCATTCAGACCATTTGGTGTTAAATTGGTCAGTCGCAGTAACTCGTATCTAGTGAGTTGCAGCCAATTGGATTTAGCTGCAGTTGGCAGTTCTGGAAGCAATAAAGCATAAAGCATAAAGATACAAAAAAGTGTTTGCTTTGTAAAACAGCAGAAATTGCTGCCAGATTTTCTGCACTCTTCTCGTGCTAGTAGTTAGTTTCCCTCATTTTTCTGTTTAGTACTCCTCGAATTGTTTGCTCCTTGCTTTGCTGCACCACGTTTTCCTTCAGCACGATTGACTGCTCCTTTAACAAAAGCCCCATGTTGTCATTGATTCCGGACAACACCAGGGCAGGGCTGTGCAGTGTAACAATCGCGTAACCCCACTCCAATCAGGAGGAAGTTGGGCGCAGGCCTTGGATCCACATGCCTACCACATGTCCATAATGACAGCTGTCCCTTGCGTAAGCGCCGCACTCCTCATCACCTTGGCACAGCCGGTGTTAGTTCCCAAATGGATGGACCCACTGGACCTGAAACACAGAGGGAATCATGTAAAGCTCTTTATGTAAACTGGCTGATGAGTTTCACCAATCCAAGTCAATGCATGTACATATTTCCCCTACACTGCCTTGCAGCTATTGTTTAATTTGGACACCACATTTTGTTTAAATCCCACCAAACCTTCAGCATGAAATTGCATTATTCCCCCTCCCATTGGCCACCATACCACATTGCTCCTTTTATTCTCATCAATAGTTTTGTGAGACACCATGCATTGCTATGTCCCTCTTTATCTAGACACTGCAGTCATTTGTGTTCATTAATCATTTACTCCCCCTTTGAGAGCCTTCTGTTATATATTCCACTATCATCTTTGTGGTTTCTCTTTTATTCGGCCATCCTGTCAACTTGCATGTAATTATCTGTGCAAACTTCTTCACCTTCATCCACCCACTGGACAGACACACTTGTTCCTTGTAATAGGCCCCTTGTTTTGCAGAGGCATAGGTGCATCAGGCATCCTGCTTCTTCATATGATACAGCATAAGGCAGGAAAAGCCTGGGTCCCCCATCACATGTGGTATGAGTGAGCAGACATATCATGTGCCGTTTGCCCTTTTTCTTCCCACATGTAAGATTTCATTGTACCACACCTTTCTGGATGTTATAACCCACCCCTTTTCAGTGTCATGATGGAACTCTGCTTCATGTAACACACTTCATTTTGCTCTGTTCACACTAATATTTGAACGTATAACACTCTTTAGCCTCTCCCTATGTGGTCACGGGACAGCAGCTGCTACCTGATCCTGACCCTGGGGTCAGATATATGAGGAAGGAACACCTGGGGTGAGGAAAACCTCAGGGGGAGGGCACAACATTGTTGAAGAAAGTCATGCACCCCCTACGTCATACAAGGAACAGCCTGGTAACAAATGAGACGAGAAAGAGCAATGGAGCAGTCAAGATGACTGAGTCTGATAAACCAACACAACGGTCCAGTCTTTGGAAACTATTTGATCAGGCTGTGAAGTTTAAAACCACTAAGCTGACAGGCAGAGAACAAGAGATCTTCAGATGCTAGGCTGAACTGCGACCTGTGCAGACGCCGAACACCACAATGATGGAAAGCACTCCAAGGAAAATGTTGTAGAAGCAAGTCTGAACAGCATAGAGAGAAACATGAGTGCAGACGGTTCACCGCCCAAGAACACAAGGCAGCGGGAACAGTGCACTGCTGAAATGAACACTGCAAAGGCAGAGTAGTTAATGGGATGCACTACGAGCCAGAAAGTTGAAGGGAACCGAAGTGAAGGAGTGCAAGAAGCAACTGTTAAGCCCATGGGAAACAGATGGGTTACCGGGTTGCCTGAAAAAGTGTGCCGCTCAATAAGAATAAAGTGAGAGATGCAAAGTAAAGGGACCCAAAGCGAAGGAACACGAGGAGCAACCGATATGCTCAGAGAAGACAGATGGGTTACGGGGTTGCCTGAAAGTGTATACAGATCTATAAGAATTAAGACGTTAACGTATTTGTGGAGCATACCACAAACGGGTTGTTGAACCCAAATCTCAGTGGAGAAAGCAAAGTACATTTGAATGCTCTTTGGAAAGGGGCAAATAAGCCCTTGGTGAAAGTAATGTTGAATATCGAAACAAACTCTATGAAACAAGGGTTGTTAAGCCAACAGTGGTCTAATTGCATTTCATGTACGAAAGGAAAGGTCCTGGCAAGAGAGTATACCAGGTGAAGCTGAATGTTTGGAAAGTAAAGTCTAGGCAGCAGAGTATACCAGGAGAAGCTGAATATTTGTAAAGTCCTGGCAGGAGTGTGAACCAGGCAAACTCAAGTCTCTGTAAAAGTTACAATAGAAGGAGAATCTCAAAGAAAGTCCATGCCCTTGAGTTTGTGAACTGTTATAAATGTGGAAAGGAGAATCACAAGGAAGATCCATGCCCTTGAAATTGTCAACTATTGTAAATATGCAAAAAGAGTCTGGCAGGGGAATATGCCAGGTGACCTGTGAGTCTGGGACTTGCATCTAAGTTGTAATACAGTCAAAGGAAAATCCCAAGGAAGATATTTACCCTAAGGATTTTGAATCATATTGAAGGTGGAGAGAAACCTGGGGGAAGGGAGTTATTTTCCCCAGAACTGTGAACATGCCAAAAGGAGGGAGTGATCCTCTTGGGTTCTAAGGAACTTGACTATTCTTTGTTTTAACTTTTCATATTAGTAAAATGAATCTGGTGAAGGGAGCCTTTCCCTGGAACTGTGAACGTTGTCCATTTGGAACCTTTTGGTTGGATTTATATATTTGTGTTCGATTTGAACATGTGTGCACTTTTGAAAATCAGAGACAATACCTTTTCAACTTAGAGTTAGTTTTAGAGTATGAGGGCCAGAATAGGATTTCGGACATAGGACATATTCTTGATTGGGCATCTTGACAAAGCACAGACCCCTTAGTTTTTGGTTGCTGTAGGGAGAAACCTCCTAGAGTAGGCATAGGGAGGCATTTTCAAACCTCTTTTGGTTCAATACAAGTTTATGACCAAAAACCATAAGTTCTTTGTGTCAGTGTCTCATTCTTGGGTCTTCACAGAACAGATGTGTATTGTATATTTTGAATTGTGCAGCATCTGCTTCAGTGTTCGTGTCATGGACTTATAAGAAAACTGTCTCTGGGTATATTAAATAGTGCAGTGCAGTTTGCACAAACATTCTCTACGTAACATATTTACAGGAGCTGATGGGATCAGTAAGAAATTGTGCATGTCTGTGATTAATCCTAATGTGACTGGACCGGAATCCATAATAGGCTGTGGAACGGCTGTATGTGTTATACCTACACCATTAACTGTCTCAGAGGACAGTGGGATGTCGGGGAAAACAGCGAGATCGGATCACTGAACTACTCACTATAGTGTCTACTAGACGGGAAATATTCTTTCCCCTTACCTAATAATGAACATATGAGTCTTTCTGCTCTACTGTTATCCCATCGGCTGTCTCTGTATTGATGTTCATTTGATGTCAATGTTTTTGATTTTTCAGTGTGAATTGAGCTCCAGAGGTGGGGGTAGAAATCCTTGCCTATATGTACACCCAATCTTTCAGTGGCCTTTCTGTTTACAGTAATTGCAGGATGTGGGCTAGGGAATTCTCCTTGCTGTCCATCTAGTGGGGAACCTCACCTCCTTCAAAATCTCCTCATGTCCTACCCATTTGTGGTACCCTGACCCCTTTTGGAGCTTGGCTTTGGAGGTTTTGTAACTGTAGGGACATGAGTTTCATTTCAGTGTTTCCCTTTTTTGTTCCTGGCAAGCGACACAGTGGTGTCCACCATCACAAGTTCAGAGAGGGGTTCGGCCTGCAAGCTGATGCAAATCATTTTGAGTTGCTGCTGGACATGGGGCTGCCTCTTCAGCCATGCCTTCCAGCTGTACTATTCCAGAATGTTGGGTAAGCACAATATTCAGAATTGCAATTACAGAAAGATTAGATTTATTTAGGGCTTGCAAAAATGCAGCAGGGTTTCGAAAAACAAAGCAAAATCATAAGTGAACAACAGTGCCTCATGAAAAAAAATGATTCATAACGTGCCGATCATGTAGCAGAAGTGAGATTGGCCTTGAAAGAAACCAATCATTAATCATGCAAGTTAGAACACGAGGGAAGGAAAGAGATGTAGCTAAAAGTTCAGTGAGCAGCATGAAATTGTGCCAAACGGAATACTGTTCAAAGGTCGCCATGGGCCGAGGTAAGAACTAGCATGGAAAAACCCCAAACAATGCATGGCGTGCGAGTTAACGCTTTGTGCCCCATTTGTTTTGGACATGATCCAAATCCATCCAGCGGTGTGGGCTGTGTGTTGATAATTTTTGTCTATGGCATAGCTCTCAACCTTTTTTGACACCAAGGCGTGTGAAAACTAGGGTGACCTGATTTAAAAAAAGAAAACCCAGACAGGCCATAAACATAAAAGTAGGACTGCCGTAAAAACAAATAAAACGATAGTCCTACTTCTATGTCGCTGACGTTTTGCGGGGGAAGTGCTCGCAGACACACCCCTATCATTGGAGGTGAGCGGTGAGCAGGGGAAGGAGGAAGAAATGGGGGCGTGAAAAGCATTTCACTTGCTTTTCAAGCCCCCATTCGCGCAAGAAGAGTCGCGCCGGGACCCGATTTCGGGATTTTGAAATCGGGTCCCGACAAAAATGAGTCCATGGCTCCAAGGCGGGAGAAACAGATGAGCTGGAGGGTGGGCGGGTGTCTGGATGCTTTTGGGGGGTGACATATCAGTACGGAAATTGAGGTAGGACAAGTTTGTTTCCTTGGAGATAGTCAATAACAGGAACTAAACAGTCGGTACCTGCCATAGCAACCGACACAAGATGCAGAATAACACATCTCTTGCAGGTAAGCCCCTAGATGCGTATGAGGCATGGTTGCCGCGATCGCTACAAACATTGCTCGAGATGCAGAGTCACTCATTGTTCCATTTAATCTGGATGATATCACGTCCTAGGACGGGCGTGTCAGTTTAGCCGTTAGCATGACAACTGAATAGTGCTTTTTAAATCACGGACAATCCCGCACATATCAATGCTTGTGGCTAAGCAGAATACAGATTCACCGTCTTTGCCTTGCAATCACTATTTAAACACACTAGATATATAAATGCTTAATTTCTTCATCAAATTAGAGGATATGTTTGGGTCAACTTAATAAATTATATTATAGCATATCTAAATAAAAACTGCGCAGAGTGTTTATGTTCTACCAATCAACAATATATATTGGTTATTAAACCACAGGCGGGATTTAAACCATGAATTAAACCAAACCAACGAGAACGTATTTGAACACAGACAACGGCAAGATCCTTTACCATTGCAATAATACATATACCTTAGTATATGTGTCTTGATTTACTCATGTTTCATAGTTAACGCTTCAGCAAAAACTGGAACTGAGCATGCACGTTTACATTTCTCTTTGACGCTCTTTTGTCAGTACTAATCGCAGATGGTAAGACTATTAATAGAAACATAAACAAGATGTTCTAACTTGTGTTACTTGAGAACAACATACTGTAGAATGACAACATTTCTCTTAACCAGTTTCCGCCTATTTTTTCACTATTTTTTCACTATATTTACTTTTCTTCTTTTTTGTTTTTCTTGCTCATCATGTGTGTCTCAGCCCTACTGATCCTCCCTAACTCGGCACCACAATCTCTGAGATACTTTAGATCTCACTAATTTGAATGTACAGTTTTATGATTGCACACGTGACATTATACTTTATTATGTTTTTCTATTGAATGTGGTTCTCTGTCATACTGTAATGGCATCTTATTTACATTTCATTCATTTTTATATGTTTATTTTTCTTTGATGAGTAACTTTATAGATATGTCCTGATTTGAAAAAGACATGGTAGTGTCAAAACACGTGTAATCAGAAAGGGCCACTAATAAACTCATGATTGAACCATTTTGTGTGTACCAGAATCTATGGTTTATGGTGCAGTAAATGGTGTGTATGAAACTTACTTCAACCAATTGCTGCTATACCTGTTGACCTGTTTGTTATGCTGCTGTTTAAATTCTAATTTAGCTGTGTCTGTGTTCATTTTGATTGTCTTGCTGCTGTTCTAATTTTAAATGTGTTTTGTAGCTGTGCTAACATCCTGATTGTCTTGCTGCTGTTTAAATTCAGCTGTGTGCGCATCGTGATTGTCTTGCTCCAGTTTAAAAATCATTTTTAGCTGTGCTAAGATCCTGCTTTTCATGGGAATGTGTTGACAAGTCTACCCCCTCTGTTCTCGGTCTGGTCTGCTATCTGTTCCTTTATCCTCAGCATCTCCCATTGTCTCTTCTCTATCCTGACTGTGTCTCCCTGTGCACTTGCCCCTTCTTGCCTACCTCCTCTCACGCACCTCAATTGCTTTGCCTGGTTAAGTGTACCACACCCTTTGCCCATCACTATGGCACTTTCTATCTTCCGCATCTACTAAAACTGTTTCTCCATCTCCTATCCTTCACCTCTCAATAAGTCTGGCAGGAAGAAACTCAAGAAGGATATACTTGCCTCCAACACAGGCCTTCCCATCGCTGACACCTACGTCATTGCTTCCGCCAGAGAGACTCTAACCAACATCCTCTTTATCATTCCTTCTCCTGACCTGTGAACTCTCCATATGGGCACTTTGCTCTCGCCTTACTGTTCCTCACACTTAAATGATGGCACCCATTGGAAGACCATTCTTGCCTCCTCTTCCGCCTCTAGGGCCATCATAAATGTCTATCGAAACAGTACCATCCTAGTACATGAGCCTCAATCCAACCTCTTACTTTTTGGTAGGCTCCTTCCTCGCCTAATCAACTTTCCTCTTCACAGGATCCCTTGTCATCTGCCTCTACGGCCACCCAGGCTCCCTTGCCAACTATGTCCACCTTGGCTACCTTGCCATCTACCAACCCAACATCTCCAATATTGTTGCTATCAACTGTACAGGCTCCCTTGCCTACTCACACTACACTGACATCCTTGTCAGCCCCCTCCTCCCTGCTGCCCTGGTCACTCACTGCCACTGCATCTGGAGCTCCCTTGCCTACTCCCACCTGAATCTCGCAGGCACCCTTTCCACTTGCGGGGAGGGCCTCTATTACCTGCATCCCCCCTCTTGTTCTGCTGTTAAGCACTCCTCTGACATCTGCCACCTCCTGAAACTCCTGGATCTTGATGTTCTTGCTCTTACTGAGACATGGTTTAAGGACAGCTCTGTCACGCGTTTTGACAAACTCCTCCCTGAAGGTTACAAGATCCTCTCCCTGCCCAGGCCCAACAGGACAGGAGGTGGAGTAGCATTGATCTTCCCCGAGTGGATCCCTGTTTCCATTATTGATATTCATATTGATATTGATATTTTATTTCTATTGCGCTCATACACAAGTGTTTCAGAGCATGACAAAGCAAGGGAGGGGAACAGGGGAGAACAAAACAACGACTTTACTAGGCCCAGTGACATTGAGAATGCGCAAGTACATGGGAGAGGGGGAGGGGAAAAGTGCATGAAAGGGGGAGAAGTGGAGAGTGCGAAGCAAAAGGAGAAACAGATAAATAATAATAAATAAATAATTCAGGCAACAAACAGTGGTAGTGCAGCCAGAAATTGCCAAGTGCTGGGTTTAAGGCAGCAGACAGGGTAGGTTTGATAAGTGCAGGAAGACAAAAGGGGGGGGCTGTATGGGTACAGATACAGACCCCAGTGCAAGGGATGGCCCGGAGGCAGTGGGGGAGGGTGGCAGGGTGAGCAGGTACCTGGGCCCAGAGGACAGAGGGTGGCCAGGTGCACGGTGTAAAGAGAGAACAGATCAACAGGGGAGAGGACTCCCCTATCCTTCTGTCCCCAATTATGACTTCATCGACTAATTTACTCAAAAAGACAACTGAATTTGCTGCAAAGCAGCCAAAAAAAGCAATAATGGACTGGTGAAAGATCTGTGAACTCGATATGGAGTAGAAATGAGAACCAAATGCAAGATGTTCTAACTGAAGTTAACTGAAGTTAAGCGAGGAAAATAGGAGAGAAGAAGAAACATGAATAATTGAGCTGGTGGGTCCCCTCAAGAGAACATATATAAATACAGAAATACACACAAATAATAGAAGAAGTCAAAATGTGCCTTATCTTTAAATAAAGAATACATATACAATAGATAAGAAGAATATAACATAATTGGAGATACCATTCGCCCTTTAGGAGTGTCTTCAATGATACTTCCCATATTTGAGATAGAGCACTCTGTTGAGGGGGGTGACTGAGATAGGAATCTATAGGTACATTGCATGCGGGGGAGGATAAATAACAATTGAATAAATCAACCAGAGGGGGTAATGAAGTGGAATAGATCCTCCCCCCTCTCTGGTAATAAACATTCAATGTAATGTCATTCAAGGGTGATACTGCCTCACTCCTGTCCAACATTGTAAAAGGTAGAAACGTTGTTCATTGAGGGAACCAGGCTGCCCTTATTATGGGAAAGAATATTGGAAAATAGGTGACACTGCACACATTTATTTAGGACAATATAAACAAAGAAATGCTTACATTGCGCACAACATAATTAACACAAAATATAGATTTTTTATATAGAAAATAGGTCAGCAAAAGGATCCATTATTTTCCAAATTAATGCCACATCTTGTATTACAAGTGTCTAAAGGCATTAAAGCCCCATGAAGATTTAGAAGTGTTGAGCAAACAGAAAATATAGTGGAGTGTGCAGAAAGGGAGTGAATTGGGAAGGAGCCAGTATGCAGTGATTCAGCAGTTTAAATGGTGGAATGTACCATTACTCACGGTAATGTTCAAAGGTTTTTTATAAATAAAATTTGGCAGTGGGCTGAGGTAAGTAAGCAAGGTGAGATGATCTTGGACATACTGCGCTAAGAAGTCTGAAGAAATGTGTTTCTTTGTTTTTATTTATATGGCGCTACAAACCCTCAGGCATCTGAGCGCTGCTTACCCACGGTGTGTGGTGCTCATTTATCGACCTAGGAAGGATGAAAGGCTGAGTTTGGCCCTGCTGAGTTTCAAACCTGCATCGGCAGGCTCTGCACAGATGTCAAAACGAGTACTCTACTCGCTGTGCTATATGACGAGCATAATGCATCATTTCCAAAACCTGTTTTTCTAGTTTTAAAGTTGCAAAAATGTCTTGTGATTTAGAAAAAGTGGCAAACACCTGGTCATAATGAGTAGCCTACATTAGGTCATTGTGACAGAAATAGATCATGTGTTTATGTCCAATGGATGTATTTGACCTTTAAGTAAATTGCCTATCAAAAAAGAAGGTTCATATTAGCACAAAATATTTGTCTAATTATTGCCACCTTATAAAATCATGATGGATGTAGAAATACAGTGATATATTTTTTCCAGCCTGTGAAACAGGGGATTAAAGAAGATGTTCCCAGCCAGCTGCCTGTGTGTCTCTTTCTTGCATGGTACATATTTATTTCCAGGGAAGGCTGACTGTAAGGAATTATTGCTAGGAACAAGCCTCTTTAACACTCCCATTCTGACTTCTACACTACCGACTGTAGCACGTCTGTCAGCTATCGCCCTCTTAGGATTGCAGGACACTGGGTGTGTTGCCTCTGCTTCTCATTGAGGTTAGCTTTCAAGCCTGTTTGTATCTCACGGGTTCTTTCATCTTGTCTCCAGGCGCCTCCCCATTTTGGACATAAATCAGCATGGGACTTCCTCTGTGCAAGCCTTTGCTCCTTCTTCTCTGTCTCCTACTGATTCCCTTCTCTGCAGGTCCTCTTCTTCTTCCCAGCGTAATGGGAATGTAAAGGGAAATCTTCATAATGGTTTTCTCTTCACACATAATCTCACCAGCAAGGTTTGAAGAGGTTATTTTGGAATATACTCTAGGGAACGTAAGTCCTGGGCCCCAAAGGGGGAGTCACTACCAGTGAGGTCCCACTTGCCTCTACCCCTGAGCAGCATATTGCAAAGCGGGTTCACCTCACTGGCCTCACAGGTTGGGGGCTCACCCTTGGGGAGAAGGGACGAATTGTCACGATTCGTCACAGGTACCAAAAGGTTAACAAAAAAGCTGGATCCAAATTTGAGTGGAAGAATTTCCTTTGTTTCAGAGGCTTAAAGTATAACAAGCCATCTGGTGATAGATGAGCAAGGGAGAGACACAGAAAGTGAAAACCAAATGTTTTTGTATATTGTTACAATACCCAATGAATGCAGATATCTAACATATTGCACACATTATGAATGCCATTACAAAGTAAATGTTGATTTGCATGTGTAGTTTAAAGTAGTGTTTCATGTGTGCTGGAGTCTGTGCACAACAAGTTATGTAACGAAATTGCCTGTTTCAAGCTATGGAGATCACTTATGTAAAGTGCATAATTGTAGCAGTTTTTATTTGCCTCTGGAAGTCAATAAATTGAGGTAATAAAAATGACAATACTAAGTCTGACAGTGCATAGCTAAAGGTTCAAAATAAAACAATAAGATTAGCAAAGTGGAAGAGATAAGCTATTTCTTCCTACATATTATTTGTTGGAGAATGAGGGCAATGCCCAGCTAGTAAGCATTAGTCAGACGTGATAACATTGTGTTGTTGGTAGTGTGCTGTGATAAGTAGTAATAAAGTAGTTTTAGGCATTGTGAGAGACACAATCAGGGTAAAACATGACTCAGGTTAGCACGTCAGATTCACAGGCTTATATGAAACCAAGTTTTTTGGTTTACAAACGTGGTCATTGGATAGTATGAAGGTATGGCGTGAACGTTTGATTTCAGGAATTCAAACGGAATCTCCAGATCATTTATTCGGGTGGGTACTGTCTTGCACTCACCTCGAATCAAGCTGTTCGACTGCAGCAATAGAAAGTCTCAAAAAGATAGTTTAATTCGCTGGGTGCCAAATTGTGGTTCATTCTAAACAGGGTGTTGAATATTCTAAATCATGATATGATATGGCATTTATATTGCACCTGTACACAGTTATTTCTAGGTGCCAAAAGACAAGGGAGGGTAGACAGAGGGAAGACAAGACAAATTACCCTTCTAGGCCTTGTGTTATTCGGATCGTGCAAGTGTGACAACGAGAAGTGCAAGGGGAAGAGAGAGGGGAAGTGCAAGGAAGAGGGGAAGGGGAAGCAAGAATAAGGCAGCTTGACTCTGAGTAAGTGCAGCCAGGGCACTGCAGCTCTAGGTAAGTGCTAGGAGGCAGGGGGGCTGTAGGGATTACACCTTACAGTCCCTAAGTATATGGTAGGCCAGGAGGCAGTACAGTGAAGACTGGTTGAGGAGGAGCCTATTATCCAGTGAGACTCTGGGGGTATCAGACAACCTGTTAGCAAAGCAGACAGGTGAATGAGCAAGGAAGCAAGAGAGAGAAGGCATAGGCAAAAAGGAAGGTCTTCAGCTGCTTCCGGCCTTCAGGTCTTTAGGCTCAAGTCTGAGATGGACAGCAAGGCTGTTCCAGAGGGAGGCACCTGAGGAGGAGAGACATATCCCCCCTAATGTCTGTCGAGAGAGGTTTCTGACCCTATGACACATGAAGATGGCAGAGTGAAGGGCTCTAGAAGGAAGGTATTTCGGCAGAGAGAGTTGGATGTAGAGTAGGTGTTACGCTCACCTGGTATCCACAGGGATGCCACCCAGCCGGGTTACTCGCTGGTATGCTTCTCAGCTTTGCCCTGATGTGGTCTGCGGGGAAGGTTCTGCCTTGTGTTAGAATTAGGCCTGCTCTCCGTCCTGCCTTCTTTGCAGGGGCGCGTTGTCTTTCATGGGCGAGTGCGGTCCAGTTACTTCACTGACGCCGGCCCGTTTGATATTGGTCAGGTTGGTCTTATTGCCGTTCTTTAGTTTTGTTGCTATCCTGCATGTCTTTCTTTGTTTAAAATGTCTCTTTTTTCTCCCTTAGGTATGCAGAGCTTCAGCGCAGCGAACTGGCTTGGTTGAGCCCCGCTGGTAAATGATGGCACATTAAGAGCACTATGATGCGGTAAGTAAGCGCTATGCGCAGCACTGCAAAGTCTTGCCTTTGTTAACCTGTGTTTTCCTTCCTTGTAGGTCGCGGTGTTCTTCAGCACGAGTGGAATGTCAGGAGTGGTGCCAGCCGAGAGGGGTCCAGCCAGGTAAGCCTTTTGAGCAGTTTGTAATTTGGAAATGTCTCTACTGCTTTCTTTAATGTTGCCTCTATCTTCCTCTTTCAGGTCGTTCTGTCCGGGAGGCATGCAGATTCGAGGAAGCTGTTCTCAGTAGCTGTGAGTGTTTAAAGATAAAGACTGCAGGTAAGATGCTGCTGCTAATGATGTTCCTTTTGTCTCCTTGCAGGTTCTGCTTCTCCGAGGTTCGAGGGAATAGCTGGACACGGTGAGCGTCACGTTGCAAGCTGCAAAGTAACGTGAAGCGTGTTGTCTTGCTCAGGTGTGGTTTATAAAATAGTCCAGGTAAAGTAGTCCCTAGGCTATCACACCCAAAACACTAGACCGCATAGCTTGGTTCTTAGGAACCAAGCTATGTGGATGCCTCCATGTTGGCTGACAATACAATAAAGTAGTTCCCAGGCACATTGTTTTACATGGTGTATGAGCCTGGCACTATGGGCGCCAGGACTGGACCCATGAGGGCTTTTGAAGAGGATGCCAGGCTCTAGAGGCCAGGGTCCTGACTCCACCTGGCCAATGGTTTGCCAGAAGGCGTTTTGGGAGAGGGTCATGACAGCAGGCCCAGAAAGCCTTGTGGATGATGCAGAGGGTCTTGAACTTGATCCTTACAGCCACTGGGAGCCAGTGGAGAGATTTCAGGGTTGGAGAGATACAGTCCCTGGTCCTGAGGCCCATGATATGATTTACAGTCCGGTTCTGGATTAGATGCAGAGGGTGGAGACTAGACACAGGTAGATTGAAAAAGAGGCTATTGCAGTAATTCAGCCTGGAGAGAGCCAAAGCTCTGGAGACAGTGATCGTCTGGGGGAAAGTGAGAAAGGTAGAATACCTCTGAGGAGGTGGTGATGGAAGTGGGCCTTTTTGGTAAGGTCCATGATGCGAGGAGAGAAGGAGAGATTGGAGTTGAAGATGAAACCAATGTTTTTCTGCCTCACAGGAAGGTGAGAATAGAGGGCCCAAGGTTGGTGGCCAGAGTTAGAGAGGGAAAGCGAGACCCGGGGTCCCATTGAGAAGGATCTCTGTCTTGCTGGCATTAAGGCAAAGATCGCTGGAGGCACACCAATCATGGATTTCAAATAGACAGTCATGAATGAGTGAAGGGAGATGAGGTAGCTAAGGGAAGGCTGAAAGAGAGCTGAGTGTCATCCGCATAACACTGAAAGTTAGCAGAGAAGGTGGAGATGAAATGGGCCAAAGAGGCCAGATAGACATTGAAGAGCCAGGGTGAGAGGATAGAGCCCTGGGGGAAATCACATATGGAGGGAGAGGTGGTGGAGAGAAAGGACCCAAGTTGGAACAAGGAGGGTCTGTCCAGGAGGAATCATGAATTGCAAACAATTGTGATGTATCAAAATGAATTGACAGACGTATGTGAAAAAGTGAGACAACTAGAAAATGATAAAGCAATGAGGGTCAACAGATATTACAGGTGCAAGCCAGATGTAAAAAGTAAATGGAAGAGTTGGCACACTCACAAATGAGTTGTAAGTGATGTGATGCAATACAAAGTGAATTGGAGATTTAAAAAAAAAAAACAAATACCGGAATATTCAGAACATATTGACCAGTTGAAAGGGGAAATAGTTTGGGTTCAAGTTGATAGGGATGAGGTCATAGTGGAAATGCAATAATTACGTAAAAAGAATAAACATTGTCACATGATGCTCAGTGCTTAGAGGAGAGAATCACTAATTTGATGGTAAAGAGTGAAACTAAAAATTGCCTCTGATTATAAGGAGCAAGCCACAGAAATAAATACATTAATCCTGAGATTGAAATGTGAGCATAGTAATTCAGGATGAAACAGAAAATGTGTAATTACACATAAGGGAATTAAAGTTGGCGAATCGATGAATTAAGAGGCGAAATATTACGTTTGGGCAAACATGAGCTGTAAAACATGGCAATATGTGAATTTTTGTCATTCCAAGTCATGGGACCTGAGCCAGTACACCAGCCAAAAGATGGCTGGAAGCCTGGTTTATGTTTTTGGGAATGAATGTGCAGTGCCAAAGGCTGAAAGAGAGCGAGAGAGAGGGAGAGACTCTCCTGCTCAGAAGGAGGGCATTATTTTCCCTGAGGGGAGAGGGAGACGTATAAGAGAGACAAGGCACATTGGAAGTGAAAATAATGTACATCTAATGGTTGAGCGCACCAAAAAAAGGAGACTGGGAAAACAAAGAGGGAGAACGTCACAAGAACTTCACAGCTATAGGCAAGGAAATACATTGCATGTAGATCTAGTTAAAGTTATGAAATTCCTTAAAGGGATTATAAAGCTAATTACGAAGGATTCGAATGGGTCCATAGAGGAACAATTGCGACATGGTCAGACATACTTATGAAACCCTGAATGTTCCGAAAGAGCATTATCTAAGCTTTTTCCATTGGACAGTCGACACAAAACATGTTGGGTTTTTGCCTAGTCTAACTGTCGTCTCATGTGACCTTGATACCTCAAGAGGTTATTTGCACTTTCAACCAGGAAACAGGTGAAAACTTTGCATTACACTCAATCCACTCCTTCAAACAGAGCACCGTTTTGATGGGAAGGAGAATCCAGTAGATGGAGTTACGGAACTGGAGGTCAAAATAGGGATGCACAGACTGCCACATCTAGTGATAGAACTTCTGAGAAAATCATTTTTTACATTACCTTTGCTGACTTTCATCTTTGATAGATTTCATGAACATGGCCCTCTGGTTTCAAATTAAGAAGGAGTACCAATTACATCAGTTTGAACGGTACTTGTTATTTGATGGAAAAAATGGAAAACAAGTGGAAATGCATTTCAGAAATACCCAAGTCCCTGACATCATAACCTCGATTTAACAGGATTCTTTTATTTATTAGCAGTTCTTATAGAGCACAGACATGACAAAATGCCTCAAAGCACTGTAAAAAATACATTTATAATAACAAGTACAAACAGATTATAATAAATAGTAACACATTCAGATTAAAAGGTATAAAACAGATCATGAAGAAAAGGCAGATTAAAAATCAATCAGAAAGCATCATTCTAAAGTCACATTTTAAGAGTTTTCCTAAATCTCAGGCAAACAGAAATGTTACAAATATAATTTGGCAGACAATTTTAATGACTAACTGCTACACTCAAAACAAGATATTTTTAAGGTGCAGGTGTACATAAACTTACATACATCTAATTATCACTATGGAGGCCTCTCATACTCCTCAATATCTGCAGTTTATCTGTCAAATAGGGTGGGGATTTCAGATATAATGTTTTATGCACAATAGAAAGTGATTTAAAACATTTGTAGCATACAAAGGCAGCCAATGCAAGGCCATTAATACAGGGGTTATATGATAAAACTTTCGAGCTTCCGGAAACGAAGCATTTTTCCACATGAAAAACTGCTATTAGCATCCATTAGGGGTAGAGGAGGGATTTCCAAAGAAAACAGAATTCCCACCATCAATCCGGGAAAGTACACGTGGCTGAATCAGTAAACAAAAATTAGTGAAAGAGACACAGGATTTGACAGCTCTTAAAGAGAAGAGATGATATTGTGAAGCTTTAACCACAGAATTAATACAAGGTATGAGTTAATCTTGAGTCATATGTGAAGGCCATGGATTTAGCCGCATCTTAGAGCTCATTTGGGGACCCTAGAATCTGAGCCTCTTTAAACTAATTGGATAAGGAAAAATACAGGCCGAGATAGAAAATATCAAAAAATAAGTTTTTGACTGATTACATGTTAAAAATGACTAGACTTCCAGACCTCAATATCAAATAAACAATCTCGTAGTATGAACATGCATGTCATTTATAGATGAGATTTTCAAATACCCTGGGTTCCATCAGCATATTGGTGCACTGCCACTCTGTGTTGAATAGAAAGATCTCCCAACGGTTCATGTATAGATTAAACAATAAAGGAGCCAGAATTGACCCTTGTGGGACACAAAATTCAATTATGATAGGATCAGAGCAATTATCGCCTACGACACAGAAAAGCGTGAAATCGCTTGACATGGTTTTGAGGAGTTTTTTGTGGTCGATCATATCATATAGTGAGGAGAATTCCATAGAATATTTAAAAATGTACCTTCCACCAAATGAGTGGTTCGCCACTCTCTATGAAAACACAATCAAGTTGTATCCAGGTCTAGGTCAATCAGTGGATAATTCAAGAATTAAAATAAGGCATTTAGCTATGTTCAAATGGAAATTAGAGCTTCTATTTCTCCCAATTAAAATGATAAGGGGTAAGAGTCAGATGGCCTCAAGGAACTATTTGACACAAGAAAGAAGCTTCATCAGTGAAAAACTGCTATGCCATTTACAAAACACAAAACAATTCCTCATTTCAGTCTACTAAATAAATGGGCATCTGGTCTTGACACTGTGGATTGTAAACATCTGGCTACTATCAGGTATTCTTGAATATCACAATTGAAACCAAAATGATGAATCATAATTGCTGGGTCATAAGAGATGTTGTTTCTAATTATAATATTATTAATGGCAAACTACATCATTTAGCAACTAATTTGGTTTTCTAAATAGCAGTCTCATCCAGAGTCAGCAGAAATACTGGTGGATTATAGCAATCTTGATAAAGCATTTCAGTCTGAAAAACTGATGACTTATGCTGCTGGAGTTCAACTAAAAGAAAAAGTTAGTATTTCTATAAAAAATGAAAAATACACTTTTCCAATAAAGATTAGACTAGGAGAACCCCTGTTTAATAAATAAGATTGTCATGATTTAAATAATACTCTTCTTCAACTAAGGCACTCTCTTTACAGTCAACTTCATTAGTAGATTTCAAATATTATAACATATTGGTTGACAATATTGTGGCACAAAGTGTAATTTAGTCTCAAACTTCCTCTATTGGAATAGCAATTGATTTCAAATATATTTTAATGAATCTAACAAACCCAGTCATTGGTCAAATTCCTGAATATTATTTAAACATATATTGTGGTATGCCAGTTGTCCCTCTCTGCACTCGACAAGAGGGGCAAGTCGTGTTGTACTCCCTTTGCCCATATGGTGTGGAAAACATTACCAGTGACACTTTGGAAAATGAAATAGTGTTCTGAGCTACCAGTATCCTTCACAATACTAAGGAATCATCCATAAAGGTAGACACCACAGAGATCAATACACTCAAATTAAAGATCCTTCAAAAATGGATATTCTGAAAGTATTCCTAAATTTCAATTAGACGGCAAAAGAACAGATTAATCTTGCCGATGCCTGTGAGACAATGAAAAAAGTAGACATGCCTTTCTGGATTTCTGGATTATGTTCTATGACAATCAAATGACTAGGGGCACAGGTCTCTACATTTCCCAAATATACCTACATACTCTGAAGTGGCACCAGTATTTTGAAGACAGTACAGGTTTCCTCTTGCATCCATGCACTCACTCATGAAGATCATTAAAATGTTGGAATGCCATTAGATAATGTGTCCTATCGGTAGAACCTTTATTAATGCAGGAATATTAAAACCCAATGGAAAATGGAGACACTGTGCAGAACTAAGAGCACTGAATAAGAAGACAGACGCATGAGGTTGGCCTTTCACTTACATTAATCTGGGACTTACACAGGTCTTGATTTGTCAAAAGGACATTTGACTATCTCAGTACTGTGTAAACAGCAATATAAACTTGGCTGTATCTTTGGGGCATAGTAATATGCATGGAGTTTTGGGTACAACAATAAGGATAATTAAGTTAATATATTCTTACCTGAGGCCATTCCTGAACTTGAAGAAAGAGAAAACTTCACCTTTTTGGATTTTCTATTGATAAAAGGTAAAACGGTTAAAGAACATTAGCAAAGATGTGCCATGTACTGACACAGTAAGGGAATGTTGTTGCTTAAATATCACTTGAGAAAGAACAATGTTGTAGAAGGTACATTTTCTTGGTAATGAAATCACAGTCAAAGGTCTTAACCCTAAGAGAAAGGTTAAAGCTTTACTGAAGTTAAATACCCCCATACATCTTTGGATATTACGAGGTCTCTTAGGATTCACTGACTAGAGTCATCAATTTACAGAGAATTAGGAAGACATCTCTCATTGCATAGTTCATCTTTTGAAGGAACGAGTGAAGGCTAGCAGGCTGTTTCCGCAAAAGAGGCATTGAAACAATTAATAAGAAGTATTTCACAAACTCTGAGCTCGGCTTATACCTTTAAAATCAAGGAGTTCTTAACGGAGATAGAATTGTCTGACACTGTGGTCTTGTATCAGAATCATGATCATTTTAATAAGGTACGTTCATATTCGATGGCAGTTGTATGGGCATTGATAAACTAACATCTTTTGATTCTTATGGAATATAATATAATTGAGACCTCCCATTTGTTTTTACAATATTTGCAGCTGAGTGGTCACATATGAACTGGAAATGTCCCTAATTCAAAGATTACTAGATGGATAATTTCTATGGAAGACCAAGCTGTAGAGATAGATCAGATATGGCCCAAATGGAAAGAATCTAATGGCTTGAAGATTTACAGAATTTTATGGCTGTGTCAAACACACCTTATATAAGATGAAGATTTAGATTTAGAGACAGATATAGTGTCTCCTCACAAGGTTTATGAAGAATATACCTCCCAGGGAATACCCACACTTTATGTGGATAGCTGTTCTTCCCATATCACGGAAAATGGCAAGGTGGAATTAATAGCTAGCTTGGTTGGATGTGACCACTGAACCTTCAGCCAATTATACAAATAGTCCCTGGTGCAGTCACTTGGCAGAGATGATGCCAATATATCACTCATCCTCACTGCCATACTTTTACAACTTCAGGAACTGGTCGTCATTACTGATTCATATAGATTAGAGGTTGCTCAAATTCATAGAAATGATATTTCTTGCATGTTACTATCATCTCCCTTTACCCACTAAGGGTGCCTAGTCTACCACACAATGACATCTGCCACAGTCTAATGGGAATGTTACCTGGCTGTCAACTTCTGACCTCTCTGTTCCACTATCCCTTTGTGACAATGGTTCCTTTCGGTATGTTTTCACCTTCCTTGGAATGTCTTGTGGCTCTCTCTCTGGATTTACCTTGTGGTCTCTCTCTAGAATAGACTTTACCAATCCCTTATATCTTCCTCCCCTGTGGGAAGGTCTTGTTCCTCAACCACTCAGCATTGGTGGCCTCCCTCTGAATCTTGAATCTAGAGGCCAACTGGCTAATCATGTCCTGTGCTGTCTTAATTGGTGTTAGTAAAGGCCAGTGCTGCCATCACTTCCATCGTGGTTCTGAATGTTTTGCAGAATATGTCTTTATGCAGGTTCTAGGCTTCTCTTGGCATTCCTCCAGAGTCCTTACTCCGCTTTGCTGAAATGCATACATGTCTCGCAGGTAACAGGTGCTAGTGTTCTGATGGTTTTTGTGACATTGGGTGCCTGAATTGATTAGCTGTGGTATTTAGTAACTGGTAGAATGTTTGGGAAGGAGCAGAGATGCACCTGAGAGGTGATTCCAGACAAGACAATTCTTCTGCACCTGCCAACATGCAGACTATAACTTCAAGTTCCAGTCTTGTTCACAATGGCATTTGGATGGAAATTCATTTCCTATGGTGTAGGATGAGATATTGCAGTCTAAGTAGCAAACATGTTCACTAACAGGCAGGCAGTTTCAATGATAGTGGGTGAGGAAAGGCAGTCCCTGCAGCAAACAGTTTTAATAACGGCCTAGTGTACCAGTATTAATATCTGTAACAGATCTTCAGGACATTTCACCTTTTTCAGCCACTCCCCCATCTTTCTCATATTTACCTTATCAAAGGTTGTACTCTGGTGTATGAAGACACTGTAAATCAATTCCTTTTTAAGATAGAGTGAACGTGCAACAAATAAGTAGCGATTCAGAGATTATTCACTTGAACCAAGCCTTAGGGTTTAGATAGAATATTGCCCTTGTGTACCCAAGATTGACGCTTGGCAAGTGTGACTCTTCCAAAGATCTCAAAAACTGTCAGTCCATGAGGGAAATAGGCGGATATGACACTGGAGCCTTTTACAATCCTTTTTTAGAAATAGGGAAACTAATCGCAGACCGCTCTGAGTTAGGAAAGGCTCCTTGTTCAATACAAAAATTGAAAATGTTTGTTAAAAACGGAGCCCAAAGGTCTTCAAGATAGCTAAAAAACAAAATCAGCCGGTATACCATCCAGTCCATGGCTTCTGCCTAGAGCCAGTCTGCGAACGGCAGTCAATACTTCCAGGTTTTTGAAACTCAGCTCAAAGATGTGCATTTTGGATGTCCTTAAAATAGTATTCTTCACTCATAACACCCCTTCTTACTACTATATTAATTAAAGAAATGAAAGACCCAATTGGAGTCATGTACATCAATACTGACTTCATTGTCTTTTGAAAAGTGTCTATGCGCATGATTTATCCAACATCAAAAGGTTTTTCGAGATGGTTTGACAAGCTGCCTTTTTTAAAGCTTTCCATGCGTCTACATTTAGTGAGGTTGTGTGAGCAGTGATTAACCTTTTATATTCTGCTCTAGCAGTCCATATTTTGTTTTCTATTTCTCCAGCGTGATTCACCAGTGCTAATAGATTTGCTTAGCAGTTATAATAGCAAACCAGCCAACTTTCAATGGTCTTTTCCTCTTATCTTTGATTTTAAAGAATTTGCCCAAAATATATTTGTTCAAATTATTGAAATTACTTATAGCTCAGTCATTAGTAACTTGTGCATCCAATAGTACATACATTTCTAAAAGATTTGATCTGATTATTTCCTTGTGCGATACAACATCACATACCTTGTTCCATCTTATAACTGAGTCAGAGGCTCGTACAGAGACATTAGCAATTTGCAGCAAATGTATAGAAGACATAGAAGGAAAAAAGCTGTTCAAATTCTAATGCCAGTGCACACTGATCACTATATAAATCAGATAAGCTTTTATTATGATATGGTTTAAAAATGTAAACCTTTCACATATTATAACATACAAGTATAATTCTGTCACAATGATAACATTCACAAAGCCTCATTCACTAAGATTTTAATGTCCTGAATCATTTTCTACTTAGCGATTGATACACAAAAATAATCTATCCAAGATTTACCATGGCAACCCTCAAATTTAAACTTGCCTGGTCTATATTTTGGGTGTCTTCCATTTATTACCCTAATCCCCCAGTCCATCAACCATGTGTATAATTGCATATCATTGACACATACACATGGATCCAACACTTTGGGTGCTGGAATATTTTAATATTGTTTATCGGTTTCATCAAACAAATTAGGAGCCGGGTTGTAACCATTTTTTTACATTGAAATCTCTCCAAATAATAAACCAATTTAATAAATTGGAATCAGTTCGTACCTCTAGTATACACTTAAAATCTGAGTAAGTCTGTGATATGGGCTATTTTAGAGAATGCCAATGTAAACTATTAGATTCCCTTTCAGAGTAGATAAAAAAAGAAATTAGACATTCAATAAATTGGTGGGGATTACAGAATTGTTTAGGACTACAAATGTTCCAATAAAAATTGCAAAACCCCCAAAATATCTTCTCCTTGTCTTTTTAGTAGCCCTAATCTGAAAAGCGCAATAGACATATAAAAATATATCACAGTCTGCCAATGTTTCTTAGATGGTATCATACACAGCAATTTTCCATAGCAGTAACTTTATCGTTGAGAGCCTCTACAAATGAAACTCCACCACTTCTTTATTCCCATCTAATTGATTCAAATTAGAGACAGGATAACCCTTCTACAATCTAATATTGGTTAATCTATTTCTTCCAAAGAAGCAAGGATTTTCAAATGAAAACTCTGAGAGTGTCACCACTTTGTAATTTCCCATTTGATTTGTATGGAAATGTATTTTGGAATTATAAGAATCTACCTATTCCTAAATATCTACTGGCTACATGTATTACTACCACCTAGTGTGGGCCTTGAAACATTTTTAAAAACAACTCTCGATGGCTTTAATAGTACAACATTACTGACTAGGAGTATTAGAATTCTCATCTGAATGAATATAGAAAAATGAAAGTGGCAAAATCCCAACCATTTCGGTAGATACATTTGAATTTATTAAGAACATATTATTGTAAAATTCCCTCTCTGCAATAGTGTTCTTCTTCATTCCCACCCATAGAACATGACTTCCAATTAAAATGTTTTGTTACTAATACTAGTGGCCTTTCATTTTAATATTGATTTAAAGTGTTACCTTTTTAATCCATGAACTGTGTCTTCCACTGTGTGCAGGCTAGAGGATCCCCCTGCACAACAACCCCATCAATGGAGCTGCTGGAGGCAAATATAGCACATTAAGTGCCTGATTTACATAAATGTTTTAACATGGGAAAGTCCATTGAAAACATTTGTGTAAATCAGGCCCAAATACTCGTATTATGATTAATGCAATTCTCTATTGAGCTGGAATAGATATTGCTCAGCTCCTACTTTAGTATTATGTTTTTGATGACCAATTATATTTGGCTGTATGTTACATATTTAAGCTGACATATTGATTTCATAGGGACATTGGCATGTTTCAACAAACTTTCCACATTCGTAGCAGTATCCATTTACATTTTTAGATGCTGATCATATCATTGATAAGGTCAAGGAGCCAAATAATACATGTTTATCAAGTTCTGTATTTAATTCCTTGTAATTATCATCAGACTTCCTGTTAGCAGAACCTGAGGTGCTAGAAGTTTTCTCACCAGTCACACTTATTGAGGCAGAGTGTGCAACGTCTTCCACAGCCAGATACGACAAAGGCAAATAGGTTCTTGGAGTTAATGAAGTGTAAGAAAATATTGGGTCCACACTCTGAACTTCCAGATGACTCCTAAATGCATGACACTGTATTTCTCAGGAAATGATCCAGTCCTGAAACATGCTTCTGGGTAAAGGCAGACGGAGACTGCAGAATGACAGTCTTGTCAGTCTTTTCATTACTGACCGCATTATCCATGCTGGGGTAGGTGTCCCAACTTTATGCAATTTAGTTAAAAGTGCATATCCAGCTCTATTTATTCTTTCTTCCAATTGACCAGTAAGCTCATTGAGATATACATCAAGAAATATTTATTTCACACCCATGTTAAATATTTTGTATTTCTTTCAAATTACAGGGTTCGGATGGGCAGTTGTTTTTCTCTTATCCATTATGCCGTGCTATCCAAATTTATTTCAAATTAAGTTCGGGTACAACTTGGACAGGCTCAAAGCTACATCTGGCGAGAATTCCAGGAGGCTTGACACTGCCACGAACAGCAGGAAACAGTCTGCTCGCAGCCCTGTTCCGCTGAGTGAATGACCTGAAGGGAAATACATAGCAACAGGAAGACCAAGTACTTAGGGTATGCCCACCTCCACCTGGGTTCCAACAGCCAAGCAAAAGTGAAGCACTGAAGGGAACAGCCCCTACTTGTCACCTCATGCAATCATGGGAGCCAGTGATACAGAAAGTCCATGTCCAACCACCCTTTTATATCCCCAGGTATGCAATATGAAAACAGCAAGATAAACTGCACAAGTTAAAGGCAAACAAAAAGCACACGAAAAACACATGGGTTAGGCACTAGTCCCTAAATGGATGTCCTTGAAGAAGACATGTTGTCAATTACAGAGAAACCGCAGAGAGTCAGAAAATGATCACAAACAGTTGTATTGTTCTGGATGTAAACTTCCAAAGAGCACAGGCTGATGTGTGCCCACTTGCGTCCTTACTCCAATGAATACACGATACCCGTCACCGTCCATGTGCACTGAAGAGCAATCACACACCTACTAATCACACACCTATTGAGGCATGTGGACATTACAATGCAAAAGTTACACCCCAAGTAAAATTCAGCACTGGACATGCATAACAGACATACTCCCCACATCCACAGATATACAAAAAGGCCTCACAACTGCATGGGTGTCCAGCTTAATCGTATTCTTGTCTATATGGCAACTGAATGCAGGCCTTCACTCTCAAAACAGACACACAAGGCAGCCAGGTCTAAGATTAATGTGAAAGTGCAGCTGCAACTCTAAGCTGACTAACTCTAAGCTAACTCTTAAGTACCTTAAGTACCTCTCCTAACAACACTTCTCCATGTACAGCTGTAGCTGCCAGAAGATACCATCCACTAAAACAAACGTCAGGGTGCCTGCAGCAGCTTCTGCCATTTCAAGCCTCATTCATACCTCCACAGCACCATTGGAGCCAGTCCCAAACACTAGCATTCGGCCGGCCTCTTTTCATAATGTACAAACCTCAACACTAGAGCTGCTCTTCAATTGTTATCCTCAATAGGGAAAGTGTTTCTCACTAATACTGCCACCAGGGAGCCTGCCCTGTCTCATGTTGAAGATCTTCGTGTGACCACCACCATGAGTCAGACTGCATTGGGTTACAGTGTTGACTCAGTCACCCATGAGAGGTGGTACTGGGGTCCCCCTGCCTTCATCTACCCCAACCCAGACTATGTTTTTCTTTTGACCCCCACCTCCCCATTATCTGGTGTTGGTGATATGCAGTAGCATCAACATCCTAATGCTGCTGTTGCCTCTGATAATGAGACTGCAGATTTTGGGGGCAAGAGTAGTGGAGCCCTCTATTCACAACCCTGATTGCCTGCTCAGAGATGCCTTGTTTGCCATCTAGGAATGGTTCACATAGATGGAGCAGCATTAGGAGAGGATGTGACATCTAATTTACCACCAGCTGCTGTATTCTGGGGTGTATTCAAAGGCCACAAACAGAAGTCCCTTTCACATGAACAGCAAGATTTTAGACACTGAATCAAAAACGGCTTGGCTTGTTTTTTTCCAAGTAGAATTGAAGAACCATGTGGAAAAGGGGCCTACCTGTCATTACCAAAGAAAAAACAGCATTTTTATTCACAAGAGGAGGAACCAGAGATCCCTTTCCAATGGAAAACAAGATTTTGAACAGTGACACAAAAACAGCTTGCATGGGCGTGTGCAAATAAAAGCAGTTTAAATGTGAAAATGTGTCATTGAACAAAGAAAAGTGTCTAATTCTAAAGACACTCCCATGCCCTGCACACCATTTAAGCTGATAAAAAATCAGTCAGTACACTCTGAGTTTTGACAAACCTATAATCAAACATAAGTACTACAAATAAAGATAATTACATCCAGTAATTTCTGCTTAACAATTGAATGTAGACAGGTAAAAGACATCAAATATGGCAAAACATGAACAAAGGAAAAACAACAATGTTGTTGTGATGAGACGAGATTTCAAGCTCTACGCTTTTTGGGGAAACACCCCTTCCTCAGGAGCAAAGTAATCTGAAATCACACATGTACACACAAATATGTCAATACATCCATTTCTCAACTAGTTTTAAATATACTTAAACAAATCAATTAAAGTATTCTTGTTATTCAAACATCTGAAAAATTACTTGACTTTACACGTGCCTAGTTATTACTGCAGTGCACTCTCCCTTCATGCATAGTGTAGCCAAGCTTGCATATGATGTGATTCCAAAGAGTCCATCTTCAAGAGTGGAGTGACCAGACTCCTGCCTCCTGACCAGACTACCTGGGATCAGTTCTAGAAAAGGTGAGAGGGGTTTGGCGACTTCTCCTTGTCTCCCGTGGCCCACCTCCCAGTCTTCCCTTGCGATTTCCCCTTGGGACTCCGCTCACCTTGATTTTCATTATGCTGCACTCTCTGTCCTGCCGTGCTTGGCAGGTGCATGTCGTTGTTGGTGTGGTCCGCTGAGTTACTTCACTGGCGTTTGCCTGGAGTCCAGACCGCTGCGACTCCTCCTTTCAGGTAAGTCTTTTAATGTTTCTTTTGAAAAAAGTCTATGTTGATGAATGTCCCAGTAACCTTCTTCTTTTGTCTTGTAGAGGCTGATGGAGAATGCCGAGGATGACTGCAGAGTTCGTGAAGGTAAGGATGCGCTAGATGCAGCGCTGAAAGCGTCCTTGCAAATGAGCTGAGCTGTGCCTTGTTCCTTTTCAGGTCGCAGAGAATTCCTGGAAGCGACGATGGATTGGGGGACTGAGCGCCAAAGGTGAGGTTCGTAATGGCGTAGGCCTTCCAGGTGAGATGGTAAGTAGATGGTAAGTAGCTTCTTGTTCTTGCCTCTCGTAATCCTGAATATGTAGCCGAGGACCAATGGAGATACCCTCAAAGGCTCCTACTGCATGAAGAGTTGGAGCTGAGCAGGTAAGAATAGCGATGTTCTTCCAGGCTGTTCGCCCGAGCTGGCCAAGATTCAGAGCAGGACCCGGTGAACATCACGCTGCAGAATAACGCGAAGGCGTGCCTCGGGTCGGGCACGTTTTAAATACCCGGCAGGTATCCCAGGTGCCTTAGGGGTGGACCCCGCCCAAAAGTTAGCCTGCTTGTTGCAGTTCCCCCATAATCCTCATGGGTGCAGCCATATTCCCCCATTGTCCATTGGAAACCATACTTGCCAAGTGCGCCTGGTGCAAACGGCGCCAGGATTGTGTCCAAGGCACCCGCGACGGGCTAGTGTGGGCCTTTCTGGCCTTGGACTGGCACTGAGGTGGAGGCTATGGTGCCCAAGACCCACAGCCAGGGCTCGGGGTTGAGACACATCCTTTTGATCCAGCTTCCCCAACACAGGCCTTTCAGTGGAGGTGGGTCTGAAATTCAGAATTCCTGAAATAATTCAAATTTCCTTGTCCATCTTCCCCTATACAGACAAAAGTAGTGGGTGGTCTGAAAAACAAAACACAAAATCACAGTGTGTTTATTTTAAACCAAAAGTGTGGGCAAAATCATGTATTTGTACCAATCTTGAAATCCTACTGCTAGCCTTTAAAGCCTGCAGGAAAATCAAACTTTCACAACACATATATAATCATTTTGGTTATTGATCAGTTTAATTATTTCTTGATATGAAATTTGTAGAAAGTGAAGAATTGTGAATTTGTTATTTTCCACTCACTTTTGTGATTTATTTATGCTGAGAGTTGAGTTGTGTTTTGCCATGGATAAAATGGTGTTTAACATTTGTGTTCTCATTTCTATTACTTTTAATTTAAATAAATATCAATGTATTTCCCAAACACTGGCCTGGTTCTTGGCTCATTGTTAGCTTAGGGGAGACGGATGGGAGGGGCATGATATGCGTCTGAAGTAGGGCAGAATAAAAGAATCGGTTAAACAGTTTGTTGCATCACACCTTAAGTGGGGAAATAAGGAAATCCCTGTGTTGAGGGTGGCTTCTCAATAAACTATTACAAATTGGGGGCTCGTCCAGGATTAGATGCCTGTATCTGACACCTGAAAAGTACATTGTGACAGGCTATTCATTTTGATGCAATTACATTAAGGTGGAGGGAAAGTTATCTTTGTTTTGTTAAAGTGCCACAAGGACTTGACCCCCGGGTTCCAGGGAGGTATATAGGTAAAAAGTAAGAGTGTGTAAGAATTTATTTGTGTGAGGAAATGAAGTATGAACAGGGTGATTTTGCCCCTGCATAAAAAAAGTTTTATTAAGGTGCAAAAAGCCATTGTGAAAATGACTACTGTTCAAATTGGTGAAGCCAGGGAGCATCTCCTAGTTAAATTATGTCTTAAAGGAGAATGGTTTGAGGACGATGCAGGAAACTGGCAAACCAGAATTGTGAGGGAGATTACCCCAATAAGCAATAGTGTTTGGCTTGAAGGTGGAATATTGCACAACGCACTTGAGGCATTTTTATATGACCACAACTGCTCATGATGAACACGTACAAATGGCTTAGCTAAAAGCTCAGTTATATTTTCATTTGCTTTTAGTGGAAGAGTGTTCATAAAATAAGAGGTCTAATAGGATGAATCAGGTTGGAGACCTATCACAGGTCCAGGATCTCATTGAACAACTCAAAAATGAGTTAAAAACCCAACAGCAAGAGAGTGCAAATCGAGAAACACAGTTTTCTGCACTGCAAAATGCACATAAAGTGTGTGTAGAAATTCTGAGCACACTGCAACACAAGCTAAATGACCAGGTTGATCATAAAAGACTCATTTTGGATGACAATGTGGCCTTTCAATTGCAAATAAAGCGGTTGAACAATGAAAACAGTCAGTTAATTATCAAAGGGGTTCATTCCCAAAATAACTTTGATCTGATACATCACCAGTTAAGTACTCTGAATCAACAGAGGACGCAGCTGGCTAAGGATAACAGAATCCTATTACAGTGGATAAATCGTTTGGAAATGGAAGTTGAATAGAAACAGTCCTGTTCTTAGGAACTGACCAGAATTAGAGAAGAAAGGAATGAGCTTGTAGAGCCGTGAGGCAAATAGAAACTGAACAATTAGAGGCAGAAACATGTAGGGATGAACACGAGAAAGAGATTATTCTCCTGAAGGAAAAGTGCCTTGAATATGCATGCAACATACAAGGCTCACAGGGAAAATGAATCACTTCAGCACGAGGTGCAGCAAACAAAAGATCGGTTGGTAGCTTAGAGCATGGTGCATGAGATTACTCAATTGAATTGAATTGAATTGATATTTTATCGCGCTCATACACAAGTGTTTCAGAGCGTGAGAAGGCAAGGGATGGGAACAGGGGAAAACAAAACAACCATCTTACTAGGCCCAGTCTCTTTGAGAACGCACAAGTGCATAGGACAGGGAAAAGGGGAAAAGTGCAAGGGAGGCGGAGAAGTTGAAAGTGCGGAACAGAGAAAACAGATAATTTATAATAAATAATATGAATAAATAAATAAATAAGGTGATGCATGGTGGAAGTGCAGCCAGAAAGTGGGAAGAGCTGGGTTAAGCTGATAGGGTATATCAGTTAAGTGCAGCAGAAAAGTGGGGCGATTGTATGGGTGCAGATACAGGCCCCAGTGCAAGGGTCGGCCAAGAGGCAGTGCAGGAGAGTGGCAGGGTGAGCAGGTACCTGGGCCGGGGGGACAGAGGGTGGTCAGGTGAACAGTGCAAAGAGAGAAAACAGATCAGCAAGGGAGGGGGCAAAGGCAGAAGCAAAGAGGAAGGTCCTGAGGTGCTTCCAGAACTGGAGATGGTTTCAGAGTGGCAGGGAGACTGTTCCAAAGCTATGCCCCAGCCGAAGACAGAGATCTACCCCAGTTTATTTTTTGGAAAAATGACTGACCCTAAGGGATTTAGAGGTAGAGGAGCAAAGAGCACAAGAGGGGAGGAATTTACAAAGGGATAGCTGAAGGTATTTTGGTTCCAAGCCCCAGAAAGCCATGTGGACAATACAGAGGGTTTTAAATGTTATCCTTGCATCCACTTGGAGCCAATGAAGAGATTTCAGAGCTGGAGAGATACGATCCCAGGGCTTGAGAAAAGGACAATTCTTGTATTTCTGTTCTGAATTAGTTGTAAAGGGGGAGCATGGAGGCAGTTAGATTTAGAAAGAGGCTGTTACAGTAGTTCGACCTAAAGAGAACAAGAGCTTGGGAGACAGTGCACTTCTGGGGGAAGGAGAGGAAAGGCAGAGTACCTCTGAGAAGGTGCAGTAGGAAGTTAGATTTTTTAGAGATGTCAGAGATATGGGAGGAGAAGGAAAGTGTGAAGTCAAAGATGACCCTGAGGTTCTTAGCCTCAGAGGTAGGGCTAGGAGGAGGCTAGGAGGGGGCCAAGGGAGGCTGACCAGAGAGTGAGGGGAAAGGATGGTGACACTCAGGCCTTAGAATCAAAATTAAAAGCCAGCTCTCTGACTTCCAACAGCAAATAAATAGAAACACAGGTGTGAGAGCCTCACCAACGAAATTGAAAATTATAAACAGGACTTGAGGCATCATGACCAGTCAGGATATGGGACAAGGTCCACACTATCAAGGTGAGGTGCCCTTCCCAACAGGGGCCTCATGCCAGTTATTTACAACCTCTAATGCACAAATGAGAACCAACCTCATGCATGCCACCTATCAAGAACAGGGTGACATGAGGCAGTTAAACTTACCCAGGCCTAGCCCACCTGATCAAGAAGGCCAGTTCCTGTCTGATATTGATGGGTAGTCATCTCTTCCACACAAAATGTGAATGTGGCCAGACTAGGATGTCCTGGGGAGTAAGGAATAATTCGGTAAACACTTCAGACCATGAAAACCCTTTGAGGAGAAGGTCAGGGAGTTAGATTGGCTGAAAATGTGACTACAGAAAGACCACCTTGTCCGCTTTGCTGAAGGAGAAAAGCAAGACCCTCAGCCCAGGAGGGGCATTCTAAAAACCTCAGTATATTCAGGGGAAGGGGGTCATTCCCCAGACTCCATGGTCGAAGGGATGAGGAAACTGGGTTCTATCCTGGGACTTAAAGGAAATCTAGGGAGCATGACCCTGAGGGTTCACTTTGGTCCAGGTGAGATGAGTCTAAACCCCGTGGTTCTGGGAGATATTCCCAGTCTCACAGAGCTAGGGAGCACCTAGAAGACAGGGAAGGGAGTACCAGTAGCAGCTCTGAGTCAGAAGGTGAATGGACTCAGGTGCAGAGGAAGAAAAAGACAGCGAAACAGAGCAAGTGTTTTGTGAAAGACCCAATAAGACAAATTAAGGCCATAAAGAGCTTCCTGGCCCCATACCAGAAATATGCCAAGTATTCTGTATGGGAGCACCTGAAACTTTATGAGCAGATTATGACATAATTCCAGATCAGGAATGGTATGAATTGGATAGCATTTGCTGAATGGACATTCTCACCTGAGTACTCCAGTTTATTTGCAGCACTGGAGGACCAGGATCATCATAAATGGTCCACTTATAAGGTGGCCATATTGAAAAAAATGTCCACCTATAGAAACCCACAAGAGGCCTGTAAGCCTGCATATAACTTGCAGTGTGGGAAGATCAGGCGCCTAGGGAATTTGTTCAGGAGTTAAAGTGTGCATTTGCTCAGACCTTCCAGCAGGTGAATACCAATAGTTGGGAGTTCATAACTACATATTGCCATGCGCTCGACAAATACATAATGACGCAGTTGGTGTATGACTTTCACAAGCATAGAGCCATGGATTGGGTGACTGAACATGCCACCAGAATTAATGGGGTCCAGAAGCCTGCTGAGAGTGAAAATACTGCCAAAACCCCCAAACCATCTAACACCCCTGCTGCTGCAAAGGTGGCGGAGGTAAAAACAACCCCTCCATTGGGCCTAAAAGTAACCCTCCTGCCAATGAGCAAAATGGAAAGCAGAAGGGACCCCTCAGACCAGCTCAATTGAATGGTAGCCAGGCAGGGGCCCACACCAATGATCCATCTGATGCTGCCACCTTTATTTGTCCTAGGTACAAGGGTACTAAACCAATCCTGGGGTATGTATATACTCCCCCGGACCAGGGGGTGGTACTAATCAGGTAAGTACTGCCCCAGGAAATTTCCCTCAAAACTTCCCTTAGGAGAGAAGTATCACTCCACCTCCCAATCTGAACTTTTTACCCCGATATCCCCTGAATCAGAACTTCCTAAATAATTCTCCTCTCTCTCTCTCCCCGGTTCCAGGACAATAGATCCCTGAACCCGGGTGAAGGGAGATTCAGGATGGAATATTATGGGCAGAATTTCCAGTACCTGAGCTACTCCGGGAGAAGGGACAGTTATCGTTTTTGGGAGCAGCAGAGGCATGCCTTGAGACCTCCATACCACCCAGACAAGGTTTTACAACTGCAGCGACAGATCCAGCAACCGACCAATGAGCTGGGGTGCATGCTGAGGGCTCAGTCCAACTCTCAACCTAACCCAGCTTCCCAGAATTGCTGAACACCCATGTCTGATGCCCCAGGAGGGAAATGACAGGAGGAAACCCAGACAAACAACAGGTTCCTGAGGAGGGGGCCCGGGCGGAGGGGAGATGCCAAGCTTTAGAGTAAACTTCCTTTCTCACCCAAACACAACCCCTAAAAACCTCTCAGCCTGAAAGAGTCTCTTCTACCCCCAAAACATTAGAACCCAAAGAGCATACGGTAAATAGGAGAAGCCAAAGAAGAAACCACTTTGTGTTTACTCTCAATTACCCCCTTCAAAAGAGAATCCCTGGAGGATTCAGGTAAGCAGACCCTCTCTTTCAAAAATGGCGAGATCCCTCCCAAAGATAAATGGGTCCTAAAAGATTTTGAGTGGTACAGAGAATGATTAAGAACCAGAAACGATTCAACCCCAAACCTGTGAGCCAGACAGAAGTGAAACGGAGGGGGTGTCCTTTCTCCAAACAGGTAACACAGGGACAGCCAAGGAGTCGGGGGAAATGCAAATTTGCTAACAACTCCCATTGTGAGTTGCAACATTTATTTTACAGATTCCCGAACTCCGACACAGAGAAGTGCCCAAGATCCCACAGTGTCAGATTTCATTATTAAGAAAATGACCACACTTTCTTTGCACCTTGGAGGAGAAAGAAGGTCAATTTTATGCACCGGTCAAGGTGCGTGGTAAGTGTGAATCATCTGCTCTGGGGGATACTGGATCCCAAGCAACCCTCCTGTAAAAAGGGGACTTTGACCAACTAAACTTAGGACAGAGGGAGGGCTACCAAATTCCACTTATAACTCTTCCCAGACAGCTCCAGAATTAAGACGGGAATGATTTTTCCTTCGAAGGGACTGCGGATCTGGGCATAAACATTGGATGGCACAGGCTGAACATCCGGTGATAGTTGTGACTCCAGAGGGAACACCTTGTTTACTGGCGAACTATCTGGTGAGGAGGTTATCGCCTCTAATCGACTGTGTAAACAAGGTCCTCTAGACTCAGACTAACCTCCCTATCAAATAAAACACGAGTACCAATTATGTAAGCCTGAATGGTACCTGTCACGTAATTGATCAAAGCTCTGAGAATGTAGAATTCCATTACAAGAATAACGGAGTCCCAGGCATCACTGTCATCAATGTAGGAGAACACACTGGTGATGGGAACTCTTCTCCATTCTTGAAAATCAACCTTCCTCCCAGTTTTAAGCGGCAATCCACACTGGAAGGGAACACCCTAAGGTTTTATACCAGTCCAAAATCAGAAGAAACATTGAGTCCTGTGAAACCAAACAATGAAGAGCCCACTCAAAGTCTGATGGACATTCAGAAAAAGGACAAAAAGTTGTTTTTCCCATTCAGTTAAATGAGGGGGATGTGCCGGTGCTCACCAGAGTATGCCTGAATAATGGAAGGAGCTTCATCAGTGAAGAATTACTCAGGAAACTCCCAAAAGATCAGAATTAAATTGATTGACAAATGGAAAGTTGGTCTGGAAACCACGAATTCCAAACATCTCCTGCCTAGCAGGTGTATGCTAAAAATAGCAGGTGTATGCTAAAAATGTCCATTGGCAACAAAAGAATAGACCTTAATTGTTGGGTTGTGAGAGATGTCCCTTCTGCCTTTTACCTGGGAAGTGACATTATCAACAGTTTTGCAATCAATTTGGACCATATTAATAATAAAGCCTGGTCCCAACTGGGGAGTAACCCCTGGGCCTGGATAACATTGACAAAGCATTCCGGTCAGTTCAATTGCTGCCGTATATGGTGGAATTCGAGAAGAGGTTACCATCCTAGGGGAGATGTGATAATTTACTCTCCTCCTCAAAATTAAGCAAGGACAGAACCTCAAACATCAGGATGTCTATATAAATCTAAATTCCCATCTCCAACAACAAAGTCTGTATTTAAATCCAACACCTCTAGTAGACCTAGAACACGACACCATTCAAATATTGGTGGATAACAGCGACCCATAAAGCATCAGTTTGGGCGCATACATCTTGTTGGGAAAATTCTCAATATGTGCTAATGTCCCTTACCTTTTGAGACCCTCAGCAATGTTGCTGCATTTCTAGGATTTTAATTTTTTTACTGGGAAGAGTGTGAGCCTTTTTTTCCCACTGTTCCATGTATTTTGCGTGTGTTTTACTTTTGTGGTCTTTGGTTATGGAGTTTTAAAACAACTTCAGTGGCATCATCTTTTTCTCAGTGTCACACTGCTCCTTCAGTGTAGTGGCACAGGGATGTCTTTCAGACTTCCCAAGGTTTACATACCTTCTCTGGGACTGACTACCGTCTCCCAGAGTACGTAAAGTTAAATTGACTTTTCTAGTCTCTTTAAATTTACTAACCCAGCACACACTATCTTACTATAGTATGCTCGAGGGGTTGCCTAGCTCCCCCTGAGTCAAAAACACTCATGTAACAGTAAAATGTTACCTTTTCCTACTTTAAATGGCTGGTGGCAGTGTTTAGATCAACTACCATGATTTTTCCCGACCGCTAACAACGGTAGCAAAAAATCGGGTCAGCCATGTTTTTCAATATGGCGCCAAAGACCTATCTGTAAAAACAGATTGCGGTCAACTTTTTTTGCCATTTCTTTTAGGAAAAATCCTTCTTGTATTTGTCTGTGCGCGCCAAACCAGGTTTGGTCCCTTTGTTTGTTGGCCTTTTGCAGGCTTCAGTGCTGAAGCCCTCCTCTGGCGCCTGAGTGTCTGGGATGGACAGGATGTAAGGGAGGTGCCCGAAACTCCCTGTGCTTAGTCTCCTAGGAGACCTGAATGCACTCTGGTGTGATTGGCTGGCTGGCTGTCCGGCAAGGACAGCCACTCTGCTGTGTGAGTGACAGCCAGGCTGGAATGAATGGGGAAGAGCAGGTCACTGGGACTTGGAAAGCAGAGTTGACCACTGGAATGAAAGAACCAAAGACGAGCTGAAGGAAGAGGACTGCTGCAACTCCTGGATGACCGGTGAAGCCCTGCTGCATGTCCGAATTGCCTGAAACTCCAATCGACAGAGAAGCCCTTCAAGGTTAACTTCTTGCCTTGAGTTTGGTGGGAACAACCATCTCGCAAGCCACCTGGACACCGTCCCCATCTGGTCTAATTTTCATCAGAGTGCTGTTGAAAACCAGATAGCCAGAGGGAAGGAAACCAGCTTGTGGACTTTAAGGCACTTAAACCTTAAACCCACGTCTAGCTACAGCTTTTGGCCTCATCCCTGGGCAGTGCAGGAACCTCCCGACGTCCTCCTTCTTGTCCCCATGACTGAAGCCGAGGAACAGCGAGATCTGCTCGAACTGCCAGGAACAACTGCCTCAGCTACAGCTTTCTTCATTAAAAAGGTACTGTGCAAACGCGGTCCGGAACTATTTTCGGCCATCGAGAAAGTGCATAAAACTTTCCTCAACGTCGAAGGCTTGTCCTTCCCTAAACATTTGTCAAACTTTTTCACCTAGCCAAATTATTCCAAACTCTGTGGCAAAGACTTAACCATTATTTACCAGAACTGTGCTATCCTATACAAAGACTTTGAACTATTGACTTTGGCCCAGACCTATGAGAAGAATTGCTGGTTGTATTTAACTGAAACCCTTTGCCCTGCCTATGTATGTATTTGGGCTGTCTATTCGTATAACCTTGTCTTTTAATCCTTCCAATCATCTATCTTCCTCTCTACCTGTGGGGTTCCCCAGGGGTCTAACCTCTCACCCTGGCTCTTCAACCAATACCTGCCAACTCTCACCCACTGCATTGCCATTTTCTGCTCAAATTTCCAGTGCTACGCTGATGACACTCAGCTCATTTTCCGGCTGTCCTCAGCCACCTCCTCTCCTTCTCTCATCTCTGACTGCCTAACTGCCATTCAAGATTGGTGTGCCGCCAATGATCTTTGTCTGAATGACAGCAACACTGAGATCCTCCTCATCAGCACACCATCTCCATCCGTCTCCCTCACCCTCTGGCTGGCCTTCCTTGGCACTCCTACTACCCCTACCTGTGAGTCTAAGAACCTCTGAGTCATCTTTGACTCCACACTTTCCTTCTCCTTCCATATTTCTGAGGGCTCTAAGAAGTCAAACTTCCTACTGCACCTCCTCAGAGGTACTCTGCCTTTCCTCTCCTACCCTGAGAAGCTCACAGTCTCCCAAGCCCTGGTTCTCTCTAGGTTGGACTATTGTAACAGCCTCTTTCTAAATCTACCTGCCTCTACTCTATGCCCTCTGCAACTTATCCAGAACATTACTGCGAGACTTGTCCTTGTCCTCAATCCCTGGGACTGTATCTCTCCAGCCCTGAAATCTCGCCATTGACTCCCAGTGGATGCAAGGATTAAATTCAAAACCCTCTGCATTGTTCACAAGGATTTTTGGGGCCTGGGTCCAAAATACCTTCAGTTATCCCTCCACAAATACCTCCCCTCTCGAGCTCTTCGCTCCTCTACCTCTAACTCCCTCCGGGTCAATCGTTTTTCAAAGAAATTAGCTGGGGGTAGATCTCTATCTTTGGCTGGGGCCTCCCTCTGGAACAGCCTCCCTGCTAACCTAAAACTTGAGGAGAACCATCTCTGGTTCCGGAAGAACCTAAAGACCTTCCTCTTTGCTTCTGCCTTCGCTCCACCTCTAACCTGCTGATCTGCCCTCTCTTGGCACTGTGCACCAGCTAACCTCTGTCCCCTGGGCCCAGGTACCTGCTCACCCTGCCACCCTCCTGCACTGCCTCCTGTCCACTCCTTGCACTGGGGACTGCATCTGTACCCATATAGCCCCCCTGCCCACTTTTCTTCTTTTTCATCACTGACCCAGTCTGTTGCCTTAAACACAGCACTTGCCACTTGCTGGCTGCACCACCACTGTGTATTGCCTCTATTTTTCTATTTATTTGTATTTATTATTATTTATCTGCTCTCCTATGCTCTGCACTTTCCACTCTCCCCCTTCCATGCACTTTTCCATTTTCCCTTTCCCATGCATTTGCGCATTCTCAATGTCACTGGGCCTAGTAAGATCGTTGTTGTTGTTGTGTTGTGTTCTCCGCTGTTCCCCTCCCTTGCCTAGTCACACTCTGAAACACTTGTGTAAGAGCGTGATACAAATAAAATATCATATCATATCATATATCATACATTTGAAGTGCCATTTTGCTCCCACTTCACAGGAGCTAAACTTGTTCAATTACTTACCAGTTGGATTTTCATGGTTTATTAGTATGTTATATTGAGCAACTTATGCTAGTGTAATGTTTTCTAACTAACTGAATAAATAAATGTATATTCTTTTACCAAGAAACCTTGAGTAAGTGTTTGTTTGAATCACTGTATTAGTTGGTCCTTTGCGTAACTTGTTCTACTGCTCACTTAAACTCTTGAGATAAGTCTGGCTGCTCTGCCATCCCTACCACTTTACTGTGTGGTACAAGCTTGTACCAAAGGTGAAATTGTGCTTACACTTGTAGTCTTAATTGCCTGTAGTGTTCCCAAAGGGTCCTGCATGTGATTCTGCCTAACACACCTTTATTGGAATGGTGTTTAATGCCCAACATTATTCAAATGATTTAGGTAATGAAATCATGGGACCAATCCCAAATGACTGTTTCAACATCAGCAACAATATTCCTCCAGAAAAGATTTTTACTAGGCATAGGGGGAATTTCCTGGTATACTTTTCCTGCCCCTATGGTGTGGAAGAGGTAACCTGTGACATTCGGAGGGAGGTAGTAGTGTTCAGAGTCAAGGACCACTACCTTGAATCCCCTATTCAGGTCAACACCATCAAAAGAGATCTCGCCACCCAATTGGAGGACTGCTGAAATTGCCAAGCCCGATGTCTTCCCAGGTTTCAAACAGATGGTCGAGGAAAGGATCAATCTTGCTGATGTCTGTGAGACCAACAAGCAAAAACAAAAGCTAAAACAGGTCTTCCTGGAATTGCAATATATCTTTTCAGTAGGCTCATGCGACTGTGGACGCACATCCATTAATTTTAACACCATTCCCACGGACCCCGAGATGGCTTCAGTATTTGTGAAACAAAACCGGTTACCTCTCGCGTCCATGGAGTTACTTATAGAGATTATTAAGAATTTAGAATCCCATGGAATAATTTGTCTGATCCACAGTACCTTCAATAAACCGGTACTGGGGACACTCAACCCTCTTCCTTCATTAGTGCCTGAAGAAGATGAACAAATGGGTCCACATGTCAAGATGGCCCCTTCCCTACATCAATCAGGGACTAGCCAAGATCCAGGGGTCAAAGGTGTATACCGCCATTGACCAGACCAACGGTTACTGGACAGTACCTGTGTGTAGGGAAGACCAGTGCAAGCTGGCCTTTACCTTCGAAGGCGCAGCAATAGACGTGGCACCAAACCCCCTTTTGGATACATAAACTTCGGCAATGAGTTCAACATCTTCCTACATAAGGCTATGCCAGAATTAGGTGAAAGGGGAAACCGGGCCTACGTGGATTATGTTTTGACCAAGAGCTCAACTGTTTGCGGAACATGTAGCAGAAATCTGCTACACTCTAGCACTGTTGCAGAAAGCCAGAGCAAAACTGTCCTTTCAGAAGGCACAGTGGTGCAAGACCTGAGTGAACCTCTTAGGCTACAAGATCACTCCTGAGGGTCTTAATCCCCAGGCAAAGAAGGTGGAAGCCTTATTGAAATTAAAAGACCCTAAAACTCTGCGAGAATTAAGAAGCCTTTTTGGACTTACTCATTATAGTCAAAAGTTCACTGAAGACTAGAGAGAGGTCACTCAAGCCTTGGTCCATTTATAAAACAGCCAGAATCAAATGGGACTATGGTCCAGAACAAAGAAGCCTTTGCCAATCTCCTTGTATGGCTTACCCCATAAAGAACAATGCGTTCTTCTTGGGGACAGGGTTCTAGGATACTTGCCTAGCAGCAGTATTGTACCAAAAGCATGACAAGCTCAACAAAGACATCTCATACGAAAACAAGACTTTGTCCTCTGCGGAGGAAAAATTAAGTGACTGCAAGAGGCAACCCTGGCAACGGTGTGGGTGCTTAAAAATTACTGCCCATTCATACAGGGGGAGCACATTGTTGCTCAGACTCATCACCAACCGTCTCAATATCTACAAAGTGACAGAATCCATTTGGGGAACGTTAGTAATTCCAGAATTATTTCCTGGATCTGTCAATGCAAGGCATTACTGTGGTAGACAGATATAGCCAAAACAAGAAGATTCCCCTAGCACAAGGGTTGGCGGACCTGCATGATTGTGCTCAAGAAAACTGTCTTGAGGACAAAAGTTTAATGACTAACAACAACATGGGGGAATATTTAACTTGCCCACACAAGGTCTATGAAGAAGACATGTGTCAGGGGATACTCACAGTTTATGTGATGGGTGCTTCTACCATGTTGATAACAATGGAGTAAAATAACTGGTGGCTGTCATTGGGAATGCCTGGGTAAATGATACCCCAGAGTCCCCTGTGGTTATAAAATAGGACCCCTAAGTAGTCAGGTTGCAGAGTTGATGGCTGTTTATCAAGTCATCCTCACTGCAGTGCACCACCAACCCAATGAACTGGTCATAATCACTGACTCTGATTATGTCAGGAATGGGTTTGTGGAGCATCTGATAAACTGGAAGAATTGAGGCATTATTTGTGCCAGCAACAAACCCCTAAAGCTTGCCAAACTGATCCAGTGAATTGACGATCTGGTGACCTCCAATGAGATGACCATCTATTTAAAGAAGATAAGAGGTCATTCCAAGATAGATGAGCTAGATAAGACTGGGAATGACCTGGCTGACCAGCTTGCTAAAACCGGAGCTCTGCAGGGGGATTTCAGAGAACCGGAATCCCTGCTGGGTAAAATCCAAATGGCAGCTGTCACCAGGTTACAAACTCAGGCTAACAGCAAACTCTCGACAGCCCAGTGGAGTAAAGATAGCCCAGATGCATATTTGATCTCTGCACAGAAAGAGGACCTGATCATTGTAAAACGTTATCGACACTTTGAAGACCCTGTAAGCTTTCCTCTAACAGAGTTGGATTATACAGGTAAAGAGAATCTCTGGGTGTTGATGACATTTTCCAAGATGTTCCGAATCCAAGGTGGTTGTTGGTAAGGATTACCCTATCTGTGTTAAGATTAATGAAATTTGCTTAAAGCGGTTGTAGCCTAAGTATATTACAAAAGGTTTAAACATGCTCACCTTGACAAATCGGAAATCCAATATGGTAGAGACAAATGCAGCAGTGAGAATTCCCCTGAAACAGCCCTGGCCTACCCAACCCGGAATGAGAAGAAACCGGGGGAGAGGACAGGATCGCCAGGGAAACCCTCTAATGGGAAGAAAACCCTGGTAGAGTCTGGAGGCTCGTCGATCGGGAGACAGATGGAGCAGCGGGATCCCTGAGAGGTGATTTCAAACTGAAGCCGCCCCGGATGTTCCTTCTGAGTGCAAGAAAGGAAAGAAAAGAGAGTATCAGAGAGTAGGAGAACCATCTGAAGAATGTAAAGAAAGGATGAAAAATCAGATGGAAACTAAGCTGAATAAATATATAACATGGAGTCATTTACTTGGTGTTATTGTACACATGAAGAAAAGTAATAAAATGTTTTGTGAAATGGTGAAAATGTCATTTTATAATTCTATGTTGTTGTTGTAAATTCAATGTTAATCTTCGCGGGAAATATGTGTGTAAAATGTACTGAAACTCTTTCTCTATCTTTTATTAGAGAACTAACCTCCTTAACTTCCAGCCTGGATGTGAGAGTCGAGTCTGGTGAGAACCCCAGGGACTGGGAAAAGAAGGAAGAAAGGGGGTGTCATGCCATACCCCACAAGCCAGAGATGGAAGGGGATACTAGTGTGCCCACTCCCTAATGAATGAAATAATGCCTAATGAAACCCCACTATGCCGGCTCTTCCCTAACAAAGAGTCACTGAAGAACCGAGGGGGCTTGTGGGGTGCATTCAAAGGCCCAAGCAGTAGTCATTTTCACATGAACAGCAGGATTTTAGACACTGAACTAAAAAGGGCTTATCATTGTTGTTTTTTCAAGTAAAATTGAAGACCAATGTGGAAAAGGGGCCTACCTATCATTACCAAAGGAAAAGCACCATTTCTTTTCACAAAAAAGGAGGAATCAAAGATCCTTTTCACATGGTAGGCAGGCTTTTTAAACAGTGACACAAAAACGGATTGTGTAGGTATGTGCAAGTAAACACAGTTTAAAAGTGAAAATGTATCACTGCGCACAGACAAATGTCAGGGAAAAGACATGATGTGTGAGGTGACAAAAGCAATGTATATTATGTTTCACATACAAAATAACATTTACATTTGAAAAGCCACTTTGTTTTCATGGGAAAATGTCAGCCCATTGCAAACCCTTTTTGCTGGCTGTGGGCAAGCTTCTCAAGGAAATCTTGCACTGCCAGTCTGGATGGTACATCTCTTATCTAATTACCAACTGCAATACAGTGTCCTGCTAAAGGTGTTGAAATTCAGTTTTCTCCAGACCTGCTGGCTCTGAAGGCATTGACTGCAGGAGAAATATGTGTGAAAGTGGGGGCAACAACTTCAAAGAGCAAGCTTCCAACACAAAGAACCTGATACAAATACTCTGGGTACAGGCTGACCCAGTGAAAACAAATGGCCGGAAGGCAGGAGAATGGGCAGTTGTCCCACATTAAGATTCACAATTAATTTAAAGGGACAATTATCATTTGGGCCTTTTCCTCAGCCACCATTAGGGAGATTTTCTTCATTTATACACCATTATTTAGGTAATTTGCAGCTGATTTTGGATATATATAATTCATCTACATGTCATTTAGGGAACTGTAATGGATATCTAAGATGTGTTTCTGGCTGATCTGAGCATGTTCCAAATGGGAGAGTTGGTGAGCGGGTGGAGGATAAAGTTAGGGATATGGGCAATTCATAACTGTTATGCTTTTAATGGAAATGGCAGAAAGGTGCCACATGGCTGTGCTACATGGCACGGACCTGGTAGTCGGCTTATTTAATTCCCCATTATTAACTGAATCATAAAATATGTATATTATGACAGTTGCTAGTACAATTATGAAGTTGTGATACATAACTCATTTTTGCCAAATATTTCGAAGGAGAACAAATGGTGTTTACAAATGGGAATTGCCATATGTTGCTCCAGACCCCTAAACCAACCCTGACATGGAGGCTGGGTTTGGGAGGAGAGAGAAGGGTAACTGTCCAATCCAAGTTGTGGGAATTATTGCAAGGTACTTCCCCGTGTTTGTAAACTTGGTGGTGTAATTGCTGCTATATAAGGGGGATTGAACTAGGAGGAGGGGACACACACAGACAAACACAGAGACAGAGAGACAGTGAGTGAAGCTGAAACCTACCATCTAACAGCTAGAAATAAACACCAGAGGTGATTGCTGAGAGTGGATCTTGGTGGAGCTGTCTATTTCTAGGAAGGCCTCAGAGATGACTAGGTCCTATGGTGGAGAGCAGGAGGCCATCTTCGAGAGTGGAGTGACCAGACCCCTGCCCTATCTTTCCAGAGTGTCCTGAGAGGAGCTGGCTTTCATGAACTTTAAACAGAGGCGTTCTATATAAGTAGAACTAAGCTCTTGGAAACCAAAAGGTGGGGGAATCTGATTGCCTTGAATCCTGTCCCTTTATAGTGGGCAGGGGGGAACAAATATCTATATCCTTAGCCTATTAAACTAAAAATGTTAATTGAATTAATTCCCCATTTGACAGAACACTACAGGATGAGTTTTGGTAAAATTTGAAATTAACAAAGCTCACTTCCCAGTGTGCACTGAAAACTTTAGCCAATAATTGAATTGGGTAATCCTTTTTGTCCTGTTGACCCCGACTTCTTTAAGGAAGAGTGTGTCTTTGTTCTTAAATCAGTCCAGCCTTTTTATCCAGCTTCTCCAACACAGGCCTTTCAGTGGAGGGGGTTCTGAAATCCAAAATTAACCAAATCATTCACATTTTTCTTTCAGACTTCCCCAACACAGAGCGAAGTAGGGGGGCTTTGAAAAACAAACCATTAAATCACCCTGTGTTTATTTTAAACCAACAGTGTGGGCAAAATCTTAATTGCCATATGTAATTTAACCAATCTTGACTCTTGATATCCTACGGCTAGCCTTTTAAGCCTGCAGAACAGTCAAACTCGCACAACACATGTACAACCGTTTTGGTTATTGATCAGTTTAATTATTTCTGTAAGTGAAATTTGATGAAAGTGAATAGTTGTGATTGTGTTCCCTTCAACTCACGTTTGTGATTTTCTTATGCTGAGAGATGTTGATTGTGTTGTGCCACAGATAAGTGGCGTTTGACATGTTTGTGTTAATTTCTATTACTTCTAATTGAAATAAATACTAAAATATTTCCCATACACCGGGAAGCTCAGGGGAGAAGGATGCAAGGGGCATGATATGCATCTGAAGTAGGGCTGAATACAATACTCTGTTAAACAGTTTGTTGCATCACACCTTAAGTGCGGAAGTAAGGAAATCCCTGTGCTGAGGGTCACTTCTCAATAAACCGCTACAGTATGCACAGGCAAAGTGGGTTTTGGTGCAGGGGACTTTGCCCATGATTGCCAGGGAAATGTATTATCAGTGCCACCACCTAATGGATTTAATGGCATAAAATACCACAGTGGATACAGGTTGTGGGAGATTGCCAAAGCAGTGTTGTCCCAGAACACATGCAGAATGCGAACCCAACGACAATCCATGTGCTTCATCAAACAGTTACACTGTGATATTAACGAATTAATAAATAACGAAAACATTTTTAACAATATTTTTAACAAAAAAACACTGAACTTTTTTTTATTTGGGGGCGGTCCCCCATCCGCCTATTTCCCTTTTTTTACTAACCCACTCCAACCCCCTCCTCACCCTTTTAACCCCTTACCCCACTATATATATATATATATATATATATATATATATATATACACATATATATATATATATATATATATATATATATATATATATATATATATATATATATATATATATATATATATATATATGTACATATATATAGTTTAGAAAAATGCAGTATTTTTATGGTAAAAATAATTCATTAAAAATGTTGCTCGTTGTTATCTTTTCGTTATTTCCACTTGATACCCATCAAATGCACTTTCCTGAAAAGGCAAGTGCAGAAAGGCTAGACTGACATAGAAATGACATTGACATGGAGATTGGGGTGGGAGAGAGGGCATGAGTGTTTTGTATTTGAGATGAACAGCATGGGTGTTAGGGATTTAGCATGAAGGGAGTGCATGATGTCAGTCATCTAGGGAGGAGGGAAGGCAACAGTATCAGTGATTAAGGGTAAAAGGAGGGCTACTGTTTTGGGTATTTTGTGTCCAGGGGGACAAGGGTGCTGGGGATGTAGGGTAAGGTCAGGGGTATTCTTTCTGGGATTTAAGGTTATAAGAGGACACAGGTGGTGGGGATTCAGGGTGGAGGGGGGCTATGGGTCTTTAACAGTTCATAAATGAGTTTGCATTAAGAGTGAATAGGCACATTATAGTGAAACGTGTGCATACATGCTGGATCAGGCATCATCATCCTCATCCTCACTCTGAGGGGTTGCAATGCCCTCCACAGCAGGCTTAGGTACATTCCCCCTGACACACCTACTATGCAGTAGCACACACATGAGAATGATCTTACCAGCTTGTCTGGACTGTATCTAAGTGCCTCTCCACCCCCTTGCGAGGTGCAGGCAAAGGTGCCTTCTCCACTTAGCAAACCGTTGATGTGTTTAAGTGGTTGTAAAGCACTATTCTTTTTTAAGAATGACACAAAAACAATGCTCACCAACGCACCCTGCAGTGCACTGTCATGTCCCCTGGGCAGTCCCAGAGAATTAATCAGACCGCTGCTAATTTCGCATCCTCTTCTTTGCTGCTCAGCAAGCAAACGTTACGTCACCTTCCTGCCCTCTTAACATGCACTTATGACTCGGGGTAAATGATATATCTGCATGTTTTGCATTTCATGTAATAATGCATGAAATTCATGCCGACTCTTCACTTAGGTGTTTCCTTTATTTCATTGTTTGTTGCGGCTCTCACTAGCGCTTACGCTTAGAGACAGGACTGAGAGCACAGATTTTCTTTTTTTGATGATAGGTTTATCAAAGACTGCTCCACATGTGCGCAACGATTCCCAGACTTTAAGTACTGCCAGTTTTGTTGTCAGCAGTTCCTGCTGCTTTAGCTGCCATTTCCATTGCTACCCCCACCCCTCTGAATACATCCAAGAGATGCCCATTCTAGCCCCTACCCTACTGTCAGAAGACAATCTTATTTCGTATTGCATAGGGCGGAGTCAATGGGGAGGAACATTTAACATATGTTCCAGTTTTCACAGCCCACTCCAGGTATGCAGAGTGCATTTAAATGTTTCTTCCCAGGGACGTGTGGGTGACAGAGTTGCCCACTTCCAGAATTGAAAAAATCTTGCATTAGTCACATGGGTCCATAAGACTTTGTAAGGGTGTCAACAAATGTGTGGCTTCTCCCTTCTTCAATTGCCGCCCCCGTGCTTTCCCTCTGGCTTAACAGGCACAAGGAGTTATGTCTAGCTAGGGGGATATCTCAGAGCGAAAGATGCTGTGGTTACAGTACCTTTGTACTCATCCTCCTTTTCAGCATGAATTTCCTGTTTCCAAAGGGAATACCATCAGGTGATCAACCTACATGCATTAAATGCTTTTGTAGTCTTCAAAGATGGAGGGAATTCACTTACTAGTGGAAACTCTTTCGCAAGTGGGCTGGATGGTCAAAGTGGATTTCGAGGATGAGTATTTGGTAGTCCCAATTTATCCTTTGCATCAGAAAGTCTTCTGTACCTCTAGAAAGGCATCACAGGGCAATTCCCCTCTTTCTATTTTGGCCTTTCATCAGTGCCTTGGTGCATCACCGAACTGTATCAACTGATTATGGCCAACCTCAGAGCCAAGAGGGTAAGGATGAAAGTTATCTGGTTGACATGCTCTGCGTGGCTCAAAATATAAACGTTCTACTGTAATTTCTGATATTAGTAGTATCTCTCCTTCAAAGTTTAGGCTTGTCATAAACAACAAGAAGTCGTGCTAGATCTTACACAAAGGACCCAAATTCTGGGCTTCAAAACAGATTTGTGGCAATGCATTCTCCTGCTTCAAAGACAAAATTAATAGAATATGTGCAAAGAAATTAGTTCTGCTCTGCAGGAGTACAAGCGTGAGTAGCAGTGGCATCTCCAGGAATCAAATATAAGGGGCGGGGGGGAATAGAAGGAACTCCAGGCCAAGTACGGGGACCGCCTATAAAAGGGCTCTTAGTATGCTTTCCCAAACTGACGCGGGCCCCACACCTGTCATCCTTCCCCCCCACCCAGAACCCAAGCCCTATATCTGGTATCCTGCCTCCCCGCTACCAGAGCCCAAGCAACATACCTGGCATCCTGCATCGTTACCGCCAGAGACCAAACCCCTTACCTGGTATCCTTCTACCTCACCGCCATGCTGATTCTAGGCCCCTGGCATCCTGCTCCCCCGCCAGAGCCCAGGCCTCATAACTGCCATTCTTTCACCCCCACCAACCAGTGCCTAGGCCCCATATCTGGCATTCTGCATCCTCACCACCAGAGCCTAGGCCCCATACCTGGCATTCTGCATCCCCACCACCAGAGCCCAGGCCCCATACCTGGTGTCTTGTGTCTCCACCACCAGAGTCCAGGCCCCATACCTGGTATATTTGCACCTCCAATCTCCCAAGGCCCAGGCTCAAACCTGTCATTGTGCCTCCCCACCGCCATATCCCAGGCCTCATACCTAGCATCCTGCCTTCTCAACAGCCAGAGACCAGAACACAAGCCCCATACCTGGCATCCTTCCTCCCCACCACCAGAGCCCAGGTCCCCTATCTGGCATCCCTCCCCTCAACACCTAGAACCCAAGCAGCATGCCAGTTAGCCTACATCCCCACCACCAGATCCCAAGCCCCATACTTGGCTCCCTGCCTACTCAACAGCCAGAGGCCAGAACCCAAGCTGCATACCTGGCATCCTTCCTCCCCGCCACTATAGTCCAGGCTCATACATACCATCCTGCCTCCCAACCCTTATAGCCCGGGCCCCATATCAGCCATTCTGCTGCCCCACCACCAGAACCCAAGCCCCATACCTGGAATACTGCCTCCTCAACAGCCAGAGGCCAGAACACAAGTCCCAAACCTGTCATCCTTTCCCCTACAACACCAGAGCCTACACTCTAACGTCATCCTAGGAAAGAGGCAATCAGGATTCCGCCCTGGCCACAGAACTGAATCTGCATTACTGCACCTAAAAAAACAATGAGCAAAAATCATGGATGAAGGCAAACCAGGACTTCTCCTCCTTCTTGATTTATCTGCAGCATTTGACCTTGTTGACCATAAGACCCTCTGCAGACATCTCATGGCTTCAGCTCAATTCACACCCAAAGCCACTACCTGGCTCACCTCCTTCCTTGAAAGGAGAGCATGAGGGGTTTCTACAATCAGGCCTACGTGGCACCCACCACCATTCACTGCAGAGTCCCACAGGGTACCTGTACCTCGCCCACCTTGTATAATATATTTACCCAACCTCTCTTCGACAAGCTGGCCGCTTTTTGGCATAGCATACAAGAACTATGCCGACACTCAGGTCCTCCTCCCACTCTCTGGCTCATACAAAAATTATGCCAAAACACTGCACAATGCCTATGCCACCATCCAAGCCTGGATGGCAGCCAACCGGGTCTGCCTTAACGGTGACAAAACTGAAATCCTCCTAGTCGGCCCCAAGGAAACCCCTAATAAGCTTAAAAAATAAAACTGCTCCTTCACCACAGACAACACACAAATCACTGTCTCACCCTCAGTAAAGACTCTGGGGGTGTACCTCGAGTCCACAATCTCAATGACAGCCAAGATAGCACCATTGCCTCCTCTGCCTCATTCACAACAAAATTGATCATTGCAGTCAAACCTTAACTATCTACTCAGAACTGTCTCTCAATAGCCAGAGCCACCATAGGTGCAAAACATGACTCAAGCTTCATTCTCTTTGCTGGCACCTCTGCCAGAAAATCTCAACAGAGAGCAAATTATTCAAAAATAATGCGCTCCAAGCAGCCCTGAACATTCCCCAGAGGGAGAATATCTCCTATGCTAGGCGCACTGCACAGTGGCTCCCCGTCAAAGAACGCATCATATTCAAGACCCTAGCCATAACCCACAAATGCCACTCCCTCACAGCCCCCTGTTATCTCTCAGAGAAAGTAGTCAGAGCCAGTTCCTCCAGACCCAAACTATCACACTACTCCAACCAACTGAACATCCCCACCATCAAACGGGCCAAAGCGGCGGCACCAGCTCCCCATTCATAGCTCCAAAATAATGGAATGCCTTCCCAAATACCCTAAGGAATGAGACTTTGCACCTGTCCTTCCGCAAAGCCCTCAAAACGAGGTTCTTCAACTAGGTCAACTACAGCCTTAGGGTCGCCCCTTCGAGACTTGTGTTCATGTAGGTATTACTTGTATTTGGTTCTCCTGCAACCACTGAACAGCAGAGTCACCCATCCTCTGTAACACTGCACGTTTAACCGTTACCTGTCTGGTATTTGGTTCAATGTAACCCGAACCACAGACAGGCTGTCTATCTTTCTGTCACTTGTAACTAAGTAAGCCTTGCCTGTAACAGCACCATGATGCCTGGGGGCTGCTTTGTGCGCTTTAGAAATGTAAAAAATAAAAAAATAAAACAATATAATGTCCATTGATATAAGCAAATAAATGACTAAATGTGATTTTTTCAAAATGTGAAAAGGGTTGCTCCCAGTTCTTATCAGGTGGCCTGTTGAGCAATGTATGGTAACAGTAACTACCTGAAAATCTTTCTACACCCCCCCAACAAACAACCCATCCTCACATACTACTCCTCACTGTATCAATACGGATTCCACAATAGAATGCATAGCAGCCGAAGAGATTTCCTCAGATACACCAATACAGCTCCTCACACCCCTCAAACACCACAAGGACAGACACAATGATCACATAAACAATTTAAGTTACCAACCTGGAGCGCACATTAACCAATGCTCCAGACAACTCACAAAATATGTAAAACTTGTCTACCACAGAAAATCTGACCTTTTCAGATCATGCACACCCCAACATTGCAACAAAGCAACCTTCCCCTGCGTCTGCATTAGTCTACTACCCCACCACTTGAAGATACTGAAAACCCAAGAAACCATGAAAATGGTGGACTGTGTACTATACAAAGCTCAATAACATAGCATAACAGGGCATGGCAAAAATAGTCACTCATTCTCCTGTGGGGCCATACTATGGACAACCCTCGCCATTTGTGTGACTGGCAGCAATAGAGGAGTAAATCATTGTTGGCTCTGCTAAGGTCAGTCCATTATACATGAAAAGATTATATTATTTGCCCAGGATCACACACTTTGGTTAAACATTAAAACTGGGATTTTAAACCAATCTACAGTTTAGGCATTTGAACATGTACCTTTCAAGCTCAACTTGCTACAAATATGTACATTCTGCATTAACAAAGCCTACAATAATACTGCCTGATAGAGCAGAACGCTCAAGTTTCCCATGGCCATGCGTAAGAAGGTGACCCAGTCTTGTTTATACTTGTAATTGCAAGATGTGGCGTTTCCTATATTTCAAATGGGATAGAAAAAAATACAAGTCCTAGAATTCACAGGGGAGGGTGCGGGGCTGGATGGGCTTCTCGTGCCTGGCCACTGGAAAATTGAGAGTGCCTATAGTTTACTTGAAAAATAAACATATCTAAAATTGAAGTAACTTTACAATAAGTAAATCCTTAGTGAAACATGCTACACCAAAAGAATGTTGTTTTAGTTTTATTTCCATATCCTAAAAAGAAAAATAGAAGCCACAGAAAGCACAATAATGCAAGCATGAAAAAAGCCTTCCTTTTACACTGTACTTTTCTCCCTTTAAGAATCACAAAAAAAAGTTTTTTTAGTACATTCACTAGGATAATGATTACATTTGTCACAAACCTCCAGCTTGTTGTGCAACTTTATAAGAACATTTAACTATCCTTATGAAGCAATCCCATTTTTTCACGTTAAAGTAGTAGACTTAATGACTAACTTTGAAAATGTACGCGTTCTTGTGTAACTTTAAATATCTTATAAGTGTAAACCCACAAATTAGTTAACCAGCTGTTAGGAGTCTCTCAGATGGAATATACAACCTATCAGATAAGACATAAGACAAAGGAGTAATTGCAGGCCATTACGGCCATGATAAAACGCAGGGCTCGCAAACCAGTCAAGGAGCTCTGTGTAGTGAAAGTAGTCATTCCCCACAATTACAGTAAAACAATAGAATAAATGGACACCAATGGCACACCCCAGTAGGGAATCAGACCAGGAGAGATTGCGAGTGAGTAAAAGGTATTCTTTATAAAGATCAAATGGGGTATGCAGAGGACTCTGCTACTTCGAGAACGCTCTGCACATAATACATAAACTTCACATTATAAGTCAAAAACATGTCATCTATGACGTGTGCTATACGGGTTACACAAATACATTTCATTGGTTTAGTTAAACAAGACATTATACAATGTGAAGTAGCACTGCTGCTGGATTGGCTGGGGTTGAATTTGTTACTTCTTGAGGCATGTGGGGCAGCTGGGCTCATCAGGGAGGGGCAGCGGGTCACGTCGTGTTCACACAGTTATAATTCTAACTAAGCTAAACCTCACAGTAATCATGGGCATGCACGATTTAATATGACACACAAGACTTCACATAACATATTGTCATCTATAAATTGTAGCAATAGATATACATTCTTGTCCTGGAGCAGAGGTGACCAGAGGTGCGGTGGTTCAGGTGCCTTATCTTGGCATGTACTTTTGGGGCACATTTGTCAGGTGCCTCGGGGATCAAACAAGGGTGTCGGGATTTGTTAGTGCATGGCAAATATATGTTCACTCGGGATTAGTTATATGGGGGCAATCAACGGTGTCCCATGGGCAGAGGTCTCACCTCTGCTACATCAAAGAAATGAGGGGTTTAAGGTTCATGCAGACAGTAACTCCAGACGGTGGGGGCTGTTGGAGCAGGGGCAGGTTTGTGGAGATGGACAGGACAGCCACAGTGCAGACAGTGGGGAGGAGGTGGGGGTTATCGGGCCGGCTGTGCGTGGCGCTGGACAGGGGAGAGATGCAGGCTTGCCTCTGGGAGTTTCATGTGCGGCGTAGTCAAAAGATGGAGTTGTGGTTAATACAAAATGGAGTCCCTGGGGGCGTGCAAGGTGCATTGGATAGGTGTCATTCAGTGGCTTCCTCGCACCCGTCGCCGGTGCTCAGACAAGGGAACGTCTCCAACGATTGTATGAACATAACGTACAGCTCACCCGGAATGTACGGGGGCCCAAACGATCCTTCCTCCCTTACAGTAGCTGCGAAATGTAAAGGGCTTTGCCTCAAAGACAACATGCCAACATTAAGCGGACTTGGCAACCCTCGCAGGGCAGGTCTTCACCTATTCCTGGGGAGGGGGGGGCACAACATTTTAGCCCCCGCCCTAACCTAGCGACGCCACTGGTGAGTAGTAGTGAAACCACTTACTCAACCCTCACACTTCTACAAACCAATCAGAAAGATAATTCAGACACTGTTACGAGGCATACCTCTTTCTCCTTTTGTGGTAAAATGGGTTGAGGGAAGGCTATACTCTCAAGTGGGCTGTGAATGTGATTCGGGAGCCTAAACAGCAAAACATAACAGTCCAAAATAAAGCGAATATCCAATCAAGGGTCTATAAAAATATATATGTACTTTAATCAAAAACGCACCATATGCAAGAATAAATAAATAGAAAAATAATGTACAAAGCCCACCCCTGTGGAAAGAACAGAGAAGAGGCAGAAAAGATGCAGCACACTGGAAAAGCAACAGGGTTGAACGGCAATTCAATATCAGAATCTTCTTTAAGAAGGATATATTTTGTGGAAAAAATGTACCCAAGTGACCTAACCAGTCTCTGTGGCCCAAAATGGGCATGGGGGGCATTTATGGTCAGTTCAACAGTGTCAAACCAGGCTTCAAGTTGTGTGTGAGTGGATCTAGCTCGGGTTTGTGTGCAGTGGATCGTGTTGGCCCACGCAGAAGGCTAGCATTGAGGCAATTTGAAAATCAGTAGCTCAGAGTGGTTCAAGCTCATAACTTGGCGATGCAGGTCAGAGTTCTCAACAGAATCGGTTTGGAGTCGAGAGGGGTCATGACGTGTGGTAACCGCTGTGTAGGGTCAATGAGTGATGCTAAAACGGTTTGAGTTAAAGTTCAGCAATCATTCAAAGAAGTGACTGATGTCCAGGTGTGGGGCACGGCAAAACTGTGGTTCGAGGTTGAGCTGGGTTCAGTCATTTGGTAACTGCTGGTTCGAGTCAATGTGTGACACTCCAGCGGTTCGAGTCAGTTCTGGCGATGAGCAGTTGATTTGAGCCAAACAGGTGTCAGGCTCTGCGTGGACACAGTGCGGCATCACACGGGTTTGAAGGTTCGATTGAGTGCCAAAGGCAGCACCGGTGTGTCCTGATATCCGAAATGTGGCAAACCTAGTTCAAAGGCAGTTTGATTGGTTTGAGGTGATGAAAATAGGGATTGTGGCTGACTTAACTTACAGGATGCTGTGAGTCCCACTCTGTGGTATCAGACACGCTTAGTCTTTATTTTCGGGCTCCCAAGAAACAGAGGCTGGCCCACACGTTCAGGAGTCCTTCACCACAACGAGGTACTTTGCAGCAGTGTGACTGGCAAAAAAGCAGGTCTTGTTTCAGAAGCAGATCAACCCCAATGGTTGGTAGCTGGATTTTTTTGCAGAAGCAGCCATTCAAAAACACAAAAAATAAAACCTTTAATTGTACTCACCTTTTAAACTGAATCTTTTAAAAATGTTTCAATGTTCCTAATGATCACTTCCACTACATATTTTAATCATAGTAAGAACATTACAATTGTATTACTGAGCAAAGTACATTATCAAAAACTAGAACAACCATATGCATTATTTTCAGATAGGTTATCTATCGTTCCACAATGGATAGTCTAGTACACTGCTAGTGCACACTTCATGAATACCCCCATGAGTATGGCGAAGGGCACCAATAAAAACAGTGATCGAAAGCTTGCTTTATGTAAAATCAAAGAGCATTTTTGGAACATAAGCATGACCTCAGATCTTAATCTTTGACAATATGTTTATGATAAAACGATTGTATGCTTGAATCGCTATGTGCATAAGGCTATGTCTCGGGAGGATAGTTCAGGGGCAACGCACTCACCTTGTAAGCAAGATGACACAGAGCACCACAGGTTCGATCCCTGGGTCCGCGCTTAGAAACCTCTGGGTATTACGCGCGTTATAAATAACCAATTATAACATACTGAGCTTGGTGCTCATTTTATTATTCACATAAAGAGTCCAAGGAACTTTACAAAGTTTGCACCAATGAACCATGTATAACGACCGATATGTATGTGTCCTCAGTCATTTCATTGGGTCCAAGGGTTGCCGACAGATGATGTTTCCTTCCCGTGGGGTCTCAGCCTAATGGTCAGTTCTCCATGTACAAACGTCCTAATCAAACTATATTTATACATGCAATCGCATCAGCTGCGCACATAATCAGTGCAGCCAAACACCCTATGACACTTTACTCTCTCAACTGACCTGGACTACGGTCCCCGAGGGCATTCAACCCACCAGCGCTTTCAGGTCATACCAATGATATATAGAGCGCTACATAAATGCCAAATAACAACATAGCATAACATAACAGGCAGAAAACATATTATGATGTTTACTCTTTGTCAGAGAACTTCCACCGTGTGGTTCATGGCACGGTTTTGTGCACAAAGCAACTGTGTCCTTCCTCGTAAAGGAAAGGCACCAGAAGATTGCATTTTGCATATGCTTTCCCCTCAATTTCCCAGGGGAGAGTTAGGCTCAGAATCAGATCCCGTTAGATTGATTTTCTAAGTGTGTCCCCTAAATAAAAATGCTGCTTACAAGATGCTTCTGATTGCAGCCGCATTAATCATAATGAAGGCCTGCTCCTAATGCGGATGTAATCTATAATGCCCCCGCAGGTCCCATAGAGAGGGGGGCGCCTTGCCGGACAGACAGTTCATCGCGCCTTTCCATCCCGCCTCTGCGCGCGAGGGCGGCCTTAGCTTTAGTGCACGGAGGGCCACTCCGTCGACAGTCTCGCGTCTTGCATTATTCAGCAGTTGACTGCCAGCTGCGTGCCTTCTTTTGTGTTGCGTGGTGATGAGTGCCATTGTCTGAGTTTTTTTTTTTTTGGTTTGCTCCTAAAGAGCTTTTCTTGGGGCCGACTGAAGGGTGTATGAATATCGCGTTGTCTCTGGTGCCGGCTGGTCTTCGGCCGCCAGAGTAAAGCTAAAATCCCACGCACGCGGTTCGTAGAGAGGACGTTGCTTTTTAGCAAAAAATTGTATTGGTAAATATCAAGAAATCAACAAAGTGTGTTACCTAATGAACAGTTACGTTTCAGTTTACTTGTGTATTTAGTGTCACGTTTGCGTGCAAAGCATTGTGGGTAATGAAATACATATATCAATGTTTATAGGCTATACGTTGTTTGGCGAGACAGTATAAGCCTTGCTTTTCAACGACCTGCGTGTGGGTATCGACCTTCGGCCATTTTCCCCTACTGGTTGTTAAGAAATGTAAAGCCGCCCACCCCCCTTTTTTTTCCTTTAGTATTAGTTGGAAAACGCACGACGAGGGGTTTCTTTAATTAAGGGGGCTCTAATGGAAGCATACGTGCATTTTATCCTAAGATCTATATCCCTTTCCTCTCAGTGTGCCTTAAGTCCCTCCCCTCCCCCTTTAATTAAGCCTTCTGGGGTTTAAATGCGTTGATCTCGTTTTAAAACTGAGCTCAGCACAATTAGACACACCGGCAAGATGGGAGATAATCAGCAAACATACAAAACTGTGCAGACACAATGTTCCATCAGCAAGGCCCAAAATGACACTTTCAGTTTTTTTTTATCTGTTTGAAAAGAGAGGAAAACATTGATTATTTTCAGCTTGTCATACATCTCATTTGTGGAGGGTCAGACCTTCTCCATTCACAATTACCAGTAGTTAATCTTATCAGGGGAAACAAATTCAATTACATTTATCAAGGTTATTCCACACCGCACCTTTATTGCCTAGGAAAGTCGCGTTTCTGTGTTAAGAGTGGTGGCATTGTGTTTTCCCGTTCTCGTGAGAAATAATTAAAGCACCGTGCGAAAGAGGCTCGTGAGGGTTTAGTCCTGTACCTTATTAGCCTGCAAAAGTTAGGGAGGATGGCCCCTAGCGGTTAATAGACTTCAATTCTCTGCCTGCCTTTGACATTTAAAAAATCTACATTCACGTTTGATAACAGATTACTAGCTGGGCTGGAAGCCGAGCACATGATTAAGGTAATTTTGAATGCTTGAAAAGTGCTGAGATTAAAATCAAATAAAAGTCATTTGTTTCCCCTCTCTACCTCACTTTCCTTGGATTCCTGCCTCAACTGCCAGGTGGAAGAGGACTGTGGGTAATATTTTTTCGACCAATTACCTCAGGATGGTTTTTATGTAGAAGCGGAATAATTACTGCGCTATCAATCCAAAATAGATACGTAGTGCATGTGATAATTTCCCCGAGCCTTAGCAGGGAGGTTGTGGCCTGCAGCGTGCCAAGATGACGGTGCCAAAGCCCGCTAGGCCTGCTGGAGTTTAGTAAAGTGCACGTCGAAGAGGGGGCGCGCACCCAAGGTGACGGAAAACAAGGAAAACTCCTCGGAAAGCTATGCGGAAGTTAATGAGCGGCCACCAGCGCGTGGCAGGCCGCAGTCGCAGGTGGCGGGGAAAACTAGGCAGGTTAAACAAATAATATTTATCATCCTCCTGCCAGCAGCTTTTACCTCATCAGAACAGTATCTGGAAATCTATACTCAACATGAGGAAAAGCAGATTTACAGTAAAACTATGGAGAAAAAAAAGCGTTTAGCAGAAACGAAGTCCCATTGAAGCTTTTTGGGAGCTTGTGAAATCTGATCTGATGCTTTAACAGTGACATATTGATTTTATTTCTGCTCTCTATGGGCATAAATAATCTATATGCACATATGATTAAGATGCTGGCCATGTAGGGTTTTACTCTTTTTATTCTTGAAAGAAAAGTTGCCATATTCTGAAGAGGAAATGTGCATTACTTTCACTCCGCACGGCCCATTTCAATATAATTGGGATAATGAAGGGGCTTTATTTGGCGCTCTTTTTCCCCCAAAACCCGTGGCCATATGTGTAGAGAGAACAAGACAGAAGGGAAAAGAGATGGTTGTATATTGTTAAAAAGACAGAGGCTTCAGCAGTGTAATGTTTGCTACAGTACATGCCATACCGTCAAAAGCAGTACACACGCCTGTCTGTGACACATTCAAAGCTGCTTATTAGCTTGATTATATGGATCAGCAAATGAAAGATCGCTTGCATTAGATTAAGGAATCTGCCAGTTATTAAAGGGGATGACAGTGTCTGGCCATGTATAATAAATAATAAAACACCCTCCACCGTATGTAAAAAGGTTATAGCAAGTCACCTCTGAGTTCTGTGCCCTTACAAAGGAACGCAGCCCGCGTGGCCTTGTTCCTCTATTTGGTCACAGAACTCCTGCGTGACTTGCAATATCCTTATAACATACGGTATGGGCACTTTATCCCATATATTACAGTATAGTAGTGGCATCAATACACACCTGTGATACCTAATGTTGTAGGGGTAGTGAACGTCTCTGAGGAGTTTAGTGAAGAAAAAGAGGAAAGAGGCCAAAGACTGAGTTAATGTATGAAGACATGGCTTGCAATAGCATTTCTGATTAAATAAGGGGTATTTTTTTCCCCCATATTTTATACATGGCCACCTTCATTCAATGTAATACTTGTTCATGCTTGATTATACATATGTTCAAGGAACACTTTAGTTGCAGGGACGTTAAGGTGAGCAATACATTGTAACAAAACATTTGAAATTCAAGGGAAAAAACTTTAGTTGCAGGCACGTTAAGGTGAGAAATTAATGCAACAAAAACCCTGAAATTCAGCCAAATCCACCTTAACTTCGCGCCCCAGTTGTGCAGCCTATGAAAACAATTATGACATCACAGATCACAATACCGAAGACACCACTAATTACATTATAACAGTAACCGGCATTAAGGATGGCCTTCAGCCATGATCACTGTGCATGGGCAAATACATTTTAATACATTAATGGGTACCAATCATGGCCTTCAGTTATGGACCCTGCCACAGTCTTCACCCATATGCACTGTATATTTTAAAACTCTAAAAGGCTACCAACCATAGACTTTGGCCTTCATCAGTGGCTACAGCTTTCAGTTGTGTTCACTGTATATTATATATACTAATTAGCCACTAGCCATGGGCTTTAGCACAATACTGGTCAGTGACCACAATCTTAGGCTGTGCCCACTATATATTCTAATATATAAATGGGCCACAAACTGTGGCCTTTGATCATAAGCATTTTGTACATCTTTTGGCCATGTCCACTGTATATTTTAAAATACTAACATGCCACAAGTGATGGACTTCGGCCGTGCCCACTGTATATTATATACACTAACTAGCCCCTATCTATGGCCTTCGGCCGTGCCCACTGTATATCATATACACTAACCTGCCACTAGCCATGGTCTTCAACACAATAGTATTCAGTGTCTACAGTCTTTTGCCATGCCAACTGTAAATTCTAACATATTTTCATAGCCGGATGGATTTCATTTATGTACCATTTTTTATGTAATTTCCAGGCAATTTTGGGAATATAAACTTGATCTTCCTGTGACTCTGGAAACTGTAAGGGCCAGTTAAACTAGGTTTCTGGCTGATCTGAACATGTTCCAAATGTGAGTTGGTGAGCGGGTGGAAATAGAAAATAGGGATATGCTTAATAATTTACATATTCATAACTGTTGTGCTTTTTACGGAAATGGCACAAAGGTGCCACATGGCCGTGCTCCTTGATACAGATTTGGTGGTTGGTTTATCTAATTGCCCATGATTAGTGGAAACAGAAAATATGTTTAGTTTGGCAGTTGCTACCAAAATTATGAAATTGTGATACATAACCAGTTTTTGCCAAAAAGTTGGAAGGACAAAAAAGGGGCAGTTACAAATGGCAATTGTCATATGTTGCTCCAGACCCCTAAACTAATCCCGACTTCGAGGCTGGGTTGGGAGGAGACAGAAAGGTAACTGTCCAATCCTAGTCTCAGGGATTATTGCAGGGTACTTCCCCAAGATTGTAAAGTTGGTGGTGTCATTGCTGCTATATAAGGGTGACTGCACTAGGACAGAGGGACAGAAAAAAGAGAAAGACAAGAGGACAGAGAGAAGAGACAGACCATCAGGAAGGCTGCTGAAACGTACCATCTTACAGCTGTAAGGAAACACCAGAAAAGACTGCTGTGAGTCCATCTGGGTAGAGCTGTCTATCTCTAGGAAGTCCTCAAAGTTGACTGGGTCTTATGGTGGAGAGTGGGTGACCATCTTTGAGAGTGGAGTGACCGGACCCCTGCCCTATCTTTCTAGAGTGTCCTGAGATGCAGCTGGCTTACCTCAACCTTAAACAGAGGCTTGCTATGTAAGTAGAACTGATCCCTGGGAACCCAAAAGGTGGGGGAGTCTGCTTGCCTTTAATCCTTTCCCTTTTTAGTGGGTGGAGGGGGGCAAACTGTGTAGATCCATAGCCTATGTAACCAAAAATATTAATTTAATTAATTCCCCATTTGGCGGAACACTACAGGGAGTGTGTTGTTAAAATTCAAAATTAACAAAGCTCACTTCCCAGTGGGTAATCCTTGTTGTCCAGCTGAATCCGACGTCTTTAAGAAAGAGGGGTGTTTTTGTTGTTAAATCAATCCAACCTTTTTATCCAGCTTCCCCAACACAGGCCTTTCAGTAAGGGGTGTCTGAAATCCAAAATTCCCCAAATCATTCAAATATTTCTGTCTGACTGCCTAACATAGTCCCGGGAGGATAGCTCAGCGGCAACCTGTTCGCCTTAGAAGCAAGATCATGAAGCAACACATGTTCGATCCCCGGGTCTGCGCTTAGAAACCTCTGGGTATTTAAGCACATTATAAATACACAATTAAGAAAAAAAAAACAATTCCGCAACTAAAAAACAAAAACAATTCCTGTAACAGTGCTTCGATGCCCGCGGGCTGTGTGAGCGCTTTAAAAATGCAAAAAATAATACATAATAATAATAAAGCAAGGGGGGTCTGAAAAACAAACCGCTATATCACCCTGTGTTTATTTTAAACCAAAAGTGTGGGCAAAATCTTAATTGCCATATGTATTTAAACCAATCTTGAAATCCTACTGCTAGCCTTTTAAGCCTGCAGGAAAATCAAAATCGCACAACATTACATAATCTCCTCCCTCATCTTCTCTCCCCACTCAAATCTATCTGCCACTCTGCCATCCGCTCCCTCTGCCTTCTCTCTCCTCATGACTCCATCTTCTCTTCCCTCACCTCTCTAAGTTGGCTCCCATTTCACTCCCAGCTCAAATTCAATTTCCTCTGTCTAGTCTTTAAATCCCTCCATGGTCTTGCCCCCCCTCCCCCTCACTTTCTACACTCCTTCTCGTTCTCTCTGCTCTGCCGATCTCTAACTACTCTCTTCTCCACCACCACCCTGTGCCCCTTCTCGCTTCCGCTCTTTCCAACTGCTTGCCCCTTTACCACTGGAACCGCCTTCCTCTCTTCATCCGCTTTACTTCCTCCTTCACTTACTTTCGTACCTCTCTAAAATCTTATCTCTTCCATTCACCTCCTTAAAACCCTTTGCTTCCTCTCTTACCTCTACTAGTATTCCCACCCACACCTCCTACTTCTCTTCCTACTTCCCTTCCACCTCCCTCTCTCCTTTCACTCTACTCCCTCCTCCCCATGCCCTGCACCTTTCTAATCCTCATCTCTTCCTTCCTTCTTTTCTCCCTCTGCCTCCTCTCTTACTTCTGCTCTCACCTTTGCCCATACCTACCACCTCTCATCTCATCCTTCCCCTCCCTACGCTTCTTCCCCTTCCATAATGTAAATTGTTTTTGTGCGGTTTTCTGGTTTAATTCAATTGTTATGTAATGCTTGCTGTATCTTGTCTGTTCCGCTTGTAAAGCGTTTTGGATTAAAACGCTATATAAATTCAATAAAATACAAATACATAAGTGCCTTCTTTATTGATCAGTGTCATTATTTTGTGAATTGAAGTTCTCAGAAAGGGAAGAATTGTGGTGGTGTTCTTTTTAACTCAATTTTGTGATTTGTCTATGCTGAGAGAAGTTGATTGTGTTGTGCCACGTATAAAGTGGTGTTTTTACCTTTTTGAGCTAACTTCTATTACTTTTAATTTAAATAAATAACAATATATTCCCCATACACCGGCCTGGTTCTTTGCTCATTGTTAGCTCAGGGGCATGATATGTGTCTGAGATAGGGCTAAAAAAAAAGAATCTGTTAAACAGTTTGTTGCATAACCACTTAAGTGGGGCGGGAAGGAACTCACTGTGTTGAGGGTGGATTCTAAATAAACCGTTACAGTTATCATTGTTCTCCTACAAGATGTAATTAGTGATGTCATCAGTGATGTGATCTATGATGTCATCATTGTGGTCATAGGCTGCACAACAGGGGGTGCCAAGTTAAGGTGATTTTAGCTGAATTTCAGTTTTTTTTTGTGTTAGTTTCTTTCCTTTATGTCCCTGCAACTGAAGATTTTTCCTTGAATTTCAAAAGTTTTGTTAAAATGTATTGCTCACACGAACGTCACTGCGAGTAATGTTTTATCTATGAATTTCAAGTTTTTTGAAATTCCATACATAATTGACATTTATAATACTGACAATAGGGCCAATGAAAACAATGTATTATGTGTAGAAAGTAAAATAAAATGAAAATGTACAACTGCATTCCCCTCAAATAAACCTGTTGTTAAAAAAACTTTGTTTGCATATGTGCTTAGCTTATTTAAGGGTTTACAATTATATGTACTGTTGATGAATAGAAAGTTATTACATTCCCCCCAAATAAACCTGTTGTTAAAAAAACTTTGTTTGCATATGTGCTTAGCTTATTTAAGTGCTTACATTTATATGTGCTGTTGATGAATAGAAAGTTAATAAAGTGTTACAGTAACTGTGTACAAATACTACACTCAACATATCTTAAAATAAATCTTTACACGACTACTGGCCATATATAGTTTTTTATTAGTTGATGACATCTACTATCTACTTTGGGCCCTCCATATAAGTGTTGTACAGGATGTCATTTTTTTGATTCAAGTACTGTTATTGCATTATAGTTATGCTCATTATGGGCGACATTTTCAACTGGTGCCTTATCATTGATGCTGCTTACTTTTACCTCCATCTCCAATCACTGTCAGCATTCCATAGAGGTGTTGCAGCTTATTTAAGCACTTTTGCTATTTACTTTTCTCTGCTGCTTTATTTCTATCATGCACTTTCACTTTATGTTACTTTCTGCCTACCAACCATCGATATTATGCACAATTATTTGTGCAGGTTGCTTTAACTCGATTGTGCATCCGTGCTTGAAGACACTGCTTGTCCTTGTTCCATCAAAATTAGGTTTCAACCTGATTATGCATTTGCACTTAATGATACTGGTTGTTCTTGATCCATCAAAATTAGGCACTAGCATTTTAGTTCATTTTCATTGAATTTGATAATTGATTGAATCCTATTAGCCCTTGCACTTCATTTTAGCACCTGACTGTTTCATCTGGGAGGTGTATGTTATGTTAAATGCACTTGGGTTGCTGACCATCAACCTTGTGAGAGGTTCACATTACGCTGTATCAATTGCCCTTGCTTGACTTGCGGCATCTGTACCATTGTGGAGTGCCCATTTTAACACTAATAGCAGGCTGTCAATGCTCACGCATTACAGGAGCCTCACCTTTTTAGTCTATTTCTATCTACCTGGTCTGGATGGGCCAACCATTACCAACCCTTACCTTCTAATTGCCTCCAATTCGTCCTGTCAGCACATCCGTATTGCATTCAACAGTTCGGTCCAAGTGTCCGCTTATTTAGTTGCAAACCATAATTACTTTGTTTCCATTGATTTTGAATGTGGCATAACGATTGACACGTAACATGTATTATGTACTTGCTTTTCCATTCCAAGATGTCTGCGTGCTTTCTATGTTGTTTTCAGGACGTTGATATCGACTGCCAACACAGAGAAAGGATTACCTTTGTATTTTTTAAGCCCATGTTGCATTGCTCCTTGCATATGATCAAGTGATATGTGAAGCGCCAAACACATCATACAGGACCTGTCTGTGTGGTGTCCTGCCCTTGCTGTATGTTGTTTGTTTACTAAATAAACCTTTTGTCATTTGATCTTATGTTTTGCACTTTTGTTTTCTGGTATCTCGTGACCTGGCGTGTGGTCCATGCTGCTTCAATGTTTCCTTTTATATATATATATATATATATATATATATATATATATATATATATATTTTTTTTTTTTTTTTTTTTTTTTTACAGGGCCTGTGACAGCAGCCCTGTAGTTATGGTAAAGTTGCTCAACTCATGGGAAGATGGGAAGAGAACTTTTTGGGCGTCTTATAACTTCGCTCCCCCTGGATGAATCCTTACCAAACTTTGCAAAAAAAGTATATGGCCCCATCAGAATTTTTTTGGGAAAGATTGGTGAGGTTTCATCAAGGGTTGGGGGCAAAGTGATAGGGGGGGTCACAATTCTTTTTTTTCCATAGACACAATGGAAACATTTTCTACTCACACCTACAGCCCAAACCGCTGGACGGATTTTCACCAAATTTGCGATAGGAGCGGCGACTTGGTCGCAAAAGCTTTTGAAAATTTGGTGTATATTGGTCCAGTAGTTATCTTTAAAATGGGCTAAAAGTAGGTCAAAGAAATCTGTGATATCTGGGTTTGGTCCACAGACTCACTTCTATGATCGCTCCGCGGACAGGCCCTCGAGAGTTCAGGGGCCGGAGTGATGTCCGCAGACACTTGACGCGCACGCTGATTGGGTGGTGAAAAGCCTGCGGTGCGCATATTTTTTTTTAAATGCCTGCCATTTTATATCTGCGGATAGCCAGGGCTGTCCGCAGACAGCGCGATGGGGAACATGGCTGGGAAACACATTTTGGGTCATTTGGTGTTGGAAAGAGGGGTTATGAAGGGTGGGGAAGTGAAAAAAAGATGATGTGGAGTTATTTGTTTAGGTGGAAGAAGAGTGTATGGGGCATGGCAGTCCGCAGACACCACAGCAGTCTACGGACAGGGTCTTGGGCGGGCAGCTTATTTGGTGACTGCAAGCAGGTTTTGTTAGGGTAGGGTAGTGGAATGTAGATGATATGGGGATGTTTGCATAAGTGACAAATGGGCCATGCACTGGAGAATATAGGCACTGGCACAACCACCACAGCATAATACAGCCATGCACCCAAGAATCTGGCCACAACCATTGTAATAATTAATCTTCAGAGAGCAGTTGGAGTAACACTTTTGGGATTATTTGGTGACTACAAGAGGGCTTGTTAGAGTAGGAAAGTGGAATCTATATGATATGGGGTGAAAAATAGGCTTGGCGGTCCATTTCGATGTCTGCAGATGTCATTTGAATTGGGAAGTTGAGGGCAAGTTTTGGTGTGGTGGTTGTGGCTAGTGGCCAGATTTTTGGGTGCATGGCTGTGATATGCTATCGTGGTTGAGTCCAGTGCCTAGATTCTTGGGTGCATGGCTGTAGGAATGTTTAAGGTGCACACATAAGTGTATTTGTTGTTATAAGCAGTGTTGCAGTATGAAGAATCATAATGTTGTAAGGGTTTTGCTTTTTGAAATTGCTGATGGACTCTTCTTTTAAAGGAAGTATTTAGTTATCTGTTGGTGTATTGAAACTGTTTTTTATTTGAAAAAGAGCATTGCAGTACTGTAGATGTAGTTAGATAACAGTTGGCGTATTCTAACTGTTGATACTTTTATGGTTCCGAAGAATATTTTTTGAAGCAGTTCAAAACTTCTAGGTGTATTTCAAAAATAGCATTGCAGTACTATTGCTGCAGTTAGATACCAGTTGGCATTTTTAATTGTTGATAGTTTTACAGTTCTGAAGAGTATGTTTTGAAGTAGTTTCATTCCTGTCGGTGTGCAGTTTTATAGGGTATGTTTTGAAGCAGTTTGATTCCTGTTGGTGGATTCAAACTATCTTACTATTGGAAAGTAACATTGCAGTATTATGGGTGCAGTTAGATACCAGTTGGCATAGTCCAACTGTTTATAGATTTAGAGTTGAGTTGTGAAGGGTATGTTTTGAAGTACTTTGATTCCTGCTGATGTATTCCAATTATTTTACTATTGAAAAGTAACAGTTGGCATATTCTAACTCTTGATAGTTTTACAGTTCGAAAGGGTATATTGTGAAGCTGTTTGATACCTAGTGGTGTATTCTAATTATTTTACTATTGGAAAGTAACATTGCAGTATTATGGGTGCAGTTTAGAAGGGTATGTTTTGAAGTACTTTGATTCCTGTTGGTGTATTCCAACTATTTTACTATTGAAAAGCAACAATGCAGTATTATGGGTGCAGTTAGATACCGGTTGGTGTATTCTAACTGTTGGTACTTTTATAGTTTTGAAGGGTATGTTTTGAAGCATTTTCATTCCTGTTGGTGTATTCTTGCTGTTTTGCTATTCAAAAGTAGAATTGGAGTAGTATGGCTGCTGTTAGATACCAGGTGGCATATTCTAACTGTTGATAGTTCAACAGGTTAGTGACTAAACTTTGTAGACCCTCATAATTAGTACTTTCTAAGCACGGTGTTTGAAACAACAGTACTGTGTGTTTTGCACATTTGTTGTTTCTGTTTGCATAATTATCGGGTCATTGGGAAAATCATCTATATAGCATTACCAAAAACGTACTAACTTTATATTTGTTGGCATATTGAAACTGTTTTCCATTGTAAAAACAGCATTGCAGCACAATGGTTGTAGTTAGATAGCAGTTGGCATATTCTAACTGTTGATAGTTTTACAGTTCTGAAGGGTATATTTCGAAGCTGTTTGATACCTGGTGGTGTATTCCAGCTAGTTTTCTATTCAAAAGTATCATTGGCTGTAGTTAGATACCAGGTGGCATATTGTAACTCTTGATAGTTCTACAGGTCAGTGACTACATTTTGTAGATCCCCATAATCAGTATGTTTCAAGTACTATGGTTGAAACAACATTACTGTGTGGTTTGCAGAGTTGTTTCTGTTTGTATAAAATTGGGTAACTGAGAAAAAAACTATACAGAATTACAAAAAATCTGGTACATTTATGTGAATTAAATTTTCACACTATGTTTGTTTGAATTATGCAATACTTAAGGGAATGTCTACAGTGCACTAACTCTTGATAGTTTCACAGGTCAGTGACTAAATTTAGGTTTAATGAATATTAAGTAGGCATTTGTTAAATTTGCTGGTAATCTCTGTTTTAGAGTAACAGAAGTATCATTGCATTCAAACCAACCACATCCTTTTTAATTTATGCAGCATAGTGACCCGCAGTGGTTGTGGTACCAGTGTGGTATTTTTGCCTACTGTTGTGAAGGTTTTCTTGCCAAGAGATACTTGCCCGTGTGAAGCTAGTAAGCTTGCAATTGTTTTTGGTACCATCTACGTTGTACCTTAAAATCATTAGTATTACATATTGGCTATGTGAGTTTATGTGTAAGGTGAAACTATTGACTGAATTGCAAATATTGCATAGTATGGCATAGTTTGCATTTTGTACCAGCTGATGAAATGGAATGGATTCACAATTTGGTATAGATGTGTACACAAATCGTTCATTAGGGATGTGCTCTTGTGCAACATGGTTGCAGAGAGTGCATGTATGTTTCCACTTGCATGACATCTAAGCAATTTCATTTTTAGGTATGGTTTGGTTCCCAGTACTTGCAGTAAGTACATTAGACATTCTTGCAGATCTTCCAGTGTGTTTATGGTGAATTCTTGCCTCATTCCGGAGACACTGTAAGTGTTGTCAGGATTATTTGTGGCATTCCATGAAGGATGAGCATTTGTAAACACAAATGGTCTGAGCCATTCAAGTAAATGTTTTGAACAATTGGTGGCAATGGAACAGAAGGTTGATTGCTATGTTTGCAGAGCAATGTACACCAGTTGTGTTTGAAAATTTAAATGGACCATAGATTTCTGTCTCTGTCATTTAGGAGAGTCATTTCTCTTTTTTTCCGCAGATAAATGTGCACTTTGCACTAGATTGTTTTTTGGTTTTACTACTTGATGGAGTAGCAGTTGTTTTTATTTTCTTTGGTGGTATTGTTGGTGGATCTCTTATAAGTTCTGTGTGCATTAATTGTCTTTTAAGAAGTTTACCTTTTTGAGGAACTGGGTACATATCATAATGGGGTGTGTTGAGTGCACGTAGTCTGTTGTACTCTATGTTGCAAGGAATGTCAGCCTTGACTGTGTTTGCATCAACATTGACTAGAAATAGTCCTTCGAGTGTATGCAGATCTGAAAGTGCTACATAACTCATACCTTCTTTAAAGACTGTGCTGCCAATGTCAATGAATGCCTGATCTATGGTTAGACCTTGAGAATTGTGATTAGGGACTGCATATGCAAGAGACAGAGAGAATTGCTCTCTGCATACATACATGTCTATGAAAAGAAGGAATCGTGCTGTTGAGCATCCTATCCTTTTAACTTCTGAAAGTTTGTCAAAGTGGATGTTGACAAACTGAATGTTGTTGTCATGTGGCTACGTCTGGAAGCCAACAACTGTACCAATTGCTTCATTGACTAAACCTTGCTCCACGTCAAGGTTACGTTTTAGAATTACTGTACAGTTTAAAAACAATGTTAACATTTTCTGCAAACCAGCTGTGTTGGAGATACATTTTTCTAAGCTAGTTAGTTGTGCTGTTGCTTGTTGACACATAGTGTCATGCTGTGCACTTCTAGTTTGTCTGTGGAGCTAATGTGCACTATTGGTTGCATTTCTTTTTTTAACATAGTCTCATTGACTTGTGTACATCTTGCTAGGGTTGGCATTAAGGACATACATTTTACATTTTTTTGTGCTAATTGTTCCATGACATCAGGAGCAGATGTGTCATACCCATATGGCTCATGTATGAGTCTATTATTTAAGATAGATTGTGCTTCTTTAGAAATAAGACCAGTCCTAATGCTTTCTAAAATGTTAGCATAGGTGAGGTCTGCAGACTGATGCATGTTTTGAGTTAGTTCTCTGTACTGGAAATGTTGCCAGAGATTTACATTTCCTATGCTGCCAAGTGTGTTGTGGCACTGTTTGTGTCCTAAGGTTTTAAAAATAGCTTCACCTTTCACTGGTGTTAATTGTAGGAGATCTCCAAAAACAATAATGTGTTTTCCTCCCAAGAGTTCTTCGAAGTCCGTTTTAAGGACGTCTTGTATTCTGTGGTGAATTAAAGCCAACATTAGGTTGGAGATCATGCTTACTTCATCTATTAGGAGCCTTTTCATTTGTTTCAGAATTCAGCATACTTCAGTAGCAGCTTCTGTTGATAGTATGTAGTACTCTAATTTGTTTTGTGTTCTACTGGAAGGAGCAGTAGTCAGTGTAAAGTAACACCTCCCATGTTGTAGGAAGCTAAACATGTGGGGGCTGTTACAACAACTGAAAGGCTGTTGTTTGTTGACTGTTGTAGGAATTTGCTGAGGATTTTTATTATGAATGTTTTCCAGGAACCAGCTTCACCACTTACTTAGATTACATAGAGGATTAGAGGTTTATAATTTTGTCAGCTACACGTTTTACTTTCATGATTCAAACCATGTTCAATTTCTTTAGTCACTTCTAGTGAAATGCTAAGTTACTCATCATTTAGTGATTTCAGCAGTGCTAAGTTTTTTTTTCTGATTGCTCATATTGATACATGTTGTCTTCTGCTTCAGTCATGGCTAATTCTGCTTCATTTAGTATGAGTGGCTCTCTAATTGGTTTTTGGCTTCCTGTAACAGAAGATTGACTGCCCTCACAAGTTTTTGCATTTAGTGCTTGAACCTCTTCCTCTTGTTGGAGTTCATTGTCCAACATGTTTTTTTTATTGCTTGAAATTGACATTTGTTATACTGCTTTCATTTGCACTGAATGCAGCTTCAAATGAGTCATGGGTGCCTAATAAATATTCTTTTCTCCATGGTTTAAAAAGTTGCAGTAGGGCCATGTAGTAAAGTTCTCTATGTTGAGGAGTTTTAAACGATAACTTCATAAGGTTAATCAGGCTGGGTTTGGTAAGTTTCACAAGGCTCTCTTCACAATCTGAGACCACACATTTTACACATTTTTCATCTGGTTTAACATTATTCCTGTAGGAGAAATGTTGGGCCATGTGGTACAGGCACATTTTTTCCAAATCAGTACTTCTGTTTGTGTAGTATGTGTCTAATAAATTATTTTTCAAATTGTTCTGGCTGTTGGGATCATTTTTGGCTAAGGTTTCTATGTCTTGGCACGATTTCAGCACTCTTTTTCTGAATGCAGCTGGAACAAGGCATATCCAGACTATATGTTCAATTTTGCCATATAAGGCTGTGCCTGTTAAACGGTCTGCAGCTTTGTAGCATCCACATTCTAAATGGGAGAGCATTTGTATGCCAAAGCTGTACAATTTTTGTGAAAGTTTTTTGTCAGATTATATGTTATCACAGAGGTCGTTTAGATCTGTTCTCTCAGCTTTGGTTAGGTAGGCTGTGACATATCTTGCAACATCAGTGGAATTGTCTGCAATATATAGTACATCTATGTTTGCATTCCACAAGAGGGCAATGATTGCATTGTAATCATTGATGTACATTGAAGCTTTGTTTCCTTTAATGCAGTATGTGTTTTTAAGTGATTTGCCTTTCACACTGTGTCTAACAGAAGACAAGAAGCTGTTTACTTGTCCTTTTGCTGAAACTGGTATAGGAGAACCAAAGCAGCATTTGGTGTAGTATTTACCTTTGTTTTTATATCTGCGTCAGGAGTATTGGCCACACTTATATTTTTAGAAGCGTAAAATGTGTGTACGTAGCTCACTATGTGTGGTTTATGAAGTGATGTTGCAGGTAATGCATTTGTGAATAAACTGTAAAACAGTGGCATCACTGTCATGACCAAATTTAGGCATCTTTTATCCACAAAAGCATGTGAATGTGTGGTGCTCCTCTGGATTGATATTCTTTTCTCCAAAAGAAGTGTTCCTCTTCTCCGAGCGGAGTATTATTTTTATTACAGATGAAGTGTGGCATGGCAATAAAGCGGTGGTGAAAGTATCGTGATACATTTACAGGGTCAAGAGAGCAGAGTTCTCCTGGTGTTTTAATGTCTATCCCTTCTTTGTTTTGGTTTGCTATGCGTAGGAAGTTGTGCAAGTAATCCCATGCATGTTCTGCACAATTTAAAGTCACAAACCATGTGGGTGGGCCAAGGTTCCTTAGCATAAACCATACATCAGCGTGACACAGAACCAGTATTTTTTTGTACCACACATGTTTGCGAAGAGATTTGTGATATTTGACTGCAAAACTTCATCTTTGTCTTTTATCTTTTGAAGTAGACATGTTAAATAAAATTGGAGCTTGTTTTCAATGTGTGTGCAACTCCATAACATAGAGTTGCTACTTCACTTTCAAACAGAAGGTGGAATATGTATTCAATATTGTGTCTGTATCTGGGGTCTTCAGAATACATTTGTAACAAGCTGTATTCTGATACTGTCATTTGTGTGCATCTTTCATCATATCTTCCCCCTTTTCCTGTAGGAAAGAGTAGAGGAAAGGCTTGTGCTTCTACACTTTTCTCCCATATGATGATTGGAAATCCTTTTGCTTGATGCATTTGATATGTTACTAGTGCATCGTCTATGGTGTCTATGGTGTCTTTGGAGTGTAGCGGAGTGTAGTGGGTGAATTGTATACTGGTCATATATTTTGGATGCCGTGATATGATCTACAAGTTCAAATTGTCCAGTTTGTGTGGAATCCTGAATTATTTGGGTGCGTGTTGTTGTCTTTCGTTGGTACACCATTAACTAGGATAATCAATGATTGATCTATTGGCCGTTGTACGCCTAAAGTTTCTACATTTTCATTAAGATCTAATAGCAAATAAACTACTCTGCCACAAATGCCTTTTTGTATTTCAGAAGGAGGCAATTTGGCTGTTTTGGGTTGAAGGTGTATTATAGCTTGATGCATGGTTGTACGGGTTGGATTTTAATGCTCTTATACAAATTAAGCAGCTTGAGAGGTTTGGGAAGTGGGAATATTTCCAAGGTATTATTGATAGCCCATGAAGGCATTTGGTTATTATCAAGCTTTGTTTTGCTTTGTATTGCAGTATGTGCAAAGTATTGAGATGTCAGTTATTTTGTATTTGTTTTCTGTTATAAGACATAGAGCTAATTGGAACCATTGGGATTCTTCATTGTCTTCTATTTTGTAATTTATAACTACAGGTTTTGTGCTCTTTTTATAAAAAGTTTTGTGACAACACACACATACTTGGTTTGCTACTTCAGCAGATGTGCTTTTAAACTTTGCTATTTCTTTTTTGTACGTTTTTATTAGAAGATTGGCATTTGTAAGGTTTTCGCTGATGTTTTCTAAATTTACTGAATTTTCTAAGTGATCTTCACTTCCATAATATTTACTTTGGATGTGTTCTATTTGCTGAAGAAGTTCTTTGGCCGTGCCATGTAGGAGAATGTTATGTTACAGTTGCAAAGCAGTACTTTTTGCATAGTACAGTCTCTGGAGAAGATTCTGTATGGTGGAATTGTGTGTTGTTAACATTTTGATGAGGTGGAAGGTGCTTTTGCTAGCAGGTCCCGAAATGCAGGCTAATGAATGTCCTCGCAGTCCAGTGTAATTGCACACTGGACAGGAGTCCATGGTTTGTAAAGTTTGTATTCTAATTTTGTCTTTTACTTTCACATAGTGATTGAGGAATTGGCATAAACATTTGAAGGATTGTTTCCGTATGTTACAGATTCAGGACAATGGCCATTTGTAGACTGGCTATATAATTGGGTACTCCCTAATTTTTGTTGACGGGGGGTCAGATCTGTAGGAAGGGAGAGTCTACGAAGAAAAAAGGTGCATAACAGACTGACTACCCCTCTCTCAAAGTCCTATATGGACACAGGATTCGGTACAGAGAAACTGCTTACATATTTAGCAGAATTAACACCTTTTGGGAAAAATTATTCGGACTGCAGCATTTAAAAAAATCATAAATATCTTTAATGACAATTCATAAAAACATCTTAAAACAAATGATTAGCGTCTACTCGCACCAGTCATACCTTTCATTCCACTCATACTTTTTACAAAAAAGGAGTTCTACAATTTGAATTTTCTTCAAGCATAGTAATTATTCTTAATATGCATGACATAGGAAAAGAGCATTTAGTATTCCTTTTAAGTCGACATATGTTTCGGCCCCTGATGGTGTACCCCCATTTTCTGCGGTGGTCAATAAAACAAGTGTTGGGCCATCTTCAGGACATTCATTTTTTCTTAGAAGATTAATTTCGTTCCCCATTCACATAAAGTGCCAGATCTAAAACATAAATTATACATATATTATAATATGAAAAAGTGTATTCGCAGTTTGGTTGTTTAAAGGTGAAGGCCAGTTTGTATTATCCTGGCCCAATGCACTGTACCCACCTGTGATCCACACAGTGTGGTTAGGACTACTGAGCTGGGACTGATGGGTATATAATTTGTCATCCAGTGTCCAGAACCCTAAATGAAAGGGGACAGAAAAGAACACAGGAGGGACCTAGTGAGTTGCCACTTCATTATTTCTGTATAATTGATTCCCAATGACTAAGGAACTTATGGAGAACACCCATATGTAGGTGTGTCTTTGATGCTACTTTTGGTTTAGTAAAGATAGACGGTGGTTGGCTTCCCTAATCAAAGCGTTAATCCACTGCTCGTATCTGTGATGATGCCTGATGACACAAAGGCAAACGTATTACTATTGCCCTGGGCATGTCAGTGTGTTTGAAGGTCATACTCAATGCATGCTTATTTGAGCAATGTATGAGGCTGTCATAGTCAATATAACTTAGCCAAATGATGGTTAATGATTTGCTTAATTATGCATAGGAAACCCTAATTGTCATATGCGTTACCTATCCGCCTGTTTCCGTGCTATGTTGCTATATAATTATTCTGGCTGGTAACCTAGCCCCTGCATGCTTATAAGGCTATGTATTATTGCATGTGATTTGTTGGCATTTTATGGCCATGTAACGGTTAACTAGACTGGCATCACATTGCTATGCAACCCGATGGTCCTTATTCAGATAATTACACTGCTTATTATGTGTTAGTAGCAATATTGTATTGCAGCGTTCTTTTTAGGTGGAACACACGTGTGAGATAACATCACGGCTTGTTATGCTTTTGTAGCAATGATTTTATAGCATTCTCTATGGGTAAAACGAACGTGAGAAAGCTTACCTATTTCGGAGTTCTAGAAATGCTCGCGTCTTTCTCGCTTCAAACAGCAGAGCGGCAGCGGTAACATCCGTCCATGTAACGGTTTTGTTTTCGGTAAAGAAATCCTTTTAAGAGGTCACCTGATGTCAGGTGTAATCACGTGAAAAGGCACGTGATGCGATGTACGGCGCATCAGAACGCTTGGTGATATTCTGCTTGCGTGCCTGTCTAGCAACCATGACATTCTTATACTCGATCTTGCCCTATCTGCAATTAAGTATGGAAAAAAATTGGGCAAAGGGAGAGACTAGAAAAAAGCCAAGAAAAGTGGTAAAAAATCGGCGAAAAAATGGCCGCGTACACTATTTTATTAAATGCCGTCTTAATAGTGGTGGTCGTATACCTAAGGGGGAGGGCGAAGAATCGGGGACCGGATCCTTGCACCTTTTATAAGTTGTGTGTTTGGGAGTGAAAAAGAACAACTCCCAACAAGTGATCAATGTGTCACTTGCCGCTTCAACCTCGTAGCTGATTTATGGAAATCAATCACATGTTGAGTCATAGGTTGTAATCAAAGCGCTTAAATAGTGGAATTATACCTAAACAGGATTCCAAACCTGTTGAAAACAGGGGGATTCCCTATTGAATTGAGGGAAGCCCTATTTTGTGAGGAGCATCGGAATGTATAAGGTTAGCACTAACATAAAATCTTTTCTTGTATAAAGAACATTTTTACAACCAATTAGAAGGAACAAGTATGGGAGCGACTTTCCCTCCCGATCTTGCGAACCTGTACATGGACGATCTTGAGCAACAATTTACCTTCAGCCCTACCAATCCTTTCTCAGTCTTCATTAAACGCTCTTCATTGAAATATGGTTCTGTGCTGCTTGTCTGAATCCATTCACCTGCACAGAAGTTTGCAAAGGTATCTATGTTGACATTGCACTTGTTTAGAAGTACTTTTTGTACTTTACTGATTAATTTTGTTAGTGGTTTCATTCTGGTTAAATTTAATATAAACAATATTCTTTTGCGCTGTCAATGAGAGTTTCCAGGATTACTCTTCTTTAGTAATTTCTAACGGTCGAGCGTGACTTTTCTGCTGTTTTTATAAGATTTTGAAGTACTCTACGGTGGAAAATGTTTTGTAAAATAATTATTTTTGAATGCTTAACTCTGGATACGTTAACAATGGTAGATATAGCGTTATTAGCAGTTTTATTCTTCTTTATACATTTGTTTTTATTTTTACTTTTTGGAAGAGGAACCCTAGATTTTTTGGTTCTATGTCATTTCATCAAGGGATGTTTTTTCGTGGGGTTTTTTACCATGATTTTTTGTAATGAAAAAAACAATTGAATTTGTTTTTATTATTTGAGGGGGGTTCCCCCCAACCCCCTATTCCCTTTAATGTTTGATGTATTCCTAAACACCCACACCCCATATATATAATTTTCTAACCACCCCCCCTAAAGAATTAGATGGGTTTTTTCATAAAAGAAATTTGCAGTAAAAAAACCAGTGAAAAAACATCCTGCGATGAAAGGACGTCGTACCGTTTTTCTTTTAGTGCTAACTGGTTCAGTTCTGTTGACTGACTGTATTAGCAAGTTTGTTTGAAAATTTGCTATAAATTATGCTAGAGGTGGATGAGTATTCACCATGCTTTTATTTTTATCTGCTCCATTTTTTCATTGTTTTCTACAGAGTTGCTTTTTAGTAGGCATTATGTTCTGTCTGTTGGAGAAAAAAGGAAAGTGGGGGTTTGAACGTTGTGGAATATATTTGCGTGCATTGTGTACTAGTGTGTGAATATGAGGACTGACATAAATAGAGGGCTGTGTGATTGTGCAATTGGTTGCTATTTCTGGTTGGCAAGGTTGAATGAGTAGCTGTGTGGGTAGATGTGTGTATGGCTTGTGTTAGTGCGTAAGTGAGCGTAGTGTGCATGAATAAGAAAGGACATTGCAATGTTTTCACAATAATAGTGGGTGTTATGATAATGCTGGTCAGATGAAAATACAAAGAGTGTACCTGCTGAGGTGCAATGAATAAGATCGAAGTAAATGTTTGTTTGGAAGGAGTTTTGTAGGCTAGTATGCGGCTACACTGCACTGTATGAGTAACAGCAAGAATACTACTACACAAATACACTTACTTTGTTGGATATGAACAGTCGTTTTCTTCAAGTTGTTGTCTTCTAGGAGGTAGGTTGTTGTGTTTCAGGAGGTTGTTCTTTACTGCAATTGGGAAATAAGACAATTAGTGGGTATGTATGGTAATGGCGAAGTAATTTCCGTACAAGAAGACATTATTTTGCAATGTAATAGATGTTGTTGGGAAGAAGCATTAGTAACATTGGACGTAATTAAGAGTATGGTCGTAACCCTGGTGTGGCTGCAGACCGGTTGCCACCAGATTCCTAATAATTGTTCGGCAGCTAGCTTTCCCAGTGGCACTAGGACATTACAGGTCATATTGCTCTGGAAAGTCAGGTGGTGGAAAATGTTAGTCCATATTTCTGTGGAGTTGCATAGCACTGTATGGGAATGGGGACACGGGAGCACTGGCAGCAGTGCTCATGGGGTCTGTGGTCCTGTGATAAGTATGCTGAGTATTTAAATAGCTGTCCTTTTTGGGAGGCTGGACATGAAAGGTAAAACATGGTTTTGTAGATTTATAGCAGTACTGTGTGTAACTTAAAAAAATAGATATGGAAAATATTTGTGGTACAATTTTAAGTGGCACTTGTGTGAAGGTTTGTTATGTTGGCAGTACATGCATACTTGTGAATGGGATGTATTGTAATGTGTACTTGCTTATTAAATGGTGGATCTTTAGCTTGTATTGTGGGAGTTGTGGTTGCACTATTATTTGCAGTAGAAATGGTGCACTGCGAGGCCACCAGGGGGCGCGCAGGCAATGGCAGCCTGATTCTCGTGCTCCTCCAACAGCCGGGTCATAAGAGGGATTGAGCCCCCCCGAAACCCCCACCGCGGCGAGAGAGTGAGCCGGAGTGCAGGGGAACTCCCGGAGCCCCCACCGATCGAAACAACGGGGTCTGAGGACCCTTGGAGAGCGGAGATTAGGCGCTGAGGACTCGGCAGCAGGAGCGCCGCAGAGGACCCGGGCCGCCGCGAACCCGGAAGAAGGAGCCGCGGCCCGCCAACACAGGAGGTGGGGACGGGAGGGACCGTCCTCCTGCACTGCGGCAGGCGCCGTCCCCCACGGCGGTGGCACACGGAGCAGGGACCCAGAGGATTCGCCCAAGGAGGCGGTCTGCCCGCACCCCCCAAGCGAGGAAGGCGCGGGCCGCGTGTGATACGCGCCCAACCAGGAGACAGGAGCGCTGGCTCCGATCGGCCTCCAGAGAGGCGTGGGCGGCGATTCAGACCCCCTGTGGAGGATTGCGGGTCACCCGCGAGGGAGGCGGCAGCTCTTCTGCCCTCCCCCACCCGCCCGCCGGACTTGGATCCCCAGCCCCACCACCAGAGAGGACTTCAGGCAGCCGGAGGGTGGGCTGCGCCCTCGATCAACACGCGCTGGTCGGGCCCGCAGCCCGCCACCACACGGCGACCAAGCACTCCTCCCCCAGCAAGGAGGACATAAAGAGCGCAGGGAGGCCCAGAGGATACTGGGTGTGAGGCTCCCGCCGGAGACTGGCGGGGCGTGTGCCCACCCAGAGGTGATACCCCAGGCACCGCGAGGACCCATAAAAGGAGGGGAGGCGGCCGCACCCCCCCCGGACCCGGATCACCAGCCCCACCGCCAGAGAGGGCTTCAGGCAGCGGGAAAGGGGGCTGTGCCCACAATTAACACACCCTGATCGGGTCCGCGGCCTACCACCACGCGGTGACCAACGCGGGGTCCGAGCACCCCTCCCCCCTTCAAGGAGGACATAAAGGGCGCGGAAGGCCCTGACGATACTGGGTGTGAGGCCCCCGCCTGGGGCCGGCGGGGCGTGTGCCCGCCCAGAGGCCTCCACTGGTGGAACACCGGCTGGCCCGCGAGGTAAGCTAGTGGCCCCCCACAATCAAAGCACACCCAACGGAGAGCCCAAGGGGCGTCCTAATGGACTGGCAGAGGAACTTGCAGAAATATTGCTACCGAGACCCAGGCCCCTACGAAAAAGACCCACTTCACGTCAGGGGGATGGCCCATTCGGAGGCCGCTGCGCCCTAAACGGTGGCTATGGAAAGGGGCTTCGCGTCTATTCTGCAGGAAATAAGAGACATGCGCTCCGACATTGCTCAAAAGTTTGAAAAGATGGACGAACGGGTTGACAAAGTTGAGGACAGAATCCTTCAGGTCGAATCCAATCAATCTTCTTCAGTTACCCTAGAGATAGAGACAAATATGAGGTTACCCGCCCTTGAAAAGAAGGAGGAAGAGAGGTTGAGACAAATGGACGATTTTGAGAACAGGGAACAGAGAAACAACCTCAGGTTTTTTGGGGTCCCGGAGGCGGAGGGGGAAACGGAGAGAGAGCTCACCCGAATGGTGCGGAACATAATCGCCCTCCTCTTTGAAGAAGAGATGACCGCAGAACTCACATTTGATCGGGTACACAGAGCGGGAGGACGAGCAGGAGGTCCCCGATCGATTCTGGTCCGGTTCCACTACTATCTGGAGAAGACGCGGGTCCTGGAAGCAGCCAGGAGAGCCCAAGAGATCACGTACAACAACTCCCAGGTCTCCATCTTTCAAGACCTCTCTGCATACACACTATCCAAATGCAGGATGTGCCGCCCCCTCACACAGCTGCTGAAAGAGAAGGGAGTGCGATACAGATGGGGCTACCCCTTCTCCCTGACCTTCGAATACCAGGGCGAACGGACGACGTTGATCACGGAGGAAGACATCAAGGGAGCCATTCAGGATTACGTGGTGGATTCACGCCCTCAAAGGGGGCCATCAGGGCCGGCTACGGGCGGAGCCAACGGTCCGGGCCCGTCGGGCGAAAGAAGAAAGAAATCTGGGGCACGGAAATTCTGGAAAATGAGCACACCCTCACCAGCGAAGGAGGCAGAGTGGAATGACTCAGAGGGATGATCACCAAGGGGTCCCAGCCAGCACTGGTGCGAAAGTGTGGTCTTCTGGGACGACCGAAGTTAGCTGACCACCTACAGGGTGGTAATCCGGGGAACATCTGAAGGCAAGATTGAAGCCAGAATCCCACGGAACAGCAAGTAAAGTGGGGGCAATTGCGGGGACGAAATCGGGAGGGGGCTCATAAGAAGGGGATTTGAAATGATCGCCAGGCCGAGAGGGGCAGACTGGTGGTCTGGCCAAAATGCCAGTAATGGCGGAACTATCTGGCTGGACACCGGGCAGGGGGTGGGAGGTTACAAACTAGTTGGGGTTTGTTTGTTTGGGAAAGGGTTTGGGGAGCAGTTGGGTGAACATTCCAATAGTGTCCAACCGGTGAACCAAGGGGTGCGAGAAGTGAGAATTGATGCGAAGTTGTTGACCATCAGGGCAGGAAACATTGATTATGGCTGACAGCCGCCCGGCCCTGGGAGTGGGTACCCTGAATGTGCGGGGGCTGAACACCCCCACGAAAAGATCACTGATTTGCAGAGAGTTTAAGCGGGCAAAACTAGACCTACTATTTGTACAAGAAACACACTGGGCTAGGGGGAAGGAACCCAGGCTGCGGGGGGGAGGAATCGAGGAGGTCTTCCATGCATCCCACAGGACTAAGAAAAGGGGGGTGGCCATATTGATAGGAAGGAACGTAGGGTTCGAGAAGGAGGCGATCTTGAAAGATCCCGAAGGCCGTTACCTGTTAATACGGGGCTCCCTACAGGGGTCCCCCCTCACCCTGGCAGTGGTGTATGGCCCGAACGAGGGCCAAGCCCAATTCTGGGAGGAGGTTAGGGACAAGCTCAGGCTATTCACGCAAGGTCCGCTGGTGGTGGAGGGTGACTTCAACATGGTCCTAAACCCCTCCATAGATAGGAAGTGGATAGGCCCCCCAAACCCCAGGCCCACAGAAGAGGCCATGGCTCAGAGCTTTTGGAGAGTGACTGAGGACCTGGGCCTGATGGATACAATCCCGACCCCCAGAACAGGGATCCCCTCCTTTACCTACTACTTAGCCATACATAACTCGTTCTCCAGCATAAGCTACATTTTAATGGACGAAATTCTTCGTCCGTATGTAGCAGGCTACAGGATAGACCCAGTCCCCTGGTTAGACCACGACATGGCCCGAGTCACCGTCGCAATGGGTTGGAGCAGGGAAAGCAGAGGGCGCTGGAAATGCAACGACGCCCTGTTAAGGGATGAGGTCATTGCTCAGGAGGTCTTGGACTCCATAACAGAGTTCTTTGAGCTTAATAATAACGGGGAGGTGGCCACGCATACGCTCTGGGACGCCTTCAAGGCAACCCTACGAGGGGTACTGATAAAAATAGGCGCTCTGAAGAAGAGGGAGAGAGAGGTCCAGGAGAAAGCCCTGCGAGAATAAATAGCCCGCCTCCAACCGGGTGGATCCCCGGCACAACTCCTAGAGCGCGACCGGGTGGCTGCACTCGAGGACTATAGGCTGCAGCTAAAAGATCTACTCCTACACAAGACGGAGAGGAGCCTTCAAATGGTTAAACAAAAATATTATGAGAAAGGGGACAAGGCGGATAGGATCCTAGCCTGGAAGTTGAGGGAGGTCCAGAGAAGCAGGAGGTGAGGGACGCCCGGGGGCTTCTTGGCTGTGATTCTCCCCATATAGGAGAGGCTTTCCGCCAATACTACAGAACCCTCTACTCATCCGAATACGATGGGGACGACACCCAGATAGAAAACTTTCTGAACTCCATACAGATCCCATCCCTCTCGAGGGAGATGTCAGAGGGGTTGGAGGGCCCGATAACCGAGGACGAGGTGGACAAGGTGATTAGTGGGATGAAGGTGGGAACTTCCCCGGGTGAGGACGGCTTCACAGTTCTCTTTTACAAGAGATTTCACTCCTCTCTGGCCCCATATCTAGCGAGGGTCTTCAACGCGGTGCTAGAGGGGGACATCCTCCCTGAGTCCATGATGGGGGCCGTGATAGCGGTTTTGCCCAAAGAAGGAAGGGACCCAGCTGAGTGTTCCTCCTATCGCCCCATATCACTATTAAACATTGCTGTTAAGATCTTGGCCAAGGTGGTGGGGAGGCGGCTGGAGGGTATAATGCCAAAGTTATTCCACGGGGATCAGGTGGGCTTTATCAAAGGAAGGCAGCGGTCAGATAACATCCGCAAAGCAATAGACCTGGTCCACATCGCGCAGTCGTCGGAGCTGGACGCATGTGTCCTCTACTTGGACTCGGAGAAGGCCTTCGACAGGGTGGAGTGGCGCTATATGGAACTCCTCCTCCGCAGGATGGGCTTTGGAACTCACATCATGCTTTGGATAACTGCTCTCTATAGAGCCCCAACGGCAAGGGTACAGGTGAATGGGATATTGTCCAGATCATTCCCCCTCTCCTGAGGGACGAGGCAGGGATGCCCACTCTCTCCCCTGATATATGTCCTTACGATGGAGGCGTTGGCAATAGCGGTCAGAGCCACCCGGATATCAAGGGTATCAAAAGGGGTGAAGTCGAATTTAAGCTCTCCCTGTTTGCAGACGATGTCCTGGCCTACCTGGTGGACCCGGGCTCCTCGCTCCCCCCTTCCTGGCCCTGGTAGCGGCATTTGGACGCTTCTCTGGCCTAAAAATAAACACCGGAAAATCGGTCATGCTCCCAATGAGAACAACAGACCCAGTGGTAGACCCTCTGGACAGGTTTCACGGGATTAAGGTGGGGAAGGTTTCCATAAGGTATCTGGGGGTACTTCTCACCAGGGACCTAACGAACTTGGGAGCAGCCAATTACGACCCCATGATTGCGGTGATCACTTCAGATTTGAGGAGATGGGGGAAGATGATCCTTTCTTGGTACGGCCGGATGACTGCAGTCAAAATGAACATACTGCCACGGCTCCTGTACCTCTTCACAGCACTCCCGACTAAAGTCCCAGCACAGAGCTTCAGAGACCTACAGAACGGGGTACGAGACTTTGTATGGCAGGGGAAAACCCTGAGAACTGGAAGGGCCACGCTGACTCTGCCAAGGGAGGAGGGGGGATTTGGGCTACCGGACTTTCACCTTTACTTCTGCGCAGCCCAACTGCGCGTCCTCCTGGAGCACATGAAAGAGGGCCTGGGAACGTACTGGTCTTATCTAGAGGATATGGACGCCCACCCCCTAAAGGTCCTAGACCTCCTATGAGCACCACGTAGGACGATCCCGAAACACCTACGATCCCACCTGACCCTGGGAGTCCTCTGGGACATCTGGAAAGAGGGCCCCGCACCGCACACCTCACCACATGGCCATCTCTGATGTCCTCTCTCTGGGCCCATCCTCTCAACCTGGGAGGGCAAGGGTTCAGGCACTCCCAGATCTGGTCAGACAGGGGACTGGAGTGGGCTGGGCAGACGTTCAGAGAAGGCGAATTCCTATCTTACGAGGACCTGAGAGATGCTCTCGGACAAGGATCACTTTCCATCTTCGAATACCTCCTCCTGAACGGCATCCTCTGCGATCAATCATGGGGCCCAAACCTGAGGAGGCAGTTGACTCCCTTCGAGAAGCTCCTTGACTCAGCGACCTCCAGGAAGGGGGCGGTGTCTAGTATGTATAAAATATTAAATACCTACAACTTACAAGGAAGAAGGAGCTTCCGCTCGTTCTGGAATGACCTGGCAGGCGAGGAAATTTCAGAGGAAGCCTGGGCCAAAATATTCAAGATAGCATTTCACAGGAACCTATTCACCTCGGACATGGAGCACAACTTTAAGATATTACAGGGGTGGCACAGAGACCCTGCAAAACTGTCAAAAATGTTCTCAGGGGTTTCACCAGGGTGCCGAGAGGCTGTGGGCAGATAGGATCCAGAGGCCACATGTGGTGAATCTGCCCAAAAGTACAGACCTACTGGGAGTCGGTGAGGGACTGGATAGCGGAAGTAACAGAAGACCATTTGCCACTTGATCCCCTAATGATGCTGCTGGGCCTCCCCCCGGAGGAATCGGAGCAACACCGATATCCAAGGATGTGGGAAACCATGCTGAGAGCGGGCAGGGTCGCTCTGGCCCAGAAATGGAAGAGTCCGGAAGCCCCATCCAAGGAGGACTGGCTGAAAAAAGTAAAAACATGTTTCTGATGGATAAACTAACCGCCATGGTGAATAATGACACTAGCTCATTCCTCACGGACTGGTACAGTGTGCAGCAGTCCTGGGGATGGGACGTTCATTGAACACAAGGAAAGGTGCCCACCCATAAGGGAACGAGTTTAGCCCCGAAAGACAGGATACCCTGAGCTGGGTCCCCACGACCTGGGGAGCGGCTGCAATTAGTCAGCTGATGACACAGTCACGAATCGCATCGCCTATGAGGCTCAGGGGATGGAGCCAACGTAGGGAGTCTCCCAGGAAGAAGTCACTGGAATGGACACGGGAAGGGGGGTGGGAGGGGTTTGGGGTGGGGGTACTAAGGGAGGGGGGGCAAGGTGGGTTGATCAGTTCTTTTTGTTGTTTGTTATATCAAAATGCAAATAAAAACTAAAGTTTAAAAAAAAAAGAAATGGTGCACTGCAAGTCACAGAATGCAGAGAAAAATGTATTGATTAGAAAGGAGAATGTTAGCTAGCAAGTATGCATGTGTGGGATAGTTAATGACATTGCACACACTGAGTGTTATTGCAATATGTTGGAGAAATCATTTCCATTTTGTTTCAATGATTTATTAAAAAGTAAACAAAGCACTGTTGTATATGTATACATGCATTTATTTGTTTTACTTGAAATGGTGCTGAAATGAATAGTTTAAACGCAGAGCATTTTGCCATTTTTCTTTCCATGTACATGCCACGCTTTAGTAACATACATGCAGTTTTCGTTTTCAGTTTGCATTGTGGGAGTTTTGGTGCAACTTTGTTAGTTGGAGAAGTTGTTTTAAAAGTGACAGAATGAAAGAAGAAAATAACAATTTGTAAATTACAATGGGTGATATGGGCAAGTATGCATGTCTTGGTAATATCTTGAACTTTCACATAGGATGTGGCACTTAAACATACTGTGGAAATGTTTCAAATGTGGTTTTCTTTTCTTTCATAAAAAAGATAAACAGTGCTGCTGAAATTGGAAATATGTGTTTTGAAACTGTTATGAAAATGCTCATTAAAAGAAAACGTATCCAAGCACACAGCATTTTAAGTAACTGCCACTTAATGTCAGGAGGTGGGACAAACGAGAGTATGATTATTGAGTAGGTTATGCCGGGTAAGTGGCAGGAACCCTGTTTATATGCAGTTGTAAAATATATGCATAGCTGTACTTTGTGTTGATGGATGCAGATGTAGATGAATCTGCAAATAGAAATCTTGGAGATTTTATTAGTCATTTGCAGCTGGTTGGGAGTAACAGGAGACATGTACTCTGAGTATTCAACACCACATCTGAAGTTTTGAACTGAGATGACAGAGTTAGATGTAGAGTTTTTGGATGTGATTGGTGGATGGGTGTGTGACTGCTTGAGAATAGCAAATGAGGGAGTGCTGCAAAGATTGAAGTGGAAAGGGAAGAAAGGCTGTCCTGTGTTACAGTGTCCATGGACTGCGCTGTAGTCCGCAGACAGGGTGCGCCACATCCAGGTATATTAAGGATGGCTTGGAAACAGGACTGTGGGGATGTTCCCGAACTCTTGACTCATTTTTTCTCGCATTGCCCATAGACAGATGTGGATGCTCTCCAGTTCATTTGGTCTGGCTGTGTGTGCATTTTGGGGCATTTTGGCATGATGGCTTTCCATAATGAACATATAAAATTTGACACTGCCAATTTTTCCGCAGAGATGGACTACATCTTACTGATGCTGGTAATCAGCTTTTTTTGCTAAATATTCAAAATGCTTTGAGGCACTTTTTGTAAATATAGAAAGCATATTGCAGTAAGTGAACAAAAATGTATGCAAGCACAGTGAAAACTGAATGCCTACTGTTTTGAAGTTGAAAGAAAAAGTTTAGTTCAATAGAATGTTGCTTAGTTTACTTTAGAACTTGAAAAACCTTTTAAAAACACAAAATAAAGAAAACGCTATTCTCAGAACCACCACTTTCCCACGCAAAAGAGTGCAATGTTTTTGATGCCACCACTGCCTACATTTTTTATATGTCCATAGACTATCGCGCTGTCCGCCGACTTCGTAGGCTGCGTAGCGGCCTGTCACTTTTTTTGGTACTTCTATTTTTGAACTGTGAAAGGTTGCTTTGAAAAGAACCTTTATTTTTGTTTATTTTTTGTGTTTTATATTTTCCGGGGATTTTTTTCACAGGAGACACAAGGGAGGGGAGGGAATGGAGGAGAGGGAAGGCGCACCAACCACAGGGACAAAGTGGCAGGTGGAGAGAGGAAGATGTTGGGTGGGCATTAATTAGGTAGGGGACAGTGTTTGTCATGCTCCCTGTCCACAGCCTCGAAAACACTTCAAAACTGCTCCCCCCTACAGAGCGGTGTGTCACAGTACATACATAGCACTGTCACCCTCAAAAGGTAAGGGTCGACTGTGTCATGTATGGCCTGTGAGGCTTACGCAGGGATCCTCTGCTCAGAGGAGTGTCTCTTGTGGTGGCAGGAGCGGATGATGAGGGTGTGATCGTGGATGTCAACCTACTCACCCCTTTGAAAGGTACAACCTTTTTCACTGCTCCCTTGTGATTCCACATGAGGTGGTGCTGCATGGAGGTGGTCCCATAGCTATACAGACCCAGTTTTCCATTACTGAGTACAACCTTGCACTCAGTGCATCTAACCGTGTTCCGCAAGTCTTAGGTACTCCCCCAACGGTGGTAAAAAGCTTCCTCACTCAAGATTAATGTTGGGAGCGGTGAGAGGAATTTCCACTACCTCATCCTCATCCGCCTCTTGATCCACCTCTGTATCACCATGCTTTTTCCATCTCCAAGCCCTCCAGATGGTGGTTGTGGTGGTGGTGGGGCAGCTGCAGTGGCCATGGATGCATCCTCTCAAAGAAGCACAAAGCAGAGATAGCTAATACCAAAATCAGCAGCAGGTGCTCTCTCCTGGACAGCCAGAAACACAATAAGGAGCAGTAGTGGGTGGGTCCCTTTGGAGGGAGTCTCCACAAACGACACAACTGTCTGTGGACAGTTCGATCCACAGACGGGGTTCCAAAAGTTACAAAAAGTTGCTATATCTACTAAGACATGGTCTAGGACCTCTGCAAGGGTGAAGTTTCAACTTTAAACACAGTGGATCAGTGGAGTAACTTTGCTGAAAAGGTTGGGGGGGACATGACATCCGAAGAAAAGGTGCCCAGCCAAATGAATGGGGACACAATGGTGTGCCATGAAAGTTGGAGGGGATAAACACCCCTGTCCCCCCCTAAAATAATGCCCATGTTCGGGGGTATGGACATTGTCTGTGGATACTTTCTATGCACAGCGCGGGTGCAGTCACATGATGACGTCCCCGGACGACCGCGGATTGGACGGCTTTCTTGCAGACACCTATTGGATAGGAGATGGTGCACGCATGATTGCCAGTGTCCGTAGGACAGGGGTGCGGTCCCTGAAATAATTAAAAGTGCAACACGTGTGAGCAGACAGTTCCGGACAGGCGCAGTGTCCGGGGGCACAATGAGATCAGGTGCGCATGCATGCCAGTGTCATTAGGACAGGGGTGGAGTCCCCAAACTAATTAAAAGTGTGACTCGTGTGAGCAGACAGGTCCAGACAGGCACAGTATTTGGGGCACAGTGAGACCAGGTGCGCATGCGTCCAGGTGTCCACAGGACAGGGCAGAGTCCCCAAACTAATTCAAAGTGCGGCACAACCTGGCGTACATTTCCGGATAGGCGCAGTGTCTGGGGGCACCTCCATTTTGGCTACAGAGAGTCCGGACAGTCGCACAGTCTGTGGACTCCAAATGGGGCTTTTAAAAAAACGCATACCAACAGTAGAAACACACACATATTTATTAAAACAAAAACATACAATGAATTAGGATAGAGATTGGGAATCAGAATGGGAAGCAAATATGGGGGAATTGGGGTTTTCAATGCAATGTTCATGAGTGGAGGAAGGGGTTGAGGTTTCATCGTAGTGTCTTTGATTTAGGGAATTTGATGGGGATGATTGGTTGGGACAGATTGAATGAGCACAGATACAAGTGGGGCAGTGGTATTGGATATTTCTTTGACATGATTGTTAACAAATGTCATCAACTGTACAAAATTATTGTTTAATTCATCCATTTTTGCAGATAGGATTAGTAGTTGATTTTCTGCATTTGGAGTTAGGGGCTGTCTTTGGCCGTCTTCTTGGTCATTTAATAGTAATTTGGGGCCACTTTCTTCATTTGCACTATGAACTGTTAAAAAGAAAAACATATTTTAGTGACATTTCAAACTATTTCATCACTTTTTCCAGTTTAGAAATGTATTATATACCATTAGAGTTGTTATCTTTACTCATTTCATCATGAGGAAATGTTGCTCCAACCACTCCAGGGTGCTTGCCATTTCTGTTAAAAAAAAACAATACTGCTAGTTCTTACAAGTCATGTACACATAATACATTGGAATGTTACAGAAAGAAATATAGTGTACTCAACTTGCAATAGCTATTCCTTGCAGAGTTGATGTCAGCTCTGTCTTTCACAACCCTAACAGTTTGTGGCCCAACAGTGATTCCTTTCTACACACTCTATAAAACATTGTGCAAGACTGTTGTTATATCTAAAGAAGGGCCTCAGCTCCATAGACATTGTTCAAATTGACTTTGGCTGTCCTGGCTCCCTGCGCAGACTCTTCTGACCCACTGACTTTGATTCTAACTGACCCTCATAGTTGGTGCATACATTTAACTTGTATTGCTGGGAAAGATATAATCTAGACTTCATTTGGAGATTGAAAAGTATTAACATGCTCTTAGAACCTGTTAAACTGTTAACCTTTTTCCTGCACTAGCCTGTTCCTTTTCCACAACCTCAGAATTTCACCATGTACAAAAAGTGATCTCTAAATGCTAATACTGTCCTAGCAAGTGAAGTCACCTCAGGGTGTAGGACGTGTGTATGAAGTGTGTGGGAGTGGCAGGGCCATTCAGCCCCCCCTCACCCATTCAGTTTAAGATGCATCACTTCCTCAACCGACAGTGGAGGACGCTTTCTATTTTTGCCCCTGTGTACATAACCAGCTCCCGTGCTGATGGCAGCCCAGGTGGGGCTGTTGGAGAGACACTTGCCATCCATCTTGGACACCTCCGACTCCATCTTTGGATTAGGCCTCACAGCGATATTACGAGAAGGCTTCTCGCCCCTCTGCAGCGCCGCGCACAGCGCTCGCAAAAGCCCCCACCTTTTCTCCCCGTCTCTGAAAGCCCTGCAGCTCGATTCTCACGCCTGAGCCGGAGGTAATTGCAACAATATAAATGTAACGCCTCACCCTTCCTCTGAGATCACTGTCCTGTGCGTGAACCGGCTCGAACGATGCCTTGTGAACACATCCATCTCCACAAAAACTGCCTATACCTCCCTCACCCCTGGTACTGGAAAATTACTGCCAATGCAACCCCATGGCGCCGATAGGTATTCTCTCGATGTGCCAGACAGTTAACCCCAGTGCGAAGCCCACCCCAGTGTGCCACGACTAATAAAAGTCAACCTCTGTCACAGTATATTGCACCATAGAACTAACAAATGTCAGCATGCCCGCTAGTCCCTTTTCATGCGCCTAAACCCACCCCATGATCAATGATCCCACCTGGATTGAGCCCCCCCGAGTTGCAATCAAACCCCTAATTCCCCAGTGAATAATGGTGTTGTTGTAAACTTAGAATTTATAGAGGATAATGCTTTGCTCAAAGGAGCCTCAGTAACCATTATTTATTGTATGCTTGAAACAATATGTTATGTTAGATTAGCTAGGGCCTGCCCGGCTTCATCGTGACCTGACCCTCACCACACCCAGACACAGGCAGCTGGACCTCATGGTAGAAGCCCTCCCGCCAACTGAACAACAACTGCAGCGGGAGCAACATCATATATTACATATGTATCCAACTGTATTATCCAATCCTGTATCTATGTAGTCCCCTATGCAATGATGTCATGTATGACGCAATAGTCTTACTTAAGCTGCCACCTTTGTAATGTTTGCCAGATCGCTCTTGGGCAGCAGAGTTCTCTGGATGCCAACTTATATATAAACGACTAACTCTTGCAGCCTGTACTCCTGGTCTCATTCCCCGCTGGGGTGTGTTATATTCTTTTGTATCCTGGGCGTGGAAGTCGGGGAGTGGGCCTACAAAGCATCTCAAAGGAGTATCTGCTTGCTTAACTTAAAACTGAGAAAGTGTTATGAAGTGTATTTTTATTGCTGCACATTGCCCTTTTTAAGGAAGGCTTATTTAAAACTGACTGTTAAATAAATAAATAATTATTTAACTAAAAAACCTTGAGAATAAGTGTTATTTGTAAACTTGTATTTGTGGATTTCATCGCAACACCTCTACAGCTCACATTTACCCCTCTTGAGATAACTTTTGTGTTATATATTTTTTTCTCTGAAAAAAAGGAGATGGGGGGAATTGCCACTTGTTATGCAAGAGTTGATTATAGTAACCCTGGGGGAGACTACAACAACCTTGTCCTCTTGGTATTGGTAACCCACCTTTTGGTATAGTCTGCTCAGTCACTCTACCAACGTGGTCAGTGCAGACCTATACCAAAAGGTGGGTTACCAATTTCCAGAGAACAAGGTTGTAGTAGTCTACCCAGGGTTACCACAATAAAATCTTGCCTAACACTGGTGGCAGCGGTAGGATTTGTGTAGAGTGGTTACATTGAGTATTTGCTGTACTTGTGTTGAACTAAACCATCCACAAGGCTAAGCTCCATCAAAAAGTTAAGCAATTGTAACATGCCAAATATGGATAACTTCAAACAAGAAGCCCTGATTGTTCTGACAGTAGATCAAGGGAAAGACACGTGCAAAGTCATGGGTCTTCCTGTAAAAGGAAAGAAATGTGAATTGATTATAAGGTTGTTGAATCACCAAAGTTTGGGTATTGGGCCTGCAACACCTACTATCCCAACTGACGTGGAAAATGATGAGGATGGCAGTTTAGAGGTTAACTCCAATCTGCAAGAGTAGTCAGCTGAGGTTGAGGAGTTTCAGGAAGATATCCCCTCTTTGCCACAGCCTGCTCTTTTTCCTCAACTGATTTCCATCTGGAACCCACAAGGTCCAATATTTAGCTCAGAATATGTTTCTCTTGAAAACAAAAGATTAGAGTTGGAGTTAACTGAAGCCAAACATCAGGACATCAGACTCAGAGAGTTGGAAATGCAACATGAAAATGATATGAAAACACTGTCTCTTGAATCTGCTTCCCTCCAAGGGTCCTCTAGGTCTTCAAGTCCCAAGAGGCCTTACCTGCCCAAAAAAGCAGTGAGTATGTATGATGCAAAACCTGATGTATTGGATTGGTTGATTACATTTGAACACACCTATGGTCTTAAAGGAATCAGTGGGAATGATTGAACCCCATTGACTTATGTCTAGGCTCCCCCTGAATGGCTGTGATGCTGTAATGGAGTTGGGTGCCATTGAGAGAAAGGGTTTTAAATCAGTGAAGCTGGCATTAATAGTCAGATTTGGGAAAACTCCTTCCCTGTATGTAAAGGGTTTTAGGACCCTCAAAAAGACTGATGGTACCCCTTGGACTACCAGGGTATGTGAGTATTTAAAGAACTTAGATTGTTGGGTTAAGGGTTACAGAGTTAACTCCTTCAAAAGAATGAGCCATATGTTTTTGTTAGAATCTATTTTTGATGCCTTCTCTCCTGAGCTGATACAGCGCTTGGCTGACATAAAATAATGGATCCCAAAAAGTGTGCCCAGTCTGCTGACATGTGGGTAGCGGACAGGGCCACTCACAAGGACTGAGGGGCAGTTCACAAAAAGGATGAGTGGAAGCAGCACAAGAAGGAGGGAAAGAGAATTATAAATCCAACCAACCAAAAGAGGGCCACAAACATAGTAGGGGTAAATTCCATGGCAAACCTGTTAAGTATAGTGAAACCTCTGGTGCTAAACCAGAGGGAGGTCAGCAGAAACCCCAATTCCAGAGAGAATTTTGGAACTGCTTTGTATGAGGGTCTACTGGTCATGTGAAAGGGTATTCCAGATGTAAGGGTACACCTTCAGGGGTCCACACTGCCTCATCCCTGAGGGAGAAGTTCATATGGGAAGTGGTAACTTTCTATTACTGGCTGAAGACCCCATTAGAGTTCAAGTCAGTGTTTCTTTAGTGTCCCTGGATGTGTGGGAACAACAGAAGGTGATGTGTACAACTCCATACCAGATAACACAAAAGAATATTATAAGGACTGTGCACTTGTAAATGGTCAGGAGACACCTGCCATTAGAGACACTGGGGCAAGCATTACAGTGGTTGATGACAGTTTTTTCAAATCTGAGGATGTGGCTAAGGCACCCAAAGGTCCCACTAAACCTCCAGGAGGCCCAATCCAAATGGTTCCAATTCTGCCAGCTCTCATCCGGTGCAATGATATGACTGTTAGAATACCTGTCAGTGTACAAAATGAGGTGCCTGGGAGAGTCCTGTTGGGGAATGATTTTAAAACTCTTGGAGTTGTAACTAGTACCCCCAGGTGTACCAGTAAGAGGAAGCAGGAGCAAACAAGATTGGCTAGAGAGGAAACTTTGAATGACTCTCAGTGGGAGATTACCCTTCTACACCCAGGAAGAAAAAGAGACAAAGGGGAAACCCAAGGTCTCAGGGAAAAAAGTACGGTTGAACTCCTAAACCTGTGCAAAGGACAAGGACACGCCTGAGAGGACAGTCCAGGGTCCCCCCAGTGACCCCTTCCACAGCTGAGGCTGAGTGGGAGGACCAACCAAAATCAGAAGAGTCAGCTATTGTTGAAACAGAACTGGGAGAAAACCTTCTGTATGTTGGAGATCAGGATCCTAAAGACCATCCTGAGCTGCAAACTTTACTTGCAGAAGGTGGACCCTCTAGGGCAGACTTCAGCAGAGGTCAAAGAGGGTGTCCTTCTCTAGAAGGTCTTTGCCAATAGACAGCTTCCCATCTGGAAGGGTAAGAGCCAGGGAAGCATAGGCTGTACTGGGAGGATGGCCTCCTCTACAGTGAGCCTACTGAGTCTACCCCAGGAAACTACAGGAGGCTTGTAGTGCTCCAGGAGGTAAGACGACAGAGATTCCTCAGGCTGGCCACTTGAGTTTCAAGAGGACCAAAGAGAGGCTATCTCTGTATTTCTACTGACCCAAGATGGGGGCTGAATGTGGAACCATTAGTGCCCCTCCCAGTGGGAGTTCCTTTTAAGAAGGTAGGGATCGACATTGTTGGTCCCCTAGACCCTCCGACTTCTTCAGGCAACTGATTTATATTGATTGTGGCAGACCATGCTACCATGAATGCTGAAGCCATACCTATGAGGATTGTTACTGGTCAGGCAGTTGCTAAGACCCTCCTTGGTATCTTTACCAGGGTTGATTTTCTCAGACAGGCGGTCCAATTTTATGTGCCACTACATGCAGACCATGTGGTAAAACTGTGGAGTGACCTACAAGTTCTCAAAAACCTTCCATCCCCAAACCAATGGGTTGGTGGAGAGGTTTAATTGAACTATGAAGAGCATGATAGGTGCTTTAGAGGAACCCCTTAAAAGAAAGTGGGACTTTCTATTGCCATGCCGTCTATTTGCTTATAGAGAAGTCCCTCAAGCAGGGGTTGGTTTCAGCACCTTTGAACTGCTCTATGGTCATCTGGTTAGAGGCTCTTTGGCCTTGATCAAGGAAGGGTTGGAGAGTGCTCCCTCCCTCAAGCCAGTGAGAGTCACTGACTATGTGCTAGATCTCCGGAGGAGAATGGCACTCATGATGACAGAAGCTTCTGATAACTTGAAAGCAGGTCAGGCTCTGGTCAAACATTGGCATGACCAGAAGGCCAACATGGTGGAGTTTACTCCAGACCAGCCTGTTCTAGTTATGGTACCTACAAGGCAGAGGGCCTTACAGGACAAATGGATTGGACCCTTCAAGGTTGTGGGCAAACTTGGAGAGGTCAATTATTTGCTGCACTTGGGCGACCCCAAGGAAGCCCCTAGTGTCTATCACACTAACTGGCTGAAGGTCTATGTTTCCAGATCAGAACTAGGAGTTTTGCTTCTAGCCTCTGATCAAGAGGAGGAAGAGAGTGTACATCTACCTGACCTCCTTAGGGGACAACTTTCAGATGAGAAAGTTGGAGCAAGATTCTGTTAAGGTATGACTCTGCAGCAACAGGAGGGGTGCAAGGCTCTGTTAAATCAGTTTTCCTCCCTGTTTTCACTAACACCAGGCTTGACCCCTTGGGGCCAGCATGATATTCTCATGGGTAATAGTCTCCCTGTCAAAAGCAGGGGTTAGAGGATGTCAGACCATGTAAGATCCCACATAAGGGAAGAGGTCAAGAAGATGCTTGATCTTGTGGTAATAGAGCCATCTACAAGTCTATGGCTTAGTCCAGTTGTACTAGTGCCCAAAGCAGGAACCAAAGATTTGGGATTCTGTGCGGACTACAGAGCTCTTAATGCAATCACCACGACTGATGCCCATCCTTTACTCAGTACAGATGAGCTGGTGGACAAACTTGGTTCAGCCAAGTTCCTCAGTACATTTGACCGCACCTCAGTCTATTGGCAAATAGCTCTGACTGACCATGCCAAGGAGAAAACTGCATTTTCTACCCAGGACGCCTCAACCAGTTTAAGGTTGTGCTTTTTGGACTAAGAAATGCACCCACTTCATTTCAAAGAATGGTGAATCAAGTTCTGAATGGGATGGAGCACTTCTGCATGGCATACCTGGATGACATTGCAGTGTTCAGCCCCACTTGTGAAGAGGATCTTTACCACCTTGGATATGTTTTGCAGGCTTTTGAACAGGCCCATCTGTCCATAAAGTCTAGTAAATGTCAAATTGGTCAGAGCAAAGTGGTCTACCTTGGACATGAGGTAGGAGGTGGTGAAACAAGGCCTTTGCCTTGCAAAGCACCAGCTGTACAAGACTGGGCCACCCCTTCTACTCAAACCCAAGTGAGAGCCTTCCTAGGTCTCACTGGGTACTATAGGGACTTCATTAAGAACTATGAGACTATAGCTTCTCCCTTGAATGTGTTCTCCTCACCCAAATTCTCCAAGAATGTCAGGTGGAATAAAGAGTGCACTAAGGCTTTTGAAGGACTAAAGACAGCACTTTGTCAAGCTCCAGTCTTGAGAGCTCCTGACTACAACCAATCCTTCATTGTACAGACAGATGCTTCTAATACAAGGAGAGGTGCAATTTTGAGTCAACTGGATAAGAAAGGCAGGGAGCACCTTATCTGCTTCATCAGTAGGAAACTGAAGGACCGTGAGACAAGGTGGGCAACTATTGAACGTGAGTGTTTTTCCAATTTAGACAATACATGTATTGTTCTACGTTTGTTATTCAGACAGACCACCAACCCTTGAGATGGTTAATGCAGATGATGGGGAAAATCCTACATTGTGAAGGTGGTCAATCAGCCTACAGGGGTTTGATTTCACAATAGAACACAGGTCAGAGTGTAATCACCAAAATGCTGATGCTCTCTCCAGTGACCGAATGGATTAGGAGATTCATCCAGGAGTGGATTAAATCCTCCTGTCCCTTACTCTGGGGAGACAAGTGTTAGTGAGATTTCTCATTTCTGTGCTAATTCTCTTCAACCTTAGATACCCCCAGCTCTTTTGCTGGAGTGAGTTAGAGCTTTATCCCACTCTCTCATGAATTGTTTATCTGATTTGGACTCTGTTTTCTTTGTTTTTGGAGTCTGATAAACTCCAGAGGTATCTACTTTTGTATTGTGACACACAGCACCTTCAGTGCAGTGTCCCAGAGAAGTCATTTGGTTTAAACCTTCCCTTGGGTAAGCTACTGTTCCCAAGGGTAGTACGGTGAAATTGACTTTACTTACCTTTTTCTTTTGTAGGTCCAGCACAACCCATCTTATCTGGAGTGCTGGAGGTTACTTAGTATACCCTTTTCCTACTTACTCATGTAAGATTTTTTATGTTACCATAACTACATTTAATGACTGATGGCATTGGTTACATTTTCCTACTATTGTGCATTTCTACCACAGGCTGAATCCTCAGTTGCAGTAGTGCACTGATGGGAAAGCAAAGGAGGTGCCCAAAACTCCCTGCCCTTAGTCTCCTTGGTTACCTGAATGCATCTAGTGCTGATTGTCTGGCTGGCTGTCCTTGCTTTGTGAGTGACAGCTAGGCTGTGCATGCATGGGAGAAACCTGCATGAAAGACAAGGTTTCTTGGACAGAAGGCAGAGTCAAACACTTGATGAAACATCCAACGAAGGAGTCTTGATGAGAAGCTGGCTGCATCCTTCTGGACTGTTGAACTGCCTTACTGCTGTGCTGAAACCCTAATTCTGTGGCTGGAACCGTGTGCCAGGGGTCAGGAAACCCTGAATCAAGTGCATCATCTTTAAGCCAGATCTGAGCTCCAGGAAGATCCAGATGACCATCCTGAAGGAAGGCGACCGAAACCTGAGTCACCTCACCCGAGTGCTCGTCTCCAGCAACAAGGGAAGCCCATCCAGTGTCCAAGATCCGCAGTGGTGCTATTTGCCGGTAGCTGAAACTGTGAAGTCCTGCTGATCTGAATAGAGACCGTAGCTGCCGCTGACCTTCAAACTGCAGTGCAAGTGTCCTCTAAATGTCTTCCCTCTTGTCCCCATGACTGAGGCCCAGGAACCAGGGATCTGCAGGGCTGCAACCAGAACAGAAGCCAGTTGGATCCTCTTCTTCAAACCTAAGCTAATCTGCTAACTAAGGGGTACTTACCTCTTGTCTGTAGCTTGCATGCTCTCACTGGAGACATGCAGTTGATTTCAGCTCTGTCTTTCACAGGCCTAAAAGCTTATGGCCCAACAGTGATTCTTTTCTACATACTCTCTAAAACATTGTACAATACTTTTGTGCTATCTAAAGAAGTGCCTCAGCTCCATAGACATTGTTTAAATTAACTTTTGCTGTCCTGGCTCCCTGCAGACTCTTCTGACCCATTGACTTTGATTCTAACTGTCCCTCATAGGTGTTGCGTAAGTTTAACTTGTATTGCTGGGAAATATCTAATCTAGACTTCATTGGGAGATTGAAAAGAATTCACATGCTCTGAGAACCTGTTAACCTTTTGCCTTCCCTAGACCGTTCCTTTCCCACAGCCTCAGAATTTTACCAAGTACAAAAAGTATATATAAATGCCAATACTGTCCTAGCAATTGAAGTCACCCCAGGGTGTAGGAAGTGTGTATGAAGCATCTCAAAGGAGTATCTACTTGCTTATCTTTAATCTGAGGAAGTGTTATGAAGTGTATTTTTATTGTTGCACATTGCGCTTTTTGAAGAAGGCTTATTTAAAACTGACCATTAAATACAAAAATAATTGTTTTACTAGAAAACCTTGAGAGTAAGTGTTATTTGTATGCGTGTATTTTTGGATTTCATCGTAACAGCTCTACAGCTCACATTTACCCCTCTTGAGATAAATGTGGCTGCTCAGTCACTCTACCAACTTGTGTAGTGCAGAACTATACCAAAAGGTGGGTTACCAATACCAATAGGACAAGGTTGTTGTAGTCTCCCTCAGGGTTACTATAATCAAACATTGCATCACAAGTGGCAATTCCCCACCTTTTTTTCAGAAAAAAATCTATAACAAAAAAAGTTCCTTTTTTATTTTAATTCCCTGTGTTATATGTTTCATCCTTATGTGTTTTCCTCCCCTGTTCCACCAAAAGTAGATGAAATTGAACATATATTGCAGAAATCTACTGTAACTTATTGTATGCAGTTTGAGTGTCTAAAATTTACCAAAATGGTTACTTGTAACCACGGTTACAATGTTAACAGGGGAGGGGCATGTAGCAACAGATAGACTCTCTCCAGCTGTTACTCACGCCTGCATATACCACCAGCATCTAATTAGCTTGTGCTGTAGCCGCAGCAATAAATAGTAATATACAAAATATACTAATCATTGTGCATACATATGTGCATGGTACATATATATATATATATATATATATATATATATATATATATATATATATATATATATATGTATATATATTTCAAAAACAAACAGCTTCGGGCGGAAACTATTCAAGCGAGCAGCACTCCACGAACAAAAAAGTGTTCCAATGATCCAAATAATCACGAAAGTCCAACAGCAAAAAAATATATATATCTATCATATTTATCAAATGTTTTACCTAATACCTTTTGCATTTGTCCCGGAGGATAGCTGAAGTGGCAACGTGCTCACCTTGGAAAACAAGAAGACACGAAGCAACACAGGTTTGATCCCCGTGTCTACGCTTAGAAACCTCTGGGTATTAAGCGCGTTATAAATACGCAACTAAGACATATTCCTGTAACACCGCCTCAATGCCCCCGGGCTGTGTGAGCGCTTTAAAAATGCAAATAAATAAATAATGTGTCAACTTTTTTCTTGACTATTAGTAACTCTGAAACAGAATGAATTGTGTATTAAAATAAAATAAAAACAAGAATATTGATATTTTTTTTCATAATGGTACTAAGTGAATACTGAATGTATTCCTAGTACATAACCAATTAACGGTTATATTCATTAATCATGCTACAGAGGAAAATAAAACTTCTCGTTGGAGAGAAAATAAAACTCTATTCACTTCTTTAAAATATTTAAGTGTATATATATATATATATACATATATATATATATATGTATATATATATATATATATATATATATATATATATATATATATATTACAAGGCCACGGTGGTGGCCGTGTAGTTATGGTTAAGTTGCTGTTTCCATAGGAAGAACACCTTTTGGGCGGCTTATAACTTCGCTCCCCCTGGACGAATCCTCACTAAAGTTTGCAAAAAAAGTATATGGCCCACTCTGAATTTCTTTGCAAAGTTTGGTGAGGTTTGGTCCAGGGGGGGCAAAGTTATAGGGGGGTCCCAATTTTTGTTTTTTCCCATAGACTCAATGGGGGAAAAACTTTGCGCACGGCTACAAATCAAACCGCTGTATGGATTTTCACCAGATTTGCGGCAGGAGCAGCGGTTTGGTCCCGAAAGCGTGCTTTTGCAAATTTTGTGAAAATCCGTCCAGTACTTTTATTTTTAATGATGAAAAAGTAGGTCTAAAAAAATTAGTGATGTCTGTGTCCGCTCCGCGGTCACACTTCCCTGTTTTACTCCGCGGACAAGATAACGATTGGCTAATCGGACACGTCATGTCCACGGACATGTGACATGTTCGCTCATTGGATGGTGAAGAGCGTGAAGTGCATCAGATTGTTCTGATGCGTCCGCCTTCTTTTATCCGTGTTTTGTGTCCGCGGACATCGCTGCTAAAACATATAAAAAAACCACAACATTGCACTTGTTAAACTTATCAAATACTGTCTCGGAAGGTGAGGGTTGATGAAGCTGGGATGGGATATGGCAGCAGGAAGTAAAAAAAGTGGTGTTTTTTGTCACAAAAGTCATACAGTACATTTTGAGTTGTTGCTCATTGTAATGTGCCTAAAGTACAGGCGAAGAATTACTGTGTCTGTGTTACAATGTATTTAAAATAATATTGAAGTCAGACTGGCAGAGTTTGACATCTGAGGCAGCCACCTGCAGTGTTTGATGGAAACAGCGGGTCTGCAAGTGTATGGGAGTACCAATTCTCATTAATGCGTTGAGCAATGTTGTTGAAAAGTGAGAATGTATTTGGATTCTGAGTGAAGGTCACTAGCTTTGATTTTTTGGTTGCAAGCTCAGGAGGCCCACGCATGGGACTGAACCCATAAGGGTCAATTGTTTTTTGACCTTGAGCGAAAGGCAATATTCAGTAAGAATGCAGGGAGAGGAGGTTTGCAATAAGGAACATTTGATAAGGTTATGCATTCCAAACATTTGTAAGGCACATATAAAATCAGTTCATGAATATTCTTTGGTGCACGCACATTGCTGTCTGAGTTACAGGAAGAGAATGGAGACGGTCAATATCATGTAAGTTTGCTTTTGGTGACTCTACACCGGAACGAGATTTTATTTTTATTACCTGAACATTAATTTTGGCAATGTAACTGAAGTTCTATCTTTCTGTGTAGTTGTCATTTTTTTGTAGTTATGGGGAGTGCAGAATCTCAGCGTTTGTAGACTATGACTAGATTCACCGATTTTCAACGCTAATATTTCTTTAAAATGTCATGTATGACCACATCGATTTGTGTATCAGTTTCCACGTTCTTTTTGTCTTTTTTCAAATTGTTTACTGTGTGTACTAATCGTTAGTTTAAACTGTATGCCGAATTAAGAAATCAATAGATGTATTGTAATAAAGGTTGGGTATTGATACGTATTTTCTGTTATGTTTTCCTAATAGTTACATGCTGCCTTACTGCGATTGCCATGGATTCCAGATGCCAATTGATGGATTTTTTTATACGCCGCGTGCATGTAGTCGTGAACGGCTGGATCACCGTGACTGTTTTGTGGGACGACCGCACAGGGCCCATGAGTCCGGTAGCTGCACTGGCGCTTAGGAGTAACATAACATCTTTTATGGTGGTCTAGGCCCAAGTTCATGCCGACGCCCTGGAATTCACTGTGCAACATTAAAAATTAACATTTTCGATCACGAGCGCAGAAACAAATTCGCAATTTGATTGTGATTGAATATTGGAATAGTCCGATGTTCTCGGACAGTTTATTATGAAATAAAAGTACTTTACAAATTGTAAAGTATTACTGTTTTCTTTTAAAAGAACGGTTTATTATTTCAAATTGTGATGTGCTATGTTGTAAGTTGAAGTGTGTTCATTTTCAGGTTCTGCGTCAGGGCACGTAGGTGCTTATGGGCGCATTTGGCTATGCTGCAAAGGAACGTCATCGAGAAAGGTGTTGAATATCACTAGGGTTGGTTATGTAAGGGTGAGGGGCGGGCTATATGATTTAGTGACATCAGCGTAATTTAGCTTAGGCAGATGCAGCAATGGAGAAGATTAGCACAAGATGGACATGCTCTGCTGTCAGATTTCGTATGTTTCTAAAAGAGGAAAAATTAGTTAGGGTGCATTGGAAATGTTTGCGATAGATCAATGTTTGTAAAAAAATACATGGTCGAACCCTCGGGATAATAATATTTTCTGACCGTTGCACTTGTGAAACTTATGAAATAATCTGTGGGGAGGTGCGGGTTAATGCTGATGGTTGGAATATTTCTGAAGTGATTGCGAATGAGTTTACAAAGTTTGTAGGGATTTTGTGCACACCTAACATGACGAATCATCTGTGTATTCTTTTGACAGTTTTGGAAAAAAAAATGTGGGTGGATTTACAGCAAATTTGTGTAAGGATGATTGCCAACGACCGAAAAGCATGGTGTTGGAGATGTGGCAGTGTTTTTGTATTTGACAAGTGTACTTAAAAAAATAGCGGTACAGCTTCAGTGACTGAGGGGTAGGCTGTAGCCATGGGTAGTGGGCAGAATGTCGGGGTCATGGTATAAGGTCATGATCCAGACAATGTGGCTACTGGCCATGACCAGAAGGGACAAAACATAGGATTACAGTGGCCATGTCACCTGGGAATGGCTTTGTGGTAAAGTTGTTTGACATTAGGATACATTTGAAAGGGAAGAAAAATGCGCTTGTGGTAATATGGTCACAGGGTTACCTTTTTGCTTTTTGCAGGCTGCAATGGAAAGTGAAGAGGGGACCTGTATGGAACACCCACCTTCCCTTTCTATGGTGACCATCTTGGAAATGGATTTTCTTTCCTAAACCGGGACGCTACAGACGTCCCGGTTTAGGACAAAAAAATCATCTTTTTTAGTAGCCCGGGTTACTGCTTTGGAAATCTAGATTGTTAATGGCATTCATCCCCCATTTTAGGGGTGGAAGGGGGTGTAATTATCCAGAGAACTCGTTATGCACTCTCGCTTCAATTGGGCTGATAACTTGGCCTGCTGGCCCTTTATCCACCGTTCCAGTCCCTGGAACGGTTGATGAACTCTACAATATTCCCATTAGCATAATACAAACTGCAAATGGAAATGTTGGAAAATCTTATTGTGTCTATGTACTTTACTGAGAAATATAAAGTAGATGGAGTCTATGCTGTATTTTTTTAGTTCTATTTTTTAACTGTAAAAGGTGGTTCCTAAAGGAACCTTTATTTTGTTTATGGATGGCTTTTTTTGGGAGGACAGCTAAGAACGAAAATTGCAGAGGGAACTGAGGAAAGAGGCACCAAACAGTAACATGGAGGGGTAGGTGGTCAGGGGAAAATGTTGTGCGTGTGTTATTTGTAAGCTAGGGGCAGTGTTTCTCATGCTCCTTCATTACAGCAGTGGTGCTGTTTCGTGCTGTTTCTTGGGGAGGAGGGATGGCCTTAGCTGAGGTCGCTTTAAGATAAATAGCAGTTTTGCTAAAAGTATGTACTGTGTACTAGATTGTTAATGGCTGAGTACGAATAGGTGTTGGAGCTGTGCAAGGGAAATGTTGAAGTTGCAAGTTCCTACATCAGTAGAAAATATAGTTCCACACTGTCCACGAGGCACAGATCTTATTCTGAAGTGTGTATGGGTTTTCGGATACATCGCCATGCTGTGCGCCAGCATATGGTCATGTGGCATTCTCCGGAACGTGTGCAATGAAGTCAGATGTTTGTTTACCATATGGTTACGTGCCAATACTAGAAATCTCTGAAATTCAGTAAAAAAATGTGTTAAAGGGAAGTTATGGTTAAGTTGCACTTCTAAAAACCTATCAAATTCAGTAAAAAAACTTTGTTAAAGGGACATTATCGTTAAGTTGCACTACTAAAAATCTATGAAATTCACTAAAAAAAAGTTTTTAACAGGACGTTATGGTTCCAAGTAAAACCGAAAAACCCTTGAAATTCACCAGTTATGGTAAGCTAAGCAACCATAACTTGCACCACCACTGTGCACTGCTAAGACTAACACCCAGGACATCAAAGATGACATCACACATGTAATTGATTTTTAAAAACATAGGTTTTTATTAGCGCAACTTAACCATAACGTCCCTTTAACAAAGTTTTTTTACTGATATATATATATATATATACATATATATATATATATATGTTTGTGAAACTGTTGCTTCCGCGGTCATTGAAAAGCACTCCACAATTCAATGAAGATTTCTCAGGAAACCGGTATATTTTATTAAATATATATATATACGCAGTACATGGCTGTTTAAAAAATCCACTAATATCGTGGCTCTCCCAAAATGTGCGGCCTACGCATAGCAGAGTTAATGCGTTTCGCGGTTTCCTCACCGCTTGATCATATATATATTATATGGCCTGCGGTAGTTATAGTTAAGTTGCTCATGTCATAGGAAGAGCACTTTTTGGGCGCGTTATAACTTTGCTGCCCCTGGATGAGTCCTCACCAAACTTTGCAAAGAAAGTATATGGCCCACTCTGATTTCAAATTTTGCTGCGGTTTGGTCCAGGGAGGGCAAAGTTATAGGGTGGGGGGTCCCAAAATATATTTTTTTCCCTTAGAGTGAATGGGGAAAAAACTATGCTCACGCCTACAGCTCAAACCGCTGGACGGATTTTCACCAAATTTGCAGCAAGAGTAGTAGCTTGGTCCCGAAAGCGTGCTTTTGTAAATTTGGTGGAAATCCGTCCAGTAGTTTTTTTTAAACGTCCCGCAGACAGGACATTGATTGGTTAATCGGCTTGTGTCATGTCCACGGACAAGCAACGTGTTCACTGATTGGCTGGGGTGAGGCGTGAGGTGCGTCACATTGTTTTGATGTACCCGACATCTTGGATCCGCGGACATCTGCGGACAGCACGGCAGCGAACAGAGGAAAAATGCAATTTCAGGGAGTGTGTTGGAGTGTAGGAGTGGGGGAGTAAGAGATGGGTCAAATGCTGTATTTGTTTAGGTGACAGGTGCCCTTGATGTGTTTGCGATGTCCGCGGGCACCGCGGTTGTCCGCGGACATACTAAATGCTGGGCGCACTACTAGCTATTATACTTTAGTATGATGTTGGTTTTGGGTTGTTAGTAGAGCATTGATGGTAATTAATATCCCCTATAAGCAGCCCACATACCACAGTCAAAATGTTTGGTAGCATGGGTGTGTTATGCTGCGGTGGTTATGGCCAGGGCCTAGAGTCTTGGATGCATGACCGAATTGCACCCAAGACTTTAGGCCCTGGCCACAACCACCGCAGCATAACACACCCATAGAATCAAACACCCATCAAATATCCACAACCCAAAAGTGTGTGTACTGTTTGATTTGTAGAGTTTGTATGTGAAGTTGTGGCTAGGCTATGCAGTTAAGATTGTAGAGTTTGTAACAAGGACTGCGGCATAATATACCCATGGAAGTAAACATTTTGGATTGTGGTGCATGGTTAGATGTTTGCTTGAATGGGTGTGTTATGCAGCGGTGTTTGTGAGTCAATTTATTATATATTTACTGGTTGACTTTTTTATGGTTGTATGCAGTTTTTTCATGACATGGGTAATTGGACCAGACATTCTTTTATTCGATCTTATAATAAAAGAAAATATCATATGTTAGTGTAGGTAGTTCATAATGAGTTATTGCATTGCATAATAGATATTTCTGTATTGTTCCGACCCTCATATTTAGCACTTTAGAAGTACTTTAGTTCAAACCAGTGTACTGCGCAATTTGCTCAGTTTCTGTGTTTGTTTTCTAAATAATTGGGTCTGTGGGAAAAAAAATCCATGCTGGATTAAAAAAAAAAAAACTTTCTATGTTGTGGTACAATATATTTCTTTCATTGTTTTAGTGTTTATTTCTTGTTTCTTGCTAATCTTGTATCTCTTGGCTTGTTGCAGATTTTTGGGACAGCTAGATACCTGTTGGTGTATTCTAATTGTTTATTTCTACTTTTATGCTATTCATCTTTCTGTTGGGTTGTTGCAGATTTTTTAGGGCAGTTAGATACCTGTTGGCGTATTCTAACTGTTTATTTCTTGTTACATCTTAGTGGTATTTATATATCTGTTTACTTGTTGCAGAATCTTGGGGCAGTTAGATACATCTTGGCGTATTCTAACTGTGCATTGTTTTGAAGCTGAGGTTATGCTTATGTGCATACACAGATTACATATTAAATTTTGGTTTTAAGAATATTAAGTAAGAGTTTACAAGTTTTGCTGGTAATCTCTGCTTTAGAGTAATGGTACCGTCATTACATTCAAACCATCCACAATTCTTTTTTTATATATGCAGTGTAGTGACCTGCATTGGTTGTGGCTCCTGCCTGGTAGATTATACCTATTGTTGTGAAGGTTTTCTTACCAAGTGATACTTGACCATCTGTGAATCCAGTCAGCTTAAAGTTGTTTTTGGTACCATCTGCATTGTAGCGTAAAAGCATTACTATTACGTGTTTACTATTTGTCTGTATTTGTAAGGTGGAGCGATTATCTGAATTGCAGGTAGTACATAATCTGCCATGGTTTGCATTTTGTACAAGTTGCTGAAATGGAATGGATTCACTGTTAAGTATAGATACATACACAAAGTGTTCATTAGGACTTTGTTCCTGTGCCACATGGCTGCAGAGAGTGCATGTATGTTTCCATATGTATGACATCTGGAAGATTTTATTTATGGGTATGTTTTAGTTTTCCTGTACTTGTAGTGAGTACATTAGAAATTCTTGTGGATCTTCTTGTGAGTTTATAGTGAATTTGACCATTCCATCACAGTATTCCAAGTCTTGTCTTATTCCATGAACACTGTAAGTGTTGTCAGGATTGTTGGTTGCATTTCTATAAAGGACTAACATTTGCAAACACAATTGGTCTGTACTGTGCAAGTAAATGTTGTCAATAATTGGGGGTAATTGGAATAGAATATTTATTGCTACATTTGCGTAGGAATTTACACCAGTTGTATTTGAAAATTTGAATGGACCTGACAGTTCTGTGTTAAAGTCATTTGTTTGGAGTGTGTGTTGTTTCTTTAAAAAAGTAGTTGAGTTACTTTGAGGAGTAGATTCTTCTTTGGTTGTGGTAATTGATGAAGTATGAGTTTGTTTTACTTTCTTTGGAGGAAGTGCAGTGATATCCTGTATAGTTTCAGTTTTAAGTAGTTTTCTTTTACAACGTTTTGCTTTTGCGGAACAGGATAGGTTTTTAGATGGGGTGTAGAGTGAACGCAGTCTATTGTATTCTAGATTGCAAGGAATATCAGCATTTACTTTACTTGCATCAAAGTTGATTAGAAATAACCCATCAAGTGTACGTAAGCATGATAGTGCTACATAGCTCTCTTTTAAAGACTGTGCTACCAATATTTATCAATGCTTTATCTAGGGTAAGACCTTGTGATTTGTGAATGGTAACTGCGTATGCTAGAGTTAGTGAAAATTGTTCTTTGCGTGCATACATGTTTATGTTTATGTTTCACATTTTTATAGCGCAACCAGGTACCCTGAGGCGTAAGGGCGCTGTGAAACGTGAAACAGAACAAAGACAACAAAAACGTAGCCAAATCTGGGAATGGCTCAAGAACTGAAATCATACAGAAGCAAAATCAGGCGTGAGTAAGCAGGATATTATGTGAAAAGTGTAGTTTTCAACCCCTTCTTAAATATTTCTGTAGAAGAGGTGGTCCTTAATATGGATGCAAGAAAATTCCATTTAATGGGGGCTGCCGAAATGAATGCTGAGTCCCTGGATTTTTTTGTCTTCAAGCGTGGCTTAGCCAGGATATTAGAATGGTCCGAACTAACGGACCTGATGTTGTTTTTTACCGTAACTAATTCTTTAAGGTAAAGTGGCATGACTCCATGTATGCATTTATGTGTGATAAGGAGGAGCCTGAACACAAACCTGGCCTGCACAGGTAACCAGTATAAACTTTGCCATGCTTCAGATACATGATCTCTTTAGATAGACCTTTCACTACTCTAACTGTACCATTCTGAATGACCTGTAATCGATGAACGTCAGAAAGCAGCAACCCAACGAGGAGACTACAACAATAATCGATCTTAGATGCAATTATAGCCCTTGCCAGTGTCTGAAAAGAAGGAAGCAGGCTGTTGAGCGTCCTATCCTTTTAACTTCTGATAGTTTTTCAAAGAGAATATTGACAACCTGAATGTTGTTGTCACGTGGGTATGTTTGAAAGCCAACAACTGTACCAAGTGCTCCATTAAATAGTCCTTGCTCCACGTCAAGGTTACGTTTAAGCATTACTCTACAGTTTAAAGATAATTTTAATATTTTCTCCAAACCATCTGTGTTGGAGATAGAGTTTTCTAAGGTATTTAGTCTTGCTGTGGCTTGTTGACACATGGGTAATGTTGTACCATGTACGCACAGTTTATCTGTAGAGCAAATTTCAATTATTGGTTGCATTTCTTTTTTTCAACATTGTTTCATTGAATTTTGAACAGCTTGTAAGAGTTGGCATCAAGAACATACAATTGACATTTTTGTGTGCTAATTGTTCCATGACATCAGTAGCACATGAGTTATGGCTATAGAGTGCATGGATGTGCCTAGTTTTTAATATTGAGTGTGCTTCTTAAGATATTATACCAACTCTAAAACTTTTTTAAAGTTGGCGTATGTGAGGTCTGCAGACTGGCGCATGTTTTTTGTTAAATCTCTGTATTGGAAATGTTGCCAAAGGTTGACATTTCCTATGCTGCTAAGAAGTTTACGGCACAGTGTGTGACCTAAGGTTTTAAAAATAGGTTCACCTTTCAATGGTGCCAATTGAAGATCTCCGAAAACAATAATGTGTTGTCCTCCAAAGTGCTCTTCGTAGTCTGTTTTGTGGACCTCTTGCAATCTGAGGTGAATCAAAGCCAACATTAGGTTGGAGGACAATGCTCACCTCATCTGTTAGTAGAAATTTCATTTGTTTCAAAACTCTGTGTAGTTCCATTGCAGCTTCTGTAGAAAGTTTGTAATAGTCTAATTTGTTTTGGTGTTCTACTAGAAGGAGTAGTAATAAGAGAAAAGTGACACCGCCTATGTTGTATTCAGCTAAACCTGCGGGGGCAGTTACAACAGCTGACAGTTTGTTGTTTGTCAATTGTTGGAGGAACTTGCTGATGATTTTGATTAAGAGTGTTTTGCCGGAACCAGCTTGATCACTCACGTATAGCAGTATAGGTTTGTAGTCTTGGCAGGTACAGTTTTTATTTTCATGTTGCACACCATTTTCTATTTGTTTTGTTACTTCTTGGAAAATTCTACGCTGTTCATTATTCAGTTGTGATTTCAGTACAGCGAAATCTTCTGTAGCTTGTTCATACTGAAATATGCTGTTTTCTACTTCTGACATGGCTAATTCTGCCTCATTTGCTATTAGTGGCTGTGCAAGTGGTTCTTGACTTCCTGTTATAGGAGGTTGACTACTGTCGGGAGTGTCCACTTCTAGTTGGGCCTGGATTTCTTCTTCATGTTCCTTTTCATAGTGCAACATTGTTTGGTACTGTGTAAAGTTTACGTCTGTTATAGTGCTTTCATTTGGTTTGAAAGCGTCTTCATAGAAGTCACAGGTATCCAGTAACTCTTCTTCTTTTCTCCATGGTTTAAAAAGTTGTAGCAGGGACATGTAGTACAGTTCTTTATGTTGAGGAGTTTTTAATGACAATTTGATATGATTAATTAAGCTGTGTTTGGTAAGTTTCACAAAGCTGCCTTCACAATTTGTTACTCTGTATCTAACTTTCTTTTCATCTGTTTAATATTATTTTAGTATGTGAATTTTTGGGCTACGTGGTAGAGACACATGGTTTCCAAAGTGCTACTCCTCTTTGGGTAGTATGTGTCTAGTAAATTGTTTTTCAAAATGTCTTGGCTGTTGGGTCATTTTTGGCTATTGTTTCTATGCCCTCGTATGATTTGAGAACACTTTTTCTAGATTTAGCAGGATCAAGATTTAGCCATACTATATTGTCAGATTTTCCATACAAGGCAGTACCGGTTAAATGGTCTGCAGCTTCATAGCAGCCACATTCACTATGAGAGAGCATTTTTTTTGCCTAAGCTGTACAATTTCTGTGATAGTGTTTTGTCAGATGATATGTCATCCTGGAGGTCCTGAAGCTCTGTTTTATCTGCTTTGGTTAAGTAGTCTGTAACATATCGTGCAACTGCAGTGGAATTGTCTGCAATGTACTGCACATCTATGTTTGCATTCCATAGAAGGGCAATGATTACACTGTAATCATTGATGTATTTTGATTCTTCTGTTCTTTTTATGTAATATGTATTCTTAGGTGATTTACCTTTGACACTATGTATGACTGAAGACATGAAGTTGTTTACTTGACCTGTTGTTGAAAATGGTCTAGGGAAACCAAAGCAGCATTTGGTGCAGTATTACCCTTTGTTTTTATATTTGCGACAACAATATTTCCCACATTTGTGTCTTTGAAATTGTAAAATGTGTGCATGAAGATCACTATGTGTTGTTTGTGAAGGGGTTTCACAAGTGACATATTTTTGGATGAACTGCAAAACAGTGCCATCACTGTCCTGACCAAATTTAGGAGCATCTTTAATCCATAATAGCATGGGGATTTGTGGTGCTCCTCTGGCTTGGTATTCTTTTCTCCAAAAGAAGTGTTGAACTTCTCCGAGGGGAGGAACAGTCTTTTTACAAATAAATTGTAGCATAGCAATGAAGCGATGATGGAAATATCTTGATACATTTGTTTTTATATCTATGTTGTTTTGTTTTGTTTTTGTTTGCTATGCATACGAAATTGTGTAAATCTTCCATGTATATTCTGCACAATTTAATGTAACAAACCAAGTGGGTGGGCCAAGGTTACTTATCATACAGCGTACATCTCCATGATGTTGGAACCAGTATACTGTTGTACCACACATGTTTGCTAAAAGCTTTGTAATACTTGACTGTAAAACCTCACTTTTTCTTGTACTTTTTTAAATAATTCTATAACTGACATAATGGGTACCTGATTTTAATGTGGGTGCAACTCCGTAGAATAGTATTCCATGTTTTGTCTGAATCTGGGGTTGTCAGAATACATTCGTGAAGAGAAAAATTCTGATGCTGTTATCTTTGTGGGTCTATTATTGTACCTTCCTCCTTTTCCAGTAGGAAAGAGTAGAGGAAAGGCCTGTGCTTCTATACTTTTTTCCCATATGCTGATTGGAGATCCTTTGGCTTGTTGCTTTTGGTACGTTTCCAGTGCATCATATATAGTGTCGTTAGAGTGTAAAGGATGAATTGTATAATGGTCTAAAATATTGGATTCTGTGGCAGGATTTAGAAGTTGAAATTGACCAGTTTCTGGTGACTCTTGAATTATTTCAATGGTTTCTCTCAGGTTTTCTTCAATATTAATTTCTTTGTAGTATTAATTGTTGTTTAGATATTGCAGGGCTTGTCTAACTTTATGTACGTCCACCAGTTGTTGCCAATTCTTTTTGTCCTTTGTAGGTACGCCATTTACTAAGTGTCACCTGGGTCAGAAATGTCCACCTCTTCCTCTGAGGACTCTGTCACCCCTTCCTCCCCTTCCTCCTCACCTGAAGGTCTCCACTTGGTGTCGGGCTTCTTTTTCCCTCTCTGCACCGGTTTCTCCTTTTTTTTATGGTGATAGGGCCTGCCACAGAAGGAAGCCACAGTGGCCACTTAAGTTAGTGGATCTGTGGCCTATCTCCCGTGACCTCCTGGAAAATGGGGAAAAAGCCTTAGGCACAAAAACCCCAACAAACAGAGGAACTGTTGGTAGCAGGAAGAATCGCTGAATGGAAGTGGCAATATTCCAGAAGGTATGTGGCAACGGAAGGAGAATCAGCAAAGGTAGAACTCTTCAAAATGAATGCCTTATCAGTAATGACGATCAAACAGCAATGGGCAAATAGGAGACGAGGAGAAAGCTTGCATGAGGAGACAAGGTAAGCACAGACTGACCAGAAAACAACAGCGGGTAGAGGACTGCTGGAAACAGGTAGTAGAATGCTGGAGTGAGAGCAAGCAAGGAGGGAGGTGCTGCAGGTGGGAGGTTAGAACCGACAAAGAACCGACAAAAATAGCAAGTAACGAAAAGAAAGTAAGAGAGCAAAGAGGACAAAAGCAGAAAATAGGAGAGGGAAAGCAAGCGGATCACTGCTAAGGAGAAATAACCAGGGAGCGAAACAACACAGGAGGAAATCCAGGACGTTGCAACGTGTCCGCCGTTGGAAGAAACTAGTAATATACTTCCGGCGGCGGTCGCGTAGCAGGAAACAACTAGACCGGGCACAACAAACGTAGGTAAAACGTGATGGGAAAATCAATGGAGGCACCTTTTCCATGTGTTCCAAACTCGCCACCTACCCAAGGGCATGACAGTATGCCCGCTCCTGAGGCTCACCCCCTGACTTGCCTGGATGACATTGGTGACATTTCCGCACCAAGAGAGGGGCATGTACATTATTTTTTGGCTCCCAGAAGTTTTCTGACCAAGGGTAACCTTTCCAGTTGACCAGATATTCCAGCCTTCTTTGATGATACCTAGAATCACATATCTGGGCTACCTCATACTCATCTCCTGAACGGTCAGGAGGCACCCTTACCTTCTTAGAGGTGCGCCCTCACTGGTCTGATTGGAATGTGCGTAACTGAGAGGAGTGAAATACAGGATGAATACGTTTCAGACAATTTGGAAGCTTGAGATGGAAAGATACAGGGTTTACCTTATGTGTTATTACAAAGGGCCCTATATATCTGGGAGACAGCTTGGATAGGTGTACCCACCGGGGCAAATATTTGGTGGAGAGCATAACTTTAGACCCAACTCTCCAATCTGGTACTGGCCTGCGGTGCTTGTCAGCCTGGGACTTATTTCGGTTACAAGCCTCTTGAAGACTTATCCTGGCCCTACCATGGGTTTCTTGAATGAGAGCCAAGGAGGTTTCGACAGATGGGACCTCAGAGCCTACCCTGATGGATGGTAAGATAGAGCGTGGGTGATAACCATAGGTGCAGAAGGACGGACTGATTCCCAGAGCTGTTTGAATCAAATTATTATATAAAAACTCTGCAGTAGGTAATAATGCCAACCAGTTGTCTTGTTGTTGGTTTATAAAACAACAGAGGTATTGCTCTAGAGTGCCATTGAGACGCTCCATTTGCCCATTGGTCTGGTGATGGAAACCTGATGCTAGAGCCCTCTCAATACCCAGACCTTCACAGAAAGCCCTCCAGAAATTAGAAGTGTATTGACTCCCACGGTCTGAGATTATTTTAGTAGGGATACCGTGGAGCCAAACACATCTTTAAAAAAGACTTCTGCCATTTCAGCTGCAGTGGGAATCCCGGGTAAGGGGGAAACATTTGCTAACTTCGAAAAGGAATCTATAGTCACCATTATGCAAGTACACCCTTGAGGCACTGGTATGTCCACGATAAAGTCTGTGGAGATATTGTTCCAAGGACCAGATGGTACTGAACTGGGCTCCAGCAGTCCCAAAGGTTTTTGTGTCTGATACTTGCTTCGAAGGCAAGTTGTACAGGACTGCATATATTGAGCGGTATCTTCCTTCATGTTTGGCCAATAGAATGATCTTTTGAGAAGATCTATCGTTCCCCTGAGATCGCGATGTCTGGCTATTCTTGAATCGTGACACCACGTAAGCACCAATTTTCTCAAGGACCGAGTGGGTAAGTACAACCTCCCTTCCACCAATTAGTGTTCTTCTTTTACATCACAATGGGTGTTCTTGGGAAGATCCTCTACTCCAAAAGGTCCGCAAGAGTCTTCTCTTACTTGTTATAGAAAAGAAGAAAGTAAACAGATTTTCTTAGCTGGGGGACCATGAATTATTTTACCGAATCTGCATTGGTAGTGTGATCACTGCACCGAGACAGTGCGTCGGCCAATAGGTTCTAGATCCGGGAATATTGGTGATACTGAAGTCAAATTGGGCCAAAAAATGTGCCCATCCAGCCTGTCGGGTGTTATAGCACTCACATTTTCTCAACACTTGCAGATTCTTGTGGTAAGTGCGGATAGTAAACGGGTGTTCCCCTCCTTGGAGTAAGTGTTGCCATTCTAAGCAAGCCAGCTTCATTGCCAGAAGTTCCTGTTCTATCACAGAGTAGTTCTTTTGACTGGCATTTAGTGTTTTCGAGAAGTAGGCTACGGGATGTTCCTTGTCTTGAAACTTCTGGAGAAGGGCAGCTCCTTCTGCTGCTGAGGAGGCGTCCGTCTCCAAAATGAAGGGTAGACATTGGTAAGGCTGACGTAACAGAGGTGCCGAACAAAAGGAACGCTTAAGATTACTGAAACTGTCCTCAGCAGTTTGAGACCACCTAAAGGGAGCTGAGGACTTCTTAAGTAGAGAGGTGATTAGCAAAATCATCTGAGAAAATCCGGGTATGAATTTTCGGTAAACATTTGCGAGATCAAGGAATCTCTGAAATTCTTTTACCGTAGTTGGGGAAGGCCATTCGAGAATGGCGGATACCTTCTGGGGATCCATCGAGATGCCGTGATCCGAAAGGATAAAACCCAAGTAAGCAATGGAAGTGACGGAGAAGACACACTTTTCTAATTTCACGGATAGATGATTTTCTCGCAGTCTGCTAAAGACCTCTTTGACATGCTCCTCATGTTCCATCGGAGTATGTGAAAAAACCAATATGTCATCTAGGTATACAATGGTTGTTTGACAAAGTAAGTTGGAAAACGGACGGTCCATGAACCTTGAAATATGGACGGGGCATTCACGAGACCAAAGGGCATTACTTGGTATTCATAAAGCCTGAAAGGGGTACGAAAAGCTGTCTTTCAATCGTCCCCTTTCTTGACTCGGAGCAGATGGTACGCATTCCGTAAATCTAACTTGGTGAAGATTGTAGATCCCTGGACGGCCTGGATTATCTCGGCTATGAGCGGCATGGGGTACCGATCCTTAATGGTTACTTTATTTAGGCCTCTGTAGTCGATACAAGGTCTGAACTCCTTTGAATCTCTTTTTGGTATGAAAAACAGGGTTGTTATCCAAATAGTCTTTAAAGTACCTCTTTTCCTCCATGGACAAGGGAAACATTTTGCCAAAGGGTACTAAAGCTCCGGCTGTAAGATCAATGCAGCAATCTTCAGACATACGAGGGGGTAATTCCAACGGGCTCTTTTCTGTTACTACACTTGAATACTCACTCACATAACTCGGAAAACAATGTATGGCACTGGCATTAGCACTACACACTGTCTTGATGGTTTCCAATTTGGGTTCCGGAAGGCAGTTCATTTTACAATAGGAGGAATAGAAACTCAAGATGCTCTTGGTCCAATTGATTGTGGGGTTGTGCTTCCGAAGCCAACCTATACCAAGAATGAGAGGGAAATGAGCAGCACGGGTAATGTCAAAGGTAAGTCTTTCCGAATGTTGTTAGATAATCACTGTGAGTTCTTCGGTGGTATGTGTAATGAGGCCAGAGCTCAGAGGTTCAGCGTCCATGCCTTCCACCTTCTGATCTTCCTTCTTGGCTAATCTCGGCAAGCCCATCTTGTCCGCCCATAGGGTGTCAATAAAATTCCCTGCGGCTCCGCAGTCTAACAGTGCTTGGGAATCTATTTTGGTATTTCCCACCTTCAATCTTACAGGCACAACCATGAGGCGGGAGTCCTCAGCCGTCATGGAGGATGGCACAGAAAGAGTGGTATAAGGACTTGCAAGAGCCCCTCGGTAGTTTGTCCTAACACTTACCGAGGTCGCCCGTTTCCCGATCGTCGGGGTGGTACATCCGGACAGTCTCTTAACAAATGGGTGGAGGCCCCACAATACATAGAAAAACTCCCATCTCTTCGTCTCTTAAATTCTTCGGGAGTAAGAGGAGCACGAGTAGTTCCTATCTGCATTGGTTCCTCATTGGACTGTCTTGTAGTTGGTGAGGAAGGTGAAGGATTGGCTTCGGAGGATAGTACAAAACTTCTTGTCTTCTTCCTTTCTGTGCGACGTTCCGTCATTCAGAAATCAATGCGTAGTACCGCAGTTAAAAGGTCTGCGAACGTCGGAGGTCGGGCTATGCGGACTAGTTCGTCCTTCAACTCTTCTCTTAAACCTCTGTGAAAGATTGTGTATTGAGCCTGTTCCTGCCAACCTGCTTCTGAAGCCAATTGTTTGAATGAAGTGATGTATGATAGTAAATCAGAGTTCCCTTGTTGGATATCCAAAAGGTCTTCAGATGCTAGATATGTGCTTTCGGTTCTCAGAAAGGTCTGTTGTAGAAGAGTCTTAAAGGCACTGTAGTCCTGAAGTACAAGGTCAGACTGGGATACTAAGGCAGTGGCCCATCCCAGGGCATTGCCAGTCATGTGGGTAATCATAAATCTCACCTTAGCATGGTCTGAGGTGAAAGTACCTGGTCGAAAGGCAAAGTGAATATTACAGGCCTCCAGGAATTCTTTGACCCTCTTGGATGAACCATCAAATTTGCCAGATACTAATGGTAAAGGAGGAACATCTGTAGTGGATTGTTCTCTCGCAGTCATTCTTTGTTGGAAGGAAGTATTGGCATTCTTAAGGTTTTGTACCTCTAAATTCAAATTCTGGACTTCTGCCACCAATTCCTGCACCTACTGAGGTGTTGCCATACTAATTTCTGGTCGTTGCAAACTGTCACTCGGGTCAGAAATGTCCACCTCTTCCTCTGAGGACTCTGTCACTCCTTCCTCCCCTTCCTCCTCACCTTAAGGTCTCCACTTGGGGTCTGGGTTCTTTTTTCCTCTCTGGATCAGTTTCTCCTTTTTTTCTTATGGAGATAGGGCCTACCATGGAAGGAAGCCACAGTGGCCACTTAAGTTAGTGGATCTGTGGCCTAGCTCCCGTGACCGCCTGGAAAATGGGGAAAAAGCCTTAGGCACAAAAAACACCAACAAACAGAGGAACCATTGGTAGCAGGAAGAATCGCTGAATGGAACTGGCAATATTCCAGAAGGTAAGTTTGGCAACGGAAGGACAATCAGCAAAGGTAGGACTCTTCATGCCTTATCAGTAATGACGATCAAACAGCAATGGACAAATAGCAGATGAGGAGACGAGGTAAGCAGAGACTGGCCAGAAAACAACAGCGGGTGGAGGACTGCTGGAAACAGGTAGGAGAACGCTGGAGCGAGAGCAAGCAAGGAGGGAGGGGCTGCAGGCGGGAGGCGAGAGCCGACAAAAATAGCAAGTAGCGAAAAGAAAGTAAGAGAGAAAAGAGGACAAAAGCAGAAAATAGGAGAGGGAAAGCAAGTGGATCACCGCTAAGGAGAAATAACCAGGGAGCGAAACAACACAGGAGGAAATCCAGGACGTTGCAACGCATCTGCTGTTGGGAAGAAACTAGTAATATACTTCCGGCGGCGGTCGCGTAGCAGGAAACAACTAGACCGGGCACTACAAACGTAGGTAAAACGTGATGGGAAAATCAATGGAGGCACCTTTTCCATCTGTTCCAAACTCGCCACCTACACAAGGGCATGACACTAATACAATTAAAGATTGATCTATTGGCCGTTGCACTCTTAGAGTGTGTACATTTTCTTTAAGATCTAATGTTAAATTAACTACTTCGCCATGAATGCCTTTCACTTATTCAGAGGGAGGTAATTTAGCTGTTTTTGGTTGAAGTCGTATTATTGCTTGAAATGGGTGCACTGTTTGAATTATGATGCTCACATGTAAATTTAGTTGTTCCAGGGGTTTTGGTAGTGGGAATAATTCCAAATTATTTGTGATAGCACGTGACGGTGTTTCGTTGTTGTCAAGTTTTGCAGTGCAGTAATTGCAAAGTATTAAGGGGTCAGTAATTTCGTATTTGTTTTCTGCTATTAGGTAGAGAGCTAATTGGAACCCTTTGTACTCTTCATTGTCTTCTATTTTTACGTTATGTCTACAGTTATTGTGCTACTTTTATAAAAATTCCTGCGGCAACACACACACGTATGGTTTGGTACTTCAGCGGATGTGCTTTTAAACTTTAGTATTTCTTTTTTGTATGTGTGTAATAGAAGGTTGCTATGTGTACAGTAGTTGCTAGTTTGTTGTAAAGCTATTGCATTTTGTAAGTGGCTTTCACTTCCAAAATATTTTCTCTGCATATGCTCTATTTCTTCAAGTAGTTGTTTGGCTGTACCATGTGGAAGATTGTTATTTAAATTGGCTAGTACTAAAGCAGGACTTTTAGCTTAGTAGAGTTTATGGACCAGATTTCTTATAGTTGAATGATGTGTTGATATCATTTTGATATGATGGAAGGTGCTTTTGCAAATAGGTCCTGAAATGCAGGCTAATGAATGTCCTTGTAGTCCTGTGTATTTGCCCAGTGGACAGGCATCCATATTTTGTAGTAGTTTCATTTTGAATGTGTCTTTACTTTTTACATACTGATTGAGGAAACGGTGTAAAGATTTGAAAGATTTTTTGGCAATGTTGCACATTGATGTGCATGCCCATTTGTAGACTGGACGTTTTGGTTCAGTAGAATGGAGCGGTGATACTGCGTTGTCTGGGGATATTTTTGTGAGCAGAGTTTCTTGTTCCATTATGGTGTTATTAAGTTTTTTATACCCTTGTCCACTGCTATGTATGGCAATTTGGTTTGTTTTCTTTTGTTTAAATGCTTCATTAAAATATGGTCTGTGCACGTGGTGTGACTCCATTCACCTCCACAGATGTTTAAGAAGCTATTTTTGTTGATATTCTGTTAATTGATAAGTCTTTTTTGTAGTTTAGTAGTTCATTTTGTTAGTGGTTTCATTCTGTTTAGAACTAAAATAAATAACTTCCTTTTGGATTGCAATCTCTGAGAGTTTCTAGGATTCATTTTCTACAGCAGGTGTTAAGGGTTGTGCATGATTTCTCTCCTGTTTTTATAAGGTTCTGAAGGACTCTGTGGCAGAACATTTTTGTCATATATTTTTTTTGGTATGGTTACTTGCCACTACATCAAGATTTATAGGTGCAGCATTAGTAGTAGTGGTAGCTGAAGTCTTGTTAATCACTTTCTGTTTCGCTTTACATTTTGATAGAGGAGGCAAAGTTTCTGTCCTGGAAGCTTGTTTTGTTTCGCTTAATGACTGTATTAGCTGTTTTGTTTGAACTTTTTGTACAAAGTCTGCTAGAGATGGATGCGTATTTTGGACACTTTTATTTTGATTTGCTCTACTTTGCATTCTTCAGAGTTGCTTCTTGGTAGGCATTCTTTGGGATCTGTTGGAGAAAAAAAGAAAGTGTGGGTTGAGCTGTCGTGCAGTGTATGCATGCTTTGTGCATGAGTGTCTGAGTATGATGGTAAGGATGTTGGTGGAGGTGTGTGATTGTGCAATGGGCAGCTACATCAAGTTGGGAAGGCTATTCTTGAATGTGTGTGTTACTATACTGGGCTTCAGATGACAATCTAAAGTATGCAGCTGGTAAGGGGAAGCACTAATACTAAATCAAATGGTAGAGGGTTAATACACTTGTTTGTTCTACAATAATAAAATGTTAGTGTGTTTGAGTAACAGTTAGAATATTATGTTAGTATTTACTTACTTTTTTGTATGGAAAGAGTAGGTTTATTCTAAGTTCTTGTTCGTACTTCAGCCCTGCTGCTTTTCAGAAGAGTGGTCTTTGCTGCAATTGTAAAAGAAAGAGGTTAGGGAGTATGTGTGTTTATAGCACTTTTCTTAATGTAGACATTGATTTTTTTGTTTTTGTAGTAGTACTGTTTTCTTATAACTGAGCATAGTATGCACATGCACTTTCCTTTGCCTATGTGCATCCTGTATATTTTACTTAGAATCTGTTGAATATGAAGTTGAATATGTTTTACAAATGAGTATGATAGTAAACGTATAGAGCACACTTGTTTTTTTAAGGCTACGTTATTGGATGTTAAGAGATAGAAGAAATAATCATATGCATTTTTTCTATTTTTATAGGGTAAATGGCAGAGATTGTACAGAAAAGCATGCAATGTATGCATTTCTGAAGGTGTGGGAAATAAAGCAGAAGGATTTGATATAGAGGCAGTGGTGTTGCTTCAGCTGGGAGCCTTCTTTCTAATGATATTGTCTGTCTGTGTGTATGAATGAAGATGCATGTACTCATCCTGGCTGCTTGTAATTTTATAATACACTAGAAAGCCTTTTTCATAATTATACTGTTATTTCTCCCATCTTTTAATATGAAATAAAACATGTTTAGATAGATGTGTGTGTAAACAATAATTTGGACTGCCGCCAGGTTTGCAAGTGACACTTCATCATAGCAGATGGGAGAAACTATAGTAAATTCATTTTACAGTTTAAACAAGGGTAAGTGGCTTTTACTCTGTTTATATGTATTCCTAGAAGAGCTTTACATGTACTGTGCAGAAAATATTCATACCTGTAGTTTGTGTTGATGCATGAGGATGTGAATGAATCTGCAAGTAGAAATCTTGGGGAGTTTTATAATAGTTGTTGCTGTAGCTCCTTTGCAGTCACAGCCCAATTGTACTGAGAGTGATCAATAGTACATCTAAAGTGCTGATCTGTGATGATGGAGTTAGATGTAGAGTTCGTGGATGTGATTGGTGGATGATTGTGTGACTACTTAACAGTAGCCAATGAGGAAATGGTGCAGAGAGTGAAGTGGAAAGGGTAGAAGGGATGCCCCAGTGCTACACGCTCCGCGGACACCACAGCTGTCCACAGACAGGGCATGACACATACGGGACTTCTCAACATATCTGGCATGGAAATAGGATTGTAGGGAATCAGCCAATCAGATGTTGAGGTTTTGGTTTGTGTTGGGAGTGGATGCATGTAGTGAAGATGGCAGAGGTGGACAAAGTCAGGGTGTTGATGGTTGGATATATGTTTGTGCATGGTTTGGAGCAGTATGCTAAATACAGGAATGTGGCAGACAATTTTGATGTTAAAGGAGTGGAGGTGGTGTGGAGCACTGTTCCTGGTTTCAATGTGCAGGGAATTGTACATGTTTGTGAAGATATGGGCAGGGTGAACAGTCCACATGTAGTTGTTTTGCAATGTGGTGCTTTGCATTTGGGCTATGTCAGTGCCCCTACTTTTTTGGAAGATCTGGAACACTTGGTTCAGGCAGTAATGAAAATACTTCCAAATGTCAAGGTTATTTTTTCTGGTTTAGCACGTAGGCTAATATGGTGACAATAGTTCTGTTTTTTGTCCTCAGCAAAATATTGCTAGGTGTGCAATCAACCGAGGCATGTTTGCTTTCATTCTTAGAGCTGGCATGTTCTTTTGTAATAATGAGAACATTGATTCTGGTAATGTTGTTAATTTTAAACGAGATGGCATGTCTTTATCTTTTATGGGAAATGCCATGCCCTTTTGGAACATAACGATTGCTTTGGAGAAGCTAATGTGAAGATTTTGGGAGGAAAATAAGTTAAAAAAAGAAAAACATACAAAGTAAAAGGTGTTTCTGAAGCATCTTCAAAAAAAACAAAAAGGCTCTTTTCAGAGCCAACCTCAAAGGGGAAATGGGGCACACTATTTAATTTTTTAGTCCCTACTCTCAGATTTTACGATTTGTCCGCGGACAGCGTGTATTACATACGGGGAATTTGAGGCTGAGAGGAATGCAAATGAGACTGAGCAGAGCAAGTGATTGGTCAATAAGGTTTGCTGGGTGTGCTGTGTAAGGAGAGAGTTTGTCAGAAAGTCTCTTTCCTGAGAGGAGAGAAGATAGCTATGGCTGTGTGTTTCAGAAAGCAGATTGTTTGGATTTTGGGATGTTCGTGGTTAAATTGGTTGGAGGTGCATGTAGATCACTGTGGAGTGGCTGCACATCTTGGATTCCCTCATGTGGAAGTGCACTGGCATGGAGTGCGTGGAATGAAGTTGCTGGATTTGGTACTTCTTTGTGCTACTTTGGTGACACAGTGTCATCCAGACATTATTATTATTCATTGTGGAGGGAACAGTTTAGGACATGTCTCTGGAATCTCTGTGCAATTTGCAATGAAAGAAGGACTTGGGAAAGTCATTGACATGTATCCAAACTCCAGAGTATTTTTCTCCCATATTGCGCATAGACAAATGTGGCTGCGTTCTTTTTCATTTGGTTCACAAATGGAATAAGCAAGGTGCAATGTTAATAAGGCTGTTTCTACCTTTTTGAGAGATGTTGGTATGTAGTCTTTTCAGAATGAAAACATTATGTTTTGTAGTACACACATTTTTCGCAGAAGTGGAGTACATCTTACTTATGTAATTTTTCTGTGAAATATAAAAAATGCATTGCAACCTTTTTTGGAATTACAGCAATCCATTTTGTAGTAGGTGTTGACCATTCGTAGTTTTTGAAACACAAAAAAACACCACAAAAAGGCTATTTTCAGAGCCACCATTTCCTCCCAGAGAAAAGTGCAATGGTTCTGATTGGGCCGTAACTCCAAAAAACTTAAATGTCCGTGGACTGTCCACTGACTTCTAAAAAATGCACAGGGCCCTGCACTATTTATTTGTCACTTCTATTTTTGAACTGTGAAAGGCAGGTCTGAAAAGAGCCTTTTTCTGGGGGGGTTTGTTGTTTTATATTTTTTGTGTGTTTTTTAATCACGACACACAAGGAAAGGAGGGGAAAGGAGGGTAAGGAAGGGACACCAACCACAGGAATAAGAAAGAGCAGGTGGAAAGAGGAAGCTGTAGGGTGGGCCGTATTAAGGTAGTGGGCATTCCTTCTCGTGCTCCTTGACCGCAGTCTCGAAAGTACTCCAAAGGTTCTCCCCCCTGCAGAGTACTGCATCGCAGTACATGCACAATATTGTGATCCTCGAAAGGTAAGGGTCAACAGCATCATGAATGGCCTGCGTGGCAGCTGGAGGGATGCACTGTCCTACAGGAGTGTCTCTTGTGGTGGCAGGAGCGGAAACGGAGGATGCTGCAGAGGAACTCATCCTACTACGTTTATCGCAAGGTACAAAATTACAAATAGCCCCACCGTGGAACGACCATAGGTGTCACTTAATTCATGTAGTACCATAGCTATACGAACAAGGTTTGCCACGACTCAGCACCATGCAGCACTGAGTGCAGATCACCTTGTTCGCAAAAGCTTTTGGCTTTCTATCAAGATTGGTAACTAACCACCACACCCAAGACTCACGATGAGTGCTAGTAGTAGGGACTTCCACTACCTCATCCTATTCATCCTCTTCATCCTCGTCTGCATCCTCACGCCTGTTCCCCTCTGCAGGCCCTTGGGGAAGTGGGGGTGGTGGAGGAGGTGGGGGTGGTGCTGAGGCAGAAGCAACTGCAGCAGGAACAGCCATGGATGCCATCTACAAAGTACTTAGGAACCAGCAAGAACTTAGGACTTGAGGAACACAAAAGAGCCATCCAGCAGTGTGAAGTAGTGTCTCTCCTGGAAGTCCAAAAACAGGATGAGGAGCAGCTATGGGGTGTGGCCTTTTATAGGGGTGCAGGTGTGCACTTCACGGATACCCGCGCTGTCTGCGGACAGATTAAACACCAAGAAAGGGCTCAAAAAGTTCCAAAAAGTATGTAGTTCGCAAGGGACATTGTCTGGGCCATGTGCAATTGTGAACATTTACTGGAAAATAACTTGGATTGCTCAAAAAATCACTTTTTATATGTTAGGGGGCCTGGACAGTCTCTGCAAATAAGGACATATGCTCAGCGTGGGTGCGGTCACATGATGACGTTGCGGACACGTTCGCGAATGAGATGGCTGTCCACAGGACACCAAATGCGCGGGGTTGGTTATGCGCTCGCGCGTGGATGTTCTACGGACAGTGTTCGGGTCCCCGAAATAATTTAAAGTGTGACACACGTACGGCGGACAGTTACAGACAGGCACAATGTTTGTAGGACCCAGGGGTGTGGTGCGCATGTGCGCGGGTGTTCTACGAACAGTGCTGAAGTACCTGAATAAAATTATTTTAATTATGAACAGTACAAACAGGTATAGTGCCCTTAGGATACACCCATTTTGGTTAATTTTGGACAGGCTGACACCTTGTGTGTTCTAAGGACACCTCCATTTTAATTACTAACAGGTATAGTGTCCTTAGGACACCCCCATTTTGGTTAATTGCGGTCAGGCGGACACATTGTGGTTTCTAAGGACATCGCCATTTTAATTACGAAGAGTACGAACAGTTATAGTATTCTTAGGACACCTCCATTTTGGTTAGTTGCGGACACCCCGGACACCCGCGCTCTCCGCGGACACCCTAACTGCATTTTTAAAGAAAAATAAGACACAGGCATATAGTAAGAACACACTAAAAATGTTATTGTTGTATAACAGTATAAAAGTAACGAAAGAGAGGGGGAACCAGAAACTGAAACAAATACACGGGAATTAGGGGTTTGGACATGATGCATGGGCGAGGAGGAAGGGATGGAAGTCTCATCGTAATGTGTGTCTTGCTGTGGAGGTTTGGGGAGAGTTGGCTGGGACATGGAGAGGGGGAACAGGTACATGTGGGACAGTGATATTTTATTTTTTATTTTATGTTGACCTCTACAAAGTGTCTTAAAATAATGAACTTTTTCATTAACATATCCATTTTTAGTTCCATTCGCTGCAGAGGATTTTCTAATGTCTCTCTTGGTATATTATTTGTAGTTTCTGTATGGTCTGTTAAAAAAAATGTGTTAAGTACACATAAACTAATGATTATTAATTGGCTTATATAGAGAAATGCTGTGTATACCATTAGTATAACTGTTTTCACTCATTTCATCTCATGGGAAATGTTCTTCCAGCCATTCCAAAGTACTGGACATTTCTGTGAGAAAAAAAAATATTAGTTTTAGTGTACCTAATACAGAAAGTTTATAAATATATGAAATAAATGTAGTGTACATACTAGTTTCTTACAAACTTTTGGTGTTACTGCTGTGTAGGTATGCTCTCGCTTTTTGTTGTGCAGTTTCTGTGAGGTAATTTGTTGGAAGTATATTTAATTTGTTTTGGTATATTCCATTATATTGCAAACACTATTTCAGTGGATGGTTGGATACAGTTTCCACTTCTTATTTATTATTAAATGTAAAGTATTTATGTGGTGCTTTTTAAACATGTTTGGTGTTTTTATTGTATGATACAATGATGTAAGATACCCCCTGAGTTTTTGGATAGTGTTGATGGTGACCGCATCCGTCCACGGACATGCGCATAGTCAGCGGAAATCAGAACCACTAGCACAGATAGGGGGTTCAGTATTTTCTATATTATATGTATGTAAGCTAAGGGAATCCTAGTAAACATTTATGACATTTATATTATCTATAGCTATATTCAGTGATAAAACTTTGTTAAAGGGATGTTATGGTTAAGTTGCGCTACTAAAAACCTATGAAAATTCAGTGAAAAAAACGTTGTTAAAGGGACGTTATGGTTAAGTTGCGCTACTAAAAACCTATGAAATTCAGTGAAAAAAATGTGTTGAAGGGACGTTATGGTTCCAAGTAAAACCGAAAAACCCCTGAAATTTGCCAGTTATGGTAAGCTAAGCAACTATAACTTGCGCCACCATGTGCACTGCTAAGGTTAACACCCAGGACATCAAAGATGATATCACAAATGTCATTGATGACATCACTGATGACATCACATGTCTGACTCCCTCTTTTTTCCTTTACTGATATAGCTAGGCCAGTAACAGTCAGGAAATAAAAATTAAAAATGTACTATATTTGTAGACTTATACTTCCAATGTGTTCTTACAGTAATTCACTTGGGGTTCACTCACAGCATATGAAACATATACATATGGGAAAACACAGATTTGGAAGACAGCAATGCTTTCTGTAATGAATATGATCAGTAAGGTTATCAACACTTTCTTATAGTTCTGCTTTTTTTTTTAAATTACTTTACTTTCTCTGGATATGCTCATATATGTATACATTGTATACACACTACTTCTCTTATGGTTCAGTTACATTATATGATAGTTATACATAGCGAAGTAGTAGCTTTGAAGCAGAGCAATCATTTCTGTGCATAAAGTTAATCAGTTAGGGTATGAAGATTGGCTGGTAATACTGTTGTTTACTTCATTTTCCCTGTAAATGCTTGTATTTGTATGTGTTGTTTTCTATTAGTGTTTTGTTTCCAATAATACAATTATGTAGTAAGTGGGTTTTATTAGCTAGTTATTAAATGTTTCACAGTAGGCAAAACTGTAATAAGAAAACATTTATCATTTTACTATTCAACATGTTAAGATTCATAATATTGCACCACCATCATGTATGTTGCACACAATGCCTATGTTTGTACATGAGTAGCTTAGTATACTGCAAACAACCTAATAATAGAATGGTATTCGTATCAATGCATTACTTAATGCACGACGTACTTCATGATATTTATTCCAATAATACATCACACTTTTTTATCAACATTACTATAAGAATCCCTTGTACAAACTTTTCATGAAAAGTAAATGCACATGTGATGTTATCAGTGATGTCATCAATGACATTTGTGATGTCATCTTTGATGTCCTGGGTGTTAATCTTAGCAGTGCACGGTGGTGGCGCAAGTTATGGTTGCTTAGTTTACAATAACTGGGGAATTTCAGGGGTTTTTCGGTTTTACTTGGAACCATAACGTCCCTTTAAAATGTTTTTCAATGTATTTCATAGATTTTTAGTAGCGCCACTTAACCATAACATCCCTTTAACAAAGTTTATTTCACTGAATTTCATAGGTTTTTAGTAGGGCAATTTAACCATAACGTCCCTTTAACAACGTTTTTTCACTGACTACATATCTATATATATATTCTATATATATATATATATATATATGTATATATATATATATATATATATATACATATATATATATATATAAATGGTATACTATCTCACTTTCTACAAGTATATCTATATGACAGGATAAATACAAATTTTAATTGTATAAAATAAGCATTTTGTTGAAAAAAACCTTAAAAGAATAAAACGTTCAAAGACAAGGGGTATCTACAGTGTAGTATAGAAAAATAAATGCTGTTTGATTACCTCAACTGCAATAACCATTTAGGTAACTATGAACTAGGTTATGCATCAGCAAATTCTAACTAGAATTGCCCACAATGTCAATGGTTTGTGCACCTATAAAGGCATTTCCCTACAATGAAGATATGTTTCAATACTGTACAAACATTATTTAATATTAATTGATGACACATTTGCAGATTAATGTATGCAGCAGAAACCAGGAAACCAAGACATATAACCTAACTATGTTGTCAGTTTTATTTTGAGTATAAATCATTTTAAAATTTAGTCCTACCAATATTTCAAATAACAGGTAGATAACAAAAGAATGTGTGTGTAAGCATATATACCATTTTACCAAAAGCTACACTAAGAACCTAACAAATGTAATTTCCATCCTTCTTGTGAAATGTGTGTGTGTCCTTTATTTGGCTAAGTTTGACATTTTTTTAAACTGGGAATTGTTATTTAAACTTCTATTTGCACTGATAGTTGTGTGCAATGAGGAATACTTTTTTTTTTTTTATCAAATCAAACTTAATTTTAAAATATAATAATGTTCTTTGCATTGCCATTACTATACTTCTTTTTTAATATGGTGTGCATTCTTTTTTGTGGCCACCTACACACTTAAGAAGCTTATGACACTTTTGTTTAAATTACTATTCAAAAACAAAAAACGTACATCTTGTAATTACACAATACATTGCACGTCTTTTCAGAAAACTTCCACACTGCAAATTGAACATCTTTAAACATCGAACAAACTAAGCTTTTTTCATTTTTTAATTGATTTGGAATACTTTTTAAATTGTTATGTGTGTCCCAATTTTGGCTAACTACACACATGATAACTAAACACAGTATATCTAAATCCTTCCCTAAAACGCTTATTAGTTAGATATCATTTATTTTTCAAACATTGTACGTTAATGTTTTTGTATCTGCATCCTACTGTTTACTTGTTTCATATGTAAACAGTCATGGCCTTCACACTTGCTAACACTCAAAATAATGTACATGGAACCACTTATGTCACATATTACTTATAGGGTACATTTGTACATATTAAAATATACACTGTTTTACACAATAAAACAGAAGTAGAAGATTGCAGAATGCTATTTTCTCTTCTAATATATGCAATCTTCAGCATATTATCTCTACATTTATTTTGTAGTGATTTAAAAAAATACATCCTAGCAACAATCCATCTTCTACATTGCATAAAACATCTATTGCCCTATTCTTCCATTTTAAACTTTTATTTTGCATATTTATAGTCACAAAGAATATAAAACATATATTTTAAAACTTATGTTCTAACAACATTAAATACGCATTCTATATATCCTTTTGCAATCTAGCTCGGTGTGTGACAATAGAGTCATTACACTAAAGCCAATCTACTTCTGTATGCACCCGTGTTGTGAAATGTCCACAGTGAATGGATTCCCCCTCATGAAAAATAATTATATATGTCTTAAACATTTTCTTAGTAATAGAAACTTGACTATTTACAAAATGAATTACTGATGTGTTATTTGTCCTACCATCCGACAGGTTTTGGAGGCAAGAAACTGCCCATCCACCTTGGCAGGGGGTTATTTCATATTCGAGGCACGGGATCACTATAGGGACCCCTGCTACAATGACCTCACTAACAGTGGGGACTCTTACAATTCCTGGGACCCAGGAGATTCTGGCAGCATGTTGCATTAAATGGTTTTAGCAAGCCGAACTAAGACCATACTAGACCACACAAATAGAAAGTATCCTAGGAGTAGGAACTATGACAAACTCAGAATTCTCTAGTCTAACCTGTTCTTGTGTACATTTTCAAGCAGGAGTGTGACCAAAAGGATCTGGTAGATCTGGTGTCTGTTCTGGTGACCCATATCCTAGGATAGTGCCAGCCAGGCCCCACCAAAATACAAGTCAGTGCTGAAGTCTCTTCATTGACAGGAGTAAAGGCAGAAAGAGAAATCCCAACCTTGCCGATACACCACAACACACTGTGGACTTGATAACTGTCCATCTTAGGCCATTTGCACACCAGAATCCATGTGCCACAGTATCTCTGCTCAAGAAGTATGTGGATGGGGAGGACCCTGAGAAAGTATTTCATAATTGTGACCACATAGAGGAGTTGGTTAAATGGGAGATGAGCATCTGGACTCACAACATTGTGCTACTGCTTACCAGGGTCCTCTATGTACGATTACCATGTTCTAAACAACAATGGATGGAATGAATATGACACACTGTAGGCATCCTCAAAGACCCTTGCCAGTGATTGTGAATACCACACACAATATCTGAGGGCTGTTTGGCTACAGATTCAGGAGAGTGACAGGCTGATGCTCAACAGAATACTGTTTCTGGTGGAGAAATGAACAGAAATAAAGACATCAGAGGAAATCTAGGAAGATCCATCCCTGAAGCAGTTTGTGGTCTCTCTGTCTGTTTCCATGCAAAGACCAGTGCGACAACTCCACAAACCACACCTGGAGTTGGCCATTCAGACTTTTACCAGGGTACAGCAGGCACATCTATGGAAATCCACATGACCTGCCCGCCAATACATAATGAAAGTCTGGTACAACAAGTCATGTGAACCACAACCCTCTCCAGTTTACCCATCAGTTAGGTATGAACAGCCCTGATAGCCCTGATCCTTCACAGACCTTTAGCAGGACCAAACAGTGCACTGGTAATGCTCCCCTTCCTATATAGGATCCCCTAAAGCTATTTCTAAGCACACAGAAACTCTAAAAGGTAGAAAGCAGATCAGTTCTATTAACTGGAGTCAAACAAATTCTACTGATATCAGTAGTGAGATTGTTAATATTGTTAGAAGTCAGCCCAAAATACTGCTGAAGTCATTTTATAACTTTACAAGGATTCGTGCTGAACCATGGTGTCCTGTGACTTTAAAGTTTCTAGCTTGTGGATTTCCGACCATGGGTTGCATCATTTGGGGAACAAAGTTAGCAAAGCATTGTCTCCAAGAAAATAATTCTCTTGCTGATGGATATAATGTTGCAATTTCACAATATACTATGTTTATTGAAAAACAAGGGGGTTAAAACGTACTAAGTGTTGTTCCCTGCATGTGATGCTCACACCGAATAACAGAAGAAAGAGACTCCACACGGGCAGCACCAGAGTGGGTGAGGGAGGAAATAATACATTCTAAGATGGCGGACATGCCAGTTAAAGTCTTGATCTAGACCCGTTGGCCCAATGTAGCCTCTGGTATATTCCTATAAAGCAACCAATCCCATCCCTGCCACAACTGAATCCCAGTGATGCAGACCCACACCAAGAGTTGCATTTAGGGGAGAAGAAAGGACAGTATGAAGCCCAGAGTCCCCAGTTAGCCAGTGCGATTTGGAAAAGATTGGAGGATCAAGTTTGGTGGTGGCTGGAGAATGAGCAGAGTTAGGGGAAGCAGAGACTGCAGAGATGTAGGAGCTAGGGATGTGGCTGTTATGGACAGCATGAGGGGGTGGTGATCAGCAAGAGGGTAAAGGTGAAGGTGGACAGTGTCAAACATCTGAAGCAAGTAGTGGTAACATCAGAAGGTGAGAGGGTTCAGTATGAAGTTGTAATAACAGAGGGAGAGAGGGTGCAGAAGGAGGTAGTAGCATCTGAACGAGACATGGTGCAGTAAGAGGTTATAAGGGAAGATCTGGTAAGTTCAAGAGTACACAAGGAAGTGGAGAGACCTAAGGAGGACCAAGGGGGATCCAGAGGAGGTATTAACATTAAGGCTTAAGAGTGATACACAGGAGGCTGAGGTGGAAACATACACTGGTGAACACAGTAACACACGTGGTTGAAGGGAATAACAGCAGGTGGTGAAACCAGAACAGACCAAGTGGTGAAAGTCAGGAGGAGATGTCGTAAATCTCCCCCCGTCTCACCTGTGATTGAGATCTCCCTTGTTCGGCCGCGGAACTCTTCCTGTGGGTGGTTCGGGTCTTGAATAGGCTCGCCCGAGCCTCGTCAGGTTGCAGAGCGCGTTCAGAGTTCCAGGAAGTTCGTGGTTCCAGGGTGCCCAGGATTAGCGATAAACAAGCAATGTAGGGGGGAAGTCTAGGAACAAGAAAAAAGGCAAGGAAGGAAGTAAGAGGATCAAGGAAGCAAATGTAGAGAGCAAACACACGTCGGGTCACTATCGAAGATAACGTTGAGACGCGCGAACCCGCAAGGGCGTGACCAATTTATAGTACGTGCCACGACATGAAAGCTAGTGCATAGCACGGAGCTTGGTACGGCCATGTTGGGAGGAACAAGGAGTACAAGCCCTTCGTGACAATGATCATGAGGTCCAGAAGGGGCAATTTCGCCGGGTCATGACAGCATGCCCCCTCCGAAGACTGGTTCCTCCAGGCTTGCCTGGGTGAATAAGATGGAATCTTCTCAGCAAACGAGGGGTCTTTAAATTAGAAACTGGTACCCATGTTCTCTCGCTAGGGGGGTAGCCTTCCCACTCGACCAGATATTGTAATCGACCCCTTCTATACCTGGAATCACATATCCTGGACACCTCATATTCCAACTGGTCGTCCACAACAACAGGTGTGGGTTTGAAGGGTTTTCGAGTAGAACTAACATAGGGTTTCAACAGGGAAGTATGGAAGACTGGATGTATCTTCTTCCAGGAATCCGGGAGCTAAAGTCGGAAGGAGACAGGATTGATGATCTCCTTTATAGAAAATGGACCATATTAGCGAGGAGCCAATTTGTTTGGTCGTAGATGCCGAGGTAACAGTTTCGAGGCTAGCCAGACTTGATCGCCAACTGAATAGGAAGGTGATGGTCTTCTCTTAGAGTCCGCATATCTTTTGGTTCGAGTCTGGGCCTGTTCTAACTGATCCTTGGCCTCTCTTTGTAAGTTGATCAGCGTCTGAATCCAAGAGTCAAGGGTAGGTACCGGAGTAGATTCTGGAAGAACTGATGGTAAAACAGATGGATGATAACCTTGACTGCAATAGAAAGGGCTGATCTTGAGAGCTGAATGATCTGAGTTATTGTAGGAGAATTCGGCTAAAGGTATAAGGAGAGACCAATCGTCTTGAACCTTGGTGGCAAAACAACGAACATATTGTTCCAGGGTTTGATTTACTCGTTCCGTTGCCCCATTAGTTTCTGGTTGATAGCCTGAAGAAAGGGCACGTTGGATTCCTAGAACACGACAGAGATGTTTCCAGAATTGTGAAATATATTGAGGTCCCCGATCCGAAATAATCTTGGAAGGGAGGCCATGAAGACGAAAAATATGTTCCAGGAAAATTCCAGCAAGTTCTGAGGAAGATGGTAGTTTATACAATGGTGTAAAATGAGCTAGATGAGTGAACAAGTCAATGGTTACCATGATGGTTGTATATCCTCAGGAAGGTGGTAATTCAACAATGAAGTCAGTGACAATAACTTCCCAGGGTCTGGTTGGCAACGTAGGTTGTAGAAGCAGACCCACCGGCCTCTGATTATCGTATTTGTTCTGACTACAAATTGCACAGGTCTTGATGTATTGAACTACACTGGACTTCATCCCTGGCCACCAGAACTGTCTTTGTATAAGACGGAAGGTGTTGGTTACCCCTCGATGGCCGGAGTGAAGAGTATCATGGCATAGATTCATTACCTTCTGTTGAAGTTCTTTTGTCGGAATGACCACTGAATTGTTCTTGAATAAATATAAATATCTTTCCTTGATTGTCAAACGCCAAGGATTCTTCTCGGATATGTCCTTCCAGAGTTCAGATGATTGAGTCTGTACTTCCAGGAGATTGATCGCTTGAGCTACAAAGATTGTAGGTGGAAACATTTTAGGATAGATCTTATCCTCCAAGGGAACGTAATCGGGACGCCGAGAAAGGGCATCGGCAATCATGTTTTGCGGTCCAGGAACATGTGAGATTTGAAATTGATATTGAGCAAAGAAGTAGGCCCATCGAGCTTGTCTACTGTTCCTGCACTCCATGGATTGTAGGACCTGAAGATTTCGATGATCAGTACGGACTTGAACTTGATATTTAGCACCCAGGAGTAGATGTCTCCATTCAGTGAAGGCATGACGAATGGCCAATAACTCCTTCTCCAGAACTGAGTAGTGAGTCTCACTGGAAGTCAGGGTCTGTGAAAGGTAAGCAATGGGATGTTCCAACTTATCATCGGATTCTTGTTTTAAAACTGCTCCTATGGCGTAATTGGAGGCATCTGTTTCCACTAGAAAAGGACGATTTATGTCAGGTTGGGCCAGGATGGGGGCCTGAGTGAATTCTTTTTTCAAGCGTTGGAATGCCTTGTCTTGTGGTATAGACCAGTTGAATGGAACGTCTTTCTTCAGGAGATTAACAATGGGTTGAACAATCTCGGAAAAGGTGGGAATGAATTTCCGGTAGAAATTGGCAAGCCCCAGGAAGGACTGTATTTGCTTTACAGATGTTGGGGCGGGCCAAGCCAGTATGGCCTTCACCTTTGAAGGATCCATACTAATTCCTTCTGAACTAAGGACAAACCCCAGATAGTGAACTGATGTAGCATGAAACAAACATTTTTCTGGTTTGGCTAAGAGTTGATTTTCACGGAGACGTTGAAATACTGCCTTTACATGTTCTTCATGTTTCAAGGAATCCTTTGAGAAGATCAATATGTCATCCAGGTAGACGATAACATTGAGAAATAACATGTCAGAGAACACCCTATCCATAAAACGCTGGAAGACTGCAGGAGCATTAGTCAGACCAAAGGGCATGACTAGGTATTCAAAGTGACCAAAGGGTGTTCTAAAGGCTGTTTTCCATTCGTCTCCTTCCCGGATATGGATCAAATGGTAAGCACCTCGGAGATCCAGTTTCGTGAATATCACTGCATCTCTCACAGCTTCAAGGATATCCGAGATGAGGGGTAGTGGGTATCTGTCTTTCAGGGTGTGTTGATTTAGGCCCTGATAGTCCAAGCAAGGTCTGAGCTCGTTGGTATCCTTTTTAGGAACGAAGAACAATGAAGCACCAGCTGGTGATTTTGAAGGTCTTATGGTGCCATTCTCAAGATTAGTGTCTAGGTATTCCCGGAGGGCTCTCTTTTCTGGTTCTGAAAGGATAAACATCCTGCCAAAGGGAATCACTGCTGAGGGTTCAGTATCTATGGCACAGTCTTCGGGTCTGTGTGGAGGTAAGGCTTGAACGATGGCAGTAGAGAATACATCAGCATACCTTTGATAGATCTCTGGAACTTGTACAATATTGGAAACCATGAGTGGTGTCTCAGGACACCTTGGTGGGCTTTTAGGGGCTGTGAATGAGGTATCCAGGTTTAAACAATGGTTCATACAGAACTCCGAGCCCAGGAATAAGGATCCGGCCGTCCAGTTGATATATGGATTGTGCCTTTGTAACCAGGGCATGCCCAAAACCAATGGGTAATGGGCTGATTTTATAATGTCAAACACAATTCTTTCTTGATGATGATTTATGGAAAGATGGATCTCCCTTGTTTGCAGACTTATGGGTCCTGAGGAAAGAGGTCTTCCGTCTATCGCTTCCACTGGCTGTGAAAAACTTCTTGCTTCATACGGAATGTTATGACTTCTGACCCAATCTTGATCAATGAAGACTCCCAGTGCTCCGCAATCCACCAAGGCCAGTATGGGGTAGACCTTGTCCTTGGATGGCGATAAAAAGGCCTGTAATATCACCAATTTGTTTTGTCCAGGAGAGTTCAAGGATGGAATTGATGTGGAGCAAACATCGCTCTCCCGAAACCTTGCTCCATTTAGGATCGGGAGCTGGCGTTTCCCGAGCGTCGGGGAGGAGCCAGAGGACATACTTTAACTAGATGTTTATCCAAGGCACAATACATGCATAAGCCTGTGTGTATTCTTCTTAACCTTTCCTGCGTGGAAATTGGTCCACGAAAGGGTCCAAGTTGCATGGGTTCAGAATCAGTGCTCGGACTCTTGGCAGATTCTGTCCTTGTAGTATTCTCTAGGGAGTATCTTTGAATTGATACTTTATTCTTTTTCTGTTCGCCCTTTCTTTCTTGGATTCTAAAGTCTATTTGCATAGACAAGTCCAGGAGGGCCTGGAATGAACTAGGACGTGCCACCCTGGCTAGATCGTCCTTAATCTCTTCATTTAGACCTCTGCAAAACAAAGTAAAACTGGCTTCCAGGGGCCAGTCCGCCTCTTTGGCTAGCTGTTTGAATCTGGTAACATAGGTCAACATGTCTTGGGATCCTTGTTGGAAGTCAAGTAGCTTTTCTTGAGCACTGTGAACCAGCTCTGGTCGTTCGAACATGGTCTTGAGTTCCGCGATGAACCCTTCATAATCATCCAGGAGAGCATCCCCTGAATTGAGTAATGGAGTGGCCCATGTAAGGGCATTACCGGAAAGATGCGATATTATGAAGCCAACCTTAGCCCTAGGAGTTGTGAAATAGTAGGGCTGGAAGGTAAAATGTACCAAACAAGAATCCAGGAATCCACGTAAGGTCTTTGTTGAACCATCGTATTTATCAACCACTCCTCCCAATAATACGCTGTCCTTGTTCGCGGAGTCGCATGACAAGACGAGCTGTCTTAGCGCTGCATTCTCGGCTTTTATATTCTGCATCTCTGTGGAAAGTTCTTGCATTCCGCGCATCAGGTCCTGAATAGCATTCTCCATGGTAGAATCCGTATTGATCGTTTGGCGTCTCAAACTGTCGTAAATCCCCCCCCCGTCTCACCTGTGATCGGGATCTCCCTCGTTCGGCCGCGGAACTCTTCCTATGGGTGGTTTGGGTCTTGAATAGGCTCGCCCGAGCCTCGTCAGGTTGCAGAGCGCGTTCAGAGTTCCGGGAAGTTCGTGGTTCCAGGGTGTCCAGGATTAGCGATAAACAAGCAATGTAGGGGTGAAGTCCAGGAACAGGAAAAAAGGCAAGGAAGGAAGTAAGAGGATCAAGGAAGCAAATGTAGAGAGCAAACACACGTCGGGTCACTATCGAAGATAGTGTTGAGACGCGCGGACCCGCAAGGGCGTGACCAATTTATAGTACGTGCTACGACGTGAAAGCTAGTGCGTAGCACAGAGCTTGGTACGGCCATGTTGGGAGGAACAAGGAGTACAAGCCCTTCGTGACAATGACCATGAGGTCCAGAAGGGGCAATTTCGCCCGGTCATGACAGGAGAAAGATGAGGTATCATAGAAAAGTGAACAAGGTACTGCAAAGGATGAATCAGGAACATCACGTACAGAAGGGGCACTCAAGAGAAAGGTAGAGAGCAGGCCTGTTGTCAGAAAACATAGGTTCCAGCTGTCTAAGTCAGCCCTCGGCAGGACCTGTCAGTGGGTGGAAGAATGAGTGGGTTCTAGGGAGGTAATTTTGATATCAAAGAGGCAATGAGAGAAGAAGCAGGCAGCAACCAATGTAGGGCCGATGTTCATAGTCACGACATTAGCACTCTGTGCAGGCAGCTATTCCATGCCAGTCTGCTAGCACCGCATGCATGAGCAAGTCTTCTGGTAGGGGATCTCAGAAAGTCCACAACTAAATTATCAACAGAAAAAGTATTTATTTGGGACACCCTGAAGCCAAAAACATGCAGCGAGAAGGTTGACAAAACACCTTAAAAGCGTTAAGGACAGGGGTGAACAATCCAGAGGCCAGCAAGGTCTGAGAGTCCAGGAAACTGGAGAAGTCAATGTCAGGGTTCCTTAGGGGGAAATATTCTGGCTACAGCAAGGAGAGGTAATAACCTGACAACTTTGATGAGAGCCCCTTTTTTATAGTTTAGTTAGACCCTTCTCGTAACTAATCACTGAATACATTTAGTGAACTTAGATATATGCTCCTGCTAGCCTTCTTGGTACCAGGCAACCCTTTGACAAAATATAGAGAAAAGAAGAGACGGCTAGGACATGTATCCATCCTGTATGCCGTAAAAGCCTTGCGCCATATTATTGTGAAATGTTTTAGTGGGTAACATTTTCAGTGATTAAAATGCACTAAGAATATCTATTAGAAATAGATCAAAGATAGAGGGATTAATAGACTGAGCATATTTCATCTCATGTGTTAATAACTCAGGAAAATAGCAAGACTGCCCTCAAGTACCTCAGCTAGTGTAACTATTCTTAGCCATAAGGTAAAAGGAGTAAACTTTAAAAATGTAAATGGCCTGGCACAATTCCCTAGTAACAATTATTAGAACCACACAAAGGCCACCTCACAGTGCTGAAGGTGTGGACCCAGGAGGCAGTCTTTCAGGGTACAAATAATAAAAACACCACAGAGCCAAACAAGTCTAGCACCGGAGATCCTATCAGTAGGATGACCAGCTGTAAACTGTATAGCAGACATACGTTGGTGACCCTGAAGACACTTGCATGTAACAGAGCTCTTCAGTATATAGGTTCCTGGATGAGATAACAATCCTAAGGCTGTTGCTCAATCTGTCAGTCATGGGAATTGGTGATCTGGACAGCTAGTAACTTGTAAAGTGGAAACCATTCACACACCCTTAAAAAACCCAGGGCCTCATAACAAGGTTGGCGGTAGGTAACACGCCAGTGCTACTGGCGGGTTGCCACTGATCTCGAAACACTGACTCCTCCGCCTGACTTACCGGTCCCACCGGGACTTTACAAGTCCTGACTGAGCGGGAAGTCAGGCAACAGATTCGGTTACTCCCCATTCCCGTGGAGTCTCCATGTGATCGGGGAGACAGAAGCACCGGCACCGGTGCTAACAGTGCCAGTGCTTCCATTATGCCTCTGCCTACCGGGCCCGATGCGCCTGGCAGGTTTAGATCTGCTGGGCGCTACGGCCCCTGCAGGCAGAATCGTAGTGCGCCGGAACGGAAACAAGGGTGCCGGCAAGCTTGTAATTCATTTGCTCAAAAACAAACTCCCAAACAAGGCGCATGTAACAGCATGTCGAGTCGCTATGTTATGTGGCATTTTTAAAGCTCTTAATTGCAGTTTGCATGACCGGGAAGTCCCGAGCCAATCTAGACTGACATTCTATTACACAATCAACCAGCGCATTGCATAATATGGATGAGGTTTTGAAAACGGGCATGATCTTGGTCAGTGAATGTAGTGACAGTATACCTAAGTATAATGCATGCATGCTCAGGTAATTTGGCCTCTAGTTATACCTGTGCAGATGATTGCAGCTGTGGGCTTTGCAAAGTAGACACATGCATTTGAATTATTTTACAAACATATCCAAATGCCACTTTCCTTTTGAGAGTTTCCAACCAAAGCTACGAGTAGTATGCAGACTATAGATACACGGGCAACAATGGTATTAGCCTGTCATAAACAGGGAAGTATTTATGGGGAAGTATTCGTATAGTGTGCTAAAAAATAAGCTTTGAATACCCCTGGAGGTGAATACCTACACACCTCTAAAATAGAACACATTTGCAGATACCATCTCTTTAAGCATTAACTCAAATTTTTTAATGAGACCCATAATTTATTATGATTCAGTCGAAAATCAGTCTTTTGTATTCCATAAAAAATATGCATGTGACCTTCAGACAAAACTAAACAAAGTGTTAAAACTAGCCAGGATTCTCATAGGATATCTATTACCAGAGAATGTTTGGAATGTTAATAGGTCCTGGGATACTACTTTGTGTTGACTAAACAGAATCGTCTTCCTTTGCACATTGGCAAAGAAGGACACACTTTGCTATGGCTAACGTGCACCTGTATTTTGTTGACTTTTTAAATGTTCTCCTTGCAAAGAGCTTCCAGGCCATTGTGAAGTTCTACACAGTTGTAAGTAGCCTGGGCATTACGAGTGTAAAATCACCACAAAAGAAAAATAGTTGAAAATCTCATTATGTGTGCATTGTGCCATACTATATAGAACGACAAGTGCCAGGACATTACTCCGGGCACTAGTATGGAGGCAGGGCACTGTTTCCAAAGTAGGCAAACACGAGTCAGCAATCTATGCTTTGCTCAGCGATTTGTAGGTATGCCAAAGGCCCTGTTTAAGTTATACATCAGTATGGTACAGAAAGGGCAGTGTTATTACGTGAAAAGCTCAAGGGTTAGGATAAATAATGGGGTGGCTGTTAGTCTAGGCTCTCAGTAATATGTAACAATAGGATAACACCCCAGAAGTCCACAGGTTATTATTTGTCGAATCAAAGTAACAGACTTGTTCACATTTCTAGAATTGTGTTAAGTGTGTGCTTCTTTGCAGAGCTGCAGATTCTGCTGCTTCAGCAGAATCAGAACATGGGCATCATTGGCAGTATAGAAAGTTCTACTTTTAATCATCTACCAAGTGTTACCATGTTCACTGTTGAGATGCCTTGTATCTCGTGGTTCAGTTCATTTCCGGTCATGATCTGAAAACTCAGTTCCATAAGCAAAATTAGGGAAAAGGTAGAAGGTTTGTACAAAAGCAGCATAATTACAAGTATGGTTCCTTACAGTCAGGATTCTGCAACTCTTGTTGTGTGAAGGATACAGGTGCCAAGCGAGGTTTCCCTTGACTATTTGCAACTAGATTATTACGGTTGTGTGGGCATTCAACAAACAGTAGCATCAGATAATGCTATACCATCAAGAGACCTGACCTCCACAGAACAGCAACCAAAGCAGGCTTCCATTAAGACGTCCTAACATGGCGTGGCACTGGGGACCAGCACAGTTCATTGCATTCCTTCTTTGAGCCAAACATGATGGAGTGTCTCAGAACCTAGTCTCTGTGGGGTAATAATGTCGCCTTTGATGTTCTTTAATGACATGCCTCACTGTTAGAACTATGGGACGGGGCACATGGAATCCCCCCTCCCCCCAACCGGCCTGATTGCGCATACGTTTAAAAAACAGAGCATTGGGGTAGACTCTACACTCAAAAAGCAGATTGGGGTGGAAATCCACCTCTCTATCTTTCATTTTGCCATCCATCTTGACCTCCCACTGCATTGGGTGGATACAAATGACAACGCGTTCATAACGCAAGGGAATAGCTACAAAGTACTTAACTCAGTACAGTCTTACCTTCAGTGAAACAATCTTGGTTTGGTCAAGAGATTGCACACAGACACCTATCCACAGGAAGCGTTGACCAGGTGGTGTGGTCCTCATGGCTTGTAAATAAGAGCCAACATGTGAAGTCCAGTTGAGTCACAGAGCAGCAAAGAAACGACTGGAATGGGGGCTCACAATGCCCTGATACAGTGCCAACATGTACTTAGAGGCACAGATCTTGTGATGTGGTGGTTGAAAAGATGTCAAGAACTAGCGACATTCGAGAAGAGGTACCAAAAAACTCCTGATGTGTGGGGGCTATATATGGCGTGGCAGTGGGTAATGATGATGATCTTTGCAGGGTCAGTGAATTCCTTGTAAGTGGAACCCATGCTCAGCTTTACAGCATCAGGTCTGCAGCTGTCCAAGCTGTAGGGCATTTTGTTCCATCTGTTCCAGCAGTCAAGTCATATCAATGACACGGTTTGGAAACTAGGGGATGGACCGACAGTTGATCATTTATTTCAGCTGGCTCCACCAAGACAAAAGAAGTGATCACTGGTACTGGTCTCAATCTGGAAAACATGAAGACTGGTTCTCAGAGTTACAGAGTGCAGCTTTCCCATCAGAACATCTTGAAAGTTGGCTGCAGATTCCTTCGCAAGATCTTGTCTTCTTCTTCAAGTCATGTCTCTCATTCATATGACAAAGAAGTACATAGGACAGAGCATTCATATTTATGAGGGAATGAGGTGAGGGCAAGATTATTTTTCATTCAATATTTTGGAGGCCACACAATCACAGGTGATCATCATATTCAGAATGTGCAGCGTTCTTTCTAGGGAAAAAGTTCATATTATGGATTTCATCTGGTTTATAGACACCCCAGCCATACTGGCCAGATGTCCCTGTGTGTGGAAATTCCAGATAAGTGAGCCATGACCATGTGTGACCACATCTGTGTCATTCACATGCTCTAAGGGCAAATATCTCTGGCTATAAACCTTCTGTAGAGTATAGTAGGCACATTCTGGACTACACACATACAATACTCAATGAACATAATAAAATCTGCCACCAACTGAGGGCCCCCACAGTCATGCAGGCAAGGCTAATCATCTTGTCTGAAGCTACCCCCTCTAACCCAGGGTCCTGAGGGCCAACATAAGGAACTGCATCCACCTTGAGTTCTGGAGATCACAGCACTCCATGGAACAATCAAAAACAGAAGTTACCCATGCAGGAAAAAGCTAAATAAATGCATGGAAGCTGCTTCAGGGCAGCGTCTTATGACTTTTACACTTACTGCACGTCCTTTCCCGTCTACAACATAGTTGAGTCAAATCTTCAAAATATTTGGCTTTTGATTGAAAATGGTTCAACTGCCAAGAAAGTGAATCCGGAATTGCTATGGCCGGTTTTGTCAAAGGACACTGGAAATCATGCAAGGTACAGAAAATGTAGGTGTCACATAGTATAATGGCAAGGCAAAGAAAATATTTGTTTGGTACGGTGATGGGACATGAGATCACATGAACAGCTGCCGTCTGGAGCTAGAAATAAAGCAACTCAACAAGCAAGACTGCTGAGAAACACGTTTTGATCAGAGTTAAGGATGTACTGGCAATTGATTATAAGTCTCCAGGAACAACATTTGGAGATCCCAGTGCTAGTAGATGGTAGCCCTCTGCTTCCTCTTGTTACCGTGCAGTGGGCCCTCATTGCACTGCCTGCACCAGCACTTTACTTCGGAAGATATTCTGCATTTCATAAAAGTGCTTTCTATATGAAAATCGTGGTTAAATGATTCAGTGCATTTTCCAGTCTGATAGTGGCACACATCATTAGAGAGGTTCCATAAAACGATCAAAACATTGTTCAGGGCTGTTGAAAGGACACATATTTGGCCATTTGTTATTTTTACAAGGACTGGGACAATTTATTTACTAGAGTGACATGGGACATTACTCACAGATGCCACCTTGTGCCTTATTGCCATACAAATGGCAATCCTGCGCTGTGTGGATGTCTTACAGTTGTGTGGCCCATACAGCTCCTCTGAATGGGTCACAACCTCCTCTGCCAGCACAGTGAGCACCTGCTTGAAGAATCTGGCATTTCAATGGGGCATTTCTGGCACGTTCCCTTTGCCTTGGGACATGTCTTGGGTGTCTTTTGGGCTTGGATGAAAATCCCTTTTGAGTGGATTGTTTTCTTTAAGATGGCTGCCAGCAGTGTTCCTGTTCCAGCGAAAATGCTATTTCCGCTGTAGGTAATTCCAACAGCGGTAATACTGGCAGCAAAATTAGCACTGCATGTGTCCACGGTAACAGTAATGCTGCCAATTCTGGGTGGAATTCCTGCCTGAAAGCCATTTACGGCAGTAATTCCACTGGACAGAATTACTGTTACTGCCAATGATGTGTGCATGCTCCTGTCACATTTTAATACAATAGTAATTTCTCTGGACACCGCAACGGTAATGGTTATTCCTCCAAGGCGGAATTACCGCTGTATTACTGCTGAACTCATGATGAGGGCCAATGTACATAGTATCTTCATTTGGAGAAACACGGTCTCCCACCTTAAAGGAAGTCAAAACATGGAAGACTTCCACAAACACAATCACTTTCAAATTAACAGGTACGTTTAGTGAAACGCGTGGACTTTCACAGCTTCATTTTTACAACTTAAACAGATCACTTGAAGTTAGAGGTGGAAAAGTTAAAGCCGCATGGCTAATTAGTTTGGCCCTGTGGGATTCGAGGTCCTGTGAGGAGCCAGAAACCTTCAACTAGACACCACTTCCTGTGGCCTAAGAAGAAAGTGGTGTGAGGAAGTCAAACCGATCTCTTATTGGGAGTATAACTAGGGAGAAATTGGGAGACCAGCTCCCTAAAAGTAAACATGAATGCACTGAAGCTAGTTCAAATATAGTTTCCACTTACTTGGAATAGCAAGCCTTCTTCCTGTACCATCTGGTCCATGGGGGATGACATGTGGCAACAAAGGAGGGATGCTGTCTCTTTTAAAAGTCGGAGAGGCAAATTGTGTCTCAGAACCTGAGAATCAAAGGATGGAGTGAGTACCTACTGCAAACGTGTTTTGTTGCAGCAGGAGCTCCTAAACTCCAGCAGAGATCCAGAAAGGCTTTCATTTTGTTCAGCTGTTAGAGTTGGATCGATCTAAAAAAGATGATGCCGAACACCCCAGTCATATTTCATGAAAGAATGTCCTCCGCAGAGGAGAGTGCTCCAAGTACTCCAATGGAAGAGGGTGTTCCAATATTCCCTTAAGTTGCCTTGCCACTCTCCAGTGGCAGTGCCCTGTGCAAGGGAGTTCCTGTACAGGAGAGTGCTTGGTGTTGCTCCAGTAGTGGCGCTTCATAGTGCCTGTGACAACAAAATATCCCTGCAACATACCGGACTGCCAAATAATGTTCCGCAGCCTGGCTTCACCTGGCCAGTGGTGATAGAACAAAAGAAAGTTATTCCACTGCCCAGGATTACTATATAAAAGTTCCACAGTCCATTTCCACCTCAAGTACAGTGAGCGACAATAGAGAGGAAAAGCAGATACCCAAATGGTAACATGTTTATGTTATACTAAAGCCTTCTACTCCTAACCCACTACTAGGTCTCCCATCCCAGAGACCAGAGCTCCTGAGCAGCTGACAGAATTTCTTTGATTGCTTGTCAGTTGGAAATATGTCAAACAAGTCTTCTAATAATTTCCCAACTATGTTCACAAAGACCCAACTGGCATATTCATCCAAGTAATCTTCACATTGAGATCTAAGGCCATTTATTTTTACTTCTGATCCATTTTTTGTTTTGGCTTCTAGGTGGTACTTCGGAGCCACGTATAAGCCAAAATTATTGCATTGGAGTACACATAAGAGGGAGATGGCATGTGAGGAGGGATGCACAGCTTTTAGGTTTTTTGGGGTAATTTACCCACCCATTAACTACCCATGGCCACACTAATTCCTTTGACCATTTCCACCCAGTAACTGCCCCTCGGTGCCCACAACACACCCTCTAAGGATCTCGTTGAGGTATCTTGATCAAACATTAAGTCAAATGCTGCCCTGATAGTATTGTTTCTAAGCTGTCTATTGAGAGTTAAAGGTTTTCAGGGTAATTCATAGAAATTCGCACAAAAGTGGCGCACGCGGCTGGCGCACAGTGTCCCCGTGCGATACAAAATCCTTTTCATCGCACAGCGTATTCATGGATTTTAACCTCCAAAACCAGCCGTGGCGCAGCGACCCTGCAGCAGCACCAGTTACGCCCCCAAGAACGCCTCGCGCAAGGAAAAGCCTTCAAAATTCCCAAATCATCGCAAAGGGCTGCGCTAACCCTGGACCAGTTCACAGGGCTGCCAAACAGCAAACGCCAATTGGGGAACGTGTATTTCAGTGGTTCGCGGGAAGTTTCACACGCGATTGTCCTGGGTACGTGTACATCAGGGGTGCGTGGGAAGTAACACACGCGATTCCATCAGGGCACGTGTATTCCAGGGGTGCGCGGGAAGTATCACACGCAAAAACAGCAGGGCACGTGCATTTCAGGGGTGCGCGGGAAGTATCACACGCGATTCCATCAGGTTACGTGTATTCCAGGGGTGCGCGGGAAGTATCACACGCAAAAGCAGCAGGGTACGTGTATTCCAGGGGTGCGCGGGAAGTATCACACGCAAAAGCATCAGGGTACGTGTATTTCAGGGGTGCGCGGGAAGTATCACACGCAATTCCATCAGGGTACGTGTATTCCAGGGTGCGCGGGAAGTATCACACGAAAAAGCAGCAGGGTACGCGTATTCCAGGGGTGCGCTGGAAGTATCACACGCAAAAGCAGCACGGTACGTGTATTTCAGGGGTGCGGAGGAAGTATCACACGCGATTCCATCAGGGTACGTGTATTCCAGGGGTGCGCGGGGAGCACCACACGTGAATTGCACGTGTGGGTCCTCCCAGGTGTTCCCTCTACACTCTCCACGGCCCCTGCAGGCGGCCCACACCACAGGGGCCTACCCTGCACATGTCCCGCAAGCACCCCATCCACAATGCCCATGCCCCCCAGCCAACCCACATGTCACCTTGCACTACTGCCCACCAACGCATGTCCCGCTGCACCCCCAGCCCCCAGGGGCACCCTCCACCAGGCCCCCACTCATGTCTCCCACCACCCCCACCTCCTAGCATCCAGGGGCACCCTCCACCAGGCCACCACTCATGTCTCCCATCACCCCACCCCCCAGCATCCAGGGGCACCCTCCACCAGGCACCCACTCATGTCTCCCTGCACCCCCACCCCCAGCAGTGCAGGGCACCCTCCACCAGGCCCCCACTCATGTCTCCCATCACCCCCACCCCCCAGCATCCAGGGGCACCCTCCACCAGGCCCCCACTCATGCCTCCCTGCACCCCCACCCCCCAGCAGTACAGGGCACCCTACACCAGGCCCCCACTCATGTCTCCCACCACCCCCACCCCCCAGCAGTGCAGGGGCAGCCTCCACCAGGCCCCCACTCATGTCTGCCACCACCCCTGGCCCCCAGCAGTGCAGGGGCAGCCTCCACCAGGCCCCCACTCATGTCTCCCTGCACCCCCACCCCCCAGCATCCAGGGGCACCCTCTACCAGACCCCCACTCATGTCTCCCACATCCTCACCCCCCAGCATCCAGGGGCACCCTCCACCAGGCCCCCACTCATGTCTCCCACCACCACCACCCCCCAGCAGTGCAGGGGCACCCTCCACCAGGCCCCCACTCATGTCTCCCAGCACCCCCACCCCCCAGCAGTGCAGGGCACCCTCCACCAGGCCCCCACTCATGTCCAACTCATGTCTCCCATCACCCCCACCCCCAGCAGTGCAGGGCACCCTCCACCAGGCCCCCACTCATGTCTCCCAGCACCCCCACCCCCCAGCAGTGCAGGGGCACCCTCCACCAGGCCCCCACTCATGTCTCCCTGCACCCCCACCCCCCAGCAGTGCAGGGCACCCTCCACCAGGCCCCCACTCATGTCTCCCAGCACCCCCACCCCCCAGCATCCAGGGGCACCCTCCACCAGGCCCCCACTCATGTCTCCCATCACCCCCACCCCCCAGCAGTGCAGGGGCACCCTCCACCAGGCCCCCACTCATGTCCAACTCATGTCTCCCATCACCCCACCCCCCAGCAGTGCAGGGCACCCTCCACCAGGCCCCCACTCATGTCTGCCAGCACCCCCACCCCCCAGCAGTGCAGGGGCAGCCTCCACCAGGCCCCCAACCATGTCTCCCTCCACCCCCACCCTCCAGCAGTGCAGGGGCACTCTCCACCAGGCCCCCACTCATGTCTCCCAGCACCCCCACCCCCCAGCAGTGCAGGGCACCCTCCACCATCCCCCACTCATGTCCAACTCATGTCTCCCATCACCCCCACCCCCCAGCAGTGGAGGGGCACCCTCCACCAGGCCCCCACTCATGTCTCCCAGCACCCCCACCCCCCAGCAGTGCAGGGGCAGCCTCCACCAGGCCCCCACTCATGTCTCCCATCACCCCCACCCCCCAGCAGTGCAGGGGCAGCCTCCCCCAGGCCCCCACTCAGGTCTCCCTGCACCCCCACCCCCCAGCATCCAGGGGCACCCTCCAACAGGCCCCCACTCATGTCTCCCATCACCCCACCCCCCAGCATCCAGGGGCACCCTCCACCAGGCTCCACCTCATGTCTCCCATCGCCCCCACCCCCCAGCATCCAGGGGCACCCTCCACCAGGCCCCCACTCATGTCTCTCATTACCCCTACCCCCCAGCATCCAGGGGCACCCTCCACCAGGCCCCCACTCATGTCTCTCATCACCCCCACCCCCCAGCAGTGCAGGGGCACCCTCCGCCAGGCCCCCACTCATGTCCAACTCATGTCTCCCATCGCCCCCCAGCAGTGCAGGGCAGCCTCCACCAGGCCCTCACTCATGTCTCCCACCACCCCCACCCCCCAGCAGTGCAGGGGCAGCCTACACCAGGCCCCCACTCATGTCTCCCATCACTCCCACCCCCCAGCAGTGCAGGGGCACCCTCCACCAGGCCCCCAATCATGTCTCCCATCACCCCCAGCCCCCAGCAATGCAGGGGCAGCCTCCACCAGGCCCCCACTCATGTCTCCCTGCACCCCCACTGCCTAGCAGTGCAGGGGCACCCTCTACCAGGCCCCCACTCATGTCTCCCTGCACCCCCACTCCCCAGCACCCAGGGCACCCTCCACCAGGCACCCACTCATGTCCCCCAGCCAACATTTCATCACAATCTAGATCCCTGGCCCTTATTTTCAGCCTCCAAATGCCAAACACCCACCCTAGTATAGCATCCACCCACTTAGAAATGGCAATAACATGATAGAACCCCAATTGCAAGTTTGGAAATGAACACATGTCCCTCACATACACCCAATGGGTGTCAGTGAATGTCAAAACCCATATCATGATATGCATGAAACCAATGAGATGATACTACACATTGAAGTTTGAAGAAAAAATATGTATTAAAAGCAACATAAATTGAAGAAAAAATAAACAAACAATAATGGAAAATTAAAAAAAATAAACCAGCATGTCCGTGAAATAATGCAAAACCACAAATCATAATCCAAAGGAAAGGTGGCCAAAGTCACAGGGCCTCATTACAACTCAGGCGTTAAGGGTTAACGCCGTCGTTAACCCTTAACGCCTGATTCCGATTTTAACGGCTGCTTTTAGCAGCCGTTAAAATCCATGGCGCTAAACCGCCTTGGTGCTAAGTACGCCACCGTAATTTACGGTGGCGTAATTACCGCCTTCCCCACTCCCATTATGCCCTATGGGGCAAAAATGGGAATGGGGAAGGGTAAAATGGGAAATGGGGATTTACCGCCCCACTCACCTTGGAATGGGGCGGTAAATCCGCCATCCACCATGGTGTAAACGTAGTTTACACCATGGTGGTAAAGTTGGCGTACTTACCGCCTGGGTCGTAATGACCCCCACAGTCCACAAAAGTAAATCCAATGTAAAATTAAAATCGAAAACCATGCTCCATGGGTAAATCATTAAAAAAAATGAAAATCCAAAAGTCAACTATATACAGATAAACAATCCAGGGTCCATGATCCCAACAGAAGAAATGAAACCTATCTAATAACACTACCTAAAAGAAAGAAACTATATACAAAAATGTGGCCCATTGTCCAAAAGGTCCAAAAAACTGCTAAACCAAAGGAAACCTAACACTAATTACAGAACTATTTACAAGGGCAGCGGGCTAGTCCGAAGGCTCACTTCGGGATGTTCCGGGCCAGGGCATCATCGAACTCCTGCTCAATGTCCCGGAGGCGGTCCTCCTCCATGGCCCTGAGGGTCCGCAGGGCCGTCGACATGTTCACCCCCAACTCCCTGCGGACTGCCTCGAGGCACTCGGCCCGCCTCAGGGCCCTCCGCATGGAATTCTCCGCCCTGACCATCGTGAGCCGTGCCTCTTCCGCCAGCTGCCGCTCCGCATCTATGGCGTGGCCCAACTGCTGCCACAGGGAAGACACTTCCCGTCCTGGGTCCTCCTGCCCTCCGGCCAATGCCAGCCCCTCCGATGTCGAAGGCCCCGAGCTATCATGGCTCCAACCACGTTGCTGCTGTTGCTGTGCCTCTGCCCGTGCACTGCCTCCTGCTGCCTGCACATCCTCCGCTGGCTGGGGTGCAGTCGTTGATGTGGCCACCCCTGCTGGACGTCCGACTCCCGACTGTGGCAGGGATGCCTCCTCCACCAGCCTGGCCGCACCGTCAGAGGCAGCTCCACAGGGCACTCAGGTCACTAATGGGTGGGAAGATGGCACGGAGGACGACTGGCGCATAGGGGGTTCAGTTGAGGAGGGGGTCTGAGCAAGCCCCATCAAACGGAGGAATCTGGCCTGGGTGACCTGTCCCAGTAGGCCCACGCGGTCAACAAGCCATTCGAGATGACGTGCAGTCTCCTCATGAAAAGACTGCAGGTCACCTCGCATGGCCCGTTGACGCAACGCCACACCAGTCAGGACAGGCTCAACCCGGACCCGGATAGCCACATCCGCAGGCAGAGGAAGGCCAGTTGTCGTGAGCTCATCCCCTGCCTGAAAACGGGTCTGGGCGTAGGCATCCCTGCTGGTGCAAGATGATGCAGTGACAGGATCAGGGACAGGATTGCACACAGGCACCTCCGCGGCGACCTGTGCTGCCTCCTGTCCCTGGTCCTGAACTGCACCACTAGCACCAGTGCAATCCCCACCTCCAGACCCCGTCTCTGTTGCTTGCACGGCCTCCTCCTCCACCAAACCCCCCACCAACCTGGATGACTCCGTGCCATCTTCCCCCGTTGGGCCCTGTGGGGTCCCAGCTGCCCCTTCTGCTGCCGAGGAGTCCAACTCCGACCTCCGCCTCTTGGACCTCCAACTGGCAGCTGCGGCCTGGGACGCGGCACCGGACTCCTCACTCCCCGACGAGATTACAACCTGGGAGGGGAGCCGGGCGCCTTGAGTCTCCGGCTGGCCGTGCGATCCCCGCAGCCGTGCGCCTCAGCACCTTCTCCGCCCTCTTCATCAGTTGACGCTGCAGACAGGGAGAAATAAAACACAGGCATCAGGGCACTGTACAATGGACACATACACACATGACAGTTGCACATGAGTGGCATTGGCAAACCTCAGACATGGCATCACAATCGCCAACACACATGTCATTTCAACTTGCACACATGAGCCATACCACAGCCATATGGCAACTGCCAGCACCATCCATACACATACAACAGCATGAGCAGGCGAAGGTGATCCAGACATCACATGCAACACAGGGAGTGCACTACACATGCACGCACACCACCACACTTGCATGCATGTGTACACCTCAGCCAACTGTCGCAGTGTACAGATGGGCATCCATGTCACATCTGCCAATCAGGCTTCCACATCCCGCTGTCACATGCATCCATGTTGCATCACTGTTGCACCCTTGTCAAATACACACACATGCACATGTACACAGTGCTGATACATGCAGCAGAAAACAACATACATGCGTGACATCACAAACATGCCTACTTACATACACATTCATCCAAACATGTGTGCCCACACAACTGCATTTGGCATGCAAGCCTACACACACAAGCACCATCCATGTCTCACACATGACAGCCCTCGCATGTGATAGCCTCACGGCCCTGTACACCCCCACCCATACTCAGCCCCATACAAACATATGTGCAACCTGCACACTACTGGCACATCACCACACGCACAGCTTACAATCATGATGCATGTACACTTACCGCTCGACTCCAGACGGGTCTGCCTCTCAAGGACCTGGACGTGGATCGCTGGGGATATGCGTTCCAGGACCCTCATCTGATCTTCCGACAAGTGGCCCCTGCGCCCCTTAGCATCCGCTGCCTTCAATAGGCGCCGGGCCTTGTTGAGGGTCCTGGACCTGAAGTCCTCCCAGCGCTTCTTGACATGTTGGAAGTCGCGGACTGCCACCCCCTCCGCGTTGATGGCAGTCACGATGTCTGTCCAGATCCGAGTCCGTCCTTCCTTGTCGGCGTGCACACCTCCGAAGAGGGCATCATACTGCCCCAGGACTTGCTCCACCAGGACACCAACTTCCCTGGCACTGAAGCTGGTGCCCGTCTGCCTCTCTAACCGGGGGTTATCAGTAGTGCCAGATGTTGCAGTGCCCGACATGACAACCCCAGAGGCAGGAGTGGGTGGGCAACTGGATCCTGGGGCTGGGCTGTGGAGCGATGGAATCCCAGTCGAGAGTCTTCGGTTCCAGCAGGGGTGGTCACAGCAACAGCATCCCTGGCTGATGTGCAGGCAGCAAATGGCAGGGCACGTGGGCAGCAGGCAGTCAGGACCCTGCATTGTTTATCTGTATATAGTTGACTTTTGGATTTTCATTTTCTTTTATGATTTACCCATGGAGCGTGCTCGGGGCTCTGGGGGGCAGTAATTCGGCCTTCTGGGCAGGAGCGTGGTCTTCCGTGTGCTTACGCGTGGCCAGCTTGATACGGAGTGATTTTGCACGTTAAAATCATGCACGTCTGCGTGTAAATCGAGGAAAGGCCCTTCACACGTACGCACGTCAGCACCCATATGCGATTTCATTGGACCAAAGGCCCTTAGTGCGTAAGCGCGTCTGTGACGTGACACAGGACGGACTCGGATCTGGACGGACATCGTGACTGCCATCAACGCGGAGGGGGTGGCAGTCCGCGACTTCCAACATGTCAAGAAGCGCTGGGAGGACTTCAGGTCCAGGACCCTCAACAAGGCCCGGCGCCTCTTGAAGGCAGCGGATGCTAAGGGGTGCCAGGGCCACTTGTCGGAAGATCAAATGAGGGTCCTGGAATGCATATCCCCAGCGCTCCATGTCCAGGTCCTTGAGAGGCAGACCCGTCTGGAGTCGAGCGGTAAGTGTACATGCATCATGATTGTAAGCTGTGCGTGTGGTGATGTGCCAGTAGTGTGCAGGTTGCACATATGTTTGTATGGGGCCGAGTATGGGTGGGGGTGTACAGGGCCGTGAGGCTAACACATGCGAGGGCTGTCATGTGTGAGACATGGATGGTGCTTGTATGTGTAGGCTTGCATGCCAAATGCAGTTGTGTGGGCACACATGTTTGGATGAATGTGTATGTAAGTAGGCATGTTCGTGATGTCATGCATGTATGTTGTTTTCTGCTGCATGTATCAGCACTGTGTACATGTGCATGTGTGTGTATTTGACAAGGGTGCAACAGTGATGCAACATGGATGCATGTGACAGCAGGATGTGGAAGCCTGATTGGCAGATGTGACATGGATGCCCATCTGAACACTGCGACAGTTGGCTGAGGTGTACACATGCATGCAAGTGTGGTGGTGTGCGTGCATGTGTAGTGCACTCCCTGTGTTGCATGTGATGTCTGGCTCACCTTTGCCTGCTCATGCTGTTGTATGTGTATGGATGGTGCTGGCAGTTGCCATATGGCTGTGGTATGGCTCATGTGTGCAAGTTGAAATGACATGTGTGTTGGCGATTGTGATGCCATGTCTGAGGTTTACCAATGCCACTCATGTGCAACTGTCATGTGTGTATGTGTCCATTGTACAGTGCCCTGATGCCTGTGTTTTGTTTCTCCCTGTCTGCAGCGTCAACTGATGAAGAGGGCGGAGAAGGTGCTGTGGAGCACAGGGCGGGGATCGCACCGCCAGCCGGAGACGCAAGGCCCGGCTCCCCTCCCAGGTTGTGATCTCGTCGGGGAGTGAGGAGTCTGGTGCCACATCCCAGGCCGCAGCTGCCGGGGGGAGGTCCAAGAGGCGGAGGTCCAAGAGGCGGAGGTCAGAGTTGGACTCTTCGGCAGCAGAAGGGGCAGCTGGGACCCCACAGGGCCCAACAGGGGAAGTTGGCACGGAGTCATGCAGGTTGGTGGGGGGTTTGGTGGAGGAGGAGGCCGTGCAAGCAACAGAGACGGGGTCCAGAGGTGGGGATTCCACTGGTGCTAGTGGTGCAGTGCAGGACCAGGGACAGGAGGCAGCACAGGTCGCCGCGGAGATGCCTGTGTGCAATCCTGTCCCTGATCCTGTCACTGCATCATCTTGCACCAGCAGGGATGCCTACGTCCAGACCCGTTTTCAGGCAGGGGATGAGCTCACGACAACTGGCCTTCCTCTGCCTGCGGACGTGGCTATCCGGGTCCGGGTTGAGCCTGTCCTGACTGGTGTGGCGTTGCGTCAACGGGCCATGCTAGGTGATCTGCAGTCTTTTCATGAGGAGACTGCACGTCATCTCAAATGGCTCGTTGACCACGTCGGCCTACTTGGACAGGTAACCCAGGCCGGATTCTGCCGTTTGATGGGGCTTGCTCAGACCCCCTCCTCAACTGAACCCCCTATGCGCCAGTCGTCCTCCGTGCCATCTTCCCACCCATTAGTGACCTGGGTGCCCTGTGGAGCTGCCTCTGACGGTGCGGCCAGGCTGGTGGAGGAGGCATCCCTGCCACATTCGGGAGTCGGATGTCCAGCAGCGGTGGCCACATCAACGACTGCACCCCAGCCAGCGGAGGATGTGCAGGCAGCAGGAGGCAGTGCACGGGCAGAAGCACAGCAGCAGCAGCAACGTTGTGGGAGCCATGATGGCTCGGGGCCTTTGACATTGGAGGGGCAGGCATTGGCCGGAGGGCAGGAGGACCCAGGACGGGAAGTGTCTTCCGTGTGGCAGTGGTTGGGCCACGCCATAGATGCGGAGCCGCAGCGGGCGGAAGAGGCACGGCTCACGATGGTCAGGGCGAGAACTCCATGCGGAGGGCCCTGAGGCGGCCCGAGTGCCTCGAGGCAATCCGCAGGGAGTTGGGGGTGAACATGTCGACCGCTCTGCGGACCCTCGGGGCCATGGAGGAGGACCGCCTCCGGGACATTGAGCAGGAGTTCGATGATGCCCTGGCCCGGAACATCCCTAAGTGAGCCGTCGGACTAGCCCGCTGCCCTTGTAAATAGTTCTGTAGTTAGTGTTAGGTTTCCTTTGGTTTTGCATTTTTTTTGGACCTTTTGGACAATGGGCCACATTTTTGTATATAGTTTCTTTTTTTTAGGTAGTGTTATTAGATAGGTTTCATTTCTTCTGTTGGGATCATGGACCCTGGATTGTTTATCTGTATATAGTTGACTTTTGGATTTTCTTTTTTTTTAATGATTTACCCATGGAGCAATGGTTTTCGATTTTAATTTTCCATTGGATTTACTTTTGTGGACTGTGACTTTGGACACCTTTCCTTTGGATTATGATTTGTGGTTTTGCATTATTTCACGGACATGCTGGTTTATTTCTTTTTAATTTCCATTATTGTTTGTTTATTTTTGCTTCAATTTATGTTGCTTTTTATACATACTTTTTCTTCAAACTTCAATGTGTAGTATCATCTCATTGGTTTCATGCATATCATGATATGGGTTTTGACATTCACTGACCATTGGGTGTATGTGAGGGACATATGTTCATTTCCAAACTTGCAATTGGGGTTCTATCATGTTATTGCCATTTCTAAGTGGGTGGATGCAATTCTCGGGTGTGTGTTTGGCATTTGGAGGCTGACCATAATTGCCAGGGATCTAGATTGTGATGACATGTTGGCTGGGGGACATGAGTGGGGGCCTGGTGGAGGGTGCCCTGGATGCTGGGGGTGGGGGTGCAGGGGGACATGAGTGGGGGCCTGGTGGAGGGTGCCCTGCACTGCTGGGGGGTGGGGGTGATGGGAGACATGAGTTGGACATGAGTGGGGGCCTGGTGGAGGGTGCCTGTAACGCTCACCTGATTCTCGCAGAGGCGCCGGTCTTGACTGGGCGACTACCGTATCTTCAAAGGTGATGTGCAGCACCCGGTTGGCTCTTTGGGCTGGACCTCTGTGCACTGTATGCCTGACGTGCAGAGTAAGATGTCTGCAGATAGAAAATACGGGGTTAATGAACTGGGGTTATTGGGGTGTCCCTATCTCTTTCCTCTTCTCCTCTCCTGTAGACCCCCACAGGTTAACGCTCTCACCTTAGGTAAGTGAATGCCGAGCTCTCCATCTGCCTCGGGGCAGGGTGCTGTAACCAGTTTCTTCACTGGATAGGTAGCGCAGGCCTCTTGACTTCAGAGGACTGCTGTCCGTCGTTTACTGCACGAACGGTAAGTTTCGAGTAACTCAAATGTCTTTAAAGTCTTTAATAATGATGTCTCTTGTTTTGCAGGGTTCCGGCGATGGCGGATGACGGGCTGAAGTGAGTTGAAGATGGAGCCCGTGTGATGAATAGAAGCGCCTGGAAGCACGTAAGTAAGCGCTTGTTGCCAGCTTCACGATGCGCTCTAACTGTCTTTTTATTTTGCAGGTACAAGTTCGGAGCGGCTGCAGGGTGCCGGGATACCCACTGGGTTAGATGTGGAAAGGAGTAATGGCACGTGAGTATTAAAGTTCCCCAATGTCTTTAAACGCACCTTGTTTTGTCTTTCAGATGCGGGATGCAGCGCCGACGGAGCGTGCGAAGAGTTGGTAAGCTTTTGTCTTTCAGATGCCGGAATGCAGTGTGAAGACCTCCGGAGCGCACGAAGAGTAGGTAAGCCTTTGCCTTTCAGATGCTGGAATGCTAACCTGTTCTTTCTTGTCTTTATAGGTGTTGCTGAAGACTGGATTCAGGATGGTAAGCCTTTTTCCTTAGGCCCAGGACCGGATGCAGAAGACACGATGAGCGTTCTGCTGCAGAGGGTGCAGAATAACGCAAAGCAAGATTCATCCACCGGGTGTGGTTTAAATAGCCTCCTGTAGTGCTTAGGTGTCTCCTTTCACAGCCACGCCTAGGTAAGAAAAGAGTTCCTGGTAAGAAAAGAGTTCCTGCCTTCCAGAAGAGTTCCAGTGTTCTGAATCTAGGGAGTGGCTCCAGCCCCACCCAACAGGAAAAGTAGTTCCAAACAGAAGAGGATCAGAGGCTCAACTGGCAGGCAAGTAAGCAGCATGGTCTGCTGCAGGTAAGTCCACCCAAGCATTATGAGCCCGGCGCTTCCAGCGCTTGGACTGGGCATATTTATGAGCCTGGTGCCACTGGCGCCAGGACTGGGTCCAAAATGTCCCAATTGGGACTGGTTGGCACTCGGAACCTGGGTTATGGATCTGCTTCCAAGGGAGTTGGGAAAACCCTGACCTTTTGGAAGCAGAGATCATGACAGTACCCCCCCTCAAGGCCCCTCCCAAACCGGGCTTCTCCGGGGGTTTTGGCTTGTCAGGAAATGTTCGGTGAAATCTTTTGATTAGGCGAGGAGCGTGGACATATTCAGCAGGTTCCCAGGATCTCTCTTGGGGGCCGTAGCCTTTCCAGTCAATTAGGTAGAATAGTTTAGATTTGGAGATCTTGGAGTCCAGAATGCTTTTGACTTCAAACTCGAGTTCTCCATCAACTAGGATAGGTTTTGGAGATTCGGTTAGTCGGGTTTGAGGTTGCACGGGTTTTAATAGAGAGACGTGGAAGACCGGATGTATCTTCATGTGCGGGGGCAAGTCCAACTTGACCGCTACTGGGTTTACTATGGTAGTGATGGAATAGGGACCAAGGTATCTTGGGTTGAATGTGCGTGGCCCTTTTAGAGATAGATATTTGGTGGATAACCAGACTTGATCCCCTACATGATAGTGAGGGGCTTCCTTCCGATGTTGATCTGCTCCTTTCTTGTATTGTTCTTTAGCCCTTTGAAGGTGAGAAACAGCTTCCTTAAAGGCTTGGGTGATTGTAGAATGCAGGTAGTCTACTGCTGGTGTTTCAAGATCTTGGAGGGGATCCAACTCCGAGGTTCGAGGGTGACTGCCGTACAAAAGAAAAAACGGGGTTTTCCCAGTTCCCGAATGGACAGAGTTATTGTAGGCATACTCGGCTATCCAAAGGATATCTTTCGAAGTTTTTTCAGTTTGTTGCAGCATGCAGCGTAAATACTGTTCCAGAGTTTGATTGGTCCTCTCGGTTTGTCCGTCGGTCTGAGGGTGGTGACTGGTCGATAGTCTCACATCAATTTGAGCCGACCGACAGCAACTCCGCCAAAAATGAGAAATAAATTGACTACCTCGATCCGAAATTAGAACCGAAGGAAAACCGTGCAGTCGGACGATGTTTTCGAGAAATTCTCGGGCCAGAGTTGCTGCTGTTGGCAAGCCTTTGAGCGGAATGAAATGCGCCATCTTGGAGAATAAGTCCACGATTACTAGAATCGTATTGTATCCGGAGCATGGAGGTAGATCGGTGATGAAGTCCATAGAAAGCGTATGCCAAGGGCGAGGTGGGATGTCAATAGGGCGTAAGAGGCCTGCTGGTCTTTCCTTTTGACTCTTGTTTTGGGCGCATACTCCACAGGACATTATAAAGTCTCTGATATCTTTTTTCCAAGACGGCCACCAGAAGTAGCGCTTGATCTTTTCTGAGGTCTTGGCTATACCGGGATGACCTTCCATTAAAGAGTCGTGATAACAAGAGATTACTTTTTTCTGTAAATCTGTGCTGGGTAGGTATAATCGTTCTTGGAAATACAATAAGTTGTCCTTTACTGCAAAGTCCTTTCCCTGCAGATGCCAATTCTGTATGTCTGCTGGAGTTACAAGTTGCCTGGCTTTATCCTTAACTTCCTCTATGGATTCTGTGGCGATTACACCCAGAATTCTTTGTTCGGGAATGATTGGTACAGGTTTAGGGTTGATCAAGTGTTCTTCCACTCCCATCCGAGAAAGGGCATCGGCTTTACCGTTCTTCGTACCAGGTCGATAGGTAATTATGAAGTCAAACTCGGCAAAGAATAATGCCCAACGGAGTTGTCTAGAGGATTGGGCTTTTGCGGTTTTCAAATATTGCAGGTTTCGGTGATCCGTAATCACAGTAACGGTGTGTCGGGCCCCCAGCAGATAATGCCGCCAAGCCTTAAAGGCAGACTTGATAGCCAGAAGTTCCTTGTCAGTAATCGTGTAATTGACTTCAGGAGGCGAGAATTTGCGGGACCAAAATGCCACGGGATGCAACTGATTGGTTACCGGGTCCTTTTGTGATAGAACTGCCCCCATGGCAAGGCTTGAAGCATCAGTTTCCACGATGTAGGGGAGTTCGGGGCGAGGGTGTTTTAAGATTGGTGCAGAGATAAATTTAGTCTTCAAATCCTGGAAAGCTTGTTCCGCCTCGGTAGACCATTCAAAACGTTTGTTTTTCTTTAACAAGGCAGTGATGGGCTGGACTATTCGAGAGAACTCGGGGATAAACCTGCGGTAAAAGTTAGCGAAGCCTAACATGCTTTGCACACCTTTTACGGAGGATGGTGATGGCCATTTGAGAACTGCATCGACCTTCTTTGAATCCATACGCACTCCGCCAGGTGATAATATGAATCCCAAGAATTCAACTTCAGTCGCGTTGAAAACACATTTTTCCAACTTAGCGAAAAGTTTGTGTTGACGCAATCTTTCGAGGACCATTTTCACGTGTTTCCGATGTTCAGATTCCGATGAAGAATAAACGAGAATGTCGTCGATGTAAACAACAACACACACATCTATGAGCTCTCTGAGGACATCGTTCATAAAATATTGAAAGGCGGCCGGGGCATTGCAAAGTCCGAAGGGCATGACCTGATATTCAAATAGCCCATACTTGGTGCGGAAGGCCGTCTTCCATTCATCGCCCTCTTTTACTCGTACCAAGTGGTAAGCTCCTCTAAGATCCAGCTTTGTATATATGCATGCTTTTCTGACTTGATCCAGGAGTTCAGGGATCAAAGGTAACGGATATCTATTCTTAACGGTGATCTGGTTCAGGGAGCGATAATCGATACAAGTTCTGAGGTCTCCTTCCTTTTTTGGAACGAAGAACAAAGCTGAAGAGGCAGGGGACTTGGAAGGACGAATAAACCCATTTGCCAGGTATTGATCCAGGTATTGTCGAAGGTGAAGGTTCTCAGGCTCGGTGAGGGCATAAATTCTACTACAAGGAGGAGTAAATCCAGGTATCAGGTCTATCTGGCAGTCATAAGACCTATGAGGAGGTAGAGAGTTAGCCTGCTCCTTCCGGAAAACATCTTGGTATTCTAGGTATTCGGGAGGTAACTGGGGAGTCTCTGAAGAAATTGCTGCCAGTGCAACACCAGGTGGAGGGTGACAAGTAGAGACACATTCTGGAAACTGGACCGTCCTTGCTCGCCAATCGATCAGAGGATTGTGTTTCTCTAACCAAGGTATTCCTAGAATAATCTGGAACTGAGGGGCCTTGATCACATCGAACACGATCTTCTCATGGTGTCCATCTTGACTTACTAGCGTCACCTCTTGAGTGGTATGCGTTACTGGCCCGGAGGCTATCTCCGTACCATCCACCGTAGTAATGACGTCCTTTACAGTCTTGGGACAAAGAGTTAGATTCATCCTCAAAACCATTTCATGATCCACATAATTGCCGATGGCACCGCTGTCGACGTAAGCTTCAATTGCATGTAATCGATCCGGATTATCAGGGCTAATGAGGACCATAGGTATCACGAAATGCGAGGTCACGGAACTGGTTTTCACGCTCGGCAAGAGGACCTCTATTCTTGTCGGGCGAGGTCGTTTCCCTGCTCAGAGTTTGTAACTGTGGTAACTGCAGCTCCTACTGTCTTCTTGGCCGGTTTCACCGGACAGTCTCGAAGAAAGTGCCCTGAGTTTCCGCAATATAGGCATAATTGCAACTGTTTTCTCCTTTCCCGCTCCCTTTGTGTTAGAGGACCTTTTAGACCCCCTATTTGCATGGGTTCCCCGGAGTCTACTCCTTTGGAAGGAGTTGGCGGTTTGGAAAATACTCGAGCATCAAACTTGGAACGATCGGCCTTCCTGTTCTGCAGTCTGTGATCTATTTGAACGACCAAGTCTATATAATCCGAACAGTCTTGTGGGGGATTCACTACTTGGGCTAAAACGTCTTTGAGCTCTCCACGTAGACCTCTATAAAACAGCGTAATCCTTTTGTCCTCAGGCCATTGAGTTTCCACTATTAGTCTATTGAAAGATGCAATATAAGCCAAAAGGTCTTGATTACCTTGTCACAACGAAAGAAGCTCATTGTCCAAGGCATGCCCCTGTGCATGTCTTGCGAACAGTTTTTCCATACTAAGCTGAAAGGCTTGAAAATCATGGAGAACCGGATCATCTTGATTAACTAGAGGGATCGACCAGTCTGCCGCATTGCCACTAAGGTACGAAAGTACAAAAGCTACTTTAGCTTGATCAGTTAGAAAGGCTGCTGGCCGGCATAAGAAGTGCAACCGGCACTGATTGATAAATACAGCAAACCTCTTTGGGTCACCAGAAAATCGTTCGGGCGGAGCCAGAGGTACATTCCCAGGTAGGTTGATCTGCAATGGATTCATAGAGGATGTTGAAGGAAGATTTGCCCCTGATGCGGGTAGCGGGGTCTGTCCGGCTTGTGACTGTAGCAATTGTCTAGCAAGATCATCTGTTCTCTCCTTGGAAATAATTAGTTCCCTTCTTAGAGCGTTCGTTTCCTGACGAGCTGCATGCACTTCTGCCCTTAGTTCCCCAAGTAACCGGGCTAGGTGGTCAGTATCCGAGGTTTCCATAGCGCCTGGGCGAGAGTTTTGCGGTAGGCTTTGCGTTCTGTAACGCTCACCTGATTCTCGCAGAGGCGCCGGTCTTGACTGGGCGACTACCGTATCTTCAAAGGTGATGTGCAGCACCCGGTTGGCTCTTTGGGCTGGACCTCTGTGCACTGTATGCCTGACGTGCAGAGTAAGATGTCTGCAGATAGAAAATACGGGGTTAATGAACTGGGGTTATTGGGGTGTCCCTATCTCTTTCCTCTTCTCCTCTCCTGTAGACCCCCACAGGTTAACGCTCTCACCTTAGGTAAGTGAATGCCGAGCTCTCCATCTGCCTCGGGGCAGGGTGCTGTAACCAGTTTCTTCACTGGATAGGTAGCGCAGGCCTCTTGACTTCAGAGGACTGCTGTCCGTCGTTTACTGCACGAACGGTAAGTTTCGAGTAACTCAAATGTCTTTAAAGTCTTTAATAATGATGTCTCTTGTTTTGCAGGGTTCCGGCGATGGCGGATGACGGGCTGAAGTGAGTTGAAGATGGAGCCCGTGTGATGAATAGAAGCGCCTGGAAGCACGTAAGTAAGCGCTTGTTGCCAGCTTCACGATGCGCTCTAACTGTCTTTTTATTTTGCAGGTACAAGTTCGGAGCGGCTGCAGGGTGCCGGGATACCCACTGGGTTAGATGTGGAAAGGAGTAATGGCACGTGAGTATTAAAGTTCCCCAATGTCTTTAAACGCACCTTGTTTTGTCTTTCAGATGCGGGATGCAGCGCCGACGGAGCGTGCGAAGAGTTGGTAAGCTTTTGTCTTTCAGATGCCGGAATGCAGTGTGAAGACCTCCGGAGCGCACGAAGAGTAGGTAAGCCTTTGCCTTTCAGATGCTGGAATGCTAACCTGTTCTTTCTTGTCTTTATAGGTGTTGCTGACGACTGGATTCAGGATGGTAAGCCTTTTTCCTTAGGCCCAGGACCGGATGCAGAAGACACGATGAGCGTTCTGCTGCAGGGGGTGCAGAATAACGCAAAGCAAGATTCATCCACCGGGTGTGGTTTAAATAGCCTCCTGTAGTGCTTAGGTGTCTCCTTCCACAGCCACGCCTAGGTAAGAAAAGAGTTCCTGGTAAGAAAAGAGTTCCTGCCTTCCAGAAGAGTTCCAGTGTTCTGAATCTAGGGAGTGGCTCCAGCCCCACCCAACAGGAAAAGTAGTTCCAAACAGAAGAGGATCAGAGGCTCAACTGGCAGGCAAGTAAGCAGCATGGTCTGCTGCAGGTAAGTCCACCCAAGCATTATGAGCCCGGCGCTTCCAGCGCTGGGACTGGGCATATTTATGAGCCTGGTGCCACTGGCGCCAGGACTGGGTCCAAAAGGTCCCAATTGGGACTGGTTGGCACTCGGAACCTGGGTTATGGATCTGCTTCCAAGGGAGTTGGGAAAACCCTGACCTTTTGGAAGCAGAGATCATGACAGTGCCCCTGGATGCTGGGGGGTGGGGGTGCAGGGGGACATGAGTGGGGGCCTGGTGAGGGTGCCCCTGGATGCTGGGGGGTGGGGGTGCTGGGAGACATGAGTGGGGGCCTGGTGGAGGGTGCCCCTGGATGCTGGGGGGTGGGGGTGCAGGGGGACATGAGTGGGGGCCTGGTGGAGGGTGCCCTGCACTGCTGGGGTTTGGGAGTGATGGGAGACATGAGTGGGGGCCTGGTGGAGGCTGCCCCTGCACTGCTGGGGGGTGCGGGAGGTGGGAGACATGAGTGGGGGCCTGGTGGAGGGTGCCCTGCACTGCTGGGGGGTGGGGGTGATGGGAGACATGAGTGGGGGCTTGGTGGAGGCTGCCCGTGGATGCTGGGGGGTGGGGGTGCTGGGAGACATGAGTGGGGGCCTGGTGGAGGGTGCCCCTGCACTGCTGGGGGTGGGGGTGCTGGGAGACATGAGTGGGTGCCTGGTGGAGGGTGCCCTGCACTGCTGGGGGGTGGGGGCGGCGGGAGACATGAGTGTGGGCCTGGTAGAGGGTGCCCCTGGATGCTGGGGGGTGGGGGTGCAGGGGGACATGAGTGGGGGCCTGGTGGAGGGTGCCCTGCACTGCTGGGGGGTGGGGGTTCAGGGAGACATGAGTGGGGGCCTAGTGTAGGCTGCCCCTGCACTGCTGGGGGGTGGGGGTGGTGGGAGACATGAGTGGGGGCCTGGTGGAGGGTGCCCCTGCACTGCTGGGGGGTGGGGGTGATGGGAGACATGAGTTGGACATGAGTGGGGGCCTGATGGAGGGTGCCCCTGCACTGCTGGGGGGTGGGGGTGCAGGGAGACATGAGTGGGGGCCTGGTGGAGGGTGCCCCTGCACTGCTGGGGGGTGGGGGTGATGGGAGACATGAGTTGGACATGAGTGGGGGCCTGGTGGAGGGTGCCCCTGCACTGCTGGGGGGTGGGGGTGCAGGGAGACATGAATGGGGGCCTGTTGGAGGGTGCCCCTGCACTTCTGGGGGGTGGGGGTGCAGGGAGACATGAGTGGGGGCCTGGTGGAGGGTGCCCCTGGATGCTGGGGGGTGGGGGTGCAGGGGGACATGAGTGGGGGCCTGGTGGAGGGTGCCCTGCACTGCTGGGGGGTGGGGGTGATGGGAGACATGAGTTGGACATGAGTGGGGGCCTGGTGGAGGGTGCCTGTAACGCTCACCTGATTCTCGCAGAGGCGCCGGTCTTGACTGGGCGACTACCGTATCTTCAAAGGTGATGTGCAGCACCCGGTTGGCTCTTTGGGCTGGACCTCTGTGCACTGTATGCCTGACGTGCAGAGTAAGATGTCTGCAGATAGAAAATACGGGGTTAATGAACTGGGGTTATTGGGGTGTCCCTATCTCTTTCCTCTTCTCCTCTCCTGTAGACCCCCACAGGTTAACGCTCTCACCTTAGGTAAGTGAATGCCAAGCTCTCCATCTGCCTCGGGGCAGGGTGCTGTAACCAGTTTCTTCACTGGATAGGTAGCGCAGGCCTCTTGACTTCAGAGGACTGCTGTCCGTCGTTTACTGCACGAACGGTAAGTTTCGAGTAACTCAAATGTCTTTAAAGTCTTTAATAATGATGTCTCTTGTTTTGCAGGGTTCCGGCGATGGCGGATGACGGGCTGAAGTGAGTTGAAGATGGAGCCCGTGTGATGAATAGAAGCGCCTGGAAGCACGTAAGTAAGCGCTTGTTGCCAGCTTCACGATGCGCTCTAACTGTCTTTTTATTTTGCAGGTACAAGTTCGGAGCGGCTGCAGGGTGCCGGGATACCCACTGGGTTAGATGTGGAAAGGAGTAATGGCATGTGAGTATTAAAGTTCCCCAATGTCTTTAAACGCACCTTGTTTTGTCTTTCAGATGCGGGATGCAGCGCCGACGGCCTCCGGAGCGTGCGAAGAGTTGGTAAGCTTTTGTCTTTCAGATGCCGGAATGCAGTGTGAAGACCTCCGGAGCGCACGAAGAGTAGGTAAGCCTTTGCCTTTCAGATGCTGGAATGCTAACCTGTTCTTTCTTGTCTTTATAGGTGTTGCTGAAGACTGGATTCAGGATGGTAAGCCTTTTTCCTTAGGCCGAGGACCGGATGCAGAAGACACGATGAGCGTTCTGCTGCAGAGGGTGCAGAATAACGCAAAGCAAGATTCATCCACCGGGTGTGGTTTAAATAGCCTCCTGTAGTGCTTAGGTGTCTCCTTCCACAGCCACGCCTAGGTAAGAAAAGAGTTCCTGGTAAGAAAAGAGTTCCTGCCTTCCAGAAGAGTTCCAGTGTTCTGAATCTAGGGAGTGGCTCCAGCCCCACCCAACAGGAAAAGTAGTTCCAAACAGAAGAGGATCAGAGGCTCAACTGGCAGGCAAGTAAGCAGCATGGTCTGCTGCAGGTAAGTCCACCCAAGCATTATGAGCCCGGCGCTTCCAGCGCTGGGACTGGGCATATTTATGAGCCTGGTGCCACTGGCGCCAGGACTGGGTCCAAAAGGTCCCAATTGGGACTGGTTGGCACTCGGAACCTGGGTTATGGATCTGCTTCCAAGGGAGTTGGGAAAACCCTGACCTTTTGGAAGCAGAGATCATGACAGTGCCCCTGGATGCTGGGGGGTGGGGGTGCAGGGGGACATGAGTGGGGGCCTGGTGAGGGTGCCCCTGGATGCTGGGGGGTGGGGGTGCTGGGAGACATGAGTGGGGGCCTGGTGGAGGGTGCCCCTGGATGCTGGGGGGTGGGGGTGCAGGGGGACATGAGTGGGGGCCTGGTGGAGGGTGCCCTGCACTGCTGGGGTTTGGGAGTGATGGGAGACATGAGTGGGGGCCTGGTGGAGGCTGCCCCTGCACTGCTGGGGGGTGCGGGAGGTGGGAGACATGAGTGGGGGCCTGGTGGAGGGTGCCCTGCACTGCTGGGGGGTGGGGGTGATGGGAGACATGAGTGGGGGCTTGGTGGAGGCTGCCCGTGGATGCTGGGGGGTGGGGGTGCTGGGAGACATGAGTGGGGGCCTGGTGGAGGGTGCCCCTGCACTGCTGGGGGTGGGGGTGCTGGGAGACATGAGTGGGTGCCTGGTGGAGGGTGCCCTGCACTGCTGGGGGGTGGGGGCGGCGGGAGACATGAGTGTGGGCCTGGTAGAGGGTGCCCCTGGATGCTGGGGGGTGGGGGTGCAGGGGGACATGAGTGGGGGCCTGGTGGAGGGTGCCCTGCACTGCTGGGGGGTGGGGGTTCAGGGAGACATGAGTGGGGGCCTAGTGGAGGCTGCCCCTGCACTGCTGGGGGGTGGGGGTGGTGGGAGACATGAGTGGGGGCCTGGTGGAGGGTGCCCCTGCACTGCTGGGGGGTGGGGGTGATGGGAGACATGAGTTGGACATGAGTGGGGGCCTGATGGAGGGTGCCCCTGCACTGCTGGGGGGTGGGGGTGCAGGGAGACATGAGTGGGGGCCTGGTGGAGGGTGCCCCTGCACTGCTGGGGGGTGGGGGTGATGGGAGACATGAGTTGGACATGAGTGGGGGCCTGGTGGAGGGTGCCCCTGCACTGCTGGGGGGTGGGGGTGCAGGGAGACATGAATGGGGGCCTGTTGGAGGGTGCCCCTGCACTTCTGGGGGGTGGGGGTGCAGGGAGACATGAGTGGGGGCCTGGTGGAGGGTGCCCCTGGATGCTGGGGGGTGGGGGTGCAGGGGGACATGAGTGGGGGCCTGGTGGAGGGTGCCCTGCACTGCTGGGGGGTGGGGGTGATGGGAGACATGAGTTGGACATGAGTGGGGGCCTGGTGGAGGGTGCCTGTAACGCTCACCTGATTCTCGCAGAGGCGCCGGTCTTGACTGGGCGACTACCGTATCTTCAAAGGTGATGTGCAGCACCCGGTTGGCTCTTTGGGCTGGACCTCTGTGCACTGTATGCCTGACGTGCAGAGTAAGATGTCTGCAGATAGAAAATACGGGGTTAATGAACTGGGGTTATTGGGGTGTCCCTATCTCTTTCCTCTTCTCCTCTCCTGTAGACCCCCACAGGTTAATGCTCTCACCTTAGGTAAGTGAATGCCGAGCTCTCCATCTGCCTCGGGGCAGGGTGCTGTAACCAGTTTCTTCACTGGATAGGTAGCGCAGGCCTCTTGACTTCAGAGGACTGCTGTCCGTCGTTTACTGCACGAACGGTAAGTTTCGAGTAACTCAAATGTCTTTAAAGTCTTTAATAATGATGTCTCTTGTTTTGCAGGGTTCCGGCGATGGCGGATGACGGGCTGAAGTGAGTTGAAGATGGAGCCCGTGTGATGAATAGAAGCGCCTGGAAGCACGTAAGTAAGCGCTTGTTGCCAGCTTCACGATGCGCTCTAACTGTCTTTTTATTTTGCAGGTACAAGTTCGGAGCGGCTGCAGGGTGCCGGGATACCCACTGGGTTAGATGTGGAAAGGAGTAATGGCATGTGAGTATTAAAGTTCCCCAATGTCTTTAAACGCACCTTGTTTTGTCTTTCAGATGCGGGATGCAGCGCCGACGGCCTCCGGAGCGTGCGAAGAGTTGGTAAGCTTTTGTCTTTCAGATGCCGGAATGCAGTGTGAAGACCTCCGGAGCGCACGAAGAGTAGGTAAGCCTTTGCCTTTCAGATGCTGGAATGCTAACCTGTTCTTTCTTGTCTTTATAGGTGTTGCTGAAGACTGGATTCAGGATGGTAAGCCTTTTTCCTTAGGCCGAGGACCGGATGCAGAAGACACGATGAGCGTTCTGCTGCAGAGGGTGCAGAATAACGCAAAGCAAGATTCATCCACCGGGTGTGGTTTAAATAGCCTCCTGTAGTGCTTAGGTGTCTCCTTCCACAGCCACGCCTAGGTAAGAAAAGAGTTCCTGGTAAGAAAAGAGTTCCTGCCTTCCAGAAGAGTTCCAGTGTTCTGAATCTAGGGAGTGGCTCCAGCCCCACCCAACAGGAAAAGTAGTTCCAAACAGAAGAGGATCAGAGGCTCAACTGGCAGGCAAGTAAGCAGCATGGTCTGCTGCAGGTAAGTCCACCCAAGCATTATGAGCCCGGCGCTTCCAGCGCTGGGACTGGGCATATTTATGAGCCTGGTGCCACTGGCGCCAGGACTGGGTCCAAAAGGTCCCAATTGGGACTGGTTGGCACTCGGAACCTGGGTTATGGATCTGCTTCCAAGGGAGTTGGGAAAACCCTGACCTTTTGGAAGCAGAGATCATGACAGTGCCCCTGGATGCTGGGGGGTGGGGGTGCAGGGGGACATGAGTGGGGGCCTGGTGAGGGTGCCCCTGGATGCTGGGGGGTGGGGGTGCTGGGAGACATGAGTGGGGGCCTGGTGGAGGGTGCCCCTGGATGCTGGGGGGTGGGGGTGCAGGGGGACATGAGTGGGGGCCTGGTGGAGGGTGCCCTGCATTGCTGGGGTGTGGGAGTGATGGGAGACATGAGTTGGACATGAGTGGGGGCCTGGTGGTGGGTGCCCCTGGATGCTGGGGGGTGGGGGTGCTGGGAGACATGAGTTGGACATGAGTGGGGGCCTGGTGGGGGGTGCCCCACAGTGCTGGGGGGTGGGGCTGCTGGGAGACATGTGTTGGTGATCAGTAGTGCAAGGTGACATGTGGGTTGACTGGGGGGCATGGCCATGGTGGATGGGTTGTCTGTGGGACATGAGCAGGGGTGCAGGGTAGCCCCCTGTGGTGTGGGCTGCCTGCAGGGGCCGTGGAGGGTGTAGAGGGAACACCTGGGAGGACCCACACGGCCAAATCACGTGTAGCACTCCCCGGCACCACTGAAATACACGTACCCTGCTGAAATCGCGTGTGAAACTTCCCGCGCACCTCGGAATACACGTACCCTGCTGAAATTGCGTGTTGGACTTCCCGAGCACCCCGAAGTACATGTACCCAGGCCAATCGCTTGTGGAACTTCACGTGCACCCTGAAGTACACATACCCAGGACAATCGCATGTGGAACTTCCCGCCGCATCCCGAAACACACGTACCCAGGCCAATCGTGTGTGGAACCTCCCGCGCATCCCGAAACACACGTACCCAGGCCAATCGCGTGTGCAACTTCCCGTGCACCCCGAAGTACACGTACCCAGGCCAATCGCGTATGGAACCTCCCGCGCATCCCAAAACACACGTACCCAGGCCAATCGCGTGTGGAACTTCCCGTGCACCCCGAAGTACACATACCCAGGCCAATCGCATGTGGAACCTCCCGCGCATCCCGAAACACACGTACCCAGGCCAATTGCATGTGGAACTTCCCGTGCACCCCAAAGTACACGTACCCAGGCCAATCGCGTGTGGAACTTCCCGCGCATCCCGAAACACACGTACCCAGGCCAATTGCGTGTGGAACTTCCCGCGCACCCCGAAGTACACGTACCCAGGCCAATCGCGTGTGGAACTTCCCGCGCATCCCGAAACACACGTACCCAGGCCAATCGCGTGTGGAACTTCCCGCGCACCCCGAAGTACACTTACACAGGCCAATCGCGTGTGGAACTTCCCGCGCATCCCGAAACACACGTACCCAGGCCAATCGCGTGTGGAACTTCCCGCACACCCCGAAGTACATGTACCCAGGCCAATCGCGTGTGGAAATTCCCGCGCACCCCGAAACACACGCACACGCTATTTTTCACACAGCGGGTATCCGTGTTTGTCGGTACCCCTTTGCACCTCATTTGTCCCAGAGGGCCACTGTATGGACCATTCATCATGGCTGTATAGGGGTGCTTTTTGTTAGCGCACATTTTGGCGCACATTTATTTCAGGTGCAGGGACGCTACCGCCTGCTTTCTTGTGGCGTACTTGTTTGGCCCTGTGCGCGTCTTTGACCGTGCGCTGGTTTGCCCTATTCGATTCCATGAATACGGGTTGTAGGCGAGCGTGTGGGTGTTCCACGCACTTGCCTCCTGTACTTCCCCCGTGACGCCCATATTTTCACGCGTTGTTCCCCATTCCGAGTGTTACGCCCCGTGTTCCGCCTACTTTTGTGATGTGCGCCGCGCTATGTGCGATTTCGCAGTGGCCGCGGCGCACGCTGTTGGATGACCTGTGCGCCGGCGTGCGCGGCGCACTTTTTCAGTGCACATCCAATGTTCTCGCGCACGGACTTCCATGAATCGATGTGCGCTGGTTTCCCTGAGATTTTCGCACTTGCACTGCGATTTTCGCACTTTTACTGCGAATCGCACATTTTGGCACCTCTGCGCGGGAATTTTCAGCGCACATTAATTCCATGAATCGACGCCTTAATATCATCTGTACAATGCGTTACTGTTGTGAGAAAAATGTCTTATCCAAGTGTGCCTTCAGTCCCTTTATTTATATCTGTTCATTGCACTAAAGGCCTGTTAAAAACAAGCATAGATAAAGCCAACAAATTCACTTGACTTTCTCAGGCTACTCACTCCTGTCATAGGGCAGTATGATATGATACAATGAGTTATTTATCACGTGCCATAGGGAGGATGAAACACACAATCTTACTAGGCATTGTGTCATTCAGATCATGCAAGTGCAGGGGGGAGGAGAAGTGCCAGAGGGATGGAGAAGGGAAGTGTGGTCACGGCAGCGGTTGTTCTGAGTAAGTGCATACGGGAGAGCCATCTATCGGAAGTTCAATAAGGGGGGGGGCGGCTGTAGGGTTACGGATTCAGCCCCTAAGTGCACGGAGGCCCGCAGGCAGTGCAGGTGCTTGCAGGTCATGGAGGAAGCCTGGTGCCCGTTGAGTTAAGAGGGTAGCCAGGCAACCAGCTGGTATAGCAACCAAGTGGTCAGCAAGGGAGAGCAAGAGAAAAAGCAGAAGCGAATAGGAAAGTCTTGAGCTGCTTCCAAAATCTGAGGTGGTCCTGCTCGAGTTTGAGAGGGGCAGGGAGGCCATTCCAGATGGAGTCCCCTGTGGAGGAGAGAGATCAACCTCCAACTCTCTGTCTCGAGAAGCATCTGACCATCAGAGAGTTAGAGGTAGCTGAGTGAAGGGCTCGAGAAGAAAGATGTTTAGGAAGAGAGAAGGAAGATGTTTAGGAAAAGGGAATTGGATGTAATGCGGGCCCCGGCCTGAGACAGCCTTGTGGACAATGCAGAGAGCCTTGAACTTGACCCGTGCAGCCACTGGGAGCCAGTGGAGAGATGTCAGGGCTGGAGAGGTATGATCCCTGGGCTTGAGGCCAAGGACAAGTCTTACAGTCCTGTTCTGGATTAGTTACAGAGGCAGGTTGAGATAGAGGTTGTTGCAATAGTCCAGCCTAGAGAGATCCAGGGCGCTGCAGACGTTAAGCGTCTGGGGGAAAGTGAGAAAAAAGAAGAATACCTCTGAGGAGGTGCAGCTGGTAGTGGAACCTCTTCGAGAGGTCGTGATGTGAGGGGAGAAAGGAGAGAGTGGAGTCGAAGATGACCCCAAAGTTTTTTGCATCAGAAGAAGGCGCAGGGAGGGGGCCCAGGGAGGAGGGCCAGAGTAAAAGAGGGAAAGCAGGAGCAGGGGTCCCAATGGGGAGGATCTCTGTCTCTCTGGCTTTGAGGGAGAGATCGTTCCAGGGGTTCTTTGTCATTTCATCTGTGGATTTTATTTATGATGAGTTTATTTACGAATATTTTTCAATGAATATTTTTCAATGAAAAAACTCATTGAATTTTAATTATTTTTTATTTTTGGAGGGTTCCCCCAAACTCCCATCCCCTATAGTTTTTTTTCTTCTATTTCCGACCCCTCCACCACTTATATGCACTTTTCCACCGCGCCCCTCACTGAAAAATGTTTGTAAAAAAAACATCAAAGAAAAGACTGTTGATGAAAGGACGTTGTACCGTTGCAGGGTGCGGCAAACTGATGTGACTTCATGTGACTTTTATATACGGCAGATTCCCACATTAAAATGTGCTGGACCAGACATAGTTATTGGAATAATGAACAATGGTCTGATTTGTGATTGCTCATGAGCAGCTTGAAAACGGTGGTGCACATTGGACACCAACATTACATTTTATTGAATGAATGCATTCTTTATATCTAGCTATTTATTAAATAGCAATCATATTGTTTCTTAATAAATACGCTTTTTGCAAAGAAATATAATAACGTCTTTTTCACGCATGTCGTTCATTACATAAATATCTTTGGTAGTTATTGGTCCAAACGTTTTGTGAACGATGGCTAAGAAAAGCAATCATTCTGATTTTTGAAAAATAATTATTCATTTGTAACCAGGGTTGTTACTGTGCTAACTGGGACATTTGCACAGTCACAGCTTTCAAAAAGGTAAATGTTGTCACACCCTAGATTATTTTATGCAAATTAATATTCTGTGTTGCACATTCCATTCCTAGTTTGCCTAAGCCTGCACACACCTTTCTCTGCGTCTTCTTTTTGAGTAGCCACATGCTATATCCTTACATTTCCCATGACCTTACCTGAAATATTTACAGCGACTCATTTTATTTTTAGTTTGCGCTGTTTCAAAGACAGGAATGGAGGGGCTGCAGGGTAAAAGTGGCTAGGGGCAAATCACAACATACCACCCTTACGATTGGTTTGCAGACAAAGGCAAAACAAATTGTTTTCTTGAAGTACGGTTGAGCTCACTTGTAACATTGTAGTCCAAGCTCAAATGTTGAACCCTGCGGATGTGGCAGGGACTCAGGAATCACAGAGCTCTCAAGTTTCATGTGGCCATGTGTGAAAACGCCACAGAGTCCTGTGTTGCTTTTTGGAATTCTGGGACTTGTAGTTTTCCTAAATTTCAAATGGGAAAGTAAAAAAAGAAAAGTCTCAGGATCCAAAGGGAAAAAAATAAACGGTACTGCATGGACTTCTCACACATGGCCACTTGAAACTTGAGCACTCTAGAATCACACATTTTAAATGTAACACAATGAAGAGACAAAAGACTTAGGGTAAGATTCTCCAAACGCTTTAACGTTGTGGCAATTCGGTGGCACTTTAAGCACTGCCTATAAGGCACAAACATTTGAATGGGAAGTGAAGTTAGGAGAGTGATACGATGTGAGGAGGGACATCTGCTGTGGGAATTGTTTGGAATTATATCCCTGCATTGACCACCCATGGACAGGCTAGTCCACATGACCATTCCCAATTACTACCTGCCCCAGCCCATCTAAAACACCCTTGGTCCCAGGATCTCTTTGAGCTAGCTCTGTGCTTTTAATGGGAAGGGTATGCTATTTGTAAGCCATCTTATGATCTTATGTAAGGTAATGGTGTATTTGGAAATATAAAACAGCTTCTGGTGTAATTAAAATGGCTTAATCAAGTATGCCTATAGACACTTGGTTTATAGTCAATATGTGTTTTCTTGCTTATTATATTTGCACTGAATCTCTGTTAATAGCAAGCATAGGCATTTACCAGGCACTGTCATGATATATACCAAAATGCTAATACCATTTGCCAGCTGTTGACATCTTACGGCCAGATAGAACTATTATGTCTGTGCCTTGGAAATGCTTTTCCCATGCCTACATAAATAGCTCAAACGGTTGGCTTTGCCAATGCTTGTTTCCATTTGGACACTAGTGCAGGGGTCCAGTATGTCAGAGGCCACCAGTCTGTCGACTGCCATTTTGTGTCCTTTGTTGTCCAAGTCAGACATCATCTCTTGTGTCGTTTATTGTCGGTCAATCTTCAGACATGGGCTGAAAACTCCTTTGTTTGCTGATCCGTTCTGCTCCCTCTCTCATGGATTTATTCCTCAACAAGTCCAGCCTTTCTTGATTCTTGTTGTTTGTTGTCTGTCTTATTAAGCACCTCCATGCCCCCGGGCTTTTGTTTCGTGCTGTAGAAATTAAATATATATATATATATATATTTTAAAATTACTTTACGTCTCATTCTTGTTATTTCCCTTTCACTATTTCCTTTCACTCCATGTGATCCCTTTTCCTCCTTCTGCCTTCCTCTCTTCTTTGTTCCCTTTGTTATATAAATATGTGGCAACCCTTTATGTTATTCCTCTGGTGGTGTCCTTTTTCTATATTTACTTTGCTCCTCTGTGCTGTTTTTGATTATTCAAAGATGTTCCCACGTTTCTTAGTCTATCCTTTCTTTTTGTACTGTTTTGACCATTCATACGCAGCCACCCTGTTCTTTGTATGTTCTTTCTCTCTAATTTGTTTTGAGCATTCAAATATGTCTGCTTTCTTCCTTTGTTGTCCTTTTCTCAGTGACGTGCTAAGGGTAGCGGAAATGACATCAAACACCGGACAACATCACAGTAGTAGACCCAACCTAGGCTAGGGATACCGGCATTTACATGCTACTACAGCCTCACAGGGCCAGTTTTAGCCGTAATAATTCTAAAGCGCACTTCATAATTTCAGTTGCTTCCTTCCTGTGTCAAGTGCACCCTCAAATACTCAAGTAATTTCATCCAATGACAATGAATGCCTCATATACGTGGCATAGTCACACTATGTAACGGACAGCCTCACATTTCTAATTGGTGCCATCATACTCCAGATAGGCCCCAGGAATGTATTTCACTGCCAGCGAGTTACATTTATGCTTGCTATAAGGGGCCATGGTTAATGTACTGCTTCAATTGAGTAATTGACACCATCCTATCCCAAATGCAGCCCAAAATGTCCGGTTATATATCTCTTACAAAGCAAGAGGGTAGACCAAGAATGTATGTCCATTGGGTAACCAATTTCACAATGTAATGCCCCCAGGCCTCTTATGTAAAGTATAAGTCACCATGTGTATTGTTCAGCCTTCCATATCCAATTGCTGCCATGATATGCCACACACAGTTTCCAATGCCCTAAGAATACAGTTGAATGACGGTTGGCACTAGGCAGCATGCGCATGGTCCACCCCGCATGTGCAATTTCTGCAATATGGCGAGCACGCCCTGAAATGCCCCAGCAATGCCACCCAATGTGCTTAAGGTCATATCTACATTGCCTTACGTGGACAATATTTGCATTTGTATATACATTGCATATTGCAATGCCAGTTGCTGCATACTATGATTGCTATATATTGTTCAGCCTTATAAGTATAATGCTTGTATGTAAAATGCAGCTTTCCAGGCACCAGTAATGGGATTCACTGCCAGTTAGCCTTGCCAACGGACAGTGCAAAGGAAGGATGGGGTTCGACATGGAGCAGAGGTATCCCTTCCTCATGGATTGATCACATGTATACCTCACGAGATTTACACTCACTATGTGACGCATTATCTTTTCACAACCTGTGTTTTCGTGATCATTCAATTTTGCAACTTGACCTAGACCTGTTAATTTGCGTACATACCCTTTCCCCTTCATTGGCCCCTCTCTCCATCGACAGGGAAAGGGGGGCTTACAGTAAAATGAAACCCAAAAACATGTAGAGGTTTCTTAATCCACTTAAAAAAGGCTATGGGTTTAGCCGAGGAAATGGGAGAGAATGGCCTCAATCTCTTCATGGTTGACCAATTCACTGCCACAGTATTGCATAGATTAAAATTGCTAAAAGAAAAGGGAAAAATGCTGAGTTCCAAAAAACCACTCCACACCTTTGACATACGAGTTGCCGAGGTTAAGAAGCTTAAGAGAAGGCATGTAAGAAATCTAGTTGATGAACACTTGCCACGGAAGTCTTCATGTACAGAAATAAATGAGTCCTATTAATGACCCCAACAATTACAGGCTCATTGCACTCCTAGATGCAGCAAGAATTATTTTTTCCGCCTTGCTTTTGATAGATTTGAATCATTCCCTGGCGCATCTGGCGTTGCTAAACTATTTCCAGGTGGGTTTCAGATCCGGTATGGGCACAGCCTTAAATGCCACCATTATGGCTCATCTCTTGGGGGCTGTTAAAAAAGGCTCAGTTGGCACCATCTACATGGAATCGCGCGACATGAGCAGTGCCGCAGACAGAGTATAAAGAACACTTCTTTGGAACAAACTGCTAGAATGATCAGTTCCCCTGAAGATAGTGCAATTGTTGGCTGGTATGCACAACAGAACGACTATTAAGATCAGGTTGACTTAGGAGGGTAGTGTGTCAGGACTGGCACAGACATTTGTGGGTCTTAGACAGAGTTGTGTCTTGGCACCTGCCCTCTTCAATGCTTACATAAGTGACATAGACAAACACTGGTCAGAGGCGACAACCTTCCCCGTCAATTTGGGGCATTTAAAACTAAAGTGGCTGGCCTTTGTCGATGACTTGGTCTTCTTCGACAAAACACTGATGGGGCTACAAAGAAAGCTTAATTTGTTATTTAATTACTCTGTTGAAAAAACCCTCCTGGTCAACGGAAACCAGTCATAGGTTGTAATATTTTCAACCAAAACTAGACCTAAAACCAAGTATGGGAATGTGGGTGAACAAAAACTACAAAGTGTTTCTTTGATTCGTTAATTGGGATATAATCTTTCCAACACTCGATCCTTAACTGAATGCAACACTGCTCTTAGCGTGAAATCAAGGCCTTTGATTTGCCAGCTGAAAAGGATTAATCTACAGCTTTGCAAATTTACCCTCCTTCCTCTACTGAGATTCTACTTGGCCAAAGTAGAGCCTTCAGATTTATAGGTTCTAGATTTGAAAACACTTGACTTAGGTCTATACATGAATATTTTACTGAGACTTATCTGGAAGGAGACCCTGGGCTTGTCTAAATCAATCCCAAATGCCATAATTAGAAATGCGTTGGGGTTGATTGCTCTACAAGCCGGGGTCCACTGGAGACAACTATCTAACTATGCCAAAATGATCTGTTCTCCAGTTCATTTCTTGTACACAGACCTGGGAAAAAGACCAGCTACACAGTCCCTTGAATCATTGAATATTTTTAGGGCCAATAAGATGACAATGCTCAATGAAATCAATTCCTCTGAGGAGGAATTAACCCTAAGACCAGCGATTACCAAAGAAAACCTCTTTGCAATGGATTGGTGTAACACAACAGATCACCTGGCCTGTTATAACTCATACAGGGAATACCCCAAGGTTCCCAGGAAAAGGGAGGATCTGTCAAAATCTTTTTACTTATTCCCGGCAGCAACGTTCGTAGACTATACTTTCGTTTTTGATTCCAACACTAGAACGCATAGGTTGCTGGAAGTTCGAGAAGGAGCGACCTCTACATTGTAGATTATCTGGTTGTTTGTCTAGCAAGGAAACACATAAACATTTAACCTTGGATTGCACTAAAGTGACTGATAACAGACTCTGGGTACTTCAAACCTCTAGTACCTGAAGAGACTAATGGTCTGGGTGAGTTATTTTGGGCACAGCTTTTGGGGGGACAGGGCGTATCTCTTATACGGCCCTTCATGGATTTCTAGTGGAAACATACAGCAGACTAGATGAATCTATACAGGGGCTCCACTTGATGACTTAGTAAACAATTTGTATGCTGATTTCAAAGCATCGCCGGTCATATGACCTAAGGGAGAGCCTGTGACACTCTGCCTGTGCTCTAGGACCTTCTCATACTACCGATTGGTGGGCCTAGAACAGAACAAACTAATAAGGTGTGTTATGGCCAATAAACATCAGGCTACTGTCGTATCCACTATCTAAAGGAATATTTGGGGAGGTTCCTCTTGATGGGTAATTGTTTTTCTTTATCTGTAACACTGTAATTTATGAAATTACATATGGTTGTTTGGAAAATAAATGTCCTTTTTAAATTGTTTGTATTAATTTTAATTTGTGAAAGGTTTAATTCAATAAAACCAAAACACAATAACAAATGCCATATAATGCCTTGTATAATCGCTGAGCATTATGCTGAGCATTGTTCAGCCTCGTGTGTGTAATGAAATTGCTACCATTATATGCCATCCAATGTACTTTTAGAAACTGTAAAGATTAAGGAAGCTGTGCTTTGCATGTCCAGTCTGGCACCTTACCAATTACCCTGCAGAGGGTTCCTGCATATTTGATTTTCTAGTTATACTCACCACCCAAATGAGTGCACTGTTTTTCAGAAGGCTGTCTCTCCCTTGGCACACAAACTCTCTCCTTGCAGCTAGTTCACCTCAGCCCGTCTCTGCCAGAACACTGCCCCAGAGCCAAATCACTGCCTTCAAGGAACTCCCACTGCAGGTCCTATTCCCAGCTACACCGATGGGCATCCCAGCAGACGATCCTCGCCAAAGCTCCAGCCGTGCTTCAAAGCCATGCAGAAAGACCAGCAATAGGCAGATAAATAAACAGGACCCCCTCTGCAGGGTAATTGGCAGGGTGTCAGACTGGACACGAAAGGCAACGCTTCATTAATCTTTACGGTGACAAAAGTTTAATGGAGTAGCCGGAGTTCAAAATGTCGGGGTGGGGATTTGTCCTTTCACACTTGGGGGGTCATAATCAAGCAACCCATCCAATAATAAACAGGATAAGGAGATTGACAAAGAATTGAAATCCTAATGTTGTTATATTGAGATGAGTGTCCTCTGTAGAAAAGGGGAGGAATGTTAGGGAATTTGTGAGCTGAAGAATTTGTGCATAATTGTCAGTGTGTAGTTAGATTTGGGGAGTAAATTGAGTGATTTAGATTTGCTTAGGCCACAAACATTCTGGTAGCCGCAGGTTCATGAACATGGAATAGGCTTAGAAAAATCAAACAAAATTAAAAGCTGCAGGATCAATTCTAAGTGGGCAGAGCAATATAACAGCAGTGAGATGGCCCTTGAAAGTAAATGTACATTGTGCAGAGCATGAAAAGGAAAGGAACGATAGAGTGAAATGTGCATTGTGCAAAGCAGAAAAAGGGAAGGAAGAATACAGGCAAATGCAGCATTTCAATCTGGGTCACAGGACGGCACCCTCAGCTGCTTTTTCCAGATTTCACTGTGTGAATGTAGATGTGTGTTGCAAATGCTTTCTCAACTCTTCCACATGCCCGTGAATTGTGGATGTATATACCAAGTCTTGCCAATTGAACCTGTACAATACATTTTGGGGAAGTACCATTTTTCTGCCTGTAATTATCTAATCTGTACTGAGATTTGTAGATTTTGATGGTGTCACTGTAATGGCCATGAGCACTAAAGGGAGTTGTAAATCCCAACTAGACTCTGCTACACCAACAAAGATTTTTATTATACCGATTGTTGATCTGTTGCATCTCTCTACTCCAACACTAGAGGATGGCCAATATGAAACATGTAGGTTCCTCTTTACCCCAAAAATATGCCATATCTTGGTCATCACTGTACTGCTAAAAGGGATTCCACAGTCTCACTTTATTCTCTGGGGCAACCTAAACCTGGAAAATATATGATTCACCAATAAGATAGCCGTGCTCTGTAAGCTGCAATCACGAACAGGTATACATTCCAACCATTTTGATATTAAACAGGTAACTGTCAGCATGGATTTGTTTCCTCACAATGATCTTTAGACCGGGCCAATTAAATCTATTGGCAAATCTGACCATGGAAGGTGAATCCTCTCTTAATCAATGGTGCTCTAGGTGTTGGGGAAGTAGACTGAAACGGTGCACACACCAAATACAGTAGCGCGTATACTTCCACATTTTGGAACATGTGCAGCCAATAAGTCTATTCCTGTGCTATTTAAAATGTGTTCTGAGTACCACTGTGACCCGCTATTATCGCATCATGGGCATGATGTAACATTAGCCCTTGAAACGAAATAGTGGCCACTTACTGAATATGACCTGAAATGGATTTTTAGACCAACAGTTTGTCTTGTAGCCGAAAGTGTTTTTTACTCTTCATCATCACCTTCAACTCCTCTCTTGCCTTGCAGTCCTTCCTTATAATGGGATTCTTTTCAGCATCTATCATATGATTGTAAAACATACACATGATTGGGTCTTCCTTTTGTGCCTTAATCAACTCTTGATCAGGTGTGTCAAAACTCCATTGAACTACTGGTTGATTGTCTGTCCCTTGAAATTTGGAATGTGACACCATATCTACCTGTATCTCAGTGAGCGAGGGTTCAATGGGAAAAAGTTCTCCCATTGCCACCCCAATTTTGGCCAGCAAATCAGCCTTTTCTTTCCCTTTCTTTTATTCTCCTGGTGTTTTTTAATATTCCCTTATCTTCCTCCAATTAATTTGTATCCATTTTCTAAAACAAGATTGTTGATGGCCTGGATCAAATTACTATGCTTGAGAATTTTTTTGGGTTACAAGTGACCATCCTCTTCCACTTCCATCCCGTAGATATTCCACAAAGCTATTCCCGGCATAGTCAGAGTCATTGACCATCACTGTCTCTTTTCCTTCTTTTTAATACTGGTGTGGATATTGCTTTGTATATTGCTGCCAACTATCCTACCTGACAACTTTTGAGACCTATCCTCGTGCTCAAAGGTGGGATATTTTCACATTTGACCAACACATTTCTGATTCCTGCCACTAATTCCTTTTCAGGGTCATTACTCACATGATATGTACACCCATCCACATATACAGTTGGGAGATGTCTACGTTATTCTTCATCAACCGCTTTGTGCAGTCAATGTTCATATTGAATCAAATCAGTTTCAAATTCTGTACTGTCTGTGGTTCCTAGAAATGCAAAATCATGTAATTCTGCAAGCCCCTGGGCCACTGGACTTCTTTTATTCTGCCCATATCTCACTTCTATGGGAAATCCCTGTAATGCCAACCGCCATGATGTCATTCTTCATTAAGCTACATTTCCTGATCTGAATCTGATTCTTCTACTTTGTAAACATGTTAGGGGTTGATTGTCAGTTTCAACAATTATCCACTCTCCTTGAATAATGAGGCAAAAATGTGGCAATGCCCATACAGTTGTCAATAGTGATTTTTCTTTGGATAAGCCAAACATTGGGGCCCTTAGCAAACAATCGTTTAATTAAGGAACCACCTCATGCTGTTCCCATGCCCATATCCAGTGCACAACCTGTTCCAGTAGCTTAGTCTATGGTTGTGTGATTTCTGCATAATCTTCAATGAATTTTCTATTGTAACTTGTCATCCCTAACAGGCTCTTCGAACCCTTCAAATTTGTGGGATCCTTCAATTTTTGAATGGCTTCTACCTATTTCCTCAGTGGTTTTACTCCCTGGTCTGTGACTTCATGTCCCAAGAAATGCACCCTTTTTCTGCACCACTACTCCTTCGGAAATGATACCTTTGCCCCAGCCTTTTGTAATGTTTACATGTCACTGAAATGGCTTTTTATATCCTCATTCTTAATCAGGATATCATCCACATAAACCACAGTTCCTCTCTCGGTTGCATCCAAAGTCCCTTATTCAGAAAGATTCCAAACCCGCTCCCACTGTTAATATATCCAAAAGTAGCTCTTTCACATGCATATTGTTTTCTGTGAAAGGTAAAAGCAAATAGGTTTTGTATTTCTTTTGCTAATGACACACATCAATACCCAGCTGTCAAATCCGAAATGGTAAACACTGTTGAATCTTTTTATCTGTGCAAGTCCTTGGTCAATGAATGGAAGGGGCCACCTTGACACTGGTACCCTCTTGTTAGGTTTTCTCAAATCAGTACATAATAGCCACCGACTGTTGGGCTTCAATACACCTAGTATAGGTGTGTTTAATGTACTGTTAATAGGTCTAATGATGCCTCTGGACCCTTAAGTTTTTGATTATTTCTGCTAACGAGTCCAAACAAGCCAAAGGTAGCCTATTTAGTCAGACAAAGACAGTTTCCCTACCATAACCGTATGGCAATCTAGCAACATGCAGATCAGTATGTCCACAATCATATGCATCTCTGGCGAATAAATTCTTGAATTCTAAAATAATTTCCTCAACTAGTCTCTCTCCAACTCATTTGTACATGAATTTGCAGCCTGGATTTGTTGATCTACCATTTTAGAGAATTCCAGAATGTCCTTTAGAGGGGTTATCTCTGTGATATCCTCTAATTGTGTGCCAGTATCTTTTTGGACAAACACCACTCTCAAGTATCTTGGCATTTCAGCCTCCACCTCCATTTGCTGTTTTTCCTCTCTCTCTTTGCCATCCACCTGGAATAGAATGCAGTCATCCTGTTGATGACAAATCACATGTTTTGATTCATAAGGATACTGAATCTTGAAGATTCCTTTTGGTTTGGAGTCTAAAGACTCTACAGACTTGGCCAATTAATCTTGCAAAGTGCCAAACCTTCCAGGAATATTTGCAATGACTGTTTTGTTCATGTCTGCAGTGTAATATGATTTTGAATTGCCATCCATAAATGCGTACCTTCCGCCTGACCTCATTTGTTATCCACTACTATCGGGATGTGGCTATACCCAACTTCTACCAATTGTGAATGAGTATTTAAATTCTATCCCCTGCTGTCTCATGGTTTCATTAGTACACACAAATGTGCCAGCCTCTGTACTTGTTTGTCCCTTTCTGTGTTTCATTGCTACTGTAGCCTGCCTTGTGAATACATGAATGGCAACATCCTTTTTTACTTTGAGTTCAACTACATATGGCATTATTTCTGCACTATAATATGCTGCCTTTTATTCTCAAATCCCTGCTCTACCAAGTCGGCACCAAACCTTATGATTTAAAAAATCTAATACCATACTTATTCTGTGATTGATATCATTTCCCAGATAGAATTTGGCCTTAGTTCCAATCACAATCCATATATTGTGATGGATGCTTTTGGATCCTATTTACATTTTCAAAATGCATCACCCCACAATACAATTCTATATCCCAAATCAGGACTGTCTAATCCAAATATTTGTTGAATTTTTATCGCAAAATTTGGTATATATTTTCTGTCCATTATTTGTTTAAATAGATTCTCATTGATGAAACTCCTCTTCAATTCTAGGGCCAGTACTTTCTCAACCATTTCCTGATGCCTGTCCATGGGCACTGGTTCCCATACCTGACCTTCATTCATTTGTATCTCCACAATGGCTGAAATATATTTTCCTGGTCTGACACCGAAGCGCCACATTGTTTTGTGTCTTCGACCCTTAAATTGAACCTTGATGTGTCTTCATCCACTAGATTTCACCTGTTCTGCCTGGGGTCTAAATGAATCTCTAATGACTGTGTTCACTTTTCGTCCTGCATTTCATCCTGACACATGAGAATGACAGTAACACTAGGTACACCGCCATTTTGAAGATATACATCAACCGCTCTTTCTGACTTGGCAATGGTGTGGCATTATTTTGCATTGCTAACCTGGCTTACCACATTTTGGGGCTTAAGGGTCTTTTTGGCCAATGACCACAGAACACCATTTACTCCATCAATTAGTGGCGACAGATACCTCAGACAGTTCATAGCTAGTAGGAAAGGCATCTCCTCAATAGGAGTCACTACCACTTCTTGTCTCAATTTATGCTTCCCTACCTTAATGTTAACTTCAGTAGCATTTTCCACAGGTATTTCCTCACAATTAAAATGATGCACAGGGTCTTCTATTGGTGTTAATTAGAAAGAGTTTTGTTGTAGTTTTCCTTCATTTATGCTATCCAGCATTTTCGTTGACATTGCAGTAGCCTGTGCTCCTCCATTGCACACACTTTGCATTGCTCTTCTACTGTTATAGGGGCATAATGTCGATCTTCACATCACTCAAGTATACAAAGGAAATGTGAGTTGTTACCGATCTCAGGACTGATTTTCCTTAAGCAAGCATGACGTCTTGATAAACAAAGGGCCATGTGGAATGATACCCATCCCCCTTTTCGACCGTCTCATTTTCAACGTTCCTGCTTTCATTATTTATTTCTCTGTCCTATGATTCCATCTGAAGCTTTGCTATTGACTGGCCTCCCTGCATAATGGACCCACTTGAGTTCTCACGCAATTCCTTATCTGCTTTTTCACACATTTTTTCAGTGCCATTACTCACCTTTTATATGGTACACAATTTCTCTGTTTTTCCACTAACTCCTTTCTCATGTAATCACGCATGAAAATTTTGTGTTTGAAACTCAACTTGCACTTGTACTTTACCTGTTAAATGCATCTCGTTGAACATCTGCAGCACTGAATATTCCTGTGGGGACTCACCTGCATGTGCCCATTCAGGAGTTTTTTTTTCCACTGTGGAAATATGAACAATATTAGATTTATTGGGTAATGGAATCCCATCACTTTTTTTGTATTTACTCTATCCTCACTAGTCATTTAATTCACTTCTATTTCACCTGTTTCTTATGTGTTCTGTGCTCTCACTTGTACTTTTGAAACTGAATCAACCAAGACATTAAACAGGTGATGCCCCTTTTTCTCACCACCCACTATTTGTTCATTTGTCATCCCCTCATCCTCTCCATTTGCAATATACTTCTCTTTAGACTGTCTAATCTCCCGCTGTTCTTTGGGTTCACCATCTAAATTTTTCTTTGACTTTCCCTATGCTCATAAACCTAAAGATACTGTGCATTCGTGTGTGTTTATCCAATGGTGGGTCATGTTGTGCCTATTCTGTAGTGTGGGATTTTGACTGAGTAGTCACTTACTGGTTCCTTGGGCAATGTCACTCTCATGCTCTTCATTCTGATGTGTCATCCGTTGGTGACTTCTTTGGCTGTCACACAGTCTTCCTACTTGCTCAGCAAGCAACTTCACTTGTCATTCTAGGCTCTGAAATCGTTATTGATCCATGAAATCATCTATTGAAATCTCCAGAACAGAACTGCAAGACTTGTCCTTGGCCTCAAGCCCAGGGATCGTATCTCTCCAGGACTGAAATCTCTGCACTGTCTCCCAGTGGCTGCAAGCAGTAAGTTCAAAACCCTCTGCATTGTCCACAAGGCCTTCTGAGGCCTGGGGCCTCGCTACCTCTTACCCTTGCTTCCTAAATATCTTCCTTCTCCAGCTCTTCGCTCATCCGCCTCCAACTCCCCCAGGGTCAGTCGCTTCTCCAACCAACGAGTTGGTGGTAGATGTTTTTCTTCGGCATGAGCCTCCCTCTGGAACAGCCTCCCTGAAACTGGAGGAGAACCAGCTGCAGTTCTGAAAGCATCTCAAGACCTTCTGCTTTCTCTCCTACTCTTCCCCGGCTGAACTCCGGACTGAAACTGCACTGGTTACCTGGCTGGTGGTCGGTCAAAATAATGAAAATAAAATCTTGAATTGCAAAAAGCACGAAATAAAAATCTCGAAAAAAAAAATATCGAATTTTTTATTTATTTATTTATGTGTTTTTGGTGTCAGGTAAGTAAAAAAAAGGGGTAAAATAAAAAAAAAAATGAAAAAAGGGGGGTTGGTGGGAACCCCCCCATTTTGAAAAAAAACGCATTGAAAAAAAATTCGATATTTTTTTTTTCGAGATTTTAAATTTGTGCTTTTTTTTCGAGATTTTACTTTTCGAGATTTTGACTATAAACCGACCTGGCTACCCTAGAGATCTGGGGCCCAGGTCCGCTTTCTCCACCAGCTGCACTCCTTCACTGCCTTCCGGGCAACTCCTGCACTTGGGGGCTGTTTATGTATCCCTACAGTCCCCAAAAGCTCTTAACACTTATTTCTGCAGTTACCCCTGCCACTAGCTGGCCTCACTTTTACCTACTGTTTTTATTTATCTTATTTATTTACTGTTGATTGCACTTTCCCCTGTCCCCTCCCCTGCACTTGCATGATATCAATGTCACCTGGCCTAGTAAAATCATTGTCTCTGTCTTCCCTCTGTTCCCCCTCCCTGCCTCGTCATGCTTGTGTATAGGCGCGTTATAAATGCCATATCATATCATATAATTTGTGCTCTGGGCCTACATATATTTGGTTAAAATTGTCATGACCTGTTTTGGCTACTATGATTATCTTCATGTGACTGAATTTGATAAATGTTTCCCCTACATTTCTGTAACAGAGGAAGTGGGGAACCTGGTGCTACCCCGTTGATTGTCCAATGGAAGAATCAAATGTATTGTTCTTTTGGAACATTCAGAGTCTGATAAATGTGTACAACCTGATCAATATGCTCTTCTATAGACCCCCCCCAAGTCTTTTAAATAGCCTTATTGTCTCCTTAAGTGAATTAATAACCTTAACTGGGTCGATAAGCATCACATTTTTTAGTAAAATTCCATAACTGTGAGTACTTTGTGTCATCCGCTCCCTTGAGACTGTCTCCCTCCAGTGAAAACACTTCTCTCCTTCTGTCTCACAGCTTGTCTCCCCCTCTCCATGCCAGCCAATGGCTCACCACTGTCTCTACCCACTGTTACTGGAAGCTGGCCAATCCTTGGCAGGCATGCTGCCTCCTCTCCCGTGCCCAAATTGATCAGTTAATTTTCTGGCATACTCTGCAGCTCACTGTAACGTGAGTACACAATGTGTCCTCCTATACCCCTATTCTGTGATTTCAATTCCCTTATTTGTGCTTTCAGACACTGGGCCTCATTACAAGAATCCTGCTAAAAACTGAGTCATTATCGGAATGGCAGTAATAGCGTGTTCGTGCACCCTTGACGCCGCTAATTGCGGCTGATTACGAGTGCGCGAGCACGCGCAAACCCCCAATGCCGGTGATGGCTGCATCGCCATGCCACTAAAGGCCCTCCAACCCCCCGATAGCGCCATCACGAGACCCGCCGATACCACCTCCGCCAAGGAGCAACCCCTTAATAACGACCCAGTAATATCATCATGCTAATACCAGGCTCGTAATACCGGACCGGAAGTAACGTCATCGCTTCAGAAAGGAAAATGCGCCGGCGGCATCTTTAAAAACACAATACATTGCAATCCTCTCAATCCAGCAGTGCTACAGAGTAGAGAGCAGGGCCATACCATCCAGCATGTCCAAGGCTACCCGCAAATCTACCCCCCGCCTGCGCAAGAAGTGCTTCTCCGATGAGGAGCTTAACATGCTGGCTGATACTCCTGCAGCCCATGCAGATGAGGTTTTCGCAAACAACCTCATAAGGGAAGTCCAACTAAGAAAAAAATAAATATGGGAGAAGGTTGCGTGTAAGGTGTCAGCAGTTGGCACCACCCCCCGCACGGTCAAAGACTGTAAAACATGATGGGATGACTTACGTATCTGGGTCCGTAACATCCTGGCATCCAATCGCAGGGAGGCCTTGGCCACAGGCGGGGGAGCTCACTCACCAGTAAAATTGATACGCTGGGAAGAGACATGCAGCACCACCATACAAATGGAGTCCATAGAGGGCTTTGGCGAAATGGAGACGGGTGCGGCTACATCGGGAGATGGAGGTGAGTGACCTCGCAAACCCCAGTAGGCCAAACCATGACATAGTACAACAGATGTGAAAGTGAGCCAAGCCAATGCATGGCCCATCATACAAACATACAGATCCATGTCCAGATGGAGGCCCAAACCCTGGCACAATGAAATACATGCTGCGTACCAATCCCATTACCAACAGACACCCAACACACAGGGACCAATCGCATGTCACACATGACACAAACCGCAATATAACGGTATGCCACCTGGTACACATCAGTACCGAATGGAGAGACCACGGCTTATGCCGATATGCCCCCCCCCCCACCTTGATAGTACCCGGTGTGACACACCTAAAAGAATGCAATGCATGAGAAATCAAATACTGTACCGGGACAACTCATGCATCTTGCATGTAACACCATCACTGATGCCCTGCATCTCTTGTTCCCCCACAGGCACTGATGCAGAAGGTGAAGGGCAGGACTCTGCCCCAAGGGCATCAATGTTAGGCAGAAAACCATGCAGTTCCCTTACGGAGCACTACAGAAGATTAGGACTACAGGTATATGCAATAAATCCCCTTTGGTATCAGTCTGTACAACGCAGATTTAGTTGGTAGCTGTGGCTGCGCAGTCAGACTTATCTCAAGAGGTAGATGAGCAGCATTCAGGGTTTACACAATAGGACTACAATACTATGGAACAAGGAAACACTGACCAAAGCTTTGTATCAAAAATAATATATATATTTATTTTACACACTCTTAAGTCCACACACAAATCACTATCATTAAAGCAAGTTAAAACAGTCAAGAAAAGTATACACAACTCCCTATTTAAATTGTAGACAAGTTTGAGAAAGTGTGAAAACTGAGCAAAATGGCACAGTGTAAACCAAGCAGAAATGGCACTCTAACAATTTCTCAAAAGGGAGGGAAAGGACAAGTTATACAGATTTAGACTCTAAAGCATACCAGCAACACTTCCCAAGTGGATTGTGAACAAGTTAGGCAAAGCAGTACTTTAGCAATACTTAGGTGAAAACCGAGCAAAATGGCACTTCAACAATACTTAAGAGGGAAGGAAAGGAGGTTATAAGAGTTTTAGGTGCACCAACACATTTCTTGATGAAAAGCAATCTAGAGAAGGCAGTTGTAACACATTTATCCGGAGTCAATAGGCCTGTGCCAGAGTCAATGGTACAGGCAATGTTCCCAGGATCAAACTGTTCTAGTAGCTGCAGTCAAGTCTTTGTTTACCGAATAAAAAAGGTAGTTGCAGAATGTAAAAAGATAATGTTAGACGAAAGGGGCAGCCAGCCCAGAAGGTAAGTAAAGGATTTAAAACACCTTTAGCAATACCCAACGAAACGGGAGGCCTGGCGGAACAATGTACCTTGAAAGTGGAAGAGGCTCCTGTGGTGGAGGTTGTTCCTGGCAGTTGCTGCAGTTTGGGAGATCCAGCTGAGGAAGAAAGGCTCTCATCGTGGAGGATGGTTCGAGTTACTGCACTGCCCAGGGATGAAGCCAGCTGCGGTGATGCCAAAACAAAATAAAAGGTATGCTCCTTTAAATAGCGGTCATGGTGGACGGGTGCCTGGCTATCCAGTCTGTGAGTGCTTGGCACTGGCAATCCGACCAAGGCAGGTCCTGGAAGGTGATAGGTGAACTGGTTGACCCCACCAGCTCAAGGAAAGAAGACTCTTGCAGGGGAAGATCTTCTCGAATCGTTGGAGAATAGTGGTGAGGATATGCAGCAGGGCTTCACCGGTGGTTCAGTCGTTGCAGATGTCTTCAGCTTCTCTCCTCTTCGGGTTTCTTAGTCTTGTCCTCCAGTCCTCAGAGTCCTGCTTTTATGCAGAAAAAAACCCCATTCATAGAGCCTAGCTGTCACTCACACAGCGGGGTGGTTATCCTGGCGGGATAACCTCCCCAGCCTATTAGGGCAGAGTGCGACTTGGGTTGCTTACGTAACCCTGTCCAGGGTGCCTATTCCCCCTCCCACACATCCTGTCTACCCCAGTTAATAATAAAATAAACCGGCAGTATGTTAGAGGCTGACAGTAAAAGTGGTAGCCTCGAACAATGAGAAAATCCCATAGGAAAATATTCACAGTCGAATATTTACGGTAGTAACCACTGCCACCAGCCAGAAACTTGCCAAAAAGCAATGAAACTTGCCAGAAGCAACAAAACAAAACACCGGACTTAAGTTAATAATAAAATAAACCGGTAGTATGTTAGAGGCTGTCAGTAAAAGTGGTAGCCTTGAACAATGGGAAAATCCCATAGGAAAATATTCACGGTCGAATATTTACGGTAGTAACCACTGCCACCAGCCAGAAACTTTGGAGGGAGGGACTGGATGGTACCCTCTCGAAAATGAACACCAAGGAAGAACTATTAACCCTTTCCAGTACTCCCATAGTAAGATGGGTTGTACTGGTTTTGTTCATAACTATTGACTAGTAAAGTCAATGGGGACTTTACATGCCATGGGAGACAGTAGTCAGTCCCAGGGTATGGAGTCTATGTCTGGGGGTCCCTAGGGCACCCCTGTGTTACTGCACTGAGGGTTCTGTGTAACACACATGTAATAAGATGATACCTATGAGGGTGAGAAAACCCCATAGACCATAAGCACAAAAATAGCCTAAAACACACATCAGCAACATGCCTAAGAGTGGGAAAAAGAGTCTCACTCTTAGCAGGAGAAAAATATAAACCCCTCAAAACCCCTCAAATCCCCTGAAATCCAGAAAAGCTGCTGGGGGACTCTATAGGTAAGGGAAATTAGCCATAGAAGAGATTTCTCCCTAACACTCGCCCCCCAGACTAAGGGACAGGAGGATCTAATTCACTCCTGGATGAGTCTCTTACCTCTAGTCAGTTAAAAACATCCTAGAGAGATCATCAGCATTTTGGTGGTGACATCCTGATCTGTGCTCAATGGTAAAATCAAACCCTTGGAGGCAGACTGTCCATCTTAACAGTTTTGGGTTCTCTCCTTTCATTTGCATCAACCATCTCAAGGGTTGGTGGTCAGTCTGAATAATAAAAGTAGAACCATAAAAGTATGGCCTAAACTTCTTCAGAGACCACACAATGGCAAAACATTCTCTCTCAATAGTTGCCCACCTTGTCTCAGGTTCCTTCAGTTTCATACTGAGGATGCAAATGGAGTGCTCCGTACCTTTCTCATCCAGTTGACTAAGGACTGCACCTATACCTGTATTGGAAGCATCTGTTTGCACAATGAATGGTTGGTGGTAGTCAGGAGCTCTTAGAACTGGAGCTTGACAAAGGGCTCTTTTCAGGCTTTCAAAGGCCTGATTGCACTCCTCATTCCATTTGACCCTTTTAGGGAATTTTGGAGAGGAGATTACATTCAGAGGAGAAGATATGGACCCATAGTTCTCAATGAAGTTCCTGTAATACCCAGTGAGGCCTAAGAAGACTCTCACCTGGGTTTGAGTAGTAGGTGTTGTCCAATTTTGCACAGCTTCTATATTGCTGGGCAATGGCCTTATTTCACCACCTCCTACCTCATGACCAAGGTAGACCACTTTACTCTGACCAATTTGACATTTGCTTGTCTTTATGATCAGTTGGGCCTGCTTAAGAGCCTGAAAAACATATCCTAGGTGGTATACATGTTCTTTCCAAGTAGGGCTGAACACTGCAATGTGTCATCCAAGTATGCCATGCAGAAGTCCTCCATCCCATTCAGAACCTGATTAACCATCTTTTGGAATGTAGCAGGTGGATTCTTTAATCCAAAAGACTTAACCTTGAAAATGCAGTTTTCGCCTTGGCATGGTATGTCAAGGCTATTTGCCAATAGCCTGACGTGAGATCAAATGTGCTGAGGAACTTGGCTGAACCAAGTCTATCCACCAGCTCATCTGTCCTTGGCAAAGGATGGGCATCAGTCTTAGTGACTTCATTTAGAGCTCTATAGTCCACACAGAATCTCAACTCCTTGCATCCTGCCATTGGTACTAACACAACTGGGCTAGACTATGGCCTAGTAGAGGGTTCTATTACCCCGAGATCAACCATCTTGTTGACCTCTCCTTTGATGTGCTTTCTTACATTTTCTGACATTCTGTAACCCCTGATTTTGACAGGTAAACAGTCACCAGTGTTGATGTCATGCTGGCCCCAAGGGGTCAAGCCTGGTGAAAGTGAAAACAAGGGGGCAAATTGATTCAACAAAACTTTGCACTCTTCCTGTTGTTCAGAAGTCAGATTAGAAGAGAGATTAACTCCTTCTATTTTCTCATCTAAAGGTTCGCCTCTGAGAAGGTCAGGCAGAGGTTCACTCTCCTCCTCCTCTTGAGCTGAAGCTAGAAGCAAAGCTCCCAGTTCTGGTCTCGAGACATAAGCTTTTAGACGGTTGGTTTGAAAGACTCTGGGAGCCTCCTTAGGATTGCCTTAAATCCACCAGATAGTTCACCTCTCCAAGTTTTCCCACAATCTTGAAGGGTCCTATCCACTTGTCCTGCAAGGCCCTCTGCCTTGTTGGCACCATAACAAGAACTAGCTGGTCTTGAGCGAACTCAACCATGTTGGCCTTCTGGTCATGCCAATGCTTAAACAGAGCCTGACCTGCTTTCAAGTTATCACTTGCCTCAGCCATCATGGGTGACATTCTCCTCCGGAGTCCTATCACATAGTCAATCACTCTGACTGGCTTGGGGGGAAGGAACACTCTCCAGCCCCTCCTTAATCAGGGCCAATGGACCTCTGACTGGATGGCCATAGAGAAATTCAAAGGGACTGTAACATATTCCCTCCCGAGGGACTTCTCTATTTGCAAAGAGAAGGCATGGCAGTAGAGGATCCCACTTTCTTTTAAGGGGGTCTTCTAATGCTCCTATCATGCTCTTCGTGGTTCTGTTGAACCTTTCTACCAACCCATTTGTCTGAGAGTGGTATGCTGTTGAGAACTTGTAGGTAACTCCACAGTTTTTCCACATGGCCTTCATGTAGTGGGACATAAAATTTGACCCCTGTCGGATATTACCTCCTTAGGAAACCCAACCCTGGTAAAAATACCAAGGAGGGCCTTAGCTACAGACTGAGCTGTAACAGTCCTCATAGGAATTGCTTCAGGGTACCTAGTAGCATGGTCTACTACAACAAGTATAAACCTGTTGCCTGAAGAGGTTGGAGGGTCAAGAGGACTGACACTGTCAATTCCCACCCTCTCAAATGGTACTCCCACCACAGGGAGTGGCACTAAAGGTGGCACGTTCTTGGAGCCACTCTTACCAGAGGTTTGGCAGGTGTGGGAACTCTTGCAATACTTATCTACATCAGACCCCATTTTAGGCAAATAAAAGTAGAGAGAGAGCCTTTTCTTGGTCTTCTTGAAAGTCAAGTGACCAGCCAAAGGTATCTCATGGGCTAGTTGCAAGAATTGGAGTCTGTTTTCCTGGGGCACTACAAGTCTTTTGTAGTCTCCAGGGATTGACTCTGTCAGTTCACTGTAGAAGAGGCCATCTTCCCAGTGCAACCTATACTTCCCAGGCTCTTGCCCATCAAGCGGAGAAGCTGCCTGGTGGCGAAGACCTTCCAGAGTTGGACATTCTCTTTGCCCCTTACTGAAGTCTGCCCTGTTGGGTCCACCTTCTGCCAGTAAAGACTGCAGCTCAGGATGGTCCAAAGAGTCCAGATTTCCAATAAGATCCTGGCCTTCTACTAGATCTGAATCCTCACGCTCTAGTTCAACACAGGTTTGTACCTCACTCTCATCCTCAGCTGGAGGAGGAATCACAGGTGTGATTTTGGACAATTTAGGGGATGTCCTTGGTGGAAGCACAGGAGTGCTTGCTGCTGGTTTCCTCTTAGAAGCCTTGGGTTTCCCCTTTGCTTCTGGTTGTTTAGAAATTGCAGTTAGTAACTCCAGTGGAGTAGGAGTGATTTATTGTTCTATCATCTCCTCAGCAGAGCCTCTCAAGGTCATCTCCCTTGCAGGTCTGGTGAGCTCCTGTAATCTTTTACTAGGAGGTCTGGGAGTACTTGACACTACTTCAAGATCTTTAAGATCATTGCCCAACGCCTTGGTGTAAGGCGCTCTATAAATAAATCAATCAATCAATCAATCAATCAATCAATTGCACACTAACAGGTATCCTGACAGTCATGTCCATGCACTGGATGAGAGCTGGTAACTGGGGAAGCATCTGCACAGGCCCTCCAGCTAACTCGGTGAGGCATTTGGGTGCCTTAGCAACATCCTCCACCTTGAAAAAAGATTCATCCACTACAGTTATGCTGTCTCCAGTGTCTCTAATGGCAGTGGTCTCCTGACCATTCACTAGGACACTGTCTTTATAATACTCTTTAGTATTATTTGGGATAGAATTATACACATCTACATTCTGTTGTTCCCACAACCCCAAGGATACTAAAGATACACTAGCTGAGACTCGGATGGGGTCTTCAGCGAGTAGTTGAAAGTTTCCACTGACCATTTTTACTTCCTCCTCTGGACCGAAGGCTAAGGAGACAGTGTGGACCCCTGAAGGGTTACCCTTACATCTGGGATCCCCTTTCACATGGTCAGTTGAACCACAAACATAACATTTTCCAAATGTGTTTATGAATGGTGGTTTGTTCTGAACTCCGTCTGGTCTGGGACCAGAAGGTACACTAGCCTGATTTGGTTTCCCTTGTGGCTTACCCTTAGAGTTTTGTTTGTGGCACTCTTTGGAATCGGAATTATTTGAATTCTCTTTGCTGTCTTTCTTAGGCTGCTTTCCCCTCATCCTTTTTCTGAGTGACCCCAGAATCCTTGTGAGTAGCCCTGTTGGCAACCCACAAGTCAGCAGCCTTAGCTAGTTTCTTGAAATCTATTTCCTTTGAATCAGTCAAGTGCTGTCTGAGCTCAGGAGAGCAGGCGTCATAGATAGACTCCAACATGACAATATTTTTCATTCCTTCATAAGTGTTCACTCTGAAACCCTTAATCCATCCCTCTAAGCTTTTCAAACACTCACTCACCCAGGTAGCCCAAGGGGTACCATCATGCTTTTTGAGGGTCCTAAATCTCTCAAGGTACTGGGAAGGGGTATTCCCAAATCTAGCTATCAAAGCTAGCTTTACACATTCATAATCCATCCTATCCACCTCCCCCAACTCCATTACCACATCAGATACAACAGTGGCGAGTCTAGAGAATACCCAGGGAAGCAACTGATTCCCTGTGATTTCCTGGAGCCCATGATTGTATTCAAACATAGCTAACCAATCTAACACATCCAATTTAGGATAATACATACCCACAATCTCTTTAGGCATCCGAGGTCTCTTTTGACTGGAAGATCTAGAGGATCCGGGGAGAGAAGCATTTTCCAAAGACAATTTCTTCATCTCTAGCTCATGATTGAGCTCCATTTCTCTGAGCCTTAGTTCTTGGTGTTTCTGTTCAGATTGAGCCTTAATTGTTTTGAATTCAAGTTCAAGCCTCATTTTTTCTAGTGAGATAAATTCGGGACTTAATGTGGGACATGACACAGGTCCAGTAGACAAGGCTTGAGGCCTTTGAGCAGGCAGAGGGCCAGAGGGGTTTACATTGTCAGCCTCCTCTTCCTCATCTGCTTCAACAATAACATCTTCAACATTATCATCCTCAATATTTGCTAGAGTTGCTGGAGGAGTAGGCACTACAGCGCCATTCTCCAGACTTTGTTTTTCTAACAATCTTTCAATCATTTCTGATTTCTTGCCTTTGACAGGAAGACCTTTCTGTCTACACAGATCCCTTAAATAATCCGCAGCATTTGTAAGGAGGGTCTCCTGGCTATAGCTTTCCATCTTTGACTTTTTAAAATGAACTTTTAGTGATTGTTAAGCCTTGTGGTTAATTGAACCAAGGTACTAGCAGCATTCAAAAATGTAAATCCAATACTGTTATCTTCACCGCTGTACACCAGTTTTAGGAAGAATCCCATGGAGATCCCTTGGGGAGCACTACAGAAGATTAGGACTACAGGTATATGCAATAAATCCCCTCTGGTATAATTCTGTACCACACAGATTTAGTTGGTAGCTGTGGCTGAGCAGTCAGACTTATCTCAAGAGGGAGATGAGGAGTATCCGGGGTTTACACAATAGGACTACAATACTATGGAACAAGGAAACACTGACCAAAGCTTTGTATCCAAAAGAATATATATATATATATATATATATATATATTACATGGCCACGCTAGTGGCCATGTAGTTATGTATAAGTTGCTGTTTCCATAGGAAGAACACTTTTTGGGCGGCTTATAACTTCGCTCTCCCTGGACGAATCCTCACTTTGCAAAACAAGTATATGGGTCACTCTGAATTTCTTTGCAAAGTTTGGTGAAGATTCGTCCAGGGGGGGGCAAAGTTATAGGGGGGGTCCCAAAACTTTTTTTTTTCCCATAGATTGAATGGGAAAACATTTTTGCTCGCGTCTACAGCCCAAACCGCTGGACGGATTTTCACCAAATTTGGACCAGGAGCAGCGGCTTGGTCCCGAAAGCATGCTTTTGCAAATTTGGTGAAAATCCGTCCAGTAGTTTTTTTGAAAATGACCAAAAAGTAGGTAAAAAAAAATTAGTGATATCTGTGTTCGGTCCGCGGACACACTTCCCTGTTCGCTCTGCGGACAGTGTCCTGATTGGCCAATCGGCTTGCGTGAGGTTCGCAGACATGCAACGTGTTCGCTGATTGGACTGCGTGGAGCGTGAAGCGCGTCAGATTTTCGGTAGCGCCCGCCATCTTGTATTCGCGGTCGTCCGCGGACAGCACAGTGAAACTTTGTTCAAAATTTGTATTTAGTAGAGTGTGTTGGTTTGTAGGAGTGTTTGGGGAGGGTGGGAGTGTATGAGATAGGATGAAAGTTGTGTTTTTTATGTGTTAGACTTTTTTTTGTGTTCGATTTGTCTGCGGACATCACAGGTGTTCTGAAATGTTCTAAATAAACTGAATGGGGGTGTTCTGAGGACTCAATATGTGTCCGTTTTGTTTGCAAGCAAACTGAAACTGTTCTAAGAACACTTGCAGTGTCCTGAAATGTTTGCAAATAAACAAAATGGGGGTGTCCTGAGGACGCTGTCCGTATTGTTCTCTGTCAAGTTGAATGTGTTCTAAGAACACTCGCGGTGTCCTGAAATGTTCGCAAATAAACAAAATGGGGGTGTCCTGAGGACGCTGTCCGTATTGTTCTCTGTCAAGTTGAATGTGTTCTTAGAACACTCATGGTGTCCTGAAATGTTCGCAAATAAACGAAATGGGGATGTTCTGAGGACACTGTCCGTATTGTTCGTTGTCAAGTTGAATGTGTTCTAAGAACACTCGCGGTGTCCTGAAATGTTCGCAAATAAACAAGATGGTGGTGTTCTGAAGACGCTTCTAAGAAAACTTGCGGTGTCCGGGGAATGTTCGTAGGGGGTGTCCTGAGGACGCTGTCCGTATTGTTCTCTGTCAAGTTGAATGTGTTCTAAGAACACTTGCGGTGTCCTGAAATGTTCGCAAATAAACAAAATGGGGGTGTTCTGAAGACGTTTCTAAGAACACTCCCGGTGTCCTGGAATGTTCGTAGGGGGTGTCCTGAAGGCGTAGTCCGTATTGTTCGCTGGCAAGTTGAATGTGTTCTAAGAACACTCGCAGTGTCCTGAAATGTTCGCAAATAAACAAAATGGGGGTGTCCTGAGGACGCTGTCCGTATTGTTCTCTGTCAAGTTGAATGTGTTCTTAGAACACTCATGGTGTCCTGAAATGTTCGCAAATAAACGAAATGGGGATGTTCTGAGGACACTGTCCGTATTGTTCGTTGTCAAATTGAAAGTGTTCTAAGAACTATCGCGTTGTTCTGAAATGTTCGTAGGGGGTGTCCTGAAAACACTGTCCGTATTGTTCGCTGGCAAGTTGAAAGTGTTCTAAGAACACTCATAATGTCCGCGGACATTAAAAGTTTCCATAGACCATAGTTGAAATGTTTGACTCTATGGATGTGATATGCTGCGGTGGTTGTTGCCAGGGCATACAGTCTTGGGTGCATGGCCATGCACCCAAGACTGTATGCCCTGGCAACAACCACCGCAGCATATCACATTCATATTTGCTTATAACTGTGGGTGAAAAACAAATGTATAAGGAACAAAGGTATTAGATACTATGGATGTGATATGCTGCTATGGTTCTCCATATTATTGTATACTTACTGTTTGGTCTAGTAACGGGAGTCCATGTTTTTCTTGTTAATTTCTGTGATAAAAGAAAATAGCATGTTAGTATTAGTATTTTGTAATGACTTATTACATTGTATAATCAATATACTTTTTTTTTTTGGACCCTCATATTTAGTAGATTACAAATCAGAGTACTGTGCAATTTGCTCAGTTTCTGTATTTGTTGCTATAATCATTGGGTCTGTGGGAGAAAAAAAAATCCATGTTGGATTAAAAAAAAACCTTTTTCTGTTATGCTACAGTTTATTTGTTTGTTTGTTTTCAGTGTTCACTTGTTGTTTCTGGCTAATGCTTTATACTTTGGCTTGTTGTATTTTTCTGGAGCAGTAACATATTATTTATTTGTTTTGATATTATAAAATTTTGGAGCAGTTAGATACCAATTGGCGTATTCTAACTGTCTATTTTTTTGATATATTTTAGTGGTATTGATTTATCTATTTGGATATTGTTACATTTTGGGACAGTTAGATACCAATTGGCGTATTCTAACTGTGTATTTTTTGGTCTAATTTAGTGGTATTCATTTATCTGATTAGTTGTTGTAGAATCTTTGAGCAGTTAGATAGCTTTTGGAGTATTCTAACAGTTTATATTTTTTAACACAAGTTTACTTAGGGTTTAAATACAGTTTAGTTATCAAATTTTGGTTTTAAGAACATCAAATAACCGTTTGTAAGATTTCCTAGTAATCTCTGCATTAGAGTAATGGTACTATCGTTACATTCAAACCATCCACATTTCTTTTTTATATATGCAGTGTAGTGCCCTGAATTGGTTGTGGCTCCTGCGTGGTAGATTATACCTATTGTTGTGAAGGTTTTCTTACCAAGTGATATTTGACCATGTGTAAATCCAATCAGCTTGCAGTTGTTTTTGGTACCATCTGCATTGTAACGTAGAAGCATTAGTATTATGTATTTACTATGCGTTTGTATTACTAACGTGGAGCGATTATCTGAATTGCAGGTAGAGCATAATATACCATGGTTTGCATTTTGTACAAGTCGCTGAAATGGAATGGATTCACAATTTGGTATTGATATATATATATATATGAAGCGTTCATTGGGGATTTCTTCTTGTGTCACATTGTTGCAGAGAGTGCATGTATGTTTCCACATGTATGAAATCTGAAAGATTTCATTTATAGGTATGTTTTTGTTTTCCAGTACTTGTAGTAAGTACATTAGAAATTCTTGTGGATCTTCCTGTGAGTTTATAGTGAATTTCACCATTCCAGCACAGTAGTCCAATTGTTGTTTTATTCCATAAACACTATACGTGTTGTCAGGATTGTTTGCTGCATTTCTGTGAAGTACTAACATTTGCAAACACAATGGGTCTGTACTGTGTAAGTAAATGTTGTCAACAATTGGTGGTAATTGAAATAGAATATTCATTGCTATATTTGCGTAGCAACTTACACCAACTATATTTGAGAATTTAAATGGTCCAGGTAGTTCTGTACCTAACTGCTGTTTTTGGAGTTTGTCTTCCTTCTTTAAAGAAGTACCTGGTTTACTTTCCCTAATTGATTCTTTTTTGCTTGTGGTACTTGATGAAGTATTAGTTTCCTTTACTCTCTTTGGAGGATTTGCAGTGACATCGTGTTGCATTTCTGTTTGATTTATTTTTCTTTTATAACGTTTTACTTTTTGTGGAACAGAATATGTGTTTAGGTGGGGGGTGTATAGTGAGCGAAGTCTATTGTATTCTAAAGTGCAAGGAATATCAGCGTTTATTTTACTTGCATCAAAGTTGATTAGAAATAGACCGTCAAGTGTACGTAAGCGTGATAGTGCTACATAGCTCATGCCTTCTTTAAAGACTGTGTTACCAATATCTATCATTGCTTTGTCTAGGGTAAGACCTTGTGATTTATGAATCGTGACTGCATATGCAAGAGTTAGAGAAAATTGTTCTCTGCGTACATACATATCTTTGAAGAGAAGGAATCTAGCTGTTGAGCGCCCTATCCTTTTTATTTCTGAAAGTTTGTCAAAGAGTATATTGACAAACTGAATTTTGTTGTCGCGTGGGTATGTTTGAAAGCCAACAACTGTACCCAGTGCTCCATTAACTAGTCCTTGGTCCACGTCAAGGTTACGTTTAAGCATTACTCTGCAATTTAAGGATAATTTTAATATCTTTTCTAAGCCTGCTGTGTTTGAGATTGATTTTTCTAAACTATTTAGTCTTGTTGTGGCTTGGTCCCACATGGGTAGTGTCATACCCTGTACATCTAGTTTGTCTGTGGCGCTAATTTCCATGATTGGTTGCATTTCTTTACTTAGCATGATTCATTGAATTTGAAACAGCTTGCAAGAGTTGCCATTAAGGCCATACAATTGACATTTTTGTGGGCTAATTGATCCATAACATCTGTAGCACATGCATTATCGCCATAAAGTGCATTAATGTGCCGGGTTTTCAATATTGCTTCTGCTTCTTAAGAAAGTATACCAACTCTGATACTTTTTAAAATGTTGGCATAAGTGAGATCTGCAGATTGCTGCATGTTTTCTGTTAATTTTCTGTATTGGAAATGTTGCCAAAAGTTGTCATTTCCAATGCTGCCAACAGTTTTACGGCAGAGTTTGTGTCCTAATGTTTTAAAAATAGGCTCACCTTTTACTGGTGTTAATTGAAGCAGATCTCCAAAAACAATAATGGGGCCGATTCATGGAACAAACGTGCGCCGAAAATCTTCGCGCAAGCAGGCGCAAGCAGGCGCAAGTGGAAAAAAACAGGCGCACGCGCACGCGTGCGATTCATGGAAGTCCCTGCGCGTGTTTACCACGGGATGTGCGCCAAACCCGTGCATGGCGCACACGTCACTGTAACATCCCAAAAGACGTGCGCGATGCGCACAGTGAAAGCGCACAACCTCGGCGCATACACCAAAAAGTGGGCGGAACACGGGGCATAACGCGCGGAATGGGGAACAACTCGCAAAAACAAGGGCGTAACTGGGGATGTACTGCAGGGAAGCAGACGGAACGCCCACACGCACCCGAACCACACGTATTCATGGAATCGAATAGGGCAAAGCCACGCACAGCGAAAGACAAGCACAAGCCGATACACGTCCGCCACACGAAGGCAGGCGGTAGCGTCCCTGCGCATCACAAAAGTGGCAACATACAGCAATTGTGCGAGCGGGGCACGTGTATTTCGGGGTTGCGCGGGAAGTTACACACGCGATCGGGCCTGGGGGAGCGGGCTACGTATATTTCAGGGGTTCGCGTGAACTTTCTCACGCGATCGGGCCTGGGGGAGCGGGCTACGTGTATTTCAGGGGTTCGCGTGAAGTTTCTCACGCGATCGGGCCTGGGGGAGCGGGCTACGTGTATTTCAGGGGTTCGCGTGAACTTTCTCACGCGATCGGGCCTGGGGGAGCGGGCTACGTGTATTTCAGGGGTTCGCGTGAAGTTTCTCACGCGATCGGGCCTGGGGGAGCGGGCTACGTGTATTTCAGGGGTTCGCGTGAACTGTCTCACGCGATCGGGCCTGGGGGAGCGGGCTACGTGTATTTCAGGGGTTCGCGTGAAGTTTCTCACGCGATCGGGCCTGGGGGAGCGGGGTACCACTCACCGTCTGCCTTGCGTGTAGAAGAACGCGTAGCCAACACCCGCTGTGAAGTAATAGCGTGTGAACCCCAACGGATGGAAAACACACACACCGCACGAAAAGCACGTACAGAACATAAATGCACGCGGGATCACCAAGCCCTGCCAGGGCAACGCCTGTGCGCAAAACGTCACAGACGCGCTTACGCTGCAAGGGCCTTTGGTCCAATGAAATCGCGTACGCGTGCTGACGTGCTTACGCGCTAAGGGCCTTTCCTCGATTTTCACGCTGACGTGCAGGATTTTCACGTGCCAAATCACTCCGTATCAAGCTGGCCACGCGAAAACACACGGAAGACCACGCTCCTGCCCAGAAGGCCGAATCACTGCCCCCCAGTGCCCCGAGCAGCCTCCCACGTGCCATCTGCTGCTGCCTGCCTGCCTGCCTGCCTGCCTGCTGCCACCGTGCCCTGCCATTTGGTGCCTGCACATCAGCCATCTGCAGGGGTCCAGTTGCTGTGTCCACCCCTGCTGGTACAGAAGACTCCCGACTCGAATAACATCGCTCCACAGCCCAGCCCCAGGACCCAGTTGCCCACCCACTCCTGCCCCTGGGGTTGCCATGTCGGGCACATCCACATCTGACCCCAGTGGCAACCCCCGGCCAGAGGGGCAGAGGGGCACCAGCTTCACTGCCACCGAAGTTGGTGTCCTGGTGGAGCAAGTCCTGGGGCAGTATGATGCCCTCTTCGGATCGTCCCGCGCCAACAGGGTAGGACGGGAGAGGATCTGGGCCGACTGTGTGGTTGCCATCAACGCGGAGGGGGTGGCAACCCGCACCATCCAGAAGGTCAAGAAGCGCTGGGAGGACTTGAGGTCCAGGACCCTCATGAAGGCCCGGCGCCTCGTGGAGGGGGGCCGGGGCCGCATGAGTACCATCCAGTTGAGGGTCCTGGAACGCGCACACCCAGCGCTCCACGCCCAGGTCCTTGAGAGGGAGACCCGTCTGGAGTTGAGCGGTAAGTGGCCAAGCATTGCTGTGTGAGACAGGGCATGTTGCAGTGTGCTGGTTGTCTGATACTTGCCTGCATGTGTGACATAGGCCATGTACGCATGTATGTGTGCAGGGACATCATGGGAATGCATGTGCAACCTGTAATGTGTGAACCGCACGGTTGTTGCATGTGTTTGAATGCGACATGGGGAGCCCTGTGCAGATTGCACACATGAGAGCATGGCAGTCTCTGTTCCTGGACATGGGTGGGGGCGAGGGATGGGTGCTGATGCCAGATACATATGTGGTATCCATGTGTGTGTGCCTGACCTGCGTGTCTGTGACTTGTGAGTGCCATGGATGCATGACACATGTCTGTGACAATGTACAGATTCACTGATGCAGCCTAGTCATCCTTGTATGCACTGTGATTGGGGTGTACGGGGCCAGATGGATGTGACTGAGGTGAAGTGTGTGCATGTGATAGGCATGACCCATGATGCATGTGAGTCCCATTACATTGTATGATTCGAGAGTCCATTGGACATGCATTGAAATGTCCATGGCACGCACCATGACTGTCACTGTGTGTGTTTTGCCTGGACTGACACATGTGTTGTGGTGTGACATGATGGAAGTGTACTTTGACAGTGGCACTCATCTGCTATTGCTTCCTGTCTAGGGGACCATTGTACAGTACCCTGATGCTTGTGTTCTATGTCTCGCTCTACGCAGCGGCTAGTGAAGGAGAGGGCGGAGACGGCGCTGTGGAGCAAGGCGGCGGAGATGCCCCCACGGCTGCAGCGGAAGGGGTGGGTGAGCCCCCACAGGGGCCCGCTACGGCGGTAGACGGCGAGGAGCCATCCAGGTTGGTGGTTTCCACAGAGGAGGAGGAGGCCGCCACTGAGGCGCACATGGGGCCTGGTGGGGGCATCCCTGCTGGTGCAAGTGGTGCAGTCCAGGGGCAGGGGCAGGAGGCAGCACAGGTCACCGTGGAGGGGCCTGTGCATGTCGCTGTCCCTGAACCTGTGGGTGCACCACCTTGCACCAGCAGGGATGCCCCGTCCCAGGCCCGTCCGCAGGTAGAGGGGATGTCCATGTCATCTGACTCCCCTCCACCTGTGGACGAGGAGACCCCTGGCCGTGTGGAGAAGGTCCTGATTGGGGTCGCGATGCGCACGGCTGTGATTCGTGATGCCGTGCGTGCTTCCCAGGAGGAGCACGCACGTCATCATGAAGAGCACCGTGCCGACGTGGCCCAATTGGGATCGGCCATGTTCGGGGCTTTCCTGCATGTGTCGGCCAATCTGGCGGCCCTCTCCTCCTCTGTGGAGACTATATGCCAGTCGTTCTCCTTGCCGTCTTCCAGCCCAGATGCCACCAGGGCCCCCTGTGGACCTGCCCTGACCAATGCAGCCAGCTCGGTGGGGATCCCATCCCTGCCACAGTCGGGAGTCAGAGGTCCAGCAGGGGTGGACAACACAGCAACTGGACCCCAGCAGATGGAGGATGTGACGGCATCATCGGGCAGGGCACGTGCACGACGGCGTCGGTGGTTTCCATCATCCTGGATGCCGTCGTGCTGGCAGAGGCAGTGGCGTCGGAGGCAGCAGCAGGCTCGGCGTGGGAGGCATCATGGCTCGGGGCCATCAAGATCAGAGGGGCAGGCATCGGCCGGAGGGCAGGAGAACCCTGGGATGGTAGTGTCTTCCGTGTGGGAGCAGTTGGTCCAGCGGATAGGTGCGGAGCGGCAGCGGGCGGAAGAGGAGCGGCTCACCATGGTCAGGGCGGAGTTCTCCATGCGTCGGGCGTTGAGGCGGGCTGAGTGCCTCGAGGAAGCTCGCAGGGAGTTTGAGGTGAACATGGGGTTATCCCTGCGAGACCTCGGGGCCAGGACAGAGTCCCGCCTCCAGGACATCGACATGGAGTTCGATGATGCCCTGGCCGACAACATCACAGAGTGAGCCGCAGGACTTGCCCGCTGCCATTGTATATAGTTATATAGTTAGTGGTAGGTTTCCTTTAAATTATTTTTTTTTATTTGGTTGCGATTGGACAATGCGCCACTTTTTTGTATATAGTTCAGTTTTTAGTTAGTTGACATAGTTAGGTTTCATTTGGTTGGGCTCATGGACCCGGGATTGTCTTGTAAATAGTTCTTCTATGGATTTTTTGATTTTTTGGATTTTTTTCATGGACATTCATCTTCTTTTTGTTGTTTTGCTTTGTGGTTTTTCTAATTTCATTTCCATTCTAGTTGATTTTCAATACATTTTTATTTTCATCCTTCAATGTGTCGTATCATCTCATTACTTTCATGCATGTCATGTTGGGTGTTTTAACATTCACTTGCAGCCATTGTGTGTGACAGACATGTGTTCATTTGCATTATTTACATTGGGTGTGTAACATGTAATTGCCTTTGATATGTGGGTGGATGTGATAGTTGGTTGGGCCTTTTGGCAGGGGAGGATGGCCATTACGGACATGATTGGGGATTGTTGGGACCCAGGTGCAGGGGGGCATGGATGGGACATGGGCGAGGGCCTGGTGGAGAGTGCCCCGCAATGCTGGGGGGTGGGGGTGGTGGGGGACATGAGTTGGACATGGGTGGGGGCCTGCTGGCAGGTGCCCCACAGTGCTGGGGGGTGGGGGTGGTGGGGGACATGAGTTGGACATGGGTGGGGGCCTGCTGGCAGGTGCCCCACAGTGCTGGGGGGTGGGGGTGGTGGGGGACATGAGTTGGACATGGGTGGGGGCCTGCTGGCAGGTGCCCCACAGTGCTGAGGGGTGGGGGTGGTGGGGGACATGAGTTGGACATGGGTGGGGGCCTGCTGGCAGGTGCCCCACAGTGCCGGGGGGTGGGGGTGGTGGGGGACATGAGTTGGTGTTCATGAGTTCAAGGAGACATGTGCCTTTGCTGGGGGGCATGCCCATGTTGGGTGGGCTGCCTGCGGGACATGACCAGGGATGCAGGGTAGTCCCCTGTGGTGTGGGCTGCCTGCAGGGGCCGTGGAGGGTGTACAGGGAACACCTGGGAGGACCCACACTGTCAAATCACATGTAGGACTCCCCGGCACCCCTGAAATACACATACCCTGCTGAAATCGCGTGTAAAACTTCCTGCGCACCCCTGAAATACACGCGCCCAGGCTATTCGCGTGTGGAACTCTCCGCGCACCCCTGAAATACACGCGCCCAGGCTATTCGCGTGTGGAACTTCCCGTGCACCCCTGAAATACACGCGCCCAGGCTATTTGCGGGTGGAACTTCCCGCGCACCCCTGAAATACACGCGCCCAGGCTATTCGCGTGTGGAACTTCCCGCGCACCCCTGAAATACACGCGCCCAGGCCAATCACGTGTGGAACTTTTCACGCACCCCTGGAATACACGTAGCCCGCTCCCCCAGGCCCGAATGCGTGAGAAACTTCACGCGAACCCCTGAAATACACGTAGCCCGCTCCCCCAGGCCCGATCACGTGAAAAAGTTCACGCGAACCCCTGAAATACACGTAGCCCGCTCCCCCAGGCCCGATCGCGTGAGAAACTTCACGCGAACCCCTGAAATACACGTAGCCCGATCGCGTGAAAAAGTTCACGCGAACCCCTGAAATACACGTAGCCCGCTCCCCCAGGCCCGATCGCGTGAGAAACTTCACGCGAACCCCTGAAATACACGTAGCCCGCTCCCCCAGGCCCGATCGCGTGAGAAACTTCACACGAACCCCTGAAATACACGTAGCCCGCTCCCCCAGGCCCGATCGCGTGAAAAAGTTCACGCGAACCCCTGAAATACACGTAGCCCGCTCCCCCAGGCCCGATCGCGTGAGAAACTTCACGCGAACCCCTGAAATACACGTAGCCCGCTCCCCCAGGCCCGATCGCGTGAGAAACTTCACGCGAACCTCTGAAATACACGTAGCCCGCTCCCCCAGGCCCGATCGCGTGAAAAAGTTCACGCGAACCCCTGAAATACACGTAGCACGCTCCCCCAGGCCCGATCGCGTGAGAAACTTCACGCGAACCCCTGAAATACACGTAGCCCGCTCCCCCAGGCCCGATCGCGTGAAAAAGTTCACGCGAACCCCTGAAATACACGTAGCTCGCTTGCCGTGCTGGTACAGGGTTAGCGCAGCCCTTTGCGCTGGATTGGGGATTTTGATGGCTTTTCCCTGCGCGGAAGGCGTTCTTGGGGGCGTAACTGGCGCTGCTGCAAGGTCGCTGCGCCACTGTGCGCCACGGCTGGTTTTGGTGGCTGGAATCCATGAATACGCTGTGCGCGGAAATGGGTTTTGGCGCACGCGGCTGGCGCAGGGATTTGCACGCGCACACTGTGCGCCAGCCGCGTGCGCCACTTGTGCGCTGAATTCTATGAATTACCCCCAATGTGTTTTCCTGCAAAGAGCTCTTCATAGTCTGTTTTGAGTACTTCTTGTAATCTGAGGTGAATCAAAGCTAACATCAGGTTGGAGACCATGCTCACTTCATCTAATAGTAGCATTTTCATTTGTTTCAATACTCTGCGTAATTCCATTGCAGCTTCTGCAGAAAGTTTGTAATAGTCTAATTTTTTCTGGTGTTCTACTGGTAATAGTAGTAATCGGTGTCTTGTAACACAACCTATGTTGTAGGCAGCTAAACCTGTGGGGGCAGTGACAACAGCTGACAGTTTGTTGTTTGTCAATTGTTGAAGGAACTTACTAATGATTTTGATTAGGAATGTTTTGCCAGAACCAGCTTCACCACTGACGTACAGTAGTATGGGTTTATAATTATGGCAGGAACATTCTTTATTTTCATGTTTTACACCATGTGCAATTTGTTTTGTTACTTCTTGAAAAATACTACTTTGCTCATTGTTTAGTTTTGATTGTAGTATAGTTAAGTCTTATTTATCTTCAGACTGACACATGGTGTTTTCTACTTCTATCATAGCTAATTCTGCCTCTTTTATTATTAGTGGTTCTCCCAGTGGTTCTTGGCTTCCTGATACAGAAGGTTGACTACTGTCAGGAGTGTCCTTATCTAGTTGGGCTTGGCGTTCTTCTTCGTGTTGCTGTTCATTTTGCAACATTGTTTTGTACTGTGTAAAGTTTACATCAGTTATAGTGCTTTCATTTGCTTTGAAAGCATCCTCATATGAGTCATAGTTATCTAGTAATTGTTCTTCTTTTCTCCATGGTTTGAAGAGTTGTAGCAGAGACGTGTAATATACTTCTTTATGTTGAGGAGTCTTTAATGACAATTTGATATGATTAATTAAATTTGGTTTAGTGAGTTTAACTAAGCTGCCTTCACAGTTTGTCACTCTATATTTACCTTTTTTTTCATCAGGTTTCATATTATTTTTGTATGTGTAGTTTTGGGCTATGTGGTATAGACACATGTTTTCCAAAGTATTACTTCTGTTTGGGTAGTATGTGTCCAATACATTGTTTTTTAAAATCTCTTGGCTGTTGGGATCATGTTTGGCTATTGTTTCTATATCTTCATATGATTTTAGAACTCTTTTTCTAGATTTAGCTGGACCAAGACTTAGCCATACTATATTTTCAGATTTACCATACAATGCAGTACCAGTTAAACGATCAGCTGCTTCATATGATCCACATTCTCTATGGGTGAGCATTTATATGCCCAAGTTGTATAATTTCTGAGACACTTTTTTATCTGATGACAGGTCATTCCAGAGGTCTTGGAGCTCTGTCTTTTCTGCTTTAGTTAAGTATGCTGTGACATATCGTGCAACTGCAGTAGAATTGTCTGCAATGTACTGCACATCTATGTTTGCATTCCACAAGTGGGCAATGATTGCATTATAATCATTGATATATTTTTCTTCTTCTTTTCTTTTTATGTAATATGTATTTTTAGGTGACTTACCTTTAACACTATGTCTAACTGAAGACATGAGGTTGTTCACTTGACCTGTATTTGTAACTGGTCTAGGGAAACCAAATCGGCATTTGGTGTAGTATTTCCCTTTGTTTTTGTATTTGCGACGACAATATTTTCCACATTTGTGTCTTTGAAATTGTAAAATTTGTGCATGAAGATCACTATTTGTGGCTTCTGATGGAATTTCACAAGTGACATATTTTTTAATAAACTGTAAAACAGTGGCATTACTGTCTTGACCAAATTTAGGAGCATCTTTAATCCATAAAAGCATGTGGATATGTGGTGCTCCTCTCGCTTGGTATTCTTTTCTCCAAAAGAAGTGTTGCACTTTTCCAAAGGGGGGGAACAGTTTTATTACAAATAAAATGTAGCATAGCAATGAAGCGATGGTGAAAATATCTTGAAACATTAACAAGATCCAAAGAACAAAGTTCTCCAGGTGTTAGTATATCTATGTTTGTTTTGTTTTTATTTGATATGCGTAGGAAATCATGTAAATCTTCCCATGCATATTCTGCACAACTTAATGTAACAAACCAAGTGGGTGGGCCAAGGTTTCTGATCATACAACGTACATCTCTATGACGTCGAAACCAGTACTCTTTAGTACCACGCATATTTGCTAATAGATTTGTAATATTTGATTGTAAAACCTCATCCTTTTGTTGCACTTTTTCTAATAATTGTGTAGCTCTCATATTTTGAAAGTGTGATCCTGATTTTGATATGTGTGCAACTCCGTAACATAAAGTTGCTAGTTCACTTTCAAAGAGTAGGTGGAATATGTATTCCACATTTTGTCTAAATCTGGGATCTTCAGAATACATCCGTAATGAGCGGTATTCTGAAGCTGATATTTGAATAGGTCTATCATCATACCTTCCTCCTTTGCCAGTAGGAAAGAGTAGAGGAAAAGCACGTGCTTCTATACTTTTTTCCCATATGCTGATTGGCGATCCTTTTGTTTGACGCATTCAGTAAGTTTCCAGTACATCTTCTACGTTGTCATTACAGTGCAAAGGATGAATTGTATAATGGTCTAAAGTATTTGATATTGTAGCAGGATCTAGTAGCTCAAATTGACCAGCTTCTTGTGTTTCTTGAATTATTTCAGTGGTATCTTTCAAGTTTTCTTCAATATTAATTTCTTTGCAATATTCATTATTCTCTTTAAGATATTGGAAGGCTTGTCTAACTTTATATAAATTTACCAGCTGTTGCCATATTTTTTTGTCTTTTGTAGGTACTCCATTTACTAAGATAATTAAAGATTGCTGCATTGGACGTTGCACTCCTAGAGTATGCACATTTTCTTTTAGATCTAATGGTAAATAAACTACTTTTCCACGAATGTCTTTTACCAATTCAGAGGGAGGTAATTTTGCTGTTTTTGGTTGAAGGCGTATTATAGCTTGAAATGGGTGTACTGTTTGAATTATGATGCTCTCATATAAATTAAGTTGTTGTAGGGGTTTTGGTACTGGGTATAATTCCAAATTATTTGTGATAGCACGTGAAGGAGTTTGGTTGTTGTCAAGTTTTGTAGTGCAGTAACTGCAAAGTATTAAGGGCTCAGGTATTTCGTATTTGTTTTCTGCTACAAGGTAGAGATCTAATTCAAACCATTTAGAATCTTCATTGTCTTCTATTTTGTATGATAGGTCTACAGTTTTTGTGTTACTTTTATAAAAAGTTCTACGGCAACATACACATACATGGTTTGGAACTTCAGCTGATGTACTTTTAAATTTTAGTATTTCTTTTTTGTATGTGTTTAGCAAAAGGTTGCCATGTGTAGAATTGTTGCTTAATTGGTTTAAAGCTATTTCATTCTGTAAATGGCTTTCACTTCCAAAATATTTTTTTGGATATAGTGAATTTCTTCAAGTAGGTCTTTTGCTGTACCATGTAGAAGGATGTTATTTAACTTTGCTAGTGCTAAAGCAGGACTGTTAGCATAGTACAGTTTATAGACTAGATTTCTTATAGTTGAATGATGTGTTGATATCCTTTTGATATCATGGTAAGTGGTTTTACAAGTAGGTTCTGTAATGCAGGCCAATGAATGTCCTTGTAGTCCTGTGTACTTGCGCACTGGACAGGTATCCATATTTTGCAGTAATTTAATTTTGATTTTGTCTTTGCTTTTTGCATATTTATTGAGGAATTGGCGTAAAGATTTGAAACATTGTTTGGGAATGTTACACATTGACGTGCATGGCCATTTGTACACTAGACTTTCTGATTCATTTGAATGGAGGGGTAATTCTAAGTTTTCAGGGCATATTTTTGTAAGGAGTACTTCTTGTTCCATTATGGTAATATTCACTTTTTCATAACCTTGACCACTGCTATGTATGGCAATTGTATTTGTTTGCTTTTGTTTGTACGCTTCTTCATTAAAATTTGGTTCTGTGCTCGTAGTGTGATTCCATTCACCTCCGCAGATACTTAAGAAGTTCTTTCTGTTGACATTTCGCTTATTGAGAATTCTTTTTTGTAATTTAGTTATTAGTTTTGTTAGTGGTTTCATTTTGTTTAACAGTAAAATAAATAACTTTGTTTTGAGAAGAATTGCACTGTCCATCAACGCTTCTAAGATTAATTTCCTATGATAGGTTTTAAGCATTGAACCTGATTTCTCTCCTGTTTTTATAAGATTTTGAAGGACTTTGTGACGGTACATTTTGGCTAAAATACTTTTCTTGGTATACTTACTTTGCACTATATTAAAATTTGAAGAAGTAGTTTTATCTGTAGTGATAGCTGATTTTCTGTTAATTTTTTTTTGGTTTGTTTTACATTTTGATAGAGGAGGCAAAGTTGTTGTACTTGAAACTTCTTGTGTTTCACTAAATGACTGTATTAGCTGTTTTGTTTCAACTTTTTTTTACAAATTCTGCTAGAGATGGATGCTTATGTTGGACACTTTTATTTTCATTTGCTCTACTTTTGCGTTGCTTTCTACAGACTTGACTTTTGGTAGGCATTCTTTAGGGTCTGTTGAAAAAAATAAAGAAGATATGGGTTGGGGTGTTCTGGAATGTATGTGTGCTGTGTGCATGAGTGTTTGAGTAAGATGATAAAGATGTATGTAATGGGGTGTGATTGTGCATTGGGAACTACAACTAGTAGGGATAGGTATTCTTGAATTTATGTGTTACTAAACTGGGGTTCAGATGACAAAAAAAAGTAAGCTAGTGGTGTGGAAAAGTACAATAGTAAATCTAATGTATACAATTAAAACAGTTGTTTGTTCTATAATATGAAAATTGTAGCGGTTCAGTTGGGTAATTTGTGTGTCCAAAAATAGGAATTTGTGGGCCATTCTGGCTGTAAATCGCTGTTTAAAACATGGAGATTTTTGGACAAAATGGTACACAATCTCTATTTTTAGGCACAGAAATAGCTTGTATTAATGTTATAGTATGTTCTTAGTTCTTCTTTGTTCTTCGTATCCGGCTGTTATGGTTAAGTTGCACTACTAAAAACCTAAGAAATTCAGTGAAAAAACTTTGTTAAAGGGACGTTATGGTTAAGTTGCGCTGCTAAAAACCTTTCAAATTCAGTGAAAAAACTTTGTTAAAGGGACGTTATGGTTAAGTTGCGCTGATAAAAACCTATGAAATTCAGTGCAAAAACTTTGTCAAAGGGACGTTATGGTTCCAAGTAAAACCGAAAAACCCTTGAAATTCGCCAGTTATGGTAAGCTAAGCAACCATAACTCACGCCACCACCATGCACTGCTAAGACTAACACCCAGGACATCAAAGATGACATCACAAATGTCATTGATGACATCACTGATGACATCACATGTCTGGCTCACTCTTTTTTCTTTTGCTGACATAACTAGGCCACATGGTTTTCTTCAGTAACAGACAGAAACTAAACATTTTATTTTATTTGTAGACGTATCCTTCAAGTAGGGTCTTACAGTAATTCCCTTAGAGTCCAGTCACATCAAATGAAACATATACATACGGGAAGACACAAGCTTGAAAGACAGCAATCCTTTTTGTGCATAAAGATAATCAATAGACTTATGAGCACTTTCTGATAGTTCTGTTGTTTTTTTATGGCTGTACTTTCCCTGTATATGGTCATATTTGTATACATTGTACTCACACTACTTTCCTTAGGGTCCAATCACATCAAGTGATACATATACCTAGGGTAAATAGCAGCTTTGAAACAGAGCAATCATTTATTTGCATGAAAATAATCAGTTAAATTATGAATTGCTTCTGCTACTACTTGTGCTTTTTTGCTAACTTCACTTTCCCTGTATATACCCATATTGGTATGTGTTCTTGTGTCTTTGTGTTTTGTCTATAGTAATGCAATTATGTAATACATGTGTTTTATTAGCTACTTATTACATATTTCACAGTACACAAAAATCTATTAAAAAAACAATTATCATATCATTATTCAACATATTAACATTACGAATATTATACCTTCATCTTGTACACCGCACACAATGTTATGTTTCTGTATGAGTTGCTTAGTATACTAGATAGAACCCCATTATAGAATGCTATTTACATCAATGCATCGTTCAATGCACTAATTAGGGTATGATATTAATTGCAATGATCCTTGACACTTGTTTCGCAACATTATAATAAGAATCCCTTGTACACATATTTCATGAAAAGTACATACACATGTGATGTTATCAGTGATGTCGTCAATGACATTTGTGATGTCATCTTTGATGTCCTGGGTGTTAGTCTTAGCAGTGCACGGTGGTGGCGCGAGTTATGGTTGCTTAGCTTACCATAACTGGCGAATTTCAAGGGTTTTTCGGTTTTACTTGGAACCATAACGTCCCTTTGACAAAGTTTTTGCACTGAATTTCATAGGTTTTTATCAGCGCAACTTAACCATAACATCCCTTTAACAAAGTTTTTTCACTGAATATATATATATATATATATTACACACTCTTAAATCCACACACAAATCACAATCATTAAAGCAAGTTAAAACAGTCAAGAAAAGTATACACAACTCCCTATTTAACTTGTAGACACGTTTGGGCAAGTGTGAAAACTGAGCAAAATGGCACAGTGCAAACCAAGCAAAAATGGCACTCTAACAATTTCTCAAAAGGGAGGGAAAGGACAAGTTATACAGGTTTAGACTCTAAAACACACCAGCAACACTTCCCAAGTGGATTGTGAACAAGTTAGGCAAGGCAGTACTTTAGCATTAGCAATACGTAGGTGAAAACCGAGCAAAATGGCACTTCAACAATACTTAAGAGGGAAGGAAAGGTGGTTATACGAGTTTTAGGTGCATCAACACATTTCTTGATGAAAAGCAATCTAGAGAAAGCAGTTGTAACAGATTTAGCCAGAGTCAATAGGCCTGTGCCAGAGTCAATGGTACAGGCAACGTGCTCAGGATCAAACTGTTCTAGTAGCTGCAGTCAAGTCTTTGTTTACCGAATTGAAAAGGCAGTTGCAGAATGTAAAAAGATGATGTTAGACAAAAGGGGCGGCCAGCCCAGAAGGTAAGTAAAGGATTTAAAACATCTTTAGCAATACCCAATGAAACGGGAGGCCTGGCGGAACAATGTACCTTGAAAGTGGAAGAGGCTCCTGTGGTGGCGGTAGTTCCTGGCAGTTCCTGCAGTTCGGGAGATCCAGCAGAGGAAGAGAGGCTCTCATCGTGGAGGAACGTTCGAGTTACTGCACTGCCCAGGGATGAAGCCAGCTGCGGTGATGCCAAAACGAAATAAAAGGTACGCTCATTTAAATCGCGTTTGTGGTGGACCGGTGCCTGGCTATCCGGTCTCCGAGTGCTTGGCACTGGAGATTTGACCAAGGCAGGTCCGGGAAGGTGATTGGCGAGCTGGTTGGCCCACCAGCTCAAGGGAAGAAGACTCTTGCAGGTGAAGATCTTCTCGAGTCATTGGAGAAAAGTGGTGAGGATCTGCAGCAGGGCTTCACCGGTGGTTCAGTCGTTGCAGATGTTTTCAGCTTCTATCCTCTTTGGGTTTCTTATTTCCAGTGGTGACGACTTGTCCTCTAGTCCTCAGAGCCCTGCTTTTATGCAGAAAAACCCCAATTCATACAGCCTAGCTGTCACTCACACAGCGGGGTGTTTATCCTGGCGGGATAACACCCCAGCCTATCAGGGCAGAGTTCGACTTGGGTTGCCTAGGTAACCCTGTCCAGGGTGCCTATTCCCCCTCCCACAGATCCGGTCTACCCCAGACTCAGTGGCGCCGAGAGGAGGGCTTCTGTGCAGAAGCCCACCAAAAGGACGAACAAAGGATCCCCGACCTGGGTTAGGATTTCAGAGAAAGACACGAGAAAGAAATACTATTAAAGTTCTGGCAAAAAAAAAACACCGGAGTAAAGTTAAAAATAAAATAAACCGGCGGTATGTTAGAGGCTGTCAGTAAAAGTGGTAGCCTCGAACAATGGGAAAGTCCCATAGGAAAATATTTGCGGTCGAATATTTACGGTAGTAACCACTGCCACCAGCCAGAAACTTTGGAGAGAGAGACTGGACGGTACCCTCTCGAAAATGAACACCAGGGAAAAACGATTAACCCTTTACAGTACTTCCATCGTAAGATGAGTTGTACTGGTTTTGTTCATAACTATTGACTAGTAAAGTCAATGGGGACTTTACATGCCCTGGGAGACAGTAGTCAGTCCCAGGGTATGGAGTCTATGTTTGGGGGTCCCTAGGGCACCCCTGTGTTACTGCACAGAGGGTGCTGGGTAACACATATGTAAAAAGATGATACCTATGGGGTGAGAAAAACCCCATAGACCATAAGCACAAAAATAGCCTAAAACACACATCAGCAACATGCCTAAGAGTGGGAAAAAGAGTCTCACTCTTAGCAGGAAAACAAATAAACCCTTCAAATCCACCTATAGGTAAAGGAAATTAGCCCTAGAAGAGAATTATCCCTAACAATCAACATCCAGGGGCAGACCAGAAGGCACTGGGCCTTCCACCTCCGGGACAGCACCGCAGGCCAGAGTGTAACCCAGGGCAATTGTACAGGCCTGGCCGGATGAAGAGGAGATAACAGCAGCGGACAAGACTGCAAATACTGATTTGGCAACAATTGCTTGAGGCGAGGCTGATGGCACGCAGTCCGCTGCCACCAGTTCTGTGGGTGGGGCAGCAGCCACAGCCCCTCTCAGGGATGTGGATGTGCAAGCGGAGGAGTATGAGGACATTGACGGCACAATCCATGTCAAATGTCCCCACACACCAAGCCCCCCGTCCACCGCCCACAACTCCACACAGGACCCACCGTCCAGCCATATGCAGGAACCAGCAGTTCAACTGCGGAGTCCGCATCTGTCAAGCACCCCAGAGACCAGCCCTGCAATGGCCCACCCAGCCGCAGCACTCTCCACCTCCACAGCCCCCACTGAAATGGAGGCACGCCTGTCGAGGGTAGAGGCCCGGCAGGACTCAATGATAAAACTGGTGCACCAGTATGTGGTCGAGGGTGAGCAAACACGCCGTGAAATACAGGAGGCGAATGCAGGAACCATTGCGGCCATCAATTTGAGTGCAATACTCATACATGACAGTTGAGGGGCCGTCACACAGGTCCTTACCAGGATACTGGAACACATGCAGCACCAACAACCTGCACCGGCGGTGCAAAATCCATCCACCTCCACCCAATCGACCACACCTGCAAGCTTGACTCCCTCAAGCCCTATGCAGATGATGAGGCGCAGTGCAAGACACACAGAAATGCTACCCCCCGACACAAAAAAAGCCCGCAAATAGCCGGTCCAACCACATTGTGTGTGGGATGACAATGGATGAGGGGGGAGGTGGTGTTGGTGGTGTTGAGGGGATTATGGGGGTGTTCATTGGGGGTCTGGGTTGTTTGGGGTCGTGTGGGGTGTTTGGGGGGTATGCGTTGTTTGGGGGTATGGGTTGTTTGGGAGGGTATGGGGTATTTGGGTGTTTTGGGGGGTGGGGGGAGGGAGTTTGTGTGGTGGAGGGAGGAAGTACTACATTGTTATTTTTCTTAATACACCCGTTGTGTTCAAACTCATTTCATGTCTGGACATTGTTCATTTTGTGTGTTTACATTTTATTCATGACAGCGCACAGTGCCCAACTCCCCACACATGCTGTGTCCATGTCCATACGGTCGCAGTGCTCAGTGTAGTACCGACACATAACCATCAACATCCCTATGGTTCAGAAGTATTCGTCAATCAGTGATTGGCATACAGCACGGCCATCTTGTGCATCACGTACTGCCAGGGGTGCTGCTTCTCCTCCATCATCATCCTCATCATCCTCAGCGGTGCATGCATGTCAATGTCAGGTGGCAGTGGTACGTTTCACCGGATGCACATGTTGTGCAGCATGACACAGACCATATTGATCTTTGCCACCTTCCCAGGCCATAGAGGAGTTCTCCACCAGACCTGCTTAGGCAGCGGAACCATGCCTTCAACAGGCCAAAGGTCTGCTCAATCACAACACAGGTATGGGTATGAACCCTCCTCTTCGTGCCTGTTCTGTGGGTTCTGTACAGGGGTAAGTAGCCACGGCTTCAAGGGATAGCCTCCATCACCTTCATGGGAGCACAAAGAGGTATGTGTGAGTCAATATCTAAGCTGACAACTTTAGGATTAACGGCCATGGCGGCAGCTATTTGGTGTTGGCATGCACATGTCCCTGGATGTATGCACACAGGTTCATTTGATGCATTGTATACTGCACAATGGTCTACTAGTGTGGATTGTTTGTACAGATGATGCAGGGTATCCACTTGCATGTAGATGCAGATGTACTGTGGATGCGGACCAATGTCTTTCCACCCATTATTGCAGTGTATGCTACTCTGTACCTAATCACACTAGCGGCATTGGCACAATTGTAATCATGTTTAGTCATGCATCTCTTGACATACCCATGGTGGCCTGCTTGTGGGTCTGGCATGTTGTCATTGATGTGCGGCATTGGTCTTATGTATGGCATTTATGTGTCATGTTCAGGTTGGGATGTTCAGGACAACAGTGTTTAGCTCTGAGTGCACTGTCCACTCACCGCCCAATCCCACCCAGGTGGAGTATGCACCCCCCACCTCAGAACCCCAATGCACTGCCATGGCCCAGTCAGGCAACTTACCAAGCAGCGAGGCACGTCATCCAGCATGTCACTTCATGTAGCGGGGTAGCGTGAAGTTACGCAGCGCCATGACAACATTTGTAGATCCAGAATAATGACAATGTGTGATGATCTTGCTGGACTCACATACCATCTGCACATTGATGGAGTGGTATTGCTTGAGATTTCGGTACACTGCCTCATTGGCATGAGGGAGCCACCAATTCTACATGGGTGCAGTCTAGAGCACCGATGCAATTGGGCATGCCTGCCAGTGCATGGAAGCCTACTTTGGTGTCAGTGAGCTCCTGACCAGCCCCTGGTAGGCCTATGTGGATGCTTGCATGCTTCAGGAGGGCATCAAGCACTTGGGTCAGCATGCGAGACAAGAGTGGTTGTGATATGCCATGCAGCTGCCCCACTGTGTGCTGGTAGGTGCCTGTGGCCAGGAAGTGGAGCACAGACACCACCTTTAGTAAAGGGGGGATGGCAGTGCGGATTTCTATCAGGCCGACAATGTTGTTGTGTATCATGTCCACTAAGGTGGTGATGGTGTCCCTGTCCAACCGGTACAGGGTGTGGATCTGCTCAGGGGTTAGATTGAATGGACTGGGTCTAATGTGAGGGATTGGTGGCTGCCTACGTGGTACCACTGGCTGCACTGGTGGAACTTGCTGGGCCTGTCTCACCCTCCTTCTCCTCCTGTGTCTCCTCTGTGCTGCCTGTTGTTGTAGTTGTAGTTGTTGCTGTTGTTGTAGCAGTACTGGCATGTCCTCCAGCCCCATGATTACAACAGCTAGTGGGATCATTTTGGTGTAGGAAGGGGTGTGGTGTGTGGGTGTGCTCCTTTTGTACTGGGACAGGCTCCATTGACTCCACCTGTGGTGATTGTGTGCACCTGAGGTAGTTGCCTACACTGCAGGTTGCTATTTACGGGTGTTCCGCGATGCCTGTATTGTCGCCGTCATGCAGGCCCTAATTACCGCCTTCGGGATGCCAGTAAGTGCATGCCTGCATAACTTGTGATGTCCTCCTGTTAGCGGCATCCCGGTATTTCCGCCGCGAATGTGCACGCATACCGGTAAGAAGGGGCACGGTATGGGCGGTGGCGGTATTGGCGGGTTGTCGGCTCGTAATGGCCCGGAGCTGTTAACGATGTCGGTAATGCCATTCCACCTTCCTTTTTTCATTACCTCCATACTCATAATGAGGCCCACTCTATCTTGCCCTCAATTGCACTCATTCTACTTTGCTTCCATCTCAACCTTGTAACTAGAACATTCATTTCTGTCACTTGTTCTCATCTTTGCAACTGTGCAAACTGTATCCCCGTCACCTGAGGTGGCACCTTGTGGCTGAATCACCCGTTCACATAACTCTGTCAATTTGTTTTAAACACCTCTCCGTGGTTTGTGTATCACAACCACAAATATCCAACACCCTGCGTAGGATGAACCAAAGCTTTGCACGCAACCGGAGTATGGTGTATTTTTGAGATTTCTTTTCATCGCAATCAAAAGGTCTGACCAGACACAAGTGTAAAATCGTGCCCTTATCAAATAATTCATTAGGTGATTCCTTTTCAATCTCTGCCACTTTACACTCTCGCCATACATTCATAGTATCAGAAGACCACGTCCCGAGAGCAAAGAATTTCGATTCTGCGTAGACACACACATTTTCCATGCTGATCTCGGACATGTTTCACCTTGTCTGCGCAACTCCCAATGGTTAAAAGTCACTTCAATACACCTTTACCTAGAATTCACTTGACACATACAATACTGCCAAGTGTGCACAGAACACTGTTGACAAATACAATATTGCCTTGTCTGGTTGGTGCACTTTAGACCACTCCCCGGCATATCCACCAAATATGTAGGAAGAAATAGCCTGACTCTTCCTTTTCTATAACTTTTATTTTGCCTTGGGATTCTAGTTATGCATCATCAGGCTTAGTACTGTATCTTTCATTCAGAATGTCCATTTAACTCTAAAGGCAAGGCACATTTCAGGCTCTAGACTCAATAACGACCACAACACACTTTCACAGTTAGGTACTTTATATATTTAATTTCAATCAGTAAGAAACCGATAACTCAGTTGTGTCACTTGAAAACAATGACAGCAAACATTTATCATTAGGCACATGTGCAAGAACCCTCTCATCTTTGGCATGGCATGGCATATGTATTTCTATTTCTTAACCTGGGAAACCCTCCCAGAGAATCATTTATTATGACAGCAATATAGGAGCATTAGATTTCAGTTTTTTGTCCATCTCCCTTTCCTGCTTATCATTTGATGAGTTGTTAGATTATGACCCCCTCTGCATGAACGGACAAACCCCCACCCCAGACTTTGAATTCAAGCAACTCCCTAAATATTTTGGTGGCCTTTCGTGTCCAGTCAGACACCCTACCTATTACCCTGCAGAAGGTTCCTGCTTATTTGCCTGTTTTGAGGAAGGCATTATATCAACAGTTAGACAGACACAAGTAATGTAATTTTCAAAAACCTTCATTCATATCTTTAGAAAAGGTTGGAGACTTCCTGCCTGTACGTATAGCTAAGATGTGAGTAATATCGACCATCAACTAAAAGAAAACAGTCCTACTCAGTCTCGTCAAAACAAAAAGGGGTCTATACTAAAGAAACCTAACCTTGCCCTCACTCTCAATATACAAATGTGAAACGGGATGTTTGCAAAGGAAAATAGTGTTTCAAAAATAAATGTCACAATGGCTTCTATGAACTGGGTACATCTCCCTTCCCCACGTTCAAAGCACAGAGTCTTGGGATTTGTGGTAAGGATAGGTGAGCAACACAGTTCTTTTAGGATGCAACACTTTGGTTTGCAGTTACATCGTAGGAGCATGTGTCAGTTCTTTCAACAGCTTACAGTTCAATTAAATCCCTTGGGTTTCTCTCACCCATGTCCGGTTCTGCTGCTTTTCTCACAATCAGACTTCCCTCAGTTGGGCTTAAGTCTGTCCTTTTTAAATATTGCAGTCTGTAGTTCTTTCTCATGTATCACAGTTTACAATGAAGGCTTCCCTCTGCCAGACTCAAACCTGTCCTTTCTCCTGGGGTTCCCTTCCCCACGCTTTTACACAAAACACACCATCAGACTTCCCTCGGTCAAGCTCGGGTCTATTCACCATCAGGCATCCCTCCGTTGTGCTCCAGTCTCTTGAGTTCAACACATCAGTCAAAGACTTTCAAAACTGTAAAGGATTTTGCTAGACCTCTGCATGACCACTTCTACCAAACCAGTTCCACTGTAGGCTTCCCTCTGGCGGGCTCAAGGCTGTCTCGTGAAATACCTTTTGGGTATTGTAGTTTCACTTTCTGGCAACCTTCTCCTTGGCTTTGCTTTTCTTCTGAGCAAATTAAAGTTCAAAAACACTTAGCAATATTTTTGGGATCACGGTTCACTTTCTTGCAACCTCCTGCTTTGATTTACTTTCATCGCGTTCATTTTAAAGTTCATAAACACTTTTCTTAAACGGGAGATACTTTTCATGATAATGATGTTAATGATAATGATAATGATGTGTTATTTATATAGCGCCTTAATCCAAAGCGCTTTACAGAGCACATATTTACATACAATGTCACCCAACCGAAATTGGTACTCATTTATTGACCTAGGAAGGATGAACGGCTGAGTTGACCTTGCCGGGATTCGAACCTGTGACCTGCAGATCACGTTCAAATCGCAGCAGCGATCGCTCAACCCTCTGAGATATCTTACTGGCTATAGATGATTCACAGAGACTGTCTGCATTACGCTCCATTTCGCAGGACCACTCTGCTAAATTGTATCGCTTCAGAACAATCATCTCTTTCTCTTCTTACTTTTACTTCAAATGCGTAACATTGCTTGTTACTGTTATCACATGTGCCTTTCACAAACCGGGCTCTCACTACATTCAAGATCTCATCAGCTTTGTTCAGCTATAGCATTTTTTCCTTCTTGTGTTTTCAAGTTTGGGCATCCACCATCGGCCCTTTGGTGCCTCCTCAACATTCCTGTTGTCATGGGAGGGAAGCTTGCAACTTTCAAACACATCAAAGGAATATTCCCTTCAGCTCTTCAGCTTCGTACAGCGAACCTCTTAGGCCCTTTGGAAACACTGATCTCTCGCCTGGCTTCTTCTTGCTCTCTCTTGCAATCAAACATCCCCTTGGCTTTCTGTTCTCCATAGCCTGTTTCCCCACAGCCCTGGCTGAGCTGCCCTTTTCATTATCTCACCTTGCTCAAAGTGGGCCTGTGAACTCCACCTTTTATCATCAGTGTGATGGTTAATGTACGGTAGGTGTATGTGATTAAGACTGAGTGCCTGACTGGGCCTGGCCTCATTAGTGGGACAGGGCCATTGTAACATGCTAGAGATGGTGTTTCTAGCCGCAGTCCTTATCTTCTTCATCATCTCAGTATTCCTGTCAGCATAGAATGGAGTTGTAGTGTCCTTGGGAATGGTGGCTAAATTATATTGGGTCTTGGGGAAATAAGGGGACCTATATTTGGTTGAGAGAGAGCTGATTTTCTCCCGTGTCTTGATTTGAATATAATTATCTCTTCTTTTTAAGGGAGGCGGCCAAAATTAGTTTTCCGGTTCAACGTAGACACTGCCCGTCTACAAGTTTTTCCCCTTTTAAAAGGGTTGCATTGGAACAGAGGAGGACTGGGATAATAATGTCACATGAATATCGAGGGATTCTCATCCAGGGGTGCAGAAAAGGGGGCGTACATTGTCTCACTTGCAGACATTCCCCCTACAGTTCCCAAGGATCCCCCATTCAGGTGATTCTCCCTCGCTTCTCCACCCTTCCCTAGCCACCTGAGCAAAGGATCCTTGAGATTCAACAGTGAGAATGCCCTCAGGTTTCTCATACTGTCTAATTATATTCACCACCCAAATGAGTACTGTCTCGTAGAAGGCTGTCTCTCCCTTGCCTCGCAAACTCCCTTCCTGCAGCTTGTTACACCTCAGCCCTTCTCTGCCAGAACACTACCCTACCGGAGTCTAACCACGGCCTTCGATGAACTCCCTCTACTGTCACACTCCCAGTACACCGATCGGCAGCCCAGTAGAATCCTTGCCAAAGCTCCAGCCATGCACCAGAGCCATGAAAAAAGACAAGCAAAATACCTAGTCCCCTTCGTTCTGCCTCTATTTCAAACACCTCATCCAACGCCTCCACTTCTATATGTCTCTGTACATTTCTTTGGCATTTCCCATGGTGTCATCTGTCACCTCCCCCCGCCCACCAATAATTCAGCCTGTATAATTTCCCAGACACTGGCTTTGGTGACCTTTGTACAGTATACAGTATTCCACCTAGCACAACATCCTGCGGCCCAGAGTGAAATGTTGCACAATGCACGTTTATTTTCAAGGACCTTCTCGCTTGTTACATTGCTCTGCCCATTGTGAATCTGTCCACCACGAAGCACTGCTATTCAGCTTTTAATTGTGTTTGATTTCTCAGAGCCTAATCCATGCTCGTGCACCTGCGACTACCAGCATTTTCATGACCTAAGCAAATCTAAATCACTCTTTTTACCCGCAACTCATAGTGTTAGAAGTGTTAGTATCTAATGTTAAACTACATACTGAATATACTGCACTAATTCTTCAGATCATTAATTCCGAAACAGGTTGTACCACGTATTAACCTAAACATTAGGCCATTTTGAGGGAATGCACTTGTATTGTATTCTGGTGGAACATTTATATGCAGGAGAAAGATATCTTCCCTAATTAACAGTAAGTGTTTCTTCAGTAATGTTAAAGTATTATGAATGATTTCTTGTCATGTCGCCAAGTAAAATTAATTTAAAGAGCTTCTTTAAAAATAGAAATAGAAGGAGATAATATGTTTTGTTTTCAAAATAGATTCTGAAAACACGAACAAATGACAGAAAACATTATAGAACATTTCTGTTGAAATGATGCATCACAACAAAGATATGTTGAGACAAACTGCAAACAGAAATATTCAAAATCTGTTTTATTTACAGGGCTGGAAATAAGTAAGAACATGTTTTGCATATTATTATATTTACAGATAAATGACTATATTTATATGTTACATTAATCACGATGACGTAAAATATATTGCAGCAGTCTGCCTTGAAATATATCTTCTATCAGAAATGAGCAATACTTTATTTAGTTATTTATTTATAGCATTTGTTATACACCCAATCCCGGAGGTATCATGGCGTAGGTTACAGAGAGCGTACTTATCTGGTTGCAGGTTAGTTACATGCATCATAGGCAGTATTGACATCAGAGTACACATATTTGCATTTGGGTTGCAGGTGGGTTGTGCAAGCAGGTAAGAAGAAGCATTTCGAGGTTACTATATAAGCAGTGCTATGTTCAAGACATGTTACAAGTTGCAGGTTAGAATTTGTTAAAGAGCCAACTTTTAATGAGACTCTTAAAATGCTGGTGTGAGGGCTCGTTTCTAAAGTGGGTGGAGAGGGAATTCAGATCATGGGTGCTGCTACTGGGAAGCTGACCCCCCTGCCCTAGAGCTCTTGGACCTTGGGACGAATAACTGAGTGCTAGAATCGGATCTTAGGGCTCTGGAGGACCTTTCTTGGGAGATAGAGTTGTTAAGGTGTGAGGGAGGGGTACCTTAGTGATGCATTTATGGGTGACACAAAGCATTTTGAAAAGGATTCTGGCTTGGGTGGGTAACCAGTGAACTTCCCTCCTGATATGGGATATATGTTCATTTCTTTTTAATCTGAAGGCTGCTCGTGAGGCTTTGTTTTGCAGAAGTTGAAGTTTGGACAAATTCGTGCTTGTGGTTCCTAGAAGGAGAATGTTACAGTAATCTAAATTAGATAGTATGAGGGCATGGGCGAGGCAGATTTGTTGGGTCAAGAATTGGCGACTGAATGCAATGGGTTTCGCCTTGTAGGCAGTAGAGGATGAGAGAGCACTGATATGTTTGGTCAATGTAAGGTTACAGTCTAAGTGAACGCCCAGAATTTTGATTTGTTTGAGAAATGGTGTGGGTGTTCCATCGATGGTAATGGTTGAATAGTCAGCGTGTAGAGAGTTTATTCTGGCAGGGAAGCCTACAATGAGGATCTCAGTTTTTTCATTGTCGAGACATAAGCTGTTGGTGACCATCCAGTTAGCTGTTGGTGGCCATCCAGTTTAATAGATAATGTAATACACCTTGTTAATGCTGGTTGTGTCTCGATCATGGTTTCTCGTAATGGGGATGCGGATCTGGATGTCATCAGCGAAGTTCGTGTATATGAAACCCATGGCGTCAAGGGCTGCAAAAAGGGGTTTTGTGTATGCATTATACAGAGTGGGTGACAGGCAAGAGCCTTGGCAGACCCCTAGGGGTACTGGTATTGGATCAGCAGCCTTGTTTTCAATAGATACTTTTGAGTTACGTTCCGCTAGAAAAGATTTGTCCCAAAGGGTGGCTTCGGTGGAGAAGTTAAAGTTTACTGCTAATGCCATCAAGTTGACTGCGGCAGAGAGGTCGAGTAAGGGGAGGATGCACAGATTCCCAGCATCTCTTATGACGTCCATATGGATTTTTAGGTCTAGTAGAGCCGTTTCTGTACTATGATTGGGCCGGAAACACAGATTGTCTGGCACCTAGCAGATGGTTACTTTCTAAATAGTTTTTGGCCTTGTGAGTAAGCTATTTTATCGACTATTTTTACCAGAAAGGGCACAGTGGTTATGGGTCGGTAGTTGGTGGGTATGGTGGGGTCCAGAGATGTTTTTTTGAGGAGTGGGGTGACCCATGGTTCTTTAATACTGGCGGGGACAGAGTTGGTGTTGAAGGAGGCATCAATGAAGCTGGTGATAATGGGTGTTAGCGTGGGTGCACACAGTTTGACTAGATGCCATGGGAAGCTATCGCCTTTGCAATTGGATGGTTTTAAGGTGGAGATGGTGGTTAGGACCTGGTCTTGCAAGAGTGTAGAGAATTTAAACTGAGTAGCTATTTTTTCTGTGTCGGCGTCTGGTGCTAAGGGTAGTATGCTTTAGCTGGCCAAAAGATTCCTTTTGACTAGTATTTTGTTTTGGAGTGTGAGAATGTTGGAGGCTAGTGCATTCTGGATGGTCGTCCACCAAGCTTTACTAGAGTTGGTGGGGATGATGGAAGGGATTGGAGCTTCCAATTCTCTGAGAATGGAGAATAATTATTTGGAATTGGAGAAGGCATTGTTTATGCAGGTGTTAAGCGAGTTGGCTTTGTGGGTTAATAACAGCTGTTTTGTAGGTTTTATTAGCTGCTAGAAATGCATTGGCCAAGGCGGTGGATGGGGCCTTTTTGTGTAGGTGTTCCAGTGCTCTTTTGTTGCGCCAGAGTATAGTAAGTTCTTTGTTAAACCAGAAGTTGGTTCGCTTGGCAGAACAGGGTATTTTGGTCTTGAGTGGGGCTGCTGCATCAACAGTGGAATTGAGGCAGTTAAGGTAGATGGAGGCAATGTTGGTGGGGTTGGTGATTGAGGGTAGATAGGTCTTCTGGGATTCCATTAGAGTGTGGATGAGGCTGTCTGCGGTGAGATTGCGGGTATTTATCATTGCAATGGGGCAGGGTGTGGATGGAGGTACGCCCTCAGTACTTAGCGTCATTAAAATGAAACTTATTAGATAGTGGACCGACCAGTTGATTTCTGTGATGGATTCAGTAGATAGGCTGATATTTAATGTCAGGATCCAATCCAGTATTCTTCCTTTAGAGTGAGTAGGTGAATTAACATGTTGGGTAAAGTGCATTTCGTGGAGGGCCGAATAGAAAGCACTAGCTTTGTGGTCCAGTTTTTCATTGAAACCCAGGTTAATGTCCCCTAATATAATACATTTGGTATTAGGTTTGAGGTGGAGGGTGATGAGGAGTGGGATATCTGATTCCAGGTGGTTGGCATTGTTAGGAGCTCTATAGATGATGAGGAAGTTAGTGGTGGTTTTGGGGTCAGTGGTGAGTTTGAGAAGGAGAAGTTTGTTACCATCTAAGGGGTCCAGTGGGCAAGATCTAAATTATAGAGAGGTTTTTGCTATAATAACTATTCCTCCTCCTATTGTGTCTTGACGGTAAGCCCTGGGTAAAGTGTAATCAGGGGGGATGGCCATGGCTAGCAGAGGGACTGATGCTTGGTGTAGCCAAGTTTCAGTGATCACTAGGAAGTCTAGCTGCTGGTCTAGGAGAAGGTTGTGTGTGTCAATGGTGTGAGCTCCTCGAGATCGTACATTAAGGAGGGCACCTTTGAGGCTGGGAGTGTGTTCTGGCTAGGGAGAAGAGAGAGCAGTGGTGTGGGAAATATTTAGAGTGTGAAACTTGGGTGGTGTGATGGCGATGACATGTGGGATAGTGGTCTTGACATTGCTTGGTTTAATAAATTGAGTGCTTTTTTACGGTCTCTGCTCTAGGGTGTGGTGTAGTGACCAAGTGGAGTACCTACGGGGGAGGTAAGGACTGGTTTGCGTGTTGATCCTCAATAGTATTGTGTTTCCTAGGATGGGGTGTGAAGCAGTCGGTGGGATTTTTGGCAGTCTAGAATTGAGGCGTTTGAGGCGCAATACTCCAATGCATGTAGTGGTGATCTCTGGTGAGGTTGCGGGTTGGAGGCAGTGGAAATCCTAAGAGGTCTGGTAGTAGGTTTGGTATCAAATGTGAGTCTGGGTTGGCTAGATACAGAGGTTTGGGTCTGCATTGCAGGAGGTGAGAAAGGAGATACATTGGGTGGGAATAGTGTTGGGCAAGGGTGTGGGTCGCTTCGGTGACATCAGAGTTTGGCAAGGCCATTACCGAACTGGGCGTAGGCGCCTGCTGTACATAGTGGGAAGTCGTGCATGTTAGAGCCTTGGATTGGTTATAGCAGTATACCCCCAAAGATGGAATGACTCAAGAAGAAGATCCTACAGATGGGATATACATATATATGTTATCTTGCACCGTTCTGTACCTATTAAGCAAGTGTAAAAAGGACTTCTGAACTAAATACACAATTTAATGCACAATTCAGAACCCACGGAGCCAAAGGAAAAAGTTTAGAGACATATCATCAACCCAAATGGATTCCAATCCAAGACTGGACAAAATAAGACTTTCTCTGGCTCTCTTTTCCAATAGCCTTATTTATCAAAGTTCTGTCTTCTGCCAAAGGATATATCTCTCTTCCCCTGGTCTTCTCGTAACTTGTGCCAAAAGGATCTCTTCTCCTCTTGGGATTTTCATGACTTGTGACATACAATCTCTTCCCTTGGACTTCTCATGACTTGTGCCAAAGGATCTCTTCTCCTGGATTTCTCGTGTCATTGTGGGGGTCCCAGAACCCTATGTCAGCTCTGAAAGGTGGATTTCTTAAGCCTGGTACACAAACCTGCTAGGCATTATGGTGTATGTATAACTCTCTTGGTTTCTCAATGTTCGGGCCCCCAACCCCTCTTTAACCTTTGTAATGTTAAAGGCCTAGGCCTGGTTCACTATCCTGCCAGGCCTCTCTTTCAGTCTTTTTGGGGTGCTCTCTCAACCCCTGAATTCTCAACTGGTTTCTCTCTTCGGTCCCACTGGGACAAGGAAGATGGCTCTGTACTTCCTCCAAACCACAGCCTCTGGCGTCTCCCTGTGCCTTCCCGGTCCCTGTCTGCATACCTTGGTACTTGATCCACAAGGGGGTTCCAGTCCACAGCAACACCAGCAAGTGCCTGTGGCTTCCCCAGGGCTCTCACTGTCTTCATTTGGCATTCAGTAACTCCACCAGGCTGTTTTCTCAATGTGTGTCGGGTCTCGCTTGGACCACCTGGCTGGCTTAGATTCTGCCACTGAACAACATGTTTCTCAATGACCAGGGAGGTCATGGCTCTTCTCTACCTTCTCGATTCCCACCTTCTTACTTCAGGTGCTCAAGTCTGCCGCGCTTCCTCTCTGCATTGGTCCGCTCTCCAACATGAAGCTGCTGTGGGGCCAGGCTGACCTCAAGGAGAGTCCTTCATCAGATTTTATGTTGGATTGTCTTTTTAGCTTCCAATAGCTAGTATGTTTGTATGGATTCCGCCAGGGGCTCTTGGTTACCCTGCTCTTCCTTGTGGCATTACTTTTCTAGTCATCCATATTCAATCTTCCCTTACTCTTCCTTGTCACAGTATTATCTTCCTGATATACATAATTGCTATGTATAAGGAAATTAGTAGAAGAAAGAGGAAACAGAGAGGATGGGGGTCTGAGCCCTATTTCTATGGTTGAATGGAATATGTCTGGCAGCATGATGGTGGGGATACCACCTTCTCCCTTGAAAGTCCTCACTTCTCACATAGAGAGTGTCCATACCCATGGGATCATCTCACTGAGTACCACCCCTAGGGGGACTATCGGATAGCGGCCTCACCTCCCTGGCCACAAGGGAAGGATACCCCTCCCAGGGAGAAGTGAGGATATGAAGTGATTGTTCACACAGTTCAAACGATAAAAAAGATCAAAAAAGTGGTGTTTATTCACTTTTCCATTCATTTTTCCATATGGAAAATGTCCAATATTTTCTCAAACGCACAGCCAAAACCTCTCTATGCAATTGCCCCAAATAAGGTACAGGTTGGGCACAAATCAGTCAAAGGAATTTCTTTGTTGGTTTGGCATAAATCAGTCTTGTCATTTTTGCTTTACTTGCCATAGAGCGAGGTGTGCCCCTGTACCCAAAAGGTTAGTTATATCTCCCATAATGCATTACTGGTGCCAAGCCTTTTCGTTTCTGAAAACCTGTCAATACACAGTTCGAGCTTCAAGGTCTTGATTCGTTTTTGGAAACCTCTTTAAAATGATATAATGAGCATAAGTGGAGTAGTTTTGAGGCATGGGAGCATGTGGGCAAGTTAAAAAAAGGATGATTTAGGAAGGTTTGCATTTGGGGATAGTGTTGTTTTTTTCCAAACATTTCTCCAAGATATTAATTTGCTTCACATGGCCAAAAAATGAGTAAATATTTCAAAACTATATTATATTCAGATGTGGCAATCACTGAGTGCTAGTCAGGGGAAGAGGATTATTTTAAGTTAGTTTAGGAATCAAATCACATTTTTAATATAACAAAATGATTACAGTGGTTGCTTCCTAAATTAGCTTGAAATATGTGGGAAGGTCTACCAGGGTTTGGGATGTTAACTTTGTCTTAAAAGCTTGTATTTGTTTACTTACATTGAAGTGTGCAACATAACATAGAGTGAAGCCAACACATGCTTACTAGAACATTTTGTTTTGATAGGACAAGCTGTTTACATGACTTAGCAGTGAAAATCTAGATTTTCTCCTTATGTCAGCAGAGCATTTCTTTACATTACTGCACCTCCCTTTTCTTTGTCACAAGACCTAATTAGTTATCATACCTAAACCCACACATCCCTCTTCCTAGTCCAAGTGCTCATCACTCTTCCTCGTCTCATTAGCCAATGGTAATTCTAACTGTACAAGCATATTCCTCTTCCTTGTCATTGTCCCCAACTATCACACCTCACTATTCCTTGTTGCAGGCCCCACTAACCCAACCTCACTCTACCATATCACAGTACCCCTCTACCTCCATCTCACTCTTCCTTGTCACAATCCTCCACTATCCCCATTCCCCAACTCAGTCTTCCTCATCAAAGTCCCCCATACTCCAACTTTATTCTTCCACATACAGTGCTTCAATACTCCAACCTCCCTCTTCTTCACCACAGTCCCGCACTACCCCACCTCACTCTTACTCGTCATAGTACCCCACTACAAACATACACCTCATTCCTCCTTGTTACAGTACACCAATCATTATCAATATCATTACCCTCAAATTTCTCTTCCTCATCGCAGTACCTAATTAGTAATATTTACTTTACATCACCTCCCTCTTCCTCACTGCAGTGCCTAAAAGTAATCCACATCATTGCCTCCATGTGGTGAGGGAGGATAGCTCAGGGACAACGTGTCTGTCTGGGAAGCAAAACAACGCAGCGCAACACAGGTTTGAATCCATACCCCACCTGACCTTTCCACATCACAATCCCCCACTAGCACAACTCACTCTTTCTCGTCACAGTGCCTCACTGCTGCCACCTCCTTCTTCCCCATCAGTCACTCACTTCCCCAATTCGTTCTTCCCTCATCGCAATCCCCCACTACCGCACCTCACTCTTTCTCACTACTGTCTCTGCTACACCCACCTCCTTCTTCCACATCACAGTACCCCAGTATTAATCACTAGCATTACCCTGACATCCCTCTTCCTAATCCCAGTACACCATTAGTAATCCATTCTTATGTAGAGGACACAAAAATTATAAAATACTTAATATACCCGATGTTGTGTAGCTGAGGAACAGATATTGATAACAAATGATAATGCATCTGTTTTGCTATCAGAAAAAGGCAGAATTGTAGGTGGAGGGAGGTAGATCATAACAAAACTCCTGTAATTCGGTGACTAAACTTTAGTTAAGGGACAGATAAGGTAAATAAGGTCAGAGCAACAGAACGCTTGAAATTCTGGTGAACAAACATTAGTTGATGGTGTTAAAATTACTATTTAATGCAACAAATCCCCTGAAATGTGGCAGGTGTTGGAAGCTAGGCCACCTTAACTTTGAGGCCCCTATTGGGTCTATGCTAAGAATTACAGCTGACAGAGCATTAAAAGAGCCAAGTCTGTCATGTGAACAGTATCAATAGGGAGGAAAATCAAATCTAAGGCCAAACCTATAGGGCCTTTGAGCCTAGAAAGAAATCAGGACCTTTGATTGCATAGCTGGACCATGTGGTCCTTTTAGAGCATCCCCTTACCTATGAGTGGTGGCTGAGTGTTTAGTGTTGTTGTGCTAGCCTGCTCACACATGCTATTTGGCTGCAGGTTTTCCAAACATGGTGTCTGTGGAAAAACAGATATTGGCCAGCTGCAGTACAAGGGAGAGCAGTGGCATTTAAGGTGCTGTGCTACAAAACCTGTACTACAGATGGGCCAAGTGCTGTTTCAGTCAAACACTTCAAACAGGTAGAAAGTTAACTTCCTTCACCTCTGCATTGGTCGCATGGGTTGAGGGCAGGCTATAATCATCAAAATATGAAGTCATCATGAGACGCATCAAACACTAGAAATGTAAGTACAAAATGCATCTAAATCACAGTCCTATAGGAGCATACACTTTACCTAAACACTGACAAATTACTAAAACCACTAGAAGCCACCCATCTACTACAAGAAACAGTTAATGCAGTCTTGATCTGGATAGAGCTTATATTCTGGGTTGTAGATAGCAGGATGGTAAAAGTATAAAGACATGCATGAATAAAACAAGTAAAACAGAAAGTAATATTGGTTACTTTTAAAAATAAAATGTCTTTAGGAAAAGTAGGGAAAACGTGGGCGAACCAGACACTAGCGTTCAAGGTAAAGGCCACCGGGTCAAGGTGCGTAGAACACCTTAGAATGTTGTACCTAGTCCACAGTTTGGGCACAGAAGTCAGTCAATTGTGTGACGAGTCACTCTGATCAATTGAGTGTCCGAAGGTGGCTTTGCAGTGACAAGTCAGATTACAATTCTTCTGGGATGAAAAGGTGTTATCCTGAGCAACTGCATGTGCCAGGGGGTAATGCTCATGGAATTTGAAAAAACTGTGGGTTCCAGTACAGGTTTCCTTTAAGAATATAGGCAATGTTCTGCTCTCATTCAGGCAGCAAAGTATTAAAAAGCCACTGCAGGTGGATTTTCCCAAAACTGGTCTGTGGCTCCTGAGTCCCATTGTTGTCAGCAACAAGCAAGCTATTGGTATCCAGCAGGTAACTTTTGTAGATGTTTGTGAGAAGGAGTTGTCCGCTGTTCTTGAATGTTTACCTTCAACCCCAGCAAGGCCATTTTCACTGGTTCCATTGCAAAAAGATTCCAAGGCAGAGTCTTCTTAAACTTATACAAGTAGATTCTCCAGAATGTCACAAATGATTTAATGAAACTCACTTACGTCACATTGACCATCCTTGACCTCACTGGTCTGGGTTTAACATGAAACAGTGAATAGAAAAAGCCTTGAAACAGGGCAGGAGAAACACTCTCTAAAGTCATATAAGTGATATGTTATGAAGAAATGATAAGAAATGTATATTATGTTGGGAGGGGGGTTAGATAGTCATCGTCCATAGATAATAGTATTGTTTTTGATCATATTTGTATATATACATTTTGTAGAAATAATGAACATATTTTGTAATAAAGATACGTTTGCGAATTGAAAAAGTATAGAGATATTAAATGATAATGAAGTGTGAGTTATATATAGAAGGCTGCAGGAAACTGAACACATATTAGATCCACAGCACCCATTATCAAATTATTGTAAAAGAAACCTGGCTACTGCGGTCGATTTAGAGGCAGATCCCTTTCCTAGGGATTTTGGATCCAGTACTTAACACTCACAGAACAGCAGAGAAAGCCAAGAGATGGGGCAATGTCAGGCACCTGGGGCCCCGGGTGTGGTGACAGTTGAAAGAGTGCCATTGGGCATTGTTGGAGCTGTTGAAACTGTAAATCATTTTGCTTGTTCAGTTAACTGTCAAGTAGAAACCATGCAAAAATCATTAGAAAGTTTATGGCACTGAAACCTTTGATAATATATTATGTTGATTAATTTTTAGAACATTTGAACATTTTAACCAAAAAAAAGGAAAAATATGAAGTAAGTGAACCATTTACTTTTCTTCCATTTTGTAAAAGATACATGAATGAATTAATAAATAATGTGTCCAATGTTTCACACTTGGCAATTATGTTTTTATATTTTTGTTTTCCTTAAGGTTGTGAAAAGAAAGTCAAAATATTTAACTATTTTCATAATTATTATTATTTCTTATTATTTGTATGTCTATATTTTATATGACAATAACATTTTGTTTGTATTAATATTTTATGTTGTATTAATTACCACTTTTCATGATTCATTTTTATAGTTTTCATTATGTTTTACAATTCTGATTCATATTTAATATTTTCAATTGTATGACTGTTTCATTTTAGATAACTATTAGTATGTGTTTACTTTCATTTGTTAATTAATGTGTTTACTTTTCATTTGTTAATTATTTTGGTTAATACAATTGAATGTGAATATTATTTTGTGTTTTCTAACCCATCAAAATATTATTTTATTTTTTACTAGTATTTCATTTTTAATGAAACATATACCCATTTGTGTTTTCTTTTTATCATTTGTATTAATTTTGATTAAGATACATTTCATTTTAAACATTTCTTTAATTCATTTTTAGTATTGCTTTTGTTGTTCTATTTCTTTTAGCCTGGATTACTACTTTTGACTAATTATAATTGTATGTTGTATTAATAGTTTATTTTTCACTAACAATTTTACAATCCTTTTTATTCATTTCAACATTGATAATTAATTTTTATCACTGTACTTCCAAAGGCTTTGGGATAGCTTAGACAAAAAGCATTGACTGTTGCTTTGGTTGTCAGTGATGATTTTAGGGACTTGTGGGGACATTAATGCATAGGAAATATTGCCCTTTGCCTGTTTTTTTGCATTGCTTGACCCTTATTTTATTTTATTTTTATTTTAATGTGATATAGAATTATAAACCAAAACTTTACACATAATTCAACATAATAAACCGTTAACACAATTTGAATAAATAACACAATTTAAATAAATAACATTTTTCAGAATCATCATATTCAATTTCAATATTTCAAATTTCATCGACGTCAACATCATCTGTACCTCCAAATAATTTCATCTAATAACTCATTTCTTACTATAGCTGGGGGGGTTAACTATTCTTAGAGTTTTTCCTTAACCATATGCCATACTCTATAGAGAGCCAGATGTAAACTTGCATTCAAAGTATTAATACACATATACCAAAAATCTTTCGACTTAATATGGTCTAGAGTATGAACGTACCTATTATAGTGCTTCATATAAATTAGGCTCAATCTAGGGCATAACACAAGGACATGTCTCACCGTTTCAGGTGAGGCTGTATTCTTACATATCCTACAGAAGTGCTCTAATTTGGGAATGGCCCGTTCAGGACCCAACACAGTTAGGACTGGAATATGATTGATAAGTAAGAGTAGTATAAAACCTCTTAAGTTGTCTGAGGGGCAAAGGTTCAAATATCCTTGTGCCCTTCTATAGGTATAAAGTACATGGGATATAAACCCATAACTGTGTAGGCTTTCAAGATGTTTAAAGTTATTTTGCCAGTCCCAAATTTCTATTCGCTCCCCCATATGAAATTTCAAGTGTTCAAAGTTGTCACCCCAATTAGGGGTCCACTCGATCATCTCAAATAGAGTGGTCATTTCTCTCACAAACTTAATCTGCTTGTTCCCAATTATATCTTCTTTCACCGTCATCAAGAGTGGATTGATAGGATTCATATGCATCTTAATGTAGAGTTCAGCTCTTTTCTTTAGGACTAGAGTTTTTAGGGAGAGTAGGCCTAATTCTAATCTCAATATCGCCATCGGTATTCCCTGTGGCAGGCCCAAAAGCTTACGCCAATACCTACCCTCCAATACCTGGAGCCAATCAAAGCTAAGATGGACCAAAGCTTCCAGTCCATAAATTACCATTGGCACCAAACATTGGATGTAAAGTTGGCGGGCCGCCCAAATGGAATATCCACTCTGTTTGCGAGAGAACTGGCATATCATAGCGGTTAATTGAGCCGCTTTTATGTTACGGGTTTGCACACATGATTGAAAATTTCCACTAGAGTCGAATTCCACTCCTAGGTATTTATAGCAGTGTGTATATTGAATTTCCCGACCTCTAAGCATCATTCTAGGGCTCACCTTACCATGAATATACAGCATCAGTTCTGTTTTCGTGTGGTTAATTGTGAGTTCATTCTCTTCCGCATATTCCCAAAGGCGCTCAGCCGAGCATAGGATACCGGTAAACGTGTGGTCAAAAATAACCACATCATCCGCATACGCCATAACTAAGCAGTGCTGGGTACCTACCTTGGGGGGGCAATTACGCACCTCTCGTATGTATTCAGGAATGTCGGAGATGAATAAATTGTACAGTGTGGGTGCAGTTATGCAGCCCTGTTTCACCCCTCTAATTTGTTTTATCACCCTAGTAGTTGCTCCACTTCCATCTAGCCTTAGCTGGACTGAGGTACTATGGTGGAGGAGCTGTAGGTAATAAAGCAATCCTTCAGGGCATGCCATACCCCTCAGCTTCCTCCATAATGTCTCTCTGTTAACCGTATCAAACGCTGCCTTTAAATCAATATATAAGGCGTAGAAAGGAGGGTTATTAGGTGACAGGGCTTTATCTCTGAGCCTGTTCATGATCAATAGATTGTAAGTAGTTGAGTATCCCGTTCTGAATCCGCTTTGAAAGCTGTCCAGAATTCCTGTCTTCTCTGCCCAGGTCTGAAGTCTCTGCAGAAGTAAAGAAGCAAATAGTTTACCCGAGCAGTCTAACATAGAGAGCAAACGGTAGTTACCCGGGTCAGATCTATTACCTTTTTTAAATACCGGCACTAAGATTGCTTTTTGCCAGGTCTCCTGTATTCTCTCCTCATTTAATACCTTTTCGAAGAGGATTTTTAGAAGGTTAGCCCAGAAGACTGGGTTGTTCTTCATGAGTAAATTAGAGAGACCATTTGGTCCAGGTGCCCGAGAGGCTTTGAGTTTGGAGATCTTATCTATAAGCTCTTCAAGGTGCACCGGGAACGGCACAGGGGCTTGTATAGAAATACCAGATGTTTCGAGGTTATCAGCTAATGTCCCATTACGTTTCTCAAGAAAATTTACCCATTCCTCGGCATCAATCGGATTTATTTGAGGGGTTGCCCTACTCCCCCTTGCTGCCCCCAGAAGTGCCCAAATATTACCGGAATTTCTCGAACAGATAGTCCTCACAGTCTTTTGCCAGCATGCCAGTTTTTTCGATCTTTTCCAATGTTTTAACCATGACCTATATCGATTTTATATCTCTCTGGTCTTGGTATGTACGTCAATAAGGGATTTTGTGTTGGCTCTAATTTTACGTATCTCCCCTCTAAGCATACGTTTGGCATCTCTTATTGTCTTATCGTGGGTCTCAGTCGAACCCTGTTCTTTAATAACAAGTAATGATTTTTTTGTTGCATATTTACCAGTGAAGTTGTAGATCCATCCTTCAGGATCCTCCATTGTAAGATTAACAAACATGGTATAATAATCATTATCCCAGTCACCACAATCCCGACAACCTCTGGATATGTTTTTCTCAGACCATATTAGTCGCAAACAAGTATGATTAACAAGCAGACTTCCCGTTGCTATTATTGGGGGAGATTCAGTACCACTATTCAGGCTTAGACTAAGACCATTATGATCACTCCAATCATTATCTATGGTTCTCATGTCATTGACCAGGGATGCCACCTCGGCACTAGTAAAGCAGTAATCTAGGGTGCGATAAGTCGCACCCGCTCTCCATGTAAAATGCCCCGGGCGATCACTCTTAGTTCGTCCGTTTAGACATTCCAAGTCCCAACTTTTCATAAAACATAACCACTTCTCCCCTTCCTCATCACTGCAATTATGATGCATAAGAGGATACGGATATAAGAGCTTACTATTAGTCGTGCCTCCATCCCCTTTAATAAGACAATTAAAATCACCTGCAATGATAATGAGATTACTTTTACATTCATTCTTCCAATCACTCAACAAATCATGTAGCCTATCTTGGATTTGGTCACTGACAGATGCGTCATGAGGATTATAGAGATTGACCAGCAGTAACTTAGCCCAATTATCTTTAATTAATATAACCACCTCCACCGCATTGATATTATCCTCTAATGCGGTGGGTATTTCTCTAGAAATTATTGATTTCCCTACCCCAATCATCAATCCTCCATAAGGTCTTCCATTCAACCTTTTTTGGCGAGAGTATGGTATAATTTATAGCCATCCATTACAATCGGTACAGTCAGCCAGGTTTAGTGAACTTAGAATTATCTTTGATCGATAGATCTTCATCGTGAGGATTAACGTCCACACCCAACCCCACATGCGCCAGATTGACTTTGTGTCTTCGTATCAACTGTGCGGAAGCCAGAACCGTACAATGCAGTGCCGTCACATTCGGATTAGTGGTACGCAAAGGCTCCACAAATGAGAAATCCTCCGACCTAATAACATTTAATTGAGGTACCAAGTGGAGTTTTTCAAGCACAGCCGCTCGTGGTAGCCACTTGCCGCAGCATTTCCGATTCAAGTTCTTCACAATACAGATCTTATTTTCTTCTCTATTTCCTTCTCTAGCTGGCGCAGATGTTTCCCTCTCAGTGTTCAAACTTTCATAAGTACTATTTGGACTGTTCCTTTGCGGGGTAGAGAATTGATTGTCCATGATGGTATGATTGTCTGTAAGAATTGAGTCTTGACTAGCATTACTCACAACTGATATTTCTTTGGATTTCTCCGGTAGTATCCAGCTAGAAAGTGTTCCCAGACCCTTTTTTTGGGATTTCTTTCTTTTAAATGCCCTTTTTCTTGCTTTTCTTGATTTCTGCTGTGGAATTGCTGTATTGGGAAGTGGGGAAGCCACCTCAACAGGGACATTTCTTAAGGCTGCTCTCTTCGCCATTCTGCGCTGTTTTTTAGTCATAGGGATATTTCCTTCTTTTATCGGGGGCTCAACCACCTCAATATTCATTGGGCTTGCCGATATTTACGGCTCCTTAATTTCTTCAGGCTCCTCTTCATAAACTGAACCAGGACCCGATCGATTCAGCCGCAAGACTGTGTTTACATGTATTCTCCCACACAATTTTAAGAGAATTTTGAGCGCAAATTGCAGCGAGGATAGCGACGCCTGCATCTCTGCAATAGCATCAGAGTTCAGCTGTAATAATTCATTAGATTGATCCGCACTATGCTTCCCCGGCTCCTCAAGATCAATCAGTAGATTGGGTGATTCAGACAGACGGCCAGAACAGGCAGTCCTCAAGGAGGTATTTGCTGGATGTGATACCTGCGCCTCAACTGTAATGCTAGAAGCTTTCTGAATGGTCCCCATCTTAATATCCCCCGACACATCAGTATTGGGGGGGGGCATTGATTTCTGTATGGACAGACACAAATCAAGTAATGAGTTATTGTTTATATCAACATAGTCCGTCAAATCCAATGGTCGACTTCCATTGTGCCCTGTCGGGTGTGTCTCCTCAGTATGTTCGCTAATACGCACTGATGGGATTTTTTCAAATAGTGCCGGTATAGTGCCTTTAGCACTGGCTGGGGGATTCAAATTGTCCCCCCCAGTCGGGTTGTTGGCAGGCATATTGGAATTATTTGTCCTACATTTCCTCAAGTTGTAAGACATTTTTGCCCCACGCGCTTTAGGCGGCATATTGACTCAAATAGAGTTGATGCGGAAGTTCTTAGAATCAGGGTAGCCGATAAGTAATTCACTCAAACCTATTCACTCAACAACCAAATACGGGGTGGAGAAGTCCAAAAGAACACCTGTGCACAAAGTAATCAGTTGCGCTTGTGGGATCAAAGGAGTTTTTACTCCCCCGCAGTCTCCCAAAGGCTCGTATGTGTGTTAATACGTAATTACTATACGAGCAGGCTTACCCCCTTCGCCACCGCTTCCAAACCGCCAATGATTTAGTGCAACGGTGTGCCGCTCCCCAGCTCGTCCTTGGGTATTCCAGGAGGATTGCAGGCACGGCACAGGCTCTGCAGGCTCAGTCCAGGGTCTACCAGGACTCTACCAGGACTGCCAAGACTGCAATTCACTCAGGTCTCAGTCCGCATCCCGCTTCGCGCTGTGCCTGGGGTTTTGGATTATCTCACTGCAGGCTCCACCACCAAAAAGCGAAATGGGAAACAGACTGCCAAGACTGCAATTCACTCAGGTCTCACTCCGCGTCCCGCTTCGCGTTGTGCCTGGGGTTTTGGATTCTCTCACTGCAGGCTCCACCTCCAAAAAAAACGAAATGGCAAATAGACTGCCAAGACTGCAATTCACTCAGGTCTCACTCCGCGTCCCGCTTCGCGCTGTGCCTGGGGTTTTGGATTCTCTCACTGCAGGCTCCACCTCCAAAAAAAACGAAATGGCAAACAGACTGCCAAGACTGCAATTCACTCAGGTCTCACTCCGTGTCCCGCGTCGCGCTGTGCCTGGGGTTTTGGATTCTCTCACTGCAGGCTCCACCTCCAAAAAAACGAAATGGCAAACAGACTGCCAAGACTGCAATTCACTCAGGTCTCACTCCGCGTCCCGCTTCGCGTTGTGCCTGGGGTTTTAGATTCTCTCACTGCAGACTCCACCTCCAAAAAAACGAAATGGCACACAGACTGCCAAGACTGCAATTCACTCAGGTCTCACTCCGCGTCCTTATAATACAGGGCTTCCTGAAAAGAAATATATAAATTGACAACAAAATGGACATATGTCAAGAAATGTATTGCCATTTCAGCAATACTGTCAAAGTTCTGAAGATGCTGAGAAGATTGAAGCCTACAAATGGACTTCTCCAGCGCTCCCTCAATAAGGAGTAATCCGCCAGATGGGATTCAACCCAATATATGCATCAATTACTTGATGCAAAACAAAGGGAAAGCAGGGTCATCACTGCCGTCATCACTGCCTCTGAATCCAAGCACTGTAGTCTTGTGAAATGGCTCAACTAGCTTTAAGTGTCTTTTAAATATCCCCCACAGCTTGTCGGCAATGATAACATTACTCTCAGTGAAGTAATCTTTCTGATTAATTGCTGAAAGCTCATACCAAGATGGCACAAGAGATCAGGGTTGCAGAGGACATTAAAGATATGTTTCTGTCTAGCAGCATTCACAAGCACTTAGCAGAAAAGCCATTAGCAACACATACAGAATTAACTTTGAGACGCTCAGGGTGATATAAAAAAAATACAAGATTTGGGACATGGCCCACATCTTGGCACAAGACAAGGAAAGGGCTTTCCCCCCAACTCCACAGGAAAGAAACTGGAAAAATATGCTCATTTTCTAGTTTAACATTGAGCAGTTACAGAAGCACAACACACACCACCATCTCTAGCCCCAGACACAGAAGAAAGTAGAAATCAATAGCTTTGCCTATATCTCCTGTCTTCATTTTTTATAATACAGGAAGCTCCCAACTTTGGTTGACTGCAAAGACGCCAATTTGGAAAGTCTCATACACATTTGGAGTCAAGACAAAAGAAACAGACCAAATGTTCATATTAAGAAGGACAGTAGAGGAAATGGCCAAGCAAGTTCTAAAAGATTAGGTGCAGTTCAATATAGATGATGAGTTGTTGCTTTTTTGGAATAGCAAAATGGAGCAGTGGTCAACCATAAGCAGGCTGAAAATCATATATCCATATGTCCTACAACAAGCAGCTGTTTTCCAGATGATGACATTTTGAGCAAGCACATCTAGACTTTGTGGAATGTTGTGAAGCCCATTGGGGTTCTATGAAGTAATGCTCATAGTGTCATGAACCACCGATTCCGGCCCTTCTGGACTTCGTGATCCATGATGCACTGCAACAACAGGTCGGCGATCCTCCCAACATGGCCGACAGCACGGAAACGCTGTTCTCTAGTGTCGACGCGCAATGCGCTGCTTCCTGGAAAATAGGCACGCCCCGCGTGCCTCTCTATTCTTTGTACCTAAGAAAGATACCAAAGACCTTCGACCCTGTTTGGATTACCGCAGTCTCAACCAGTGCACTATCAAGGATCGTTACCCTCTACCGCTTATTTCTGACATCTTGGAGGCAGTTCGGGGTGCAGTCATCTTCACCAAGCTCGATTTTCGGGGTGCCTATCACCTCATTTGGATAAGGGAAGGTGATGAAGTGGAAGACAGCCTTCAGAACCCCTTTTGGCCATTTGGAATATCGAGTAAGGCCCTTCGGTCTTGCCAACACCCCTGCAGTCTTTCAGCGGTTCATGGATAGAGTCTTTTCAGATATGCTGTTCCTTTTTGTCATCATATACCTGGATGATATACTGATCTATTCCAACGACCCCCGAGTCCATCAGGAACATATGAATGCAGTTTTACAACGACTACGAGAAAACAAACTCCTGGCCAAACCTGAAAAATGTCTGTTCCAAGTCCAGACCGTTCATTACCTCGGATTTGTGCTGAGTTCCAAAGGAATCGGAATGGATCCTGCCAAGGTTGACTCCATACTCTCTTGGCCAGCGCCTACTACAGTAAAACAGATTCAATCCTTCCCGGGACTTGCAAATTTCTACAGAAAATGTATCCCTACATTTTCAGACATTGTGCATCCCATAGTCGCACTCTTAAAGAAAGACACAACGTTTAATTGGTCTGCTGCTCAAGAGAGAGCCTTCCAGGAACTAAAACGAAGATTCACTCAAGGTCCCATCCTGGCTCAGCCTGACAAAATAGGCCCTTCCTGTTAGAAACAGATGCCTCAGACTACGCCATTGGGGTAGGTCTTAAAACAAGAAGAGAGGGAACATCCTATTGCATACCTATCCCGCACCTTGACTCCCAGTGAGACCCACTACTCTGTCCTGGAAAAGGAATTACTGGCTGTCCGACAAGCCTTTACCGACTGGCGCCATCTACTCTTGGGTGCCAAACATCCTGTGCAAGTGCGGACCGAGGACCTCAGTATATATCCCAGTTCTGGAAACATCTATGCCAAATGTTAGGCATCCAGCGTGCATTATCCTCGGGGTATCATCCTCAGACTAACGGAGCAACTGAACATGTAAACCAGACCCTGGAACAATACCTACGCTGTTTTGTTACCAAGGTCCAGGATGATTGGTCACTTTTGATTCTGGTAGCTGAATTCACTTACAACAACTCTGATCATTCGGCTATCAAGACTAGTCCCTTCTTTTGCAGTGTCAAGGGTTTCACCCTTCAGTTCTTCCATCTGTTCTACCACATCCTACCCCGCTTCCCTCAGTTGTTTCCTGGATCTAAAGACTTGTAAACGTACATAGGGACGCCAAATATCACCTGGAAAAAGCCAGGATAGAAGTCAAGAGATATGCAGATACTAAGCGGAGACCCAGCCCTCCATATGAAGTTGGGGACAAGGTCTGGTTATCCTCGAAACTCCTACCTGGACATCTACGGCCAAACAAACTGGCTCCCAAGTATTATGGACCTTTCTCCATTAAGGAAATCATCAATCCAGTGGCCTTTCGACTTCAGCTTCCAGAATCCTGGAAGAAGATACATCCAGTCTTCCACACTTCCTTGTTGAAACGGTATGTACGGCCCACCAGATCGACTCCTAGACCTAGCCCCATGCTTTTCAATGACCAGATTGAATTCGAAGTCTCCAGGATATGTGATTCTAGATACAGACGGGGTCGACTCCAATACTTGGTGGAGTGGAAAGGATACCCCCCAGCGAACGCACCTGGGAACCAGTCTCCAACATGAAAGCCCCCCGTCTAGTGCGAAGGTTCCATCAAATCCAGGCAAACCCGGTGGATCAAGATTTAAGAGGGGGCCTGCTGTCATGAACCACCGATTCTCGCCCTTCTGGACTTCGTGGTCCATGATGTACCGCAACATCAGGTCGGCGATACTCCCAACATGGCCGACAGCACGGAAACACTGCTCTCTAGTGTCCACACACAACGCGCTGCTTCCTAGAAAATAGGCACGCCCCGTGGCTCTGCGTGTCTCAACGCTACTGATCCGAGTTGTTCGGCGTGTGTATTGTTCCCGTCTATCTTCCTGTTCCTGTTCCTTTTCCTCCTTCCTGGAATCCCTTCTTTTTCCTGCCTCGCTTCGGTAAGGCCATTCTCCCCTTCATCCCAGAATCTGTCTCGTGCTCAGTGCTGCGGGCTCCCCGGCACCCGCTGAGCATTGGACATCAGTTTCCCTTACTTCCTGGATTCCTCCCCAGTACTTCCCTGGATACTGAATGCAACCTGCTAAGGCAGTCGGCACTCCTCACACTGGAACCCGAAGACTCACGTCCCTTCCTGTACAGGTCCCGATCAGTGAGGAAGAAGGAAGGAGTTCCCAAGAAGACCGCAATCAAGGACAAACAGGTGAGAAAGAGGGAAGGGTGTGACACATAGTTTATAATGTGGATACAAGTATTTAGGGTATTTGACCCTGTGACTCTAGCAACAAAGATAAAAGTCTGAACACTGGTTTATTTGAGAAATACAGATATCCAGGACACAGGGAGCGAATTAATCAGGCCCAAAACCGTGAAGGAGGTTTGGATACTGAATATATGAAGCATTTTTGCCCCAAGGAAGAACTTAAAGCTTTGAAACACGTGTTGGCTGTCTATGAATATTAAATTTGAAGAACAAAAACGTATGATTTGATTTGTCAATCTGATTATCTGTGACAATATGAGTATAATATAATAAATGAAGGGAGTCAGGAGCACAGTTGTCCAAGCTAAACTGAGAACTATACTTTTTTGTGGCCCTATGCTGAGTTCATAGGCTACCTGCAGACTGTGCTAGCACCCTCACAGCCCTGTAGTGCTGATACACAGGTTACATTTCTTTTGGTTAAAGAATAGGTAGTCAGCTCAAACAGCTATTATCGCCACCTGTTACGCACATCTAGACTTTGAAACTGCTCTAGGTGACTCAGATGAGGGCAATTTAGAGGATGGAGCTATCATCCATCTGTGCTTCTTGGTTCTGTATATACTGCACACGGTACTCAGTGGTATGATAGGAATTTGTAAGACCTTTTCAACCCAGATGTGTGCAATGCTAAATTAATAATTCCTTTGCGAAAATGGTTATGACAAATTAGATCATTTACATTCTAGTATGATTTGTTCACTTAAAAACTACCTTATCAGAATACCTACACACGTTACAGCGCAAAAACAATAGAACACCAATGATATGTGATTGAGTTTATGGGCCTCATTACGACCATGGGGGTAGCCATGCTGCTATTTGCGGCATGGCTACCCCCATACCGGGTATGGGGTCCGGGTTCCCTAAATGGGGAAATACCGGGCCATTCCGACCTTGGAGGGTCCGGCATTTCCCCCTTCAGGGGACCCAGACCCGGTACATCCCCATTCCCATTTGAGCACCCATAGGGCTCAATGGGAATGGGGAGGATGCAAACAACGGGCCCGTTAATGACGGGCCTGTTGTTTGCATCCTGGTCTTCTCGCAGGACCCGCTGAGGACGCCTGGTTTTACCAGGCGTCCTCAGCGGGTCCTGCGAGGAGACCTCATAATGAGGCGGTAGGGGGTTAATGGGGCCGGCAGCTCTACCGGCCCTGTTAACCCCCTACCACCAGGGTTGTAATGAGGCCCCATGTCTTCCTTCCCCAGGATGGTTTGCAGGACTCTCATGTACTTTTCTGACAACGTTTGTTTTACATATTTGCCTCAATATTTTTGTTACAATTATTATTTTTTTAAATCACACTGCACTTTGCACTAGTTTTTTTACCTCAAGAATGCAGTTTCAATTAATGTGCCAAGTGATATATTAATGCAATGGAAAATATAACTCACCAAAGGAAATAAATAAAATAGAGTTTAAGAGCTATAAAGGAAGAGACATATGTCACTACTTTGATCACCAAGACACGCCCTATATCACACATACATTCTACCATCCACACACCAAGATTGTGTGACAGTGCTTTAATCCATAGTCATTGTACCAGGGGACCTCTGCCAAAAGGTATTCCCAAGAAAAAATAAAGTAATCCAAAAAGGAGCATACCCCAATACAGATGTAACCCAGATTTATTGGACTCACACAGCTGGGAATTATGGTTCAGACAGCCCAGTGGAACCGAACTGAATGAAATGAGTGTGATACTGCCCACTGCGGTTATACGTTTTATACATGAATTACAAAATTATCATACAACATTTTAGTTACATTTTCAGAGCAGGTCACAAGAGCTGATTGGTGGAACTATGTCAGACACGTATATCAAGTTATACCTTATTTTCCCTTATTGGATAAAACATTTCTCAGAACAAAATCACATTGACACCCCATGTGATGTCACAAACTTTCCCACACCACCCTACAATTACGTGATTGTGCTGATCAGTCAAAATCACTTATTTGCCATTGGTTGGTGATGCTCAATATACAAATAGATAAACAGCTGCCTCCCAGTCACCTTCACAGCTGCATACTGATTGGACATTGTCACTAAGTCTGACCAATAATGTGCCCCATGGACATCAGCGGGGCACATCTCCACTGATTGGCTCCCTGTCCTATGCCTCACAGCCCCAACCCCATTTTCTGGCCCCCCCAGCTTCCTTCTCAAACCTTGCTGTCAAGTGGACTCTTAAAAACTGTACCACGCCATAGCCTCAAATGTATCTCCTGGCACGACTTTGATGGAAATAGGTTCACCTGGGAAACTTCAGTCTTGCAACATTTACGCACACTGGGTATCTGGTCTTTCCATCGAAAGCCATACCAACAAATACCATACCATCGAAAATTAATCATTGAACTGCCTTCCCATCGAAAAGCATATTCATTGAATAATTTTCAATGGTTAATTTCGATGGATAGGGTTGGGGTTAGGGTTGGGGCTAGGGTTAGATTTAGGGTTAGATTAAGGTTTACATTAAGGGTTAGATTAGGGTAGGGTTAGGGTTGGTGTTAGGGTTCGATTTAGGGTTAGATTAAGGGTTACATTAAGGGTTAGATTAGGATTAGGGTTGGGGCTTGGGTTAGATTAAGGGTTACATTAAGGGTTAGATTAGGGTTAGGGTTTAGGGTTGGGGCTAGGGTTAGATTAAGGGTTACATTAAGGGTTAGGGTTAGTGGTTAGGGTTGGAGCTGGGGTTAGGGTTAGGGTTAAGGGGGCGGGCAGAAAGGCACTTGCAAGCACAGGTTGTAGCTTGTCAGTCTGGGAACTACGGTACTGGTATGCTTACCTGTACCATATTTCCCGGACTGGCAAACTTATAATGAGGCCCCTTGTATCCCTCAAACTATGCCTGCGCTACACCAGCTACTCTACACACACACTTTTCCATTTCGCTATGTGTTTTCTGCGATGCACCAACCCCTGTGTCTTAACAAACTATAGCTATACTACTTGCGCCCTGTACAGTGATGTCACCACTCGCAATGTCACCTACCACATCACTCTTTACATCACAATCACTATTTACATCACAACATTACTTGCGTAACTGGTACATACAGTCCCCCTTTGGCAGCAATGGACCTGGACCCTTACAACATTCCCCCCTTCGATTGATGTATCAATTGATATATCTTTTGCCATTAGCTCCCGTCTTTTACCCTTTGGTAGCCATATCCTTGTTATCCAATGCAAGCTCCCCCCTTTTGCCTCATACTCTCCCGGGGATCAATCCAATATCAGACAAGCCTCCTCCTCAGCCAAACAATCTACTCAGAATTCCTTATAGTTGTCTGTATCCAGGGATGGCAATGTAAACAGACTTGTGGGGCCACATTCCGGCATTTCAGTTTGTGTTTATATGTGTTGTATGCGTGGTGTCGCTTCACTTGCCTCATCAACATTCAGGGGCAACATATATGTCTCCTTTCCCTTTGCAAATTTGTAGCCCTATTTGGCAGGAACAAAAGGTGATGACTATCAAAACGAGATTTGGGACAGTTATCTTAAAATTATTAGACAATCACATGGCGAACCAGAAAAAAAGGTTGTCGAGCCAGTTGTCTGGTGTTGCTGGGTTTGTTTCTTTGTTCATAGTCTCATGGAGTGTATGCAGTTCTTCGATAGCCTTAAAAAAAGTTCCTTGGGCTGCATCGTTTGCAGGTTCACATGTACAACTTCTGCCAATTTTCTTAAACATTCCACCCTATATAGCTGTTAAAAGGTCCAGAACAGATCTGTTCTGGTGAGCAACCAACCTTAAAGCCTGCATCTCCTCTCTCCCTGCATTTAGTCCTTTCTCAGTTGAATTTGCCATGTGCAAACCCTTGTAGCAGATTATCTGTATTCACTTGGAGTTTGCTGCTGCCTGTACTCCTGGAAGCAAAAGTGATGAGAAAAAGGTAGACTCCTTGTTGAACAGGTGAAACTCTGATGGTATGGCAGTCAGTCTATTGAATGAAAACTGGGACCAATAATAGTTGTATCTGCAAACTCTATGCAAGTTCAAAGATTGGGTCAATCATTGTGCACCCCACTCAAAGCACTTTCTGATTATTCCAAGCTTGTATTCAACGGTGCAGGATGATCATCAAACGACATCGGTTCTGAGCGAGGTATCACAAGGGTGGGGCTGTGCTGCGACATGAGGGAGCAAGTTTCACCCAGTGTGGGGGGAAGTTGGGATTACGCCTGGGTACCACATGCCCACCAGAGATCACTTAAAACTGCAGTCCCACTTCTCAGTGACAGCAAAATCATTACCTTTTGGTGGTCCCCATGTGGTTGAGCCATTGTATCTGAAACATAGAGTAGTGTGTTAGTTTGACTACGTGTAAACATTGTTTATTCCCATCTATCAAGGTTAGAGCACAAACATGCTCATTCCAACTTATTTAATAGCTGTTATTAATATTTTTCACCACAACTTTCTCATACCCTACCAATCCTTTGACCCTACATTGCTGCATTCCCTTCTCCCACCCTTCATTGTGGAAACCTGACCCCTGAATGTGCAATAATGGGCTCATGTGGCACCATGCTCTACTGTGCCCTGTGTCATTGTCTCGGTGGATGTCTGTAAGATGAATCCATGGATGCCTCCCAGTCACCTTCACTGCTGTTCATGTGCAGTTTGTCACTGTAAAGGGTCTGGTGAAGTGGGGCTCCATCCAGGTCCTCGTTCTGGCTTAGAATATTGTCACCAGGATAGAGAGGAACTGTGCTCTAAAGTCTTTACTCTCTTCTGCTGATGAATTGTCTGTACTTGATACTGGGCCACCAGGCCTGCCTTGACGTGGTTTGATCTGGCATGAAATATTGTTCAGAGATTTTGTGAGCTCATTTAAATACACCTTGAATTCTTCTCCCAGGAGCTGTGCAGTGCTATTTGCATCCGAAAGTGTATGTGCAGGAGTGAGAAGTGCATGCGTTCTCCTGTCCATGACAATTTTGTGCGGAGTCAAATGGTGATCTGTGCCAGGTGACTTGCATAATACAAACAAAGCAAGAGGCAGACAATAGAGCAAATTCTTGCCAAGTGTGTGTGACAACTTGGCAATGTACTCTTTAATAAGGTCATTGAGGTGTTATACAAGTCAGTTAGCTTGGGGATGGTAAGTAGAGCACAGTTTGTTCTTGATGCCCAGTAAGGAGGTTATTTCCTTAGAAATATAATTGGCAAAGTGGTGTCTGTTGTCAGACCTCAACACCTCGCATAGTCCCCACCTGGGGAATACCCCAATTACTAATAATTTAGTTGCAATGTTGCATTATTATGGGCACATGGTCCAGCCGCAAGCCAGCGTGAGAAAGAGCATGGAACTACGATCATATACATATAAGAGCTACATCTGTCCTGCAATCAACATAGTCAATATGCAAATGCTGCAAGGGCCCCTCTGAGCGTGGCAATGTAGCTTTCACAGTTTTAAGTGTGTGACCAGCTGTAAACATCTGGCATGTCATGCAATTATTTATAAACTAATTTACCGGTTCCTTTACATTTAGAATGAACCATTTGTTTGTTAATCTCTGCAGCAACATGCTCCTTTGAAGTAAGTGTTGGTTATGACAATGAGCAACCCCTCCATTTCCACAGCTCCTGCTCTTGCTGGGGTGCCCCCCTCTGTAACTCTATCACTTGGACAATGGGTAATGCCATCAAGGGTGTTTGATACTTTTTAAAGGGCATGAACAGCATTGTATGTAACAGAAAATATGCTGCCTCTTTTGCTGCTGAATCAGCCCTATCGTAACCTCTTGATATTAAATCTGTACCGTTTGTATGGGTGTCACATTTTACTAGCTCCAGTTCTGCTGGGAGGTGCAGTACAACTATTAGTCAGGACAATAATTCTGCATGTTGCATGGGGCAGCCAATGCTCCTCTGGAGCCCCGTCCTCTTCCATCGGGCGAATCCTGAGTGCACCGTGGATTTGACATAGGAGGAATCTGAGAATATGATGACTGCATGTCCTTCTGACATGTCTATAGCCATTATCAGAGCTGTCAATTCAGCCTCCTGTGCTGAACAGTGTGTTGGCAACCTCATCTGATCCCACACCAGAAACTCTCTGTCCTTATGACAGACCACCACTGCACAGGTATGTTGACAACCCATGCTCGAATCTATCGTCGATGACCTATCAAGAAATAGCATGTCCCCTCCTGCTAGAGGCTCTCCCTACACTCTAGTATCTTCCACAGCTGTGTCCATGAATGAGGCACAATCATGGACATACTCCCCTTTATCTGCTGGCTGTGCTAGAAATGTCTTCATAATCCATTCTGCATCATCCATAAGTCCGTCTGGGGTCAGAGACCATGCTATATACAACTAGCTCTCACTAAATAGTCTCCTTCTAGATCTTTACGCTCTTCTGGCACCAACTCTTGGTGTGTCAAGCACTTCGCTAAACAGCGAGTTGGGGGGCAATCTTTTCCCCGTTAGTCTACCTCCTATGGAACAACCTCCCCCTTCCTCTTCGTCTTTAGCCGGATCTCCTCAAATTCCGGAATCTCCTCAAGACCTTCCTTTTCACCTCCTGCTTCAATTCCTCCCTCCTCTGCTAAACACCACAGTTGTTGAGATTGGTGAATAGGGCCCCAAGGGGCCTCTTTGGTTCTGGCTTCCCACACCCAATCGCCTTCAGTCTCTGCTCACTCACAGCACTTGCCGCTGCACCCACCGGCCTATGCCGCCACAGGCCTGCACTTATTTATTGGCAGCTGACCACTTACCAGCTGCTCACTCTCTAGCACTTCCCTCCTGTAAACATAGCACTTACCCGCCACACGCTCATCCCTTCTCTCTCTCTCTGAACTTGCACGTTCTGAATGCTGACAGGGCCTAGTAGGTCCACCTCTATCTTTCATTGTTTACTTGCTTTCATGACCATGTTCTCTCCCTGCTCCCTGTGGGCATTTTGAAACATGTTCTGAATGCTCACAAGGCCTTGTAGGTCCGCCTCTATCTTTCATTGTTTACTTGCTTTCATGTCCATGTCCCGTTCTTGCTGCCCCGTGGGAATTTTGAAACACAATTTCCTTGCTGTATAAGCGCCTTACAAATACACAATAAATAAATACATGAATAAAAATAAATGTCGCTGGGTTGGCAACCCGACATCTCACTATCTCAATGGATGGATTGGACAGTATCACCTTGTATCCTGATGCTCTCTTAATTGTTTATGTGGACGTTGATTTTTCTAGTATCGCAAAAGGGAAATGCTCTAAATAGAGCGTCACTGTACAGCCCATGGTTATTGTGTCTGTTTTCTCAATGGTAAATGCAGCTGCGGCCAGTGCCTGTTCACATGGACGTGGCCTTCAATTGCTGGGTCTAGAAGACCACTGTAATACGCCAGGAGCTTTTGTGCTTTTGGCATCTTTTGAGTGTGGACAGCCATCATCACTGTGCCATCAGAATGTGAAAACAAATAGAATTTGTTCTTGTAATCCAGGGTTGCTCAAACTTGTGCGTGGGCTAACACTTCCTCGAGTTCTGTAAATGAGTCAATCATTTCAGGTGTCAGTATCATGGGGCCTTTTACCTTCTGTTCTTCTTTCAATCCCTGAAGGAGGGGCATTGTAAATATGAAGTAGTGGAAGACATAGGCTCTGCAATAGTTGCACATGCCTAACAACTGCCAAATCTGCTTGACCATGCATGGCTGTGGTGTGCTGTGTATTGCTTCTGCCCTCTCTGGAGTGATTCTCCTGCCATCTGATATTATCTGTCCTAAGTACACTACGTCCTTTGGTTCCATATGATTTTAACAAATCACAAAACAACAGATGATTTCTTAATGAACCCAAAACACCTAAAAAGAAATAAGTATTTTTTTCTTTGTTTTTGGGGGGATTCCCCACCCTTAAAACTACTTTTCCCATTCCCAAATACATATATATATAGTTTTAGCAAATGTGTTATATTTTTTATAGTTGTTTTCGTTTCGTAAAAAATTCAATTATTTATTTTTCATTTGTTATAATCACTGCATACCCTTCCTTTTGGCAATACTGTAATTTCTCTTTTCCACCTTGTATCCCTTCTCTGCCAGTTTGCATTTGCAAATTGCTTAAGTCCATCCTGATCACTCTATTTAACACACTTGGTGACTTGCAGTACCCTTATGGTAAGCAAGTGTGTTGGAACTGGGTCCCGCGATACGTTAACGCAGTGAGATTCTTTGAATCTGGGGGCAATGGTATGAAGAAGAATGCATTCTTCAAACAAAACCTGTAAAGTATGTCGCTTCTGTGGGTATTTTACACAATATGGTTGCTGGATGTGGTACTCATGGAAACTCTGCTTCCACCACATTGTTCAAGGGGCGGAGATCTTGAATAAATCTCCAGGCCCCAGGTTTCGATTTCTTGCCAGGGTTAATGACTATGTTGCATGGGGATGCTGATGTTTCTGTTATACCCTTCCGCCAGGAGTGTGTCATATATGTCCTTGTCTGCTTATCGTGATAGTGGGTATTGTTTAATCTACTATCCTTTAATTTTACGTGGACCTCCCCTGTTCTCCTCAGCAACCCTACATCATGGGGCTCGCTGTTCCATAGTACCTCTAGTACTTTTTTCAAATCATTCCACAAGTGAGCTGATACTGTGCTCACTATCTGCATCGTTTGGGAGGCTTGTCTCTCTTCTATGTTGGGACCCCACGCTCCTCCTGAGCATCTGAGGAGTGTGCAGCAACACCACACTGCTCCCTCAAGTCGTGTGAGGTATGTGCATACTGTTGTGCACTGTGAGCCCTCATATGTTTTTTGCTACATCTACTGAGACGTGCCTGCTAGATTTAGCACTTTCTGCCCACTTGTGCCACTGATGCTTGCAAATGCATCCACACTGCTTTATTGGCATATCTGCAGGCTGCAGCACAGTTCTCCTTCGTATGCCCCTCCAGCTTGGCTGTCACCCCTGATTTTGAAAAATGGCCACTGCCATTTCTTTGTCTTTTGTCATTGTGCAGAGCCTGAGCCTGCCTTGCCTCCATTGATTGGCTGGACTTCCTCTACTTTTCAAAGCAGTGGAGCAGGAAGGCGGTGAGCCAGCTACTTCACAAGTCCCTCTTTTGAAGGCCACAGGGTCTACCCAGTCTGACCCTGTCTGTGCATGTGAGGACCTAGAGGGCCCCCTATAGCAATCTAGGATTTCGTCTAGACTGTGGCCACCTCAGCGTGTTTTCTGGGTAAGCACACTGGCTCTGCCCACACCTTACTGCATTTGGCCCATGTTTCAGCACCTGTTACTAAAGCCCATTAGCACTTCAAAGGGGGCTCCTGGCCCATTCCTCCATGCGCTTCTGGCTCACTGCACCTTGGGCGCATTTCCTGATGACACGGCGAGCTGTGGTGCAGCTTCGCTGCCCGCCCAAGGTGGCCAACCCCAATGGGGTTTACCTCCAGGTCTTCATTGACTTCCACCTACCTTGTCTATGCTCTCCAGTGCCCTGATCCACCCTTGATGCTACAAATCACCCAGCATTGCGTCATCTAACTAACTTTTCCTGCTCTCAACTGCTGCTGTCTTTGCTACTTGTCCTCCAAAACTGCAGCCTGTATTTGCCTTCCTTGTCCAGCTTAAACTGCACCCACAAATTATAAACAGAGCATCTCTTCCTCACTACAGCCTGTACAATTCGTTCCATCTGCTGCCTGTGATCTCCAGTCGCATGTCCATTTAAAATGCCCCATTCTATATGCGCTTGTTTTTTTGTGTGCCTTGTAGCCTGCACAGTATATGTTGGTATTGCATTTTAGGGCTCTGCTCTTAAATTCAAATCTAGGTGTGCCTTGTAACCTGCACACTATATATTGATATTGCATTTTAGGGCTCTGCTCTTAAATTCAGATCTAGGTGTGCCTTCTAACCTGCACAGTATATGATAGTACTGCATTTTAGGGATCTGCTTTCTGACTTGTTAATAACCTTTAAAACCTGAAATAGCTGGGCTCTTGTTTTTTTTTATATTACTGGTCTCCTCTGCTGCTGTTGGCTATTATGCCGCATGGTGAGTTCTGCCATGTACTGTGACACTGTGTCCCTCTCTGCCCACTATGTCCCTCACCTGTCAATGTGCACCTCCTTGAATCCACCCATCCACCACCTCATCCCTATGGTGTTCTCCATCTCTCCTATCTATTTTAACTGCTTTTACATCACCTATCCTCCCTTTCTCACAAATTTTGGAAGGAAGAAACTTAAGAAGGCTCTCCTGGTCTCCAACCCCGGTCTTCCCATAGCCGATATCTATGTCAATGCTTCCTTCAGACAAATTGTCACTAACATTCTCTGTGTTGTTCCTTCTCCTGACCTATGGACTCACCATATGGTCTCCATCCTCTCTCCTTTTTGTTCCTCACCCATTAATGCTGGTACCAGAAGGGAAGTGTTCTTGGCACACTTCTCTTAATCTAGGTGCATCATCAATGTCTATCAAAATGGCACTATCATGGAACAGGTTTCTCAGTCCAACCTAATCCTTCTTGACAGCCGTCTATGTCTCTTTTCAACTTTCTACCCCTTCTACCTACCTATGGTCTTCCAGCCCCTTCATTCTGCCCCTTTGTTGGGGGTAACCTGTCCCTGTACCCCTCCTCAGAAATTGTTTACAGGGACAACAAACTTAGCTACCCTCAATTCTTGCTCTGCTGTCTCCTCCTCAAAGACCTTAATCTTGACATCCTTGATCTCACTGAGATGTGGTTCAAAGCCAGCTCTGTCACTGCTTTTGACACTCTTCTCCCTGAAGGCTAAAGATCCTGTCCAATCCAAGAGCAACCCAGTCTGGGGGCGGAGGGGCTCTGATTTTCCCTGAGTGGGTTCTGGCCACAATCATTCCCACTCAATCCTACTCCTCCTTTGAAGGCCTCATCTGTAGGCTTTCTGTCTCTCCTTCCCTGTCCCTCACACTTGCCACTATCTACAGACACCCCAGACCTACCCCCTCTTCCTCTCAGAATGGGCAGACCTCTCCTCGTCTCTCCTGGCCTCCTCCTCCAAACTGCTTTTCCCTGGGGACTTCAACATCAATCTTGACTCCACTGATTTGCCCACTGTACTATTTTGTGATCTCGGTGACTCTCTTTCCCTCTTTCCCTCACAATTCTTCCCTCTTGCCCAAGCCACTCTGCCAGCCATACCTTGGATGCACTCACCACTACAAACATCCCTCTCTCCAACCCGCTAACTACTCCTCCCTTCTGGTCTGACCACTCTCTCTTCTCTCTGCCCACCTTGAGCCTCCTGGCCCCCCGACAATGCCTCTACCTGCACTGCCAGTCTCCTTCTCTGTCATTCGACCGATGAAGCGTGTGTCAGTCGCTGCATTTGCTGCCACAGTCATCCCTCCTCCCTCCCCTACCTCTGAATCTCCTTCTGCCTCTGCACTGGCTAACCTCCATCTCTCCATCTCCAACATTCTGGACATCCGTTTCCCTGTCATGAGGATCCGCATGAAGCCTACCTCCAAATGCAACTCTTGATATGACTCAAACTTGGCAGCTTTGAAATGCAAGTGGCAGGCCTCAAGTACATCTTCTGACAAACTGGCCTGCTGCCTGCTCCAAAGGCAGAATCGTCTCACCATACGCTCCAAGAAGAGGGCTCATGTCTAAGCCCATATCACTGGGGCCACCAACAACACAGCTGTACTTTTCAAAATGTGCCAATCCTACTGTAGTCTCCTCCTCTCCTCTTCCCTCCCAGGTCCTCTGTACTGCATTGGCCATCCACTTTGCCACCAACACTCAGCACATCTTGTCCTCACTGCCATTGTCTCCCCTCCCTTCCCGCCCTCCTCTCTTGTCTCCCTTGCCCCCCCCCCCTCCAATACTGTCCTCCTTCCTCCCATTGCACTGGATGAGGTCTCTGGAGTGTTCCACTCTATGAAAGTCTCCTCCAAACAGGTGTCCCCCTGCTTTACTTTACTTTAATATATTTGTATAGCACACCAACTGACCCAGAGGATTACAGGTGTGCACAACAGGTAACATAAATATATACAATGGGCTTACCAGGGACAGATAACACAACCAGGCAAGGAGAGGGCACTATTATCTAAACAGCCAGGTGAGCCAGGTCTTCAATTTTTTTCTGAATATTGGAGTGGAGCTGATTGCCCTAAGATCCGGCGGGATGGCATTCCGTGCTCTAGGAGTGACAAGGAAGAAAGGACATTTCTTCACCTGTGTGAGTTTACATGCAGGTATCTTTCTTAAGTTGTTTCAAGGTGTTAGATCTGAGGGTCCTAGTGCTATCATTATTAACCAGCACTTCACTTAAGTATACTGGGCTAACCACTGTCAGGCATTATGCGTAATCAGGAGGGGTCAAAATTGAATTTTTGCCACAATTGAAGCCATTGCAGATTCTATCTGGCTTTAGACACGTGGTCCCTCTGTCCGAGACCCATGATCACCCTAACAGTGCTATTTTGCACAGTTTGTAGTCTGGTGCTATCAGCCTTCGTAATGCCCACAAGCAGGCTGACACAATAGCCCATGTTTGACCCAATAATGACTCTGGCTAGTGTCTCACAGCTGGTTTGGGAGATATACGGATGCATCTGAGGTAATAATGTAATGTTATAGACGGTAGATGACACTAGCCTGCCCACATGGGCCTGCATATTGAATTTCTTATCCAGATAGACTCCCAGCGTCTTCACTTCATGTTTAATTTTGATGTTGCAGCCTGCTATTACAAAACTGGTACATACTGTACCCATCTTCCGTAGATTTGGCCTCTGTGACTATCATCATTAGTTCTGTCTTCTCTTTATTTACAGCCAGGCTATTACTCACCATCCCGGTCTGAGCAAGACTATATATTCTGTTGACAGACTCTTTGTCCTCTCGGTGATGGCCAGATAGTGGAATGACACACTGTGTGTATTACGCATAGTTTGTGAAGCCAATTTTATTTTCTTCTAGGAGGTTGAAGAAGGGAAACATAAAAATATTATATATAATGGCACAGGATAAGCAAGCCCTTTGTGGCACCCCATATTCCACTAGCAACGGTTTTGCCTCTGCCTCACTGCTACATACTCTGCACCAGTGGTTGTTCAAAAACAAACAAATCCACTGAGCGGCATTGTCCGAGAAACCCGCCACATCCTTTAGCCTGATGTCAAATAACCTATGGTCCACCAGCTCAAAATCCACGGATAAATCATGGGACATGAGTACCACAATCCGCCCTTTATCCATAATCTGCAGCAGTCTGGACTTCAGGTCGAGCAGGGCAGTTTCCGTATTAGTAATTGGCCGTTAGTTGGTTGGCTTCTCTGAACACAGGCCTGTTTTTTGTTAACAACAGCGTAATCCATGCTTTTTTCAAGCTTGTCAGAACATAATTTTCCCTACTTGAAGCATTAACTAATTTACAATGTATAGCTATTAAAGTGGTAGAGCATGCCTTAATAAACATAGGAGGACAAACATCCCCTTTAAAGTTAGTCAGTTTAAGCTTTTCAATGATTACAGCAAGTTTAGCTTCAGACAAAAATTGGATGAACATGCATCTGGTATCAAGGTGGCTACATTTCTGGTCCTCTGGATGAGCTCTAAGGTGTGTTTGATGCCCGTTAGCTTACCTAACATGGCTTCCTGAATGGAGGTACACCAAGCTGCATCTTTCAAAATGGTGTCTGCATTATTGGAGCATGGATGTTCAAATTCTTTCAAGATCTTGAATAATTCTTTTGATTGTGATTGTGATTGTGCTTTGACAATAATGACATCAAAGAATATTTTTTTTCATCAATCACAGATGGTTTATATGTTTTGGCAGCCCTCTTATACGCCTCCCTATCTTGAATATGCTGGGAGGACCTCCAAATATAAAAGCACCTGGTTTTCGATGATTTTAGTTTTTGGAGATCTGAGGAAAACCATGAATTTCTCATTCTTTCCACAACACACTTTTTCGGGTGGGGGGCTAAGCTAAGATATGTGTTACTTCTTCCAGGGTATATTGATATGCTTCCATGATGTATTCTGGCTTAGTAAGATTTTTGACCTGTTCCTCCAACGGCTGGAGCCACGTCTCCAGAGCCTCTTGTGTAAATTTCTTCAAGAACTATAAGGACAACATATTCTCTCTTGCTCCCTCCCTAGCTAACTTTTGTAATCACTCTTTTGCCACTGGCTCTTTCCCTCAACCGCTGAAGCACCGTCTCCTAAAGAAATGCCTGCAGGCCCCTCATGCCCGGCTAAATATCACTCTATCTCTATCAGCTCTTTCTTTGGCAAACTCAAGAAGAAGCTTGCCATTTCCCAATTGAACAACCACACTGAATTGGCTGACTGCCTCCACGACCACCACTCTAACTTCAGAGCATCCAGAGGCGTGGAAACTGCTCTTCTGAACAGTCGTGTACACCTGCTCTCAAACCTGGACTCAAACTCCCCATCTGTTCTGACACTCCTTGATCTTTCTTCTTCCTTTGATACTGTCAATCATGCCATCCTCATAAATTGTCTCTCTGATACCTTAGGCATCACGGACTGGGCACTGACCTGGCTGACCTCTTTCCTTTCAAATCAACCCTTCCAAGTACATTTGGGCCCTTTCCTCCCCTCCACCTCAATCTATACCTGTGGCATCCCTCAGGGCTCTATCCAATCAACATGGCTTCTCAACATCTACCGTGCCCTTCTGTCCCACTTGATCTCCGCCTTCTCTCCTCACTTCCAGTGCTATGCTGATGACACACATCTCTCCTTTAAGCTTCCTTCTAACTCCTCTCCCTCTTCTCTCATTCCTGACTGCCTGACTGCCATCCAGGCATGGTGCTCTGCTAATGATCTCTGCCTTAATTCTAGTAAGACAGGGCTCCTTCTCATTGGGATGCCTGCTCCCTGCTTTCCCCCACTCTGTCTCCTGCCTCTTTGGGCCCCCTCCCCTCTCCCTTCTGTGAGGAAAAAAACCTTGGGGTCATCTTTGACTCCTCACTCTCCTCTCAGCATATCACGGACCTTGCCAAGAAGTCCAACTTTCAGCTCCACCTACTCAGAGGCATTCTCCATTTCCTCACCTTCCCCCAGAAACTCAATGTCTCCAGAGCTCTGGTTCTCTCTAGGCTGGACTACAGCAAGAGACTCTTTATCAATCTGCCTCTTGCCTCCCTTTGCCCCCTTCAACTAGTCCAGAATAGGGCTCAGAGACATATCCTTGGCTTCAAGCCCAGGGACTGCATCTCTCCAGCCCTAAAATCTCTGCACTGACTCCCGGGGACTGCAATGATCAAATTCATGACCCTGTGCATCACCCACAAGGCTGTCTGTGGTCTGGGAGCTGGGAGCACCGTTCATCCTGCTTTATCTCCCTAACTACCTCCCTGGTAGAGTTCCTCAGTCCTCTAGCTCCAACTCTCTGCAGGTCAGATGTTTCTCCAAAAAGATAGTGGGAGCTAAATATCTTTCCTCGGCAGGAGCCTCCCTCTAGAATGGCCTCCCTGACCCCCTCAGAGTGGAGCTGGATCTTCTCAAAATCTGGAAACTTTTCAAGCCTTTCCTCTTCTTCTCCTCCTTCCATCTCCCCCTCCCTTGATAATGTCTCTCTGCTGCCGCAACCAATGCCTGGTTGCTTCTCAGTATTATTTGGGTAAGCCCACCCTTGACCAGTCTCCTCCAGCACATGACTCAGCACTTGCCCCTGGGCACCCTTCCCTGACTAGTCTGGATCTGGTGCCCCTGTCCATCACACTTGTGTTTCCCTCTCCCCCTTTCCCCTGGAATTTTGCCCTCAGTGGCACCCCTTAGCACTTGCTCATCCCCACCCCAATGCTTCTACTCCTCTCCCCTCCCCCTTCCCAGCCCTTCCACTCCTCCTTGTACCCTCCTTATACCCCTGCACTTTTTGTCTCTACACTTGCACGGTAAGAATGTCACAGGGCCTAGTATAACTGTTACTGTTGTTTTTCTCCTATGTCGACCAAACCCCCCCCGCCCACATTTGTCTTATGGCGCCTGGAAACACCATAGATGTGTGCAATAAAATAAAACCAATTTAAAAAATAGGTTCGCCTCACATGGAATGCATATTTGGAATACCATCTCCCCCTCCTCCTCTGAAAACAGTTTTTCATCTGTTAAGTCTCTTAGTCTTAATGTCGGGTGGACCATGCGTAGGACCATGCGCCACTCTGTACCCTCTTTGTCTGTCCCATACTATATTACCAAGTCCTTCCCTGTGAGTTCTGCTTCTAAGTGTATTGTAAATGATGTTCCTGTTGGCATTTCTTTGTGTACTGCTGGTCTAAACAAGAACTCTTGGGCCAATCAAAATACCTTGTCTTTCATTCTCATTCTGGGTATCTACCCTAGCAATAATTGTACCACATAAAAGAATAATATGTGGTGGTGCAGTGAACCCCACAGGCTGATGTGTGTGCAAAATGCTTGTGTGATTACTACGACCCACTCATAGAAAATGCTGGGCTTCGAGCATACAATGCCCTTTTCGGAAAATGGAATTGTCATGTTTGATTTACTCATTATGTCTCTGCTTAATATGTTGATGGGCGTGTCTTTTGAATACTACAGGGACACTACTATTTGCTGTGTGCCTATTGTGAGTGGCAAGTCTTCTGTGATAGGAACCATTCTAACAGCCCAAGAAAATCCCTGTGTGTCATTTTCTTTGTCCGACAAGGGAAAAACACCCTCCTTAATGAATGATTTGGGGGCCTCTGTGTTGACCAAAGATTATAATCTTTTTGTCCAATCTTCACTGCAACTTTGTGTTCCTCTTCGGGGTCTCCCGTTACCAAAGGGATTGGGTACACATGTGTTCTCTGTGGGCTTGTCTATTGTCTATTGGGCATTTGGCCTTGTCCTGGAAATCGGAATGGGTTACCTCCAAGTACGGTCACTCCTGTGTAGTGTGGTACTGTTTTCTATGCTAATAATGTGCTGTCCCTCAGTGTATATCTTTGTGCTTGATCCTGTAATGCATTATATGGTGCTGTTGCTTGCTGCTGTGTTTTTGTCTGTAATGTCTGAGCAATTCTGGATCCTGCCGACTGCACTGTCTGCGTGAAGGGCACCTGCCTTGGTTGCATCAGTTGATGCATGGGTGTGTCTGTTGCTGCATGGGTGTCATCTGTTGCTGCATGGGTAGCACATATACCTGGGACCACCCTTGCCCCACCTGGCCATGCTGTGGCGGTTGTCTGTGTGGGCACATCCATGCAAAATGTCCCCTCTGCCCACATATAAAACATGGTCCTACAAATCTGGATCCTGATACTCCATATACGTAGCCCCACCATCTCTGGGAAAATACTCTGCCCTGTGGATAGTATGCCATCTGTGGGTAATACCCCCTAGCCCTTGTTGATAATACCCTTGTTGCTGCTATGCACCCTTTGGGGAATACACTCCCTGCTGCTGGAACCTTGTTGTGGATATAACCCTCCATGTGACATGCCACCTACTGGATACCCCCCTTGTTTGGTGGGTATTTGTGGTGCTTGAGCTAAAACATGGTGCTGGTGCGCCGTGCATTCTGGGGCACTCAGAGCCATTATGGATATTTATTCCATGCCTCAGTGAAAACTGCACTTGCTTTTCTAAAAAACATGTTTTCAACGTTATTCATTGCTGAGCCTGGTGTGCAGGCCTCAGACAAGGTACTAGATATAAAAAAAGGTTTTGTTATGGCTTGCTATGCTTGCGCCAAGGTCTCAAGATGAGTTATGGAAATGTTTTCCGTGGTGCTTTAGGAGAGGGAAACACTTTGCTCCTTGGGGTTACTGTCGGCTGGCCCGGCCGGCAGCCAACGGTCACTCGTCAATGCGCAGCGCTAATGCCAGAAGGTTTGAGAAATTGCCACCCCTTTTGAGGAGTGCATATATGCGGAGCTCTGGAAATGTCAGGTGGGAAAAAAGCACAAAGACCTCAGTCGGAGGGGGGGGCGCCTTGTTCTGACATAGCTGTGGGCTGTTGTGCTCATGGCCTGGCTATTACTGGGGTCTTCCAGCCACTTCTGGCGAGATGAGGGATTCAGTTACGCCCATGGTGATGTATTCTTTCTAATTCACTATCTTTTCTTTGATTTATTTCTGTGTTATCACTTATTGCTTTATGAATAAATAGCCATATAAGTGTGCATTACCCTCTAACTGCGTGTCTGGTTGTGAGTTATTTTTCCGTCTACCTGCGTTGAAAGTATTTGCTCTGCTCTGCAAATGTACTGGTGATAAATAACTGTCTGTGCACTGTTGGCGAGCAATAATACAGTGTTACTCCAAGCTGCCCTGGAACAATTACATGGATACTTTTGCTAATTTCTTTTGCACCAATTTCACCTCTGCCTTCGGTCCATTGTCTACCATGTCTTTCTCCCTTCCCTGTTTCCTTTTATAAAAATGTACGATGCAGGTCCTCTTCTCTGGCCACCCCTTTTACTCAATCCGAACCACCGTCTCCAGGGATGCTTGCACATCTGAGGGGAGACCCCCGTGCAGTATGTGATAGAATATTGTGATTTACTTTACTTTATTATATGTATATTGCGCACCATTTGGTCCGAAGGCATACAGGTGCAGAGCAAACACACGAAAACACAGACAACTAATGCAAGGATGTACGAACTAGAACATAGACAAAAACACAAGAAAATAAAACTCACTGCATGTAAAAGCTAGCCTACAAATCAGGACCTATCTACAGCAATTAAAAAAAACAATCCTACAGGCCCCGGATAAAATAAACTAAGCCATGACAAAAGTCATTCCATAATGCAGTTATACCCCAATACAAAAGAATGTACAATCAACTTCAGCCCTGAAGGTACATTAATGAAAATGTTGCACTTTGCTAAAAACAATGGATGGTTGCTGCAACCACAGCTGACCAATATGCAGTCTCTGCTATCATTTAAGCACGACTGGTCGATCTTAATTTTTCGAAGAATTTTAAAATCCGAAGGTCTTACAACCCCAGGGTCAGTCCTTTGTCTAAGATACGCCATAACATAATTCCTCAGGGCTTCCTTGGATTCAGGCCATGCTGGCATAATGACATTAGAGATAACAAAAGGTCTCTGTCAACAACAAATTTTGTTAAGGAATTATTCAACATAAGGGGCATCTGTGCTTTGATAATTCATGACTTCATAGTAGACGTCCCTTTTTTTAACCACAATAAGCACCTGGTGACAATGTCCGATGCAAATTCTCCAGTGCGATTTGAACCCCAACTGTGGATGATTGAGTTTTCTCTTGGTTAGGAAAGATTTCCATTCATGTATAATTTTCTTTTTGCTATTGTCTGACCATCCTAGCCTGACTTTTGCCAATGGAGCATAGCCTTCTGCTGCACTCCGCTGGGTTTTCACTCACTTTGTTATGGGGAAACTGACATGCCCTTAAAGTCAGTCAGTACTAGGAGACCTTGTTTCCCTTAGCCTTTCACTTTGTTGCAAGTTCTTTGCAACATTTTTACCAGTGCACAAAGTACCTTACAGTACAGTGCGCTGAGGTCTTCCTTTTATTTTTAAGGCCCTAGACACCTTCAAAGGATTTTACAGTAGAAGTACAAATGTGCCTAGGACAGAGCTGGTGGCAGCTGTTATTTTTCCATATATTTTTAACCCTTTCTTTTGTTCCATATCGTGTTTACCGCCTTTGGCCCTGGAAATTGGCTTCGCCCCCAAATGGCCATTCCACGAGGTCCTTTGTTCTGTTCTTTGGCCATCTTGTCCCTTTGCCTTCCCCAGGTCGAGCAGACCTGGGATAGTCCTTATTAGTTAATGCATTCTCCCGTATGATGCAAAGCTTTTGCTGGATTTTGCATGCCTTGTGTGTGTGCCTCCAAGATGTGGGCTAGACTGTCTACTTGCAATACACATCCTGGATGCCAGAAAGTCTGGTGTGCTTGGAATGACTGGGACCACCCTGGTCCATGATTGGTCCACTTCTGGCATGGCTGTATGTGAGCAGGTCTCTCATTGGGTCCTCTTCATTTTGGTGCGAAGGAGATTCTGGATAAGAGAAGAGCCCAAAAACCCATACCAGGTTGATCTCTTGAGCTCTCAGTGAATCTAGGATAGGAACCATGCATCGTGAAACCAAGAAGCTGAGTTGAGGAACCGCTGGTGACCCGCTGAAGGGTTTGGCACCCTGAGCTTGCTGTTGTCCCGCATGACCCCTCTGGCTCTGATCGAACTTAGAAGGTATGCAAAGGTGCTTCGACCAATTTGAATACTGGGACCAACTATTCACAGCACTTCCACCTTAACCTGAAAGCAAGCGTTCTCTGAGTGTTCCTGGGTCAACCAGTGAACTGATCAGCTTGCAAAGGACCTTTGGTCTGGTACCACCGCCGTCTCGAGTTGTCTCTTGAGACTTTGGAGATCATAAGCACTGGGTATAAGGCACTGAGTTTCCTACACCTAGGCACCCTAGGTCTGGAATTAGGAGAGTATGCCTGAACCCAAGTGAACGCGGTCACCGTGTCGCCCAGCCGTGTTGACAAACCGCGAGGGTGAACTGCTGCTTTGCCCCCCTGTGCAGTGAAATTGAGTTGATCCCTTCACCAGGAGAGGCGAAATCATCACTGTCCCACCATGGAATCATCCCTGAAACTCAGCCGTTGAAAGCCACAGAACCGCATAATTGCTGCATTTGAACCCGCAACCAAAGTGGACTTGACTGCCGAAGTTTGGTCCGGAGTGCGCCTTGGGTCAGTGAGTACTTACAACCCTTACCGGTGGCCCCTGGCACACCCATCCATTTTTACGCACGAGTGTCCCCTGAGGGACACTCACATTTATAGAGGTAGCCTGTGCTACCGTCCTATTCCAAACTCTTGGATCCTGTTCTGGCCTCTTGGGGAGAACCTCCTCGAATAGTGGGTACTTATTCTTCACTGCCTCACCCACCTTCCTGAGTCACTACAGCCCCTGCAAGAGACCCTGTTTTCACTCTACTGCACGATCGCATGTCTCTGCAATGAAAGTAGTTTTGAGCACTAGGCTCCACTCTTTATAGGGATTGGACTGCTTCTTAGTTACGGTTTGATAAGTGAAGAACTGCCTAAAGTTCCACCCTTCCACATCGTGGGGCGAGGGCAGGAGCCCCCCCAGCACCACCAGCCCAGCAGAGGAACCACGCGCCGAGCGGGAACTCGGACAGGGCCTGCCTGACCCTGTCTCCACACGGCGCCTGACTCGCCCATGCCGGGCGCAGCGCGGCGCGAAACCGAGGCTAAGCCTCAATTTCATCAGCTGGAACCGCCGGCAGGCGGTTTACGCCGGCGGCCAGCTCGAAGGCCATTCTAAGGCCTGTTGGGTGCCTGCTAACCCCCCATTCCACCCTTCCACATCGTGGGGCGAGGGCAGGAGCCCCCCCAGCACCACCAGCCCAGCAGAGGAACCACGCGCCGAGCGGGAACTCGGACAGGGCCTGCCTGACCCTGTCTCCACACGGCGCCTGACTCGCCCATGCCGGGCGCAGCGCGGCGCGAAACCGAGGCTAAGCCTCAATTTCATCAGCTGGAACCGCCGGCAGGCGGATTACGCCGGCGGCCAGCTCGAAGGCCATTCTAAGGCCTGTTGGGTGCCTGTTCGGAGCTAGGGGCCAGAAACTCTGCCCTTACCAATCCAGAGCCACCATGAGCAGGAGCTCCTTCCATCCACTGCTGGAGCTGCTGACACCAGGTATGTCACGAGTCCCTAGCTACAGCACGAGCGTGCGTCTTGAAGGCAACACGCGGCAAATTATTTAGTAATATCTGCTCTGCTCCAGCGTTGCCCAGGGCGGCCCTTCCTGCCAGGATCTGCCCCATTAATGCACTCTAAGTGCATCCAGCCACCAATCGAAGCCCCGAGGTTCACACCATTTAAAGATGGCTGTCCGCCGCATCTATAGCCCTCCATCCGGCCCCGCTACCCTGCAAACATCGTGATTGGCCCCTCTCCTCTATTGGGAGCCAACCACAAGCCAGCAGGTTCCGAACCGGCCCACCTCGAAGGCACTGTGCACTGTGCCTATCTCTAGCCTGTATACACCACCGAGCATAGGGCTAGATCCCCTGCCCATCTCCTTTGGGGTAAACACACCGCCCCTTACTGCAACCTTTTTTCAACTGTTCCAGCCAGCAACCTGAACTGTTTCAAGCCTTCACTGAACCCTATTCTCGCAGTACGGTATAACACAGACTACTGCTCACATTGTGTAGTGCCTTATGGTCGCTTAGAGACCACTATGACATTGTGTAGTGCCTTATGGTCGCTTAGAGACCACTGTAACATTGTGTAGTGCCTTATGGTAGTGCCTTATGTAGTGCCTTATGGTCGCGTAGAGACCACTGTGAACTGTTTCAAGCCTTCACTGAACCCTGTTCTCGCAGTACGGTATAACACAGACTATTGCTCACATTGTGTAGTGTCTTATGGTCGCTTAGAGACTACTGTGACATTGTGTAGTGCCTTATGGTCGCTTAGAGACCACTGTAACATTGTGTAGTGCCTTATGGTAGTGCCTTATGTAGTGCCTTATGGTCGCGTAGAGACCACTGTGAACTGTTTCAAGCCTTCACTGAACCCTGTTCTCGCAGTACGGTATAACACAGACTATTGCTCACATTGTGTAGTGCCTTATGGTCGCGTAGAGACCACTGTGACCACTTGTGTTGTGCCTTATGGTCGCTTAGAGACTACTGTAACATAGTGCAGTCCCTTATGGTCGCTTAGAGACCACTGTGACAACATTGTGTAGTGCCTTATGGTCGCTTAGAGACTACTGTGACACTGTGTAGTGCCTTATGGTCGCTTAGAGACCACTGCAACATTGTGCAGTGCCTTATGGTCGCTTAGAGACCACTGTAACATTGTGTAGTGCCTTATGGTCGCGTAGAGACCACTGTGACCACCTGTGTTGTGCCTTATGGTCGCTTAGAGACTACTGTAACATTGTGCAGTCCCTTATGGTCGCTTAGAGACCACTGTGACAACATTGTGTAGTGCCTTATGGTCGCTTAAAGACTACTGTGACTTTGTGTAAGTGCCTTATGGTCGCTTAGAGACTACTGTGACATTGTGTAATGCCTTATGGTCGCCTAGAGTACACTGCGTATTAGTACTGGGTATCAGCACTGTGCACTAGCATTTCTCCGATTCTCTGCGCTAGTACCCTCACTGCAGCACCATTGTGTACTAACATTGCGCACTAGCTTCTCTCTGACGATTTTGTGCGTCAGTTCCCTCTAAACTCAGAAATGATAACCTGGACCTTCCTCATTATGTTCCCATTCTGCCTGGTCCCCCATGACACCCCTTGTACAGGGTCACACTTTCGCTTACACTCCAACGGCCTCAGCAGACTAGCCTGCCCCAGACATTATCCCATACCCTGCCCCACCCCCTTCCTACCCAACATCAACCCCTTCCAGCCTACCTCCTCCATTGACTCTCATCGCATAGCAGACACCCCCAGCCCCCAAGAAGCATCACAAACTACTCCCATCGGCCAACCCACTATCACGAACCTCACTACCAGCAGATCCTATCCCTGCTCAGGATTATCGAGATTCACCCGACTCAGATCCAGAACACACACACCCGCATCCTTCCCCAATCTAGGCAACAAACAAAACATAACCTTAACCAAATCTGCCCCTCACTGCACACGCCCTACACTTCCGACAGACCAGATATCACACGGCCTGATCGCACCCTCCCCCCGCACCCACATCAAAAAATCATGCATCACCACCGAAACCATTAAAGGTGCACTCATCAATGCGAGATCTGTAGTCGCCCATGCCTTAGACATTGCCGACATTATTACCGTCAATGATCTCGACTTCATAGCTATTACAGAGACCTGGCTCCACCCAGCATCTGGCCCCTCTCTATCACTTGCTATACCCAATGACTATACCATCTACCGTGCAGACAGACAAACAGCTAAAGGTGGTGGAGTAGCCGTTATTGCAAAAAGCTCCATCAACATTAGACACATACAAAACCAATCACTGACATCAGCGGAATTACTCACCCTCAAACTATCCACAACGCACACAAGCACTATCACCATCCACCTCATCTACAGACCACCAGGCCCCATACTATCCTTCAATGACGACATAGCCCTTCTACTCTCTAACAATATCAAACCTAACTCTCGACTACTTATCCTAGGAGACTTTAATCTAGGTCTCAATGATGAGAAAGATGACAAAGCTCACACTATCGCCAACACTATTTCAGAATTAGGACTCACCCACCATATCGCACAACCCACACATAACAAAGGCTGCATCCTTGACTGGATAGCTGACCTCAATTGCAACACTACCATCCTCTCCAACACTCCATGCGCCTGGACCGATCACCACCTTATTACCTTCACCATCAACAAAGGCTCTCAAACACCAGGGCCCTCCTCCAATGCCCCACCCACACTCACAAGAAACAACAAAAATATCACACTAGAGAAACTCCTCCCGCTACTCCGACCCATCATCGACTTCTCACCCACCATGACCAACCCTACTGAATTAGTAGATTTATACAACACAACTATCCTTAAGGCCATAAATACCATAGCACCACTCAAGCTTCGGAAAGCCAAACCACGAGCACACCTCAATTCCTGGTTCACCCCCAAACTAAAAACACTCCGCAAAGCCAAAAGACAAGCTGAATTAGCATGGAAACAGTCACCATCCACTATTAATAAGACATCCTACGCACTAGCATCGAACATCTATAAATCAGCCATCATCCAGTCTAAAAAAAACATGTACAATGAAAGAATCAGCAACGCCAAATCTAATACCAAAGTGCTCTTCAATATCCTGAGAGAACTCGAATCACCCTCCCCCATTCCAGACACTTGCAACAAAGACATCCACTGGTGCACGAACATCCAGGAAGCACTCCTAGGCAAAATTGCCACGCTACAAGCCAAAATCCTGACAAAGAAAGAAAGCCTCACCCTCTCCGATAACATCACCCCCTCTACATACACCCACACCACCCCCCAAAATGATGACAATAACCTCTTTGAGTTTTCCACCATAACCATTAAAGAGGTTGAAGAAATAATCTACTCTCTTAAACCGTCCAAATGCCAAGGCGACACTTGCCCAGCCCCTATCATTAAAGATGCTGCCAAACAACTTGCTCCCTTCATCACCTCCCTCATCAATGCATCCTTCACCTCCAACATAGTGCCCAACAACCTCAAGGACTCCTGGGTTCTTCCGTTACTTAAGAAGCCCACCCTTGACCCTAATGTCCCCACCAACTACAGACCCATAACGACTGTACCCTTCCTACTAAAAATCCTCGACAGAGCTGCCTATCTCCAGATACAGAACCACCTCGAGAAAAATAACTTACTAGGACTCAGACAATCAGGATTCCGCCCCAAACACGGCACTGAGACCGCCCTGATTGACCTTAAGACACAGATGGACAACATTAAAGACAATGGTAAACTAGCCCTCCTTCTCCTCCTTGACTTATCGGCCGCCTTCGACCTGGTCAACCACGACATCCTCTGCAAACATCTGTCCTCAGCAGCCAAATTTTCAGATAACGCCAACGCATGGATCCATTCCTGCCTTAACAACAGATCCATGAGAGTCTTCGCACCCACAGCCTCTGCCATCCCATCCCCAGTCACTTGCGGTGTCCCCCAGGGCTCCTGCGTCTCCCCCACTCTATACAATGTATTCACGAAACCCCTCTTTGACATACTGGACCGCTTGGGTGTCATCTACACCAACTACGCAGATGACACCCAAATACTGATCCCTTTAACAGGCGACTACTCCACTGACCTCACTGCTCTCAACAACATTTATTCCATTATCCAAGAATGGATGGCCAAGCATGGCCTATGCCTTAATGACGACAAGACCGAGCTTCTTCTCCTAGGTTCCCAACCCAGACTTAATAAACTCGACAAACTCTATCAAGCATTCACTATAGACGGCAATAACATCACCGTCTCTAACAGCGTCAAAACCCTAGGAATCTACCTCGACTCCTCCCTCACACTGACAAGACAGATCAATTCCATCTCATCAGCCACTGCTTACACTTGTAAACTTATCAACGCCAGCAGACCTTACCTCTCACCATCCAACTGCATCACCTTAGCCAGAGCGCTAGTCCTTTCCAAAGTTGACTACTGCAATGCGCTATACTTGGGAACCAGTCAGAAAAACATCAACAAACTACAAGTCATACAAAACAACGCCTTGCGAGCAGCCCTGAACATACCCAAACAAGAACACATCTCGGACGCCAGACGCACCTGCCATTGGCTATCCATACCACAAAGAATTGAATACAAAACCATCTCACTCACACACAAATGCCTAGCTAACCAAGCACCCAGATACCTATCCGACAACCTCAAGCACCACACCCCAGCGCGCCCTACCAGATCAGCTCAAACACACTGCTTAAATATCCCAAGATTTAAGCTCCAAAAAGCAGGTGGCTCCAGCTTCCCCGTGCTTGCCTCCAAACTTTGGAACTCACTTCCACTCGAGCTGAGATCAGAACCGTCCTTTCACAGATTTAGACACAACACCAAAACTTGGCTTCTATCCAAAGAAACTGCCTAGCCCTACCGCACTAGCATGCACCAAGACTGTAAATTTGTAAATATGTAATCGATTTGTACATTTCTGCTGCATTATTCTTGTTGTATTCATTATTCTTGTTGTATTCATCGCAAGCGCCCGGATGCCCTAGGGCCAGGCGGCGCTATACAAATAATAAACTAAACTAAACTAAACTAAAGTATATTCACACTGTTTGCTCCCTTTCCTTACAGGTTGTGGACCCTTACTGTGCGCCATTCCTTTAGGCCAATTGATAACTGTATATATGTGTTACAGTAGTGTTGTGTTGGTTTAGGATTTACTGCTGATATTTGCATTGTGTTTGATTTAAAAGGCCTTTAATAAATGTAGATGTATTTTTTTATATACACCTGACTGAGAGTAATTTGTAGTGTTGTTTAATGTGCATACTCATTGTGGGCTTCTGATCAACCTCACCCCTCCTGAGACCTATTTTTTACCACCGCCAATGCTAGCTTGATTGGTCTGGCTTGTCCAGAAGGTTACCCTGTCACAAGAAACTAGGCTGGCCTTCTGAACCTCGGCCCACCAGGTTAGAGTTCAGAAATTCATCTTAACACTCTTCAACTAAAGTGATTGTGGCAGGGGCCTTACGATGGATATGCTTCTGAGCATTGTTTACCAATTTCACTAGTTTGACCATATCTAACGTATCCAATTCAGTCTGACAAATGTTACCTTCTGCCCCTTTACAGTATTTAATTGATTCCACTATCCTGAGTTCAGTGTTAGGTAACCCCGCCAATTCACCACAATGCATCTGATGGGTTTGGCAGCTCTTAACATCAATTTTAGCATCTAAATACAAATTAGTTTGACAAGAATTGTCTATCTTTACATATTGTGCAGATGTATCCAGTAGGTCTATCCATATACCAAAGTCATGAAAGTTCCTACATTTCTGGAGATCAGTAAAAATTCTGTCCTTAACTATCTGCCACATTGGTTCGATATTCCCTGGATCCACACTATACAACCCCATTGAGTCCACCAAGGATTGTGAGAAATATTAAAATGAGTTTCTTCTTCTTTTTATTCTTTTTCTCCATACAATTGTTGTGTCAAATCGTGATACTGCGGTAACGGGACGAAATGATCTAGACTATCAATCTATGGTAGTAGTATGGCAGTAGTTTTAAAAACAGCCAGCAAAAAGGATGCAGATGAGAGAGTTTTCAATAGAAGCAGCCAGATTAGGGGTACAGGTCAGCATTTTTAGTGTGATTAGTTTAAATGCAGAAAACAGATGGTAAATTATATGAAGCAGGTGAAATGCCACAGTGGTTCATTATAACAATGAGTTAGGCATTACATGGCAAAGCAGAATGTTAGCATTCAAAGTGCTGTATACATATGAAATTATGAGAATTCCCATTTGTGTAAAATTGCTTTGTGAAAATGACCTATAATAACGAACTAACTTTCCTATTATTAACACCCCAATAACTAATCAGTTCTCCTGATTAACATGGCAATGTAAAGTCAGTGAACACCGATGGAAATGCTGTCTTAGTTTTTCTCCATGGAAGACAAGTTTGCACTAAAACAAAAACACAATGTGAAATGAATGGCTGTTTTTTGTGTATTCTAAAAGTCCTGTGTGTGTGCGAAGGAAGCAGGAAAGCAGGTTGATACTTATAGCAACTCCTGCAGAGGATTGGTCAGTGGGATCAGGAGCATAGGAGGTGTTTAGATACGTCAGAGTGGAGGCAGTTCTGCTCTTGATTGACAGGAAAATTGATTAAATAGGGGGTGATTCAAAGGGTTGGGCTCTCTTCTTTTCTGCGCTTCTGATGGGTGATCCTGCTTTTTTTGCCGGCTGCCGAGGGGATTTAAAGGATGCAGCCCTAGTCTGCTTGGCAGTCCAAGGCCACTTCTCGGGAGTGCCAGAGTTCGTGTGGGGGCTTGGCAAGACTTCCCCATAGAAGGACAGGAGTAAAAAGGGGTCACGCAGATAAGACACAGCTACATCAAATCATTATGTAAGTGCTTGTGGAATTGAGGAGAGCATTGATTGACTGCCAATTATCTCTGTGACTGTTTAGACAAGAATAGGTAATTATTTTCAACTGCATCATTGTGGTATTTCACACACTGGGACTTAGAAAAAAAAGTTTTGCAATGCACATTTATATCTTGTCTCTTAGATAACCCCAGCGGTGCTGATCTGTTGGTAATAGCTCATAACTGTGTTATTATGAAATGTAATGCTGTGTTTTTTGTTTCATAAAGAGATGTACCACAGAAATAATAACTGCAATAAAAGAAAAAAAGTTGGTGTCTATTTTTTTCATCTTCTCATATGTCTGATCGTCACTATTTCAGTGGGGAAAAGTAACTGGGAAACACCTTGGGTATTACATCACAGTGCTAAAAGTGTTTACCGCCAGAGGTAAAAAAGTAAGAAACAAATGTGGCAATACACAGGCAAGCTAGAAAGTGTGTGTGTTGGTGTGAGTGTGTTCCACCATGCATGCTGAAGTGGAACAGAGCCCTCCAAGGGCATAGGCTGGTGATGTAGATAAGTCATTGGCACAATTTATGCACCACTTTTGACAATACATGTTCCCTGTAAATGTGCTGAGTCTGGGTGGATGCCTACAGTCAACCCAAGTACAGGACATAGTTATAAAAAGTGCAGGTTTGTCTAATCATATAGGGCAGTGTATGAAAGGTATGCTCACCACTAAAATACCACCAAAATGAGGTAATGTCAATTTACCGCCAATATATCACAATACTAAAATACCGCCAAGTTAGGTAATAGTCCAAAGACAAAACCTCCTACCTATTTGGTGCATTGGCCCTGTGGGAAGGAACAGACAGTAAAGCAGCTACTGGGCGTGGCAAGAGTGTTCCACAAGGTCAGTCGTTCATATAAAGGGAACTCATTTTATGGGATTAGTGTAGCGCTGCAGGTTGCGTCATTATGGGCCTCATTACACGGATGGCAGTAAGGGTTTACCGGTACCGGTATTTTACCGGTATCGGTAAATCCTTACCGCCTTACTACGAGGTCCCTTTGCGGGTTGGGGAATTTAACGCCTGCTTTTTGCAGGCGTTAAAAACCAACCCGCAAAGGGGCCAGGGAGCTAATTACGGTACCGCAATTTGCGGTACCGTAATTAGCGCCTTCCCCATTCCCATAGAGCCCTATGGGGCAAAAATGGGAATGGGGAAGGGCAATGGTGGAAGGGGGAATTACCGCCCCGTCAACCTTGGAATAGGGCGGTAATTCCCCTTTCCACCAAGGCGGTGCCGGTATTTTACCGGCATGAACCACGGTGCTAATAGCGCCATGGTTCACCGCCATCCGTGTAATGAGGCCCTATGTCTCAAATTGAGAAAAATCTAAAACTGGAATTGGAATTATGCCATAAGGAAATGCACTCAAAATGCAATGAATTAGAAACATAACTGTCTCAGAGAAAGAAGCATTTTGAAGACAGTGAGCTAGAACTAAAACACCTGAAAGGGTTGGTAAGCGACATTAGACAAGTCAAAGAGGTTATTATCTTAGAGATGCAAACTCTCCAGAGGGAAAATATGGAGAAAAAAAGCTAAAATGTTCCAGGAAAGGGACAAAAGGGAAAGGGAGTTTAATCACTGCCAAATGCAGATAGGTGAGATGCAGAATGTAATAAATAAGATGGGTGATGAAAATCCTTATCTGTGTCAGGAGGCAGACCGGCACCATAAAAAGTGCAAAGATTTGGAACAGCAAATATGTAATTTTAAATCTCAGGAAAACCAACAAGGCACCCCATTCAATGAGATTGAGGTTAGCCGCACATATACACAAGGGGATAATGTCCCAGTGGCTATACCGGTCGATGGGCCTGGTTGTAACGCAGTCAGGGGGTTTGACTCACCCACTGGTAGTTGCCACCAGTCCCATACACCTGAGAAAAGGAATGAACAACAGAATAATGCAACTTCAAATATTGCACCAAGTAGCCCTATCAAAATAATGAAATCAATCAAGGCTTTGATTAAGACATTCAAAAAGGGAAGTGAGTGTTGTATAGCGGACCAACTGTAAACAGTGCATGATATATTTATAGCCCTACAAATACCCAGAGAACAATATAGGCAGTACTTTCATTTAACTCTTAATGCTGCTACTGCGAGCAATATCAGGAGCTTGAATGAACAAGAGGGTATGTCATGGGCAGAATTTGAAAAGGAAGTTAGACACCATGTTTCACCATATCAGCCACTGCAGGATGCAAAGAGAGCCGCTTATACAATGACACCAAACCCAAATGTGTCACCTTGCCAGTTTCTCCAAGAATTAAAAAGAGCATTCTCTCGATTTGATGTATCTTTTAGTCCTAATTCGAATGAGTTTAAGACTGCCTTCTTTTATGGCTTACAAAAAGACATTATCTTACAGTTAATTCACATGTTCGATCAGGAGAAGTCACTGGAATGGATTGTACAGCAAGGCACTAAACTATATGAAGTTATATATTGTCAGATTGGAGAGGGAGATATAAATAAAGAAACAAAGTCAAGATCTAAAGACTCCTCAACCAACGGTAATGGAGATAAGGTCTGCTAAAATGTCATTTGAATCCACCCTAACTCAGGTCAGAAATAATCTGACATCGGATCAGAGAGGCGCACCACAGAGACTGCCATCCAAACCGCTGATGTTTCAGTCACATGATACGAGCAATAGAGAGTTACATTAGTTCCTGGTACATGGGAGACATACCTAGGGTGGGATACCGGCCCGATATGTCAGACATGAATAACAATCAGAGACAAAATCAAGATCAGAGAAACAACGGTCCCTACCAGACATTGGGAGTTCAGAGCAGGTTTGATCCCAATACCATGGTATATGGCAATCATGACAGATCACGATATGTGGATCGGTTCATTGAAAATGGAAATCAGCATAGGGTACAGTTCCCACAAGATGAAAGACAAAACATGAACTATACAATGCGCCACTATAATCAATCACCATCACCGGTGGATCACAAACAAAGAATGGTCACACCACGTTCCCCACCTTCCATGAATCAAGAGTTCAGAAATTAAAAAGAAATCAATTTCCTGAGAGATACCAAAACAGATTTACCCAGGGTGAAAGTAACCTGTACCAGACTAGGCCGCAAGGAGAAGATTCTAGGGAGATGGACAGATTTCAATGCCTTGAGGCCCAAGTCAAAATGTTGTCTGAACAAATAGGAAAGCTCTGTGTAGTTCAAAAACAGCCATCAAATTAAGGGGCGGAAGGTCGCAGAAGCGATCTGGTGTCTTCTGATAATAAGTGACTAAATACTCACAGTCTCTGCAATGATAAAGAAATAGAATCTCATGAACCAGTTTTGTGTAACGGTCCTGAATTGATTGCTGATTTAAACATAAAGATGACCACAAATGAGAATGAGGCAAGGGATGTAACTGCACCTAAAAAGCAAGTTTGGTTTAATTTAGCGTTAAATAAAACTATTGCAGTGTGTGCAAATGAAAAGGACAGCAGAGAAAATAAACAAGATCTTCCAAAAGAATAGAGAAACAGATTAAATAAAGACATCACACAGCATGATAAAACACCTGATAGTTAGGCAGGATTAGTTGTTAAAGCATCTTACCTTGAGAGTCAAAATGCTGATCAGATGCAGACAGAAAAAATAAGTACTAAAAAGGAGGACACAGTCCAGTCACCTGAAGAGTACTTTGAGCCACATATCTTTCAAGAGGCTAAAAATAATGATACCATACCAGATGCAAATAGGTGCTCAGAGTCAGAAAATGACAAGTTACCATGTGATGTTTATGAGCATGTTCAGTTGAAGAACTGCAGTGTGAACGCTGATGGTCCCCGAACAGAGTGGCAAACAGTAGCTACACTCCAGATGATTTCTGAACATGACGAGACAGACCAAGATTCCCGAGATGAGATGGGCAAAAATGAGTTAAAGATATCCTTTCACTTGCCCCTGTGTGTGGCAAAAAGTGAGAAAGGACTGAGAAAAGTGAGTCCTGAAATCAGCAAAAATCACACTTTCTGTGTGTTGGAAGAAGTTGAGGACTGGTATTATGCTCCCATTACTGTGGAAGAGAAGTGCAATACGTTTGCAATGATTGATACAGGTGCAGAGGCTGTGATCATGCCCAAGGAGTTGGTAAAAAGTATCAATGAAAGGAGGGCCCCTCAAAATCAGATCAGAGTTAGACAAAATGAAGGCCTAGTACATAATTTCAATGGTGAGGACGTACCTATCGAAGGTGTCACTGCGGTTGACATAAAGATAGGAAAACACAGAATGAGACAGGAAGTATTGATCACAGTGAAATTCCATTCTTGATGGGAACCCATTGTCTGAAAAGGTTGTCGCCCCTCATTGATGGAGTAAATGGTGTTCTGTGGTCTCCAACAAAAAAACCATTAAGGCCAAAGAAAGTAACGTCACAGAACAGCAGTGTATACAAATACCATACTGTTGCTAAATCAAATGATGCAGTGGAGGTGTACCTTCAAAATGGCAGTGTGCCTATTGTCACTGTTATCCTGATGTGTCAAGATGAAATGCAAAGTGAAAAAAGAGAAACAATCCATTCAGATTTATTTGGATCGTAGGAAAAAATGGCAAACTGAAATAGATGAAAATATGTTGTGATTTAACTTGAAAGAAGAGAAGTGCAAGCAGAATGTTATCCCTGGGATAACCACAGGAACTCATATTACAATCCTGAGATCTAGAACATAGGGCCAAGGCTTGCAAATGCTCCATATCGGGTTTGTAATGATGAGCTCTCAGCCACTTTTTGTAGGTTGCTTTTTTTCTCATACAGCTATGACACTGGCACTTATAACCAGGTAACTATGGCTAAGTAAACAAAGTGTGTGTCTTAACTGTTTCTTTGTTTAGCAGATCTCCTTGTCAAAGGTCTGCGATGAATGATGTTCTTTTTGACAATCTTTATGCAGGCCCCAATTTGCCTAACAAGGGACTCAACATCCACCAGATAAAAGGTGGCATGTTCATGACTAGATGTTTTTAAAACCCACACATTACAAATAAAAAGATGATTACTATCCAAGTTACTACAATATAATTAGCATTATGTAGTTTATTAGGGGTCTAGCTGACTCTGTTCAATCCTGAATTCAGAGAGATGTTACCTGTGAAATCTTAGCTGATCTCATTCTCCTCCAGATTCAAGTGAGTAAGAAGTGGACAGGGATCACTTTCTTCCATATGTAGCATGTTCATATCCACCACAATAGGAAACAAAGCAAAATGTACAAAAACCTAATTAATGGTAGAAGAACTGGTATTAGGGGGCGTGGCCAAGCAGCACCTAAAATGGTGGCATAAGTGAGAGACTCCTACTTTCTCTGTACAAGATGTACTATCTGCCATAAATAGGTTAAAATACACTTCCCACTTGCACCCTATTCCTCTTTCAATTCTGAAGGATATGTCTGCTAACATTGGCCCCTGGATTACATTGGGAATTGATTGCTCCCTTGCCTGGGGTCATATTCCTAATGATCTAAAACACGCTCTGGTGATTACCCTACTGAAGAAGCCATCTCTGAACCCCGCAGTCCTCTCGAATTTCCATCCCATTTCTCTTCTCCCGTTCACTATGAAGGTTCTTGAATCTCTTATTTATCAACTTCTTGGCGATTTTCTAGAATTGTCTCACTTTTTCGATCCTTTTCAGTCTGGGTTTTGCCCTGGTAGAGGAACTGAATCAGTGCTTGTGGCAGTGGTGGATTATCTTACATGGCTGGTGGACCAGGGTGGGGTTGGAGCACTGATTCTTTTAGAACTATCAGCCGCCTTTGGCATCGTTAACCACCCTGACCATGGTTGGCTGCCTCTCCTCTGCTGGCCTATCTGGCACAGTGCTCAAGTGGTTCACCTCTTTCCTCTCAGGACGATAACAATCAGTCTTCTTGCCCCCTTTCAAATCCAAACCTACCCTACCCCTCTGTCATGCGGAGTCGCTCAGGGCTCTGCAGTACCCCTATTATTTTCAATATTTACATTCAGCCTCTTCTTTTTATCATCTAGTCTCATGGCTTCCTATGGTAATCGAACGCTGATGACAAACAAATTCTCCTTCGGCTCAATCTCTCATGCTCCGATACTGCAACTCAGCTTGGGGGCTGCTTAGAGGATGTGGGTGAATGGATGTCCAGGAATTGGCTGAAGTTAAACACTGATAAAACTGAAGTACTGGTTGTGGGTACAATGGATCCCTCACAGCACTGGACCTCTGAGTTTTGGCCACCTAGTTTGGGCCCTTTTCCTTCCCCTGGCTCCTCGGTGAAGGATCTAGGTATTAAAATTACGAACACTTTATCAATGTCCGACCAGATATCAGCAATCTGCAAATTCAGTCATTTTAAGCTGATGGTCATCCGTAAGGTTCTTCCTTATATCCATGCACATTGTGATGCTCCTGCAGTCTCTACTTTGGTAATGAGTGGCATTGACTACTGCAATGTGCTCTATTTGCACAACCTTCCTCTCTATTACACTGACTTCAGTTACTACAAAACATGGCTGCTAGAACTGTCAACCACCCGCCCTATGGTGTGAACATGTCTCTTATTATTCATCAAATGCACTGGCTTCCGGTTGAGAAGAGGGTGTTTTTGAAGTCTCTCTGTGTTGTACATAACGCCTACTACAAACAGGGGGGTGAATATCTTCAGGCTAAATTTCTCAACTATACGCCATCAAAAGCACTGCGCTCTCAAACCTCTCTGACCATCCAAATTCCCCGGACGAAGCTCTCCCGTGTTGGTGGACGTGCCTTCTTTTTGGCTGCATCAAAAGCTTGGAATGCCCTACCCTATGTTTTACGCAAAAGGGAGGATAATTTGTCTTTTCATCATGGGTTGAAAACATATCTGTTCCAATCTTTCTGCTACTTAGTCTGTTCCCTTTCGGCTCTCCTTTCTGGTCAGCGCCAAGATGCCCTCGGGTGAACGCTGTGCTCTACAAATTCCTACAACATAACATAATATGAGATATTCCATTAAATATGGGCACTTCTTTATAACACTGATACATTAAAAACATTGAGGTGCACTGAAAAACAGCAGGTCTTCTTTTTGCTACGTTTCTGATCTGAAACGTATACAGAATACACTTAGCGTGCGGTCAGACGTTTTATGTGTGAGGAAACGCGTCACCCATGCTCTTTGGAGTTCATCTCCTTTGGGTTTTCTCCTGGACGTGCCTGCTGAGGCAGACCGGTGGAGGAAAGAAGAACTGTTCCATAGCATCTGGTTGCACTCGCATTGCCGGTGAGTACTTTGTGTGTTAGCGATTTTTCTCCGCTGAGGTAAATCTCCCAACATATTTAGCGCATTGCGCTTTGCAAGTAGCGGGTGTGCACTTTCGGAGGAAGGGCTCTGGTCACCTTCTTTGTGCCCATAGCCTCTTATCTGGAGGAACTCCCTCTCTGGCACTCGCCAGGGTGCATTTTTTCTTCCTCACACAGCTGTTTGGCTTCCTGTTCCATGCTGTGACAAAGCATGTCACTCCTTGGCTTCTACGAGGACTCTGAGGCTTAATCAATACTGACACCTGGTGTCCAAATAATATAGCACATGCCTCCTATTGATTTAGATACATCTTCTTATTTCTGGCTAGCACACATTTTATCTGTTGCTTATCATAAATATGGCTGATATGGCAAAATTATACCTGTATTAAATAATTCCTCATTTAACTTGTATTTGGAAAAGATTCTAGAAGAGCTCAGCAATATTCGCTCTTGCATCTCCGCATTAGACTATCATTCCTCCAACATTCAGGATGAAATTAAAGGCTTCAAACACGAAATATAAATATTCTCAGGCAGACTGGATGTTGCTGAGGAAAGAATGTCATTTGCTGATTTGCTGAAGATAGAATTGAAGGCATTGAAAACATGAAGCAAACAATTCTCCAACTAGAATTTGATGCTACACAATTGGAGGACAGAAATCATAGAGCTAACCTATACTTTTACGGGATCCCTGAGATAATAGAAGCAGATGACCCTATACATTTCCTTACCAAGTGGATCCCCTCTGCTTTAGGAATCAGTTTTTCGCCCCCATTGGAACTACAACGCGCACATCGAATAAGGTCTTATTTCTCTGTCAACAAATCCAAACCCAGACATTTAATTGCTTGCTTTCTGAGACATCAGCAAGCACGTTAATCTTTACTAGCTGCCAGAAAAAATTCTCAGATTCTCTATCAAGGACATAGGATCTAAATCTTTCCCGACTTCTCTAAAATTACTCAATCCAAAAGGAAGACATTTCTAGATATGAGACCTCTCCTGAAGAACCTAGGCATCAGATATGAACTGCATGAACCAGAAAAATGATAATCACCATACCGGATGGACTGATAAAGAATTCACAGAAGCCAGCGATCTCTACAATCTGCTCCAGTCTCTTCAATCTGCTACAATGGATACTACTTCCTTAGAGTCAGCATCCTGCTACTCTAAATCAGACCCTCATTCTCAATTACTTACATTTAGAATATCAAAGCGTCAACATAGCAAGGTTAACCCGAAGCGTAGCACCTCCATTTCATCAATTCCTCAAGATTCTTCTAATCGTTCTTGTCCCAGAGACAAATCAAGAGCACATATTAAAACCACAGAACCTGCTATTTCTACATTACAAACTTAATAATTTTACTATTGTTACACTTTGCCCTCATTCAATCATATTAACAACTTGTCAAATGCATATTGTTAACTTAATGTTAATATTGTAGCTTGGTTACTTGGGATATAAAAAAAGATTAAATAAATAAATTAAATAAAGTAAATACTCTAATTATTGGCGGATTTGTTCCTTTTTCTCTAATATTGGCTATTATCTTTATCTCCTGTTCAGTAGTTCTTCTTCACTTTTGCTTTGATCATCTACCTGGATTGTTAAGGGATTAAATCATCCCATTAAACGTAATAAAGTTATTACCCAATTCACAAAATTGAAGGTAGATGTTGCTTGTCTTCAAGAGACTCATCTGGACTCCGACAGTGAAAACCTCAAAATCAAAGCCTCATGGATTAGTCATACACTTTTCTTGAATGCTCTAGACAAAAAAGGGGGTGTCTCCATTTTGATTAACATGCACCTAACCTTCAACCTAATGAGTGAAGTAAAGGATCCCGAAGGTCGTTGGATCATTGTTGAAGCTATTATTAACAACCTACCAGTAACTATAATTAATGTATATGGTCCCACCGCTCCTGACCCCCTATTCAGGTCCAACTTTAAATTGAAACTTGTACAGAGGAGTCCAGATAGACTTATTTTATGTGGAGATGTTAACTAAGGTCTTGATTTCACCCTAAATTGTAAATCTACCTCCACTTTTGTTAAGTGAAAATCCCACAATAATTTTCTTAATAAGTTACATAACCTCAATTTGATTGACTTGTGGTGCTTTTGCTCCCAGATATAAAAGACTTTATTTTTTATTCTTCTCATCATTCTTTCTCCAGAGTAGATAACATCTTTGTTACCCTTCATTAACTTCTGCTAATATTAATTCCGAAATCACCTCCATAACCATTACAACCATGCTCCTGTTTTGACTATCTTAGAGTGGATACCTATACCTAAACTCTCTCCTAGATGGAAATTCAACTGTTTCCTCCTTGAGGATAGCTCCTTCATTGAATTTTTTATTTTACTTTACTGAAGATTTCTTTCTCCATAATCACGCTGAACATAATTCCATTCACAATATTTAGGAGGCCTTCTAAGCCACCCCACGTCGATTTATTACTCAGTTCTCAGCTATTAAAAACAACAACCTGAATCCATTCATAACACATTATTAGCCTCCATTAAAGATCTTGAAAGATCATATTATGCTAATCCGGATCCCATTATTGTATAAACCCTTATGAATAAATGTATTGAATTCAATAAATCATGAACTGCTAAAGCTGCTAATTATATACTTCGTTCTAAATCTAAATTGTATCGTGGATCCAACAAAGCCGGAAAAATGTTGACATCTTATTTAAAAAGGAAAAAATAAAAATCGCTCATCACGCACATCACCTCTTCTGATGGTAACAGACTAACTAATCAAAAGGATATAAATGGAGCCTTTCCAGATTTTTGCTCTAAACTATATTCTCTGATACCTCTATTAAGGAATCTGAAATCCATTCCTTTTTTGAGAAAACGAGAACAATTCTACTGACCCATTGGATCTTTCTCCTCTTAATTCACCTATATCCTTAGCAGAAATTAAACAAGCCATATCAAATCTCAAACCTTATAAAGCTTCAGGCCCTGATGGATTTTCCATTGACATTTATAAAACGTTTATTGATTCCATCGTACCAAAACTTTTACAATATTATTCTTATTTTGCTGAAATTGGCCAAAGCCCTGGTTCCTTTGGTGAAGGCCTCCTTGTATTATTTCCCAAATCTGATAAAGATCCCTCTCTAGTTAAAAATGACACACCTATTTCTCTTATCAACTCTGATTCTAAAATATGTGCTAAGCTCTTAGCTAACCACCTGTGAACATATCTTCCTAAACGTATACATATTGATCAATCAGGTTTTATTAAAGATCGATATACTTCCTCCAACACTAGACTACTGTTTAATACTCTATCTCATTCCAAAAAATCAAATGATCCCTTAGCACTTTTTGCACTTGATTCGGAAAAGAATTTTGATCGTGTTTCTTGGACCTTTATGTTTCACTCCATAAAATTGCATGGGTTTTCCCCTTATTTTATCAACCTTGTTTGAATCTTATACCTCTCCCCTTCCACCCAAATTCTCATCAATAAGTCCCTCTCTTTCTCTTTCCAAATAAAGAGCGGTACCCGTCAAGACTGAACCCTCTCACCCTTTTTATTCAACCTTGCGTTAGAACCCTTTTTACAAACAATAATAACAAATACAAACATAAAAGGTATCTCTATCGATAACATAGAATTCAAGAGATCTGCCTATGTTGATGATATACTACTCTACCTTTCTAACCGTGCCTCTTCCATCCAGCACTTAATATCTACCATATATAATTTCTCTATTGTTTCGGGATACAAATTAAATCTTAAAAAATCTGAAGTTATGCCTCTCACTAATGCATGTACTCTAATCAATACTCCACTGTTTGGTATGACATGACCATCTTTACATATCAAATACCTAGGACTTCATATTTCTAAAGATTTTCATACTACACGTACTCTTAACACCAAGCTCTTGATAGACAAAGTTACTAAAATGATCTCTGGATGATCACCTCTTGTCCGGTCTTGGTGGGAACGCCTTGATTCTATAATAATTATGATCAGCCCCATAATCTTCTACTCTTTGTCTATGATCCCTGTGGCCATTCCAATCAAAGTTTTCAAAAAGCATGACTTATCACTCCTTCAATTCTAATGGAACCAGAAAACACCAAGAATTGCCATTAATAATTAAGACTTGCAAAGCTTTTAGGAGGAGTAAAAGTTCCCAACATTCAACTGTATCATAAAGCTTTTATTTTAAAACAATCCTATTAATATATGCAGATGGTACTCATCAGGTATCAAACTTGTCAAACACATGTTCCATAATTCTGTAGAAATCCCTTTTGCACAGTTTCAGCTACAATACAATATCCCTGAATCTGCTCTACCCTTTCACACATATCTCCTCAAATTGCTAACTAAATCTTTCCCCACACTAACTCAAAAATCCCCTTCCCCCTAGTAACATTTTTATTTAGTAATCCTTCCATTAAAGCAGCCAAATTACATATCTTTATAAATGATCCTCTGTCTCTTAACTTGTTAAATTCTAGTATTATTAGGCAATCAGAGCTTGACTGGAGCTTTCAAGCCACCTCAGAAATGTGCTCCGAAATATGGAAACTATATTACTCAACATCTGTAGCTGCCAATCTTACCCAAACTTGTTTCTTTATTTTACACTGTGCATTCCTTACGACCCTTAAGAATTGCAAAAATAGCCGATAACCCAACTGATAATTGCTAGTCTTGTCATTTACCAAAATGCCGATTACTTTCATTTAATTTTTTATTGTAAATTTGTATATACATTTTGGAAAAGAATGTGGATATGCTTGCAAAAGATTTTTCATTTTAAATTACATTTGTCACTCTGTAATCTCATAATTGTCTCTATTGTTAATCCATGTATAGAACAGATTAAATCACCTGCACTATTTAATGTATTCGTTAGTATTGCTTACTACAATATTACTTATAACTAGAAGCATACTTCCACTTTGTCTTATAACGCTTGGTGGAACTCTATCTGCTCCATCCAACATGTTGAAAAATGTCATGCCTTTTCTGTTGATTGTTTACTCAAATTTAACAAAACATTAAATATTTGTGTTCAATACATTAATATTCACTGTATTTGGATAATATTAGCCCCTTCTGTGACAAACCAAAAGGTGTCTCCCAAACTAGTTCCTCGGAAAAGGTCATCCAGGTGGCCAGGACACAGCCATCGCTATTGGATCCAGTTCCTGGTGGTGGACCAGTGCAGGAGGATCACCTGGATGGGGGATCCTCGGGGAGTAGAGGGCAATCACCGACGGGTGAGATGCAGTGTTGCCCTTCTCATAAATCCTCTTCCCCATCCTACTATATAGGATACTCAACCCCTTTCTAACACAAACACTTTCACACACCACAAGAGACAACAGAATAACATTAGGGCCCTTTACATGACATGTCTCCACAAAAGGGTCAGGCAAAGTCATGCAATTGACAAGAATCACTCTTACCTGACAGCCCTTCCCCTTCCCCACATGGATAAAAGGTGGAGCAAGTGAGCACACTACAAGCAGGGCGGTCAGCATGACGAGACAGCTATCTCAGGGTGGCAGTTCAAGGGGAGGAGAAAGGCAGCAACAACAAAGAGGATGAAAAGGAGAGGAGCGACTTTGCTCTTTCTGACCAAGACCCGTGATTCCTCTGGGGAAGAAATCATAAGACCGCAAATAAAAGCTAATGTGTGCTGCAGCAGATATCAATGTTACATGGAGCATGCCTATGCTGATAAGCAGGGGAACAGAAGACGCTTACTACCGTATTACCGTCCTTGACTCCAGATACAAGGAAAGCCAAGCGGTTCATCACAGCCCGTGAGTCAAGGGGAGAACTGATAAGAAACCAAACTGTGTTGAATGAAAGTTACAAGTGAAATAAAGTCCAAAGAACTGTGAAGGTCATAGGGGAAAGCCAGCTGAAAGGGTTCAACACTACATGGGTTTAAACTCAGAGACTCTAGTTGGTTCCCCATTTTTGGTTGAAACTTCCAATACAAGAAGGATGTGCGAGGGCCGTGAGAAGAGTGTCAAAGTGGTCATACAGAGGTCTAGCAAAATCCACTGTACAGTTGAAAGTCTTTGACGAGCAAGTGATGGAAATCTAAGGGATGCGGACCCCGCACAATCAAAGAAAAGATTGACACGAGTGAACCCTAGAAAGGAAGGTTCACTGTGTGCTGTTTAAAAAGACATTAAGAATTGTGAATGTAATGGAGAAGATTGTTTAAAGTCCCTTGGAATGCAAGCCATAGTGAATGAACCCCTGATGGAGGGAGGCTACCATTCAAGTGGGGTGTGAGCCCGGAAGAGGGGGACCCAGGTGTAAAGAGGCCTCACCCAAAATGCCACCAAAAAGGAATTATTTTGCTTATTATTTTACATGCAGCAGATCCTTGGAAGCAAGAGACTTTTTGGTAGAAAAGAGACTTAACGGCCAGAGATCCTGATACCTGAGAACAGAACTGTAGGCTTGTTCTGAGAAAAGCTTGAGTGTGTGCTGTGCTCCAGAATCCCACCTTGTCCCAGGCTAAAAATGTTGGGAAGGGAGACCCCCGGCTGCTACATCCCGACGGAATATAGAAGGCCTGTAAGGAAGGGAGACACCTGTTGTTAGGAGCAGTAGAACCAGTGGAAATCAGAACAGACCACCAGAATCTGATGTTATTGCAGCATTATGACTGCCAAAATAGCCGTCAAGCCAGGTGAGCCCACTTTTTCTCACATTATAACTTCAAGATAACCTACTTACCTGGTTCAAAGAACTTAATTGCTGATGTGTTATCCCAGAACGCATGCCGCAATAAAGGCAAGATGTTTCAGACAGCAACATACATTCATACTGTGCATACCTGGTTGCAACAGCTACAGAGTGCAAGCGCTGACTTTCCACCAGACTCCACATTGCAGTCTCTTCTAAAACATCAAGGAGGTCTGTATCATTACAATACCACTATCTATGTACCCACTATGTCCTTTCGTAAAAAGGTTCTACAGCTGTACACAACTCTGCAGTGACCGGGTATAGCGGACAGAAGGGAACAAAGGAACTCATACGACATTATTTCTGGTGGCTGGTTTATTCTCTGATGTGAATACTCTCCTTGGCATTTGTACCGTTTATTTCAAAACAAGACCCCACGTTGTCTTCCTTCCAGCCTCCGTACTCTCTCGGCCATGTCAAAAGATATCAACAGATTTCATTTCGGACTTACCAGGATCTCAACGTTGAACGGTCATCATAATAATGGTTGATACATTCACAAAACAAGACCATTTCTCCCCCCTACCTAAAATCCCTTCAGCCGTAGAGATGAGCACAGTGTTCATCAAGGATGGTTTCCGCCTACATGTATTGCCGGATTCCAACACTTCAGATAAAGGGTGTTCAGTATACATCTCGGTTTTGGGGAGCTTTGTGCCAACACCTAGGGATCTACAGGAGTATGTCCTCTGGTTATCATCCGGAGACTAATGGTCAAACCAAACATTTGAACCAAATCCTAGAAAAATACCTGAGGTGTTTTACCAACTTCTCTCAGGATAATTGGGTCTTGTTTCTACCATTGGCAGAATGTTCATACAATAATGCAGTTCACTCAGCTACGGAGAAGAGTCCTTTGTTGTGCTCCTATGGATTGCAGCCCAAATGGTTTCCACAGTTATCTTCTTTTGTTACAAGGCTCCCACGGTGGAGGAGCAGGTAATACAAAGTCAGACTTTTCAGGCCTTATGGGATTCCCAGCTTACCCACAAGAAATATGCTTACCAAAGAAGAAGAGAGGTCTCGATGTATAAGAGAGGCGACCCGATTTGGTTATCGACCAAGTATCTTTTCAAGAGATTGAAACCTGGCAAGTTTTCCCCTAAGAACATTGGACCCTTTACAATTCTCAAGGTGATCAGTCCTGTCAACTATAAGCTTAAGTTACCTGCATCTTGGCACAGTATTCATCCTGTGTCTCACACATCATTATTGAAGCCTTTTGTTGGACAACGCTCTTCTAGTATCATTCACCCCATTGCTGACATCAAGGATAAGGAATACGAAGTGCATCATATTTGTGATTCCCACTTCTATCGGAGAACTCTCCAGTATTTAATTGATTGGAAATGATACTCATCTGCAGACCAATCATGGGAAACCGAATCCATCGCCCCACATCTGATACAGATGTTTCAACATCAGTATTCTTGGAAACCGGGTGGTACCCAGTTTCAAAGGGGGCATGATGTCATGCTTTCACTGCACTGCCCGACCTTGGAAATTGTATGCATCAGCCTCTGTATGAAAGCATTGGAAACGGCTTCCCATTCCAAGATGTTGTACTCCGCATCTTGGAGACATCCTGACATCAGTTTGCAGGTACACAGCAACCTAGAAGTCGCTCAGGAATAAGATCGAAAGATGCCAGGTAATCAGTGCATTGCATTCTATCTCTCCTTAGTGAATTGCTGTACGCTGTTCTAGGAACTTCATTCGTCTGTCTCCTCTGTGTGCTCATTACCCCCTTGTCTAGCTGCTCCACTCTCTGGTTCTTTGTTTTCTAGCTAATTTTCTCTAGACTTCTGCCTCTACGTCCTCTCAGCTGCTCTGTTGCATTTCATCTCCTGGCTTATCCGTTCCCCATTCTTAAATTTCTTCTGTACCATCCTGACTCCTCTGTTCTTTGGAGCTTGCTGTATCTCTCCTGTGGACTGAACACACAGTGCTCTATTTGGACTTGGAAATTCTGCGGTCCTCTACAAGTTTCTTCTGGAGTCACCTACTCACTCGTATTGGGAATTTCATCATTGTCATACTGTGGCTGCTTAGTGCTATTCTGGACTGCATCTGGAAGGTTTTTCCCGTTTGGGGGTTTTCCCTTAAGAGACCTGTTCTCTTTGGTTAGCCTCGGTGCTCTATGGAGTTTAGTAGCCGGGCTGAACAGTGGCTGCCTGGAGAGACAGGCCTTACTTCTTTGATCCGAAGGAATCAAGAACAAGGAAGGTTCGCCCTGTCTCTGACAATACGTTTTTCTGCGGTTTTTAGCATGTTAACATGTTCACTACCATCTGGGGGTTGATAGATAATGATAAGTATCAAAGTGAATATAATTCCCTGCTTTGTTTGCCAATTGATTTTACCAGCCAAAACAGATTTAATGTTTATCTCTAACTTTGCGATTTGTTCGAATTTATGGACACCCATGATTCGCCCCCTTTTGGCCTACCTTTGGGACCTTTAGTTTCGGGCATCTGAATCATATGTCTGCCATCTATGACCAATTCATCCTGGAGCCAGGTCTCTTTCAACAATGCTACACAGTAATTGGAAATGCTACACTGTAATTGGAGATGTTATATAACAAGACACCATCATCAGTGTAGTGTGTAAATCTTCACATATTTCAGGATAATAAAGATACAAGTCAACTAGGGTCTCTGCATAACATTTGGTTGTATAGAATTAGGAAGTAATTGCTGGTTGGCTATTGCTGACTCCTTTTCCCCTCTTTCTTCAGGAATACATTATTCTAACACCAGATTTATTGGTAGCAACAAGGATGTTATCATATTAATTATTTCTAGTAATTGAATGTGTGATGGTCTCCCAATTGTTGTTCACCAAGAGAGTAGGAGGATTAGTTTGGTAGAAACTATATCCTGCATTCCATTTTCCATTTTGCCCAATTCAACATCATGTAACATCACAAAATCTAAAATAGAAGCAAAGTTAAAATGTACAATTGCACCGACATAAGAGATCCTCTTCATGAGCTCATCAATCGCAATATCCTCTGTCCAAATACCACAAAGTGAAATAATATTGTGAAAAACTGCAAATAACTGCAAAACTGTGGTGCAATTTAGACAGTAAACATTGCTTGAGCAAAAAAGACTCTGCACTTTAAGTACTAGTCTATTAATGTCCAAGCCTAAACTATATCGTCTAACTTTGTCCTCTGTAGTGTCCAATCTCATATCACATTTAATACTAGACAAGTGTCTTGTTATGTTGCACATTGAATGCATGACCAGCAAATCATTCTACGGAAAAGTGTTTATTGGCCTCAAAACGAGTCTGGCGGTAGCCGTGCCAGTAAAACCGACAGGCTGCCGCCGGACTTGTGGGTATTTACCAGCGCCGGACTTGCCGGAATTACTGGGGCATTACAGCCCTTGGTGGCTGGAAAATCTGGCACCGGCATTCCGTTACTCCCCATACCTTTGGAGTCCCATAGGGCTCCAAGGAAATGGGGATCGTGGAAACACTGGCACCATGCAGTAATGGTGCCGTGTATCCGCGTCCATCTGCGGCCGGTGGCATTACGCCCGCCAGGTCAGACCTTAGAATATTAATAACTGGATAATGTAGGGACAGATAGAAAGCCCCTGAGGGAGTTTAGTTGGATAAGGCCACATTTCTTTAGGTTTACACCTAAGTGTATGTAGCCTGTTAGCATACTGAGTGGGAAACAATTGGTATCTATTACATGGGGATTGGGGCTCCTGGGCTAGGGAGGATGTGCTTGAAGATGAGCAAGAGAAGGACAGCCATAGGGTCCTGTAAATACTCAGTAAAAACACTCTAACTGTTTATAAGGCTTTGAAAAATGTGTGGGCCATCTGTGACAGCAGAGATTCCTGGCCAAGTGAACATTTGCAGAGGTTTATTCAACACATTTCAAAGATGCCTTCCCTCTTAATAAACTACCCGAGAAGAATCCAACCTTTCCTTGGTCAACCGAACCTGATTATGCATTTAGGATTATTAGGCAAACCTTTTCTTTGGCCCTTGTTTTTTCTCAACCTGGTTGTTTTAGGCCTATTATAATAGAAGCTGATGCTTTTGACACTGCACCGGAAGTCACGCTGAAACTAATACAGAAGACCAGCTGGAACACCCAAATACCTACCAATTATTAAAAAATGTATTAGCAATATGCTTTCCTTTAAAACAGTCTGCTATGTTAAAGAAAAAAGAACAGGCCAACATATAATAAATGTAATAAAAATATAATAAAAACACAGTTAAATTGTATACATTGTTACCAACACCAATAGAAGTCCTTAGCAATTCAATCTTCTATTGTCACTTTATATTTATCTCGATTCATTACATCAAATATGTCATTTTTTTAAGATATTCCAGAATGTATACATTGCAATTATCATTGAAGTTTATTTCGGGAAAAGAAAAAAAGAATCCATAAAAACATAGACAGATTAGGCCTGGATAATAATGGACGAAACCAATTTCTCTGAATACCGGTAACATAGTCACTGTTCTTATGTATCTATAAGTGGGACTGAAAAACAGGAAATGAGCCATATCCTCTATTGCATTGCATAATAGACATGTTTGATCTGTGTTGGTATTACCACCTGTCAATGAAGCAGTATTTGCTCTGAGTGCAAGGCAATTGAATCGTTTTCTGTTAAGTGGGACTCTTCGAGAAGGGTTGACTGCCCATAAAAAATACATTTGGACACAGCATGTTCTTTTCCCAAAACGAATCTCTGAAAAAGTGAATTTCTGCTTACAACACCATTATTTAAAAGATGTCTAAATATATCTTGTCGAAGAGACATCAAATCAGTGCATTCCACTAACACATGTTTCTTGCATACCTGCTAGATTTCGTTCCATTCCTAGCGCCCAACACTTGCCCTCTGGGAAGCAAATTTAATCTGAACTGCATAAAGGTTCTCCCTGCTCTCTGAATGGGACATTTTCTCCAATTTTCTTGCAGTTCTTTATAATTAAGAAAAATCAAAATAAAATCCCCAAGTGAATGATTTTTTATTAAGTGCAGATAATTGCTTTCTCTATCCCATAAATCAATCTTCTTAAAAATGACTGCCCTAAACACAACAATGATTGTCACTGACTTTTCATTAATATTCAACATTGTAATGTCGTTTTCACATTCTTTTGAGGATTTAGCATTTGATTACAAGGCCAGGATTCATAAAGTATCTTCAATTGTTCAAATATGGTGTCAACCTCTGATTCAAACCTTATCTTTGCATACATCATTACCCTTCTTTTTAGAACCGTGACCTTCAATTAACATAGGGCTATTTCCAATCTAAGATCCTGTACAAGGGTTCTAGGGGGCAAACCCCAAAGGTATCTCAGTACAAAACCCTCTATTATATCCAAAGAGCTCCAATCATTGCAATCCCTCTACCACATGTCAGGATGGGCATAGTATTAGCTTGATTAAGATTTATTATTGGGAGTCATGTATATTCAACAACATTCTAATCTACATTTGTTATCTTTGATAAGATCGGGATACATTTTTGTTTTACATTTTCAACAGGACAGTTCTTCTAGAGTATAGATTTTATTTGGAATCACAATCGGTAAACTTATCAACTACTTCCAACTGTTTGTTCATTGGATTCCATACAAAGGGGTCTACATTTAAACTTTGCAATTCTTATGAGCATAACTTTTCATTTTTCCAGGTTTAGTTCAAGCATATTTTCCACAGCATGCAGACTCACAGTATCTAAAGTGCATTGAAGACTCAGCAGTGTCTTATCACGAATAATAACATCATCTGCATATGCCAACCAAGGTATACAAAGATGACCTTATTTTGGCAGATAATTCCTTGCATCATTCAATGCATGCCGTAGATCTGCCAAATGGTGATTAAAAGAAAGTGGACCTTAAGTCACCCGTGTTTGACCACTCTGCTTATGGGAAATGTAGTAGAAAGAGCTCCCTGTGCATTTAACCTAATATGCATATTATGATTTTCATGCATCTTTATAATATTTTTAAGTGTGCCCCCGTGGATCCTTTTCTTTATCAATTTCATCCATAAGTTATCTTTGCTCATTTTGTCAAAGGCCGATTTGAAATCCAAAAAGGCTGTACACAAAAGGGACTTCCTTGAGCTACATTCCTCCTCCATTACACAATTCAAGAAGAATCTACTAATCTGGGTACCTAAATCCTTCCAAAATCTCGTTGTAAAATATCTAAAGTTCCATTCTTTTTTTACCACTCCTGTAATCTCTCTAGTATGCATGACGCAAAAATTGTGCTGGATGTATCGAGAAGAGGTATTGGTCACTAATTATTAAAATGTTTACGTGAGCCTTTCTTATTTATGGGAACAGTTATACTTTCTTTCAGAGAAACAGGAACAATAAAGTTAGTAATGCAGTTCTTAAATAGAGCATCTAAACTCAAAATGCAAGTTTCCAGAAATGCTTTTATTATCCAGTCTGGCATCGCATCCAGGACTGTTGTGCTGCATGATTTTATTTTCCCTATATCATTGCCTATTTCCTCTTTTGAAAACTGATCCTCAAATGATACTAAGCTGACTACATATAGTTGTTGTATATTTCTTGCTGTGTCCCCATATTTCTCTATTTTAGTAGTTCACACATTCATCTTCCTCAATAGGAATTATTAGTGACTTTTTAGTGCCCTCAATGTTATTTGACACAAACATACAGAAAGACGTACAATCCTTCATATATGTAATTCTCAATAACTCTCCACCTCTGGCTGTATTTAATTATCTCTTATGTGCTATCAGCAAGTTTGTAAAGGCTTGCAACATTCCACTCTTTTTTCCTTTCTGCATACAAAGTATAAAGCCCCTGTTCCTTGGTTAATTTATCATGCAAGTCTTTTGTCAATTTCTTTTTCCTATTCCAAATACAGGGATGACATTTTATTAACTTAACTTTTTCTAAACAACATGTCACCAGATCTACAAGCACTGCCACAGATTTAATTTATTTACACAACTATCTGGGGAAGTACCTTGGATTTGTTAAAGCTTCAAATAAAAAGGTGTGTTCTTCCTTTACAATTTCATTAAAAATATAGTTACATTTAATCACATTTCCTCTGACCTCTTCAATCGATTTTTCTCATCATTCATTTTCAGTATACAAAGATAGCTGTCCAAGACCAAATCTGAAAATAATTTTGCACTTATCTAATGCTTGCACTTTCTCCCTGATTTTTGCAGGTACAAAACTATGATCTAATGTCTATTGTACTGAACCTCCTAACCTTGTCCAAAATCATGGCGTATCCCCCGGGACACAACCATTTAACATTACCAATTCCCATGAGTGAAATAATTCTACCTAGTCCCTTCCTTTCTGATTAATCCTTTTATGAAAAAGCCTAAATATGGTCAAATTCATAGTGAAGCTACTTGTTAAATGAATGTTTTTATTATTCGCGAGATTCGGACTCCTCACATTCAAATCTCCCACCACTATTACAGTGAAGTTTTTATCAGCTACGATTACATTCGTATCATTGGGAAGACTATACACATTTAGGATTAATAAACTGCAATCATCACAGCCAATGTCTATTTAAAGAACTACCTTCACTTCGATGGGCAACACCCTGGACCTTACTTATAAAGTATTTTGAATTAAGGAAGCCAATCCACCTGAGGGGCGGCTTTTCCCACACTGAGTGGCTCAGTTTAAATGACATACATAGCCATCAATCACTAGGCCCCCCTTCAACCACACTTGTTGTAAGAAGATAATGTCAGACTATTGCTCGCACACCTTTGAGGCAAGGCAAATGATTCAGAAAGATATTATTCTATGATCGATAAGGAGCTGTTAGCTAGCCTGAAAAGAATAGAGACAGTTATTTGTGGGAGTACGGCATCCTGTTGAAATTCAGTTGGTACATCCTAACCTGCAAGTCCTGCAACAATTTGAATCCCAGAATAGCCGATAGGCCAAAGGGGCCTAGTTTTTCTCCCAATATGATTCCTAAATTACATACATTCTAGGACCCACTAATTCTGTAACTGATGCTTAATCATATAAATAAACCTCCAACCTTGGGGAAAAGGGATATCCCTCTAGGTTATTGGCAGTCAAATTGTTTGTCTATGTAGTTAAATTATGTTTGGAGAAGATGGAGATTGCCAGATCCCTTAGCAATCACTTTCTTTTGACTGAGCAATTGCAACAGAATGAAAGCTGCTGGTATCATGGGACAAATGTCTATGTTCTATAAATTGAAATATAACTGCAAGTCTTGTCTTTATGCGACTATAATACTGTAACAGTTCACAAGGGCATACAAATTACCTTGGATCGTTTTGGGTATTGCAAGTGGCCTTCTCTGTGGTTTGATGTTCAAGACTATATCACCTCTTATACCATCCACACCCAAAGCAAGATACCTCAGTGTCAGATGGATATGACTTTGACCCCTTTGTGCATCTTGTCGATGGATTTTATTGTTGAATTGCCATTATCTAAGTCTCACACTGAAAGCATAGTATCTATGGACAGGTTCTTTAAAATGCCCAATTGCTCAGCCTACCAACAGCTACCTATTATGGAATATACAGCCTAGACATTCTTCAAAGACATATTTTTGTTGCATGGCTTTCGTTACAGCATAATGTCAGATTCTGGCTCTTCAATCTCCTTCTGGTTTTGGAATGCCCTACCTAAGGCATTGCAATTCAAAGAATGATGTCTTCAGGATATCATCCACAAACCAACACATCAACCGAAAGACTAAATCAAACCCTCAAACAGTACTTGTTGTTGCTTTGTCTCTGCTAGGGAGGAAAAATGGATTCAGTTATTCCCCAGATTGCATTCATGTTTAACAACTGTGTTCATTCCTCCACCCAGTACACCTCCACCCAGTACAGTACCTATTTTTACACCTGTAGCTTCAATCCAAAATTGTCTCCCAATCTGTAATCCCCAGATGTCTGAAGCCCATCACTGGAGAAACACTCACAACCTTTTCAACAAGGACATAAGAATGCCTGGAAGCATGTTGTAAGAAGATCAAAGATCAGGCCAACAAACATGGTTCACTGGAACCAAGCTTCTTGATAGGCAATAAAATATGGTTGGCATCCAAGTATCTCTCCTGTCACCTCTATCCCACCAAATTGTTACTTAAATATGTCTGTCCTTTCTGGGTTATGTATATACTGAAACTGCCCATTCCTGGAAACATTTCCTTATTGAAGAGATATGTGCCAAGACATGTGGGTGGATGCTGTGACACCAAATATCATCATGGGTGCCTACAGTATCTAGTGAACATTGTGACAGCATATGGCAACCTTCTTAGGGATGGCCATGTTTGATGAAATGATTACCCCTGAATCATGTGAAGATCTGTTCACTAATCTCGATTCAAGCCTTTCTTCTGTCCTCATCCTCCTTGACATTTCCTTTGCTTTTGACATGGTCAATCACACCATCCTGATCAACTGACTATGTGAGAACTTGAGCATCATGGATCAGGTGCTGGAGCGGTTGTCCTCCTTCCTCCTGGAATGATCCTCCCAGGTCCAAATTGTGTCATTTCTGTTCATCACCTCTCTCTCCACATGTGGTCTTCCCTAGGGCTCTAACCCTTCACCCTGGCTCTTTAATGTCTACTTAGCCCTGTTGGCCCACCTTATCTCTACCTTCTCCTCTAACTGTCAGCATTATGCGGATGACACTCAGCTCTCTTTCATGCTCCCCTCAGCCTCCTCTCCTTTCTAGCTCTTTGCTGACTGTCTATCCGTGATTCTAGATTGGTGTGCCTCCAACAATCTCTATCTTAATGCCAGTAAGACTCAGATCCTTCTCATTGGGACCCCTGCTCCTGCTTTCTCTCTCTCACTCTTGTTTCCCTCCTTGGGCCCTCACCCTTTGCGTTTCTGTGAGGCAATAAACATGGTTGTCATTTTCGACTCCACTATCTCCTTCTCCCCAAGAAGGCCCACTACCCGCGACACCTCCTCAGAGGTATGCTTCCTTTTTTCACTTTTCCCCAGAAGCTTACTATCGCCAGATTCCTGGTTCTCTCTAGGGTGGACTACTGCAACAGCCTCTTGCTCAATCTGCCTTCCTCTAATCTCCCCCACTCTGAAACTTATCCAGAAGAGGACTTCAAGATGTGTCCTTGGCCTCTAGCCCAGGGGCTGTATTCCTCCAGCCCTGAGATCTCTTCACTGGCTTCTGGTGGCTGCAAGGATCAAGTTCAAGACTCTCTGCATTGTCCACAAGGCTTTCTGGGGCAGGTGCCTGAACTACATCAAACTCTCTCTTCTAAAACACCATCCTTCTCAAGCCCTTCACTCAGCCACTTTTAACTCTCTGAGGGTCAGATGATTCTCCAAGCAGAGACTGGGGGGTTGAGCTCTCTCCTATACATGTGCCTCCCTCTAGAATGGCCTCCCTACCTCTCTCAAACTTGAGCCGGACCACCTGAAGTTCCGAAGCAGCTCAAGACCTTCCTTTTCACCTCTGCTTTGTCTCTCTCTCTCTCTCCCCTAGTGAGCTAACTGTCTACTGCACTGACCAGTGGCCTGGTTACCCTCAGAGTCTCACGGGGTACCAGGCTTCTCCATGACCAGTTTCCCATGCACTGCCTCTGGGCCTACTGCACACTTAGGGGCTGTAACTTAACCCTACAGTCCCCTGCCTCCTTGCACTTACCAAGAACCATGCTGCCCAGGCTGCACTTACTCAGAGCAATGCTGCCCTAATTGAACATCCCCTTTCCCTTTCCCTCTCCCTCGCTTTTCCTCTTTTCCCTCCCCCATGCACTTGCATTCGCACTTGTACGGTCTGAATGACACAAGGCATAGTAAGATCATTTGTTTTGTCCTCCCTCTGTCTTCCCTCCCTTGTCTTGTCGCGCCTAGAAACACTTGTGTACATTTGCATTTTAAATTATTTATCATATCATATCATATCAATTCATATCATACACCTAGGGAAACTATGGCCTGATGGGCCTCTGAGATGACACATACTCAAGTCTCTATGCAAGTTAATGTATGTGCTTTGGAGACTGCCACATACCCTCATTCAAGCTAGCCATCAAGCGCAACCACGCCTCTTCATCACATCATGACATCATGCACACATGGAGCGGTTTTCCTTGCTAGACGCAATTGAATACTCTACTTCTCAATGTTCTAGTAGAGTTCCTGGGTGGATGTTTTTTCCTTGTTCCTGCATGCCCATGTCTCCAATTTCCCCTTCTTTCCTGGCCTCTTGGTAGTTGTTCCATCCCACCTCCATGCCTGTTCATGTTCTTCCTCCAGCTCCTAATTTTCCCCTGTCCGGCATTCCTTTCCTGTTTCATTTTTCAAATGCTCTCCTACCTACTTTAGCTTCTCCTACAAACTGCCCTCCAGCCTTTCAACTATTTTCTCCTTGCTGATGACTTGACAATGTGGATGGTTGCCTATCCTCCTAGACTACGGATACCCCTGGCTGCTTCACTGTCTTACAGATTGTTACAAAGGCCTCATAACTTTCAGGAAGTGGATCAAACTAAAGGTGGTGTCCAGGCCAAGGTGCTTACAGTCCATTTTTTGATCAAATAACTCACAGTGGCTATGAGACTGGCAAAGTGTTGAGGCCGAAAGACTAATGCATAGAGCGCATATACAAGAACCAGGTTATCCTTGTTTTGTCCGCCTCAAACATATAGTTATCTGTGGCTTCAGTTACAGTTTTCACTGATAGAGTGTATCTATATACTACTGGGAGGTAACATGAGAACTTTTAGATGTAAGGTTCGAATCAATAGCTTTTCTGGTAATTGCACTTGTTGGCTTCTTTACAATCAATCTGTTGGCATCACAACATTTGCTGAGGGCTGGATACAGTGCTGGGTATGCCTTACAGTTCTTATAGGGTGTAAGCAGGTAAAAGGCATTGCTTCCTCAGAGCCAAATGGCCTTGAATGGGTGACAAGACCCATGGAGCAGGAGGACGAATCCCAGCTCAGAGAAAAAATGCAGGCCAAAGAAACCTCCAACTAGAACTGGATCAATGCGTTCTTTAGACAGACACGAGTTGGCAGCAATGAGCATGACAGGTAGGGTGAAAGCTGGATTCCATGGGGCAGAAACAAAGAAGAAGGAAAAAGAATAAGAGAGTAGAAAGGAGCATCGCGTCACCAAGGGCGAAGGATAGAAAGGAGCTTTATAAAACTACAGGCAGAACAAACGATGATACAAATGTAATGCCTCAGGAGAACATTCATAGAGCCATGGGAGATAGCCTCTCATAAAGAGAGTCATGCTGGGAGCCAGTGGGATGCATTATCCTAGCATCATCTAGGTGAGAGCCATCCTGGTTGGTCAACTTGTAATAGGGCTGTGCTGGCCGGGGACAGTGCCCCTACCTTGAGTACACCTCAACCCCCTAAATCTAAACTACTGTTGTGCCAGGCACATCTGTGTGGTGGTGCAAAGGTTCTTACACTGAAGCAGAGGTGCAAAACTTGAATTGACAATAATGTAAGCTTCCATGATGGGAAAGGGCAGAAAGTAGTGGGTTAGCCATCCTATAACCAGGGCATAAAAGGCACCCTGAAGGAAATTGAAGGAGGACAGGCAAACAATACCCCATTCATCTAGAGCAACACCACAGGCCCCAAGGTCCTGGTGCATAATACTCTCCTTCCCAGATATGCTCTGATCATCATACTGCTCAGGTTTCAACAGTCTCTCATCATTAGATTTCCACTCTTTCCACACTTTCTCTTTCACATTCCCCTTTACTTCCTCTACTCTTGAACTTAACATTCTCTCCTCAACCTCCATATCATTCCTCCCCATATGTACCTATCCTCCTCACTGCACCATCAATCAATCTGCTTCTTTATAAATTTATAAACTCCTGAATGCCACATAAGTCGGTCTCTGGATGGCACCCAGATCATCATTTGAGGTGGTTCTGGTTTGTAATCATGGTGAAGGAGCCTTTTGATTGTCTCGCATGACATAGAAGCACACATCTTTCATCTGATTTCATTTTGTTAGAGTGGCCAGGGACCGGCATGACTCCACTGGCCATGTTAACTTCAAGGTTGTCCTGCGTCCTGGATTCACATTCTGGACCGTAGCTGTCAACACCACTCAGTAGCTTCAAGTTCTCATCTATCCTTGGATCTGATAAGCAACGGATTCCCTAATTCGCACAAGGGCCCGAGAGTGCTGGCAGGGGGATCGGCAAATATACACAGGAACCAAAGTCGAAGATAAGTGTCTTTGGTGAAACCAGTCCTGCGCATTTCTAAGGTGGGCTATTTTGATAACCATGATCGTGTGTCAATCTCCTGCTGGAGAACTTGGTAAAAAACCTACTCGTGATTTTCACATTTCTCCTTTAATGGCCTGCAAATGTTTCAGAAAGGCGAAAGGAATATCCACACGAGCTTTGCCTCTGCTACAAAGACTGTCCATTACTGACATTGCAGTTCCAGGGATACCTGGTGGTAATAGTAGATGCCAATGACAATATTGGGAAGCCCATGCACATGTGACACTCCCTTTATATATCCTTTGTGCACTTTTACTGAGCTCTCAGTGGGATGGCTTTAAAGGAATCCCACTCATGGCTTGCTTCCTCCTTGGCCATCTCTGGCAGACATCCATTTGCCCGCCAGGCTTGGTTAGGATGCAGAAAGGGAGCATCATGTCTGAGGTTGTTGAATGACTGGTGAGCTTGGGGGATTCTCTGTACACCCCCTTTGGGGTTGGCATCACATAGCAGGTACCAGCTACTGGTCGCCAGAGTCACTTCGGTCTCATCCTGTGGTCTCCAATTTAGAACTTTATCACAACACAGGCATTTCTGTTTTAATAAGTTACAACTGAAGTAAATTGTAATGCTAAATACAATTAGCACCCTGGTGGGGGGTTCCAGCCAATCAGATGTCTAGGAACGCAGGCTTGACCCGCCGGTGCAACCTGTGTTCCATGCTGCCTGATGGCTGGCTCCCCCGTCGCCATATTCCCACCACCCTCCATCCCCTTATTTTTTTTCACCCTCCCATCGCCCTACTTACCTTATCTTGGTGGTGACATCCGCCGATGCATCCGCTCCTTCCCCTTGCCTTCCGCAGGCCACCATGGAAAGGGAAGAGGGACTCCGTATGGAGCCCCACATTCACTTTCCATGGTGGCCATCTTTGTGAAGGATTTTCCTTTGTACAACGGGACGCCGTGCGCAACCTGTTCACCAAAGTTTTGTTACCCCCGTTCCAACTCTTGGAACGGGGGCTTAACACCACAATATAAATCACTTTACCATTCTTCAGATATGTTAATACACTTCAATGAGCCTTGTCTAAGTGATAAGCACATATCTGCTGGATTCCAGTAGGATGTGATGTCTTGGCACTGTCATCTAAGATAGATTACAGAATGCCACTGATATTAGCAAGAACCAGGGGTCAAAGTGTACAAATAAAGTAGCAGAACTATGTTCCTTTCTGTCTTGACCATTCGCCCCGACCGATCCCATTCCACTCCCAATACAAACACTATAGTCGGTTCCTGCATTTTGTCCACTCCACTCCCATTCACTGGCCCTCATTACGACCCTGGCGGAAAGTGACTGACCGGACCGCAACAGCGTAAATAGCGTTTCCGCCATTGCACGAAGGAGCAAAGTGCGGCCAATCACGACCCATCGGGCACGAGCATTACGCCATGGCGGAATCCGAAAGGCTGCGATGGCGGAAATGACCCCAAAACGGCCCTTACCGCCGTCGTACGCTGCACCAGGTGCAATACCGCCACCCATCTTAGCGGTCACCGTAATGAGCGGTCACCGTAAAGAGCGTGCACCGCAAATTACGGCCACCGTAAATATACGGAAACGGAAGTAAAAGCATGTGGCCGGAACGGGAAACAGCACGCCGCACAACTATAAAAACCGAATCCCAACACAACCATAAAAAATCCGACCCTGACACACATCCCAACCCGTTAGCAACCCCAGTTAAAAAAATAAATATGGGAAAGGTAGCCAAGAAAGCGTGTGACCGCAAGCGGCAGGTACACTTCTCCCGAGAGGAACTGACCGTGCTCACCGAGACCCTACAGGAAAATTCCGCCGTCGTCTTCTCCAGTCAAATGACCAGGACGGCCCTTGCCAACAAGAAGGCCATATGGGCCCTGGTGGCACAGCGCGTAAGTGCGGTGGGGACAACACCCCGCACGCCACAGCAATGTCGCAAGCGGTGGGACGACCTGCGGATCCGCGTACGCAGCATACTTTCTGCGAACAGGAACATCGCCACAGCTACCGGGGGGGGTTCAGAGTCGCCCATCAAGTTGACCCCCTGGGAGGAAATCTGCGCCTCCACCATAGGAATGGAGAGCATAGAGGGAGTCGGAGGGATGGAGAAAGGAGTGCCGACATCCGGAGAATCAGGTAGGTTGGCCAAGAGAAACAATGCGAAATCCACAAACCACGAACATGTGCAGTACCATGTGACCCCATAGTGCAATACATACTTAGCCCTGACAGCGCCCTCTAAAAGTCAGAATGAACAAACAAATCAATCAAGAAGCCATAAACAACCCCTACATGTGCAGCATGCACCCCCTAACTGCAGGCAGCCAAATGAATGCATCCTCAATCCACACGAAAATGAGACCATCTCCAAGGCCCAGTCCCAAATCAGCCTCATGTACCACCCCAATGCATTTGATACGTTGCCATTCCAAATCCGACAGACCCATAACTAACGCTCGCCCCTCTTTACTCCACCACAGGGTCCGATACCAACGACGAGCTACAGGACACCCCTACCAGCACGCCTGCAAAGAGGGCCAGGACCAACGTCCCAAGAGCCTCCACCTCAGGTGCAAGGATCAAGACACGGCAGCAGCAGGAATCAAGTGGCAGCACACTGGAGGGGACTGCAACAGGCACCCCAGCAGCCAGCAAGTCCACAACCCCAGCACCACAGGTCCCCCCAAAGAACGTATCTGATGGCACTGCCTCTGGTGGTAGCAGCACCATAGGTGACACAGCTGTCATGCCAGCATGCTCCGACACGGAAAACAGTGCTGGCGACGTAGGTACCATCCATGACCTTTCCCAATCCCCCTGCATGTTCCATCCCCTACACCATGACGAAACCACGCAGGGGCACCCTGAAGACGACGACTGGCCAACCCCCACAAGTCCTGTGCCAAGGCAACATGTGTTGAGCAGCCCCCCTGTCACACCACCGCAAATGTCCATGGCCCAGCAGAGGCAACAGTCCCTCGACCTGCTGATCGAGCAACAGCAGGAAGCGTCCACGCTACTCAAGGACCATGCAAATGAATGCGGGGGTTCCAGGGCAGCCATGGAAACATCCACCGAGACACTCAGGGCACAAATAGAGAAAAGTAGTGAGAGCCTCAGGGGAGAAATGGAGAGAAGCACCGAGAGCCTGAGAGCACAAATGGAGAAAAGCACCGAGAGCCTGAGGGGGGAACTGCATGCGACGTCCAAAGACGTTTGTGCTGAACTTGCTGCTGTGCGCCGTGTGCTCTCGGAGCTCTCACAAACCCTCAGAGACATGCATGGACGCGAGCAGGCAGAGACCTCATCCGTGGCAAGTTCCGTCCAGGGCAGCCCCCAACGCAGATCTGGCAGGAACCTGCGCTCCACGGGCAGGGGTGCCCCTGATACCCGTAGAGGGGGCTTGCAATAGCGTCTACCCACGGACAGCATGCATATTTGGACACTGGTGTTGGGGGGGGAGGTAGTAGGGTGGAGGGGGTGTGTTGGGCTTCACTGGGTGGCGGGTCCATAGGGTGTATAAATCAAATCACATTAACAATACAGCACCTCATTATCATCCAATGACATGTGTGGACATTGATATTTGCGTACGAGGCCTTCATAGGCGTACAGTCCACAATGTGCCTGTACTACACACACACAGTGCCACAGGTCCCCTTTCCGTGTAATAGGCACCATGCGTGGTTGCTAGAAGCATGCATCTATGATGCTCTGTCGGATTGCACGTGCATCCTGTGCCTCATGGACTCCTTGAGGTGCCTCCACATCCCCACCCTCATCATCATCATCATCTTCAGGTGCATGCAGTACAGCGTCAGGGGGCATGGGCACATTCCTACGTATGCACATGTTGTGCAGCATGACACATGCCATGACCATCTTAGAAACCTTCTCATGGCTGTATATGAGTGCCCCGCCAGACCTGCTGAGGCTGCGGAAACGAGCCTTCAGTAGGCCGAATGCCTGTTCAATGACCACACGGGTACGTGAGTGGGCATGGTTGTAGTCCTCCTCATGCTCGTTCTGTGGGTTCCGGATTGGTGTAAGGAGCCATCTCTTCAGTGGATACCCGGCATCACCTGTATGAGACGAATAAAGGGTGTCAGTGGAATGATAGTGCTAAGTAGCCCCCCCCCCCCTGCAAGGTCATTGACGCATCAAATGGGCCACGATGTCATGCATGGAATGAGACTCACCGAGTAGCCAGGATCTGTGCCCTGCGTGTCGCTCCATGTAGCGTGGTATTCTTGTGTTCCTCAGGACCATAGAATCATGGGTAGATCCTGGAAATCTGGCACAACAATGCGTAAATATCTTGTTGGAGTCACACACCATTTGCACATTGATTGAATGAAATTGTTTCCGGTTGCGGTACTGGACCTCCATGGCATGTGGGACAACCAATTCAACATGGGTGCAGTCGATGGCACCAATGCAACCCGGGATGCCGCCAAGTGCATGGAATCCCACTTTAGCGTTGGTAATCTCCTGGTACGTGCGTGGTAGTGTGATGTGGTCGTCGGCGTGCTTCAGGAGGGCATCGTGCACTTGGAAGAGTGTCCGTGAGAACAGTGGCTGTGAAATGCCATGCAACTGTCCCACTGTGTGCTGGTAGGTGCCTGTGGCCAGGAAGTGGAGTGCAGACACCACCTTCAGTAGGGGTGGGATGGCGGTTGGGCTATCTATCATGCTCACGAGGTCAGCATGTGTCATGTCCACAATGGCGATTATGGTGTCCCGGTCCAAACGGTAGAGGGTGTGGATCTGCTCAGCAGTGAGGTTGAACGGATCGGCTCGGAGGCGTGGGATTGCGGGCCGCCTGCGTGGTGGTAGTGGCAGTGCTTGTGGGCCTTGCTGACCCTGCCTTGCCCTCCTCCTCCTCCTTCTCCTCCGTCTCCCCTGTGCGCCCGGTTGTTGTACCTGTTGTTGTTCGTCGTCTTCTTGTAGTTGTAGCACTTGCAGTGCTATCTGGTACCCCAGGCCCAACATCGCTAGTCCTGCCGGTAGCATTTTGGAGTGGGAGTGGTTGTGGGAGGGGTTTGGGTCTGCAATATATGTGCTGTCGGCCTGTATGGCCTCCACCTGTGCTGATTGAATGAATCTGTGGCAGATGCAATCCCTTCTGGTCGAGCACGTCCCGCACGTAAGGCTGCATTTGGCCGCATGGCATCTTGGGATTTGAATCATGTATCTAATCCCGATGGCAGTGTGATGTACTTTGACTGATCTTCATGCTATGCTCCCATTGTTACACATGCTATGATTGCAGCCGCTTACATACCTGTGAAGAGTCAGTGGTATGTAGGGCTCGATCGATGGGCGACCCTCATGCAGCACAGTAACGTAATTCACCGACGGGCGTGGCGTACCATTTGTGATTGCAGCCAGTTAGCATCATGACACACAGCCGCACTACATTGATGTAATTGTGAATGCAAGCGTTCACAGAAGCCTTTTCGGCGTAATGTTGCAAGTGAGGAATTCGAAGGCCAGCATTTTGGGTTTTGAAGTAGCGGCGAGGATACGCCCACAGGTCTGGCTGGAAATGTAACGTTCTATTGTAGAATGTCCTTGGGACATGGCCCATAACGAGCAGGCAATGAATGATATGAATTGAATGGGATGCGCAATAGCGTAGTGGACGATGAGGCAGGACGTTCCCAAATCCATCTTGCTTCACAACACTACAGATCCGGCCAGGGGCACAGTGGTTTTTGGCGGACTGCATTACGCACAGACGCGATGGAAGTTTCACATATTATGTGAGTGAATATTCATGCGTTTTCATTGCGGGATGAGGGAATGATGTGTGGATGCATGGACTGATGAATCCGTTTAGGGTCTGCCATGTACATGGGTTTTTTGGTTCACTCCCCTTCCCCTGCGTTATGTGATGAAGGCTGCCATAGTGGGACATACTTCTATCTGCCCTTGTCGGATCCTCCCTGTCTCGACGCGCCTTCATACACTTGTGTCTAGGCACGTTACTAATCCCATGTCATGGGTTCTATCTTGACGGACGCATGCACAGTAACCGACGTTGCCAATGGTGTATTTAGCTCGATTGGTTTCGTTGTGATTCGATACTGATTTAGGGGTGTGTATATTCCTTTGGAGTGGGCTAGCATGCATATGGGTGTGGATTTGGTGTGTTGAATGAAGATTGTAATGCATCATGAGTCCCGTAATGCAATCGGTTGATTTGTGTTTCTTTTGGGTGACAGGTATCTCCTGCCCTATTGCAGATGCCATCTCTACGCCACTCCTCCAGATGGTTTTTACTCTCGACTCCTGCAGCTTCGGGTGAATCAGTGGAGCACCATTTCGATCATATGGGACAATCGCCAATGGGCCACATGCCCTTACGCTGTAATGGTGGCTAGGTGCAACATTTCGGCCTTTCAGCTCGACTAGTGCCTGCCTCATGGGACGGACCTGCGGTTCTTGCCGCTTCCATGTTGCCTTTTGGAACGTTGATGTAAGCCCTGTGTGCCATGATGGTACAGGGCGTCACACAAGTGGAAGCCGGTCTATTATTGCAGATGCAGCCCTCGGTGATGATGGTTGTTTTGGTGTTATTTTGCAAATTGCTGTGGGGCCTTTGTCATTTGGATGTGCATTTAAATTGTATTCCGATATTTGTCGTGTTGCGTTGTTCTTTGCAGGTGATGTGGCGATTTTCGCTTTGTGGCGGTATGTATTGCGTGATGATCTGCATTGTGTTCCGCCTTCTGAGTTGAGTTGTGTGGTACAGTACTGGCCGCGTTTGCCTACGTAGCACAGTATGGTCACGGATAGAGGCTGCCATTGTGACTGTTTACATGATGTGCTGTTCAGGGGCGGGGGATTGGCTTTTGGCCGACTGGTGCCTGTCAGCCAGGTCGATTGGTGGAATGATGGGTTGTTCAGAATGTGGCTGGTCACAGGTGACTGTGTTTGCGTGCGTTTGTTGGAGGGGGACTGGGGTCATGTCCATTGGAATAGCTTCTGTATTGATGCCATCTGTGCCCTGCAGCTCCCATCGGCCCCTCTTGGGATGAGCCTGGCTGCTCAGTCACTCTGCCGACTTGTGTGGTACATGCTTCTGCTGATGGTTGGTTTGTTTACTGGCATGAGTACAGGGCTGGTGCAATCCCCCTCAGGATGCTGTTGTGGATGTTGCCTTGCGCTGGTGGCAAGCGATGGGGGACTACTGTTGTTTTGTGTCATGTGTTCTTGATTTTCATTTTGATGTGTTGTACCTTCACATGCCTGTGCTGCGTCAGTACGGCTATGGTGACATGCCGTACATGGATGCCCACTCACGGGGCGCTTTGAGCCCCTGCATGCTTTTCTACGTTGGCATGCATGGGTGAATTGTGGATTTCACTGGTTGCATAGTGTGAGTACATTGCGCATGCCAGGAGTTGTGCAATGAGGCCAGGGAGTGGAGTACAGGCACTCAGTGGGCCATTTACGGTTGGTTCGCGTTGCCGTATTTCTCGCCATGGCGGAATGGTACTTTACGACGTGCATGATGGCGTTCAGTACATGTCCGCTAGGGTCAGAATTCGCGTACCGTTGCGCCATGGCGGTGATTCCGGTTTTGCAAGGCGCGCGTGCGCGTACTTGGTGCAGTTAGCGTTGCCGTTCACTGCGGTGTCGCTAATGGCATCGTACTTTACGGTGACGGGTCATGATCGCAACGAGCGGTGTTCGATGGCGGTATTGCATTTCCGCCATCATTTTTCCATTTCCGCAAGGGTCGTAATGAGGCCCACTGTGTTTTACAACTGTGCGATCAAGACTGACAGAAAATGCATCTTTAACAACCACAGTTACTTTCAGTCATTGTCATACACAGCATGAAGTTTTATGCACCTTTGCCTTACCAATCGCCCACCAATCACACATCTTAAGGGACATGACAAAGTGTATAGCAACAACTCCACCACCGACCCATAACCTGCACACAGCCTGTAGCAATTCTATGTAGTGCTGCCTTAATGCAGACAACAAATGCTGATTATTCCACTGCAGGGTTATGTGATGGATTGGGAATGAGAATTATGTCACAAGCAGGCCACTGAAATAAACAAACTCAAAATTGTGCCTGAACAATAGCTGAACAAGATGTGACACTAGAACATTTTCAGCAGGAATAAGGTTAGAATCAACAATAGGAACGGTGTTGTGCGTGACATAAAAGTAAGGCAGTGATGGCAAATTTTCCCAAAAAGTAGAGGAAATGTGTACCCTTTAGTTCCCACCCACTTAAATCTCTTGCAAGTATGTGAAATTTGGAACACAATTCTTACTTACTTTAAGGAGACTGCATGTCTCTGAGTTAGATATTCACACGTCTCATTAAATTCTAGACTAAATTGAGCACTAGATCACAAAAAGCCTTGTCCAAGGTCACAGAGAAAGAATTCAAAACAGCAACATTTCTGTGACTAGTGTATTTATTTCGCATCTACTAAACAAATGACATGGTTTCTGCTTGGCATGCCAAGCTGTATTTATACTTCAGTGTGAATCAGATTCCCTCATTCTGCGGTGGCATTGACTATTTGGAATAGCAATACAATATAATTAAGCTCCTCCAAACAATTAGCACGAGTGATTAAAAAAATTGGCCAGCTGTGCTTCTGGTACCCAGGTGTGCTCGGGTGAGCACTGAAAATGCTTTCAGTCGACAAACATTCCTGTTATACTTCAGTGATCATGAATGGTTTGCAGAGCATGTGCATTTAACCAGACTTTGTGGTGGTTCGGAAGAAGGAGTCGAACACATAGTGGAAATTCTGATGTTCTTTTATTTGAATAATAAGGAAAAAGGCCTATCTCACTTTATCGCTATCGGGGGATTCCCTACCTAACTAAATTAAACTGAACGTGCTTGTCTGTCATCATAAAGTCCAAACTCAAAATGCCCTCTGTCCAAACCTAAATCTACCTAACCCTACCACTAACAGTAACAACTAAAAGTGGCCAAAAGAAGGCTTCTCTTTGGGCTGTCTTCTCTTTGGCCATTTGCCTTTAGGCATTCTCTCAGGGTTTTCATGTTCTACACCAATCTTCAATGTGCAGTATGAAAATCTGTTCCTTACGGGAATTTCTTCTGATGCTGTTCTATGGTTTTATTTATGAACTTTTGTAGCTCCTGCCAACTGTTCAAAGGTTTTGTCTTCCTGATAATATGTCAATTATCATTGCTCTCTTTGAGATACTCTCTTGGATCCACTCTTTCTCTCCTTTCTCTCCTTGATGGTTCAATCTGTACTCTTTGCTTATAACACTTTTGACAATTTCTCATTAAATGTTCTTCCCACTCTTCAACAATTATTTCTCATCAAATGATCTCTTGTGGCCTTCTCTCTTACTCGCCTAGGATATTTATTTTGACTTTCCTAATGATTCACAATCATTCTTATTCGCCAGGTTTTTTAATAGTTCCTCAGACATCAGGTTATACTGGTTCAATGTACCATTATTGCCCTAAATGCAATATCAGCAGTCCCTTCTCTTTATTACATCTTGCTGCAGCAGCCTGCTGCTTCTGCAGTTCACCCCTGTACCTTTGTTTGCCGTGGGGGACCTTGTGGGGCTCAGTGCCCACTCGGGTATGCTGGTTTGCTTTCTCGCTTATTCCTTTCGGACTTCACACGCATACCAGTCTCAGCATCTCTGCAGCTGCCTGCATTCAGTGAACAATGGTGGATGGGAGCTGTCAACATTCCCTGTCGTCCAGGTTTCGTGTTGTTAGACAGGCACCAGGCTGACCATGGTACTTCCATGATCACGCCATCACGTTGGATGGTTTCTCAAACTCTGTCTTGATAGCAACTTCTGTGGGCCTCCGATGTCCGTGCTTAGCATTCTTGGCTTCTCACAATTCCACAGGTTCTGCGGTTCAACTCTGCTCTGCCTCTCTAACGTGTTCTGACGTCAGGGGGGTTGTCCTGTGTACTGTTCTGTCTCCTCCCTTTTGGACTACTCGTCCCACTTTTATACAAGTTTCTTCTTAATGGGATTTTCCCTTTTCCTTCAGACAGCATGCTGGATTCAACATTGCCTACATCCAAACAGAAAGAGTACACTATTAATGGAAGGCAGTCCCATTATGCAGATAATGTGTCCTGCATAGAGAGTTCCCTTTGTGCATGGGAGTCTTTGTCCCCTAAGGGGGATTCACTCCCAGTGAGGTCCTACTTGCCCAGACCGCATATGGAGGGTCTTGTTGAGTGGGCTCACCCCCCTAGCCTCTAAGCGGGTGGGTCCCACTTTTGGAGAAGGGACTAATACTCCTGATTCATCACAACTTGCAGTTCTATGGCTAGCACACATGATCAGTGATAAGGTTGTGACGATTCAATTCCAGGGATGAATATCAGTTTCTAAACCATCAATCAGCCCACACCACTAGAACACCAAAAGGGATCTGAACAGATTGGAAACACAAGTCAATTATAAACCTCCTTGTCCAATTTTGGTAACTTGGACGGAACGGCAGGGCTATCTGTGCAAGGTTGTGGATCATTGGTTAATTGCAACACAGCGAAAATACAATTATTATCCAATGATAAAAATGGGACTGTCCAGTCAAGGTTGTATACAAATATCTAATGTATTATTATTATTACAACAGACAGTTCTAGCACACTGCAAAAGACAACCCACCCTGTAAAGGAACACAGAGGACAGACAGTTTCACGAAGGAAATATATGCACTCTGGATACTGACAGGAGGGTAGACGGTAAAGCAATCAGTCATAACTGTTCACAGTTATTTGGTTTCAGTACCAAAGGCGAGCAAGGGTTTGTAAAGGTCACTAGGGGCCTTGAGAGAAGTAACAGGGGGAGAAAACCACGAGGTACCTGGTACTTGCGATGATCTTGATGCTCCACAGGGTCGAGTCGGTTCCAGGACGCTTTGCAGCTCCTGCAACAGAGTTCATGACGGGAGACAACTGCGGGTATCAGGTGGCAGGCAGCTCAGAAAACGAGTCTGGATGGACGGCTGCAGACTGGCCTACACGGCGGCTTGGGGTCAAGAATCATTGTCTCTGTGCTGGTAGATGGATCTGGACTACTGGTCGAGGCGTCTCGGGCGACTTTAGTGACTGCAGCGTTACAACAGTCAGTGGTGCAGCCAGTCATGGTTCGAGAGCTTGACTGCTTGGAAAATGTCCTTAAATGATGGATGCTGGTTGATGCTTGTTGTGGCACTCTTCTTTACTTCTTTGCTGGGCTTGTGTCATCTTTAAGGTGGATGCCCCAAAGCTGAGGAGAGTGTTTGCAGGCAACGGCCTTGTCCTTTGTTCAGAAACTCTCTGGCACTTCCCACCTACGAAGCTTGCTGGCAGAACCTAGGGTGGCCTGCTGTGTGCTGGCTGGGTACCTGTTCTGAAGCTGCTGGACGGGTCCTCTGAGTACGGAATCTCCCTCTGTTCCCTGGGAGATATTTAGGGAAGGGATCTTGCTTCCCTCTTGGAAATCCTGGCGTTCCTTCACTGGTGGAAGCTGTAAGGCAGACTGTACCTTCAGCCAGGGTCCAAATGAGTCCTTCTTGCTCCTTTCAAAGTCATCAGACGATCTGTCAAAAGAGGGGCTCGATCCTCTTTTAAAGCCAAGTGGGCCCCAGTGATTGGTGTAGGCTAAAACTACGTTAAGGAACCAATCCGGGGTCCCCACCAACAACCTCCTGTTATGTGTGAGGTCATTCACCAGAGTACTTTGCAACAGGAAAGGTAAAGGGGTGAAAACATATATTACTAAGTCCCACCCATCTTCCTGTCTGTTGTGGATCAAAGTGTCTCTCTGGTTAATTGAGCTCCCTGTGGTTCCTGGTTGAAAGTGGCAGGTCTCCCTTGAAGCAGCAGGCAGACCAGACTTGTTGTCGCCGCCAAACCACATCCTCGTCCCTTCCTGAATGGGGCCCCTATGCGGGGATGACCACTGTAAACAGTTGTCTCAGACATGACATTTCACTGCCCTTGAAACTAAGAGGCGTGAGCTGACTTTACGTTGACACAAATACATATTAAAAAGGGTGTTGGTTATCCTGTCCTTTGTCAGTCCTGCAACCAGGTCTCTCTAAGGCCTGCCTCAATTAACTTCTCATCAGTGAGCACCACCACCAGCAGGGTGGACAAAGGATAGGGCGGATCCATGGAGCCTTTTTCAGTTATTGAGGCTGGCCATGGTAGGAGGAAGGTTTTGCCTTCCCCCTGCTTGAGATGCTTTGATGTATCTTTGGCTGTCACATTCCAGCAGAACAAGACAGGATTACTGCGCCTGTAGGCTGTGTCCCCCAGAGTACATGTGACTATGTGTTTGTTGTGCGGCAAGCATAGGAAAATGTGTGCGGGTAAGCGCCACACATTTTCTGGAGGTTGATCTCCCAACATTCCATTTCATTACAAAATGTTTAAAATGCCCATGCAAGCGCACTCTCCCTGTGAGGATGTTCGAATTCCTCACACAGGTTATCTACCCTATTTTATTCCAGCAAAAAAAGCATTAGCTATTGTAATAGCTATTTGCTTGCACCTTGGTCTTGCAGTGCAATTATGATTTTGGCGGCAATGGTAATACAAGGTTGGTATTTGGGAATACTGTTTGTTTATATCATCCCCATTAATATAGGTCTGGTAGCATAACAACACATGGTTTTCCTTCTGAATACCCCAATGCAGTAATTACTGCCATTTTATGAGATCACAGGTCCACCTTGGATTAATTAAATGCTAATACCACCAAAATGAAATACCATATGCGCAGATGGTAATTGGTGAATGTCTGCATGAGTATGGGTTTTAATTAATGCCATTCTAAAGCCCCATAGAACTTCACTTGGGAAGGTTGCAAACACCACTCCCACCGTTTCTTCTTTTTTGTGAATATGATTGAGCCATGCCATTTGAAGCGGTCTTCTTTCTTATGGCTTCACAAACTCATAATCTGGCGGTTTAGTGAAGCAGGCAATATTTGCAAATACTGCCCATGAAACCATACGCCCTGAAGAGGTCATGAGGCCAAAATAAATCATATTTAATCAGCAAGATGTACCTCCAACAGAAGAGGGAGAGGTACAAATTCTAAAAATTCCCTCTTTGTTTTAAAAAAATAATTCCTGTACTGAATGCATTTGGCAATGAGTTCATTCAATGATGATATGATAAGTCATTTATAATGTGCCTGTACACAAGAGTTTCTAGGCGCGTAAGTCTCCATTCCGGAAACATACGTTTTTGGGTGGGGTCAATCAAAGGTGGTGAATTAAAGGAAATTTTTAATGCCCAACTTCTCACCCATTTGTCATGTAATTCACACAACTGGCACAATTGACCCCTTTGTGAATTTAAAAAGTTGTACATTAGAGAGGGGGACAAAATAATGCATGTTAACTGCAAGAAACCCCACATGCATCAATTCGAGCCATCCATATGGGTTACTGCCGACCCAGAGGATTTCCCATAATTCGGTGGATTTACAGAAATGCAAAACGCGGCAAAATTAATAACTGCATGCGGAATATCCGCGAGGAAACTCACCATGCGAGTAGCCATAACGTTAGGAAAGGTCCAATGGAGGATAATGCTCTGCAGAGTTGCCGGAGCTTTATTGCGCATTCCCTCCTTGCACTCATCAAACACTAGAACTGTACACCTCTATAAGGAACTTACATAGCAGCCCTCTGAACCAAGCTTCCTGGCACCATGGACCCACGAGGGTGCCACGGGACACAGATGCTTGTTGTTAGGCAGAAACCTGTGCAGTTCCCTCTGGGACCACTGCAAAAGATTTAGGACTACAGGTGTTTGGCATTAAACCCACTTCGTAGCAGTCTGCACCACACAGATTCACTGTTGGTAGCTGCGGCTGAGCAGTCAGACTTCCCTCAAGAAGAGTTAAGCAGTATGTGGAGTATACAAGATAGGGCAATTCTTCACAGTAAGACAAGCAAAAACACGCAACGAGACTCAGTGTAAAGATATTAAGGTATTTAATTATAACGAAACAGCTATCAAAAACACTATGGCACTATCACAGCAAACAAATCAATCACAATTACTCTACAAAGAAGAAACGATCAATCCCCCTAATAATATGTCGACAAGTCTAGGTTATTCCGGCACCACTTATTTACAGACAGAGGTGTATGCCTCAACCTAGATGGCACTCTAATATTAGTTTAGGACGGGAGAGAAAAATAGGCAGGTTACGAAGTCAACACAGTTCAATACGGTACGGGAAAAATGCAAGGCAAGAAGACAAGAACCACAATAGATCATAAAGTTCAGAGGCCAGGCCCACTCGGAGAGAGGCAAGGCGAGATGTCCCAAAAGTCTCTTAGTGGAAATGCATTCGAGTCTTTGTAGCAAATGTTTATCGGCAGATTGAAATAGTTCAGAAAAATACGTGAGAAAGCTTGGAGGCGACCCAACGGCATGGGGAGGATTAAGACACCTATCTCGAACCGATCGAAAGGGAAGCCAGGCGGACACGGTACCTTGTTGTGGAGGGCAGCTCCGGCGGGGGTAGTTGTTCCTGGTGGTGGATGCACGTCGGGTCTTTGCCAAGAGTAGAGATGATCTTGTAGTCGAAGAAAAGTGAAGTCCGGTGCACCACCAGGGAAGAGACCAGCCGCGGAGTGCTCCGTCACAAGGCACCACCTTTTGGTCGCGGTACAGGGGTAGTGGCTATCCGGTTGCTGAGGTGCTCTGCAAGGGCAATAGGACCACTGCGTCCTGAGGCAAATAAAAAGCAAAGGGGACTGGTTGTTCCCACCAGCCAGGGGAAGAGACTCTCCGGCAGGGAGATCTCCTCTGTCGTCGGGAAGTGGTGAGTTGGTTCCGCAGGGCTCAACCGGAGGTGTCGTCGTGCAGGTCGGCTCATCGTTACCCTCGTCGGATTCTTAGGTCCTGTGGCGACTTCTGAAGATCCAGTCCCAAAAGCCCTGCTTTTATGCAGAAAACCCCCATTCATTCAGCCTAGCTGTCAATCAACACATGCTAAGTGGTGAGCGGGGAGGCTCACCACTTGGGCCAATCACTCCAGAGTGCGACCGGAGTTGGCAAGGCAACTCGGTCCAGGGTGCCTAAACCCCCTCCCACACCCCTGTGGTAACCCAGACAGAATGGCACCACTTTGGAGGGTCTCTGTACAGAGCCCGCCAAAAGTGGAACAAAGGGCTCGACCTTTGGTTTAGGAGTCACAGAGACGAACACAGACGCCATTTTACAAACCGAGTTCTGGCAGAAAGTACCATCCGATAAACTTATTTAAGATAAGTGGACCGGTGATACGTTAGAGATTAACGAGAAAAAGTATCAATCTCCAACAATGGGACGAATCCCATAGGGTTATGTCCGGGGTCGAGCATAACAAGTAGTTTCCACTGCCACCAGCCAAAACTCGACGAGGGGGGACGGGACAGTGCCCCCTCGAATAACAGATCCAGGGGTAATTGAATTACCCCTACTAGTACGTCCACAATAAGATGGTTTGTACTAGTTCTGTTAGTAAATTTAGGTCTAGTAAAGCCAATGGTGACTTTACATGCCCGGGGAGACGGTAGTCAGTCCCTGGGTATGGAGTCTATGACGGAGGTCCGCTAGGACGCCCCAGTATTACGGCACGTAGGGTGTGGTGTAACACACATAGAAAAACACATGAGACCCTATGGAGTAAAAGACCCCATAGCCCATAGAACACATTGACATTTAAAGGAATTACACACATTCATGTCCAAGAGTGGGAGAAAAAGAGTCTCACTCTTGGCAGGATGGAAAAAACAAACTCCAGAAATCCAGCAAAGCTGCTGGGGGACTCACTAGGTTAGGAAATTCAGCCTAAACAGAGAATTCTCCCTAACACTCGCCCCCCCAGACTAAGGGACAGGAGGATTTAATCCACTCCTGGATGAATCTCATACCTCTAGTCGATGACATACATCCTAGAGAGACCATCAGCATTTTGGTGGTGACACCCTGACCTGTGCTCAATGGTGAAATCAAACGCTTGCAGACAGATCGACCATCTCAATAGTTTTGAGTTTTCCCCTTTCATTTGCATTAACCATCTCAAGGGTTGGTGGTCAGTCTGAATGACAAAAGTAGAACCATACAAGTACGGCCTAAACTTCTTCAGAGCCCACACGATAGCAAAGCACTCTCTTTCGATTGTTGCCCACCTTGTTTCAGGATCCTTCAGCTTGCGGCTGATGAAGCAAACGGGGTGCTCCCTAGCTTTCCCATCCAGTTGACTGAGTACGGCACCTATTCCTACATTTGAAGCATCTGTCTGCACAATGAAGTGTTGGCGGTAATCAGGAGCGCTGAGTACTGGGGATTGGCAAAGAGCCTTTTTCAGGTTTTCAAAAGCCTGATTGCACTCCTCGTTCCATTTAACCTTTTTTGGAAATTTGGGCGAGGAGATGACATTCAGTGGAGAAGCTATGGTCCCATAGTTCTCTATGAAATTCCTGTAATACCCAGTGAGGCCTATGAAGGCTCTCACTTGGGTTTGAGTAGTCGGTGTTGTCCAATTTTGCACAGCTTCAATCTTACTGAGCAAAGGCCTTATTTCTCCACCTCCTACCTCATGTCCAAGATAGACTACCTTACTCTGTCCAATTTGGCATTTACTCGCCTTTATGGTCAGATTGGCTCGTCCAAGAGCCTGCAAAACATCTCTCAGGTGGGTTGCATGTTCTTCCCAGGAATTGCTGAACACTGCGATGTCATCTAAGTATGCCATGCAGAAGTCCTCCATCCCATTCAGAACCTGGTTTACCATCCGTTGAAACGTAGCAGGTGCATTCTTCAATCCGAAAGGCATTACCTTAAACTGGTATAAGCCAACGGGGGTAGAAAATGCAGTTTTCTCCTTGGCATGGTCTGTCAGGGCTATTTGCCAATAGCCTGACGTTAAGTCAAATGTGCTGAGGAACTTGGCGGCGCCAGGTTTATCCACCAACTCATCTGTTCTTGGCAAAGGGTGGGCATCAGTCTTGGTCACTGCATTAAGAGCTCTATAATCCACGCAGAATCTAAGTTCTTTAGATCCGGCCTTTGGTACTAACACAACTGGGCTAGACCATGGACTAGTAGAGGGCTCTATTACCCCGAGATCGAGCATCTTGCCGACCTCACCTTTGATGTGGGTTCGTACAATTTCTGACATGCGGTATCCTCTGCTTTTGACTGGCAGACAGTCACCAGTGAATATGTCATGCTGGCCCCAAGGGGTCAAGCCTGGTGAAAGCGAGAACGGAGAGGCAAACTGATTCAACATAGATTTGTACTCTTCTTGTTGCTCGGGTGTCAGATTGGAGGAGAGATTTACTCCTTCAATTTTTTCATCTAAAGGTAAGCCTCTGAGGAGATCCGGAAGAGCTTCACTCTCTTCTTCTTCCTCTGATGATGCTAGAAGCAACGCTCCTACATCAGGTCGTGAGACATACGTTTTAAGTCGGTTGGTGTGGAAGACTGTCGGAACCTCCTTGGGATTGCCCAAGTCCACCAGATAGTTGACCTCTCCGAGTTTACCCACAACTCTGAAGGGTCCCATCCATTTATCTTGCAAGGCCCTCTGCTTGTTGGGATCATAACGAGAACGAGCTGGTCTTGAGCAAACTCAACCATGTTAGCCTTTTGATCGTGCCAGTGCTTGACCAATGCTTGTCCAGCTTTCAAGTTATCGCTTGCTTCCGTCATCATGTGCGACATTCTCCTCCGGAGACCTATCACGTAGTCAGTCACTCTGACTGGCTTGGGGGAAGGAGCACTCTCCAACCCCTCCTTAATCAGGGCCAATGGACCTTGACGGGATGACCATAGAGAAGCTCGAAGGGAGAGTAACCTACTCCCTCCTGAGGGACTTCTCTATAAGCGAAGAGAAGGCATGGCAGTAGAAGGTTCCACTTACGCTTAAGGGGTTCTTCTAAAGCACCTATCATGCATGCTCTTCATGGTTCGGTTGAACCGTTCTACCAACCCATTGGTTTGTGGGTGGTACGCTGTTGAGAACTTGTAAGTAACTCTGCAGGTTTTCCACATGGCTTTCATGTAGTGGGACATAAAGTTCGACCCCCTGTCAGAGATTACTTCCTTAGGAAACCCGACCCTAGTAAAAATACCAAGGAGGGCCTTAGCCACAGCCGGAGCTGTAACAGTCCTCATAGGAATTGCCTCAGGATACCTAGTAGCATGGTCTACTACAACAAGTATAAACATGTTGCCTGAGGAGGTTGGAGGATCAAGGGGACCAACAACGTCAATCCCTACTCTCTCAAATGGGACTCCTACGACTGGGAGAGGCACTAAAGGTGCCACATTCTTGGAGCCAACCTTACCAGAGGTCTGGCAGGTGTGGCAGCTCCTGCAGTGTTTTTCCACTTCGGCCCCCATCTTTGGCCAATAGAAGTAGAGAGAGAGCCTTTCCTTAGTCTACTTGAAACTCAAGTGACCAGCCAAAGGAATCTCGTGGGCTAACTGCAAGAACTGTGGTCTGTTCTCTTGGGGTACTACAAGTCGTTTGTAGTCTCCAGGTGCAGACTCGGTCGCTTCACTGTAGAAGAGGCCATCTTCCCAGTGCAACCTGTATTTCCCAGACTCTTGCCCTTCAGCCTGAGCTTCTGCCTGGTGGCAGAAACCTTCCAGAGTTGGACATTCCCTCTGTCCCTTACTGAAGTCTGCCCTGCTGGGTCCACCTTCTGCCAGTAAAGACTGCAGCTCAGGATGGTCAACAGGATCCAGATCTCCAATGAGTTCCTGGTCATCCCTTAGCTCTTCCTCAGAGTCTAATTCTACCACACAGGGTCGTACCTCCCTCTCAGCCTCGGCTGGAGGTGGAGTTACGGGTGTAACTTTGGACAACCGCGGGGAAGTCCGTGTTAGCTGCACTGGAAGGCTGGCTGCTGGTTTTAGGGATAGAAGTCTTAGGTTTCCCTTTCGCTTGTGATTTCTTGGAGACAGCGGCCGACAATTCCAGTGGAGCAGGAGTGATTTCCTTCTTCATCATCTCCTGGAGAGTACCGCGCATTGTCCTCTCTCTTGCGGGTCTGGTTAGCTCCTGTAACCTTTTACTAGGAGGTCTGGGAGTATGCGATACAACTCCGAGAGTTTTCAAATCGTTACCCAACAGTACGCGTCCTGGTACCTCACTCTGTATGCTGACAGGTATCTTCACAGTCATGTCGTTACACTGGATGAGAACTGGTAATTGGGGAAGCATCTGCACAGGCCCTCCAGCTAACTTGGTGAGGCGTTTGGGTGCCTTAGCAACATCCTCAGTCTGAAAAAACGATTTATCCACCACAGTTATGCTGGCCCCAGTGTCCCTAATGGCAGGAGTCTCCTGACCATTCACCTGGACACTGTCCTTATAATACTCTTTAGTATTATCGGGGATAGAATTATAGACATCTAAATTCTGTTGTTCCCACAACCCCAGAGATACTAAAGAAACGCTGGCTGAGACTCCAGTGGGTTCGTCAGCTAGCAGTAGAAAGTTTCCACTTGCCATTTGGACTTCCTCCTCTGGAGCGAAGGCTAAGGAGACAAGCTGGACCCCTGAAGGTTTACCCTTACATCTTGGATCTCCTTTCACGTGGTCCGTCGAGCCACAAACAAAGCATTTACCGAATGCTTTCTGGAATGGTGGCTTGTTCTGACCTCCTTCCGGTTTGGTACCAGAAGACACACTATTCTGCTGTGGTTTTCCTTGTGGCTTACCCTTCTGGTTTTGTTTGGGGCCCTCTTTGGAATTTGAGGTATTAGAATTCTCTTTTGAGTCTTTTTTTGGCTGTTTTCCCTCATCCTTTTTCTGAGTTGCCCCAGAATCCTTATGAGTAGCCCTGTTGGCAACCCATAAGTCAGCAGCCTTAGCTAGCTCCCGGGAATCCAATTCCTTCGAATCAGCCAAGTGCTGTCTGAGCTCAGGAGAACAGGCATCATAAATAGACTCCAACATAAAAAGATTCCTCATACCCTCATAAGTGTTCACTTTGTAACCCTTAATCCATCCCTCTAAGTTTTTCAACCCTTCACTCACCCAGGTAGCCCAAGGGGTACCATCATGCTTTTTGAGGGTTCTAATCCTCTTAAGATACTGGGAAGGGGTCTTCCCGAATCTAGCTATCAAAGCTAGTTTCACACTTTCGTAATCCGTCTTATCCGCCTCCCCCAATTCCATTACCACATCAGTCGCAACAGGAGGGAGCCTAGAGAACAACCAGGGAAGCAAAGCATTCCCGGTGATGTCCTGGAGCCCATGATTGTACTCAAACAGTTTTAACCAATCCAACACATCCAATCTCGGTTCATACATACCCACTAATTCCTTCGGCATCCGGGGTCTTTTGGGACTGGAGCTCCTAGAGGAACCAGAGGAGAGAGAAGCATTTTCCATAGACAACTTTTTCATCTCTAACTCGTGATTAAGTTCTATTTCCCTGAGTCTTAACTCAGCTTGCTTCTGCTCAGCCTGGGCATTCATCCGTCTGAACTCGAGCTATTGGTTTCGTTCAGATTGAGCCAAGAACCGTTTGTATTCTAATTCGAGCTTCATTTTTTCAAGTTCAAAATAAGCGGGGTTACTGGTGGGACCTGGTATGGGCCCCGTAGGCACAGCTGATAAGCAGGGGAGACAGTTTTGTTAGCCTCTCCGCCCTCGTCAGCCCCTTCATCGCTATCATCAGAATTATGACTTAGATCAACACCATCACTGTTATCTACATTTGCTGGAGAGATTGGTTCCTCTGAGCCAGTACCCAGACTTTGGTTCGCCAGCAATCTCTCTATTAGTTCTAACTTCTTGCCTCTTACGGGAAGATTCTCTTGTCTACAGAGAGCTCGCAAACTCTCAGTATTTTCACCTGACAATGATTCTTGACTGTAAGTTCCCATCGTAGACATGTTTCTGAAAGTTGCTTTCTAGTGCTAAGTTTTGTGGTTAGTTATCCTAAAGTGTCGAAAAGCACTCTGAACTGTATTCTCGATACAAATCCCACCGCTGTACACCAGTGTTAGGCGGAAACCTGTGCAGTTCCCTCTGGGACCACTGCAAAAGATTTAGGCTACAGGTGTTTGGTAGTAAACCCACTTGGTAGCAGTCTGCACCACACTGATTCACTGTTGGTAGCTGTGGCTGAGCAGTCAGACTTCCCTCAAGAAGAGTTAAGCAGTATGTGGAGTATATAAGATAGGGCAATTCTTCACAGTAAGACAAGCAAACACGCAACGAGACTCAGTGTAAAGATATTAAGGTATTTAATTATAACGAAACATCTATCAAAAACACGATGGCACTATCACAGCAAACAAATCAATCACAATTACTCTACAAAGAAGAAACGATCAATCCCCCTAACAATATGTCGACAAGTCTAGGTTATTCCGGCACCACTTATTTACAGACAGAGGTGTATGCCTCAACCTAGATGGCACTCTAATATTAGTTTAGGACGGGAGAGAAAAATAGGCAGGTTACGAAGTCAACACAGTTCAATACGGTACGGGAAAAATGCAAGGCAAGAAGACAAGAACCACAATAGATCATAAAGTTCAGAGGCCAGGCCCACTCGGAGAGAGGCAAGGCGAGATGTCCCAAAAGTCTCTTAGTGGAAATGCATTCGAGTCTTTGTAGCAAATGTTTATCGGCAGATTGAACTAGTTCAGAAAAATATGTGAGAAAGCTTGGAGGCGACCCAACAGAATGGGGAGGATTAAGACACCTCTCTCGAACCGATCGAAAGGGAAGCCAGGCGGACACGGTACCTTGTTGTGGAGGGCAGCTCCGGCGGGGGTAGTTGTTCCTGGTGGTGGATGCACGTCGGGTCTTTGCCAAGAGTAGAGATGATCTCGTCGTCGAAGAAAAGTGAAGTCTGGTGCACCCCCAGGGAAAGAGACCAGGCCCGGAGTGCTCCGTCACAAGGCACCACCTTTTGGTCGCGGTACAGGGGTAGTGGCTATCCGGTTGCCGAGGTGCTCTGCACGGCAATTCGACCACTGTGTCCTGAGGCGAATAAAAAGCAAAGGGAACTGGTTGTTCCCACCAGCCAGGGGAAGAGACTCTCCGGCAGGGAGATCTCCTCTGTCGTCGGGAAGTGGTGAGTCGGTTCCGCAGGGCTCCACCGGAGGTGTCGTCGTGCAGGTCGGCTCAGCGTTACCCTCGTCGGATTCTTAGGTCCTGTGGCGACTTCTGAAGATCCAGTCCCAAAAGCCCTGCTTTTATGCAGAAAACCCCCATTCATTCAGCCTAGCTGTCAATCAACACATGCTAAGTGGTGAGCGGGGAGGCTCACCACTTGGGCCAATCACTCCAGAGTGCGACCGGAGTTGGCAAGGCAACTCGGTCCAGGGTGCCTAAACCCCTTCCACACCCCTGTGGTAACCCAGACAGAATGGCACCACTTTGGAGGGTCTCTGTACAGAGCCCGCCAAAAGTGGAACAAAGGGCTCGACCTTTGGTTTAGGAGTCACAGAGACGAACACAGACGCCATTTTACAAACCGAGTTCTGGCAGAAAGTACCATCCGATAAACTTATTTAAGATAAGTGGACCGGTGATACGTTAGAGATTAACGAGAAAAAGTATCAATCTCCAACAATGGGACAAATCCCATAGGGTTATATCCGGGGTCGAGCATAACAAGTAGTTTCCACTGCCACCAGCCAAACGTCGACGAGGAGGGACGGGACAGTGCCCCCTCGAATAACAGATCCAGGGGTAATCGAATTACCCCAATAAGTACGTCCACAATAAGATGGTTTGTACTAGTTCTGTTAGTAAATTTAGGTCTAGTAAAGCCAATGGTGACTTTACATGCCCGGGGAGACGGTAGTCAGTCCCCGGGTATGGAGTCTATGACGGAGGTCCGCTAGGACGCCCAGTGTTACGGCACGTAGGGTGCGGTGTAACACACATAGAAAAACACATGAGACTCTATGGAGTAAAAGACCCCATAGCCCAAAGAACACATTGACATTTAAAGGAATTACACACATTTATGTCCAAGAGTGGGAGAAAAAGAGTCTCACTCTTGGCAGGATGGAAAAAACAAACTCCAGAAATCCAGCAAAGCTGCTGGGGGACTCACTAGGTTAGGAAATTCAGCCTAAACAGAGAATTCTCCCTAACACTTGTATGCCATTAACACGAACGACCTAGAAGTTGATCCACACACACAGTGCACGGGCACTTCCGGTCTACACACATCAACACGCCAGCAACGCTACGTGCTTATGTTTCCTCTCTCCCCCTAACACCCCCCAACACACTCTCTAGATCTACCAGACCACCTGGAGACTGTGCAGTTATAGCAGACAACGATAACATGTAACATTACACACCGTAACAGAACATTCGCAAGACTTGACATTTCGTGATCAGTGTTTTGCTTTAGAATGCATAAAAGTAACACGGACACACACACGCGTGCACACACGCAATCTGTCTGCCTCAACTCCCAAAGCACAAGACACAATTGTCTATGTTTCAAACATTTTTATTTTCAAATGAGGAAACCATGGTCAGGACTCTTGGCGACGCATGTGGGTAGGGTGTGTGGCGTAGTGTCGCCGTCTTCCTCCCAGCCGAACAGTGAGTAAATAAGCAAGGCAGGAAGCGAGGCACTGGGCTGATCCTGGGGGTGGAGACGGCTGGAGAGATGAGAGGAAACATGATCAGCTGTCTGAGAGGCGGTAACAGACAGGCAGGGAGACAGAGAGAGCTGCAGTCAGACGGTGGTGTTGAATGCTCTCCCCCTTGCCCGCTGTTTTGTTCTGCAGAGACAGAATGCCTGTGTTACTGGACTGGGTGGCTGCGAGAGCCATTGATAACCATATGAAACCTTGCTGCTTAGTCGAGCCGAGTTCCACTTGTGCCATCCATATAGCCATGGAGTCGGGCTGTCTGCCCTTCATTAGCCACAACCCGAGCATGTGAGTTTCCATCCGAGCAAGGGACTCACGACTGCAAAGCATATCACTGTATCGGCGTCTCCTATTGACTTTCTGATAATGTTCTGAAGCCTGTCGGGTAAGAAAGAGAAAGTGCCACTGGGCATACACTGTGGCATCAATTCTCTGCCAGACTGATCAATGGAATTTATATAGAACCGCAAGCTGCATTCCTGAAATCTATAATTTGCATCCTTCATTTAAAAGTGTATGGTTTGAAGCAATTTAAAATATGCATGATTTAACGGCATTAAAGGGTCGGATATGATTAAAATAAACGCAAAAAAGGAGCGTTGTTAAATACAGTTAAACAAATTGATTTCGTTTGATTGGAAAACAAAAAGATGCGCTAGGAAAAGTTGCTCTGAACTGGCAAACGCGCATTCTGAACTGCATGCGATGCCAACCATATTGGACTCATTGTTAACCCACTCAAGAGGTGGCAGTCTAAACTGAACTGCTGAGGCATCTCTCTATTGCTGCCCAATAAATGCCCAAAATTGCACCCAATAATTTGTTTCCTCGACACTGAGGAAAAAGCGACTTAAGATGAGTGAACGTCCAAGGAGGATTTCCAAGGGGGCTGTTGCTTATATCTCTACAAACAGCGTGCCCATTAACAAAAACCGTTTCCAACATGCCTGAACAAGTCGCGTCTGAAAGTTGACCTAAGAAGCAAAATGGACATGCCCTGAATTACTGAGGTCGGGAGCATGTGTGACCGACTGGCACAGAACCTGTGAAGATGTGACCTGTGCTCTTGCTCAAACCAGTTAGGGACCAAATGCAGAGAAAAGGTGAAGGCAGACTAGTTAGTTTATGTTCCCCGTCTGCGGCTGAAATCTAATCAGGCATAGGAATCTGTGCTGCCCGAGCTTCCACTGCTCTTCTGTCACCAAGCCTGAAGGTTCAAAAAGCAAATAAAGGCCCTACATGTTGATTGCACACAGTGCCAGCTCTTTGTAAGTCATGCAGAGTGGCCTGGAAGGTCACCTCTATTTCCGAGCCGCTGCTCAATGTATTGTGGGCATGCAAATTTGCTCAGAAGCATGCCCTTTGACTCCAAATATTGTCTTTGTTATATAAGGACACCATCAATGATAGGGTGGGTTTCAAAAAAGCATGAAAAAGACCCTTCTATCTGTAATGTGAGAATGCACCATTTCAGTTAAGCCACACATGCTCCAACGCGACCCAGTAGCCATGCCAGAAAGTTCACCTCCAGTACAGGACCACTGAGCAATGCAATGTGGAGATGAGCAAATGTGCGGTGATTGTGTAACCCACTGTGGTGCTGCTCACTACGCTACATCGCATTAAATCTTTGCATTTCTGAGAGACCCACGCCTTTGTACATTACCTCCACGTCCACTCTTCCTCGTCCCAGTACTTACCTCATGAGGCACCCGCCTCCGACACAGGGCCTTCTTCTATTTCTTCTTATTTCTATAACTCCTCCCCCACACCCACGTCACTTAGTTTTAATTTTTCCTGCCTCCGGTAGGTTGGGCTTGTTTTTTCTTCCTGGCGCGGGGCGCTGGGGAGCTCCGAATGCTGGCCCCCTGGTGGGGCTGTGTGGCGGGGCCTTCGGCTCCTTCAGGTGTGGCAAGACTCCTGGATTCCCTGCGGGGCTTGGGACCTGGTTGAGTCAGGCTGCCTTGCCTGGTTTCTGCTGGGCTTTGGCCAGCGCAGGGCATCGTGGCCCGGGTTCTGGGAGAACGGACCCGGGTTAAGGTAAGGAGAAGGGGGGCATGTTTTTCCTGTTGCATGGCCATGCTGCATGGGCGGCTGTGCACGGATTGGCGGCTCCTTTTTCTTGTTTGAGCCACGTGCTCCGGAGGAGGGTGGGCTCCTCCTCTGGTGCTGCAGGCATGTTGCCATAGGAATTAATTGATGTTGTTCCTATTGGTTGTTGTTCTTTCTGGCCTCTATTTGAATGTGGGAGAGGCCCGTTAGCAATTGTTTGTATGTGGAGCCTTGATTCGGTGTACAGGGGTCTTTGGTGAAGCAGGCTTCCTTGGTCACTGTTTTTGAGCTTACTCAACATGGGAAAACATTCTGCAAAGAGCAGGCATCTGGTCCTGTCTTCTTCTTCTTCGTCTTCCTCTTCTCCTGATTTACACAGAAAGAGAAAGAAGAAGGCTAAGCGTTTTTCCCTGACCAGAAAGGAGTTGAAGAAGCTGCTTAAGCATCGTAGAGGGAGTCGCACACGTGCTCATGGACACAAGCGCAGGCGTCTGTCTTCCTCATCCTCCTCTTCTTCTGGCGCTGAGTCATCGGCCTCTTCTTGTTCCTCTTTGGCTGATGCTGAAGGGAAGTATCTGGACAGAGAGGGAGTGGAGGAGGTGCTGGCTCAAGTTGGGGATTGCATGGGATTTTCAGAGCCCCTGGTGCCGGTGGAGGGGGCCGACCCTTCTATTCGCCAGTATAGGCATACACCTAGGAAGGGCTTGCCATTGGTTTCCGATATCCGGGAAAAAATCCTCCGGGAATGGCATGACCTGGAGAAGATTGCAATGCCCCGCTTCATGTCCAAACTTTACCCTTTGAAGGGCGAGACTTTGCTGTCTGATCCAGTTGAGGTCGACGATATCCTCGCCAGCCTGGTGGGTCGCTCCTCTATGTCGGCCGAGGAGGCGGCCGTCCGGGGTCCAGTGGACCGCCAAGTTAATTCCGGCCTTAAGAAGGTTCATGCAGGGGCGCATCTGGCCCTTCGAGCACATATCTATGGTTCCTACACAGCTGAAACAGTGTTGAATGGTTTCAGGGAGTTGAAAAAGGCTGTCAATGAAGGCTTTGATTGTGCCCCTTTGCTTACAGACATGCAGAGACAGGTTGAGTTTTTGGCCGATGTGGCTTTTGATGGGGTGCGTGGTTCAGCCATGGCCATGGGGGCTGGTATATCTGCCCGGAGGCATTTGCACCTAAGGGACTGGAAGACTGATGGGTCTCAGAAGGCGGCTGCCCTGAAACTTCCTTTCACTGGGTCCAGGCTTTTTGGTGATTGCCTTGAGGATAAGGTGCACAAAGTTTTTAGGGCGGACAAACATGCTGACAAACTTCGACGCAAGCCTCCTTCCTTTCCTGGCTCCTCGTCACATTCTTTTCGGAGAGCCAAGGGGGCTCGGGGTCCTCCACGCTCTTCACGTCCTGGGCCGGCACCTAAGTCCTGACGGTTTGGAATTGCCGGTGGGCGGGCGGCTCCGGCAGTTTTTTCCAGTATGGGAAAGGTGGTGTTCCAACTCATGGGTTCTGGACACAGTACAATGGGGGTATCGAGTGCATTTCCTGTCCTCCTGTCCAGCATTGCATGGTTCGGACTGTGGTTCCCAGGTCTCGGCTCAAGAGGTTGGCCATGGACGCCGCGCTCTCCGAATTAGTGTTGAAGGCGGCCATCATGCCCGTTCCTCTCCCTGTGCAGGGTCAGGGGTTCTACTCACGGGTGTTCCTGGTCCCCAAACCTTCGGGGAAGTACCGTCTAATTCTGGACCTCAAAGCCCTGAACTGCTTCGTCCAAAAGGAACACTTCAAGATGAAGACTTTACAGTACATTCTTCCGATGTTATTAAAGGGGGATTGGATGACATCTCTGGATCTCCAGGACGCTTATTACCATGTGGCTCTCCGTCCCTGGCACATGCAGTTCTTCCGCTTTGCAGTGGGATCCCGACATTTTCAGTTCAGGGTGCTCCCGTTCGGACTGCGATCTGCCCCCAGAGTTTTCACCAAGCTGGTGGCTCCCCTGGTGGCGCACTTACATCTGCGGGGCATTCAGATATTTCCCTACCTGGACGATTGGTTGATCAAAGCGTCCTGCCGGCAGACTGTCATTTCTCATCTCTGATTGGTCTGCCAGGCATTGCAGGACTGGGGTTTCCTGGTGAACTGGCAGAAGTCCCAACTGGAGGCTTCTCAGGATCTAGTTTTCATTGGTGCACAGGTTTGCACCAGGATGGGGAAGGTGTTCCTGTCCCTGGAGAGGGTCCGTCGCTTGCTGACTGTTCTGGGCAGGGTTCTCGGGAGGCAGTATGTCCCGGCCCGCCTATTGCTGAAATTGCAGGGGCACATGGCTTCTTGCGTGTTTCTAGTTCCCTGGGCCCGTCTTCATCTACGCCCCCTGGTGTCCTACCTTCTCTCCCACTGGCTCCCTTCATCTCAAGCTATCGAGGCTTTGATTCCGGTGTCTCTGGCGCTGCGGGTCTCCCTGCAGTGGTGGTTGAGGGTTCCGAAACTACGGGCTGGGGTGTCCCTGATCATTCCTCCTGTGACCACACTTACTACCGACGCCAGTGGAAGGGGCTGGGGAGCTACATTGGGAGTCCTCTCTGCTCAGGGGTTGTGGGATCCGGAAGAGAGCTATCGGACATCCAATTGGCGAGAGTTGTGTGCCAATCTCTGGGCTCTGGTGTACTTCAGGAGGTTGCTGATGGGCCGGGAAGTTTTGGTCCGGACGGACAATACGACAGCTTTGGCTTACGTCAACCGCCAAGGGGGTTCCGGCCACTCCTTGAATGCCCTGGCAGCTCAGATAGGTGCTTGGGGGGAATCACATCTGGTGTCCCTGGTGGCTTCACATATCAGGGGGGTGGACAATGTTCGGGCGGATCTACTCAGCCGCCTGTTCCCTCCTCGGTGGAACTGGTCCTCTCGACCCAGGTTTTTGCAGAGATCTGTGTCAGGTTCGGGACCCCTATTCTGGACCTGTTTGCGTCTCCAGCCTCAGCAAAAGTTCCCCTCTTCTGCTCTCGTTTTCAGACAGAGGGTGCGTGGGGGGTGGACGCCCTCTGTGTGCAGTGGCCTCAGGGTCTCCTTTATGCTTTTCCACCTATTCCTCTTCTGCCTCGGGTGGTTCAGCGCATCAGAATATCCAGGGTGACTGTATTGTTGTTCGCTCCGTACTGGCCCCGCCGGAGTTGGTTCCCCTCTCTGTTGGAGCTTCGGTGCCAGGAGCCTTGGCTGGTTCCGAAGTGGCCTTGTCCACTTCTGGGGGAGCTACGGTTGGGGGTCCGCCAGATACAATGGGCAGTGTGGATATTGCACGGGCTAGGCTGATATCTCAGGGGTTTTCTGGTCCTGTGGTGGATTCCATAATGAATGCTCTTAGACCCTCCACTCTGAAGGCTTACGGCAGACATTGGAGCCATTTCCGGGACTGGTGTGGGCGGTCTGGGATCCCCCCCCTGCGTTCTGGCCTCCCTGCTATCCTTCAATTCCTCCGGGATGGGTTTGACAAGGGCCTGGCGGTTTCCACGCTTCACTCTCAGTGGGCCTCCATAAAATTCCTTTTGGGGGACTCTGATGGGCACTTGGATGGGGAGGTGTTGGTGGGGAAGTTGCTCAGGGGTTTTTCTTCTTCCCGTCCTTGTACTTATAAGGTGCTTCCTCCTTGGGATCTCCCTCTTGTCTTAAAGTTTCTTCAAGGGCCTCCCTTTGAGCCCATTTCCGAAAATGATATGAAACATCTGACTCTGAAGACTGCTTTTCTGATTGCCATAACTTCTGCCCGTAGGCTTGGGGAGATTGGGGCTCTGTTATGTCACCCCCCTTTCCTGAGGGTTCTGCCGGACTCGGTGGTGCTGAGGTGTGATCCGAAGTTTCTCCCTAAAGTTGTTTCTCGTTTTCACACCTCTCAGGATCTGGTTCTCCCTGCCTTTTTTCAAAATCCGCAAACGCCAGAGGAAGTGGCTTGGCATAACATTGATGTGTGGCGGGCGGTGTTGGAGTACTTGGCTAGAACTGCCCCTTTCGGCCGCTCTGACAGTTTTCTGATTACTTTTGGCCCGGCTGGGGCTGGGCGTAAGGCATCTGTAGTGTCCATTAGCCGATGGATCCGTCTTGTGGTCTCCATGGCCTATGTGGCTTCGGGCCTGCCTGTGCCTGCGCACGTTCAGGGGCGGTCCACCAGAGGTTTGGCGGCCTCATGGGCCGATCCTAGGGGGGTTTCTCTACAGGAGATATGTAGAGCTGCCACTTGGGCTTATCAGAGCACCTTCATCAACCACTATAGGTTGAATGTCTCCCACTCGGGGGTTGGTTCCTTCGGGGTTGGAGTTTTGTCTGTGGGGATGTAAAATTGGAGTTATTAAAGGTGTGTGTTTCTGCACTGTTTTGACTCTGTGTCTCATTGGGACCTTTTTCCCCGTTTGTTGCTTTGGTATACCTCATGAGGTAAGTACTGGGACGAGGAAGAGTGGACGTGGAGGTAATGTCCTGATTACTTACCGGTAATCTTCATTACTCCTAGTCCTACTCTTCCTCGTCACAGTACTGACGACCCTCCTCACACTCCCTGCGGGGAAGGTCCCATGCTACGGCTTGGTAATATGAAACTAAGTGACGTGGGTGTGGGGGAGGAGTTATAGAAATAAGAAGAAATAGAAGAAGGTCCTGTGTCGGAGGCGGGTGCCTCATGAGGTAAGTACTGTGACGAGGAAGAGTAGGACTAGGAGTAATGAAGGTTACCGGTAAGTAATCAGAACATCAATCATGCCCTACACTAAAAGGAAGCGCCCAGACTGAACTGCAAGCCCACTTCCTTCTTCGTGTAGCTTGAATGACTAGGCCCAGTGGGCATGAAGGTCATCAACTGCATAATTGATATCACTTGCAGGGTCTTTCCTGAGTCACCGGAGTGCAAAACAAGTGTCAACGTGTTATGCCGGTCTTATCCAAAAACAAGGGGGGGGGTCCTGGGAGTACCTCTACCGGCCCTTAGTCCTGGTTTCGAGAGTTTCAAGAGTCTTACCCGGATTCTTTAGCTCACTATCTCTTTCACAGACGAGAAATATCCATAACATATCGGTCTTTGTCCTGCATTGGGGCAGTCCAGCACCGAAATGCCAGGCAATTCTCCTCCGAACAAGAGTACCGGCAGCAACCCCAGACACGTGTTTCGGTCTGGTTGTACCTCATCAGTAGGAGGGAGCTGTGTCTCTCTAAGATTCGTGAGCCAGGGGTCTTGTGACATTTTTTATGCTGAGGGAGATTGTAAAAGCGTTTGCAGGTGGAGTAGCACGGAATCGAATGATATTTTCTGCCCCGCCATGCATTCATGCTCCGCATGTGGAATTGTTTGGTTTTGTGCCCGGCATGACATTTTCACACTATCATAGAACCAATGGATTTCTGTGTTATCTGCCTGTTTTTAGAAACTGCTTAAAGCAGGCAGTTTCTCCAGTGATCCATTGTAAATGTTGTCGAAATTTGGAATATGGCAGGTGGAACTTACTCTTTTTTGCATTAAATTGTGCAACAGAAAGTCAAGGCAATTGTTCCAGTTTCAGTGCTTTTCTTTTACACTTCTCAATACAAATGAGCACAATTCCATGGGAGGGATCCAAGTGCATGATTGTTCAAACGTAGGCTGTTCCCTCCATTCAATTACGAATAGAACAAAAAAGTAAACTAACAAAATGGCTACCATGGAAGGGGCGAAGGGACTATATGTAGTCCCTTCTCCCTTTCCATGGCGGCCACTTGCGGGAAAGAACTCTGGGATGCTGCATTGGAGCCTTGATGGGCAGGTAATGCCCGGGCGGGGGCCAATGAGCTTGCCTTTAACAAACTCATTGACCGTCACTGGGTACTAATTGACGATCTGTCACTGTATATAAGAATATCTTCAAAGAACATCATGTATAGGTCCATCGGAAAATAGTGTGACTGATGGAAACACTTGGTGCCCAATAGAACAATATGTGGAACAATTAATTAACGCAATGACTGCTACAGTGTGCCACTACTATACTGGGAAAATTGCAATCAGAATGTAGTTCTCAATCATTTATGATACGCTGAGGGCAAGTTACCTAGCCAAGTTGACAGGGTGCTGTTCCCAGAGTCTGTTTCCCCATCTCCAGTGCACACACAATGAGTCCAGGATACTGCAATTTGAGTAGCCAGCCACATGGTCCCAAGATCACATAGGCACCAAAATCAACAGAGGACAAGAATCACTGTAAAGATATACCCACCCCAAGCAATCATCAGAGCCATGACTACTTTATATGTCCCAGAGAGATACTATTTAACTCCTGTGATGCCTTAGCTCTCTCTGAGGGCTCCACTTGGCGGTGTAGCATTATCTCAATTTCTGGTACACAGGCTACTGACAGCCCCCACGAAAATCTTGGTTATGCAGTGTGTGTGTATGTGTGTGTCTGGGTGTGTGTTTACAGACATAGCAACATACAGTCATGGCTCTACCAGCATGGTGGTTCCATGGCAAAAGCGGCACGATTGTATCTACTAACACAATGAATGTGTTAACTTTGTATTCTTTAGTTCAGTTAATCCCTTCAAGATAGACATTGAAGAGTAAATCACTTCAAATAAATCTCATCACATAATCGAAATGGATATTTGTTTCACATATATCATATGTGAAACGTGGAGAAATGTCTTCATAACTGGGGATTTTATCAATTTCCAACATCAGTCTGGTGGGTGAATTTTCCATCGAAGGAATGAAAACCCAGAATTTGTAGCGTTGTTTCCATTTCCACTGCTTCCATGGAAACATGCAACTTCCATGCATTTGTTCACTGATGCAGATATCCGTAATCTTCATCTGCATTTTCATGGGCTCATCACCAAATTCCCCACATACTACAGACTATTGAGCATCACTGTGGCCAATACACAAAAAATTGTCTGGCAAAACCGCACACATAAAGTTGGTGCTTCGCGTGGGTATTCACAGTCATTCCCAGCAATTCTCTGGAATGCGCAGGGATAAACAGATAAACCATTGGCCCATATGTGCTTTGCAAAGCCATTAAGACTAAGAGAGCTTTGTCAATCACAGCGCCCTGGTCGTGTGACATGGGCCCGGTCATTGTACATTTTCATGTAAGGGCTCGCACTCAGAACTATAAATGTGAGATTTAGGGCTGGATACTCCACCGGGAATCACTTCTGAGTCTCAGGTGTCCCAGCTTTCATGCGTGGGGTAAGCTAGGATGACTTCCAACTTGTTCTGCATGCATGCTACTGTTGCTCTTGTTGACATCCTCAGTCCAGGTGCCACAGCTATGAAACCAGCAAGAGCAGCATGAGGGTGGATGAGTTGGAATCAGAGTCATGTAGTCCAACACCACAAGCAAAGAGGAGGAATTGCTCACTGTCACTGTCACCAGCATCAGCTAGTCAATGACAGCCAGAGAAGGTATGGCAAGACTTAAGTGATGGCAACAGTGCATCTTAAAACATTCTTGCAGTGAAGAAGCCATAGAAGACCATGAGAGGGAGAACAGTATTCAGTGCCCCCCACTGAGTGCTCCACTGTGCACCCTTCAGCCAGCAGGGACCGTTAGTTGGCTTCTTTGCCATAAATGTTCCGCAAACATAAGTCTCCACTTCTGTACAAGCAGAGTCCTAACAGCCAGCACCCAGTAAACACACATCTGCAAAGACAGCTGTCTTGGCCTACTTTTCCATCCATGCAACCAAGACCAACATTGTCGGTCGTGCCATTTTCAAGGAGGTCAGTAGAGGCAAATTGGTCTCCCATTTGGGTACATTCAGAAAGATCAGTCATAGGTAGATCAATCACAAATTTGATTGGCACTTAGCCACTGGTAATAACACAACTGTGGAGAACTCTTGCATAAAAAGTCACAAAGTACCATGTAACCGCCTACTCTGATGGAGGTCTTGGAGAAGCAGGCATTTCAAGACCGCAGACATCCTATCTTCCATCAGCCAGAGGCTATGATAGCCCAAATGCTGTCTTTGGACCTGCTGCCTTTTGAATCTTGCATAGGTGTGGGTTTTCCAGGGTCCCACAACCCAAGACTAATCCAATTCTTGATCTTCTGCAGGATCCTATTGGTCATTTTACAGATGTTGTTGGGGTAAACCATGAGAGAAGCAGAAGGACCAAACCTCTTTTAGGCTTCCTTCCTGGTTTTGTTCAGCCCACCTCTTCTCTAAACTAATATTGGCCCCTAACTGAAACATCCCACACCAGTCAGACCTGCCTGGGGCCTGACTTTGCCCTCTGGAATGTCCGACATATAGTTGAGAAACCTCCTTTCCGCCCCCCCTTCTCTTTTCAATACCTTGATAAATTCCCAATCTCTTTTCTCTAGTGATTTGTTTTTTGTCTTTCACTTCTTGTCAACCCCTGGCATATTCACACCACTTTACACATCTGAGGATGTCTTGTCCAAATACTCCTCTCTCTCTCACCTAACTCCTCCTCCTGCTGACCCTTCACTGTCTCCTTACTACCACCTTAGCTTGTGCCTGCTGTTTCATTCCTTTCTATTGATTTTACAATCTTCTTCCCCTCTCATCCAAGCACATTGTCAAACAACTTCTATGTGTCGTTTATCACTGCCACTTGCCTAGTGACTGTCACCACGTTCCACTCCACTCCAGGTTTTACTTTTTCCCTCTAACCTTCTAATATTACCCCTTTCTTACACTCAACTCCAATTTGTATTTCCTTAATCCTTCCCTCTGCTCTTGTCACCTCCTGTTATTCCACTCCTGGGTTTACTTCCTCATTCCTTTGTTTTGTTTCTATTGCTGCCTTCCACTCCAGTTCTGATTTTACAACTTCCCTCTTTTGATGTGATGTTGGTCTCTCTCTCTCTCATCCCTTTAACTCTTACCACTTTCATGTCTTCTGTAGAGGTCACCTCTTTCTCTCTCCTGCTGATACCTCTCCAGTACCTCTCTGCAGCTCTCTCCTGTCTTCTCCAAAGTCTGTGGGGGACCTCTCCTCTCCAGCAGAGTACCCTCTCCAGGCTTCACCAATCAAGGCCCACCTGCACTGTACTGGGCTGCCTTGCTTATATAGTAAAATGCCTGCCCCCCAAGTGGAATGAGAGCCGATGCTCTGCAATTGTGAGCCTAAAAGGTGTGTGTGTGTTGGGATTGGCTAGGCTCTCCCACGTCCTGATAATCATATGAGGCTGATGGGACTTGGCTAAATCAATAGGAGTCTTGGTGGCCTTTTTTAAACTCTTTCTGCTTGAAGAGGCTGGACAAGCTGCCTATGCTGCAGATGTCCTGCTGCTCTGCTGTTGGGAAGGCAAGTGGGTAAGGGGGGCTCTAGGGGTGTTTAGATTTCCCTCCGGGTCTTCCTGTTCTTCATGGTTTCCAATAGTTTCCCTGTTCTTTATGAGATAATTGAATTCCTCTGACCCATTCTTTTTTTCTGGTTGGGAATGAAGGGCGAAGTAGTCCATGTCATGGTGGGTTTCCTGGACCTTATTGATGTTTGGGCCTTGATACAGGTTTGCTGATGTGTTTTCTGGCTTAATTGCACAGAATAGGTATTTTGGCAGGCATACTCTCTCACCAGTCCCAAATGTTGCTTCCTTTATCTAGTACAGGCTTTGGTTTCAGTTCCTGAGGGGCATTATGGGACATGTATTTTTCGATAACTGGTTTGGCTAGGTGCCCAGCTCTCTGAGTCGCCTGGCTTATTATAAGACACAGTTCCAGATAGGGAACTTCATCATAGGATGTGTGCATATAAGGCATCATTGAAGAATGGTTTTGTTGAAGAACTGTAAATGTTGGCTTTTTCATGGCAGACAAAGACAGCAATTCTCGTGGATGTCCTTAAACAGGGAGAAATAATACAGATCCCCTGTTTTACCCATGTGTTTCACCTGGTTGAACTTAGCTTCCTAAATGATAGTAGCCAAGCTGACATGTTGCTGTGTTCACCTAAGATATTTACTCAATTTAGCCGCTCCTGCTGTTGAAGGAATGCTTTGGCCAACTATCAAGAAGACATCAACAACCATGCCACCAAATCAAAGTAGAGGTGGCCACCCAGTGAAACTCGACCCTCGCTATGCTTCAGAATCTCCTGCAACAGTGGCTTACCATCATTGGCTATAGTATGGTCCCACAACATGCCAAGGCACTTAGTGCCACCGCTCTCTCAGGGAATCGCAGGAGGATAACTTAGGTGCAACGTGCTCGCCTTGGAAGCAAGACAACATGGAGCAACACAGGTTTGATCCGCGGGTCCACGCTTAGAAACCTCTGGGTATTAAGCGCATTATAAATAACCTATCATATCATATCATATCCTATCCAGTGGGAGCAGGTTCAGCTATTCTGCACATTTCTAAGGCCCTTCAAAGAGGCAAGTGCAAGGATTATTCGAGAAGAGATGTCCCTTAGTGAAATGCTTCCACTAATTTGTCTGCTGGAGAGGAGCCTGAAGAACATATGGCAGCAGGGTCACTGTCCACAAGGGAATGCAAATGTACTTTGGGGCCTTTGTGCCATAATTGTATTGTCTCTGTCCTGCGATCCACACATTCAAGCCATGAAGGACAGTGATATGTACCTGCTTGCAACATTTCTGGACCTATGTTTCTGAGACCATGTGTGGGTCTTGTTTAATGACAATCACCTTCAAAGCACAATTAATGTTCGGTGGAAAGAAAATAACATCCACAGTACAGGAGACTTTGGTTGGCTGTGGCACCCCAGTTGGTTCTTTTACTAGCATTTGTCCAGGCAGAGAGAATTGCGAATGCCTCCAGTGCCGGATTGGATAACAAGCACACCTGTGTGTCCACAAAATATGTGCAGAGGGTCACTTTCCTTAAGATAAACTGCCATCTAATCCCTAACACTCGATGCTTAGGGCAGTGAATCAATGGATAACATTTCCACAAGATGGCCGAGAAGGAACATGCAACAGATGCCACTGATGATGATGTTCGGTGGTCCTAAGCACTAGTCTTGTGAAACATTCACCTTTGCCTCAACGTATATAAAAGATTACTTTTCCTGAAGAATATATTGTGTGGCTAATATGTTTCTTTTTTAAAAGGTGTGGAATGGCCAAAGTGGTGTCGTTCTGTCCTCCTCCTTCATCGTTGGGCGGATATTTCACCCCATTCTCTGGCAATCAGCTTCACGACTCCAACACAACACCTGTTCTGAAAGACAAAAGACAAGGAAAAAAGGAGTGGTTAGGCAATGCATGCTTACTCTCCGAAAAGGTTGAGGCGCGGGCACAAGAAACGGGTTGGTAGACAGAGAATAGAAGAGCATCCTTATCTTGGCAATGAAACATCCGATTCCTGTGTATCCTCAATGATACTTGTCCCTTCTGAGTCAGACTGTGGTAGGCGGTAGTTGCAAACATGCTGTCATTGAAGTCAATCTGCGTCGTGGTAAAGTCCAGGTGGAGCTCCACTATGACTTTGCTTGTTGTCATCACCATGATGACGGTGGATGTCTTTGCTTTTGTCTCAATGTCCACTGTTGGCTGCGCTTTTGTGGCACCTGGAACTCCTAATTTTGGGTCAGCGTTCTGCTGATTCCCAAACTCAATCCTGGTGCTACAGGTCCTTCCGCTAGAAAAAAAGGCCAAAAGAAAGAATCAAACAACAAACTAACAGAAAATGGGTGCGGGCACAGAAAGCAAAAGGTCTAAAGAAAAAGAAAGGGGGGAGAAAGTGAAAAGGCTGGCTGGCTGATAGATTCCTGAACCAATGTGGGCCAAGTACTATTTTGAGCCCACCTATAGAGCGCCTCTGTGCTGGGATTGGACGAATGAATCACGGGAGACAGGGGAGATGGAGAAGAAATCTACTGAGCTGCGAGCAGCACTAGGCCTGTGGCTCAGTGGACTAATGAATAAATTACAGGGGCCTGTGTTTGACCTCATGGTTACAGGTTCGAATCACAGCAGGACCACTCAGCCCTTCATCCTTCTGATGTCAATAAAATGAGTACCATTAAATGAGTTAATTATAAACATCCGTTATCGTCTATAGCCCCAAGATTCACCTCAGGGGGTTCACTCTACAAATATGTAATTGCATGTGCAGCTCCTGTGCCTGTGTGTGGGGTTTGGATAAATGCATCATGGGCGATGAGGGAGGCAGGGACAACAGCAACCACGTATCTCACATGATTGCATGCTGTGCTCCTGTCTGTGGTGATTGTGGCAAATGGGAGAGGCAGGGATGAACACAACCCCACTGTGCACATCATCGAAGCTCCCATGCAGGGTTTTGAAGAATGCATTCGGGATATGTGCATGAATAAAAATACATCGAAAAGCGTACGGAATCCACACAGAATGTAGACACCGTACCACGCGCTGTAATACCTTTGTGGAAGTGGAATAGTGGAAAATAGAATTCTGTCCACCTCTTGTCTAGTCTGGAGTGGACCGCCACTGGAAAGAAGATTCACAGGGAAGTCACAGATTACAGGAATTCCGCCAAAATCGGTTACTCTTGATGAAAGTGTGAGAGGCATTTCTGAAATGCATCAAGCAGAGAAATGTCAGAATTCCGTGCACCATGCAGCATTCTTTTTGTGTGTTTTGTTATTTCTGCAGCTGCTTTCAAGCAAGAAAGACCATAATGATTTGGGAACCTTATTGTAGTGTTAATAGCTAATGAAACAATAATATCAAACACAATAAAAAGAAAAAGTATCATATATGAAGAACACGTTGTACATCACGTTGTACATCCACACAAGAGTTGCCTTGCCCTCTTTTTCGGAATTATGGTAAAATAAATAATCCAATATTGGTTTCCAATATTCCCAAAAGTGCTTGTTCCTTGCTGCCGCTTTCATTAAAGTATAAGGTTAGTGGTTCTTGAAACCAAAGTCCAAATATAATTGGTACTCTTTCTGTTTACCTTCAAACAATAGCAATGCAACCAATTATATTTGCAGTATATACAGCAGGGTGATATTTATAAGTATTGTGAATGCTCCGAACTAATTCCTAGAGAATTGTTGTCTAATATTGTCAAACTACATATAATAGGTATTTGACATATTTGAAGGAGTTTAGCAAAAAAATACCTACTCATTAAGGGCAAAGGTGATAGCAAATGGCAAACATGTGCAAGATATCAGCACCCTTTTCTTTAGTTTGGAGATCATTTATACTGTATGCACACATTTAAATGTAAACTTTTGCCACAGCATATAGCACACAGAATACAGTGTTTATATTATTATTATCTTTCAGCTGCCAAAAAGTGCTCACCTGTTTGTCTCTAGATGCTGAGAATGACTCATTCTTCTATAAGATAATATGAAGAATTATGTCTGGAACCTGAAGTTCTCTGCAGATACCACATGGCATATGAAGTATAGTTACTTCTGTCTTTAGTTAGACTTTTTTTTATAAAACATTGAGACCTGAAATATCAATTGAAGATAGCACCTTTGATAGGGGCAAAGCCCAGTCAATTGCCCAGGACTACCCAAAAAGTAATCTGGGTGAACGTTAAAAAGTTAGGGTTTGTCTCTTCAGGCAGTCTATACTTAAGCAATAAGCTCTGCGCTCGGGTGTGGGGGGGTACAGCTTCAGGTAATGCCCGGGACCCATAGTTGCAAGCCTGAGCAAAGAACGGGCCTTAACGGAGGCCCCAGGGCTTTACCCGAAGGGGTAATGACCCCCCAGCGAGTGGCTTAATGCTATTAGTACTCCGTCCCGTGAGACAGCAGTACTAATAGCAACCTTTTTCAGTTGCGAGGCGCTCTGGTGGTTCGCAACCAAAAAAAAAAAAGAAGATGGCAAACATGGAACTGGAATCGAAGTCCATTGTCCCTTTTCATGGCGGCCATTTAAAACATGAACAAAAAGTAAATAAAGAAGGTAGGCACCATGAAATGGGAGAAGGGACTACATGTAGTCCCTTCTCGCTTTCATTGGTGGCCTTTAAGAAGATAGGATAAAAAAGTAAATAAAGAAAATTGCCACCATGGAAAGGAGAGAAGGGACTACACCTAGTCCCTTCCTCTTTTCCGTGGCGGCCAGTCGCGGAAGGAACCCGTCAGACACAGCTGGGACTGGAGCCGCATTGGGCAGGTAAGGACCCAGTAAGGGCCAATCATTTTGTTTGTAACAATCCGTCACTGGGTACTACTCTTTTATAAATCTAGATGCACATCCTGCATACCCCAATTAGTGCCTATGTGTGTCCGTGTAATAAAGTCTCATTTTCCAATGTGTTAAAAAATGTTTAATTTTCATCATTATATTAAATTCCTAGACCTCCGGTCATCAAAATATTTGTCATACAATTTTAAACCAATGCAACAAGACCATATAACTGTTGTCTCATAGTAAAACAGTTAGAGGCAGTATAAGTGTACCTGGTGGGTCATAAAGAGAAGTACTGTACTTATTACTTATATATCGATTTCTTACAAAGCCTCTCACCTTCGTATGCCTGCCTTTGCAGCAGCAGTCCAGCTGTGTCATTTGTGTCTCCTTGTCCTTTGGTAAAGTCTGTGGTGTTCCTTGACACCAACTACCTCCTGTGTCCTGCCATTGTTTCACTTGTTTCATTTACTGTCAAGCATCCACATTGATATCTGCATTGATTACAGAGTTGCGTTGACCTCAGATTTCTACAGGGCAGTACAGTTGTATAACATTGTCATGAAAAGGAAGTTAGAAGTAGTGAATGTTGTCTCTGGGTTAGGTGGCTAAATGTGAGAAGGTTGCTGAGGCCAATATAATCTGAACTCCTAGGATACAAACTTCTATTGCTGCTTGCAAACCAGCATTTGGTTTCTGGACTTCATCTAAACAGTTGACAATACTCAGAGGAGAACAGGGACCTATACATACAAGGCAATGGTAAACAGACTCCTTGGATTGGTTGTCAGAATAACTGCCCAATAAGGACATGTTTCTGAGAGATCAGCGGCATGTGAGGTGACCCAGGTTCACGTGTTGCTCTTGTTTGTTTATTGTGTGCTTATCCCTATTAGGAGAGATGACAGTGATGTATTTGGGGTGTGTCACTTTCCCCTAGTTCCAATATTATTCTGTTGTGAAAACCGTAATGCTGTGATGAGGAGTGTCATGGATGGCTCAAACACCACTCCAACACCTAGAGTCTGTCTAAGGGTTTTTATTTCAATTTGAAACAAGACTTTAGGGCTGACCATCTCTCTCTTCTATTTGCACACACACACCAGCATAATCCAGACTTCCCTACTCCCCAGGTTAGTATATGCCAAATTCTCTCCCTACTGTCTAAACTCTATTTTATACTGGAAGGAAGAACTTAAGAGCCAATGTTTTTTTTTAACTAACCTCTTTTCTGTACTTACTAACTGGCTCTACACTATCCAGTGGTTAATGGTCTAGACGGGATAGTGGTTTGTGACTTTCAGACACTCTGCCCAATTTCATATACTTCCAGTCATGTTCACATAATACTCTCCCTCCTTCTTGTTCTGTTGTTCTCATTTTACTACTCTCCTGCTCCAAACTCCACCCATCTTCACTACCTCTGCTTCCTACACCGTTCCCCTCTGTTCCTCTGTTGTCCCCGCTTGTACCTATTGTTATTACAATATCTCACTCTACAGCCCTACTCCTACCCCACCAGAAGCTCCGCCCCCATGTTGCCTGTTGCCTATATGTTGGGAACCAGAAATTGCAACACGTGCAGTACCAGTGATAATGCATGTACCGCAAAGAATCCTTGAAACAAGTTATCCATTGAGAAAACCCTAAATGCATGCACGAAGAAATAACATTCTTCTGGAAGAAGTCCAGGAGAAAGTGTGAAAATGAGTGAGAAAGAAGACAGGTGATGTCACCCGAAGCAGGACTGACACACCCTGAAAAGATATGAAAGACAAAAGAACATAAACATTCTATAGGATCTGAAGAGGTGGTGTCAAAGATGAGCAACATTTCGGGATCGAGATGAAGATGCTCATGCAAAGAAACGCTGAGGAAAATGCAAAGTCAGTTTACATTTGTACAGATGCAGTAACGCAAGTAGACAAAGTGATTTTAAGAATGGCTACGTAATGAATAGTTTGCGGCGTTGTGCCGAGATATACACATATGAATGTATAGAACCAGGATGTTCCACGATGCACATTAGCAAGGCTTGAAACCCCGCGATTGGAAAGGGTTTTTAGTGTGGCGCAGTTGGAAAACAGCTAATGGCGAAGAAGAAATTCAAGAAAGGCTTGGCTGGCCCAGCACCAAGAATTGAGGCCACCATGAGCTTGGTTGTTCGTCAAGTAGTTACAATGAACATGAGAAAGAAACAAACTTCTGTATGAGGCGAAATGGAAAAACACTGAAGGTGACAAGTGTTCATATGTGCAGCAAAAAGCTTGAAAATGTGGTCTCCAGTCACATGTTCTGATGAAAATAGACATTGGGTCGAGCTACACTGAAACTGGAAGATAAGACCATGCCATACTCCCTTTAATTCTCAGGCAGAGAGAGCCCCTGCAAGGCCAAGTTCAAAGCCTTAATTGAATGACAAACGGCAAGTGTGATGATGGATGTTGCGCTAATTGGGTGGGAAGGCATGACCACGCTGACCCTCTCTGCACCTGGATTAGTAGCCTGCATGCTGCTAGCGTGTGGAATTTTTCCAGAAGGGTACTAGTGTGACAACCAATTGTAGAGGGCCACGTATTTAGAGAGCCCTATAGTTTGTCTAACCACTGAATCATTGTGTATTTATGATGATGAAGATGACTTGTATTAGAGGAGGGCTTAGTTGTCCACCTGATATTAGAGACCCAATCACTACCCCTGTTAGTCTGCAAGATATACTTAGATGTTCCCTGAGAGCCTATCACATCCCCAAGTAGGTTTTTTTAGTTTGCCACGTAGTGTGACATCATTGGCGATGAGTTTTGACTATAAAAGTTATGTTTTTTCTGAAATGTATTGAGAGCTCGAGCGAACATTGGATGATGTCCGTTGTAACCTCCCTGTTTTAGATAATTGCAAATAAAACAGAACAAGGTTTTACCCACTTCCGGAGTCCCTTTTGATTATTGATGTTTGAGTAATTCTGCATCCCCATCCATCTCTAAGTATTGCTACCTTGTCTTAAAGAGCCCTGCGTCAATGGGTTCAACAGCATATATCTCAAGTGTGTTTGCATCTCCAGAAACCTGATGTCTCACTCTCTCTCTAGAGGGTTTCCTCTGCTGGAGCATTCTCAAGTCTCTATGTGGAGTGCTGATGCTTCTCTTACGTGTTGGTAATCACCTTCTTGACCCATTAGGTTTCTGACATTAGCATTGAACATTCTTCCAGCACTTTGTGTCAAAAGCATAGGGTGATGGAATTTGGTATTGCATAAAAACAGATTGGCACCCTGGGAACAGGAATTGGGGCCCTCTCAATTGCAAACATATCGCCTGAGATAGGACTGGGACTGAGTTATTTTCGGGTGCCCTCTCACCCCAGGCCAAGAGGGATTCCTATTCAAATCTTAAACAGGTCAGGTTACTGACCTTGTCACAGAAGGCAGGCATGGTGTGTTTTCTAATGATGGACACCTTTAATTTAATTGTAGGTTTCTGATTCTTGAGAGAACATTAGGGTAGCCTGAAGATGGGGGTAATGGGGTTGCAGTTCTCCAAGTCTATTGTGGGCCCAATTCTATTTCTGGAAGGAATAGATTAGTAAATGGGGAGCAAAAACCTTTCTGTGGCCCCATTCATTTCAATTTTAGTCTACATTTTTAGCAGTGATGGGTAAGAAGACATTTGAAACGCAGTCCCTAGCGACCTTTGTCTTTATGGGCTCTCTTTTAATGTGGTGGCTTCCTCTGCTTTTGGAGTCACTTTTGGTTTTACTGGGTTCAAACTATTTTGGATGCAGTCAGACATAGGACGTGAGCTAGTATAATGGGCCCCCACTGTAGAATGTAGAGTCTTAATTTCTAGAACCTGCAAGTCTAGGTTGTGTTTTACTGTTCTCTGCTTCCCGTTTTCCACTTTATATTTTTCATACTTAATATTTATTTATTTCCGTCATGTTCAAAGAATTGCTGTTGTTGTAGCTTGATATTTGCCATATTCTTTATAAGTAGCTAATTTTTCATTATTCTTTTTTATAACTAACCCAATATTTTACCTTTAACATTTATCACTTTGACTTCAGCTGTCCTTAACAAAACTCTTAATAGCTGAATCAAATCACACATCCGGGAATATGTGCTAAATCTTCCACTTCACTACTGAAGAGCACAGTCTTACGGCCTTCTCACTTTATTATACAAATGGTAAAAGTCCTTAATGAGTGTTGTTTCAATAAAGGCTGCAGACAGTACTTGGCGTTCATGTTGATACATATATATATATATTCAGTAAAAAAACGTATTGACCTTGCGCCTCGCTTTCTCCATTTGTGGAACAAATGACAAAGAACGCAGCCACATTTGTCTCTGCGCAATACAAAAAAATTACTTGGGGAATTTGGAAACATGTGCATGACCTTCCCAAATCCTTCTTCCATTGCAAATTGCAAAGAAGTTCCAGACACATGTCCTAAACTGTTCCCTCCACAATGAATAATAATAATTTATTTATTTATTTCATTTATTAAATTTATATAGCGCGCAGGCAGCCCGGGGGCATTGTGGCACTGTTACTTGCAAGGAAGACTTAGTTACAATGTGAGCAGGTTGTGCCTTGGGTTACAGTAAGGCAGTGACCTGTGATCAGATATATCACATAATACAACATAGAATACAATTATGAGGGCTAGGCCATGTAATTGTTAGATGAACAGGGTCGTTTTCAGGGTTTTCCGAAAGGCGGTCAGTGAGGGTTCAGAGCGCAGGGAGCTAGGGAGGGTGTTCCAGTGTACGGCAGCGAGGTACGGGAAACTGGAGCCCCCTGCTCTGGTCCTTTTTACCCTGGGTACTGAGAGCATGCTGGCATAGGGTGATCTAGTGGGTCTTGTGGAGGAGACCAGGTGGATCCTCTGCGAAAGGTACATTGGGGCGGCAAGATGGACACATTTGTGGGTGATGCTTAGAGCCTTGAATAGGATCCTCTCCTTTATGGGGAGCCAGTGGGAAGCTTTTCTGGCAGCGGTGATGTGCTCTCTCTTGGCAATGCCTTGTGCAGCGCGTAGGGCACTGTTCTGTATTACTTGGAGCTTCTCAAGATTTTTGTTGGAGGTCCCAAGGAAAAGAATATTGCAGTAATCAAGTCGCGAGCCGGTTATGGCCCTGGCTATGTTAGTGCAGGTGTCTTTTGACAGATAAGGTCTGATTGCGTTAAGGAGTTTTGCATGGTAAGCGGCCGAGGAGGCAATGGCGTTTACTTGTCTGGTCATGGATAGATTGGAGTCTAGGTAGACGCCTAGTGTTTTTACCGTGTCAAGTACTGGGATCGTGATTGAGTCAATGGTGAAATGGCTGAACTGAGCGTCAAGTTTCTTGATGGTGTCAGGGGAGCCTACGAGTAGGAGCTCAGTTTTGTCGGAGTTAAGGCAGAGGCCGTTGATAGCCATCCACATTTGAATTGTGTTGTAGATGTTGTTGAGGGTAGCAGAGTCTGTGTCATAGTCGCCTGTCAGAGTGAGAAGGATCTGTGTGACGTCGGCGTAGTTGGTGTAAGAGATGCCCATGGCGTCAAGGATGAGGAAGAGGGGGCGGGTGAAGATGTTGTAGAGGGTGGGGGAGAGGCAGGAGCCTTGGGGCACCCCACATAGCATGATAGAGGGTGATGCAGTGGCTAGGTCAGAGAAGACCTGCATGGTCCTGCCTTGGAGGAAGGAGGTGATCCATGTAATGGCTTCTTGAGAGAAGTTGGCTGTGGAGGAGAGGTGGTGGCAGAGGATGTCGTGGTCTACAAGATCAAAAGCTGCCGACAGATCCAGGAGAAGGAGCAAGACAGGTTTGCCTTGGTCCCTTGCGTCGTCCATTTGGTTTTTTAGGTCGAGTAGGGCGGTCTCTGTCCCATGCCTAGGGCGAAAGCCGGATTGTCTCAGTCCAAGGAGGTTCTGTTCTTCGAGGAAGTGCTGGACCCGCAGGTAGGCTGCTTTGTCTAGAATCTTGAGGAGGAAAGGGACAGTGGTGATGGGGCGGTAGTTATTAGGGGAGGTGGGGTCAAGTGTGGGTTTCTTTATGAGGGGTCGGACCCATGCTTCCTTTAGGCAGGCGGGGACTCTCCCAGTGGTGAAGGAGGCGTTGACGAAGGCTGTTAGAAAAGGGGCCAAGGTGTCTGCGCAGTCTTTGATGATGGAGGCAGGACAGGGGTCGCCTTTGCAATTGGAGGGTTTTATGTTTTTCATAATGTTGATCATGTCATTTTCTTGGACGGTTTTAAACAAGAAGGTGGGTGGGGCCTCAATGGGTGATGGGGGCAGTGGTGGTGGGGAGGGTGTAGTGTGGGTGGAGAGAGTTAGTTTGGTGTTCAAGATTTTGGCTTGGAGAGAGCTGATCTTATTGCGCATGGCTGTTTGGATGTTGTCACACCATTCTTTGTCCTTAGTGAAGTTTTGGGGGGTGGGTGTGGGGTTCTCAAGTTCCCTGAAAATGGCGAACATTTCCTTGGTGTTCGACTTGGCCTCAGCAATTCTCTCTTCGATGGATTTAGCTTTGGCTTTAATGATGGCTTTCTTGTAATTAATTGCAAGGGATTTGAAGTTGAGTTTGTCTTTCTCATCCCGTGATGTTTGCCAAAGAGCTAATGCTGCCCGTTTGTCGGAGCGTAGTTTTAGAAGGTCTTGGGTGAACCACGCATTAGCGTGTCTAGTGGGTTTGGTTTTCCGAAGTTTAAGTGGGGCGATGGTATTGATTGCTGCTGTGATGGCCGTATCATAATTTTTTGCCAGAGTTTCCGGGTCGTTGGAGAATGGGGCTCTGAAGGCAGGTCCCTGTAAGAAGGGTAGGAGTCTTTCTTTGGTCAGTTGACGGGCACTCCTTGTAAGGGCAGGAGGCAAGGGAGGAGGGGGGTGGGATGTGGTTGTAGTGGTGGGGATGTTAAAGGTGATGGTGTGGTGGTCGGACCATGGGGTGGGGGTGTTGCCCGTGACTGTGATGGGGCAGTTGTGGTGGGCGATCCAGTCTAGTGATCTGCCTAGGGCGTGTGTGGGGTTGTTGATGGTGTTGATGAATCCTAGGGTGGCTAGAGCTGTGTCAAGTGCTTTGGCTGTAGGGTCTTTGGCGTCATTCAGGCCAAGGCTGATGTCTCCAAGGAGAATGGCTTTGGATGACTTTTTGAGGTTGTCCGCCAGGAGGTGGGTGAAGGAGGCCTGGAAGTCTCCTAGGGGGCCTGGTGGTCGATAGATGAGGTGTAGGGTGATGGTGCATTGGTGCGAGATGGTGAGTTTTAATTGAAGGTAGTCGCTGTTATTGTTGATAGTTTTGTCAGCCCTTCTGATGGTGATTGAGTCTTTGGCTATGAGTGCGACACCGCCTCCAGTGGTCATGCGATCTTGTCTCGTGATGGCATAGCCGGGTGGGAGAGCGAGGGATAGGGCGGGGCCTGAGGCTTCATTTAGCCAAGTTTCGGTGACCATTAGAAGATCTAGATCTAGGGTGGTAATAAGGTCGTGGATGTCTAGTGCATGCGCATTGATGGAGCGGGCGTTGATGAGGGCACATTTGAGGTGCGGTTCAGGGGTGACATTGATGGTCGGGGGTGGCCTATCCGAACCGGTGGGAGGCATGTTTCCTGGGGTCATAGACACAGATAAAGTGGCATTTGCATCATTAGGTAGCAGGGCAGTGGTAGAAGAATTGCAAATAGCAGTAATTTCATTCAAACCAGTGGGGGGCATGTTTTCTGGGGTCATAGACACAGATAAAGTGGCATTTGCATCATTAGGTAGCAGGGCAGTGGTAGAAGAATTGCAAATAGCGGTAATTTCATTCAAACCAGTGGGGGGCATGTTTTCTGGGGTCATAGACACAGATAAAGTGGCATTTGCATCATTAGGTAGCAAGGCAGTGGTAGAAGAATTGCAAATAGCGGTAATTTCATTCAAACCAGTGGGGGGCATGTTTTCTGGGGTCATAGACACAGATAAAGTGGCATTTGCATCATTAGGTAGCAAGGCAGTGGTGGAAGAATTGCAAATAGCGGTAATTTCATTCAAACCAGTGGGGGGCATGTTTTCTGGGGTCATAGACACAGATAAAGTGGCATTTGCATCATTAGGTAGCAAGGCAGTGGTAGAAGAATTGCAAATAGCGGTAATTTCATTCAAACCAGTGGGGGGCATGTTTTCTGGGGTCATAGACACAGATAAAGTGGCATTTGCATCATTAGGTAGCAAGGCAGTGGTAGAAGAATTGCAAATAGCGGTAATTTCATTCAAACCAGTGGGGGGCATGTTTTCTGGGGTCATAGACACAGATAAAGTGGCATTTGCATCATTAGGTAGCAAGGCAGTGGTAGAAGAATTGCAAATAGCGGTAATTTCATTCATACGTGTGAGTGACACATTAACAAGAGTCTTAGACATTGTATCCAATGCAAATGGCTCACGGTGGTGCTTGATAAGTGGGGTCAGCTTCGTTGTGTGGATTAGTTTGTGGTATAGATGCAGTACTGGGGAGGTGGCCTTTCGGTTAGTTGTAGGTAAGGTTCTCGACTGTAGTCGTGCATTGCGTGCACTTGTGGGGATGGGCAGAGTGACCAATACGCTAGGTAGAGTACGTGTGCGTAGACGGTCTCGCCTTTTTGCGAGTGTGTGGGGTAGTTCCGGAGTGCGGGGCTCCTTACCTTGTGATTCCAGCAAGAGTCTGTGGTAAACGGCAGACTTCGAGCAGCGAAGAGCTGCAAAGAGGAGTGCAGGCCTTGTCCTCTGGCCTTCTCCTTGCGGCTTCGCCTGGCGGTGAGCCCCGTCTCTCTTTATGGTGGGGGGGTGGAGCCGGCAGGGCGGGAAGCCGTATGAGGCTGCGGACTGTGGGCGGGAAGCGGCGTCGTTTCGGCGCCAAATTCAAAAGATGCCGTTCTGTCGGTGCCCATGCCTTCCAAGGCGGGGGCCTTCGCGATGTGCGCGAGATCAGCTGGCGCTCCGAAAAGCAGATGGAATTCTGCTGCCAGCTGATCGAGCACAGCTGATGGAGGCACTCGCAGCGGAGCTGCAAAGAGGAGTGCAGGCCTTGTCCTCTGGCCTTCTCCTTGCGGCTTCGCCTGGCGGTGAGCCCCGTCTCTCTTTATGGTGGGGGGGTGGAGCCGGCAGGGCGGGAAGCCGTATGAGGCTGCGGGCTGCGGGCGGGAAGCGGCGTCGTTTCGGCGCCAAATTCAAAAGATGCCGTTCTGTCGGTGCCCATGCCTTCCAAGGCGGGGGCCTTCGCGATGTGCGCGAGATCAGCTGGCGCTCCGAAAAGCAGATGGAATTCTGCTGCCAGCTGATCGAGCACAGCTGATGGAGGCACTCGCAGCGGAGCTGCAAAGAGGAGTGCAGGCCTTGTCCTCTGGCCTTCTCCTTGCGGTCCTTATGTCTCCTTATGTCTGGATGGTGCTGTGTCACCAAAGTAGCACAGAGAGGTACCAAATCCAGCCACTTCATTCCACGCACTCCATGCCAGTGCACCTCTATATGAGGGAATCCAAGATGTGCAGCCACTCCACAGCGTTCTGCATGCACCTTCAACCAATTTATCCATGAGTCTCCCAAAATCCATATAATCTGTTTTCTGAAACCCACAGCCATAGCTATCTGTTATTCTCTCAGGGAAAAGACTTTCTGAGAAACTCTCTCCTTACACAACGCACCCAGTAAACCTTATTGACCAATCCCTTGCTCTGCTCATTCTCATTTGCATACCTCTCAACCCCAAAACCCCTATATGTAATACGTGTTGTCTGCGGACAAATCGAAAAATCTGAGCGTGTGTCATGCCCTCCATCCGACCCACCAGTGATCCCAGTTCCCCCTCGGCCCGGATTCACCCCCCACTTACCCTCCGGGGCTCACTTTGGCGGTCCAGACCGGCTCGCACACAGCTACAGCAGCAGCTTCACGCTACTACTCCACAGTCACGACTGCGACCGTTTCTTCATTGGCAGCTGCCGTGGAGATTAAGCCATCAAAAGATCAGGTTCGCTTCTTTGCATCGTGCTGCTGGCTCTATCCGATCACGTGACCGAAACTCGCGGTCACGTGACCGGAACTCGCGATCACGTGACGCGAACTCGCGATCACGTGATCAGGAATCAAATGGTACTTAAGCAGTGGAGTACTTCAGTGCCGCGCTTCACAGCTATTTTCTCGGAGACCCTGTTTGCCTGCATTTTGTCACCTTGTGTTACGATTGATCTTGGACCCGGCTAACTCTTCTAGGAACTCTTTTGGATCACGTTATATCTGTGCTTTTGGCTTGGACTGATACTCTTGGCTCTTGACCTTGGATTGTTGTCACGGACTTCTCTTTGGATCCCGCTCTTCATTGTTTCATCAGCTTGCACTGCTACACTTGGCTCTAGACCCTGGATTGTTGTCACTGACTTCTTGTGGATTACCCCTCTCCAAAGAATCTGGAACATTGTATGAACTACGACTCATCACCACCCTTACCTGCAATTTGGTTCAGTCCGGCTTGCAGGTCTTCTCCAGGTGGGGTCTGGTGTGACTACCAGTAAGTGCCTCCTACCTGGGACCTTTTGCCTTCTTGAGCCCCGGAATCCCTTCTTCTATCAATTCCTGGTAAGATCCTTCCTGTTTATTGGTTACCCGTGCTTTACCCTGCTTGCTTGGTACTTAACACTGCTTTCCTTTACAGCTTCCGTGGGGCTTCCAGTACTTCGCGGTCCCGGATTCTTCTCCACCTGTGGCCTCAAAGGTTGTATAGGGAGTGAATTTATCATTCTCCCCGTGCGGCACTTGGGGACGGAGGTCTCACATATCTGCACGACATTCAAGTTACAACAGTCTGTGAAGCCTTGTCGTGTCAGGTATGGAGGGTACCGCGGAGGACCCCATGGCTGCTATAATCCAAGCAATCACGGTATTACTGGCCGACATGGTCGCTGCCAACACAGCAATCCACCAACGCCTTGATTTGTTGCAGAGTGCCCAACATCCCTTGCCCGTGGACCCGGAGCTTGGAGACGCTGCTCCAGTTCCCGTGCCACCTCATCCTGTAACCCCGGCTCCGACTGCCTCCACGACCGTTCCCGTTGTTCTGCCATCTCCTTTTCCATTGGCAGCCCCATAAAGGTTCCATGGAGACCCCAGAAAGTTCAGGACTTTCCTTAATCAATGCAAACTACATTTTTTATGCCGGCCACTTGCTTTCCCAGATCCCACCACTAAGGCGGCCTTCACCCTGTCACACCTAGCAGGTACAGCTGCGGCATGGGCAAACCCCCTATTAGAAAATGACCACCCCGCTCTCTATGATTTCGACCAACTGGTATCAGAGATGTCACGAGTATTTGACACCAGGTATAAGGCGCAGTCTCATGATTTAGAGTTACTCGAGCTTACCCATGGTAGGGGGTCCCTCATTGATTACATTACTCGATTTAACCAACTGGCGGCTGAAACATCATGGCCAGAAAGTAAGAAGGCAGTGGTCTTCTACAGAGGATTAAGTAATCCCATGAAGGATGCATTAGCTGTGGTCCCGTCCCTGCCCGTCCAATTCCCGGCCCTTGTGGATCTGACCCTTCAAGTGGACTCACGACGTTCTGAACGGAGAGCTGAGGCTGGGTTTCCCCATTCCACAGGTCCTGCCATATCTTCGTCCACCTCAGACACCACCGGGGAGCCTATGCAGATTGGAGGTATCAGGAGCCCCATCACGTCTAGGGAGAGGGAACGTAGAAGAGCAGAGAATGCCTGTTTTTACTGCGGGTTGGGTGGCTACTTCATGAAAGAATGTCCCCAGAGACCGAAACCCAAGAACCAGTTTTTTCACACAGCTCGACCCTAGACACGGGGGAAGGGTCGAGCTCCTTATGTTCCTCCCCGGATCCAATCCCGATGTTCGGTAGAATTAGACCCATCCGAGTACAAGCCACTTTGCAGCCCACACCTGGCATCACCCATCCCGTAGTTATCACCCTTGATTCAGGGGCCTCCGGGAACTACATTGATATTACTTTAGCCTGAGCCTTAAACCTGCCCCTGGTTAACAAGAATCAACCCGAACTGGTACAAGCAGTTGATGGGACGGAACTCGCGTCTGGACCCATCAGACAACAAACAGCACCACTCATACTGACGATCCAGTCCTTCCACAAGGAAACCATACACTTCGACTTGATAGCCATGCCCCAGTTCGGTGTTATACTAGGAATGCCATGGTTGCGGGATCACAATCCACACATTGATTGGGGTTTGGGTCACGTGCATTTTGAATCCGAACTGTGCCAGAACTTTTGTCTCCCCATGAAGGGAGAGAAGAACACGCCTGCATCAGCCTTGGGCGCTATTGCCCGACTCAGTATCACAGAAAACAGGGCTTCCTCTGATCCGTATGTGGTGGGTTCATCACCGCAAACATCCCTGCGGAGTACCAGGACTATGCTCCGGTATTCGATCAAGGCTCTTCTGAAACTCTACCTCCACACCGTCCCTATGATTGCCCGATTGATCTGACCCCCGGGGCTTCCATACCCTCAGGTCGTATCTATTCCCTGTCACAGTCTGAAGATCAAGCCCTCAAAGAGTACATAGAAAAGTCTTTACGCCTGGGTCACATACGCCGCTCCACGTCTTCAGCTGCCAGCCCGATCTTTTTCGTGCCCAAAAAAGAAGACGATCTACGTCCGTGTGTGGACTACCGCCGGCTCAATGCCATTACCACTAAGAATCGGTACCCAATACCTCTTATCACTCCGCTATTGGACCGATTGACCCACGCCTCTATCTACTCCAAGTTGGATTTGAGAGGTGCCTACAACCTTGTCCGCATTCGTAAGGGGGACGAATGGAAGACCGCATTCTGTACACGATACGGCCTTTTTGAATATATGGTAATGCCTTTCGGACTATGCAACGCCCCAGCCACCTTCCAACACTTTATGAATGATGTGCTCTATGACATCTTGGACATATACGTGGTTGTGTATCTTGACGATATCCTCATCTTTTCCCATACCCTAGAAGAACATGTGCAGCATGTTCGGGAAGTATTGTACCGGCTACAAAAACACTCGCTCTATGCGAAACCTGAGAAATGCCAATTTCATGTGACCAATATCGAGTTCCTGGGGTTCAACATCACACCCGGTGGCTTGGCGATGAATTATTCCAAGGTTCGAGCGATCCTAGAATGGCCGACCCCCCAGACCCTGAAGGCATTACAGTCGTTTCTTGGTTTCGCCAACTTCTACCGGCGTTTTATCTCTGGCTTCTCCTCCATAGTATCACCCCTCACCTCCCTCACTAGTCCACATGTTCCTTTCAAATGGCTGGAGGTACATCAGCAGTATTTTGAGAATCTAAAAAACGCCTTCACCACCGCCCCTGTACTCCAGCATCCTGACCCTGACCTACCTTTTATTGTCGAGGCGGATGCCTCCTTTTTTGCGTTAGGGGCAATTTTGTCACAAGTATGCTCCGCTACAGGACATCTACACCCTGTGGCCTTCCATTCCCGCAAATTCAACTCTGCAGAAGCCCACTATACTGTTACTGAGAAGGAGCTTCTGGCAGTGATGGACACTTTTCGCACTTGGCGACACCATCTGTTGGAGGCCAAACACAAGATCACTGTGTTTACAGATCACCGGAATCTACAGGACCTAGCCTCCCTGAAATGTGTTAACAGCAGGCAGGTCAGGTGGCACTTGTTTTTTTCAGCCTTCGACTTTCAAATTAAACACCGTTGTGGTCTGACGCACGGTAAAGCCGATGCGTTGTCTCGTTCCCCCGGGGGGGGGTTTCGCTACCTATCTTTCCCGCCACTCTCTTGTCTCATGAGAATGTTGTATGCACATGTACACCTCCGTTGGCATTGCTGGACGCAATCCGTACTTGGGTCCAGCAACATCCCGAGCAGCTGTCCGAATGGGACCCAGTGTACTATGACGGGCTGCCATATGTACAGAACTGCCTAGTTCTACCCACCACTGATACCAGAAACCTGGCTTTGGAGTGGTCTCATGACGCCCCCTTCAACGGCCATCCAGGCCAGGCCCGTACACTGGATCTATTGAAACGCTGGTGTTGGTGGCCATCCATGAAACGTGACGTTGTCTGCTATGTAAACACATGCGCAGTATGTGCCCAAAGTAAACACCGCAGGAGTCGCCCACTTGGCCTCTTGCAACCATTACCTATACCACCCAAACCCTGGCATACATTAACCATGGATTTTGTGACTGATTTACCTAGGGTCCAGGGTTACGACACAATCTGGGTGGTGGTTGATACTTTCACTAAAATGGCCCGTTTCATTCCCTGCCGGGGTATTCCGTCTGCACCTATGTTGGCTAAGCTGTTCTTTGAATGTGTCTTCTGTCTCTTTGGTCTGCCTTCTGTGCTCATTTCTGATAGGGGGTCCCAGTTTACATCCCGGTTCTGGCGTGCCTTAACCAGGTTGCTTGGTATTGATATACGGTTTTCCTCGGCTTACCATCCCGAGACTGATGGTCAAACTGAGAGAACAAACCAATCCATGGAACAATACCTGCGTTGTTTGATGCTGCAACAACAAGCAACCTGGTTCCAGGTCGTTCACTTTGCCGAATTCGCCTACAATAATGCTGTACATTCCTCCACTGGTTCTTCCCCTTTTTTCACTTTGTATGGCCAACACCCCCGTGTCCTCCCGGTTCCTGACTCTTCTTCCTCTGTCAACCCAGCCGCAGCTGCCTGTGTTAGAGATATGTCCTCTATCCATGCCCAGACCGTGGTTCACCTCCAGGAGGCCCAGTCATCCATGAAAGCTTTCGCGGACTCGAAACGTAGTCCTGCCCCACTATATGCGATAGGCTCCCGGGTCTGGTTGTCCACCCGACATCTCCGTTTGGCGGGTTGTCGGAAGCTTCTGCCTCGTTTTGTGGGCCCTTATGTGGTTTCCCGAGTCATCAGTCCAGTGGCCTACCGCCTTGTGCTCCCGTCTTCTTGGCGAATTCACCCTGTTTTCCACACGTCTCTTCTCAAACCTTGTCCTGCCTCCTCCCGCCTCCGTTCCCCGGTTGCTCCTGTGTCCCTGGATGCCCCTGATGTCTTTGAGTTTTCTGGTATTTTAGGTTCCCGCCTCCTTAGGGGCAAACTACAGTACCTGGTAGACTGGTTGCGTACGGTCCGGAGGAGCCGTCTTGGGTCTCGGCTTCGGATGTCCAGGCCCCTCGGTTGGTTGCTCAGTTCCATCGGGAGCATCCTTCCTGCCCACGCGGTCGTGGGCCTTTGCGGGGGGGCTCTGTCATGCCCTCCATCCGACCCACCAGTGATCCCAGTTCCCCCTCGGCCCGTATTCACCCCCCACTCACCCTCCGGGGCTCACTTTGGCGGTCCAGACCGGCTCGCACACAGCTACAGCAGCAGCTTCACGCTACTACTCCACAGTCATGACTGCGACCGTTTCTTCATTGGCAGCTGCCGTGGAGATTAAGCCATCAAAAGATCAGGTTTGCTTCTTTGCATCATGCTGCTGGCTCTATCTGATCGTGTGACCTATACTCGCGGTAACGTGATCGGAACTCGCGATCACGTGACCCGGACTCGCGATCACGTGATCAGGAATCAAATGGTACTTAAGCAGTGGAGTACTTCAGTGCCGCGCTTCACTGCTGTTTTCTCGGAGACCCTGTTTGGCCTGCATTTTGTCACCTTGTGTTACAATTGATCTTGGACCCGGCTAACTCTTCTAGGAACTCTTTTGGATCACGTTATATCTGTGCTTTTGGCTTGGACTGATACTCTTGGCTCTTGACCTCGGATTGTTGTCACGGACTTCTCTTTGGATCCCGCTCTTCATTGTTTCATCAGCTTGGACTGCTACACTTGGCTCTAGACCCTGGATTGTTGTCACAGACTTCTTGTGGATTACCCCTGTCCAAAGAATCGGGAACATTGTATGAACTACGACTCATCACCACCCTTACCTGCAATTTGGTTCAGTCCGGCTTGCAGGTCTTCTCCAGGTGGGGTCTGGTGTGCCTACCAGTAAGTGCCTCCTACCCGGGACCTTTTGCCTTCTTGAGCCCCGGAATCCCTTCTTCTATCAATTCTTGGTAAAATCCTTCCTGTTTATTGGTTACCCGTGCTTTACCCTGCTTGCTTGGTACTTAACACTGCTTTCCTTTACAGCTTCCGTGGGGCTTCCAGTACTTCGCGGTCCCGGATTCTTCTCCACCTGTGGCCTCAAAGGTTGTATAGGGAGTGAATTTATCATTCTCCCTGTGCGGCACTTGGGGACGGAGGTCTCACATATCTGCACGACATTCAAGTTACAACAGCGTGATGAATATAAACTTAAATAGTGTGCCCTATTTCCCCTTTGAGGGTGGCTCTGAAAAGAGTGTTTTTTTGGTTTTTTGCAGATGCTTGAGAGACACATTTTTTTTTCTTTTTTTTTTCTTATTTTACTCCTAAAATCTTCACATAAGCTTCTCCAAAGCAACCGTTATGTTCGAAAACAGCATGACATTTCCCATAAAAGATAAAGAAATGCCATCTTCTTTAAAATAAACAGCATTGCCAGAATCAATGTTCTCATTATTACAAAAGAACTTACCAGCTCTAAGCATGGAAGCAAACATGCCTCGGATGATTGCACACCTAGCAATCTTTTGCTGAGGACAAAATACAGAACTATTGTCCCATATTGCCCTAGGTAGTAAACCAGAAAAAATAACTTTGGCATTTGGAAGGACTTTTATTACTGCTTGAAGCAAGTGTTCCAAATCTGCCAACAAAGTAGGGGCACTGACATAGCCCAAATGCAAAGCACCATAATGCAAAACTACCACATGGGGACTATTCATCCTGCCCATATCTTCACAAACTTGTACAATTCCATGCACATTGAATCAGGCACAGTGCTCCACACCACCTCCACTCCTTTAACATCAAAATTGTTTGCCACATTCCTGCATTTAGCACACTGCTCCAAACCATGCACAAACATATCTCCAACCACCAACACCCTGACGTTCTCCACCTCTGCCATCTTCACCAAACACAGCCTCTTTCAACACAAATCCACAACCTCAATACCTGATTGGCTAATCCCTACAGTCCCATATCCATGCTGGATTTGCTGGAAAACCCCGGATGTGGCACGCCTTGTCCGTGGACAGCCGCGGTGTCCGCGGAGCGCATAACTCTTAGGCAGCACTTCTACCCTTTCCACTTCACTGTCTGTACCATTCTCTCATTGCATACAGCTAAGCAGTCACACAACCATCCACCAATCACATCCAAGAACTCTACATAAAACTCCATCATCATAGTTCAGCACTTCAAATGTACTGTTGATCACTCTTAGTACAAGTTTCATGTCATTAGAAGGAACCTACTAAAAAACTACTGTACAAGTCTCCAAGATTTCCACTTGCAGCTTCATGCATATCCACATGCATAAATCCAAACTACAGGTATGCATATTTTCTTCACAGTACATGTACAGCTCTTGTATAAATGCTTATATACAGGGTAACTGCCACTTAACCTGTATAACCTACAAAATGAACTTACTGTCATTTTTCCCATCTGCTATAATCAACTGTCACTTGCAAACCTGTCTGCTATCCAAATATTTTTTTTTACAGACACAGCTATCTAAACAAGTGTAGTTTCATATTAAAAGATGGTAGAAATAACAGTATAATTGTAGAAAAACACTTTATAGTGTATCATAAAATTACACACAGCTAGGATGAGTTCATGCTTCTTAATACGCTCACACAGATAGACACTATCATTAGAAAAGCTCCCAATTTAAACAACACCACTGCTTCTAGATCACATCCTTCTGCTTTATTACCCACACCTTCACAAATGCATACATTGCATGCTTTTCTATACAGTTTCTGCCATTTACCCTATAAAAATAGCAAAATAAGTATATGATTATTTCTTCTATCTCCTAACATCCAATAACACAGCCTTAAGAAGCCAAGTGAGTTTCATACGCTTAGTATTATACTCATTTGCAAAGCATGTTCAACTAACAGATTCTAAGTAAAATATACATGCTGCACATAAGCAATGGAAACTGCATGCACACACTATGTTCAGTTATCAAAAAACACTACTACTACAAAAACAAAAAAATCAACGTCTAAATTAACAACAGTGCTATAAACACCCAAAATTACTAACTTCTTTCTTTTACAATTGCAGTAAAGACCACTCTCCTGATAAGCAGCAGCATCTGAAGTACAAACAACAACTCACAAGAAACCTACTCTTCCTATACAAAAAAGTAAGTACAATACTACCATAATGTTCTAACTGTTACTCAAACACACTGTGGGGCTGATTCATGGAATTTGTGCGCCGAAAAATGGGGATTTGTGCGCCATTCTGCCCACAAATCCCCATTTGTTAAACAGGAATTTGCGGGCAGAATGGCACAGAAATCCCTGTTTTTCGGCGCACAAATTCCATGAATCAGCCGCTAGAATGTTAGTATTGCAGAACAAAGAACTGTTTTAATTCTATACCATTAGAATTAGTATTAGTGCTTCTCCTCACCACTAGCTTACTTTGTATTGTCATCTGAACCCCAGTATAGTAACACATAAATAAAAGAATAGACTTCCCAACATGTTGTAGCTGGCCATTGCACAATCACACACCTCCACATACATCCTTACCATCATACTCAGACACTCATGCACACAGCAAACATACATTGCACAACAGCCCAACCCATACCTTCTTTTTTTTCCAACAGACGTCAAAGAATGCCTACCAAAAAGCAACTCCGTAGAAAGCAACGCAGAAGTAGAGCACATCAAAATAAAAGTGTCCAAAATAAGCATCCATCCTAGTAGAATTTGTACAAAAAGTTCAAACAAAACAGCTAATACAGTCATTAAGCGAAACAAAACAAGCTTCCAGTACAGAAACCTTGCCTCCTCTTTCAAAATGTAAACGAAACAGAAAGTGATTAACAAGAATTCAGCTACCACTACTGCTAACACTGCTCCTACAAATCTTGATGTAGTGGCAAGTAACCATACCAAAAATAGTATTTTACAAAAAATGTTCCGCCACAGAGTCCTTCAGAATCTTATTAAAACAGGAGAGAAATCATGCACAACCCTTAAAACCTACCGTAGAAAATTAATCTTAGAAGCTCTCATAGACAGTGCAATCCTTCTCAAAAGGAAGTTATTTATTTTAGTTTTAAACAGAATGAAACCACTTACAAAACTAACTACTAAACTACAAAAAAGACTTCTCAATAAACGGAATATCAACAAAAATGACTTCTTAAATATCTGTGGAGTTGAATGGAGTCACACCAAGAGCAAAGAACCATATTTTAATGAAGAAGCATACAAACAAAAGCAAACAAACACAACTGCCATACATAGCAGTGGACGAGGTTATGAACAACTTAATAATACCATAATGGAACAAGAAATGCTGCTTACAAAAATATCCTCAGAAAGCTAAGTATCACCTCTCCATTCGACTGAACCAAAACATCCAGTGTACCAATGGCCGTGCACGTCAATATGTAACATTGCCAAAATATCTTTCAAATCTTTACGCCAGTTCCTCAATCAGTATGTGATGGGCAAAAACAAATTCAAAATGCAACTACTACAAAATATGGATACCTGTCCAGTGCGCAAATACACAGGACTACAAGGGTGTCCAGTCAAATGGTCGAAAACAAAGGATCGAATGACCATTTGATCGACAGTCAAATGGTCGGAAAAAAAAGGTTGATTTTTAAAATGTATTTATTTATATATATATTTTAGTTTGGGTTGGTAGTAAAATGTTTTTAATAAAGAAAACAGGGGGCTGGGGGGGACCCCCCCTTAAAAAAAAAGAAAAAAAAAATCAACCCTTTTTTTCGATCATTTTACTGTCGATCAAAAGGCATTCGATCCTTTTGTTTTCAACCATATGACCTACAACTGACTACAAGGACATTCATTAGCCTGCATTTCAGGACCTATTTACAAAAGCACCTTCCATCATATCAAAATGATATCAACACATCATTCAGCTATAAGAAATCTAGTACATAAACTGTACTATGCTAAAAGTCCTGCTTTAGCACTAGCAAATTCAAAAACAGTCTTCTACATGGTACAGCCAAAGACCTACTCGAAGAAATTGAGCATATCCAGAGAAAATATATTGGAAGTGAAAGCCACTTACAAAATGCAATAGCTTTACAACAGACTAGCAACAATTGTACAGATGGCAACCTTCTACTACACACATGCAAAAAAGAAATACTAAAATTTAAAAGTACATCTGCTGAAGTACCAAACCAGCTGTGTGTGTGTTGCCGCAGAATTTTTTATGAAAGTAGTACAAAAACTGTAGACATAACATACAAATAGAAGACAATGAAGATTCCAAATGGTTTGAATTAGCTCTCTCCCTTATAGCAGAACACAAATACGAAAATAACTGACCCCTTAATACTTTGCCGTTACAGCACTGCAAAACCTGATAACAACCAAACTCCTTCACATGCTTTGGCAAATAACTTGGTATTATTCCCACTACCAAAATCCCTCCAACAACTTAATTTATATGAGAGCATCATAATTCAAACAGTGCACCCATTTCAAGCAATAATACGCCTTCAACCAAAAACAGCAAAATTATCTCCCTCTGAATTAGTGAAAGGCATTTGTGGCAAAGTAGTTTATTTACCATTAGATCTAAAAGAAATTGTATACACTCTGGGAGTGCAACATTCAATAGATCAATCTTTAATTGTCTTAGTAAATGGTGTACCTACAAAAGACAAAATAAATTGGCAACAACTTGTGGATTTACATAAAGTTAGAAAAGCCTTGCAATAGCTAAAAGACAATAATGAATACTACAAAGAAATTAATATTGAAGAAAACCTGAGGGAAACCACTGAAATATTTCAAGAGTCACCAGAAACTGGTCAATTTTAACTTCTAGATCCTGCTACAGTATCCAATATTTTAGACCACTATACAATTCATCCATTACACTCTAAAGACACCATAGATGATGCACTGGAAACGTACCAAATGCAACAAACCAAAGGATCACCAATCAGCATATGGGAAAAAAAGTATAGAAGCACGTGCCTTTACTCTACTATTTCCTACTGGGAAAGGAGGAAGGTACGATGATAGACCCACTCAGATAACAGCATCAGAATACCGCTCTTTATGAATGTATTCTGAAGATACCAGATTTAGACTAAATGTGGAATACATATTCCACCTACTCTTTGAAAGTCAACTAGCAACTACATGCTGCAGAGTTGCACACACATTGAAATCAGGTACCCATTTTAAAAATATGTCAGCTACGCAATTACTACAAAAAGTGCAAGAAAAAGATGAGGTTCTACAATCAAGCATTACAAATATGTTAGCAAACATGCGTGGTACAAAAGAATACTGGTTCCGATGTCACGGAGATGTACGTTGTATGATAAGAAACCTTGGCCCACCCACTTGGTTTGTTTCATTAAGTTGTGCTGAATATGCATGGGAAGATTTACATGATTTCCTACGCTTAGCAAACAAAAACAAAACAAACATAGATATAATAACAACTGGAGAACTCTGCACTCTAGATTCTGTTAATGTTTCAAGATAATTCCATCATCGCTTCATTGCTATGCTACACTTTATTCGTAATGAAGCTGTTCCTCCCCTCGGAGAAGTGCAACACTTCTTTTGGAGAAAAGAATACCAAACCAGAGGAGCAACACATATCCACATGCTTTTATGGATTAAAGATGCTCCTAAATTTGGTCAAGACAGTGATGCCAATGTTTTATAGTACATTGAAAAATATGTCACTTGTGAAATTCCTTCACAAACAACAAATAATGACCTTCATACACAAATCTTACAATTTCAAAGACACAAATGTGGGAAATATTGTTGTCGCAAATATAAAAACAAAGGGAAATAGTACACCAAATGCTGCTTTGGTTTCCCTAGACCAGTTACAACAAAAGGTCAAGTAAACAACTTCATGTCTTCAGTTAGACATAGGCCCTCATTAGGACCCAGGCGGTAAGGGGTTTACGCCGGCGTAAACCATGGCGCCCCTTACCGCCTGAGTACGAGTTCCCTTAGCGCCATGGTGATTTTAACGCCTGCTTTTAGCAGGCATTAAAATCCATGGCGCTAAGGGACCTTGTTGTTAATTACGCCACCGTAATTTACGGTGGCGTAATTAACGGCTTCCCCACTCCCATTATGCCCTATGGGGCCAGAAATGGGAATGGGGAAGGGTAAATGGGGATTGGGGACTTACCGCCCCGCCAACCTCGGAATGGGGCGGTAAATCCGCCAACCCCCATGGCGGAGTTGGCAGCTTAGCGCCATGGACCATGGTGCTAATAGCGCCATGGTCCTCCGCCAAGGTCCTAATGAGGGCCATAGTGTCAAAGGTAAATCACCTAAGAACACATATTACATAAAAAGAACAGAAGAAGCGCAATCTATCAATGATTACAATGCAATCATTGCCCTCTTATGGAATGCAAACATACATGTGCAATACATTGCAGACAATTCCACTGCAGTTGCACGATATGTTAACGCCTACTTAACCAAAGCAGAAAAAACAGAGCTTCATGACCTATCATCTGACAAAACACTGTCACAGAAATTGTACAGTTTAGGCATAAAAATGCTCTCTCATAGAGAATGTGGCTGCTATGAAGCTGCAGACCGTTTAACCGGTACTGCTTTGTATGGAAAATCTGAAAATACAGTAAGTCTTGGTCCTGCTAAATCTAGAAAAAGAGTTCCCAAAACATATGAGGACATAGAAACAATAGCCAAAAATTATCCCAACAGCCAAGACATTTTGAAAATGAATTTACTAGACATATACTACCCAAACAGGAGTACCACTTTGGAAACCATGTGTCTATACCACATAGCCCAAAACGTTGCATACAAAAATAACATAAAACCAGATGAAAACAAAGGTAGATACAGAGTGACACATTTTGAAGGCAGCTTAGTGAAACTTACCAAATGAAGCTTAATTAATAATATCAAACTGTCATTAAAAACTCCTCAACATAAAGAACTATATTACATGCCCCTGCTACAACTTTTTAAACCATGGAGAAAAGAAGAAGAGTTACTAGATAACTATGTATTCTATGAAGACACTTTCAAAGCAAATGAAAGCACTCTAACAGATGGAAACTTTACACAGTACAAAACAATGTTGCACAATGAACAGCAACACGAAAAAGAACTCCAGGTGCAACTAGATGAGGACACTCCCGACAGTAGTCAACCTTCTGTAACAGTAAGCCAAGAAACACTGGGGCTGCCAAAAATAGCAAATGAGGCAGAATTAGCTATATGACAGAGGTAGAAAACACCATGTGTCACTATGAACAAGATACAGAAGAATTCACTGTACTGAAATCAAAACTGAACAATGAGCAGCGTAGCATTTTCCAAGAAGTAACAAAACAAATTGAACATGGTGTACAACATGAAAATAAAAACTGTACCTGCCAAAACTACACACCTATACTGCTATACGTCAGTGGTCAAGCTGGTTCAGGAAAAACATTCTTAATCAAAATCATCAGCAAGTTCCTTCAACAATTGACAAACAACAAACTGTCAGCTGTTGTAACTGCCCCCACAGGTTTAGCTACCTACAACATAGGTGGTGTCACTTTACACTGATTACTACTCCTTCCAGTAGAACACCAAAACAAATTAGATTATTACAAACTTTCTACAGAAGCTGCAATGGAACTACGCAGAGTTTTGAAACAAATGAAAATGCTACTAATATATGAAGTGAGCATGGTCTCCAACTTACTGTTGGCTTTGATTCACCTCAGATTACAAGAGGTACTCAAAAAAACTATGAAGAGCACTTTGGAGGAAAACACATTGGCCCTCATTACGACCCAGGCGGTAAGCGGAAAACGATGGCGGTAAATGAATACCGTTTTCTGCTAGGTCCGATTATGACCCGCGAAAGTGCCATTAGCGACATCGTAGTTTACGGTGCCGCTAACAGCACCAAGGTCGCGCGCGCGACCCTCCATACCGTAAATACCGGCATGGTGCAAAGCTACGCAGATCACAAACCAAGCGGACATGCCCCTAACGCCATCGCCAAGGCCGTTAAGTACCTTATCCCCATGGCGCTAATTCCGCCATCGCGAACCAACCGTAAATGGCCATGTGCAGTGTTCCCAGCTGCCACAGGTGCACAGAATCAGCACAGGTGGAGGCAATACAGACTCTCCCAGTGCAAAAAGAGCACACCCCACCCCTACCAGCCCCAGTCACACTCCACAATGATACCAATAGGACTAGCAATGTTGGGGCTGGAGGACCTGATAGCAATGCGAGTGCTACAACTGCAACAACAACAACAACAACAACAACAACAGGCTGCACAGAGGAGACGCAGGAGGAGAAGGAGGGCAAGGCAGGGCCAGCAAGCCTCACCAGCACAGCCAGTGGCACCACGCAGGCAGCCCCCAATCCCACGCATCAGAGCCAGTCCATTCAACCTCACCGCAGAGCAGATCCACACCCTGTACCGACTGGACCGGGACACCATCACCAACATTGTGCACATGATACACAACGACATTGTCAGCATGATAGAAACACCCACCGCCATCCCGCCCCTACTGAAGGTAGTGTCTGTGCTCCACTTCCTGGCCACAGGCACCTACCAGCACACAGTGGGCCACTTGCATGGCATATCCCAACCATTATTCTCACGTACACTGATCCAAGTGCTCGATGCCCTCCTCAAGCACACAGATGACCACATCTCATTGCCACGGTCTGCCCAGGAGATTGCCAACACCAAAGTGGGTTTCCATGCACTAGCTGGCATACCTGGTTGCATTGGTGCCATCGACTGCGCCCATGTTGAATTGGTGGTCCCACATGCCATGGAGGTACCATACCGCAACCGTAAACTATTTCACTCAATCAACGTGCAAATGGTCTGCGACTCCAACAGGATCTTCACACATTGTTGTGCCCGATTCCCCGGATCAACCCATGATTCAATGGTCCTTCGGAACTCCACAATACCACGCTACATGGAGCGACATGCAGGCCCAAGATCCTGCCTACTCGGTGAGTCTAATGTCATGAGCATGGAAATGCGAAGTGTGTAGGTGATCGACGTACCAATGCATATTTCACCTGGCAGAAAGGGGGGGGGTGATGCATACGTCACATGGCTGCAACTAGCAGTAGCCAGATCATACCCTGAGGCAGCACTCACGTCATCTGACAACTGTATACATGATGCCTGATCTAATCAGCCCTAACATGTGAATGAAAGTGTACCCCAACCATGACACAACCATCTGCAAGTGCATTGTACAAAATGTGACCACATTGACTCCAAAGGAACGCACCTACATGCACGTCACCAAACACCATCTACTGAAAGGCCTGTCCCCCATAACTGCGCACAAAGGAGGCACATGTCGGACAGGAACATCAATGTACCACTACACAGACAGCAAGACCCACAAACTGTCCCCATTGACACCAGTATTGTTCCCTGGGGTCATAATGAGCCAGACAGCAATGTTGCAATCATGTGAGCTTTGACCTCACAGGACACGTGCCAGGTCACATAAAATAACGGCCTGAACGGACACAGTGGATGGGCACTCACAAGGCAATTGTCCCCCCTGCATTGTGTCTTGGCATGCAAAACAGTACATGAGAGCCATGAACATATACCGGTTGCATAGTGTGAATCCATTAGCACAACTAAATTTGGTGCAAAGTAACAGTTGAATGCAAGGCATGGTGGCGCGTCATGTTCAGAAAGCAATCTCATTCCTGACACATACATTGTTGCCCATTTACAGGTGATGCAGGCTATCCCCTGAAGAGGTGGCTCCTTACACCAGTCCGGAACCCACAGAACCAGCATGAGGAGGACTTCAACCGTGCCCATGCACGTACCCGTGTGGTGATAGAGCAGGCCTTTGGCCTACTGAAGGCACGTTTCCGCTGCCTCAGCAGGTCTGGCGGGGCACTTCTGTGCCGCCATGAGAAGGTTGCGAAGATCGTCATGGCATGTGTCATGCTACACAATATGTGCGTCAGACGTAACGTGCCTATGCTCTCTCTCACAGAACCTGATGATGAGGATGATGAGGGTGGGGATGGGGCAGCACCTCAAGGAGGCAGCGATGCACAGGAGGGGCGTGAAATGCGTCAGAATCTCATTGACCAATACTTCTAGCACACACAGCGTGTGCGTGTAACATGTGGACGGCACTTCGGGCACTGTGTGTGTCTGGTATATGCACACTGTAGACTGTACAACAATAAAGCACACATACACAATGAGCAATGTCCACACATTTGGTTTGTGATAAACGAAAAAGTGTATTGTGCTTCTGAAAAGGTATGACACATCCAATCCCCCCCTTCCCCCTGAACACCCCAACACACCCAATCCCCCCTTCCCCCCCGAACACCCCAACACACCCAATCCCCCCTCCCCCTCCCCCCTGAACACCCAACACACCCAATCCCCCCTCCCCCTCCCCCCAGAAATCCCTGCAAAGGAGTGCCAGTGCCCGTGGTGAAGTGGGTAATGTTTCAGTGGTCCAATGGGCGGGCACTATTGCCAGCCCCCTGTCCCGGAACCTGGGGCCCCCCTGCCTGTACTCCTCGGGGTCCTGGATGACCTGCGGACGGGGCTGGATGGGGCCGAACTTGCAGCTGAGGAGGTACCGGCCTGCTCGGTACGCCGTGTGTCCATGATTGTCCGTATCAGTTCACTAATCATATTCCGCACTGCGGCTAGTTCTGTGCATATGTTCGTGCTTGCTGATTGGATGGCTGCCTTGATGCTCTCAGCACACCTCTCCATGCCTGAACTGGCACCTCCACAATCAGCAACATGCTGCGTTAGGAGTGACGCCAGTTGTTCTTGCCTCGCTGATATTTGGTCCAGCACCTGCCTGAAATCAGGCCCAATGGAGGTTGCAATTGCAGGCCCAATAGGACTACTCCCCTCTTCCCCTACTCCCACTGGGCTTGGAGGGGCTGGCCATGAATCTCCAGGGGATTGCCCCTGTGTGTCCTGTCCATGCAGGCTACATGGGGACAGGTGTGGGGAGGAAAGTTGGGTGTTGGGGGGACCTTCCATGTCATCATCCACATTTGCCACATCGCTGTCAGAACAGGCTGCGATGGCTGCAGTCTCCCCGACTGTACTGCTCCCCGCAGACACAATCCCCTCAGTGGGCAGCAGTGGTTGTGTGTCTGCCGCGGGTGCTATCATGTCCCTTTCCTCGGGGGGAATTGCTGCCCTGGGCTGTTTGGCAACAGGAATTTTGGCCTGCTGTGGGTTGGCCATGGGTCCAGCAGAGGTGGATGGTTGGTGGCCTCTTCCCTCTGTCCTGGGCTTCTTGGCTGGGGTGGTGCCACTCTCGTCCCTGCCGGTGTCCGAGTGTGAGCCTGTGGTGAAGCAGAGGAGGGAAAGTGTTATTGATGGTTCAGCGGACATTGAGCAGGCATTGTGATGAGTGCCATGGTTTAGATGGATAGATGGTGGACTTTGTAGGCTGTGACATACATGTTGTCTCCCTTTTGGGTGGGTTGAGCATGCAGGAATGTGTGTGCCTGCTGTAGAGTGTACATGCTGCATGTGTGCAAGGTGTGGGTCTTCTGCTGATGTGTTGCGTTTGCCATATGGGGCGACATTGTGATTCCCATGTAAGTGTGATTCAGGGTGTTTTGCAAGGCTGAATTGGAGGCACCTACCTGTTTCTCCTGATGTCGGGGCTCCTCTCTCCATTCCGCCGACGCCCTCAATGCACTCTATGCCGATCAATGAGGCACATGTCTCCTCCCATGGCTGCATCTTCAGTGGGGAGTCTGCTCCACTGCCAGTTGCCAGTCCCAGGTTGCGGTTTGCTGACAGTATGCCCCTTACTCGGAGCCGGAGGTCATCCCACCTTTTGCGGCACTGTCTGGCGGTGCGTGGGGTGGTACCTACGGCACTGACGCGTTGTGCCACGAGCTCCCATACTGCTTTTTTCCGGGCTATGGCTGGTCTCGTCATCTCTGATGAGAAGACGATGTCTGCCTTTTCCTGCAGCGTTTCTGCCAGCATAGTTAGTTCTTTGCGACTGAAGCGGTCCTGCCGCTGCCTGTCGCAGGCTTTTTTAACAACTTTTGGCATGGTTAGGTGAGGAAATGGGTGGGTAATGGGATTCACAGGGTTTCAGGGTCGAATGTAGTGTGGTTGGGTAGGATGACAATGGATTGTGTTTTTAAAGATGGCCGCTCTGCTCTTTCCCGTTCCGCCGCGATGACGCTACTTCCGGTTCCGCTTATTTACGGTGCCCGCTAATTACGGTGCCCGCTAATTACGGGGTCCGCTGATTACGGTCGGCACAATGATGGGTGGCGGTAGGTCACCCTGTGCGGCGTTCGATGCCGGTAAGGGCTGTTTACGCCATGGCGTAGTTTACATTACCGCCATGGCGTAATGCTCGTGCGCGATGGGTCGGAATATGGCGCTCTTTACGCCATCGGTCCATGGCGTAAACGATGATTACGCCATGGCGGTAATGTCGCATACTTACCACCAGAGTCGTAATGAGGGCCATTATTGTTTGCAGAGATCTTCTTCAATTGACACCAGTGAAAGGTGAACCTATTTATAAAACCTTAGGGCACAAACTCTGCCGTAAAACTGTTGGTAGCCTAGGAAATGTCAACCTTTGGCAACATTTCCAATACAGAGAATTAACAGAAAACATGTGCCAGTCTGCCGACGTCACATACACCAACATTTTTAAAATGATTGCAGTTGGTGTATTATCTCAAGAAGTACAATCAATATTAAAAACCCGGCACATCCATGCACTCTATAGCCATAACTCATGTGCTACTGATGTCATGGACAAATTAGCGCACAAAAATGTCAATTGTATGTCCTTGATGCCAACTCTTGCAAGCTGTTCAAAATTCAATGAAATAATGTTGAAAAAAGAAATGCAAACAATAATTGAAATTTGATCCACAGACAAACTGGACGTACATACTACCCATGTGTCAACAAGCTACAAGAAGACTAAATACCTTAGAAAACTCTATCTCCAGCACAGCTGGTTTGGAAAAAATATTAAAATTATCTTTAAACTGTAGAGTAATGCTTAAACCTAACCTTGACGTGGAGCAAGGACTAGTTAATGGAGCACTTGGTACAGTTGTTGGCTTTCAAACATACCCACATGACAACAATATTCAGTTTGTCAATATTCGTTTTGACAAACTATCAGAAGTTAAAAGGATAGGACACTCAACAGCCTGATTCCTTCTTTTCAAAGACATGTATGTACGCAGAGAACAATTTTCTCTAACTCTATCATATGCAGTCACCATTCACAATTAACAAGGTCTTACTCTAGATAAAGGATTGATAGATATTGGGAGCACAGTCTTTAAAGAAGCCATGAGCTATGTAGCACTATCACGCTTACGTACACTTGACTGACTATTTCTAATCAACTTTGATTCAAGTAAAGTAAATGCTGATATTCCTTGCATTCTAGAATACAATAGACTACGTTCACTGAACACCCCCCATCTTAAAACCTATCCTGTTCCACAAAAAGCAAAACGTTGGAAAAGAAAACTACTTCAAACAAAAACGACACAGGATCTCACTGCAAATCCTCCAAAGAGAGTAAAAGAAGCTAATACTTCATTAATTACTACAACCAAAGAAGAATCTACTGCTCAAAGTAACTCAACTACTTCTTCAAAGAAGCAACACACACTCCGAAAAAATGACTTGGACACAGAACTTCAAATATTCAAATATAACTGGTGTAAATTGCTACACAAATGTAGCAATAAATATTCTATTCCAATTGCCACCAATTATTGACAACATTTACATACACAATACAGACCAATTGTGTTGCAAATGTTAGTCCTTCATAGAAATGCAACCAACATTCCTGACAACACCTACAGTGTTCATGGAATAAGACAAGAATTGGACTACTGTGCTGGAATGGTCAAATCCGCTAAAAACTCACAAGATCCACAAGAATTTCTAATGCAATTGCATTGTGAAACCTAAGCCTTTTCCCCTCCTTTCAGGAGTTTCAAACTTAGGTGTGTTTTTTCCCGCTGTTTTTATAATGTGCACTGTATCACTATTTAAAAATGCATTGTGAAACCTAGGCCTTTCCTCCCTCCATTCAGGATTCTCAAACTTAGGTGTGTTTTTATTTCCCCATGTTTTTATAATATTCACTGTATCAGTATTTAAAATTGCATTGTGAAACCTAGGCCTTTTCTCCCACGATTCAGGATTCTCAAACTGATGTGTGTTTTTTTCCCGCTGTTTTTATACTATGCACTGAATCAGTATTTAAAATTTCATTGTTAAACCTAGGCCTTCTCTCCCTCCATTCAGGATCCTCAAACTTAGGTGTGTTTTTTCCCACTGTTTTTATAATATGTACTGTATCAGTATTTAAAATTGCATTGGAAACCTAGGCCTTTTCTCCCTCCATTCAGGATTTGAAAACTAGGTGTGTTTTTAAAAAAAGTGCATTTTGTGAGCTCCATAAACCTGAGTGTCGCCGTCTTGTCCTATTGCTCAACCTGCTTGACTCTTGCTGTCTTGTCAGCTTACTCTACTGTCCTTCTCTAGTGTCTCCCCCTCTCCCTTCCACCTCTCTCCTCTCCCATCTACTCTATGGTGCTCTCTGCCTCCCCTATCTTTTCTAACTGCTTCTCTACTGACTATCATGCTCACCTCACTAAATCTGGTAGGAAGAAGTTTAAAAAGGATATCCTGGTTTCCAACCCAGGCCTCCCTATCGCTGATACCTACACCAGTGCCTCCACCAAGGAAATTCTCACCGACATCCTCTTTGTTGTTCCTTCGCCAGACCTATGGACCCTCATATGGTCTCTGTGCTCTCTCCTTTCTCCTCTTCTCCCATTAATGGTGGCCCCAGTTGGGACACCCTCCTGGCCTCCTTCCACTCTTCCAAGGTCATCCTTAATGTTTACTCGAATGGGACCGTCTTGGTCCAAGGTCCTCAGGCCAACCTTCACCTCTTTCATAGACACTTCCCACGCCTCATCAATTTCCTTTCTTCTCCTGCTGTCCCCTCTCCCCCTTCCTCGGCTACCTCGCCTCCCCCTTCTGCCTCCTGAGGGGCTACCTTACCTTCTCCCTCCCTCTCTGCCCCCTCTCGGGCTCCCTCTACACCTCCGAAGGGCGTACCTCTGATCTGTACCCCTCCCCGGAAGTCCTTCAAGGATGGCAGCCTTCTCCATATTGCCACTCTTAACTCTCGCTCTGCTGTAAAACACTCCTCTGACATCTGCCGCCTTCTGGAAGAACTTTACCTTGATGTCATCGGTCTCACTGGGACATGGTTCACGGCCAGCTCTGTCACTAGCTTTGACACGCTCCTACCTGACGGCTACAAGATCCTCTCAGCGCCCAGGTCAAACCGCTCTGGAGGGGGTGTAGCTCTGATCTTCCCTGAGTGTATTCCTGCCTCTGTCATTCCCACGCAGGCCTACTCCACTTTCGAATGCCTCGTCTGCAGGCTCTCTTTCTCTCCTAGTCATTCCCTTACTGTGGCTACTATCTATCGGCCGCCTGGTCAGATCTCCTCCTTCCTCTCTGAGTGGGCGGACCTCTCCTCCTACCTCCTGGCCTCGACTTCTCAACCCCTCCTTCTTGGAGACTTCAACATCCATCAGGATGCCTCCTGTGCTCCCTTTGGACTCTTTCATGACCTCTGCGACTCTCTCTCACTCACTATTCTCCCCTCAGGCCCGACTAACTCTGCAGGGCACACTCTGGATGTTCGTATCTCCTCTGACCTTCCCATCTCTGTCCCCCTGTCCACTCTGCTCTCCTGGAGTGATCACTTTCTCCTACCCTCTCTCCTCACGCTCCCTACCCCTCAGGCCAAGCCACCTCCATCACTGCCATCCATCTTCTCGGTCATCTGACCCATGAAGCGCGTGTCACTTGAGGCTTTCACCACCACCTGCTTACCCCCTCCTCCCCCTTTGGCTGACTTTCACCCTGACACATCCCTCTCGTGCTCCACTCTTCTGTATCTGATACTCTTGATATCCTTGCCCCTGACATGAGAATCCGCATGAAGCCCAAAGCCAAGTGTAACTCCTGGTATGACTCAGATCTCGTCACCCTAAAATGCAAGTGCAGGGTGGCCGAGAGGAAATGGCGTGCTTCATGTTCATCCTCTGACAAACTGGCCTGCCGCCTGCTGCAAAGGCAATACCGGCTCTCCATCCTCACCAAGAAGAGAGCTCATACACAAGCCTGCATCTCTGCGACATCTAATAACTCAGCTGAACTCTTTGAACTGGCCAATACTGCTGCAGTCTCTACCTCTCCTGTACCTTCCCAGGCCCTCTGAACGGCCCTGGCTTCTCACTTCATTTCTAAAACTCAGGACATCCTGTCCATACTCTCCTCCTATCACCTACCTCCTTCCATTCCCTGCTCCTCCTCTGGCCCGTCTGCAGCCACCCCCCTCCCTCCTTCTCTGCCTTTCCCCCTTTCTCTGCAGACAAGGTTTCTAGACAAGTCCGATCTATGAAGGTCACGTCGAAACAGGTTCATTCCTGTTCCTACAAAACTATCAAGGACCATATCCACTCCCTGGCTCCTGCCCTGGCTGATTTCTGCAATCACTCCACTGGAGTCTTCCCATCCCCCCTGAAGCACTCCCTTGTGCACCCTCTTCTTAAGAAACGCTCTGCCGACCCCTCCTGCTCGGCTAACTATCGCCCAATCTCCATCACTCCCTTCCTGGGCAAGCTCCTGGAGAAACTGTCCATCTCCCAGCTTTATCTCCACACCAAATCTGTTGGTTGTCTTCCTGACTATCAGTCTGGCTTCAGAGCTGCCAGAAGCACAAAAACTGCTCTCCTGAACATCCGTGAAGAGCTGCTCTCCAACCTCGACTTCACCACACTGTGTGTCCTCATCTTGCTTGATCTCTCTTCTACCTTTGACACTGTCAGTCATGACATCCTGCTCAACCGTCTCCATGATAACCTGGGTATCACTGGTCAGGCTCTGGTGTGGCTGACCTCTTTCCTCTCTGACTGACCCTCCCAAGTCCAACTCGGGTCCTTCCTCTCTGATATCTTTTTCTCTACCTGTGGTGTCCCCCAGGGATCTAACCTCTCTCCCTGGCTTTTCAACCAATACCTGGCACTCCTTTCCCATCGCATCGCCGCTTTCTGCCCCAACATTCAGTGCTATGCGGATGATACTCAGCTCATTTTCAGGCTACCCTCGGCCTCCTCCTCTCCCTCCCTCCCTCATCTCTGACTGTCTGCTATCCAGGAGTGGTGTGCCACCAATGACCTCTGCTTTAATGCCAGTAAGACTGAGATTTTACTCATTGGCATATACACTCCCTCCTTCCCTGCTTCTCTCTTGGCCCTCTTCCTGCACCCACCTGCAAGGCTAAAAACCTTGGGGTCATCATCGACTCCACACTCTCCTTCTCTCCTCACATCTCCGATGTCTCTAAGAAGTCATGCTACCAGCTGCACCTCCTCAGAGGTATTCTTCCTTTCCTCTCCTTCCCCCAGAAGCTCACCATCTCCAGAGGCCTGGTTCTCTCTAGGCTGGACTATTGCAACAGCCTCTATCTAAATCTGCTTGCCTCTACTCTCCACCCTTGCAACGTATCCAGAACAGGACTGCACGACTAGTCCTTGGCCTCAAGCCCAGGGATCGTATCTTTCCAGGACTGAAATCTCTGCACTGGCTCCCTGTGGCTGCAAGGATTACGTTCAAAACCCTCTGCATTGTCCACAAGGCCTTCTGGGCACTGGGGCGGCAATACCTTCAACTCTCTCTTCCCAAATATCTTCCTTCTCGAGCTCTTCGCTCATCCGCCTCCAACTCCTTCAGGGTCCGTCGCTTCTCCAAGCAACGAGTTGGTGGTAGATCTCTCTCTCCTCGGCAGGGGCCTCCCTCTGGAAAAGCCTTCCTGCCTCCCTGAAACTTGAGGAAAACCAGCTCTGGTTCCGGAAGCACCTCAAAACCTTCCTCTTTGCTTCTGCTTTCTCTCCTCCTCTCCCCTGCTCAATTCCTGGCTGAAACTGCACTGGCTACCTGGCCACCCTTTGTGACCTTGGCCCAGGCCCCGCCATTTGCACACCTGCACTGCCCCCCTAGCAATCCCCTCACCTGGGGACTGTATTCTGTATCCCTACATTCCCCCACCAGCACTTATGTCTGCTCTTACCTTGCACCTGCCACCATCCGGACGTTATTTTTTTTATTTATTCTACTATCCCATGTACTTCACTTTCCCCTCTCCCATGTACTGCACTTCTCCCCTCTCCCTTCCCCCTCGCACTTTTCCCCTTCCCCCTTCCCATGCACTTGCGCGATCTGAATGACACCTGGCCTAGTAAGATCATTGTCTGTCCTCCCTCTGTTCCCCCTCCCCTGCCTCATCGCGCCTAGAAACACTTGTGTATAGGCGCATTATAAATGCCATATCTTGTCATAATGTACTTATTACAAGTACTGGAAAACAAAAACATACCTATAAATGAAATCCTTCAGATTTCATAAATGTGGAAACATACATGCACTCTCTGCAACCATGTGGCACAGGAACAAATCCTTAATGAACGCTTTGTGCATGTATCCATACCTAACTGTGAATCCATTCCATTTCAGCAACGTATTCAAAACGCAAACCATGGCAGATTATGTACTACCTGCAATTTAGATAATCGCTCCACCTTACAATTACAGACACATAGTAAATACGTAATAGTAATTCTTTTATGTTACAATGCAGATGGTACCAAAAACAACTGCAAGCTGACTGGATTCACACATGGTCAAGTATCACTTGGTAAGAAAACCTTCACAACAATAGGTATAATCCACCACGCAGGAGCCACAACCAATGCAGGTCACTACACTGCATATATAAAAAAGAATTGTGGATGGTTCGAATGTAATGATAGTACCATTACTCTAAAGCAGAGATTACCAGCAAATCTTATAAACGCTTATTTAATATTCTTAAAACCAAAATTTAATAACTAATCTGTGCATGAACATTAACAAAACTTCAATTAGAAAACTATAAACAGTTAGAATACGCCAACAGGTATCTAACTGCCCCAAGATTCTGCAACAACCAAACAGATAGATGAATAACTTGAAAGTATAAATAAAAAACTATAAACAGTTAGAATACGCCAACAGGTATCTAACTGCCCCAAAAATTCTGCAACAACCCAACAGATAGAAGATTAGCCAGAAACAACAAATAAGCACTGAAAACAAAAAAGAAATGTATTGTACCATAGCAAAAAAAGGGATTTTTTAAAATCCAGCATCGATTTTATTTTTCCCCACAGACCCAATGATTTAATAAACAAATACAGACACTGAGCAAATTGCACAGTACACTGGTTTGAAATATAGTACTTCTAAAGTACTAAATATGAGGGTCGGAATAATGCAGAAATGTCTATTATGCAATAACTCATTATGAACTACCTACCATAACATATGATCTTTACTTTTATCACAGTAATTGAAAAATAATATTTGCTCCAGTTACCAAAGTCATGAGAAAAATATATCCAATCACAAAATGTCAAACAGTAAGTATATAATAATTCAACTCACAAATACTGCTGCACAACACAACCATTCAAGCAAACATCTAACCATACACCACACTCCAAAATGTTTACTTCCATGGATATGTTGTACTGCAGTGCTTGTTACCAAACTCTACAATCTTAATTGCATGACTTAGCCAAAACTTCACATACAAACTCTACAAATCAAACGGTACACAAACTTTTGATTTGTGGTTATTTGATGGATGTTTGATTCTATGGGTGTGTTATGCTGCAGTGGTTGTGGCCAGGGCCTAGAGTCTTGGGTGCATGGCCGAAGACCGTAGCCTTCGGCCATGCACCCAAGACTGTGCATGTTGCGAAACAAGTGTCAAGGATCATTGCAATACATATCTTACCCTAATTAGTGCATTGAACGATGCATTGATGTAAATAGCATTCTATTATGGGGTTCTATCTAGTATACTAAGCAACTCATACAGAAACGTAACATTGTGTGAAGCGTACAAGATGAAGGTATAATATTCGTAATGTTAATATGTTGAATAATGAAATGATAATTGTTTTCTTAATAGATTTTTGTGTACTGTGAAATATGTAATACGTAGCTAATAAAACACATGTATTACATAATTGCATTACTATAGACAAAACACAAAGACACAAGAACATATACCAATATGAGTATATACAGGGAAAGTGAAGTTAGCAAAAAAGCACAAGTAGTAGCAGAAACAATTCATAACTTAACTGATTATTTTCATGCAAATAAATTATTGCTCTGTTTCAAAGCTGCTATTTACCCTATGTATATGTATCACTTGATGTGATTGGACCCACAGGGAAAGTACAGCCATAAAAAAAAAACAGAACTATCAGAAAGTGCTCATAAGTCTATTGATTATCTTTATGCACAAAAAGGATTGCTGTCTTTCAAGCTTGTGTCTTCCTGTATGTATATGTTTCATATGATGTGACTGGACTCTAAGGGAATTACTGTAAGAACCTACTTGAAGGATACATCTACAAATAAAATAAAATGTTTAGTGTCTGACTGTTACTGAAGAAAACCATGTGGCCTAGATATATCAGCAAAAGAAAAAAGAGTGCGCCAGACATGTGATGTCATCAGTGATGTCATCAATGACATTTGTGATGTCATCTTTGATGTCCGGGGTCTTAGTCTTAACAGTGCACGGTGGTGGCGCGAGTTATGGTTGCTTAGCTTACCATAACTGGAGAATTTCAAGGGTTTTTCGGTTTTACTTTGAACCATAACGTCCCTTTGACAAAGTTTTTTCACTGAATTTCATAGGTTTTTAGTAGCGCAACTTAACCATAACGTCCCTTTAACAAAGTTTTTTCACTGAATTTCATAGGTTTTTAGTAGCGCAACTTAACCATAACGTCCCTTTAACAAAGTTTTTTCATTGAATTTCATAGGTTTTTATTAGTGCAACTTAACCATAACGTCCCTGTAACATTTTTTTTAACTACATTTTAAAGGTTTTTATTAGTGCAACGTCACCATAACATCCTTTTCAATAGATGAAGACCACTAACATCTTATGTCCTCAAAGTGGGAACGCCGGGTGGTAAAAAAACAAAAACGTTTTCTTCCTACACCGGGACGCCTGGGCATCCTGGTGTAGGAAGGAAAATCTTTTACCAAGATGGCCACCATGGAAAGGGAAGGCGGGGTGTATAAAGAACACAACAGGGCATGAGCGGGGAGTAGGGGGGAACAGGGGAGACACATGGGCATGAGCGGGGGGTGAGAGGGAGCAGGGTACAAACGGGGCATGAGCAGGGGGTGGGGGGGGAAGGAAGGAAACACGGGGCATGAGCGGTGGTGGGGGAACACATGAGAGACACGGGGCATGAGCAGCGGGTGGGGAAGAACATGAGGGAGACACGGGGTATGAGCGGGGGGTGGGGAGGAACACGAGGGAGACACGGGGCATGAGCAGGGGGGTACAGGGCACACACGGGACATGAGCGGGTGTGGGGGGGAAAGGAGAGAGACAAGGGACATGAGCGGGGGGTGGGGGAACATGAGGGATACACGGGGCATGAGTGGGGGGTGGTGGGGGGTAACACAAGGGAAACACAGGGCATGAGCGGGGGTGGGGGGAACACGAGGGAGACACAGGGCATGAGCGGGGGGTGGGGGACAACAGGAGACAGACACGGGGCATGAGCGGGGGGTGGGGAGAACAGGAGACAGACACGGGGCATGAGTGGGGGGGTGGGGAGAACAGGAGACAGACACTGGGCATGAGCGGGGGATGGGGGGAACAGGAGACAGATACGGGGCATGAGCGGGGGTGGTGAGAACAGGAGACAGACACGGGGAATGAGCAGGGGGGTGGGGGCAACAGGAGACAGACACGGGGCATGAGGGGGGGTTTGGGGGGCAACAGGAGAGAGACACGGGGCATGAGCGCGGAGTGGGGGGTACAGGAGACAGACATGGGGCATGGGTGGGGGCAACAGGAGACAGACAAGGGGCATGAGCGGGGGGTGGGGGGAACAGGAGACAGACACAGGGCATGAGCGGGGCGTGGGGGGAACAGAAGACAGACACGGGACATGAGCGGGGGATTGGGGGCAACAGGAGAGAGACACGGGGCATGAGCGGGGGGTGGGGGGTACAGGAGACAGACACGGGGCATGAGGAGGGGGTGAGGGGCAACAGGAGAGAGACACGGGGCATGAGCGGGGAGGAGGGGGGGTACAGGAGACAGCCACGGGGCATGAGCAGGGGGTGGGGGCAACAGGAGAAAGACACGGGACATGAGCGGGTGGGGGGAACAGGAGACAGACCCGGGGCATGAGCGGGGGGCAACAGGAGACAGACACGGGGCATGAGTGGGGGGGGTGGGGGGTGTTAGGCGGAAACCTGTGCAGTTCCCTCTGGGACCACTGCAAAAGATTTAGGACTACAGGTGTTTGGCAGTAAACCCACTTGGTAGCAGTCTGTACCACACAGATTCACTTGGTAGCTGTGGCTGAGCAGTCAGACTTCTCTCAAGAAGAGTTAAGCAGTATGTGGAGTATACAATATAGGACAATTCTTCACAGTAAGACAAGCAAACACGCAACCAGGCTTCAGTGTAAAGATATTAAGGTATTTATTTATAACGGAACATCTATAGAAAACACTATGGCACTATCACGGCAAACACTTCGATTACAATTACTCTACGGAGAAGAAACGATCAAACCCCCTAACAATATTTCGACAAGTCTAGGTTCTACCGGCATCACTTATTTACAGACAGAGGTGTATGCCTCAACCTAGATGGCACTCTAATATTAGTTAGGACGGGAGAGAAAAAATAGGCAGGTTACGAAATCAACACAGTTCAATACTTCACGGGTAAAATGCAAGGCAAGAAGGCAAGAACTACAATAGATCATAAAGTTCAGAGGCCAGGCCCACTCGGAGAGAGGCAAGGCGATATGTCCCAAAAAGTCTCTAGTGGAAACGCGTTTGAGTCTTTGTAGCAAATTGTTATCGGCAGATTGAACCAGTTCAGAACAACGCACTAGAGAAAGCTTGGAGGCGACCCAACGGAAAGGCGAGGATTAAGACACCTCACTCGAACCGATCGAAAGGGAAGCCAGGCGGACACGGTACCTTGTTTGTGGAGAGACAGCTCCGGCGGGGGCAGTTGTTCCTGGTGGTGGATGCACGTCGGGTCTTTACCAAGAGTAGAGATGATCTCGTCGTCGAAGAAAAGTGAAGTCCGGTGCACCACCAGGGAAGAGACCAGCCGCGGAGTGCTCCGTCACAAGGCACCACCTTTTGGTCACGGTACAGGGGTAGTGGCTATCCGGTTGCCGGGGTGCTCTGCACGGGCAATTCGACCACCGCGTCCTGAGGCGAAGAAAAAGCAAAGGGGACTGGTTGTTCCCACCAGTCAGGGGAAGAGACTCTCCGGCAGGGAGATCTCCTCTGTCGTCGGGAAGTGGTGAGTCGGTTCAGCAGGGCTCCACCGGAGGTGTCGTCATTGCAGGTCGGCTCAGCAATATCCTCGTCGGATTCTTAGGTCCTGTGGCGACTTCTGAAGATCCAGTCCCAAAAGCCCTGCTTTTATGCAGAAAACCCCCATTCATTCAGCCGAGCTGTCAATCAACACTCGCTAAGTGGTGAGCGGGGAGGCTCACCACTTGGGCCAATCACTCCAGAGTGTGACCGGAGTTGGCAAGGCAACTCGGTCCAGGGTGCCTAAACCCCCTCCCACACCCCTGTGGTAACCCAGACAGAATGGCACCACTTTGGAGGGTCTCTGTACAGAGGCCGGCCAAAAGTGGAACAAAGGGCTCAACCTTTGGTTTAGGAGTCACAGAGACGAACACAGACGCCATTTTAAAAACTGAGTTCTGGCAGAAAATACCATCCGATAAACTTATTTAAGATAAGTAGACCGGTGGTACGTTAGAGATTAACGAGGAAAAGTATCAATCTCCAACAATGGGACGAATCCCATAGGGTTATGTTCGGGGTCGAACATAACAAGTAGTTTCCACTGCCACCAGCCAAAACTCGACGAGGGGGGGCGGGACAGTGCCCCCTCGAGTAACAGACCCAGGAGTAATCGAATTACCCCTACTAGCACGTACACAATAAGATGGTTTGTACTAGTTCTGTTAGTAAATTTAGGTCTAGTAAAGCCAATGGTGACTTTACATGCCCGGGGAGACAGTAGTCAGTCCCCGGGTATGGAGTCTATGGTGGAGGTCCGCTAGGACGCCCCAGTGTTACGGCACGTAGGGTGCGGTGTAACACACATAGAAAAACATATGAGACCGTATGGAGTAAAAGACCCCATAGCCCATAGAACACATTGACATTCAAAGGAATTACACACATTCATGTCCAAGAGTGGGAGGAAAAGAGTCTCACTCTTGGCAGGATGGAAAAAACAAACTCCAGAAATCCAGCAAAGCTGCTGGGGGACTCACTAGGTTAGGAAATTCAGCCTAAACAGAGAATTCTCCCTAACACTCGCCCCCCCAGACTAAGGGACAGGAGGATTTAATTCACTCCTGGATGAATCTCATACCTCTAGTCGATGACATACATCCTAGAGAGACCATCAGCATTTTGGTGGTGACAACCTGACCTGTGCTCAATGGTGAAATCAAACCCTTGCAGGCAGATCGACCATCTCAATAGTTTTGGGTTTTCCCCTTTCATTTGCATTAACCATCTCAAGGGTTGGTGGTCAGTCTGAATGACAAAAGTAGAACCATACAAGTACGGCCTAAACTTCTTCAGAGCCCACACGATAGCAAAGCACTCTCTTTCGATTGTTGCCCACCTTGTTTCAGGATCCTTCAGCTTGCGGCTGATGAAGCAAACGGTGTGCTCCCTACCTTTCCCGTCCAGTTGACTGAGTACGGCACCTATCCCTACATTTGAAGCATCTGTCTGCACAATGAAGTGTTGGCGGTAATCAGGAGCTCTGAGTACTGGGGCTTGGCAAAGAGCCTTTTTCAGGTTTTCAAAAGCCTGATTGCACTCCTCGTTCCATTTAACCTTTTTAGTAAATGTGGGCGAGGAATTGACATTCAGTGGAGAAGCTATGGTCCCATAGTTCTCTATGAAATTCCTGTAGTACCCAGTGAGGCCTAGGAATGCTCTCACTTGGGTTTGAGTAGTAGGTGTTGTCCAATTTTGCACAGCTTCAATTTTACTGAGAAAAGGCCTTATTTCTCCACCTCCTACCTCATGTCCAAGATAGACTACCTTACTCTGTCCAATTTGGCATTTACTCGCCTTTATTGTCAGATTGGCTCGTCCAAGAGACTGCAAAACATCTCTTAAGTGGGTTACATGTTCTTCCCAGGAATTGCTGAACACTGCGATGTCATCCAAGTATGCCATGCAGAAGTCCTCCATCCCATTCAGAACCTGGTTTACCATCCGTTGAAACGTAGCAGGTGCATTCTTCAATCCGAAAGGCATTACCTTAAACTGGTATAAGCCAATGGGGGTAGAAAATGCAGTTTTCTCCTTGGCATGGTCTGTCAGGGCTATTTGCCAATAGCCTGACGTCAAGTCAAATGTGCTGAGGAACTTGGCGGCGCCAAGTTATTCCACCAACTCATCTGTTCTTGGCAAAGGGTGGGCATCAGTCTTGGTGACTGCATTAAGAGCTCTATAATCCACGCAGAATCTAAGCTCTTTAGATCCGGCCTTTGGTACTAACACAACTGGGCTAGACCATGGACTAGTAGAGGGCTCTATTACCCCGAGATCAAGCATCTTGCTGACCTCACCTTTGATGTGGGTTTGTACGTTTTCTGACATTCTTTATCCTCTGCTTTTGACTGGCAGACAGTCACCAGTGAGTATGTCATGCTGGCCCCAAGGGGTCAAGCCTGGTGAAAGCGAGAACAGGGAGGCAAACTGATTCAATATGGATTTGCACTCCTCTTGTTGCTCAGGTGTCAGATTGGAGGAGAGATTTACTCCTTCAATTTGTTTGTCTAAAGGTAAGCCTCTGAGGAGATCCGGAAGAGCTTCACTCTCTTCTTCTTCCTCGGATGATGCTAGAAGCAACGCTCCTACATCAGGTCGTGAGACATACGCTTTGAGGCGGTTGGTGTGGAAGACGGTCGGAGCCTCCTTGGGATTGCCCAAGTCCACCAGATAGTTAACCTCTCCGAGTTTACCCACAACTCTGAAGGGTCCCATCCATTTATCTTGCAAGGCCCTCTGCCTTGTTGGGATCATAACGAGAACGAGCTAGTCTTGAGCAAACTCAACCATGTTAGCCTTTTGATCGTGCCAGTGCTTGACCAATGCTTGTCCAGCTTTCAAGTTATCGCTTGCTTCCGTCATCATGTGCGACATTCTCCTCCGGAGACCTATCACGTAGTCAGCCACTCTGACTGGCTTGGGGGAAGGAGCACTCTCCAACCCCTCCTTAATCAGGGCCAATGGACCTCTGACGGGATGACCATAGAGAAGTTCGAAGGGAGAGTAACCTACTCCCTCCTGAGGGACTTCTCTATAAGCAAAGAGAAGGCATGGCAGTAGAAGGTCCCACTTACGCTTAAGGGGTTCTTCTAAAGCACCTATCATGCTCTTCATGGTTCGGTTGAACCGTTCTACCAACCCATTGGTTTGGGGGTGGTAAGCTGTTGAGAACTTGTAAGGAGGTTGGAGGATCAAGGGGACCAACAATGTCAATCCCTACTCTCTCAAATGGGACTCCCACAACTGGGAGAGGCACTAAAGGTGCCACATTCTTGGAGCCAACCCTACCAGAGGTCTGGCAGGTGTGGCAGCTCCTGCAGTGTTTTTCTACTTTGGCCCCCATCTTTGGCCAATAGAAGTAGAGAGAGAGCCTTTTCTTAGTCTTCTTGAAACTCAGGTGACCAGCCAAAGGAATCTCGTGGGCTAACTGCAAGAACGGTGGTCTGTTCTCTTGGGGTACTACAAGTCGATTGTAGTCTCCAGGTGCAGACTCGGTTGGTTCATTGTAGAAGAGGCCATCTTCCCAGTGCAACCTGTATTTCCCAGGCTCTTGCCCTTCAGCCTGAGCTTCTGCCTGGTGGCGAAGACCTTCCAGATTTGGACATTCTCTCTGTCCCTTACTGAAGTCCGCCCTGCTGGGTCCACCTTCTGCCAGTAAAGACTGCAGCTCAGGATGGTCAACAGGATCCAGATCTCCAATGAGTTTCTGGCCTTCCATTAGCTCTTCCTCAGAGTCTAATTCTACCACACAGGGTTGTACCTCTCTCTCAGCCTCAGCTGGAGGTGGAGTTACGGGTGTAACTTTGGACAACCGCGGGGAAGTCCCTGTTGGCTGCACTGAAATGCTGGCTGCTGGTTTCGGGATAGAAGTCTTAGGTTTCCCTTTCGCTTCTTATTTCTTGGAGACAGCTGCCGACAATTCTAGTGGAGCAGGAGTGATTTCTGTCTTCATCATCTCCTGGAGAGTACCACGCATGGTCCACTCTCTTGCGGGTCTGGTTAGCTCCTGTAACCGTTTACTAGGAGGTCTGGGAGCATGCGATACAACTCAGAGAGTTTTCAAATCGTTACCCAACAGCACGCGTCCTGGTACCTCACTCTGTATGCTGACAGGTATCTTTACAGTCATGTTGTTACACTGGATGAGAACTGGTAATTGGGGAAGCATCTGCACAGGCCCTCCAGCTAACTTGGTGAGGCGTTTGGGTGCCTTAGCAACATCCTCAGCCTGAAAAAACGATTTATCCGCCACAGTTATGCTGGCCCCAGTGTTCCTAATGGCAGGAGTCTCCTGGCCATTCACCTGGACACTGTCCTTATAATACTCTTTAGTATTATCGGGGATAGAATTATAGACATCTAAATTCTGTTGTTCCCACAACCCCAGAGATACGAAAGAAACGCTGGCTGAGACTCCAATGGATTCGTCAGCTAGCAGTAGAAAGTTTCCACTTGCCATTTGGACTTCCTCCCCTGGAGCGAAGGCTAAGGAGACAAGCTGGACCCCTGAAGGTTTACCCTTACATCTGGGATCTCCTTTCACGTGGTCAGTCGAGCCACAAACAAAGCATTTACCGAACGCTTTTTGGAATGGTGGCTTGTTCTGACCTCCTTCCGGTTTGGCACCAGAAGACACACTATTCTGCTGTGGTTTTCCCGGTGGCTTACCCTTCTGGTTTTGTTTGGGGCCCTCTTTGGAATTTGAGTTATTCGAATTCTCTTTTGAGTCTTTTTTAGGCTGTTTTCCCTCATCATTTTTCTGAGTTGCCCCAGAATCCTTATGAGTAGCCCTGTTGGCAACCCACAAGTCAGCGGCCTTAGCTAGCGTCCGGGAATCCAATTCCTTCGAATCAGCCAAGTGCTGTCTGAGCTCAGGAGAACAGGCATCATAAATCGACTCCAACATAAAAAGATTCTTCATACCCTCATAAGTGTTCACTTTGTAACCCTTAATCCATCCCTCTAAGTTTTTCAACCCTTCACTCACCCAGGTAGCCCAAGGGGTACCATCATGCTTTTTGAGGGTTCTAAACCTCTTAAGATACTGGGAAGGGGTCTTCCCGAATCTAGCTATCAAAACTAGTTTCACACTTTCGTAATCCGTCTTATCCGCCTCCCCAAACTCCATTACCACATCAGTCGCAACAGGAGGGAGCCTACAGAACAACCAGGGAAGTAAATCATTCCCGGTGATGTCCTGGAGCCCATGATTGTACTCAAACAGTTTTAACCAATCCAACACATCCAATCTCGGTTCATACATACCCACTAATTCCTTCGGCTTCCGGGGTCTTTTGGGACTGGAGCTCCTAGAGGAATCAGAGGAGAGAGAAGCATTTTCCATGGACAACTTTTTCATTTCTAACTCGTGATTAAGTTCTATTTCCCTGAGTCTTAACTTAGCTTGCTTCTGCTCAGCCTGGGCATTCATCCGTCTGAACTCGAGCTCTTGGTTTCGTTCAGATTGAGCCAAGAACCGTTTGTATTCTAATTCGAGCTTCATTTTTTCAAGTTCAAAATAAGCAGGGTTACTTGTGGGACCTGGTATGGGCCCCGTAGGTACAGCTGGTAAGGCAGGTAGAGGAGCAGGGGAGACAATTTTGTTAGCCTCTCCGTCCTCGTCAGCCTCTTTATCGCTATCATCAGAATTACGATTTAGATCAACACCATCACTGTTATCTACATTTGCTGGAGAAATTGGTTCCTCTGAACCAGTACCCAGACTTTGGTTCCCCAGCAATCTCTCTATTATTTCTAACTTCTTGCCTCTTACAGAAAGATTCTCTTGCCTACAGAGAGCTCGCAAACTCTCAGTATTTTCACCTGACAAGGATTCTTGACTGTAAGTTTCCATCGTAGACATGTTTGTGAAAGTTGCTTTTTAGTGCTAAGCTTTGTGGTTAGTTATCCTAAAGTGTCGAAAAGCACTCTAAACTGTATACTCGATACAAATCCCACCGCTGTACACCAGTGTTAGGCGGAAATCTGTGCAGTTCCCTCTGGGACCACTGCAAAAGATTTAGGACTACAGGTGTTTGGCAGTAAACCCACTTGGTAGCAGTCTGTACCACACAGATTCACTTGGGTGCTGTGGCTGAGCAGTCAGACTTCTCTCAAGAAGAGTTAAGCAGTATGTGGAGTATACAATATAGGACAATTCTTCACAGTAAGACAAGCAAACACGCAACCAGGCTTCAGTGTAAAGATATTAAGGTATTTATTTATAACAGAACATCTATAGAAAACACTATGGCACTATCACGGCAAACACTTCAATTACAATTACTCTACGAAGAAGAAACGATCAAACCCCCTAACAATATTTCGACAAGTCTAGGTTCTACCGGCATCACTTATTTACAGGCAGAGGTGTATGCCTCAACCTAGATGGCACTCTAATATTAGTTAGGACGGGAGAGAAAAAATAGGCAGGTTACGAAATCAACACAGTTCAGTACTTCACGGGTAAAATGCAAGGCAAGAAGGCAAGAACCACAATAGATCATAAAGTTCAGAGGCCAGGCCCACTCGGAGAGAGGCAAGGCGACATGTCCCAAAAAGTCTCTAGTGGAAATGCGTTCGAGTCTTTGTAGCAAATTGTTATCGGCAGATTGAACCAGTTCAGAACAACACGCTAGAGAAAGCTTGGAGGCGACTCAAAGGAAAGGCGAGGATTAAGACACCTCACTTGAACCGATCGAAAGGGAAGCCAGGCAGACACGGTACCTTGTTTGTGGAGAGACAGCTCCGGCGGGGGCAGTTGTTCCTGGTGGTGGATGCACGTCGGGTCTTTGCCAAGAGTAGAGATGATCTCGTCGTCGAAGAAAAGTGAAGTCCGGTGCACCACCAGGGAAGAGACCAGCCGCGGAGTGCTCCGTCACAAGGCACCACCTTTTGGTCGCGGTACAGGGGTAGTGGCTATCCAGTTGCCGGGGTGCTCTGCACAGGCAATTCGACCACCGCATCCTGAGGCGAAGAAAAAGCAAAGGGGACTGGTTGTTCCCACCAGTCAGGGGAAGAGACTCTCCGGCAGGGAGATCTCCTCTGTCGTCGGGAAGTGGTGAGTCAGTTCAGCAGGGCTCCACCGGAGGTGTCGTCGTTGCAGGTCGGCTCAGCGTTACCCTCGTTGGATTCTTAGGTCCTGTTGCAACTTCTGAAGATCCAATCCCAAAAGCCCTGCTTTTATGCAGAAAACCCCCATTCATTCAGCTGTCAATCAACACTCGCTAAGTGGTGAGCAGGGAGGCTCACCACTTGGGCCAATCACTCCAGAGTGCAACCGGAGTTGGCAAGGCAACTCGGTCCAGGGTGCCTAAACCCCCTCCCACACCCCTGTGGTAACCCAGACAGAATGGCACCACTTTGGAGGGTCTCTGTACAGAGGCCCGCCAAAAGTGGAACAAAGGGCTCAACCTTTGGTTTAGGAGTCACAGAGACGAACACAGACGCCATTTTAAAAACCGAGTTCTGGCAGAAAATACCATCCGATAAACTTATTTAAGATAAGTAGACCGGTGGTACGTTAGAGATTAACGAGGAAAAGTATCAATCTCCAACAATGGGACGAATCCCATAGTGTTATGTTCGGGGTCGAACATAACAAGTAGTTTCCATTGCCACCAGCCAAAACTCGACGAGGGGGGACGGGACAGTGCCCCCTCGAGTAACAGACCCAGCAGTAATCGAATTACCCCTACTAGCACGTCCACAATAAGATGGTTTGTACTAGTTCTGTTAGTAAATTTAGGTCTAGTAAAGCCAATGGTGACTTTACATGCCCGGGGAGACAGTAGTCAGTCCCCGGGTATGGAGTCTATGGTGGAGGTCCGCTAGGATGCCCCAGTGTTACGGCACGTAGGGTGCGGTGTAACACACATAGAAAAACATATGAGACCCTATGGAGTAAAAGACCCCATAGCCCATAGAACACATTGACATTCAAAGGAATTACACACATTCATGTCCAAGAGTGGGAGGAGAAGAGTCTCACTCTTGGCAGGATGGAAAAAACAAACTCCAGAAATCCAGCAAAGCTGCTGGGGGACTCACTAGGTTAGGAAATTCAGCCTAAACAGAGAATTCTCCCTAACAGGGGGCAACAAGAGAGAGACACGGGGCATGAGCGGGTGGGGGGGTACAGGAGACAGACACGGGGCATGAGCGGGGGGTGGGGGGCAACAGGAGACAGACACGGCATGAGCAGGGGGGTGGGGGGCAACAGGAGATAGACACGGGGCATGAGCGGGGGGTGGGGGGAACAGGACATAGACACGGGGCATGAGCGGGGGGTGGGGAGAACAGGAGATAGACACAGGGCATGAGCGGGGGCGTGGGGGGCAACAGGAGACAGACACGGCTCATGAGGGGAACAGGAGACAGATACGGGGCATGAGCAGGGGGCGGGGAGAACAGGAGACAGAAACAGGGCTTGAGCGGGGGGAACAGAAGACAGACACGGGGCATGAGCGCGGGGTGGGGGGAAGGGGAAAGCGACACACAGGGCATGAGCGGGGGTGGGGGGAGGGAGAGAGACACATGGGGCATGAGCGGGGGTGGGCGGAGGGAGAGAGACACACGGGGCATGAGCGGGTGGTGGGCAGGAGGGAGAGAGACACACGGGGGCATGAGCGGGGGGTGGGCGGGAGGGAGAGAGACACACGGGGCATGAGCAGGGGTGGGGGGAGGGAGAGAGACACACAGAGCATGAGCGGGGGTTGGGGGGAAGGGGAGAGAGACACACGGACATGAGCGGGGGTGGGGGGAGGGAGAGAGACACACGGGGCATGAGCGGGGGGTGGGGGAGAGGGAGAGAGACACACGGGGCATGAGCGGGGATAGGCGGGAGGGGGAAAGACACAGGGCAAGAGCGGGGGTGGGCGGGAGGGGGAAAGACACGGTCCAAGAGCGGGGGTGGGCGGGAGGGGGAAAGACACGGGGCAAGAGCGGGAGGGGGAAAGACACGGGGCAAGAGCGGGGGTGGGCAGGAGGGGGAAAGACACGGGGCAAGAGCGGGGGTGAGCGGGAGGGTGAAAGAGACACGGGGCAAGAGCGGGGGTGGGCGGGAGGGGGAAGAGACACGGGGCAAGAGCGGCGGTGGGCGGGAGGGGTCAAGAGCGGGGGTGGGCGGGAGGGGGAAAGAGACACGGGACAAGAGCGGGGGATGGGCGGGAGGGGGAAAGAGACACGGGGCAAGAACGGGGGTGGGCGGGAGGGGAAAGAGACACGGGGCAAGAGTGGGGGTGGGTGGGAGGGGGAAAGAGACACTGGGCAAGAGCGGGGTGGGCGGGGAGGGGGAAAGAGACACGGGGCAAGAGCGGGTGTGGGCGGGAGGGGGAAAGACACATGGGGAAAGAGCGGGGGTGGGGGGGAGTTAGACAGACACACGAGGCAAGAGTGGGGGTGAGGGGTAGGGAGAGAGACACACGAGGCATGAGCGGGGGGTGGGGGGAAGGGGAGAGAGACACGGGGCATGAGTGGGGGTGGAGGGGAGGGAGAGAGACACACAGGGCATGAACGGGGGTGGGGGGAGGGAGAGAGACACACGGGACATGAGCGGGGGGTGGGTGGGAGGGGGAGAGACACACGGGGCATGAGCGGGAGGTGGGCGGGAGGGGGAGAGACACACAGGGCATGAGCGGGGGTGGGGGGGAGGGAGAGAGACACACAGGGCATGAGCAGGGGTGGGGGGAGAGAGAGAGACACACGGGGCATGAGCGGGGGGTGGGCGGGAGGGGGAGAGACACACAGGGCATGAGCGGGGGTGGGGGGAGGGAGAGAGACACACGGAACATGAGCGGGGGGTGGGCGGCGGGTGGGGAGAGACACACGGACATGAGGGGGGGTGGGCGGCGGGTGTGGAGAGACACACGGGACATGAGCGGGCGTAGGCGGCGGGTGGGGAGAGACACACGGACATGAGCGCGGGGTGGACGGCGGGTGGGGAGAGACACACGGACATGAGCGGGGGTGGCCGGCGGGTGGGGAGAGACACGCGGACATGAGCGGGGGGTGGGCGGCGGGTGGGGAGAGACACACAGACATGAGCGGGGGGTGGTCGACGGGTGGGGAGAGACACACGGAAATGAGCGGGGGGTGGGCGGCAGGTGGGGAGAGACACACGGACATGAACGGGGGTGGGAGAGACACACGGGGGGTGGGAGAGACACACGGGGCATGAGCGGGGTGTGGGCGAGTGGGAGAGACGAGCGGGGCACGAGTGGGGCATGAGCAGGGGGTGGGCGGGAGGGAGAAAGACACACGGACATGAGCGGGTGGTGGGCAGGAGGAAAGAGTGGGGGGTGGGTGGGAGGGCGAAAGACACACGGACATGAGGAACAGGAGACAGACACGGGCATGAGCGGGGGTGGGGGACTTACTGTGCAGGTGGGATACAAAGCCTCTCATGCGAGGAACAAAGATGGTGGGCGTCTCTGAAGCCAGACGCACTGCATGCTTTCACGCATCCAATGAGAGAGCACGCCAGATGTCCGCGGACATCACGCAAGCTGCTTGCCCAATCACCGTCCTGTCCGCGGAGCGAACAGGGAAGTGTGTCCGCGAAGCGAACACAGATAATCACCAATTTTTTTCACTTACATTTTTGTCTTTTTATTAAAAACTACTGGATGAATTTACACCAAATAAAGCAAAGCACGCTTTTGGGACCAAGCCGCCGCTCCTGCCACAAATTTGGTGTAAATCCGTCCAGCGGTTTGGGCTGTAGGCGTGAGCAAAGTTTTTTCCCATTATGTCTATGGGAAAAAAAAAAAGTTTTGGGACCCCCCCTATAACTTTGCCCCCTCCTGGATGAATCCTCACCAAACTTTGCAAAAGAATTCAGAGTGACCCAAATACTTTTTTTGCCAAGTTTGGTGAGGATTCGTCCAGGGAGAGCGAAGTTATAAGCCGCCCAAAATGTGCTCTTCCTATGGAAACAGCAACTTAACCATAACTACATGGCCACTACCGTGGCCAGGTAATACATTCACTGAAAACATTGTTAAAGGGACGCTATGGTTAAGTTGCACTATTAAAAACCTATTAAATTCAATGAAAAAACTTTGCTAAAAGGACGCTATGGTTAAAAGTAAAATCAAGAAACCTCAGAAAATTGCCAGTTATGGTAAGCTAAGCAACCTTAACTTGTGCCACCACCGTGCACCGCTAAGACTAACACCCAGGACATCAAAGATGACATTACAAATGTCATTGATGACATCACTGATGGTATCACTAATCTGGGCCACTTGATTTTGTTCACTGACATATCACAGCCAGGTGATTTTGTTCACTGACAGTCAGAATATTCAAATTAAAAAGGTTATATATATCTAGACATTAACCTTGTCGTATTTTCTTAAAGGGCTTTTGAAACAGAGGTCAAAAAGCCATATAGCCCACCAACTAACTAGATTGTGGTATGTCAAATGCAAGGTAGCCAGGCTTTATTTCAATATAAACTGGGGGGGGAGATTAACAGCCAAGCTCTCACTCAAGAATTTTCTCCACATCTCAAAAGAAAACAGCAGGTTTTATAGCCATTTTGATGTCACAGTTATGAAAACCTATCGCTCCTGGTCATTGGTTCCCTTTAATAAGCTATATATATATACTTCCATATGTCCAAAAATAATGATTGGACAATTCTTATCTAAGATCCCACCCATAAACCATCCCATGTAAATGTGCTACCTCATCATTCTTGAATATTATTGGTAGGCTATAAATTACTTCTGCAGTAGAACAGGACATGTGTTTATTGGTTAACATGCGGTCACACTCTTTATAAACTGACTGCATGATGACATGCTTTATGTAGTTGGGAAATGTAAAACAGCCTATTTTATCCCTGCCAAGATGTCGCTGAGTCTCAAAGACCTGTTCTCGCAACAGTAACTGCACCATCCTGTTCTTGACACATTTATGAATAACTATTTTGTGAGTCGTGCTGCTTCCACCCTGTTAAAATTTCTTCACATCAATTAGTTGTCTTTTTAGTCACATTGCGTTTCTCTGTCACACCTAGGCGATCACGTAGACATTAATCTGCCAAATACTTTTGAAACTTCCTGGGATGTTCAGTTCATCCAATAGACTTCAAATAGTCTGCTGTGTTGTGGCAACTTGATTTACCTTGACAGTTGGATGCACACAATGTTATCTTGTTCCGCCTTGCAACCCTCCCCTACGGAGTCTTTTTGGCTTCACATTCCTTGGGGGCAGCTACCATCTAGCTGGCCGCAGCATTTTCGTGAATTAAATGTATTTGTTCAAATAGCGTGCTTAACTGGGTCCTCTCTTAAAGCTGCAGTGTTTAATTTTGTGCTGTGTTTGGTGCAATTTTAAAATGGCAACTGCTTGTCACGTTATTTTCCTGAAGGGAGGACAGGGTCACAGCATGCGCAGGGTATGAAGGACTCTGGGAAACAGCTACTTTTGAGGACAAGGCCTGGTGTGCCGAAGCAGTCAAGATGGAGAGGGTGATGTAACTATTCTGCATTGTATCTGTTATCTATAAGGACAACAGGACTGTTGATCTAGTGGCTGAAACAATATTCATTCATGCACAAGGGGGAGAGGGACAGCAGGGGTTTATTGATAAAAGAAATAAAAAGATATTTTTCACAAAAACTATGGAAAAATATGAAAACGGGGAACAATTAGAAAGAAAAAAAATAATAAGTGGAGCTCCAGATATTTTCATCACTACTATGCTTAGACACAAACGTGTCCAGGCCACAAGTACTCATGGTCAGATCAAGAGATCTTGTAGTTTCTGGACAAATAGTCTAACTTTAAGCTTTGATAAAATTAAGAAGCTTAAAACTCACCAGTTGGGTGGACCTGTGGTTGTCCACATAAAGGGCTACAAGACATCAGATGGATTCAGCGTCTCCAACCAGTGAAAGACATCTAAATGAAATCATTGTTCAGTGGGAAATTGTGATTGCAATGGTACAGTCAAGGCTCCACAAGTTGGATACCTCATCTGGTTTGTGCCAGTAATCCGCATCTTGAAACATAGATGAGTCCCAATGTCAGATTCGGCAATACTTTGAGGCTGAGGTTGCTAGTTCAGAGCACTATGAGGTGAGATATCTCTCTTGACTTGCCCCGGTACAAACTCCCACATGGGAATCCAGTGGGATCTTGCTGTTGGTGAGACTGGAGCAGGGCTCCACAAAGCTCAAATACTTCACCTTGTTAGTCAAAGTCCTTTGCAAAGGTTCCACTGTAGAAATCTCCAGGTGGTCTAAGGTGCTTCCTGTTGCCAGAGGGGGTAACATCTTCGTTGAGGAAGAGCAGGGTCTCCAGATTAAGTTTTTTAATAATAGAATTCAAGTTTGTCCAAAAGTGCAAAATGTTTCAGTGCATCTCCAGTAACATTTAGAGGGTGTTAATTTGCTCATTATATGTATTCCAACACTGACCCTATGCTTAGTGTTTTATAGATGTTACAACAACAGGGTAAATTCAAAGACATACTGGGAGAACCAACTAAGCATTTTTACACAAAAACATTGCCAGTCGCACTTCACCGATAACCCGTCTAAAAAATGGAAGGATCACTTCTATAGAAATACAGTTGGCAATTTATGCGACCCACCACACTCAAATATGGCTGCTGCATTTTCTAATCATGAACCCAGATCAGATAATCCGACCACCGCCCCTGCCCTCCTCCCCCATGACGCATGCGGAACCACTCTTGGTTAGTCTGTGTCCGCCGGGCAGACACATCCTCTACCCGGTGGATCGAGCACACAGTGGTGAACTAGCTAAACACGTCAACTAAGTAAGCGTTTACTAACACACAAGTGTACTCCTCATACCCATATGAAGATTTCGCATAATTAAACTACAAACTTTCCCTTAAAGACCTAAGGGCCATTCTTATGTTTTAGAAGAACAGACTGCAGATCTAGAAGTTGCCAACACTGGTACCACGCTGCCTTCCGGCCCCACACTGACCGACATTTGCAAAACAGGTGGGAGCATTCAAATACTTGGTTTAACACAATATACCCAAGTGAGCACAATGAATTACACAGTGACAACAGCAAGTGGATATACTTATTACATAACAATCCACTTTTTTGAACCACCATGCATGCAATGGGTTCTCCTCACAAATATCCCTCCTCTCCTCCCCCCAATCCTCCACTTTGGGTACTAGTGTAAGCGAACTTCTACGAAGTAATGTGGCATTGCATATATATGCTAGCTAGATGTGATACAGAGTGAATCGATTAGCTTTTTAACAATGTGACCTAATAGCTGTTTAAACCAGAGTACACTAAACTATGGGTTTATTAACACCCAGGTTTCTGTATATGTTTTGTCTCCCTACAGGGGGTAGAGCTGCTCACCCACATTGTCTCACACAGAGGCACTCTGGAAGTCGAAACACCAAAAGATAACAATAATGGTCCTGAAGAAGATGGCTTAATTGCACATGCCATTGAAACCAGTCGACCATTTTGGTCATGAGGGTTCTCATGACCATTCGGAAATCCCTGATAATAAATAGGGATACAAGAAACAGAGATAACATCTAACACTCATGCATTGTGAGCTTTTTAAGGTGTCCCATGTACATGGGAGTATTTTTATATATTGATCTATTGAGCACAACCAATTGCATGCGGCATACTTGATGCCTAAGTATTAATAGAAATCCCATGGCTAATAATGGTCGTGCCAGCCAATCAGCTGTTTCAACAAGATCCAATAACCAGTCTTGTTGTCTGAAATAGCCAATTGAGTGTGTTTATATGGTTGCTCTTTTGTTATCAAAAAATCTTAATGAAAATCTGACACTCCCATACAATTGGTAGTGATGAGGGACAGTTTCCTCTTCATCTATCCCTGTTAGATAGGCGTTGCACCACTCGCCACCCAGGGCCAGGCACTCCTGTCAGGGCTAGGGTGTTCTTCCTCTAGGGATAGGTGGCACATTGTTTCCCAAATTTTTGCTAGGGTTTTATAGAACCTTCTGGCATTCTTGAAACCTTTGGTTACTGGAACACTTCACCAACACAGTGTGGGAGTAGGCTCTGACAAGGTCTTCTCCAGTGGACAGTCAGTCTCTTCAGCAAGGTCAGAACCTGTTAGTTCCATGAGTTGGGACAAGAAGAAGTTCAGCATTCCTTAAATATAAGAAAAGCTTCAATTCAGCAACAGTAAGAGAATGTCTAGGTAAAATCTTGGTTCTTTAAATTCCAAGGCGATTACAAAGTTGGTGACCAGGATACTATCTCTTTTTCCATACTTTTGCACATCAAAGTCTAGAATTGGACCAAACTACAAGTGAAGGCCACCTAACTTCTACAGCGCAATGAGCGCACATCTTGCATGGAGGCCAGCACAAAACACTTAAAACAAGATAACAGAAGACTTCAGATGTGTTCAAAAGCTCCTTGCTAGTGCAGTCTCCACACCTTACCAGACAGTTGAAACCTTCCTTTACTGAAACTGTATCTCCCGAAAGTCTCCTCCTCCTGTCCCAACTCCAAAGGACTGATCACCTGTTTGGCCCACCCAGAGGAGGAGGACTCCTGCAGTCTTCTGGATTCTCCACATATTGCATGTCTCTCAGAGTACAGAGGAATTACTTCTGGTTTGATCAGAAGGTGTAATATACCCTCCAATGTGAGCTCATAGGGAAGGAACATTCCATGCACAACACAGCAGGATGTGTGATCTCTCCTAATTACTCCTCTTTATGCCATCTCCAGGCAGTTGCAGTGGGGATTAACACCCAGGGAGCGGATAGCTGCCCTCACCTAGCTGCCCGAAATCAAATTAACTAATGGAAATTAGGTCTGGTTTAGTTTGATGAAAGAAATAGAACTCTAATAAAAAATATAATTTGGGATCAAAGTAGGACTTAAACAATACTATGTTTGAGCCTCTTTCAATGATGTTCACCTATAATCTGAAAATCGAAATTCTAGCCTCTACTAACTAGAAATTGCAATTTAAATGAATATCATCAATTACATAAAGTTGTAGGCCCATGACTTTCACAGTCCTACAAGTCTGTCTTGAGCTGGCTTACATCAAAACATCAAAAGGCACAGTGCATATCTAAGGGAAAGCAGGAATGTCATTCATCCACCCGTTCATATTCAGCTCAAGGGGCTGATAAGCTCAGAGCAACTTGGAGTCCTTGTAGAATGGACACAAAAAGAGGCTTTGCAGCACATCGTATAGCCCTCTCTTGTGAAGTCCAAAATAGTACTGCAGTAAGGTAGGCCATGGTTTGTAAAACAGCAATGTATTTATTATTATTATTATTATTATTATTATTATTATTATTATTATTATTATTATTATTATTATTATAGTTGTATATAATATATATATTATTATATATATATTTATTACATGGCCACGGTAGTGGCCATGTAGTTATGGTTAAGTTGCTGTTTCCATAGGAAGAGCACTTTTTCGGCGGCTTATAACTTCGCTCCCACTGGATGAATCCTGACCAAACTGCAAAAAAAGTATATGGCCCACTCTGAATTTTGGTGAGGTTTGGTCCAGGGGGGGCAAAGTTATAGGGGGGTTCCCAAAATGTTTTTTTCCCCATAGACTGAATGGGAAAAAAACGTTGCTCACGCCTACAGCTCAAACCGCTGGACGGATTTTCACCAAATTTGGACCAGGAGCAGCGGCTTGGTCCCGAAAGCGGTGCTATTGCAAATTTGATGAAAATCCGTCCAGTAGTATTTTAAAAAATGACCAAAAAGTAGGTCAGAAAAAATTAGTGATATCTGTGTCCACTTCGCGGACACACTTCCCTGTTCGCTACGCAGACAGGACAGGGATTGGGCAAGCGGGTTGCGTGGTGTCCGCGGACATGTTACGTGCTTTCCCATTGGCTGCAGTGCTGCATGCAGTGCGTTGTATTTTCAAGACGCTTGCCATCTTTGTTTGTGGTTTGCCTGAGAGCCGAGGAGCGGGATCTGCCACCTGTTAGTAAGTGTCTTCCTTCCGTTCCCCCTACCCCCGCTCATGCCCGTGTCTTCCTCCCGTTCCCCCCACCCCCTGCTCATGCCCCGTGTCTCCCTCCTGTCCCCCCCACCCCTGCTCATGCCCCGTGTCTCTTCTGTTCCTCCAGACCCCGCTCACGCCATCGTCACATGGTGGCCTGCGGAGGGCCGAGGAGCGGGATCTGCCGCCTGGACACTAAAGTTATGTCCGTTTCTCCCTCTCGATCCCCCCCACCCCCGCTCATCCCCTGTGTCTCTCCTGTTCCCCCCCACCGTCCGCTCATCCCCCGTGTCTCCCCTGTTCCCCACCCTCCGCTCATTCCCCATGTCTCCCCTGTTCCCCCACCCCGCTCATGTCTCCCTGTCTCCCCACCCCCGCTCATCAACCGTGTCTCCCTCACGATCCCCACACCCCCCGCTCATGCCACGTGTCTCCCTCCTGTCCCCCACCCCCTGCTCATGCCCGGTGTCTCCCTCACGATCCCCCCACCCCCGTTCATGCCCCGTGTCTCCCCTGTTCCCCCCAGCCCCCGCTCATGCCCGTGTCTCCCTCCTGTTGCACCCCACCCCCGCTCATGCCCCGTGTCTGCCCTGTTCCCCCCACCCCCTGCTCATGCCCGGTGTCTCCCTCGTGTTGCCCCCACCCCCCACTCATGCCCTCTGTCTCCTCTGTTCCCCCCCACCCCCTGCTCATGCCCTGTGTCTCCCTCTTCCCACACCCCCCGCTCATGACCCATGTCTCCCTCCTGTACCCCCCACCCCCGCTCATGCCCCATGTCTGCCCTGTTCTCCCCACCCCTCGCTCATGCCCTATGTCTCCCCTGTTCCCCCCACCACCCGCTCATGCCCTGTCACTCCTCTGTCCCCCCCGCCCCCGCTCATGCCCCGTGTCTCCCATGTTCCCCCCCCCCGCTCATGCCCCGTGTCTCCCCTGTTCCCCCACCCGAGGCTCATGCCCTGTGTCTCCTCTGTTTCCCCCACCCCCACTCATGCCCCGTGTCTCCCTCTTCTTCCCCCCACCCCCTGCTCATGCCCTGTGTCTCCCTCCTGTCCCCCCACTCCCCGCTCATGCCCTGTTCCCCCACCCCCGCTCATGCCCCGTGTCTCCCTCGTGTTGCCCCCACCTCCTGCTCATGCCCCGAGTCTCCCTCCTGTCCCCCCGCCCCACGCTCATGCCTCGTGTCTGCCCTGTTCCCCCCCACCCCTCTCTCATGCCCTGTGTCTCCCCTGTTCCCCCCTCATGCCCTGTCACTCCTCTGTCCCTGCCCACCCCCCGCTCATGCCCCGTGTCCCCCTGTTCCCCCACCCCCCCACTCATGCCCCGTGTCTCCCCTGTTCCCCCCATCCTCATGCCCTGTGTCTCCTCTGTTCCTCCTACCCCCCGCTCATGCCCCGTGTCTCCCTCATCTTCCCCCCACTCCCCGCTCATGCCCTGTGTCTGCCCTGTTCCCCCCACTCCCCCTCATGCCCTGTGTCTCCTCTGTTCCTCCTACCCCTGCTCATGCCCCGTGTCTCCCTCATCTTCCCCCCACCCCACCCCTGCTCATGCCCCGTGTCTGCCCTGTTCCCCCCACCCCTGCTCATGCCCGGTGTCTCCCTCGTGTTGCCCCCACCCCCCACTCATGCCCTCTGTCTCCTCTGTTCCCCCCCACCCCCTGCTCATGCCCTGTGTCTCCCTCTTCCCACACCCCCCGCTCATGACCCATGTCTCCCTCCTGTACCCCCCACCCCCCGCTCATGCCCCATGTCTGCCCTGTTCTCCCCACCCCTCGCTCATGCCCTATGTCTCCCCTGTTCCCCCCACCACCCGCTCATGCCCTGTCACTCCTCTGTCCCCCCCGCCCCCCGCTCATGCCCCGTGTCTCCCATGTTCCCCCCCGCTCATGCCCCGTGTCTCCCCTGTTCCCCCACCCGAGGCTCATGCCCTGTGTCTCCTCTGTTTCCCCCACCCCCACTCATGCCCCGTGTCTCCCTCTTCTTCCCCCCACCCCCGGCTCATGCCCTGTGTCTCCCTCCTGTCCCCCCCACTCCCCGCTCATGCCCTGTTCCCCCACCCCCGCTCATGCCCCGTGTCTCCCTCGTGTTGCCCCCACCTCCTGCTCATGCCCCGAGTCTCCCTCCTGTCCCCCCGCCCCATGCTCATGCCCCGTGTCTGCCCTGTTCCCCCCACCCCTCGCTCATGCCCTGTGTCTCCCCTGTTCCCCCCCTCATGCCCTGTCACTCCTCTGTCCCTGCCCACCCCCCCGCTCATGCCCCGTGTCCCCCTGTTCCCCCACCCCCCACTCATGCCCCGTGTCTCCCCTGTTCCCCCCACTCCCCCCTCATGCCCTGTGTCTCCTCTGTTCCTCCTACCCCCCGCTCATGCCCCGTGTCTCCCTCATCTTCCCCCCCACTCCCCGCTCATGCCCTGTGTCTGCCCTGTTCCCCCCACTCCCCCTCATGCCCTGTGTCTCCTCTGTTCCTCCTACCCCCGCTCATGCCCCGTGTCTCCCTCATCTTCCCCCCACCCCACCCCCGCTCATGCCCCGTGTCTGCCCTGTTCCCCCCACCCCCTGCTCATGCCCGGTGTCTCCCTCGTGTTGCCCCCACCCCCCACTCATGCCCTCTGTCTCCTCTGTTCCCCCCCACCCCCTGCTCATGCCCTGTGTCTCCCTCTTCCCACACCCCCCGCTCATGACCCATGTCTCCCTCCTGTACCCCCCACCCCCCGCTCATGCCCCATGTCTGCCCTGTTCTCCCCACCCCTCGCTCATGCCCTATGTCTCCCCTGTTCCCCCACCACCCGCTCATGCCCTGTCACTCCTCTGTCCCCCCCGCCCCCGCTCATGCCCCGTGTCTCCCATGTTCCCCCCCGCTCATGCCCCGTGTCTCCCCTGTTCCCCCACCCGAGGCTCATGCCCTGTGTCTCCTCTGTTTCCCCCACCCCCACTCATGCCCCGTGTCTCCCTCTTCTTCCCCCCACCCCCTGCTCATGCCCTGTGTCTCCCTCCTGTCCCCCCCACTCCCCGCTCATGCCCTGTTCCCCCACCCCCGCTCATGTCCCGTGTCTCCCTCGTGTTGCCCCCACCTCCTGCTCATGCCCCGAGTCTCCCTCCTGTCCCCCCGCCCCACGCTCATGCCCTGTGTCTGCCCTGTTCCCCCCACCCCTCGCTCATGCCCTGTGTCTCCCCTGTTCCCCCCCTCATGCCCTGTCACTCCTCTGTCCCTGCCCAACCCCCGCTCATGCCCCGTGTCCCCCTGTTCCCCCACCCCCCACTCATGCCCCGTGTCTCCCCTGTTCCCCCCATTCCCCCTCATGCCCTGTGTCTCCTCTGTTCCTCCTACCCCCCGCTCATGCCCCGTGTCTCCCTCATCTTCCCCCCCACTCCCCGCTCATGCCCTGTGTCTGCCCTGTTCCCCTCACTCCCCCTCATGCCCTGTGTCTCCTCTGTTCCTCCTACCCCCGCTCATGCCCCGTGTCTCCCTCATCTTCCCCCACCCCACTCCCCGCTCATGCCCCGTGTCTGCCCTGTTCCCCCCACTCCCTGCTCATGCCCCATGTCTGCCCTGTTCTCCCACCCCCGCTCATGCCCCATGTCTCCCTCATGTTGCCCCCACCCCCCGCTCATGCCCCGTGTCTCCCTCTTTTTCCCCCCACCCCCTGCTCATGCCCCGTGTCTCCCTCCTTTCCCCCCACCCCCGCTTATGCCCCGTGTCTCTCTCCTGTCCCCCCCCACTCAAGCCCCGTGTCTCCCTCACAATCCCCCCACCCCCTGCTCATGCCCATGTCTCCCCTGTTCCCCCCCACCCCCTGCTCATGCCCCGTGTCTCCCCTGTTCCCCCACCCCCTGTCATGCCCTGTGTCTCCCTCCTGTTGCCCCCCACCCCCCGCTCATGCCCCGTGTCTGCCCTGTTCCCCCCACCCCCTGCTCATGCCCCGTGTCTCCCTCGTGTTGCCCCCACCCCCTGCTCATGCCCTGTGTCTGTCCTGTTCCCCCCACCCCCCGCTCATCACCCGTGTCTCCCTCACGATCCCCCCACCCCCCGCTCATGCCACGTGTCTCCTCCGGTCCCCCCCACCCCCTGCTCATGCCCCGTGTCTCCCTCACGATCCCCCACCCCCCGTTCATACCCCGTGTCTCCCCTGTTCCCCCCACCCCGCTCATGCTCGTGTCGCCCTCCTGTTGCACCCCACCCCTCGCTCATGCCCCGTGTCTGCCCTGTTCCCCCCACCCCCCGCTCATGGCCCGTGTCTCCCTCGTGTTGCCCCCACCCCCCACTCATGCCCTGTGTCTCCTCTGTTCCCCCCACCCCCTGCTCATGCCCCGTGTCTCCCTCTTTCCCCCACCCCCCGCTCATGCCCCATGTCTGCCCTGTTCTCCCCACCCATCGCTCATGCCCTATGTCTCCCCTGTTCCCCCCACCCCCCGCTCATGCCGTCACTCCTCTGTCCCCCCCACCCCCGCTCATGCCCCATGTCTCCCCTGTTCCCCCCACCCCCCGCTCATGCCCGTGTCTCCCCTGTTCCCCCCACTCCCGCTCATGCCCTGTGTCTCCTCTGTTCCCCCCACCCCCCACTCATGCCCCGTGTCTCCCTCTTCTTCCCCCCACCCCCTGCTCATGCCCTGTATCTCCCTCCTGTCCCCCCACTCTCCGCTCATGCCCTGTGTCTGCCCTGTTCCCCCATCCCCGCTCATGCCCTGTGTTTCCCTTGTGTTGCCCCCACCCCACGCTCATGCCCCGTGCCTCCCTCTTCTTCCCCCATCCCCTGCTCATGCCCCGTGTCTACCTCCTTTCCACCCCACCCCCGCTCATGCTCCGTGTCTCTCTCCTGTCCCCACCACCACCCGCTCATGCCCCGTGTCTCCCTCACGATCCCCCCACCCCCCGCTCATGCCCGTGTCTCCCCTGTTCCCCCCACCCCCTGCTCATGCCCGTGTCTCCCCTGTCCCCCACCCCCCCGTCATGCCCCGTGTCTCCCTCCTGTTCCCCCCCAAGCCCCGCTCATGCCCCGTGTCTGCCCTGTTCCCCCTCCCCCTGCTCATGCACTCGTGTTGCCCCCACCCCCTGCTCATGCCCCGAGTCCCCCCTGTTCCCCCACCCCCCTCTCATGCCCTGTGTCTCCCCTGTTCCCCCCACCCCTCTCATGCCCTGTGTCTCCTCTGTTCCCCCCCGCTCATGCCCCGTGTCTCCCTCTTCTCCCCCCCACTCCCCGCTCATGCCCCGTGTCTGCTCTGTTCCCCCCACTCCCTGCTCATGCCCCATGTCTGCCCTGTTCTCCCACCCCCGCTCATGCCCGTGTCTCCCTCGTGTTGGCCCCACCCCCCGCTCATGCTCAGTGTCTCCCTCTTCTTCTCCCCAACCCCTGCTCATGCCCCGTGTCTCCCTCCTTTCCCCCACCCCCCGCTCATGCCCGTGTCTCCCCTGTTTCCCCCACCCCCTGCTCATGCCCCGTGTCTCCCCTGTTCCCCCACCCCCCGTCATGCCCCGTGTCTCCCTCCTGTTGCCCCCCCATGCCCTGCTCATGCCCCGTGTCTGCCCTGTTCCCCCACCCCCTGCTCATGCACTCATGTTGCCCCCACCCACTGCTCATGCCCCATGTCTGCCCTGCTCCCCCCCACCCCCCGCTCATGCCCCATGTCTCCCTCATGTTGCCCCCACCCCCCACTCATGCCCTGTGTCTCCCCTGTTCCCCCCACCCCTGGCTCATGCCCTGTGTCTCCTCTGTTCCCCCACACCCCGCTCATGCCCCGTGTCTCCCTCTTCTTCCCCCCACCCCCTGCTCATGCCCCGTGTCTCCCTCCTGTCCCCCCGCCCCCGCTCATGCACCGTGTCTGCCCTGTTCCCCCCACCCCTCGCTCATGCCCTGTGTCTCCACTGTTCCCCCCACCCCCGCTCATGCCCTGTCACTTCTCTGTCCCTGCCCACCCCCTGCTCATGCCCCGAGTCCCCCCTGTTCCCCCACCCCCCACTCATGCCCCGTGTCTCCCCTGTTCCCCCCACCCCTCCTCATGCCCTGTGTCACCGCTATTCCCCCCACCCCCCGCTCATGCCCTGTGTCTCCCTCTTCTTCCCCCCACTCCCCGCTCATGCCCCATGTCTGCCCTGTTCCACCCACCCCTCGCTCATGCCCTGTGTCTCCCCTGTTCCCCCCACCCCCCGCTCATGCCCTGTCACTTCTCTGTCCCTGCCCACCCCCTGCTCTTCCCCCGAGTCCCCCCTGTTCCCCCACCCCCCACTCATGCCCCGTGTCTCCCCTGTTCCCCCCACCCCCCCTCATGCCCTGTGTCTCCTCTGTTCCCTCCACCCCCCGCTCATGCCCCGTCTATCCCTCTTCTTCCCCCCCACTCCCCGCTCATGCCCCGTGTCTGCCCGGTACCCCCCACTCCCTGCTCATGCCCCGTGTCTGCCCTGTTCTCCCACTCCCGCTCATGCCCCGTGTCTCCCTCGTGTTGGCCCCACCCCCCGCTCATGCCCTGTGTCTCCCTCTTCTTCCCCCCAACCCCTGCTCATGCCCCGTGTCTCCCTCCTTTCCACCCACCCCCGCTCATGCCCCGTGTCTCTCTCCTGTCCCCTCCACCCCCCGCTCAAGCCCCGTGTCTCTCTCACGATCCCCCCACCCCCCGCTCATGCCCGTGTCTCCCCTGTTCCCCCCACCCCCTGATCATGCCCCGTGTCTCCCCTGTTCCCCCCGCCCCCTGCTCATGCCCCGTGTCTCCCTCCTGTTGCCCCCCACCCCCCGCTCATGCCCCGTGTCTGCCCTGTTCCCCCCACCCCCTGCTCATGCCCTGTGTCTCCCTCATCTTCCCCCCCACTCCCCGCTCATGCCCCGTGTCTGCCCTGTTCTCCCCTCTCCCCCTCATGCCCTGTGTCTCCTCTGTTCCTCCTACCCCCGCTCATGCCCCGTGTCTCCCTCATCTTCCCCCACCCCACTCCCCGCTCATGCCCCGTATCTGCCCTGTTCCCCCCACTCCCTGCTCATGCCCTGTGTCTGCCCTGTTCTCCCACCCCCGCTCATGCCCCGTGTCTCCCTCTTTTCCCCCCACCCCCTGCTCATGCCCCGTGTCTCCCTCCTTTCCCCCCACCCCCGCTCATGCCCCGTGTCTCTCTCCTGTCCCCCCCCACTCAAGCCCCGTGTCTCCCTCACAATCCCCCCACCCCCTGCTCATGCCCGTGTCTCCCCTGTTCCCCCCCACCCCCTGCTCATGCCCCGTGTCTCCCCTGTTCCCCCCACCCCCCGTCATGCCCTGTGTCTCCCTCCTATTGCCCCCCACCCCCGCTCATGCCCCGTGTCTGCCCTGTTCCCCCCACCCCCTGCTCATGCCCCGTGTCTCCCTCGTGTTGCCCCCACCCCCTGCTCATGCCCTGTGTCTGTCCTGTTCCCCCGACCCCCCGCTCATCACCCGTGTCTCCCTCACGATCCCCCCACCCCCCGCTCATGCCAGGTGTCTCCCTCCGGTCCCCCCCACCCCCTGCACATGCCCCGTGTCTCCCTCACGATCCCCCCACCCCCCGTTCATGCCCCGTGTCTCCCCTGTTCCCCCCACCCCCGCTCATGCCCGTGTCTCCCTCCTGTTGCACCCCACCCCTCGCTCATGCCCCGTGTCTGCCCTGTTCCCCCCACCCCCCGCTCATGGCCCGTGTCTCCCTCATGTTGCCCCCACCCCCCACTCATGCCCTGTGTCTCCTCTGTTCCCCCCACCCCCTGCTCATGCCCCGTGTCTCCCTCTTTCCCCCACCCCCCGCTCATGCCCCATGTCTGCCCTGTTCTCCCCACCCATCGCTCATGCCCTATGTCTCCCCTGTTCCCCCCACCCCCCGCTCATGCCGTCACTCCTCTGTCCCCCCCACCCCCGCTCATGCCCCATGTCTCCCCTGTTCCCCCCACCCCCCGCTCATGCCCGTGTCTCCCCTGTTCCCCCCACTCCCGCTCATGCCCTGTGTCTCCTCTGTTCCCCCCACCCCCCACTCATGCCCCGTGTCTCCCTCTTCTTCCCCCCACCCCCTGCTCATGCCCTGTATCTCCCTCCTGTCCCCCCCACTCTCCGCTCATGCCCTGTGTCTGCCCTGTTCCCACATCCCCGCTCATGCCCCGTGTCTCCCTTGTGTTGCCCCCACCCTACGCTCATGCCCCATGCCTCCCTCTTCTTCCCCCCACCCCCTGCTCATGCCCCGTGTCTCCCTCCTTTCCCCCCCACCCCCACTCATGCCCCGTGTCTCTCTCCTGTCCCCCCCACCACCCGCTCATGCCCCGTGTCTCCCTCACGATCCCCCCACCCCCCGCTCATGCCTGTGTCTCCCCTGTTCCCCCCACCCCCTGCTCATGCCCGTGTCTCCCCTGTCCCCCACCCCCCGTCATGCCCCGTGTCTCCCTCCTGTTCCCCCCCAAGCCCCGCTCATGCCCCGTGTCTGCCCTGTTCCCCCTCCCCCTGCTCATGCACTCGTGTTGCCCCCACCCCCTGCTCATGCCCCGAGTCCCCCCTGTTCCCCCACCCCCCACTCATGCCCTGTGTCTCCCCTGTTCCCCCCACCCCCCTCATGCCCTGTGTCTCCTCTGTTCCCCCCCGCTCATGCCCCGTGTCTCCCTCTTCTCCCCCCCACTCCCCGCTCATGCCCCGTGTCTGCTCTGTTCCCCCCACTCCCTGCTCATGCCCCGTGTCTGCCCTGTTCTCCCACCCCGCTCATGCCCCGTGTCTCCCTCGTGTTGGCCCCACCCCCTGCTCATGCTCCGTGTCTCCCTCTTCTTCTCCCCAACCCCTGCTCATGCCCCGTGTCTCCCTCCTTTCCCCCCACCCCCCGCTCATGCCCATGTCTCCCCTGTTTCCCCCACCCCCTGCTCATGCCCCGTGTCTCCCCTGTTCCCCCACCCCCCGTCATGCCCCGTGTCTCCCTCCTGTTGCCCCCCCATGCCCTGCTCATGCCCCGTGTCTGCCCTGTTCCCCCACCCCCTGCTCATGCACTCGTGTTGCCCCCACCCACTGCTCATGCCCCATGTCTGCCCTGTTCCCCCCACCCCCCCGCTCATGCCCCATGTCTCCCTCATGTTGCCCCCACCCCCCACTCATGCCCTATGTCTCCCCTGTTCCCCCCACCCCTGGCTCATGCCCTGTGTCTCCTCTGTTCCCCCACACCCCGATTATGCGCCGTGTCTCCCTCTTCTTCCCCCCACCCCCTGCTCATGACCCGTGTCTCCCTCCTGTCCCCCTGTCCCCCCACCCCCGCTCATGCACCGTGTCTGCCCTGTTCCCCCCACCCCTCGCTCATGCCCTGTGTCTCCACTGTTCCCCCCACCCCCGCTCATGCCCTGTCACTTCTCTGTCCCTGCCCACCCCCTGCTCATGCCCCGAGTCCCCCCTGTTCCCCCACCCCCCACTCATGCCCCGTGTCTCCCCTGTTCCCCCCACCCCTCCTCATGCCCTGTGTCACTGCTATTCCCCCCACCCCCCGCTCATGCCCCGTGTCTCCCTCTTCTTCCCCTCCACTCCCCGCTCATGCCCCGTGTCTGCCCTGTTCCACCCTCCCCTCGCTCATGCCCTGTGTCTCCCCTGTTCCCCCCACCCCCCGCTCATGCCCTGTCACTTCTCTGTCCCTGCCCACCCCCTGCTCTTCCCCCGAGTCCCCCCTGTTCCCCCACCCCCCACTCATGCCCCGTGTCTCCCCTGTTCCCCCCACCCCCCTCATGCCCTGTGTCTCCTCTGTTCCCCCCACCCCCCGCTCATGCCCCGTCTCTCCCTCTTCTTCCCCCCACTCCCCGCTCATGCCCCGTGTCTGCCCGGTTCCCCCCACTCCCTGCTCATGCCCCGTGTCTGCCCTGTTCTCCCACTCCCGCTCATGCCCCGTGTCTCCCTCGTGTTGGCCCCACCCCCTGCTCATGCCCTGTGTCTCCCTCTTCTTCCCCCAACCCCTGCTCATGCCCCGTGTCTCCCTCCTTTCCCCCCACCCCCGCTCATGCCCCGTGTCTCTCTCCTGTCCCCTCCACCCCCCGCTCAAGCCCCGTGTCTCTCTCACGATCCCCCCACCCCCGCTCATGCCCGTGTCTCCCCTGTTCCCCCACCCCCTGATCATGCCCCGTGTCTCCCCTGTTCCCCCCGCCCCCTGCTCATGCCCGTGTCTCCCTCCTGTTGCCCCCCACCCCCCGCTCATGCCCCGTGTCTGCCCTGTTCCCCCCACCCCCTGCTCATGCCCTGTGTCTCCCTCGTGTTGCCCCCACCCCCTGCTCCTGCTCCGTGTCTGCCCTGTTCCCCCCATGCCCTGTTTCCTCTGTTCCCCCCCACCCCCAGCTTATGCCCCGTGTCTCCCTCTTCTCCCCCCCGCCCCTGCTCATGCCCTGTGTCTCCCTCCTGTTCCCCCACCCCCCGCTCATGCCCCGTGTCTGCCCTGTTCCCTCCACACCCTGCTCATGCACCGTGTCTCCCTCGTGTTGCCCCCACCCCCCGCTCATGCCCCGTCTCCCCTGTTCCCCCCACTCATGCCCCCTGTTTCCCCTGTTCCCCACACCCCCCGCTCATGTCCCGTGTCTCCCCTGTTCCCCGCACCCCCCGCTCATGCCCCGTGTCTCCCCAGTTCCCCCCACCCCCTGCTCATGCCCTGTGTGTGCCCTCTTCCCCCCACACCCCGCTCGTGCCCCGTGTTTCCCTCGTGTTCCCCCCACCCCCTGCTCATGCCCCGTTTCTCCCCTGTTCCCCCCCACTCATGCCCTGTGTCTCCCTCGTGTTACCCCCCACCCCCCGCTCATGCCCTGTGTCTCCCTCCTGTTCCCCCCACCCCCGCTCATGCCCTGTGTTTCTCATGTGTTCCGCCCACCCCCGCTCATGCCCTGTGTCTCCTCTGTTCCCCCCACCCCCCACTCATGCCCCGTGTCTCCCTCTTCTGCCCCCCACCCCCTGCTCATGCCCCGTGTCTCCCTCCTGTCCCCCCCCACTCCCCCGCTCATGCCCCGTGTCTGCCCTGTTCCCCTCCACCCCCCGCTCATGCCCCGTGTCTCCCTCGTGTTGCCCGCACCCTCCGCTCATGCCCTGTTTCTCCTCTGTTCCCCCCACCCCCTGCTCATGCCCTGTGTCTCCTCTGTTCCCCCCACCCACCGCTCATGCCCCGTGTCTCCCTCTTCTTCCCCCCACCCCCGCTCATGCCCCGTGTCTCCCTCCTGTCCCCCCCGCCCCCCGCTCATGCCCCGTGTCTACCTCTTGTTTCCCCCACCCCCCGCTCATGCACCGTGTCTGCCCTGTCCTGTTCCCCCACCTCCCGCTCATGCCCCGTGTCTCCCCTGTTCCCCCCACCCCCGCTCCTGCCCTGTTTCCTCTGTACCCCCCACCCCCCGCTCATGCCCCGTGTCTCCCTCTTCTTCCACCATCCCCTGTTCATGCCCCGTGTCTCCCTCTTCTTCCCCCCACTCCCCGCTCATGCCCCGTGTCTGCCCTGTTCCCCCCACTCCCTGCTCATGCCCTGTGTCTGCCCTGTTCTCCCACCCCCGCTCATGCCCGTGTCTCCCTCGTGTTGGCCCAACCCCCCGCTCATGCCCCGTGTCTCCCTCTTCTTCCCCCCACCCCCTGCTCATGCCCCATGTCTCCCTCCTTTCCCCCCCACCCCCGCTCATGCCCCATGTCTCTCTCCTGTCCACCACCCCCCGCTCAAGCCCCGTGTCTCCCAAATGATCCCCCCACTACCCGCTCATGCCCGTGTCTCCCCTGTTCCCCCACCCCCTGCTCATGCCCGTGTCTCCCCTGTTCCCCTCACACCCGTCATGCCCCATGTCTCCCTCCTGTTGCCCCCCACCCCCCGCTCATGCCCCGTGTCTGCCATGTTCCCCCCACCCCCTGCTCATGCCCTGTGTCTCCGTCGTGTTGCCCCCACCCCCTGCTCATGCCCCATGTCTGCCCTGTTCCCCCATGCCCTGTTTCCTCTGTTCCCCCCACCCCCAGTTTATGCCCTGTGTCTCCCTCTTCTTCCCGCCCACCCCCCGCTCATGCCCTGTGTCTGCCCTGTTCCCTCCACCCCCTGCTCATGCCCCATGTCTCCCTCGTGTTGCCCCCACCCCCCGCTCATGCCCCATTTCCCCTGTTCCCCCCAACCCCCGCTCATGCCCTGTGTCTCCCCTGTTCCCCACACCCCCTGCTCATGCCCCGTTTCTCCCCTGTTCCCCCCACTCATGCCCTGTGTCTCCCTCGTGTTACCCTCCAGCCCCCGCTCATGCCCCGTGTCTCCCTCCTGTTCCCCCCACCCCCGCTCATGCCCCGTGTTTCTCTCGTGTTCCCCCCACCCCCGCTCATGCCCCGTGTCTGCCATGTTCCCCCACCCCCGATCATGCCCTGTGTCTCCCTCGTGTTGCCCCCACCCCCGCTCATGCCCCGTGTCTCCCTCTTCTTCCCCCCACCCCCTGCTCATGCCCCGTGTCTCCCTCCTGTCCCCCCCACTCCTCTGCTCATGCCCCGTGTCTGTCCTGTTTTCCCCCCACCCCCCCGCTCATGCCCCGTGTCTCCCTCGTGTTGCCCCCACCCCACCCTCCGCTCAAGCTCTGTTTCTCCTCTGTTCCCCCCACCCCCTGCTCATGCCCCGTGTCTCCCTCTTCTTCCCCCCACCCCCGCTCATGCCCCGTGTCTCCCTCCTGTCCCCCCCACCCCCGCTCATGCCCCGTGTCTACCTCTTGTTACCCCCACCCCCGCTCATACCCTGTTTCCTCTGTACCCCACACCCCCCGCTCATGCCCCGTGTCTCCCTCTTCTTCCCCCCACCCCCTGCTCATGCCCTGTGTCTCCCTCCTGTTCCCCCCACCCCCCGCTCATGCCCTGTGTCTGCCCTGTTCCCTCCACCCCCTGCTCATGCCCCGTGTCTCCCTCGTGTTGCCCCCACCCCCCGCTCATGCCCCGTCTCCCCTGTTCCCCCCACCCCCCGCACATGCCCTGTGTCTCCCCTGTTCCCCACACCCCCCGCTCATGCCCCATGTCTCCCCTGTTCCCCCCATCCCCCGCTCATGCCCCGTGTCTCCCCTGTTCCCCCCACCCCCTGCTCATGCCCTGTGGTGCCCTCTTCCCCCCACCCCCCGCTCATGCCCAGTGTTTCCCTCGTGTTACCCCCTCCCCCCACCCATGCCCCGTGTTTCCCTTGTGTTCCCCCCACCCCCTGCTCATGCACCGTTTCTCCCCTGTTCCCCCCCACTCATGCCCTGTGTCTCCCTCGTGTTACCCCCAGCCTCGCTCATGCCCCGTGTCTCCCTCCTGTTCCCCCCACCCCCGCTCCTGCCCTGTTTCCTCTGTACCCCCACCCCCCGCTCATGCCCCGTGTCTCCCTCTTCTTCCCCCACCCCCTGCTCATGCCCCGTGTCTCCCTCTTCTTCCCCCCCACTCCCCGCTCATGCCCCGTGTCTGCCCTGTTCCCCCCACCCCCCCGCTCATGCCCCGTGTCTCCCTCGTGTTGCCCCCACCCTCCGCTCAAGCCCTCTTCTTCCCCCCACCCCCGCTCATGCCCCGTGTCTCCCTCCTGTCCCCCCCACCCCCGCTCATGCCCCGTGTCTACCTCTTGTTCCCCCCACCCCCGCTCATGCCCTGTTTCCTCTGTACCCCACACCCCCGCTCATGCCCCGTTTCTCCCTCTTCTTCCCCCCACCCCCTGCTCATGCCCTGTGTCTCCCTCCTGTTCCCCCGACCCCCCACTCATGCCCTGTGTCTGCCCTGTTCCCTCCACCCCCTGCTCATGCCCCGTGTCTCCCTCGTGTTGCCCCCACCCCCCGCTCATGCCCCGTCTCCCCTGTTCCCTCCACCCCCCGCTCATGCCCTGTGTCTCCCCTGTTCCCCACACCCCCCGATCATGCCCCATGTCTCCCCTGTTCCCCCATCCCCCGCTCATGCCCCGTGTCTCCCCTGTTCCCCCCACCCCCTGCTCATGCCCTGTGTGTGCCCTCTTCCCCCCACCCCCCGCTCATGCCCCGTGTTTCCCTCGTGTTACCCCCACCCCCCACCCATTCCCCGTGTTTATCTTGTGTTCCCCCACCCCCTGCTCATGCCCCGTTTCTCCCCTGTTCCACCCCACTCATGCCCTGTGTCTCCCTCGTGTTACCCCCCAGCCTCGCTCATGCCCTGTGTCTCCCTCCTGTTCCCCCCACCCCCGCTCCTACCCTGTTTCCTCTGTACCCTCCACCCCCCGCTCATGCCCCGTGTCTCCCTCTTCTTCCCCCACCCCCTGCTCATGCCCCGTGTCTCCCTCCTCTTTCCCCCCACTCCCCGCTCATGCCCCGTGTCTGCCCTGTTCCCCCCACTCCCTGCTCATGCCCCGTGTCTGCCCTGTTCTCCCACTCCCGCTCATGCCCCTTGTCTCCCTCGTGTTGGCCCAACCCCCCCGCTCATGCCCCGTGTCTCCCTCTTCTTCCCCCCACCCCCTGCTCATGCCCCGTGTCTCCCTCCTTTCCCCCCCACCCCCGCTCATGCCCCGTGTCTCTCTCCTGTCCACCACCCCCCGCTCAAGCCCCGTGTCTCCCTCATGATGCCCCCACTACCCGCTCATGCCCGTGTCTCCCCTGATCCCCCACCCCCTGCTCATGCCCGTGGCTCCCCTGTTCCCCCCACCCCCGTCATGCCCCGTGTCTCCCTCCTGTTGCCCCCCACCCCCCGCTCATGCCCCGTGTCTGCCCTGTTCCCCCCACCCCCTGCTCATGCCCTGTGTCTCCCTCGTGTTGCCCCCACTCCCTGCTCATGCCCCATGTCTGCCCTGTTCCCCCATGCCCTGTTTCCTCTGTTCCCCGCACCCCCAGTTTATGCACCGTGTCTCCCTCTTCTTCCCGCCCACCCCCTGCTCATGCCCTGTGTCTCCCTCCTGTTCCCCCCACTCCCCGCTCATGCCCTGTGTCTGCCCTGTTCCCTCCACCCCCTGCTCATGCCCTGTGTCTCCCTCGTGTTGCCACCACCCCTCGCTCATGCCCCGTCTCCCCTGTTCCCCCACCCCCCGCTCATGCCCTGTGTCTCCCCTGTTCCCCACACCCCCTGCTCATGCCCCGTTTCTCCCCTGTTCCCCCCCACTCATGCCCTGTGTCTCCCTCGTGTTACCCTCCAGCCCCCGCTCATGCCCCGTGTCTCCCTCCTGTTCCCCCCACCCGCGCTCATGCCCCGTGTCTGCCATGTTCCCCCACCCCCCGATCATGCCCTGTGTCTCCTCTGTTCCCCCACCCCCCGCTCATGCCCCGTGTCTCCCTCTACTTCCCCCCACCCCCTGCTCATGCCCCGTGTCTCCCTCCTGTCCCCCCCACTCCCCCGCTCATGCCCCGTGTCTGCCCTGTTCCCCCCACCCCCCGCTCATGCCCCGTGTCTCCCTCGTGTTGCCCCCACCCTCTGCTCATGCCCTGTTTCTCCTCTGTTCCCCCCACCCCCTGCTCATGTCCTGTGTCTCCCTCTTCTTTCCCCCACCCCCGCTCATGCCCCGTGTCTCCCTCCTGTCCCCCCCACCCCCCGCTCATGGCCCGTGTCTACCTCTTGTTCCCCCCACCCCCGCTCATGCCCTGTTTCCTCTGTACCCCCCACCCCCCGCTCATGCCCCGTGTCTCCCTCTTCTTCCCCCCACCCCCTGCTCATGCCCTGTGTCTCCCTCCTGTTCCTCCAACCCCCGCTCATGCCCTGTGTCTGCCCTGTTCCCTCCACCCCCTGCTCATGCCCCGTGTCTCCCCCACCCCCTGCTCATGCCCCGTTTCCCCTGTTTCCCCACCCCCGCTCATGCCCCGTGTCTCCCCTGTTCCCCCATCCCCCGCTCATGCCCCGTGTCTCCCCTGTTACCCCCACCCCTGCTCACGCCCTGTGTGTGTCCTCTTCCCCCACCCCCCGCTCATGCCCCGTGTTTCCCTCGTGTTACCCCCACCCATGCCCGTGTTTCCCTTGTGTTCCCCCCACCCCCTGCTCATGCCCCGTTTCTCCCCTGTTCCCCCCCACTCATGCCCTGTGTCTCCCTCGTGTTACCCCCCAGCCTCGCTCATGCCCCGTGTCTCCCTCCTGTTCCCCCCACCCCCCACTCATGCCCTGTGTTTCTCTCGTGTTCCCCCCACCCCCGGTCATGCCCCGTGTCTGCCATGTTCCCCCACCCCCGATCATGCCCTGTGTCTCCCTCGTGTTGCCCCCACCCCCCGATCATGCCCTGTGTCTCCTCTGTTCCCCCACCCCCCGCTCATGCCCTGTGTCTCCCTCTTCTTCCCCCACCCCCTGCTCATGCCCCGTGTCTCCCTCCTGTCCCCCCCACTCGCCCGCTCATGCCCCGTGTCTGCCATGTACCCCCCACCCCCCCGCTCATGCCCCGTGTCTCCCTCGTGTTGCCCCCACCCTCCGCTCATGCCCTGTTTCTCCTCTGTTCCCCCCACCCCCTGCTCATGCCCTGTGTCTCCTCTGTTCCCCCACCCCCCGCTCATGACCCGTGTCTCCCTCTTCTTCCCCCTACCCCCTGCCCATGCCCTGTGTCTCCCTCTTCTTCCCCCACTCCCTGCTCATGCCCCGTGTCTGCCCTGTTCCCCCCACTCCCTGCTCATGCCCTGTGTCTACCCTTTTCTCCCACCCCCGCTCATGCCCCGTGTCTCCCTCGTGTTGGCCTCAACCCCCGCTCATGCCTCGTGTCTCCCTCTTCTTCCCCCCACCCCCTGCTCATGCCCCGTGTCTCCCTCCTTTCCCCCCACCCCCGCTCATTCCCTGTGTCTCTCTCCTGTCACCCCACCCCCTGCTCATGCCCTGTGTCTCCCCTGTTCCCCCCACCCCCAGTCATGCCCCGTGTCTCCCTCCTGTTGCCCCCCACCCCCTGCTCATGCCCTGTGTCTGCCCTGTTCCCCCATGCCCTGTTTCCTCTGTTCCCCCATCCCCAGCTTACGCCCCGTGTCTCCCTCTTCTTCCCCCCACCCCCTGCTCATGCCCCGTGTTTCCCTCATGTTACCCCCACCCCCCGCTCATGCCGCGTGTTTCCCTCGTGTTCCTCCCACCCGCCAATCATGCCCCGTTTCTCCCCTGTTCCCCCCCACTCATGCCCTGTGTCTCCCTCGTGTTACCCCCCAGCCCCCGCTCATGCCCCGTGTCTCCCTCCTGTTCCCCCCACCCCCCGCTCATGCCCAGTGTTTCTCTCGTGTTCCCCCCACCCCCGCTCATGCCCAGTGTCTGCCATGTTCCTCCCACCCCCGATCATGCCCGTGTCTCCCTCGTGTTGCCCCCACCCCCGCTCATGCCCTGTGTCTCCTCTGTTCCACCCACTCCCCGCTCATGCCCCGTGTCTCCCTCTTCTCCCCCCCACCCCCTGCTCATGCCCCGTGTCACCCTCGTGTCCCCCCACTCCCTCGCTCATGCCCCGTGTCTGCCCTGTTCCCCCCAACCCCCGCTCATGCCCTGTGTCTCCCTCATGTTGCCCACACCCTCCGCTCATGCCCTGTTTCTCCTCTGTTCCCCCCACCCCCTGCTCATGCCCTGTGTCTCCTCTGTTCCCCCCACCCGCCGCTCATGCCCCGTGTCTCCCTCTTCTTCCCCCCACCCCCGCTCATGCCCCGTGTCTCCCTCCTGTCCCCCCCAACCCCCGCTCATGCCCCGTGTCTACCTCTTGTTTCCCCCACCCCCCGCTCATGCACCGTGTCTGTCCTGTCCTGTTCCCCCACCCCCCGCTCATGCCCCGTATCTCCCCTGCTCCCCCCACCCGCCGCTCATGCCCCGTGTCTCCCTCTTCTTCCCCCCACCCCCTGCTCATGCCCCGTGTCTCCCTCCTTTCCCCCCACCCCCCGCTCATGCCCCATGTCTGCCCTGTTCCCCCACCCCCTGCTCATGCCCCGTGTCTCCCTCGTGTTGCCCCCACCCCCGCTCATGCCCCGTGTCTCCCCTGTTCCCCCCACTCCCCGCTCATGCCCTGTGTCTCCTCTGTCCCCCCCGCTCATGCCCCGTGTCTTCCTCCTGTACCCCCACCCACTGCTCATGCCCCGTGTCTGCCCTGTACCCCCACCCCCTGCTCATGCCCCGTGTCCCCCCTTTTCCCCACTCCCCCCGCTAATGCCCCGTGTCTCCCCTGTTCCCCCATCCCCCGCTCATGCCCCGTGTGTCTCCCCTGTTCCCCCCACCCCCGCTCATGCCCCGTGTTTCCCTTGTGTTCCCCCCTCCGCTCATGCCCCGTGTCTCCCCTGTTCCCCCCCACTCATGCCTCGTGTCTCCCTCGTGTTACCCCCCACCCCCCGCTCATGCCCTGTGTCTCCCTCCTGTTCCCACCACTCATGCCCCGTGTCTCCCTCGTGTTACCCCCACCCCCGCTCATGCCCCGTGTCTCCCTCCAGTACCCCCACCCCTGTTCATGCCCCGTGTCTCCATCCTGTTCTCCCCACCCCTGCTCATGCCCCGTGTCTCCCTCCTGTTGCCTCCCACCCCCGCTCATGCCCCGTGTCTGCCCTGTTCCCCCCACCCCCGCTCATGCCCTGTGTCTCCCTCCTTTTCCCCATCCCCCGCTTATGCCCCGTGTCTCCCTCCAGTACCCCCACCCCTGTTCTTGCCCCGTGTCTCCCTCCTGTTCTCCCCACCCCCGCTCATGCCCCATGTCTCCCTCCTGTTGCCTCCCACCCCCACTCATGCCCAGTGTCTGCCCTGTTCCCCTCACCCCCGCTCATGCCCTGTGTCTCCCTCCTTTTCCCCCATCCCCCGCTTATGCCCCGTGTCTCCCTCCCGTTTCCCCTACCCCCCACTCATGCCCCGTGTTTTCCCTGTTCCCCCACCCTCCGCTCATGCCCCGTGTCTCCCCTGATCCCCCCCACCCCTGCCCTGTGTGTGCCCTGTTCCCCTCCACCCCCCGCTCATGCCTTGTTGTGTTCTCTTTATACACCCCACCTTCCCTTTCCGTGGTGGCCATCTTGGTAAAAGATTTTTCTTCCTACACCGGGACGCCGCAGGCATCCCGGTTTGGGAAGAATAATCTTTTTTTTACCACCCGGGGTTCCCACTTTGAGGACCTAAGATGCTAGTGGTCTTCATCTATTGAAAAGGATGTTATGGTGACGTTGCACTAATAAAAACCTATGAAATTCAGTTAAAAAAAAGTGTTACAGGGTCGTTATGGTTAAGTTGCAATAATAAAAACCTATGAAATTCAATGAAAAAACTTTGTTAAAGGGACGTTATGGTTAAGTTGCACTAATAAAAACCTATTCAGTGAAAAAACTGTGTTAAAGGAACATTATGGTTAAGTTGCACTACTAAAAAACTATGAAATTCAGTGAAAAAAACTTTGTTAAAGGGACGTTGTTAGGAAAGATTTCTTAATTGTAGGTAATTTTCCTTCCATGTGGCAACACCTAAACTTTTTGCTGTTGTTTTTCACCTTGTTCTTGACTTTGCCGAGAAGTGCAGCCTTCTGCCGCACTCCTCTGGGCTTTCGCTCCTTTCTTATGGGGAAACTGACATGCCCTTAAGACAGTCAGTACCGGGGAACGCTGTTTCCCATAGTTTCTTTTATCATGTTGCGGCTTTCGTGCAACATGACACAAGAGGGCACTGTAAGCTAAGTTACAGCTCTCTTGGGTCTCTAGCCTTCTACAGGCCCTAGATACTCGTTTAGGATTGTATCTGATCGGTGCAAGTGATTCAGGGACGGGAATGGTGGCAGCGATCGTTTCTTGTGTTTTGAGCTCCTTTTGGCGTTCTAAGCGCGTTTTCCGCGCTTAACCCAAAATGGTGGCCTGGCTCCCAAAATGGCCAGACCACGAGGCTCCTTTGTCCTGTCCGCTGACCGTCTTGCTCCCTTCACCTTCCCCAGGTCGAGCCGACCCGGGGCCTTCCTTATTTGGGCATGTACTTTCCCGCGAAACACGGATGCTTTCGCGGGCTTCTACATGTCTTGTGTGTGCCTCCAGGATGTGGGCTGGGATGTCTGGTCCCAATACACATCCTGGGTGCCAGAGAGTCTAGGGTGGTGTGAATGCCTGGGACCACCGTGGTCCGTGATTGGTCCACGAATGGTGTGAGTGTTGATGAGCGGATCTCCCATTGGGTCCCCTCCGTTTTGGCGCGAAGGGAACCGTGGATAAGAGGGGGCTGGAAACACCACTACCATGTCGATCTCCTGAGTTCTCACTAACGAAGGAATACAGGAGCCAACTATCCTGCAACCAAGAGGCTGGACCGAGGAATCGCTGGTGACCCGCGGAAGGACTTCTCCTCTGCACTGCTGTCGTCTTGTGAAACCCTTTTCACCTTTGATCGAACCAGAAGGCCTGTACTGGTACTTCGACCCTTGGAATAGCGGGAACAGCTATTCTCGGCATCTTCACCATCTTCTGCCAGTAAGCCTTCAGAAGCGTCTCTGGGCCATCCAGCTGACTGACCAGCTTACACGGGAGTCTTGCTCTGTAACCGCCGCCAGGTTGTGTAGTATTTCGAGTCCTGGTCACTCTCACACGCTTCGTACACTTGGCGTTCCCAGGTCGGAAGTGAGTAGTGTACATTTGGCTCAGATACACACGGCCGCTCCGTTGCCCTGCTGTGGTAACAAACTGTGCGGGTTTCTTCGATTGGGACGTCTTTTTACTCAACACGTGCGACGAGGCGTTCCCTGCTCTTCTGAACCTGCCAGCTACTGAAACGGACGCGGAGAAGCCTGGGTCTGCTTGCATCGGTGACCGGTGAGTAGCATAGCTAGGATCTGGTCGCCCTCCTGCAGGAGCCCATTGCTTTTCTCCGCTGGGTCAAACAGCACCCTTTTCCGTACTCGCGCTCTGCTTCTGCCCACTGTGGAGGCTGCGCTTGAGTCGCGGAACTTGTTCTTCTTCTTTTGTGCACTAAACTAAACTGCCTGATTTCCCTCGAAGAGCTTCTCCTTTTGCCCGTTGGCACCAGCACGTGCAGGTACTTTTGAGCACAAGGCTCCACTCTTCGCAGGGCTCGGACTTCCATCTAGTTAGGTGCCTCTGAAGGCGAACTGGGTCTAAGCATTATTTCGCACTGCCTGTCTTCCTTCCCTTTTAGGTGGACTACCCATTTCGTGCATCTAACGCTTGAGACTGTCGTATTTGTATATATATTGTGTTGATATGGTATGTGTTGGTTTACTATCGTTATATTGTGATTTTCTTGCTACGTCATTGTTTTAAAGGCCTTGGAATAAATGTGTATATATTTTTAATATTACAACTGTTTGGAGTAGTTTGTAAGTGATCTTGCTTTGTGTGCTCATTGCGGGCTTTCAGTCACCCTCACCCCTCTTGAGACCTAGTCTTGACCGCCGCGATCGCTACCTTGATTGGTCTGGCTCGTCCAGAGGTTACCCTGTTCCAAGTAATTAGGTTGGCCTTCTGAACTTCTGCGCCACCAGGACAGAGTTCAGAAATCCGTCTTAACAAATTGGTGTACAGCGGTGGGATACGACTGAAGGTATCCAGTGTTGCGCACGAACTAGGGCATTTCAGGTTATTCCAACCAGGACACGTAGTGAATTGTTGTAGTATAACTTTAAAAAGGCCATAGTCCTATCTAACAGTATGGAAACAAATACCTTGTTAACTTTAAATGCTTCCAAATCAGAAACATTGAAAAAGATGTGTGCAGAGAGAGGTGTTTCCTCTCAAGGCACGAAATTGGAAATGATCCAAAGAATCGTGGCGTGGCAAGAAGCGCAGCTTGACGCTATAACTTCTGAGGACAGTGCGGAAGGAGGTGGGGCTGCTCTCACTGGTAGAACCGACGGTTCTGCCGCTGCACTGATCCATCGCGACCACGAGGACAGGGAGGACGAGATGTCTAATGTTTCCTCTGCCAGTGCTGATGGGGAGGCTATGCTTGAATTCAAGAAGCAAGAGCTGCGGTTTAGGCAGCAGGAGCTTGAATTCAGCATAGCCAAACTAAAAATCGAACAGGCAGAAAAACAAAAAGACAGGGAGCACCAGTTGGAACTGGCCAAGCTTCAGTTTGCAAATGGGTCCAAGGGTCCTGGACATGGGTCTGGGGCTTCCTCTCATCCACGGTTTCCGAAAGATCTGCTCAGTGTGTATGAAGAAAGGAATGACATTATGGACTGGCTGAATGCGTTTGAGTATGCATGCGAAGTTCAACAAGTTGACAATGCTGATAAGATTGCCTGGTTACTCAGCAGACTGCCCCATTTTGGCTGTAGTGCCATTATGGAAATGTCGAAGGCTGATCGAGCTGATTTTGCAATGTTAAAGCAAACTCTCATTTTAAAGTTTGGGAAGACTCCGGCCCAATATTTGAAACGTTTCAGAGAGTATAAGAAAAAGGAAGGTGGTACTTGGGTATCTTATGTCACTGAATCCTTGAAAAACTTAACTGGCTGGGTCGAAGGTTATAAGGTTTCTACCTTCGAAAGCATGATAAATCTTATCATGCTGGAACACATTTTTGCATCTTCTTCCCCGGAGCTTAAGCAGCATTTGGCCGATTCAAAGGAGATAGATCCTAAGAAGCTGGCCATTGCAGCCGACTTATGGGTGTCACATCGAGTGTCCCATAAGGACAAAACTCATCCTGGTAAGCAGGAGGAAGGGAAAAAGTCCAAAGATATGGAGGGTGGAGCATCTGATAAATCTTCTTCTCATAAGGGCCACAAAAAGAAAAATGAGGGTAAGACACAAGAGAACTCACAGAGTAGTGGAAGTCAGCCTCCGAAACAGAACTCTGGTTACAATAAGCCTCCCTATGTAAACAGACCCAATGGATCTTGTTTTGCTTATGGAGCAACTGACCACGTGAAGGGGGGTCCCCGGTGTAAGGTTAGACCTTTGGGGGTCCACTCCGCTAATCTGGCCTTCTCCTCCTACGAGGAAGAAGAGATTACAGGAGCATCCTTCTCCTCAGACTCATTTCCCAGCGGGATAGAGGCTGAGGTAGTTTTAGTTTCCCTGGTTCCTGGGAGCCTAAAGTCGCAGAGGCTTATGCTAGGATTCCGGATAATACCAAGCACTACTTTAAAGACAGTGTGCTGATCAATGGAGTAGATACTCCAGCTCTTAGGGATAGTGGGTGCAGTCGCACTGTAGTGGATTCTACCTTGGTAGACTCAGAGGAAGTTGCCAGAGCTACTCTGATGCCCACTAAGTTGGCTGACGGCCCCCTCCGTATGTTTCCCGTAATACCTGTAAATCTTACTTTAAATGGTACAGCAGTCAGGATTCCAGTGAGCATTCAGAGAAACGTCCCGGGAAAGGTCTTGTTAGGTAATGATCTCAGAGCTTTAGGGCTCGTAGGAGACACTGCCGAAAGACCCTACACACGGTCTCAAGCAAGGGCAGCATTGGCCAAGACCAATACGCCGCCCCAGCCGAAGGGGAAACCCAAGGCGAAAGGAGTCGACAAGTCAAGACGAGGGAAAGAGAATATTCCCCCGAGCTCGCCTACCACTGCGGTGGAGGAAGTTGGTCAATCGCCCGGGCCTGACGAGGAGGTGGCGATGCCTGAAGTATTTGACCCCAACGATCATCCTGAACTAAAAGACTTGTTAGTTGAAGGAGGTCCTGATAGGGACGAATTCAGTAAAGGCCAATCTGAGTGCCCATCTCTGGAAGGCCTAAGGAGACAGGCCTGCTCCCAGCTTGAGGGTGAACCTCCTGGGACGCATAGGATTTATTGGGAAGGTGGACTCCTGTATAGTGAGCCCACAGAGTCTACAGAAGGAGACCATAGAAGGTTGGTGGTTCCCCTTGCTGTTAGGCCCTTCCTCCTGCAGTTGGCGCATGAAGTTCCCCTTGCTGGTCACCTTGGTATGAAGAGGACCAAGCAAAGGTTATCCATGCACTTCTACTGGCCCAAGATGGGGGTGCAAGTAGAAAGTCACTGCAGGAGTTGTGCCTCCTGCCAGTTGTCTGGTAAGGTTGGCGCGACAATCCAAGCTCCGTTGGTACCGCTCCCAGTTGTGGAGGTACCATTTGAAAGGGTAGGGATCGACATTGTTGGTCCCCTGGACCCGCAAACATCCTCGGGCAATAGGTTTATCCTGGTGCTGGTCGACCTTGCAACCAGATATCCTGAGGCCATCCCATTGAAAACTGTAACTGCCAAGTCATTTGCAAAAGCTTTACTTGGCATATTTACTAGGGTTGACTTCCCTAAAGAAGTTGTGTCGGATCGTGGCAGCAACTTTATGTCGAAGTATATGCAGGCTATGTGGAAAGAATGTGGGGTCACCTACAAGTTCTCTTCTGCATACCACCCCCAGACCAATGGTCTGGTGGAACGTTTCAACAGAACGTTAAAAAGCATGATTGGGGCTCTGGAGGAACCTCAGAGAAGAAAATGGGATCTTCTTTTACCATGCTTACTGTTTGCCTACCGAGAGGTACCACAGGAGGGTGTTGGCTTCAGCCCCTTCGAACTTCTGTTCGGTCATCCCGTACGGGGACCCTTAGCCATCGTCAAAGAGGGATGGGAGATGCCCACTCCCCCTGTTACTACCAACGTGGTTGATTATGTGCTAGGGCTCAGAAAACGGATGGTACTTCTGATGGGCTTGGCTAGTGATAAATTGAAGGCAGGACAAGCGCTGGTGAAACATTGGTACGACCAGAAGGCTTCCCTCATCAACTTTACACCTGGTCAGCAAGTCCTGATCATGAATCCCATAAGGCCTCAAGCTTTACAGGACAAATGGTGAGGCCCTTACACAGTGGTGGAGCCCCTGGGTGAGGTTAACTATTTAGTGGACCTTGGAAGGCCTGGACAGGCTCCAAAAGTGTTTCACGTGAATAGGCTGAAGGCTTTCGTCCCAAGAGTCGAAATCGCAGCACTGCTACTGGCTTCAGATGTTGAGGAAGAGGAGTCTGAACCTCTCCCCGACCTGTTCCAAAGCGGTCCTTCAGATAGCTCCTTTGAGGGTGTCCGAGTGGCCCCTCACCTGACTTCTGATCAGCAGGCTGAGGTGAAAAGTTTGCTTAGGCAGTTTTCCCCCCTGTTTTCACAGTCGCCTGGTTTGACACCTTGGTGCAAACATAACATTGACACAGGAGACAGTGTACCTACCAAAAGTAGGGGATACTGGATGTCAGACAAAGTACGGTCTTATATTAAGACCGAGGTCAACAAGATGTTAGACCTCGGGGTAATTGAACCCTCTAGTAGTCCTTGGTCCAGCCCTGTGGTTTTGGTTCCAAAGGCAGGCACTTCTGAATTGAGGTTCTGCGTGGATTACAGGGCTCTGAATGCTGTCACCAAGACAGATGCACACCCCTTGCCTCAAACAGATGAGCTGGTGGATACTTTGGGTGCCTCCAAGTACCTCAGCACGTTTGACCTCACTGCTGGCTATTGGCAAATAGCTTTAGCAGAACATGCCAAGGAGAAGACAGCATTTTCTACTCCAGACGGCCTTTACCAATTCCGGGTAATGCCGTTCGGGTTGAAGAATGCACCTGCCACTTTCCAGAGGCTTGTGAATCATGTGTGGAATGGGTTGGACGAATTCTGTCTTGCATATCTGGACGATATAGCAGTTTTCAGTGCCACCTGGGAAGACCATGTGAAACACCTCGGGATTGTGCTCCAGGCTCCTCAGAAAGCACACCTGACCATAAAGGCTAGTAAATGCCAGATTGGACAAGGCTCAGTGGTTTACCTTGGACATGAAGTAGGTGGAGGGAGGATACAGCCTCTTCCCAGTAAAGTACAAGCAGTACAAGACTGGCCTACCCCCACTACGCAAACCCAAGTGAGAGCCTTCTTAGGACTCACGGGGTATTACCGCAATTTTGTGGCAGACTATGGCACCATAGCTGCCCCTCTGACTGCCCTCACCACTCCGAAGAAACCGAAGAAGGTAACTTGGACCGACGAGTGTGAGAAGGCCTTCAATGGCTTAAAAGACTCCTTGTGCCAGGCCCCTGTCCTCAGGGCCCCTGATTATCAAAGACCTTTTATCGTGCAGACGGACGCCTCTGAACCTGGGATAGGAGCTGTACTATCACAAGTAGATGAGAAGGGTAAGGAACACCCTATTGGTTTTATTAGCCGCCAGTTTAAGGACAGAGAGCTCAGATGGTCCACGGTAGAGAAAGAATGTTTCTCTGTTGTGTGGGCCCTAAGGAAGCTGAGGCCCTACCTCTATGGGACCCACTTCGCTGTGCAAACTGACCATAAGCCTTTAAAGTGGCTAATGAACATGAAGGGGGAGAATCCAAAGTTGCTTAGGTGGACCATAAGTCTACAAGGCTTCGACTTCACTATTGAGCATAGGCCAGGTGTCCAACATAGCAATGCTGATGGGTTGTCCAGAATGTTTAACCGACCTGAACAAGAGACTCATCCAGGGGTGGATTAGTTCCCCCTGTCCATAGTCTGGGAGGGGCGAGTGTTAGGAAAGATTTCGTAATTGTAGGTAATTTTCCTTCCATGTGGCAACCCCTAAACTTTTTGCTGTTGTTTTTCACCTTGTTCTTGACTTTGCCAGAGAAGTGCAGCCTTCTGCCGCACTCCTCTGGGCTTTCGCTCCTTTCTTATGGGGAAACTGACATGCCCTTATGACAGTCAGTACCGGGGAACGCTGTTTCCCGTAGTTTCTTTTATCATGTTGCGGCTTTCGTGCAACATGACACAAGAGGGCACTGTAAGCTAAGTTACAGCTCTCTTGGGTCTCTAGCCTTCTACAGGCCCTAGATACTCGTTTAGGATTGTATCTGATCGGTGCAAGTGATTCAGGGACGGGAATGGTGGGAGCGATCGTTTCTTGTGTTTTGAGCTCCTTTTGGCGTTCTAAGCGCGTTGTCCGCGCTTAACCCAAAATGGGGCCTGGCTCCCAAAATGGCCAGACCACGAGGCTCCTTTGTCCTGTCCGCTGACCGTCTTGCTCCCTTCACCTTCCCCAGGTCGAGCCGACCCGGGGCCTTCCTTATTTGGGCATGTACTTTCCCGCGAAACACGGATGCTTTCGCGGGCTTCTACATGTCTTGTGTGTGCCTCCAGGATGTGGGCTGGGATGTCTGGTTCCAATACACATCCTGGGTGCCAGAGAGTCTAGGGTGGTGTGAATGCCTGGGACCACCGTTGTCCGTAATTGGTCCACGAATGGTGTGAGTGTTGATGAGCGGATCTCCCATTGGGTCCCCTCCGTTTTGGCGCGAAGGGAACCGTGGATAAGAGGGGGCTGGAAACACCAGTACCATGTCGATCTCCTGAGTTCTCACGAACAAAGGAATACAGGAGCCAAGTATCCTGCAACCAAGAGGCTGGACCGAGGAATCGCTGGTGACCCGCGGAAGGACTTCTCCTCTGCACTGCTGTCGCCTTGTGAAACCCTTTTCACCTTTGATCGAACCAGAAGGCCTGTACTGGTACTTCGACCCTTGGAATAGCGGGAACAGCTATTCTCGGCATCTTCACCATCTCCTGCCAGTAAGCCTTCGGAAGCGTCTTTGGGCCATCCAGCTGACTGACCAGCTTATACGAGAGTCTTGCTCTGTAACCGCCGCCAGGTTGTGTAGTATTTCGAGTCCTGGTCACTCTCACACGCTTCGTACACTTGGCGTTCCCAGGTTGGAAGTGAGTAGTGTACATTTGGCTCAGATACACACGGCCGCTCCGTTGCCCTGCTGTGGTAACAAACTGTGCGGGTTTCTTCGATTGGGACGTCTTTTTACTCAACACGACGACGAGGCGTTCCCTGCTCTTCTGAACCTGCCAGCTACTGAAACGGACGCGGAGAAGCCTGGGTCTGCTTGCATCGGGGACCGGTGAGTAGCATAGCTAGGATCTGGTCGCCCTCCTGCAGGAGCCCATTGCTTTTCCCCGCTGGGTCAAACAGCACCCTTTTCCGTACTCGCGCTCTGCTTCTGCCCACTGTGGAGGCTGCGCTTGAGTCGCGGAACTTGTTCTTCTTCTTTTGTGCACTAAACTAAACTGCCTGATTTCCCTCGAAGAGCTTCTCCTTTTGCCCGTTGGCACCAGCACGTGCAGGTACTTTTGAGCACAAGGCTCCACTCTTCGCAGGGCTCGGACTTCCATCTAGTTAGGTGCCTCTGAAGGCGAACTGGGTCTAAGCATTATTTTGCACTGCCTGTCTTCCTTCCCTTTTAGGTGGACTACCCATTTCGTGCATCTAACGCTTGAGACTGTCGTATTTGTATATATATTGTGTTGATATGGTATGTGTTGGTTTATTATCGTTATATTGTGATTTTCTCGCTACGGTCATTGTTTTAAAGGCCTTGGAATAAATGTGTATATATTTTTAATATAACAACTGTTTGGAGTAGTTTGTAAGTGATCTTGCTTTGTGTGCTCATTGCAGGCTTTCAGTCACCCTCACCCCTCTTGAGACCTAGACTTGACCGCCGCGATCGCTACCTTGATTGGTCTGGCTCGCCCAGAGGTTACCCTGTTCCAAGTAATTAGTTTGGCCTTCTGAACTTCTGCGCCACCAGGACAGAGTTCAGAAATCCGTCTTAACAGACGTTATGGTTCCAAGTAAAACCGAAAAACCCTTGAAATTCGCCAGTTATGGTAAGCTAAGCAACCATAACTCGCGCCACCACCGGGCACTGCTAAGACTAACACCCACGACATCAAATATGACATCAAAAATGTCATTGATGACATCACTGATGACATCACATGTGTATGTACTTTTCATGAAATATGTGTACAAGAGATTCTTATTATAATGTTGCGAAAAAAGTGTCAAGGATCATTGCAATAAATATCATAACCTAATTAGTGCATTGAACGATGCATTGATAGAAATAGCATTCTATTATGGGGTTCTATCTATAGGTTTCTCACTTCACTCTCTTTCGTGAGATAAAACAGGCCTTAAACCTATTTGTGTTGTGTCAGTCTAAAGAATTAACGGTTGCTTAAAATCTGTCATTATAAGAATGGATGGATGCCATAGGGAACTCTTCAATTCCCGAAACACCTCATCTACATCCCATTGTAGTTGGCTGTACTTGAACTTTACAGGTGGTCCATGAGGGGTACTGTAAAGGTCAAACACCTTTAAAGATGTCTCTGTATTACCCAAGTCTCTGGAATGCCCTCAGTTCTTTCTTGTCTGTGAGTAATGGGATTTTCTGGACAGGTTTCTGCTTTTCCTGCTTGAGGTTACACACGTCCACTGCCAACCTGGAAACTATTACTTAAATGTAGGCTGCACTACATGACAGCAGGCTTAGCAGTCAAGCCAGCTTTCCAGCGCAACTGGGTCACAACATAGAGATGCTTCATGTGGGTTCCCCAGGTCTTACTGTGGATGATATTATTAGAGAATGCCCTATGAGCATCCAGTGAGGTTGAAGGAGGATGTACAGAAGATGGTTCTGCAGGTGTCTGATAAGGTTGCCCTTGTGCCCATAGTTCAGTCCATAGACTCTGTTTGGGTGCATCTCATTACATCCATGATCTGCTCTGTGCTTGTGAGTGGGACTTGCAAACCACAATAGTGGTGTTAACCTACCACTATCTAAATTATTTGTGATCACTTTTATCTGGGGGCTTGTGTGGCACGTGCAAGCATAGGTTGCGAATAGATGACAGGCTCTGGCTTATCCTTTGCAAACCTCATCTGGGATTGGCATTATAGGGCAAGTAGCTTCTCCTTGCTGCCAAGGTGCTGCTCAGCCTATGTCCGAGCCTCAAGCTTGTTACTTCATTACCCCTTCTATGGTGTTAACCAGCTATGGATGCAGAGCAACCTTTTACTCTTCTGGTGTCCCTCCATAACACACAGAGGCCCTCATTATGACCCTGGCGGAAAGTAACTGACCGAACCGCCATAGCGTAAATAGCGTTTCCGCCATTGCACGACGGAGTAAAGTGCGGCTAATTCTGACCCATCGGGCACGAGCACTACGCCATGGCGGAAGTGCAAAGTCCGCGATGGCGGAAATGTCCCCAAAACGCCCCTCACCGCCGTCGTACGGCGCCCTAGGTGCAATTCCGCCACCCATCATAGCGGTCACCGTAATGAGCGGTAATCGCAAAATACGGTGACCGTAAATATACGGAAACGGAAGTAAAAACATGGTCCCGGAACGGGAAACAGCACGCCGTACACCTATAAAATCAGAATCCCAACACAACCATCAAAAATCCTACCCTGAGACACATCCCAACCCGTTAGCCACCCTAGTGAAAACAAGAAAAATGGGAAAAGTTGCGAAAAAAGCGTGCGACCGCAAGCGGCAGGTCCACTTCTCCCATGAGGAACTCACCGTGCTCACAGAGACCCTCCAGGAGAATGCTGCCGTCGTCTTCTCGACGCAAATGACCAGGACGGCACTTGCAAACAAGAAGGCCATATGGGCCCTGGTGGCACAGCGGGTAAGTGCGGTGGGGACCGCACCCCGCAACCCAAAGCAATGCCGAAAGCGATGGGACGACTTGCGGATACGCGTACGGAGCATACTATCTGCCAACCGTAACATTGCCACAGCTACCGGGGGAGGATCGGAATCACCCATCAAGTTGACCCCCTGGGTAGAAATCTGTGCCTCCACCATTGGAATGGAGAGTATAGAGGGAGTGGGAGGGATGGAGAAAGGAGTGCAGACATCCGAAGAATCAGGTAGGTGGGCCAAATAAAACAATGCTAAATCCACAATGTCCAATCATGTGAAGTACCATGTGTCCACATAGTGCAACAGAAACACATGTCCAGGAGAATGTCCACATACATTGGCCTGATAGCGCACTTTAAAACTCACATTAAATACATAAATAATTAAAAATCCTAAAAACACCCTCTACACGTGCAGCATGCACACCCTAACTGCAGGCTGCAAAACAACTGCATCCTCAATCCACACAAAAATGAAACCACCTCCAAGGCCCTGACCCAAATCACCCTCAGGTACCACCCCAATGCATGTGATACATTGCCATTCCAATTTCCACAGACCCATAAATAACGCTCGCCCTCCTTTACTCCACCACAGGGTTCGATTCAAACGACGAGCTCCAGGACACCCCTACCAGCACACCTGCAAAGAGGGCCAAGACCAACGGCCAAAGACCCTCCACCTCAGCTGCACGGATCAAGACACGGCAGCAGCACAAATCAAGTGGCAGCACACAGGAGGGGACTTCAACAGGCACCCCAGCAGCCAGCATGCCCACAACAGCAGCACCACAGGTCCCCCCAATGGATGCCACAGAAGGCACTGCTTCTGGTGGCAGCAGCACCATAGGTGACACTGCATTAATGGCAGCATGCTCCGACACAGAAAACGGTGCTGTCGATGTAGGATCCATCCATGACCTGTCTCAATCCCCCTGTTTGTTTCATCCCGTACACCATGAGGATACCACGCAGGGGCACCCACAAGACGACGACTGGCCATCCCCCACAAGCCCTGTGGCAAGGCAACATGAGGTGATCAGACCCTCTGTGACACCACCGCAAATGGCCATGGCCCAGCAGAGGCAACAGTCCCTCGACCAGGTGATCGTGCAACAGCAGCAACTGGCCACGCTCCTCAAGGAGCATGCTGATGAATGTGGGGGTACTAAGGCAGCCATAGAAACATCAACTGAGACACTTAGGTCAGAAATGGAGAGAAGCACAGAGACACTAAGGGCACAAATGGAGAGAAGCACAGAGACACTAATGGCACGAATGGAGAGAAGCACAGAGACACTAAGGGCACAAATGGAGAGAAGCACCGAGAGCCTGAGGGTAGAAATGGAGAGAAGCACCGAGAGCCTGAGGGGGGAACTGCATGCGACGTCCAAAGACGTATGTGCTGAACTTGCCGCTGTGCGCCGTGTGCTCACTGAGCTCTCACAAACCCTTAGGGACATGCATGGACGTGAGCAGGCAGAGACATCATCCGTTGCAAGTTCCGTCCAGGGCAGCCCCCAACGTAGATCTGGGAGGAACCTGCGCTCCACAGGCAGGGGTGCCCCTGATACCCGGAGAGGGGGCTTGCAATAGCGTCTGCCCACTGACAATGAGCATCTTTGGACACTGGTGTTCGGGGGGGAGGTAGGAGGGTGGAGGGGGTGTGTTGGGCATTCTTGGGTGGCGGGTCGATGGGGTGTGTAACATAATTTCACATATGCTATAAACATTTCACAATCATCCAATGAGATGTGTGGACATTGATCTTTGTGTACGAGGCCTTTATAGGCGTACAGTCCATATTGTGCATGTTCCAGACACACACAGTGCCACAAGTCCCGTGTCCATGTATCAGCCGCCAGGCGTGAGTGCTAGAAGCATGAATCTATGATAATCTGACGAATTTCACGGCCCTCCTGTGCCTCGCGGACTCCTTGAGGTGCTGCCACATCCCCACCCTCATCATGACCATCTTCAGGTGCTTGCAGTTCTGCGTCAGGGGGCATGGGCACATTTCTACTTACGCACATGTTGTGTAGCATGACACATGCCATGACCATCTTTGCAACCTTCTCATGGCGGTACAGGAGTGCCCCGCCAGACCTGCTGAGGCAGCGGAAACGAGTTTTCAGTAGGCCGAATGCCTGTTCTATGTCTACACGGGTACGTGAGTGGGCATGGTTGTAGTCCTCCTCATGCTGGTTCTGTGGGTTCCGGAGTGGTGTAAGGAGCCATCTCTTCAGTGGATACCCGGCATCACCTGTATGTGGACAATAAAGGATGTTTGTGGAATGACATAGCTACGTACGCACCCCCCACCCCTTCCTGCCAGTTCATTGCCGCATCACATACCCCACATTATCATGCATGAAATGAGACTCACCGAGTAGCCAGGATCTGTTACCTGCGTGTCGCTCCATGTAGCGTGGTATTGTAGAGTTCCTCAAGACCATAGAATCATGGGTTGATCCAGGGAATCGGGCACAACAATGTGTAATGATCCTGTTGGAGTCACACACCATTTGTACATTAAGAGAATGATATTGTTTTCGGTTGCGGTACTGGGCCTCCATGGCATGTGGCACAACCAATTCCACATGGGTGCAGTCGATGGCACCAATGCAACCCGGTATGCCGGCAAGTGCATGGAATCCCACTTTCATGTTCGTAATTTCCTGCTCTGAGCGTGGTAGAGAGATGTAGTCGTCTGCGTGCTTCAGGAGGGCATCGAGCACTTGCGATAGTGTCCGTGACAACAGTGGCTGTGAAATGCCATGCAACTGTCCGACTGTGTGCTGGTAGGTGCCTGTGGCCAGGAAGTGTAGTACAGACACCACCTTCAGTAGGGGTGGGATGGCGGTTGGGCTATCTATCATGCTGGCAAGGTCAGCGTGTGTCATGTCCACAATGGCGGTTATGGTGTCCCGGTCCAAACGGTAGAGGGTGTGGATCTGCTCATCAGTGAGGTTGAGCGGATGAGCTCGGAGGCGTGGGATTGCGGGCTGCCTGCGTGGTGGTAGTGGCTGTGCTGGTGGGCCTTGCTGGCCCTGCCTTGCCCTCCTCCTCCTTCTCCGTCTCCTCTGTGCGGCTGGTTGTTGTAGTAGTTGGTGTTCGTCTTCTTCTTGAAGTTGGAGTACTTGCAGTGCTATCAGGTCCCCCAGGGCCAACATCGCTAGTCCTGCCGGTAGCATTTTGGAGTGGGTGTGGTTGTGGGAGGGGGTTGGGTGTGCAATTTATGTGTTTTCAGGCTGTATAGCCTCCACCTGTGGTGATTCATTCCACCTGTGCAAGCTGCAATCCCCTTTGGGCGAGCACGTCCCGCACACAACGCTGCAATTCGACGCATGGCATCTTGCTATTACAATCATGTATTTAATCCTGATGGCAGTGGAATATTGGTTCATATGTTCATTCTGCAATTGTCCCATTGTTTCACATACTATCTTTACAGTCGCGAACAAACTTGTGAAGGGTCAGTGGAATGTAGTACTCGATTAACGGTGGACCCTCATGCAGCACTGTACCGAGGTTCACCGACGGGCGGGGCGTCCCATTTGTGAGTGAAGCCAGTTGCCATTTTCACACACTGCCGCACTACATGGATGAATTTGTGATTTCAAGCGGTCACAGATGCCTTTTCGACGTGATGTTGCAAATGTGGAATTCGAAGGACAGCGCTTTCGGTTTTCAGCTAGCGGCGAGGAGACGCCCACAGGTCTGACTGCAGATATTAAGTTCTATTGTTTAATGTCCTTGGGACAGGGGCCATGGCGAGAATGCAATGATTGATATGAATAGTATGGGATGCGCAATAGCGTAGTGGACGATAAGGCAGGACGTTTCCAAATACATGTTACTTCACAACACTAGAATTCCGGGCTGGAGCACAGTGGATTTTGCAGACTGCATTACGCACAGACTCAATGGAAATTTCACATGTTATGTGAGTAAATAATCAGGCGTTTTCATACCGGGATGAGGGTATGATGTATGGATGCATGGACAGATGATTTAATTGAGAGTTTACCATGTACATGGCTTTTTGGAATCTATCCACTTCCCCTGCGCTATGTGATGCAGAGCTGCCATAGTGGGACCATCGTCTATCTGCCCTTGTTGAACCCTCCCTGTCTCGACGCGCCTTCAAACACTTGTGTCTATGCACGTTACTAATCCCATCTAATGGATTCTGTTTTAACAGACGCATGCACACAAACACTCGTTTGTAATAGTGTATTTACCTCGATTTATATAGTTATGATTCGCAAGTGATTTTTGGGTGGGAATGATCCTTTTGAGTGGGCTAACATGCATATGGCTGTAGATTTAGTGTGATCATTGAAGTGAGTAATTCAAATTAAGTTCTGATGCCCATACCATTCTTTTTCATTTCATTTGGGTGACAGGTATCTCCTCCCCTTTTGCCGCTGCCATCTGTATGCCACTCCTGCAGATGGCTTTTACTCCCGACACCTGCTGCTTCGTGTTAATCAGTGGAGCACCATTACGATCTTATGGGGCGATCGCCAATGGGCCACATGCCCTTACGCAGTACTAGTGGCTAGGAGCAACATATCGACCTTTCAGCTGGACTAGTGCCTACCTAATGGGACGGCCCTGCGGTTGTAGGCGCTTCCATGTTGCCTTTTTGAACGTGTATGTAGCCCCTGTGTACCATGAAGGAACAGGGCGTCACACAAGCAGAAGCTGGTCATTTATTGCGGATGCAGCCCACAATACTGAAATTTATTGTGGAGTTCATGACCTAATGGCTGTATGGCCTTTGTGATTTTGTAGTGCATTAAATTTCTATTATGATATTAACCGTGTAGCGTTATTCTTTGCAAGTAATGTAGCATATTCCTATTTGTGGAGCGATGTATTGTGAGTAGATCTGCATTGGGTTCCGGCTTCTGGTTATAGTTGCGTGGTACTGTACTGGGCGCGTTTGCCTACGAAGCCCAGTGAGGTCAGGGATAGGGGCTGCCATTATGACTGTTTTAATGATGTCATGCTCACGGGCGGGGGATTAGCTTTTGTGTAACAGATGCCGGTCAGCCAGGTGGATTGGTGGAATGATGTGATTATCAGAATATGGCTGGTCACAGGTGCCTGTGTTTGCGTGCGTTTCTTGGAGGGAGACTGAGGTCATGTCCATTGGAATAGCTTCTGTATTCGTGCCATCTGTGCCCTGCAGCTCCCATTGGCCCCTCTTGAGATGGGCCTGGCTGCTCAGTCACTCTGCCAACTTGTGTGGTACATGCTTATGCTGATGGTTGGTTTGTTTACTGGCAAGAGTACAGGGCTGGTGCAGTCTCCCTCAGGTTACTGCTTTGAATGTTGCCTTACACTGGTGTCAAGCGATGGGGGCCTGTTGTTGTTTTGTCTCATATTTCAGTTCATATTGCTGTACTTGACCCTTCACGTGCCTGTGCTGCATCAGTACGGCAATGGTGACATGGCATATATGGATGGCCACTCACAAGGCACTTGGAGCCCCTACATTCATTTGTTCGTTGGCATGCATGGGTGACTTGTACATTTCACTGGTTGCATTGTGTGACTTCATTGCACCTACGAGGAGTTGTGCAATGTGGCCAGGGAGTGGTGTACAGGCACTCAGTAGGGCCATTTACGGTTGGTTCGCGTTGCCGTTCTTCTCACCATGGCGGAATGGTACTTTCCGCCATGCTTGATGGCGTTAGGTAAATGTCCGCTAGGGTCAGAATTCGCGTACCGTTGCGCCATGGTGGTAATTACGGTTTCGCATGGCGCGCGTACTTGGTGCAGTTAGCGTTGGCGTTCACTACGGTGTCGCGAATGGCATCGTACTTTACGGTGACGGGTCATAATCGCACCGAGCGCTATTCGATGGCGGTATTGCATTTCCGCCATCGTTTTTCGATTTCCGCCAGGGTCGTAATGAGGGCCAGAGTCTTTTCCTGATTCCTGACAAGGTTTTTCACTGGGTCCTGTTCCTAACTAGAGTTCTAATTGTGGCCCTTTCCCCTGTGTCTCCAGTTTCCTTGCCCCTTATTTTCCTTTGCTCATCACATCACATGGTTGCTATCTTCCTTGCCTCAATCTTGAGCACCCACCCCGCCACCAAAAGGTTCAAGGTTCAATGCATAAAATATGTCCAAAGCATGGCTGTTTCCTAATAAAATTAAATGGTTTTTAAAAGTGCTTAACTCCGGGTGGGCAGTACTGTCTGGTTATGGTAGCATAACCCGTGGTAACAGTCACTTGTGATTACTCTGGTCTGTAGCCATTAACATATGGTACAGCCCGCTCACAGTGTTTAATGAATAATTAAAACCTTGTTCTTTCTGTTTGCTGTGCAACAGGCTCTGAATGGCACTTCCCTACACAGAAATTGCACCTAATAAATGTCACTATTGCCGATACTGCTCCTAATACTCTACTTGGTGAACAGTAGGCAGCAGTCACATGGTGAGCTTACGGATAGTCCGCATTCACTATGTAACAGCAAGTGTTAACGATAAAACAAAGCTGCTAACCGACTAAGAGCACATAGCGTGAGTTTGCGCATGCGCTGCTTCAAGATATCCGAGTGAAACGTCACTGTGCAATAACACAGAGCTATTCAGCATGTACCTACCGAGGATTGCACTATTCTTAGTGTCGCCTTATGCAGTAGCCAATCCGAGATACAGGGTGCTTGGACTTTTAAGGCACCCTCGCCCATTGCTTTTTTATTTCGTGGTGGACAGTTTTTAGCTTTAACCCTTCTTGTGAGTTTCTCATTTTATATTTTGTCACACTCCATTGTCAAAAGGCGTTAGGCATATGGACTGTCCAACAGTTTTTTGAGTCAGTTGTTCCCACCATTTTTAGATTCTTCTCATGGGAGCTACTGTATTTCTTGTTAAATTGGCGTTGTGTCATTGTGTGTGTGTCAAAATGACTACTGCCCCGCAGTAGTGCAAGGATGAGTAGTGGATAAACCGCCACTCTGCCCCCAGACTACTACACACCAAGAGTGATCCCAATCATAAATGTGAAACAGGCACAGTCAATAGATATATCTCTTTTGCCTTTTGTAGTAACGTGAGACAAGGGCAGACTATGCGCTTAAGAGGAGTGTGAAAGCAATGGCAGAAGCAACCCAAAGAGCAATAGTACAGCAGTCCAAAATAAAGTAATGTCCAAAGAAGGTTCTATAAAAAGGATGTACTTACTGAAACACACCAATATAAAATAATAACAGTCTATAAAACACTAACACAAACCCATTCTTGTGGAAAGAGCACAGCAAATACATAATGTAGATGATGAAAGGGCTCCATGTGTTGTTAACGAATCAACAAATAACGAAAACTTTAATAACTAATTAAAAATAATGAAAACATATTTTTTTTGTTTTTCAATTTGAGGGGGTCCTCTCCGACTCACCCAAACACCCAATTTGATATTTTTTAGTTATTTTTAATTTGTTATAAAAGTGATTTGTTATTGTCAATTCATTGAAATCATTGTATACCGATGAAAGCACTCTGGGTAATGTAGCAAAGGTAAAAAGCCAGAAATCACAAACAATGTCACACAAAGGATGTATATTGATGAAATGATGCAAATGGATGGTTTAGCAGTCAGTAGGGTCCAAAGAGTGGACCAAGAGGGGTGGGGCATCTCAAAAGCAGCTTGTTCTATTTTTTGCGCAGTTTGAAAGCATCAAAACAGTCTTTGCAACACTGTTTTTGCTGGTCGAAACAGGTTCAGAGGTGGCGAGTCGTGCTGGTACTAGCATCGAGTCAGGTTCAAAGCAGAGTTCTCTGCAGTTTGACAGCGGGGTTCAAATGGTGTATTTGGATGGGCTCAAAGGGTTGGATCGAAGGTTGAACCAGTTCAAGACATTGGTAACTGCTGAGTCCAGTCGAAGAGTGAGATGATGCTTCCAATGGTTTGAGTTGAGGCCCAGAATGGTCTGACGCTGTAAGCCAGGTGGCTCAATGTGATGTTTGAAAGGGTAGAGGTTTGAATTCGTTCACAGCTGCAAAGTTTTTGTCGAGCCAAACATGTGATGCACCCTGCTTGGTACGATGCAGCAGCAAGCTAGTTTTCTGAATTCGCTGGGATAAGGGCGGTGGCTGTTGAGTGCCCACGCGGGGTTTTGCCTGCATTTCCTGTTCCTGGCCCAAGCCCGCTGGGACAAGGGCGCTGAGGTGTTGAACACCCGCTGGGTGTTTGGCACTCGTGGGCAGAGACCCCTCTATGGCTTGTGTGATGTATGCACTGCAGACCCTTGCTAACGTCTTGAAGAATGGAGAAGGATGCAAGTAATTAAGGTGAGGAGCTGTGCTAGTGAGGTGGGGGCCATATTCGAACTGCTCTGACTGTTGACCTACCTGAATCGCTAGTCGAACGTCTCCTACTTTGTCTACTCCTGTCCCTGCCACTGGCCCGGCCTTTATTTGCTTCTGCCTCTGCCTGCTCACCTCAGTAAGCCAGTCATGACCACAGTGACTGTAACAACACATTGGTTAGTCCCTCCCCACAACCCTCATGATGTTTTGTAGTGGTCCATCTATGCAAGAGAAAAATCCTAACCGTCAAAAGGAAAATGCAGGCACTGACCCTTGTTCAAGGTGTTGATCTTGGTAGTCCCAAGGTGCAGTCCCATAGACCCATAAAGCATACAGGAGACACTTACCAGCTCATAAAAGAAATCTATTACTTCCTTGGGAGCAATCTGGACATGATGGGGAGCAAAGCCATCGGTTCAGATGAAGAGGGCGACCTATCTACTAAGGACACTGTAAGAATCGCCAGTGAAGTGAACACGCACAGCATAGGGAGCAGCAGTGTGGACTGTCCTGTAGCTAGCGTGATCATACAAAGTGCAACGCCAGTAGAGTGAGAGGAATTATCCAACAGAGGAGGGGGTCATGAGCAGCTCCCCACCCCCACTACACTCACAGTCCCTAAACTCAACATGGACAGGAATCCTTCTTTTTCCTCTAGCCTTGCTGGTGGTGCTGTATTCAATCTTGTTGCATTTAGACGCTGCTGAAGGGGATGCCACAGGATCTCAGAAAGTGTCACAGATCACCCTCAAAAAGGCTGGTGGACGGAGGGATCTCGTTGAACCCTAGAGGCCCTTTTACTCAAGGAAACATGTCAAACTATGGTTGGGACAGAGAATAACTTCTCAAACGAAACAGTAGGACCAACTGAGGAAGTTGGCAAATAACTCTATTTTAAAAGCAATTGTCTAAAACAGGGAGTACAACGGACATCAACGGACGTCGCACAGCATGATCGCAAAACATTTAATGAAAAACAACATTTTAATACTAAAAGTTTGGCATAAATGACACCATACTACATCGAAAATTAAGAAAACCTACGGGAGATTGTGGTTGGCTCAAGGGGAACATCTAAGTATACTTTCTATATGGGATAGGATTGTGATTGGGTCTCTACAGTCAGGTGGGCATTCATGCCTTCCAATAGTGCAAGTCATTGTGCAAGTCATCTTTGACAGTAATTAGAAACAAAACACTTCATTGGCTCTTAAACTATAAAGCTCTTCATTATACGGCCTTATACAATTGGTTGGCACGCTTGTACACTTCTGGAACATTTGATGCTCTAGCAGCATGTAAGCTGGTACCCCAGGTGCTGGTGGTTGAACTTGACCGTATCTACCCACCTAATTAGCCTGACATCTCTCATCATTCATTCCATCTGCCATTCACATTGCCTTTGAACTCGGCCTTGCTCAAGCTTCTCATCTCTGGGAATATAAGGGAGTTGAGCACTCGCTATCTTCAATCTGTTGCACCATGCCCATCATCTATTTTCATCCTCAGATCACAGACCGTGAATTTGCTCATATTATGGTGTTAAATTGTCTTTAATAAAGAAACTTGGCCCTCATGGTGTTCTCTCCTTGCAACTTATCAAGGGATGCCACAGCTTCTCACGTTTTACTGTTCTTCGCAGCTGATAACCAGTTCTTGGCTGCTTCCATTCTTTGACACCCAGCCAGGCAGCCTCTTTGGTCTTGCTTCAAATTCAAGCCGATTCTTTGCTGCTACACAAGTAGCTTCCAATCCATCTTCTTTCATGGAGACTCACTTACTAAAATGTATCATCGAATGTCCAGAACGCTATATACATATATGTTGGCGGCACCGCCTGCAGTCTATTTACAACGTATAGCCAGCCTTATGAATACTTAGTCTACTTGTGTTGAAGCGTCTGTACAATTGGAAAACGACTTGTGTTTTCTGCAGTGCTCTTCACACATGCAATCTTCATTCTGCACATAAAAGCCTTCACAATTCTTTGCTTCGGCATCAGATTCTATATCACTTATGCAATCTCTTCTCTGGTCATCCTTCCCAATGCGTCACTCTCATCTTCCGTGACATCATCATCTTCTTCTTTCCACATCTTCACACTTCTTCAAGCACTCCTCTCAGGAAACCATCAGTCTTTCGGGGGTACTTCTCATAGGCTCTTCTCAACAAATAACTTGCCTCAAAGACTCTTTGTGGTATAGGTACCATTACTGGTGTTACACATGTCGCAATTTCCATTTTTTTTTCCAGCATATAGCCAAAATAGGGGCAGAACTTCCTGTAGAGGCATTTGGCTGCTCTTCTACACTCTCCCCTATGGTCGATTCATCAACCACTCCCTTCATCAACTTTCACACCTTAGATCGATTAAGCCACCATTTTAGGTTCATCCGCCATTTTGATTCTCACTCCAAAGTCACCCTGTGTTCTAAAATGGTGGACAGTGTTCTTCTGTTAGTAACATGGCCATCTTGACCTCTGTATGCATGTTAATGCTTAAAACTGCCCATAGGCCAGATTTTAGGGTCATGTACTGAGACCTTGTCCTTCGTTGACCTGTAGGTCGAGGATTACCTGTCCCAACGATACTAATCCGTAAGCATATATTAAGCACAACGTTGTGTAAATACTAAACGTGAACACCTGTTGAACTACATTTTATTACAATATGTACTAAGGCTTATGTTAAATCCAAGAATATACTGTTGCTATTGTGACTTGTTGGACATATAAACTAAAGGTGATCCATATGCATATAGCGGGGCGAGTCAGAGGTGAACTCGGCACAAACCCTAGATTGGGAATTATTAACGTAAAGAGGGGCTGAAGATCATGTTACATAACTGTATAAAAGGTACGAGTATTCTGATATACAGCCCCACACACCGAACAGGGCTGGAATTTTCTGTGTTGTACTGAGAGCCTGATAACTATCTGTTGCTTTGTCCTTTGAAAACTGTTCAGTTGTAGAATAAAGATCTGTGTATCTTTGTAAGCCCGTGTTGGTGTATTTCCTTTTGGGGTACTCAGCCTCGATATTCTCTTTTTGCTTTCACAGTCCATTCGGACTGCAGTAATACCATCGTCTCACATAGTTCTTGTGATTCCTTGGATGCAGGAACTTCATTCCCTCTGGTGTTAAGATACTGGCCTTCATGTAGTCTCTGATTTCTTCATCTGGTAACTCCTTGGGTCCAAACCCTGATTCGACATCTATCATGATCTTCATTCCTACTGCTTTCTTTGCTGTCTGCTTACACTGTGTAATCATTATCCAGATTACACAGAATCCAAACATCACCATTGTGAGTATGGCTTCTAAGAGCTTGAAGATATTCACCATCCATTGTCGAACCAACTGTCATATGTGATATCTTCTGTCTCCTCTTCCATCTTGTTGTGCAGGTTTGTCAGCAGCGCTATGGCCTCCGTCAATGTTCCATTTTCATCATCGTGAGAAGGTATGAACGTGCAACATGATGGCCCAGTCTTGGCGCAAACACCTCCATCCATTGCTCTGACCATATCAAGGACATATCTGTTCTGGAGGCTCATCAGCCTTATGGCCCTCATTTCCTCCTTGATCGCATTAAATCCCTTAATAGTGGTATTGATCGTCTGCAGGAGTTCCTATCTGGTAATCTGTAGCCAATTGGCATTGGCCATCCTCTGGATACGAGGCATGAAGATCGTCGTAAAGATTGAGACAGTCTTGATGAACAGCCTGTGTTCATATGGAATAGCATCAAAGGCTTCTATTGATCTAGCAGAGAAATAATTATCCTCCTCTTCAAATGGCCATCTGCTTTCAGAAATACGCCAATATTTAGGTCACTGTTTGGAATCACTAATGCTGGAGCATGGACAAGCACTAAGGAACATGTTCCTCCCCAATCCTTGGGCAAGTTGATGTAGGCTCTGGGCCCACAAGCCCAATATCGATCCATTAGGACTGCTGTTCCTGCTCCCATACCGGAAACATCAACTATAGTCTTGCAACCTATCTTATCTCCCACATGTCTTTTCCCTTTTCGCTGAAAACACAATGTTGCATTCGTCAGTGGGATTACAAACATTGGTCCTGATTCATCTTCTTCCCATGTCAGAAATTTGGCACAGTCATCATTCACCTTTTGTACTTCTTGCATGTATTATTTCTTTAAGATATGATCTGCACAGAACATCAATGCTTCTTCTCATCCTATTTTGGTCCTTACTTGTCCATAGACTAGCATCTCTGTTCTTTCCTAGCACCCAGGCATCCAAGCCAGCTCATCTTTTTCCAGACACTCCATTCTCTTCATTTCTGTTATGACTACTTCATCCTGTTCTGCCCTACGGTGTGTGAGCATCTTGCTCTTCCGTGCAAGCTCCTTTTCCATTTGTGTAGTCTTAATATAATCATTTTGGAATGGGAACGACCGTTTCGATCTACATCGCAGGGTGGTCCAATGTCCTTGGAACTGTCCTCGGGTCATGCATGAAGCAAGGTGAACAAGACATCCGGTACTCTGCTGATGCTTCTCTGGGAATGAAAGTTCAGGCAGTACCCATGGCATAAGGTACGAGAGAGCAGGTGTAGCAACCCTCCTTAGATGTTCTTTCACCTACCTTTTTCATGTGCTGGTAACACATGTTATCACCCAAATGTGCTGTACTGTCTAAATATGTGTTAATTCCATTATCGTCTTCCTCTACATTTCTCTAGTGTCTTCCCAACATAATGGTTGCAGCCATGGAAACAACTCTGCTCTGAGCAGAAAGCACTTGAGACTTAGGTTCATCTAGAATGGGCAAATCTGCATGAGTTCCTAAAGTAGGGAGAATCAAAGGAGTTTCCACTGCTCCTGGAACAATAAAGTAAAGAGTCTGGACCAGGAAAAACAGGAAAACAAAGATAGCCACTGCAGATGCATGTGTAATACACCAGAATATTAATCCACACCATCTGTGCCACTCTGGTATTTCTTGAGTTTGCTCATTCTCTGAAATCGTGCCATTTTCAAGATTCCTCATTATGCCTGTATACTACTTTCAGGAAAGAAAAAACATTCTTAATCCTGCAATTCAGGTAAAAATAGGCAACTGCAGAATCTGTTCAATTATCGCCGTAAGAAACCTCCTTATCACAGGGCCATTTTTAGTGTTAAAGACTCCAATCAAGCAGTCCCACTAAGTCAGTGACTTGTCTGGGATTGCTCAAGGGAAGCCCTTAATTATATATTTTTATGTCCAGTTCGTGTACTCTGGATGACAACCCTCATATAACACCCCTCTCTTAGAATCCCCCCTGACCCCACTGAGCCAAGAAGTAAGTTTGTTTTGCAAATTTAAAAGGTTTATTTGAGAATTAAACAATATATATATATATATATATATATATATCGCACTTTTATAATAAATTAATAATTGATATCGCAGTTGTGAATATGAGCAGTAATCAGCAATAGGTAATCCTACAATAGCACAGTTCTGGTGACTTATGACTAGGAACAGGGGAATAAGGTATCAGATAATGCTTTATGGTTTCAAGGAAATGCAAAGATGAATAAAAGGCAGTACAGAAATGAACTTGATATGATTTCAGCAAAAGATTATATGATCACTTTTTCTCTGACAATTCACCCCCCCTCTATGCAATGTAAGGAGGTGGAAGTGACACGCACAATTCTCAGGAATACACACAAATGCAATACAAAGTTCCAGTTCCCCCCAGCGATCTTAGAGGAAAACACATATGATTTTAAATACAGGCAAAATCCTTTTAAAGGTGGTGGCAATGAAGTGAAAAATATACTCACATTGATTTTAATTCCCTATAGGAGGTTCAGGGTGAGTGATAGCTACTTTAAATTAGTTCAGGATCACTTTAGCAATGCTCTATGAATGATTGTCAGGTTGCAAACGAATTTCAGCAAAGGAAAGCAAGGAGCTGCTATTTTGACAAGTGAAGAAATTGAGCCAAATCGCAAATCGTGGCAATTTTTCTGAGTGCGTCAAGGGTGATTTCGGAAAAAGTATAATGAATAGAAAGGCCCAGAATATTAGCTTTGAGATGAAAGTAATATTGCGTTCCTAGGACAAACGGTTCCCGAGATACGGACGATTTTGTGAAGGTAGATTCTCAAAATAAAAGTAAAGCTCAGAATGACAGAGGACAATTTTCCAGCTTTGAATCAAAAGGAAGGGACACAATTTCTATGATGCAGTTCTCAATAGGTTAAAATAGTTTGAATTAGATTATTTTAAACTGAGAGATTGGTTTTGCACAGTCCTGGCTGAGTACTCACACTATATGTTGGACAGGAATGCGACTTCGTCACGGATCGGGTCAGGATTGGGTGCGGTTCTCTGGTACTGGTTCCGCGCACAGCGATCTGGGTCAGCTCTCAGCACTGCACAGCGATCTGGTCTGGGTCTGGTCTCTCTGGATAATTCTGCCTTCTGGGTCTCTGGTTCTGGCAAAAGTTATTGGCAAAAATCCAAACAGATCGCCCGGCTGTTGAATAGTTTGCAAATGATTTGGAGGCCTGCTGAACAAGGATTCAGCTTGTGGATTCAGGCCTCTCTGCTCCAAGTTCTGGAGTTAATTTCTGGTCTCTGGAGATTGATGGATTTGAAGTCTGGATCTCTAGATGTGAAGTCTGAAGTCTGGATGTGAAGTTGTCTGTCAAAATGCTCTGCAGAAAGTGAAAAAGAAAGGTTCTATCTGGCTTCCAGTGGCTCTTTTTATGTGTTTAGAAAGTGGGTGGGTCAGCTAATTGTGCATGCCCAACCCTCTCAAGATTTAATAGGTCAAAGGATTCTTTGGTCCCTGATTTGAGAAAGGATAGTGTGTCAGAGTGATGTCAGCCATTTACGATCTATTGAAGCCCCTTTGCTTTGCTATTGAAAAGCCCCTTTGCTTTTACCTTAGAAATCATTTTTCATAACTACACATATTTCCCAGATACACAGCTGTTTGACATTACATGTACATATTACAGATTACTTATGGTCCATGCTTGTTCAACTCTGATCTTCCTAAGAGCTTGCATTCAAAAATGACAACTTATTTTCATTTTTAGTTGATTTACCAATATCGGACGTTTACCAAAAATGGCATACATGTACACCGCCTTTCTACCCATATTCCATTAATTTACTAGGTCTCTAGCATAAACACAGTGTCTGTAGTATTAATAATTAGCGGGGTTTTGGCTCAGAACATCACAGAGCGACCAGCCTAGTTTTGAACTGGGAGTGAATGTGTCAATTTACAGATCCCATAGTTGTAAATTTCTGTCATCTGGTTACAATTAGTTATCAGTGTTTTTATAAAACATATATTTGCCTTCAATTCAATTCACAAAAAGTGTCTGGGTCCGCCCCCAGAAACTTGGGAGTCAGGGACCACATGTCTCTTCTGCCAGGCAGAGCTCTGTTTACCGTCCACACCCAAATTAACATACCCCATTCAATTGCAAGAGTCTACTGTGTCGGCTGAGGTCAGCAGGCCAGGGGGCCACTCTGCATTTGGTTAACATGTCCATGTGATCTCCTGGCTTCTTGTGTGTAGTTCTGAGGTGAGAAGGTTTCCCAGCCTCTTGCAATGTTAATTGAATCAGCCTGTCTTCAGGGAACAGCAGGTGTTTAAATTCTTAATTAACCAAAAAGGTTCCTTTTTGAAGCTTTGAAGATTCCAGCTGTCTCAGGAGGCTGACAACTCCTGAAGTAAAGTTATACTTTCAGAGTTTAGACCGCTAGCGCCGGCTTGTGTCCAAAGCTGGTACTGCAGCTATTTTTTTTTTTAGGAGTTTAATTTGACAGGAGGATTTTGCTTGACAGCTCTAATCCTTGCTGCCATTGTTTTGATGGGCATCGTTACAGTAGAGTGGTGATGTGGAACCCCCCTCAAGAAGGTTGACTCTTTAGAGTGGTCTTGTGCCCATGATTTTAGCAACTTGTTGACATCAATAAAACGGATTTTGAATAAATTGAAATGGACATTTTGAGCTTGCACTTCAGAGAAACAGCAGTGATTTCAAGGCACTTTTGATCTAACAGGCACTGCTATTTTTCCTTTGGCACCACCTTTCACCCCTGGCGCTTCCGGTCCATCACGCTTGCACTGGTGGGTGGAAGGTTAGGCGACCATTTTGGTGTGCGCAAAACTGCGCGGTTCTCCTGGTTCTGGGATAGAATGATGGCCGGCGACAGCTCAATCCCCACATCTACCCAGTCTATTGATTTAGTTTTGTTCTGGGATAGAATGATGGGCGGCAACAGCTCATCCCCACATCTACCCGGTCTATTGATTTAGTTTTGTTCTGGGATAGAATGATGGGCGGCCACAGCTCATCCCCATCTCTACCCAGTCTATTGATTTTGTTTTGTTCTGGGATAGAATGATGGGCGGCGACAGCTCATCCCCACATCTACCCAGTCTATTGATTTAGTTTTGTTCTGGCCTAATAATTCAACCTGGGTCAAAACCCTTGACATTAGGATCATGCAGAAAAGTACCTATGTTGACACTACGCCCAACAATAGCAGGATAAGCTCTGTGACTCAAGAAATTGATTTGCATGATTGTTATAATACCTATAAGGTGTGCTCAGGGGAGCCACAGTCCATGTGCAACTCTGCACTTTATTAATCAATCCGTTGGTTTATCATCGTTCTTCCTTGTCATTGATCGAGTCTGCACGTGCTGAAATTCTTCTTCTTGCCTTGCTTCCAAATCTATCGTTAGAGATGCGTCAGCCTTCCCAATGCAGGTTTTAACATCAATTAAATGAACCCAGGCTCTCCTGCCTTGAACTTTAATTGCAGAAGGAGTAATGTGTTCCACGTCAAACGGGCCAACGAATCTAGGCTTGTGCCACTTTCTAGTAATGTTCCCAATTAGCACTGTGTCACCGATAAATAACTTGGGTGCTGATAGTAATTTAAAAACTCTGGCTGCTGAATGGTCTTCATCTGTGTTCTGAGACCAACCCCCTGGCGCTGAGTTGATTTGAAATGACAGGGCTACTAGCAGTCATACATGTTAAGTACTCATTTAACTAATTTCCTAACAGTTTTGCAGAACTCTGGGCATTAGTTCTGCTCCTCGATGGAGGAGTCAAATGCATTCTCATTTGTCTCCCTGTCACTAATTTGTGGGGTGTGAGGTGATGGTCCGAATCCAGCTGATTCCTTGGGGCATATTGCACTAAGGGCAGGCAATATAGCCATCCCTTCTTTAGTGTCAATTTTAGCTTAGAGACTCTCTCCTTTAAGAGGCTGTTGAGTCTCTCCCATATCCTGTTTGCTTGCAGGCGATAAGCAGAAGAAAACATATGTTTGATATTCAATAGAAATCCTATTTGTTCAAATAATTCATTAACAAAATGTGGCCCATTATCAGATCTCAGCACTTCACACACTCCCCATCTTGGAAAGAATTAATGTATTAAAAACTCAGATGTGCAAGTGGCATCAGGGTGTGTACAAGGACCTGCTTCGATCCACCTGGAGAAGGGACACACCACCACTATGAGATACCTGTATCCACTACATACTTGAAGCATATCAACATAATCAATATGTAAATGCTGAAAAGGACCATTCGGTCGAGGAATCACTCCTCTAATTGTTCGCAGGGTGTGCCCAGCAGTAAAATGTTGACATATGATGCAATTCACTACATAAAATGCAACGTGTTCTAACAGGTTTTATACAAACCAGTCTTCTGCAATAGCTGCAGCGAGACTCTGCCTAGTTACATGCGCTGGGTAGTACTGATCAAGAGCTACCTGCAATAATGCATCTGGCATCACTGGCTTTCCGGTACTGTCTTGTCACCACAATGCTTAAGTGGGGGATACAGAGTACCCCCTTCATTTTCATAGCTCTTGGTCTCCTTGTGGTGCACTGCCCTGGATCTCCATTAACTGAACTCTTGATAAATGGTTAAACCCTTAATTTTCCACCATAATCTTAACCACCTTTTCCTTAACATGTGGAGCATCCAAACTTGAAATATCTGGTGAAAATGCAACCCTTTTGTCTTCTGCGTCTATGGCTTCGTTCCCGTAAGAAATAAAATCAGTCTGCTTAGTATGTGCTGTGCATTTAACTATTGATATGGCCACTGGGATTTGTAGTGCCTTAATAAGCCTGTCCAATAGTGATGGGTGCTCCACTGGAGTGCCATCCACTCAGAGGTAGCCCCTCATTTTCCAACATGCTAACCCTACGTGCACAGTCGATGTCATATAGGCGGAGTCACTGTATATTGTCACTTCCTGTCCTTCATGTTTTTCAAGCGCTGCAATAAGCGCTACCAATTCAACCGCCTGTGCAGAAAAGTGAGAATGTAGTCTTGCACTTGCCACAACCTCAAACTCGGCATTTGCTCCATGCCTCACTACAGCTGCGCCAGTAAGCCTTTTCCCACATGTCTGATCAATTTTTGAAGAACCATCAATAAAGAGAATCTCCCCTCCTGACAGTGTGTTTTATTTAACGTGTGGTATACTGTCATAGAACTCCTCAGAGCTTGCTCAATAATGCACATGCTCATCCTCTGCCACTGGCTCAGCTACAAATGTGGCAGGGTTCACTATTTTACATCTAACAATTTTAATTGCTGGATTAGATATAATAACTTTGTACACAGAAGCCCTTTGAGATGTAAATGTACCGTTAGGTTTCTCCAAAATGGCAATTAAAGCATGCTCTACATAAGGCGTCATGAGTCAACCCATTACAATGCTGGCAGATTTCTCAATTGCGAACGTGGCTGCTGCCAATGACTGTTTGCACATAAAATGCCCTTTCATAACTGGGTTTAGCATCCCACTGTAATATGCCAGGGGTGTGTACCTCAGTGTAGTTCTCTGTGCTAGCACTGCAGTCATAACTGTTCCATCAGTATGTGAACATTAAGAAATCTGTCAGCATAATTGGGAATTCCTAAAGCTGGAGCCATACAAATTGCTTTTTTCAACTCTTTAAATCCTTCCTCTCCTTCCTCAGTCCATTCTATTTTCTCCTTGTTTACCTGTGCTTTCTTTAAAGCCTGCAAAAGGGGTCTTGCGTATGAGCTATAATTAAACACCCATGCTCTCACATAATTACATAATCGCAAATATCAATGCAACCTTTCCAGATTTTACACAAATGTGCACCAGGGATATGGGTCTCAGATGATAAAGTGTCAGATTTTTAACATGCATACATTTGGAGTAACAACCTTTTTTCCGCTACTATCCCCCAGAACATACCACAGGGTCCTAACACCTCCTAAAATGTGCACAGAAAAATCACAAGAATGATGATGTTTACCGTGTACGGTTTTGCAGTTGTCATAATTGCTTTAGCTCTTTCAGGTGTCACCTTCTTTCCCTCATGTGAGATCAACTGGCCTATGTAAAACACCTCTTCTTGACAATACTGTAACTTCTCTTTATCTACCTTGTATCCCTTTGCTACAAGGATAGTCATTAGTTGAATGTAATCTTGTCTACACTCATCTGTTGTGCTACAAATCAGAATATCATCTACGTACTGTATCACAGTACTCTTCAAATCGATATTGCCAAGGGCCATCTGCAGGACTCTATTAAAGATTGATGGAGACTCACAGTACCCCTGGGACAGCCTAGTATGTTTCAGTCAAATTTGGCAAAATGTAAAGGAAGTTAAGTCTTGTGAGTCTTTGTGCAAAGGAATTGAGAAGAACGCATTCTTCAAATCAATCACCGTTAAATATCACGCTTCTACTAGGATACTACATAATATCATCGCTGGATTTGAAACTAATGGAAACTCGGCCTCTACAATCTGGTTAATCGGTCTCATGTCTTGTATGAATCTTCATGACCCTCCCTTTAATTTTTTCACAGGGTACACCGCAGTATTACATGATGACTCTGACGGTATGAGAATACCTTGCTTTGTCTCGGGAGGATAGCTCAGCGGAAACGTGCTTTCCTTGGAAGCAAGAAGACACAGAGCCACACAGGCTCGATTCCCGGGTGTGCGCTTAGAAACCTCTGGGTATTAAGTGCGTTATAAATAACATATCATATCATATTATGTCATATCATCAATGCTGAGATAGTCTCAAAAATGCCCTCATGTGCCTCTCGAGACATTGGGTATTGCCTCACCCGAGGTAACATTGCTCCTGGTTTCAGCTTTATCTTAACCTCTCCCACTCCTTTCAGTAGGCCTATATCATAAGGGCCTGTAGTCCATAAAACGGTTGGCACCTTTTCCATGTCTTTGTCAAAAAATGATGGATGCTGTTGCATTATGGCCATGCGCTGTGGGATCTCCCTTTTCTCTATTTGGATCCAATACGTAAAGCTCATAAAGAACACCACTTCATCGTCTGCTGGATCATCTCTAAACATGTCATCACCAGTGACATCAGTCAATCTGCACTCTTCCCCAATGGCAATCACTGTTCTCCATGGCCTACCCTCAACATCTGTGCCTTCGAGCATTACCATTTCTCCTTGTACTATGGCTGCATCTAATTCTAAGGGAATAGTCTGTCCCCCCTCTTCATCCATAGTACCTGTGGTCTAAACAGGAATTCATTAGGTATCCTTATAATCCTTCTCACTAAGCCAGGTAGCCATGTTAACAGAATGCTCACCCCATTAAGGAAAATTTCGGGCTCCATCGGCACCCCTCACAGAGCCATTTGCCCCGTAAATGCCAATATAAAGTCACCCACGTTCATATCGTGTATCCCAGGAGCGGAGCACACTATACCTTCATCAGTAAAAGAAATGATCGTATTATGTTTTGTCATTAAGTTTCTTCTCAGAATATTAACTAGTGTCTGCCGTGAATACAACAATGGAACAGACATATCACATTCTCTTATAGAGACTGGTAATTCATCAGTAAAGGAAACTCCACTTGTAGCTCCAGAGAATCCAGAGCATTCATGGCATTTCCCGACATTGGGTATTTTCCCTCTCGTATACATGAACGAGTAGCTCCAGTGTCAACTAAAAATGAAAAGGATTTGCCTCCTACCGTCACATCAACCCTTGGTTCCTCCTGAGGTTCTGGTGTCACAGATAGTACTGAACACATCAAGTCGCGCTGTGAGCTGTCCTATTGTGGATTCATACATACCCCTGTACCTGTAAAAGGATTCCCTCCTACCATTAAAACGGAGGGTCCCCCTTTGACTCTATTTGTATGATCCTAGAGAGGCTAATAGAATTCTGGGATTGGCTACAAGATGGTGCTTATTACCATGTAGCACGATTCAAATCAGTGCTATTCTCCATCATATCCATATCCCCTCCTCTGGAATAAGATGCCAGTTTCCTATGCAGTGTGGTGCCAATGTCGTCCCATTAGGGAAAAGAACTAGGGGGGACTGTTAAATGACTCCAATCAAGCAGCCCCACTACGTCAGTGCCTTGTCTGGGATTGCTCAAGGGAAGCCCTTATCAACCCTTATATAACACCCCTCTCTTAGAATCCCCCTGACCCCACTGAGCCAAGAAGTAAGTTTGTTTTGCAAATTTAAAAGGTTTATTTGAGAATTAAACTATATATATATATATATATATATATATATATATATATATATATATATATATATATATATATATATATATCGCACTTTTATAATAAATTAATAATTGATATCACACTTGTGAATATGAGCAGTAATCAGCAATGGATGAGGTGATACTAGCACGCTGGTTTAATTACTTAGGAGTAGTATATAGGATAAGGTAGCTGAGAATGCTTTATATGGTACAAGGAAATGCAAGGTGGAAAATAAGCAACACAGGAATAAACTTGATTTGATTTCAGCAAAACATAATATAATCACTTTTCCCCTTTTGGTAATTCACCCCTCCTCTATGCAATGTAAGGAGGTGGAAGTGACACACACAGTCTTCCGGAATACAATCACAGTACAATCCCAATTCAGTTCCCCCCTAGCAAGCTTAGATCAACAGGGATGATTTTAAACACAGGCAGAGTACTTTAAAGGTGGTATGCAAAGAAGTGAAAAATATGCTAGAATGATTTTAATTCCCTCTAGAGGTTCAGGGTGGGTGACAGCTACTTTGTATTAGTTCAGGATCACTTTAGCAATGCTCTATGAATGATTGTCAGGTTGCAAACGAATTTCAGCAAAGGAAAGCAAGGACAAATATATTTACACGTGGCTGAAATGAAGCAAAATGTCAAATCGCGGCAATTTTTCCGAGTGCGTCAAGCGCGATTACGGAAAAAGTATAATGGGTTTGTTGGAAAGCCCAGAATCTTAGCTTTAAGATGAAAGTAAGATTTCGTTCCTAGGACAAACGGTTCCGGAGATACGGACGATTTCGTGAAGGTAGATTCTCAAAAGAAAAGTCAAGATCAGAATGACAGATGACAGTTTTCAGGTTTGAGATCACAGAAGGAACACAAGATTTCTCGGATGCAGTTCTCAATAGGTTAAAATAGTTTGAATTAGATTATTTTAAACTAAGAGATTGGGTTTTGCACAGTTCTGGCGGTACTCACACTATATTTTGGACAGGAATGCGACTTCGCCACAGATCGGGTCAGGATTGGACTGCGGTTCCCTCGCCACGGACTGTCTCTGCCTGGTTCTGCTCACAGTGATCTGGGTCAGCTCTGCTAGCGGCACTGCACAGCGGTCTGGATCTCTGGTTCTGGCAAAAGTTCTTGCCACTGCACGGCGGTCTGGGCTCTGGTTCCGGGTACAGCTCTGCTTTCTGGGTGTTTCTGGCACAGGGTATTAGGCCAGAATCAAACAGCTCAGCCCGGCAGTTTTACTCTGATGTGCCCCTTGGAAGTCTGGGGTGAATCAGCTTGCAAAAGATTTTGAGGCCTGCTGACAAATTCTGAAGTCTGAATTCAAAGTTCTGGTCTCTGTCTGGATTTGAAGTCTAAGTGCTGGATCTGGTGTCTTCTGGCAAAACGCTCTGCAAGAAATCAGCTTGAAGTGGGAAGTAAATATCCCTACCTGTCCTGCACAGTCTCCTTTTATGTGTTTAGAAAGTGGGAGGGTTGGCTCATCTTCTATCCCAACCCTCTCAACTTATCATTGGCCAGTTCCTCCTCTCTTCCTTGATTGGGGGAACTGGGTTGTGAGTCAGAGTGATGAGGTAGGTTTATGGTCAGAGGATCCTCCCTTTGTCAAATTGCACACAAATCTTTTTCTGATCCAAATACATATTTATCTATGTACCATTTTTCTAATATTATATGTCCAGTTAACATATTTTCTGTAGCACCAAACCATCTGATCCCTGTCTTTGTAAGATGTGTCCACTTATGACAGAATTCTCCCCTTTTCATCCAGATAACGACCTCTAAACCTTTCCAGATTTTACACAAATGTGCACCAGGGATATGGGTCTCAGATGATAAAGTGTCAGATTTTTAACATGCATACATTTGGAGTAACAACCTTTTTTCCGCTACTATCCCCCAGAACATACCACAGGGTCCTAACACCTCTTAAAATGTGCACAGAAAAATCACAAGAATGATGATGTTATTTATATAATTTTTACAAGTCCGCACTATGAATTATCCATCTTTTTTTAAAATTATGCTCTGGCCCCAAAGGGGTGTGGTTTTCCAAAGCACATGGTGGAATTTCTGGTTTATCCACTTCCCCCAAGCTCAGCTGGCTCACAGATACAGTGCTCCTCCCCGATTCCTTCCAAGAGGAAGCCATTTACGACCCCCCTAATTTAACATTTGCCTGGACCAGGGACAGTGCTTTGTTTAGTTTCCTGTAGTCCTCAGTTGCTCCTCCCCTGATTCAATCAGGGAGGTGTCATCTCCTTTTGGTGGGGGCAGCAGAATGCAGCCAGGCCTGGGAAGAGTGGCTGATCAAGTTTCACTCCTGTCGGGGGTAGTTGCCGGGCAGAATTCACTCTCTTCAAGCCAGGCTTCAGCTAAATGTCACTTTAGTACCCAGTTTTCTACATTCAAATCAAACTGACAATTTTTACACATGCAGCTAGAACGCTGATTCTAAGTTCAAAACCATGACATTTCAACAGTTGCAAACTATGTGACACTCAACAGTAGGTCACTCATTTATTTTAAACATTTAGATTTTAGTGTCTTTCAGTCCAATTTCACTTCAGCTGCTGACATGCCCAGCTCAGCCAGTTTTGTTATAAACATTGTTTTGGGCTCTTTCTCTTTCCAGATTTTGTATGCACACAAGACTACATTCTGCCAAATGTCTGGTGGTGTTCATTGAGATTTTTGAATATCTTGCAATGTTTAAAATAGGCATTTTTAGCTTGCATTTCAGAGAAACAAAGGTGATTTCAACGCACTTTTTTTATTTTAGCCACCGGCACTGCTGTTTTTCCTTTGGCACACATTTCACTCATGGCACTCCTGGCCCCTCACGCTCGCACTGGTGGGTGGCAGGTCAGGGGGCCATTTTGCTGTGCGCAAAACTGCGTAGTTCTCCAGGATTCTGGCGCAAATGTGGGCTTTTCCACCCTCTTGGATTTCCTAAGCCCACAGCACCAAGTGTTGCCACATAATAACTTGAACGTGGGCCAAGACACCCAACAGGACTTATGAAAGGTAATGGGATGGCAGTCTGCATGCCCAACTGATTTGATCATAATGATGTGATATGATATGATATGATATGATATGATATGACATTTATAACGTGCCTATACACAAGTGTAGGCAAGGGAGGGGAAACAGAGGGAAGACAGAGACAGCGATCCTACTAGGCCAGGTGACATTGAGATTATGCAGGTGCAGGGGAGGGGAAAGGGGAAAAGTCCAGTGGAAAGAGCAGGGGTCAGTGCAGTGCATAGGATAACAGTAAAATAAATAAGACAATAAATAATAATTAAATAAAGTGCGGCCAGCTGGTGGAAAGTGCAAGGGTAAGTGCAGATATCAGCTGTCAAGTGCTAGTAGGGGCTGTAGAGATACAGAAACAGTCCCAGAATGCAAGGGATGTCGGTGTGCAGCTGGCGGGGAGGAGACCTGGGCCCAAGATCAGAGGGTAGCCAGGTAAACCAGTGCAGTTTCAGATTCAGCCAGGAGATCAGCAGGGGAGAAGGGGAGAGAAAGCAGAAGCAAAGAGGAAGGTCTTGAGCTGCTTCCGGATTGGAGATGGTTCTCCTCAAGTTTAAGAGAGGTAGGAAGGCTGTTCCAGAGGGAGGCCCCAGCAGAAGGAAGAGATCTACCACCAGCTCGCAGCTTGGAGAAGCGACTAACCCTGAGGGAGTTGGAGGCGGATGAGTGAAGAGCCCGAGAAGGAAGAGAATTGAAGGTATTGAGGCCCCAGGCACGAAAAGGCCTTGTGGACAATGCAGAGGGTTTTGAACTTATCCTCGCGCCCCTGGGAGCCAGTGCAGAGATTTCCATCCTGGAGAGATACGATACCTGGGCTTAATGCCAAGGACAAGTCTTGCAGTCCTGTTTTGGATGAGTTGCCGAGCGTAGAGAGTAGATTTAGAAAGAGGCTGTTGCAGTAGTCCACCCTAGAGAGAACTAGAGCTATGGAGACAGTGAGCTTCTGGGGGAAGGAGAGGAAAGGAAGAATACCTCTGAGGTGAGGAGGTGCAGGTGGTAATGTGACTTCTTAGAGATGTCAGAGATGTGAGGAGAGGAGTAAAGTGTGGTGTCAAAGATGACCCCAAGGTTTTTAGCCTCACAGGTGGGAGCAGGACAAGGGCTAAGAGAGGCCGGCCAGAGAGTGACAGGAAAGGAGGGCACAGGTGTGCCGATAAGGAGAATCTCAGTCTTACTGGCATAAGGCAGAGATCGTTGGAGGCACACCACTCCTGGATGGTGCACAGACTGTCAGAGATGAGAGAGGGAGACGAAGTGGAGGAGGGGTGCCTGAAAATGAGCTGAGTGTCATCCGCATAGCACTGAAAGTTGGGGCAGAGAGGGGCAACACGGTGGGCAAGAAGTGTCAGTTGTTGGTTGAACAGCCAGGGAGAGAGGTTAGACCCATGGGGAACACCACAGGTAAAGATAGAGATAGAGGAGAGGACGACCCACGTTGGACCTGGGATGATCAGTCAGAGAGGAAGGAGGTCAGCCAAGCCCGGGCCTGATTGGTGATACCATGTTTATCACAGAGATGGTTGAGAAGGATGGCATAGTTGACCGTGTTGTTGGCAGAAGAGAGATCTAGTAGGATGAGGACACAGGGGGTGTTGGAATCAAGGTTAGAGAGCAGGTCTTCACTGATGTTCAGGAGTGCAGTTTCTGTGAGGTATGGGGTTTTAATGGGGTATGGGTTGCTTTTACTATGCTCGGCCCAGGGTAGTAATCAATATAGCAATGCTCCATCACTGTCCAGAAGTCTGGAAGGCAACCAGAAGGCATTGTATTGTAATGTATTGTGAAATGTGTTTTGTATTTGTTGTACTTTGAATTCAGCAACAGTGGTCTGAAGATGGTTTGAAGAAGTGGCTAAGGCGACTCTGTGGGCCCCACTGGATCAAACCATTTGAACGCTGTCAACTCGTTCTGTGGGATGGTTTGAAGTGGTACCAGCTACTGGTCTTCTTCTTGTGTTGTGATTCCCATTCCAGGGGCTCAGCAACAAGATCCGTCCTCTCCCTCTTCTCTACCAACCAGGGAAGGCTAGCAGACAACTGCAGCAGTCCTTCATCTCCAGTGAGAAGCCTGGGTACTGATGAAGCTGGCAGAGCATGCGTGTATTGGTCCAACAGCAGTTCACCCCCAATGTTCCATGGAGATGGGTATGGAGCAGAGTGTGCCTCTTCCTTGGAACACCTGCCTTCACCTCTGGCTTTGGAAAGGACTGCTCTCCCAAAAGGGTCCAAACACATTTTTCTGTTCTTCTTGAAAGGTCCAAAGGAATCAAATGATGAGTTGGTGACCCCTTGCTTATAAAAGCAAAAGGCCACAGGGGAGTGGGTGAAAGCAAGGAGCTCAAACCCTGTTATGGTAACATTTTACCCTCTTGCATCATACCAAAAGTAATTTGCTCTGCAGGAAGTCGAGGACACAGGAAGGAAAGCCCCCAGAAAACTAAGATGGAGAAACCCTTCCTCCATTCTCTTCTGTTCTGTCTAATCCCACCCTATTCCAAAGTGGGCGCTTCAAAGACCATTTGCTATGCAACATCCTGGTATCAGCTAGCCCCCTTGTTTAGAGTGTGTCTCTTTGAAACTTGGTACCCAAGACTCTCCTCCTGAGAGTTTCCTGGGCTGGAGAAAGGTGTTACCCAACCTCACAAAGGATCAAACAGAATCAGCTGCCCTGCCTATTGTCCTGCTTGCTGCAGCAGGGATAGGCAGTCTGGAGAGAATACACACAGCTTTCCCATAGCTGGCAGAGTTTAAAAGCATTGACATGAATATGATACAAATCCGATGTGACTTCAATAATTGTGTAAACTATCAGCCATGATATCTTAAACAGAGTATAGCTTATTATTATAGATTAACCTGCAACTAGGCAATAGTTGTTAATAAATATTATGGTTTTGGATCAGAGGAACACATTTAACAATAGCCTCTGCATTGACTTTGCTGGCCATGTGTGTTCTATGAATCTACTCTGTGTCCCTGTGGAGCAGGATCTGTAGATCAGGGAACTGAGGACGCTGGGCACTTGTGTTCACTATGCTGTTGGCATGGAGTTTACTGAAAAGGAGTTCTGCTTAGCAGACCACCCTTTTGAGATGGATTACCATCATCATGTTATTATTAATAAAAAGTAACAAACTCAGGGCTTCTCTATCCTTGACAGATGCCAATACTTCAGAGTATGGTAGAACATCATGGTTGCATGCAGCTGCACGTTTGTTGTGGATCATGAAATCCACAAATTGCCCAATCAATTGCATCATTCCTGAGAGAGGGCGATTTCCTAGTTGGCCATACACCTGATCAACTCCATTCAAGTACAGTACAGCATATACACAATACAAGTTAGCAATTTTATTTCACAGTAGCTTTAATGATTTTCATCACAACTGTTATCCTAGTTATAAGACATTTTAAAATGTGTCTTCAGCAGTTTAATAGGTGTTAGGAGCATGTGCGCTGGGTTCATTTAGTGATGGGGATGATATGCTACTGACAAAACACTGGTATTCAAGACACGTTATTAAATCATTTATCAAATTTCATGTATTGTCGCCCATTCATTGAAAAAGATGATGTTTCACTGATAAGACATTAGAACTGAAGTACTGAGGGAAGATTCTGGAGCCAAGCAATGAAAGCCAAATGGATACATAGCAAGTTGACATAAGACGTACTTTTTAACCAAATGAAATTACATGTAACTGTGTCGGAGATTTCACAGGGTTTTAAACATCTTTTAACAGCCATTGTTAAACACTTAGCTGCATAAACCGTAAAAAATAATCGAGATTTGGAGTTACAATTACACATATATATATATATATATATATATATATATATATATATATATATATATATATATATAGAGAGAGAGAGAGAGAGAGAGAGAGAGAGAGAGAGAATTATCATTTTCAAGTTCTCATTTGTATAACGAAAATCCATTTCCTCTGTATGTACTTTAAAAAAACGATGAAACGATGGTTTCACTCTAGAGCCATTTGCGCACAGCTTTCGATATGTTCATCTAGCTAACTTCAATACAGTGCTGATACCTCCATCTTTTAATTACCGCTACAAAACAAGTGTTAAAGTGCCCTAGGTAGGTGGAATAAAATCTTGGTCAGCAGGAGGCTTTGATGTCCACTCTTAACGCAGCTTCTGGTACCTGTCTGAATGTCAACCAATGGGGACAAAGGAAGCTGACATTATGTCTACGGGTTATCATTATAATTTTTTTTCTACCTGATCGATCGCTCCTCCGACCACAATGGTGCTTCAGGGCATCGCTCACTGCTGGGGAGTGATTGACCATTGGGTATCATTAGGAAAAAAAGAGCTACTTCTGTTTCTCCTTTACTCCTGCACTCAGCTGACCTTTCACTCAGGAGCCAGCTGGAGCCGAGAGATATTTAATTGAATGGATTCTTCAGATGTATTTTGGTTTTTTTACGAAGGAGGAGGAGGACGGCTGGAAGGATAAAAAAACCCTCTGACCTTCAAAGCCTAATTGATAGGCTTTTTCACAGGCCTTGTTTGAGATTTGCTTTCTGGTCCCTGTTGTTTGGTAGGAGCCCCTTAGAACTCCAGGAGAGGTGCGGAGTCAACTGCAGGAAGTGGTTCCCTAGTGACCCCGGAACAATCAATACCATGCCGTCCGCGCTGTGCAGGCGAGCAGTGGTTGCTGCTGCTCGCGTCTCTCTGAAGCTGCATTAACAGGCAGGCCTCATCCTAATTTCCCAGGCCTCTCTCATTAAGCCGAACAACTACAAAAAGGCATGGAAAGCATTGAGCTGGACTTCTCAAAAAATAAAATAATAATACGTCCTTAGCTCTGCTTAGTTTAGAGGGAAAAAAAATCGAAGTTAGCAAGTATTCAGTCCAACGAAAAATATGCCTTCGGCACATGCGCTCCCCTGCTCCCCATATCTGTACTTTCATTTATTAAGAAGGGCACCCATATGGAATAGTGAAATAAAATATATTGTCCCTCTATCCGTCTGCATTTCACATACACATGATTTTCAACGGAGCCATTAAAGTGAGCGAATCATTTGCTGATTTGAATAGATCACATGATGTGTTGGCAAAAGGAAACGCAGCGTATTATTTGCTTGGGGGTGTAATTATGGAGTGGGCTCCATTAGAGAATGGGAGTGTGAGTGGGGGGCGGGCTTCGATCCTCTGAAGGCAGAAAGCCCAAGACACAGAGATAGGTTCTTTTCAAGGATCATGTACACAGATCACCAGATAAGTAGGTAATTGTGTAAACTTTTCTAGCTGATGACGGAGAGCGACCCCTCTCCCCATAGAATAGCCATAAGGTGGAATGAAAACGCGAGGGGAAACAAATCTTAAGGCGGTTGCGCATTAATGCTGATCTCTCAAATTAAAGATTGCTGCTGCTTGATAGGGCGTCCTTGCTGTGCCCTGCACAGGGTGTGTAACAGAGGGGAAGGGGGGCCAACACGCAGCTCCCTCATTTCAAACGTTTTCATCAGAAAATACGTGTAAAGTGATTAGAGTTCGCAAAGAAGAAACCTCATTTTTGGTTCAAATGAATTTCCTGAAAATGTCATTTGATTTGGAAAATGTGACTGCTTGGTCGATTGCATGATAAGAAATGAAATGAGCCGTTGTCCTTCAGGATATCAGAGATTTGAAATAGGGAGTTTATGTTTAATGCCATCTGATGAAAGTGTCCTACTTTGAAAGTAGGAGACCATCGGCCTCGGGGAACGGCTGAAGACCGGATTGTGTCTTGAATTCACAGCGGCAGCCGGTGCTGGCCAGCAGGCTGCAGAGGCAGACACGCTTCCGAGCCATAATTACTATGCGTCAATTAATATCGTGAATGGCTTTATAAGCTTGAGTTTCTGCATTTCTACCTTTCAGTTTCAACATTTTTAATGAACTTTTTTTCGCACTGCCTGCATTTCGCGGGGTGAAGTATTCAGTTCCAAGATCTGCAGTAAGTTACTGCACATGTTGCAAACAATACTCATGTTTAAAAGGTGCTGCTCTTTGGTGCCCAGCTACCGAATTGTAGCGATTACCTCCTTAATACAGATTTCTTTTAGTGTGTGCTATTAGGTGGTGCTTTATCTCCACCTGTAAGCCAACACTATTGCATTGGAGTACTGTTAGGAGATGGTGTATGAGGAGGGGCACACAGCTTGTGGGTTTTGTTTGAAGATGTACCCACCCAGAGACGGCCCATGGCCATGCTAATCCCTATGGCCATTCCCACCCACTATCTTCCCGTCCCTGTCCTAACACATCCTCCTGGGATCACTTTGAGCTCCTTCTGTCAATATTTAGCCAGCCAGTCTTTGTTCTAAGCAGTCTGCTGAGATTTCGTGGCTTAATTGCAACTGTAAATGGTTACTGGTGTAATACAAATGTCTTAACCAAGGATGCCTTAAGCCACTTGATTTATATTGCTTCCCTGGATTGAAGTCCTGTTAAAAACAAACAACGAAAAAGCTAACCATTTTAGCTTGAGGTATTAGATAAGCATTTGCCAGGTACTGACATTATATGTTCAGGTAATCACTCAATGTGTCTATCACCTGTTGCGTCTTATGGCCGGGTAGTACCATTATATCTGTGCCCACCAAACGCCTATCCCATGCTTGTCCAAAATTCCAAACTGTTGGCTTTGCCAATGCTTTTAAATTTTTAATGGACAGTACCCATGTGATAACGGGTCCTAGTCAATGCAGGAGATGGTAGCCAAGGACCCATTTTTGCACTCTGGGACTTATAGTGCTAGATTTATCCATTTTAAATATAGAACTGCAAGTACCACAATGCAAAGGAAAAAAAAAACAGGGTTTGACTACCACTTCTCGAATGGCATGGGCATATTGGGATGGGGGATATACATATTAATTCATATTAATTTTTTCACAAAATTCTATACGTATCACAATCAAGACATTAGTTTGTCTGTGACACAGTAGCCTAATGCACCCACTTCAGGCATCTGTGATTGGCCTCATGGTCGGAGGTTCAAATGCTGGCCTGTCCCCTCTGCTCTTCTGCCCCCTGAAGTCGATAAAATGAGTTGCATTGAGTTGGGTAACAATCAGCACCTGTAATTCGTCTATACTACCAAAAGTCCAACCTAGATGTAAATGTGTGTATTACAGATAAACGGGTTATGTTAATGCATTTGGCCTCTATCTTGGTGGCTTTACCACTTCTCTCTCCCCTCGTCGGTGTTGCAGTACATATTCATTGAGGGCCAGCCCTGTCTGGAAAAGAGGCAACCACGCTAGCCTTTTTAATTGGAAAATGAAGCCGTCTATGAGTATAAAGCATCAGGCCAGTTACCCAAAACCCCCTTTTGTCTGTTTCAGTCACTACACTGCGAAAAGGAGGCTGGTTTGTGTCTAGCTATGTTCCATATGTTATTTCCTGTAGTTTTTATTTGATTGCTAAGAAGAGTTCGAACCCTGACGATCTATCAAAGGCAGGCACAGTCAAACTAGTTTGGCATAACTTGAACCGCTAAAGCTTTTCCGGAGATTCATTTGTGAAAGGTCAAGGTCTCCCAGGAGTAAAATAATTAGGGCACAAGTGGAGGGCATGCTACTGTGATCCTAGCTAGGGCCCCATGAAGTACCCCCTTGCTTTACAAGAGACTGACAGGCCCCTATATGTAAGTGTGGCATTTTAAACCTCTTTCTATTTCCAGTACTTTTGTGCTTGAAACAGAATAATGGTGTAAACCATGCTTACAGGTAAAGGAAGGAGTCCATAGGGAGCAGCTTGGGGGTGAGGGATGCTGGTTACCACCCTCAGAAGTGACTCACGATATGTTGCTGGCCACCTACAGATTGGATCACTGAACTATGACATGTTGCGGCTCACTTTTGGGGGAGATTGCAGACTCGAAGCCAAAGAACAGATCCAGAAGGCATTTTGGTTTATGTACGAGTGTTTTTCAAGATGGGTCTATGGAGAAGGTTGGCTTCCTGAAGGCTAGGACCCTTACAGTCATTTCGAGATACAGGGCATACTGCTGTGGAATGACCAGACTCTACTGTTCTTCCAATATTAAAACATCCTTCTGTTTCAGGGTTGACAATTTGCAATGCAGAGTGCTTTTCTCTTTCCTCCCCCTTTAGTGCTCTCTCATTACTTTAAAAAGCAGAGACAGCTACAGCTAACTGGGGAAAAAAAGAGACATATCCAAGGGTTTGGATTTAATTGGGTGTGTTAACCATTAATGACTATGCATGTTGACCCCCCTTTCAGTCCCCATCTCCTTTTTGGGAGTGACCCTTCTGAAGGCTTGTGGTGGGAGGGAAAGCTACATTTTCAAACTCATTGCACTGTGTGATAATAGAGACCTTGCTTGCAGGGTTATCTTAAAATCCTTAGATCTTAGACTCGGATTCGGGGCTACAATTTACAGAAAATACAGACAAACCTACTACTGGTTTGGGAAGCTTTTACTTTTTTTGCATTTGAGGACTGGGCTTTGATGTGCGGATTCAATCCCCTGCCCGTTCACTACTCTCGTCTCTCATTTTTGTTTTGGTGGTTCTTCATCCATCCAGGGTTGTGCCGGAGCAAAGACCTCGACGTACTCTCTTTTCACTCCTCACTTCCAGGAGATGCACTTGGAAATCCTTGACTAAAGTTTTGGTATGCCTTGAAGTGACTGCTTTCCTTGGCTGCATTTTTCAGCTTGCAAACACCAGGGTGACCTGTGCGGGTTGTGTGGTGTAAGATAAGTCACTTTATAATCGTTTATAATACGCTCAACACAGGGGAACAGTCTCTGAGAGCGGGACTGAGATTCAAACCTACACTGCACTGCGTGGTCATGCGTCCAAGACAAACACGTTGCCCCTGAGCTATCCTCCTGGCACATTACATAGTAGTTAATACCTGATGGTAGGTAAGGTGCTCAAAATAGTACATGGGGACAGCAGAAGGTAAGACCTAAGTACATCTTCAGTATTTACAATTATATACAGCCACAGGTAATATAGCTCAGTGGCAACCTGCTCGTCTTGGAAGCAAGACGAGCAACACAGGTTCGAATCCCGGGGCCACACTTAGAAACCTCTTTGGTATTAAGCGTGTTACAAAAAAACAATTATAATTATATAGCCCTGCAATCCAGTAGTGACTGTAAGTGTGAATCTCTGCTAGTGATGATAAAGGAGAGATGCTAGCACTCTAAGGCTCTGGAGATAAGATGGTTCTTACTGGTTTGTAGGTAACATATTTTAAGAGAATCCTGGTCACTAAGTCACATATATAAGTTCCTTGTGCAGTCTCCAGTGGTATCTAATTATAGGTGAGGCCATCCAGGTTAATTTGATCTGCCTGTCACCAACAGGTTGTACTACTTGTTTTTTGTTCCTTTTGGATTAAGAGAGGTAAGGCCTGTCCATCCCAGAAGCCACCTCGGCTAGAGTGAAATAGGATACATTCAGTGCGAGGTGACTGTCCAGATGGCACGGACGGTAGAGGGGGAGGAAAACTGGATAACAAGTTAAAACCTCCGCCTGACACTTTTAAGGAGAATGCAATGATGTCTAATCGAGGAGACCACAAGCGACTGGAGCACTTGACGTAAAGAATCCAGGAGAATCAGGAGCAGGTTGAAGATACCAAGGAGGTACCAGATTGGCTGAGAAGAATAGAACAGCAAAGGGAAGGATCCAGATGGAGAACAAAGAAGAGCAGGTCCAGGACACAGGAGAGGATGAGGAAGCAGTAACCAGGGGGAAGGCACGGACGGGAGATTCAAGTACACACTTGGAAGGCAGAGCATTGTGATGGGTGAGAAGAGCTGCTCCAGTTCTCCTTTTCTTCCGGTTTCATGAGGCAATGAAGCGTCATCATGCCGATGACGTATGGACCACGTGGGCGCCGTATGGAGCAGCCCTCTTGGAATGGCCCATCTCGAACATGGTGACCCCAGTATACTCAGCAGCAATCATGGAATGTTTGTGTGTGTTTCCAATGCGTATAAAGCCTCCTGGAGAGGATGCAGGCACCCTGATAGTATGGGTCATATCCACACCAGTCAACAAGGTAGTGAGGTTTGCCTCAATGGATGTGTGAATCACATATGGCTCATGCTTCATATTCGGGCTGATCACAAGAGATGATAGGGGCTCCAGGAGTCTTCTGTGGAGTTGGAAAGGGCTATGAACAAAAGGTTTTCTAAGTGAAACGTGAAAGACAAGATGGATCCTACTCCAAGAGGTTGGCAATTTGAGATGAAATGATTTATCTTCTTCGTAACCAGAAATGGGCCACATAGTTTTGGTGCCAATCTGGTTGGAATCAGGTGCTAGGGTAGGTATTTAGTGGATAGCCACAGCCTATCCCCTACAATGTACAGGGGTTCCTGAGATATCTGGAGGTCTGCTGTCGTCTTAACTGACAATCTGGAATGGTCCAGGCAGCGGAGAGTGACTTGGTGTCCCTCCTGGAAGTCTTGAATGTGTTCTTCCACTGCCAGAACCTGAAGTGTGGTAGAAGCGAAAACAGGAAAGGCTAAAGGATTGTAGCCATAGGTGCATCGGAAGGGGCTAGTCTGAATATCCTACTGGAATCCGTTATTGTAGATGAACTCTGCTAAGGGAAGGAGATTATACCAATTATCTTGGGGCTAAAGCAAAGCAGGAGAGATAATGTTTAATGTTTTGGTTAAGGCTTTCAGTGGAACTGTTGGTCTAGGTGTGGTAGCCTGAAGACAACAAACGTGGGCACCCAATAGTTTGCAAAATGCTGACCAAAACCATGAGGTATATTGGAGCCTTGTTCCAAAATGATCCCTTTGGATCAAGATCAAGTAGCTTATAGATATATCTGAGAACTATATGGGCCATAGCTTCGGCAGTGGGAATCCGAAGAAAGGGAGAAAAATGAGCCATCTTGGTGTAACGGTCCATGGTCATCAAGACGGTGGTATGACCCCCGAAGGTGGTAGATCAACAAATAAGTCAGTGCAGAACTGATGCCAGGGAGCCGAAGGTGGGTGAGGTGGGCACAGCTTACCCACCAGTAGACGAGACACTTTGAGTTGTGCACAGATGGAACCTGCAGAGACTTAGCATTGAATGCCCGAACGCCAAGATGGCCACCAAAAATAGCACTGTAGGAGGGTCGCAGGTGCCATGGATCCCCTTACGACCAGATGTAGGTGCATTATGGATGAGCTATAAGGCCAATTGTTGAAGTTGAAAGGTGGACAAATAAAGACAGCGTTGGTGAAACATTATGCCATTGGGAAACATGTAGAGAAAGCTTTTGGAAATGAGGTTGATTGAGATTGATCACTCTTTTTTTTTAATAACAAGTTTTATTGGGTTTTTATACAGAACAATCAATATCCAGTCAAAACAAAGAAAATAAAAGTGAAGATAAACATAAAAATAAACATAATTTGCATACATATGAATAATGCATTGCGCATGAAAGTTGTCTGGGCGCATATACACATCCACTACGGAGAGATACACATATACAAGACCAGCTGCGTTAATGTCTTCACTACACAACCGGATGTTGGCGAAACATTACGTTATGTTAAGTCCTGGCTTGATGGCAAGGCTACGTGTTGCAGTTCATTCGCCCAAACCCTGCGTGTTCATAGTACTTGTTCCCATTTTCCCCATATTTTATCTGCTTTGCCAGGGCAGCCCCGTGCTTGATATACTCGACGTTGCATCAGGCTGATAGCATGCACGTCCACGGACCATTGGTCATAGCTTGGGCAGATTTCTGATCCCCACAATTGTGCAATGTTTCTTTTGGCGATCCCTGCGGACGTTGAAAGCAGCAGCCTTTTCGAAGCGGGACAGTTCTCCTTCCTCTGCAGTACCTAGGAGTAGAAGTTTGGGCTCATTAGGTATCGGGCGGCCCATGAACCTCGAGAGTCTTTCAATACATTGTCTCCAAAAGTATTGTATTTGCGTGCACTGCCATAGGATGTGGTAGAAGGTACCCTCTTCCTGTTTACAGCGCAGACATTTGGGATCGGTTGCTTTCCCCCAGTTATACAGTGTTAGACGCGGATAGTATATTCTGTGGAGGATCTTTAGTTGGATAAGTCTGATTCTGGCCGAGATTGCTATATCCCTGAGGTGCATCAGGGCCGAAATCCAATCTTCGGGGAGTATTTGGCCAACATCTCCTTCCCATTTCAGCTTCAGGCTGATAGTTCTGTCGTGGCAAAGGCGGAAATGACATTGTACATGGTGGATGTGACTTTGTTTTCTACCTTGTCTACAACTATATTTCGCTCTATAGTCGTGCATTCCGGCATGTCTACCATTTGGTCCCTTCGAGTTGAAAGGGCATGGTGCAGTTGCTCGTAGTGGTAGCGTTCGGTAGCTGGGAGGGCATATTGAATAGAGATCTCGGCAAATGGAATGAGCTGGTTATTCACAAATATCTGTTGTAGAGTGTGTATATCGGCTGCGGCTCAGCCAGGCCATTTGGGAGTCTACTGAGGCCTGTGAGATGGGCGTTATTCCAGGTAGGCTGGACTGGAGTGATTCTATTATCCCAGCCAATACATTTATGTGATTCTTTCCATATTTGTGCTGCCTGTGCCACTATCGAACGCTCGGGAGGGCGACACTGTTTCCCATAGAGACTTTCGAGCAGGGACACGTCATGCTTTGTGTTTATTTCCGCTTGTATATGCGGACGTTTTGGATTGCCATGTAGAATATCATTGACTGTTGCCATTTGGGTCGCCCAGTAATAAACTTGGATGTTGGGGAGACCTATCCCCCCTTCCCAGACTGAATGCTAAAGGGTTTTGAGAGCTATCCTCGAGTGTTTCCCTCCCCACAGCTGCTTGCGTGTTGTTCCATCTATTTTATGGAATTCTTCCGCAGGGATATGGAGAGGGGCATTTTGAAGGATTTATAGGAATCGGGGTAGGGCTAACATCTTGAAGAGCGCTGCTCTGCCTAATAGTGTCAGTGGTAGTGCCTCTCAGTGGACCACATCTTGTTCAAATTTCTTCACTAGTGGGTATAGGTTTTGGGGTATATAAGTGTGGAGAGCATTTGTGATGATTATGCCTAAATACCAGAACTGTGTGAGCTCAATCTGATAGGGGGAGCCCTGTGGTGGTATACAGTCCACACCTTTCACAGGGAAGAGCACAGACTTGAGCCAGTTCACCCTGAGGCCGCCAAAGGGTCTGTAATTTATTAGGATAGCAGTGACTATGGGGCCTGAGATTGCTGGGTCACCTAAGTATAACAGAAGGTCGTCTGCATATAGGGATATCTTGTCCTCCCACTCTGAGTTCCAGCGAAAGCCTGACCATGTGTCCGTGTCCTGCAGAATGACTGCCAGTGGCTCGATTATTAGGGCAAACAGCATTGCCGAAAGGGGACATCCTTGCCTGGTGCCCTTCCCCAATCGGAAGACATGCGAGAGCCACCGTTCACTTTCACCTCTGCCAGGGGATCATTATACAGAAGCTGGACCCATTTTATAAATGGTTCGCCGAAGTTCATTTTCCTCATAATTGCCCACAAATGCCTTTTCGAAGTGTATGGCCAACAATGCTGCAGACTGCTGTAGAGTGGGCGCTCTCTCCAGGGCCAGATGCAGCCTACGGATATTCATTCTGGTTGACCTTTGGGGCATGGAGCCGCATTGGTCCGGGTGGATCAGCGCTGTGATGACCGTTTGGAGTCTGTTCGCTAGCACCTTGGCCAGTATCTTGGCTTCAGTATTGATCAGTGATATGGGCCTGTAGGAGCCGCATTCGTCTGGAGGTTTGTTTTCTTTTAGGATCACAATTATCGTGGCTTTTCAGAGGTCTGGCGGGAGCACGCCTTTCAGTAGGGAGTCTTCAAACAGATTCAGTAGGTGAGTAGGTAAGTCTAAATGGCTCAGGCGTTTCCAAATGTCAACAGGGAAGCCGTTGGGACCTGGGGTTTTGCCGGCCTGGAGTTGTGCTATGGCTGTCGAGATCTCTTCCTCTGTTATTTTGCCGTCCAGCGATTCAGCTTGTTCCATGGTGAGGAAGGGCAGATCAATCTCGTCCAATATGGAGCTATTTGGTGTATCGGTGGGAGGAGCATAGAGTCCTTCGTAGAAGTCAGCAAAGCATTCTGCTATTTCCGCATCAGTGGAGACTATTTTGGCTTCTCTTGTTTTTATGTTTTTTACTGTACGTTGACCTTCCTCACGTTTTTCTAACCATGCGAGCATCTTGCCTGCTTTTTCCCCTGTTTCATATATTCGTGCTTTCATGGCGCCATGTGCTTTTTGGGCACAATCTAGCAACAGATTATGTAACTTTTTCTGATCCAACATTATGGCTCTATGTGTCTGGGAGGTGTCGCTGGAGATATGTTCTGCTTCCTTAGTCACAACTTCTTTTTCGGCATCAGTGATCAACTCGCGTTGCTTCTTTTTCTTGGTGGAAGTCCATGATATGATCTCGCCTCGCAGGACTGTTTGTACGCTTCCCACAGGATGGAGGGATCATCAGTCGAGCCTGCATTCAGCTCAAAGAAGTCGGAGGTGGCCGTTTCTATTTTTTCTTTTAGTTCTGGGAACCCCAAGTAGCAGGAGTTAAGACGCCTGGTGGGCGGCGGGCCTGGTCTCTCCGTCTCCAGCTCCACTAGTAGTGGGGAATGATCGGATATGCCTCTTGGAAAGAAGGATGCGTTACAGGCTTTATGAATGCTCTGGGATGGAAGAAAGAAATAATCTATTCTGGACATTGAGGCATGCGCTCCTGAATGGAAGGAGTACTCACGTTCTTCTCCGTGTAGTTCTCGCCACGTATCCCGGAGCCGCAGTGCGGATGCAAAGGCAGCAAGTCTGGTGACAGCGTTAGGGTTTCTGGTCCGCAGATGTGTACGGTCTAAGGCATTGTTCATTACTTCATTGAAGTCTCCTCCTATTATACATGTATCTGCCATACCTGTCGCCAGGATAGGGGTAAGGTCAGCTAGCAAGGTGTTGAGGAGGGCTGGTGGGGAGTAGATTTCCGTAATTGCCAGGGTTTGGTTCCATAGTGACGCTTGCAGGTGTACATTTCGCCCGCCTGTGTCATGTGTTACTTTTTTGATTTCAAGCGATAGTCTCTTGTGGATCAGTATCAGCACTCCTCTCGTCCCCGTGGAGAAACCAGCATGTATCGCTGTGCGGTAATTGGATCTCTGGAACAGTTTACATGTGGTTCCCGCCAGGTGCGTTTCGGTTAAGAGGGCTATATCCGGGGAATGTCTGTTTATCTATTGCAGCACTAGTCTTCTTTTAATGCTGGATCCCAGGGCATTCACATTCTAGGTTATGAGCTTTAGGTGTTTGTTATTAGGAGTCGATGCAGGTGCCATCAGGTATTTGAATGTGCAGTTCCTGGGTGCATTCTGTAGATTGCATCTGCGCCGAGGACAGTTGGATGAATTTTATTGCAGCAAATGCCTCTCGTAGTATTCTCATGTTGTCATTGTATGCTAAACGTTGAAAAACATTAACAATTCCAACTCCCCCCACCCCATACTCCACCCCCAACTGAAGCATCTGTCGGCCCAACATAAACCTATAAACTTATAAACCAGTTAAGCTTCAAATAGCATGCGCCCACCTTGCGTTAGCGGAGCTTTCCAGTCTAGAGGCACCACAAGCCCACGCGACACGGCACAGCGGGATCTCGTGAACCGGGTACCAGTTGAAGTTTGGTTGTACAGCACCTTCTCAGGGTACTTCGAGTTCTCTTTGTCGTCTCGAGGGGGGTTGCTGGTCAGTCGCCAGCCTTGTTGTACTATGTGGTTCGGGTTTGCATTGTCGAGATTGGGCTTCTTACCCTACTTCAGTCAGCAGTTTCTTTCGTGGGAGCGGCATTTCTGCTAATTATTCGTTTGCTTGGTGCGGGTTCGCAATGTGCGGGTTCAGCTGGGGTTCCATTTCCGGTGGTCGTTCAGGATGCGGTCTGCCGCGTTGCCCTCTCTGCCTCCCCTCAGCACCCCAATCTCCGTCTATGTGCCTTTCCGCCCAGTTCCAAGCCTCCTTGGGGTCAGTAAAGTGGACAGATGTGCCTTTATGAAATTTTTTTAACTGGGCGGGAAATACCAATCCGTACTTGACTCCCATCGTTTGCAGGCATTTTTTGAGTGGATCGAAGGTTTGGCGCGCTTTCTGTACTTCTCTAGTGAAGTTAGGGAAGAAAGCAATTCTCGATCCGTTGTATGTGACTGTACCTTTTGACCTTGACAGTTGGAGCAGGGTGTCCCTGTCTCTATAATTTAGGAACCTTGCAATGACTGTTCGCGGGGGTGCGCCGGGTACAGCCTTCCCAGTCGGTATGCGATGGGCTCATTCTATGGAGAAAATCTGGAGAAGGCCTTTGCATCGTATGTATTTATCAGCCAATCTTCGAGAACCAGTTCCATACAATCTCCTTCTGCCTTCTCCGGGAGGCCCAGTATGCGGATATTGTTTCGCCAAGACCTTCCCTCGCTGTCATCCACTCTTGATTCTAGGATCTTAATCTGTGCCATCATGCCGGGCATCTGGCGATTCGCCCCTCGTATGTAGTCTTCAGTTTCCGAGATCCTTGCCTCGGCCTCTCCAGTGCGTGCGGTTAGTTTTTGTAGGTCATGCCTTAGCAGGGACACATCTGCGCCTATGCTATCCATTTTTTTCTCCATCGAGGTTCTGGAGCTGGCTATGGCGCTCATTATATCACGGAGGGAGATCTCATCTTCCATGGGAGCTGCTTCTGCTATTGGCAGCTGTTCAGGAGAGTGAGATACAGGCGTTGTTGCGTATTGTTCAATTCGACTTTGCGTCGAGGATTTCCTCGGCTTATCCTTCCCCATTTTTCCACCGCACTTGTGTTGTGGAGACGGTAGTAGAGGCAGTTTCAGACGTTAGATCTTTGTGTACAGGGCGGCAGCCGGGAGATATTGTCCACGGCTATTCCAAGAAGGGGGGGGTCTAGGGCATCAATCTAAATCCCCAGTTCCAGTACGCCGCCACCCTCCTCTCCTTACCGGGACGTTGATATTCAGTGTTGTGGGGATTGTCGTCTCAGGGAAGCAGGAGGGTCCGCGGGCACTCTACGCGGAGCGGAGCGCCCACGTTGTTGCTGACAGTTGAAACTCCGTTGGCGTGTAGCAGCAATGTCTCAGCGAGCAGGCCCAACGGATCCAGGCCCTCAGGGGTGTGTTGGCTGAGTCCGGCCGTGTCCCGTCAGTCTCGGAAGCCAGACCGACGTCGCAGTCCTGTCTCAGGCGGCAGTCAGGGTGGGGAGGCCGGTCACGTCGCAGCGCTCTGGGTGATTAGAACGCCGGCATCTCCTCGAGTTTCGGGCACCAATAGCGTCGGGGTCTCGCAGTAAGGGGTGATCCCCGTCTATCCAGGCGTGGTCTGCGACCTCCTCTATCACCGCCGGCGTCGCGTTAATGTGCCGTGTTCCCTTCGTACTTCGCTCTCGACGAGCCTGCGGCGGCCATCTTTGGTGCTGAGCGCGGCTCCGAGTCCGTGTTTACTGGTCGCCGTATCTTCGGGATCTTACACCGGTTCTGCTCCGCTCATGCAGGGATCGATGCCGTCCGTATTCGGACAGTTATCTGAGCAGTTTTGAACAGTCCACAACGGCTATTTTCGCAGGATTTAGCTCAGGATCTGGCTGGCGGCTCTAGAGCAATGGCGGCTCACGTCCGCATCATTCGGTGGTTGGCCACGCCCCCCAGATTGGTCACTCTTGACTTGGTCCAGGAAATGGGAGACCTGCAGAATTAACTTCGTCCCCTCAAATATCCTGTCTGGGTAAGGAACCAGAGATAGATTTGTGTCACAAGGCATCAGCAATGGTGTTTGTGTTTCCAGGAATATGCAAGATGAGGAAATCGTATTGTCTGAAAAAATAAGCCAATCGATCCGACTACTATTGTACATTCGACTTGTTGAAGCACCTGTAGGTTTCTATAGTCTGAATTTATCTCCACAGTATGCACCAAGCAAGAACTGACGCCACTCTTTACAAGCAGACTTGATCTTTAAAAGCTCTTTCTGGATAAATGAATAATATTGTCCCAACTCATTTAACTTCCTGGAGAAATAGGTAAGTTGATGCTCCAATCTGTTTTACTGTCTTTGTTTTAAGACCGCTTGAAGAGAGAATTATAAGGCATAAGCTTTGATGATGCAAGGCATAGCTGGGTCAAACAGGTGCTCATGTAAAGGCTTCCTTTAAACCATTTTGGGATGCCATAAGAACTCCTTAGATGTTTAAGCATATCATTCAGAGGGTGGATGCGTCAAGACAAGTTAGAAATGAACTTACTGTAAGAGTTTGCTAAACCAATGAATCATTAGAGTTCTTTGAGATTGGAAGGAGTTGGCCATTCCAGGACCACCTAAACCTTTTTGGAGTCTGTTGAATGCCTTATCAAGACTATAGGTACCCCAGATAAAACACGGCCGAAACATCAAATGTGCACTTTTCTGGCTTAACCAGGAAGTGGTTATCTTGGAGTCTCTGTAATACTTGAAATCTGTAGAAATTACTGAAAAAACACTGAATGGGATATTTATTTGAATTTCAGCTGCATGAAAATTACAAACAGCTGAACATTTCGATTAAATATCCCATTCGGTTCGATCACAGTGAACAAGGGAGAGGGGGTTCCAGGGGTTTCCCCCACACCCTTGTATAATCGCATCAGGGTTTGCGAGGGTGTCCTGCATGACCTAAACAATAAAGTGTTAAAAAAGGACCCTGCTGGGCTGTTTCCCATGCACATAAGTGAAGGGAACCAATGTTGCAAAGGAATGGAGGAGTTGGCGACACACAGTGAAGTGTGCCATCAAAAGGTAAGTAAGGGGGTGGAGGGGTGGGTTGCCAGTAATGTCCATGGGAGAAAAAAACAAAAGTCATTTTCGTTTAAATTACTTTCAGTGTTTTCTCCCTCAGACATTTCAGATTCAAACAAATCAAGGACAACCATAATACTTGGATGATATGTTGAGTGTGTTGTGGGGAATCTTTAGAAAACATCAATATATCACCCAGGTAAGCTAGGGTGATGTGACCCAAAAGATCTGTAAACCGATGGTCCCTGAAATGTTAGAACACCTCAAACACATTAGCCAAACCGAAAGACATCACTCAGTACTCATAATGGCCATACGGTGTCCTGAAGACTGTCTTCCATTTGTCGCCCTGACAAACTCTCATCAGATTGTAAGCTCCTCTCAAGTCCAGCTTGGTAAAAGTAACTGCCGCTTGTATGGCAGTAAGGCTGTCCTGGATAAGGGGAAGTGTGTACGTAGCCGTGATTGTTATCTTATTCACCTCCATGAAATCCAGACAGGGGTGCAACTCCTGGGTGTCTCGCTTGGGCACATAAAAACAAAGAGGCCACCTCAGAGATTAGGACTCGGTAATAAGGCCCTCCTGCATGTTATTAGCCAGATAAGACTTGAGAGCTTCCTTTTCATGTTCGGGCAGCGCATACCTATAACCGAAAGGAACTGTGGAACCCTAGACTAAATCGATGGAACATTCGTCGACAAAATGCAGCGGAAACATTCTGGTAGGATTGTCCTTGAAAATCTCGGCAAAGCGTCTGTACTTGGGAGGTACCATAGAGATAGAATACAAAGTGGAACTAATTAGAACATATGGGGTGTTGCAGGCAGTACTAGAGATTGGTGTCGCATTTCAACAAGGCTTCAGGGATGGTGTTTGCGGTTCCAGGAATGTGTCAAATGAGGAAATTGTATTGTGCGAAAAAATAAGCCCACAGGCCTGCCTACTATTATGGCATTCTATGGTCTGAAAGTATTTCCACAGTATATCTGGCACCAAGCAAGAACTGATGCCACTCTTTACAAGCAGACTAGATCGCTAAAAGCTCTTTCTCGATCATTGAATAATGCTGTACTGACGCGTTTTACTTCCCGGAGAAAAGGGTAAATTGATGTTCCAATCTTTCTTCCTGTCTTTGTTTAAAGACCACTCCGAGAGAGGATTCTGAGGCATCAGCTTCGATGATGCAAGGCTTAGCTGGGTCCATTTAGCAGAGAACAGGGACTCATGTAAAGGCTTCCTTTATATTGTTAACCATCAGCCTTTGGATGCCATTAAAGCTCCTAAGAATGTTTAAGCAGATCAGTCAGCGCAAGGATGAGGCGAGAAAAGTTAGAAATTAACTTCCTGTAAAAGTTTGCTAAGCCAATGAATCACTGGAGTTCTTTGAGATTGGAAAGAGTTGGCCATTCCAGGACCACCTACACCTTTCTGGAGTCCATTGAATGCCTTATCAAGACAATCGGTACCCCAGATATAACATGGATGAAACATCAAATTTGCACTTTTGTGGCTTAACTAGGAAGTGGCTATCTTGGAGTCTCTGCAATACTTGAAATCTGCAGAAATGAACAAAAAAACCCCTGAAAGGGATATTTATTTGAATTTCGACTGCATGAAAATTACGAACAGCTGAACATTTCGAATAAATATCCCATTCGGTTTGATTACAGTGAACAAGGGGAATGGGGGTTACAGGGGTGTCCCCCACACCATTCGCATCAGGGTTTGCAGAGGTGTCATGCGTGATCTAAACAATAAAGTGTTAAAAAAAGGACCCTGTGGCGCCGGTTCCCATGCACTTATGTGAAGTGAACCAATGTCACAAATGAATGGAGGAGTCGGCGGCACACAGCAAAGTGTGTCGTCAATAGGTAAGTAAGGAGGTGGGGGGTGGGTTGCCAGAAATGTACATGGGAGAATAAAACAAAAGTCATTTTCGTTTAAATGACTTTCAGTGTTTTCTCCCTCAGATATTTCAGATTCGAACAAATCAAGGACAACCATAATACTTGGATGATATGTTGAGTGTGTTGTGGGGAATCTTTAGAAAACATCAATATGTCACCCAGGCAAGCTATGGTGATGTGACCCAAAAGATCTGTAAACCGATGGTCCATGAAATGTTGGAACACCTCAAACGCATTAGCCAGACCGAAAGGCATCACTCAATACTCATAATGGCCATTCGTTGTCCTGAAGACTGTCTTCTATTTGTCACCCTGATTAACTCTGATCAGATTGTAAGCTCCTCCCAAGTCCAGCTTGGTAAAAATGACTGCCACTTGTATGGCAGTAAGGCCGTCCTGTATAAGGGGAAGTGGGTAAGTACCCATGATTGTTCTTTTCAACGCCCTGAAATCCAGACAGGGGTGCAACTCCTGTGTGTCTCTCTTGGGCATATAAAAATAAAGAGGCTGCCTCAGAGATTAGGACTCGGTAATAAGGCCCCCCAGGATGTTATTAGCCAGATAAGACCTGAGAGCTTCCTTTTCATGTTTGGGCAGCGCATACCTATAACTGAAAGGAACTGTGGAATCTAGGACTAAATCGATGGAACATTCGTTGCCAAAATGCAGTAGAAAGATTCTGGTAGGATTGTCCTTATAAATCTCGGTGAACGTCTGTACTTGGGAGGCACCATAGAGATAGAACTCACAGTGGAACTAATCAGAACATCTGGGGTGATCCAGGTAGTACTAGAGATTGGTGTCGCATCTCCACAAGGCTTCAGCGATGGTGTTTGTGGTTCCAGGAATGTGTGAAATAAGGAAATTGTATTATGCGAAAAAATAAGCCCATGGGCCTGCCTACTATTATGGCATTCTATGGCCTGAACGTATTTCCACAGTATGTCAGGCGTCAAGCAAGAACTGATGCCACTCTTTACAAGCAGACTAGATCTCTAAAAGCTCTTTTTCGATCACTGAATAATGCCGTACTGACTCGTTGTACTTCCGGGAGAAAAAGTTAAGTTGATGTTCCAATCTTTCTTCCTGTCTTTGTTTAAAGACCACTCCGAGAGAGGATTCTGAGCAGGGGCGTCGCTAGGGGGGGCTAGAGGGGCTATAGCTCCGGATCCTTTGCTTTTAGCCCCAGATGAAGATCACGGGGCTACAAGCAAAGGCTAGCCCTGAACATTATTTGCCTGGGAAACAAATGGAAATACTGGCGGGTTGACGGCACAGGTAGATGCAGGCCAGGAGGCAACAGCAACTTTCATGATTACTAGAATCAAAAACACACTGTGGGTGACACAAACTTAGCTGCAGCCTCCTGGGCTGCTACTCGTGCTGCTGACTGTCTTTGGCTGCACATTCTGCGCTTGCGCAGGGAGCTGAGCCACCGCCCTGGCACAAACGCACATGCCCTGCTGGGTCTCTCCTTGCATGACTTGCGCAGTAGGCAGCAGTAGCAGGTGTGAGAGACCCCGTGCCTGCATGTAGACACTGGTGCTCTCTGCTGAGGAACTCAAGCTGCCACGACGCCACCACCTGTTTGCGTGAACCCCCCCGCCATCACCCCCCACCCTGTGAAGAATTTTCTAGTTGCCGCCCGCCCGAGCCCCATACCATGTGCACCTCCACCTAGCCTAGGTAGGTAAAATGCGTGGTATAGGCGGTGGCTTACGTTTGGAATTGGAACCATGACATTATTTTAGACAGTTGAGTGAACTGTCTAAAATAACGTTGGTTCGTTTGCGCACAGGCACAGACAGCTGCACAAATGAAAAAAATAAATAGTCAATAAGGGAGATTCTCCTTGAATCCAAGTATGAAATACTATTTAAAAAACAATCTCGGCTTGCTTTACGGAGCCGAGGTAAAAGCTGTGAAATTGCCACAAAGGGGACAAAATGCGCAGCTACTGAACCCCCAATGCTGAACGTGGTCACTACCTTTACAATCGATTAAAGATGGGAAAACTAGTCTCTCTCCCTATTCCTGAAATGATTGAATCGTGCCCCCCATTCGCTATTTGTGGGTTATTTGGCAATAGAGGCGCACGTACAGTGTTGACCACCTGCTCTAATTGGTGTAAGGAGATATTAAAGCAACTGACCTATATACCAGTGGACCTGGTTACTATTTCAGCACTGGGGTCTCTGGACTGCATCATCACGACAGATGATAGGAACGCATACACTTCTCTTATGCATAAGATGATCAGACATCAAGAGATCCTTTATTTAGCAGCAAGATAGCTCAGCGGGTTGAGCGCTCGGTGCTGTGATTGTGTGTGATCTGCAGGTTGCAGCTTAAAATCCGAGCAAGGCGAGCTCAGCATTCCTTTTTTCCAAGGTCGATTAAAAGGTTGATAAATGGGTATTGACTTCAGTTGGGTGGTTTTCTATGCAAGTATGTTGTTTGTTGTCTGTAAAACGCTTTAGCAAAAGCGCTATATAAATAACAAGTCTATTTGGTCAGGTTTCCGAAGTGGAAATGGAGAGCAAAATGTTGAGAATTAGACTAAACATATTTCCCCGCAGGAAGTTCTGAGAGCTAAAAAAAACAGACCCTACTCAAAGGTCGCGTAGATTCTGATTAAGTACTAACAGAGGACGACATACCATAAAAGATCTGTTCGTAGAAGGCCCCTTAGGTAGCACCTTGCAGTCTCCTGGTAGGAACATGTGGAAGTGAATCGCAAATATGCTTAGCAATCGCTGCTGGAAATGATGGGAGATGGAAGTTGTTAATATTTGACGATAATCTCCTTGTTGTGAGTAACTATTATGTTGACCAGTTTATTAAATGAGCGCCACGAAGCCCGGCTCTATCCGCAATGCTGGTGTTATCTGTTAGAACATCTAGATTCTCCTACCGATAGAATTTTCTGACCATAGCAAACCATGGCATTACAGCGACGCAGAAGCAAACCAGGTGTAAGATTTAAGACATGAAATGGATCGACCGGATTGTTATAGGACTGATTCTTTTTTTCTGTTTTTTTTTCTTTTTAATATATTTGGAATGTGATGAAGTGTGACATATTTTTGACTTGGATTTTTATATTAGTGACTGGTCTTTGATAGTTGTGCTGTATTCTCAGTGTAAATGTTTGTAAGTGGGTGGTAAGGGTGAGTTAAATTCATCTCTCATCCAAAACAAATGACCCATATGGCACACGGGGGTAAGGGGAGCGCGGGGCTGGGGGGCTGCTGGCCCGGGGTCTGTCACACGCGTTTAAGCTGCGAGTAGTGGTGATGGGATGGCAGATCCCTGGGATGTGCTGGGTTACTTTGAAAACAAACATGCATGCTTGCAAGTATATCTGATTGAGGCAAGCGACCTATGCATTTCCTGGTTTGAGACAAGCGGTCTATGCATTTCCTGGTTTTTCGAAAGAAACGGCATGTGTTGCTGTCTGAACAACTTTACATTTATAATAAAGCAATGTTTGTGGTAAGAGCTGTTAATGTTTAGTAGCTGGATATAGTAACCAATAAGTGTCTACCACGAAGCCTCAATTTAGCTACTAAACATCATTGGTGTTGGTTCAATTTCATGCATACTGCATGTCCCAGAATTAATTAGTGTGTATAAAGAAGTGGCATAGTCATATGGATATGTATGCCAGCTAATTTCACTTGAATTTGTTTATTGCTCTGCTGAAACATCTGCATTGTGTGGCCTGCTATTTAACATAAGGACTTTAAAAATGGGTATTAACAAAAATCACAACTTTAGCCTTTACAGTTCATTCCAATTTCTGAAAACCTTTGCAACTACTGATAACGCTATTCTTCAGATGTTAGTCTACTTTTATTTGATGTACCAATGTTTTAGCTGCTTTCATGTAGATCTGAACACACACACTCGCCCTCTATCAGCGAATGAAGAAGTGCCTACACTTGCTGCCCTATTCTTAACAGAGTAATTACCTGTAGCTTAAGGCAACAGTGTGCTCATAGTTTAATAGTGTACCATGTGGTACAGATGCATTGTACACGCTGAATCAAAATGTCGAAGACTATCTCCTCGGCGCTATAAAGGTGGTCTACCAGATATCACTGCCAGGCCAGTTCTGCTGTCCTGGCCTGTTAAAAAGCATCGAAAGCATGTGCTTAGGTACACTTAGGTTGAAGTTTGACAGGACAACAGCTCCCAGAATGCATTTGTTTCTAAGTGAAAGTCCTGAAATGACAAGTGGTTTATCCTATAGACCTGGAGGCATGTCGTCACCCTGCGCACTTGACAATAATTTGCAAGATCAGAAGAGGAGACTTTCGGTCTATCTGCAGTACCCCAACCGTCATTTTCTATATGAAGTTTTATGAACCTTCAGTATTGAATCCTGTTCGAAAAGCAAGCCATCCTGGTTTGCGCACTTAAACTGTCCATGCGGTTTTCACTGACGCATGCTGAATACTCAACCTCAGGGAGGGCGGACGAAGCTGCCCATGTTGGGTTTGGCGCACAATGGAGGTGCTGAGAGGCTGCTGAGTGGCTCTGGGGCCAGCACACGTGGCCGCTGAATAGAGGCAGGCTGGGGGCCACCGCTGGGTCTGCACACTCATGCCTTCCTCGTCAGGGGTAGAAGCTCCTTGCATACCGCGGTCACCGTCTTGGCACAGTGGCACCATTTGTGGACAAGCATGGGCCACCTTTCATCCAAAATGCAAAGACAGGGGCACACTCATCCCTCACCTGCCACGTGTGCCCGGGCACACATAGGTTTGATGGCAAAGGTCTTCAGGGGAGTCTCCACAGCACGAAGCATGTGGCACCTTGGCATGGTGCATTGGCAAGGGGCATGGCTCATGAATATGCATGTGGCTGCACCAGCGCCTAAAGGGGACGTGCTCATGCTTGCCCTGCAGGAACCATTGACATATCTAAAAGTTGAAGGAATATGGGATGTTTGCACACACTTTGACCTCAGGCCATGCACACCATTTGCGAGACAGGTGACCGGTGACAAAGGCTTTGTTTATTGCATGCATTAACGCACAGACACACCTGCTTCCCTGCCCTGCGCCTATGCCTTGCTCGCTTCTGCTCGTTGGGTTCCACTGCTACATCACCTCAAAAACAAACAACTCCAGTCCAACATGCTTGCTGCCAGGGCACCTTAGAGAGGTCATCTGTAGAACAGATACGCCTACCCAAGTGTCCATTGTTGCACTTATGGGCACACGATTTTCCACAGTGTTCTCGAAAGCGGTTCCCATGCAAATGGACCCTCCCTTGAAATTGGCTGAACGGGGTGAATATGCAGATGCCATTCCTCAAAGGGCACGCATCTTTGTCGTGGGCGATGGCATGTTGTCTGTGTACAGTCTGCACTGTAATCCTGTAATCACCCTATTATATGTGCAAATGGGGTGGAACAGCCCCCGCCTTTGCGGCCTGTACTGTCAAGCAGTGGTCACACCCCCAAATACTCTCCACAAACCCCCGGGAAGCTAACACACACAAGAAACTTCTTATGTCCTATATTTGGGTCGTGTTTGCGTCTTCAGCAGCAGGGTCGTTTTACTTTTCCTCCTGTCCTGGAGTTCCATTTTTTCAGCCTGTGAAGATTATTGAACTTTTTCTCATGTCTGACTTTTGGACAATAATATGTTATTCAAGCCGTAGAAGCCCCACTGCAATAATCACCTCTGATGCCTAATTGTGAAGGACGGTCTGCCGCCCTTTTAAACATGGAGTTATGTGTCCTTGCACCACATTTCTGTTTAAAACAAGCATTGGCAAAGCCAATACTTTGGCTAGAATGTAGGGACTAGGTGGATGTTTCTCAAGAATGCCCACGTACTTGCACCATCTTCCAGCGGTTGCTTGCTTCTGGGCATGCAGAACCACCCTGGCAGTGCCTGGTAAGTCAAGAAAAAAGGGGGTTGGACCAAATGGGACAGGGAACAGCCGCTCAACACATTTATCTGTTTATAAATACCAATAAATGCTCAATTATCAATTATCAAAAAACTTTTATTTTCATATCACAATTCATATAAAATTCTAATAAAACATACAAATGTCTAAAAATTCACTCAGACTGATTCACTTCTACCATTCATTCCACTTTTTTAGTTCTTTGTCTACCAATTCAATTGTATGTATATATGTATGGCCTCCTATTGGTCAACATCCGGTTAAATTAACATAATGAAAAAAGTCCTCCATCCATTGGTCTGATGGTTCCGTCTGTGTGTTCTTAATCACATAGACCTACGTCTGCACGTGTTTCGGTTTGGTTGTCTTTTCGGGACATCCACATTCGCCGTCCTTCTGTTTATGCAACCGACTCCAGCTTCCGGATTCATGGAAAAGGATTCATCCAGTCTTCCACACTTCCTTGCTGAAACCGTTTGTGCATTCTACCCGAACTGCTCCTAAACCCCCTCCAGTACTCGTCAATAAACAACTTGAGTTGGAGGTCTCCAGGATATGTGATTCCAGATACAGACGTGGCCAACTCCAGTATCTGGTTGAATGGAAGCGATACCCTCCCAGTGAGCGTACCTGGGAACCAGTCTCAAACATGAATGCCCCTCGCCTGTTACAAAGATATCATCGGATCCACCCAGGCAAACCCGGTGGTGCCGGCCTGAGGAGGGGGCATGCTGTCATGATCCGCCGAGCCCGCCCTTTTTGGACTTCATGGTCTATGATGCGCTGCGGTGTTAACTCCGCGGTTCTACCAACATGGCCGGTGCTGCGCGCCAGCCCTCTCTTACTACGTTCAACTTCCTAGAAAAAGGCCACGCCTCTGCGGCACCGTGCGTCTCAACACTACTGCTTGGTGTAGCTAGACGTGCGTTCCGAAGTACGCTTTGCTCTCATTGTTACCCTATTTTTCTCCCTTCCTTCCTGGTATTCATTTACCCCTTCCCCTTACCTTTTTCGTGGACTACTCCTGGTAATTCCTCACGCTTGATCTCAGAGCTCGACTCCTTCGAGCTGTCTCATCGGTATCCTGGTTCCTCTCCCAGAGACAGAACGCTTCCGTTTGGAAGGCTGCAACCTCACACTGGACTCCGAAGACCCGCGTCCAGGTTTATACAAGTCCCGGACCGTAAGGAAAAAGAAGCTAAGTCCAAGAGCATCACAAGAAAGGAAAAACAGGTGAGAAGGGGAAACACTTGTGACAACACCGGCGCTCTGTGGATGCCTTGCTGAATATAGCGCCTCGCATACCTGTAGTATGATAGCCGCTATAAAGTGTGGTCCATTATCGACCAAATTACTCTGGGTAATCCTAAATCTGTTAAGGATCTCTCTGAAATATTAGTGGATATCAATTTGAAATTGGCTTGCTATAAGACTCAGATAGAACAAAGGAAGTTGCGGAAATTTAAGAGAGATACCTTTGACTATCTGAATGATATAGTATACAATTGGCAGGAATATTACCGACAACGTAACTTTAATCGTAACAGACAACAAAACACTGGCTCAACAAACTCAGGTAATAGCAGTGACAGCAGTGTTGGGGAACCGATACAGAGGCATCCTTCAGAACATACTAGTGAACGTGAGCCACCTGAGGACACCAACAGACCACGGGTACCAACATCCCCAGCTAATAAAGAAACTGAACCCAATACCTCAACCGGGGTTTTTTTAGGTACAAGAGAAAGACCAGGAGAGGGAAGAAAGCCACAAACAAAAAAGAAAAACAGATAAAGGATAACAACTTGGTGGTGAACATCTCCAGTAAGATTATCTCAGCAGAACAGCTTAATATACTTAACAAAGGGTTATCTTTTGTTCCAACGTGCAATACCTCGTTGTTTCAAGAAAAAATCTGTTTACACAGATTGTTGAGGAAACTAAGGTTGAAGATCTTTTTTGATTCACAACCTGAAATAGAACCTAAATTAACCCAAGAAGATATGTTGGAAATACGTCCTAAGAGCACATTTGACCCTCATGTACAAAATTCAATTCTAAATCTGTTTGAGAAGAGTGTCTTACAAGATCTAAGTAGAATTGATTACAAAATAAAAACACCCATTAATATCAAGAACCGTCAATTAGATCCAATAGACGACCTAGCTGTAAAGAAGACCGGTGGGGGGGTCTGTACTTCTGCTCTCTATATGGTAGAGGGGAGGCACAGAGGACCCCAGCCAAGATTCTCTAATACGGTAGCGATGGGCGAGCAATCAAGGCCTAGCTTCTCAGGAGGTGATGCAGGCTGGTTCTTAAGTACAGTGTATCCCCAAGCCCCCACAAAGGAATGTCCACACACTGTATTACTGAAAACACAGTCTTTATATAATTAATATTCAAGGGTTATGTACACTTATCACAATAACGCACTTTGTGCTCAGGAAAATCAGCAATGGTAAATATCTACAATTCTAAAGTGGTACCACTAATATTAGACCTCATTAAAGTGCATTCACAATACTGTAGAAATGGCACACAGATCAATAAGAAGGAAACCAGCAATAGAGAGAGGAGAGATAACAGAGGGTTGAAACAATAGGCAGAATACTGGCCCTTGCTACTGGACACAGTTCTGTGTGGAGATCCCCCCACCTGGGCAACCTGCAAAATAAAGAGATATAACACCAGCCCAGTCCAGATATTGTTCAATAGTCTATTTCTCTCCTATAATGTTTTTACCCCCCCAATGTACCTGGTGGAGTCGAGTTCCTCGAAAAGGCGTCGACAAGCGTCGAGGGACTCGCTGTTCGGCGACGGGGAATCGACGGCCCTTCTTGAATGCCTTCCCCTTCAGGCGGGAGGCACGGGGCGTCGAACGTCCGTCGACAAACGAGGCCGAACGTTGTCGAAGAGGCGGCAGCTCCGTCCGAGCGGTGCTCGTCGGCGTCGGGGCGTCGGCGTCCTGCAAGGCGGAGGTGTGCGGGGCACCTCGATGACAATAGTTCTGGACCGCAAAGATTGTAGAGACGGGAGCCCAGCAAGGGCGTCGAGTCGTCCGAGTCTTTGGGGTCGTCGGGTGGCGGGAAACCCACCGGCAGGTTTCTCCTCGGCGCGTTGGTCGTCCTCGACTTTCTCCGGCAGGATAAGCGGTCGACGATGCGGTCGAGAGAGTCCTTCGATTGAATGTTCTTAGGCAATGGAGCGGACGGCTCCGATCGTCGGCGGCACGGCGTCAAGTGGTTCCCACGGCTGGGCACACAACTTCGACGGGCCTCCAGCGGTTACACAGACCTGCGAACCCTGGTCGACGGCAATGGACTTCGACGGCGTCGATGTCCGGGTGCTTCACTTCGATCTCCTCGGCGGTCCCGTCTCGGGTCGGCAGCCTTTCGAGGGTCTGACTTCCAGGGCGCTTCGGCGAAGATTCAGCGGTGCTCGATGGTCCCTCGGAGCACGGGAAGAGGGCGCCTAGCCAGGTCCTCTCTCGGGTCAGTCCTCGACGATTTCGACAACCTTCAGTTCCGTCGAAGCAAATGCCACAGCAAGTCTTCTTCTTCCAGCTGGACGTCGAGGATCAGCAAATCCAGTTACTCTTGAGTGGAGACTCAGCTTCTGAATGCTTCTGAACAATTTCCAGTGGTGAGAGGTCCCCAGATATACTATTCTGTCTCTCATCCACACTGCTGGCACACACACAGCAGCCAATCACACAGAAGGGCATTCATGCAGTCAGTCAGCCAATCAGGCACACAGTGCATTCAGGCCACACTCCTCCCTTTCAGACACTCACAACAAGGAATGTGGATTGGGACAAGTACCCAGCCATTCAACACTACACACTGCATTCAGGCCAGTTTCGGGCAGGGCTGTCTCAGTCTTTGTCTCACAGGCCAGAAACCAGACAACCACAACAAGAAGTGCATATTGGTCACACACTCCATTCACCCAGGTCCCACCCACAGGAGGTACCCACAACATACAGTCAAAGGGAAGGCTCCAGTCAGTCTAGCTGGGCCTTCACAACAACACCATATATGGAACTTCCACCCAACAGCCAGTCAGGGGGAAGGGACAGAGTCAGGGCATCCCAGGACTTTGGGAAAACAAGACAACAGGCAATAGAAAGCAAGAGGCCACAGGGGCCATCTTGTTTCTATCAGGAATCAACTGATCCCAATGGCAGGGCCTGGGTATCCCAAAATGGAGGACACCCAGAGCACCTGTCCAATTCAGCATGGAGCTGCCACCAGCCCATACCCTGCTCTGTGGGCCACCCACAGGTGCCCAAAAACATACACTAGGGGCACAGGGTTGTACCCCCCACCCATGGGTGCCATAAGGGTATCCCAGGGGTCTGTTCACCAAACCAAAAGAGAGAGCTGCACTGCCAGGAGTCCCAAATGGATTCCTGGGCAGAAAACATAACAGAACACACGATAAAAGGCAGAAAAGGACAAGGATTCAGAGGCCCTGTCCCTCTGATACATTTCCAGCATCACAGTCGCCCCCCCCAGACTGAGGTGGAGGGTGTCTAATCTCCCACGGGATAGACACCCTCATCCAGACGGTCAACATACCTTCTGGAAAGGCCATCTGCATTATCGTGACTTTTCCCTGGTCTGTGCTCTATGGTGAAGTCTAGCCCTTGCAGGCTAATGGACCACCTGAGCAATTTCGGGTTCTCACCCTTCATCTGCATAAGCCACTTCAGGGGCTTATGATCTGTTTGGACCTTGAAGGTAGACCCCGTAAGGTAGGGCCTAAAACGCCTAAGGCTCCAAACTATACTAAAACATTCCTTTTCAACAGTAGCCCACCTAAGTTCTCTACCCTTGAGTTGTCTACTGATGAATATGATAGGATGTTCTCTCCCTTTGTCATCTAACTGGGACAAGACAGCTCCAATTCCGGTGTCGCAGGCATCCGTCTGGACGATAAAGGGTCGGCTGTAGTCAGGCGCACACAACACAGGTGCCCTACACAGACTTTCTTTCAAGCCATCAAAGGCCCTCTGACAGTCTTCGGTCCAATTAACCTTCCTAGGCTGTTTGGGCGAAGTTAGAGCTGTCAGGGGTGCAGCTATGGTTCCATAGTCTGCCATGAAATTGCGATAGTACCCAGTGAGGCCCAAAAAGGCTCTCACCTGGGTTTGAGTAGTGGGAGTCTCCCAGTTCTGTACGTCCTGTACTTTACTGGAAAGAGGCTGGATTTGACCCCCTCCTACCTCATGACCAAGATAGGTAACTTTCCCCTGAGCTATCTGGCACTTGGTGGCCTTGATAGTGAGGTTAGCCCTTTTCAAGGCCTGCAACACCCTATCCAGATGTGTCAAATGCTCTTCCCAGGTGGAACTGTAGACGGCAATGTCGTCTAAGTAAGCCACACAAAAGGCTTCCAGCCCACTGAGCGCATGGTTGACCAATCTCTGGAAGGTGGCAGGGGCATTCTTCAACCCAAAGGGCATGACCCTAAACTGGTAGAGTCCCTCAGGTGTGGAGAACGCCGTCTTTTCCTTGGCATGGTCCGTCAGAGCTATTTGCCAATAGCCTGAGGTAAGGTCAAAGGTGCTCACAAATTTGGCAGCACCTATAGTGTCCACGAGCTCATCAGCCCTGGGCAATGGGTGCGCGTCAGTTTTGGTGACGGCATTGACTCCTCGGTAGTCCACACAGAACCTCCAATCCTTGGTACCCGCCTGGGAACTCGCCTTGGGGACAAGGACCACTGGACTGGACCAGGGACTGGTTGAGGGTTCAATAACACCCAGATCCAACATCTTGGCGACCTCAGCCTGGATGTGGTTTTTGACGGTATCTGACATACGATAGCTCCTGCTCTTGACAGGCACGCTGTCACCAGTGTCAATTTCGTGCTTACACCACGGTGTAAGGCCCGGTGTCAGGGAAAACAGAGAGGCATACTGCTGGAGCAAAGCCCTGCAGGCCCTCTGCTGCTCTGTTGTCAAATCTGGAGAGAGTTGTACTCCCTCCACTGAGCCATCCTGAGGGTTGCTATGCAGCAAATCAGGAAGGGGCTCACTCTCATCCTCTTCTTGCCCTGAAGCTAGCAAGAGACATGAGACCTCTGCTCGCCTGTGGAAAGGCTTGAGCCTGTTGACATGGAATACCTGAGGGGCTACCCCAGAGGCACCCATGTCAACCAGATAATTGACTTCGCCCATCTTGGAGATGATCCTGAAGGGTCCAGTCCACTTGTCTGCCAAAGCTCTAGGTTTGGTAGGCTCCATCACAAGGATTTCCTGTCCCGGAGTCCAATCCACTTGCGAGGCTTTAAGGTCATGCCAGTACTTATTCAATTCCTGGCTGGCCTTGAGATTCGCTGTTGCCTGACCCATCATCTGTGTCATCCTCCGCCTGAGGCCTAACACATAGTCCCCCACTTGCTTGGCGGGACCTGGAGGGGTGGCTTCCAAGCCTTCTCGGATCAAGGCGAGGGGCCCCCTCACGGGATGTCCAAAGAGTAACTCAAAGGGGCTGAACCCAACACCCTCTTGAGGTACTTCTCTGTAAGCAAACAGCAGGCATGGCAGGAGGAGATCCCATTTCCTCCTTAGGGGCTCTTCCAAAGCACCTAGCATGCCCTTGAGAGTTTTATTAAATCTCTCAACCAGACCATTGGTCTGGGGGTGGTAAGAGGTGGAGAACTTGTAGGTTACCCCGCACTCTTTCCACATGGTTTTCATGTAACTAGACATGAAGTTGGATCCTCTGTCAGAGACGACCTCCTTGGGGAATCCAACACGGGTGAAAATGCCCAGGAGAGCCCTGGCAACCACCTTGGCAGTAACAGTCCGAAGGGGTATTGCCTCTGGGTACCTGGTGGCATGATCTACCAAGACCAGGATGAACCGATGTCCACCTGAAGTGGGAGGGTCAAGGGGACCGACGATGTCGATGCCCACCCTCTCAAATGGTGTGCCAACCACTGGTAATGGCTGCAGTGGGGCAATGATCCTGCCTCCAGTCTTGCCAGACAACTGACAAGTGGGGCAGGTCCTGCAGTGGGACTCCACCTCTACTCCCATCCTTGGCCAGTAGAAATGGGCAGAGAGCCTCTGCTTAGTCTTCTTAGTCCCAAGATGACCAGCCAAGGGCACCTCATGCGCCAACTGCAGTAGGAAGGGCCTGTAAACCTGGGGTACCACCAACCTCTTGCGGGCACCAGGTTCAGGCTTAGTGGGCTCACTAACAAGGAGCTCACCCTCCCAATAAATCTTGAATGTCCTAGGCACTTCACCTTGTGCCTGGGACAGGGCCTGCTTCCTCAGACCCTCGAGAGAGTGGCACTCTCTCTGTCCTTTACAGAAGTCTGCCCGGGAGGGTCCCCCTTCAGCTAACAAGCATTGAAGGTCGGGATGATCCTCCGGGTTGAGAACCTCTCCCACAGGAGAGTCTTCTGTCTCTTCTCCCACAGGAGTTGAGTTTGGGTTTTCCACTGGACCCAGCCCGTCCGGAGCATGGATCCCACTGGGTGCTGTCGGAACAGCAGGAAGAGAAGGTGTTCCCTCCACAGAGGTGGCCTTCTTGGTCTTCCTTCTTCTTGCCTTAGGCCTCGCCTTTGGCTCGGGTACCTGACTCACAGCCAGACCCGGTGTCACCTGTGACCTAGTGACCGCAGCAGCAGTCAGGGGAAGACCATCCGAGATCAACCCCAACTCCACTAGATCATTACCTAACAGAATGTTAGCAGGGACATTGTCCTGAACCAGGACAGGAAGCTTTGCTGTCTTGTCTCCAATCATGAGGGTGACTAAGGCTACAGGTGATAATTTGGGAGGCCCACCAGCTAATCTGGTGGTTTGCAGAGGAGCACCTTCATAGTCCTCTGGCTTGAGCAGGGTCCTGTCCACCACTGTCATGCTTGCCCCAGTGTCTCTCAAACCAGTAGAAGGCTGGCCATTCAAGAGGACACTTCTCAAAAACCTACGGGTGTTCTGTGGGATAGTCGCCAGTACTTCTGCGTACTGGTCCCAGGCCCCAAGGGACACTAAGGAAATCTCTACCGGAGCACCAAAGGTGATTCCGGTAGAGGAGGGGAGGACAGTGGCCTCCACCTCAGACACGGGGTAAGGGTAGGTCAGGCTGACAGCCTGTACTCCAAGTGCCTTACCTTTACACTTGGGGTCACCCCTTTTGTGATCCAGAGCCCCACAATCCCAACAAGTGCCAGGAGTGCGGGGTACGGTACTGGAACCACTGGGAGCCTGCTTTGCAGCAGGTGGACCACTACTCTTATTCCCACCCACAGAGGACTTATCCCCACTAGATTTTTGGGTCTTAGGAGAGGAAGGTTTTGGTTTACCCGACTGTGACTGCTTTTGGGACTCCTCAGCTTTCTGAGAGGCCCCCTTTTCTTTGTCCTTGTCCTTCCCACTGGAGTCCTTAGGGGACACCCGGTGGGAGACCCACTTGTCAGCCAACCTAGCCAGCTTAAAGGGGTCCAAAATGTTCTGGTCAGCCACATACTGACGCAGCTCTGGTGAACAGGCTTCAGAAAAATGCTCAAAAAACAAGAGGTGGGACAACTCAACAAAAGTTTTCACCTTGTATCCATCAATCCACCCCATCATGTTCATGTGCGCAGTACTCACCCAGTCAACCCAAGACACATTCTCTCTTTTCTTAAATTCCCTGAACCTTTTAAGGTATTGGGCAGGTGTCTTGCCAAACTTGGCAATCAAAGCAGACTTCATACACTCATACTGACCCCTTTCTTCCACACTCAGCTTCAGAATACAGTCATATCCAGTTTGAGGCACTCTGCTTAACAAACACTTAGCCCAATCTCTTTTATCTACATCATGAATTGCACAAGCCATTTCAAACGCTTCAATCCATTGGAGGATATCTGAACCCTCCACAAACACACCAACCAAATCTTTCATAAACTTGGTGGCTGGGGACCTGACACTCTCACTGGATCTAGCTGAAGTCTCCACTCTAGCTTTCTCTAGCTGGATTCTCTGACATTCAGTGTCCTGGCTTTTGAGTTCAAGGTCCTTATTTCTGAGTTCAAGATCCCTATTCTTGAGTTCCACTTGCTGTGCCAGCTCCTCTTTCTTAAGCTCAGCTTCTATTTCCAACTTGCGATATTCAAAGGCTAACTTCATCCTCAATAACTCAAGTTCCATGGAATTGCTGGGGTTTGGAACAGAGGCAGCAGGAATGGTGGCATTCCCAGAAACAGATTCAGCGACAACCCCAGGGGCAGAGTCCTCACTGGTTGCATCCCCCCCTTCCTCAAGAGTTTCACCATCAGTCTGGTAATCCACCAGGGCAGCTATCAGCTCAGCCCTAGACTTATCCACAAAGTCTAACTCCCTGGCTTCACAAGCACTCTGGAGAGCCTCTAAGCTCATCCGAGTCAATTTACCATTTGCAATGGCCTCCATTGCTTGTAATGCAGTTATTTGGTACACACCCAAACCTTAATCTAATAAAAGTGCGGATATTTTGTAAGTGGCACGGTTATACACTGAGTCTTAAAACCATAAGCATCCCACCGCTGCCACCAGCTTTGTAAAGAAGACCGGTGGGGGGGTCTGTACTTCTGCTCTCTATATGGTAGAGGGGAGGCACAGAGGACCCCAGCCAAGATTCTCTAATACGGTAGCGATGGGCGAGCAATCAAGGCCTAGCTTCTCAGGAGGTGATGCAGGCTGGTTCTTAAGTACAGTGTATCCCCAAGCCCCCACAAAGGAATGTCCACACACTGTATTACTGAAAACACAGTCTTTATATAATTAATATTCAAGGGTTATGTACACTTATCACAATAACGCACTTTGTGCTCAGGAAAATCAGCAATGGTAAATATCTACAATTCTAAAGTGGTACCACTAATATTAGACCTCATTAAAGTGCATTCACAATACTGTAGAAATGGCACACAGATCAATAAGAAGGAAACCAGCAATAGAGAGAGGAGAGATAACAGAGGGTTGAAACAATAGGCAGAATACTGGCCCTTGCTACTGGACACAGTTCTGTGTGGAGATCCCCCCACCTGGGCAACCTGCAAAATAAAGAGATATAACACCAGCCCAGTCCAGATATTGTTCAATAGTCTATTTCTCTCCTATAATGTTTTTACCCCCCCAATGTACCTGGTGGAGTCGAGTTCCTCGAAAAGGCGTCGACAAGCGTCGAGGGACTCGCTGTTCGGCGACGGGGAATCGACGGCCCTTCTTGAATGCCTTCCCCTTCAGGCGGGAGGCACGGGGCGTCGAACGTCCGTCGACAAACGAGGCCGAACGTTGTCGAAGAGGCGGCAGCTCCGTCCGAGCGGTGCTCGTCGGCGTCGGGGCGTCGGCGTCCTGCAAGGCGGAGGTGTGCGGGGCACCTCGATGACAATAGTTCTGGACCGCAAAGATTGTAGAGACGGGAGCCCAGCAAGGGCGTCGAGTCGTCCGAGTCTTTGGGGTCGTCGGGTGGCGGGAAACCCACCGGCAGGTTTCTCCTCGGCGCGTTGGTCGTCCTCGACTTTCTCCGGCAGGATAAGCGGTCGACGATGCGGTCGAGAGAGTCCTTCGATTGAATGTTCTTAGGCAATGGAGCGGACGGCTCCGATCGTCGGCGGCACGGCGTCAAGTGGTTCCCACGGCTGGGCACACAACTTCGACGGGCCTCCAGCGGTTACACAGACCTGCGAACCCTGGTCGACGGCAATGGACTTCGACGGCGTCGATGTCCGGGTGCTTCACTTCGATCTCCTCGGCGGTCCCGTCTCGGGTCGGCAGCCTTTCGAGGGTCTGACTTCCAGGGCGCTTCGGCGAAGATTCAGCGGTGCTCGATGGTCCCTCGGAGCACGGGAAGAGGGCGCCTAGCCAGGTCCTCTCTCGGGTCAGTCCTCGACGATTTCGACAACCTTCAGTTCCGTCGAAGCAAATGCCACAGCAAGTCTTCTTCTTCCAGCTGGACGTCGAGGATCAGCAAATCCAGTTACTCTTGAGTGGAGACTCAGCTTCTGAATGCTTCTGAACAATTTCCAGTGGTGAGAGGTCCCCAGATATACTATTCTGTCTCTCATCCACACTGCTGGCACACACACAGCAGCCAATCACACAGAAGGGCATTCATGCAGTCAGTCAGCCAATCAGGCACACAGTGCATTCAGGCCACACTCCTCCCTTTCAGACACTCACAACAAGGAATGTGGATTGGGACAAGTACCCAGCCATTCAACACTACACACTGCATTCAGGCCAGTTTCGGGCAGGGCTGTCTCAGTCTTTGTCTCACAGGCCAGAAACCAGACAACCACAACAAGAAGTGCATATTGGTCACACACTCCATTCACCCAGGTCCCACCCACAGGAGGTACCCACAACATACAGTCAAAGGGAAGGCTCCAGTCAGTCTAGCTGGGCCTTCACAACAACACCATATATGGAACTTCCACCCAACAGCCAGTCAGGGGGAAGGGACAGAGTCAGGGCATCCCAGGACTTTGGGAAAACAAGACAACAGGCAATAGAAAGCAAGAGGCCACAGGGGCCATCTTGTTTCTATCAGGAATCAACTGATCCCAATGGCAGGGCCTGGGTATCCCAAAATGGAGGACACCCAGAGCACCTGTCCAATTCAGCATGGAGCTGCCACCAGCCCATACCCTGCTCTGTGGGCCACCCACAGGTGCCCAAAAACATACACTAGGGGCACAGGGTTGTACCCCCCACCCATGGGTGCCATAAGGGTATCCCAGGGGTCTGTTCACCAAACCAAAAGAGAGAGCTGCACTGCCAGGAGTCCCAAATGGATTCCTGGGCAGAAAACATAACAGAACACACGATAAAAGGCAGAAAAGGACAAGGATTCAGAGGCCCTGTCCCTCTGATACATTTCCAGCATCACACTAGCCAAAAGTGAAGACATCACTATCAAACCGGCTGAGGGCAGTGCAATAGTAATCATGGACACGTCCTTCTATATGAAGAGATGCACTGAACTTCTCAGTGACACTGACACCTATGCAACATTAGATAGGGACCCATTACCAGAAATTAGAGAACCGATTAATAAGACATTGCTTAAAGCAAAGGAAAACAAATGGATTCATGAGAAAACACATCAGTATCTAATTAATTCCCATCCGATCACACCGGTCTTTTATGGGCTCCCTAAAATTTATAAGGATAAACAAAATCCACCTCTTAGACCTATTGTTGCTGGAACAGAGAGTGTATTTCACCCTCTGGCAGTCTATATTGACAGACTACTACAACCACTCATACAGGCATCATCTACTTATTTGAAGGATACAACAGACTTCTGGAACGGTCTAAAAGATTTTTCAGCTATCAGTGAAGACTGCATACTATTTAGTCTTGACGTTTGCAGTTTATACACCTCAATCCCTCATAGCGAGGGTATAGATTCTGTCGAATGGTTGCTCCTTAACAGCTCAGGGGTTAAAGGTAACCCACAGTTCATTTTGGAACTATTAAACTTGATTTTATACAACAGCTACTTCATACACCAGGGCAAATATTTCCTATAAACTTCCGGTACCTCGATGGGGTCATCGATGGCACCCATTTATGCCAATACCTTTATGTTTCAATTCAAAAGTCAACATGTATTGGAACACCCCACATGGGCATCATACATCCTCACCTGGAAGAGGTTTATTGATGACATTTTCTGTATCTGGTGTGGCACACAAGTAGACTTAAATAAGTTTTTTGAATATCTCCACCTTGTGCACACCAGAATTAAGTTTACCATTGAGATTGGTAACCCTTACCTACATTTTCTGGATTTTAATTTGAGTATTGTTAACAATAAAATCGCTACGTCTGTGTATCACAAACCAACTGTTGCTAACAACCTGCTTCATTATTGAAGTTTCAACCCAAGGGCAATGCTTCAAAGTTTACCTTAGAGTCAAATTTTGCGACTTAAAAGAATAATTTCTGACCCAGAAGATCTCAACAAGGAATGTATAAACCTTGTCGATAAATTTCAGAACAGGGGTTACCGTCCAGAAATCTTAGAAGTAGCGAAAAACAGAGCCTCAGAGATCACACGCACAGATTTACTAAGACACAAATCAAATGTGAAAGATACCACACTGTTATTTATATCGAAATTTTCAAGACAGAGTTTCCAGATTTCTAGAAGTATAAAGAAACACTAGAATATTCTTCATATTGATCAAACTCTTCTGAAACTGTTTCCCACCCCACCAAGGATGTGCTTCAAAAGGGGTAAAAACATAAGAGACAAGTTGGTGAAAGCCGAAAAAAAATACCAAAGGAGAAACAGCTTTTTCTAGCTACCAAAAAGTTGGGTACCTTCCCCTGTTTAGGGTGTACACACTGTAATAATGTAATTAAAGGCAATGTGGTCACTCACCCGAGAAATGGTCAAAAGATTAAGGTTAGAGATTACTCTACTTGTCTATCATCGGGAGTCATCTACCTGTTGAAGTGCCTATGTGAAAAAGTATATGTAGGGCAGACAAAAAGACCCATCAAGTTGAGATTGACTGAACACAAGTCAAACATAAGATGCAATAACCAACACTCACCAGTGGCTCGCCGCTTTAACTCTCAGAAACATTCAATTGCACAATTAAAATTCCAGGTACTTGAAGTTGTCAATGACCTACAAGAGGAGGTGATTACCAAACACTCCTATTAAAGAGATAGGCATACTGGATTGACAAAATTGGTTCTCTGCAGCCTTGGGGCCTAAATGAGGATTTCACCTTAAACTGCTTTTTATGATCTTGATGTCTTCAATAGGGAACATTTTATTTTATTTTATTTTAAAGAATAACGCAAATATGATGGTTGTACCACAATGTTTGTGTCTGGTTGTAACATTAGGTAGTGCCTAATTTGTACCTATAGAATGAAGCCTATTCCAAAATGTGCACATTGATATGCGGCCTTGTCAATTGGAAGAAATAATTGTACTCCCCCTGATGTCTACTCGTTGCATGTTCAATCTAATGTACATATCTGATTAGGAACCGCTGCACTATGTTATTAATGAGATGTGTATGGTTTATGGTCGCTTTCACCACACACTGTATAACGAGAATTACTATATTATGCTAATGCAATACCGTGGACCGTGAGGCCTCATGCTGCCACTTTATGGTTGACCATTAGCCTCGGTACTCTTCACCCTGATGGCTTGACAACATAGACATTTTCCTGTTCTTACCCACTTGTTGACTTAATAGGCTTGAGTCTAGTAGTCATCATTGATGACTATTTCTAGCACCCCGTTAACATTATTCTCTACAGCCATTTACTTTTATTTTTCCTTTCTCTAATCCTTAGCGGATTGGCGTGAACTCCATTTCACACGTGCTCTACGTGGTTTTCTGTAGACATTTATATGGTTTGCTCCTCACGTTTCCATCTAGATTGCCCCTGGTCTGCGTTTATGCTTTATTTTGATTCCCTTTTCATTTCATTGCTTCCTCTCTACCTTCCGCTTCTTCTGGCCCCCATTACATAGCATATCTTTATTTGAGTTCACCCCTCCAAGATGGCCGACTTTTCCAGCTACCGTTCTTAAGTCCTTCTTTCATTTCATACCTAGGACTCTTCCCTAATTAGATTCCACTGGGCAGGTGGCGTTACCATGGATCCAGTGGAAGATGCTTTACTGCGGAACAGACCCTGTGAAGAGCTGTCCCCCCGCACTTCAGGTAGGCGTGTGTGAGTTTACATTACCCCTCTTTAGGGATTTGGTAGAAAGGTCCCATTTCTAAACTGTGCTCTCTTTTCATCTTGTTTCACAGTTGATATAGTACATAGACCGTCATTCTCGCATTTGCATGTCTGATTGTGTGAGTATTACAAACTCTGACTTTAACTGGCGTCTTCGGTCTTATCGTGAGTGTAACCTCACTAAGGTAAACTTCCTCAACTATTCAACACTCTTTCATTTCATAATGCCCTTATTACTATTAGATTGTCGCTTACAGTTGGATCCACATTTTTTTCTCCATTAGTTTTCAGGCGTATGCAGAAATTACCAAGTGCCGCTGCATACTATAGGCTTCAATCTGAGACAAGATGCTTTCATCCATTGCTTGGATTTTTTTCACCCTACTACCTACTATTATACATACTTACGTTAGGTATGTTACTCTGAATTTATTTCTACTACCTTCTATTATCCGTACATATACACCTAAGTGCCGTCATTTTTCTCTTTCCTTTAATCTTATACAAACTTTAATCGCATACGCCCAGCATTGAGGAATGCACCCACAGGGGTTTAGTGACACGCTTGCTATTTCTTTTCAACTTTCCGGCACCACGTGATTTGGATTTGTGCACTTAAGGGTAACTATCTATATCCGCATTACTTCTTGCTTACGTACCAGAGTTATAGAATCTGTGAACTGGTAGGAATCCTTCACTTCTAAACGTCTGTTCCCAACTTGTGCCTTCTACTTGCCAATTATAGAAATTGATTCTGTAAATTTACCAGCAACACTGATGATTAAAACGTTGTCAAGCCCACAGGATGGGGACTACTAAATGTGTTATATCTATTAACATAGCTACTTTGGTTAATCAAAGGGTGTATAATAAATAAAAATACATAGGAAAACATGTTGAACCTTTCCACATATATCAAAGGGGATGAGGATCGCCTTAGGCATAACATGGGAGACTGATATTAAAGTCGAATATAGAGAATATGGTATATATAGATTGTTATTTGTGTCTATAAAAAAGTTTCTGAACCAATGTTTTCTCTTTATATTAAGAGTCCAACTCTGGCCATATGAAGAAGAGGAGATCATCCTCGAAACACGTCGCTCATTGATTTGGACTTCACTTTTTCTTCAATTTTGGTGCCATCTATTGATACTGCCTTGTTTCTTCGTTTTGTAAATAACCTTGTTGTGAAAAAAAAATCTCTTTGAAACCACTTTGCTCTGATATAAATATTCTTTGTCTCACATTACTGTGTTTGCTTGCTGTGAGGATGTGAGGGTAGCCGCCGGAGAGCGGGACGCCTGGTCAGAGGAGCCCGCTGTACCGCGGGCGTGTGCGGCGTTGAGGGCGGGCGCCGGGGAGGTGTCCCTGTTAAAGGGAGAGCCTTGTCGGCGTCCCGCGACGGTGCCGGCATTGCAGCCGCAGCGCCGCGTGTGCCCACAGCCGCAGCGCCGCATGTGCCCACGAGAACCCGGGCCACTAGCGCTGCGGCTGATCGACCCGCGAACACGGCGTACCTCGGCGGCCTCCGGCGGCGAGCGGCGGCGGGGCTCGGGAAATAGAGAGCCCGGCTCCTGCCGACCGCTCGGCGTCGGAGGAGCGCCAGACACATGGTCAGGAACCAGACAGGGGGGACAAACCAGAACCCCCTCCTTACCTCGAGCAGGGCAGACCCCTAGCAGCAACATGGGGCCACGAGCAGGACGGACCTCCGGGGAGCATACCTCAAGGGAGACACCATGTTGGGGGGGCGGGGCCTATGGAGAGGGCGTGTGTCAGACACGACCCAGGTGGGATAGCAACCAGGGAGTGGCTGACAACAGGGAGGGGGAGCCGGAACCAGGCAGCCAAGGTAAAGGAGGAGGAGGGGAGGGGGCAGCTCTACTCATAGAGGGTGGGTGCCTAGAGCCCCCACCAATCGGAAAGGGGGGGAGGGAAGTTGTCCCTGATTGGCCCTTTTTCCCTCCAAGCACCGGGTATAAAAGGGACTGGCCTAATGGCATTTTTGTTGCTTTTTGCAGGGAGAAGGAGAGGAGAGTGAGAGCAACTGGTGGGCCTATCCGGGTCCGTGAGAATAGGAGACACTTCAAGGGAAGAGGAACTCCTGGTGCCTTTTACTCACAGTGAAGTAACTGTGGGGTCAACCTCGAGTCCAACTACCGTGGTTAAGACATTACATTTAACCAGTGTGTAATAAAGGTCTACAAAAAACTCCACATCGGCTACTGTCCTGATTTCCACAAGTGGCATAGTCTGCAGGATTAAAGAGAACACGATGGAGAAAATAATACAGACACTGTCAGAGGGGCAACAACAGTTACAACAGCTCTTCCAACTTCAGGCCCAGCAGGCGGCCGCTGATCGCCAAGCCTTTCAGCAGGCAATACAAATGCAGGGTACCCTGCAGTCCACATCTCAGGACAAACATCAAGAGACGATAAAACACCTGACGGATGCGGTCACCGGCACCCGAAACCAGCCCATGGTCCCTTCCGCAGTGTTGCAGAAATTCAAGGAAGGCGAAGACCCGGCTTTCTTTTTTACCACATTCGAGAGGATCGCCCGAAACGCTCAGTAGCCGGTGGACTGCTGGGGCCAGTATGTCGCTCCCCTTTTGTCTGGCATCATGCAAGGTGCCTACCAGGCAGTTAACCCAAACGGAACCACGCCTTACGCTGAAATCAAAAAGGCAGTATTGGACCGGTTGGGACTGGACGAAGAAGCCTACAGAATGAGGCTGCACGACACTAAACTCAGACCGGGGGAGAACCCCCGACAACTCTTCTACCGTGTTAAAGACCTCACCGAGAAGTGGTTGCAAGCACCGGGAACAGGCCTCCAAGATGTGTTAGATAAGGTCACCCTGGAGCAGTTGATCGAGGCCCTACCCCCTCCGAGGCAAAGATGGGTCCGACAACATCACAGGCCCACCTTATCTGAGGCTGTGGACATAGCGTCAGCCTACCAAAAGGCCGGGGGAGCGGGTAAACCCTTTGGAGTCGGATCTCCCAATCGCAACCCGATGCCACTGTTGGAACCCCTCACAACCAAGAGCCTGCGAGTAGGACCTCCCAAATGGAGAGCAATGGAAGGACGCCCTTCTGGATCCGAGGAGAAGAGGAGCGGTCCCGACCCACGATCCACCCTGTTGTCCACGGGATACCGGCAACCGCAATGTTATGACTGTGGCGAGTGGGGCCATATAGCCCGGTTTTGTCCCCGGAAGAGAGGCACCGAGCCGATGGAGATCGGATTCATGAGGACCGAGCAAGGACCACGATGCCAAGGTCTCTACGAGATGGACGTCCGGGTAGACGGGAACCCGGCCAGGGCCCTACTCGACAGTGGAAGTCGGCAGACGGCGGTACTACCAACCGTAAGTGATTCTCCTTACCTCACCAATGTTAGTATCCCAATTCGATGTATACATGGGGATGTGAGGACCTACCGCATGAAAACCATAACAGTAGAGGTGGGCCCTAAAATTGCAGAGATGAGAGCTGCCGTCCTCCCCTCCTTACCCGCCCCAGTGGTGATTGGGACCGATCTGCCCCACTTCCACCAGACTATCAAAGCCCTAGACCAGGGATGGTGGGAAGAAGCACCCTTTGCCAGGGAACCCATCCCCCCGAACACCCAGGGACGAGAGAGACCTGCCAGGAAAAGAAGGGAATCTCGCCTTGCTAAGTGCGCATCCATGTATGCCACCCAACGGATAGCCTGGAACCCGGAGGACCATGAGGATTCCATCCGGGGAGAAACCTTGACGGACCCTACCTTAACACTTGCCCGCGAAAGAGCCATCACAGATGGGGACCCAGACCTGACCAGGGGAGCCGGTTTCACATCTAGACAGGGCCTGCTCTATCGGGTCTACCAAGAGGAGGGAGGAGCACGAAGGGAACAACTACTCCTGCCCAAAACACACAGGGGCATTGTCCTCCAGTTGGCACATAATCACCCGTGTGGGGGCCACATGGCCTCCCTAAAGACACAGCAAAATATTCTAAAACGTTTCTACTGGCCAGGGGTCTATGGGGAGGTGGCGAAATTCTGTAAGGAATGCAAAATCTGCCAGTTGACGAGTGGGGAAAAGCCAGCCAAGGCACCTCTTCAGCGGATGCCCTTGATCACCATACCCTTTCAAAGAATAGGTATAGATCTGGTAGGCCCGCTCGAGCCAGTCAGTCGTGGATATCGATACCTGCTGGTCATTGTGGATTATGCCACCCGGTACCCCGAGGCCTTCCCCCTAAAGGGGACGTCGGCTAACCAGATATGTGACCAACTCATCCCCTACTTCGCACGGGTAGGCCTACCCACCGAAATCCTCACCGATCAGGGTACAAACTTCATGTCGGCTGTCATGCGACAAGTCTGTGAAAGACTACAGATCAGACGGCTGCGTACCTCGGTCTACCACCCCCAAACGGATGGGTTGGTGGAGAGGTACAACCAAACGATAAAGAAAATGATGAAGAGGGTAACAGGCCCGGAGGGGAAAGACTGAGATAGAGTCATACCCCTGATCCTAATGGTATTGAGGGACACCCCCCAATCCTCGACAGGATTCTCCCCGTTCGAGCTGCTGTTTGGAAGGCAGCCCAGAACAATCCTAGATCTGGTCAAGGAGGACTGGGAAAACGCTAAGGAAACGTCCCTCACCGAGTACGCCGAGGACCTTAAGGAACATCTGTCTACTTTGAGGGGACTAGCAGAATCCCATCTAAGTATAGCCCAAGACCGGCAGGAGAGGACATACAACAAAGGCTGTCGCCTAAGAAAGCTAGAACCAGGGGATAAGGTACTGGTGTTGCTACCCACCAGTACGAACAAAATGTTGGCTCGCTGGAGAGGTCCTTATGTGGTGAAGGACGTGGTGGGACAAGTGAATTACCGGATATACCAACCTGGCCGAAGCCCATCACATAAGGTCTACCATATAAACCTACTGAAGAAATGGACCGAGCCTGCCCCGGTCGACATTCTGGCCACCCAGGGTACAGGGGTGATCTACGCAACCGGCCAATTGGATGCGGTGCAGTGGGTTGAAACACTCACGGAACACATGAAGAACGAGATCCAGGAGACGCTCAAACCCCACCGCAACACCTTCTCCCATTTACCTGGAAGTACCAGCCTAACGGAGCATCGTATCGAAACCCTAAACGGACACATAGTCCGGCTGAGACCCTACAGGATCCCAGAGGCCCGAAGGTTGATCATTAAGAAAGAGATCGAAGAAATGATTAGGTTGGACATTATTGAACCATCAACCAGTGCGTGGTGTTCTCCAATCGTACTCGTACCCAAGCCAGACGGGGCTGTACGATTTTGTATGGACTTTAGGCAGCTCAACATGATATCCCACTACGAGGCCTATCCCATGGCCAGGATGGATGAACTGCTGGAAAGGCTGGGTGCTGCCCGTTACCTCAGTACCTTGGACCTCACCAAGGGATACTGGCAGATCCCACTACGGGAATCTGACAAAGAAAAAACGGCATTTGCTACACCCCAGGGGCTCTTTCAGTATAAAGTACTACCATTCGGGTTGCATGGGGCTCCGGCCACCTTTCAGAGGCTGATGGACGTCCTTCTACAGCCCCACGACCAGTACGCTGCAGCCTACCTGGACGACATCATGATATACAGCGCATCATGGAGTGACCACCTAACCCATCTACACGAGGTGGTCGGCACCCTGACCCAGGCCGGACTCCATATCAACCCAGCGAAATCGGTCCTAGGGACCCAGGAAACCAAGTACCTCGGACATATAGTCGGTGGCGGCGTGATTCGACCACAGGTGTCCAAAATTGAGGCTATTCAGGGGATCCCAGTACCAACCAACAGAAAACAAATTAGGGCCTTCTTGGGGTTTATAGGGTACTATAGACGCTTTATTCCCGGTTTTTCTTCCCTGGCTGCGCCGCTGACCGAGGCGTTAAAAATCGGGGGTTCCCTGGACCTGTCGACCAATCACGCAGCCATACTGGCCCTCGAGGGGCTGAAGCGCAGTATATCATCCCACCCAGTGTTGGTATGCCCTGACTTCCGGAAGCATTTCTTCCTGTAGACTGATGCCTCTGGCATGGGGTTGGGGGCGGTCCTGACGCAGGAGGTGGACGGGTTCCTACGACCGATCTGTTTTGTGAGCCGGAAGCTCCTTCCACATGAGTTAGCGTATTCCACTATCGAAAAAGAATGTCTCGCCATTAAGTGGGCGGTGGACTCCTTGCAATATTACCTACTGGGGAGGAAGCTTACGTTGTATACCGACCATGCACCGCTGCAGTGGTTGGCGAGACACAAGGACACCAACCAACGAGTTCTGCGATGGTTCCTGTCCCTCCAGCCCTTCGACTTTGTTACCTTACATAGACCTGCCAGCTTCCAGCTGGTGGCGGATTACTTGTCCAGGAGTTCGATCTGGCCCGACCGGCCTGGATCTGTGGTGGGGGTATGTGAGGATGTGAGGGTAGCCGCCGGAGAGCGGGACGCCCGGCTAGAGGAGCCCGCTGTACCGCGGGCGTGTGCGGCGTTGAGGGCGGGCACCGGGGAGGTGTCCCTGTTAAAGGGAGAGCCTTGTCGGCGTCCCGCGACGGTGCCGGCGTTGCAGCCGCAGCGCCGCGTGTGCCCACAGCCGCAGCGCCGCATGTGCCCACGAGAACCCGGGCCACTAGCGCTGCGGCTGATCGACCCGCGAACACGGCGTACCTCGGCGGCCTCCGGCGGCGAGCGGCGGCGGGGCTCGGGAAATAGAGAGCCCGGCTCCTGCCGACCGCTCGGCGTCGGAGGAGCGCCAGACACATGGTCAGGAACCAGACAGGGGGGACAAACCAGAACCCCCTCCTTACCTCGAGCAGGGCAGACCCCTAGCAGCAACATGGGGCCACAGCAGGACGGACCTCCGGGGAGCATACCTCAAGGTAGACACCATGTTGGGGGGGCGGGGCCTATGGAGAGGGCGTGTGTCAGACACGACCCAGGTGGGATAGCAACCAGGGAGTGGCTGACAACAGGGAGGGGGAGCCGGAACCAGGCAGCCAAGGTAAAGGAGGAGGAGGGGAGGGGGCAGCTCTACTCATAGAGGGTGGGTGCCTAGAGCCCCCACCAATCGGAAAGGGGGGGAGGGAAGTTGTCCCTGATTGGCCCTTTTTCCCTCCAAGCACCGGGTATAAAAGGGACTGGCCTAATGGCATTTTTGTTGCTTTTTGCAGGGAGAAGGAGAGGAGAGTGAGAGCAACTGGTGGGCCTATCCGGGTCCGTGAGAATAGGAGACACTTCAAGGGAAGAGGAACTCCTGGTGCCTTTTACTCACAGTGAAGTAACTGTGGGGTCAACCTGGAGTCCAACTACCGTGGTTAAGACATTACATTTAACCAGTGTGTAATAAAGATCTACAAAAAACTCACATCGGCTACTGTCCTGATTTCCACACTTGCATTTGTTATAAACAGAATCCGTATAATTTTTACAGCTTTGTTTAAAGAACAGTATTGGCCTTGTCCAAACATTTGAAAGTGGGCAGGGGACGGGAGGATTCCCAGGTTGAATCCTCTTCCTATTCATTGTTTATTGTCAGGGTTTTGTGCCATGACCCCAGTTCCTCCCCCGCACCTAAAACTGATCAAAATTAATTCTTGAATTATTTCACAATTTTCTATGAACCAAAGGTGTCCACCTGTGTCCAACCTTTTAATCCAAATCTAGGGAAATACTCTTTTAGCATTACTTTTGCAGTGAACAAGGCAGTGTTATCCTTCAAAGGGAAAGCTTCGACCCATTTACTAAAGGCACATATCACTACTAACACATACTTGTAGTTTTGGTATTGCTCCATCTCGATGAAGTCAAAGTGTATCACTTCAAATGGCATAGCGGGAGGCCCAAAACTACCTTTGGGTGCTGCTGTACCCTTACCAATGTTATGTTGTAGGCAAATCATACAGTTCTGAACTAATCATTCTGCAGCTTTGGTAATGTTACTGTTGTACCAGACTGTGTCTGTTATTCCCGATAAACCCAACATCCCTCCTTATCCAGCCCTGCCAGTCCTGAAGCCCAAGATTCAATCTCTTCCTTTGTGTCCTCAGCCTGAATCTCTTTCACAGTACTAATGCCCTACTTCATCATCCCAGTTTCAGCAACCCACTTATCAGAATCTAGCACATACATTGGTGAGTGTGGGTCGGTGGCAGTTTGTTTAGTTATTTTGTCTGCAAAGGCATTTCCTTTCCAATATCGTTAGTCACCCTTTGGTGTACTGCGCATTTGATTATAGCTAATTGTTTGGGCAGGGCTAATGCAGATAACAGTTGCAGTCAAGGGGCTATGCTGGATTTTTGTACCATGAGATGTTAAAAATCCCCATTCAGCCCACAATCTTCCAAAGTTGTGAGCGACTCCAAAGGCAAACTGACTATCAGTATAAATATTAACACTAAGCCCTTGGGATATCTCACAAGCTCTAGTCAAGGCAATTATCTCTGCAGCCTGGGTGGAGTTGTGTGGAATTCTTTTGCTCTCGATAATGTTGTCTAAAGTGGTGATTGCATGGGCAGCAGTAGAAGTGCCATCAGGTAGTTTAAAACAAGAGCCATCACAGATTATCGCTCCTTCTAGCTATGTCAATGGTGTATTGCTTATAGTGATTCTGCCTTTTGTATCCTGTTCAGTAACATACAGGCAGTCAATGGATGCATTATTAGTGCAATCCTCATTCAAAGGAGGCAATAGATCCACTAGATTCAAAGAACAGCATCTCTTAATTTTGATGTGAGGTGCAAATAGAATCAACTTGTACCTCGTGAGTCTAGCAGAGGTGAGATGCTGAGTCTGTGTTCTATTTAACAGAACATCCACTGAGTGAGGTACCATCATGGTTAAGGAGTGACCCAGAACCATACCCTCACTTTGTTTCACTGAGGCGGCAGCAGCAGCTGCAGCTGCAGCCCTAAGACATTTTGGCAAAGTGCATTCAACAGGGACTAACGTGGAGGAAAAATAGCCACATGGTCGGCTTCTTCTCCCATGTTCCTGTGTCAACACAGCCAAGGCACACCCATCCCGCTCATGCACAAACGAAATGAACTCTTTTCTATAGTTTGGTGTGCCCAAAACTGGTGCCTAACATTAACGCGGTTATGATCAGATCAAAAGCTTCTTGACAGTCCGTATCCCAAGGTAGTGGTAAGGCTACATCCTTCCTTGTCAATGCCAATATTGGCTTAATCAAGAGTGAAACATTCAGAATCAATTGCCTACAATAAGAAGCCATGCCAATAAAGGCCCTGACTTCTTTCTGCGTATTTGGAACAGCCATATCAGAGATGCTTTGTATACGTTCAGGTGTAAGCCGCCTACCCTCCTTCGACAGGAGATAGCCTAAGTAGGCGACCTCATGTTGACAATATTGGAACTTCTTCAAAGATGCTTTATGACCATGCTCAGGTAAATGCTTCAATAATAAAACAGTGCTCTCCTTGCAAACGTTCTCTAGATATGCAGCAATAAGTAGATCATCAATGTACTGTATCAATGTGCAAGTGGAAGGCAATTCAAGCATATCGAGATGTTCTTTAAGTGCTCTTCTGTAAATACTAGGACTCTCAGTTTATCATTGTGGTATGTGTGTGAAAGTGAAAGAGTGTCCTCCCAGGGAAAATGCAAATACGTATCTACTGTCTGCATGGATGGGTATGCTAAAGAATGCATTCTTCAAGTCGAGGATGGAAAAATGCGTAGCCGGAGCAGGCATCATAGTTAATATGGTAGTAATGTCAGGGACAATGGGAAACTGTGGTGCAACTACCTTGTTAATTGCGCGAAGATCAATAAGAAAATGGTAGGGTAAAGCATTATCACCTTTCTTATAAACGGCAAAACCAGAATATTACATGTACTACCAGAAATCTCTTCAATAACAGCTAATGCATAGGCACTTGCAATTCACTTGGTAAAGGAAAAGTCATGAATTGTGAAGTGGGATTCAGCTGCGGATGAATGGTCAAATAAACTCCATCTGGTGAGCAGTAAATAACTGCATTCAATTTCTTCAATAAATGTAATCCCAGCATATTCTCACCACAATTCGTAGTCAATAAAAATGGACATGAGTCAGTAAATGGTCCCAAAGCTATTGGCACCGGTAGAGAAACCAGACTCACTACTGGAGTGCCAGAGGACCCTACAGAAATATATTCTGCCCTGGCAGTGGGATATCTGGAACCCGCAGATGGTCAATGGAACCCTTCTGTGCTCCGGTGTCTACTAGAAAAACATGCGCTCTATTCCCAATTTTAATTTCTACATAGGGTCCTTTCTGATCTACGGGAATAGGAATAGGTTCCATATTCTGCTTTGGGCTGTCCTAGTGAAAAACACATCATCAGATGTGAAATCTTCAGTGAAATAGGAGTGTGAATTAGTGCCAAAAGTGTTTGTGTTACGAGTATTCTGTTGCTGACCTCCCTGATTACCTGCATTATTATCCCCTGGCTGTTTTTGTTGATTCTGAGCAAAAACTGATTCCTATTGAGACCGGGCATGCCATTGAGTGCTTTTGAACTTCTACCAATCATTCTATTCGCTACTCTCTGCTGGAGGGTCGGACACTATGTCCTTCAGTGACCCTCTTGCCTACAATAGGCACATTGATTCACATTAATAGGCCCTGTTTGTGGCATAAACTGGCTTCTCGGGTGTGCATTCCCACCCCGTGATCCCCTTGCAATCTGCTGAAAAAGTAGCCTAGTCTTTAAATCTCCTTTCTTCTTCTATATTTTCTCTTTCTCATTATTGACTCTATTTTAGTAATACTGGGCCATATGCAAAACCTCTGATTGTGATTTTGCCTGCCATGCACTTTCAGAAGCAGTGATCAGCGACTGAATGTCTGGCAATAATCCTCGCACAAACTTGTCAACAAATAATCTGTTCCCATACTCCGTACTTAAGTCTTGGCCACTAAAATCTGAAAACACTTGTTCAAACCTATTGAAAAATGTGGTTGTTCCCTTTTTCTTTCCTTGCATAAATATGGTTAATTTGTCCCAAATAATTCTCTTTTCAGGCACTAAAGTTTTAAGTTTAGTTACTATGTGGTTCGGTAACATTAATATTTTTTGCGGCGGTTTTTCTCCAGCTTTCCTAGATCTATCAGCTAATTCTAGGGCAACCCAAGTATCGCCCATGGCATCTTTGCTCCTAATTAGTTTCCATAAATCTGTGCTGAAAATTACAGGAAATAATAAGTCAATGCCACCTAAAGTGAAAACCGACGAATTCAGAACGGACTCATTTCTTTGTAGAATCGTGTAGGATTCTTTCTAATATCTGAATTGATTGCTTAATGGTGTTTACTTCCTGTCGTGAAAATGGAACATGAACAAATTGTGAAATATAATGGACTGGAATAGTTGTGGCAAGTTCTCCCCCTACAGCAGGTATCTCTACCTTTGGAACAAGAGTTGGAGTAACCTCTCTCATAGGCAATTGTACAGTGGGAAATTCTGGATGTTTATTAGGAGTAAAGCCAAGTCGAGTGACAATGAAGTTAGCGTGGTGTCAGCAGAAAATGTGCGTTTGTAAATTACCATAAAGGCAGCAGGACAACACAATTTCTTCTTCAGACATTTATCTTGTAAATATTCTACCATAACTTGTAATACCTTTCTCTGCATAGGCACAGAATATTGGTTAAATGTGTCATGAACTTCATAGGCGAAATGGAGGCATCTGAGATCCATCTAAGAGCGTCGCTTGTACATATGCGCATCTCGTCACTAACTATTTTTGATGGAGGAGGCAAAAAATCTTTTCTGCACATACAATGATTGTCGGGTACCTTCATCTAATGATATTCGGTGCAAACGATCTATTTCATACCTATTGAAAAATTATTTCGACATATGATCGCGCACTTTCAGTGCGGTATCTCTAGTGTGAGACAAGAAATTCAAATCTCGCAATTCCTGTGGTACAGCTGAATCAGTTAGGTTACCCCAAACCTCGGCTAAGTAAAAACCTATTTGTTATATGAAGATCTTTTGTTCAGGAATACCACCATGGTCAGATAGAGAATGAAAAGTTGCTGCCTTGTCACCCCCTTCTACATATTTTGTCTGCCCAATCCCTTAATGAATTCCCTTTTCTGTGCTGGTGTTATTGTGCTATGTGATACAATTCTCAGATTGCTAGCAGTATCCTCCTGTGTCAACAGTGGACTGCTAGTTGTAGTAGTTTGTAACATAAGTAAGAGGAAGTCGTGTGCACCAGGAGGCGAAGGAAATTCATCAGGCTGTGTAGCTGGTGCAGGCAATGCTTGTGGTGCTTGTGATTGTGGCGATACATAGGGAGGCGCTGCAGTAGGAGATGTTCTCCTCTCATTTACCAGTTTATCAATTCATCGGATGCATGCAAATCCTTCGACAGGTATAGTTTCTGCACTCTATTCCAGATATTTTGCCATCATGACCTCTGGCTGAAGTGTGGCATTCGGAGATTGTAAGCAGCAGTCTGATGAGGAATCGCGTCTCAAGGTCCAGCGGCCCCCGATATTCACTGATCTCGGCCCGTCCACTTCGTCCTCACCAAGCGACGGGTCATAATCAGAAGAGCCAATGTTCCGGGCACCATTCTGTTAGTCCAAAAATATGAGGCTACTGCAAAGAAATGAAGACACACCAGTGACGAAGAACAAATATATAAACAACAGTTTATTAGTGCTTGAGCAGTCTCAGGTTTTACAATCCATGTATACAGGCAGAGAAAAAGTGAGCTAAGACATGGGGGAGTTGATGTACTTTAAACAAATTTGGAATACTGTGATGAATTTGGGTTAGCTCATCTCGTGACGATAGCTCATGACCTACAAACGTGGGCATTTTACCATAGCAACCTATGCTAGAGCACTCAATGTCATCTCGCAGACAATTTACTTTCTGGGAAGCAGAAGCAGAGCGGAGTGGGGTGTAGGAGTATATCACGTTCTTAACACAAGGTAACATTCCTTGCGCTACATTATCTAGGTAATTTCTATGCCAAAAGGTCAATCTGTGTTTCTACTCAGTAGCTCGATCCTTCAGAACAACATATGCTGTGAATTGTGCTTCACTTTAATTGTCTGGATGCACATTTACAATTAGCTGCGGAAAAAGCCAAAAAAGTCAAGAAAGACAGGATCGCACCTAATTTACAGATTAGCTACATTTGTGCCAGTACTTCAAGGCTCTAAGCTAAAAGACAACATTATAATGTAAAATGCATATGCTTTTTTACATGTATTGGATGCGCTCATGACTGACATTCCCACCAGCATATCTCCTTGTCCATCCCCATGGTCCAGGGGCATGCAGCATATGTTTATTTTTTGGACATTTGCATGGCACCTATACACAGGTGTTTCCAGGCACCACAAGGTAAGATGGGGTGGAGGGGACATGGGAATCAAAAAGTAGAACAACAAAAACGTTCATATTGACCTTGTGACAATCCTACCGTGCTCCTGCAAGATAAGGTGGTAAGTGCAAGGGCCAGGGGGTGGATAGAGAAATGCAGGAGTGGTAGAAACCCAAAGGGTGGGGGCGGACAAGTGCTGGGCTGACCGAGGTGGCAAGTGCTGGGCTGGCCAAGGCGGCAAGTACCAGGGGAGAGGGGGGAAGGGAGGAAGAGTGTGGTGGACAGGGAGGACCAGGTTGTGCTAGTCCAGGAAAGGGGGCTCGAGGGCAAGTTCTCAGAAATGGTGCTGGGGAGACTGGTAGGGGGTGGTCCAGCCACTGTATGACTCTGATGGGACCAGGCCCCAGTCGCAGTGCACAGGCACAGTTCTAAGCCATAGCCCATTTTCCCAGTGTCATAGTAGTATTAGACTGTACGCATGTGGCCTTAGTGCCCCCAAGAGTGGAGCTAGTATATCAGAACCAGAAACAGTGCAAATCCTTGAAAAGTGAGATGGCATGTGACTCCGGGCTCACCATAAGCCACTGCTGTGCTTGATTTCTGGGTTGCATCCTGACAGGGTGCATAAACACTCACAAAAGACAGTGTACCCGGATTTTAGGTAAGTAGTCAAACTGCCAATGAATCAGCACCGAAGCACAATTGGAGATAGGGACGAGAACAAATATGACCAAACTACAAGTCCCATATTGCCTCTGGGCAAATTGAGACCTGAGTGAACAACATAGTCGGGTATCCAGGTATGCATGAAAGCAGGCACCTAAGTCCTTGCATCAATTAAGGTCACTCTCAAATCCCCCAAGCCATTCCCAGCCAGTACACAGGTATAGGCCAGAACATGGCCAATGCCAATCCCCTTTCTATTACCTTTGTACAGTTATGTTCAAACATACATAAACCCCTGAACGATGATGCAGGAGATAGTGCAATCATCTGTGTAGGCATAGGCCCATTCAAAGCCCCAGGTGAAAGAGGCCCCTAGGGGTCCCTCGTGCTATGGAAACAAGGCAATAACCATACACGAAAAGATGCGCCAGACACAAGGTTCAAATTCCCAATGCTAGGGTTTATTGCAAGTAAAAATAGTCTCAATTGGCCAATTCTGGTCTCACGCCCCACGACGTGAGTTTCCTAGACCTCGAGGGATGCAAGAGAGCGAATTACGGACATCAGTTACATATATACAAAATGCATATCATACAATCAGCAATATCATGTGTTAACAGTTTCTTTCTTAACAGAGTCATTACTGATGTATACTGATGTTTTTTCTGCTGGCGGGGTTGGTCTATTTTGCCTATGTAATCTATCTAGTCTTGTTATCTTTCGTGTATTCTTCCTCATGGGTTCTAGTGAAAACACGTGAGCTTTTTGGAATATGGAACAACCCACAGGTCTCATGATCACTTCCTCAAATTCATTCATATTGATCTCATCTAGCTGACCCGTATTACTCTTGTTCCATTTCCCAAAGAACATTGCACTCAATGTTACTTCACATGAATAAATCAATGGTAACGGTTGTACATACCAGCCTATCCCTTTCCCACCGTGCTGTGGTAAATGGGCGCAAACCCACCAATCTTTTTTCTTTAAAACCGCATGGGTTATGTTCATGATGAGCAACAATGTATTGTTGCCGTATCCTTCTCTATGTCTCTCTTCCATTGGGGGCAAAGTACCAGTGATTACATGAACCGGGCTTTCAGTAGCTGCTTTTGGCAAAAGTGTTTCTAATGGGTGCACGTACTCTAGGAACCATAGTGTAATAGCTGTTATTGTTGGTACTACCATACTTAAAAAGCACAGGACCAATGTCCAAATCAGTACCTTATTCCTTTTACCATGCTTTTTCCCTAAATTTACAGTCTCTATCATCTTTTCAGCAGGGGTGCAGGAGGAGGCTGAAACGGGTCTTGACTTGTTCTTCATCGTGCTTCTTCTTGCTGGCAAAGTTTTTCGCAAATGTCTCTCGTTCTCGATGCCAGAAAAGTTCAACGAAAAATGTCACAGTTGAATTCTGCCAGCCCTTTCACAGCCTGGATCACCCATCCACTCTGAACAAGATTAGTTGTTCTTTCTCCCACTGCTCAGACGATTTCTGAACAGTTCTTTATTGAAAGGGTACCATGTGCATCCAGCTTGTCCTGCTCTGGCTTAGGACACATGTACTATATCAGCCTTAGTACTTATGTGCGTACAGCTTGTCCTGCTCTGGCTCCTGACACATGTACTTTTATAAGCGCACCGAGGAGCCGTTAGTCTTGAATTGTCCGACTTGCACAACTCTCACACTTCTCTCCTCTACGCCCCTAACTCCTACTCCGTCCATGAGTGGAACCAAAGGCAAAAGAAAAGCACCAAAGATCTGTGGATCACTTTGCCTGTCAAGGCCGCAAATTATACCGATTCACTCCTGTTATTGTATGATCCGTGAATAGTGCCGTTGCACTTCCAGTATCAGGCTCAGTGTCAGCCTGTGGCACAATGATGGGTAGCGATGAGCGCCGTGGCAATGACATAGTTTCTTTCTCTGGCTTTGGTGCATTTGTAGAAACTGGTGGGCGCCAAAGGGGTACACGCGTTGTTTCTATTAGTGTTTGCAATGCAGGGTTTGTGTCGCTCGGCAGTGATGTTGTTTCTGCTCAGCAACGTTGGGGCACTTTTCGCCCTCTGCCCTTACTGGCAGCCTCCTCAGGCTCTGTTTCGAGTTTCACTTCTCGCTTGGGCTTTGTTTCAACTTTCACTTCTCGCTCAGGGTGATGCTATGGCAATGGACTGGCAAACAGTTTCTTTTGTTTCCGAGACCGTTTCCTTTCTCTGGTCGTCAGAAGATGCCAGCAGTCCTGGGAATCTTTTTGCATGTGTCGCGTGGATCCATGCCTTGCGTCCGTCTACTCGGATGGCCGTTTGCGTCTCCAAAAGTACTTGGTAAGGGCCGCGCCACCTGGGTGCTACTGCTGTCTTCCGTTCAAAGTTCTTTATTAAGACCCAACTTCCAGGCTCCAGCGAGTGCCCCGGTCCGGTATATCACACTGGTAACGCCTCCTGCACCTGCTGATGAATCAAACGCAACTTCTGCATTAAAAGGCCACAGTACGTGCTTAACATAGGATGCTCGACCTCACATAATCTTTTGGGCTGCGGTGCGCACCATACATTTGCTGGTCTCCCCATTATAATCTCATAGGGGAAGAGCCCAGTCTTAGCCTGCACAGACGTGCGCATACACAACAGCACTAGGGGTAATGCATCCACCCAACTCAACTTGCTCCCAGCGCAGATTTTAGCTATCTTTGACTTTAAGATTCCGTTATGTCTCTCCACAAGCCCGGCAGAACTGGGATGCCTGGAACTGTGGAATATCTTCTCTATCTGCAGACCTGCACAGATCTGTAGCACTACTGCGCCCACAAAGAGTGGGCCGTTGTCTGACCACAGGACACGGGGCAACCCAAACCGGGAGAAATACTCCTTTAACATTACTTTTGCCGTTGACATGGAAGCACAGTTTTTTAAAGGATATGCCTCCACCCACCTGCTGAATGCACAAATCACCACTAACACATATTTGTAGTTCTGGCACCTTTCTATTTCTATGAAATCAAAATGGACAACCTCAAATGGCATAGAGGGTGGGCCGAAACTACCTGCTGGAGTCACGGTTCCCTTCTCTACATTGTGTTGCAGGCACGTAATACAATTCTGCACTAGTCTTTCTGCATTCTTTTTTATGTGCTCATTTTTCCATACTGTGGATAAATGCTGTACCATCTTCTTCGCGCAAATGTGGGTAGGGCTATGCGCCATTGTAACCATTGCGGTCACGTAACAATTTGGCAACATCCAGTTCTTTGTTTCCTTGTCCACCCAACATCCTTCGAAATCTAACTCAGCAGAGCCCTCAGCCCACCCCTGAATCTCTTCGGTCGTGGCCTCAGCCTGCATTTCTTTGACTGTGGCAACTCCATTCTCTATCATACAAGGTACTTCCTCAGTCTGTACTGTCATCATTTTATTTCCCAAATCTGTGGCTGTTTGCTTCGCAATCCTGTCTGCAAATGCGTTTCCCTCTCCCACTTTACATGTTACCTTTTTATGCGCCTCGCACTTCACTATAGCTAGGCGCTTTGGAAACGTGAGTGCAGACAACAATCGCACAATCAAAGGGCCATGCTGAATCCTGGCCCCATGTGATGTCAAGAAACCCCTCTCAGCCCAAAGTCGGCCAAAGTTATGAACCACGCCAAAAGCGTACTGGCTGTCAGTATAAATATTCACGTTCAAATTCTCAGAGAGTTCACAGGCTCGGGTCAGTGCTATTATTTCTGCGGCTTGCACCGAATTGTAGGGGATTCTTTTGCTTTCTACAACACTCTCTAGGGTAGTTATTGCATATGCGGCCGTTGATTGTGCCATCAGGTAATTTAAAACAAGAGCCGTCATAAAATAACTTGCCATCTGGCTCTTTCTGTGGGATGTCGCTCAAGTCAATTCTTCCCTTTGTTTCTCTTCAGTGACCATTAAACAATCATGGGGTGGTGATTCGTTGTCACCAATTTCTGCTATGGGCAGTGGCATTAATTCTGCAGGATTCAATGCGCTACACCTCATAATTTGGATGTGGGGTGCAAACAAGATGAGCTCATATCTTGTCAGTCTAGCTGAGGTGAGGTGTTGCGTCTGTGTCCTATTTAATAGAATGTCTATAGAATGTGGCACCATCAGAATTAAAGTGTGCCCCAATACCATTCCTTCCGTTTGTTTCACTGACGCAACAGCCGCTGCGACGGATCGCAAACGTCGTGGTAGTGCGCGCGCTGCAGGGTCCAACGCGCAAGAATAATAGCCGCACGGCCTATTTCTTCCACCTTGTTCCTGTGTCAAAACCGCCAATGCACATCCTTCACTCTCACTCACAAATAGTCTAAAGATCTTTTTATAGTTAGGAGTGCCTAAAACTGGCGCAGCACACAATGCAGCTTTCAATTGCTCAAACGCTTTCTGACATTCCTCATCCCACTGTAAAAAGGCATCTCTGCATCCTTTTTAGTCAACTTTATCATCGGCTTCACAATCAACGCAAAATTACTGATCCACTGCCGACAATAAGAGGCCATGCCTATTACAGCCCTCACTCCTTTTTGAGTTTTTGGAATAGGCATACTAGAAATACTTTCTATGCGTTCTGGTGTTAATCTTCTCCCTTCTTTCGAAAGTAGGTAACCCAAATAAGACACCTCATTCTGATCATACTGGAATTTTTTCAAACTTGCCTTGTGACCATGGGTCGCTAAGTGTGTCAATAGTAATATAGTACTTTCTTTGCAGATCTCTTTTGTGTCAGCAGCTAATAACAAGTCATCTATGTACTGCAAGAGTACGCAACCTTCGGGTAATTCTAGCATGTCTAGCTGCTCTTTTAGCGCTCTGCTGTAAATGCTCGGGCTTTCTGTATATCCTTGTCGAATGTGTGTGAATGTGAATGATCGACCTCCTAGAGTGAACGCGAACACATATCTACTGCTTTTATCCACTGGAATGCTAAAGAACGCGTTCTTCAAATCAACTACACTAAAGTATTCTACAGTGGCCGGTATCATTGTCAGTATTGTTGTGACATCTGGGACCAAAGGGAATTGTGGGTCTACCACTTTGTTTAGTACGCGCAGATCAATTATGAAACGATAGGGTACTTCATTGCCTCCTTTCTTGTAAACTGGAAGAATCGGGCTGTTGCACATGCTACCTGCAATTTCTTCAACCACCCCCAATCTCACAAGGTCAGTAACAATACTTTTTAATCCCTTCTCACCTTCAACAGAAATCTTATACTGGGGAATTTGTGGTAGTGTAACACCTTCTTTCAAAGTTATTTTTGCTGGCTCTGTTTTCAAGCATCCTACATCGTTATCATGCATTGCCCACACACAGGTTGGTACTCTACTTAGCTCTTCTGGTAACGCTTTTGACATAAATTCCGTCACCGGTGTATCGTGAGGCCACATCGTGAGTAACACCCCATCTGCCGTACAATGTATGACTGCCCCCAATTTTCTCAACAAATTTAATCCTAACAAGTTCTCTCCACAATTTTCTGTCAAAAGAAATGGACACTGTTCCGTAAATGGTCCTATTGTAATTGGGACAGCTTCGGACATGGGGTTAATTACTGGTGTACCTGCGAACCCTACAGAAACATTCTTTTGCCCCGACAGTGGTATCTCCGGAACCAAGTGGTGGTCTATCGAGCACTTCTATGCCCCTGTATCTACAAGGAAACGGTGCTCCTTATTCCCGACTCTCATTTCTACATAGGGTCCTCTCTGATTCACAGGAATAGACACTGGTTCCGACCCCTGCCGTGGGCTGTCCTATCGCAAAAATAACACATCGTCCGATGTGTAGTCACCGCTGCTGCTATAATACGTGTTTGGCTGTGTATCAAAAAAATTCCCATTTCCCCCTCGATGTCCTCCACTCTGATCATTTCTCTGTTGGCCCTGCCCGTCCTGATTTTGGTTCGAAACACTTTGGTTCAATGCCTGGTTCTGTTGCGCTTGGTTTTGACCATAGGATTGGTTTTGAGTACCTCCATTGGTATATCCCTGCTGCTGCTGCATGCTATTTCTGCTTGGGCCGTTTGACCCCTGATGTCCTCTATGAGGCCTTCTCTGACCAAACCCACCTCTATTCTGTAGGTGCAGGCATTGCGCTCGCCAGTGTCCTTCCTCCTTACAATACGCACATTGATTCACTCCCAATGACACCCCATGCATATTATTCAAATTTCCTCTGCCCTGTGCATTTCCTCTACCTCTATTGTATCCAATGACCTGCTGCAATAACACCCCTACTATCGTTCGCATCGCTTCTTTTCTCATCTCCAATGGGTACCCATTACATAGCTCACTTACTTCCTTTACTGACGTTCTTTTGTTCGACATCCATCGCATTGTTTCCCCCACCCATACCTGCAATCTTTGTTTATCCCCTATTTGTCCCGGTACGGGCAAATGCTTTGTACCGCCTGAAAAAACTCTCGGCCACGATTTTTGCATATACAACCTCGACGCCTCCTTCCTACCTTTCTTAATACACTCACTACTATATTCAGGTGTAGCAAACATTTCAGCATATCTGTCTTCCATTTCATTTTTCACTTCAATGAGTTTGTGCACATGTTTTCTTACATCCTCATCTCTTTGCTCACTGCGTGCTAACTTATTCAAATCTAACAATCGCTGTGGCGGTAAATATCCAAGTATCTTTTTCCATTCTCCCACCAAAATTTCCCCCATGCATTCCAACACTACCTGTCTCTCGTCGCTTCTTCGGTACCCATACAATGAGGCCAATGCTGCCGTCCCATCATTTCCTTCTATGTACATTTCTGCCTCTTGTCGTAATTCAATCTTTCCTTCTTTGCTGATCGCGCTTCGAGTTACCCGTCCAAATCCTGTTCCTTCAGCCCCGCCTCTCACCTCCCCGGTCTCAATTTCGACTTCGGGAGGGGCGGATGGTGCTAAATCTGTCTCTGGAGCGGGAGGTGCGGATGGGACAAGTGACACAGGTGGCATCTGTGAAGGGCCTTCCTGGATGCTGGGAAATTGTGTGTCCGCGGTCTGCGCTTGTGGGAGGGCTCGAGCTGTGGGTGGGGCTTGGGTTAATGCTTGCATGAGGGGAAGTGCTTGGGCTACGGGAGGGGGTATGAGAGCTACTGGTTGGGCCTGCGCAGTCATTGCTGGCGTGTTTGGTTTCGATTCTGGTTTTGGGCCTCGACCCGTGTTAGTTAACAAATGTTCCATTAATTTGTCTGCTATGTGTAGTTCCGGGTATATTCTTTCTATGTTCATTTGGTCACGTCTCCCTTCCCGTCTTAGACTTGCCGTCCACTCCTCCTTCCTCCTTTTCTTCTGCCACCTCAAGCTTCGTTTTGTGCCTAAGCGCATGCTTCTCTCTACTCCTAAGTCGGAGCATTGCTTCCCTCCTCCAATCTTTGACAGTCTCAAAAGCTGCGGGTCGCGCTTTTTTCCTAATTAGCACCCTTTCTAGGTTATCTATCCTCGCAATCTCAAAGCTACCATTAATTGGCCACTGATGGTCGGGTTGCTTTCTAGTTTGCCTATGCCAAATTTCACAAAATATTATCGCACCCACACCATATTTTGCATACATATCATAAGCCGGCGTTCCCCCAGGCGGTGCACTTTGGCCATATTCCAAGGACTCTCTACCGCAGCTGAAAAGCCCCGCTGAAGTGGACAGTACTCCAGGCATGTTTCTTTAACCTTCCCCTTTGGTTAGCTAACTTTTACCTGGAAGTTTGAATTTGCAAAATCAACACTCTACCAAAAATCAGGTTTTTTATTTGAATCGGGGAATGACTCACCTGCTAAAACAAGTCGCCTGTCCTAACGCAACCTCTCCCAACGTCGTGTCTGCGCTTCTCTGGCTTCTGCCTCGTCTCGGGACCCTCGCCTCCTTTGCCCTCTGGCCCGGTACATCGATAAGGGATCAGATGTGTGCAGATCTGCGGAAGGAATCTCTCCTCACTTCTACAGGGCGCCCGTACACTTCTTGATCCTGGCTCGATCGCCCCGTCCTCGCCGCTCTTCCGCCTTTACTCCGTTACAACGTATACGATGGGGCAAGTGGGGGAGGGTCCCTGTTCGGGCGCCATCTTGAAAGGGGCCCCTAGGGGTCCCTCGTGCTATGAAAACAAGGCAATAACCATACACGAAAAGATGCGCCAGACACGAGGTTCAAATTCCCAATGCTAGGGTTTATTGCAAGTAAAAATAGTCTCAATTGGCCAATTCTGGTCTCACGCCCCACGACGTGAGTTTCCTAGACCTCGAGGGACGCAAGAGAGCGAATTACGTACATCAGTTACATATATACAAAATGCATATCATACAATCAGCAATGTCATGTGTTAACACCCCCTTTGGTTAGCTTCTTTGAACTCGGGATGACGATGGACATTTCCGACAGGTATGACAATTATGACACTTTCGATGTCTATTCTAGTAACAATGTGCAATTTAGAAAGTGCTGAGGCATCTTTTAGTTGTTGAACAGAACACGGTGGTTCTGTTCTTGGAAGCAAGCTGCACACTGGGGAAGAGCCACATTCCATACTTTGCTATCTATGAGGTACTATTCGTGTCCTGGGAGCCGACACGCTCTGAAGGGTTTTGCGAAGGGGGGCCGTAAGAAGAGCATAATTCAAGCCTTTAGCTGTTTCATTCTAACATATTCTACCATCATACGAGACTGGCTGGCAGCTGTGAAGTGATTAAATGCCCTGCAGCTCTCTCCCAATGCTACAGAGAGGGAGTGTGGGCATTCCTTTCTGAGCTACTCATGAGGAGTTTCAACGAACTCCTCAGTCCCGCGACTTTGTCCTTTCATATTCAGACAACAATGTTAACAGTTGAGCAGAGTAAGCAGAATTCGCAAGAATTGCAAGCTGCAAAGCAGTTTAGACAGAAAGCAATGAGCAATGGTTAACAAGCAAAATGGCGATTCTTGCTACGTTTAAAATGGCCGCTTATTGGTCAAGCATAACAGTCTATATTTCTATAATTCGGTGCATAAGACGGTTGGCCTACGGCCATCAAGTTACGTCTGTCATTCAAATGAAGAGTATTCATTTTTCCAGATTGACACAGGCACCCCAAGTGCTGTAAGGGAGGTATGCACAAACACATATCAGCACACACATGCCATTGACACAATATTAATAGGAAAAAGCACTTTGACAACCAACTGTCACGTTCAACAGTGTCCTATCTACCTGTTGTAGATAACTCAGGATCTCTGCAGTTACTGTGGTTGATGACATTTGTGAGGAACACTGTAACACTGCAGAAGGTAGCCTCACAAGAGGAACAGAACATAGAGTGCACATTTGGACCGCTGCAGGGAAGGTTCAGGTGACTCCATCAGACAGGTGTGCCATTCATCTACAGCCCAGTAAAAGTTGGACAAATGATTGTCATTTGAGCAATGCTGCACAACATGTCTATACAGAGGAATATTCCAACGCCTACAGATGAGGACAATGCAAACCCTGACTCTGATGATAAAGAAGGTGCAGGTGAAAACAGGGCACCTCAGGATGGATGTTAAGCAGTGAGAGAAGGATGCATTGTCTGACGAGACCTAACAGACAAGTATTTTTAATTACACACTGTGGCAAATCGAGGGATTAATTCACTTTCCCCAAGAGGGGAGCCCCTTCTGTGAGGCTAGAGAGATGATCCCTCTACACAACATTTCCCCTAGGGATGGCGGTAAGCGGGACCTCACAAGAAGAGACACCCCTTTGGGGATACAGACTGCATTTCCAATAAGGAACTCCCTTTCTAGTATCCTCAAACACCAATACAGTTCTATCAATTGACAGACACCAAGACTCTCAATACGTATGCTATTGTAATGTAATTACTGAAGACAACAATCGGTATGGTATTGTGAAGAGTAAGAGTGCAGGAGTAATGAAGAATGACTGTCTGTCAACCACTCAGATGAAGAAACCATACAGAGTTATAAAGAGCGCAAGTCCAACACAAGGGAAGGACTATGGTGAGAGGCTGGGGAAGCACCAGCGTTTCATGATAAAAGTGTGAGGATCCCGAAAACCAGAAAGAAAAACCCAGGAGATTCAAACCAGCTGGCTGAGGGAAGCCAGTGACTCAAGGAGAATGCTGGTCTGCATGGCAGCAAACCGAATGAGACAAGCAGTGACCGAGGAGCACTACGGAGTGAGCAACTGATAGAAGGAGTGTCTAGAGGCTCTTAGTCCCAGAAGGGGCTTTTGAACAGAGCCCAGGAGGGACTTATGACCAAGGCTGACAGAGAGCCCCAACTTCAACATGCCGTAGATAAAACATGCCGACTACAGACCACAACAGGTCTACCAGACTGAAGCATGTCCCAGGAGGGAAACAAATTCGAGAGGTGGTGGCCAACAGGTAGAGAGAAAGAAGAACCCTGATAGGGCCGATACCATGTTCAGAGACTGGCATGTGTCTCCAGAGAAATCAGAAGAAAGCAGAAAAGAAATCCTCAAGAGCAGTGAAACTGAAGCAAGGAAGAACACTAAACTGGTGACGTGGACCCATTACATCTCAGGTAAAGGGCAGAGCGAGTGACCTGGGCAAATGGGCGTGAATAATATCTTCAAATGTTGTGAAAGCAAACATAAAGAGTGGTGTAATCTTACTCATCCCTGTGCATGGCACTTGTACGAAGAGTAATCATACTTGTCCCTGTAAATGGCAAACTTGTGAGACGTGTGAGTATCCTACAAAGCCTATAAGAGCAATGAATGTCTAACAAGGACTCAGACTGTATGGTTTAGTGAAAAGAAGAATATAGAAAGGAGAGAGAATTATTCAGCGAAAGCTTAGAGGAAGGAAAGGAACCCATATATAAGAGCCTGGAGTAGCCCCTTTCAAGAACTAGAAGACTTGCTACACGAAGTGACAAGGGACTATCTAAAGCTTTCCTATTAAAGAGAACTGTAAGAATCATGAGAGCTGGGCTGAAAAGCAGCCCAGGAGAAGGGAGATATTCTCCTGTTCTTTTCTGTTATTTAATATAAGTGGTAGGATCAGGCTAGGTTACTTTTGGGACAGAGGACAGATTCTTAGTTACAGACTTCACTACTGAAAACAAGTACACTAGTTTAGTTGGGTTAGGTCGGCAAACCCTTAGTTAAGGAAATGTTCGTGTTTTATTTACTATTTCATAATAAATCTGGTTTATGACATCCATTAGTCTGGCTACTCCTTCTGACCTGCCACAAAATGTATGCACTGGTCACTATACAGTTACCGTTCACTAAAATAACACATGATCACTGGATTCATTTCTGTATTCTTAAGTGATGTATTTAACATATACATACCCCTGCCCTCCCTGCACCATCATCCCAAACACCTAACCTCTCCACACCTCATAGCCTGGAGTGGGCCATTTTGAAAGTCTCTACACTAGCCACCTTCATGAGTTGGAGCTCTGGGACGAGAGACATACTGCAGTGAGCACCTTGGTGGTGTGCTTTACAAGGATCTCACTGTAGGAGTGGCTAACACAGAACTAGCTGTTTCAACTCTGCACTACTGAATGTGCTGGTGTGTTAGGGTAATAGCCTGTGAAACATGTTCATTGGCGGCAGAAATGTCCCCTGCCGAGCCCACATTCTTTGGCTCATAAGCCATCACCTACACAAATGGTCCAAGGCAGCAACTGCATCTGCTCCTGCCCCCACTCCATCTGTAGTAGCCTCTACCATATATAATCCATAGTGTATTGCATGATTGAGCTCCTAGATACAGATGCATGATATGATATGATGTGGCATTTATAACGTGCCTGTACACAAGTGTTTCTAGGCGCGAAAGGACAAGGCGGGGAAAACAAAGGGAGGACAAAATAACGATCTTACTATGCCTTGTGTCATTCACCTGGGCCCAAGTTCAGAGGGTGACCAGGTGACCAGTGTGTGGAGAAGTCAGGTGCATCAGCAGGGGTGAGGAAGAGAGAAAGTGGAAGCGAAAAGGAAGGTCTTGAGTTGCTTCCGGAACCAGAGGTTGTTCTGCTCAAGTTTGAGAGAGGAAGGGAGGCTTTTCCAGAGGGAGGCCCCAGCCGAGGAGATAGCTCTGCCCCCAACTCTCTGCTTGGAAAAGCGCCTGACCCTCATAAAGATGGAGGTGGATGAGCAGAGAGCTTGAGATGGAAGATGTATTGGAAGATAAAGTTGGAGGTTGAGAGGTCGTAGGCCCCAGAAAGCTTTGTGGACAATGCAGAGGGTCTTGAAGCTGATCCTTGCAGCCACGGGGAGCCAGTGAAGAGATTTCAGAGCTGGAGAGATACAATCCCTGGGCTTGAGTCCAAGGACAAGTCTTGCAGTCCTATTCTGGATAAGTTGGATAAGACAGGAAGATTTAGAAAGAGGCTGTTGCAATAGACCAGCCTATAGAGGACCGGAGCTCTGGAGACATCGATTTTTTGGGGGAAAGTAAGAAAAGGAAATATATCCCTGAGGAGGTGCAGCTGATAGTTTGAATTCTTAGAGATGTCAGAGATGTGAGGAGAGAAGGAGAGGGTGGAGTCGAAGATGACTCCAAGGTTCTTAGCCTCACAGGAAGGAGCATGAGGAGGGTCCAGGGTAGGCGGCCGGAGAGAGAGGAAAGGAGGGAGTGTGTGTCTCAATGAGGATGATCTAAGTCTTACTGGCATTAAGGCAGAGATCCTTGGCGGCACACTGTTAGGGAGAATTCTCTGTTTAGGCTGAATTTCCTAACCTAGTGAGTCCCCCAGCAGCTTTGCTGGATTTCTGGAGTTTGTTTTTTCCATCCTTCCAAGAGTGAGACTCTTTTCTCCCACTCTTGGACATGAATGTGTGTAATTCCTTTGAATGTCAATGTGTTCGATGGGCTATGGGGTCTTTTACTCCATAGGGTCTCATATGTTTTTCTATGTGTGTTACACCGCACCCTCCGTGCCGTAGCACTGGGACATCCTAGTGGACCTCCATCATAGACTCCATACCCGGGGGCTGACTACTGTCTCCCAGGGCATGTAAAGTCACCATTGGCTTTACCAGACCTAAATTTACTAACAGAACTAGTACAAACCATCCTATTATGGACGTACTAGTAGGAGTGATTCGATTACTCCTGGGTCTGTTATTCGAGGGGGCACTGTCCCGTCCCCCCTCGTCGAGTTTTGGCTGGTGGCAGTGGAAACTACTTGTTATATTCGACCCCGAATATAACCCTATGGGATTCTTCCCATTGTTGGAGATTAATACCTTTTCTCGTTAATCTCTAACATACCACTGGTTTACTTATCTTAAATAAGTCTATCGAGTGGTATTTTCTGCTAGAACTCCGTTTTTAAAATGGCGTCTGTGTTTGTCTCTGTGACTCCTAAACCAAAGGTTGAGCCCTTTGTTCCACTTTTGGCGGGCTTCTGTACAGAAACCCTCCAAAGTGGTGTCATTCTGTCTGGGTTACCACAGGGGTGTGGGAGGGGGTTTAGCACCCTGGACTGAGTTGCCTTGCCAACTCCAGTCGCACTCTGGTGTGATTGGCCCAAGTGGTGAGCCTCCACACTCACCACTTAGTGTGTTTTAATTGACAGCTAGGCTGAATGAATGGGGGTTTTCTGCATAAAAGCAGGGCTTTTGGGACTGGATCTTCAGAAGTCGCCACAGGACCTAAGAATCCGACGAGGGTAAAGCTGAGCCGACCTGCAACGACGACACCTCCGGTGGAGCCCTGCTGAACCGACTCACCACTTCCCGACGACAGAGGAGATCTCCCTGCTGGAGAGTCTCTTCCCCTGACTGGTGGGAACAACCAGTTCCCTTTGCTTTATTTTCGCTTCAGGACGCAGTGGTCGAATTGCCCGTGCAGAGCACAGCGGCAACCGGATAGCCACTACCCCTGCACCGCGACCAAAAGGTGGTGCCTTGTGACGGAGCACTCCGCGGCTGGTCTCTTCCCTGGTGGTGCACTGGACTTCCCTTTTCTTCGACGACGAGATCATCTCTACTCTTGGCAAAGACCCGACGTGCATCCACCATCAGGAACAACTGCCCCCGCCAGAGCTGTCTCTCCACAATCAAGGTACTGTGTCCGCCTGGCTTCCCTTGTTGCCGGATAGAGTGAGGTGTCTTAATCCTCGCCTCTCCATAGGGTCGCCTCCAAGCTTCTATAACGTTTTGTTCTGAACTGATCCAATCTGCCTATAACAATTTGCGACAAAGACTCGAAGCGCATTTCCACTAAGATACTTTTTCTTTTGGGACATATCGCCTTGCCTCTCTCCGAGTGGGCCTGGCCCCTGAACTTTGGACTCTACCGTGGCTACTGTCTTCTTGCCTTGCATTTGTTCTTACAAGTATTGGTATCGAGTTGATTTCTTAACCCGCCTTTTTCTCTCCCGTCCTAACGAATACTAGAGTGCCATCTAGGTTAAAGCATACACCTCTGTCTGCAAATAAGTGATGCCGTTGAACCTAGACTTGTCGAACTATTGTTAGGGGGATTGATATTCTTTTCCGTATAGTAATTGTGAGTGAAATCGTTGCCGTATTAGTGCCAGAGTGTTTTCTATAGATGTGTTCTTATAAATAAATAACTATATATCTTTACACCAAAGCCTTGTCGCGTGTTTGCTTGTCTTACTGTGTAGAATTGCCCTATGTTGCATACTCCACATACTGCTTAACTCTTCTTGAGGGAAGTCTGACTGCTCAGCCACAGCTACCAAGTGAATCTGTGTGGTGCAGACTGCTACCAAGTGGGTTTACTGCCAAACACCTGTAGTCCTAAACCTTTTGCAGTGGTCCCAGAGGGAACTGCACAGGTTTCCGCCTAACACACACCATTCCTGAATTACGGCCAGGCAGTCTGGTATGAGAGAAGATTGATTGATATTTTATTTCTATCGCACTCGTACACAAGTGTTTCAGAGCGCGACAAGGCAAGGGAGGGGAACAGGGGAGAACAAAACAGCGATCTTACTAGGCCCAGTGACATTGAGAACATTCAGGTGCATGGGAGAGGGGGGAGGGGAAAAGTGCATGGAAGGGGGGAGAGGTGGAAAGTGCGAAGCAGAGGAGAAACAGATAAATAACAATAAATAAATAATAAAGGCAACAAACAGTGGTAATGCAGCCAGCAATTTGCAAGTGATAGGTTTAAGGCAGCAGACAGGGTAGGTCTGATAAGTGCAGGAAGAAAAAGGGGGGGCTGTATGGGTTCAGATACAGACCCCAGTGCAAGGGGTGGCCCGGAGGCAGTGCAGGAGGGTAGCAGGATGAGCAGGTGCCTGGGCCCAAAGGACAGAGGGTGGCCAGGTGCACGGTGCCAAGAGAGAACAGATCAGCAGGGGAGAGGAGGAGTGAAGGCAGAAGAAAAGAGGAAGGTCTTGAGGTGCTTCCGGAACCGGAGATGGTTCTCCTCAAGTTTTAGAGTGGCAGGGAGGCTGTTCCAGAGGGAGGCCCCAGCCGAAGACAGAGATTTACCCCCAGCTCGTTTCTTAGAAAAACAACTGACCCTGAGTGAGTTGGAGGTAGAGGAGAGAAGAGCTCGAGAGGGGAGGTATTTGCGGAGGTATAGCTGAAGGTATTTTGGACCCAGGCCCCAGAAAGCCTTGTGGACAATGCAGAGGGTTTTGAATTTAATCCTTGCATCCACTGGGAGCCTGTGGAGAGATTTCAGAGCTGGAGAGATACGATCCCAGGGCTGGCGGCCAAGGACAAGTCTCGCAGTCTGTTCTGGATTAGTTGCAGAGGGCGGAGAGTAGAGGCAGGTAGATTTTGAAAGAGGCTGTTACAATAGTCCAAGCTAGAGAGAACCAGAGCTTGAGATACCATGAGCTTCTGGGGAAAGGAGAGGAAAGGCAGAGTACCTCTGAGGAGCTGCAGTCAGAAATTTGACTTTTTAGAGACCTCAGAGATGTGGGCAGAGAAGGAAAGGGTGGAGTCAAAGATGACCCTGAGGTTCTTAGCCTCGCAGGTGGGGGTAGGAGAAGGGCCAAGGGAGGCCGGCCAGAGAGTGAGGAGAAAGGATGGTGAAGGTGTGCCGATGAGGAGGATCTCTGTCTTGCTGGCATTCAGACAAAGATCATTGGCGGCACACCAATCTTGAATGGCAGTTAGGCAATCAGAGATGAGAGAGGGAGAGGAGGTGGCAGAGGACAGCCTGAAAATGAGTTGAGTGTCGTCAGCGTAGCACTGGAAATTTGAGCAGAAAATGGCAATGCAGTGGGCGAGAGTTGCCAGATATTGGTTGAAAAGCCACGGCGAGAGGTTAGGCCCCTGGGGAACACCCCAGGTAGAGAGGAAGATAGATGAAAGGAAGGACCCAAGTTAGACCTGGGAGGGTCGATCTGAGGGGAAAGAGGTCAGCCAGGCCAGAGCCTGATCAGTGATACCCAGGTGTTCACGGAGACGGTTGAGCAGGATGGTATGGTTGACCGTGTCGAAGGCAGAAGAGAGATCGAGAAGGATGAGGACAGATGGAATGTTAGAGTCAAGGTTGGTGAGCAGATCTTCACGGATGTTTAGGAGAGCAGTTTCCGTGCTTCCGGCAGCCCTGAAGCCAGACTGGTGGTCATGGAGACGGCCAACAGAATTGGAATGAAGGTTAAGCTGAGAGATGGCCAACTTTTCCAGGAGTTTTCCAAGAAAGGGAGTAATGGAAATTGTGCGATAGTTAGCTGGACAAGAAGGATCAGCTGTGGGTTTCTTCAGAAGAGGATGCACAAAGGAGTGCTTCAGAGGGGAGGGGGAGGATCCAGAGGCAAAGGAGTGGTTGCAAAAATCAGCAAGGGCCGGAGCGAGGGTGTCAATGTGGTCCTTGATGGTTTTAGAGGAACAGGGATGAACCTGTTTTGAAGAGGCTTTCATAGATCGGACTTGTCTAGCAACCTCGTAAGGGGTGAAAAGAGGAAAGGACGAGAAGGATGGTGGGAGAGTGGCTAAAGGAGGGTCAGCAAGCACAGATGGAGAGGGAATAGGAGGAGTGTGGGTTGAGAGGTTGGACAGGATGTCCTGGGTTTTTGAAATGAAGTGAGAGGCAAGGGCATTGCAAAGAGCCTGGGAGGCAACAGGGGGGGTAGAGACTCCAGCAGGGTTGGCCAGCTCCTTGCAGATTTTAAAGAGTTCGGCTGACTTGTTAGATGCCGAAGAGTTGGCTGAGGGGAGCCGGAAAGAGAGCAGAGTGGCATCCACATTACATTGAAAACTGGAGCAGAAAGTAGTGATGCTGTGGGCAAGATGTGCCAGATAGTGGTTGAAGAGCCAGGGAAAGAGGTTAGACCCCTAGGGAACACCACAAGTAGAGAGAGAGATAGAAGAGAGGAAAGACCCCAGTTGGACCTGAGAGGGTTGGTCAGTGAGAAAGGAGGTTAACCAGCCCAGGGCATGATCAGTAATACCAAAGTTGTCTGGGAGACGATTGAGCAGGATGGCATGGTTGACTGTGTCAAAAGCAGAGGATAGATCAAGGAGAATGAGGACAGAAGGGAGATTTGAGTCAAGATTGGAGAGCAAGTCTTCCAATACAATTGGTTGGCATATGTGTGCCATGTCTGGAGCATTTGTTTCATTTAGCAGCACATAAGCCCAGACCCAGGTGCAGGGAGATAGGACATGAAACTACTTCACACCCAATTAGCTCAGCATCTCTCATCACCCAATGCTTCTGCCATGAAATTGTCTTTGTACTTGGCCTTGCAGAATATCCTTGTCTTTGAGAATGCACAGGAGTGAGGGAACTTGCTATTGTGCCTGGAACTCCAAGTTTAAACTCTATTTCCATCCTTGTCTCACATGACAGGAGACCAACATCTGGTCTATTTTGCAGCTTTTAAATGTTCTAAATGAATTAAAACTTGGCATTCTTTGTGTTCTTTCTTGCAACTTAACGTGAGAAGGTTCATCCTCTTGACACTCGTTCTTCTTCAGAGTAGATAGCTGACCTTGATTTCTAGAATCCTGACTTTAGGGGAGGCAGCCTTGCCACACAGCTCCATGAGCCTGCTATTCTGCTGTAACACAACTTTTTCATTCCTGCTTCATGGTTTCATGGTTTCTGGATGGCCTTCATAATACCAATGTCCAGTTTCTGTAGAATAGTGACTTTGCCTGCATTCTATTCACTACTCATCAGTAGCTTCTATGATGACTTAATCTCCCTTGCGTTTCAGCATCTGTATGTTAAGTGAACTTTTGTTTTCTGCAGTACTTCGTGCATGTGTAACCTTCTTCTTTTACACTTGAGAGTTCACTTGATCCTTACTTCGCCATTTGTATTCAGGATCTATACAGAATCTTCAGCTAGTATCTCGAGACGTCATGAACACTTTCTTATGATGTCACTAGCTCCTCTTCTCTACTCTTTCTCATATTCCTTCAGGGAGTTCCTCCTGCAGGTTATTATTACTTCAGGGGTACATTCGATAAGGTTCTCTTAATGGGTATCTTCTTCCAAACACTCCTGGTGTCAAACACAGCACGGTCTCATGTCTCCAAAACAGTGGAGGAAGGGTGGCTGGATCTCCGGCAGATGTATACAGCTGCTACTCTACATTCCCCCCTCTGGTCGAGTCTTCAATCACCTCCTTAGGTTTTTCTGTGTCCTTGTTTCTCCTTTAAAAAAAGTTTTTCTTGGGTGTCCATAAGTCATCACCCCATCAGGGTGCCTGCTGTTTTAATGTGTTTGTCCACACTCCAGGTCATGTAACTTCATTGTCCATTCGGGGTACAGTAGACCCAACGTCCCACGTACCTTTTATAATCCTTTGTATACCAAAATCTTTTTCCTTCAGGTGCCACAATCCTTGCCTTTATGTAATCTCTGACGGCAACATCAGTTCATTCTTTGGTGTCTGGCTCACACTTGGTATTAATCATGATCTTCATTCCTACTGCTTTCTTTGCCATTTTCTTACATTGTGCAACTTTTATCCTGATTATACAGAATCCAAACATGATCAGCATGTTTGCAGGTATGAATATTGACTTCTCTTTGGACAATAACATTGTAAGACGAACTATAAACACAAAGATAGCAACTCCAATGTGATGTATGTCACTCTCGACAGGTATCATGTATTTATCAATAAAACAGATATTCTCCATGAAATGAATCCGGTTATTGATCTTTCTTTCAATTTCTAATCAGGAACTAACGTTTAGGCATGATACTGATGGAATATTCATTCCTTCAGATAATTTCTAAAAGTTTGTTTCAGCCTCTGGAGTTTCTCTGCAAGTCTATTCACTTCCTGCTAAACTGTATAAGGAGTGTCCACTGAATTCTAGTCCAATAAAAATATGTGGTAATCACTAGCTGTGTTATCGTCCTTCTTCATGGTCATCGATCGAGTCTGCACACGCAGAAATTCTTCTTCTTGTCTTGCTTCTTGGTCAGCAACCGCTGGAGGGAGGGTCTCTCCTTTGTAGATTTTTACATTGCCTAAATGCAGCCAAGCTCGTCTTTCTGAGACCTTACCTGCAGAAGGGGAGACTTCCTCAATACTAAAGGCGCCATTAAATCTAGGTTTGTGCCACATTCAAGTAACATTTTTAATAAGAATTAAAGATATAATTGGTGGCAATAGTTCACTTGGATTAGTCGCTGGGCTGTTCTCTTCCGTGTTCCTTGACCCCTCCCTCCAATGCTTGACTTGATCTGAAATTAAAGAAACACTGGTAGTCATGCATGTAAAATAATCAACCATTCCATCACCTAGAGTCTCCACATCACTCCTGACTCTAGGTGGAGGCGTAAGAGGCATTCTCATGCATCGCCCTGTCACTAACTCGTTAGGGGGGAGGAGGTGGTCAGAACCTGGCTGATTCTGAAGGGCATATAAGGCTAGGGGTAGGGAATATAGCCATCCCTACTTTAAAGTCAATTTGTACTTGGCAGTCCTCTCTTTGAGGAGGCTGTTGAGTCTCTCACATATCCATTTGCTTGTGGGTGATAAGCAGAAGAAAACATATGCTTTATGCTCTTTAAAGTCCTATTCGCTCACATAGCTCATTAACAAAATGTGGCCTATTATCGGATCTTAGTACTTCGCACACACCATCTTGGGAAGACTTTGCGCACTAAAAACGTTGTTGCACAAGTGGCATCAGGGTATGTACAACGACTTGCCTCGATCACCGAGAGAAGGGACACACCACCACTAATAGATACCTGGATCCATTATATGTTTGCAGCATATCAACATAATCGATATGTAGATGTTGAAACTGACCATTCGGCCGAAGTATTACTCCTCTGATTGTTCTCATTGTATGCCCAGCAGTAAACCTTTGACACACTATGCAATTTACCATAAACCGTGCAACGTGTTCCAGTAATTTGGGGAAGAATGAGTCTTCTGCAATTGTGGTGGCAAAACTTCTTTGATCAATTGTGCAGGATAATGCAGTTGCTCAAGTGCGACTTTCAATAATGCTGCTTGCATCACTGGCTTTCCAGTGGTTCCCTGTCGCTATAATGCTTCTCACGGGGATAAAGCACTCCCCCTACATTTCCATAGGTCGTGCTACTCTTGCGGGGACCTGCCCTGAATTTCTATTAGTTGCATAATTGACAGCATATTAAACCCATCTCATATTAGCATGCATCTAGTTAATACTTTGTAAGTATCTGTCATGATGCCTGCCTCCAAGGAGCCAAACCAGGCCGGCACCCTCAGAGACAGACACCATGCATTCAAGGGAAGTCCCAGCAGCCCCAGATGGGGGCCCTTTGGACTCAGTCCTGACGCCGTTGGCGTCAGGCTCATAGGGGACATCAGTCCTGGCGCCTTCGGTGCCAGGCTCATACAGAAGTAGGTTGGGAGTAGTGCTTGGTGTAAACTTACCTGTGCAGACCATGCTGCAACTTCCAAGACTGGAAGGAACTATTTTTCTAGGGACTACTTGATCTCTAGGGTGTGACCGGTGGAGGAATACATATTTCTGGGGGAAGAATACATACCTGGAACTACTTGAAAGGCTATTTAAGCCACACCCAAGCAGCAGACCACGCTTTGCGTTGTTCTGCACTTAGCAGCTGGATGCTCACCGTGCCTGCTCCTGCCTTGGTCCTCCATCACGCCTGCCAGCATCCTGGAAACACCTAAAGAAGAAAAGGGAAGAGAACAGGTGAAAACAAGAACCTTACCTGATACATCTGCACTCCGGTTCTGCACACCGACGATCCTGCAAAGAAGGCAAACATTTTAAATGTGCATCGCGTTGCGCGCAGCACGCTGCATTTCACTCACCTGCACGTGCGTTTTCGAGTCCTGTGACGTCCATCCGGAGCTTCCACCGCCATCCAGCACCTATTGGAAGGAAGGAGAAAGAGAGGTGAGAAGGGAAACACAAATCTAAGTAGAATTTACCTGTGGTTCAATTCTCTCTCCGCCTTCGGGTTTGTGCCATACCTTCGGCATCTCAGCACCCCGGCCCCTAAGGGGAAAAGAAACAGACATTGTATTAGTGAGAGCATGTGAGAACATTAGCAATACGCTCACTCAAGACTTACCCATTTGCAAGAGAGACACAGCAGCTCTTTTCCGGTCGGCGCCTTACCTCCGGCATTGCCGTACCCCGGCCCCTATGGGGAAAAAGACATTGGACATTAAAGGAGATACTTAAAACTGCAAAGGAATCTCTCATCGGAATTCTTACCAGAATTTGGCTTCATCCAAATCGCCTGCAGCCCGGAATCTTCTCCAGCACCTGCGAAAGAAAAGAACAGATGAGTGAATATAAACCCAAACTTGCCATAAACATTTGCGGTACGATGGAAATGGACAAACTAGTTTAAACTCATCAATCCAGTGAAGTCACTGGAATCACAACGCGCCCCTGCGTCAGAAGCAGGATGGAGAGCTCGTCATTTTGGTCCCTAAGGTAAGTCTTCGCAGGGAATCCCAAAAGGGTTTCACGGAGGGAGAGAAGGGAAGTGGGAGGTCGGAACATTACCCGCAGACTATTAACCCTTCCTTTTCACACACAGTGGGATATTCCTCAGAGCCAGAAAAGCCAGGTTGGGGAATCCCGTCCAGTCCATCTTCCGGGTCTTACGCATCTCTGCAGAAGAGGTCACAGCAGTCCCAGCCACGCCCGCGCCTCCGTGGGAGCCAGGTGAGCGTTACAGTATCTTCAGTGTCAAAACTCGAAAATGTCTGGAGAATATGCAACCCTTTTGGCTTCTACATCTGCAGGTTTGTTCCCATGAGAGATAATGTCTGGTTGTTTAGGATGTGCTGCACATTTTACAACCAGTAGGGCCACTGGGAGTTGTAGTACCTTAAAGCGCCTGTCCAATTGTCCAATAAGGATAAATGTTGCACTGGAGTGCCGTCTGTGCGGAGATAGCCCCTCCTTTTCAAACTTGATAGCCCTGCATGTACGGTTGACATCACAAAGGTGCAGTCACTGTACACCATCACTTCCTGTCCTTCATGTTTCTGGAGTGCAACAATAAGTGCAACTAATTCTGCTGCTTGCGCTGAAAAGTGAGACGGTTGTCTTGCACTCACCACTATCTCAAATTCACCTTTTAATCTGTGGCTTACAACTACAGAGCCTGAATGCCTCTTCCCACTAGTCGGGTCAATTTGTGAAGAACCTTCAATTAAGAGAAGTTCCCCTCCCGCCAAAGCATTTTCTTTCACACAGAGTATATCATCATAGAATTCAACAAAGTTTGCACAGTCATGCACATGATCACCTTCTTCTACAGGTGTAGCTACAAATGTGGCTGGGTTCATTATTTTGTACCTAACTATTTTAATCACTGGCTTACAAATCATTACTTTATAGGCTGAAGCTCTTTGTGACATCAATGTACCCTTGGTTTTCTCTCCAATGGTGAATAAGGCATGCTCCACGCAAAGAGTCATGGAACAGCCCATGACAATACTTGTGGAATTCTCAATTGCAAATGCGGCAGCAGCCGAACATTGTTTGCATGGAAAATATCCCCTGATAACTGGGTCTAAAATCCCACTGTAGTATGCCAAAGGTTTATACCCCAAAGTTGTCCTTTGTGTGAGCACTGCTGTCATTACTGACCCATTTGTGTGTGAAAACAAATACAATTCCTCACTATAGTTCAGAATACCAAAACCTGGAGCTGCACAAATTGCTCTTTTTTAACTCCTCAAATCCTTCCTCTATTTCTGCGGTCCATTTTATTTTTTCCTTACAAGTTTTAACTTTCTTTAGTGCTTGCAAAAGTGGTTTAGTATATGTGCTGTAATCAAACACTCAGGCCCTGCAATAATTGCATCAGCCCAAAAACTGCTGCATTTGTCTCACTGTATTTGGCTTTGGTGTTTTCATAATAGCCTCAGCTCTTTCAGGTGTCACCTTCTTTCCTTCATGTGAAATTAACTGACCTAAGTACAATACCTCTTTCTGACAATACTGTAATTTCTCCTTATCTACCTTGTATCCTTTGTCTGTCAATATAGTCATTTAGTGAATAGAGTCTTGTCTACCCTCATCCTCTGTTTCACTACAGACTAGTATGTAATCTATGTATTGAATCACTGTTCTCTTGAGTTCAATGTTACCGATATCCATCTGTAGGACCTTGTTAAAGATCAATGTGGACTCACAATACCCTTGAGGTAAACGAGTATGTTTTAGTCTCTATTTTCTAAACGTAAAGGAAGTCAGGTCTTGTGAATCCTTATGCAACGGGATTGAGAAAAATGCATTTTTCAAATCGATCACTGTGAAATACTAAGCCTCAACTGGGATACTACACAACATTGTCACAGGATTAGGAACTAATGAAAACTTGTCTTCTACATTCTGATTAAGAGGATGCAAGTCCTGGATAAATCTCCACGACCCTCCCTTCAGATTTTATAATCGGATACACTGCAGTATTGCACAGGGATTCCGATGGTAATAGAATTCCCTGATTCATCAGTGCTGAAATAGTCTAGAATATGCCTTCATCAGCTTCCTGGGACATAGGGTACTGTTTTGCTTGGGATAAAATTGCTACTAGCTTGAGTTTTATTTTAACCTCATTTTAACCTCTCCTATTCTCTTCAAGAGGCCTACGTCATAGGGGCCCGTAGTCCAAAGGACACTTGGCACTTTTTCTAGGTCTTCTTGAAAGAATGCAGGTTGTTGCTACATTATCGCCATTCTCTGTGGGATTTCTCTTTTCTTGATCCTTATCCAGTATGTAATGCTCATAAAAAACACCACCTCATCATCGATACATTCTTCATTGAACATTTCGCCATCTGTCATGTCAGTCAATCTGCATCCCTCTTCAAGAACTATCACCGTCCCATGATCTACCTTCATCATCCAACAATTCAAGCATTCCTCTTCTCTTCATCAAACATACTTTTATTCTGTATTTTCACCTTTAAGTTATAGAATACAGTTCATACAAAAAGAATACAAATGTAAAAATGTTCACAGTTGATAAAAGAGATCCATACAGTGATACTATTTACGACATAATGGGCTAATAGGACCGGAAATTACAATACAAGTTAGTATAGATTCTTAACTTCGCAATCAAAATTCCTGCTATTGTTTGTCAATGTTTGGCTATGATCCTACCAAGATATATGTGCAGCGACTGTTGGGGAGAGCAGAGCTGGCAGCCACCGAATCTCACTCACCCATATCTATGTTGACAGGGCCATACTTAATAATCCCACCTCTCAACAGCCATGCCCCTTGGTTGAAATGCGCAGTGCCAGAAACCACATAGGGAAGGAGGCATTCTCTTAGGAATCGTAGAGCTGGTACTGCTTGGCGAATTCCTGCATTGTTCAAAATATGTTGCAGGTACATGCGTCTCAAACACTTTTTTATATAGTAATAGAAAACGCAGCATATTTTCTGAACCAGAGCCACACATTGGGCACAGCTCTGATTGGGACCCCTGCCACCTCCTAGTTAGACAGGCCACTGGAAGGGATTCAAGCCTGAAGTGGATATAAAGAGATTTCTCGAAGGGCACAAGAGTGGAGTCAAGGTAAGTCTTGAACCCCAGTTCTACAGAGGTAATATGGTATTCCACACCAACTTCAGTATTGTGGCATCGACTCTACATTTGTCATACATTTGCTTTTTAACCTTGTTTCTTAGGTCAGTCAAATTCCATACTGTTGGTACCTGGGGTTCACTCCATAGCTCAGAGACATGCCAAATTCTAGGAAACAGTCCTTCACGTGTGCTAACCACTTTAGACTTTTCCCCCTTAAGTGCTCATTACATGTGACAACGCCTTTTTATGTACTTCCAACCGTCCCTCATTCCAAATCCTAGCCCAGAACATAACTGGTCTGTTGAAAATCCGATCTGTGACCCTATTATTGTCTAGTTCAAGGTGGACCAGGGCTGATGGTGCCAACACTGGTAGGAGTAATGATTTCTTTAGCAATATATTTTCACATGCACATAGAACACAGGAGTTAGTATGCCCTTATAGTTCCGAGCCATACATGGCTGCTCTGACTGCTTGTTTGCTACAGAGTTCCAGGGCAGGGGAGATTGCCCCGCTTCCATGTTTAATAAGAAGGAGGACATTCTGCCACAGTACTTAGTGAGCGATAATAATGATTTTTTAACCTGTGGTTCCCAGCTACCAGATTCCTCAAACCGCGCTCCAAGGTAGTCATAATGTGAAACTTGTTCTATATTGTCACCACCCGCTCATAGTTTTACTTTTCACCTTTTTGTGTACTGCGGCCTAAAAACCATCACCGTACATTTTGCTCTATTTAGTGAGAAGTGTAGTTCAGAGCATTTGTTTTGAAAGATGCTCAAGGCACACTTCAGGCCCTGGGGTGCTGTAGCCAGGAATACAGCATAATCCGCATAAAAAAGAGCGGAATATGTATCCATCTTCAGGCTGTCCTGGCACCCACTCATCAATTCATCAATCATTTTGAATATAATTAATTAATAGGAATGGGGCCAGGGTACAGCCTTGCCTTACTTGTATATTGACCCCAAAGTCCTGTGTCTGTTCACTCATTGCCCCATATCTAACGCTAGCAGTGTTAGCAGAATATAATGAACATACAATTTCAACAAGTTTTGATGGTGCTTTTCGGCTCTGCAGAATATTCCACAGTGGCTCTCTTGAAACGGTATCAAAAGTCGTTTTTAGGTCTAGGAGAACAGCGTAAAGATACATTTTCTTCAGTCAAGTATATTTGACAATAATCAAAAACAAGAAAAAAGCAGTGGTCTATCGTACCCCTTTTTGGCCTGAAACCCCCCCTGCAGATAAGTGATTATATTTTCATGGTCATCCCACTCCTGGAATGGTTTCAATAATAATTTACCAAAGAGCTCACCGACTCCATCCAAAAGCTAGATGGGCCGATAATTACCTTTCTTATGAATAGGTACTATTGTAGCACTATGCCAAGAGGCTGGGATCTTACCACTGCTCAGAATGGCATTAAACAATTTACACAGAACTGGAGCCCATATCCCAAGCTCATCCTTAAAAAGGTCTACTGGGATTATTATTTTTTATTTTGCATTTATAAAGCGCACAGAGCTCCCCTGAGGCATTGTGGTGCTGTTACAGAAGGCTTGAGCTGAACATAAACAAAGTATTCAACATAGCATACGTAGGTTGGGACATTCGGTAGCAGTGGTGCAAACACCGGTGTTAGGAGAAGGTTATGCTTTGCTTTGGTTACAGTGCAGGCATAACTGTGCATGTTGATTTTAAATCATTAGCGGAATAGAAAGGTTTTTAGGTTTTTGCGAAAGGTAGTGTAAGATTCTTCGTTCCTTAGTGAAGTAGGCAGGGTATTCCAGTTTTTGGGTGCGAGGTGTTGGAAACTAGACCCTCCAGCTCTGGTTCTTTTGAACGTGGGGCCATAGATCAGGTATTAAATCAGGGCCTGCTGCTTTATTGTTTTTCAGATTATTAATGGCAACCTCAATGTCCCCTGTAGTAAAAGTAAGGGTGGCTGGGGTAAGTGGCTTATATATTATCGAACTAGGGGCCGGTTGAATTTAATTTTGGTAAAGGTTAGAAAAATGGGTAAGCCAATCACTCTCGATGATGTTACATGGCGGCTCTCTATCCCCCATCAAGTTCTTCTCACTCACCAGTTTCCAAAAAGAGCAAGTGTCCCTGGTCTGCAGCGCACCATAGAAACTGTCCCATTGCTCATGTGCAAATTCTCTTTTTTCCACCCAATTAGCTCTTTATATTTTGTCCTTATTACTCGTAGTAGGACTCTGTCGCACCCCTCTGGGTTGTTAAAACAAACCACAATCTCTTTTTGGCACTATGACAGGCAGCATCACACCAACCCACTTTCTGCAGAGAATCTCGCTTTGTAATACAAGCAGACTGGGATACCAGGGGAGCTAAGTTCCTTATAATATCTTCAAATAAATTAATTATCAAGTTGTCATTGGTATTGTCCCCGCAGATTGCAATAATGTTATCCAGGATGGAGGCATATATAGATGGTTTTTGGCCCCTTTCCATCAAATTGACCCATCTGACCCATTTTCGTACTTGGCTGGTTGAACCCGACAACTGGTCAACTAAATATGCTTTAGTCCCATTGTCCCCCCTTCGGTATCGCATTATTTTTATCATTAAGGGCTATGGTCACTCTCTGACCTTTTAGAAATCGTAACATTCATAATCCTCTTCCAATCCTTTACTGATATTAAAATATAATCGATCAGGGAGCTACCATTTACCCCATTAAATATTTTCCCCACAGGCTGATCGTTCATAAAACGTCCATTATAGGACCTCATATTCAGTCTGTGCAGAATGCACGCTGAATACAGCGACAGATGGTGCACCCGACAGGGTACATTAGCAACTAGCGGTGGGATATCCCAGGCTTCTTCCTGGTCATCCCATAGGCCTGTAGTGTCATTGTGTGGTTCCAGCTGTAGATTAAAATCACCAACTACAATAGTAAAATGGTGGAATTGTGGAGACAGACAGGCTCAACCCTGTTACAGAGATCTGGAGTTGGGTCACAGTCTTCAGACGTTGTGAGGGTCTATTGTATAGGTTGCATAGACAAATCACATCGTCCTTGCCTATCCATAACTTCAATATTTGGAGGTCCTGTGAACCAAAATCTACAACCTCCACCTTCCAACCCAAGGCCATATCCACCCAGATCAAGAGCCCACCACTTGGTCTACATTGGGACCCCTTAGAGGCTGCTACACAAAGGGACTGATATCCTTGAATATTAACGGGGTCAGAGGCCCAGGTTTCCTGTAGAACCACAATTTGGCGCGCTCTTATAAAAGCACACCAGTCAAGGTCAGCCAGCAATGAATCCACCACAGCTACATTCCACGATAGAAATTTGCATCCCCTGATCTCAACTCTGGGGTTTACACCCCCATCTTTCAGTCAATCCTGGTCATCGAGGCGTGATCCCAAACATCTATTTCTGATGTTCATACTACTGTGGGTTGCTGATGATCTTACCGGATGAATACTTCTCCCACTTCTTCCCAAAGATGGCTGTTCTGGGGCGTTTAACAAAGTATTCAAAAGTTCGCCAGATCTTAAACCAATCCGAGGCCCCTCAGGGGGCTACATTCTAAGATCGGTTGACAAAAGACTGTCTACCAATTCTTGAGATACCAGAGACACTTTGATCAAATCTTGACCCGAATTTGGAATTGCTCCCCTGGTGCACTGCACAATGCCACTACTTATAATTGAGAGGCAACCCTTGATGTGTCGGATCCAAAAGATGCATTAATTCTTTAATGCCTCTTGGCTCTCAAATGCGTGTGTGGCAAGTTTGGGGACGTTAACCATCACAAAGTAAGAATCTCTTATCCCTCCCCCTCTTCTGTTTAGTTCATCATGATTTAGAAACGTTGACGGTCCTGACATTCTACCCACTTTAATAAGGTTTGGACCTGATAAAGGGGGGCAGAGGAGAGGTCCGTGTGGATAACCTAGTGTCCCGATGCCTCTCGATGAAAGACTGGGGTTAGCCGATGGCATTTTCTCCCGCCATGGTCTTTTGCTCAATCGCTGATCACCTGGTGCACTTGGTTGCATCTCTTTACCAACAGCTTGGTCTCTTCCCCAGAGTCCAAATCCTCCTCCTCCTCCTCACCTGTAGGACTGGAGTCTGGATTGTCCTCCACCAGGTGTCATGAACTTCAGATCAAGCCCCTTTTGGACCTCCTGGTCCTTGTCTCAACGGGGCTTACATTCCGTACTACTTCCAACATGGACGTCCAGAGCTGAAGCCCTTGCTCGCTCCATGCGCTGAACGCGGCGTGATCTATTTATAGACCACGCCTTCCGTGGCTCTGCGCATCTCAATGCTATTACAAAGTAGCCTCAGACGTGTGTTCGTAGTTTGCGGTATTGTTTCCTTTGTCCCAGTGCTATTACCCACTCCTGACCCTTTCCCCCTTCCTGATTCCGAGCATTACTAGCATTTCCCAGACTCCCGCATTCCTGGACTCCGCATTCCCGGAACTAAACGCAACCTGGAACCAGACGAGACTCGAGCAGCACTGTTCAAGACCAGGAGCTTTCGCAAGAAGGCAGCGATCGAAGACACCGGCAAACAACGGACCCAGGTGAGAAGGGGGGAACTCCTTGACAGTTTGAGACGCCACCCGATCGAACCTAAAAACGAGATGGAAGCCACCGTGCAGGACCTGATGCGACGCATGCAAGAATTATCAACCGAGGTCCAAAATCTGAGCGGTATTGTTGACAAGTATGATGGTTCGGCAAAAACACTTTGCGGATTCCTGGATTCATGCCTGGTCCACTTTACCTTTAAGCCTTATTATTTCTCGACTCCTAGGGCTAAGGTGGGTTTCATCATATCCCACCTTTCCGGCAACGCCTTAACTTGGGCAACACCCTTTGTTAACTCCGGCGATGCCCTCCTAGATGACTATGATGGGTTCATACAGGCCCTTAAAAGCATGTTTGACCTTCCAGAGCAGGTCTATACTGCCCAAGAACGTTTGCTGGACTTTCAACATGGCTCCCAAGATATGCTCACTTATGTGACCAGATTTAAACAATTGGCTAAGGAAGCAGACTGGTCCTCCGAGGCTAGTTTTACCCTGTTCAGGAGAGGCCTGAACGATGAGATCAAGGATGAACTGGCCAGGGTGGCTCGACCAAATTCATTCCAAGCACTAATGGACCTTGCCATGCAAATAGATTTTCGCATCCAGGAAAGGAAGGCTGAAAAGAAGAAATCCATGGGAAACCCACCCAAGACGTCCTTTGAGAGCACAGCCAGAACGGACGCAAACCCAAGCCCAGCCACAGAACCAGAACCATGCAAATTGGAGTCTTTCGTGGACCCATATCACCTCAAGAAAGGTTGAGAAGGATTCATACGGGTTTGTGTATGTATTGTGCTTCAGACAAACATTTGGTCAGGGAATGTCCTCTGGCACCTCCTCGGCGTTCGGGAAACGCCAGCTCCTGGACTTAAATGGAGCAGAGATTCGGGAGAGAGATGTTTGCTCCACATCAATTCCATCCTTGAACTCTCCTGGACAAAACAAACTGGTCATTCTCCAGGCATTTCTTTCACCCTCGAAGAGTAAGATCTGTCCCATTCTGGCCTTGGTTGACTGCGGAGCTATGGGAATCTTCATAGATCAGGAATGGGTTGTCAGTCATCAAATCCCATATGAGGCACGAAACACCATGCAGCCTGTGGAAGCCATCGATGGAAGACCCTTCAGTTCAGGGCCCATAAGCCTACAGACCAAGGAAATCCAGCTCTCAATAAACCACCATCAAGAGCTAATCAGATTCAATATCATTAAGTCCGCCCACTACCCCATGGTATTGGGTATGCCCTGGTTACAAAAACACAATCCATATATAAACTGGACAGCAGGATCACTATTCCTAGGCTCAGAGTTGTGTATGTCTCATTGTCTATCCCTGGAACCTCCTTTAACACCCCCTGAGGAACCACCTAAGGAGCAAGAAACTCCACTCATGGTTTCCAATATAATACAGGTTCCGGAGGCCTACCAAGGATTCGCCGATGTATTTTCAACTGCCATAGTCCAGGCCTTACCTCCACACAGACCCAAAGACTGTGCAATTGAAACGGAACCCTCGGCAGTGATCCCTTTCGGTAGGCTGTTTATCCTTTCCGAACCCGAGAAAAAGGCCCTCAAAGAATATCTGGATACAAACCTTGAAAACAGTACCATAAGACCTTCAAAATCACCAGCAGGCGCATCGTTGTTCTTTGTTCCTAAGAAAAATACCCAGAAACTCAGACCTTGCCTCGATTATCGTGGCCTAAATCAATGCACTCTTAAGGACCGATACCCACTACCCTTGATATCGTATACCCTGGAAGCCGTGAGAGGTGCAGTAATATTCACCAAATTGGATCTCAGGGGTGCCTACCATTTGATCCGTATCCAGGAAGGAGACGAGTGGAAGACCGCCTTTAGAACACCCTTTGGCCACTACGAGTACCTGGTTTGCCCTTTGGACTAGCCAACGCCCCAGCAGTATTCCAACGTTTTATGGATAGGGTGTTCTCTGACATGTTGTTTCTCTTCATCATTGTCTATCTGGACGACATATTGATTTTTTCCAAGGATCCTCTGAAGCATGAAGGACATGTAAAGGCAGTTCTATAAAGACTCTGGGAACATCACCTCTTAGCCAAGCCTAAAAAATGTTTGTTTCACGTTACCTCTGTGCACTATCTGGGATTTATCCTGAGCCCAGAGGGGATTGGCATGGATCCTTCAAAAGTAAAGGCCATTCTCGCATGGCCTACTCCCATGTCCGTGAAACAAGTCCAATCCTTCCTAGGACTAGCCAATTTCTACCGAAAGTTCATAGCCACCTTTTCCGAGATTGTACAACCTATAGTGGCTCTGCTAAAGAAGGATACCCCTTTTGTCTGGTCAACATTACAAGAAACTGCATTCCAGCGTTTGAAGACCGAGTTCACACAAGCTCCTATTTTGGCTCAACCCGATACAAGTCGACCCTTTTTAGTGGAAACGGATGCCTCTAATTACGCTATAGGAGCAGTGTTGAAGCAGAAAATGGAGGACGACTTGGAACACCCCGTTGCTTATCTTTCAAGAACCTTAACTCCGAGTGAAACACACTACTCCGTCCTGGAAAAGGAACTGATAGCCATTCGCCAAGCATTCACTGAATGGCGACACCTACTTCTGGGAGCTAGACATCCTGTCCAAGTCCGTACTGATCATCGAAACCTTCAGATTCTACAGTCACTGGAGTGCAAGAACAGTTGTCAGGCACGTTGGGCCTACTTTTTTGCCCAGTATCAGTTCCACATCACTCATGTCCCTGGATCACAGAACCTAATCGCTGACGCCTTGTCTCGTCGTCCTGACTACGTGACCACTGAAGATAAGGCATATCCTAAAATGTTTTCTCCCACGATCTTCGTAGCCCAAGCAGTTAATCTCCTGGAAGAAGTCTGATCGCAAACCCAATCCTCGGAAATATGGAAGGACATTTCAAGAAGGAACCAGTGGAAATTATGAGCCAAGGAAGGCTACTTATTCAAGGACAATGCACTGCTCATTCCTACACGGAATTTACAGCAGAAAATAATAAACCTTTGTCATGACACACTCCATTCCGGGCACTGAGGTATCACCAACACCCTCTGTCTTATACAGAGACAGTTCTGGTGGCCTAAAATGAAGTCTGACGTACAGCAATACATCCAGGCTTGTATGATCTGTGCCCAAAATAAACATGATAACAAAAGACTGGCGGGTCTTCTTCTGCAGCCCACTCTACCCACTAAACCATGGGAAATCATCGCTACAGACTTCATAGTGGAGATACCACCTTCCCGAGGATATACTACCATCATGGTCAACATAGATTTGTTTACCCATGTCGCCCATTTTACGCCACTGATGAAACTACCCTCCTCTTCAGAGCTAGCTGGAATATTTCTGGAACACATATTCCGACTACATGGGCTTCCTTCCAAGATCATATCTGACCGGGGTCCCTAATACATTTCACAATTCTGGAAACACCTCTGTCGGATTTTAGGAATCCAACGTGCCCTCTCTTCAGGATATCATCCCCAAACCAACGGAGCCACAGAACGTGCAAATCAGACCCTGGAACAATATCTCTGATGTTTCGCCACCAAGGTCCAGGATGACTGGTCTCTCCTGATACCCGTTGGGGAATTCGCTCACAACAACTATAAACACTCAGCGCTACAGACCAGCCCTTTTTATTGTAGTCAGGGGTTCCATCCATCGGTGTTACCCTCGGTTCTTCCTTACCCCACACCAGTACCTACTGTTGACTCCTGGATCGAAACTCTTATCAACATTCACTGGGAGGCTTAAGAACACTTAGAGAAAGCCAGATTACAGTCCAAGAGGTATGCGGATTCCAAGAGAAGACCAGGTCCTTCCTATTCAGTCGGTGACCGAGTGTGGTTGTCATCAAAACTACTCCCCCAACACTTGCGACCAAAAAAGCTGGCTCCCCGCTACTATGGTCCATTTCCCATCAAGGAGATTATCAATCCTGTCTCATATCGAATCAAGCTACCCGACTCCTGGAAAAGAATTCATCCCGGTTTTCACACATCCCTATTGAAGCCCTACATCCAATCCTCTCGAAAATCCAGTAGACCTCCTCCTCTACTGGTTGACAACCAACTGGAGTATGAGGTGTCCCAGATTTGTGACTCCAGGTATAAGCGGGGCCATCTTCAATACCTAGTGGAGTGGAAAGGATATCCTCCTAGCGAAAGGACCTGGGAACCTGTTTCAAATATCAAGGCTCCTCGGTTGCTCAGAAGATTTCACCTAATACACCCGGGCAAACCTGGAGGAAAAGGCCTTTGGAGGAGGCATGCTGTCATGAACTTCAGATCATGCCCCTTTTGGACCTCCTGGTCCTTGTCTCAACGGGGCTTACATTCCGTACTACTTCCAACATGGCCGTCCAGAGCTGAAGCCCTTGCTCACTCCATGCGCTGAACGTGGCGTGATCTATTTATAGACCACGCCTTCCGCGGCTCCGCACGTCTCAATGCTATTGTAAAGTAGCCTCAGACGTGTGTTCGTAGCTCGCGCTATTGTTTCGTTTGTCCCAGTGCTATTACCCACTCCTGACCCTTTCCCCCTTCCTGATTCCGAGCATTACTAGCATTTCCCAGACTCCCCGATTCCTGGACTCCGCGTTCCCGGAACTAAATGCAACCTGGAACCAGACGAGACTCGAGCAGCACTGTTCAAGATCAGGAGCGTTCGCAAGAAGGCAGCGATCGAACACACCAGCAAACAACGGACCCAGGTGAGAAGGGGGGAACTCCTTGACACCAGGTGTCTTTGGGATCTCTATTCCTTTTTTATGAAGGTAGGCTGACCCCGAGAGGAAGCCACAGTGGCTGCCTGTGAGTGCGCAGAGCTGTGGCCCCTTTCCCGGGATTGGCAGTGTGGGGAAAAAGCCTATTTTGGCATTAAAAAAAACAGATGATAAATGGACTGGAAGGATGTCGTGATCCTTGCTGGTTCTCCAAATGGATGGCAGAGGTCCAAAGGAATCCCAACTGGAAGGTAAGCTGGTAGCTCTATGAGGGAAAAAGGCAGTCCAGAGGGTACGCTGGAAGCGCTTTGAGAAGTAGTAACAGCTATATCCTGGTTGAGGGCAGATGAAGAGGTAAGAGAAAGTATTGCCCGACAGTGAATACTGACCAGTACAGGTCTGTTGTAATGGAGAGCGGACAAGAGGGAGAGAAGACAAGGGAAAGAGTCTGTGTGTGAGCAAGGTGGGCTTCTGAGGAGCAGAAGCGCTGAAACCGTCCCGTGAGATGTGGGAGAGAACTCCGAACGGGGCAGAGTAAGGAAGTCAAGGAGGGCGGAGAGGAGGAGAGAGAGAGCATAGACGAAAGCAAAGCAGGAGAGAGACAAAAAGGCTGAAGGGAGACGCCGGCAGCGAGGAGCTAACTGGCAAGTCGATAGCAGAGAGCATTCCAAGAGGGAACAGCGAGAAATCACTAAGCGTTGCAACCAAAGCGAGGAAAGCAAACCTGTAAGGGTTGCAACGTGCCTACTGCTGCGAGGGACTGGGTTAAGAACCTCCTGGCAGTCGGCCATCTTGGAGAACAACTAGACTGCCGTTCTGAATGTGAGAAGCATGTAACGGGATGGATTCTTGGTGGCCCCACCTCCACCTATGCCACAGGCACCACTGAACGGGGTGCATGACAGACACAGAGCAATATCTTCCACCCATCGGCTCTAGGTTAAAGGTTGCCGTTAGTAACACCTTATCCTGGTCGGTGTTTTTAATTGGGAAGGTAATTAACTCCTTTAATTCCTTAAGTTCTCCCAATACACCCCCCCACCAACTGAGTCACCACAGTATTAGTAATTATTTCATTGAGTAAGCCTTACTCTTCTCTGTATATCCACTACTGGGGCCCAAATCAGCAAGGCTTCTCTGTGTGCCCATTTCACAGTATTTAGGGACCTGGGTCATAATAGTGGCAGCCTGTTTCCTTTTCCCTGTGCGGGACGCCCCTACAAATTCCAGCGGCCTTGCATGGGTGACGATCTTCCTCGCAGATTCAGCTGCACTTACCCCACTAGTTGCTGAGAATACATTAGGAGAAGCAAGTGGTTCAAATTGATTGTGGAGTTTTATCAGAGCTGTTTTCTTATTTCCAACTGTTAGCCTTGATACTTCTTGTTTATCCCCAAACTGAGTTAGCCCTGAGGGAGATGACTGGGAGTTGCCAACCGAGTTATCCTGGACATATTCTATCCTAGTATCTATACTAGACTGATCTTTCACAGGGAGGTACAGTTCCACAATGTTCTGGCACTGAGCTCCTGCTCCTATTTCAGTACTGTGCTGTTTTCCTATGAACGAAAATGTTTTACCCTCTACTTTATCTGTAACCGAAAGTACTTAAAACTGTGTGAGATTGTCATCTTTAGAAATATGTGGTCTTAACTTTCAGGTCCCCACTCCTTCCCCACCATCAGGTCACACAAAGAAATCAGATCATCCTTTTCCATTACCACACAAATGGAGGCCAAATTCGACAAATTCCTCCCTTTGTTATGGCCCAGTATTGGTCAAATCCTGTCTGCAGCAAGGATATTAGCCCTGCAGCCCACAGGGTTTGCCAAATCTACAGGGCTGTCAATATCATGTAGGAAGTCTTTGATTTCCGTAAATAATAGGTTGACCTCATCTATTGATTTGAATATTCAGGAGATTTTACTCTGCCCTCCCCCCACAATCGGGTTCTCTGTTTTCCTTTTCACCGTTTTTTAAAAATACTTAATATAGAAGTAAATAAAACAATAACAGCTAAAATCCTCAGAAATCCACAAAGTTACTACTAAAAATGCCAAAAAATATACTCAATGACCTTCAACAATTAATACGCTAGTTAATACACTGGTTTTACACCGTCAATAATAAAAATACCACTGAAAGAATAAAACCAATTCAAAACCAATGTGCTGTACAATGTCCTGTAGCAAAGCTCATAGAAGTATGCAAAGATATTCATTAAAGCGCAAACTGGAACAAAATGCTCCAAAAGTAAATGTCCCAGTTTTTTCAAATATGGAAGAGGCACACCCGAGTGGTTAGAGGGGCGTCTGTAGTCTGACTCCCCCCTCTCCCTCAAAACAGTATAGAAAATAAAACTAAGGCTCAGACGAACTTTCAGTGGGAATAATCTGCTCCCCCAGGAAGCTAGCAGCAACAATCACAGTATGTCGTCCCACGGTGCATCCACTTTAAACATCCACTTGGTCACCAAGAGACTGAGTTGTCTTCCCTGCTCTCCCATAGATCATGGGGTCAGTCAAAAGTCAGTCAGTGACGAGTAAACAAATGCACAAGTTCCTCAAAATAGCAGAGTAGCAGAAGGAACTGGACATGAACAGCAAGTGGTAAATGATATAAAACTGCAGAGATTGCAAGGAAGGGGCACAGGCCACACCTGTAGGTTAGACACACCTAAGCCTCCCCACCCCTCTACAGCCTACTCGAGCTGGTTGCCAGCTACCAACTGCCTCCAACCTCCAACTGCCTGTGTTGATTACAAGGTGCGGAATGCACTCACTGTCTCACTGTCTGCAGGCTGTACAGACAAGTTTGAGGGAACTGCAAGATCGATTTAGTGGGCACACAAATGTGTGGAAGATATAACGTGAGGGAGACAGGGGGAGTTAACCGACCCGGGTAGCAAAGAGTCTTTCAAGGCAAATCTGAGTAAGTTACAGGGACAGAACTCTTCCCCTTGTTCTCTTGTTCACCCTTAATCTCCTTCCAAACGCTCCGACACCTGCCCACAATAGGCGGCGGCAGCGTGAAAACTGCTCTTGAGTGAAGGTCTGGAAAGGAAGGAAGGAAGGGAAGGCTAGAGGAAAGAACCAGCGAAGGCACACTGCAGTCCGAGCAAGCGAGCACGGCTATCGGGAACTCTGCGCATACAAGCCAGTGCACGGCCGCACATAAAGGTGAGCCGACATGCCGGAGACTCTCCTCCAGATGCACACCAGCCCAGCCCACAACAATGCATTTTGCTAGGGCATGCTCACTATGGACCACGCATGGGTGTTAGAGGGGCCCGGCTCGCTTTGCACAGTACGCGTCGGTTGTGAGCATGGGGGACAATACTAGGGTTTGCAAGGACACACACTGCCTGCGGCACCCGTGTTCACAAAACAGTCCCAGAGACTCACGCCCAAATTGGTGTTTCACAAATAGAATCTCACCGTTTGTTGAATCCATGGGGAATTTCACCTGCACACCTTTGATAACCCCCGTGTATGAGACTCTCTGGGGATTTTCCCACCTATTAAGAACTTGGGCCTCATTACACGGTAGGCGGAGGACCAAGGTGCTATTGGCACCTTGGTCCATGCCGTTAAAATACCGGCACCGCCTTGGTGGAAAGGGGAATTACCGCCCTATTCCAAGGTTGGCGGGGCGGTAATTCCCCCTTCCCCCATTGCCCTTCCCCATTCACATTTTTGCCCCATAGGGCTCTATGGGAATGGGGAAGGCGCTAATTACGGTGCCGCAAATTGCGGTACCGTAATTAGCACCCTGGTCCCTTTGCAGGTTGGTTTTTAACGCCTGCTAAACAGCAGGCGTTAAAGTACCTACCCGCAAAGGGACCTCGTAGTAAGGCGGTAAGGGTTTACCGGTACCAGTGCCCTTACCGGTACCGGTAAACCCTTACCGCCGTCCGTGTAATGAGGCCCCTTGTCTTTGCATATAAAGATATGGTGATCAACTGAAGATGAAACATACAGAGAAAAGGTTTTTCCCAAGGCTCATGCGTTTCATGCTAACATTTCTCTTGAATATCCTGAATATAAGCAATCAGGTCTTCATCTTCCTTCATTTTATGTGTTATAATTGCATCTGATGTATCCGGATACTGTACCCTGAGAGCACTGCAAACATCTGCTCTGTAATTATTAAATGGCGCTCCATCATGCACTGTGTTTTGTGTTGTCACACCGGCATATCCTGCTCGACTACAAATGTCATCAGCTCTCTCTCTAAGCAAAGCTGCCAATAGACCTTTTATGTCTCCTACGGCCAGCTTATTTCTCTGTCATTTTCTCTAACTCGTATGTCCATTTCTCATCCCCCGATGTCAAATTAGGGAGCTTGCATTTTAAGTTATCCTTATCCATCTGGGGCAATGGAATATTTTGTGGCTTTGCTCACCCCTTCTGTAGAAGGGGGAACTGTGAGAACCCCATCCCGTATTCAGATACCACTATTGTTTTACCTAATGCAGGGGTGATTGTTCCTATCCAAGCTCAGGATATGGTACAGGATGTGGTGTTTTCGCCTTATGATTTTCCAGATCTGACCATCTTACCTCTTTATCCATCTGTTGACTTCCTAGGGCGACACATGCACCCTCACCCTCTGCCTCACAACCTGACTCTCTTTCCTCATCTGACATTGCTAGACCCCAACTAGTGTGACTATCATCTTCCTCTTCCGTATCTAAGTTTAATCTGCTCAAAGACAGTGCTTGGCACTCATCACTAAACATATCTCATCAGTGCTATCCTTTTCTCCTTTGCGCCTCTTGATTTCTCAGTCTATATCTGTCGATATATTCAATCTCTCACCTCTCTCTTCCTTATCTTGTATGAACTTACATGCATCTTCCTTCCTTTTGCTCTCTTCTGGACTATCATCGCTACTGTAAGCGGTGGGGAGGGGTTCATATATTGGGTTACTATACCCCACTGCTACTTTCAATTCCTATAAAGGATAAACTTCTGTATTTACCCTAATCCCAGACAAGGTAATAGGACCTGAGGGCTCAACGTCCTCCCCCTTATGCTGATTAAAGATCCACTCCTCCGGTGGTGTGTCCTCTTTCTCCTATTGGTACATTTTCAAAAGTTATAAAACTGCCGTCCTTTTCGCTAATTTGTTTCCTGTGTACGCAGCATGTATGTATGTGGTCATGGGTTGCAATACGTTTTTGACAATGATACTATTTGTGACTATGGCATGAACATTTTATCGGCTGTGCTCTTTACCCATTCTGCGCTGTACTGATTGAGTTTGGGTGCATGTTTTGGTAGTGTTTTACAAAGGTGCAAGAGAGGAGTGTCCTCCATAATGATAAGTCGCAATTGACTTTCAATCGTTACCAGATCATTAATAAAATCTCTATCTCAAGGCAAATCGGTCAACACTTTTAATCTTAAAAACAACAAATATGAGCAAGCACCATCATTCGCTATTCAATCAGGGACGTCATTTCACCAAAATGCCAGGGGTAGCGGAAGTGACATCACACGCCCCTTGACCCCTGATAACATCACAGGAAGTGATGTCATTTGACCCAACCCAAAGTGATATCGCGGGAAGCGATAGAACACGACCTTTCATCCGTTGACAAAACAGGAAGTGGCATTACATAGCATTGAACACTACGAAAAATATGGTTACGATATCATTATAATGTGATGTACATTTCATACAAGAATGGATCACCATATGTATCTTTAAGATCAGTGTTTATAGGCCCATATTACCAAATTACTGTGCATGCAAGCAGACGTCCATGACCAAATGATAATGATGTGTTATTATATAGCACTCACGCTTAAGTGCTTTATATAGAAAAAATATACACCCAATATCACCCAAACTGTGTTGGTACTCATTTATCGACCTCAGTTGAGGCGTCTAAGAACAGCCTAAATCAGTGACTCACCCCCTGAAGTGTGCTTGAAATAAACCTTTAATGAGTCTAGCAATTATTGTATAGAATTCCAGAAAGACACATTATTTAGTATTCCTGCTCTTTCTTATTTAGGGTCAGTTAAATGTTAAATGTTAAAGGTATTTGTACCACGCACCGTCACCATCGGAGTTGGTCCCCAGGCGCTCTGGAGGATATGCAAACGAGAAGGTGGGATGGGTTAGTAGGTGAAGTGAGGATAGTGAGAGGAGTGGTGTTCTGTTGGCAGCTTCAACTCGGTATACACCGGGTGCTGAGCTTTGGTGCGAGTATCGGATCGATGTCAGTCCTCTTGTGCTGTTGGTGCGGCTTATGTGTTGTTGCAGTGTTGTGAAGTGCATGCGGGTTGTTGTGCGATAGATGGTTGTGTGACATTTTTGAGTGAGATAAGTCTGTGCTGAAAGTGTTCGACCTGTGGCACTCCTGTTCTTATTTTTCTTCTTTTTTTTAAGGAGCCTGAACAAGAAAGCCAGCCACTCCCCAGAAGTGTGTGCTGGCCACAACCCAGGAGCTTGCAAAAAAAAAAAATATTCCCTTTTTTTTTTTAGAGGTCGCAAGAGAGACGACAGAGGTCGCAAGGGAGACCTCAGAGGTCGCAGTTGCGACCTCTGGCAACCCCTAAATGACGTCCCTGCATTAAATCCTCTTTTGATTCAAAAACCTATCTGTCTTTTGATTGGCGCCAATCATTTACTACACCTTTCTTCAAACAGCACAACTTCTGACGTTCAAAGGTTATTTTTTCTTAACAATACTCAAAACAACAACACAGTACATTTTAATAGCCCTCGTGATCACCTTCCCTTGATTATGATTGGTTATAATAAGAGGTATACTTCTCACGCCTCCACTTATTTTACCCTATACAGGGTTTAAGACGTCACCTTTCAAAGTCCTGACTGTGCGTATTCCCTTTCTTAAAACTCCCTTTGGAGTTTGAGACATCTTCTTCTATCTCCCTTGAAATAGGATTATTTAGGCGTTCGCTTACACAACATTTCCTGTTACTCAAAATATCACAACCCCACCCCATTAATGATCATTTCCCTTAGTCTACTTACATCCATTAATCAACTCGAGGCCTTTGGTCTCGACTCCTCCTCCAATCCGACCACTCTGCCTTCCGTCTGTGGAGCGCCTGTGGAAACCAAGCAGGGATTTCTTCAAAGAGGGACCTGCCCACCGTCTCGGTTCTTCTTGCAAGTTTATTACTATTGGCCGCTATCATAGAAAACTCCACAATCTTCCAGCTAATGGCAGAGGATGCCCAATCGTCCAAAACTCTGGAGCTGAACTCATTTGGATCTGAAACCATCCGCAGTGCTACCACATGAGCTTATGGCCCTTTGGAACGTGCATTTGGTAATGGATGGGATTACACCAGAATAATTTTGAGTGCAAATAACCAGACAAACTCAAGAATATGGCAAGTTCTGTTTGATTAACAAGTGTCTAAAACAGCGAGGTTACAACAAACATTAACGTTCATATGCTCAGTCGCTCAATGATCTCCACACAAAATATGGTCCTTATACTACATAATGCATCAGAGTGACGTCATACTACATGACAATAGTGAAAACCTACCAAGGGTCGGTATTGTTTAAGGGAAACATCTAAGTATACATTTCTATAGGAGCTAGTTTGGTTATTGGCCGCCTGTTATCATGTGGACAACTTATGCCTACCTCTAAAAACATGTAATTTCAGAAATATTAGAAACAGAGTCTCACATTGGTCTTAAAACTATAAAGTCCTTTGTTAAATAGACTAATACAATTGGTTGGCATGCTTGTGCCATGTTTGGAACTTTTGGTTCATTTAGCAGCACGTAAGCCTAGACCCAGGTGCAGGGAGATAGGACATGAAGCTACCTCACTACCCAATTATCACAGAATCTCTCATCAAACATGCCTTCTGCCATGAAATTGTCTTTGTACTTGGCCTTGCAGAGTATCCTTAACTTTGAGAATGCAAGTTCAACTCTATTTCCATCCTAGGCTCATGTCACAGAAGACCATGATCTGGTCCATTTTGCAGATTTTAAATGCTCTAAATGAATTAAAACTTTCTTGCACCTTAACGTGGGAAGGTTCATCCTCTGCACACTTGTTCTTCAGAGTAGATAGCTGACCTCGATTTCTAGAATCTTGGCTTTAGGCCAGGCAGCCTCGCCATGCTGCTCCATGAGCCTGCTATTCTTCTGCGACACAACTTTTCCATTCCCGGTCCATGGTTTCTGGCTTACTTAATTCTTGATACCAATGTCCAGTTTCTGTACAATGGTGGCTTCGCCTGCATTCTATTCACTATTCATAGCTAGCTTCTATGATGACTTAATATACCTTGCATTTCAGCGTCTGTACATTTATTGAATGTTTGTTTTCTGCAGTACTTTGTGCACGTGTAATCTTCATCTTTTACACTTGAGAGTTCACTTGATCCTTATCTCATCATTGGTGTACAGGACATATACAGCATCTTCAGCTAGTATCTCGAGACGTCATGCACACTTTCTAATGACGTCATTAGCTCCTCTTCTTTGCTCTTTCTCATATTCCTTCCGGGAGATCCTCCTTCAGGTTATTATTACTTCGTGAGTACTTTGTGAGTACTTTCAATAAGGTTCTCTTAATGGGTATCTTCCAAACACTCCCTGCGGTATCGGCAAAACGGCCGGTGTCAAACATGACACGGACTCATGTCTCCAATACAGGCGATGTGGGTGGGCGGGATCTGGGTGGGCGGGATCCCCTGCAGATGTATACAGCTGGTCCTGTACCAGTATCAGTTTAAGAAAATTAAATGAATCATTAAAATGGGTTTTTATATTGTGCCTCATGGATTTTCAATCTAGTCTCTATGTACGTGACCAAGATTCGAAACTGTGCTGCTTGGCTTCCAAGACAAGTACATTTCCCCTGAGCTATTCTTCCTGAGCGTTCTCTGAACTTTATGTATGAAATAGTTCACTTCTATGAACACCCTGCAACAAGGTGTATGTCTTATACATGTTAATTTTGTTTTTGGACAAAATCTCAAAGCGCTTGGAGAATAGCATGCTCATGTTGGTGTTTCCAATTATGAATATACACTCTACATTCAGACTTATGTTAGCTTACCATTGGTTTTCATTCTACATGGTTCTGCCTGAAAACATCTCTAAAAGCAACTTCATTTTTTTCTATAGAGAATTACTTTCCAGCAACTGATTCTCATCAAGTATCACGCACTATGTTTTGCTTCCAAATAACTGCACTACAATTGTAGGGCATTATCATCCTCATTGCAAGATTAACTGCAGGTACTTTACCATCAAACCATTAAACTAAAATAAATCATGGCATTGAGACAAATAAAATTAAAAATATATTCACATGCTAAACATTCATTAAAATAAAATCTATCAGGTGCAAAACAACAAAACATAACACATCCCAAAACCTTAATACAATCAAAATAATAATACTATTAAGTATAACGTTAATAGTTGAAATGCATTTAACAGTATCCACATTTCCTAAACTATTGTGCTGTTTTTAAGCACATATTGTGCAGAATCCAAGCTGTTTTATGCTAATTAATAACTGCAAAGCCAATCGCAAGGCTCCGCCCAGCTACTCATTGTAACTATTTGAAGCCAAATCTCCCTTGCCTTATATTAAAGTGGGCAAAGACTAAAACGTGAAGGATATTTTCTCTGTGTGCCAAACCCTATGAACAATTATCTGTAGACTTGGCATTCTAATGCTTGGTCCCTGTCACTAAGGGCATAATTCCTAAAGAGAGTTTAAAACAATAATTAAAAAATAGGCTTGACTAACAGTCAAGTAGGCCTCACATCCTGAATGTAGCAGAACTTCCAAGAGGGATTTGCAAACAGAGCTCTCCATACATTCTCTGCCATGTTTTTATCTACCCACTGCATGTATTATGCTTTGATCTCAGCGTCGGTGTTACTCCTGATCTCTCATATATTATCCCAATCATACTCCAGGGCGGTTTGCTGGCAAATTAGTTGACCTAAACCTAGGAAGATTAAAGAATAGCCTGAAAACCTATGCAGCTATTTCTACTATTCAATGTTCTTAGTCAAGTCTTATGCAAACGGGAATCCCTACAGGATGCCTGGCCTAATCTGGCAGAGTAAGCCCTATACTCACTTTTCCCTTCATGAGTGTTTTTCCAATTACCATAGAAGCTAAATGTTGTGCAAAGTAAACCTAATCAGGAGGAACGCTGAAGCCTACCCTTGATCATAGCTTGCTCTAGCGTGGACTGGAAAATAGGGTCAACATATAGCTGTTAGTGATAACCAAGCGGTTTAGATGAATCAATTCAAAAGATAAACTTATCTGCCTGGACATTAAAAGACTTGACGTGAGGATTTTCTATATGACTGTAAAACTTTTACTACAATGTATCTTAGTTTCCTGGGTCTTGTTTTCTTGTTGTCCTTATATAACAGGGGTCACTGGGCACTATTGTACTTTCTAGATCTGGCACATAGTCATGTTTCAATGGGATTCTAGTTAGTTGATTCTTGATGTGTAGCTGGCCACACTGCTTCTATTGCGATGCCATGAAACTTTAGATAATGTTTCCACATCCTACTCTGCTTAGTTCTTGTCACACACTGCAGTCATTGGGGTGGCCCAAGCCCTTAAACCATATTTCAATCAATGTACAAAGCATTTCTTTCCATTTCCTGAAGAAATTCTCCTTTGGGTACTTCACCACATGTGTCCTTGGTTTCCTGATCAATGCTTGCATTTACTATGACTACAATTCCCTGTAGCTTTCAGAAAAGTCTTTTAACAGTGTTTTGTACCATTGGATGGGAATATATTTGAAGACACATACCCATAAAAGGCTAGCATCATAAAGTGGTGCCAAGCACTTCTTGCAGCCCATAGGATTGGCATGTGCTGCCTGCATTTTGCCTCTAGTTCATGGTAACAGTGGTCATGATGAAGCTGTTGACCTCGGAGTGGGGGGGCGATCGTGTTGCACTGCGCAGTCATTGGGTGCATGGTAGCTAGCCTCTAAGGTAGTGGATGGGATCTGAACTCTGATGTTGTTGTTGATTTTGTTTAACTACTAATATGTCTGCCATGATAAATAGTGTTTTTCACCTTGAAATCATGGTAGTGGGAAGTTCCAAGGCATCATTGTAGATGTGTTCTTCTTTCCAGTCATGTAGTTCAAGGGTGTTATGTGAGGAACAAGTTTGAGGAAGGAAACTGAGTCAGAACTTCACTCGTTCTTTATCTTTGTCATTGAGTTTTTGGCTGCAACCTGGTCTTTGCTGCTTTGGTCTGGTCATGCAAACATCCATTGGCTAAATGGTTCCTCTAGCCTTGCTTTCTCCTATAGCGCAGGATCTCACCACTGGAACATGTTGCATTTCTCCAGAGCTGTTGTAGTGAATCAGTGAATTGTCTCCTATACATGTGCATCAAAGAAGAGGAGGAAGTAGTCAAACACTTTATCTGGGCTTGTTTTGTCGGTCTCAGTTTATAGACCAGGAATACTTTTACTTTGTTCATATGCTTTTTGGGAATCCTTGTTCACCCACTTCTCTATTTCAGATGTTTTTAGCTGCAGTTACTTCCTGTATCACATTCAAATGCCATGTTTCTCCGATCACTGTTTAATAAAGAACTATTATATTGAGTTCTTATATGACGCTTAATCCCATTCCAGTTTCTAAGTGTGTGTTTATGTTTTTCTACTAGAAACAATTGTTCTTTTTTTACCCGAGGATATCTTTATTTATACCGTGCGCCGAACCCTGAGGTAACTGGGCACCAGAGATTTAAAGCGAGTTCAACAAATTACATGCATTTTCATACTATACAGGAATAATGACAATAGCGATAAGTGCAGGTGACCAGGTTTACATGATGCTCGCAGAGTTGATACAAGGTGAAGTACAATACAAGTGAGATACAGTGATTAGTGAGACACTTGAGAGCAATTCTTGTTAGCAAGCCAGGTCTTCGTTTTGGCTCTAAAGGTCCAGAACAATGGTTCCATTCTGAGGTTAAGGGGTATAGCATTCCATTGTTTAGCCGCTAGGACTGGGAAGCTAGAGCCACCTGCTTTTTTTAGGTTGAATTTGGGAATGGTGAGGCAGCGTGAGTACCATGTTCTGGTTGCTCTGACTGATAGGCGTTTGTTGAATTTATCTGCCAAATGCTTGGGAGCAGTGTTTGAGAGGCATTTATGGATGATGACAAGTGATCTGAGGGCGATTCTGTCTCGTACTGGGAGCCAGTGGGCGTCCTGTCTAGCTAAAGATGTGGCAGTACCGAGGGATGCTCAGTGCAGCTCTGAGGGCATTGTTCTGAAGAACCTGGAGTTTGTTCAGGTTGCGCTCAGAAGTGCCTTGGAAGAGGGTGTTACAGTGGTCAATTTTGCAGAGCACTAGTGCTCTGGCTAGGGTGATGCATCTATTGGGCGAGAGGAATGACTAGCAAGCATTGATGAGCTTGTTTGTGTAAGCCGTGCAATATGCGGTGGCGTTTGCTTGTTTTTTGAGGAAGAGAGTAGAATCCAAGTATACCCCTAAAGTTTTGATTACTTTGGCCACTTTGATCAGGTTTCCATCAATGTTGATGGAAGCATATTGAGGGACAAGTTTATTTAGTCGATGCTGGGATCCGACGAGAAGAAGCTCTGTTTTCTCGTCATTGAGGCATAAACTGTGGTCAGCCATCCATGCCTGGATCTCCAGGTATAGGTCGTTAATCAATTTGGAGTCCTCTTTGTAGCACCCTGAGAGCGTGTTGAGGACCTGGGTATCGTCAGCATAGTTTGTGTATGTGACAACCAGGTTGTCAAGACGGTCGAACAGGAGCTTCATGAAGATATTGTATAGGTTTGGTGATACGCACAATCCTTGAGGGATGCCACAGTAGATGGGGATAGGGTCAGCTGATGCCGAGGGTGAGAAGAACCTAGTGGTGCAATTAGAAAGGAAGGATTGTACCCAAGCGGAAGCCTCACTAGAGAAGGCAGCTGCTGATGCCAGATGCTCGGTGAGGATCTGGTGGTCGACAAGGTCGAAGGGTGCCGAGAGGTCAAGCAGCAGGAGTATGGCTAGCTTGCTGTTGTCATTTGCCTCATCCATCTGGATTTTGTGGTCCAGAAGGGCTGTTTCTGTTCTGTGCCTTGGCCTAGAGACTGATTGTCTGAGGCCCAATAGGTTATAATCTTCCAGGTATTTCCTAGAAGGGTTTAGAAGGGGCATGACCCATGCCTCCTTAAGGCTCTTGGGTACTGAAATGGTTTCGAAGGAGTAGTTGATGAAGGCTGTTATTAAAGGGGCTAATTCGTAGGCACCTTCTTGAATGATGGTGGCTGGGCATAGATCCCCTTGGCACCTGGATGGCTTCAGGCCTTTGATGATGTTTTCTATTTCTTTGGCTGAGACCGGTGAGAAGGAGAAGGGTGGGCAGGTAGGGGTGTTATGGATAGGAGATGGAGAAGAATTGGTGTTTTTAGCGAAACAGTTCTTTTTTTGCTAGATTCTAGATTGGGGCAGGGAAATTTTGTCTGCAAGAGCTTTTTGGATTTTTGCACACCAGTCTGTGTCTTTCACACGGGATTCTGCAGGTATAGAGGGTGACTCCATTTCCCTAAGGATATTGAAGAGCTCTTTTGTTCTAGATTTGGCATTGAGGATTCTGTTGTCATAGGTCTCTTTGTTGGCGGCGAGGATAGCTATTTTATAGGTGGAAGCAGCTGCAGTGAAGAGCGCTTTGTTAGATGATTTGGGCATTTTTCTCCAAGTGGATTCCGGCGCTCATTTGGCGTTCCGAAGGATTTTCAGTTCAGGGGTAAACCATTTGTTAAGGTGGGCTCCCGGTTTAGCTTTGGTGAGTTTGATGGGAGCCATGTTGTCTACTGCTGCCTCGAACGTTTTGTTGTAGAGGTCGACTAGTTTTTTTGCATCTAGGTCTGTGTAGTTTGCAGGGGCACGGATGGTATGGATTTATGGGCATAGGATTTGCAACATTATATTGCGGTTATTCCTAGCAAGGGTTTGCGGGATGGTGGCCGGAGTAGTGTTAGTAGGCGCATTTCCTTGGATGGAGAAGAGATGACGTGGTGGTCCAAGCAGTTGGTTCGTTTTGAAGGATAGCGCAGTTATAGTCAGTCAACCAACCCAGGGTTCTGCATTTATTGTGCGTTGGAGCTGTGACACAGTATTTGAAACCAAGTTGGGAGATTGTGTTTTCCAGCGATAAGGAATTCATTATGATCACCGAGGCCTAGGCTAAAGTCCCCAAGCAAGATGATTTGAGATCCTAATTTGGTGTTGTTGGTTAGGAGGTCAGATATGTCTTCCTCGAATGAGGAGATGTGGCCTGGCGGCCTGTTTATAAGGTGCATGAGAATTGTTTGGGATGCTGAGCGTTCAGAAGACGGGAGGCTGGCCAACGGGATAGCTCTGAGGCCTAGGGATGTTTTAGCAATTAATCTATCTAGTTCCTAGCATTCTTAATTCAAGTATGCCACTGCGCAAAGCCCTTAATGCTGCAGTGAGTGGCATTAACTGCTGCATCATAGTCAACCACCAAAACCGCCACTCACTTCTGGGGCAACACAAGTGAATTGGCCCTCCTTTTGTAGAGTGCTGTAACTGAGCACAGCACCTGGTATTTTAGGTCAGAGATAATTTGATTTTTTTCATTTGTGTTCTGAGGGCCTGATTCAGAGAAGCCTTTTATAATGGTGCAATCCCATAGGAAAACACTCAGTGAATCAGGCCCTATGTCTTTTCTAGTCCATGATTCTGCTTTCTGTTACTTCTGCTTTCCAGAGTCCCATTAATATAGAATCATTCTCATTGGCTGCTGTCAGTTTTTAGTGCAGTAGAGCACCTTGTACTTCAATCATTAACGTAACATTTCCAAACCTCTTTGGGGTTATCTGATGATCATAAATATAGAATGATCTTTTCCCCTACTTTTATTTATATCTAATTTGCTCCTAATGCCTACATGTAGTTCTTTCCTTACCCTTCAATTTACTTTCAAAAGTTCAAAGGTTCAATCAAATAGTCGATCTAAGCTGTGACACACTAGCAAAAGGCAGAAAGTTGTATGATGCTAGGAACACTCATTTAAATAATTATTTGTTTTGGTTGAGAATATAACCTTTAAAAAAGTTTGAAAAAATAACAGTATTTAAACATACAAATAAAAATAAGAAAGTAAGCACACAATTTTAAACACAATTGCTGAATGTTATGCCTAGGACACCATAAACAGGTCATAATCATCACATTCAATTAAATTAATATTGCATCAATTAAAAACGAATCCAATAATTTAAACACATCTAAAACAAAGTATTTCCCTTAAATACACCGTGCACATGAATCCAACATTTCCATGATAATAGAGATACAATTTGAAATTACATATCTTCAGCTTGCTACCCTCACCCGAGAATTCACACTGGCGTTTATGTACCAAACGGAATACCAGATACATGTTACATAGATAAAAACAATTAAATCATTCTAATTATTCCAGTAGATTGCAGATATCTTTAAGAAATCTTAACACCGCAATCTGCAACAAGACTGAAGCTCTATGTAACATTTTTGCCACAGTTGGTCTAGGTCCACTCTTTCCAGGTTAATTACGAATTTGTTAAAACATATCAAATGCTCGTTCCTCATGGCAGAGAGTTTCTATATGTACAATAGATTTACAGAATTTGCAGTGAGATGAACCAGGACGGAGACCCTCTCTTATCTCAATAATCTCTCCTGTCTTAATAACATTGAACCAAAGTCTCATAATCCCTGCTCTTTTTGTCCTATCCGGCGATTGCATAAGATATGATTCCAACTCTCCCATTTTTTTTATATTGTGAGACCATTTGATAACAAAGTTTTGTGTTCAATATAGCTTCCATACTTTTCACCCAGTCTGCATATTGGAGCAATTTTGTTGACTCTCCCAGCATTGGATATCAGAGATTCAAGAGTTAAGCCCAGATTCCCTAAAATAAGGCTACATTCTAGCTTCAATTCCGACAAAAACCCTGTCTCTGGAACTCCCTGAAGGAGCCTCTTTCCTATTCTTGCATAGAAAGTATTGTTAGTACTCATACACAGTTTTCTGCAAAGACACAATCTTCTCCACTCCACTCAGCTTTCTAACTGACTTAGGGAGACAATAACATACAAACCTCTAGATTCATGCTTCATATTTCCGCAACTCTGCTCTTGACCACAGAGGAAAACATTCTAGGCCATAGCATAGTTGGGGAAGTATTTTTAAGTTATAAATCCTCAAAGCTGGAAGTAGCGAGAACTTTCCGTATTTACAGTCCACCATTTTTATCTGGGTAATTTGTTTGGCCACTTTCCCCTCCAAATACTGCTGATAGTATAATTCCGTATTATTTGCAAATATGGGATACCCCAAATACAACATATTTGTTTGAACCTCTAACCTCTCATGATTCAAGAACCATGCGAAACTCAGTGTGGTTGTACGACTACTCAGTCTCATAATTACTGGGTTTTTTTTACATTTATTTTTAGAGCATTTCTTGTGATATATTCTACGAAAGCAGTTATCAAGCTGTGCAGTCCTCTCGGAGTATAATCGAAGAGCAAGAAGTAGTCTGCATATGCTACCCAAAAAAAGTCTCACCCTCTATCTTAGGGGATGCAAATCAGACCTTCTTCATTTCTCTTCCTGCATCGGCCATATAAAGATTGAACAGCATAGGCGCAAATATGCAGCCTTGACGCAGACCATAGGAAATGTTTATGGGGAAGGAAGGTGCTCCTTCTTTATAGGGTCGAACACGCATCAATGAGCCTTCATGTAGTTGGATCAAAATAGCGAGAAGACCTGCAGGAATGCCCCAGTTGGATCATTTCCACCACAGGGTTGATCTATCAACAAGATCAAATGCCTCAGAGAGGTCCATGGCTTCAAAAAAGATGGATGTACTCTTGGCTTTCCACGTCTTTACCTGCAGGATTGTTAATAACAGGATGTCCACCTCTGCGCCCATCTCTTTTCTAAAATCAATTTGTTGGCAGGAGAAGATGTTACAGCTCTCCGACCATTACTCTGTATGTTTTACAACTATACCTGCAAAAACCTTTGAGTCTTCATCCAGCAGGGCGATGGCTCTACAATTAGACAGGGAAGATCTATCCCTTTTCTTATAAATTGCCATAACAAGGGAGAAATGCCAGGATGAAGATGCAGACTTAGTTGAAATTATATCTGAAAACAACAGGTAAAGAGCCTTTGCCCATAGGTCCAGGTTTCCTTTCAGTGTAGCATTGGGTAACCAGTTCAACCCTGGTGCTCTTGAAGAGCTGGCTTTCCCAATTTGAGCTCTAATTTCTTTAATGGTAAAGTTAAAACCTCATGGGTGATCTTTCAGACCCTCCTCTTCCTGCTGAGTGCACCCATTCATCGCATATAGTGAACTAAAGTGTCCATCCCACTGTACGCCTGTAATGACATTCGTTAGGGCCAAAATTTGAGTACATTCTAATACATTTATTAGGATCCAAAATTGTCTGTATGATCCTTCCTTTAATGCCCTAAATAGTGCTTCACTGTCAGCTTGGTACAGGTAAACCCAATGGCCCTTAACAAAGATTTTCTAGTATATTTTTCTCTTTCCTAGTGGTTTTTAGTTTTAGGTCCCAAGTCAAAGAAGATTTTAATATATTCCTCAATGCTTTGCGGCTCAAATTTTTATTTGCAGCAGGCTGTTGAAAGAATGAGACCTTCTCATACCAGAATTATGGGGGGGGGGGGTTAAGGCTTTATTTATGAGAACATCTATATGTATACCACATTTTTCTTGTGAATACTCTGCCAATTTGATGTCAAATCTGGTTGCAGAAAAGTCAGCCAGGAACATTGCATTGAGTCTTACAATATTCTCCCTACACTTGGCATTGTTACTAAGAGGAGGGGTTTCATATATATTATGAGGAAAAACCGAATTGCTTCCTGAAAAGATTACCTCAAGCATCAGAGGATCACTGCTAAAGGATTTCTTTAAGTTGAAAGCCAAAACTGAATCAATCAAGGGTTTTGACATGAATATGTAATCTATAGTAGAGAACCTAATCCCATCCGACCAAGTATGAGAGTCCATAGATGAACTTAATAAGTCATTAACTGAGTAAAGTCCCAGTTAAGGAAAAGGTTGTACCACAGTTGTCCCTGAAATCTCTTTCTGGTACAGCCTGGAGGCCCCGCTCTATGTGACTATGGTGATTCTCATTTACCGATGTTAGCAATCCCAAATTCATTTGTGGGCATGCACTTTTCGCTCCCCTCGTGCCTGATTTCTGCATTTAAATCGTCCGATATTATAATCTGCAGACCGGGAAAATCTACCAATCGCTCCTAAATTACAGAATTGATAAGATCAAGAGTTTCCTGCAGATTTAGTTCCGGATTACAGTAAATGTTAAATAGAATCACATTTTGACAGTAAGAACTAACTTTTGTCTCCAAGACAACAGCGAGACAACAGCAAAATAGATTTATGCATTCCTTAAATTTCAAGTTATCCCCCATAAGGATGGCTACTATAAGACCCTGTGATGGTCTACCACAATGGCCCTTAGAGGACGATTGGAAGCAAGCCTCGAAGCCATCCAAGAAAAAGGAGACAGTTAGCCAGGTTTCCTGGATACAGATGATGGAATATTTGTTAAGGGTAGCGCAAATATCGGGACAGATGCTCAAATGCCTAAAACTTTGAGAATTCCAAGATAGAAGCAAACACTTTTCATTCTGGTTAAAGATTCGACTTCAGAGCTTGCAATTGGGAGATTGAATCATGCAGAGTGAGAGCAAGCCATCTCCTATTCAAATCCTCTGACTCTTGTTTTGTTGGGAATTCACACCACCCTTCATTCGGGTCCGGCTGATCCTTTCTTTCTGGTCTTTCAGTGTATCCGCCAGCATGTGAGTACTTAAATCCTGCGCTGAAGTTTAAAATATGGTCCCCAACTTGTTGAAGTTATCAATCTCGTGGAATAGTGCATCGTAAACAGTTAGAGAGTATAGAACTACTGAGACATGGTCATATCGCTCGGGGTGGATAAAATCCACCAGCTTGATATCAGCTGTAGTGATTAATCTCAAACCAGGGATTTCATTCAGGAGGGCCAGAACCCTCCACCTATTCAGCGGGTCCGGTCCCCCACAACTAAACATATAATGGAGGATAACGCTAGGGTCGTCTGGGAAATGGGGCTGTCACTGTGGTACGGTGCTCAATTTGCTATTGTACACCAACTTGTGGTTCCTCCCATCACCACCTACCCCCTCGCCCTCGAAGCATCTGTTTCCTGTGGCCCACCAGTAATTCTGGGGTCTCTTTATTGGGATTAAAAACCCTGCACCCCCCAAGTATTGGCCTCCCTCTGGGAACCTCTCTGTCCCGTCCCAATTTGTCTAATCTCAACTTAGCTTCTGTTGGAGTGCCATCTACAGTGCAAGACTTCATATCTCTCCCTGAAAGCTGTAGCTCTTGTTCAAGATGGGATATCCTCTTACCTCCACCACCATGGGGCACAACTGGGGTAAAGCCTTGATGATCAATGCCTAACAAGTTAGACAGAATATTTCGTACCAACATTTCTACCTGCTGATCATTTGTAAGTAGTATCGACTGCTGTTCTTCTTGTCCACTAATCTGATGGAAGCAACAGGGCCATTGCCCACCAGTACACCCACATTCAGCACACATTCAACAGAGTCCACTACTTGGGGAGAATTGCTCAACCTCTCTAAGGGCCCCTTAGGTGTACTGGATAGGTCTATCATCTCACATGCTTCAATTCCAACCGAGGCTGTACTCAGAGCCACCGTTTCCACAGCTTTGGTACCAGTAGAAGGATTAGTGCACAACCATGTATTCCCAGCTCCCGTTTGTGCACATTATTTAGTTTGTCTACTAAGATCTTTTTTATTTTTTGTTTGTTTGTCTTTATTGTAATTATTTCCCTTATGTTTCATTTCATCTGTTAAAGTATTAAGGACATGTAGGCTCTCCCCCATTGAGGATGGCCACTCTCCAAGAATTGCAGGAGGGCGTATTCGCCTCTTTTCCTTTAATCAATTTTTCTTTTTTCCCTTTTTTTTCTTCCCCTTTTTTGGGATTCCCTGCTCATCCATCATGACAAGGTCATCACAAGGGTGAATCAAAGGTTCGGCTCCTCCTCCTCTCTGAGCTCCACCACCATTAGGCAAATAACCCCTTTCCCCCTTAGAGGGAACCGTGCAAAGTTCCTTGACTTCAGATGGGAGAACTAAATCGTCCTCTCGCATCGTGCCCTCTTCAATCCCCATCTCAATGTTAGTTTTTTACAAAAACGGGCAACCATGCATACGCCTTCCTTTTCCTTCAGCACATTTTGTGTGCTCTTTTAGTTCAGATTGTATCAAATTTGAGCAGCAATTCCCCAAAGCCCGCCCCACCCAACCCGTCACAGACAGATGAAGGCTGGGCCGAAGGGACCCCTGCCTCCTACTCCTCTAACCTCCTTTCATAGGGGTGTTCAAATAGAGCTAGGGAAACCTCCCCTGTGAAAAATATTGGAGGTGTATCCAGGAAAGAGTGATCATTCTCCGGGGGTGTCCAATCATTAGGAGGCGAGCTGTCCACCACAACATTATTTGCATATTTCTGTTCCCCTACCAATTCAGGGGTGGAACTTCCTCTCCCAATGAGGAGCAGGGAGAGCTCTCCTCTCCCAATCTCTAACTTAGTTAGATTGGTAATGGGGGTGGGGGGTGAAGGAGGAAGAGGAAGGGCTAATGCCATCCTCGTGGTGTTCTTCACTGGAGTAAATACCAGCGACCTAGACCGAATATCTTCATATAACCTATGCCCGACAATTTCCCTTTTTTTGCCCTTGGATAGGGTTTCATGGTGGCACTCCTACAGACACCCTCCCAGTTCAATCCACAGTTAGGTTGATGCACAAATGCAACAGAGCACAAATGGATAGACCAACAGGACACACAAGACCAAGAGTACTCTCTCCCTGATGACTTCTAGCCGGCTAACAGGCACTCAGGAGGCTCTTCGGATGCATGCAGCCATGTACCTAACTAGAGTAAGGCACCTCCTGGGGCATGGCCTCACGCCGGTAAAATTTTCCCAATATCTATAAAATATAGAGAGTGGGAGAGGTATAAGTACACTGGACAATAGATATAGACATTTTATATCCTCTAGCAATCAGTCCACATACTCAAATGTCCATCAAGGAACCATGGAGATTCGAGCAACTCAGCACACGTTCACCAAGCTGTAGGGGTAGTGTCCAGTGTGACCAGGCAACACAGGCACTCAAACATGAATTGCTTCCAATATTTCCGTCAAACATCTCTGCTTTGGCTCCTAGTGTTTCAGGATTTGCTGATCATCCAACCGATGTTGAGGCGTATATAGATCCTGTGTTTGTAAGCGTATCTCTTGAGTACTTTGTACTAGGCAGAATAGGCAGAACTACAGTACATTTGAGTGGGCAAAATGCCATTCTATACTTTTCACCGTATACAGACAATGATCCATTGTTACTGCTGCTCGTTGAACAATTAAAATGCCTGTCATTCTGGAGGCACACACAGATTGTCATTCCTGTCATTCAGCAATTCCCCAGAAATTCACCCGAGTAAATGTGGTTGTGTGACACTTATTTTTAGGAAAATGTTCGACACATAACAAAAGATTTATTCTATATAGTGGTGAATGTGCATTTTGGCCAAAAACCACAAGAATACTTTTTGTGGACATACCATTTTTCTAGTCTGAGTATTTATCACTCTGCCATCACATTTGTTTCACCCGTTGGTCATCTAAATGCTATCCATAGGGGCAGAAAGGGAAAATGCTTTTGTTAGAGCTGAAGCATATTAATTATACACTTCATAGACATCTGTAGCAAGAATAAAACAATTTTCCACTTTTGCAAGTGCAATTTTGCACAGTACAACGACAAGGTTTACCAATGGCTAGCAACTATTTTTCCAATGCATTTTTTCACCAGGGCAAATCTTACTATAGTGCTGATAAGGAATGGTGTTAGCACCAGGGCAAACTTTTCAATGGTGTATAAATGCTAGGAAACATGGGCCTGATTTACAAAGCGTTTTCGATGGGATTTTCCCATTGAAGAACACTTTTGTAAAGCTGGACCATCCTTTTTTTCAACTAGGGCACGTTTTGCCTTTGTGCTGAATATCATGCACATCTGCACTAGCACAAAGTTCTGTAATCTCTCTGATATTCAATTTCAGACACCGCCCCCAGCAAAGCATTCCATAGCTCTGCTGCCAAAGTTTTTCCCAATAGTTCATATTAATATTAATCAGCTTTCCTGGAATGGCTTAGAGTTTCTCCGGAACCATGTTGACTGCTTAATTTTTACTTAGAAAGCTACATGGTTTGAGTCATGGACCAGATTGTTTTCTGAATTTGCAAAAGGGTTGGCATATTGGTTACCTGTTCACCTTTGTAAAATCACAATGTCACGATTCACTCCCTTTACTCCCATTCCTGCCACTTGGGGGCCTGATTTGGGGTTTATTCCTTACTGGACTTTCCTTCTGGACCCCATGGGACAGTGCTGCAGTGAATTGGGAGTGCTAAATCCTTATTTTCTATGTTCCTTCCCATCCGGCAGCCAGTATGCTGATTTAATATAAAGACTGTGCTCCCCAGTATGCCTGGCCTACTGCTTCATCTGCACCCTTTCAGGACAAGGTTGGGTGGAGGATAAGCTGCACCTGTGGCTAGCAGGTACAGCAAGCAGCACACCTGAGGCATGTACTCATTTGCCAGCTTTAAAAGCCTTAGTTTGCTTCAGTCTAGCTCTCGTCATTGATGTAGTGTTCCTGTTTGTGACTGGTCCCTTATTCCTGGTTCTTAGCTTAGTGTCTAGTTCCTAGTTTCTTATTTCTCGTTCACTTTTCCGTGGATTTCGAATTTCGTGTGCTTATTAGTAATTTCTTCTTCCCAGAATCCCTTTCTGTCTTCCTCTGTTTTGCAGTCAGCGCTTCCCAGTGCTTTCCTTTTTCTGTGCAGCCCAGTTTGTCTGTGTTCTTTATTCCTTTGACTTTGCCCTATTCAACAGCGGAATATTGATCCTTTAGTCACTCCTCATTTATGGATTTAGTATTTTGTCCCAGTTTGCCTTTCCTTCCCTAGGTGGGGAGGGGAGAGGTTTTACTCTTGTCATTTCGTTTTCCCTGCTCCTTTTCCATATTTTCTCTTGGACTCTGTTCCAGGTTTTCCCTTGCACTTCTCCCTTTGTTCCCTATTGATTGCTAGGGCTATAGGTTAAATGAACGAAATACAAAGGATCGAATGCCATTTTTTGAGTCAAAAGGACCGGAAAAAAAATGGTCGAATGAATTTTTTTATGGGGGGGTTCCCCCCTAACCCTCTGTTTTCTTTTTAAAAAACTTTTTTTAACTATATTAAATTTTTTTTAAAAAATGAAACATAAAAAAATGCATTCGAAAAAAATGTTTTTCGATCCTTTTGACTCGAACTTTTTGTCATTCGATCATTTGTATTCAATCAAATGAATGGACACTGATTGTTAGGTGTGGTGTGCTGTTGTAGCCAGATCCTGTGTGAATGCCTATGTTTTCCTCACTATTCTGTAATCACTATTCCTACTTGTCCCCTGTCAGGAGTCTGATGAATTAAGTCATCCTCCCTTTAAGATTATGGCCTTTCTGGGTACCACCTGGCTTTGTGGGATTCGCTGACATTTCAGGTGGTATTTCTCGTCCTCGTGAGTATTGTCTTTAAGTTACCTTATACAATACCATCAGGGGTGTTAGTTCACAGATCCTGTTGTTGCTTGCCCTGTATGTGGGGTCAATGCTGACAGTACCTGTAACAACATTTGTGAATTAGGAGCTTGACAACTTTCTTTGTAATCATAAGGAGCTTCTTAGTGCTTACCCCCACATCCCTTTTCAAATATTTGTATTCTTATCATGCTCTACTTGCCCATCTTGGGTTTTAGTGTACATGTGTCTTGGTTCCTGAGTGCATGTTGTTTGATTTAAAACTATTGACTGTGTTATCTTGTGCACATTTCCCTTGCCATAGTCACTGCCTTTGTGCTCTCATGAACCCGGATTACTTAAGGTTTAAGAAAATCTTGAAAGCATGGTTGTGGAAATCTGTTTTTGTCATTTGTTTTAATGGTTGTACTCTTTTAAACCTAATGGAAAGTGTTTATGTATTTTAGGAGGTTTTAAAATATATATATATGTTCAATTGTAAAGCGCTCGGATGCATTTGTGACTGGTTCGTGCTAAACAAAAATGTTAATAAATAAACAAAAATGCAGGAAAAAACAACTGCTATCACCTTAGAAATAGAGTCAGGGCCTGATTTACGAAAGCATTTTTTAATGTGAAAATTAGTTGAAAAAGTTTTGTAAATCTGATCCTATCTCATGTAAGTATTGGAGGAACATTTTCAGCCGACCCAAGGGCTATCCATGGTGTCATTGAGTTTAAGAACTATTTCCAAGGACAACTCTCTCTGAGAATGTATGACTTATTAACCCAGAACAATGAGGTCTTTGGAGAGTGTGACCTTGTCCTGGTGTCTTGGAGGGCTTGCTTGTTCTTCTCCATTCCAATGGGATTAATACTAGGCCATTCTTTCGAACACCTGTCCACCAAGCATACCTGGGGCTTCAAATGGCCTTGAAATGGCAAGACTCCTGGTCAGTGGCCCCTAAAGGCAGTGGAGAACCTGAAACTAACAGAGCTTGCATTTCTGAAGGAACCTTGTAATGTATGAGGCGAAACATGGTTAGTGGGCCAAGAGACATACATCAAAGAAAACCTCCTAAAAACTGATACATAGTGTGATTTGAAATCATGTGCTCGTGGAAAACTTGAATTAAGAAGTACCTATTTGATGTTTACCAATTCCAATGATAGTGTTTGGACGTTGTGGTTCAAAAATGTGATTAAGCTTCGTGAAATGTTACTGATAATTATTTTAAGAATATTTTCAACTGCTGAGGGCTTATTTCCCATTCAGAACTGTATTACCATGGTGTTATACTATCTGCTTTTTTCAGGTCAAGGCAGATTCTTATTCCACCATCTCTAGTCATTTCTATAGAGAGAAGCAGGAACTAAAAGTCTGCTACAGTTACCCACTCCCTTTGCATATTGAATGAGCATTGACAACACGGCTCATCCCATCAGGAATTTAGGTTTAAAATAAACATTACCCATCTGTTATATTATATAATTGCAATGCACAAAGAACATCTTCCCTAATTACATGATGCGAAAATGAGAAGCCGTATTAATGCCTCTTAGTATATTTTAATTTATGCTGTGTTGATGTAGCATCGCTAAACATTGGAAGTCTCTCGTGAGTGGGAAACTGGATGCCAGAAGTTTGCGTTCATCTGAACTTTTGAATACTTATAGGATTTTGGAAACGATGATGCATGCTGTTTGTCAAGGATTCTTGCTTTAGGAACAATTGAAGCAGGCTGTTTACCATGCATTCAAATGATTTTGTGCCAGGCTACAGCAAGAGGTGGGCAATCAGTAGCTGTACTAGTTGAACTTCATGGATATTTGGCATTCAGAAAGAAGCATTTCATATGCTCGAAGGGCATTCAGTACTGGAAGGTTGAAAACAAAAGGAATCTCAAAACATTAAAAACATCTATACTCAAGGCATTCAAGTTGATTACTTTTATGGACTAGCGCGTACATACAAAACGTGGCTCATGGGCCGCATGCCAAGTGTGGCGGTCTGGGAACAAGGATGCCAGTAAGTTTACCGGGACCCTTGTTTCCGGACTGCCACACTACGATTCTACCTGCAGGGGGAGTAGCGCGCATCAGGTCTCGCCCTGCCCGGTGCTTCGGCCCTGGTAGGCAGAGTCGTCACGGAAGCACCGGCACCGTTGGCAACAGTGCCGGTGCTTCCGTCTCCCCACTCCTATGGAGTCCTACGGGACTCCATGGGAATGGGGTGTTACTGAATCTACCGCCTGACTGCCCACATCGCTGGGAATCGTAATGTCCGGGTGGCACCGGGAAGGCAGGTGGCGGATTCAGTGTTTACGGATACAGCAGACCTCGGAATGAGGCCCAATGTCTCTTCAACAGATACATGGAAAATGTCCATGTATTTGATGATTTCATGAGAACCCAACTGATATAAAAATGTACATAAAGTCCCTGGTTTCTGTCTGTTTGTCTCACACTGCACCGTAATAGCACCAGCAATTGGAAATGAAGTACATACTACCCACCAGTCCAGCTAAATTCACTAATTTGTCAGGAGCCAGTCTACAGTCTTTCAGATTTCTCTTCATTTCCTATGGATTCCAAATCATCTATTTCGTATTGATTCCTATCTGAAAATATGCATTGAGATAAACTCACAATGCATCAAAAACCTCACATGACTTAATTGTGTAGTAACATTTATTTATTTGTAGATGATTTGTAAGGTGCCACGCTTAACATAGACACTTCGTAGCATCAAGTATAGCTGCACACACGTTTCTTGAGGCAGGATCTTCCAGGCTTTTTGTGGATTTATTTCGGCATTGCCTGTGTTTACCTTTGGATTCTGCTGGCTGGAGCATTACAGAACACAGGTAGTGTGCCCCAGCTCCATGGTGATTTAGCAGTCTTTTGTTCATAGGTTTTCCAGCCAATTTGCTCTCTAAATAGGCAAGATGCATCGATCTATAATTGCCAAACTTCCACCATCTTATTGAAATTTTCATTTGGGCTTCCATAGCCTCCCTAAGCTTCTCAATTAACTTTGGACATAGACACATGCCATCCCTTTCTCATCCACCTTTAAAGTAACTAGTTCTGCATATTCGTTCACAAATATTCATCAAACGCCAGTACTTTCTTAGGTTATATTATCATTCAACCGTGGAAACAGGTATGATCCTTAATTAGGAGCATGTCCCTCAAAAATGCATTAAAATCCCAACTAAACAATTTTCTACTTCTCCCCTTGTAACAAATCAACTTCCGGGGCACCAGTGGTCCAGGGATGAATATCGGTTTCTAAACCATCAATCTACCCCATACGTCTAGTACACCAGAAAGGAGCCAAACAGATTGGAATACAAGTAAATTATAGGATCTCCTTATTCAATTTTGGCAACGTGGACGGAACGGCAGGCTAATCTCTGCTAGGTCGTCGATCGTTGGTTAGTTGCAACACAGAGAAAATACAATAATTACCCAATGATAAAAGGGACTGTCCAGTCAAGGTTGTATAAACATATCTATTTTATTATGACTACAACAGACAGTTCTAGCACACTACAATTACAACACACACTCTAAAGGAACACAGAGGACAGACAGTTTCACAAAGGAAAGGGATGCACTCTGGAATCTGACAGGAGGGTAGTTTATAGTTGAAGATTATTTGGTTTCAATGCCAAACGGACAAAGGGTCATAACTGTCTCTAGGGGCCTTCAAAGAAGGACTAGGGGGGCAGAACCACAATGTGCCTGGTGCTGAAGAAGATCTTTGTGCTCGACAGTGTCGAGGCGGTTCCATGGCACTTTGTAGCCTGTGGGACAGAGTTAGTGGCGGGAGAAAGCTGCGGGTACCAGGACAAGCGAGGATGGACAGACATCTGCAGGCTGTCCGGCTCAGCTGCTCTGGGCCAAGAATCGGTATCTCTGTGCTGGTTGGCGGATCTGGAATGCTGGTCGAGGTGTCTCGGGTGGCTCTGGTGACTGCAGCATCACAACAGTCATCGCTGCAGCCGGATTCGGTTCGAGGACTCGACTGTCTCGAAATTATCCTTAAAAACATAGAAGCTTGATGATGCTTGTGTGGCTCGCCTCTTAGCTTTTTCGCAAGGTCATGTCCTTTCAAGGCAGACGGCCCAAAGCTCAGGAGGGTGTTAGCAGGCAATGGCCTTGTCCTTTGTCCAGAGACTCTCCAGCACTCCCCACCTAGGAAGCTTGCTGTCAGAACCTAGCAGGGCCTAGCAGGGCACGATGTGTGCTGGTTGCGTACTGGTTCTGGAGCTGCTGGATGGGTCCTCTGAGTCCGGTATCTCCCTCTGTTCCCTGGGAGATGTTTAGGGGAGGGATCTTGCTTCCCTCTTGGAACTCCTGGCCTTCCTTTACTGGCAGAAGATGTAAGGTACACTGTACCTTCAGCTCGGGTCCAAATTAGTCCTTCTTCTTCTTCTTTTGAAGTCTTCAGATGATCTGATCAACGAAGGGCCGGTCCTTGGGTGGAAGTTCAAGGCCCTGGCCATCCGGATGTGTTGCACCGGCGTGGATTCCTTGCAAGTCCTGAGTAACCCCCTTGCATTGTATTCCATGAATCGATGAACGGGAAATAGCTTGATTTACTGCTAAATTAATTTACTGTTACTGCATCTAAGTCCTGTGGAGTTATCACAGGATTATGAGTGGTGGCCCAGTGGTGTAAGTCCCTATTATTGTAGTTCACAAGACTCCGTGGGGATTTACCATGGATTTACCCAAGCGCTAATACTGCGTGGCAAATCCAACAAGTGTTAGTGGTAAGGTGGAAAATGTACCTTTTGCTGGGGATAAATCTTCAACTTTACTGCTGTTTCTTTGAACCACTGTTATTGCAAGTCCTTTGTGTAACACCTTGTACTGCTCACATGCCTCTTGAGATATGTCTGGCTGCTCAGCCACTGCTACCACATAACTGTGTAGTACAGGCTTGTACCAAAGGTGAGATTGTGCTTACACCTGTAGTCTTAATTGTGTGTAGTGTTCCCAAAGGGTACTGCACGTAATTCTGCCTAACAGTGTCTTATGATGTTTATGTTTATGTTTATTGAGTTTATATAGCGCTTTAAGCCAAAGTGCTTTACAGTATAACAACAGGTACAAAAGTGAGATAAGCATATTTACAAACATGAAACAAGTCATTAGAACAAACCATTTACTAAAAGGAGGGGGGAGTGTGGGGGAAGGGAAGGGGAGAGGGGATAGATAATGGGGGTAACCAAGTCTGTATTGAGGTAAGGGGAGTGGGAGGAAGGGGTAAGGGAAAGGGGAAGGGAAGGGGGAGTTATCAGGTAACCACCAGTGCCTTACGTGGTTTCAGTGATCAGTTGAGGTCATAGGGGAAGAGGGAAGGAGGGAGGAGGAGGGGGGCAGGGTTAGAGGGGAGAGGGGTAGTTTAGTTTAGTTTATTATTAATAGTGCGCACCAGACCCTGGGGCATCAGGGCGCAGAAAATAGGAATATGTTCAGCTTAGTTACAGGTACATGGTATATAAGGAATGTACAGGGGCATCAGAAATGTTACAATAAGCAGGTATAAACATGGCAGAATCAAAGGTCGAGTAGCATATTTACAGCATATGTATAGTATAGTCGAAGGATTACAATATACAGTTATATACAGTGTGGCTTAACAGGTCGAGTGGCACCAAGATCATTACAATGCAGAAAACAAGTTCGGATGTCATAGTAATGGGGTGCGCTCAGTACTTCAAACACATAATAAGCGATTTCCGGGAGCTGAGGGTAGACGTCAAGAGAGAGGTGCATCAAGAGAGAGAGTGCAGGTCAGGGTAGTTAGATGTCATTGGCTCTTAGCCACTTGGTCAAATTCTGTCTGAATTTAAAGAAGGGCTCAGGTTCTCTGATACCAGGGGGTAGGGAGTTACACAGCTGCGCAGCCTTGACTGGGAAGCTATGTCCTCCTATAGTTGAGAGTTTGAAACTTGGAACTTGGAAGCAGTTCGTGTTGGCTGTTCTTGTTGGTCTGGATGAGGTTCTTTTACATAGCCTGTCCGTGAGGTAAGGCGGTGCTTTATTGCTAAGACACTTGTGCGTAAGGGAGGCGATCTTAAGTTGAATTTGATCAAAAGTGGATAGCCATTTATATTCTCTTCTTATAGAAGATATATGCTCGTTTCTATTGATATAAAGGGCTGTTCTCAAGGCATTGTTCTGGAGGACCTGAATTGTATGGATGGTATGCTTGTTCGCTCCAATGTAGAGTCCATTACAGTAATCCAATTTTGAGAGTATAAGGGCTCTGGCAAGCGTAATGCAGCTATCTGTGGAGAGAAATTGTTTGCTAGCTCTGATAAGTTTGCATGTGTATGCAGTAGCAGAGGCAAGTGAGTTGACTTGTTTAGAGAAGTTCATGGTGGCATCTAGGTAAAAGCCTAGGGTCTTCACTTCTTTCGCTACTTTTATGTTATTACCGTCAATAATGAAGTTGGCATAGTCAGGGCTAAGTTTGGATATGTAAATTGGGGTGCCTAAGATGAAGATGATGAGCTCCGTTTTGTCGTCGTTCAGGCATAGGCCATGAGTGGCCATCCATGCCTGAACGATGATATAGATTCTATTCACTAGAAGTAGGGAAGGAGGGTCAGGGGGAGTGAAGTTAAAGGGATTTCATGGAGGAGCGGAAGGATGAGTAGGTGTGGGTGGAGCGGATGGAGAGCGGTAGGGAGTTCCAGTGTAGGGAGGCCAAGAGTTGGAAGGAGCGGAAACGTGAGGAGGCACATGGGGCTGCGGGTACAGTTAGAAAATAGAGATCTGCTCAGCGGAGAGGGCGTCAGGGTGAGTAAAATGAGAGGAGGGAAGAAAGGTAGGGGGGCCAGGTCATGGAGAGATTTGTATGAGAGAGAGGAATTGAAATTTCAGTTGTGAGAGGAAGGGAATCCAGCCAAGTTGAGAGAGAGAGAGGAGTAGATAGAGTCTTGAGGGCCGAGAAGACATAGTGTACGAATAGAGGAGTGGTAGATGGATTTTAGGGGGGTCAGGTGAGAGACAGGGAATCCAAAGAGGAGAGAGGAACAGTCGAAGAGGCAGGAGAAAATAAGGGAAGAGATTAGGATTTTGGAAGCATGGAATGTGAGAGAGGAGCGGATCTTGCGGATGTTGAAGAGGTGGTGCCGACAGGCACGAGCGGTTAGAGAGATGTGGTTGGAGAAGAAGTGAGAGGAGTCAAGATGGAGGCCGAGATTGCGGGCATGGATAGATATGGGGAGGTTGGAGGGTGGATAGTGGATGAAAGGAGGGAGGGAGGGGAGAAAGTGTTAGGAGGGAAGAAGAGTACCTCAGTCTTGTCAGTATTGAGGGAAAGAAAGTGGGATGGCATCTAGTTTTTTATGGCCGTGAGGCAGCAACAGAGAGTGTGATGGAGGTCTGATGTGAAGGAAGAGAAGGAAAGGAAGAGTTGGGTGTCGTCCACGTAGAAGTGGTGGGAGATGCCGAAGGAAGATATGACTGGGGTGAGAAGGGAGGTATAAAGAGAGAAAAGAAAGGGTCAGAATACGGATCCCTAGGGGACGCCATAGTTCAGGGGGAGGGTGGAGGAGGTGCGGCCGCCCCAGGGGACAGTGAAGGATCGATTGGAGAGGTAAGAGGAGAGCCAGGAGAGGACAGAGCCTTTGAAGCCAAAGGAGGACAGAGTGTTAAGAAGTAAGTGGTGATCTACGGTATCAAAAGCTGCAGAGGGGTCAAGGAGGATGAGAATTGAAGATTGCTTAGCATAGCGAGCAGTGAGGAGAGAGTTGAGGACATAAGTGAGGGCAGTCTCAGTGGAGTGTTTAGGGCGGAACCCAGATTGCGATATGGGGAGGAGGGATGGGATGAGACAAAGGCAGAGAGTTATGATACATTTCCAATATTAAAAAACATGAAAAAAGTGTGCCTTTGCCTCCTCTTAGTGAACTTTTTTGTCTCTTTATAAAAGTTAAATAAGTCCAATAAAATGTCCCCATTTATTTGGATCCCCATAAAAAACACAAAAATGTTAACACTTTTCCTGCTCTGTGTTTCTCATGTACTTGTGTGCTTGTACTGTGTTGTATTAGCAGTATTGTATTAGTATTGAGAAATGTTTTTGATGCAGTGTTTAGGCATAGGATTTCCTGTTCCCTTGTTTGTTCACTTGGTTCACTTTGAATTTTGATGGTTCTCTCTGCTTCTCGGCTTTGCACTTTTTTGTTCTCAAGTTTAGCAGCAGAACACACAAATACAGTTCACAGCATTGCTATTTGTGACAGTTGGCTGAAATGCAAGCGGGCGATGGGAAGACGGGTGAGGAGGAGTGTAATTTCTGCTTGCACAAGGAGGATTCACTCATGTTTGATGCAGAGAAGGTACCATTGTGCTCTTTTTGTTTACCAGTTTGTGGACCTCAGCGCACATGGCACTGCAATGCTATGTAACAGTGGCAGAGGCTTAGGGTTTGTAGAAGGCCTCCGCAGTAGGAGCAGAGGCAGGGCTATTGCAGGAGGATCCAAACGTGATGAGCGCACAGCCAAGGGAAGGAGATACTCATTTGAATGCCCCCACAGAGTCAGGGGGCAGGGCATCCCGTGGACACTCCCACAAATACAGGGGAGGAAAGGCCTCATGTGGACTTCCTCACAGAGACATTGGAGGAGCAATAGGTCAAGAACCTTGAATGATGTGTTTGGGATATCTCTTGACTGGTTGAAGGCATATAGGAATAATTTGTCTCCAAGCAGCAGCGGGATGATGGTGAGGACTGTCACTGGAAGGCTTATGGGGAATACAAGCATGTGGAGTTGCTGCAGCAGGAGGATGACCTACCTGAGGGGAAGGAGACTAGGCAGGTAAAAGAAGAGGTTTGGCAGTGGAGCATCTTCCTACTACTGGCATGGCAGATGAAAAAAGCCAAACCCAGGGACAGATTTGCTATGCAACCAAAGAAGACAGTCCAGGGGGATGAGTGTGAGGTTTTCTGCATGGTGGAGGTCCGAGGGTAAGGGAGAATGTGACCCATGTGCTGGGGATGATGGTGATGAGGAACCATCCCTGCCAGTGGCACACAAGGGAGTAATATGAGAAATTATCCTCAAAGACTGCTAGTGACCACCACTAACACATTTGATGATGGTAAGTATAAGGGTCCTAATATGTCCCATGGCCAGGCTGCATCACAGCAGAAACATTGGACACACTGTGGCCCAACTGCTACACCCCTACAGCCTTCCCAATCAGCATCAGAGGGACAAGCATATGTATTCAGGAGGAAGCCTCTTTAACCAGCACTCCTCCAAAAAATGGTTGGTGGTGATATACCACCTGCAGCATGCATCTTCAGGCAGGACACCCTGGTCTACATCATGCAACTTGAGAGATGTCACTTGAAATGGTGGTGGGCAGCATGAGGTGACACCACCACTCTTCCCTCCAATAGGATGTTGTGCAGCAAGGAAGGAATAAGAGAGACATGAGGTGGGTGTCATTGCAACCTGCTCTTCATTGTTGTTGTTACTGTTGAGATGAGGAAGCCAGTCTGATGCTAGGTTGCTCCAGAAGTATGTGTAGTGCGGGAAACCAACCCAACGCTACCCTAATGGACAGGGAAGCGCTGAATCAGCTTCCCATGCCACATGATGGCAATTTCGTGATGGCATAAGGACCATACAGGGCACTGGCAGGGAAGGCCACTCAGGATCCAGATGCCCAAAAAGGTGATACTGGAAGATGGTGTGCAGGATGAATGGATGATGCTGGGAGCTGCGAGCAATGATGAATAGACAGAAAATGGACAGAAGCTGGCAACAGGAGTATGGCAAAGCAACAGGAATATGGAAGGTAGGAAGGACAGAGGAACAGCCTGACAGGAATCAGATAACAATGAGGGAAAGGAGGGACAGAACAGGGCAGAGGAACAGAGAGACCCACTAGGAAAAGGCAACCCCAAGTATCAGAGCAGAGACGAACTGACTAGAAGCTAGTTCAAGAGGGCGAAGTAACAGACAAGGAAAATCTGCGTTCAGACACACAGACTCTAACCCCAACACAGCTTAAGTAGACTGCTGGATGAAATAGAGGTCAGGGACTCCAGTGGCGGTCACCATGGCAAGCCGAAGTGCTTGGTGGACCATGCATCTGTGGAAAACTGAACACACCTCCTGCGCTTGCGCAGGCCAACAGCAGTGACAGCGCCCACCGAGACCAGTGCCTGGACTAACCAGTAATGGTGCTGTCTCCAGCATGGGTACAACCACCAAAATGGTGCCTGGACACCTGCTTGGCGCCTCTGTGTTAGTGGTGTGACACTATAATCCCTCCCTGGAAGTCCCAGGACCCAATGCTTTGAGGGATGGCAAAGAAAAGAACTCTTGAACTAGGGGTGGGGCATGAACATTGGACTGGAGTTCACAAGTCTGATCACAAGCAGTATACCACTTCCAATCCGCCAAAAACTGGAGCCCACCATGCCGAATGTGGGAATCACAAATATCCTGGACCTTGAATTCTGGGGAACCTTCATGCAATGAAGAAGGGGGCATAGACAGGTCCGACTATAGGAATCGGTGACAGTAGGGCTTCAGAAGACAGGCATGAAACACTTGGGTGCATGCGCCAAGAAGGCGGCAAGTGCAGACGGAATGCCACAGAAGAAAAGCGGTTCAAGATCTTGAAGGGACAGAAAAATCAGGGATCCAGTTTTGTGGGTACATTCTGAATGGGCAGATTCATGGATGAAAGCCATACCAGGTCGACGACTGGAAGATCTGGTTTGGGGGTTCGTTCTTGTCTCCCTGTGCCTTCATATACTCTTGTCCCTTGGACAACATTTCCGATGCCAAACAATGTTGTGCTTAGATCTGAAGAACCATCTGATCAGCAGTCGGGATGATGCCTGGTTGTATCGGATGAAAGGGCAGCACCTTGGGATGAATGCCAAAAGAAACATAGAAAGGGCTCTGGCCAATGGCTGAATGCAAAGAGGTATTGTAGGCCACCTCAGCAGGGTCCAGATAAACACACCAATTGTTTTGGACAGAAGTAGCGTAGAACTGCAGGTAATGTTCTAGGATCTGGTCAGTGCATTCGGTTTTGCCTTTCATCTGTGGATGGTAGCCCGAACCTAAGGCCATCTGAACGACAATGTATAGACATAACTGCTGCCAAAACAACAAGATGTATTGAGACCCTTGATCGGAGAGTGTTTTCTCAGGCAAACCATGAAGGTGATATATTTTATGGAACAATGAATGGGCCATCTGAAGTGCTGTAGGAATCTTAGGGAATGGCATGAAGTGTGCTATCTTGGGCAACAGTCATCAACCGCCATGACACAAGTGTTTCCATTAGAAGGTGGTAACTCAATGATAAAGTTGGTGGCACTGGTATGCCAAGGAAAAGGCAGAGTCTCAGTGGGTCGTAACAGTCCAATGGGTCCCTTGCATTGGCTCTTCATCTGAGCACAAACTGGACCAGAGGCAACATAGTCCTTGACTTGGCATGCCCACTACACAATGTCCACTGACACTTAAATCATGAAAATCGTTGATAAGGGCCTCTCGAAGACTCGCATTGGGCAAACACAGGTGACCAGAATAGTACAGCAAATCATCATGTTTGCTGAGCCTGGGCTTTTGTAGCAAGTCTAACAATGCTGAGTCACTCAAGTTATCCTGAGGAACAGTACATAGGTGGGGTTGAAGTATGTACAGGAAGTGTTTGGGTGACAATAGGCTGATGTCTCTGGGGGTTGGAACTTCATGATGTCCCAAAGAACGGGAAAGAGCGTCCACCTTCTTGTTTTGAGTGCCTGGTATGTATGTGATTGAGAAGTCAAAGTGTGAAAAGAAGAAGGTCCAACGTAGCTGTTGGGTGTTTCGACACTGAAGAGAATGCAGGTACTGTAAGTTTCTGTGATCAGTGCATACCTCCACAGAAAAATGACTTCCAAGAAGGTGATGTCTCCTCTCTTCAAAGGCGTTTCTATGGCCAAGAGTTCCTTCTCGATCACGGCATAGTTCTGCTCGCTTTGGGACAGTTTGAGAGAGTAGTATGCAAACAGATGTACGATCAGAATTAAACAAAGTCGTTGAAGCAGCACTCCCCCTGATGGCCGAGTCAAACACATCAGCCTCAACAATGAACAGTTTATCCTCATCGAGGTGCAGCAGGATAGGTGCAGTTACAAAGGCTTTCTTCAGTTCTTCCAAGGCCTTACCATCAAGCATATCACACACAAAGGATTGATTACTTCTCATAAGGTGAGCCAGGTCAATCACCAACCGGGAAAAGAGTGGAATAAAGCGGTGATAGCAATTTGCAAAACCTAACTACCCATTGTAGTGACTTCTGGTCATGAGGACTGTTCCACCTATGTATCACTCGCACTTTGCTAGAATACGCCTGTATTCCCGTGCTGCTTATTATGTAACCTAGAAATTCCATCTGCCCTTGATGAAACAGGCACTTCTCTGTCTTGACATAGAGATGGTAATCGGCCAATCTGGGTAATACTGCCTTGATTTGTAGTACTTGTTCTTCTTTCAAAGCAGAAAAAATTAGTATGTCATCCAGGTAGGTCCAGACTGAGAGACCAATTAAGTCAGCAAAGACTTGATACATGAAAAGCTAGAAGATGGCTGGGACATTACACAAGTCAAATGGCATTACCCAGTATTCGTAATGTCCTAGAGAAGTCTTAAAGGTTGTCTTCCATTTGTCTGCCGATCACATTTTCAAACCAGTTGATATGTGCACCTTAAATCCAACTTGGTAAAGAAAGTAGCAGTATGAAGGGATTACATGATATTGTGGAATAACAATAAGTTATACCGGTCCTCACCTGTCATGTCATTGAGCTGACGGTAATCAATACAGGGGCATAGGGTTCCCTCCTTCTTCTTAACAAAATACAAGGGTAATCCTGCAGGTGATTTGAAAAGTATAATGTACCTTTTTTCCAGGCTGGTGTTGATGTACTTGCAATGTGCTTCTCATTCCGGATGAGTCAATGAGTAGATCTTTCCATGAGGCATGCCTTTGTCTGGCAACAGGTCGATCCCACAATCGTATGGCCTATGCAGCAGCAGAGGTATGTCTTCTGGTTTGAAGAAAATGTGGTGGAATTCCTCATACTCTACCGGAGTGGTACTCAACGAAACTAACTTGGACTTACTTCCTTCAGAATGCCATACAGTGGTGCTGAGATTTTCCACAGGCTTTAGTACAACGGGTTGAGACAAACCCCAAGGTCTGGTTCTCCCAGTTGATGTGGGGGTTGTGGAACAGTAACCAAGATTACCCCAAAATAACAGGATAAGAGGGTGATTTGATTACATCCAGGGAGATCTGCTCAGGATGTCCATTGATGCAAAGACTAAGTGAAACCGTGTGCTGCGAAATGGGTCCAGAAGATATTGGTGTTCCATCAATCACTTCAACTGGAGTCACAGTGTGCTTGCTTTGAAGTGGGATGCAGTTCCTTCTCACAAAATCGGCATCAACATAATTGCCGAAACCGCTTCAATCTAGCAAGGCCATGGAATCTCTTTCCTGATTCTCCCAGGTAATCTGCACCTGCAAAACCAGAAGATGTACAGGTTGCATAGGAAGAAGAGCCTTGAGTTGCATCAGAAAGGCTGGTTTAGAAGAATTACCTGCTGTTGCCTTATCAAATAACAACAAGCCTCCTAGTTTTCCGAAGACCTTGGTTGACAGAGTGGACATGTGCCCAGAAAGTGTCCCACAGCTCCACAATAAAGACATAGATGTAATGCTCTTCAGTGTGAAATTGAGGCATGCAGTGGTCACCATGGCAACCCAAAGCTCTTGGTGGACCACACATGTATAAAAACACTTAACACGGCCTCCCACACATGCGCAGTCCAACAACAGTGACAGTGCCCACTAAGACCAGTGCCCAGACCACCAGGGAGCAGAGCTGTCTCCACCCGGGGGACAACTGTAAAGAGGGTGCCTGGACACCTACTCTGCACCTCTAGGTAAGTGGCATAACAGTGGGAATGGCTTGACAGGGAGCCTCCACTACCCATGACAGTGGCAAAAGTCTGTGGGAGAGATGTAATATTTTATGGTGCACTATGTGAGAGAATTTGAGAACTTGAGAGGATATCGGTGCCCGGGGGAAAGTGACCAAGAACCTAAATAGGCTACTGTGTCATAATTAAAAAAAACAGGATCCTTAACTGGTGTGTGCACCCTGTGCAAACACCTTGAGAACTTTAATGGGCAGCTTTGTCCTGTATAAAACTTTGGACTTTATTGGGTGGCTATGCCTTGGAGAAAGAAGACATAGCACCTTGGTGGCTGCACCCAGTGGCGGATCCTATCACTATGCCCTGTGAAATATCTGAGAATCTTAATGGATGGCAGGGTCCTGTGGAAAACAAGAATCTTACTGGGTGGCTATGTTTTGTGGGTAAACAACCCATAGAAACGTATGAGGTGTTCATGCACAGTGAAAAACCCAGAGAACATTTAGGGTTGGCTGTGCCTTGTGGAAGAACATGAGACCTGTAAAAGGTGGTTGTGTTCTGTAGAAGACCATGAAAACAGATGACGAGTGTGTAATCAGGATTTGTAAATATTACCTAATTGATAGTCAGTGCAAGATAGCAACTGGTCAGCACCTCTCATTTACAGTCACTAGTACTATAGATATCCACTTTCTAACCACACAGACCATTAAACGACCCCACCTCACCTTTCACTATATGACCTGTGCTAGGTTATACATTATTATCATCATCATCATCTGAGTTAGTGTGTTGGCTATGCGTAGCTGTCATTCAACAGTCTTCCACAATAATATGCGTGTTCAATACTTTTTATTATGAGTACATGAGTATATGCAATTTTACAAACCGTTTAAAACCACAAACTAACAATTCATTTAAGTAAACCACACATAAAAATACAATTCCAAGAATTTTAAAATATTAAATAATGATGTCATTTAATTTTTATAAATGTCAATTGTTTAATGTATGATGCTGTGAGACTTGTCCTGAAGTTAAGATGAATAGCCCATCTGCACTTAAAACTCTCTCATACTGCACACTTGAGGAGGCATAGTGATTCTACACACAAGTCACACAGGTGCCACTTGCTAGGAATACTGCTTTGTGCACCAATAATGTAACAGTTAATCATCCTTCCCCACAGACGAATCATCCAGAAGATAAGCATCAGGCATTTGTGCAACTGATTATCTGTCATCTATTGTTATGCTATGTTAAGTAAACTTGTAGAGCGCAGCATACACCCAAAGGCATCGTGATGCTAAAATCCATCAAGCTCTGGCTGCATCAGAGGACAGAAGGTGGTCCTAAAACAGATGGGTCTTTAACAGGCAGCAACAGGATAGATGATTCATCACAGCTCGCAATGCAAAGGGGAGAGAGTTCCTTCCACGCTTTCGCAGCAGCCACCGAAAAGCTCATCCCCCAACACAAGAGCCCTTTATAGAGGGAAGATGTATTGTGAAAGAAGACTGAGAACAGAATACTCTAGGCGGGATATAACGGCATAATTTGGCCTGAATATATTTGGCTCCAACTTTATAGAACACTTTGTGCACAATACACAGAGACTTAAATAGAACACGTTTCTCCATGGGAGCCAATGCAACTGGCGAAGGAATGGAGTCATACGAGAGTCAAAAGGGGGGTGTTGAAATGCCCTGGCTGCCATATTTTGTAGCAGCTGGAGGCAGTGGAGCAAGTAGGCAGGGTGTGCCATGTAGAGGCAGCTGCAGTGTTCGATGCCCCTTCGAGCCGAAGATGAAACCACTGGGGCATGAAAGCAAGGGGGAATATAGGAAAGAACCTTACAAAGGGTCTAAAGCTATGAAAGTCTAGATTGGAAGACAGTGGCAACTTGGTCCTTCATCAACAGAGAGGCAGAGATTTTTACACCTAGATCTTTCAACACAGCAACTGGAGAAGGACAGGGACCATGGGTGGAAGGGCAGAAATTAGAGGTCCAGAAAAGAGAAGGGTCAGAGGAACGTACAACCAGTACCTCTGTTTTTTCAGCATTAAGCTTAAGCCAGTTGTTGGCCATCCATCCTCTCACAGCGTCAACGCAATCCCGCAGCCCTGTAGCTGTCTCTGAAGAAGAGAGATCAAGCCACAAAATAATGTACATATCGTCGGCGTAGGAATAACATATGAAGCAGTGGGAGAGGATAAGTCAGATCAGTGGCTGGATATCATTGTTGAACACAATGGGTGATAAAGTGGACTCTGCAAGTTAAAGGCACTGATTTAGAATAAAAAGGTGAAATATAGATAGACTGAGCAGAAAGGAGGAGAACCAGGCAAGTACCTGTCCAGAGAGTCCAGCACAGGTCAAACGAGCGATCAGGGTGTGGTGGTCCACAGTATCAAAGGGGGCTGAAAGATTAAGTAAAATCAGCACCCCCACTCCACCCCGATCAACAATGCATGCCAAATCATCCACCACTGACCAAAGCACATATTCGGTGCCCCTGCCAGGGCAGAAGCCAGACTGAAATGGGTTGAATAAGTCAGAGGTCTCAACAACAAAATTAAGTAGAGGAGTTATCGAAGATTCCCTTAGTTTCATAGTAAATGGGAGAAGTGAGATAGGGTGAAAATTAGAAAGTAGAGAGGGGTCGAGCAGAGGCTTCTTCAGGAGCGGAATCAAAAGAGCGTGCTTCAGCTCCTCAGGGATAAGTCCTGATTCAAAAGCTTTGTTTACTGCAGATGTTATCCAGGGAGCAATCTGGGTGGAGATTTATTTAAGCGTGATCAAAGGAATTGGGTCCATGGGCGAAGCAGACTTCAATTTATTTATCTCTTCCTGATTAATCTCTGTATTCAAGGTGCCCGACTCACTGAGGAGGGTGTCCCAATGATTTGCATCCCCATACGCTATGTACACATTGCTCCCGTGTAAGTGATGTTTTTTCTGTTGATGCCACCATCTTATGTGATGTTGACATTACCAGTTGAGTTGGCAAAACCTCATCTGGTGGGTGTTCATCCTGCTGTCAGCATTCTTTCTCCAATTGGTGTTGCATGCACTGAAGCAAAGTATCCTTGCGTCTTCTCCATGAAATGCTTGTTTGAGTCCTCCCCAGACAAGCAGATAAAAGGTAGACACCTTTACTTTGAAATATTGGTCAAATAAGGAAGACAGCTGATATGCAAAGTGACCTTTGAATCTAACTACCTATGAATCAGATCACCCAACATGTATAAAGGCAGATTTCTCACTACGTGTGCCGCATCCACATCATTTGAAATGGCACCGGCTCTTACCATGTAGGTCCGGTTGAGTGCAAGTAGTTACTCGAGAGTGAGAAACTCACTCAGGAATAAATGATGACAAATAACCCACTCAGTGGCCTCTAAAAAGTTGGAGCATGGAGAAGATACTAGGCAGCAACTGCCACTGACAACGTGTTAAAAATGCCCCATCTAGAGTGTTGCAGTAAACTGTGGGGTGTTGTATTGATCATGTTGCTGCCCCAGCCTGTAAAAGGTAGAGTTACAATGGGTGGGCACTGAGTTCTTCTGGTTCTATAGTGGCAACTTGTGGCACAATTCCAGTTGTTGCAGTGAATTTATGGTGTGGCAAACACAGCTGAAATGGGAGCTGTGTGAGAGAAACCATGTCGTTGACAGGCTGATAAAGTATGTGACCACAATCTTAAGGATAAGCAAGGAGCTTGCTCTGTCTTGCCAAATTGTAATGCAGCAAGGACATTTGATGTATTTTCTGCTGCAACAAAGTCCAATGGCATCTAAGAGGCCGTAGGCACTGTGCTTCAACATCCCCCAACCTCTCTCAGATGTCCCTTGTGACTTTTTGTCCTGCACACTTGTAAACCTTTGGCTGGTGCCATACTGCGCACAGATTCTGCCTCTTGAATTGGTGTGGGATCCTTCTTGGTTGTTGAGGACGAAGAGGCCACTGGATTCGATGTTCCATCTATGTTTTCTGACCACTCGTCCATACGTGCATACTGAAGGACCTTTTGCCCCACCGACTGCTGTAGTGCCCGCCCTACTATAGCCATAAAGTCTTTGTACAATTCTGGTACCACTATTCAGGGAAAAAACATTGGCTGGGAACTTCCCAGAAATTTCCCATAAAGTACCAGAATTTAGGGTTTTCCACAAATGATTAGGGCAAGAGCTCTGTTCCCAACATTATTGTGAGGTTACCATCAATCAGGCACTGTTCCTCATGGGATTTAACATTTCTAGCCACAAACAAATGCTTCCATAGCACTGCCCTGACTCAATGCGAGATCAATGGTATGTGCCACTGTGGTACAGGGCATTGAGCTTGGTGACCTTCTACAAATCACTGATACAGTTAAAGTCTTTTCAAAAGTGATTGGGCAGACTGGTGGGGTATGCTGCTTGTCTGATGGTACATGGAGGAATTTGCCAGGGATCTTTTTTTTTCTTCAATTTTGTTTTTATTAAACGATTCGGAATATAACAGAAAAACCAGGAGACCCTGGCCATTACTTTCCAATACATCAACATGAGAATCATGTCAGAATTATCTCCATTCCCCCTGCCCCCTCCCTCCCGCACATAAGCTTGCCAGGCCCCATCGGGCGGCTGACACAAAAAGCAAAGGGAGAAGATTAAACCAAATTACTAGGCTAAACAGTTCTTATTAGCTGACATCATGGGGTCAAGCCTCATATGCATGATAACGGGCAAAAAATTAAAATCAGGTGAATAATCATGCAAGGGAAAACAAAAAGACTCCCTCAGATCCTCTAGGCTAGAGTCTCATAGCTTCACATTGTTCATTCAGAAGAACCCCCGTCCAATCCTGCACAAAAGAAGACATAGCATTATTGGTAATTGCAGTCAATTTTTCATATGTAAAAATTGCCCACAGCTTGCTGAGCCATTCCTCCTTAGAGGGAGCAGAAGCACCCCTTCACTTTTGGGCAAGAGGAAGTCTCATCACACTCAGCATTGCCACAACAACTTTGGGGAAAGTGGACTGATCAGTTTCGGGCAATGGCGTACCTAGGAGGATCTCCAGGGGATTGAGGGACGGACCCATACCCACAATGAATGTTCTTGATCCAGCTGAGTAGTTCGGTCCAGTACACTCGAATGATAGGGAATTCCCACCACATGTGATACCAAGTGCCCCGCTGCGAGCACAATCTGGGGCATGAAGGGGAGACACCCTCAAACATTTTGGACAGGGCAGCAGGATGGCGATGCCAGGAATGGAGCATTTTAATACTGTGCTCCATAGCGGAGGTGTACAAAGACCCCGAAAAGCTCGACTTAAAGACCTCCCTCCATGTTGGCTCCTCCAGTGATATTCCCAACCTCTCCTCCCAAATTCTTTTGAATGGCTGTCTGGCCTCTAGGTTTGCCGTATTAAGAGTGTTATATATTCTGGAGAGGGAGCCCTTCCTGGAACTGGATTCCACCAAGATTCTCTCAAAAGGGGTGAGAGGGCGAATGAGGTCGGCAAGCCACCTGGGGTTGGTGAGTATCTCTTTCTAGAAAAGATATTCAAAAACAGTGGGGGGCTTATCCCCCATTGCCTCAGTAAGCTGCTCATATTCTATGAAAACACCCTTGCGGAAGAGTTGCGCTGCTCTCTCCAACCCCTCATCTGACCACGATTGGGTATCTCGGAAACCTCTGGAACCAAGGTCGAAGGGGGGGCCCATAGAGATGATAAAGGGGATGGCCAGGAAGAGAGCCGCTTATTATCCTTATTTGGCCTTCAGGACTCCCACAAGACAGCCAGGTTCAGGTGAGACTTGAGACCCGGGGGAGGAGTTTGAGGGCAGGCCCACAGGAGGTCTTTAATTTCTTTCGGGTGGGAATGAGTGTCCTCCAGGAAGGTACAATAGGTTCTCATTTGATCCCTCATGTGCTCTAGATCACGCGCATCTGTGCTGCCTTGTAATATAACCTAAAGTTGGGCAGGCCGAAAGCCTCCATAGGTCCTAGGCAAGGTCAAGATAGAAAATGTAATTCTCGCCCTTTTGCCGTTCCAAATGAAGCGGAGGAGTCGGGTCTGTAGCACATCGAAAAAAGACTCTGGGACAAGGGTGGGAAGGGCAGAGAAAAGATAAAGGAGCGGTGCAAAATATTCATTTTGACTGTGGTCATGCGCCCAAACCACAAGAGTGTGAGGGACGTCCAGCTTATAAGGTCATTGCTGATTTTTGCCAGGAGCGGGGGGAAGTTAAATTCAAATACGTGGCCCAGGTCCCTAGGAATTATAGTACCTAAATACGGGGTGGCTTTCCATTCTACTCTAATTCCGTGTACCTGATTTCAAAATCCCCAACACCCATCGGCATTATACAAGACTTGGTAGCGTTAACTTTAAGCCCCGAAAATGAGCCAAAGAAGCCACTGAGGTCAAGCAACCGGGAAAGCAATTCCAGGAAATCTGACATGTAGGCTAGTATGTCATCCACGAACAATGACAATTTAAATTTGCATTCACCACACTGAACTCCAGCGATCCCACTGTCCGCCCTGATCATGATAGCGAGGGGCTCTATCGCCAGTGCTTATATAAGGGGGGGGACAAGGGACACCCCTGACGGGTGCCTCTGGAAAGATGTAAGGCTGCCGATGTGCAGCCATTAACCAAGACCCTAGTCAAGGAACCGTTGTATAAAGCCGAGACCCATCCACAAAACTCTCGCCTAAGTCCATTCTTTGGAGAACCTTCCCCATGTAAGGCCATTCGAGGTGGTCGAAGGCCTTTTCTGAGTCCAACGAGAGAAGGTAACCCTCTAGGTTCTGACTCCTGGCCTTGTGCATGAGGTCTAGCGTCTTCCTCACATTGTCTGATCCCTGCCGACCGGGAATGAAGCCCACTTGGTCCCCATGCACCAGGGATGGAAGATGTTTTGCCAGTCTATTGGCCAAAAGTTTGGCCAGAATTTTAAAGTCCGTTTTGAGGAGGGAAATGGGGCGGTATGACTGATATTGGGGGTGTCTTTTCCCTCTTTAGGAAGAACCACGATAAGGGCGGACATCATGGACAGCGGGAGGGCTCCCGTTTCTAGGGCAGGGTTAAACATTTTGGTCATGAACAGGGCCAATGTGGAGCGGTAAGTCTTATAGAACTGTGAAATCATTGTCTCCCGGAACCATGCCACTCTTTAATGAGGAGATTGTATCTGCTACTTCTTGCGGGGTAATGAGGAGCACCAAGGGGTCAGCCTTGTCGGGGGGAGACAGGGGATAGGCAAGGAGTCCAAAAACTGGTCAACTATTGTGCCATTCCCAGGTGGGCGTGGCTAGGCGGCCATGGCGTAAGACAAGCTTCAGACCGTCTCCTGCCGATCCGGAATGATCCTTGGGTGCATCGGCACTGTAATCCTGACCATTCACCACCAAAGACAGACCAGAGTCGGTGGGAACGCTAGCTGCTCCGCATGACGGCATCCGCCCAAAATTCACCAAGTATTAGTGCGGCTACCGCAAGAATTGTGCTGGCGGTGGAGGACAGCACCCGGAATCAAAGATGGCGGCCGTACAGGCTCTCCGAACAAAGAAACGGAAGGACTGAGGAGGAGGCCTCGCTGGGCATCCTGAGGGACAGCGTCCCTGGTCGGCCCAGATGGAGCCTTAGAGGATAATCGTGAAAAGCCCAGGCTGTGCTGCTTATACAGGCGGTCATACAGTGGGCCCCTAACATATGGCTGGCCGGCCGGCGAGTCTGCAAGACTGTGGGCCTACTCATTCTACGGCACTGTGACAAGGGTCCATCTGGCCTTGCTTGTGACCACGGGAATGCCAGACGGCAGGACAGCGTCCAAACTGCTCAAATCCAAGACGAAGCAACCTAAAATGGAAGATTTCTCCAAGACCCCGCAACAGGCGGAGGGGGCGACACCATGGGCGTAGGACATGGGAGGGACAGGGGGGACAAATCCCCCCCACAATTTTAAGTGGGGGGGATGTAATATCATTTATCCCCCCCAGAATATGTGTTTGGTTTGTCATGCAGGGATCTGTTTTTGAAGTGGGGGGAGGGGCTGCTTACTATGTAAGCTGCCCTCTCCCCCCTGACCCCCAAAGCATGGGGGAAATATCCTGGGGGCAGATGGGTGATCATCTGCCCCAAGGGAAGGGGGGCTAACAACAAAAAAAAAGATTATTTTAAAAAGTCGTTTTGGGTGGGGTGGGTGCGGGTGGGAACACTAGCCACCAGGGATTTTTGCAAGGGGGTGGCCCTCTCCCCCCCACCCTAAGTGGATGGGGAGTACCTTATGTAGCCCTCCCTGGGGGCAGATTTCTGCCCCCAGAAAGGGGTACATGAGATGCCCTCCATCCATTTGGGGTTGGGCGGAGAGGCCACTGCAAATATTGGCAGAGCCACCCCTCCCAAGCCTGGGTGGTATGTTTTGATCCCCCCAAAAAAAGAAACACACATGTGCCCATCTGCCCCTAGGAAAGGGACAAAACAAAAATAAAAAATGATAACTTATTTTGGGTGGGTGTGGGGGGCCACTGAACCACCATGGATGTTTTTAGTGGAAAGGGGGTGACCCTCTCTCCCCACCCCAAATGGATGGGGGGCATCTCATGTAGCCCTCCCTGGGGGCAGATTGCTAGCACAATCTGCATCTAGGAAAGAGGCAAAACAAAAACAAAAACAAAAAAAATGATGACTTGTTTTGGGTGGGTGTGGGGGTCACTAAACCACCATGGATGTTTTTAGTGGAAAGGGTGGTGTCCACGGGATGTCTTCTTTTCAGAAATGCATGGGGTTCTCTTTTTTCCTTGGTGGCTTCGACACCCTAAGCTCAAATCTGTAGATTGTCCAGGTGAGCAAAATCTGCTTTTGCCAAAGGCTTTGGGTTATCAGTGGGTTAGCCTTTTCCCTTTTCGCCGAGGCATCCACACATGTGAGGTACCGTTTTCGTCGGGACACCTGTGGGAATGCGGGAAGGTAGGACATCTGTTGTTGGCAGCGTTTTTCGGTGGGTACGCAGAGGGAAATATCTCTGAAATTTGGTGGAAATAAACACAATTTTCAGACATTTCACTCTGGCCACCCAATGAAACACGCCACCAACAACACATGTCCTATCATCCTGCGTTCCCACAGGTGCCCCGACGAAAACAGTACCTCACATGTGTGGGTGCACCTACCTGGGCGCAAACGGAAAAGGCTAACCCACTGGTAACCCCAAGCCTTTCGGCAGAGCAGATTTTGCTCATGTGGGCAACATACAGATTTGGGCCTAGGGTGTGGAAGCCACCAAGGAAAACAGGGAACCCTATGCATTTCCAAAAAGAGGACACCCGTGGAAATCCACAGAGATCTGACTTGCGCGAATCGCCCAAGAATGTATTACCCACAATCCCCAGCAAAGTCTGAAATTTGGTGAAAATACTACAATTTTCAGACATTTCCCTCTTGCATCCCACCGAAACACGCCGCCAACACCACATGTCCTACCTTCCCACATTTCCACAGGTGTCCCGATGTAAACGGTACCTCACATGTCTGGGTGCACATACCTGGGCACAAAGGGAAAAGGCTAAACCACTGGTAACCCCGAAAGGGTTTGGGGAGACAACCTACAGATTTGGGCCTAGGGTGTCGAAGCCACAAAGGAAAACAGGGTACCCCATGCATTTCCGAAAAGAAGACACACTTCGGAATCCACGTAGGTCTGACTTGCGCGAATGGCCCCAGAATGTGCTACCCATTTTCTCAGACAAAGTGAAAATTGTGTTTTTCTCCACCAAATTTCATACTTTGTTAGGGATTGTGGGTCATAAATTATGGGGCGATTCGTACAAGTCAGACCTCTGTGGATTCCCACGGGTGTCTTCTTTTCGGAAATGCATGGGGTTCCCTGATTTCCTTCGTGGCTTCGACACCCTAGGCCCAAATCTGTAGGTTGTCCACATGAGCAAAATTCCTGAAAATCTGCTGTGCGAAAAGACTAGGGGTTTCCAGTGTTTTAGGCTTTTCCCTTTGCACCCACGTACGTGAACCCACACATGTGAGGTACTCTTTTTGTCGGGAAACCTATGGGAACGCGGGAAGGTAGGCCATGTGTTGTTGGCTGTGTGTTTCGGTGGATGACCAGAGTGAAATGTGCGGAAATTGTGTTTTTTTTCTGTCATTTTCCCGATTTCCCGCTAAACTATGGAATCTTTCCCTACATAGTTGTTGCCTGACCTTCGCAAATCACCCCTTCCTAAACTTGGAATATTGTCTACTTTTCAGAAATTTATGTATCAAAATATGTTATTTTGGTTTCCACTCAATCTGTTCTTGAAAGCCTAGAAAATGGCGAATCCAGCACAGCAAACCATTTGTTCCTAGCTCTTACAAGGAAAACAGCACAGGTTTTTTTGTACAACATTTTATTGGCATTTTCTGAAAAAAAACAAATGTTCTCCTTTTTGGTTATTTTCTCTCACCCCCCCTACAGCAAACTAGGATTCCTGGGTGGCGTTACGGCCGCCTACATGTGGGAAAAAAAGGGGCCAACTTTGGCCGAGATATCTCATATAACAATGAAGTTACAAGGGATTAAATGGCAACATACCGAAATCACCAAAAAAGGCCTTGGCACTGGGGGGGAAATACCAATGGCAGTTAAGGGGTTACGACAGTAAAGCCCCAGAGCAGATATCATTTGTACGGTAGCTCAGTTAGTTAATGCTCCAAATGCGGATTGTGCAAAGGAATATTTAACACCTGTGTTCAGCACCTGGCTTAATCTTCCGGTGGGATAATAGGCAGAGTGAATGCATTCATCTTCCGATGCAACACAGCATTTTCCAGGTCAATTGGTTCATAAAAAGTGGTGGAAAACAAAATTAATGTCGCTTTTTCTAATTGGCCAGATTTTCGTGCATTTTCTGGGTGGAGTTCGGGAGCCAAGTGGACACACCAGGACCCCCTGTATTTCCCGCTCCACCAGACAAATGCGGCCTTACTGTCAACATGGATTCTCATGCTGGAAATAAGGAAAGTGATTCCTCTGGGATCTGCTTGGAAATGAAACCTGGTAAAATCGGGTGGAGTCCAGAGGAAGCCATTGTCAATTCTGCCAGCAATCGCAAATTGCGAGAGGTATTTACACTCTTCCAAAGTGGAAAAGCAATGTGATTTCACCTGCCTTTTACACTAAAATCTTCCATTTTGTGGCGGAAAAGTAAAAACGTGCCACAATGGAAGAGGTCCACTCCATGCAGTTTACTTTGCGCTTTGATGCTTGGGGGTTTTGCGTGATGCTACACATGTAATAAATAAATAAATACATTTAACATGACCGAAAAGTGGAAATAAGAAGCCAATACAAGACACAGAACAAATAGAAGTTAAGACAGACTGCAGCTGCCATTGCTGTGTTAGGGAGAATATGTTGAGTGTTCAAGCAAGGAGGTATGTATTAAGCAAGCACGCAGTGAGACAAGGGAGAGAAAAAGAAAGGCCAGAAGGGCTCTTTGAATAATGTAACAGGGCAGAGGACCCATGCTCTACCGCCCTAGTAAAATATGAGAGAATCAAATAGATCAGGCTTTGCAGCAAATGTTAAACGAGAAAGGAACAGAGTCCAGCTCTGCATTCAGAATAACAAAGGCAAAGAAAGGCTAGGCTCTGAAGCCAGCATGCGATGGAATAAGAAGGACCAGAATCATCATGAGAGGCTGGCCCGGCCCTCGCAGGGGCGCTAGAGGGGCAGCCCACATAGCGGCCTGCCCCTCTGGTCACTCCCCTGGGTCCACATACACCCCACCCACTAGGCATCCCCTGGGTCTGACACATCTGGCCGCAGACCTGGGGAGTGCTCATAAGGAGGTGGGCTTGCGATCGCTCATCTTCCTTGTTTGCTGTACCCAACAGCCCCCACCCGAGGACAGTCAAAGCAGCAACATCACACACCTGGTCCCTCTACTCCTATTACAGGGCTTACTCAGAGGTACAAACAAGATTTCCTCTTTCTTTGAAACCCCCATCCTTCCATTCCAAGAGACACACACGTCCCCTTGCCCCACACAAAAATGTAGCAACTTGCAATTGGTAGAAAAAGGCTTCAACTCCTTTAATTGGCAGGAGTCCACTTACAGGTGATCAGCCTCTTAACGAGCTGGCGTCCTAGCTGTGGCCCACTGGAAGTAATTGTTATTTCCTCTCTCTTACCATGAGCACATAGTCAGATGAAAAATCCAGAAATGCAACATACAAAGACACATTCTTTGCTGCTGCATCCTTTAATTTTCTTCTGTTTTCTTATCTTCTTTTCTCTTGTTTTATAGAGTGATATTTGTAATTTAATACATACTGCTATTTTAATTCTAATTTTGTGAAAAGTCGAGTTCTTTGACTAAAACACAAAAAATAAATAAATAAATAAATAAAGCAAAGTCCCCAAGATGTCCCCTATCCCACCCAGATTTTATGTGTCTCCTACGCCCCTGGGCGAGACCTAAAGACAAGAATCTACTAGCGGACATCACTTCTACACGCGTCGACCAACAGATTCTGGAGGCACTTGAAGATCTTAAGGCATCATGGGAAAGCAAGCTAGAGGCAGCCACTGCCGAGCTTAAGGCAGCGCTGGAGCTCAGTGTCGGTGCAGTACAGGAGGAGGTCAACTTGCTCAGGTTGGACGTGCGAAAAATGGCAGAACGCACAGATGAACTAGAGAAAGAAGTAACCATAAACACGACTGCCAGGACCTCGCACGCTTCAGAGACGCATGTCCTGAGGCAGCAGGTGACCAACCTGGAGAATAGAGCACAGGAGGCCGAAGGGCGTGCTCGAAGGAACAATGTGCCTAACCTGACGGACTATGTTGAGAACATGTTGCTTCAGGAAAAAGGGGCTGAGATCTTCAAGCAAGGCTTCACGGTGGAGCGCGCACACAGAGCGCTTACGAGGAAGGCCCCTCCGGGTACCCCCCTCGAGGCGATTATCGCCAAAATTCTAAACTATCGGGACAGGGAGAAGATACTGGAATATTTCAGAAGGGGGGCACCATACGTAGGTCCTCCACGACCATCTCGGCATATACTGACTATACGCTTCAAGTGCAGAGGCGGAGGCTGAATTAAGGGACGGTGAAAGGAGATTACGAGCCGCTGGGTCGCGATACATGTTGATGTACCCAGCTAAAATGAAAGTATTCCACAAAACCAAAGCTTTGTTCTTCGAGAGTCCAGAGGATGCGTTGGAATGGTTAGATGGCCAGAATTGCCCGGAGGGAGCGGACGGCTGCAAGAAGGATGATACGGACGAGTGAGGCCCGATCGTGGGACCGAGGTGCTGTACATATTGTGACTCTGGGACTTGATTATAACATAGTGTAGCGATTTGTTGACACTCAGGGGCAAACTACTTTATTGCAATACGTGGGATGCACAATGTATCACAGTAATCATCAGGATACGAGTGAGAAGCACTCTTGACCTCAATAGTTAGTATATTAGTTAGGTCACCTAATGTTGGTGACACCCTGCCGGGTTCCCGACCTCGGCATTTCGAGGTGGGACCAAAAGCGGGGGAGCCTGAGATCCAGGGATGGAGCTGGGCATTAGTTTGGGCGGGGTTGGGGGCGGGAGGGAAGGGGAAGTGTGCAGTGGGGAACAGTTGAGTGGTGAGTGGGGAGCGAGCTAGTTCGAGAGCCCAAGTTGGGGGAGGGTGGTGAACAAGCCTAATTTCATGCTGGCCGGGACTGGAACGAGGCACGGGGGGGGAGGCCGAACATTTTTCAAACGGCTATGGATAGTCTCCGGATTGTAACCTGGAATGTAAGATGTAGTGGGTGCAGAAGAAGATCGGAGTTGCCACAAACCATGATTTCCGTTTTGGAGGGGTTTAACAGGAGGTAGGTGGCTTTGGATCATCCAGAGTTCTATGTCAAGGAGGCAGGAGGTGAGGTCAGGTCGGGAGTTGGGTTTTGAGTTCAGGAGTTTTAGAATTAGTTGAGTGTCGTCGGCGTAGTTGTAACAAAGGATGCTGTGTGAACGAATTATTGGTGGGAGGGTGATCAAGTAGAGATTGAACAGGAGGGCGGATAGGCATGCTCCTTGTGGGACTCCCGTGTCGACAGGTCGGGCTTGGGAGGTATAGGTGGAGAGTATCATTATTTGGTACCTGTCTTTAAGGAATGAAGCTATCCATTTAAGAGCGGTTCCACAAATTCCTATGGAGTGGAGGCCGTCTAGGAGGATTAAGTGATTGATTCTGTCAAAGGCGGCGGATAGGTCAAGAAGAATTAGTGCGGTGCATTCCGCGGAGTCTGCTGTCATTTTAAGGTCATCCCAGATTGAGGTTAGGGTGGTTTCAGTTCCATGACGGGCTCTGAAACCTGATTGTGCGGGGTCTAGGAGATTGTTGGCTTCGACAAAGGCATTTAGTTGGGAGTAGGCTGTTTGGTCAATGAGTTTGGCAAGGAACCTGGTGTTTGAGATGGGGTGGTAGTTTTTGGGCTTGAGAGGGTAGAGGGAAGGTTTTTTAATCAGGGGTTTGACATGGACTGTTTTGAATGCGTCGGGAAAGATACCAGAGGAAAGGGAGGCATTTATGATGGATCTTGCGTATTCTCCTGCGCAGGTGGAAGCGAACATTTCTTTGAGGGTTGTTGCTGGGCAAGGGTCTAGCGGCGAGCCAGATGGTTTGCGGGCAGATAGAAGTTTGAGAAATTCCTCTGATGATATTGGACTAAAGGATTCGAACGTTGGTTGCGTAGTGGTTGCAGCTGGTTGGCAGGTCGGTATGGGGCAAGTATTGCCTGGTGGATGTAAGAGCATCAATTTGGTGGCTAGAGTATTTGTTCTTTCGAGAGCTGTGGTGTAAAAGTGGAGGGCGAGTGAGTCGCACAGTGATTGTGAGGGGGTCATGACGATCGTGGTACAAGCTGGTTTGGTGAATTCAGAGATGATTTTGTGGAGTTCTTTGCTCGGGTTTTTGCAGTTTAGGATTCAGGAGTTGTAGTGGGCTTTTTTTGCTTTCTGGATTTTGGCCTTGTACTGATAAAGGTGTTGGGCCAGGGTGGCCCGGCTCTCTCGGGTTTTGTCTTTCTGCCATTTGCGTTTTAGGTATTTATATAGTTGTTTAGTGGTCTTCACCTCAAGAGTGAACCATTTGGGGAAGAGGCCACGGTGGGCTAATGGTTTGCAAGAGGGTGTGAGCCCCATCAGAGATGCGTTGAGCCATGAGTCAAAGGCGTCAAGGGTTAGTTGTTTACTGAGTTGGCAAGTAGGTGGTGGAGACTGGAGGAGCGCGTCGGCTAGGTCTGGGACGATAATTAGTTTTTTCCAGCATTTGCAAGGATTCGGCGGCTCAGATTCAAGTACGGGAAGGGGGACGGGTGATAGAATGGCGAACGAGAGAATGTAGTGATCGGACCAGATGATAGGGGTGGGGGTGTTTAGATGAATCCGGGTGTTGGAGCTAAAGATGGCATCAACAGTGTGTCCTTTATAGTGAGTCGGGCCATTTATGTGGGGTTGGAGGTTAATGGCGTCTAAATCGTCAACCAGAGAGTGTGTCATAGGGTTGGTGGGGATGTCGAGCCATATGTTGAAGTCTCCAAGAAGGGTGAGGTTGGGATGGTTTAGCTGAAGGGTGGCAATAGAGTCACAGAGGTTGTTTGCAAATTGTCTATCGTAGCCAGGGGGCCTATAGATTATTAGGAAGCTGTGTCAGAGCGAGGCAGAGAGGGATAGTTTAACGAGGAGAGATTCGCAGGAAGGAATAGAAGGTTGGTTATCGATGATTGTGGCGTGGAAGAGAGACTTGAAGACGAATGCTACTCCTCCTCCTCTGGAGGGACGGTTTAGTGGGATGAGGGAATAGTCAGGGAGGAAGGCTTCATTAGCGATTGGGGCAAAGTCATCAGAGAACCAGGTTTCGGTGATGAAAACCAGGTCTGGTTTGTCAGAGGCAAGGAGGTCAAAGATGCAGTGTCTATTTTTTGCTATGGATCGGGCATTAAATAGGATGCAGTTCACATCGGCAGGCGAGGTTGGTCTCGGAGCTGGAGCGGAAGGGGGTGGTGGCGGAGAGAGTGGAAGCTGGAGAGGGAGAGGGGTAGGGTGGGTGATGATTGATGGGAATAGTGGGCAAGCAGAAGTATTGGCGGGTTTTGGGCGGGATTGGGTGGCTGCGTGTGTTAGGATGATTTGGTCTGGCTCGGGGGATTTGAAGGTGGGGTGTGGGTGGTTAGGAGTTTCAGTTGTAGTTGATGAGAAATCGAGGGATAGGGGTTTCAGGAAGGGTGAGGCCACGGGGGAAGGAGGTGAGAGGGTGAATGAGGTGGTGGGTTGAGACAGGGGAAGTGAAGAGTGCTGAGAGATTGGGGGGACCAGGTACGTTTCCTCTTTAGTGTCTTTGTTGCGATTGGAGTGTGAGAGAGGGTAAGGGGGTCAGAGGGGGAGTGGGATGCGGCTTCGGTTCTTGCTAGGGCTAGGCGTTCCGTTTTTAGGGAGGGGAAAGGGTGCGGTCGGGGGGGGAAGGTGGCCGGGGTTTGAGGACAAGGCGACGGGTGGATGCTTGCAGGGTGGGTGTGCCAGGTATGATAGTGAGGGGAGCAGGCATGGTTAACGTTGGCTGGTCGGTGGTGGGGTTCAGGGGAGGAATGGTCTTAGGGTGGTTGACTCGCCATCGTGCCCCTCTGGCTTGGTGTTTGGCAAGATGAATGGCAGAGAGTGTGAAGGAGGGAGGGGTGATTTGGGAAGGGGGGATGGGAGGGAAGGCAGATCGGGGAGTGGGGGCGGTCCACGGCAGTCGTTTCCGACAAACTGTGGGTTTGTGGGTGCACTCATGCTTGATACAAGCTTTTAGGTGGATTTAGGAGGGCTTTCTAATTGTAGTTTTAAGTTCAGGCACACTTCCAAGTTCAGTTTGCACAGAGCTGATATTAGGCTAATGAGTACTATTAGGTACACTTCTAGGTTCAACTGTACACAGAGATATTAGGTCTATCTCTAGATTCACTTTTGTATAGAGGGGATATTAGATTATTAGGCACAGTTCTAGATTCTACGTGACACAGATATACTATTAGGTATGCTAATAGGATTAATTAGGATATTTAGGCACGCTTCTTAACCTCAATGCGGTCGTGTACACTTCTAATTTGAACTAGGCGCAGAGAGACTGTTCTGGACACTAGTCAGTAACAATAAGGGGAACGCTAATAGGCGCACTTCTCTCAATTCAGCTTTATACAGGGAGGGTATTAGGCATGAATCTAAGTGAATTTTGCACAGAGAGGTTATTAGGGAGATTAGTCGGTTCAACTGTATTAGACTATTATGCTATTGGGCATACTTCTAAATTCAACTTTCACAGAGAGTTTATTGGGCACACTTCTAAATGCAACTTTCATAGAGAGGCTATTGGGCACACCTCTAAATGCACCTTTCACAGAAAGACTGTTGGGAACCATTCTAAGTTCACAGGGAGGTTATTGGGCACACTTCTAAATGCAACTTTCACAGGGAGGCTATTGGGATCAATTCTCAATGCAACTTTCACAGAGAGGCTATTGTGCACAATTCTAGATGCAACTTTCACTGAAAGGGTCTTTGGCACACTTCTAACTTCATGGAGAGGCTATTGGGCACACCTCTAAATGCAATTTTCACAGAGAGGCTATTGGGCATACTGCTAAATGCAGCTTTCACAGAGAGGCTATTGGGCGCATATTTAAATTCAATTAGCACACAGAGGCTATTGAGCACACTTCAAGTTCAGCTTTCCACAGAGATGCTATTGGGTACATTTCTAAATTCGACTTCTAAATGTGTTTCTAACTGCAACTTTTGATGAGCGACTATTGGGCAGACTTCGAATTCAGCTTTCGCAGAGAGGTTATTGGGCACACTTCTACATACAGGTCTTTGTGAGTGGCTATTGGGCCACTTCTAAATGCAACTTTCACAGAGAGGCTATTGGGCACACTTCTACATTGAGCTTTCACACAGAGGCTATTATGCACATTTCTAAATACAGCTTCTAAATGTACTTCTAAATTCAACTTTCAGTGAGCGGTTATTGGGCAAACTTCTAAATGCACTTTCAGAGAGGGGCTATTGGGTACACTTCAAGTTCAGCTTTCCACAGAGATGCTATTGGGTACATTTCTAAATTCGACTTCTAAATGTGTTTCTAACTGCAACTTTTGATGAGCGACTATTGGGCAGACTTCGAATTCAGCTTTCGCAGAGAGGTTATTGGGCACACTTCTACATACAGGTCTTTGTGAGTGGCTATTGGGCGCACTTCTAAATGCAACTTTCACAGAGAGGCTATTGGGCACACTTCTACATTGAGCTTTCACACAGAGGCTATTATGCACATTTCTAAATACAGCTTCTAAATGTACTTCTAAATTCAACTTTCAGTGAGCGGTTATTGGGCACACTTCTAAATGCACTTTCAGAGAGGGGCTATTGGGCACACTTCTAAATGCACTTTCACAGAGGGGCTATTGGGCACACTTCTAAATGCACTTTCACAGAGGGGCTATTGGGCACACTTCTAAATGCGCTTTCACAGAGAGGCTATTAGCCACACTTCTAAATTCACAGAGAGGTTATTGGCCACACTTCTAAATGCACTTTCACAGAGGGGCTATTGCGCACTCTTCTAAATGTGCTTTCACAGAGAGGCTATTGGATACACTTCTAAATGCACTTTCACAGAGGGGCAATTGGGTACACTTCTAAATGCGCTTTCACAGAGGGGCTATTGGGTACACTTCTAAATGTGCTTTCACAGAGGGGCTCTTGGGTACACTTCTAAATGCAACTTTCACAGAGAGGCCATTGGGAACAATTCTAAATGCACTTCACAGAGAGGCTATAAGGAATAGTTCTAAATGCAACTTTCACAGCGAGGCTATTGGGAACAATTCTAAATGCACTTTCACAGAGAGGCTATTGGGGACAGTTCTAAATGCAACTTTCACAGAGAGGCTATTGGGAACAATTCTAAATGCACTTTCACAGAGAGGCTATTAGGCACACTTCTAAATGCAACTTTCTCAGAGAGGCCATTGGGAACAATTCTAAATGCAACTTTCACAGAGAGGCTATTGGGCACACTTCTAAATTGAGCTTTCACACAGAGGCTATTAGGCACATTTTCTAAATACAGCTTCTAAATGTACTTCTACATTCAACTTTCAGTGAGCGGCTATTGGGCACTTTTCTAAATGCACTTTCAGAGAGGGGCTATTGGGTACACTTCTAAATGCGCTTTCACAGAGGGCTATTGGGTACACGTCTAAATGCACTTTCACAGAGAGGCTATTGGGAACAATTCTAAATTCACAGAGAGGCTGTTAGGCACACTTCTAAATTCACAGAGAGGCTCTTAGGCACACTTCTAATGCACTTTTACAGAGGGGCTATTGGGAACACTTCTAATGCACTTTTACAGAGGGGCTATTGGGAACAATTCTAAATGCAACTTTCACAGAGAGGCCATTGGGAACAATTCTAAATTCACAGATATTCGCAAATATGTTACAGATATAAGAGTTTACAGTGGTGATGCTTTGTTTGGTGCGTGGTTGGGTGGTATGGCGTGAAATGATTGCTTCTGGCCCTGCCCTTCCCACACTTACTTATTGTTGGCTTCTTGCTTCTCCGGCAGATACCTGCAGATACGACCTGGAGCTGTCTTTGTAGGATCCGTCCTTTGCTTCAGGTCCTTAGCCAATGGGCTGCCGGGCAGGGGGCTGCCCTAGGGGAACTGGTAATGGAGGCAAATCCTATCAGCCGGACCAATCAAGGCGGGATGGGCAGGTTGGGAGGAGGGAGGGGGGAGAAGGCAACGAGGAAGTGGAAGGGGACGGAGAGGGTGCACAGAGGGCCTGGGGGAACAAAAACGGCCACAAAAGTGGTAAAGGCCTGAGAGGGTGTGGCCTACTGGCTCTGACTCACCCGCTCAGCTCTGCTCGAAAGAAGCGAGCACGCTGCACTGCAGATCATTAGGCCCAGCAGCTACGGCACAGAGACCCATCAGGGATGGGGGGCGGGCTGGGAGGCGGGAGGGGGGAGAAGGCAACGAGGAAGTGGAAGGGGACAGAGAGGGTGCACAGAGGGCCTGGGGGCGCACAAAAACTACCACAAAAGTGGTAAAGGCCTGAGAGGGTCTGGCCCACGGGATCTGACTCACCTGCTCAGCTCTGCTCGAAAGAAGCGAGCACGGTGCACTGCAGGTCGTTAGGCCCAGCAGCTACGGCACAGAGACCAATCAGGGATGGGGGGCGGGCTGGGAGGCGGGCTGGGAGGCGGGAGGGGGGAGAAGGCAACGAGGAAGTGGAAGGGGACGGAGAGGGTGCACAAATGGCCTGGGGGCACACAAAAACAGCCACAAAAGTGGTAAAGGCCTGAGAGGGTCTGGCCCACGGGATCTGACTCACCTGCTCAGCTCTGCTTGAAAGAAGCGAGCACGGTGCACTGCAGGTCGTTAGGCCCAGCATCTACGGCACAGAGACCAATCAGGGATGGGGGTGGGCTGGGAGACAGAAGGGGGGAGAATGCAACGGGCAAGTGGAAGGGGACGGAGAGGGTGCACAGAGGGCCTGGGGGCACACAAAAATGGCCACAAAGGTGGTAAAGGCCTGAGAGGGTATTGCCCACGGGATCTGACTCACCTGCTCAGCTCTGCTTGAAAGCAATGAAGCAATCAGCAGGGGTGGGGAGGAAGAAGTGGGACCCTTGATTGAATAGAGGCAACTGGTGTCTACACTTGCAGGCACCCCCAAGGCGGGTCCCGATGGGGACTCCGTGCACGAGATGTGAGAGCACAATGACATACTTTGGCGGGCGGCATGGAAATAGGGGCTCAGGGTAATGGGGAGGGAAGGGGAGGACTGTAATGTTTGATGTATGACTATAGCATAACGGACTTGAATGTAAATGTCCTCTAAGTTATAATGTTTGGTTGGTTATAAAAAATAAAAAATATTTTTTAAAAAAAAACTATTGTGCCATTCCCAGACTATTCCGAGGAGTACAAGCTTTCATGGTACTGCCTGAATTGTTCTGCTATAAAGTAATCTCTAAGAATATTCTCCCCACCGGCGGAGCGAAGCGACTTCACTCTTCTGTTGTTCCGGAGTTCTCTAAGCCTCCAGGCTAATAACGTATTTGCATTTTCTCCTTTCTCCATATATTTCTGCTTTGAGAAGGCTAAATTATTTTCCGTCTGGCCTACAAGGAGGGCAGCCAGCTTCGATTTCAGTTGTTGTAGTTCCTCCCACTTGCCCGGGACCATTTGTATCTTTAATTTCCCCCCGGGTTGGATAGCTGCAATCTTCTCCCTCGATTTTTCTCTTCATGGCCCCTTTCCCTCTTTCTCCTCAAGCCCATCTCCATGAGAGTGCCTCTAATGGTAGCTTTGAAAGCGTCCCAGACCCCCATGACGGCCACTTCCCCATTATCATTAATGGCAAAATAGTCCTTTATGGCGGCCAGGAGCGATTGCCTCAAATCACTGTCCTGCAGCAAAAGGTCATTACACTGCCATCGGGACCTCGAGGGGGGGGATGCCCAGCCTGATCCTAACCAGGTCGTGGTCAGACCACGGAACCAACTCTACTCCTGATTCAAAGACATGTTCCCGGAGTGAGTAGTCTGTTAGGATGTAATTGATTCTGGAAAATGTCGTATATGTCTTTGAAAAGAAGGTGTAGCATGGATCACAGACCTGTTTTGGAATATGTGAATTGAGTAATCCCAGTTCCCCATTAACCATTTGAAATGCAGTGGCCAGCTTTTTCTGGAGGCGTGAGTCTGACGTCAGGTTGGGAGACTTCCTATCCCTTTCTGGGCAAAGGACCATGTTAAAGTCTCCTCCCACCAATAGGGTCCCTTCGGCAAAAGCAATGACCTTCTCATTCATCCCCTCCCATAAGAGATCTTGTGCCTCTTCTGGGGCATATATGCACACTAGGGTGAGCAGTTTGCCTCTCACATCTCCCTTGACCATGACATACCGCCCTTCTGGATCGGATCTTTCAGTTCGGGGTGTGAAGTAAGCATTTGGCGAGCCCAAGAGGGCGACCCCTCGTTTCTTCGATATATAGGGGAGGCAAACACATGCTGAATGGCTCTAGCCTTGAGCTTGGGCTCTTTATCTTTAACCCAGTGTGTTTCCTGTAAAAACAAAAAGTGAAGTCGGAGCCTGGTGAACTCCCTCACCACTAGTGACCCATTAGTTGGGGAATTGAGGCCCCGCACATTTAGTGACCCCACCGTCAGAGAAAGAAGTGTGTCATCCATCGAAGAAATGCAAACAGCTTGTGGCTCCATCTGGGGAGCCTGCTGTGACCGTTCCCCCATTTTGCTTCCGTGCACCACACATGCTCCTGAAAGAAAGTGTAAATCCTATGCATTCTTTGAGGGCTGATAAGCATAAAAGGAAACTCCCAAAACATGTCTCAAACGGTCTTAACCGCCCCCCCTGACCCCCACCCACTGAACGCCTGGACACTACGCGATGCCAACATGCCGCCAGACTAGACCACCAGTGTCCCCCTCCTCTGAGCCCACAAACACATCAGCTACAACAACCAGAGTCCCCTCTCCCCCCAGGAACAATATCAAACAATGAGCGAACACAAACGTACTTATATATGCAGAGCCCTTCCCACTGAGCACTCCAGCTTCTTTTAGCTTGTAACAAGTGGATCAGGCCACCCTCTGCTTCCGAATCAACATCTGAAATCTCCTTTGAGTGCCTCCATTTTTAGGTGAACTCAGTGATGCCGGGCGATCCTCCTAAACTTCCTGTGCCCTCGGACCTTATGTCTTTCCGTGGCTGTCTTGGAGCTCAGAGGGCCGGACAGGGCTCGCTCTCAACCCACGGCGGCAGGATCCTCGCATGGCTCACCTAGAAGATTCTGAGATACCCTTTGGATATAGTCCTCTGTGACCAAAGCATATTTGAAGCCCTCAAATTCAAAGGACAAGGAAAAGGGATATCCCCACCTGTATCGTACTCCCTTAGTTTGAAGCATTTTTGTCAGGGAGGAGCAAAGCCAACACCTGGCCAAGGTGAAGGCCGACAGCCCCTGGTAGATCGAGATTTGCGCGCCTTCCCATTCGACCGGGCCCCTCTTCCATGCCAGCTCCAAAATTTTACTCTTCTCCGAGAAGTAGTGAAAGCGACCAGGACAGTTCTGGGACCTCTATTAGAAGCGCCGGCTCTATGCGACCTGTCAATGGTAGGCTCATTGGTGTTGGCATCCTTAAAGAGAGAGCTCCGGAAAGCCCAGGAATCACAGGTTGCATCGGCGCTCCCTATTTTCCAAGTCAGGGAACACTTTTCTTTTCTTCTTTCTAATTCTGCAAAGCGCATGTCGAACTGAGTTTGAAGGACATAAACTGAAGCTGAGTTGGCTTCCAAAGCTTGAACCCGGTCATCAATGGTGTCGACTTTTTTATCTGGAGTGTCCAGCCGCACGGCTATGTCTGCCCTAAAACCCCAGATTTCCCCCAAAAGGGCAGCCATACCCTTGGTGACGGAATTAGCATCAACAGAATTCGGGTGCAAGTGGGCCGTCATGTTGAGGCGAGGGGGTGAACAAGGAGATGCCCGGCGGAATTTCTGTAGCGACTCCGCCCAACTCATGGAAGCTCCCAGGCCAACCAATATGCAGATCAAGCCCCCTTGGTGGATGCTGAGTGGAACGAAGGAAGGCCTAGACGAGAGGGCCCCCAGGGGGCTGAACCACTTTTTCCAACCAATGGAGGCTGTCTCGTGGGGGTGCGCTATGAGGAGGGTGGGCTCCTGCCAAGGGACCCCTTGAAATATTCCGGATGGGGATCAGGGTTAGGGGAGCATGCCTCCATCTGTGATAGATGAACAGGCCACTTTGCTCTAGTACTTTGGGCGCGCCACCCCTCCTTCGCACCCCGAGGGTGTGGTTGGTGCAAGACGTTGGGTGTTGATCACCCTGCTTATGGGCCCGGCCCAGGCACCCGAACCTTCCCCCCACCTCCCTCTTGGAAGTGTTCCGGGCGGAAAGCCTAACTGCCCCCCTCAAACACTGCAATGAGGGGGACCCCCAAACACCTCCTCAGCACCGAGGCTAGGCCCGTAGACCACCAGACCAATGATTGCTGGGGCCTGTCTCTGCAGTTTCTCAAGCCAGCCATGCTGGTGCTCTGCCCTCTCCTGCTTACGTTGCCACACAGTGCTCCGTTCTCTGTGAGGGCCAATTGCGGGATCCCCGAGGCGTGTAGCTGCAACCCACGCCACGGGGCCCAATGCCTGAGGACCAAGAAGCCTCCTGATGATCTCCCGCAGCAGGTGTTCTGTCACCCTATGTCCCGCCGGTTGTGCTGGGCAAGGGAGGGGGCCCCACTAACAGAGGATGGGGGAGGCCCCTTTCCATGTGATGGCCACCATGGGGCACACCCCCAAGTCCTGCGGGTGGGCACGGGTGGATCAAGTGTCTGGTGAAGGTCCCTCATGCCCATGGCCCGACTCCCCACATCGCAGTGCAGCAGAGGGCGGGGACTCTCCCTTGCCAGCTGCACTGTCTTGCCTATGTGGGCCGCTCACCTGCTTAATGAAGATACCGCCATGCTTCCCTGCACGGCTGGATGGCTTGTCCGCCCCCCCTCTTGGGCCGCCACAACCTCACAGAAGCGAGTCCTCCTGTGCCTGCTGGCGCCCGTCGGGAGGTCGGGGGGGGCCCCACGCCAGGTGCCGCGCGTGGCAGGCGGGCCGCACACAAGCCTCGCTGTCCAGCAAATCCAGCCAGGGTGGCGGCACCAGTTGAGAGGCTCTGATGCTCCGCCTCCTTCCTCACATGGCTGTATCTTCGGCAATTGGTGGGCTATGGAAGCCCAAACCGGACCGCTGGGTGCACCGGGGGGCAAGGCTGCCCCCGGCGGGGTCGAGTACTCACTCCTGCGGTGTTTGGGGGGGCGCTCAGATCCCATTTACATGACCCAGAGGAGGAGACCAACGGAGATGTGTCAGTACATCTCAGCGCCCCCTGGTGGTTCCTGCCACGGATCTTTTGACTCCATCCCAATGTCTGTGCCTGTTCATGCTGTACATGAGACCATATCGATGTGGTACCCAAGTTGATCCCTGGCTTACTTCAGCACAATATTTTCCGGCAGAATGTGCAAATGCCCAGATTTGGTTGTTGTTTATCCTTTGTGACCTATTACCATATGTTTGGCTTGGATAGCACATAGCCTGGTTAATATGACAATGATGGCAGTAGTGGTGCAGGGGATCTTCTGGATGGGCAATTTCTCAAAGAGAATGCATATGGTTGTGGGCGAGCATTCTATCAATATTAGATCCACTGCATCTGTGCTGACATTCTCCTCTATTTCCTCAATATCCCTGTTTAATAACAACAATGTTTGATCCCGTCAGGACATAATATTTGTCTTTATGATCGTGCATCATTACTGTATAACCTAGTGGATGAGGTGATAGAGATAGGGACCTAGGATCTCCTCGTGCTATTCAACTATTCTTCCTGTTGATTGTTCCCGATTTTCAGGATCTAGGATCTGCAAACCTGCCCATGCCACCCTGATACAGTAGACAGAATTGCAACCTTCTCTTGCAGTATCAGTGGAGTTGAAAGTGCAACTTTCACTTCCAGTCTCAGTTGATGTTCATTGTCATGGTGCAATACCAGCACAATTTTAACCATGTTTCTCTCAAAAACAAAAGAAAATATCATAACATTCCAGGCCAGAATCCTATTTTATAGAATATACATGAAGCACTACAGTATGGTTCAATGTGAAAATATCCCCAGCAAAATGTAGGAATCTGAAAATGTATCCAGCAAAACGTTGTTTTAAAAAATGTAGTCATTCAATACCATCAAGGCGACGTGTAAAAATGTTTCCAGTAATAAAGTCGCTAAAAAAAGCTATTATGAAATAGAGAAAAGTACAAGGCTGTAAAACTAACAATGACCCAAACCTTTAATAAAACTTCCACAATCACCCTAACTACGTTCCTAAACCTTTCCCTAATTCTATTTTTTTAAAATTATTTACACAGTTTATTACTAACTTTTAAAATGTATTGGCATTCAGCATTTAGTTTCTCAGCATATCACATATCATATATCATTTAGGATTACCAGTTCATCTTTACCCATCTAGCTTTGCATTTTGTGAAAAAGCAAGTGAGACCCTTTTTGCTGTTTTACACATAATTCAATATTTGAGCTCTATATCATCTTGTATTAACAGGTCGTGCAATTGTGCTAGGAAGAAGGTTCGTGCGTAGGTTCGTTTTTTGTTTATTCCCTCTGAGAGCACCAACCAGGCAGGAGCCCCTTCCCCATTGCAGAAGCCAGGATAACAGCTGCTAGCTATGCGGCATCATCCGATGCACATTACAAGGCCTGCCTGAGCTTGTCTCTTCACCCTGCCTGACCCCCGCATGCCGGGCGCTTCGCGGCGCGAAAACAAGGCTGAGCCTCGCAACTTCCTGCATTTGAATCCGAATTACCGCCGGCAGGCGGATCCGACGGCGGCGCACACGAAGGCCATACAAAGGCCTGTTCCTGCATCCTGGACCCTCATTCGTCCCCCTCGCCAAGGGAAGAGGGCAGGAGTCCCTTCCCCATTGCAGAAGCCAGGATAACAGCTGCTAACTGTGCGGCATCATCCGATGCACATTCCAAGGCCTGCCTGACCTTGTCTCTTCACCCTGCTTGACCCCCGCATGCCTGGCGCTTCGCGGCATGAAAACGAGGCTGAGCCTCGCAATTTCCTGCATTTGAATCTGAATTCCTGCTAGCTGGCGGATCCAACGGTGGCGCACACGAAGGCCATACAAAGGCCTGTTCCTGCGCCTGTTCTGAGCACTCTGAGCCTGGGCCACAGACGCTGCTCCTCCACAGCTCTGACATGAGAAGGCTCCTAAATAACCTTTACCCCGTCTGCATAACTGTCCTGGGCCTCCATTGCATCCTATATCTACTATCGAGGCGCCACTGTCGATCTAGCGCAACCACGCACCCGCATTTCCATCTGGCCATGTGAGTAAACTGTCACTCCGCAATACCCAACATATTGCCTTATGTGTAATCTGCTAAATTGTATCTGCCTGAGCCATTTGACTGCTTTGCATGCCCTCTATGGAACCCTATTAACACAGATGCTCATGGCCCACTGTGCTACGTTTAGCGCCTTACTGTCGTTTAGCGACCATCGTGCCATTGTATTGCACTGTATTGTTGCACCCTCGTCCTTTAGTAGGACATCAGTCCACATATTACACTCTGGTACACATTGTGATTTCTGTTCTTAAGTGCCCCTGCATCCTATTGTGACATCAAATCTAGGCGCTCCAGAAACAGCTCGTAGGTTACCTGGCCTTTGCTTGCTAAGATGCACAATGTAACGCCTTATCTGCTACGTCTTTCCCTCTTATGCTGCCTCGCTCCTCACCTGCCCGCTTACACAAGTGTTTATCTATAGAGCCCAATATCTGTATGGATGATGGATCATAACTGACCTATTTGATTTGCTCTGCCTTTATGGTCACTAGCAGACCACATTCTGACTGTGTTGTGCCTTATAGTCACTAGCAGACCACATTTAGACTGTGTTGTGCCTTATGGTCACTAGCAGACCACATTTTGACTGTGTTGTGCCTTATGGTCACTAGCAGACCACATTGTGACTGTGTTGTACCTTATGGTCACTAGTAGACCACATTTTGACTGTGATGTGCCTTATGGTCACTAGCAGACCACATCTTGACTGTGTTGTGCCTTATGGTCACTAGCAGACCACACCCTGACTGTGTTGTGCCTTATGGTCACTAGCAGACCACATCCTGACTGTGTTGTGCCTTATGGTCACTAGTTAACATTACCGTGCCTCATGCTATGCCTTGCCTAATGTTGTTGACCACATCACATTAGACACTCCCTAGTTCTACCCACTTATCTGTTCCATTTAGCGGTAACGGAATCCCCTACATTAGACACTACACTATCCTGACACTGGGATTGGAAGGATGCTAAACTTAGCAATACTGTTCTGTACCATGGCTACTGCCATACAGGTGGACTCCAGCAGGCAAGAATACACTGGCCAGTCACCAGTACCTACCTTAGACCTTAGCCTTTCTAACCTTTACAAATATTGTGCAACCTAATCTATCCATATTCAACAAGGCCTGAGAGACAATACCTTACGCCTCCTTACCATGCGCCACGCCCAATAGAAACAACAGACTTTGCGCTAGACTAGCTAAATTATATGAACCACTGAGAAGAGCCCTTCCGGCCACCAACCTCAAAACCAACTACAAACTTAACTTACAACCACCTAGCCACTCTAAATTGCCTCTTCCAATGGCCATCTTGAACGCGAATACCCCTCATTTCAACAACCATAAGCCTAAAGTTTGCAATATCTCTGACAAACTTACCCGAGTCATCAAAACACCTGAGGCCCTCCCTCTCAAAGGAGCGCTTCTCAGCGCAAGATCACTAGTCGCACACACCACCGATATTGCCGACTTAATCACTGAAGGAAACCTGGATTTCCTCGCAATTACGGAAACTTGGCTCCATAATGCAGCAGGACCTGCTCTTATGCTAGCTATCCCTGATGGCTACACCATAGTCAGACAAGACCGTGATAATGCCCGAGGTGGCGGTAATGCTATTATCTCTAAAACTGCTCTTAGCCTCAGACTAGTCCCTACCTATCTATCACAATCATGCGAAACACTCACTGCCAAAATTCAGATAAATAACTCGCAATCCCTTACTATACACCTTATATATAGACCACCTGGCCCTCTTGGTACCTTTGAGGAAGACCTGCATAATATAATTACGAATAACCTTAAACCTACCACGCAACTACTCCTATTAGGTGACTTTAACCTAGGCTTTAATGACCAAATGGATAAAAACGCAACTGAAATAGCCAATACGATCAAAGCATTAAGCCTCACCCAAAAAGTCAATAAACCTACCCACCTTAAAGGGAGAATTTTGGACTGGATAGTGGACCTTAATTGCGCAGCTACTATTTCATCTATCCTGCCATTAGCATGGACAGACCACTTTCTGATCTCCTTTCACCTATCCACTATACGACCTACTCCACTGGCTCAAACACTAGCGCCACCATGCTCAACCAGAAGTAAAAAAAGTATCTCGGTAGAGAAAGTTATCCCTGCCATTCTACCCACACTTAACGCACTACCTGAAAATCTTGACCCTAGTAGCATAGTTCAGGAATTTAACAATATTATGGTTACCACACTGGATAAAATTGCCCCTAGCAAACTTAGGCCTAGCAAACCAATAGCCCATTTAAACAAATGGTTCACTCCACAACTTAAAGACCTCCGCATCTTAAAGAACAAAAGTGAAACCAATTGGAGACTTTGCCCCTCCAGCGAGAACAAAGCCAAATTAACCTCACTTTCCTCACACTACAAGAAGGAAATCTGCCAGACAAAAAAGCAATTCATACAATGAGCGCATTGCTAACTCAAATTCAAGTATGAAATAACTCTTTTGCATACTCAAAGAATTAGAGTCACCAATTATTATTCCTGATGTCTGCACTAAGGACAAATCCTGGTGTACAGACATCCAACATGCCTTAGCGAATAAAATTGACACAATCCAGAATAAAATTCAACAACAAAAAGAAGTTCTGAACTTACAGCACTCGCCTAACACTCTCCTGCCTAACGAGTCACCATCGGCTCGTAATACGACCTTCCATTTTTCTAAAATGTCTACCTTAGAGGTAGAAAAAATCATCCTTTCTTTGAAGCCCTCAAACTGTAAAGGCGATATTTGCCCAGCACAGCTAATAAAAGATGCTGCCAGAGAACTCTCCCCATTCATAACTAAACTGAAAAATGCCTCATTTGCTACAGGTACTATACCTGCTATCCTTAAACAATCCTGGGTGCTACCCCTCCTCAAGAAACAGACACTAGATCTTCTTATTCCCACGAACTACCGGCCCATTACCACAGTCCCATTTCTACTAAAAATATTGGATAAAGCCGCTTACATTCAAATTCAAAAACACTTGGAATTGCATAAACTACTAGGCAACAGACAATCTGGTTTCCGCCCACTACACGGAACAGGGACAGCCCTAATCGACCTAAAGTCCCAAATAGACGAGCTGAGAGACAAAGGAAGGACAGTACTCTTGCTCCTACTTGACCTCTCTGCCGCATTTGATCTGGTCAACCACAAGGTCTTATGCCGGCACCTTGATTCTGCAGCTCACTTCTCTACGGGTGCCATCAAATGGATTGAGTCCTTCCTGAGTGAGAGAACCATGAGAGTCTTCTCCCCCTCAGCAGCTGCCGACCCTACACCCATCCTATGTGGTGTTCCCCAAGGGTCCTGCGTCTCGCCCACCCTTTACAAAATCTTCACTAAGCCACTGTTTGACGATCTGGACCAGCTGGGTATCACCTACACTAACTATGCAGATGATACTCAGATTCTCCTCCCACTTTCTGTGGATTACGGTACGGACATGGGTTTAGTGAATAAAGTTTACCTTATCATCCAAGCATGGATGGCCACTCATGGCCTGTGCTTGAACGATGAGAGGACTGAACTTATAATTCTGGGCTCGCAGGCGAATATCAAAAAACTAGGCCAAGAATATTCATCATTCAATATTGATGGTAACACCATCAAAGTCTCCAAGGAAGTAAAAACCCTTGGACTCTACACTGTCCTTTGATAAACAGGTCAGATCCCTTACCTCTGCCACGGCCTACACCTGCAAATTACTCAGAGCTGGTAAACCGTTCCTCTCTGACAATAGTTGTCTGATCCTGGCTAGAACTCTAATACTCTCCAGAATCGACTACTGCAATGCCCTCTACAGTGGTGCCAACAAATCTACCATTAAAAAGCTCCAAACACTACAGAATAACGCCCTAAGATCAGCCTTAGGCATAAATAAGAAAACTCACATCTCCTCCTTGAGACGTCAACATAAATGGCTATCCACATCTAACAAAATACTACTTAAAACGCTTTCCTTGACACATAAAGCTCTTAATAACGCAGCCCTCAGCTACCTCATAGATAAACTCCAGAGAAGAACTTCTCTCAGACCTACTAGAACTGGGAATACTGATTGTCTGACTATTCCTAAATATAAGCTCGCCACCATTGGGGGTAACAGCTTCACTGTTAAGGCAGCTAAAAGTTGGAACTCATTGCCTCAGGAGCTGAGAGCAAACCAACCCTACTTACATTTCAGGAAAAATTTAATAAAACATATCACTGCTACAGACCCTTAGTCTCCCACCACCCTCAGAGGATTTGCCCACTTCCCTAGTGACTTGGTCATCCTGCAGCAACAGCGGACTACTGCACTAATTTTGACTTTTGCATTAATTTCTGAAGACCTTGCGCATTGTAATCCACTCGGGAGCTTAGTATCCTGCAAAGGGCCCCAGGTGGCACATTTATCCTCTGTACAGTGTCTACTGATTATTTATTACATTGGTTATTCTTTCTTTGTCTTATTTTGTACATTGTATATATCCTATATTCATGTAAAAAACTGTATATCTTGTTATTATGTAAATTTCTGTAACCTGTGTATACGCAACTTTGTAAGTCTTGCATCTCCATATAACTGCGCCCTTTTACTCACGAGTCTGGTGCGCTTAACAAATGAATAAACAAACAAACAAACAAACAAACAACCAAACAAACAAACCACCATTCTTCACCGCACTTAGATGGCCTTTCTGATATATGCACTCCCAAATGCTTAGTACTCAGAGTTTTGAGTGCCGGGCAGAATAAAGTTAAGTGCTTCAGAGTTTCATCAGCACTGTTACACAGTCTGCATTTTAAGTCATCCGTTGGATTATTTTCTCTCCGGCGTCATGTTTCTTTGGTTCCAAATAGGTTTAGCCAAAATTTCATGAATAAGGCTCTTTGATGATTGCCTGGAAACTTCTCCAAATAGCTAGGTAACTCATTCAAAGATTTTGTCTCAGGGGCAACATTTTTCATTAGACTGTTGCATGATCTCTGATTAACAGTATTTACCTAATCCTGAAGATAAAGTTTTATAACTGAGATTGGGTTTACTAAAAGTTTGGTGTTATCAGTATTAAGATCAACAAGAAGATTTTCACACCGGACGGCCCATTGACATAGGATTGTTTCATGTCTCTTGCCTCTTGGATTGTGCAGTATATCAAATTGTGGAGGCCAGTTTTAATCAAGCATTTTTCTGTACAGCGACAGCATGTTCCATGCCACTCTTGCATTAATAGAGGTGAGTCCCAGCTCATATCGAATACATGCTGTCGGGATGCCTTTAGGAAGCCACAACACCTTTCTCCAGAATGTATTTTCAAACAAGTCCCATGGGGAATACAAGCTGCCCAATATGCTTTCTTATCCATGAATGAGGGCAGGCACGACTTTTTGTTTGTAAAAGTCCACTGTTGGTTTTAAGGAAAACTTGACGTATTTTCTGATTATTGCCAGGTTTTGGGCAGATAGATGTTTGCATTTCTCTTTGGCCTTTTGCACCCATGGAGTGTCACAGATACTGCTATTAATCCACATTCCCAAGTATTGGGTTTGGTTCACACATCTGAGAATTTCATTCTCCAAGTACCACTGTGGCTTCTTTTTGGAGCCTCCATTTTTTCCTCTTAAGTTTTAGAAGATTAAAATTTCCTATTTTGCAGGTTAATTTTTAACCCATTGGCAGATACATACTTTACTAAGGCAGACAGCTTTCACTGAAGACCGATAGGGGTGACATCTAGAAAAACCAGGTCGTCTGCATATAGCATCCAACCAAGGTGGTGGCTGTTGATTTTTGGTGGAAACGCTGCCACTTCTTCCAAACTAGATCCAATGTCTGATATAAACATGTTACACAAAATGGAAGCAAGTGGACACCCTTGTTTTATGCCTTTGAAGGTCTTAATGGGGATAGATAGAGTTCCTGCAATGTCCAGACGAATTCTTATCTCCGTTCCAGAGTGGAGTTCTTTCAGTGCACCAATCAAACTTGCTGGCCACTTCCAATGTTTCTGTTTTGTCCATAGGAGCTCCCTGTTGACACTGTCGAAGGCGTGAGCCAGGTCGACAAACACAAGGTATATTATGGTTCCTTGCCAGATTGTCTCCATCTTTAGCAAGGTGATTGTTATTAAGTTCAGGCCACACCCCACTCCTTTAACACATCCAGTTTGTCTTAGATTGTATGTACCAGAGCTTTTTATCCAGGATTTCAAATGGTGTTGGAGTTGAGTAGCAAAGATCTTAACTACGACGCTGAGGAGGGCAATCAGACGATAATTCTTTGAGTCTGATCTTTGGCCTGTTTAAAATAATGGGGACTGCGAATGTGCACATTCACTACTTCGGAATCATATAATTGTCCAAAATTAATTTGAACTACAAAGTACAAAAGTTTGCCCATTTCTCTGGATTAACCTTGAGCCTTTTATTTGTGAGGCCATCAGGACCTGGAGCTCGAGAGGAGCTAATTTGGAGAATATTCTTCAGAATGTCTTCTCTCTCCATCTGAATTTTCTATCGCTTCAGGGCTGGAAGTTCTGGATCTTTTATGAGGCCTTGCTTTGCGAATAATGCACTGTAATGATCGATCTATTGTGTCTCTGTAACCATGTTTAGGAGCTTTGGTGTCATTTATTAGCTTCCAAATGTCTCTTGAATTTTTAAGTGTCAGAGTGTTCATCATGGCCTCTGCATCGCGCTGTTGAATTATATGTCTATGTGAAATTATCCAGTTTTTGATACTGCTGTTTAACATTTTTTAGTTCTTTTTGTTTGCTCTTCATACAACTCTTCATGAGGCTTCTAATATTTTTTCGAGGCTCTCTTTTTTTTGTCACTATCTCAATATCATAGGCATGTTGCTTTTTTAACATCATTTTGCGCAAGCCTTGCGTGCACTCCATGTATTGGTCCAGCAGGGCACAGTACTCAATTTTTTCTCGGTTGTCCTTTGTCGTATCATTTTGCAAAGGTCTTCTATCATTAAGGATACACATTTTAATTCCAACCTCATCACCAGCTCCTCTCAAATTACATAGCCCTGCCCTAACCCAAACCTTTGCTCTAATCCTAACCTTAGCCTTACCAGCACTGCAGCAACCAACCTGGCCCTAACTATTAGCCTAATTTTAACTAAAATCTTTACTCTAACCCTAACCCCTATCCTTACCCTAACCACTATTCTAACCCTAAAACATGTAATGATAAGCCCACAAAATCCTCCTTAACACTAACAATTACCCTAGCAGCACTACATTTTTGGCTACTTTTCAGCTTCATTTTTGACTACTTTTTGCTAGGCAACGTTTTCACTCCAGAGGTATTTTCACTGTGTCTCTTTCACTGATTCCATTTTTGCTGGCAACATTTTCACTGGATACCCATTTATTTAATATGTTAAAACTAGGACAATGAATACTTTCATGGATATATTTTCTTTTATTTTTTTATAATGGTTTAGTTTGTTTGAAAACTTTTTCATTTTTTTCTTTCCCTTAACAGTGTGCAAGATTTTACAATGCAAAGTATCTCAGTAGTTTCTCTTGGTGAGTTCCAGGATGCTGGTGAGTAATAGTGTGATAGTGTATGTGTATTTATTGTTTTTGCCGCTAAGTAGGGCCGCCCATCTTTCTTCTGTGTCCATTTGCGGTGCTGAAAGTTCGAAGAAAGCACCAAATTGTTTGCGTTGGCTTGAGAGTGACAAGCATTCCATCACAAGGTGAAGATATGGTGGTAGCTGATGGATTCTTCGGAAGTCTGCATTGCACTGGAGATTCTGTTGATAGGCATTTTTGATTTGGATCGTTTTTATCCAGTCGTTTCATTGCAGTTTGATTTTTGCTTGTAGTGGGCGGAGGGTTAATAGTTCTTCTGATATCTCCTCTTTTGCCATTTCCTTCGTTAAGTTTTGTTTCCATTCTAGTATTATCGAGTTGTTGAAGGTGTTTCGATGTGTTCTCAGAATTTGTTTAGCCAGAGTTTTCTGGTCAGATAGGATTTTCTGGAATATGTCTAGTTGCTTCCAGAGTATGATGGATGCAATTGATTGGGTTGCCATTTCGTGTCTTATTCTTGGCATTGGATATGACGGCGGAAGATGGAGGATTTTGCGCCAGAATATTGCTTTGTATCTCACCCAATTTACTGTGCTTGCATTCATCATTGCTTCAGTGCCGTAGGTGATTATGGGAATGTATGTTTGTCTGTAGTAGGCAATGATTGGCCTGAAAGAGAATTTCCCATATTTCCGATGAAGAAGGCAACCTTGTCGTGCAAGGGATTGTGATGTTTGTTCTATTTGTCCAGCCATTGTTCTTCTGATTTTGACTGATTTATTGGTATGCCAAGGTATTCAAAAATTGTTACAGATTGCAATTGATTTCCATCGATGTTAAGGGTGGGTTGTTTTGCTTTTTTGGCTGGTTGCTTGGTTAGGGTTATTGTCTTGGTTTTTGCGGTGTTGATCGCCAGTTTATTTGTGTTCATGTATCTACTTAATGCTGTTAGAGCTACTTGTAGTCCAGAGATCATTTTATCAAAGAGGATAAAGTCGTCCGCATATGCCATAATGGGAACTGGTATTGAGGTATTTTTTCGGGGGATTGGTTAGTTGCTGAGTATATGTTCCTCAATGTCTGCTGTAAAGAGGTTGTAAAGAGTTGCCGCAAGAGGGCATGCTTGCTTTAGTTCATTTACTGTGGTAATGGCGTTGGTGGTAGCGCCTTGTTTGGATAATCTCACCTTGATTGAGGTTTCCAAGTATAATAGTATGATTGGCTCAAGGATGTTTGCGGGACACTTCCAACTTCTGAGTTTGGACCAAAGTTTTTATCTCAATATGGCGTCAAAGGCCATCTTAAGGTCTATGAAGGCGGCATGTACAGTTGTGTGGTTTTTGATGGCTTCGTGCTTTATTAGGTGTAGTAGTATCAGGTTGATGTTAGTTCCCACGTTCGAGGTGAAGCCAGTTTGTCTAGCCGAGAACCTGCCATTGTCTGTTGCCCAAGTGGTTAGTTGTTTTAGCAATGTCACTGCATAGAGTTTTCCAAGGGGGTCAAGTAATGCAATTGGACAAAAATTCTGTTTATCGTCTCGGGGGCCTTGCTTGTAGATGGGGACAATTGTAGCAGTCCTCCAAGAGTGTGGAATTTGGTTGAGTGTGTTTAAAAGGGCTATGATCTGACACATAAAATTCGCCCAGGCCGATGGGTCTTGTTTGAGGACAGCATTGGAAATGCCGTCGGGGCCAGACGCTCTTGAAGTGTTTAAGTTTCTGATCATGCAAATGAGTTCATCGTGTTCTGCTTTTAATTGCCATTTTGTTTTGTTCGTTGTTGTTTTGTTGAGGTCTTGAGTTGGTCACACTCCGTAGATGTGTGAGAAGTGTGTAGTCCATTTTTCTTGAGAGACATTAGTCATCAGTTTATGTTGGTTTTGCGAGTTATCCAGAGTTCTCTTGAGTTGTGCGATTTATATGTTTTCATTATGTTTTCCGCATCAGCTTGTTGGAGGATTTTTTGTTGTGATTTTCTCCAGTTGGAGTATTCTTGCTTCAGAGTTTTTATTTGTGCTGTATTTTCTGCAGATATTGATTTCTTCAGGTAGCGTATTGCATTTTTGAGGCACTTTTTCTTGTCGGCTGTTTCCTGATTGTATGCAAGTTCATGGGTCTTCTGTGGTTGGTTTTTAGCTGTTTGTTGGAAGGGTATTAGGATCCATACATAGTTCAATTTGTCAGTATCTCTCAAGGTGGAAGCTTGAAGCATGTTTGGTAGGTGTGCCATCTCTGGTCGTGGGATGCGTAGTCTGGTTGTGGTACCAGCGAGCTCTAGTGGACATGGTAGGTACCTAGAGGATTTTATCTGTTTCAGTTGTCTGCAAGAGTGTAAAGTTAGTTGGTTATGGTCACTTTTGTGTGATGGTATCGTTTGTGCTTTAAGAACAGATGCATGCAGGTTATGGGATAAGAATATGTAGTCAATGATTGCATTTGAGGTTCCTCTGGACCACGTTGGCATGTAGGTTGTAGAGTTGTTCAATGCATGATCGAGGAGGATGAAGTTGCGAGTAGTAATTTCTTTCATCAATTTTTTCTCTTTTGGTGATAGTTGTGTTTGGCTTCGGAGAGTGCCGTCCTGTGTGAATAGGTTGATGTTCAGGTCTCCACATATTATTATTTCTGCTGATGATTGGTTTGTGATCATTCTGTTAATTGATATGAAAACACCATTGATGAAGGATTCAGTAGCAAGCGCTGTGGGATTCCAATATAAGTCAAAATTACAATCGTTAGTTCGTAGTTTTTTTTGGTTGGCTGTTGCTCTGTGCTCGTTATTGTTGTCATTTGGATCCAAGAGTTGATGTTTACAGTGGTGGATACAGTCCATTGCAGATTTATTTTAATCCGGGTGAGAAGGCCTGAGGCTGGTCTGCCTTGTTTTTTGACTATTGCAGAATTGAGGCAAGTCAGGAAGCCATCACAGACTGGCGGTTCACTGAGCCGGGTTTCTTGCAAGCATATGATTTGGTAGTTTTCGAGTTTGTGTGAAGGATTGTTGAAAAGATGCAAGTTTGCTCTAGTATTCCATGAGCAGAGTGACCACGTGGTTTCCTGGTTTGTTGGTTGTTATGATCTAGAGGTTGTTGAGTTTCCTGGAGATGCGGTTTCTGTGTACGAGTTTTCCAGGTCGTAGTTTCTTCTGAATGGTCGTTCGAAACTACTAGATTGATTTGAATGTCGTGGTTGACTCTGGTTCCTGGGTAATCTCGAATGGTCGCTATTGTAGTTGTCCCTGTATCTTCCAGATTGCTGTTGCGAGTAGGCATCTTTAGCTTTTCTGCGTCTGGGGTTTTGTGCATTGGTTGTTCTTGTTTCTATGGTGGCCCAACATTTGAATCCAAGTTTTTTGAGTTGGGTGTGTCTTGAAAATATCAGTTCTTGGTCAATGGGATCACGTAGTTCCACGTTGATTTTATCTAGATGTAGATCATCTTCAAATGTTATCAGGTCGATGTCTCTTGTTCTTATTTTGTTCAACTGTGGGATTGCCTGGAAGAGTCGAAATACGTTTATTCTATTGAGGATTAATGGTTCTGGTCTGGTAATTTCATTTTCAATGTGGATTACATAAATTAGTTTTTGTTGTATGGGGTTTATGAATGAGATGTGTGTGCAACTGTCCTCGGTGCGATTGTGCGATCGTGATCCGAGTGAAACAATTGAGATTTGCTCATATGTTGTCGCCATTATCAGATCTTCTGTAAAGTTTCCTAATGATATATCTGAGATTTCTTCGTACTCGTCTACTGTCATTGGTTGGGCTTCGGAAGAGTATTCATCTATTATTATGTAGCTCGAGGCAGTTGTGGGTTGAACAGGTGGTGGTGTATACTCCGATGTTTGATCTCCGTGTGTGGTTAGATTGAGTAAATCTTCGTCAATCTGTGTGTTGTCCTGTGGTGGTCGAGGTACCAGAGACTGTGGCTGGGTTTTGGTTGTGTCTTTTTCTTGCACTGAGTTCATGGGTAATCTAGAAAGAGTTTGAGGCTTTCATTTCGGGGGAGTGTTGAGTAAGTTAGTTGCTTTCACTGTTCGTAGGAACGTTCTTGATCCTATTTGTCTTTTTTTGGTATTGTTCAGTTGTATTGGTTTATGCTCAGGCATTTTGTTCGCTTTTGTGAAGATCTGATAGGGATCTGTGGTGTTTTTAGTCATCGGAATCGGTTGTTGGATAATTGGCTGTAAATTAGAGACATTTCCATTTGTTCCAGTTGTTTCTTTTGGGGGGCATTGATCAATGGCCTGGACTGCAGAGTTTGAATGTTGCAGTAGATGCAGAATCAGAGGAGCTGGTATGGGTTGATCGGTTTGTTGATTTAAGTTAGGAGCTAATTGTTGTTGGTGATGGGCTTTCAACAAGGATAGTACTTCTGATGTTAACTTTGTTTTTTCTTGACAATCTCTTCTTGCTATTTCAGCTAATCTTTGTTGCCAGCGATTTGATTGTTCTGCTTCTGTGTTGAGGCGTGTTTCAATGGTGGAGATTAAGTTTTCCATATACGTTTGTTTAGAGTGGATCATGGCTAATAGAGTTGCTTGGTCTCTGATATTGTCTTTCATGGATTCGTGTAGTTGGAGAAAAGGAATAATTGATTGAGATAATACTCCAATAAGCATGTTTTGTAAATCCAGCATGGTAGTGGGAATTCTGGGGTTGTAGTGTACCTCATGGTCCGGATCTTTCGGTGTTGTGTTAGTGATTTTATCCTGTGGACCTTTACAATGGGGTGTAGGTTTTTAGTCGTTGGATCCGGAGTGTAATAGTTGTCATCAGAGTCGTAGTTAAAATGGTTTGGTGGCAGTTGTTTCTCAGCAATTATATTTTTGAATTCTGTTTTAGCATGCAGTTGTGTGGGCAGTTGGTTCATTGGTTGCATGATGCACAGGGTTGAGGTTAGGTGCAAATGATGGTTCATGGGTAAAGTGCCAAATATTTATTTTGTTTTATCTATACTTGTCATAATGGATTCGATTTCGGTCATGTCCATCGATAATCTTGCTGCCTTTGATGCATCTTTGTTGAAGGCGTTTTCTAGAGGTTGTGCAAGTTTTAGTGAGTTGTGTGTTTGTAGCCAAGATTGTTTGGCTAATCTTGCCTTTTCTTTCTTCGTTTGTAGAGTTGTTGTACATGGTTGCTCTTTCAGGATGTTGTTGGGTTTAGCTTCTTTTGTTTGAGGTCTTGAGGTACTAGGGCGTGGGGTTTCTTTCGCCAGTGCGCGGTTTGTAGGTTCCTTTGCTATGGGGTTGGAGCCTTCTTGCGTTGCATCAGCGGATTTGGGAGATGCTGTATTTTCTGATTCCACAGTGGTTCTTAGGCTTGTTGATAAAGTCTGTGTATTGGCTTGGGGATGATTAGAGGTATCACTTGGGTGATCGCTGATGTTCTCTGCAGGTTTTCCTTTTTTTGGTAAATTTCCAGTTTGTCGTGGATACAGGTCTTCTTGGTTGGTGGTTTTGCTGGCTGCTGTGTTTTACAGTTCCACCGTTGTTTGTAGTTTTGTCTTTGAAGTGTGTGCTTGGCACAGGGATGGTTAGTGCTATCGCTCAGCTCTTCGGAGGCAAGGTCCTCCATTTTTCCCTTTTTTGGCAGGGTATGGGTTGTTCGTGGTTGAAGTGCATCTTGCTGGGTGAGGTTATTAGAACTGTGAATTTGTGCTTGTGTGTTGATTTGGTTAGCATTTCTTTCTTCGGGTTTCGAGCAGTATATTGCACAGGAGGTTGTTTGTTCTGTCTCTAGTTGGGGGGTGTCCTGAGGTTTCGTGTTGGTGGTAAGAGTGTCTGCTATACTGTTGCCATCTTGGTAAGTTGGATGGGCTAGATCAGGCTTCTGTAGTTGCTGTTTTGCAGTTCCTTTTGGATTTGTTGCTCTGAGAAGTGATTGTTCCATGGTTAGTTGTGAGGAGTATAGGTCAGGCGTAGCTGGAATACTGAGTTTGGTTCGTAGTCTTGTTTTCGGACCTCCAGTGCTAGGCTGTTTGGTGGTACGGTTTGCAGACATTCTTTTCTGAGTTGTTGTGAGGGTTGGTTGGTTTGTTCTTTGTTAGGGATGTCGTAGTAGCAGGTACCGCTAATCGCTGGTCTTCTTTTTCCTGTCCCCGAGGGTGGAGTCTCGGCTGGATCGAAGGGGCTAGCCCTTACGGTCTCTGGCCGGTTCTTTCAGAGGGCATTAGGTGGTTTGATGTAGTGTCCAGCAAAGTGCCGGGGATGTGGGTAGGATCCAAGGGTCAAGCCCTTTCGGTCTCCTGCCCAATGCTATAGTTTCTGTTGAGGTGGTTTTGTAGAAACAGTATCCAAGGGTCAAGCCCTTTCAGTCTCCTGGTCGCGGGTGCAGTATTACCACAGTTAAGTCGGTAATGTCAGGATCCAACGGACAAGCCTTTTCGGTCTCCTGGCAGTTCTTTCTGTCCTCCTGTCCTTTAGGTCCTCTAGCTGTCAAGCAGGTGAGTAGGTGCAAGGGGCAAGCCCTTTTGTTCTCCTCGGAGATCTTCCAGTACAGGATTTGGAAGGAGGTTTCTGATGAGATCTAGGGGGTGCACTCTGTTGATCACCTGCGCACGAGCTTATCTTGTCTCGCGTAGATTGATTTTTGCAGAAACAGATTTGGTGGTTTGTCAACACCGGTTGATTCAAAAGGGACAATGTTTGTTCTAGTTCATGTAATGTATTGGATTGAAGTTCATGCGAGCAGGCTGCAAAGTTTACACGGGCATGGCCTCTCACTGTCCCTTTAATTTAGTCTTCTAATGATCAGACGGGGGGTCTGTCAGCTCTGTGTCGGTGCGGGGGTGGGGCAACGCACCGCACGCCTCCCGGTGGCAGTTCGCTGGTGCAAAGCAAAACTCTCTGCCTCGGTGTCGGCGCGGACTGCGGCGGCGAGCAGCGACGCCGCACCACGTGCCTCCCAGATGAGCTGCAGGTGTGTTAGTGCATCGGAGGCACTGGCCAGCAGCAGCAGAGTGCCAGGTGTGGGGGTCTCGCGGTCAGTTGAGTTGGTCGTGTCTGGTGGACTGTTTGGACACACCTGGTGCGAGCAACGGTGAGATCTGGTGTAGTGTTTCTGTTGTTGATGGTTGTAACTTCGAGCTTCGCAAAGAGCTTTGGAGGCCGAGGGACACTTAGTGGGTTGAAGCAAGTGGGGGGTGTCGAGTAGTAGCCAAAGTCAATGTGCAAACGTGTCCTAGTGGGAGGGCACAAGGCCCTGCGTTGAGTGCACTCCAAGGAGGTTTGTTCACAGTCGCACTGTGATGGTGGAATCTACCAGCGGGCGGCGCCGCAGAGCCCAAAGACCAAAAGACTCTACGGGCCACTCCGCAGTGTTCTGGGTATTTTGAATGCGATGGTAGTGGCACTAGAAAGAGGACTTGACTTAGCCAGTCAATGAATGGAGTTTGGAGCGACTGCAAAAGGGATCCTTCTCTGTTGCAGACCAAAAGACTCTGCAGCCGACTCCGCTCCGCGGTGTTCTGGGTATTTTGAGTGCGATGGTAGTGACACTTCGAAAGAGGACTGGACTCAGCCAGTCAATGAATGGAGTTTGGAGCAACTGCAAAAGGGATCCTTCTCTGTTGCAGACCAAAAGACTCTGCAGCCGACTCTGCTTTCATATATATATATATATATATATATATATATATATATATATATATATATATATATATATATATATATATGTATTACACGGCCCACGGTAGTGGGCTTGTAGTTATGGTTAAGTTTCCAATCCCATAGGAAGAGCATCTTTTGGGCGGCTTATAACTTCGCTGCCCCTGGACAAATCCTCACCAAACTTTGCAAAAGAAGTATATGGGCCACTCTAAATGTTTTGCAAAGTTTATTGAGGTGTGGTGTGGGGGGCGGGCAAAGTTATAAGGGGGGTCCCAAAACTTCTTTTTTTCCATAGAGTGAATGGGTAAAAATCTTTGCTCTCACCTACAGCTCAAACCGCTGGACGGATTTGCACCAAACTACCAAATTTGCGGCAGGAGCAGCGTCTTGGTCCCGAAAGCATGCTTTTGAAAAATTGCTGTAAATCCGTCCAGTAGTTATTTTTAAAACAACCAAAAAATAGGTCTAAGAAAATGTGTGATATCTATGTCTGCTCCGGGGACACATTTCCCTGTTCGCCCCGTGGACAGGGCACCGATTGGCTAATCGGCTTGCGTCATATCCGCGGACATAGGGCGTGTTTGCTGCTTGGTTCGGTTGAAGCATTAGGTGCGTCTTATTTTGTTGATGCGTCAGCCATCTTGGATCTACGGACATCTGCAGACAGCGCGGCGATGAACGGGGGAAAAATACAACTTTGGGGAGTGTGTTGGTGTGTAAGAGTGCTTGGGGAGGATGGGGGAGTAAGAGATGGGTCAAATGCTGTATTTATTTAGGTGGCAGGCGTACCTGATGTGTTCGTCATATCCGCGGTCACCGTGGCTGTCCACGGACATAAAAAATGCACTTCTCGCTATTTTACTTTACTATGATATTGGTTTTGGGTTGTTAGTACAGTGTTGATTGTAATTAATATCCTGTATAAGTAGCCCATATAGCTCAGTTAACATGTTTGATTCTATGGGGGTTTTATGCTGCAGTAGTTGTGGCCAGGGCCTAGAGTCTTGGGTGGATGGCCGAAGGCCGTAGGCCATGCACCCAAGACTCTAGGCCCTGACCACAACCACTGCAGCATAATACACCCATAGAATCAAACATCCATCAAATATCCACAAATCTACAGTTTGTGCACTGTTTGATTTGTATAGTTTGTATGTGAAGTTTTGGCTATGTCATGCAATTAAGATTGTAGAGTTTGGTAACAAGCACTGCAGTATAACATATCCATGGAAGTAAACATTTTAGATTGTGGTGTATGGTTAGATGGTTGCTTCAATGGTTGTGTTATGGAGCAGTATCTGTGAGTTTAATTATTATATACTTACTGTTTGATTTTTTGTGATTGCATATATTTTTTTCATGACTTGGGTAACTGGAGCAGATATTCTTTTTCAATTTCTGTGATAAAAGAAAAGATCATGTTAGTGTAAGTAGTTCATAATGAGTTCATAATAGACATTTCTGCATTATTCATCCCTCATATTTAGTAGTTTACAAAACACATTAGTACTGTGCAATTTGCTCAGTTTCTGTATTTGTTAAAAAAATTATTGGGTCTGTGGAAAAGAAAATCCATGCTGGATTAAAAAAAAACTTTATTTGTTATGGTACAATATATTTCTTTCTTTGTTTTCAGTGTTTATTTGTTGTTTCTGGCTAAGGTTCTATCTGTTGGCTTGTTGAAGATGTTTTGGGGCAGTTAGATACCTGTTGGCGTATTCTAACTGGTTATAGTTTTTCATTTATATTTTCAAGTTACTCATCTATCTGTTGGGTTGTTGAAGATTTTTGGGGCAGTTAGATATCTGTTGGAGTATTCTGTTTATTTCTTCTTATATTTTAGTGATATTGATTTATCTTGTTTGGTTGTTGCAGAATCTTGGGGCAATTATATACCTGTTGGTATATTCTAACTGGTTATAGTTTTTTATTTATATTTTCAAGTTACTCATCTATCTTTTGGGTTGTTGCAGCTTTTTGGGGCAGTTAGATACCTGTTGGCGTACTAACTGTTTATAGTTTTCTAATTGAAGTTTCATTAATGTTTATGCACAGATTAGTTATTAAAGTTTTAAGAATATTAAATAAGTGTTTATAAGATTTGCTGGTAATCTTTGCTTTAGAGTAATGGTACTATCATTACATTCGAACCATCCACAATTCTTTTTTATATATGCAGTGTAGTGACCTGCATTGGTTGTGGCTCCTGTGTGGTAGATTATACCTACGGTTGTATTACATATTTACTATGGGCCCCATTACACGGTATGCGGTAAGGGATTACCGGCACCGGTAATCCCTTACCGCCCTACTACGAGGTCCCTTAGCGGGTCACTTCCTTAATGCCTGGTTTTACCAGGCATTAAGAGGGACCCGTTGAGGGACTTCAGAGTTATCAGCTCCTTCCCCATTCCCATTGAGCCCTATAGGGGCTCAAATGGGAATGGGGAATTGGTCCCGGAATTGGGACTTACCAGTCCCGCCAGGGTCGGAATGACATGGTAAATCCGCATTCCCGGGAACAAGGACCCGGAATGCGGTAAGGGGGTAGCCAATGCCGCTAATAGCGCCATGGCTACCGCCTACCATGTAATGAGGCCCAATGTGTTTGCATTTGTAAGGTGGAGCGATTATCTGAATTGCAGGTAGTGCATAACCTGACATGGTTTGCATTTTGTACAAGTTGCTGAAATGAAATAGATTCACAGCTACATGGATACAATGGATACATACACGAAGCGTTCATTAGGGATTTCTTCCTGTGCCACATGGTTGCAGAGAGTGCATGTATGTTTCCACATGTATGAAATCTGGAAGATTTAATTTATAGGTATGTTTTTTTTCCAGTACTTGAAGTAAGTACATTAGAAACGCTTTGAATCTTCTTGTGAGTTTATAGTGAATTTCACCATTCCAGCACAGTAGTCCAATTCTTGTCTGATTCCATGAACACTTTATGTGTTGTCAGGATTGTTGGTTGCATTTCTATGAAGGACTAACATTTGCAAACACAATTGGTCTGTATTGTGTAAGTAAATGTTGTCAATAAATGGTGGCAAGTGGAATAGAATATTTATTGCTACATTTGCATAGCAATTTACACTAGTTATATTTGAAATTTTGAAAGGACCTGATAGTTCTGTGTGCAAGTCATTTCTTTGGAGTGTGTGTTGCTTCTTTCAAGACTTACCTGAGTTACTTTTAGTGGCAGATTCTTCTTTAGTTGTAGTAATTGATGAAGTATTAGTTTCTTTTACTCCCTTTTGAGGATTTGCAGTGAGATCCTGTTGCATTTCTGTTTGAAGTAGCTTTCTTTCTTTAACGTTTTGCTTTTTGTGGAACAGGATAGGTTTTTAGATGGGGGTGTACAGTGAACGTAGTCTGTTGTATTCTAAAATGCAAGGCATATCAGCATTTACTTTACTTGCATCAAAGTTTATTAGAAATAGACCGTCAAGTGTACGTAAGCGTGATAGTGCTACGTAGCTCATGCCTTCTTTAAAGACTGTGTTCCCAATATCTATAAATGCTTTATCTAGGGTAAGACCTTGTGATTTGTGAATGGTGACTGCGTATGCTAGAGTTGTTCTCTGCGTACATACATGTCTTTGAAAAGAAGGAATCGATCTTTTGAGCATCCTATCCTTTTAACTTCTGATAGTTTGTCAAAGAGAATATTGACAAACTGAATGTTGTTGTCACGTGGGTATGTTTGAAAGCCAACAACTGTACCAAGTGCTCCCTTAACTAGTCCTTGCTCCACTTCAAGGTTACATTTAAGCATTACTCTACATTTTAAAGATAATTTTAATATTTTCTCCAAACCAGCTGTGATAGAGATAGAGTTTTCTAAGGCATTTAGAGTTGTTGTGGCTTTTTGACACATGGGTAGAGTCATGCCATGTACGTCCAGTTTGTCTGTGGAGAAAATTTCAATTATTGGTTGCATTTCTCTTTTCAACATTGTTTCATTGAATTTTGAACATCTTGCAAGAATTGGCATCAAGGACATACAATTGACATTTTTGTGTGCTAATTTTTCCATGACATCAGTAGCACATGAGTTTTGGTTATACAGTACATTGGTGTGCTGGGTTTTTAATATTGATTGTGCTTCTTGAGACAGTACACCAACTCTAATACTTTTTAAAATGTTGGCGTATGTGAGGTCTGCAGACTGGCGCATGTTTTCTGTTAATTCTCTGTATTGGAAATGTTGCCGATGTTGACATTTCCTATGCTCCCAACCGTTTTACAGCAGAATTTGTGCCCTAAGGTTTTAAAAATGGGTTCGCCTTTCACTGGTGTCAATTGAAGAAGATCTCTGAAAACTATAATGTGTTTTCCTCCAAAGAGCTCTTCATAGTTTGTTTTGAGTAATTCTTGTAATCTGAGATGAATCAAAGCCAACATTAGGTTCGAGACCATGCTCACTTCATCTATTAGTAGCATTTTCATTTGTTTTAAAACTCTGCGTAGTTCCATTGCAGCTTCTGTAGAAAATGTGTAATATTCTAATTTCTTTTGCTTTTCTACTGGAAGGAATAGTAATCGGTGTAAAGTGACACTGCCTATGTTGTAGGCAGCTAAACCTGTGGAGGCAGTTACAACAGCTGACAGTTTGTTGTTTGTCAATTGTTGAAGGAACTTGCTGATGATTTTGATTAAGAAAGTTTTGCCTGACCAGCTTGACCACTGACGTATAGTACTATAGATTTGTAATTTGGGCAAGTACATTCTTTATTTTCATGTTGTACACCATGTGCAATTTCTTTTGTTACTTCTTGAAAAATGTTACGCTGCTCATTGTTCAGTTTTGATTTAGTACAGTTAAGTCTTCTGTATCTTCTTCTTAGTGACACATGGTGTTTTCTACTTCTGTCATAGCTACTTCTGCCTCATTTGCTATTAGTGGCTGTCCCAGTGGTTCTTGGCTTCCTGTTAGAGAAGGATGACTACTGTCGGGAGTATCCTTATCTAGTTGGGCCTGGAGTTCTTCTTCATGTTGCTGTTCATTGTGCAACATTGTTTTGTACTGTGTAAAGTTTATATCTGTTATAGTGCTTTCATTTGCTTTGAAAGTGTCTTCATAGTAGTCACAGATAACTAGTAACTCTTCTTCTTTTCTCCATGGTGTAAAAAGTTTTAGCAGGGACATGTAATATAGTGCTTTATGTTGAGGAGTTTTTAATGACAATGTAACGCTCACCTGATTCCCGCAGAGGCGCCGGTCTTGACTGGGCGAATACCGTATCTTCAAAGGTGATGTGTAACACACGATTGGCTCTTTGGGCTGGACCTCTGTGCACTGTATGTCTGACTCGAAGAGTAAGATGTCTGCAGATAGAAAATATGGGATTAATGAACTGGGGTTATTGGGTGTCTCTCTCTTCTTCCCCTTCTCTTCTCCTGTAGAACCCCAAAGGTTAACGCTCTCACCTTAGGTAAGTGAACGCCGAGCTCTCCATCTGCCTCGGGGCAGGGTGCCGTAACCAGTTTCTTCACTGGATAAGGGTATAGGCCTCTTGACCTCAGAGGACTGCTGTCCGTTGTTTTCTGCACGAACGGTAAGTTCCGAGTATTTCAAATGTCTTTAAAAGTCTTTTGTAATGATGTCTCTTGTTTTGCAGGGTTCCGGCGATGGCGGATGACGGGCTGAAGTGAGTTGAGGATGGAACCCGTGTGAGGAATAGAAGCGCCTGGAAGCACGTAAGTAAGCGCTTGTTGCCTGCTTCACGATGCGCACTAACTGTCCTTTTATCTTGCAGGTACAAGTTCGGAGCTGCTGAAGGGTGCCGGAATACCCACTGGGTTCGGCGTGGGAAGGAGTAATGGCACGTGAGTAATAAAGTTACCCAATGTCTTTAAACGCACCTTCTTTTGTCTTCAGATGCGGGATGCAGCGCCGAAGGCCTCCGGAGCGTGCAAAGAGTTGGTAAGCTTTTGTCTTTCAGATGCCGGAATGCAGTGCGAAGACCTCCGGAGCATGCGAAGAGTAGGTAAGCCTTTGTCTTTCAGATGCCGGAATGCAGCGCCCGGCGTTGGTGACAGCCGATGGACCAGGTAAGAGAAGCGCTGTCACTGAAGACCGTAATGCTAACCTGTTCTTTCTTGTCTTTATAGGTGTTGCTGAAGACTGGATTCAGGATGGTAAGTCTTTTTCCCTTAGGCCCAGGATCAGATGCAGAAGACACGATGAGCGTTCTGCTGCAGAGGATGCAGAATAACACAAAGCAAGATTCATCCATCGGGTGTGGTTTAAATAGCCTCCTGAGGTGCTTAGGTGTCTCCTTCCACAGCCACGCCTAGGTAAGAAAAGAGTTCCTGCTTTCCAGAAGAGTTCCAGTGTTCTGAACCTAGGGAGTGGCTCCTGCCCCACCCAACAGGAAAAGTAGTCCCAAACAGAAGAGGATTAGAGGCTCAACTGGCAGGTAAGTAAGCAGCATGGTCTGCTGCAGGTAAGTCCACCCAAGCATTATGAGCCTGGCGCTTCCAGCGCTGGGACTGGGCATATTTATGAGCCTGGTGCCACTGGCGCCAGGACAGGGTCCAAAAGGTCCCAATTGGGACTGGTTGGCACTCGGAACCTGGGTTATGGGTCTGCTTCCAAGGGAAGCAGAGATCATGACAGACAATTTGATATGATAAATTAAGCTTGGTTGGGTAAGTTTCACTAAGCTGCCTTCACAATTTGTCACTCTGTATATACCTTTGTTTTCATCTGGTTTTATATTATTTTTGTATGTGAAGTGTTGGGCTGTGTGGTATAGACACATGGTTTCCAAAAAGGTACTCCTGTTTGGGTACTATGTGTCCAGTATATTGTTTTTCAAAATGTCTTTGCTGTTGGGATCATTTTTGGCCATTGTTTATATGTCCTCATATGATTTGAGAACTCTTTTACTAGATTTAGCAGGACCAAGACTTAGCCATACTATATTTTCAGATTTTCCATACAAAGCAGTACAAGTTAAACGGTCTGCAGCTTCATAGCAGCCACATTCTCTATGAGAGAGCATTTTTATGCCTAAGCTGTACAAGTTCTGAGACAATGTTTTGTCCGATGATAGGTCATCCCAGAGGTCTTCAAGCTTTGTTTTTTCTGCTTTGGTTAAGTAGGCTGTAACATATCGTGCAACTGCAGTGGAATTGTCTGCAATGTACTGCACATCTATGTTTGCATTCCATAAGAGGGCAATGATTGCATTGTAATCATTGATATATTTTGCTTCTTCTGTTCTTTTTATGTAATATGTGTTCTTAGGTGATTTACCTTTAACACTATGTTTAACTGAAGACATTAAGTTGTTTACTTGACCTGTTGCTGTAACTGGTCTAGGGAAACCAAAGGGCATTTGGTGTAGTATTTCCCTTTGTTTTTGTATTTGTAACAACAATATTCCCCACCTTTGTGTCTTTGAAATTGTAAAATGTGTGCATGAAGATCACTATTTGTTGTTTGTGAAGGAATTTCACAAGTGACATATTTTTTTATAAACTGTAAAACAGTGGCATCACGGTTTTGACCAAATTTAGGAGCATCTTTAATCTATAAAAGCATGTGGATATGTGGTGCTCCTCTGGCTTAGTATTCTTTTCTCCAAAAGAAGTGTTGCACTTCTCCGAGGGGAGGAACAGTTTTATTACAAATAAAGTGTAGCATAGCAATGAAGCAATGATGGAAATATCTTGAAACATTAACAGGATCTAGAGAGCAAAGTTCTCCAGGTGTTAGTATATCTATGTTTAAAAATTGGTGACAAGGCACACGCTCTGTTGCCGGTCAAGTTTTCCTGCATTAGCTTAGGAGGAGAAGCAAATGCAGGAAAACTTGACTGGCAACAGAGCGCCTGTCTTGTCACCAATTTTTAAAAAGTTAATATATCTATGTTTGTTTTGTTTTTGGTTGATATGTGTAGGAAATCATGTTAATCTCCCCATGCATATTCTGCACAACTTAATGTAACAAACCAAGTGGGTGGGCCAAGGTTTCTTATCATACAACGTACATCTACATGACGTCGGAACCAGTACTCTTTAGTACCATGCATGTTTGCTAGCAGATTTGTAATGCTTGATTGTAAAACCTCATTTTTTTTTGCACTTTATGTAGTAATTGCGTAGCTGACATATTTTGAAAATGGGTACCTGATTTCAATGTGTGTGCAACTCCGTAGCATAGATTTGCTAGTTCATTTTCAAAGAGTAGGTGGAATATGTATTCCACATTTTGTCTAAATCGGGGATCTTCAGAATACATTCGTAACGAGCGGAATTCTGATGCTGTTATCTGAGTGGGTCTACGATCGTACCTCCCTCCTTTCCCAGTAGGAAAGAGTAGAGGAAAAGCACGTGCTTCTATACTTTTTTCCCATATGCTGATTGGTGATCCTTTGGTTTGTCGCATTTGGTATGTTTCTAGTGCATCATCAATGGTGTCTTCAGAGTGTAATGGATGAATTGTATAATGGTCTAAAATATTGGATACTGTAGTAGGATCTAGAAGTTCAAATTCACCAGTTTCTGGTGACTATTAATTATTTCAGTGGTTTCTCTCAGGTTTTCCTCAATATTAATTTCTTTGTAGTATTCATTATTGTCTTTTAGATATTGCAAGGCTTGTCTAACTTTATGTAAGTCTACGAGTTATTGCCAATTTATTTTACTTTTGTAGGTACACCATTTACTAATACAATTAAAGATTGATCTATTGGATGTTACAATCCCAGAGTGTGTACATTTTCTTTCAGATCGAATGGAAAATAAACTACTTTACCACAAATGCCTTTCACTAATTCTGAGGGAGGTAATTTTGCTGTTTTTGGTTGAAGGTGTATTATTGCTTGAAATGGATGCACTGTTTGAATTATGATGCTCTCATATAAATTGAGTTGTTGCAAGGGTTTTGGTAGTGGGAATAATTCCAAGTTATTTGTGATAGCACGTGAAGGAGTTTGGTTGTTGTCAAGTTTTGCAGTGCAGTAACTGTGAAGTATTAAGCTGTTATTTATTTCGTATTTGATTTCTGCTATAAGGTAGAGAGCTAGATCAAACCATTTGGAATCTTCATTGTCTTCTATTTTGTATGTCATGTCTACAGTTTTTGTGCTACTTTTATAAAAAGAAGTTCTGCAGCAACACAAACACACATGGTTTGGTACTTCAGCGGATGTACTTTTAAATTTTAGTATTTCTTTTTGGTATGTGTGTAGTAGAAGGTTGCCATTTGTAGAATTGTTCCTAGTCTGTTGAAAAGCTATTGCATTTTGTAAGTGGCTTTCATTTCCAAAATACTTTCTCTGGATATGCTCTATTTCTTTGAGTAGGTCTTTGGCTGCACCATGTAGAAGATTGTTATTTAAATTGCCTAATGCTAAAGCTGGACTTTTAGCATAGTACAGTTTATGGACTAGATTTCTTATAGTTGAATGATGTGTTGATATCATTTTGATATGATGGAAGGTGCTTTTGCAATTAGGTCCTGAAATGCAGGCTAATGAATGTCCTTGTAGTCCTGTGTATTTGCTCAATGGACAGGTATCCATATTTTGTAGTATTTTTATTTTGAATTTGTCTTTGCCTTTGCCTTTTACATACTTATTGAGAAACTGGCGTAAAGATTTACAAGATTTATTTTTTGTCAATGTTACACATTGACGTGCACGGCCATTTTTACACTGGACGTTTTTGTTCAGTCGGATGGAGAGGTGATACTGAGTTTTATGGGGATATTTTTGTAAGCAGCATTTCTTGTTCCATTATGGTATTATTATGTTTTTTATACCCTCGTCCACTGCTATTTATGGCAATTGTGTTTGTTTGATTTTGTTTTTATTATTCTTCATTGAAATATGTTTCTGTGCTCGTGGTGTGACTCCATTCACCTCCACAGATATTTAAGAAGTTATTTATGTTGACAAATTAATTTATTGAGAAGTCTTTTTGTAGTTTAGTAGTTAGTTTTGTTAGTGATTTCATTCTGTTTAACACTAAAATAAATAACTTCCTTTTGAGAAGGATGGTGCTGTCTATGAAAGCTTTTAAGATTCATTTTCTACGGTAGGTTTTACGGGTTGTGCATGATTTTTCTCCTGTTTTATAGGATTCTGAAGGACTCTGTGGCGGAACATTTTTTGTAAAATACTTTTTTGAGATTTGTTACTTGCCACTACATCAAGATTTATAGGAGCAGTGTTAGCAGTAGTGGTAGCTGAATTCTTGTTATACACTTTCTGTTTCATTTTACATTTTGAAAGAGGAGGCAACGTTTTTGTACTGGAAGCTTGTTTTGTTTCGCTTAATGACTATTAGATCTTTTGTTTGAACTTTTTGTACAAATTCTGCTAGAGATGGATGCTTATTTTGGACACTTTTATTTTCACTTACTCTACTTCTGTGTTGCTTTCTATGGACTTGGTTTTTGGTAGGCATTCTTTTGGGTCTGTATGAAAAAAAGAAAGTATGGGTTGGGTTGTTCTGTGATATATATGTGCTGCGTGCATGAGTGTCTCAGTATGATGGTATGGATGTATGTGGAGGTATGCAATTGTGCAACTGGCAGGTACAACTATTTGGGAAGGCTATTCTTGTATTTGTGTATTACTATACTGGGGTTCAAATGACAATACAAAGTAAGCTAGTGGTGAGGAGAAGCACGAATACTAAATCTAATGGTATAGAATTAAAACAGTTCTTTGTTCTTCAATACTAATATTCTAGGGGCTGATTCATGGAATTTGTGCACCGAAAAATTGAGATTTGTGTGCCAATCCCCGTTTTATGGCACACAAATTCCATGAATCAACCCCACAGTGTGTTTGAGTAACAGTTAGAACATATAGAACATAATGGTAGTATTGTACTTACTTTTTTTGTTTGGAATGAGCAGGTTTCTTCTGAGTCGTTGCTTGTACTCAGATGCTGCTGCTTTTCAGGAGAGTGGTCTTCACTGTAATTGTAAAAGAAAAAAGTTAGTAATTCTGTGTGTTTATAGCACTGTTGTTAATTTAAACGTTGATTTTTATGTGTTTGTAGTAGTATTGTTGTTTGATAACTGAACATAGTGTGTGCATGCAGTTTCCTTTGACTATGCCTAGCCTTTATATGTTACTTACAATCTGTTAGGTCAACATGCTTTGCAAATGAGTATAATACTAAGCGTATGAAACTCACTTGGTTTCTTAAGGCTGTTGGGTGTTAGGAGATAGAAGAAATAATCATATACTTATTTTGCTATTTTTATAGGGTAAATGGCAGAAACTGTATAGAAAAGCATAGAATGTATACATGTGTGAAGGTGTGGGTAATAAAGCAGAAGGATGTGATATACAGGCAGTGGTGTTATTTCAGCTGGGAGCTTTTTAATGATAGTGTCTATCTGTGTGAGTGTATAAAGATGCATAAACATATCTTGGCTGTATGTAATTTTATAATACACTACTAAGTGTTTTTCTACAATTATACTGTTATTTCTCCCAGATAGCTGTGTGTGTAAAAAAAGAATTTGATAGCAGACAGGTTTGGAAGTGACAGTTGATTATAGCAGATGGGAAAAATAACAGTAAGTTCATTTTATAGGTTATACAGGTGGCAGTTACTCTGTTTATATGCATTTACAAGAGTTGTACATGTACTGTGCAGAAAATATGCATACCTGTAGTTTGTATTCAGGCATGTGGATATGCATGCAGCTGCAATTAGAAATCTTGGAGACTTGTACAGTAGTTTTTGAAGGAGGTGTTTTACTCAGAGTGATCAACAGTACATTTGAAGTGCTGAACTATGATGATGGAGTTAGATGTAGAGGTACGGGATGTGATTGCTAGATGGTTGTGTGACTGCTTAGCTGTATCCAATGAGGGCATGGCACAGAGAGTGAAGTGGAAAGAGTAGAAGGGCTGTCTAAGAGTTACACGCTCCACGGCAACCGTGGATGTCGGCGGACAGGGCATGCTACATCTGGGGTTTTCCAGTAAATCCAGCATGGAAAGGGGACTGTAGGGATTAGCCAATCAGGTGTTGAGGTTGTTGATTTGTGTTGAAAGAGGCTGTGTGTAGTGAAGATGGCAGAGGTGGAGAAAGTCAGGGTGTTCGTGGTTGGAGATATGTTTGTGCATGGTTTACAGCAGTATGCTCAATGCATGAATGTGGCAAACAATTTTGATGTTAAAGGAGTGGAGGTCGCGTGGAGCACTGTGCCTGATTGGAATGTACAGGGAATTGTACGAGTTTGTGTAGATATGGGTAGGATGAACAGTCCCTCCATGTGGTAGTTTTGCACTGTGGGCACATTTGGGCTATGTCAGTGCCCCTACTTTGTTGGCAGATTTGGAACACTTGGTTCAAGCAGTAATGAACGTCCTTCCAAATGCCACTGTTATTTTTTCTGGTTTACTACCTAGGGCAATATGGGACAATAGTTCTGTTTTTTGTCCTCAGCAAAACATTGCTAGGTGTGCAATCAACTGAGGCATGTTTGCTTTCATGCTTAGAGCTGGTATGTTCTTCTCTAATAATGAGAATATTGATTCAAGTAATGCTATTTATTTTAAAGAAGTTGGAATTTCTTTATCTTTTATGGGAAATGCCATGCTGTTTTGGAACGTACGGGTTGCTTTGGAGATGCTTATGTGAAGATTTTAGGAGTAAAGTAAGACAAACAATACAAAATAAGAGGTGTCTGTCAAGCATCTGCAACCCCCCCCCCCAAAATTGCTCTTTTCAGAGCCAACCTCAAAGGGGAAATGGGGCACACTATTTAAATTTAAATTCAGCACTCTCAGATTTTCGATATGTCCGCAGACATGGCGGTAGTCTGCGGACACTGCGTATTACATACAGGGATTTTGGGGTGGAGAGGCATGCAAATGAGAAAGAGTAGAGCAAGGGATTGGTCAATGACGTTTACTGGGTGTGTTGTGTAAGGAGAGAGTTTGTCAGAAAGTATTTTTCCTGAGAGAAGAATAGATAGCTATGGCTGTGTGTTTCAGAAAACAGATTATCTTGATTTTGGGAGACTCATGGATACATTGGTTGGAGGTGCATGCAGAACGCTGTGGAGTAGCTGCACATCTTGGATTCCCTCATGTGGAAGTGCACTGGCATGGAGTGCGTGGAATGAAGTGGCTGGACTTGGCACCTCTCTGTGCTACTTTGGAGACACAGCAGCATCCAGACATAATTATAATTTATTGTGGAGGGAACAGTTTAGGACATTTGTCTGGAATTTATTTGCAATTTGCAATGAAAGAAGGACTTGAGAAGGTCATGGACATGTTTCCAATTTCCCAAGTAATTTTTTCTCGTATTGCGCAGAGACAAATGTGGTTGTGTTCTTCTTCATTTGGTACCCAAATGGAGAAAGCGAGCTGCAATGTCAATAAGGCTGTTTGTGCCTTTCTAAGAGATGTTGGCATGTTCTCTTTTCACAATGAAAATATTATGTTTCGTAGAACATACATTTTTCGCAGAGATGGAGTCCATCTTACTTATGCTGACAATCAGATTTTTCTGAGAAATGTACAAAATACATAGTAAGCTTTTTTGGAATTACAGCAATCCATTTTGCAGTAGGTGTTGACCAATGATGTTTTTCAAACACAAAAAAAAACCACCAAAAGGCTCTTTTCAGAGCTACCACTTCCTCCCATAGAAAAAAGCAATGGTTCTGATAGGACAGCACCCCCAAAAAATAAATGTCCGCGAACTGTCCGTGCACTTTTAAAAAATGCACAGGGCCCAGCACTATTTATTTGTCACTTCTATTTTTAAACTGTGAAAGGCGGCTCAGAAAAGAGCCTTTTTTTATTTGGTTTTTGTTGATTTATATTTTTTTAATTTTTTTAAAACACGACACACAAGGAAAGGAGGGGAAAGGAAGGTAAGGAAGGGACACCAAATACAGAGATAAGAAAGGGCAGGTGGAGTGAGGAAGATGTAAGGTGGGCCTTATTTAGGTAGGTAGCAGACCTTCTCATGCTCCTTGACCGCATTCTCGAAAGCACTCCGAAGGTTCTCCCCCTTCAGAGTACTGCTTCGCAGTACATACACAATGGGCCTCATTACACGGAAGGCGGAGGACCAAGGTGCTATTAGCACCTTGGTCCATGCCGGTAAAATACCGGCACCGCCTTGGTGGAAAGGGGAATTACCGCCCCATTCCAAGGTTGGCGGGGCGGTAATTCCCCCTTCCACCACTGCCCTTCCCCATTCCCATTTTTGCCCCATAGGGCATAATGGGAATGGGGAAGGTGCTAATTACGGCACCGCAATTTTGCGGTGCCGTAATTAGCACCAAGGTCCCTTAGCGGGTTGGTTTTTAACGCCTGCAAAAAGCAGGCGTTAAAGCACCAACCCGCTAAGGGACCTCGTAGTAAGGCGGTAATGGTTAACGGTCACCGTTACCATTAACAGTGACCGTTAACCATTACCACCTTCCGTGTAATGAGGCCCAATATTTTGACCCTCCAAAAGTAAGGGTCAACAGCATCATGAATGGCCTGTGAGTCATCTGGAGGGATGCGCTGTCCCACAGTAGTCTCTCTTGTGGTGACAGGAGCAGAAATGGAGGATGCTGTAGAGGAACTTAACCTACTACATTTATCACAAGGTAAAACCTTGCGAATAGCCCCACAGGTGAACGACTTAAGGTGTCGCTTCATTGATGTCGTACCAAAGCTGTACGAACCAGGCCTCCCACGACTCAGCACCATGTGGCACTGATTGCAGATAACCTTATTCGCACGTGCTTTTGGCACTCCACCAAGAGTGGTAAACAACTGCCACACCCAAGACTCACGGTGAGTGCTGGTAGTAGGGACTTCCACTACCTCATCCTCTTCATCCGTCTCCTCAACATCCTCACGCCTGTTCCCCTCTGCAGGCCCATGGGGTGGGGATGGTGGTGGAGGGGGTGGTGGTGGTGCTGAGGCAGAAGTAGCACCAGCTGGAGCAGCAGCAACCATGGATGCCATCAGGTTAGATAATGGAAATGAGGCAAGAACAGCAAAAGCCAAAAAGCAAGTCAATCTGCAGTAGAAAGACAGAATGAGGATGAGGTATGGGGTGCAGCCTTTTAAAGGGGTGCAGGTGTGTGCTCCGCGGACAGCCATGCTGTCCGCGGACAATTGAACACCAAAAAAAGGCTCAAAAAGTTCCAAAAAGTATGTAGATAGCCAGAGACATTGGGCCTCATTACGAGTTCGGTGGTAACCGAGGCGGTAAAACCGCCTGGCTACCGCCTGACTCGTATTACCATTCTGCCTCTGTGATTCCCGGAATTACCAGGGTATTGCAACCCCGGTGTCCCGGGAATTCCGGAGGCGGAATGGGGATCATGGAAACACCGGCACCATCTCGTGATGATGCCAGTGTTTCCTCGTCTGCCTGCAGGCGGGCGGTGGTAAACCCGCCAGGCCAGACCTGGTGGGAATGCCACCTCCCGCCTGCAGGACTCGGGATCGGGCGGTCTGGAATTACCAGTGGCCACGGGTTTACCGCCACTGTTATTTCCAGACCACCCGACCTGTAACGAGGCCCATTGTCTGGGACATCTACAATGGTGAACTATTACTATAAGACACTTTGGATTGTCCATAAAAGTAGTTTTAAAATGTTCCGGGACCCAGACAGTGTCCGCAAATCAGGACACACACTCAGGTGGGTGCGGTCACATGATGACATCGCTGACACGTTTGCGAATGGGACGGCTGTCCGCAGGACACCAAATGTGCAGGGACGGTTGTGCACATGCGTGAGGGTGTTCTACGGACAGTGTTTGGATCCTCAAATTAATTAAAAGTACGACACACATGCAACGGACAGTTACAGACAGGCATGATGTTCGTAGGACCTATGGGTGTGGTCTGCATGTGCGTAGATGTTCTACAGACAGTGCAGACACTCCCATTTTAATTACAAACAGTATGAACGGGTATTGTGTCCTTAGGACATCTCCATTTTGGTTAATGACAGACATCCCGGACACCGAGTGTGTTCTAAGAACAGTTCCATCTTGATTGCAGACAGTACGGACAGGTATAGTGTCCTTAGGACACCTCCATTTTGACTAATTGCGGACATCCCAAACATCGAGCGTGTTCCAAAAACAGTTCTGTTTTGCTTGCAGACATTACAGACAGGTATACTATCCTTAGGACACCTCCATGTTGGTTCATTGCAGACATTCCAGACACTGAGTGTGGTCTAAGAACAGTTCCATTTTGCTTGCGGACAGTACGGACATGTATAGTGTCCTTAGGACACCTCTATTTTGGTTAATTAGGAACATTACGGACACCGAGTGTGTTCTAAGAACAGTTTCATCTTGATTGTGGACAGTACGGACAGGTATAGTGTCCTTAGGACACCTCCATTTTGGTTCATTGTGGACATTCCGGACACCCGCGCTGTCCGCGGACACCCCAACTGCCTTTTAAAAAAAAGAAAGACACAGAGGACTGAATTAAAACACACAATAATGTTTTTATTATATACAAATATACAATTTATAAAACAGAGGGGGAAGCAGACACTGCCACAAATACAAGGTATTTAGGGGTTTGGAGAGGATGGATGGGAGGGGATGAAGAGATGAAAGTTTCATCATAACATTTTTCTTGGTACTGAGGGTTTGGGGATAGATGACTGGGACATGGAGAGGGGGACAGGTACATGTGGGACAATGATATTTAATTTTCTTCTTTTATGTGGTCCTCCAAAAAATGTTTCAAAAGATTTAAATTTTCCATAAGCATATCCATTTTTGATCCATGTGCTGAAGAGCATTTTCTAATGTCTCTTTTGCTATATTATTTTCACTGTGTTAAGTACCCATAAAGTAATGATTATTAATTTGCTTATATAGAGAAGGGTGCATCATTAGTATCATTGTCTTCACTCATTTCATCATGTAGGAAATGTCAGTCAAACAAGTTTATTCGGATTTCAAAAAAAATCCATCAAACACAAGAAATACAAAATCACAACACATAAAAAAAATTACCGTCTGTGCTCCATATCCAAATGTAATAAATCAGAGGTTCTAGGAGGGAGAAAAGGGTCAACCATAGGCCCCCATTACATCCCATATTGTCCCTTTACTAGTCCAGAGAGTCAAAAGACTAATTGCCCACGCTTGGTACTCGCTCACATCCCCCTGCGGGCCTTTTTCCCAGAGGTGTACAGTTTGCTCCAGACAGGACATTACTATGGGTGATAGTTCCAGGTGAAGCAACTGCTCCCGGATAGGGGCGCGAGCTGATTGCAATCCCACTATATGAGGCCCGCACATAACCCTCAGAGCTTCTCAAAACTTCCCTGGCCATTTGATCATTCCTAAAAACCAGTTTGACAGAGTCAGAAGAGTTTATACCCTCGCCAGCCAATCTAACACACCCCACCTTAGCTTCCCTGACCACAAAGGGACAATTCCCAGCTGTAGGAAGCCAGTGGAGACATTTGTTAGAGAGGGCATCCCTTGGTTCTCTCCTGCCCAAAAGCAGTTTAGGTACCCCATGCAGAGAAACAGTAGCAGTTCTTTGCCCCCCATATACATGACTCTTGGGGCTGCGCACCCTTGAACAGTTTCCATGTGCTCCCGTCCCTCCCTCCCCCAGGGGATTTGTTCTCAAGGAGCTAGGGGGACCCTCCACCAGCAGAGTTGGCCTGGTACACCCAGGGGGGTGTCCTCTATCAGCATAAGAGTGCGTCAACTGCTCATCCGGAATAAGGCTCATTAGTGCATGAACAGTCCCTTCGCAGAATACAGTGTTCAGAGGTTGCTGTGGGGGGTTGGGTCCCTTGCCAGCAAGAGGCATGCTGGAAGACTCCCCCAGCGAGTCCACTCCACCGTTCCCCTCCCCAATCCTCCCCTGGGCATCGATCAGTACCAAAAGTAGTTTTTTAATGACAGCTAGTTCGGAGAGCACCTGTGCGCAGGGGCAACTTCCGACAGTATGCACTCCTTGGGTGTTGGAGCAGAGGAGGGATGACTGCCGTGGGTGATGGACTTGAGCGCCCTAAATGGTGGTAAGTTAAGAAAGGAAGTGGACCCTAAGGTCGATGCAGGTTGGTTCTCACTCCAGGAGCTGCAGATGGGACTGGGAGGGTGCTTATCTTTGGTTGCTCTGACAGTTTCTATGTCCATTGGGTCCAGAGTAGCAGCAACAGTGATTGGGGGGGGGCAGTCAAGAATAGGTCCCAAGATGAACGGGAGATCAAGGGGCAAGCATGGACTTGCAAGGGGCGGGCTAAGTGGGGTCATAACTGGTACAACAAGTGCCGGGGATTCTGGTGGAAGAACTAACACATCACGAGCCCCCTCTATGCAAGTCCCAGGAGCATTAGCCAGCAGCAAGGCATCTAGATTCCCAGTTTCGGCGGGCAAAGTATCCTGGCAGGCAATGGTTTTGTGGTTCAGACTTGGGGGGCTGACATTGCAGCTCAGTGCTGGGAGGCTAGCAAGATTGCTGCAGGCCCCCCCCCCACATTGTGATCCTGGGGTGGATGCTTTCATACCCTCTACGGTGTGGATGGGCTCTCGGTAGGCCAGGTCAATGTCAGGGCATGGAGATGTGTGGGTCTTTGCTTTGGCTGTTACTCCCTGTTGGCTTCTTCTTTTGACAGCCAGGAGCTTTCGCGCTGGAATATGTTTGCAAGGATTGGTGGCGGACTCGGACTCGGAACAGTTCAGGGGCGGGGGCGGGGTGGATGGCAAAAAGCTGTCTAGTTTCCTGGCCGGTTTCCTTGGTACAGCACGGCCCTTAAAGGACCTCAAGGATTTTAAAAGGGACATAACGAAGGCCCCCCGCAGCTGGCCTGAGGAAGCTGGGCTGATTTGCTGAGTGTGGGCCCCAACAAACTTCTCGGGCTCTACACCTTGTAGGAGACAATCACGAACAGTCAAAGGGTGTATAACACTTGCCGGCACTTACTTCTCTTGGCGCCCCGTCCGACAGCCTACACAGCCTACACAGAGAATGCCTCTCTCCGCGGACGCCGAACATCTGCGGCGCCAAACACCGCGCCCTTGAACCGCCGTGGGCTTCACCGCTGCGGGGCTAGTGGCCGCGAGATAAGTCCAGGGGGGCGTGGCCACAGTAACAGGAAGTCCCTCAGGGGACCAGGAAGGCGCCAAACACCGCGCCCTTGCCCCGCTGCGGGCTTCAACGCTGCGGGGCTAGTGGCCGCGAGATAAGTCCAGGGGGGCGTGGCCACAGTAACAGGAAGTCCCTCCTGGGACCAGGAAGGCGCCAAACACTGCGCCCTTGCCCCGCCGCCCGCGCCCTTCAAGCCATTCCAAAGTACTGGACATTTCTGTGTAAAAAGAAAATGTATTACTTTTAGTGTACCTAATACAGAAAGTTTAGAAATATATAAGAGAATTTAAGTTTACTTACTAGTTTCTGGTAAGTTTTGTTGTTACTGTTGTGTAGGTCTGCTGTTGCTTCATGCTGTGCAGTTTCTGTGAGGTAATGATGTTGGAGGCATATCTTTTTTGTTTTGGTACATTACATTTTAGTACATATGCTATTTAAATGGACGGTTGATGTCTTACATATATAGGTTCCACTTCTTATTTATTATTACATATAATGTGTCATGTGCTGCTTTTTGAACTTGTTCAGTGTTTATATGGCATGATAGAACAATCTAAGATTCCCCCTGAGTTTTGGGTAGTATTGATGTTGTCCGCATCCGTCCGCGGACAGACGCACAGTGCGCGGACATCAACATCACTAGCAGGGGATTCAGTATATTCTATGTTACATGTATATAAAGTAAGGGAATGCTAGTAAACATCTATCAAATTCACACTTTGTATATGTATATTCAGTTAAAAAAAACTTTGATAAAGGGAGGTTATGGTTAAGTTGTGCTATTAAAAACCTATGTAATTCAGTAAAGAATGGTAAGCTAAGCAACCATAACTCGCGGCACCACCGTGGATTGCTAAGACTAACACCCAGGACATCAAAGATGGCATCACTGATGACATCACATGTCTGGCTCCATCTTTTTTCTTTTAGTGATATATCTTAGCCAGTAATACTTAGGAACAAAAAAATCAAAAAATACTATATTTGTAGACTTATACTTGAAATATGTTCTTACAGTAATTCATTTGGGTTCACTCACAGCATACAGAACATATACATAGGGAGAATACACACTTGAAACATAGCAATGCTTTCTGTGTATGAAGACAATCAGTAAGGTTATCAACACTTTCTTATTGTTCTGCTATATTTTCATTACTGTACTTTCTCTGGATATGCTCATATTTGTATTCACATTACTTTCTTTAGGGTGCAGTCACATCATGTGATAGTTATACATACAGAAGTAGTAGGTTTGAAGCAGAACAATCATTTCTGCGCATAAAGATAATGAGGTAGGTTATGAACACTTTCTGGTTCTACTGCTGCTTTTTTCTGTACTTCACTTTCCCTGTATATACTCATATTTGTATGTGTTGTTGTGTCTTTGTGTTTTGTATGTAATAATGAAATTATATAGTAAGTGGGTTTCATTAGCTACTTATTACATGTTGCACAGTACACAAAAGTCTAATAAGAAAGCATTTATCATTTCACTATTCAACATGGGAAGATTACGAATATTGCACCTCCATCATGTATGCTGCACACAATGCTTATGTTTATACATGAGTAGCTTATTATACTGTAAAGAGCTTCATAATAGAATGCTATTTATATCAATGCATTGCTTAATACACTACATAGCTCATGACATCTATTGCAATGATCATTGACACTTTTTGTCAACATTACAATAAGGATACCTTGTACAGCTTTTCATGAAAAGTAAATGCACATGTGATGTCATCAGTGATGTCATCCACAACCTTTGTGATGTCATCTTTGATGTCCTGGGTGTTAGTCTTAGCAATGCACAGTGGTGGCGCGAGTTATGGTTGCTTAGCCTACCATAACAAGCGAATTTCAGGTTTTTTTGGGGGTTTTACTTGGAACCATAACGTCTCTTTAACAACGTTTTTTTACTGAATATATATATTTATTATACTCAGTCTCAAACTCAGATTGTACACTCTTAAGGAGAGAACCACTCCAATTAGGTGGATGTGGTATGTATAACCATGCAATTAGCGTAGTATAAACAACACTAAGATGGCCGCCATGAGTCAGCTTCGAATGGGCTGGGTTTGAGTCAGCTTCGAATGGGCTGGGTTTTGAAATGGAGTCCCCTTTCTATGTCGGCACAAAAGATTGCCGTACGCTCTGCCTAATGGTTTAAAACTCTATGTTTACCAGGAATTAATTGTTGTGATCAAGCGGCGAGGAAAGCCGCGAAACTCGTCAACGTTCCTAAACGCGCATATTTTTGCACCTTGGGAGAGCCTTATTTCCATGGCTTTTTAATTATATTTTGCCACTTTGCAAGGCACTAATAAAGAATATATCTTATTTTTCAACTTGGATGTCCGGATTTTGTTTATTCCTAAACTATGAAGAGTGCTACTCATCCAGCCTGACGTCTTCTCAGTGCTTCAAAGATATATATATATATATATATATCCAAAGGCTGATGGCAAAAGGATATTGTTGTAACCCGCAGCACTCTCGCGAATAATCCTCAATAATCAATGGGCCAAAAAGTCAGAAAGTTTAATAATATATTTTAAACTTTTTTATGAAGAATTTCATAATTTCTTAAAATACGTTCATCTTCCCAGTATTGTTTATGCCGGCAGAGTGCAAGCAAACTGATGCATTTCGCCACTATCGTGTGGCTTGTTCACAGTAGCTCCTCTTTACCAACAACCTACTTTAAAACACCCAAATGGTAAAAAGTGAAAAGGTGACTTTCACCCTGCCGAACAGTTTCAGCCATTTTGGCTTGGGCTCTCTAGTTATATCACTTAAAGAGTCCAGGAGCATATAATACAAGCAACAGTGGCACAAACATTCCAATGTCCATCTGGATTTCATTTTTCTATCGGGTTATTGGAAGCAACATGAATTCAGCCAAACGTGTATATCATCACCAATTTGATTCAGCCCCATTATCAAACGTGTTTGTTATGTAAATTCGAGCTCATGATATTCAGAGGTACTTTTAATTCAAATTTAAATTTAAACACGTATAAATGTCAATTCTCACGTGAGTGCTATCCAAATTATTTCATACGTGGTGTAGCTTCCCATTGTGCGTGGTTCACGAGTTGCTACATGTATCGTATTTATAATGGAGTTCTGGCATAGTGCATTCCTAACATCCAACTCAAACTGTGTCTCCCAAGCTCGAGCTCATTGACTTAATGTTATGCACAGTGGACAGTACTGAAAGCTAAATGATTTCCATCTTCACAAAGTGTCAGGCGTATTGTGATCTCCAATGTGAAATGTCATTGAATAAAGCGGCTTTCCATATTAACCTATGAACAATAAATGTCCATCTCATTTCAAAACCTGCTGTTTATCTCTCTCAAAATTGACATGATGTTGCCACTGTGGTGTCCTGAAACCGGTATGTGATATGCCACAGAATACTTTACCCTCACGTTAGATGATTGACTTGCATATATTTTCAAGTCCTATTAATAATGACTGGATCTTATTATCCAACAGATAAAGTGCATAGTGCAGTAAGGATTCCAAATACAACATCAACATGAATTTCATTAGTCCATAACTAGTGGATAATGCATTAGCTGATGTGGTTGTAGACCTGTATATATTTTTCTCATGTCATTCAAATATGTAATGATTCTTATTTTCGAGCATGTAAAGTGCGTTGTGCATTTGAGTCGTATTATTAACTTGCATATATTCTCATGTCATCTAAGTGCAACCACATCAAACTCATTGTCCAACAGATAAAGTGCATGGTGCATTAAGAATGCATCATACAACATCAATTTCATTATTATACAACTAACGTGCATAGTGCATTTGCTCATGCGGTTGTCGACCTGTATATATTTTACTCATCTCATTCGAATATATCATGAATCTTGTTTTTGAACATGTAAGGTGCATTGTGCATTTGACCCGTATTGTTAACTTGCATACATTCTCATATCGTCTAGGTACAACGTGCATCATATTTTTGAGCAGATAAAGTGCATGATGCATTTAAGCTCTTTTTTGGGCACATAGAGTATTAATTGTGAAGGTACTGTATACATTTCATTTTCGAGCAGCTATAGTGCATTTGAGCTTATTTTTAGGCAAATGCAGTGCGCGATGCGCTTGAACCATATAATTACAGCCCTCTGTTCCTCAGACTGCAGAAAAATTGGATGATGACAATGACAACTATGCACTTGAACCATATAATTGCAACCCTCTGTTGTTCACACTGCAGCAAAATTGGATGACAACAATGGCAGTCCATCTGTCTGTTATCCATGTAAACGGTATAGCGATTTGCCAGTTGGTCTATACTATTGCCTTCATGCAGAGATCTTTGCAATTAGTTATGACAATGCTCCTCATTTTTACTCTTTTACTGGGTGTAAGTGAAATAGCGTAAGGAACCTGTCCTTTCCATAATGGTAAATGGCAGGGGGAAGGCAAGAAAAAAGAAAGAAGAAAGATAAAGAAAAAAAAGAACACATATAGTGCATGATGATCAATTAGTCAGAAGACAGCCAGAGATATAGGACAACCGCACCTAATGACCCTCCTCAGAGATCACTAAGTTATGATCTCTCTAATGAAAAGCATGATAGCAATAAGTCAAAGGTTTTGACCCATAGCTACCCATCCTGGGATCTATAGCCACAGAGAACAGTTACCATATAGTATAACATTACATGTTTCAAACATATATGCTTATACTATTGAGCGTCAAAGGCTGGTGTTGAACAATGAGGCAGAGTGTTGTTTTTCTATTGACCAGAATGTACATGTTACCATCTCTATCTGATTATTCAAAAATAACGTGGACACCAAGGAACGAAATGAATTAGTTCCTTCAGGAAGGGCGAAGTAGTATAATTATTCTACCCCTAAGAAGTTCTTCATCCACATTGTGGCCACCGAGATTATTGCTTTCAAAGTCTATAATAACTCTGGTCTCTTCCTGCCTTAACTGTCGATCACTCTCCCCTCCTCTTGGTCTCACACCCATCTTGTATATACCAAAGGTCAGTTCCTTTGGGTCTCCTCCATGGAATTCCGAGAAATGTTTGGCCATGGGATATGCACTATCCTTATTTCTGATCGCTCTTACATGTTGCAAGATGCAAGTTTTTAGTTTGTACTTCGTGCTTCTCACATACCATTTTAGGCAAGGACATGACAGAACATATATGTTACGCTCACCTGGCTCCCACAGGGGCGTCGATCTGAACTGGTCAGCTGCGGTCTCCATCAATGTGACGCGTAGTGCCGAGATGACGGACTGGACTTGCCCACCTAGCTTCGTTTGCTTGGCCCGTAGGAATATTCTTCTGCAAATGGAGAAAGGGGATTAACCACCTGTGGAGTTGAGCATTAACCCTCCCCCACTCCTGCTGTTCTCCCCACTGATCACCTTTGATGTCCTCTCTTATAGTCTCACCTGATGGTTTGGAAAGATGAGCTCTCCATCCTGCATAGAGTGCAGGGGCGCGTAGATAACCAGTTGCTTCCCCGGCTCGAAGGAATTGGTGAGTTCCAGAACAATATTGACTCTGAGATACCCGGCAAGACGCCGTAAGTATGTAGTTCGTAAGAGTTCAAATGTCTGACTTTCACTCTTGTCCGATTCCTTGCAGGTACCCTAGCGAAGAGTTCCTCGTGGCAACCGGTAATATTCAGGTAAGGATTTGTATTATCCAACACAGTTCGATAAAATAATGTCAATACGTAACCTGTTGTTTTCTCCCTTATTCAGGCGCTGAGAGAAAGTATGAAGTCTCGGGGAATAATGCCTCCGGCGGTAAAATCGGGTAAGTCTATTGTGGTGAGGAGGATTCCCCTTGTTTGTCCCTTTGTTTCACCTTGCTGTCCTTTTGTTTCCCCTTAAGGGCTGGGGTTCGGCGAAGATGCAGTGGAAGCTGCGCCGACCCGTGAAGAGGAATAGTACCCGCGGTGGTAAAATCAGGTAAGTCTATGGGGGGTAACTAATATTGCCTCTGTGTATTCCCTTGGCTCACCTTGCTGTTCTTGTCTTCCCCTTAGGTGCCGGAGTGCGGCGGCAACATGCAGGAGGATGCGGTGGAATGTGAAGATGATGCGAAGGCCGGTGAGTTCAGCACGGCGCTGCAGCAGGCGAGGCGACGCGCATAAAAGAACTTCTTTCTTCCAGCTCGATGGCACGATGGTTCGGGAATTCAGGTAAGGATCAAAGGTATTGCTCTTGTTCTAACCTTTTCTCCTTTCTCCCTTTTTCTAGGAGCTCCAGACTCGAGGCGGGCATGGCAGAAGACTGGATGCAGACTTGCAGGCACAGTGAGCATTACACTGCTGGATGCAGAATAATGCGAAGCGTGTGCTGCTCTTCGGGCATGGTTTAAATAGCCTCTAAAGTAATCCCAGGTAAGTATTCCTCCCCAGCCCCACTCGAGTAAAAAATAGTCCCTAGGTAAAGTAGTCCCTTCCAAGCCTCTTTTGGCTTGGAGCTCTTGCAGCATGGTCTGCATCAGGTAAGTTTGCAGCATGGTCTGCATTAGGTAGGTTTTAAACTATGAGACTGGCGCCTATGTTGCCAGGACTGACTCTCCATATGAGCCTGGCGACATAGACACCAGGACTGCACCCAAATAGCCCCTAGCAGGGGTTGATGGGCTTGGTTGGGATAACTTGATGCCTGCTTCCGGGGTTGCTGGACTTGGTCTGGGTCCCCGGGAGTAGGCATCATGACAGCACTCCACCCCAGGCCCCTCCTAAAGTCGTTCTTCCCTGTGGTTTCGGTTTGTCTGGGAAATTTCGGTGGAATTTTTTCACCAATTGGGGTGCATGAACATGGTCACTAGGTTCCCATGACCTTTCCTGTGGTCCGTAACCTTTCCAGTCGATCAAATAAAAAAGTTTTGACTTTATCAGCTTTAGTCCAGGATGTTCTTAACTTCAAATTCGGGTTCCCGGTCTACAAGGATGGGGTCTGGTGGCTTGGTTAGTCTTGTCCATGGTTGCACTGGCTTCAAAAGTGACACATGAAAGAAGGGGTGAATTTGCATATTGGCAGGTAAGTCCAACTTGACAGCCACCGGGTTGATAATGGCCTTAATAGAGTAAGGTCCCAAATATCTGGGGTTAAAGGTCCGTGTTCCCTTTAGAGGTATATATTTTGTGGCTAACCATACTTGGTCCCCTATCTGGTATTGTGGAGTATCACTTCTATGCCGATCAGCATCTTTCTTGTATTTTTCTTTCGCCTGATTTAAATGTGCAGTTGCTTCCTTAAAGGCTTGTGTAATCGTAGCGTGCAGATGGTCCACTGCGGGCATTTCTAAGTGTTGGGGTGAGTCGAGGTCTGAGGTTCGAGGATGGTGCCCATATAAGGTATAAAAGGGGCTTTGTCCAGTTCCAGAGTGTACTGAATTATTGTATGCATATTCGGCAAACCAAAGAATGTCTTTCCAATTACTCTCAGTCTGATGTAACATACAACGCAGGTATTGTTCGAGAGTCTGGTTGGTCCTCTCCGTTTGACCATAGGTTTGGGGGTGGTGACTGGTCGATAACCTCACATCGATTTGCGCCAATTGACAGCGTTTTTTCCAAAAATGTGAAATGAATTGACTGCCCCGGTCAGAGACCAATACGGATGGAAATCCGTGTATGCGAACAATGTTTTCGAGGAACTCCTTGGCCAGGATTGAAGCTGAAGGTAATCCTTTTAAAGGAATAAAGTGGGCCATCTTGGAAAAAAGATCCACAATAACTAGAATGGTGTTAAATCCATTGCATGGGGGTAGATCAGTAATAAAATCTAACGATAAGGTGTGCCATGGTGTAGGCGGAATGTCTAAAGGTTGTAAGAGTCCAGCTGTTTTTTTTCTTTTGACTTTTGTTTTGGGCGCAAATGCCACAAGATATCACAAATGATTTAATATCCTTTCGTCAGGTGGGCCACCAGAATTGTCTTTTAATTTTAGATTCAGTTTTTGCAATACCTGGGTGCCCCTCCATTAGGGTATCATGATAACGGGAAATGACTAGCTCTTGTAGTTCCTTGTGTGGCAGAAATAGCCAGCCTTGGTAATAAGGCAGATCATTGGTGACAGAGTGGTCTGAGACATTTTTTACCCAGTCCTACAGAGCCGTAAGATCGAAGAGTTGCTGGATCTTTACCTGAATGTCCTCTAGTGTCCGTAGAGGAGTAGTCATGCCAAGAATTCTTTGTTCGGAAATTATAGATACTGGTTCTGGGTTCACTTCTGCCTCTCCCATCCCTATTCGGGATAAGGCGTCTGCTTTACCATTCTTACAACCTGGTCGATAGGTTATCACGAAATCGAACTCGGCAAAGAACAATGCGCATCGGAGTTGACGTGACGATTGGGCCTTGGCTGTCTTTAAATACTGTAAGTTCCGGTGATCGGTGATCACAGTAATGGTATGCCTGGCACCGAGAAGATAGTGCCGCCAAGCCTTGAAGGCGGATTTAATGGCTAATAACTCCTTGTCGGTAACCGCATAGTTTAACTCGGGTGCCGAGAACTTTCTGGACCAAAATGCTACTGGGTGAAGCTGGCCAGTTTCAGGGTCCTTTTGAGACAGGACAGCTCCCATGGCTAGACTGGATGCATCAGTTTCCACTATGTATGGAAGTTCAGGGCGCGGGTGCTTTAATACAGGTGCAGACGTAAATTTTGCTTTCAGCTCTTGGAAGGCATTTTCAGCTTCTTCAGTCCACATAAAGCGTTTATTTTTTCGCAAGAGTGCTGTGATGGGATGTACAACATGTGAAAAATCTGGGATGAATCTGCGGTAGAAATTGGCAAAGCCCAGCATGCTTTGTACTCCTTTAACTGAACTTGGTGATGGCCACTTAAGGATTGCGTCCACCTTTCGTGAGTCCATTCGCACTCCTCTTGGGGTCAGGATAAACCCAAGGAATTCAACTTATGTGGCATGAAAAACACATTTGTCCAGTTTTGCATGTAGTTTGTGCTGGCGCAATTTTTCAAGGACTGCTCGGACGTGCTTCACATGGTCAGATTCTGAAGAGGAGTATACTAGAATATCATCGATATATACGACAACACAAACGTCAATGAGTTCACGAAGGACATCGTTCATGAAGTATTGGAAGGCTGCTGGTGCATTGCACAACCGAAAGGCATCACCTGGTATTCGAATAACCCATACTTAGTGCAGAAAGCAGTCTTCCATTTGTCGCCTTCTTTTACACGTACCAGATGGTATGCCCCCGTAGATCTAATTTAGTGTATATACAAGCGCCCTTCACTTGGTCTAGTAGTTCAGGGATCAGTGGCTATGGGTATTGGTTCTTAATAGTTATCTGGTTCAATGCGCGGTAGTCTATGCACGTTCTGAGGTCACCTTCCTTTTTGGGCACAAAGAACAAAGCTGAAGATGCAGGGGACTTGGATGGGCGAATAAAGCCATTGGCAAGCTACTGGTCTAAGTAATGTCGTAGGTGAAGGTTCTCAGGTTCCGTAAGGGCATAGATCCTGCTACAAGGGGGTTGTGCACCAGGTATGAGATCGATTTGACAATCGTATGATCTCTGAGGAGGTAAGGTGTTTGCCTGTTCTTTTTGGAAGACATCCTGGAATTCTTGGTATTCTGGAGGTAGTTGCATGACTGCTGTGGTTACTGTGGCCAGGCCTGCGTTCTGACATTTCTTTGGGTAACAGGTTTGTGCACAATCCGGGAAGGTTATTCTCTTCTCTCGCCAATCAATACAAGGATTATGTGTTTCCATCCAAGGTAACCCCAGTATTATTTGGAACTGTGGGGCTTTGATTAGATCAAACACAATAGTCTCTTGATGCCCATCCTGACCCAATAGTGTCATCTCTGCCGTGGAATGAGTTACAGGCCCAGAGGCAATTTCAGTTCCATCGACTGTGGTGATGACATCTGAGGTGGTTTTTCGGCAGAGAGGTAGATTCATCCTGGAAGCCAATTCATAGTCCACATAGTTTCCTATGGCCCCACTATCAATGTATGCCCTTACTGTGTGCATACGCGATGGCTGCCCTGGATCTACAAGGACCATTGGTATGATGAAATGTGAGGTGTGAGTATCCTTCTTCAAGCTCGGCAAGCGGACCTCTACGCTTGTTGGGCATGGTCGTTTTTCCCCGAGTCTGACTCCATATGGCTTTTATCAGCAGCTCCTACCACCTTCTTGGGTGGTTTTACAGGGCAATCCCGTAGAAAATGCCCAGAAGTTCCACAATATAGACACAATTGCATTTGCCGTCTCCTTTCTCTTTCCTTCTGGGTTAAGGATCCTTTAACCCCTCCGATTTGCATGGGTTCTGAAGCATCTGCTCCTTTGGGGTTAGCGTGGGTTTTGACCAACACCCGATTCTCAAACTTGGCTCGATCAGCCTTTCTGTTCTGAAGTCTGTGATCTAACTGGACCACTAAGTCTATATATTCAGCGCAGTCTTGAGGTGGGTTCACGACTTGAGCCAAGACATCCTGAGTTCTCCTCGCAGCCCTCGATGAAATAACGTGATTCGTTTTACCTCAGGCCATCCACTTTCCACTATCAACCTATTAAAGGTTCAGATGTAGGATAGAAGGTCCTGGTTACCCTGTCATAGGGACAAAAGTTTGTTATCCAGGGCCTGTCCTTGGGAGTGCCGGGCAAATAGTCTTTCCATGCTCGTTTGAAAGCCCTGAAAAGCCTGAAGAATTGGGTCATCCTGAGTAACTAGTGGAATTGACCAATTGGCTGCACTGCCGCTGAGATATGATAACAGAAAGGCTACCTTGGGTTGATCGTTTGGGAAGGCTCCAGGTCTGCATAAAAAGTGCAAGCGGCATTGGTTTATAAACACAGCGAACCATTTGGGATCTCCGGCAAAGTGTTCGGGTGGAGCTAATGGAATATTTCCTTCTAGGTTTATTTGCACAGGGTTACTCGATAACACAGGAGCTGGATTTCCCCCGGAACCAGGTAGGGGTGCTTGTCCAGCCTGGCTTTGCAATAGTTGCCTAGCAAGGTCATCAGTTCGCTCCTTAGACAAAATCAGTTCTCTCCTAAGAGCATTGGTTTCTTGATGGGCAGAATGCACTTCAGCCCTCAGTTCCCCTAGTAGTTGGACCAATTGGTCAGTCTCTGAGGTATCCATAACGCCCGGGTGGGAATTTGTGGGAAGTCTTCGCGTTCTTTTATGCTCACCTGGCTCCCACAGAGGCGTCGATTGGAACTGGACAGCTGCAGTCTCCACCAATGTGACGCGTAGGGCCGAGATGACGGACTGGACTGGCCCACCTAGCTTCGTTTGCTAGGCCCGTAGGAATATTCTTCTGCAAATGGAGAAAGGGAATTAACCACCCATGGAGTTGAGCGTAAATCCCCCCACCCCCGACCTTCTCCCCACAGATCACCTTTGATGTCTCCTCTTATAGTCTCACCTGATGGTTTGAAAAGATGAGCTCTCCATCCTGCATTGAGCGCAGGGGCACGTTGATAACCAGTTGCTTCACTGGCTCGAAGGAATTGGTGAGTTCCAGAACAATATTGACTCTGAGATTCCCAGCAAGATGCCTTAAGTATAAAGTTCGTAAGAGTTCAAATGCCTGACTTTCACTCTTGTCCGATTCCTTGCAGGTTGCAGCTTGACCCTAATGAAGAGTTCCTTGTGGCAACCGGTAGTATTCTGGTAAGGATTTGTATTTTCCAACACAGTTCGATAAATAATGTCAAAATGTAACCTGTTGCTTTCTCCCTTATTCAGGCGCTGAGAGAAAGTATGAAGTCTTGGGGAATATTACCTCCGGCGGTAAAATAAGGTAAGTCTATTGTGGTGAGGAGGGTTCCCCTTGTTAGTTCCTTTGTTTCACCTTGCTGTCCTTTTGTTTCCCCTTAGGGGCCGGGGTTCAGCAAAGATGCAGTGGAACTGCGCAGACCCGTGAAGAGGAATAGTACCCCCGATGGTAAAATCAGGTAAGTCTATGGGGGGGGGTAACTAATATTCCTCTGTGTATTTCCTTGGCTCACCTTGCTGTTCTTGTCTTCTCCTTAGGTGCCGGAGTGTGGCGGAACATGCAGGAGGATGCGGTGGAATGTGAAGATGCTGCGAAGCCCGGTGAGTTCAGCGCGGCGCTGCAGCAGGCGAGGCGACGCGCATAAAATAACTTCTTTCTTCCAGCTCGAAGGCCCGATGGATCGGGAATTCAGGTAAGGATTAAAGGTATTGCTCTTGTTCTAACCTTTTCTCCTTCTTTCTCCCTTTTTCTAGGAGCTCCAAACTCGAGGCAGGCGTAGCAGAAGGCTGGATGCAGACTTGCAGGCACGGCAAGCATTACGCTGCTGGATGCAGATTAACGCGAAGCGTGTGCTGCTCTTCGGGTGTGGTTTAAATAGCCCCCAAAGTAGTCCCAGGTAAGTATTCCTCCCCAGCCCCGCCCGAGTAAAAAATAGTCCCAAAGTAAAGTAGTCCCTTCCAAGCCTCTTTTGGCTTGGAGCTCTTGCAGCATGGTCTGCATCAAGTAAATTTGCAGCATGGTCTGCATCAGGTAAGTTTTAATCTATGAGCCTGGCACCTATGGCGCCAGGACTGACTCTCCATATGAGCCTGGCGCCATAGGCGCCAGGACTGGACCCAAATAGCCCCTAGCAGGCGTTGTTGGGCTTGCTTAGGATAACTTGATGCCTGCTTCCTGGGTTGCTGGACGTGGTCTGGGTCCCCGGGGGTAGGCATCATGAAACCTAGTCAATGATAAAAAGAAATACATTTTTACAGCAAGCAACAGTGTATTCCCCATCCCGGTAGTAACTGAGACAAACCCTGCTTACCTTCAAAGTGAGGAAGGGGGAAGCTCTCTCAGGCCATATTGCCTAATAAATGAGCCCACTCTACAGCTTAGAGCACCAATGCCTGTGGGGTCCTGTTCCTTGCTCGCTTTTAAGCTAAGCAGGGCCGGTCCTGGTTACTGCATGGATGGGAGACAGTCCACAGTGCCGAATGCCGTGTGTTATCCTAGTTTTAAATATCTCATAACACAAAGCATCTGCATTCTTTTATTTAAACAGTGCTACTGTCAGTCCTTGAAGGTTTTGCACTGAGAGACATATTTTTTTGTCTTTTGCTGAATTGCATTCTGGTATCTGTAGTCTCCCAGTCAAGATGGGGGGATAAAGCCACAATTGTACACATTTTGCCTAAAATAGTTCTGTAAGGATTTATACCTTTGAGTGACACTATTGTATGTGTAATTTTCAAGTTAACTTTGTAAAGCAGAGTATTGTTGAAAGTAGGGGTGTACCGAAATTCAGCTTCGAGTAAGTATTCGGTGAATTCCAGTTGAAAAAAAGCTATTCGGCTCTGGCCGAATAGTTTCTTGCTATTCGGCTCTTGCCGAATACTTTGACACTCTCATTTCAATACTGTGTAACATGAACTCAGAAATGCAAATACAGACTTCAGTTTGGAAAACTGAATAGAATTAGACCAGACAAATTGCTATCACAAAGGTGAAAAATATCTTATATTGTAATCTGCTCTTTAGGGCATGTTTTGTTACAGATTCTTAGACAAAAAAGGTGCTCATTTTTATACTTAGCCTGCAACCATACAGGAACATATTTTCTTTTGGCGCATGTTTATATGCAATGTGCACTTTTTTCGGATGAAAAAAAATGGAAAGAAATGTGCCTAAATACTTTCAGTTCCTGTTATGTCACTTCCCATTGCATATGTCATAGTCCTCCCTTGAGTCCAACATTATCTGATATTTTATCAGGAAATTATAAGTTGCATATATTTGTCTATTGGCGAGAAAGAGTGGCTAGGATAAGTGAAAAGGGAGCAGCATTTGTTTGGGTGGGGTGAATAGTTGTGAGATGGAGTTCACGCATTTCAGATTTCGTCTTGACTGTGTCCTGAATGAGCCAACATGAACCATTTTATACATTTCTATGTGAGCTGCAAAGAAGTTTCAAAACTCGACCACATCGACTTTGCATATGCATAGAGAATGCAATGCATCTGATTCACAAAAGCAGTCCTTTTGCATTTGTGAAGCCTCCTACTTTAACTGGCATTGAATATGCAACAATCTTCTATACATTTGGTCCCTTCATTTTGGTTAAACCTGCTTTATTTCTGGCTTTTATACTTTGCATAAAGATGCTACATTAATTACAATGAAGAGAAATAAAAGTTTAGAATGCATTTAAAATGGTGCTTTATTTTTCTTTTTAATAGGTGTGTTTTTTGAAGTTTGGAACATGATTTATTAAAAAAAGCAACTGTTCGGCTTTATATTCGGCCCAATAGTTGACAAACTATTCGGTATTCGGCCAAATACTAAATATGCTATTCGGTACAGTCCTAGTTGAAAGCCAGACATGGGTGTGAGGAGTGGAAATGATGAGAGGGCAAATAAATCATGAGTATTTGCCCCAATGTAGCAAGAGAGTTAGCAATCCTGGACACTGGTGCAGTAAATTCCCGCTAATTGTGGCTGCTTTTAGGGCGCAAGTAAAGGACACATATGCGTGGACAGCGTAACTTTTCTTCACAGTGCAAATGCATCCCCTTGGGTTTTCTTGAGGTTGGAAAGCTCGCTCAACTATTTGGCTACCAGGATTATACTCAGGTCATCATGTTCCAAGTGCAGACGCTTACTCACAAGACCAGAAGCACTTGTTTGAGTATTCAGATTTAGTTTTCCAGGGAATATTTCATGACAGATTGCTGGAAAGATGAGCACCTTTTATACTTTGCAGGCATATTTATTGGAACATTTCCTCTCTTAGTTTTTTTTCTGGTGTTCATTACTTTTTTTTAAAGTCCAATGCTATTTTGTCTTGCACACTTTTGTTTAATGGGTAGGTCTATTGAACTACATTTGTATATTTCACTTTAAGATATATGTTCATTTACTGTGCATATATTCATGATTGCCAGCTTTTGATTTTGGCTATGGTGGCAAAAGTACATGGGCATATGTTACTTTTGCAGCTGGTCATTTTTTTCCCTTTTACATGTTGCTTAAATGCAGTTACTCAAGGTTGTGTGATGTATAACAGCAGTGACCAAGAGAGTGGCCATAAAACAATGGGATTATAGCATGATGATTAACCAAAGTGTGTGATCCTCAGCAAATCATTTAATCACTCAGGGCATTAACTGAAAACATTGGGAGTTCTCAAAGCCTGCAATATTTTATACATAATAAAAAAATAGATATGTTTTTGGCCACAGTGACATCAGAGGTGGAAAATCACTGGTGATCCTGGTCTCCCATCCCTGCAATAACTGTGACCAACCCTGCTTAGATTCAAAGGTAAGAAAAGGGCAACCCCCTCAGGCCATGGTGCCTAATAAGTGAAGCAAAGTTACAAGACCATTTATAGCAACATGGCCTGAGGGCTAATGTCACTTTGAAGCTAAGTAGGATTGGTCCCAGTTACTGCATGGATGAGGGACAGTCCACAGTCTGGTAACATTTGTAATCTGTCTTTTAAATATCTCATAAGACACTAAGAAAACACGTTGCATCTGCTTTTTTTTAAAAACTGTGCTACTGTCAGTCCTTGAAAGTGTTGCACTGATAGTCAATTTTCTTGCCTTTTGCTGAATTGCATTCTGTTATTTGTAGGCTGCCAGTCAGGAGGGGGAGGGTAATGACACAATTGTATACTTTTAGCCTAACATAGTTCAATAAGGATTTATATATTTGAGTGACACTATGGAATGTGTACTTTTCAAGTTATCTTCATGAAGCAGAGTTTTGTTGAAAGCCAGACATGAGGGTGAGGAGGGGAAATGATGAGAGGGCAAGTACGTCATGAGTATTGGGCCATGATATGGCAAGATAATTTGTAATCCTGTACAATGGTGCGGTTATTCTCCCCTGATTGTAGCTGCTTTTCAGGGCACAAATATAGGTAAACATGTGGGTGAAGAGCTTAACATTTTTTCAGAAGGCGGTTGAAACATATGAGGTTTTTTGAGGTTGGCAAGCTTTCTCAAGTTTTTGGCTACCAGGATTTGACTCGGGTTGTCATGTTCCCAGTGCAGATGCTTACCCACAAGACCACAAGCACTTGTGTTGTATTGGGATTTTGTTTACAAGGGAATATTTCATGACAGATTGCCAGGCTTAAAAGGTGAGCAGCTTTTATACTTTGCCAGCATATGTATTGGAACATTTCCTCTCTCAGGTTATTTTTTCTGGTGTTCATTACTTTTTTTAAAAGTCCAATGCTATTTTGTCTTTCGCACTTTCTTCTAAGGGGAAGGTCAAATGCACTACGTTTGTATATTTCACTTTAAGATATATGCTCACTTACTGTACATATAGACTTGGGTGCCAGCTTTTTGCAGAACGTACCTGGGTATATGTTATTCTTGCATCCGGTCATTTGTTTCCTGTTTCCATGCTGCTTAAATGTGGTTAGTTGGGGTCATGCAATGTATCACAACAGTCACAAGAGACCGGCCATAAAGCAAGGGGCTTGGAGCACGCTGCTTAACCAAAGTGTGTGGTCGATGGCAAATAAGTTAATCTCACAGCGCATTGCCTACAAACATTGTGAGTTCTCAAAGCCTGAATCTTTTATACATGCAAATACCACTGTCAAAACAGGACAACATTTGTTTGTTATTGATGAATGTCTTTGAGCAATAGGTTGCAGGTGTTTTAAAATATAGAGTGGCTGTGCCCACCGGATATTGCTGAAGGCCATGGATAGTGGTTTGGTAGTCATGAAAGCTGCAACCACTGGTAGAGGCCAAAATCTATGGTTGGTAGGCTGTTAGTGATTTAAAATATTCAGTGCACATGGTTGAAGGATGTCCTGGGTGTTAGTCTTATCAGTGCACGGTGGTGGTGTGAGTTAAGGTTGCTTAGGTTACCATAACTGGCATATTTCTGGGGTTTTTCAGTTTTACCTGTAACCAAAGCTCCCCTTTAACAAAGTATTTTCAATTCATTTCATAGGTTTTTATTAGTGCAACTTAACCATAACATCCCTTTAACAAAATGTTTTCAATTAATTTCATAGGTTTGTACCAGTGCACTCTAATGTGTTACAACTTCCTAATATCATACTTACCCCAATATATCAGCATTTTTTGTCAATCTCGAAAGTTTCAAGTAAAAACTGTGCCATTACACTCCTCCTAGCAACATTTTTTAACAGTTGAGCTTTCAGCAACTTTTTAACACTGTTTTCTGATCGCCGATGTTCGCGGACGTCTGACGTCAATGCAGACTTTACGGGCAGCATGGGCGTAGGACATGAGGGGGACAGGGGGGTCAAATCCCCCCACAATTTTAAGTGGGGGGATGTAATTTCATTTATCCCCCCCAGAATATGTGATTGGTGTGTCGTGCAGGGATCTGTTTTTGAAGTGGGGGGAGGGGCTGCTTACTATGTAAGCTGCCCTCTCCCCCTGGCCCCGAAAGCATGGGGGCAATACCCTGGGGGCAGATGGATGATCATCTGCCCCCAGGGAAGGGGGGCAAACAAAAAATGTTTTTTATTTTTTTTAAATGTAGTTTTGGGTGGGGTGGTTGCGGCTGGGACCAATAGCCACCAGGGATTTTTGCAAGGGGGGGTGGCCCTCTCCCCCCACCCTAAGTGTATAGGGGCACCTTATGTAGCCTTCCCCAGGGGCAGATTTCTGCCCCTCGGAAGGGGTACACGAGATGCCCTCCATCCATTTGGGGTGGGGGGAGAGGCCACTGCAAATATTGGCAGAGCGACCCCTCCCAAGCCTGGGGCAGAACGTTTTGACCCACCCCCACTGGGGGCAGATGGCCACACACATGTGCCCATCTGCCCCTAGGAAAGGGCAAAACAAAAATATATATATTATAACTTTTTTGGGGTGGGGTGGGGGGGCCCACAGACCAAGGATTTTTTTGTGTTTGAAACGGGGACAGCCCTCCCCCCCACCCTAAGTGGATGAGGGGGCACCTTATGTAGCCCTCCCTGGCGGCAGGTTTCTGCCCCTAGGAAGGGTTATGTGGGATGCCCCCATCCATTTGGGGTGAGGGGAGAGTCGACTGCAAATATTGGCAGAGCCAACCCACCCCCCCAAGCCTGGGGCAGTACGTTTTGCCAACCCCCCTGGGGGCAGATGGCCACACACATGTGCCATCTGCCCCTAGGGAAGGGCAAAACAAATATATATATATATATATATTATAACTTGTTTTGGGTGGGGCTGGGAGGCCCACTAGACCACCAGGATTTTTTGTGTTTGAAAGGGGGGGTGGCCCTCTTCCCCTAAGTGGATGGGGGCACCTTATGTAGCCTTCCCTGGGGGCAGATTTCTGCCACTAGGAAGGAGTACATGAGATGCCCCCATCCATATGGGGTGGGGGGAGGCCACTGCAAATATTGGCAGAGCCACCCCCCAAGCCTGAGGCAGTACGTTTTGCCCCGCCACCCCCAGCCACACACATGTGCCTATCTGCCCCTAGGAAAGGGGCAAAACAAAAATAAAACAAATAACTTGTTTTGGGTGGGTGTGGGGGGCCATTGAACTACCATGCAAGTTTTTAGTGGAAAGGGCGGTGGCCCTCCCCCCAACCCAAATTTGATGGTGGGTATCTCATGTAGCCCTCCCTGGGGACAGATTGCTAGCACAATCTTCCCCTAGGAAAGAGGCAAAAAAAATTACTTTGGGTGGGTGAAGGGGTCACTAAACCACCATGGATGTTTTTAGTGGAAAGGGGGGTGCCCACGAGTGTCTTCTTTACAGAAATGCATGGGGTTCTCTGTTTCCCTTTGTGGCTTCGACACCCTAGGCCCAAATCTGTAGGTTGTCCACATAAGCAAAATCTGCTTTGCCGAAAGGCTTGGTGTTATCAGTGGGTTAGCCTTTTCCCTTTACGTCGAGGTAGATGCATCCACATATGTGAGGTGCCATTTTCGTCGGGACACCTGTGGGAACGCGGGAAGGTAGGACATCTGTTTTTGGCGGCGTGTTTCGGTGGGTGGGCAGAGGGAAATGTCTCTAAAATTTGGTGGAAAAACCCACAATTTTCAGACATTTCACTCTGGCCACCCACTGAAACATGCCGCCAACAACACATGTCCTACCATCCTGCACTCCCACATATGTGGGTGCACCTACCAGGGCGCAAAGGGAAAAGGCTAACCCACTGGTAACCCCCAAAGGGTTTGGGGAGACAACCTACAGATTTGGACTTAGGGTGTCGAAGCACGAAGGAAAAACAGGGTACCCCACGCATTTCTGAAAAGACACCGTAGGAATCCATAGTGGTCTGACTTGATTGAATCGGCCCAGAATGTATTACCCACAATCCCAGACAAAGTGAAAATTCCACAAAATGTCAGACTTTGTCAGGGATTGTGGGTTATAAATTATGGGCCGATTCGCGCAAGTCAGACCTCTGTGGATTTCCACGGGTGTCTTCTTTTTGGAAATGCATGGGGTTCCCTGTTTTCCTTCGTGGCTTCGAGACCCTAGGCCCAAATCTGTAGGTTGTCCACATGAGTAAAATTCCTGAAAATCTGCTGTGCAAAAAGACTTGGCATTACCAGTGTTTTAGGCTTTTCCCTTTGCACCCATGTAGGTGCACCCACACATGTGAGGTACCCTTTTCATCGGGAAACCTGTGGGAACGCGGGAAGGTAGGCCATGTGTTGTTGGCTGCGTGTTTCGGTTGGTGACCAGAGTGAAATGTGCGGAAATTGTGTTTTTTTTCTGTCATTTTCCCGATTTCCCCCCAAACTATGGAATCTTTCCCTACATAGTTGTTGCTTGACCTGGGCAAATCACCCCTTCCAAAACTTGGAATATTGTCTAGTTTTCAGAAATGTATGCCTTTCTGGCATTGGTTTGTCCAATATGATGACTAATGCATAATTTACTATGAGGGGTAACTTTGTGGATGATCTATATGTCTGGTTTGAAATTCCTACATACTCACACTTCTTTTGATAATTTGACCAATGAACATAAGTTTATAGGTGATCACAGGCCCCGAAGGAGCACACTTAGCCCGAAATACATAGGCCAAATTTGAGACACATCTGCTGTAATAAGAGAATATTTGAGTTGATTGAAGACGAATATACTTTCAAATTACGTTACAATAAAAACGTTTGAGAAATATTGGACTTTTTGAAACTTTTGAAATTTCTGAATTATACCACTTAATTGTGGTCCTAGGGTGTGCAGCCCACGCCGCTGGCCTCACGGCCAAGGTCCTGTTCCTGCTAGTTTACACAGTGCCACATCACGGAGGCACTTTTTTCCAGAGGGCTTGCACCCCACGTTTAAAAAGAATACCGGACGAACAGATTAACCTAGCATCAGAACACTTAAATAGTGCAAAGCTCACCAATCCCGACAATGCCTTTCTGGCTTCCCATTCAGCTTTCCTACCCTTTTCTTCGATTCCACCACGCATGTCATATTGGACAAAAAAACGCCAAAATCGCCTAACTCTCACAAAATGGCTGATTAGCATATCAAAATATGTTATTTTGGTTTCCACTCAATCTGTTCTTGAAAGCCTGGAAAATGGCCAATCCAGCACAGCAAACCATTTGTTCCTAGCTCTTACAAGGAAAACACCACAGGCTTCTTTGTACAACATTTTATTGGCATTTTCTTTAAAAAAAACAAATGTTCTCCTTTTTGGTTATTTTCTCTCACCCCCTACAGCAAACTAGGATTCCTGGGTGGCGTTACGACCAGCTACATGTGGGAAAAAAGGGGCCAACTTTGGCCGAGATATCTAACAAAGAAGTTACAAGGGATTGAATGGCGACATACGGAAATCACCAAAAAAGGCCTTGGCACTGCGGGGAAATACCCATGTCAGTTAAGGGGTTAAGACGTTAAAGCACCAGAGGAGATATCATTTGTAAGGTAGCTCAGTTAGTTAATTCTCCAAATGCAGATTGTGCACAGGAATATGTAACACCTGTGTTCAGCACCTGGCTTAATCTTCCGGTGGGATAATAGGCAGAGTGAATGCATTTAGCTTCCGATGCAAAACAGCATTTTCCAGGTCAATTGGTTCAGAAAAGGTGGTGGAAAACACTATCACTGTCGCTTTTTCTAATTGGCCAGATTTTCGTGCATTTTCTGGGTGGAGTTCGGGAGCCAGTTGGACACACCAGGACCCCCTGTATTTCCCGCTCCACCAAACAAATGCAGCCTTACTGCCAGCATGGATTCTCATGCTGGAAATAAGGAAAGGGATTCCTCTGGGATCTGCTTGGAAATTAAACCTGGTAAAAGCGGGCGGAGTCCAGAGGAAGCCATTGTCAATTTCGCCAGCAATCGCTAGTTGCGTGAGGTATTTACACTATTCCAAAGTGGAAAAGCAATGTGATTTCACCTGCCTTTTATGCTAAAATCTTCCATTTTGTGGCGGAAAACTAAAAACGTGCACCAATGGAAGTTGTCCACTCTTTGCAGTTTACTTTGCGCCTTGATGCTTGGGGGTTTTGCATGATGCTACACATGTAATGAATAAATAAATACATTTATCATGACCCCAGATAAATGCCAATTCGTGATCAGAATGAGTGAGCAGGCATGTCGCTGGTAAGAGGGTGTCCTGTGCTTCTTGAGTGCGTTGGCAAATGCCCTTAATTGCCATCTCGCGTTAAGCATGTGCTGAAACCCATCAGTGTGGATTGCGCAATAATCAGTCGACAGAGGTATTTCAAATGGCCAATTTCGCTCTTTGGATGACAATGTCAAAGTGGGAGAATGTTGCCCAGCATGTGCCACTTTCTCTGCAGAGTGAATTGTGCCCACCCCGAGGAAGAAGTGTGAAAAACCCACAAGGGCACTGTGCCCTGCTCTTTCTGTGTGTGTCTTCCTTACAGGGCGACAGATGCTGACTCAGACATGTGTAAGTCTCAGGTGGCAAGCCTGTACCCTAGTTGAAGTGGTAAAGGATTCCAGACTTCTGAGGCTCTAACATTAGTAGCATTGAGTTACATGCCACCTGACAGATATGTGTGATAAAGTTGCAAAGCAGAGCTGTTAGTGGGCTAAAGCAGGAGGCAATGTCTGCCCACCCTCAAAGGGTACGTACAACCAAAAGTAATAGGCCCCTCCTCCATCATGGCTGTAGGGGCCAGGCTCCAAAACAGGGCAAGTATGCCCTCCAGTCATCCATGCCCACGAGTAGGGTACCCCTCGTGCTCCAGGAACCCTGTTGAGCAACCTCTGTGCTTTCCAGGTGATACTAACGTTATTTAAGCCAGAAGTCTAAAAGGTAATAGCTTAATTGCAGCTGGAAATTAGCTCCTGGCGTGATCAAAATGTCTTAACCAAGTGTGACATAATCCCCTTCGTTTATAAGCAATATGTGTGCTCTTGCGTTTCTTCATCCACTGAATTACTGTTAGAAACAAAGGCAAGAGTTGCGTCTCTTGTGTTGGCATTAGGAAGGGAGTTGCTAGCCTCTGGCATAATATGCCCATGTTCTTCCAATATTGGTTAGCTGTTGCCCTCTTATGGCCAGGTAGAACCATCATGGCAGTGACTGGCAAATGCCGTTCCCCTGCAGACAGAAAAGCAGAAATAAGAGGCCAATTCAAGACACAGAACAAATAGAAGTTAAGACAGACTGCAGATGTCTTTGCTGTGTTAGGGAGAATATGTTGAGTGTTCAAGCAAGGAGGTATGTATTAAGCAAGCAAGCAGTGAGACAAGGGAGAGGCAAAGAAAGGCCAGAGGGGCTCTTTGAATAATGTAACAGGGCAGAGGACCCATGCTCTGCCGTCCTAGTAACATATGAGAGAATCAAATAGATCAGGCTTTGCAGCAAATGTTAAACGAGAATGGAACAGAGTCCAGCTCTGCATTCAGAATAACAAAGGCAAAGAAAGGCTAGGCTCTAAAGCCAGCATGAGATGGAATAAGAGGGACCAGACTCATTGTGAGAGGCTGGCCCGGGCCTCGCAGGGGCGCTAGAGGGGCAGGCCACATAGAGTGCTGCCCCTCTGGCCACCCTCCTGGGTCCACATACACCCCACCTACTAGGCATCCCCCGGGTCCGACACATCCGTCCGCGGACCTGGGGAGCGCTTATAAGCTTAAAAATCCAGAAACGCAACATACTAAGATATGTTCTTTGCTGCTGCATCCTTTAATTTTCTTCTGTTTTCTTTTCTTCTTTTCTCTTGTTTTATACATTGATATTTGTAATTTAATATGTACTGGTATTTTAATTCTAATTTTGTGAAACGTCGAGTTATTTGACTAAAACACAATACATAAATAAATAAAGCAAAGTCCCCAAGATGTCCCCTGTCCCCCCCAGATTGTATCGGCCTCCTACGCCCCTGACGGGCAGTGTCACGTAACCACTAGTCCCTGCTTCGCAAACAGTTAAAAATCTCATTTTTAGCTGATCTAGGAAGTAGTTGAAAATGTACACTTGCACACCTCCTAGAACTATTCCTACTGATTTTGCATTTCCAAACCAGGAGAGAGAACATGCTTTGAAAAATATCAGCACAAATGCTATTAGCCATGGCCATCCCTCTTTCAAAGGAGCCACCACCACCACCACCACCTGGAGGGCCTCCACAATCAAAAAAAGTGCATCGATACAGAAACCAATCAAGAGGACCAGGAAGATGAGATAGAGAAAATGCCTACCTCCAACATACAGAGAGAATCATGGGAGTGGCAGTCATTTAACACCATTGGGGGTGTACCGAAGGCTAAGGCTACAAAGGTTAAATGCACTGAGTGCAAGCTTCTACTCAGTTGCGGCCAACCTGGGCAGTACTCCTATGGGACCACCTCCATGTGACACCACACCAAATCCAACAACCGGGATGCTCTGAGTAAGGCTGTTCCTTTTCCAGGAAGCAGTAGGCTGTCTTCTACTACCCCATCTTCTCAACAAATACTGCCACCACATGGGCTATTCCTAGGGGGCATCACATCCCACCATCTACCTTGAAAGCCATAAAAGAGGTAGCTGATCCATATCTTTTCAAGACACCAGTACTCTGTACATGCTGCAACACACCACTCTTCTGGAGGAAGCAGTTTTGAAGTGCTTTCAAAGCTTCAATCAAGAAGCATGAGAAACCCTGCCCCTTACCTTAGATTTAAGGCACACAAAACATCTTTCCCTCTCCACCTCCACCTGTATCTTTCACTGATTCCCCTTCCCTCATTTCCCTGCCTCACCTTACTTTCTGCCCGCTAAACAAAAATACAAAATCCCAAAATCCCAAAAAAGGTTCCTTTAGGAACCACCTTTCAGAGTTGAAAAATAGAACTAAAACAAATAATCTTATAGACTCCATCTACTTTACATTTCTCAGTAAAGTAGTTCGACTCAATAAGATTCGCCAACATTTCCATTAGCATTTTATGTTATGCTAATAGAAATAATGGACAATTTTATACTAGAGAAAAACATAAAAGGACAGAAACAATGTTCTGTCCCAAATACTTTCCTCTAGCGTACAATAAGGAACATAAACCATACACCTTAATAACTATCCACAGTCTCTGCAGTCCCCATTCCAGGCCATGCATCATTAAAATACCCGGATGGCATGTGCACACCATCATACCTGATAGCCCTTCTCCCCTTTTTACTTTTATATTTGTAATACTCCCTCATCGCCCGCTTTCGAACAGTCACACATACATCCACCAATCACTTCCAAAAATTCTAGATATAACACTATCTCCATATTAAACTTCCACACACCAACTGCCACTTAACAATGTTCTTCAAATCTTGTGCATCTGCATTTCCCTTACTTATGCAAAATAATTGTACACAGTCCTCCTATAACTGCACATATGCATTATGATGTGAGATAAGTGCATAAATAGAAGGGGCAGTATGGATGGGCAAATTCTCATGTGAGCTCAGGAGGGAAGTGCCAAGGGATGCCAAGGTGAAAGGCCACTGGATACCTTCTGGGGTGGAGGAGTCCCAAGGGCGGGGTACATCTGAACTGTAATGTCCATTTAACAAAGTTTTTTCTGTCAATTTAATAGGTTTTTAGAAGTGAAAATTGTTCATGATTTTATATCACTATATATAAACTATTAATAATTCCTCTTTTAACATATATGAAAGCACTATAATCCTCCTTTAACGAACATTTTCTTTTGCAACACAAACTTATGTGTGTTATCAGCAGCACATGCTGGGTTTGCAAATCATCATTGAATTGCCTATGGCATGATGCTCGACTATAAGCCCAGCCCCACCAAACCACACCTGTCATCCACTGCACCTACCCTGCATCCTAGTTCAGTGTCCACCATACCCTCATAATGTGACCAATGGCCAGTGTTAGGAAAGATTTCGTAATTGTAGGGAATTTTCCTTCCATGTGGCAACCCCTAAACTTTTTGCTATTGTTTTTAACCTTGTTGTTGACTTTGCCAGAGAAGTACAGCCTTCTGCCGCACTTCTCTGGGCTTTCGCTCCTTTCTTATGGGGAAACTGACATGCCCTTAAGACAGTCAGTACCGGGGAACGTGGTTTCCCGTAGTTTCTTTAATCGTGTCGCCATTTAAGTGCAACACGACACAAGAGGGCACTGTAAGCTAAGTTACAGCTCTCTTGGGTCTCTAGCCTTCTACAGACCCTAGATACTCTTTTAGGAATGTATTTGATCGGTGCAAGTCATTCAGGGACTCGAATGGTGGCAGCGATCGCTTTGTTTATTTTGAGCTCCTTTTGGCGTTCTGAGCACATTTTTGCACTGAACCCAAAATGGTGGCCTGGCTCCCAAAATGGCCAGGCCGCGAGGCTCCTTTGTCTTGTCCACTGACCGTCTTGCTCCCTTCACCTTCCCCAGGTCGGGCGACCCGGGGCCTTCCTTATTTGGGCATGTACTTTCCCGCGAAACGTGGTTGCTTTCGCGGGCTTCTACATGTCGTTTGTGTGCCTCCAGGGTGTGGGCTGGGATGTCTGGTCCCAATACACATCCTGGGTGCCAGAGAGTCTGGGGTGGTGTGAATGCCTGGGACCACCGTGGTCCGTGATTGGTCCACGTATGGTATGTGTGTTGATGTGCGGATCTCCCATTGGCTCCCCTCCGTTTTGGCGCGAAGGGAACCGTGGATAAGAGGGAGCTGGAAACACCACTGCCATGTCGATCTCCTGAGTTCTCACGAACGAAGGAATACAGGAGCCAAGTATCCTGCAACCAAGAGGCTGGACCGAGGAATCGCTGGTGACCCGCTGAAGGAATCCTCCTTTGCACTGCTGTCGTCCTGTGAAGCCCTTTCCTCCTTGGATCGAACCAGAAGGCCTGTACTGGTGCTTCGACCTTTGGAATAGCAGGAACAGCTATTCCCGGCGACTTCATCATCTCCTGCCAAGTAAGCCTTCGGAAGTGTCTCTGGGCCATCCAGTTGACTGACCAGCTTACAAGGGAGTCCTGCTCTGTAACTGCCGCCAGGTTGTGTTGTATTTCGGGTCCTTGTCACTCTCCCACGCTTCGTACGCTTGGCGTCCCCAGGTCTGAAGGGAGGAGTGTACATTTGGCTTGAATACACACAGCCGCTCCGTTGTCCTGCTGCGGCAACAAAACTGTGCTGGTTTCGTCGATTGGGACGTCTTTTTGCTCTACACGACTACGAGGCGTTCCCTGCTCTTCTGAACCTGCCAGCTGCTGAAACTAACGTGGAGAAGCCTGGGCCTGCTTGCTTCGGGGACCGGTGAGTAGCTTAGCTAGGATCTGGTCGCCCTCCTGCAGTATCCCATTGCTTTTCCCTGCTGTGTAAAAACAGCACCCTTTTGGCCGTACTCGCGCTCTGCTTCTGCCCGCTGTGGAGGCTGCGCTTGAGTTGCGGAACCTGTTCTCCTTCTGCTGTGCACTAACCCGAACTGCCTGACTTCCTCCGAAGAGCTTCCCCTTTTGCCCGTTGGCACCGGCGTGGCAGGTACTTTGAGCACAAGGCTCCACTCTTCGCAGGGCTCGGACTTCCATCTAGTTAGGTGCCTCTGAAGGCGAACCGAGTCTAAAGCGTTATCGCACTGCCTGTTTTCCTTTCCTTTCAGGTGGACTACATATTTCGTGCTTTAAACGCTTGCGACTGTGTATTTGTATATATATTGTGTTGATTTGGTATGTGTTGGCTTAATACTGTGTTATTGTAATTTTCTCGCTACGGTCGTTGTTTTAAAGGCCTTAAAATAAATGTGTTTATATTTTTGATATAACAACTGTTTGGAGTAGTTTGTAAGCGTTCTTGCTTTGTGTGCTCATTGCGGGCTTTCAGTCACCCTCACCCCTCTTGAGACCTAGTCTTGACCGCCGCGATCGCTACCTTGATTGGTCTGGCTTGTCCAGAGGTTACCCTGTTCCAAGTAATTAGGTTGGCCTTCTGAACTTCTGCGCCACCAGGACAGAGTTCAGAAATCCGTCTTAACAAATTGGTGGCAGCGGTGGGATACGACTGAAGGTATCCAGTGTTGCGCTCGAACTAAGGCATTTCAGGTTATTCCAAACAGTACACGTAGTGAATTGTTGTAATATAACTTTTAAAAGGCCATAGTCCTATCAAACAGTATGGAAACAAATACGTTGTTAACTTTAAATGCTTCCAAATCAGAAACGCTGAAAAAGATGTGTGCGGAGAGAGGTGTTTCCTCTCAAGGCACAAAATTGGAAATGATCCAGAGAATCGTGGCGTGGCAAGAAGCGCAGCTTGACGCTATAACTTCCGAGGACAGTGCAGAAGGTGGTGGGGCTGCTCTCACTGGTAGAACCGACGGTTCTGCCGCTGCACTGATCCATCGCGACCACGAGGACAGGGAGGATGTAATGTCTAATGTTTCCTCTGCCAGTGCTGATGGGGAGGCTATGCTTGAATTCAAGAAGCAAGAGCTGTGGTTTAGGCAGCAGGAGCTTGAATTCAGCATAGCCAAACTAAAAATCGAACAGGCAGAAAAACAGAAAGACAGGGATCACCAGTTGGAACTGGCCAAGCTTCAGGTTGCAAATGGATCCAAAGGTCCTAGACATGGGTCTGGGGCTTCCTCTCATCCACGGTTTCCAAAAGATCTGCTCAGTGTGTATGAAGAAAGGAATGACATTATGGACTGGCTGAATGCGTTTGAGTATGCATGCGAGGTCCAGGAAGTTGACAATGCTGATAAGATTGCGTGGTTGCTCAGTAGACTGCCCCATTCTGGCTGCAGTGCCATTATGGAAATGTCGAAGGCTGAGCGGGCTGATTTCGCAATGTTAAAGCAAACTCTCATTTTAAAGTTTGGGAAGACTCCGGCCCAATATTTAAAGCGTTTTCGAGAGTATAAGAAAAAGGAAGGTGGTACTTGGGTATCTTATGTCGCTGAATCTTTGAAAAACTTAACTGGCTGGGTCGAAGGTTATAAGGTTTCTACCTTCGAAGGCATGATCAATCTTGTCATGCTGGAACATATTTTTGCTTCTTCTTCCCCGGAGCTTAAGCAGCATTTGGCCGATTCGAAGGAGATAGATCCTAAGAAGCTGGCCATTGCAGCAGACTTATGGGTGTCACATCGAGTGTCCCATAAGGACAAAACTCATCCTGGTAAGCAGGAGGAAGGGAAAAAGTCCAAAGATATGGAGGGTGGGGAATCTGCTAAATCTTCTTCCCATAAGGGCCACAAAAAGAAAAACAAGGGTAAGACACAAGAGAACTCACAGGGTAGTGGAGGTTCGCCTCCGAAACAGAACTCTGGTTATAATAAGCCTCCCTACGTAAACAGACCCAATGGGGCTTGTTTTTCTTGTGGAGCAACTGACCATGTGAAGGGGGATCCCCGTTGTAAGGTTAGACCTTTGGGGGTCCACTCCGCTAATCTGGCCTTCTCCTCCTACGAGGAAGAAGAGATTACAGGAGCATCCTTCTCCTCAGACTCATTTCCCAGCGGAATAGAGGCTGAGGTAGTTTTAGTGTCCCTGGGTTCCTGGGAGCCTAAAGTCGCTGAGGCTTATGCTAGGATTCCGGATAATACCAAGCACTACTTTAAAGACAGTGTGCTGATCAATGGAGTGGATACTCCAGCTCTTAGGGATAGTGGGTGCAGTCGAACTGTAGTGGATTCTACCTTGGTAGACTCAGAGGAAGTTGCCAGAGCTACTCTGATGCCCACTAAGTTGGCTGACGGCCCCCTCCGTATGTTTCCCGTGATCCCTGTAAATCTTACTTTAAATGGTACAGCAGTCAGGATTCCAGTGAGCATTCAGAGAAACGTCCCGGGAAAGGTCTTGTTGGGTAATGATCTCAGAGCTTTAGGGCTCGTAGGAGACACTGCCGAAAGACCCTACACACGGTCTCAAGCACGGGCAGCATTGGCCAAGTCCAATACGCCGCCCCAGCCGAAGGGGAAACCCAAGGCGAAAGGAGTCTACAAGTCAAGACGGGGGAAGGAGAATATTCCCCCGAGCTCGCCTACCACTGCGGTGGAGGAAGTTGGTCAATCACCCGGGCCTGACGAGGAGGAGGCGATGCCTGAAGTATTCGACCCCAACGATCATCCTGAACTAAAAGACTTGTTAGTTGAAGGAGGTCCTGATAGGGACGAATTCAGTAAAGGCCAACGTGAGTGCCCATCTCTGGAAGGCCTAAGGAGACAGGCCTGCTCCCAGCTTGAGGGTGAGCCTCCTGGGAAGCATAGGATTTATTGGGAAGGTGGACTCCTGTATAGTGAGCCCACAGAGTCTACAGAAGGAGACCATAGGAGGTTGGTGGTTCCCCTTGCTGTTAGGCCCTTCCTCCTGCAGTTGGCGCATGAAGTTCCCCTTGCTGGTCACCTTGGTATTAAGAGGACCAAGCAAAGGTTATCCATGCACTTCTACTGGCCCAAGATGGGGGTGCAAGTAGAAAGTCACTGCAGGAGTTGTGCCTCCTGCCAGTTGTCTGGTAAGGTTGGCGCGACAATCCAAGCTCCGTTGGTACCGCTCCCAGTTGTGGGGGTACCATTTGAAAGGGTAGGGATCGACATCGTTGGTCCCCTTGACCCGCAAACATCCTCGGGCAATAGGTTTATCCTGGTGCTGGTCGACCATGCAACCAGGTATCCTGAGGCCATCCCATTGAAGACTGTAACTGCCAAGTCAGTTGCAAAAGCTTTACTCGGCATATTTACTAGGGTTGGCTTCCCTAAAGAAGTTGTGTCAGATCGTGGCAGCAACTTTATGTCGAAGTATATGCAGGCTATGTGGAAAGAATGTGGGGTCACCTACAAGTTCTCTTCTGCATACCACCCCCAGACCAATGGTTTGGTGGAGCGTTTCAACAGAACGCTAAAGAGCATGATTGGGGCTCTGGAGGAGCCCCAGAGAAGAAAATGGGATCTTCTTTTACCATGCCTACTGTTTGCCTACCGAGAGGTACCACAGGAGGGTGTTGGCTTCAGCCCCTTCGAACTTCTGTTCGGTCATCCCGTACGGGGACCCTTAGCCATCGTCAAAGAGGGATGGGAGATGCCCACTCCCCCTGTTACTACCAATGTAGTTGACTATGTGCTAGGGCTCAGAAAACGGATGGTACTTCTGATGGGCTTGGCTAGTGATAAATTGAAGGCAGGGCAAGCGCTGGTGAAACATTGGTATGACCAGAAAGCTTCCCTCATCAACTTTACACCTGGTCAGCAAGTCCTGATCATGAATCCAATAAGGCCTCGTGCTTTACAGGACAAATGGTCAGGCCCTTACACAGTGGTGGAGCCCCTGGGTGAGGTGAACTATTTAGTGGAACTTGGAAGGCCTGGACAGGCTCCAAAAGTGTTCCACGTAAATAGGCTGAAGGCTTTCGTCCCAAGAGTCGAAATCGCAGCACTGCTACTGGCGTCAGACGTTGAGGAAGAGGAGTCAGAACCTCTCCCCGACCTGTTCCAGAGCGGTCCTTCAGATAGCTCCGTTGAGGGTGTCCGAGTGGCCCCTCACCTGACTTCTGATCAGCAGGCTGAGGTGAAAAGTTTGCTTAGGCAGTTTTCCCCCCTGTTTTCACAGTCCCCTGGTTTGACACCTTGGTGCAAACATAACATTGACACAGGAGACAGTGTACCTACCAAAAGTAGGGGATACAGGATGTCAGATAAAGTACGGTCTTATATTAAGACCGAGGTCAACAAGATGTTAGACCTTGGGGTGATTGAACCCTCTAGTAGTCTTTGGTCCAGTCCTGTGGTGTTGGTTCCAAAAGCAGGCACTTCTGAATTGAGGTTCTGCGTGGATTACAGGGCTCTGAATGCTGTCACCAAGACAGATGCACACCCCTTGCCTCGAACAGATGAGCTGGTGGATACTTTGGGTGCCTCCAAGTACCTCAGCACGTTTGACCTCACTGCTGGCTATTGGCAAATAGCTTTAGCAGAACATGCCAAGGAGAAGACAGCATTTTCTACTCCAGACGGCCTTTACCAATTCCGGGTAATGCCGTTCGGGTTGAAGAATGCACCTGCCACTTTCCAGAGGCTTGTGAATCATGTGTTGAATGGGTTGGACGAATTCTGTCTTGCATATCTGGACGATATAGCAGTTTTCAGTGCCACCTGGGAAGACCATGTGAAACACCTCAGGATTGTGCTCCAGGCTCTTCAGAAAGCCCACTTGACCATAAAGGCTAGTAAATGCCAGATTGGACAAGGCTCAGTGGTTTACCTTGGACATGAAGTAGGTGGAGGGAGGATACAGCCTCTACCCAGTAAAGTACAAGCAGTACAAGACTGGCCTACCCCCACTACGCGAACCCAAGTGAGAGCCTTCTTAGGACTCACGGGTTATTATCGCAATTTTGTGGCAGACTATGGTACCATAGCTGCTCCTCTGACTGCCCTCACAACTCCGAAGAAACCCAAGAAGGTAACTTGGACCGACGAGTGTGAGAAGGCCTTCAATGGCTTAAAAGACTCCTTGTGCCAGGCCCCTGTGCTCAGGGCCCCTGATTATCAAAGACCTTTTATCGTGCAGACGGATGCCTCTGACACTGGGATAGGAGCTGTACTATCACAAGTAGATGAGAAGGGTAAGGAACACCCTATCGGTTTTATTAGTCGCCAGCTTAAGGACAGAGAGCTCAGATGGTCCACGGTAGAGAAAGAATGTTTCTCTGTTGTGTGGGCCCTAAGGAAGCTGAGGCCCTACCTCTATGGGACCCACTTCACTGTGCAGACTGACCATAAGCCGTTAAAGTGGCTAATGAACATGAAGGGGGAGAATCCAAAGTTGCTTAGGTGGTCCATAAGTCTACAAGGCTTCGACTTCACTATTGAGCATAGGCCAGGTGTCCAACATAGCAATGCTGATGGGTTGTCCAGAATGTTTAACCGACCTGAACAAGAGACTCATCCAGGGGTGGATTAGTTCCCCCTGTCCATAGTCTGGGAGGGGCGAGTGTTAGGAAAGATTTCGTAATTGTAGGGAATTTTCCTTCCATGTGGCAACCCCTAAACTTTTTGCTATTGTTTTTAACCTTGTTGTTGACTTTGCCAGAGAAGTACAGCCTTCTGCCGCACTTCTCTGGGCTTTCGCTCCTTTCTTATGGGGAAACTGACATGCCCTTAAGACAGTCAGTACCGGGGAACGTGGTTTCCCGTAGTTTCTTTAATCGTGTCGCCATTTTAGTGCAACACGACACAAGAGGGCACTGTAAGCTAAGTTACAGCTCTCTTGGGTCTCTAGCCTTCTACAGACCCTAGATACTCTTTTAGGAATGTATTTGATCGGTGCAAGTCATTCAGGGACTCGAATGGTGGCAGCGATCGCTTTGTTTATTTTGAGCTCCTTTTGGCGTTCTGAGCACATTTTTGCACTGAACCCAAAATGGTGGCCTGGCTCCCAAAATGGCCAGGCCGCGAGGCTCCTTTGTCTTGTCCACTGACCGTCTTGCTCCCTTCACCTTCCCCAGGTCGGGCGACCCGGGGCCTTCCTTATTTGGGCATGTACTTTCCCGCGAAACGTGGTTGCTTTCGCGGGCTTCTACATGTCGTTTGTGTGCCTCCAGGGTGTGGGCTGGGATGTCTGGTCCCAATACACATCCTGGGTGCCAGAGAGTCTGGGGTGGTGTGAATGCCTGGGACCACCGTGGTCCGTGATTGGTCCACGTATGGTATGTGTGTTGATGTGCGGATCTCCCATTGGCTCCCCTCCGTTTTGGCGCGAAGGGAACCGTGGATAAGAGGGAGCTGGAAACACCACTGCCATGTCGATCTTCTGAGTTCTCACGAACGAAGGAATACAGGAGCCAAGTATCCTGCAACCAAGAGGCTGGACCGAGGAATCGCTGGTGACCCGCTGAAGGAATCCTCCTTTGCACTGCTGTCGTCCTGTGAAGCCCTTTCCTCCTTGGATCGAACCAGAAGGCCTGTACTGGTGCTTCGACCTTTGGAATAGCAGGAACAGCTATTCCCGGCGACTTCATCATCTCCTGCCAAGTAAGCCTTCGGAAGTGTCTCTGGGCCATCCAGTTGACTGACCAGCTTACAAGGGAGTCCTGCTCTGTAACTGCCGCCAGGTTGTGTTGTATTTCGGGTCCTTGTCACTCTCCCACGCTTCGTACGCTTGGCGTCCCCAGGTCTGAAGGGAGGAGTGTACATTTGGCTTGAATACACACAGCCGCTCCGTTGTCCTGCTGCGGCAACAAAACTGTGCTGGTTTCGTCGATTGGGACGTCTTTTTGCTCTACACGACTACGAGGCGTTCCCTGCTCTTCTGAACCTGCCAGCTGCTGAAACTAACGTGGAGAAGCCTGGGCCTGCTTGCTTCGGGGACCGGTGAGTAGCTTAGCTAGGATCTGGTCGCCCTCCTGCAGTATCCCATTGCTTTTCCCTGCTGTGTAAAAACAGCACCCTTTTGGCCGTACTCGCGCTCTGCTTCTGCCCGCTGTGGAGGCTGCGCTTGAGTTGCGGAACCTGTTCTCCTTCTGCTGTGCACTAACCCGAACTGCCTGACTTCCTCCGAAGAGCTTCCCCTTTTGCCCGTTGGCACCGGCGTGGCAGGTACTTTGAGCACAAGGCTCCACTCTTCGCAGGGCTCGGACTTCCATCTAGTTAGGTGCCTCTGAAGGCGAACCGAGTCTAAAGCGTTATCGCACTGCCTGTTTTCCTTTCCTTTCAGGTGGACTACATATTTCGTGCTTTAAACGCTTGCGACTGTGTATTTGTATATATATTGTGTTGATTTGGTATGTGTTGGCTTAATACTGTGTTATTGTAATTTTCTCGCTACGGTCGTTGTTTTAAAGGCCTTAAAATAAATGTGTTTATATTTTTGATATAACAACTGTTTGGAGTAGTTTGTAAGCGTTCTTGCTTTGTGTGCTCATTGCGGGCTTTCAGTCACCCTCACCCCTCTTGAGACCTAGTCTTGACCGCCGCGATCGCTACCTTGATTGGTCTGGCTTGTCCAGAGGTTACCCTGTTCCAAGTAATTAGGTTGGCCTTCTGAACTTCTGCGCCACCAGGACAGAGTTCAGAAATCCGTCTTAACAGCCAGTACTCATGGCTTGCAGCCATGGCCAGTTTTCACAATCCATGGGGAATGGTCTTCGGCCATGCCACATTCCCCAATAGGCAAATCAGAGTAGACATTTGTCCTTGCCTATGGCCAGGCCCACTGCCCAGGCAGCAAAATGATATCACTATTTTTTGTACTTTCAAAAAAAGTAAAACATAGGACAGATTTCCAGAAACATGCTTGCAGGTCCTTGCTGAAGCTCCTCGCGCAAGGTTGCTGCAATCCTGCCCAGCACTTCAGGCTTCAGCCTCAAGCAGAATGTTGTTTCCCATTTAAACCTAGGGCTTTGGCCACAGTAGGCATTCATCCTTGCCGAGGGCCAGGCCCACTGCCCAGCCAGCAAACTGAAATCACTATTTTGTGCACTTACATTTTGACTCTTTATAAAAAATGAAACACAGGACAGAACCATGCTTTGAGGTCATTGCTGATGCAATGTTGTTTGCATCCAACTTCTGGCACCACTACTGGTAGGTCAGACATAGGAGTTGGACACGAGAACATGTTTGAACAGTATCCTTCATTCATGAAATGAATGAAACCTCCTCTAAACGCTACTCCTTTGGTGGTTTGCCTACGCTCGAAAACAACAAAATGGGTGTGATTCAGGATGTCAGATAAATAAATGCAGTCCTCTTTCCTAACTTACCGTAACCTGCCATCTACCGCTCCATTATGCAAACAAAGACAACAACGGATTCTAAGCTTCAGCTCAGGATAGGGTTTCTCCCTCTTGGTTAACTTAAATGGTGTCAGGTTTTCTGACCCACACCCAAAGAATTCTTACAGTTTCTATTTGTGCCTCAGTTTCATAGAACAGGTCTAAACAAATAAATGTCCCTCAGATTCTCCTCTGGGTCAAAACAATGAACTTGTCAGGGAGTCTGGACACTTTCTAGTTTATCCCTTCTCCTGGTATATATCACCCTATGCGTGGAGATAGATTTGTTCATTCTTAACCCCACATCAGTTTTTCTATTTGCTATCCCTGTGTGGTCCTTGGGCTTGCTCAGCCTGGTTTGCTTGGTTGATTCTCTTATCCCCTCCTGGTTTAGTTGGACCTTTAGCCCAGTGTAGGCCTTGGACTTGCTCAGCCTGAAGTGTTCGGTTATTCTCTTCACCTCATTCCACAGTCTTTGGGTTGTTAGTCCCATATGTGCTTTGGGCCCGATCAGCCCAATGTGGTCAGTGGTTTCTTTCACTCCTTACTGTACTATTCCTTTGTTAGCACTGTGGGTTTGGGCCTGCAAAGCCCTGTCTTGTCAGTCATTTCTTCCCCCCCTTCTGGGATATAGGGATTATCCCCCCTTCTGGGATATAGGGATATAAGGATTGTTATCCCTGTCTGACCTTTGGCCCTGCTCAGCCCCATTTGATTGATTGTTGCTTCCACCCCTTTATGGAGTATTCTGTTCAGTATCCCTGTGTGGACTTTGGACTTTGGGCCTGCTCAGCCCTGTTTGGTCCATCACTGCTACCACCCCCTGCTGGGGTATTCGGTTGCTAGTCCCATTGCGGCTTTGGGCCATGTCAGCCATGTATGGTTAGTCACTGCTTCCAACTTTTCCTGGGATATTCAAATTGTGTGAACCTTCTCAGCAATGTTTGCTTGGTTGTTGGTGCCACCCTCTACCGAGGTATCGAAATCAGTAGCCCCATCTGGGCTTTGGTGTGGCCTCACCACCCTCCTCCTATTGTTGCGTACCTTTGAGCCAGGCAGTCTGATCTGGAGGTGGTCATTATGCCACCTGTGATTTGCCATTCTTCCTCTCGCTTCAGTTCAGGCAGTCTCCTATCCTTGCGGTATCCGTTCTATTGCTGGTTGTCAGCATGAGCGGAGGATGACACTGGTGTGTGTCATTTATCTCGATTCTCTTTCGTTCTACCATGGTTCCCTGCTTTCTGGCAGTCTTCATTTCCCTGGAGTAGCCGCACTCTCTGTGCTGTTGTGAGGCTCCGCCGGCCATGCCTACTGCGTGGTTGTCAGCTCTTTGTGACTTGGAGCATCCCCCTCTGTTGTGCCTCTGAGAAGGTCAGACCGTACTGCTCTCTGGCCGATTTTCTCTAGCTGGTTTGATGTTCCACTGGATTTGAGTCCCTCCCTGGAATGGAAGGGAGGACTCCATTGGCCCCTCTTTGCAGAGTGAGGCAAAAACTAATCAAAGACAGGGATGAGCATTGTACTTTAAAGTGGCCATGTATGTGTTTGCCCTGTTCAACTCCCATATCACCAAGAAACATGTGGGGGGTTGATATGACAGGAGGTGGGATAGTATCCCTACTTGGGCAGTCCATGTCCCCGGTAGGAGTCACCCCTACTGGGATCTTGCATGCCCTGTCCCCTAGCAAGGGCATCACATAGCAGGCTCACCTCGCTAGTCCCAAAGGGGGTGTTCCCCCTCGGGGAGAAAGCACACATTTCCTGGATTCGTTACACTATTTATTCACACCTGTAAAGGGGAGTCATGTTGATTGTAAATATACTCTAAATGTTAATTCTTCAAGTAACTTTCTCTGCTGCAATACTTGTTTTGATACTGGAGAAAATAGAATGTTTTACAGACTTGCCTTATGTTGACCTGTTATCATTGAAGAATCCAGTGTTGTTCAGATATATGCAAATGCAGAAGGAATATTTAGAATGCCTAGTATCTTTCAGAGGAGAATGTGTACATGTAGATTATTAGCATGAATGCTTGTAGGGACTGATAATAGTGAGATTCATGTAGGCAGGGAAGTTTGTTTTTGGTTATTGGTTTTTGATATACATAACATTGGAGTGATATCCACTGGGAAAAGCTGGAGAACACCTTAGCTGAAGATACTTTATTCTTCAAATAAATTTCCAGTTCATTGCCTAGAATTGTGAGGTTGGATTGCATACATGGGGATGTGCGATCGGTATGTCACACCACCGAGAGCTGAGTATTTAAAGGTTTCAAAATACAAATATTGCTAAATAAATGTTTTTTTTACAATGTTAGGTTGATGACACGACTGGTGTCCGTACATTGGTGAATTGAATAACACAGAATGTGCACAAAAGCACACATGTGTGAGCGATTGTAGTAGTGCATCGATTTAGATGGTCCCTTCTGTATGATCTCATAGAATACAGAGACAGTGTTCATAGATATGGTTTTTAAAATTGAAATGGAGAGATTTCATTTTTGGAAAAGGTAGTGTCCATGCTGACTGAAGGTTGCTAATCCAATCTATTGATTGATCAGGTTTGTAGTTATACAATATAGCCATAACATCCCAGGACATCAGGACAGACTTAGACGTGGCCCTTGACCATGCAATTACCAGATACATGTGCAGGGTCATTGGCAGGCTCAGGATCTGAAAAAATGGAGGTCAGAGATGAAAAACATAGTTGAAAGTGAGGGCCTAGATATTTGTAAACGGCAAGACCCACTAGAAAGTCTTAATAAACATTCTTCACAATTTAATACTGAATAATTGCCAGCTGCTAAATTTTGTATGACATTCTTTTATAGGTTTAGCTTTGTATTAGTTCACTCAAACACGTGTCCTAAAGAAGGACTTCTGTTTGGATAGTATGTGACAATGAGATAATTTTTTAAAGTGTCTTGGCTGTTGGGATTTTCTGTGTCTAGGTATTCAATTTCAATTTCTTGGTATGATATTAGTACTCTTTTGCGTGATGAGGTAAGACTAAGGTTTACCCAGAGACTATTTTCAGATTTTCCATATAAGGCTGTGCCTGTTAAATGATCTACAGCTTTGTATGATCTGCATATTCTATGTGAGAGCTTTTTGATACCAAAGCTGCACAATTTTTGAGAAAGGCTTTTTCAGATGAAATGTCATCCCGGGGGTCTTTTAGGTCAGTGTTCTCAAGTTTGGTGAGATAGGCTCTGAGAAATCTGTCAGTTGAATTGTCTGCAGTGCATTGAATGTCTGTATAAGCATTCCACATAGATATAATGATAGGATTGGAATAATGTATGTACTTGGTGACTTCATCTCTTCTATATTGACATTGGAAATATTTTTGGGTTCACAGTTTCCTGTGTTTATTATTTTGTACACATATAGATCAAAATAATTTGGTTTACTTTCAGTATTTAAATGGAAAACACTGAAAAAAGCACAAATTCATGTGTCTGTGTCGCTTAACAGATTATCAGTGCCTAACAGGCCAGTGGCCCTGTGAAGTACCACAATGGAGAGGGTAAAAGAGTGATTCATTTTCTTTTTAAATAGTTTTAAGGGCTACGGAGATGTAAAGCACATCATCATAAAAAGCACTATTTTTAATTTTTTATTTTTTTTAAATTTTATTTGTGTATAATCCAATTGGAGTCGGCTGCAGAGTCTTTTGGTCTGCAATAGAGAAGGTTCTCCTGTTTCACTGCTGCTGACTTCATTCATTGTGGACTGTCCTAGTCCTCTTTCTATTGCTATCACTTACGAACTCAAAACACCCAGAACACCCCGGAGTGGGCCACAGAGTCGGCTGCAGAGTCTTTTGGTCTTTGGGCTCTGCGGGCTCTGTGGCACCACCCGCGACCTCCAGAAACCTGCCACTGAAACTGTGTGATCACACACTGAATCTCTGAATCTCATCGGAAAGTGCCCAAAGCAGGATCCTGTGACGTTCTTCCAGCACTTGCCCACTCCCTTCGCACTGGGCCTCTCCCCCTGTGCGCTATCTCCAAAGCCCGCCGAAGAAGCTGTGACCCCTCCCACAAGAAACCCCACACTATAACTTACCTCTCCTTTCTAGGCAGCTACCAGCTGGACACCGGGGGAGCTGCGACCGGCTCGAGTGGCTCTCGCAGGACTGGGGAGTTCACGGCTCATCACCCGAGGCTGCCCGCCGGGGCCTCCAATGCTCCTGCAGCACCTGCGGGAGTGGCGTGTCACCACTGCACTGCCTTCCATCAACCCCGCACAGCTGAATCACTGAGGCTGTTCGCCGGTGCCTCCAGCGCTCCAGCAGCACACGTGGGAGAGGCGTGCCACTGCGGAGCGGCCCCCAGCACGGGCCCTCTTTCTGAGCCTGCCCGCCAGTGCATCCAACGCACCAACAGGGCCTGCGGGAGTGGCGTGACACCACAGCGCTCCCCAATACCAACCCTGCACAGCTGTTTCTCTGAGGCTGCTACCCGGCGCCTCCAACGCTCCTGTAATGCCTTCGACAGAGGCGTGCCACCGCGGCGCTGAACATCGCCACACCCACACTAGGATTGCCCTGCTCAGGAGAGAACCCAACACAAATTGCACAGCACCCCGCCTTGCCAACGCAACAACACGGAACCCACGGATTGACGAGGACGCCATCTGCCCAAAGGAGGAAACTAAAGATAACCTAATCAGCCCCCAATACCCGCACTGTGCCGCTGACTCCCCCTGCTAAACCTTCTACAACACCTGAACACAACCGGGATCAGCCCAAGCCGAGACATCCTGACCTGCTGGACAGGAGACCACACGGGCTGACCGCACAGAATCTACCAAAATGGGACCCCCCCTGCCGTACATACATTGTGTCCTGTGCAACAACCCATCTGACCCATCAACAGAATGAACCCTGATAACACCAGCCCAGCCGAGATAACCTGAAACAACTAGACAGGAACCTCCAGAAAACTCAATAGAAAAACCTGGGAGGAGAACGAAAGAGCACACCCTTTGGACCCTCACATTACCAGCCTACCTGGCCCAACACCACATTCAGGGGCGCAACGCCATGAGTCCTAAAGGACTGCAAGGAGTCTGAGAGGGCCGCCCCCTTGGCTTTTGCCGCAACAAACTCAACTGAGGGTACACTCCACCTCTGATCAGGAGACCGAAAGGGCTTGTCCCTTGGATCCTGTATCCTATAAACACTTCAACGGAATCTTCACTACCAGTAGGAGACCGAAAGGGCTCGACCCTTGGATCCTACCCATTATGTCTTGAAAAACCTTGATGGTGACCAAAAGGGCCGACTGCTTAGATCCTAAAGAACTGCCAGGAGACTGAGAGGGCCGCCCCCTTGGTTTCTGCCATCACAAACCTAACCGAGGTACTGCTGCACCTCTGATCAGGATACCGAAAGGGCTTGACCCTTGGATCCTGTATCCTATAAACACTTCAATGGAATCTATACTGCTGGTAGGAGACCGAAAGGGCTTGACCCTTGGAGCCTACCTACTACACCTTGAAAAAACATGAAGGAGACCGAAAGGGCCCTCCCCTTGGAGCCAAGCAATACAAACTCACTTGCGGCAAGCACCGCACTTTTGGCCAGGAGACCGAAAGGGCTTGACCCTTGGACCCTGTCAAACCAAACCCTCACCCACTTCATTTACATCAACCTTTTGGCAGCCGGCCCTCATAAATCACCGGAGGTAACCCAAAGAATAGAGAAAACATTGCCAGCACCTAGCACCACGCCGCCTCAAATTAAGAACAAACTAACAAATCCTTACAATAAATCAGGAAGAATGTCTACAAATCGAATCACCAAGCAACAAACCATTGGACGTCCGAAAACAAGACTACAAATCAAACTAAACATTGCTGTTATCTCTGATCTAGACTCCTCACAACTAACTATGGAACAATCACTTCTAAGAGCAAAGGAACTGCAAAACACCAACCACAGAATTTTGAACTGGACCACCACCCCATCAAAGATCACAATAATACAGAAGACCCTCCTATCACCAACATCACATCCCAAGGAAACCTTCAACCAGAGTCTGAACAATTAATTGCTGATGTTACTCACCACTTCAAACCTGAAGATACAAATTCTAACCAAATCAACATACAAGCACAAACTCACAGCTCTAGTAATCTGAAACAGCAACACAACCTCCAACTACTAAAAACCCATAAACTGGTAGATTCCACCACTCAACAGGCAAGCAATAACATCACTCAGGCCTGCAACAATGTTCAAACCGGAAAGAAAAGCCTACAACCCACCGTGGAACCAGAAGAATCAGTAGTACCTACACTTGACAATCAAGACACCTCTCAGACACGAATCACCTCTAATCTGCTAGAAAACAGAAAACCGGTGATCACCATCAGCTACCCTCCAAGTAACACCATTAACCACCTCAAATCCAACATCCAGATCACAAACACACAAACGCCAACAGCACGAGGAAACTCAGCAACCCCTGAACCTGCTGATGCAACACAGGAAGAAGTTAATGCCACAGCAAAGGACCTCAACAACCATGTATCCGAAAAAGACATTTCAAAATGCCAATCAAATGAATCGAGACCCAAAAACAACCTCCAAAAGCTATCAAGCATGACAACCTTTACAAACAAAGAAAGAAAAAGCAAGATTAGCCAAACTCTCGTGGCTACAAACACATAACTCAATCAAACTCGCACAACCACTAGAAAGTGCCACTAACAAAGATGCAACAAAGGCAGCAAGATCATTGATGGACATCACTGAAATCTAATCGATTATGACAAGCATAGACAAACGAAAAGAAATATTTGGCACCTTGACCGAAAATCATCATTTGCACTTAACCTCAACCCCATGTATTACACAAGAAAGTCACCAACAGCCTGTTAAAACAGAAACCGAACCCAGCACTGCTGACATACAATATCCACCAAACCGTTTCAATTACGACTCAGATGACTCCTATTACATGCCAGATCCAACAACCAAGAACCAACAACCCACCCCCCAGTGTAACGTTCCACAGGATAAAAACACCAACACAACACCGAAAAACCCTGACCTTGATAAACACAACAACCCCAGGATTCCTACTACCATGCTAGATCTACAAAACCTGCTCATCACAGTTCTATCCCAATCAATGATCCCATTTCTCAAACTACACAAAACTATGAAAGACAGCATCAGAGACCAAGCAACTCTCCTAGCCATTGTACACTCTAAGCAAACCTAAATGGAGAACTTCATCTCCACCATCGAAACCCGTTTGAACATTGAAGCAGAACAATCAAATCGATGGCAACAAAGACTATCCGAAATAGCAAGAGGCGATCGCCAAGAAAAAGTATTATCCTTGCTGAAAGCACATCACCAACAACAAACAGCTCTTCAACCGAACCTACTAACTGACCAAGTTACACCCGCCCCACATCTTCCGCATCCACTGCAACAACCGAACCCTGTAGCTTTGAACATTGATCAATGTCTCCCGAAAGGAACAAATGGAAACATTGTTACCCCACAACCGATTACTCAGGAACCTATCCAGCTAAACAAGAACACCACAGATTCATACCAGATCTTCTCAAAAGGGAAAAAAATACCTGATAAAAACCAATACAAACTAAACACAATAAAAAAAGACAAACAGGATCAAGAGCGTTTCTGAGAACAGTGAAAGCAACTGACCAACCTCACACATCGCCAAAATGCAAGATACAAATTCCCTCCATACTACCCAACAGCCCAACTCAGGAAAAAAAAAGAACCACAACTCAGCCACAGCCTCTGGCACCACGAATAACGCTGGAGAATACACATACTGATGAAGAGCTACTCAATCTATCCACCCATGAAGATCAAACACCAGACGACACACCACCATCTGTACAACCCACAGCTCACTCAAGCTTCATAACAATAGATGAATACGCCCCTGAACACGAACAAGCAATAGCAAACATGTATGAAGAAATCTCAGATGCATCTTTGGAAAATGATACAACTGATGCAACAATGGAGACAACATATGATCAAATCTCATCTGATTCACTCAGATCACGATCGCTAGATCACACCAAGGACAGCTGCACACTTCCATCATTTGTAAACCTGCTACAACAAAAACAAATTTATGTAATTCACATCGAAAATGAAATCACTGGACCTGAACCACTAATCCTCAACAGAACCAATGTTCTACGTCTTTTCGGAGCAATACCACAGCTAAATAAAATAGCAACAAGAGACATCGACCTGATAACATTTAAAGTTGACTTGCATCTAGACAAAATCACTGTTGAGCTATGCGATCCCAATAATCAAGAACTGATCCGATCAAGGCAACCCCAACTCAAAAATCTCAGATTCACATGCTGGGCCACTACAACAACAAGAACAACTAATATACAAAAACACAAACCAAAGCAAGACAGAGACGCTTACTGGCAACATCAATCCAGGACACAAACAAACAACCACAATAACGATCATCCGAGAGCAGCAGGAAACAGAGCCGATCACTACAATCGGAACAATCGAGCAGAGCCGAACGACCAATCAAAAGAAACTACGACTTAGAAAATTCATACACAGAAACTGCATTCCCAGAAAACTCAGCGACGTCTTGATCAAAACAACTAACAAATCTGGAAAACACATGGTCACTCTGCTTGTGGAACACCAGAGGAAACTTGCATCTTTTCAACAACCCCTCACAGGACCTAGAAAGCTACCAAATTATATGCTTTCAAGAGACCTGGCTAAGAGAACCGCCAGCCTGCGATGGCTTTCTGACCTTTCTCAATCCCGCAATAGTCAAAAAACAAGGAAGACCAGCATCAGGCCTCCTCACCCTAATCCAGATAAATTCTCAATGGACTGCTTTGAGCACCGAAAACATCAACTCCTGGCCCAAATAACAACAATAACGAGCATAGAGAAGCATCCAAGAAAAAAAAAATAACAATTGCAATACTAAACCTATACTGGAACCCCGCAGCAATAACAACAGAAGCTTTTATCGAGTGAGTATTCATATCTATCGACAAAATTGTCGCAAACCAACAATCTGTAGAAATAATAATCTATGGAGACCTGAACATCAATCTATTTAACCAGAATGGCACTCTCCGCACGCAAACACAACTCTCACCAAAAGCAAGCAGATGGATGAACAAAATCACTATCCGCAACGTCATCCTACTCGACCATGCAAGGAACAACTCTGCATCTTACATGACAACATGGTCCAGAGGATCTTCAACTGCAATCATTGATTATATATTTTTATCACACAACTTGCATGCATCCGTTATGACAGCTCAAACAATAACATCACACAGAAGTGACCACAACCACTTAACTGCACACTCTCGCCCGCTAACTAAACAGGAAAAAACCATATCATCATGTCCACTAGAACTCGATGAAACATCATCCAGACTACGTATCCCACAACCAGTGATGGTACATCTACCAAAGAAACGTCACGCTTCCAACTTGAGAGATGCCAATAAATTGAACTATGAATGGATCCTACTACCCTTGCGACAAACAGTCAAAAACCGACCACAACAAAACCAGCACCACACATACAACCAGGAAACAGCTGACAGGAAAAAATGTCTGGCAAACTTGATACTTCACCTGAAGAAAACAAAAGCCGCAGAAAATGCAACACAAATAAAAAATCTGAAACAAGCATACTCCAACTGGAGAAAATCTCAACAAAAAATCCTCCAACAAGCCGACGCAGAAAACATAATGAAAACATACAACTCACACAACAAGAGAGACCTCTGGAATCTCATCAATGACATTTCACAAAAACAACATAAACTGACGGCCAACGTCTTGCAAGAAACATGGATCACACACTTTTCAACCATCTATCGAGCTCGACCATCGCAGTCTCAAGACGAAACAACCCAGAACAACCCAAAATGGCAAGTAAAAGTCGAATATTATGAACTCATATGAATGATCAAAAACCTTAACACCTCTAGAGCACCAGGTCCTGACGGAATATCCAATGCTGTCTTTGAACAGGACCCGCCAGCCTGGGCAAACTTCATGTGTCAGATTATAGCTCTGATAAACATACTGAACCAAATTCCAAACTCTTGGAGGTCAGCCATAATCGTCCCCATCTACAAGAAAGGCCCTTGCGATGAACCACAGAATTTTCATCCAATCGCCCTACTGGACCTGCTTGGAGAACTTTTTTGCGTCAACACTACTGAAGCAATTAACTGCTTGGGATATTGACAACGGCAGGTTCTCGGCCAGACAAACGGGCTTCACCGCCAACGTGGGAACCAACATCAACTTGATACTACTTCATCTAATAAAACATAAAGCCATCAACAATTGCACCACTGTACATGCAGCTTTTATAGACCTGAAGATGGCCTTTGATGCCATATCACGACACAAACTTTGGTCCAAACTCAAAGCATGGAAGTGCCAATCGAACATCCTGGAGCCAATCATCCTACTATACTCTGAAACTTCCATAAAAGTGAGACTATCAAAACAAGGCGCTACCACCAACGCAATCGCCACAATAAACGGACTGAAGCAAGGGTGCCCTCTAGCGGCAACCCTACACAACTTGTTCACAGCAGACATTAAGGAACACCTGATCAGCAACCAAACCAACCGCCCGAAAATAAACTCAACACCAGTTCCCACTATGGCATAGGCAGACGACATCATCCTCCTCGACAAAACCACCTCTGGATTACAAGCAGCCCTGACAGCACTGAGCAGCTATATGAATAGAAATGAACTAGCAATCAACATTACAAAAACCAAGACAATGACTCTAACTAAACCACAAACCAAAAAAGCAAAATAACCAACATTCAACATCGATGGAAATCAACTAGAAAACGTGACAACCTTCAAATATCTTGGTATATTAATAAACCAATCCAAAACGGAAGAACAATGGCTGGACAAAATAGAACTAACATCACAAACACTGGCAGGACAAGGATGTCTCCTCCATAGGAAATATGGGAAATTCTCTTTCAGACCTATCATGGCTTACTATAGACAAAAATATATTCCTATAGTAACTTACGGAACAGAAGCAATGATGAATGCTGACACAATAAACTGGATGAAATTCAAAGCAATTTTTTGGCGTAAAATCCTTCATCTTCCGCAGTCATATCCCATGCCACGAATAAGACATGAAATGGCAACCCAATCAATTGCATCCATCGTACTTTGGAAGAGATTAGACATTTTCCAAAAAATCCTTTCTGACCAGAAAACCCCAGCAATCCAAATTTTGAGAGCCCATGCAAATACCTTCAGCAACACGGTGCTACACAAATGGAAACATACTTTAATGAAGGAAATGGAAAACGAAGAAATATCAGAAGAACTATTAACTCTTCGTCCACAACTGCCTAAAATTAAACTTCTTCGGAACGATTGGATAAAAACGATACAAACCAAAAATTCCTAGCAATAGAACCTTCAGTGCAACAAAGATAATAGAAAAATCCATGAGCTACCATTATATCTTCAAACGTTCCCAGACCAAACCATCAGAACAACATTTTTAAGAATACGCCTGAACATCCTACCTACAAACTCATACATGGCGACAACTAGGCAGATTTCCGCCACAAATAACCACTGTCGGTTCAGCAAGATCGAAACAACTCCGGAAACCCTATTTCATCTGGTGATGGAATGCCAGTCACTTTCAAGCCAACGCAAACAATTTGGGGTCTTCTATGAACTCTCATCACAGCAAATGGACACAGAAGGAAGATGGGCCGCCCTACTCAGTGGGCAAAACAACAAATACACATACACAATCACTCTCTTTCTCAGCACTATACTAGAACTTAGCAAACAAACTTCCTGAGACACACTACACTCATTACTCTACCACACTCTAACACACAGATGAAAACGTTTATAAATAAACTAAAACATTAAAAAAAGAAGAAAAAAAAAAGAAAAGTATTTAGAGTCAAACGTTATCTAGTAGAATGTTTAGAAGTCAAGGTCACTAGTTTTTTAACCTGAATAAATTGTGGAAAAGCACTATTTGCAAGTTATCTTCTACACCGCAAATATACAAGTAGATAAATACAAATACAAGTATTAAAAAAGGCTAAATAATGATGGAAATGTTCAAAAAATAAATACCTAAAACCATGAGTCTTAAATATTCTGTAAGAATGTTACAGGTAATGGATTTTCCAATAATTGTAAAACCATTTTATCTCTGCCATGGCAAATTTGTGAGCATTTTTATCAACAAAACCATGTGATTATGTCATGCTCCTCTAGACAAAATAAGTGTTTTACTTCATCAAGTAAAGCATGTTCTTTGTTGCAGATGAAGTGTTACATGGTGATAAAACTGTAGTGGAAGTATCATGAAACCTTTACAGGAAATAATGATTTTTATGTCTTTTCCTGCATTATAATGATTTGCAGTGCTTAGGAAATCATGTAAATCACCCCATGCCAGTAATCTCTTCTGCCAAACATATTTTGGCATTTGGTTATCATCAAGCATATTATTGCAATATATGCATAATAATAAGGGGTCTGTTAGATTGTATTTATTTTCCAACATTGGGTGACGTGCCTTTATCTGTCCTAATGTATGCAGATGGTACTGTGCTGCTCGCAAGAACACCATGATCATTACAGAATCTAATAATGGCTTATGTTGAATTCATGTCAAGGCTAAATCTGACTATTAATGCCTCTGTATCAACAATTATGATTATGAAAATACTATAAATTGCTGGTATTTACAGCATGGGTTGACCCAATCAAGGTATGTCTAAGTTATGATTATTTAGATGCATGAGATGGCAAGGAGTTGAGTCATAGTACTGGAGAGTGATGCTGCTACTACTACCTCTTGCTTCCTACACTGTGCCTTTAACATTGGAGAACCGCCTATCTACATAAATTCAACCCGGGCATGTAGCGTCGGCTCGTGAGTTGGCAAGGAGTTGAGTCAGAGTTAGGTCAGTAGTGGGGCGGCCATATGGGTTTCAACGGCCCAAGGACGTGAATCCAAGTACAATGACATGATGCAGCTACTGTAATTACAGATGGACCGTCCTGACCCTGTCACTCAACTGTATACAGATAAGGAGGCCACCCTAAGGAGAGAGGTGAGTCCTAACTCAAAACCCTGCCCAGTTCCCTCAGGAAAAAAAGAACACAAAGATACCAACATGCAGTCTGTGCTGGACGATTCTTGGGGCTGCTCAAACATAGAATACCCACCCGAAGGAGAAGCACAATCCAGAAATGGTCAGAATAGTGCCTTAAGTGTTGGGTCAGCAAGCAAAGGCATTCCCTTGCTTTCAACTGAGCCCCAGTCGAGTCCCGGTCCACCAATCATCACCTCAAAGGAACTAGAAGCAAGTAGGGGTGGTGAGGACATGCCTGGACAACGGAAATCACACACTTCTGTGAGTAACTTCAACATCAATCTCCTCATTACATTGTAGAATGCGAAACAGGCAACAGACCGACGATGATCATTCCATATGCCATGCCTGCCCTTCCGGCTTACATAACGGAACAGGGACTGGCACAATGAAGGAGGGAGAGTCAGACTTTTCCTAATCTCCACTTGCTGACCCCAAACTCCATCAGAAGAAAAAGAGTCCATCAAAACTCCCCTCAGAACTAATTCTCGATTGTCATAAGACATAGCCGTAAATACAATCTCTGATAATCAACCAGAAAAGGCGACATTAGGTGTTTGGGCAACTACCATCACAGACTGACCAAAGTTTGCTGCCAGGTGACTATTCTGTACTTACCAGCTCCATGAGCACTGCTGCTGCAATACCAAATGCAAACTGTGGGGTAGCGACCCCCTCTGGCAAAAGACATACCATAACGGACCTCACATCAGTGTTGATACCTTGACTGAATCACCCAACAGTTCCAGAGACTTACAAGCAATTGTGCCCCCTATAGGTGAGATGCAAGAAGTACTACCTGTAGTGTCTTGTTCCTTTGGTTCTGCCACGTCAGAAAGTAGCTTGGATGAGAGCAGCCCATATGACACTGATGATATTACGCGATCTAAAATACCAAATCAGAAACGTGAAGTGCGTCAAGGCCTTTCGACAGTGAACTTGGCTGAAATCCAAAACAACGTTATGGCTACGCTAGCGATCTCCTTTTCTCCATTCATGAAACTTTACAAAGCCATAGGAGATGCACTAGGAGATCAAGCTACGCTACTGGCAATGATCCATTCAAAACAAATGTTCTTGGAATCATTTATGGCTACGATTCAAACAAAATTGGATAAGGAAGCTGAAGCATCAGCCCAGTGGCAGGCCAGACTGATTGACCTGTTGAGAGGAGAGCAATATGACAAAACAGCCATGATGGCGTCAATCTTGGAACTAACGAAATGGTGTTGATCAAGAGACTGTAACCGTAATATGAAAAGTGATTTGAAGCATAGTGACACAATGGCTGATCAGGGTCTGAGGCCTACGGGTAACCTAATGTTAGAATATGATTGGGTATTGGTGCTGTTTTGGGCTGGAGACCGAAAAGGCCTGAAAATCAACACTAAAAAGAGAGAGTTGGACCATCTGCCCTCGTGGGAGAACCCTTGCAAGCTACCTAAGGGAAGGAATAAAAGCAATTGTGGACAGTTAAGAGACCCCTCCCAAGTCGAATCAGCCTTATCTGATGTAGTGATGGTGCAACATCCTTTAAATCAGATAACAACTGACCAAATCATCCAGTCTCTTGAATTGGCAAACATGCTATTCCAAGTAGCCCCTGAAACTTCCATGCAGAGTGGCATGCTGCCCCCCCCCCCCCAGCCAGAACTCAAATTGCAACCTACATGGGTCAAAAACCAATTCTCTATTTTTGACAAAACATCCAGCAGGCACAAGGAATGGGAGAACCAGCAGATGAAATCCAAGAACAGACAAACAGGAGCAAAGCCAAAATCAAATAGCTCAAGAGCTCTTTTAAGGAACCTAAAAACTCCCCTGGTGTCCCTGCCTAATCCATGGCGAGACTGAACTGCAATACTTAAAAAGAACGAAACTCAGAACTATCCCAAAATAAGAGTCATCAAACCTACTACCTTAAACATTTGGGAACAAGAACGTCACGTTTTGCTTATGAACCTATCCTTGTACAAGTCTGAAGAGGAGACAAACGAAAAGGTGCAATAATCCGTTCATGAAATGGAAAAAAAGCAGGCTTCTTCAGATGGGGAAGCAGATGACGAGGAAGATCCTGCACCCATGAAAATGCCAAGCCCTGTACACCATGCCAAAGCAGAAAGCTGTTCTTAAGCAATTGTTCTTGACGCTTGAAGCAAGATACCTTTAAACCCTGAGTAAACAACTACAAGGGTTGGCTTCTGACACATACAGAGAGGAAACAAATAAATTAAAACTCAACACCTCCCACTGACCATGAAAGCCCTCGAAATGATAACGTAGTAGTGATTGAATGGCTCTTGAGAACGGAGGATGGACTGATTCTCAACCAAGCCAGCATACTAAAGCTTTTTTCGTCAAATACCAAAGCTCAGATTTATAGACTTGTATGATATCAAAATAGGGCAGTTGGTGGAAGAAAGGAGAACAGACTGGGTCATCCCGCACCTCTTTTCTCTGTTGGCTGAAGCAGCACTCTTAGAAAGGTATTGCCAAAATTGACCTTTTACAATTGACGTTTTGTCCTAATTGGCCTAATAATAGTGGTCCTAATTGACCTTCTGCACAATTGACCTTTACCTTTATTTTAATTTTAAATATGTGAGGGCAGGTTTAGGGTAATAAATAATATAATGGGATTGGGTAGGAGGTTGTGGGGGATTTCCCTCCACATACATGTCCTAATTAACCTTCATTTCAAGATCAATTATGAAAAGGTCAATTCTTCCACAATCAATTGTGAAAAGCTCAATTAGTATAGATCACTTAGAAACGGCGGCTGCCTTTCTCCCATTGGGATTTTAACTATCCAAGAATATACAGAGCTTTAAAAGCTATGATCCAACTGAATGCCCACATCCAGGGGAAAAAAATTAATTATTGGAAGGAATTCAAGTACAGGAGTAGTGAAGGATGGAAAATTGAATTCAGGAACACACACAAAACAAATAACTCAGGCAACTGAGATTGATGACCATTTATGGATAACAGTGAGATTTGACCCAAAGGGAAGGACTGGATGCAAAGCTCACAAATGTATCCAAGGGAAAATTAGCAACAAGTAGATGTCTCAAACTCGCCATTTAAGCCAAGAACCCTCTTGGAACACAACAGGGTTTGTGCATTTATTCAGGTAGGGAAATTCTGATCTATTGGAATGTTACATCTTGTGTTTCCAAGAGATGTGGCTGCGATCAGTGTTGTTATACGTTGCATACTTAAATCCTGCAAAGAAAGGAAAACATAGCCGTACCTCATCGGGCATATTGACTTTATTGAAGTCCGCTTGTGGACTGACTATGACAGAAGTATTGAACCCCAACCTTTAACACAAATAGTGATAGTGGACTATAACGACACATTGCAGGGTGTACCTAGGCCCCCGGTGATTTCCAGCTTTTATTGGATCCCGGGGGGTATTTATGATGTTTCAGTTATTGATGTAATCTTGGGCTGGGTGGATAGTTTGTTTGTGACTCTGAAGTAATTTTGGGTGGTGACCTAAATGATCACAATTTTGATGCAAAGGGCTATTAATTAGCAGACAAGTTAATTTCGCAAAAGGCTGATATATGGATAAAAGAACTTGAAATGCGCTCAATCCATCGCTTTAATGGCCAATTAACAGGTGATATCCCGGCCTCCCCTAACTGGAAAAGAGAAAAAACAAAAGCACATTTAGATTATATTTTTGCCTCTCTTAAAATATCCTCATCCCTTGCCTCCCTGGCAGTAGTGGCTACAGATAGAAGTGCAACCAAAATAAAGTGATGGGTGGAAGGTTTTGAATGAATTTGAACCACTGGCATTGCTCTAGACAAACTTCCACGCCACTGTTTTTTAGACATCTACACCATTGCAAAAGGCACCCAGCAATATGCAAATCAGTCAGGTACTGCCACCAATGGTAGCAGCCCAGCCCAAACTGCAAGGCTAGGTCCAATCTGCATGGAAATGCAAGCATCCCCAGACATGTTTCGGCCTTGTTGGGCCTCCTCTTTGAGGTGCAACTTGGTTCACTATGGCATAGCGAGCAAGGGACCCATGTCTGGGCATACACTCTCTCACGTAGTGAGACAAACTACTGCCAAGAAATGTGATGGGTGGAGGGTTTTGACTGAATCTGAACCACTGGCATTGCTCTTGGCAACCTTCCACACCACCATTTATTAGACCATCTGAGCCACTGCAAAAGGCATCCAGTGAAGCATTTCAGTGCTGGGCTGGCCTTTGGCAGGACAAAGACATATGCTGTGGATATTTTTCTTCTGTGAACGTGAGAGTGAGCTAGAAAATCTGGTTGAGATTCCCCCGCAACTGAGGCTGGTAGAGAGACTCCCAGAATCCCCCTGTTTTGCATATTAAAAAGTCACTTTGGGTCTCACCCTAAGTTACTAGGGTTATCCAGACGTGGACCCCTTGCTCGATGTTCTTAGAGAGGTACAGCTCCACCTCACTGATGAGGCCCAGCCAGGCCGAAACACATGTCTGTGGTTGCTGTTGGTACTCTTGTTCAGAAGAGAATTGCCTAGAATTTCGGCGCTGGACTGCCTTTGAGCAGAACAAAGAATGATGTGTTGTGGATATTTCTCTTCTCTCACAGGGATAGTGAGCTAAAAAAGCTGGTTGAGCCCCCCGTGACATAGGCAGTTGAGATACTCCCAGAACCCCCCTGTTTTGCATGCAAATAGTAGTGACCATCATATGGTCAACCTTACATGGAAAGGGAGATAATTAACACGGATAACAGCCATGCTTCCACACTTGCACTCAGTGAATGGGAAAAACTGTTGCAAATCAATTCCAAGGATGTCCCGGGAATCTCATCTACATTCGCTGCTAAGAACAAAATTGATAACCTAATGTTAGAATATGATTGGGTATTGGAGCCGTTTTGGGATGGAGACAAAAAAGGCCAAAAAATCAACACTAAAAATGACCATAACTACAACAGGGGGGTAGTGCCTACTAGAAAGATCTATTGAGCAGATCTAAAAAAATGAAACATCTTCCCCTGGAAGAAAGGACCCTGAGCATATAAAAACAGAAACAACAATACCGAAATTGGCTTCAACATGATGCTGAAACTATGTTGAGGGTAATTTACGCACAAAATATGTGCAACCTGTCGGTTCTGTTAAATGGCCAGACTAGCCAGCCAGACCTTCAGATGACTGCAGTGGCAGAGGAGGCATGGGTCTTTCATTGCTCAACCCTCTTTGCTAGAGGGGGGCAAAATCGAGAGTGGCCGCCTGGCGAGAAAATGCAGAGATGGCAAATTGAATTTGACAAAGATGAAATACTGATGTTGATCAGAAACTCAAAACATCACGAGCCCTGGGTCCAGATGGTCTATGCAACAATACCCTCAGATATAACCCTGTGGCATGGACTGAATTCTGCTCCCTAGTATTCACAAATATCCTAGAAAATAAAAAAGTTCCTTCCACGAGGAGAAACGCTGTTCTTGTGCTATTATTTAAAAAGGGAGACAGCTCAGTCTGGGGAAATTACTGTCCCATGGCCCTGCTGTATCCCCAGGGGAAGCTATTTGCCTCTATCCTCCTGCATCAATTAACTACCTGGGTATCGGCAAACAATAGGGTGGATACCAGACAGACAGATTTTGAGAGGGGTGTAGCAACTAACATTAATGTGTTCCTGTTAAACTTGTTAAAGTTGGAAGCCATCAGGTCTAAAACGAAAACATATTTGGTTTGTATTGACCTACTGCATGCTTTTGATAGCATCAACAGAGAAATGCTGTGGGATAAACTCCTTTCGTGGAATTGCCCACCGGACATAGTCGATGCTATCAGATCATTATATTATGCAACATCTGTTCAGGTCAGGCTCTCAGGTGATGGAGCGCTCTCAGAAGAAATTTAAGTTTTGTGGCCTAAAGCAAGGCTGCCCGTTGGCTCCAATTCTCTTCAATCTTTATATGTCAGATTTGGGAAACAGTCAAAGGGAAATAAATGCCTATCCCCAATCTTAAATAGTCAACCAGTCCCTTGCAGCCAATTGGAGTTTGACATTACCTATACAGTATACTGTGCCATGTGGGCCAGCCAATTGAAACTGTTATTTTGTACTATATGTCAGTACATCATTCATGACGCTTTTTGGGTTCATAATGTGCTGCCTGTGTATTGTTTGGCAGAGTGCTGTCAGGGCAGCAGAATTCTCTGCATGCACGTTTTTATCTATATTAAACTTGGTTCAACTTGCAATCCATCTCCTGGTCTCATTCCCTAGTGTGGTGCACCGTTTTATCAGGCTTGTTCTGTATCGGGTTGGGACCAGGTCGCTTTCAAGTGGTGACCAGTTCGACGTGATTGTTCCTTGACATCCCTGTACTGCAGCGACCTCCAGGGCTTCCCCACGAGGGCCATATGCCACCTACGGCTGACCAGAATTCAACAAAAAGCGTACGTTACAGAGCAGGTTTTGTGGGTCCTGGCTTTGCGAATACCCAACTGCTCGCCGGAGCCGGGCAGGGCCCATTACAGGGAGGCCCCATTTCTAGATAGATTGCGAACGCAGGCTCTCAGAATACCATGGACACGTGAGTATTGCTTGCAAGAAGAATTAAAGGTGGGAAGTATGAAGGGCATGGAGCAGATTTAATAAAGGGGATAGCATTAAGGTTTGGGTTGGATATGAGTGAGTAGAGTGATTGCAGAATTAAAAGAGATTGTCAAATAAGAGGAAATACAGGAACCTGGCTCCAAAAGGGGGTGGAAGGCGACACCACATAGCACTGTCCCAACCAGTGCAGAAATACAAAGGAGGAAAAGGATAAAAGTAAAAGCCTTGTATAGTTAGTAGGCTCAGGAAAATATTAGTGGTACTTCGTTTTAGCATCTACAATCTTTTGGAGGAAGGCCCAGGAGGGGCAGAGGTGATGAGAGTGTTGAGTGTGAGCGGGGGAATTTATTAACAAAGAGCTGGGGATTAAGGGACAGACTTTAAGGTTCTATGTTTTATGTTCAAAGTTGTGAATACATCTGTCAGTGTCTTATGTCTAACTGTTAATTATATACATGTTTTTATGGCTATAATTGCAATGTAAAAGTAATTGATCTATTCATGGAATTGAAGGTATAAGTGAAATATTGAAGGTTGAAGGGTAGTTGTTTAAGCACGTAAATACATACACATTAAGGAGAAAGAAACACAGTCACATTATGGGCTTAGATACGCCACTCTTGCATATTTCTAAGCACCTCCCCCTCTATAGCAACAAAATGAAGAAGTATCATGGGCAATGGTTGACAGAAGTAAAAGGGGAGAGGCCACCGGAGGTCTGGCAAGAAGAGGGGTCCTTTGATAAAGTAGTATTAGATCATGTAGAAATATACTTAATAGCCAAATGTAAAGGGAATAAGCTTCAAAACAGTCAAGAAGCGTTGGATTTGTGTAGGATGTTCGAAGAAGCGTCCTCTACAAATAGCAAGGTAAAATAACAAGAGACCCTAGCCATGCCAAGGGCGAGGTAGGGGAAAAGGACAAGGGAGGGTTAGAACCAAAGCAATTGTATCCACTACTCACAAGATCCTCTGATGGGTATTGTGATCCACTGTACTTACCAGAACCAAGCGCACCAACCACACCAGCAGCTGCACCACCTCCCCCATATGTCCCAGATTTGTCACCTGATTTGGAAATATTCATGACAAACACGCAGGCTGAGTTAGCACAATTGCGGACATTATGCAATACAGCATTACCAACACAGGAAAGAGGGAAGACACAGTTGTTGCCCCATTAAAAAGTTCCACTGTGTTAGCAGAAGATAAATGGAAGTCTGGGAATTTCCTGTTCCGAATAGACAGCACACCGATTAAAACAGTACGGGTGGAGCAAGAAGGACAGACAGTGAGCGTGGGATACAACACAGTAGCATTAGATGGGGAAGAGGAATGTTGGAGCGATTTTGACAAGTTAGAGTGAGGGGCAGCGGGAGGACCACAACAGATAAAGTGGGCAACTCCACAGGTGACAGAAGCAGGAGAAGAATGGTGAGAAGAAAGGCTCTGCAATAGACTAGGGTGAACGTTGATAGCAAAAATGAAAGGGGCATAGGTAAGTAGAGGAAAGGTTAGATCAAAATTGCAAATGCCTCTCATCCACAAGGGAGCAGGATGCCCTCAATATGTCACTTGGGCAGTGATGGACAAAACTATTTTATTAAAAGCACTCCCTCCACTTTCAGGGGGGTGGGAAAATGGATATACACATTCGAATAAAAACACAGCAGGAGTGCCCTAGCCATAGGGGATATCAAAAGCCTCCTGGTATCAGCTGTGGGTAATCAGGCAGATGGAGCGTGGGTGAAGGCGGTGTTCCCGGCAGTAACAATGGGCAACGATCGGCATGACAGGGCATCTTTTAACAATGTAAGGGCACAAGTATGGAATGCACAGAGGAGGACCTTCCCCAACCCCCAGATTTACATTCTGTCATGCAGTGCACTATGGGGGATGAGGACAATGCTCTGCAGTTCATTCTTTAAATGAAGGATAAGTCACGGGGAGAGACGGGTACAGCGTGGGACCAATATACCTCCCTGTTCTACTTCATTATAAAAAAAAGGCCTCCCAAAGGAGGTTTAGAAGGCCCTCAATAAAATTGCTGGGTTAGAAGCCAAGGTTTGGCCAGAAATACAGAGCATCATAGTACACCACTGCAGGAGGATCAATGAAAGGGAAAAAGAAATAGCACAAAGAAGATTATCAGATGAAGCAAAGCTTGGACACAGTAAGTTGGTGAAGGTCGCAGCGTTAACAGCAGGACCACCCATGGAACAGCAGGGAGAAGAGGGGGCGGGAACAGTAGCATTACAGGCTAGTATGTTAGCAATGTGAGCAAACAATGGTCAGGAGCAATGGGTTGGAGTACAGCAGTACACAGGACCCCAGTGGCAAGGAAGGTCCACAAGAGGAAGAGGTGGGTACAGAGGGAAGCATGGAGGAGGATTTGGAAGGCAAGAACTTAGGGGAGGGGGACAAGGGGTATGTTGGACATGTACGAGATGGGGCCACTTTGCAAGGGAATGTCGTGTCCTCCCTACAGCTAACTACCAAAATGATCAGAGATACAGTAATGGACCCCAATATGGACACCCATACCCAGGCTGCACCTATGGATTGCCTATGGCCAAACATACAGAGACAACAGCCACAAAATATGCAAACATTTCTCACTCGTCAAAACCAGATGACACACGCTCACACAAATCCCTTTGCTACAACTGCGAATGGTGCACCAGCATCATTTCAGAGGACGTGTGTGCTTGTCGACAACGTTTTCTCTTGCCCCGGAACAGACACTCACCCAGATTAGGACAGCCCACAGAGAGCCCTTTCGTGTCCCGTCCTATCGACTACCTTACACCCAGATGAGGAACCATTGGTGGGGACAGAGATAGGAAACAGACAGTTCATCTTTATGGTGGACTCAAGGAGTGCAGTAATCATGTCAATGTGAAGGCAATTTCCCGCAGCCAGACAAAAAACTTGAGACACTGGGATTCTATGGGGCTATGGACATGGTTCCTACTGAAGATTCGGACGTTAGAGTGGGGGAAAAACAGTGCAAACTTTTTTTTGTGCGAACTACTTTTCCATGAAAATTCACCAGTAAATTTATTGGGAAGAGACCTCCTAAGCAAGATCAACATGACTATAGCATTCACAGACAGGGGCGTGGTGTGCTCCACACGAGGGATGTGCACCATTAGAGCCATGTTATTTATCCAAACTTTAGCAAAGGTGGTGACAGTGCGAGGAATACCTGTAAATGGGGATATGTTTATCTATGGCATACAGGTGTTGGCGAGAGTAGTGCCAGAAATTATGTGAAAATACTGGTGAGTGCCCTCTGATTTTGTTTTTCGCCCCCTGACAACACCTGAAATACTATCGGGTACAGTACTCTCATTGGATTTGCAAGGAGTAAAGGTGTCATCAAAACGTATTGTGGCGATTGGACTGAACACGCACAGGTGTGAATGGCGGAAAGTGTTGTGCATAGATGCATTGCAAGATTTAAAAGATGAGAAGTTGTTCGCCGACAATGACACTGATGGGGAAATGATAATGGAAATATGCATGCCTTGTGATATAATGGTGCAAAATAGACAAGCAACAACCTCCCTCATGGCCATTGTCGGTGCATCATTTTGCAATAGAGATTTGCAGCAAGTGCCCCAAACTTTGTGGACAACCAATCCACATGATTTTGGACTATTAAAAGAAGTGACACCCATAAAAATAAAACAGACAAATTGGGCAGTATTACCCTGAGTGAGACAATGACCCTTATTGAGAGAGGCAGACAAAGGAATAAAAGACCCGATACATGCACTGCTACAACTAGTCATCATTGTCCCCTCGACTTCCCCATGCAATACTGCAATTTATCCTATTAAGAATGCGAAGGGGGGTTGTGGAGGATGGCGAAGGACCTTCTCCCACTTAGCGATATTGTCCAAAAGGAGTTCCCTCTTGTCTTAAACCCAGCATCCATTCTGTGTAGCATCCCAAAAAAGGCAACACACTTTACCATGGTAGATTTGAAAAATGCCTTTTTTCAGTGACTCTTTCTCCAGACTCACTATTTCTGACGGCATTCAGCATAGGGAGAAAAAGGTATCAGCACTCCAGATTGCCCCAAGGGTACTGTGAAAGCCCAAGCATTTTTAACACAATATTGCACAAAGACCTCGGCAATATTGCTGCTCCAAAGTACGATCATCCAGTACGTTGATGATTTACTGATATGTAGTGAAGGAGAAGAAATGTGCCGAAAAGATTCTGTTGAATTGTTCACTTTTTTAGCCTGCAAGGGGTATAGAGTGAACAAAAACAAACTCCAGCACTGTCTTACATAAGTATTGTATCTAGGACAACTGATATCAACTGATGGTAAAACAATAATACCAGACAGGGCTGCCACAGTTCAGGCAGCAGCCAGACCCAACAAAGTGAAAGACATGCAGAAATTCCTTGGCATTTGCAACTATTATGCGGCATACACCAAATCCTTATAGCAGGCACTAAAAGAGGCACAAAAGGAAAACAGAGCACTAATGTGCACCCCTGAAATGCACACTGCCTTCAACATGTTAAAGGAAATGATTTGCACAGCACCTGTCCTTGCAAAACCTGATTATGAGCGGGACTTGTTCCTGTTCCCATACTGTAAAGGAACATTAATGACAGCAGTACTGACACAGAAAACTTCTTTGGAACACAAGCCACTAGCTTATTACAGCGGTACCCTGGAGTGATGCAGGGTCAGTTTGCATGCGAACAAGCCCTTGCAGCCGACACTTTCGCTATTGAGAAAAGCTTCACAAAAGTGATTGGATGCTCTGTCGCTTTGTTTGTTGAACAGTCTTTGTTCACCATCCTTGAACAATCTAAATCTACACTCACCACACTGAGAGCGACAGCTTATGAAATAATAATTTCAAGCCCAAACATCCACATAGTACGTTGCAAGACCGTAAACCCAGACACGTTTCTCACAGAGGAATGTACAGTGGAGGACATACAGAACCATGATTGTGCCACTTATGAGGGTGAAGGAGACGACATTCCCAAACCAAGTGAAAATGCACTAGATAAGGGAGAAATGTATTTCGTAGATGGATCAGCATCAATTTGCCCAGAAACAGTGGAGAAATATGTGGGCACAGCAGTGGTGAGAATGGAGGAGGGGAAGTATGAGATTTTGGTTCAAAAAAGGTAACCCATGCTGTCGAAAGAGAAAGTATATCGTGCCTCCTATTGTAATAAATATATTAATATTGGCCTACGCCAAGCTGCTCGAAAGTCGCTTGCGAAAGAAATCCGTGTTGCAAGGTCCTGACCTTAAATCCATGTAAGCAGCCATTTTAGGTCAAACTGCCATTTTAGGCTTTGCTTTGTAAAAGTCACCCTGTGAGTTAAAATGGTGGACAATGTCATTCCAGAATACAACATGGCCGTCTTGACCTCTGTACATAGCTAATGTGTAACTTGCCTGCAGGCCACTTGTTGAGGTCGTGAACTGAGACCTTGTCCTTCGTTGACCTATGTGTAAAAGGATTGCTCATGCAATGAAACTAATCCACGAGCATATGTTGAGACAATGTATTCAAATACTGAACGAAGAACATCTGTTTAAGTACATTGTATTAATGTTTAAGAAGGCCTGCATGGAAAATCTTAGAATGCACAGTTATTGCATAGGCTTGTTGATACATGTATTAAAGGCAAACCAGTTATATGCGGTTGTTTGAGACTTGGCACGAACCCTAGATGTGATGTATTAAAAGGAATATTAACCCGAAGTGGGGCTGGACATTGTGCCCACCAAATGTATAAAAAGCGAATGCATTCTAATGTACAACATCTCTCACTGAACACACTGAACCACGCTGGAGTTCGTTGTGTTGTACTGAGGGCCGATAGCTATCTGATTTTGCTCTGTTTTTGTAACTGGACTCAGTATAAAATAAAGTACTTTGTATGTTTCTTTGTAACCCGTGTTCGGTGTATTTCCTTTTGGGGTACTCAGCCTCGATATTTTGATTCTGGTTTCACAGTTGGCACCCAAATGGGGACCCTCAAGATTGATGTCGGATTGTTGAAGGTTGACGCACGCTATCGGACCGGGATCAGATGGTGTGACGTAAGGGGCTCCCTGAACGAGACGCAACACCACAGCAGCGCTGCACAACCCGATCCTTGGAAAAGAAGCGTGTGGTCCGAGACGGCATCTTGACGAGGGTCCACTTATCGAGGCGGGCAGATTTGACGAAATCACCATACACGAGGTAAGATTAGTTAGGTAAGATTCTTAGAAATCCGATCGGACCTCCTTAGGTTTGGTCAGGTGAGTCGTGACCCGATTCCTAATTTAACCCTGACAATTTGAATTTTGGCACATTGTATCTGCAGACACAATTATTGACCAGGTAGCACCAAGAATTTGAGATATGCCTGGGAAATTGTCTACCTGCTTTAGGGCATTATTCCGCAGTGATAGACAATCATTGGAATTTAGCTGTCCCGCACCAAAGGAGGGGTCGCCAGCATGTATTATGTACTGTAAGCATGGCATTGGAAGTATAGTATTTAATGACATTTGGCACAGACATACCAGACATGCCTCCGAACTTGAGTGGCCAATCAATGGTAGTTTTGAAATCCCTCGTATTGAGTATTTAGAGTCAATTCTATTAAAGAAAAAGGCTAGACCTGCAGCATTTGATGTTTTGCAGAATTGGAAAAAAGAAGTGTTGCAACAACTTAAAAGTAGAGAGAAACATGCACACCATCATAAAACGAACGCTGAAAAAGCGTTGTTATATGATCAGGACAAACAGTCTGAGGCGACTAAAAATACGGATAGGGCTTTCTCACTCGGTATTCAGAAAATCTATCCTTCTAAAGATCTTCATATTTCTGATGAGTTTATTGATAAAATATTAAATGAACAAAGGCCTGGTGCCTCTGCGCCACTTCCGTATGTTCCTCTTCCTGCTGTTTTGCCTCTTCCTCCTGTTATTCCTGCACCACCTGTTGTTGTTACCGTTGTTCTTGCTCCGCCTAATGTTCCCCTTCCTCCAGCTCCCCCACCTCTTTTTATCGCACCAGTTATAGAACCTCCATCAAATATGCCTGCTCCCTCTCTTCAAGTGGTCCTGAGCCGCTTGTAATCAATCGAGGTACAGGAACAAAGGTTGTCACTCGCAACACTATACCGCCGGAGAAGAAACGTGAGTTAATTGGAAGGGCTAAGCATTGTATGGAGAAGGATGATCAAGCTAGCGTTTTTCCCACACTTTGTAATACGGATAATTTCCCTGAGAAAAATGTTTTTATTGAAGGTTTAGGGATTCAGTTATGTATAATGTGGGGAAGATTAAATAATGCGGATCTTCCGCAAGGGTTAAGGGATCTAAATACTCTAGCGCTTTCTAGAGACACTGTGGAGAAGGTAAATGAGCATGTCAAGAGGTTATTTGGGTATAGAAAGGAGTTAGAAAAGTTACAGGATGAGGATGACGAGGAGGAAAATATGTATGTACAGAAACGGTTCCTTCCGTGTCGTAAATCGATATCTGAGGAAACACGAATTTGTAAGAAAGACGCAATTAGATGGATTTCAGACATATCGATAACTCCAGTTGAGGTATATGACACATACAGTCAATATACGCTAGAAATGCAGAGGAAAGTGATACAGGTAATGGTAGAGTACCTGCAGGATGAGTGTGTAAAAAGGAAGATTAGTTGTCCCACAGAGTTATTGAGCATTTATACGAGACCTTTTTCACTTGACACTTCTTCAACTGCTTTAGCGCTCGACTTGGCTCTGTTGCTTGGTAAGCGTTCGGAGTCACCTTCTCACAGTTGCCTATTAGAGAGGTTCCTCCGACATTTGTCCCGAAGGTTGAGATTGCGGCCAATGTTGCATGGAATATAGCTGCTGTGGACATTCCTGCGCATTATGTATCGCAGTTCGTTCACATCTCGTTCTCAAGACAGGAAGTGAGTGCTATTAGGCAATCTATTCCTGATATTAGGAAAAATCCGACAGGGTTCTATAAAGAGATAGAGTCCGTTTTGCAATCCTCAGTGTTTCCTGTACTCCTGCCCGTAGATTTATGGAAACAAGTTAGAACTATTGACGACGTACCCGGGTTGGGAGATACATGGGTGAATATAACTAGACTCGATGGGGAAAGGCCAGCTGGTGAAAGACTGCCTCAGGTGATATTAACTTTGCCTGACAGAATCGTTGCTAAATTGAAAACCATAATTCCTGAAAAGAGAATTATTTGGGACAATCTTACGGCCTGTGTCCAAGGAAAGTGTGACGGTGCTACTGAGTTCTTTAATCGGTTCGAACAGGTATTGTCGGATTTCAGTGGACAAGACTTAGGCACAGAGTCTGGGAAAAGATTATTTGTGGACAAATTAGTACGTGGATTGCTGCCTGACATCCAGTCACAAATTATGTCTTCTGAGAGCACTTGGCAGGCAAAATCACAATCAGAAGTACTGCACATGGCTCAGTACTACGAGAACCGTGTCAATAATGAAAAAGATAGGATTGAAAAACGGAAAGGCGATTTAAAAACTAAAGTGCTATTGCAGAAAATTGTTAGGGGCCCCAGAGGGGGTAGTTCTCAGGTTAGAGGTCAGTATGTCCCGCAGGGGAATGTGCCCTTGGGTCATGTGAACATTAACCAGTGCGCTTATAGTCGTCGAGAGGGTCATTGGCGAGCACAATGCCCCGTCCTTCAACAAAGGTCAAATAATACATTTAGTAATATGGGTAGGCGATCCAGAGGTCACCCGGGCGTAGGGGGCCCTGGTAGAGGTCAATTTACACAGGGCCCTCAGCAACCTTTCTCGCGGGGCAATCAGGCTCTGAGTCTGGACACCAGGAACATATTTGATCATCCTTCCGCTGCATATTTATCTGAAGAGCTTCCTTTTGATGATATTCTGTTTCATTAGGATTGCCTGAAGCAGGGTTTGGAACCTACACTTATTCCCGTCAATCAGAAAGGTCCCTACGTTGAAATGGTGGTGGGAAATAGGAAACATCAGTTTTTGATAGACACTGGAGCACAGAATTGTTCCATTGATCATTCACGGGTTCCAAACATTCCACTGTCAGGGCAAACCAATGTTTCTGTAGGGTTTTCTGGTACATCAGTTGTTTGTCTGGTTTCTATGCCGGTACCTATTTCTTTGGGTCCCTTTACGGACCATTGTCCATTTCTGTTGACTTCGGAGTGCGGAGAGAACTTGCTGGGGTTGAATCTTTTAAAAGAATTAAATGCAGTGATTTATTGTTCTTCTGATGGAGTGCGCTTGACGATTTCACCACAGCAATTTTCTGCCTCGCAATTCTTGACTAGACCTTTACCTCCAGAATTCATTGCTGTACCAGAGAGCTTGTGGGCTGTCGACGACAATGATGTCAGTGTTTTGCCGATTGAGCCTGTCAAAATAGTTTTGAAACATGGAATTGAGCTGCCACGTATTCCCCAGTATAAGATTTCGGTTGAGGGCGAGCAAGCTTTGAAATGTATTGTTTTCCGATTTTGTGCATCGTGGGGTGATTGAAGAAATTTCAGGAAGTTTGTGTAACAGTCCGATTTTACCCGTGTACAAGAAAGGTGATAATGCAATTCCATTCCATTTCATAATTGATTTACGTGCCATTAATAAATTTGTGGCACCACAATTTCCAATTGTGCCTGATGTAACGACAATCTTAACCATGATTCCAGCTACAGCTACTTACTTTAGTGTTGTGGACCTGAAGAATGCTTTCTTTAGTATTCCTATACACAAGGATAGTAGATATTTGTTTGCGTTCACCTTAGGGGGGCGCTCGTTCACATTTACTCATGCACCTCAAGGGTACACAGAGAGTCCTAGCATTTACAGTAGGGCTTTGAAAGAACAGCTTGATACCCTCGAATTGCCCTCTACCTGTACTTTGCTTCAGTATGTTGATGATTTGCTTCTAGCTGCTGACTCTGACAGTTCCTGTAAGGAGGGCACTGTGTCATTACTTATTCATCTAGCTAAGCATGGTCACAAAGCTTCGCTTAAAAAATTTCAATATTGTTGTCAGGAGCCTATTTAGGCTATCTCCTGTCAAAGGAGGGAAGAAGATTGACACCTGAAAGAATAAAACACATTTCTAGCATGTCTGTCCCAAATACACAGAAGGAAGTTAGGGCCTTGATAGGTATGGCTTCTTACTGTAGGTTGTGGATCCCGAATTTTTCACTAGTGATCAAACCGATGTTGTCTTTGACGAAGAAGGGCATTTCTTCGCCATTGCCATGGAACACGGTACACCATCAGTCGTTTGACTTGCTTAAGACTGCATTATGCTCTGCACCAGTTTTGGGCACACCAAACTATGAAAAGGCCTTTGTGTTGTTTCTGCATGAATGTGATGGATTTGCTTTGGCTGTATTAACGCAGGAACATGGAGGGAAGAATAGGCTGTGCGGTTACTTTTCTTCTGCCCTTGATCCTGTAGCATGCGCTTTGCCAAGATGTTTGCGAGCTGTCTCTGCTGCTGCTGCGTCTGTAAAACAGAATGAGGGAATGGTCCTAGGCCATGATCTAACCCTGATGGTGCCTCACTCTGTAGATGTTCTACTGAGCCGAACTCAAACGCAACACCTCACTTCTGCACGGTTGACAAGACATGAATTGATCTTGTGTGCTCCTCACATTCAAATTAAGAGGTGTTGTGTTCTTAATCTGGCTGAACTCCTACCTTTCCCGCAAGATACTACTTGCGGCGATGAAGTGCCACATGATTGTTTGTATACAACAGAACAAGAGACAAAGGGTAGAATTGATTTGAAGGATACTCCATTGGATAATCCGCAAGGAGAGCTGTTTTGTGACGACTCCTGCTTCAAACTTCCAGATGGTACATCCACAGCTACTTATACGATCACTACATTGAGTACGGTTCTGCAAACTAAGAGAATCACGCATAATTCTGCGCAGGCCGCAGAGATTATAGCATTTACCCGAGCTTGTGGACTTTCCGAAGGGCTTGCAGTAAATATATATACTGATAGTCAGTATGCCTTTGGGGTGGTCCACAACTTTGGGAGACTTTGGTCAGAGAGAGGGTTCCTAACTTCGCATGGCACCAAAATTCAACATGGCTCCCTAATAGTACAACTACTCTCAGCGCTTGCGCTCCCTACTCAGCAGTTATGAAATGTGCAGCACATCGAAAGATTACAGATGATATAGGGAAAGGGAATGCTTTCGCTGATCAGATAGCTAGGCAAACTGCTACTGATCTCCTTACGGAGATGTATGTTTCAAGGGAATCTGTAGATGCTTATGCAATAGATGAGGGTGTTGGGTCTGTACGGATTTTCCAAGCTGATGCCACGTTAGAAGAATCCAAAAGGACGGCTGAAGGCTTGGGGAAACTTGATGATGACGGGTGTTGGGTGGACATAGTAGAAGGGAAATGGCTACTCCCTGACGCGTACGTCATGATGATGGTCATCATGGCCCATGGTCCTACGCATGTATGTACCCAGAAAATGACAAAAATGTTAGAAAAAGTTTGGGTAAATGACAAAATTTCGAAAATTGCCCAGCGCTACGTCCGGGAGTGCATGATTTGCCTGCAACACAACGTGGGAAAGGGGACAGTAACTCCAAGGGGTAGTTTTGGGCCACCCTCTGTCCCCTTCAAAGTGATCCACTTTGATTTCATTGAAATGGAACGATGCGTTAATAAGAAATATGTACTGGTGGTTAGCTGTGCTTTTAGTAAATGGGTTGGGGCTTTTGCTGTTAAAGATGCTATAGCTATGACTACTACAAAAATCATGTTAAAAGAATACTTCCCGCGGTTCGGTTTGCCAAGAGTTACCTGGTCGGACAATGGTCCACATTTTGTCGCCACTGTAATTCTGCAGATATGTACAGCATTACGAATTGACAAACGGTTCCATTAGGCCAGACATGCTCAGAGCGCCGGACTAGTAGAAAGACACAACGGTATCATCAAGAACAAGCTTGCTAAGACGTGTGCCGGCACCAAACTAAAATGGCCGGACGCCTTACCGATCGTGTTGTTATCTATGCGCACAACCCCTCAAACTAAGACTGGGCTCTCTCCATTTGAGGTGGTAATGGGGAGACCTGCCAATATTTGGGACCTTCCTAAATGTGACTCGTTAAGAAATGTTGAAAATGTACTACTTTCAGATTATTTTAGCCAATTGACTAAAAACCTGCATTTGATTTATCACCAGGTACGAGAAGCTTTACCTGTGCGATACGAGGGCCCGGGCCACAGCATAGAGCCTGGAAGTTGGGTGCTCGTCAAATCGTTTGAACGCTCCTCTTGCCTTGCGCCTTGCTGGCGTGGCCCATTCCAAGTCCTGTTGATCACCCAGACAGCGGTGCGGGTCACTGGGAGAAAGAAATGGATACACACGTCCCACATCAAGAAACGTCCTCACCCTGTGTCACACGTTACAGAAGAAACAGAACCCCTCGCTGACACTGCAACCAATGATCCCAAAGCAGTAATTGTCACTGAGAGTGTATCAGAGAATTTCTCTGAGCCCGTGAGGCTTGGGGAAGCTGCCATTTTGTCTCCACACTCTCCACAAATTTTGCATCCAGAAACTGCTATTTCGGATTCAGTACCTTTACTTGCTTCCGAAACATTGCTTCCAGTAGGAAGTGACGGCATCTTGTTTCCAGATCAATCAGTACTGGCACGGTTTTGCTGTGCATCTGATAGACTTACGGCACGGTTCGGCTGTGCATTCAGAGAAGGAAAAGAGCCATCGAGGGCTTGCTTTTTGCCCAAATTTGAGAAAGGGGATTCTGTTGGCTAGGGTTGTGGAAGGGCTAAGAAGTGGCTCGACCGGGAGGTCGCCAGCAAAAAACTTCGGAGTATCCGTTTGAAGATTACGATGCCCGCCACCGCTACTGCTTGTATGGGACTTGTAAATAAGGGGGTGACCAACCGGGACAATGGACAAAATGCCTGGGCCCCAAAAATGTATTGCTGTATTTTTATAATGATATTTGGGTTTTTAATAGTCCCTGCCTTAGGATTGTGGTACCTCGAGGAAACTCACTCTTTAGAACTTTTTTTGCCTACTGAAAGTGCACCCATTGTTCCTACTCCCTTTGTACACTTACATACTCTATCCCCTAGGGATTCTCAGCACAGACAAAGGTACCACAATAACACTTTACTGCTTATCATGAATGCTACACATGCCATTTTTAATAAATCTAACTGTTGGGTCTGCTCACATTTACCGCAATACGGGGATAAGGGGCTAGGTTGGTATATTCATCCTTTACCGTTGACAACTGCTTGCTATGCTTCTCTTAGAGCACTGTTTTTTGGCCGATGGAATGAAAGCATCTCAGGGAACTTTGATGGCACCAATTTGAACAGTTTTGAGAAATGTGTGTTGACTCCCCTGGGATGCTCGCTTTTTGCAAATAGGAATAAACCGAATGTTGTTTTTTTTTTTATTGTTTATTTGTTTTTTGGTAGCAAAGATAAATTTACACCTTTAACAAAGATTTTTTTGATTTTCACATAAATAACACAACGAAACAGAACATCATTCCTAAACAACATAAATACACATACTGTCTTCTATTTTCTAATGTGTTGTATACAACACAAGCTATGAGTGCATTTAAAACAAATAGACACGAGTTTAAAATAAAATCGGACACATGCTTTTTTTTCCTTTTTCCAACATGATATTTACAAATTACTACATTAGTCCTCTACTGCCTCTATTTCCACCCTCATTAGTAGCGACTTATTTAAGTGCAAAAGTTCTTTCTCAATTATGTTCACCAGTCTCACTATAGCTAGCATGATGTTATTGGACTGGCCCCACATACAACGTAGCCAAACCAACTGACGCTCCATACTAGAATTTGAGACAAAGAAAGGTCCTAAACAATGGAGCCTTTGAGGAGCAAAATGGGTACAATGCATTGTCAAGTGTTCCAAGGTTTCACGCTCCCCAGCCCTAGAGCAAAACCGACAACTGTCCCACAACCCCAGCCCTTTATAACCAGTCCAGTTGCCTATTCAGGCTCCCGTGTGGATAAGATCCAGACGAAATCTCATGTAAGTCCTACGGGCGTGCTGGTCAGGAAAACACAATAGGTATGGCAAACGGGGCGAGACAGCCTGCCTAAATTTTGCATAGGTATAAAAAGAGGAATAACCTGAAATCAAGTCTGTGTTACGCGCCCATGCATTCCGAAAGAATCTAGCTTTGACTTTCCATGGAGTGTCAATTAAATCCTGTTGCGGCATGTTCACGGAACTCAAAATCGCCCCCATATGTGACTTAAATTCAACCATAGAGGATGGATGAGCTTCCTTTAACATTGAGCTAAGATCCTCATACAGAGAGTTAACGGGGCGAGATCATTTTGCTAAATGAATTCAACCTACACCAATCGTATTTGTCTGCTAAGGAATAGAGTCCCAATTCGTGTAAAAGAATTGAGTTGGGCAAGTACCCAGGAAGCCCTACGACCCTTTTCCAAAGCTTGCCTTGAAGCAGATTCAGAAGCGGCCCTAGCTGTACCAAACAAACATCCAATGTATAAAGTAGAGTAGGTTCTACTTTCATAGCATAGTAATTCAGGAGGGGCAAGAGCGAATATTTGCAATATCTTGTGAGAATAATCTGCATCTGTGCTGACAGTTGGTTAAGCTTAGTTTCTAACACTTTCCGCCACTTACCGGCAGACATACCAGTTGACACCGGGTACCCCAAGTACGTGATCTCTTCCCTCAACATGATCTGATGAGAATTTATTTCATACTTAAATCGCAAATGTTTCTTCTTTGGAGAAAAGGCTATTATATGAGATTTGTCCGAATTAATAGTCAAGTTGTTTTGCTTACAATACTCATAAAAGATGTTTAGTTTATTTTGAAGTCCAAAGGGTACTCTGTGAAATAGGATGACGCTGTCTGCAAATGCCAACCAGTGTAGATGCAGCTTACCCAGTGTTACCGGAAATGTATTTGTTCCCTCCCAAATTTGCTCAATATCAGCCAGGTACAAGTTAAAAAGTACAGCGGCCAAGTTGCAGACCTGCTTCACACCGATTTTTGTCGGGATGCTGTCAGATAACAGACCCTCTGAATTGATGCGCATCCTGTACAAGGTGTTTTGGTGGAGGGCAGCTATTATCGCAACCAGTTCAGAAGGAATGCCGCAAGCCAGCATTTTCTGCCAAAGGCGATTGCGCAATACGCTATCAAATGCCGCTGATAGATCTAGAGATGCCATATAGATCGTACCGTTCGGCTGTGTACGCGAAGCTGACAAGTGGGCAAGAATAGTTGCATTAAGCTGCGTGCCCATAGATTTTCAGAAGCCAACCTGAGCTTTTGAAAGGATGCAGGCGGCATTAACCTAAGATTCCAGTTCACACAAGATCAGCTTTGCAAAGATCTTAGCTGAAATATCAATTAAGGCTATTGGCCTAAAGTTTGACGGGACGTTTAACGCACCCTTTTTGTGGATTGGTATCACAATTGCCATGAGCCACGAGTGGGGAATTTTCCCAGATTGGAATATTGACTGGAACCAAGGCAACAAGTACTTGGCCCAAAACTGGGGATCATCCTTAAAAACGCAGGGTGGCAGCCCGTCAGGTCCTGCTGCTTTTGAAAATTTAAGTTGAGAGATTGCCCATATGATGTCTTTGGTGGTCCATGGACAAACAGAGGGAAGCTTCAACTTCAAGTCGAGAGATTCCAGCCTTAGGTTTACTTCAGGCAGCTTGAATTTCTGTGAAAAGAATGATCTCCATTCCGAGCCGGATATGGTAGCAGCCATACGGTTGTCCACCAAACCCAATGGATTGCGTAGAATAAGCCATTGATCCCTCATGTTTTTCTTGCAAAGCAGTTCAATCATATGTTGATTGGCGAGGTTGTGGGCAGCATGACGCACAGACTTCAGCTTTGATTTAAAACAAGTGGCAATGCGATTTCTTTCTCTTTTTAAGTTTGCTAAACCCATTGGGATGCCTCTTAAATTCCGCAGCTCTCTTTTTTTTTAATTTTTAAATTGGCCACCTCTGTCAAGTATGGACGTGCGGCTTTTCATTGACTCTGTTCATGGGATTCCTTGGCTGAACAAACCAAGTGAGAACGAATCATCTTCAAGTTTATTTTGTTAACTATTTCCATATTCCGCCACACAATGTTGTCGTCGTTGATCACCAACAGGTCTCGGTTTACATGAAAAACCATTTTGCGACATATGCTAGGATGCCATCTGACAGACAAAATATGCCTGTCACTTTCCACCATGATGGCAGACTCCATCGATTCATATACAGGAGTCCTCAAATGTAGGCAGGTAATCAGCATCCGATGGTCACTCACGCCCACACTCAAAACTGGAATAGGGTCGAGCAGGCCACTGCATACTGCTGATGCAAGCATGTAGTCAATAAGAGACGATGAGGTCCCACGTTTCCACGAAATTTTAATAGCGTGTGTGGCAAATTGAATCGGATAGATACCCCACGCTTCAAAAAAGCTGGCCCATGTGTTCCCTCTACAAAAAGCTTGCAGAGCGTAGAACGAGGAGTGAACGGACGGCCGAGTGGTGCCTTCCATTTCTATGTACGAATTAAGGTCGCCTCCAATTAAAATTTCATGCTTCGGACGAAGCAAGGCTGCAAGGCCCAAGTTTCGATTTAAGTCCTCTAGAGCCGAATCCAATTTAACCGCGCTCGGGTTCCAATAAATGGACATCAAAAGTAATGAGTGAATCGTGCCTTCAGTGAGGGTCAACTCCAACAATATGCATGACTCTGTGTTTCCCAAGATGCGTGAGTACACCTTCAAGGCGTTGCTGATGAGTATCGCAATGCCACCAGATGGACGTCCAAGACGAGGCCGGCGAGCAGGGACACTAAAACAGGTGTACCCATCAAGCGTAAATGCCTCTAACGCCATTGTTTCCTGTAGCAATAAAATGTGGGGCCAGTGATGAGTTGCTATGCTCCCATGCCATGACTTAAGATTATTCACACCACAACAATTCCAGGATGCAATAGCAATCCCACGATGTTATGAATCCGATGGAGGAGGTTTCATAGATGCAGCCACTTTAATCAAAGGCTTAAGCCATGTCAGGCCACTTAACGCCCGTGTAAGCGACGCAAACTGTATGGTCAATTGGTTGGCATGGGACTCAAATGGGGCCGCTAACAGAGCTTCTGTACGTACAATCGGAGCTGGTACTGCAAAGTCCAGAAAAGCCCAAGCGCACTCCATGTCCTCAACCAGACAGAGAGTAAGTCCCAATAATGCGAAATCCTCTTTAAAGTCCAGGATCAGTTTCGTTATTATCTGAGATTGGACTCTGCACAGCACTCTGTGATTGTTGTGTGCAGCAAGCTTTACCCAATCCAGGTCCTTTGGTGATAAGTTTCTTAACGACGGAATCTGAAAAAATGAATTCATCAAGAAGGACCGGTTGATCCTGGCAAGCCCATTTATGTCCGGATTACTGATCCATCCAAGTATCACTTTCATGTCCTTGGGGATTTCTGAAAGAGGCAAAAGAGCGGCCATAGGCTCACCCAACTGGGGCTTCCGTTCGGGATCCTCGTCAATGGGCATAGTCCGTAGCGAAGCCTCAGGTACCTGCACAAACACAGGACTGTGGGCGATAGCCTCCTCCTCGTTCCCACTCTGAGAGACATTATCCTGTCCTACTGGAGCATAGGACTGGCGCTCCGGGTTTGATATAACAGATAGTATCTCCTGTGCAGTTTTTGAAGTGTGTGTAGAGTCTGCTTGGCCAGTGGCCCGCGTGATCACTTTTTTGCTTTCAATGTTGGAAAAGAAGCAATGAAGTTGTGGCAGAGACTTTGCAGCAGGAGTCCTAGGTGGTTTAGGGTCAGGAACCTGTATGTTACCACTTTTTAAGGCTTTGATCTGGAGGTGTTTTTTACTCTCCTCATTCAGGTCATGAAAATCCAAAGCTAGGTCATCCTGGCCATTCTCCATGTTAGATATAGATCTAGTACTGGTCTGGGGGCTCGAAGCTGTGGCCACTTTCTTTGCCACTTGCTTCTGAGAGGCCTTCGCCAAGTTGAGGCGTTTTTGAGCTCGCAAAAATGACTTCTTCCCCTTCCGAGACATAAAGAGTCTTCCAACTTGCTCGGAATGTGCCACCTCAGGTTTGCCTGGCAACAAGGGAGCGACAGCATCTGGAATAGTCTGACTGTCAAAAATGTCCGAGAAGGCAGAGGGACTGTCAGGTGTAGCCTCTGCCCTGTTGTCAAACTCCAATCCTCCAGTTGGATAAAGGGAGTCTTTGATGACCGGTAACTTCGCCGACAAGTTGAACAATAGATGTTCAACCCGGAGGAGCCGATCGTGGTGGAGTTTGGCAACCTCCAATAGATCTATAACCTCACAGTCCAAATGCTCCGATCCGACCTTGTGAACCCCTTGGAGCGCCTGCAAGTATGATCTTAGTGGCAAATGAGCCTTTGGTGACACATTTTCTGTCTGGGAGCTCTGTGACAGTTGTGACAGCAGCGAAGAAACAGGTGGTGGTGGCACTACCACATTTGCCAGCATTTTTTCAACTTGTGCAAAAAAAAAATACTTTGGATTGTTCCTCCGCAAGAATAAATCCTTCCAATTTTGCCATCTTTTCTTTCATAAAGGCTAAGGAGCCTTGCATTTCCCTCAAGGAACAATGGGTGAGCTTGTGTCCCTTGTCCAGAAGGTTAAGTATGCGTGAGATGACAGGAAAATTAAAGAAGTCATTCGCAAAGGAGCCACAAAGTGAAGCATCTGGAGTTGAAGATAACTGCTCCTTCGCCTTAGGTGCAGAGGAGCCTAAGTCATCGTTTCCCAAGGAGAACACGTCTACAATATGGGGGGGGCAAGATCCCAGCTTGTTCTGGGTGAGCAGCGTGGACAATATTGGACCCCAAAGGTACGTCCATTCCCACTCCCCCTTCAGACATATGCGGCAAGTTGCATCCACGTTCGCCAAGATTTTTATAGCTTAGTTCATCGGGGAGATGGAAGTGAACTTGTTTGCGAAATGGAGACGACCTAGAGGCAGGTGTTGAGGGGCCCAAGGAGAGTCACGCTCTTTTTCCCAATTGACTCATAATTGTTGGTGCCAACATTGAAATATATGAAACATGCGGGAAGCCAACCTGATCATGCCTAGGAGTGCAGTTGATATTGTGGACATGTGCAACCTCACAGTCCACCTCCCCATCGTTTTCGTTGGCTTCCTGCACACTAAAGGTGGGGAGCTTCACTTCCAAAGCAGAGGCTATTACCAGGGGCACCGAGCACGGGGCTAAGTCCTCCTTGTGTGGGGCATCCGAGGAACCTTCTTGGTCTAAGACGGCATCCCCCACATTTAAGGGGGGTGGCATCAATAGAAGAAATTTTTTATGTGAAAGGGAAAGAGGCGGGATATTAATTGGTGAATTGTGGCCCCCGAGCTTCCCAAGAACTTTTGGAAGAATTCCGGACTTAGAGTTTCTTCTTAGAGCACGGATCATCGTCAGTGGCTGAAACAAATGTTAGTAGAAAACAGATGCAGGTAGCGTGTGGGTAGACACAGAAAGGACAACACAATAAACCGTCCACTGTGAAACCCAGGAATAAACACCCCCCCGTCCACTCTTGGGGTCAAATCCTATAAAGAAAGACAGTGGTAAAGATTCAATCAAAAATCAAAGCAAACAGTACACTGAAAACAAGCTTAGCGACAAAAAAGCAAATCTCTGTGAATACCACAGATAACAAGGCTAACAAAAGAAGCTGGCCGAGGTTACTGAGTGTCCATGCCAATCCTCTTGGAAGAAATTTTGTGGAATTAAACAGATGATTAAAAAAAAGATGCAGTGGCCCGGTCCCACACTCCGATCCTCACTGGACACAGGCCATATACTTGTAGTGGATGCCAAAGTGCCAAGGGTCAATCGTAGGCACCAGGGACCTAAGGATCAAAAGCAATAAGCCCGCAGACTCCCTAGGCAAGGGTGCTGGTGTGATCCATCCGGCTTTCAGATTTCCCAGCACCACCCGCCCCAGAGGCCTGAGACACCCTAAAGCGTGGGGCAGCCTTCCGGAAAATAAATGTAATGGATATAATGCCAAGGTTAACACAAGCTTGGACCCCTTTGGCCACAATGGTACAGTGCCCACAAAGCCCGGCGACCCGCACCGCGCACCGGAAACAGCGAACAGTTCTTAGCAGGCATGGCGCGGATGCGCCGGGAAAAAGATATTTATTGAGCGTGAGTGGACATCACTCGGCAGGGGGGCGGAGACACCTCAAGGCAGGAAACACCTCTATGAAAGAAAATAGAAAAGGGGTGTTAAGCGCACGGGTTACCTAGGTGGTAAGTTAGCGCAACTAGCCACACAACTTCAAAGGTACACAACTTCTGTAAGTTCAATACGATCCAGTACCGCAGCAAGGGCGGCCAACAATCACCTTCCACTTCCTCCCTGCAGGGCCGGGCAGGCTTCTATTAGACCTTCTGATAAACTGTCTCGTCCTTTCCAATCTTTGATTTCCTTTAAAATGGCTCCAATAAGCAATAAGGATGCCATGCCTCCTTCTTACACTGTTAACCATAGCCCTGTTCAGTTTCTTTTTTGCATACAGAGGAATGGAACTCAGTCAATGGGAAATTTTCTAGGTTGTGCCAACTTTGAAAATTTGACTGGGGAAAACAGACCTTTGTATGTAGGCGAACCCCTCTACTTTGTCTGCGGTAATGTAGCATTCCCATGGTTACCCAGGGATTGGCAGGGAACCTGTTATTTAGGGATCCTGTTACCTGGGGTGTTTATAGCTAGTACAAAAGACGTTTCGAAGGCTCGTCCACGACAGGACGAGAATGGTGACACCCCAGCACAAATCATCGGAGATATAGCTAAATCAGTTGTGCCACTTTAGGGGCAGATAGTGAATTCAGAAGATATCAGAAAACTAGCGAGAGTACTGGAGAGAACCATCAACCGGACCACGGACATACATGATGTTAGAGCAAAAGGCGATAAGATTAGTAGCACTTCAAAACGGAATGGCATTAGATGTCATTCTAGCCTAGCGTGGTGGAGTGGGTAAATTAATGGGGTCCGCTTGCTGTGTTTTCGTACCAGGTTCCTCCCCAACTATCTTGAAGGCAATACAGAATCTGGACATCCTTAGTTCTGAAGTGCATGTTCCCGAGGGAAACTGGGATCTAAGCACTTGGTTCTGGGACTTCTTGCGATCTTTGGGTTGGAAGGTACTTTCGGTCTTACTAATTATTTTGGGAATCCTGTTGTTTCTTTGTTGCTGTATTCAGTGTCTACCTGTTATGTGTTTGATGCTAGGGGGATGTTGCACAAAAGCAATAGGTTCTATAGGACATAAAGTGTATGCCTCGGATAAAACTTCCAAAGAATATGTGTTGAAAGATATTGTAGCAAATGACTTAATGGCAATAGATATTTCCAATAGTGATTCAGGGTGCTTGGACGATGATGCATGGAGTTATTTGCAAGGAGATCCAAAGTAGGTTTTAGCACTTGGCATTGGACAAAAGGAGAGTTTGTCGAAAGAGAAAGTATATCGTGCCTCCTATTGTGATAAATATATTAATATTGGCCTACGTCAAGCTGCTCGAAAGTCGCTTGTGAAAGAAATCCGTGTTGCAAGGTCCTGATCTTAAATCCATGTAAGCCGCCATTTTTGGTCAAACCGCCATTTTAGGCTTCGCTTTGTAAAAGTCACCCTGGGAGTTATAATGGTGGACGATGTCATTCCAGAATACAACCTGGGCGTCTTGACCTCTGTACATAGCTAAAGTGTAACTTTCCTGCAGGCCACTTGTTGAGGTTGTGAACTGAGACCTTGTCCTTCGTTGACCTATGTGTAGAAGTATTATTCGTGCAATGAAACTAATCCACAAGCATATGTTGAGACAATGTATTCAAATACTGAACGAAGAACATCTGTGTAACTACATTGTATTAATGTTTAAGAAGGCCTGCATGTAAAATCTTAGATTACACAGTTATTGCATAGGCTTGTTGATACATGTATTAAAGGCAAACCAGTTATATGCGGTTGTTTGAGATTTGGCACGAACCCTAGATCGGTGATGTATTAAAAGGAATATTAACCCGAAGTGGGGCTGGACATCGTGCCCACCAAATGTATAAAAAGTGAATGCATTCTAATGTACAACGTCTCTCACTGAACACACTGAACCACGCTGGAGTTTGTTGTGTTGTACTGAGGGCCGATAGCTATCTGATTTTGCTCTGTTTTTGTAACTGGATTCAGTATAAAATAAAGTACTTTGTATGTTCCTTTGTGACCCGTGTTCGGTGTATTTCCTATTGGGGTACTCAGCCTCGATATTTTGATTCTGTTTTCACAATGCAATATTCAGCACAGACTGCAGAACTAGTAGCTCTAATTGAGGCTTTGCGGACAGCAAAAGGCTGCACAGTGACAATATACTCAGATTCAGCTTATGTCACCACCACTGCGCATGCTGGACTGTCCCGCTGGAGAAGGAGGGGATTCAGGAGGGCGGATGGGTCACCTACACAACATGCAGTATTGTTAAAATAACTAATTGAGGCACTTGCAGAACCATTTGTGGTGGCACTGGTAAAATGCCAAGCTCACACAAACAACAGTGATGACATATCACTAGGAAATGCAGCTGCGGATGCAGAAGCAAAAAAGGCAGAACATTTTTCAACACTGCCTGCAGAATGTGTACAAAAAAGTAAAAAGGAGGAACAGAGGGAGGACGGGTTTTATGATTTCCAAATAATAGAATTGCAGAAGAGAGCTCCCCATGCAGAGCAGGACTTATTGTTAAAAAGGGGATGTACACAATCTGGAGACAGAAGGCAACGGGGAAGTGGTAATGCCTATAGAATTATTACAAGTAGCATTCCAACAATTGCATTTCCCTTCCCTGACAACAAAACAGCACATAGTTGCAGACATCCAAGAAGACTTGTTTGTTCCTAATCTCCAAGAATACCTCACTAAAATGTCCATTGAATGTATCACGTGTCAAACATACAGTTCAGGAATGACCCTTCGAACTCTGTGAGGCACATTACCCCGCCCCATTTGACCTTTCTGTGAGCTGCACATTGATTACATGGACATGCGAGAGAGGTGCAATGGAGCAAGATACTTAATAGTGGTAGTGCCCCTTCTCACAATGGGTGGAAGCAGGACCTTGCGCACACCCAGATGTGAAATACGTGGCAACATTTTTGGTGAGAGAAGTGTTCTCATGTTGGGGAATATGTGACGTCATCCGCTCCGACAACGGAACCCATTTTGTTAATGACTTATTCAAGGAAGTTACTGCACTGTTGGGGATGAAGCATAAAATTTGTTCGATTTACCACCCAAAAGCGAATGGGGTTGTAGAAAAAAATCAATGACCTCCTTAAAAGTAGACTGTCTAAGTTGTGCCACACTCTCAAGAAAAATTGGGTGTATTGCTTGCCTTTGGCACTATTCCAACTATGCACACAGCCTAGCAAAGACCACCACTTGCCCCCCCTTCAGATAGTAACAGGGAGACGCATGCACACACCATTATCACCAGTAAGAAGAGTATCAGATACCCACAAAACAGCAACAATATTAGGTGAAGAGTTCAAAGAATACTTAACACAACTGACACAAGCTTTAATGAGACATGCTAAGCAAATAGCGCCACCCTTCACACAGTATAACGAAATAGACATGAGAAAATCAGCTGCTGACAGTCCCACAAACCAACTGATGCCAGGAGAATTAGTATATGTCCAGAGATTTGTGAGAAGATGGAATTCTCCAAGATTTCACGGCCTTATAAAGTCATATATTGCATTGCTTCAGAGGTGAAGGTTAAGGGCCTGAAATATTGGATCCATCTTGCAGATGTCAGGGAAACACATGACAGCGTAGTACCAATGACATTAGTGCCAGAGGAACATGAAGTTGCAGTGCCTTAATGAAAATTGAGTAGGAAAATATTAACTGCTAAAGTACTAAAATGACAAGGACAGTGGGTGTAAGAAGAGTATTGTTGTATGGTTCTATACAAATGACTAAAAGAGAAAAAGAAAAGCAATAGCAAATGGAGAATGTATAGTATATAAATGGAAAATGTCTCCCCCTCTCTCCCTCTCTCTCTCTCTCTCTCTCTCTCTCTCTCTCTCTCTCTCTCTCTCTCTCTCTATCTCTTTCTCTCTATTTCTCTTTCTCTCTCTCTATCCTTAATAATAAGAAGTAATTCCAAAGTACACAATTGTTTTTCTCTCAAGGTGTGCTTAACCCATTTTTGGGGCCTTTATTTTGTGGCCATTGTTTTTCGATTTTATTATTGTGTTTAAGTATTTATTGGAGTGTGTCTTTACTCATTGAAGATGTAAAAGAGGGAGGCGGCGGAGGAAAATTGATCAAAGAAGGAACACAGCTAATAAGGGACAGGGTAAACTTGATATGGGACCATAATACCTCTGCAAATCTCACTATGTTGCATAAGAACCTCACAATTAACCCTTTACAGCCTGGACTACCCATTATGAATACCAGTGAAAATGTAATTTATGTATATGATGACTATCAACCAACTGCAGAAGCATTTACACCCCTACACACTAATTTACAGACAACCTCTGACCCTACCTCAAATGTTGAATTCTGATACACTATGTCCCAAGCTACCACACTGGCTACTCCTCCAAATGCACAATACTGGCAGTATAATACTGATCAAGAGGAAATGTTGAACAATAATACCAGTGTTCAACATTTCCTCTTGATCTGGTATTATTCCTATCTATTTCTGAAATGCTATGTATGCCCATAATGGACTATGGGGGAAAGGGAGGAGGAAAAGGGGAATACAACAGCACAAATATGATGCTTATCATGGACTGGGATTAGATGCAATTGAAAACCCCTGTCACCCAGAGCAGTCCAACAAATGGTGCTCATACATGAGCACCACTGGCAAGCAGGCTACCAATGAAAGCTGTTATGTGTGTTCACTGATCCCCCATTCATCAGGAACACCTAAGGTTTTAGTGCCACAAGAAACTCTCATAGTGGAAGCCCAGTGCATCCAAATTCTACACGGTGTGAGATGAAGAAGTACCTTCCAGGCAGACACAATAAAACTACAACTACTCCCTCCTGACGAAAAGTTATGCAACAAAAGCCAGAAGGTGCTACACGATTCAAGGGGCCATTTTTTTAAATTAAAGGGACAATGTTCACTGAAAGCAAATTGAATGACAAAACAGTGATGTGTAAGGCTGAAGCACTATGTGAACAGGCAGATGAGAGACTGAAATGGATGGAAGACACATGTGTGGGAATGTGGTCAAACACATCACAAAGCTCACTTGGGTCACAGCTCTTGAAAAACCGATCAAAGTACAGTGCAAAGAGACATTTGAACTTTGCTTTCATTGAGAAGGAAAGGTGCCTCTGGGTTCAAACAAATATTGCAATAGAACACTTGTCATCCTAGACATGCGAAAAGGAACTGCTGCCTTGATGGACAATTATTAGGTGTGTGGCAACCAGGCATACTTGCACTTACCGCAATCATGAAGGGGCGATTGTGCTCTGGCATCACTGCATTCTGCCCTGATGGTGATTCTGGAGAGTCATGTCCATGGGGAGAGGGTGCCACCAGACTGCCATTGGCACCCCAGTCAACAAAGGAAGAACCCCCCATCCATAATGTATTCACAGAAGACCAGCTGCAAGATCAGGTGTTGCCCAAAAAGAGAGCATACAACTACTTCTATAGGGACTCTTCCAACCTCCTGGCGCAGATACCTGATCAGTATACATTATTTAGTTCAGAGACATTTTTTGCACACTCATACCAAGCATCCAAACTCGAGCGAATGGCAAATGGTTGCAAATAGCAAGATGGGAGCTGATCCAACTGGCCAACGAAGGGTTCAATGTCATCAAGGTGGAACTCAGAGCCCTGTAGTTGATAACAATGCAGAACCGTTACGTTTTGGACCTCCTCACAGCAATGGAAGGCAGTGTTTGCTGAAAAATCGGGAGTGCATGTTGCACTTTTATACCTTCTTCAGATGCCGACAACAGGACACTGTCACATGTGATTGCTGCCATGCACAACCTCAGAGTGAGAATGATGAAGGAAGGTGGAGTACAGCCCAGTGATTGGTTCAACACAGTATTCGACTGGGTACCCTCATGTTTCGGCACTGCAATGAAGCTGCTGGTCCATATCATCGTTTTCCTGCTATTGATCATCTGTGTGTGCCAGGTAGGGGTTCGATGCTGTGCTAAAGCAATACCTAGTAGTGCTATGATGATGGTGACAGTGGGAAACCCAAACAAGATGCCTCACGATACTAGGGAAGCACAAGTACAAACCAGTGAAAATGATGAGCCAAAATATCGCATGACAGCATTGTTTGATAGAGGAGATATAATGGACAATCTGTGGCATTCAACTATTGACGAGCCCCAAGACTTAGAAAACCATCAGGAAGTATGGGTGGACTTGGCCGGGGATGGGGGTGTATCTATATGACATGTACTCCTGAAGAATATGCAAGAAGGGTTGAAAGTCTGAGAAATATATGCAGTGCCTGGATGCCAATAAAAGGCACTGTGGTATGGGACGCAGCAGTAAAGAAAGCGGAGGAATGCAGGTGTATGAGTCATGGCTATTTGTTACTTTAGTAGTAATGAAAGGGGGAAATGTTAGGGAGTGAAGGTCTTTTCAGACCCCCTGTCATTCCCACGTTAACTGGATCTTATGTTTACCCGAATGGCGGGAGACGTTCCCATGTTTGTTTGTCTGTTCATATGATTTGGACTTAACGGTAACCACAAAAAAAGAAAGGCGATAAACAAAGCCATGTGGTGAGACATTCATACTCCATTTTGAGCCACCCTGAAACGCCATCTTTTTCTAGGCCAGACCATGATTTCTAAAAAGCCATCTCTCCCCCTGTCCAATGCTGCGCACAGAAAGCCCAGCAATCCCCATTCACCTCCTGGCATTTCTCACAGAAGCTTGGCCATGCATTGTTGCAAGTATAAAGTATCCTTCTCTCTTCTTCTGAGCTCATTGACCCGCAAGTAACCGGAGCAAACCCTGGCCTGCGTGCCCATCCGTCTCCAAAAACCTGCCTGTGCCACCTCACCCCCACCTTTAGAAGTTACAGCCTACAGATCCTTTGCCCCTCCACTCTCTTTGAATATAAATGCCTGAAAGGCCTTTCCCCCAGACCACCCTAAATTGTCCATCATATACCTAATCAAGTGTGATCATATATCCTCCTTTAAACTAACACTCATCAATCATTCGTTTTCAATCATGAGGCATCAGTGAGAATAAATCACAGATTTTTTTTTCTCTCTATGATGTATGTTCTTATTCAAATTTTGTAAACCGCGGGTTAATATTTTTTTTTTGTTGCCTCATTTTAATATATTGTGTGTTGAAATGTGTTAAAAGTCAAATCAAATTTTGGCTATTGCACTATAAATAAAAATAAAAAATAAAAAAAAAACACAGATCAAATCCTAAAGATAAGGCACCTGGGAGAGGGACAAATGAACCTGTACCCCCATAAAGGCATGGGTTGGAATGTGCATATATCTGTCTACATGTTATAAACAACCCCGGTCTAAGTAATGCTTTTATGTCCAACATTATTATTTGCATGCCAGTGACCAGTGTTTAATTTAGATTAGTTAGGATTGTAACACTTCGTGAACTAAGCCTGACCTTAACCCTGCGCAGATGAGCCTAGCTGACCCAGGTGCCAACTGACAGCCCCAATCACAGCAGCCAAATGGAGTCTGACATCACCTATACAGTATACTGTGCCATGTGGCTCAACCAAATGAAACTGTCATTTTGTTCTATATGTCATTACATCATTTCTATTGTTTTGAGAGTGCTCTCAGGGCAGCAGAGTTCTCTGCATGCACGTCTTTATCTATATAAAACTTTGTTCAACTTGCAATCCATCTCCTGGTCTCATTCCCTAGTGGGGTGCATCCTTTTATTTGGCTTGTTTTGTGTCATGTTGGGACCAGGTGGCTTTCAGTACGTTCGGGAAAATGACTTAAAATTGATGTCAAAAAGACATAAATAATGGCCTTCTGTGCCCAAAAGGGAATCGTAAGGGCAAGTTTAAACTCTTTCTGGAGTACAAGTTACTAGACCTAGTCTACTCGATAATATATCTACGAGGGTGGGTTAACTCCAGTACCAGAGAGAAGAAGTGGGAAATAGTTCTTATAACAAGAGTGGAAAGTTTGGCCCGACAAGGACAAATACTTCACAAAAAACATGGCAGATTTTCAGTCCAGTTGGTGGTCACCTCTTACAAATTTAAGGTGACACCCATTCTAACTTATGGTGCTGAAACAGCCCTTAAATTATTATGGGGAATATGGGACTTCCTGAAAGCCACTTTTTGGAGAAAGTTCTATATTCTAAATTTCACGCTCTGAAACACTTGTGTATTAGCGTGATACGAGTAAAATATCAATATCAATATTTGCCTCGCTCCTTTCCAGTGACTATGATCAGATATGAACTGGCGCTCCAATCCCTCTACTCTCTGGTGTTGTGGAAATCACTAGACTTGTTTCGGATATAAGTAATAGAGAATGCACTTCCAACTATAGATATTTGAATCATCTAAACACTTGCTTAGTGAATGCGACCAGTTAGTCGCCAAACGAAACAAGTTCAGAAAATGGTTACTAGACGTCCCATTCGCTTTGGAGTCGGACGAATGGCGGAATTGGGTGCTGCTCGGGGGAACATAATAATGCGATTTTCACCATGAGGAAATTTTGGATGGAATGATTCCCGTGACACTGCCCTCTTTAATGAAATCCATCCATAGCCTATCTTGTCCTTGCTATCATGTGTTTCTGTTGAGTACATAGTTTTAAATCTCTATTCGAACTAGGGGCCAGATTACAGATATTTTGCACTCGTGCAAGTGCAAAGTGTGTACAGTATTAGTACAAGGGCAAAGTTTGCCCTATTTTTAAAAATACGGGCACACATTAAAAAACCATTCCACCATGACGAGTGCAGTTTGGCATATTAAAAGCACGAGGGCTAGAATCGCCCTAGTGCTAAAAAGATACATTTTTGATGCATTTTACATCAGGGCAAAGGGCAAATTTTGTCCTGACACACAAATGTAGTGAGAATGCAAATTTTTGCCCTGGTGCTTTTAATATGCCAAACTGCACTTGTTGAGCTGCAATGGTTTTTTAATGTGCCCCAGTGTTTTTAAAAATAGGGTACATTTTGCCCTAGTGCTAATACAGTGCACACTTTGCACTTGCACCAGTGCACCAGTGCAGCATTTCTGTAATCTGGCCCCAGGTGACAAATCCATCGTCGAGGTAATGAAATTTGTTTTTTTTGTATATGTAATATGGAAATGATGTGGGATTCTCTATGTTCTTGGGGCAGATGAACCTCTCGTTTTTCGCCATTCAATGTGGAAATGATGTGTGAATCTCTATGTCCTTAAGGTAATTAAGTTTTCGGAGACAATTATTTTTAAGCGGAAACAAATTGGAAATTTTAACTGGATTTAAGATTATTTAGGCTTTACATTCACCCCATAGGTGAACGGGGCTCTCATATCGAGCATCAACAAATTAAAATGTCACAGGAATTTGGGGGGGGTTGCATTTTGCTAAACTCTATAATTCTCAACCATTGGATATAATGATGAGAATGTACTCTTTTAAGGCAAAAGCGGTTGCCAAATATAGTACAGGTCTGCGGCCTGCAGACGGGGTGAACTGTCTCCAAATTGAATTCATTTTTTGGATCAAGTTCTCTGTCCACATGGAGGTGGGCACGCCATATATTGAAGATGAGATTCTCATGGAGCCAGTAAAACTCTGGTTTAGAGTTTTGTTGAACATCAAAGCAAGTTTGCCCAGTTTGCTCCTTAATCATGTCTTACAGTCAGAGGCAAATTATTTGTCAATGGCTTCAGTCACCTATGTTAAGAGATGCCTGGACGCTGCAAATGGAGTCGTCTGTTTTGTTAATCCATCAAATATTACCATTCCCCACAGTAAAATGGTTGTATTGAATCTTGATATTCAATAGAATGCAGATTGGGAGTGCATAGAATTACAAAACATGTATGACAGTTCACACGCTTTTTTGTCCATGAACAAAATGTGATTATTTATTGTGAACTCATTTAAAAAATGAGTGTGCGCTAATAACAAGGGCAAGATTTAACTTATTGCCACTAAGGGCTGTACTGGGAGCTGATTCTAGGATCAATTGGAAATTGCAAGTGACCCAGGCTGTTAAAATTATGGTGGACTTAAAAAGGCTTGAGAAAAATATTTCACCTGAAATGGGAAAGTAGGATCATCCATTTAAACCAAGTCACACATTCCACAAGGTCAACTAATAGCCATCGCTAGAAGTTCACCTCAAGTTCAGAGCCACATGTGTCTCGGAATGGTTCCATGTAATAATGTCCCTGCAAAAATGTCTTCTGACAAAAAAGTAGCTGTTTTTGTGGAGGGAGAGATTATTACATTGAACATGCAGTGGAAACCCCCACAACCACTGATTTCCTTTATTGTTTACAGGGGGGGCAGGGAAAATCCCTGCAACCGGTCCCCATACATAATGTTACCATATATAATGCCCCCAATGGCTTTTCCCAGTGAGATTATGTATGGGGACATTATTATCTGATAGCCACGGAATCTGAGGTGAACTTCCAGCGAGGCATCACTGACGTGGCTCTGAACTGGAGATGAACATCCAACAATGGCTACTGGGTGCTGTTGTGCAATGTGTGACTTGGCTCAAATTAATTATCCTACTGTTTTGCATTTCAGGTGAAATTGTTTTTTTTCAAACTATTTTAAACCCACCATAATTTTATTGGATCATAAAATCAGTGAAAAAACATTCTTAAAAGGGTCGTTGTACTTAAGCTGCTCTAATAGAAACCTATGAAATTGAAATTCAGTGAAGACACGTTGTTAAAGGGATGTTACGGTTGCAGCGCAAAATCTAAAAACCAAAGAAATTTACCAGTTATGGTAAGCTACCCAAACATAACTCATGCCCCACCATGAACTGCTCGGACTAACACCTAGGACATCACACAGGACATCAAAGATGGCATGATGAATAGCACTGTGAGCCATGAACGTTTAAAAGCAGGGGTCCTTGACCGAGTATTTTCAAGAGGTTCTGTCAAAATAATATGTAGAAGAAGGATTGGTCTGGATTGCTGTAAATAGGCTGCTTTACCGAGTTCCCTGGTGCATAAAAATATACTAAATAAAGGGTATCAAAGTGTTACACCTGTTTTAACATCTTTTTTTATACCCAGATAGAATTTTAGTTTTTTTGCAGGCGGGTTAGTTAACCGATCGGTAATATCATTACACTTTGCATTCCCACTCCCTGTACAAAAAAAGATTGGTTTTACAACAGCATGACATGTTCATGCTGGCATTAATCTAACAGATGCCTATGGAATGCACCTGTTTTTTACACATGGTAACCTCCAACAACTGGAGGAGAATACGCCGGGCTACAATAACAAATCTGATGCAGGTCCCAAATATTGCACTTGCTGGGCACCTCTTTAAACAATGACCCCTGTATTCATTGCAGCGTTGTTGAGGAAACTTATGCTTCTTCTCTTAGTACTTACTCTGAGCACTTCTCCATCAGCATAAAAGCATCTTATCCCTCCCTCCTCCCCCTCTGCACTTGCACATTCTGAACACAAGGCATAGTAGGTTCGTCTCCCCTTCCCTTTCGCTCGTTATTTGTTTGTACTATTATTGCAATTATTTATCCTTGCTGTAATTCATTGTCTTCCCCTGTCCCCAGCCTGTTTGGCCTGTGGGCGCTTTGAAACAGTTTTGCTAATTGTATATAACGCCTAATAAGTGACCAATAATTAAATAAATAAATAAACAAAATATGACATTTTCCTTAATGTAGTTAAACACTTTGTGACAGCTTCAAATAGGACCCTAAAGAAAAGATGATAGCGGGGGACAAATGGTTTCAGTCTGAACTTTCAAGACACATTTGATCTGGGTAAGAAGAGAGGGATCACAGTCAGTAGAATATATTTTAAGTGAAATAAAGTCTTTAAATAAATACTTAGAGTGAAAAAGACCAGAAGGGAGGAAATCAACTGTTAGTTCTTGAGGTAGTCAATGTTCTCAAAGGACCATCACTGCTTCTGAAAGAATTGCTGCAAGAGGCTCACATATAGATATAAAGTCAGTAATGTCAGCACAGTAGTGGTTTGCATACGTCAGGGGTGTCATGAATCTTTTGACCATATGGATACCTGCATGAGAAAGGATCGCAGAGGTGAAGCAGGAAATTATTGCCAAATATCATTACTTTATTAGAGTGTTGAGTGCATTGAGTAGATGAACATCAGGTGGGTGCACACTTACAAACTAAGTTTCTACGTGGTGTAGGCACCATAAACCAAGGCTTCTCTTTTCCATCCTAACCCAAAAGTGCATCATTGTGATGAAGGAGACATTGAACACAGTATATGTGTACCTAAATATGGGCCTCATTGCAACCTTGCCAGTATCCTGGCGTTAGAGCTGCCATGATACAAGCAAAGGTAGTTATTGTTTCCGGCACTCAGTTGGTTCCAGTTATGAGTGCCGGCGGTGCGTTGTAAATCCCCATTTATGGAGTGCCAATGGACTCCATGAGGGGATTTGCTGTCATTACTGCCATTGCAATGCTGGTGGCGGTAATGAGGGCTTTTTATTGCTGGTAGGGCACCTGGGCTACCTCCAGCTTTTAGTTGGAGGTAAGTGAAAGTGCCCCACCAGCAAACCCATAGTCGGGTGGTCCAGTAAAGTACCGGTATCTGCGGATACAGGCACTTTTTTTTACCAGACTCAGAATGAGCCCCTATGTCTTTTGACTCTGTCGCTTGCTGCTATATCTGGCAGCTTTTTCCTCCATAAAGGACCCAGAAATGTTATTAATATTAGTTTACTCCTTATATTTGGATTAAGACGTTACATAAATAACACATCATTATCATTATCATTATTCTAATAACGATAGTGGGATGTGATAAAGGAGGCAAACATGTTTAAACAAATTCAACAGAGGCATAAGTGTACTCGTGATGAGTGCTTATCCATTGTTATTTTCCTTACATGTAAATAAGTTAGCTGTAATCATTGCAGGGCTAAATGCAGACACTTCTAAATTGTGTGGACTATTGTTGGGGAGGAGCTAGCGCCTTGCTGCACCCCCAAGCGCTTTACAATTAGGCATGCCTTCTCTAAGCACTAGAGCACTGAATACACTTTTTTCATGCAAATATAATCACACACCGACGTGGCCAGGCACTGAAAGAAGATAGTATTTAAATATAAGGTGTAAGTAAATATTAGCTGAATACATTTGTAAAAATGTTAAATTGTAGTTCGTTTTTCTCAGCACACAACAGAAGTAGGCTCTGTCCCAGAAGGAATGCAGCCTGTGCTAAAAATATAAAAATATGCCACAGGCATTACCGTGGTGATCGTTTAGCTCCGGCAGAGAGCACGAGGTAACTAAGCAGCTGTTTCATGTCCATCAAAAGCCCATGTACACTAAGAATAGGGGAGTGTAAATGCTTAATGCATGACATGCAACATTATGGTAAAATAAGGTTTTAACGGGAATTACTGGACTAGATCAAATTTGAGTATATTGATTGAAGTGTGGAGAGTATGGCGGGAAGGTGTGGTTATATATAAATGTTCATGAGTAGCAAAATGATGATAAACACGAGCTATTATGTATTCTTACATAGGCAGCAGTATGTTAAGTAGTTTGTCCTAAATGGAAACCCGGCCATGCAGGAAGGAAGACTGCAGCACCCCTTGTAAGGGAAGAAGGGCAGTTTTGGATGAGACATGCAAGTATTCAGTGACCAAGTCAAGAGTATTTAAGCTGCCTGCCTGGCACCAGTCTGCAGAAGCTGGGAACGGTGAGGGACATAAAGCCATTCAGGGACAGAGCTCTTTGCCCCCTCCTCATTTTCTGTAAAGATTAAATGTGTTATGCTTGCAAGATAAAGACTCTTGGCCTTAATTCCCTAGAGGGGTGAACTGTAATTTGGTGTGAGCGTGATTAGGGGTATCCGTATACTTAATGACTACCCCTGTAAATTGAGCTACCTTTCACTATGTACAGGAATATTACTCTTTGAAGTCAATACAATACTAATGTCTTGAACACATATGGGTATACAAATAAACTATCAAATGTTCATGAGAAATGCATTGATGTTCCTTCATAGGAAGAAAATGCCAATGTATTTTTGGACAGTGATGATATTCCAATTCCCAGGTAGAGGAATTTGATTAGATAGGGTTGTGTCTCATGGACAATTGTAAATGGGCGGCCCAGCTAAGAAAGACTGTGCTAAATCAAGCTTAGGTGTGACCTGAGTCTGGGCGACAGCCTGACACCTCCTAGGTCTGGGAAGGTGCAAGCGCTACAGTTTCAATTCTTACAAAGTGTTCCTCCAAATACACTCTTACAGGACATCAGCTGCCCAATACATTCACAGGCACCAGGCCTAAGCAAAGAACTGAAAAGACCTGCTTCTCATCATTGTGTTGAGTGGTGCTGGGGCACAATATGCCCTTATCTTGCCCTCATTACAAACCCTTCTCACCTCACCTTCATGGTTATGCCACTGCAAGGACATTTGTGAAAAGAACCTTCACAGAGTGAATATATCTATCAAGTGGAGGCAAGTGCAGGACTGCCCATTCCGTCATACTGTCGCTCCTTGCTGAGATTGCCATGGTCTGGATATGTCAAGCAGTGACACACTATGCCACTCCAGACAAGCTTCAGCTCTGTGAGACGACTACAGCGTTGAGTTTGTACAGTACAAAATCATTTTAACATAACGTATTAAGAGTAGTAACTACAAAGCTATATACCAGCAGTTGGAGTGAGTGACATAGAGTGTGGTTCGCATTCTATAAAAAGCACAAGAGGAGCAGGTATGAAGAACCAAACAATCATGTTTTATGTGGCTCCTACTTTATTTTGTCTAGAAAACGTTGTCAGCATTTACCCAGTCAGTCTAGGGGGAGGAAAGATAGCTCAGGGGTAACATATTTGTGTTGGAAGGTAGACAATGCAGTGCTATACAGGTTTCAATCCCGAACCTGCGCTTAGAAACCACTTGCTGGTATTAAGCGCATTCAAAAAGAAGAACAATTATAATTACATTCACTTTGTCAGACTTTTACTTTGTCATGCACTTACTTCTTCATGCCTTTACTTTGCCTGCATCGTTGCATTTTGAAGGTTGCAATAGATGTGGTTACGGTTAGTTTAAGGTTAGGCAGTGGGAAGAATATGGGGTAAAAAAGAAAAGGGCACAGGGTGTCTCAACACATACTGAAGAAGTGAATCCTAGGCGGGAGGAGTAAAATCGTGAAAGTGAATTTATAGCGCACCGAATGCAGGTACGGTGAAGATACATCCCTTCACGCACGTTACCAACACCTGGCTACTGAGGTAAAGAAGAAACCATAGGCAAACATTTCTATCTGGCATGGTCAGTATTATCATCAGTATTAACACATATTTGTTTTAAGGCAACCGATTGAAATACATATTTGTTAAACCATTATAATTAAAGCTTATTATTACTTGGACTCATATGGGATATTTGAAGCATCAGGTACATTAGTACACGGAATGCAAAACAAAAGAAAAGCACTTACCTGTGGTTGGCTGGAATCCGAGCCTTACTGCATGGTAATCCCGATCATGCAATGGCGTGCAGCTCGCTCCCATCTCCCACAGCATTTTCTTTCTGGTATGGCCGCCATGGAAAGGGAGAAGGGACTACATGCAGTCCCTTCTCCCGTTCCATGGTGGCCATTATTTTGTTTACTTTTTTTCAAGTTACTTCAATGGCTGCCATGGAAAGGCAAAAGAGACTACACGTAGTCCCTTCTCCCCTTCCATGGTGGCCATTTTCTTTGTTTACTTTGGCCGCCACGGAAAGATAAAAAGGACTGCGTTTTCTGTCTGCGGCTGCCATTTCTTGTAACTTTAAAAAAAAAAAACATTCCAGCTGCAAAGCGCAACGCGTCTCGCAGCCAGGAAAAAAAAAACAACCATTAGTACCCCGGTCTAACGGGCCGGGGTACCAATGGCAATATGCCCCTCGACTGCGTGCCATTACCCCATAAGATAATGCCCCTGGGCCTTCATTAAGGGCCTCGCTAAGCTCGGGCCTGTAACTGTGGGCCCCAAGGGCATTCCTTATGCGTTAATGGCCCGCAGTCGAGGGGCATATTGCCTAGGCGATAAGACTGCAGGGGGTCAATAATCTATATTTACAAATGCGTAAGTGTCTATGTACCTCCCACAGTAAATATCTCATTCTATTACAACTCCTATTTGGGCAGCATTGTAAAAACGAGTGGTATTTGAAATACCACATGTGTATGCTTACTACCATACACAAAATGATCCCTCAAGCAGGAAAACAGCACACTGCAGGCACTAGCCTGAGAAGAGGAGTTTAGTCATTAACATTCTGCCCGCTTGTCTCTCTCGCAAATAATATTATAAAAGCACAAAGGAGCGGGAAGTGAATCAATTCCGGTGACAAAGATTGTAATGACAGATAGAAATTGTATAAATGTAACCTGTTCTCATTACAGCCGTCTGATGCTATCGCCGCAATCCACCTCGGAGGCCTCAGATAGCCTTAAACGCATTTTCAATAGGGGTGACGCTGGCTAAGCAATGGAACAGCGAGCACACACACAGGACTGTGGCTGCTAAGCTACGCAAAGAGAGCCTGAGATCATGTTTTGTAGAAACAGAAAATGCAAGACTATTTGTTTACTTGAAAGGGAGCAATTTACAGTACACCCAGTGCACATAGAGAACCCAATGTTTTCGTGTAAAGGAGTGCAAAGCCGTTGTTAAAACGACTAATTCCCTAACTCCAGCAAACATATTGACGTGTGTATTTTTGTATATTTTCACATAATGAATGATCAAAATCGGATGCTGTTATGAAGATGATGTCAAGGGAGAAGATTCTAATTTGTAGTTTTCTGAAGGAAAATAAAAAGTGTATGCCTTTACAGAAGTTACACGCTTATTACTTATGCAAAAACATGAAAATAACACTAAACTCACATAAAATACACAAAGCCAAGTAAATGTCAAATGACCAGATACAAATCAATTACACGTGTTCAGAATGTCTGCACAATTCCACATCACTTTTGACAGCATACACAAACGATGCAAGTCACCCTATTAAAGGTATGATGCCAGTGCAGACAGGACCACTCTATCATGCTCCCCAGAAGCCCACACCTGTAGCAACGCGCTGCTGGTGCACTGCAAGAAACACAGCCAAGAGTCATAAATACACAAAAAGTCCCACACCTGCTGAGACACTACCTGTACCACTAATAGGATGGACCTTACCTGATTACGATAAGGATTTGGCCTTAGTGAATAAGGTTTACCTCATCATCCAGGCATGGATGGCCACACATGGACTATCCCTGAATGATGACAAGACAGAGATCATCATCCTGGGCACTACATCGTCCCTCAAAAAATTGAGTCCCAAATACTCAGCTTTCAATATGGACCATAACATCATCTCAGTCACCAAGGAAGTAAAAACTTTGGGGTTCTACCTGGATTCCACTCTCTCTTTCAACAAACAGGTAAACACGCTGGCCTCGGCCACACTTTACACCTGCAAACTGATAAGAGAGGGTAAAGCTTTCCTCTCTAATGAAAGTTGCATCACCCTTGCCAGAGCACTTATACTATCAAAGCTCGACTATTGCAACGCTATGTACATTGGGGTGAACAAAAAAATTATCAAGAAAATCCATTTCCTGCAAAACAACGCTCTCAGAGCAGCACTTGGAATTGCAGGGAGAGAAAACATCTCCGACACTAGAAGAGCTAATAACTGGCTGTCCACAATTGACATAAATAAATTAAAAGTCGCCTCCCTCACTCATAAATGCTTAAACAAAGTAGCTCCACGTTATCTAGCCAATAGAATTGTCACTAAACCCGGGACAAGAACAACTAGACTCTCCAATACGAATTGTCTTCTGACCCCCAATTCAAGTTGGCTAGAGTCGGAGGGAAGTGGTTTCCAAGTTAAGGCAACCCAGCTCTGGAACTCACTTCCATCCCCCCTCAGAGTCTCAGAGTAGAGCACTCATACCAAAAATTTCGTCACTACCTAACAAAGTGGTTCAAAGAAGCTGACTGCTAACCGGACCCTTGATATCTTACAGAACTGATCCATGCTCTGCATACAATCCACCAGATCCGCTCTAGATTACACTTGCTTGCTCTCAGTCTATAGTCGCAACCCCTTCTTGTAACTATACTGTAAAAATTATAGTGTAAATATGTTTATTGACGATGTATAACTATACTGTAACTGTAAATGCATTTTTATGTACAACTAAGCTGTGCGTAATCTTATGCAATGTGCCCTAATGCCTTTGGGTCTGGCACGCAATACAAGTAACAAAACAAACAAACAAACAAACAAACAAACAAACATAAAGATCACTTCACACAATGACCCCCTATGAGTTTGCACACGCGCTTCTTGATTAGAAACAGGAGGATGCTAATGCAGCAGCAACATCTGCCTCAATGCAGAGGTGGCCACAGACTCAGAAACTATTTGGAAATAGGATCTCTCTCCTTGGGATGTCAGACCACAAGGGCTTCCAACGGTATCGCTTCACTTCACAGGTCACAGTCCAACCTGTCAGGCACATTACATCAGGTAGTGCCGTTCATCTCAGCACGGCACCACCAATACATCGCCAGGCCACAATCTCAGGGGGAAAAACGACAGTTAGTGCACAAAATGTAGACTATATGAAGACTCCCATGGCTTCTAGGTTTTGTCAACTGCACCTATATTACCATCTGATGCCTACAGGCAGTTGCATATGTCCACTACAACTGCCACCGCTGGCACTCAGTCAGCGCCAGTTGATTTGTGACGCTGGAGGTATTCACTGATGTCACTGCCAACTTCCAAGGTTCTACACATGACATATACGTCTTCTCAAGACTGTGTGACTAGCGTGAAGGAGTCTGGGGCTTGACCTTGTAAAGGAGGGACAGGGACCCCTCACGAACCAAGGTAGGTGACCTGCAAGGGTGTACAGCAGAGAAAATACTACTGCATAGGCTTTGTGTGGACGTTTTAAGGATCCTAGTCTCTGAGCATAATACATGTGCATTGCTTGTTAACACAGGAACACTGTTGATAAAATAATTATGTGCAGCATCAATTAGAGCCTGAGTCCTCTTCATTGTCTTGCAGGACCACAGAAACCACAATATAATACAACAACGGGAGTGCCCTGCGGAGGGGTGAAGAATGCTAACAACCCAGAGATAGATTCTGGACTGTGGTGCTGATCCAACACAGAAGGGAACAGAAAAACTAACCATGGGTCTGAGAGAGCAGAATGCTAAAATAAAACAACACAAAGGAATACAAATAAACGACTCATCAGACTCCCATGTATGAAAATAGGGCTGGGCTAAGATGGGTTGATATAACCTTGAACTGCAATGACCCACTCCCAGTGGAGAAGAACAGGTAGAGATGTGGCCATAGAGTCCGGTGGGATGCAGACCCACTGAGCGCCGGGGGAGGGCGGGGGGGGCAGAAACTGAAAATAACAAGTATCAAAGGCTCGCAGAGGCAAGACAGAGTAAAAGGAATTTGGTGAGATGAGAATATGTGGCGGTGGACTGAGGGACCAGATAGAGGACGGAAAGTGGAGTAGAGTGCTGAAGAGTCTGTGGAGAAGAGGGCGAAAGGTGAGGTATTGTGTGTGCGAGAGAGTGATACCCAGTGGGAAGAGTGAAGCTGTGATTATGAGAGTGTATGTGAGAGTGAGTGGTAGTGGAGAGAGGTGTAAGAGGTAGTAAGAAGAGAGTGTAGGATAAGATGATGGTGTAGAGGGTAAGGGAGGGAGGGGAGAGTGATAGAGAGGGAGGACAATGGAGACAGAGAGGTGAAAGGTAGAGAGAGTGAAAGGGAGAAATTGTAGAGGAGAATGTTGGAGATTGGAAAACGTACGATCACACAGGAGATATGCGGTGGGAGGAGAGAGAAATTGAGAGGGAATGAGGGAGGAGAGAGGAAAAGCGAGCGAAGCGAGTGGGAACACCTTAGAGAGTAGGTAAGAGAGGAGAGGGTGGGAGAAAAGTAGATGGAGGATACAAGAGAAGTATTGAAGGGAGTGAGGGGAGAATAGAGTAAGGAGACCCATGGTCATGTAGAGGAGAGAAAGGGAGTGCGAGGGATAGAAAGGCAGAGCATTTGAGATAAAGGAGGCACAATTGAAAACATTAGTGATCGCATCTGTGTGTAGAAACTCTAGAGTAAGGAAGCCCTTTGAAGACCCAGAGGGAGTGAGACAAGTATGCATTGACCTGTATGCACTCTTGTGATAGAGAGTTTAGAATAAACAGTATGGATTACCCATCTCTGGAGTCCTGCTAATCTTGGCAGAAGGGAAGCCTTGGTTAAAATGAAGGGAGCCCACAGGAGGTTGAGGGGCCATTTAGAGAAACCCATTAGACATTCTGATAAAGACACTACTGAGGTTTTCTTGATGAAAACCCCTTAACCATCTATCAGATTCCTGAGATGTCTAAGCCCATCTATTTATTTATGAATTGATCACTTGTTAGGTGCTTATACATCAAGTAAATTCTGTTTCAAAGCGCCCACAGTGCAATAGGGAGGGGACATGGGAATGAGACACATAAAAATATTAAACACAGTGGAGGGGAAAAAAGTCGAACCTATTATGCCTTGTTGAGTATTCAGAACATTCAGGGAGGGTGCAGTGGGAGGTAGGTGCTGGGGTGCCTGTGAACATGGGTGAGCAACAGATGAAGTGCAAGGTATGGTAAGTGCAAGCCTCAAGGGCGGAAGGTGTGCCAAGGCAAGTGCTGAGGAAAGACAGAAGCTGTGGCCAATTTGGTGTGGGAGGTCAGAGCCCCGAGGATGCATAAGGGCCCTGGGCACCAGTCAAGCAACTGTGAGATTAGCAGAGGAGAGAAGGAGGAGGTAAAAAGGAAAGTCTTGAGGAGCAACGAGAATTTGAGGAAGTCCTGCACAAGACAAAGAGGGGGGGGAGGCTGTTCCATAGAAGGGATCCAGCTGAGGAAAGTGATTGACCTCCTTCCCACTGTTTAGTGAAACGCTTTACACACAAAGAATTAGTGCCAAATGAATGCAGAGGTCTAGATGGAGAACATTTAATAAGAGAAAGTTGCAGATAGTGTGGTCCCCGGCCCCAGACAGCCTTGTAGATAATACAGAGGGATTTTAATTTAATCCATGAACCAACCGGGAGCCAGTGACAATTTTGTAGGGCAGGAGAGATGCAGTATCTGGACTTGATGCCAAGGATAAGTCTTGCTGCCCTATTCTGGATTAGCTGGAGGGGTCACAGAGTGGAAGAAAGAAGATTTGGGAGGAGGCAATTGCAATAGTGAAGCCTAGAGAGAACCAGGGCCTGGGTAACATTGAGCTTCTGGGGGAAGGTGAGAAAGGGTAGAATTTCTTTGAGAAGGAAGAGCTAGAAGTGGGACTTTGTGGCAATATCCTGAGTGTGAGGGAGGAAGGAGAGAGAGAAGTCGAAGATGACTCCAAGTTTTCTGGCTTCATAAAACAGAGCAGGGGGAGAGCCTATGGACAAAGGCTAGAGTGAAGGGATGAAGGGCAGAGCAGGGGTCCCAATGGGAAGGATCGCAGTTTTGCATGGCAATGAGGCAGAGATCATTGGAAGTGCACCAGACCTGGATGGCAGATAGGCCGTCAGGAATGATGGAAGGTGCAAGAGGGTCAGCAGGAAGTTTGAAAAAGAGTTGAGTGTTGTCTGCATATCACTGGAAGTTGGGAGAGAAGGAGAAGATGAGGAGCACCAGCTGAGTAAGGTAGATGTTAAAGAGCCAAGGGGAGAGGATAGAACCCTGGGCGACACCACAGGTGGAGAAGGAAGTAGGAGAGGAGAAGTTGCCCAATATGACTTGGGAAGAGTGGTCAGTTAGGAAGGTCCTTCAGTGCCTGATCCAAGATACCAATGCTATTATGGAGCTTTTGTATGAGGATGGAGTGGTTGACTGTGTCAAAGGTAGAGGATAGTTATCATAAAGAAGGGATAATCCCTGCTGTATTGAGTACTTCTAAAATTAGAAGAAAGTTAACTCAAAATGGATGCCTGCAGCAACATGGATATTGTGATAGGTTCCCCCAGAAACAGAGAATTTTACACATGAAATTATTTCAAGAAATGGATTAAACAGTGGACTTGTGGAGAGTATTGGGTGAATTCACAAATAAGTAACAAGAAAGTAACACCATATACCAAATGGACAGAGAAAATTGGGCAATGAACCTCTATAAAATTCAAAAAGAAAAGCAATCAGTTAATTTTCACTTAGCATACACATACTTGTGAGTCGATAAACAGTGGAAAAAGTAATGGGTGTATTCATATAATAATTCACTGATTCCTAGTGGAAGAATTGGAAAGTATTTTCATAAATGAATTCCAATTATTATCGACATCAATCAATGAACTAGATCAGAGTCATTCGATTCCCACCTTGTGATCGATTTCATAACAACCAATTGGTTATAAGTAACAAAATGTATACACAAATGTTATACATGATTAAACCGAGAAATCTATTAACAATTATTTTCTGCTTTAATTTTAAAAAGAGCTAATCTCTTTTTCATTCATTATGTCTGGGTGTCCGTTTTGGAGTCTGCAGAGGAGAGATCCAGCATGATGAGGACAGCTGGGGAGTTGGAATCCAGGGATGCAAGCAGTTTTTCATCGGTGTTCAGAAGAGCAGTTTCCATGACTCTTGATGCTCAGAATCCAGATTGATGGTCATGAAGGCCACCAACAAGTTGAATGTGAGAGTTGAGTTGGGGCAAGGCCAAGTTTTCCAGCAGTTATGCCAGGAAGGGGGTGGTGGAAATTAGGGTGGTAGTTGCCTGGACAGGTAGGGTCTGTTGAATGGTTTTTCAGGAGGGGGCACTTAAGGGAGTGCTTGAGGGAGGAGGGGAAAGAACCAGTGGCAAAAGATTGGTTGGAGAGATCAGTAAGTGAGGGGGCAAGAGAGCCAATGGTGTCCTTGATGGTTCTGGATGAGCAAGGGAAATCGTATTTGGTAGAGACCTTCATGGAGTGGATAACTCTGGTGACTTATTCAGGTGTAACAAGGGTGAAGGAGGAGAAGGAGGAAGGAGGAGGCTGAGAGGCCAAGGGAGGCATGGGGGTGTGGAAGGGGTTGGGAGGGTAAGAAACAAGGCTGTTCAGGATGTCCTGAGTTTTGGTGGTGAAGTGAGTGGCTAGTTCATTGCAGAGGGCCTGGGAAGGAAGATGGGAGTACGAGACTGCAGAAGGCTTGCCTAGTTCCCTGCAGATTTTGAAAGGTTTAGCCGTGTTTTTGGATGCACTAGATACCTGTGCCTGAATGTGGATCCTTTTCTTGGCATGGATGGAGAGCCTGTATTGCCCTTGGATCAGGTGGCTGGCCAGTTTGCCAGAGGGTGAGCCTGAAGTTTGCCACTTCCGTTCCACTGCTCTGCACTTTCGTTTCTCTGCTGCAAGTTCATAGTCGTACCAAGTGTTATGCTTAGAGGCAGGTTTCAGGCAGATCCTCATGACTGGTGCAAGAATGTCAGGAGTGTTGGTGATGAACATGTGGAAGTTGTTGAGAGCAGTGTCAATGGTTGAGTCTGAGTTAAGGGGGCAAGAGGGGATAAAGGTGGAAGTGAAGGCAGCAGCTGGCACTCGTTTCATCCGGCGGATGTTCGAGAATGAGGTTGACAGGGCTTTTGGGGGTGCGGTCAGAGGGCCATAGGGACCCAGGTAGAAGGAGAGAAGAGAGTGGTCAGACCAAGAGAGAGGGGTAAACAGAGGAGAATAGAGAGGGAGGTCAGAGTGGATGAGGGTGTCCAGAATGTGTCAAGCAGAGTGTGTTGGACCAGAAAGGAGATTGTAGAGGGATAGAGAGGTGCAGAGGTCAATGAAAAGAGTGGATGCTGTGCCAGAATAGTCCAATTGGATGTTGATATCACCCAGGAGGAGCATATTGGAGGAGGTTGAAAGTGAGGAGGAACAGAAATCAGCCCATTCAGATAGGAAAGGGGAGGTAGCACATGTGGGCCGGTAAATGGTAGCAATGGTCAGTGTGCAGGAGGGAGAAATGGCCAACCTGCATAGCAGGCTCTTAAAAGAAGCATAGAGCTGGGTGGGTAAGATGGAAGAAGGAACCAGCTGAGGGAAGATTAAGGAAACCCCACCACCAGTAAGGTGAGATTGCAGCTTGGAAATGATCTTGAAGCCGTCACGTAGTAGGGAGTCAAAAGCCGTGACTGAGCTAGCATTGCACCATGCCTCCGTAAGAGCGGGAATGTTGGGTCAATGTCTTCAAGAAGGAGGCAGATGTCAGCAGAGTGTTTGGTAACTAAGCGGGTGTTCAGAGTTGCCAGGTGAAGACAGTCTCTGCCTTTGAAGGTTTTCTGAGGTGGAGCACAGGAGCATGGTACTCGAGTCAGAGGGGAGGGACAGAGAGAGTGGTAGGGGGAGAGGCAGGAGAAGAAAGAAAGTTAATGAGGGACGGCAGTATCAGGTCAAAGAGAAGGAGGTTGGCTTGAGGACCCTGAACCAGGATAGTGACAGTAGACATTAATGATGAAGCGTGATGAGAAGAAGCCTGCCAAGAGGACTTCACACTTGTTGCAACCATTAATAGGAGAGTATGAGAAAGAGGAGAGAGTAGAGATGAGCTGAGTGGTCCATAGGTCTGTAGAGGGGACAGAGAAACGGATATCAGTGAAGATCTCTCTTGAAGATGTGCTGACATTGGTGTCTTCGATGGGAAGGCCAGTATTGGCACCCATAATGCCCTTATTTGTGCTTTTGTCATACAGACTTCATGAGAGAGAGAGGATAGGTGATAACGTAGCAGTTAGAGAAGATAGGATAGATGGTGAGTGCCATCTCAGTGGAAGAGGATAGATGATGCAAGGAAAGAAGGGGGGGCTGCACTGCACAGACCCTGGAATCAGATGGGGCACAGATCAAATACTGGGAGAAGGGAAGGACAGAAACAGAAATAAAGGACATAAAAGGCCTGAAGATGAAAGAGAGAATGAAAGGTGGTCCGGTGAGGTCTGCAGAGTGGACCAAAAGACCTGGCTGTGGACGGAAGGTGGAGGAGTTGGGGAATGATAAGGTACTGCGTGTGAGAGAAAATGGCTCCCATTGGGAAGCAGTGATTGTAAGAGTGTATGTGAGAGTCAGTGGTATGGGAGGGACTGTAAGCATTAGAAAGCGGATACAGTGAATGTGTAGAGGGTGAAGGAGAGATAGAGAAATGGGAGAGTGAGATTAGAGAGAGAGAGATACAGAATGTGTGTGTGAGTATGTTTGTGTGTGCGAGAGATAGAGGGAGAGAGAGAAAGGGGTGAAAGGTAGCTGTTGTCAGGGGTGTTAATACGTCTGGAAAAGATCTGGGGCTACACTAATGTTGGGACTGTCGGGACCCGGGACTAGCAGGGCTTTTAATTGTACCCCCCGAGATTTTATCTGGGGCTACAAACAAGAGAACCGGGGCTCTAGCCGGATTGCCCCCCCTCCCAGCAACGCCTCTGGTTGGTGTGGTATGAAAGTGGTATAGAAAGAGACAATATTAGTGTGAAAAGATTGATGGGAGAGAGGAAAAAAGAGGTACTAGAGGAGAGAACATACAAGAGAAAGTGGGGCGAGAGAGAGAAAGAGAAAGAAAAGGCTGAGGAAGTAGGAGATAAGTGGAGAAGGGAACAGAGAAGGAGGAAGAGAAGATGAGAGAGGGAGTTAGGGGATAAATGAGAGTAGAGCATAAGGAGATACAAGGTCAGGGAGAGCAGTGAAAGGAAGTGAGAGGGAAGGGGAAAGGCAGAGCATGTGCAAGAATGCAGGGACCGTTTCAAATATTATTGGTAACATCTGGTGGGAAACACTGGTGTACAGGGCCCTTAGAAATACCTGATGGGAGTGGCACAGGTAAGGCTTTGATAGAGAGGCTTGAATAGACCATTGGTATTACCGATCACTAGAGTTCATGCTGACCATGGGTGACCGGGAAGCCTGGATTAGGGTTGAGGGAGCACACAGGAAGTTGAGGGACCAATCAGAGGAAACCATTAGAGACATTTCTCGACAGTCGTTTGTAGTCAATACTGAGGTTTTGTTAATAAAAACCCTTGAACCATCTATTGGACTCTTGATATTGTTCAGGCCATCTGTTAAACCAATTGTAAGCAGAAGACTAGAATGAGATGTGGTTGCTTTATAAGTCACTTAAAAAATGACAAGATGTACCCACTACAAATATGCATGCATACTTAGTCCTAAATGACACGTGTGCGTGGGTCAAGTCTAGGTTAACACATATTAATCACTACAGGGTGCACACACATAGAAAGATCAGACAGACCACTTTAAAATCATAATTCCCACAAACTGTCTCTTAACAACAATTGTGTCCTTTCACACACAGTTTATACCAGGGACCCTCTCCATCGCTATCTCTTGATGCCCTTCAGATGCCCTATCACAACACAGCATCAAAAGTACAACACAGCAAACAGGGTCACAACATGTGTGCAACATTATCCTTGCCTGTAGTGTGTTACATATTATTACATATTATTTCATTGTGCAGAGGCATACACATTGAACCCTCACCTGACCTTAGGCCCCAGCCACAGGCACCATGACGACAATGCATAGTTTTCGATATGTCAAATGACGCTGGCAAGATGGATACTTACAATATTCAGAGACACTTATCCACAGATGTCTGTAGATATGCAAACACATACAGGGACACACATAGGCAACATTTCACCCCAGGGATATCCACATGTACACTCGCAACCATGCCATCAAAACAGCACATCACACGTGCAGGAAAGATCCACATGCACAAATGTACTGGTGAGGAGATTGTATCACAGAAATAACTGCAATCAGCAGTGTGAAGGGTCAGAAAAAGGACACAAACTCTGAAAATCTATTTGACTGAGGTATTTATTCAAATGAAAGGATAGAAGCCTATCTGTCCCTATATTATGGGGCTTCCCTACCTAACAAAACTAACTTAGGTGCTCTTCAGTCATCAGTGAAAGCCTTAACAGAATCTGTCCACCATCCAAACTACCCCTTTCTGGCCCTACCACTATTATAATAACTGAAGTTAGGAGAATGTCTCCCTTCTCCTGATGATTTAGCTTCTGAACATGTGCAGTTTAATAAACTGTCTTCGAGTACGCTCTGGTGACTGCTTTTATCAAATCATATAGTTCCATCTGTAGGTTAATGGATGTTTGTTCCTTATCTCTTTGGTAACAATATTCTCTCTCTCTCTTGTTTTCTTGTTGAACACTTTTGCAAATGGTCCTTCTTTTTTTCCCCCAGTTATAGTTATCCAATACATTTTCCATCTGACTTTCTTTTCATTGTGGTACAGTTCATATTTTTTGCACTCTCTCTGACAGCAGTCTTTAAACCTTATCTTCAGGCTTTCCTTTTCTAGTGTGTCTATTCTGTTTCATTAGACTTTCCTTGTCTTGACTGATACCAGTATGCACATTCCAACAGTGATTCTCGTTCACTCTCCAATATTGCAATACATACATTTCTCTTGTCTGAGTACTTCAATGATGATTCACACTCAGTCTTCTCTGTGTCCATATTTTATCTTAACTCGGAAGAGTATAAGCATTCCAATAATGATTTTTATTCAATCTTCTCTTTGCCAATACTTTATCTTGAATGGGATGAATATGAGTAGTCCAATAATGATTCTTATTTTTTTTTTTTTATTATTGAACTTTACACAGTTAAAACTGAGTTTTGTCAATGATTCTTATTCAATCTTCTATGTGTCAATACTTTGTCTGGACTATGAGCATTCAAATAATAATTCTAATTCCATTTTCTAAGTGCCAATACTTTCTCTTGACTCGAATCAGTATGAGCTTTTCAATAATTATTCTCCCTCTCCCTCTGGATCTCCCATTTTACCTGTTACCTGTAGTAATGCAGGATAAGATCACTGGGTTTGTTCTCTTCTGGTTCTTCTCTCTATGACTTCAGGCTGACTTCTTGTGCTTCTTCAACTACTTTTACTGCATGTCGTCTCATCAGCTGGTTCCTCTGTATTGTATTTACTGATTGGTTCTGCGTTTTCCTTTGCCGCATGGTATTGGCGTTGTTCTCGGGATCGCAGGTCTACCACTACTTGCTGTGGTCCTGCCAACACGCTTTTGTTTTCTCTCTCTCTCTGTATTGGGACACCATGCATCCGCCTTGGTTTCTCTCTCTCTCTCTCTCTCTCTCTCTCTCTCTCTCGTGTACCCTAGACACTGTACATCTACTCTTTTTCTTGCCTCCTTACAGTTAATGTTAAATTTTAAATGTTAAAGGTATTTGTATAGAGCCCCGTCACCAACGGAATGGGTCTCCTGGCACTCAGGTTGATCTCAGGGGAATTATTGCACCTGAAAAATCGAAAATTGAAAAAAAAAGAAAAAACTGAAATGTGCTTGAAATTGCTGGAAAAGCACTGTTTTATTGGGCATTTTCATCATGCTGCTGTTTTTTGAACTTTTTAATACCTGAAGCTGCTTTGCTATTTTGAAAACTCGATTTTTCCCATTATTGCTGGCTTATTTGACTGATTTTTGGCCCTTCCAAGATGGCCACCATGGTTTTCTTTGTTATGTAGGCAGGCTGACTGAACTGCTTTTCCCTGTGCAGCACTCCCATTTGTTGCTGAGTGTTTTCTTCCATCCAACTGGGGACTGGCAGGCTTTAGACAGCCCTCCCAGCAAAGGCCCACTTCTAAGGCCCCTGTCTGCTCCCTGTCTGCTTCCAGAATGCTATTTGGGGTCCTCCCTGCTCCTTAACCACAATGATAATGCCACCTCACTCCTCTAAGAAATCCGGACTGCCTTGACCTTGTCACCTCCAGAACTATGGGTTAGTTCCCGCCTTCTGGACTCACTCCTAAAACCTTTGACTATCACTGTTCTTTCTGCTTGTTACACCCATGTTGTCATCCTGATGCCAGTGCTTCTTAAAACCCTTTGCTAACATTGGAATCTCTGATTGGAAAGTCAAATCTTGCTGTTTTGCCCTTTTGCTAGAAAGTAAAATCTTGCTGTTTTTGCTTTTTGCTAGAAAGTCAAATCTTGCTGTTTTTACTAGAAAGTCAAATCTTGCTGTTTTTCCCTTTTGCTAGAGTCAAATCATGCTGGTTTTGCTTTTTGCTAGAAAGTTACATCTCGTTGTTTTTGCCTTTTGCTAGAAAGTCAAATCTTGCTGTTTTTGCTTTTTGCTAGAAAGTCAAATCTTGCAGTTTTTGCCTTTTACTAGAACGTCAAATCTTGCTGTTTTTGCTTTTTGCTAGAAAGTCAAATCTTACTGTTTTTGCCTTTTGCTAGAAAGTCAAATCTTGCTGTTTTTGCTTTTTGCTAGAAAGTCACATTTGACTGTTTTTGCTTTTTTGCTAGAAAGTGAAATCTTGCTGTTTTTGCTTTTTGATTGAAAGTCAAATCTTGCTGTTTTTGTCTTTTGCTAGAAAGTCCAATATTGCTGTTTTTGCCTTTTGCTAGAAAGTCAAATATTGCTGCCCATTGCTAAAATCTCTGTATTTATTTTGCTTGTATATTGTTGCTTCTCTGTAACTTGCCAGCCCAGTGACCTCAGCACTCTCTTCTGTCCCACACCTACCTGTCTTAGTCCCACCCAGCTTCTTCATCCTCTCCTTGCTTCCAACCCGATGGTGCTTTCTGTTTCTCCTATCTTTTCCAACAGCTTCTCCATTGACTAGCCTTCCCTTCTCACTAAGTCTGTTGGGAAGATGTTCAAAAAGGATATCTTGGCCTCTAACCCTGGTCTTCCTATTGCCGACACCTACTCCAATACTTCCTCCAGACAGACCCTCGCCGACCTCCTTTTTGTCGTTCCTTCGCCAAATCTATGGACTCGTCATATGATCTCTGTGCTCTGTCCTATCTCCTCCCCTCCCATTAATGGTGGCACTCTCTGAGAAGTTCTTATGGCTTCCTTTGACTCCTCTAAAGTCATTATTAATGTCTACCTAAATGCACTAAAGTCATCATTAATGTCTACCTTAATGGCACTGTCATGGTCCAAGGCCCTCAGGCCAATCTCCTCCTCTTTGATAGGTGCTTCCCTCGCCTCATCAATTTCCTCTCATCTCCTGCTGCCCGCTCCGCTCCCCCCTTGGCTACCTTGCCATCTCTATCCTCCTCATCTGCCCCTCATAGGGCTCTTTCTCCTCTGCAGGGAATACCTCTGGTCTGTACCCCTCCCCGCAAGGTCTTTCAGGCTGGCAACCTTCTTCATATTGCCACTCTCAGCTCTTGCTCTTTTGTCAAACACTCCTTTGACATCTGCCACCTCCTCGAAGAACTAGACCTTGATGTCCTTGGTCTTACTGAGACATAGTTCACAGCCAGCTCTATCACAAGCTTTGACACTCCCCTCCCTGATGGCTACAGATCCTCTCCACACCCAGATTCTCCCGGTCCGGTGGTGGGGTCCCTGATCTTTCCTGAGTGGATTCCAGCCTCTATCATTCCCACTCAGACCTACTCCTCTTTTGAATGCCTTGTCTGTAGGATATCTCTCTCTCTCCCCTACCCATTCTCTTACTGTGCTACCATCTACCGGCCTCCTGGTCAAATCACCTAATTTCTCTCTGAGTGGGAGAACCTCTCCTCCGCTCTCCTGGCATTTACCACTCAACTACTCCCCCTCGGTGACCTCAATATCCATTTAGCCTCTCCTTGTTCCCCCCAGTACTCTTCTGTGTCCTCTGTGACTCCCTCTCCTTGTCCATCCTCCCCTCTGGCCCGACTCACTCTGCAGGGCACACACTCAATGTCTTGATCTCCTCTGACCTCCCCCTCTCCATCCCTTTGACCACTCCTGGAGCAATCATTCCCTCCTCTCCTCTCATCTCTCCCTCTCATCCCCCCAAGGCAAACCTACTCCAACACTGCCCCCTATCTTCTCGGACATCCGGCCCATGAAGCGTGTGTCAATTGAGGCTTTCACCGCCACCTTCTCTCCCACCACCTCTGGGTGTCTCACACCCTGACACAGCCTTGTCTCTGTTCTACTCTTCAATTTCTGATACTCTTGATGTTCTTGCCCCTGTCATGAGGATCCATTTGAAGTCCAAAGCTGAGTGCAATTCCTGGTATGACTCTGACCTAGCTACACTTAAACGTAAGTGTAGGGCAGCTGAGAGGAAATAGAAGGCTTCTTGTTCATCCTCTGACAAACTGGCGTGTCGCCTGCTCCAAAGGCAATACCGACTCTCTGTCCTCACCAAGAAGAGAGTCCACATTCAAGCTTGTGTCTCTGCGGCATCTAACAACTCGGCCGAACTCTTTAAAATCTGCAAAGAGCTGGCCAACCCTGCTGCTGTCTCTGCCCCTCCTGTTGTCTCCCAGACTCTTTTAAATGCCCTTGCCTCTCACTTTGTCTCAAAAACCCAGGACATTCTGTCCACCCTCTACACCCCTGTCCCTCCTCTTTTCTCTCTGTCTGTGCTTGCTGACCCTCCTTCAGCCACCCCCCACCCTCCTTCTCGTCTTTTCCTCTTTTCTCCCCTGATGAGGTCACTAGACAAGTCTGATCCAAGAAAGCCTGGTCAAAACAGGTTCATCCATGTTCCTATAAAACCATCAAGGACCACATTGACACCCTTAGTCAGGCCCTTGCTGATTTTTTCAACCACTCCTTTGCCTCAGGATCCTTCCCCTCCCCTCTGAAGCACTCCATTGTGCATCCACTTCTCAAGAAACACACAGCTGATCCTTCTTGTCCGGCTAACTATCGGCCAATTTCCATTACTCCCTTTCTGGGCAAACTCCTGGAAAAGTTGGCCATCTCTCAGCTTATCCTTCATTACAATTCTGTTGGCTGTCTCCATGACCACCAGTCTGGCTTCAGAGCTACCAGAGCATGGAAACTGCTTTCCTGAACATCTGTGAAGATCTGCTCTCCAACCTTGAATCTAACATTCCTCTGTCCTCATCCTACTCGATCTCTCTTCTGCCTTCGACACGGTCAACTATACCATCCTGCTCAACCGTCACCGTGATAACCTGGGTATCACTGATCAGGCTCTGGGTTGGCTGACCACTTTCCTCTCTGATCGACCCTCCCAGGTCCAACTTGGGTCCTTCCTATCATCTATCTTCATCTCTACCAGTGGTGTTCCCCAGGGGTCTAACCTCTCGTCCTGGCTTTTCAACCAATACCTGGCAACTCTCGCCCACTGCATTGCCATTTTCTGCTCAAATTCCGAGTGCTACGCTGATGACACTCAACTCATTTTCAGGCTGCCCTCAACCACCTCCTCTCCCTCTCTCATCTCTGATTGCCTAACTGCCATTCAAAATTGGTGTGCCATCAATGATCTTTGTCTGAATTTCAGCAAGATGGAGATCATCCTCATTGGCAGACCTTCACCATCCTTTCCCCTCACTCTCTGGCCGGCCTCCCTTGGCCAACTTCCTTCCCCCACCTGCAAGTGTAAGAACCTCAGGGTCATCTTTGACTCCACACTTTCCTTCTCCGCCCACATCGCTGATGTCTCTAAAAAGTCAAACGTCCTACTGCACCTCCTCAGAGGTACTCTGCCTTTCCTTTCCTTCCCCCAGAAACTCTCTGTCTCCCAAGCTCTGGTTATCTTTAGGTTGGACTATTGTAACAGTCTCTTTCTAAATCTACCTGCCTCTACTCTCTGCCCTCTGCAACTAATCCAGAAAAGGACTGCCACACTTGTCCTTGGCCTCAAGCCATAGGATCATATCTCTCAAGCTCTGAAATCTCTCCATTGGCTCCCAGTGGATGCAAGGATTAAATTCAAAACCCTTTGCATTGTCCACACGGCTTTCTGGGGACTGGGTCTCAAATACCTTCAGCTATCCCTCCGCAAATACCTCCCCTCTTGAGCTCTTCACTCCTCTACCTCAGGGTCAGTTGTTTTTCAAAGAAATGAGTTGAGGTAGATCTCTGTCTTCAGCTGGGGCCTCCCTCTGGAACAGCCACCCTGCTACTCTAAAACTTGAGGAGAACAATCTCCGGCTCCGGAAGAACCTCAATACCTTTCTCTTTGCTTCTACCTTCGCCCCCCTGTCCCCTGCTGATCTGTTCTCTCTTGGCACTGTGCACCTGGCCACCCTCTGCCCTCCGGGCCCAGGTACCTGCTCATCCTGCCACACTCCCGCACTGCCTCCGGGCCACCCCTTGTACTGGGATCTGTATCTGTACTCATCCAGCGCCCCCTTTTTCTTCCTGCACTTATCAGACCTACCCTGTCTGCTGTCTTAAACCCAGCACTTGCCACTATCTGGCTGCACTACCACTGTTTGTTGCCTTTAGTATTTATTTATTATTATTTATCTGTTTCTCCTTTGCTCCGCACTCTCCACTTCTCCCTCCTTGCATGCAAATTCCCCTCCCCCTCTCCCATGCACTTGCGCTTTCTCAATGTCACTGGGTCTAGTAAGAGCGTTGTTTTGTTCTCCCCTGTTCCCCGCCCTTGCCTTGTTGTGTTCTGAAACACTTGTGTATGAGCGCAATAGAAATAAAATATCAATATCAATATCTGTAAACGAGGAGGTGGGTTGAGTCAGTACGGTGAAGAGTGGGTAGAATAGCGAGAGAAGTGGTGTGCTGTTGGCAGCTTCAGCTCGGATTACACTGTGCGCTGAGCTTTGGTGAGAGTGTCGGATCGAAGTCAGGCCTTATGTGCTGTTGGTGCGGCTTATGTGTTGACTGTTGTTGCGGTGTGTTACGTGCGTGCATCTTGCAGTGCGAGAGGTGGTTGTGTGGCTTGTTGTATGAGTTAGGTATGCAGAAGTTGAGCTTTTTTGGTTAGTGTGTTATTTGTCTTGCAGCTGACCTTCACAGGTTGGCTATATGCATAGAGTTAAGTATCCTGTGTGGTGGGGCAGAGGCCCAGGAATCATGATACACTACGTTTCACGATACAATAGACAATGATGGGCCTATCCCTAGAGTTGAGAGTCCTGTAGAGAGGGGCAAAGGCCTCTGTTCTGCAATAAGTGGTTTTCCGCTTATGAGAGGCATAGATGGACGCTAACCAGGCTAAGCTTCATAGTCCTATCCAGATGTGACGCAGTCTAGTGTTCCTAATTCTATCCATGTGTGGCACATGCTAATATTTGCCAATCTATCTAGATTTGACACAGGCTGGTGTGGCACATGTTCTCAATTCGGTCTAAATGTGGCACATGCCAATATTCATAGTTCTCAGTGTGGGACTTGCTAACATGCACAATTCCATCTAGGTATGACACTTGCTAACCTTCACAGTCCTATCTAGATGTGACACAGGCTTCCCTAAATTATATCTAGGTGTGGCCCATGCTGGCCCATGCTGGTATTCACAGGTCTATCTGTGTGCGATATAAACTGATGTTCGCAATTTTATCTTGAGAGTGTCATATGCTAATATTCACATTTCTATCTAGATGTGACACAGGCTAGTGTTCACAAATTATATCTGAGTGTGGCCCATGCTAATATTCACAAAGCTATCTAGATGTGACACAGGCTGATGTTCACAATACTATCTAAATGTGGCACATGCTAATATTCACAGTTCTAGGTGTGGGACTTGCTAACATACACAATTCCATCTAAGCACGACACAATTCACAGTTCTATCTAGATGTGAGGGAGGCTAGTGTTCACAATTCTGTCTAAGTGTGGCATGTGCTAATATTCACATATCTATCTAGATTGCGGAGCATCCAGCTTCTCCTACTTATGAGCGAGCAAGCCAATTCTTAAGTTGCATGCTTCCTCTCTCATTCTCCAGGCTCCTCCCCTCTCATATATTACACTGCCGTGGGTCTTCCTTTGTGCAGTTCCATGATCCTTTCTCTCTTTCTTCAGTGCCTTCTCTTCTCCTCAACCACTCATCCTCCTCACCCCAATAAGAGTTGATTCTTCAGTTAAAAAAACAGGCACAGCTTCCTGATGATAATGACATATGTTGGTACTTTCCTCATATAATGCTTTACTGGTTGGTTTTGAAGAGGCATTGTTGGAACGCCCGTTTGTGAGTTCCTCACAGGAAGGAGAGTCCTTATCCCCAAAGGGGAATTCTCTCCCGGTGAAGTTCTACTTGCCTCGACCCCTAGGCAGGGTGTTGAAGATTGCGTTTACTTCCCTAGCTTCACATGGGGAGGGGCTCCCCCTTGGGTAGAACCGATAAATTCCTATGATTTGTCATATAAGGCAAGCATCACCTACCAGCAGTAGCATCTTCTACTGTCGGTCTACCTCCAGATACCTCCAAACCATTGCAAGTTCCCATAGGAGAGGTCCAACATCCCACATTGCTTTCCCTAATACCTGCACTGCATCATGCTAGTTAGTACTGCACAGAAAGCAGCCTGCATCCATGTTCATACTGCCTTCAGTAATCGAGTCCTAAACTTCACTGGAGCTAAAAAGCCACAGCCTTCACAGATCAACCTGTACTCACACACACAGGTAAACACCCTCAAAAAGCTGCCACCCAACACAGCCCACAAGCAAGTATTATCATGATTACATTGGGAATACCCTTAGGCATGTGTTGTATCCCCTCTCACGTCAGTCCTACTGTAAAACCAGATATTGTATGAAGAAGCCTGGTATGTTAACATTAGAAATCCATTACTCATTTAGTGAATCATTAGTAATTTGTGACTCATTTAGGGATCCAGTTATCCATCATTCATTCTGATTAGTAGTGTGATTAGTTATCCATTATCCACATACATGTAGCCATTTGCATTTGTTATAGAATGAGGCCTGTTATATATTTGTAGAAACATGTAGAGACATGTTAAGACATATGTTTTATGTATGCATTGTAGAGACTCGCATGAGTGTGCATTTAGAGTATGCATTGAGCTTTTAGTATAGCGCTTGGTATGAGTAAATGCGTTAGGCACTACATTCGAGAATAGAATGCATGTAGCTGGCTCCTAAGCCATCCTGGATGAGACAGAAGAGAAGCACCTCTTGGTTCTGCGGAAAGATGTTATGGTACACTGTGAGCGAGGAATGCAACTCACAGTTGCCAACACCTGTGCTCTCCATAGTACTGGCAGGCCCCCATGTTGTGGCAGAAGGTGCCGGGGCTCATGCTAGAGGCAGCTCCGCCCCCTTCTCTTGTCTTCTACAAGGGGTCTGCCTGCCTCAGCGCCACTGCTTTTTGAAGGGTTCTCCATCTCTGATTTTCACCGGGTTTGCACCCCACTGATGCCACAGCACTTCTCCTCATGACACCACCTCGCAGAAGAAGGTCTCGTCAAGGGAAACTGCCGGATAGCAGACCAGATCTTTTCAGGTGTGCTGGAGCTCACGGGCCCGCCACCATCTTGGTCAGGCTCTCTAGCACCGCCCCCCCCAGAAGGTCAACAATTTTACCGGTCCTCAGGTCTTCCGAATATTCGCGCCCAAAGGCCGGCTTTCTTACATCTTCTGGTAACATACTTTGTCCCGACAGCGTTTGCTTTTCTGTCTTTTTTTAAAAGAGCATTGTACCAGAGTAGGGGATCTTGGCACAATTGAGATGATTCCCATTTTATTCACTATTGGGTTTGACCTGTTTTTATATTTCTTTTTAACACTATAGCCTTTTTACTGTACTGATTTTGGAGTGAATTTGAAGCCCGGACATGTGTCTTAATGACGGTGTTGAACAGTGTATTATGGTGGGGTTGTTACCAACACTACTATGTGAATTTGCATCTTCCTCTCCACATCTTAAATTCAGTATTAAACTCATGCGCCATGGTTTACAACAGTGGCATAAATCACACAAAGCATTATAATTATCTTAATCTGGAGAAACTGTATGCGTAGCTGATACCCATTGTATATACACTTCTACATGATACCTTTGCACGTCCCTTGAATGCTATCTAGCCCTATCACTGCTCACCTTGAATGCATCCACAGCTAGCAAACTATTTTCTTGAGGTCAATCACTGTATTGGGTTTAACCGTTTGCTTGAAGCTCCTTCAGCCACACCCTTGCATGTTTCACTCCAAATCTCATTTGGAAACTTAAACATGCCACTGGAAACCCACTATACACATGCAATTGTTACACATTCGCAAGCAGAACAACAGACATATTTTCCACGTCTTTAAAAACATGTCACTTATTCTCTACTGCTGAAACATTATAGTTTTGATTGTCTTCTTAAATGATGTGTCAGAATGCACACAGCAGGTATTTTCTGCAGCCTTATGCCCACATCAATCCTCCCAAGAGGATCCAAAAGAGACAGCCTAGTCACAAAACCAAACCTGGACCTTACTAAGTGACACTTGTAAGCAGGAGACCCTGAGTTCCTGGAATGTAAAGAACGAGACTGTTCTGCTACTATACAGTAGTATTGACCATTGATGACTCAACAAGGGAAAAGGCAAAGTGCGAAAGGCCCCTGTTCATCAAGAAGCAAAATCCTTTCCTACAGCAAAATGGTCTTTCATCCTCTTCATCTGCAAACTAAGCTTGTCTGTATATTGTATACTGGCACAGCCCAGCTTCCCCAGTCACGATCGGTTTGGTCAATCGTTTTACATGTCACCCTTTCTACTAGTCTCCATCTAATATCTAATATTCAAATGTAGGGTCAGTTTTAGCTATTTCATATGCATATTTGTATCAACATTTCTCCTTTACTCTAACATTGTAATTCACATACTGCAGGCGGCCTTCACTTTCTAATATTGTCCATGTCCCTTTCTTCCCATCAATTAATTTTCTTTCTCCTCTTGTGCAATATATAGGCCACCATGCAATGTAGCCTTATATGGGCAGTAATGGACTGAAGCAAAGGGAAACCACCTAAGGAGAGCTAACAGCTACATAAGAAATAATAATACTCAGACACCCTGGGCAAGTTCACCATTAGCACCCAAGTGCGAGTGGGAGCCTTTCCTCTCTCCCTACCCTCCCAGGAGACCTCTTTTCCTTTCCTTCCACTGTGTGTGTTTCTAAATTCTTAGTTTTTAACATCGTGCTTTTTTCCACTTTGAAACAGATGAAGAATTAATTCAAGAAAGAAAACACATTGTTCACCCAAAAGAGAACATCAGAGAAACCAACAAAATGGACAAACGTTTACAAATAAACATGGACTTTTTTTTTAATGAGAAAAGTAACAGCAATAGTGAAAGAAATGTGCCCATTCTCAGAAAGGCGGATGAACAGATTTTTCAAAAGAGTTCTTTAAAGAAACTATCCTGCCCAATAAATACAATGATGTACAATGATTGTATCTGAGTTTTCATGCGTCCTTTCTTTTGTGAGTGTTCTACTAAATGCATTCTTACTACTGAGAGACTTGGTATTCTAGATGTATTCAAAGCACGTGGGATTCTCAGTCCTTTGACCTTCTCTTTTGTGTAGAATGCCTTTAGGTCAGTGGTTTCACATTCACCTCTGTCTGCAAAACACACACGGGATTCCCAATGCTCTAGGCTTCTCTTCCTCTAGAAAATGTGTGCAGCACATTATTAGTGCCTTGACATGTTCTCCCCTGCGTACAAAATGCATGTGAATTTCTCAATACATTCTCCAAACATCGTTTCTTAGTCTAAAAACACAAAGGAGATTTTCTCGACACATTTATCATGTCCTCTTTTTCAAGCTAGACATAGATTTTATGGAGGAGACTGGTTACATTTGCCCTTACATAAAAACAGGTATTCTCTCCATAATTCTCATCATTTGCACATCATTATGCAATAGGAAGGCGTAAAGTGGAGGCTAAAATACCTTTATACCTTTATTTTGTTCTTTGACATGCAAACTGAGTTAAAGCATCTGCCATTCTACATTAGATTCCTTTGGCATCCTCCTGTTTTCTTTGGGGTATAACAAGCAGGTGGCTTCTATAGAAATCCACAACATGTATACAAACATGGAAATGACATGCTGGTGTATATGCTGGAGTATGTATAATAGCAGAGAGGAAAGCGGAGGCAGCATAATACATTATGGCCAATGCCCACTCTCTGCTATACAAAGAATGGAAATATGGTGTGCACAAACGTTCATGCTTAAAATGTCAATGGCTATTTTTTACGCATGGATTTTTTTGCAGGCCATCATCAACACGACACCCAATGCCTTTCAGTAGTCTTTCAATTTGTAACTGCTGTGCAGGCTCTTAAATGAACTACTGGAGGAATAAGGTTGGGGGAAATTGAGCCGGATCTGTGATGGAGAAAACAAGTGTTGAAAGATAGATACAACTTTTTTTATTTTCACAGATTTATATATTTTTTTATAAATTGAAAATCAAAAACAGGAAAAACAACCATGAACAAATGAGTAAAAAACACCCATAAAAAAGGAAAACTGATGGTAATGTAGCCCATGATTAGCCAAAAAAAGGGCCTCATTACATGGTAGGCGGTAAGGGATTACCGGCACCGGTGCTGGTAATCCCTTACCGCCCTACTACGAGGTCCCTTTGAGGTACCGTTATTAGCTCCATCCCCATTCCCATTGAGCCGTATGGGTGCTCGAATGGGAATGGGGAATGGTTCCCGGAATGGGGACTTACCGGTTCCTCCAAGGTCGGAATGACCTGGTAAGTCCCTATTCCGGGAACACGGACCCAGAATGCGGTAAGGGGGTAGCCATGGCTGTAATGAGGCCCAAAGAGTCCTTCATTGACTCAAATGCCACTATGGCATTCAAGAGCTTAGGAACATCTTCACTGATGCAGTACCTTATCTCCGTACACTTGGACGAAGTGGACAAGCACTACCTGCAAACACATCACACTCAGAAAACCAAAGTGCACAGACCCCATGGCAGCAAACCCTCCAATAACTGCCTCCATCACAAGTGCCTCTACATATTTGGCTCCAGCAACACTGCTGATGTCAACACTATTGACACCGGCCGCTCTAGCAGCAGCCACATTGTCTTCAAGAACTTCTTCAATGGGGACTCTACCTGCATCACAGAGTCTTCGGGTGACTCTGAGTCAGGGCCCGGTTGTATCCTCTTTCTGCACAACAGGGTCAGCCTGGGGGTGCCAGACGAGTGGGCAGTGTCAATAAATGCTTAACAGAAGACCTACCACTGTTAGTTATTTTGTTATCAGTAATTTATTTCCCACAGCTATGCTGTTTATTCTGTCTTCCTTGAAAAAAAACGTTTAAAACTGTTAAAAAACACTAAAATAATAAATATGAAAAAAAAACTTGAACAGCACAAGGGAGCAGAGAGGAGTAAAAAAGGATTGCAAATGTGCTTGAGTTGACTCTTGGTGGAGTGAATACAAATAATAAAGATAACAGAGACATGCAGCTGCCAAATTCTTGCGGTGAAATGAGACAGCCAATAAGGGCCATTTTTTTATCTTGCAGTATCAGAAAGGTGTTTGTGTTTTTACGAATAGGAATTGTCAGAGGCATTTTGTGTGAATTAGCAATCTCACGGTATCACAGCAACGCTAGTGTCACAATATGGCCGTTGCCAGCGATCGAATACGCACTGACTGGCAGTGAAGAGGCGGCGGGGTTCCTCAAGTGGGTGGCAACCCGAGGGGCCGCATGACTCGGTGCATCCCCCACAGTGAATCCGCAGCAGAGCAGATCTTCGCCAGCGGCACCCCATGGCTGCCGAAGACCCAACTGCTGAAGCTAGTTCAAGGTACAGTGAGAGCAGCCGAACACCACCGTGGCCTGTGGTAGAAGCATTACAAGCTTTCTAAGCCTTGAAGCCCAACACCAGAAAGGGCTGCGATCCCACCCAGTAGGAGTGCACCCATACTTGTAGCAGGCAGTGAATGCTGTGTCTAACGAGGCACGTCTTTATATTGAGAGACTGGTTGACACAGCAGGAAATGGCCGACTTTGTTGTCGACATACAGAGTAGAGGACACGTTAAGTTCATATTACCTGGTGGGAGACTGCTCAAGGGCTGCTACATCTGAGCCGTTACACTAACTGGGGTAAGGAATGGTCAGAATGCACATGTCCGCCATCATATGTGCTCTGTATTAGCTCCCTGCACACCCTGCTCTATTTCAGTCATTATTCATATTTAACTTTCCTTGGTTTCAGCTTTGGGATGGCCCCAGGTGGTGTAAGGAACAGAAATGTGCAACTGAACAGAGCCAGGAAACCCACACGCTCGCCCTCTTCTACTGGGCATTGTGGTCCAGGGAACAAAGGTCATGCTTTCAGCACGCTTAGCCTTTCTCTGTCTTACTAGAGCGTTTGTGCTGGCGCTGTTAAAGCAGGTTCACGGAGCAAGTGCTTGAAAAGTAGCACGAAGCACACAGCAGGGGGAACAGCCCAACAACTGACATACTTACGGACACAAAGGTCATGCTTTCCAGGAACTGCGTGACAAATGCAGCAGACTCAGGCAGTAGAATGGGACTGCGTTGCTTCCCCCAGCGCCGCTGAGACCAGACTCCTTCCCCTCCCAGGATCCATAGTGACAGCACATTGGCACCCTGGTTTTCATGAGGAGTGGGGACAGTGAAGTCTTAGTGGCCTTGGAGTGGGAGATGGTCAATAGAACATAGTACAGCCTTTACACCTTACCAGACTAGAGCAGCAGCAACACAAACAGTCGACAGAACAGGGTCAAGTGCAGGTCGCATTCATTGAGCATACTCATGAGGTTTCGGTGGTTCCAGCTTGTGAGATCCTGTGGAGATCGACCCGAAGGAGCAGTACCTCCCAGTCCTCTGAGGCACCTGCAACGCCCCCTCCATTTTCATGGACCTGTGTGATGACCTACACCTGATTTCATGTGTGCCTCTTTTTAAGGGCTAGGCCACCTGCTGAGTTTTGTTTGTGCACTGTGCAGTCTCTGTCCTTTCTCCCAGATATCCCTCTGTCCCATTCCCCTATGGTGCACTTTATCTCCCCAATCTATTCTAATTGCTACTCTATTACCTATCCTCCCTCTCTTTCGATGCTTGGAAGGAAAATGTTTAGGAAGGTTCTCCTGGTTTCTAACCCAGGCCTGCCCATTGCTGACACTTTTGCCAATGCTTCCTCCAGGCAAACTATTACTGACATCCTCTTTGTTGTTCCCTCTTTGGACCTATGGACTCCCCATATGTTCTAAGTCCTCTCCCATTTCTCTTCTTTGACCATTATTGGTGGAACTTGATGAGAAGTGCTCTTGGCACACTTCCGTCATCCAGGTGCATCAATAATGTCTACCGGAACGGCACTATCATCGCCCAGGGCTCTCAGCCCAAGCGCCTTCTTCTCAACAGGTGTCTTCCACCTGTCTTTAACTTCCTCCTTTCTCCTGCCACTACTTTGTTTGTCACCCCTCTGGCCTCTTCGCCCTCAGTGACGGGTGTACTTCACCCCTATACCCCCACCTGGGAAGCCCTTCAAAGGTGGCAACCAGCTTCACATAGCTACCCTCAATTCTCGCTCTGCTGTCAAACACTCCTCTGACATCTGTCACCTCCTTGAAGACTTTGAGCTTGACGTCCTCGCTCTCAATGAGAAGTGGTTCAATGACAGCTCCCTCACTGCTTTTGACACTCTCCTTCCTGAGGGCTACAAGACCGGTATGGAGGCAGAGTAGCCCTCATCTTCCCTGAATGGGTTCCTGCTTCTATCATACCCCTCAATCCTAGTCTTCCTCCAAATGCCTTCTCTGCAAACTCTGCATCTCTCCTACCCTCTGGCTCACTCTTGCCACCATCTAATGGAACCCTGAGTCAGTCTCCCTCTTCCTTTCAGAGTGGGCCCACCTGGCCTCCTCTCTCCTGACCTTTACCTCTAAGCTTCTCCCACTCGGCGACTTTAATATTCATCTTGACTCTCCTGATGCGGCCACTTTACTCTTCTGCAATTTCTGTGACTCTCCTTCCCTCACAATTCATCCCTCTGGCCCGACCACTCAGCTAGGCATATCTTGGATGAGCTCATCTCAGTGGACATTTCTCACCACATCAAACTTTCTCTCCCTAAATACCTCCCTGCTAGAGTCCTTCGGTCCTCTAGCTCCAACTCTCTGCAGATCAGATGGTTCTCCAAACAGAGAGTGGGAGCTAGATATCTTTCTTTGTCAGGAGCCTACCCTGACCCTCTCAGACTTGACCAGGATCTGCTTAAATTCTGGAAGCTTCTCAAGACTTTGCTTTTCTCCTCCTTCCCTCTCCACCTCCCTTGCTAATGTTCTCCTGCCGCTGTGACTGGTTGCCAGGTCCCTTATTAGTCTTACAGGGGCCAGGCTCTTCTCGATCCATCTACCCCAGCATCCTTATAATCAGTACTTTCCCTCGGGCACCCTTCCCTGACTGGCCACTGAGTCTGGTCCACCCCCGTTATGTACTAGTTCGACCCTTCCCCCTGCTTTCCCTGGCACTTATCGTCCTGGGCTCCCCTTAGAACTAGCCAAGACCCTGGGGTCCCCTCCCTCCTGCACTTCCCCCTCCCCCTTCCCTTATTCCATCCCTTCCTCCCTGCCCCCTGCCCCCTACCCCTGCAATTGCATGATCCGAATGTCACAACGCCTAGTAGGACCGTTATTGTTGTTTTGTTCTCTGGCCCCCTCTGCCCCCCAACCCATGTTTTGTCTTGTGGCGCTTGGAAACACGTGTTGCTGTACAGGTGCCATATAAATGCTCAATAAATAAATAAAGCCAATAAAGGATGGGCTCGTAGCCAAGGGAACGTTGAGTTTTTAGTTGTGCCTCTGTTCCTGCAGTAAGGGGAACAGGTATGAAAGTAAATGCTCCACAATGCAGGAACAATGTTTCTTTTTCTCTGTGTACATTGTAAACCATTGATTGTATTTGTCTAGTTTTAATTTCAAATTTTGCATGTTTTCAAAAATGTTGTATCATTCCATATTACCACAGGTGTTTCCCATATATGTGCAATCTCGCTGTACCAAATGACAAGGCAATAGCCAATATGATGTCGAGTTTTCAGGTGCGTCTCCATTCCCAGGAAACATAACATAACTGCGACTTAAAAATGTTGCCCATTACCAAAACTGTCCCTTTGTGCAGTACCAAAATCCTGACCCAGATCACACTGACTAAGGGGAGTGGGATTGGGATTGTAGGGGTGTCCCCTGCCTCCATTAGATGGGGAGCAGGTGGCAAGGATGTTTTAGAAAAAGAAAATGGAAAAAAGGGACACTGCGGCGCCAGCGCCGACTCAGGAGAGTGGGTGGGAACTGACGGGAGGGCTAGAGGGCAGTCGGGGAAGCGCGTTGGGGGGAGCGTGCAGGGGGATGCGGGGCACAGCGATCTATTTGATGATAGTGATGATAGAGATGTGTTCACTTTTCCTCTTTTCTAAATTGCTCTAACTGTATTGACCTGGCATTTCTCAAGGCAGTTCTTACTAGACCCATGCATGAGTGAGTTTCCGTAGTCTAAACGGGACAACATGGTCGCCCTTGCGATCGTGGCACTGTTCTTCTCGCACAAGATGAACAGCCAACACATGTTTTAAGACTAATACACAAGGTCTTCCTCAGGGCTGTAGTACTAAACATTATATACATTTGATAATCAATAATTACAGCATGTAAATACATATTACATACACAAAGAAAACCCATTATGGGAGACATATTGACCAAATCCAAAACAAGAAATGGCAAAAAGTGAAGGGGAGGGAGAAAAAACACAAATTATTACCATATTTTCTTCATATGGATAAAACTGTTATTTGTGCGTTACTTAAATACTGTTATTCTATCCCATATTCCAAAAGACACACCAAGAATTATCCTCCTCTCATCATTTGAGTAACACTTGTACTTGTTAGTTAATTGGATACTAGCATTGCACTCCATGTTCCAAGAAATACACACCTACAACATTTTGTCCTGTGACAACCACCAAAACACAAGCAGTGAGCCTTCAACCAGTGAGTCAACCTAAAGTGCATTGACCTCCATATATAAAGATATATAAAAACAGAAAAAGTGTAAATGATTACCACTTCTCCTATATGACCATTTGCCATCAACTACCACACAATTTTGTGGTTCTTGGTCCTTAATTTATTGCACTCTGAAATAAAAAAAAAATCACAAACTGTACAGCATTAAAGGAACCTCTGGTTCCATTCCAATCTGTTATCTTGGTCAAATTCATTGAGAAAAATCATAAATGCCCAGTCCTCAACATCTTCAAGGTGATGTTAGATTTGCATACCTTCATAAGTATACAACAACATATTCACTCGTTAATTAGCACATCTTATTGTGATGTGTAGACAGAAATCTTTAGTGGGTTTAATCCCAACTCGAAAACATCTATACAAGTTGAATAGTAGACTACACATAAAGCCTAATTCACAGAGCATTTTCCAATGCGGTTTTGCCATTATAAAACACTTCTGTGAATTAGGCCATTAGTATCAATGAACACTTAGTATCAATGATTATCAATGCTCCAATCTATAGATATCCAGAGAAATAGAAAGAAAAAAAACAACTCCATATAAAATCATTCAAAATTCACATTATATTGGTCTTGTTAGGCCCAGCAACCTAAAAGGTATGGATATTGCATGGTTTCACATGGCATCAGCAGCCGCCATCTTGATTTATTCCTTTAAATAGTCCCTGTGACTTCAGGCGCAGCATGCCTGAAGTCATTCAGTGTTGACTATGTAAATATTAAACATTAAACGCATGGAATGCGCATGGAATCCCAAACGAGGCATACTTGCTATTGTTAAAAAAACGACTGCATATTAGTATGGTATATCCTCACATGACACTAAATGCAATTGCTGACCTACATCTCCATCATTGATGAATATGCATTAATTGGGAGTATCTTATTTGCACTTTGACACCCTGATAGGGGGTGCTCCTATTTGTTGCTGGTCTTGGCTTCTGATTATGTTTAACAGATACAGTATCATCCCAATAGTGATTCTAAAGGAATCAATCATCACTACAAGGTTTGTGAACTATAAATGAAATGTTCACTTCCATGCCGCTAATGCTTTTATCAGCACTAACATGATCACTGCAAATTCCCACTACATATAGATTATTAGATACATTATCATCCAAATAGTGCTTCTAGAAAACTCATTGCTACACTAATAATGAAACTTAACGTGCATCTCATGGTCTGGGTTCAAACCACTATGTAAAGTTCTGTATTTACAAATCAGTTTGGATCTTTTCGTATTGTCTTCAATACAATACATTTTATTCCTGCCTTATCATCCAGTTGGTGACGTTCTTGCCTATGAGTTGACAATGATAACATCAGATCATCATTCTGTAATGCATGAAGATGCTCTCTAATCTGTAATTAGAGTTCACTGATCGTACTGCCAATGTACACCAATTCACATAGGCACACAATACCATAGATGCCAAATTTAGTTCTGCAATTGATCAAATCTGTAATTATAAATTCCTCCTCAAAATAATCTTCTTGGTGTCTCTGGCACATGCTGTCTGTGCCCCATTTGTAAAAGTTGTTTGGGAGGAAAGGTCTTTTTGCCCCCTCCCTTCCTGTCCCCACACGCACACTATGCTCGTCCGCCGGCCTGCCATGCACCTCTGGTCAAAGGTGCCGGGCAGCCTCGGGACGACACATACAGGTGCAACATCCGTAAGCAGTCTGATTACCGACTCCATTTTGTACACACATCAACTCCATTTTTGTAAATGCTCCAGCAGGCCTCACAGAAATGCCAGCCTGAAGGCCTGCACCTCTCCCCTGGGGCCGCGCACAGTCAGCCGGTTACTATCCCCACCTCCTCCCCTCTGGTGTCTCTGCGACTTTCTTGTTCCCAAGAAAAACTGGGCGTGAAAGGTTACAAATAAAACATTGTATCTTGCGCCTTCCTGCCAGCATTCCTGCCCTGTAAATGACCGGGCCAAGGCCTGGTTTTGGAAAAAAGCCATCCATCTCCACAAACCTGCTCCGCACCCACAGACCCTATTCAAAGGATATACTACCCATACCTTCTCTACGATAACCCCTTATTTCATGTAACAGATGCCTGCCCCACAACTGCGTGGCATCCAAATTCACACCTGATACTAATCCCGTCTGTGACCATATATTTTCTTGTGTACTCGCGTGTCATAAAATTGTTTCTATGAAGATCTAAAGGGATGTATTTGACAGATATGTTGGCCAACTGATGTTAGTAGATAAGAGATTTGGGCACACATATTTTTGTTCTACGCTTTAGGTCCATTGCCTTTGCGTAATACATGCGCATGTAAGGATGGAAGATGTTAAGGGAATCATGTGTTATGATGTATAATGTGTGACCCATAGAACCATCCTGCAGCAGAGCAGACATTATTACACCTATATACTTTACATATATGAAGATCTAGTCCGAGTTACAACCAAAACTCCTCCCCTACGCCCTAAAAAAAAGAGTCCATGAAAACTTATTGGAACTCCATTTTATTTTGTATTTTAAACATCCCCATTTGAACTAGGCCACACTCTACTAGCCCAGTGCCTTCTCTCCCTCCCGGCAGCACAGCGCATGGCGTGCAAATGGCCCCACCTTTTCCTCTCCCTGAGACTATGCTGCTAAAGGTCAATTTCTCACGGATGTCCCAGCGCAACAAATGTATCCTCTCATCCCTCCACTGGGCCCGCACGGAGTGTTCCCCCATGCCACCTGAAAGAGATGACCCCCCATACCTTTCACCTGACCAGTGATTCAGGACAATGTATATAAAAACAATCTATGAAATATATGGTTTTCTCCCAACTTGTCAGAATACAAATGATTGTCTTTTTATTGCATACTTTGAAGTAGTGTTTAGATTAGAGAGCTAGTACCAATCACCTCATCCAGAACACCATGACCTTCGCCTCGCACTGACCAGCCCAGCTGACATACGTGATGCCCGCCTTCCCGCCAAGCAACCAACCAATCGAATGGAAGCAGCCCCTATGAAGACATAGTGGCTCTGCAGCTCCGCCAATTGTAATGCAACTGTTGTACCATATAGAATCTCGTCACTGATGATGCTCTAACCCTTTTTAAAGCAATAACTGTGTATTGTTTGGCAGAGCGCTCTCAGAGTAAGCAGAGTTCTCTGCATGTCCTATCTTATCTAGATACACTTTACCACTTAAACTCACCCGCACTTGGTCTCGGTCTCATTCCCTATTGGGGTGTGTCCTTAACTGACTCTCATTGGGGAGTTTGGATTGTATTTTGCGGGACTGCTCACTTTCAAAGCCACATAAATTCTTGTATAACCAGTTTTTGGGAGTCTCTATTGATTTGAAAAATGAAGGACAGAGTACCATTCTTAATGTTGGGGCTTTAGTATACACAAAAGTGGGTGCCTCCTGATATAATGTTGAAAGTCAGAGTCTAAGGCCAAAATATGCCAATGTTTGTAAAATATGTTAAATAGCTTTTGGCTCTCTGTGGAGTATTGTGTAATCATTCTCAAAACCTTGATTCGCAGGTTTGGTGTCAGCCTTTGGTTTAAGTAGATCTTTCCTGCGTAAAATTGAGCTTCTCATTTTGGCATGTTTCAAGACCTCCTGAGTGTAGCCTCACTGCTTAAACCGGGTGGTTAACACTTCACATTCATAAACAAAATCAGACATTTCCCTGCAATACATGGATGGCCAAATGTACTCTGCAATTGGGATATTTTCGATAACACTAGCTCTATGAAAGCTGGTAGCCAGTAATACCAAATTCCCCTCAGTGGGTTTCCGAAACATCTTGGTGCTGGATCCTTTTACATACAGATGTGTATCAAGAAAGTCAATTTCTGTTGGATGTGTAGTGCTAGTATATTGAATACCCAAATCATTAGCAGCGTGCAGAGGAAATGTTGCAAACCGAACATTCCCGGGAGACTGTAGTCACTGGGAGATGGGTCCAGTTATTACTTTTGAGGTAAGTGAGCCAGGCTCCTAGGCACTCACTGGGAAAAGATCTTTAATTAATAAACACTGGTAAATCGAAGGAGTATCTCAGTGGAGTTAGCGGTTTAAAATCACTCCTTGACCGATTGGACTTGGGAAGAGAGTTGTGGGGGTCAGGGGGTGAGCCGGGAGGGGTCCAATCAGGTGAAGAGTTTTGATGTCTTGAGGGAGCAACAGTGTTTTGTTTCCTTGTAAATGTCAGCAGGATATCTCTTGGTTAGATGCTGGGTGAATATCTCTTCATTGCCAAACCAGGTTGCCTTGTGTTTCTCATGAGACCAGCTGCTCAGTGGCAGTTTAATAAAGCTCCAGTGGTCAGCACAACTATGTCATGAAAGGTTTGTCATTATAGGGTGGTGTGGGAAGGTCTGTGATGTCACTGAGGGTGGTCATGGGCAGAGGGGGTCAAGAGGGCTTGCTCCAATTATGTTTGACTGGTGTATTCCTAGCTATAGGGGAGTGAAATAGACCCACCAATAAACGTTGTACGATGATTAAACAGTGTGTTAAACCGTATTCATATAATACCTCCTTGTTATGAATATTGGCCTAAGCCCATTCGCGTTACATGGAAAACCGCGTCTGAAATGTTTCAATTTTTGATCAACTTCGCTGCCATTTTAAGAATCGTCCGCCATTTTGATTTCAGCTCTTGTTTCTGTATTCTAAAATGGTGGACTATGTTTTCAACTTGCAGCCGAGCTGAACAACCTTTGAGTTTCGTTAATGTTTAGGCTGTCCGAGAGCAGACTGTTCAATGCAAAGAAACCTTGTGACTCGAATGAACTGCAATCCAACTGTTGTCTGCACTCACAAGCCTCATCCTCATATAAACAACGAGACAATAAAGAACAAACTCAGATCGTGTGTTTTTGCTGAACTGCATTGTAGCGATTCATGAAATAAAGCTTACTGTGGATCAGAGAACCAACGGCATCATTGTAACTTCATGGACATGCAAACTTGTTACCGATGTAATCTGTTGTACAATATTGTAATATTTGACATGTGAACTGGGCACAAACCCTATCATGTAACTTATTAGTTTGGAGAGAGGCTACACAATGATTTGAAAACTGTATAAAAAGGACTGTGTTAAGATGTCCTGCACTCTCATCCCTCACTGCGTCTGCTGGTACACACTGCGAGGTGTTGGGAGCCAGATAGCTATCTGTTTGCTTTGACTCTGTACAGAAATAAAAGATACTTGTATCTTTTTGACCCATGATTGCTGTATTTCATTTTGTGGTAATAAGCCTCAATATTTGGTTGGTCTTTCAGATAGCGCCCAAATAGGGACCCTTTGTATGAGACATTATACCTTGACAGTACTGCACAATCCGATCCCTCAACGGTGAGCACTTTGTTCGAGAGGGCATCTTGACGAAGGTCCCCATATGGAGGTGGGCTTGTTGCTGAAATCGCCAACCACGAGGATCCTTTCTAATCCGATCGGACATCCTTTGTCCTTTGTAATCAGGTGAGTCATGCCCCGATTCCTAAGTATCCTGATATTTGGTTGTAGATTTGCTCTCGCGAGTTCAAATGATGCTAAGTATCACCAGTGATCTGACATGCCTGGGAAATTGTCTGCCTGTTTCAGCAGTTTATTCTGCAGAGACAGACAATCTATGGAATATGGCTGACCAGCGCCACCGGAGGGGTCGCCGGTGTGTACTATGTACTGTAAGTACGGCCTTGGTAGTATAGTATTCAACGAAATTTGGCTCAGACAAACTAGACGTGCTTCCAAATTTCAGTGACCAGTTCATGGTAGTTTTGAAATTGCCCTTATAGAATATTTAGAGTCTATATTGTTAAAGAAAAAGGCTAGGCCTGCAGCATTTGATGTAATTAGGAATTGGAGAAAAGAAGCTATGCAGCAACTTAAGAGTAAAGAGAAAAACGCACGTCGACACATGTCTAACTCAGAGAAAGGATTATTGTATGATCAAGAGAAACAGTCGGAATCTATTAGAAGCATGAATAGGGCTTTTAAACTTGAGGTACAGAAAATATATCTGTTATGGTGTAGCTTTTATGAGACATATATATATGTCAATTAAGATGTAGGTTCAAGATATAGAAATATAAGCAAGTTAAATGTTGTGTTCAATAACAATGGAAAGCAAGTATTGCCATGGAAAGAATACAGCCCTGTCTATTCAATGTAGCCTGGAATGGAGGTATGCCATACTGTAAGAGAACATTCCATTTTGCTATGATGCTGCTGTTTACTTTTGTTGGCATTCCAAGTGAATATGTTGCTACTTTTTTATGTGCCTGGTTGTAGTGTTATGCAGATGGAGGTCCTTTCATTATAAATATAACTTAAAATAAACAGTTCCTTTAACATGCGGTTGTCCGGATGTTCATACTTACCATTGGCGATGAGGATTTTCAAGAACCTGATGCAGAAGCAGAGTAAAGCTGTGGTGGGGGAGCAGCAAAAGAAGAGATACCACTGCCCCCAGCCAACCTAAAGCAAGTCAGGACCTCCTCTGCACACTGATGAGAAGCCGCTCCATTCTTTGAACGTTTTTAGTGGCCTGGTAAGTGGCTTCCCCTCTCATTTACTCTCCGCGACTTAGCACAATAAGCGAAGCAAAGCAAAGCAATAGACTGATTTAGAATGAGGAGTGTGGAGGGGTGAACATTGAGAACACATGTGATGACATGTAAGAAAAAAGGGGGAACCAGCCACAAGAGAAAGAGACATTAAATAGACATATGTTCCATGTGGAGCGTGAGACATTGAAGAGACATATATTTTGAGTTACAAATAGGAGCAGGAAGATATTTCTAAGCAATAAGGAAGTGCATAGAAAAAGTTTTGGAAGCAGGCACGGTGCAGACACAGCCAACAGTGTGCAAGCAAGTACAGTTAAGAAGATGTATTGTTACATAGAGAAATTTTGAGAAGCAGGCACGTTGCTGACACAGCCAACAAACAAGTACCGTCAGAAAAGGTACAATATTGCATTAGGGGTTTCAGCTGGTGGCTGCATCTTCAGAAACTCATCAGAAGGCAGCACCCGCAATATTGCCTTCATTGTGCTCAATTGAAACCTGAATTGACCTGGGACCTAAGACCTGAAGCAGAACATTGCCCTATGTGCTTGCTCAGGGAGAGGTGTTCTCAGTGATCACAGGTATCAATCTATAGTGGAATAAATAGCTGCAACAAGAAACATAAGTTGAGAAGTGGGAGAAGTTTTACCTGCACCATAACAAGTGATAATTCACAAATAGTACCATGGCTATGTCGAATCTTAGTGGCCCACCCATGTTTATGGCCACTCCAGGACCAATAAAAATCAAATGGGCACAGTGGAAGAAGGGTTTCATGCACTATTTGAAAGCAGCTGGCGGAAATTAATTTTCCAATGACAGAAAACTTGCTCTTTTAATGCACCACTTAGGTTATGAAGGACAGAGAATTTTTGAGACTTTGTCACAGGTTGCAAGTGATGGTGAGGGAGACAACATCGCTGATCTGGAAAGTGCATTTGCGAAGTTGGATTTGCATTTTAACCAGATGACAAGCACTATACTGGAAAGGTATAACCTTTGCATGAGAGTACAGGAGTCTGGTGAATCAGTTGAAGAATACATAACTGCACTCCTACAGTTAGCATCCTCATGCATGTTTCTTGGAGCATATGATGAGCATCTGTGTGACCAATTCATGACTCACTGCAAATCTGATCGCGTTCGTGAGGAGTTATGGCTCAAAGATGAGCCCACATTGGATGAAGTAATAACCATTGCTAAAAGAGTTGAACATTCTTTGGCATGCATTGCTAAACTGGCAAAGAGAGATAAAAAAGAGGTGAAGCAAGAGAAGTTGAATGTGAATGAACACAAGAATAAAAAGGAATTCAAAGATAAGGAAAAACAGTCTTATCGAGGAGGAACAGAGTCGAAGAACTACAGTCAGAAGGGAGAGAAGGGAGAAAATGATGAACGCTTGTGTTATCGCTGTGCCAGTAGTTCACACTTCAATGCCTCAGTAGTTTGTCCTGGTAGAAGAGCAACCTGTTCGAAATGCAAGAGGAAGGGACATTTTGCAAATTGTTGCAAAAACTATCAACACACTCAAAAGAAAGTCCTATATGTTACTGAGGATGAGGGACAGAAGTCTTCTGATGATGAGAATGAATTTCCAGTGAATAATGTTATTGTTAACACCATCACTGATGCCATTAATGCTGTTGATGATGTGGATAATGAAGATGATGAATGTGAGCATCCTTATGCGAGTGTTAAAGTGGATTGTAAAGAAGTATGGATGATGGCAGATTCAGGATCAACAATAACCCTCATGTCCAAGGAAGTGTTTGAAAGAGTAGTGAAAGGGGATGTACGAGGACTTTTTAAACCTGATATTAGGGCTGGTGGCTACACTCAGGACCCAATTGATCTCTTAGGGTATAGTAAGAATCACTTTCAATTTAAAGAAAGGGAATGTGGAAGGGAAAATGTATGTAACCAAAAGAGGTCTTACTCTACTGGGGTGGAGGGAACAAAAGAAATTGAAGATCAAGTTAGATCCCAATAGTCCTGAACAAGTGTTGCAAATGAATGAATCATTCATTAGTAAAGACCCTAAAGTATTTAGAGAGGGCATTGGAAAGATTAGAGGTATACAGCATCAAATCTTGTTAAGAAAAGGGAGTATCCCTGTGGTTGCAAAATTGAGGCCAGTACCTTTGACAATTAGAGAAGGAGTTAAAGAGGAGTTGGTGAAATTGTTGAAACTAGGTGTTATTGAAATAACAGGAGGGGTAGACTGGACTTCGCCACTAGTGGTAGTTAAGAAAATCTCAGGTGAGCTCCTCTTGTGTGTAGACTTATGTCAACTCAATAAGTGTGTGTTGATAGATCGCCATCCTCTACCTAATCTGTAAGAGATGCTTTTGAGAATTGGGCAAGGACAGGCATGTGGAATGTTGATGTGTGAATGCTGTATGAGTGTTCTACCTGAGGTCAGTTAAGCCTGGGTGATGGGACCCAGTGGTTATACTTATATGTAGCTTAATGTAACTATGTAATAAAGTATATGTAACAAGCCCAAGAAGACCCACATTCCATTTTGCTATGATGCTGCTGTTTACTTTTGTTGGCATTCCAAGTGAATCTGTTGCTGCTTTCTTAAGTGCCTGGTTGTAGTGTTATGCAGCTGGAGGTCCTTTCATTATAAATATAACTTAAAATAAACAGTTCCTTTAACTTGCGGTTGTCCGGATGTTCATACTTAACAATATCCATCTCAGGACTTTCATGCCTCAGACAAACTAATCGATAAGCTTTTAAATGAGTGCAGGACTGTTGCCACTGCACCACCTCCCTATGTGACTCTCCCTGTTGTTTTACCTCTTCCCGCTGTTGCACCTCCTCTCGTTGTTATTCCTGTTCCCCCTGTTGCTGCTCCTCTTCCCGTTGTTGTCCCCCCTTCTGCATCTCCATCCTACCTACACTTGCTGTTCCCGTAATTCCGTCTTTACCACCAACGGTAGTTTCTCCACTACCCCTTGTACAAGATTTATCGGAACTTTCTTTTCCAAGTGGTTCTGCTCCACTTGAAGCGGTTGAATGAGCGACTGCTGATCCAAAAGTAGTGACTCATGGTACAGTATCAAAAGCTAGAAGAAGGTGAAAAACCGGCTGTCTTAACTTCAATTTCTGACCAGCAAAGTATTCCCGAACATAATATTTTGATAGAGGGACTGGGAATGCACTTGGCTGAAATGTGGAGTGATTTGACGGACATGGATGTCCCACAAGGGTTGATGGATTTTAATGTCTTAGCCTACTCAAGGGAAACTGCAGAGAAAGTAAATGAGCATGTTGAGAGGGTTCTTGAGTTTAAGAGGGAGTTATAGCGGTTACAGAATGATGATGGATTGGACGCTTCGTATGCGCATAAATTATTTCTTCCCTCTTGTAAACCAATGAGAGAAGAGACGCATATTTCAACAAGGGACGCGCTAAAATGGATTTCAGATTTTTTTAAAGTATATGACATGTTTAGTCAGTAAGCTCCGGCAATGCAAAGGAAAGTGTTACAGGTAATGGTAGAGTACCTCCAGGATGAGTGTATGAAGAAAAAGGTTTGTTGTCCCGCAGATTTGATGGTCATTTATAGGAGAGCATTTTCGTCTGATACTGCTTTGACTACTTTGTCGTTAAATTTAGCTTTGTTGCTTAACAAACGTTCAGAATTGCCTACTTCTGAATTGCCAATGAGGGAAGTTCCTCCGACATTTGTTCCTAAAGTGGAAATTGCAGCTAATGCTGTAACAGGCTCACAGTTTGTTCATGCCCCGTTTTCTAGGCAGGAAGTGAATACCATTAGACAAACGATCCCAGATATTAGGAAAAACCGAACAGGATTTTATAAAGAGATAGAATCTGTCTTGCGTGTGTGAGTTTTCACGCTGGGTGATATAGACTTGTTCGCTGTGATCCTACCTGCTGATTTATGGAAGAAGATTAGAACTGTTGATGATTTGGCAGGATTGAGTGACACATGGGTTAACTTGGTATGGATAGATGGAGAAAGGAATGCTGGTGAGAGGCCGCCAGAGGTAATATTGACACTGCCAGACAGAATAGTAACGAAATTTAAGACTTCTGGTCCAGAAAGAAGAATTGTTTGGGACAAGCTTACAGCTTGAGTCCAGGGGATATCTGAAGGCGCAACCAAGTTTTTGAATTGGTTTGAACAAGTGTTTTCGGATTTTAGCGGTCAGGATTTAAGATCTGAGTTGTAAGTGATTTCAACCCAGAACTTCACCTAAGTCAATGCCTAGCCTGGGATGCACAATTGAAACCCTTAATCATTTATTTATGTCTATACGTTCTTTTATTTCTGAATGAGGTACCCTTATATCACGCCCCTCTCTTTGAATCCCCCCCGGTCACACTGAACCAGGAAGCAGGCTGGTTTGCAAAGTTAAAATATTTATTTTATGTAATTCACAATATATATATCACACTATTCTTCTTGTTATACAATGATTACCAATGGGGTGATGTCACAATAAACAATCTCTTTAATCAGAAGGAGTAATGATAGGAAAAATAATGCAGTATAGAATAATACTTTTGTGTGGGTTCAAACAAAATGCAATGTGATTACTCTTTCCCCCTGCACACTACTCAATCCCCCAATATGCAATATAAAGAGATGGAAGGGGAGAAAACAGGTTTCAGGAATACAGACTGCAACAAAATAGTATCAATCCGAATTCCCCCCCCCAGCAAACACAGAGAGAGAAACAGGAATGATGTCAAACTTGTCAAACAGGTTCTAAATGTGGCTTTGAATGAATGGTAAAACACGGAAACTGGATTTAATTAACTAAAATGGTTTCAATACTAGTGGGAGACACTTTGTATGGTATCAGACAAACACTAGCAATGATTATTGAGTAACTAGCAGGTTGAAAACTTAATTTTGAGGTCGGATGCAATGAACAGCTACTTCACACGTGATAGATTTAAGCCAAACGAAAACTGTGTGGCAAACTTTTCTGCGTGTGGTAGATTGTGCAAAAAGTATAAGGATGCAGTTTTGGGTTTGTTGGAAAGCTGAGGATGTTAGCTTCAATTAGACACTTAAAAAACAGGCAAACAGAACTCTAATTCCAGTCTTTTAAAACATAGGGATTAAATAGTTGCAACCTATATTGCTTTGGAAAGCAAGTCACTTAATTCCAACCATTTGATTTTAACTACACAAGTTTAAGCTTCTCTGGGTTTCCTTGCAAATAAAGCACTGCCTTTCAAGTAGTTTCCATTTTCACTCTGTGGGCAGCCCAGTGACAGGTGATAGGTTTCAGCAGTGTGGTCTCCTGTTCCACCACTGACACGGGCAAAGTAGATTGGCAGCCATCTTTCGGGTTTCACAGCTCCATTTTCATAGGATTAGCACACATAGGGCTTTTTGCGGCCATTTTGCTGGTTCTGGTGCCACCAGCGCACAGGGATGTCACAGGGCAGAGACTAGTGGGTCAGTACATCCCACAGAGTCAGGAAAAAGGCTGTTTGTGGACAAATTTGTGCGTGGGTTGTTGCCTGATATCCAATCACAAAACATGACATCCGAAAGTGCCTGGCAAGAAAAATCACAGTCTGAAGTATTGCACATGGCTCAGTATTATGAAAATAGGGTCAATAATGAAAAAGAGAGGATAGAAAAGAAGAAGGGAGACTTGAAGACAAAAGTATTGTTGCAGCAGATAATAAGAGGAACTAGAGGTGGAAATACACAGTTTAGAGGACAGATTGCACCAGAGAGTAATGTGCAGATGGGTCCTGTACACATGAACCAATGTGCTTATTGCAGACAAGAAGGTAATTGGCAAGCACAATGCCCGATCCTTCAGCAGAGATCGAATAACACATATGGTGTCATGGGTAGATGATCCAGAGGCCGTCCTGGGATAGGGAGTCCTTGTAGAAGTCAGTTCACTCAGAAGCAACAGTCATTTTGACAAGATGGTCAGCAGCATAGTGTTGATAATAAGAATATTTTTGATAATCCTTCGGCTGTCTATCTTTCTGAGGATCTTGCTTTTGATGATATACTGTTCTACTAGGAGAGCCCAAAGCAGAGTCTGGAACCAGTGCCTATCAACGTTGATCAGAAAGGGCCCTACGTAGAAATGAAGGTGGGGAATAGGACGCATCTATTTTTGATAGATACAGGAGCACAGAAGTGTTCCGTTGATCATTCACGGGTTGCAGATATTCCACTGTCAGGGCAGAACAATATTTCTGTAGTGTTCTCTGGTACCCCAGTGGTTAGTCCGGTTTCTCAGCCGGTACCTATTTCACTGGGGTCATTTACCAACTCATGTCCTTTTCTTTTGACAACTGATTGTGGAGAAAATTTGTTGGGGTTGAATCTGTTGAAAGAATTAAATGCGGTTATTTATTGCTCTCCGGATGGAGTGCATTTGACGATTTCACCTCAGCGAACTTCTGTTCCACAATTCTTGACTAGGTCTTTACCGACTGAATTGGATAAAGTTCTGGCATGTTTATGAGCAGTTGATGATAATGACATTGGTATTTTACAAATTGAACCTGTTAAAATTGTGCTGAAACCAGGTGTTAAACTACCAGGTATTCCACAGTATAAGATTTCAGTTGACGGTGAGCAAGCCTTAATGAGTATAGTTTCTGATTTTGTACATCAGGAGTGATTGAGGAAATTGCAGGAAGTTTGTGTAATAGTCCGATCCTACCATCCTACCAGTGTATAAGAAAGGGGATAATGCAATTCCTTTCCATTTTATTATTGATTTACGTGCTATCAATAAGATTGTTGCTTCACAATTTCCAATTGTGCCTGATGTGACCACTATATTAACAAGGATTCCAGCTTCAGCTACTCATTTTAATGTTGTGGATCTAAAGAATGCTTTCTTTAGTATTCCTGTACATATTCACAGTAGATATTTGTTCGCGTTCACTCTAGGGGGACGCTCGTTTACCTTCACTTGTGTGCCACAAGGGTACACTGAGAGTCCAAGTATTTATAGTAGAGCTTTGCGGGAACAGCTAGATACACTTGAGTTGCCTTCCACTTGTACGTTGTTGCAGTATGTTGACGATCTTCCTTTAGCTGCCGACTCAGAAGTTGCTTTCAAGGAGGGCACCGTGTTGCTGCTTATTCATCTAGCAGAGCATGGGCATAAGACTTCATTGAAAAAGTTTCAATATTGTCGACATGAGGTTGCCTGTTTAGGCTATCTCCAGTCAAAGGAGGGGAGAAGACTGACACCTGAACAGATACGAAGCATCTCTAGCATGTCTGTCCCAAATACACAGGAAGGGGTCAGAGTCTTGATAGGCATGGCTTCTTACTGTAGATAGTAGATCCCTAATTTTTCATTAATGATAAAACCAATGTTGGCATTGACAAAGAAGGGCATTTCTTTGCCTTTACCGTGGAACATGGATTGCCAGAAAGCTTTTGATCTGCTCAAGGCTGTGTTGTGTCCTGCACCGGTTTTGGGCACACCAAATTACGAAAAGGCCTTTGTGTTGTATGTGCATGAATCTGATGGATGCGCTTTGGCTGTGTTAACGCAGGAGCATTGAGGGAAGAATAGACTGTACAGTTATTTTTCCTCCACACTTCTCACTGTTGCATGCACTTTGCTGAAATGTTTGAGAGCTGTTGCTGCTGCCGCTGCATCTGTAAAGCAAAGTGAGGCTATGGTTCTGGGACACTCCTTAACTGTGATGGTACCTCACTCTGTAGAAGTTCTATTAAACAGAACGCAAACGCGACATCTCACATCAGCACTGTTAACAAGATACGAGCTGATTCTATTTGCACCGCATATCCAAATTAAGAGATGTTGTGTATTAAATCCGGCCAGACTATTGCCTCTTCTGCAAGAAATTGCTTGCAGTGACAAGGCCTCACATGACTGCCTCTATACCACAGAGCAAGAAACTAAAGGCAGAATTGACTTAAATGATATACCGTTAAAAGATCCACAAGGGGATCTTTGTTGCGATGGCTCCTGTTTCAAACTTCCGGATGGTACATCCACTGCTGCTTATGCCATCACTACATTAAGCACTATTGTGGAAACCAAAAGAAATCTGCATTTCTCTGCACAGGCCGCAGAGATTATTGCATTGACTCAAGCTTGTGAACTTTACAAAGGGCTTAGTGTGAATATATTTACAGACAGTCAGCATGCCTTTGGGGTGGTTCACAACTTCGGTAGATTATGGGCAGAGAGAGGTTTCTTGACCTCACATGGAACTGAGATTCAACATGGCACTTTGATAGTTTGGCTACTCTCGGCACTTGCGCTTCCTACTCAACTAGCAATAATGAAGTGCGCAGCACACCAGAAAGTAACAGATGATGTGGGGAGAGGAAATGCTTTTGCTGACAGGATAGCCAAACAGACTGCCACCAATTTGTTTTCTGAAATGTACATAATGAGATAAGCCACTAACACTTGAGTAATAGGCAAAGGAATTGATTGTATAAAAGACATTCAGGCTGATGCTACTCCAGAAGAGCTTAAGCAATGGGCTGAGGGTTTAGCAAGTTTAGACGATGAAGGTTGTTGGATAGATGATGCGAAGAAAAGATGGATGCTACCCGATGCCTATGTCACTGCTTTGGTTACGATGGCTCATGGTCCAACTCATATATGTGCTAGAAAGATTTGTAAACTTTTAGAACCTGTCTGGGTGAGTGTAAATATCCCAAAAACATTTGAGTGTTCGGTCCAAAATTGCATGGTATGCTTACAGCATAACGGGGGGAAGGGTACATCGACACAGAGGGGTAGTTTTGGTCCCCCCTCTGTGTCTTTTGAGGTTATACACTTTGATTATATTGAAATGGAGCGCTGTCAGAATTACAAATATGTTCTGGTAGTTAGTTATTTGTGCTTTCATCAAATGGGTCAAATCCTTCCCTTTAAAAGATGCCACAGCAATGACGACGGCGAAAAAACCATGCTGAAGGAATATTTTCCTAACTTGGGGTTGCCGAGGGTCATTTGGTTGGACAATGGTCCACATTTTATAGCTACTGTTATCCTTCAAGTATGTGTGGGATTACAGATCGATAAACGGTTCCATTCGGCCAGACACGCTTAGAGTGCCGGACTTGTACAACGCCACAATGCTATATTGAAGAACAAATTGGCTAAAATCTGCACCAGGAGCAATCTGAAATGGCCAGATGCCTTACCGATAGCTCTATTGTCCATGCAGATGACCCCACAAACAAAAACTGGGCACTCTCCCTATGAGGTAATCATGGGGAGACCAGCCAATATTTGGAATATACCCAAGCCTAAGCAGGTGAAACATGTAGAGCATGTACTCCTTTCTGAGTACTGTGACCAGATAACTCAAAAGTTGTATTTGATTTATCAACAGGTGTGAGAACCCCTCCCAGTAAAATACGAGTGGCCAGGTCTTCGACTCCGACATGGCGACTGGGTGCTAATCAAGGCATTTGAAAGAACATCATGTCTCGCACCTCGCTGGAGAGGACGTTCCAAGTCCTCCTTGCCACACAGACTGCCGTATGAGTAGACGGAAAACGACACTGGATTCATGCAACACACATCAAGAAGATACCTTTTCTTCTGCCTCACGATGAAGGAGAAGAGAAGGAAATTGTTCACTCTGTCCTGCATCACAAATCTGTTTTAACCGACACTAAGGGTGTCCCGGAAATCCTTCCTGAGCCCGTGGAGCCTGGGGAGACTGCAACTTTGCCTTCAAGTTTTTCTTCGGATCTTCATTCACCTTTGAGCAATTTTGCTTCTGCTCCATCACTTCCATCAGGAAGCGACGTCACTCTGTTTGCAGATCACACCGTACCTGGAGTCTTGAGGTCCGATCTGTGTCCAAGGAAAAGACTTACAGCACAGTATCGGCTATGCCCACAAGGAACCACCGTTGAGCCAGTCCCTTGTCACTCTTTCATTGGGAAAGAAATAAATAAGAGGCAGGACTGGCAAAGCTACCTTCAAGCAAGATAGGCCATGTGGTCAGGGGCCAATGACAGATGAACTAAAAGAGCCTAACGGAGAGGCTTCTAAACGGACTCTGAGAAACAATGTCCTTTCTTAAATCTACTTGTGCGGAACTGGCTGTTGGTCTTGTGGCTGACAATGAATCTGTTCATCAAAGATCATGGACCCATTGTTTTTTTTAATCATGATACTGGTCTGCCTAACAATTGTATTTGCGCTTGGGTTTTGGTATATCGAAGGGGTGCGTCGACTCGAGACTGTGTTACGCACTGAAATTATTTCCACTGTGTCTCTACCTTTTGTGCATCTACACACTCTGGGCCTCATTACACGGTAGGCGGTAAACCGTGGTGCTATTAGCACCATGGCTGCCGCCTGTACCATACTGGTACCACCATGGAGGAAAGGGGAATTACCACCCCATTCCAAGGTTGGCGGGGCGGTAATTCCCCCTTTCTCCTTGGCCCTTCCCCATTCCCATTTTTGCCCCATAGGGCTCAATGGGAATGGGGAAGGAGCTAATTACGGTACCGCAAATTGCGGTACCGTAATTAGCACCAAGGTCCCTTTGCGGGTCCCAACTTCAACGCCTGGTCTACACCAGCCGTTAAGGTTGGGTCCCGCAAAGGGACCTCATAGTAAGGTGGTAAGGGTTTACCGGTACTGGTGCCCTTACCGGTACCGGTAAACCCTTACCACCTAACGTGTAATGAGGCCCTCTTCCTCCTAGGGACTCCCAACATAGAGAGCGGTATCACAATAATGGTAATGATAATGATGTGTTAGTTTTATAACGCCTTAATACAAAGCGCTTTACAGAGCACATATTTACATACAATACCAGTCTTCTATTGATCATGAATGTGACCCATGTGATTCTAAACAGAACAAATTGCTGGTTGTGTTCACATTTGGTATATTCATCCTCTTCCTTTAACTACTGCTTGCTACGCTTCGCTAAGGGCACTATTCTTTGGTCGTTGGAATGATAGCATTTCTGGGAACTTCGATGGGACTAATCTAAATGAATTTGAAAAGCGAGTCCTGACACCTTTGGGATGTTCCCTCTTTGCAAATAGCAGCAAACTCAATGTTGCTTCTATCAGGCCTTCCAATAAACTTTCTAGACCTTTTCAATCACTGATTTCTTTCAAGATGGCTCCCGTAGGCAACCGGGATGCCATGCCTCCTTCCTAGACTATTAATCATAGTCCAAACTCTGTTTCCTACTGCATGCAAAGGGTTGGTTCTCAGCCAATGGGTACATTTGAGGGTTGTACTAACAATTCAAATCTAACCAGTGAGGACAGACCTTTGTATGTATGAGATCCGTTGACTTTGTTTGTGGCGATGAAGCTTATCCTTGGTTACCTAGAGATTGGCAGGGTATTTGTTACTTGGGTATCTTGTTACCAGGGGTATACGTGGTTAGTAACTCTGAAGTCTCTAGAGCTCATTCAAGGCGGGATGAGAATGGTGATACTCCTTCAGAAGTCTTGGGTGATGTAGCAAAATCCTTTGTTCCATTTTGGGGACAAATAATGAACTCCGAGGACATTAGACGACTAGCAAGGGTACTGGACAAAACCATTAACAGAACCACTGAAATACTGTACAACATGACACTAGAGCAAAAGGCCATTAGATAAGTGGTCCTTCAAAATAGGATGGTGTTAAACGTCATTCTAGCTGAGCGCAGTGGGGTATGTAAATTGGTGGGATCTGCGTGCTGTGTTTTCGTCCCTGACTCCTCCCCTACCATATTCAAGGCGATAAAAAATATGCATACCTTGAGCACGGAAGTACATGTCTCTGAGGGAAACTGGAATCTTAGTGCTTAGTTCACGGACTTACTACATTCGTGGGGTTGGAAGCTCTTTGCGGTCCTAATGATAGTTCTTGGTGTTCTATTGTTTTACTTTTGTTATATACAATGTCTTCCTGCCATATGTTCGATGCTAGGAGGATGTTGTGCACAAACTATAGGTACATTAGGACCAAATATACATGCTCCCAAGAAAACTGCTAACGCTTTTTTAATGAAGGATATCACTATCAAGGAACTTATTACGATCAATATTTTTGAAGAATGTGATTCAGGATGGACAGACATTGAGACGTGAGGTTTTGAGTAAAGCAAATGTTTGAGTAATGCTCTTGGCTTAGGCCAAAAGGAGGGTTTGTTAAACCATATTCATATAATACCTCCTTGTTATGAATATTGGCCCAAGCCCATTCACGTTACATGGAAAACCGCATCTGACATGTTTTGATGTTTGATCAACTTCTCCGCAATTTTAAGAATCGTCCACCATTTTAATTTCAACTCTTTTTTCTGTGTTCTAAAATGGTGGACTATGTTTTCAACTTGCAGCTCAGCCAAACGACCTTTGAGTTTCATTAATGTTTAGGTTGACCGAGAGCAGACTGTTTGTTCAATGCAAAGAAACCTTGTGACTCGAATGAACTGCAATCCAAGTGTTGTCTGCGCTCACAAGCCTCATCCTCATATAAACAATGAGACAATGTAGAACAAACTCAGATTGTGGGTTTTTGCTGAACTGCATTGTAGCGATTCTTGAAATAAGGCTTACTGTGGATTAGAAAACCAACGGCATCATTGTAACTTCATGGACATGCAAACTTGTTTAATCCATTGTACAATATTGTAATATTTAACATGTGAACTGGGCACGAACCCTATCATGTAACTTATTAGTTTGGAGAGAGGCTGGACAATGATTTGAAAACTGTATAAAAAGGACTGCGTTTAGATGTCCAGCACTCTCACCCCTCACTGTGTCTGCTGGGACACACTGTGAGGTGTTGGGAGCCAGATAGCTATCTGTTTGCTTTGACTCTGTACAGAAATAAAATATACTTTTATCTTTTCGACCTGTGATTGGCGTATTTCATTTTGTGGTACTAAGCCTCAATATTTCTTTGGTCTTTCAAGTGTTGCTAACTTTGACTTTTGCAAATAATGTTTAACTACATAAATAATTCAGCCACGGTAGGCGACAGCTCCCTTATTTCAGTCCTTTTCTACTGTGCTGGATGAATTGTGCTCTCCCAGCTGAGTGTGGACCTGTAATAAACAGTGTTATTTCTTGGTTGGTGTACGCTCCTTTTAGGACTACTTTGGTGTTTTAACGTTACCTACTAGACAAGGACCCGTAATACACCATCCTGACCTGTGCTTGCCAACCCACAATATTAGAACAAAGCAGCTTTAGAGATTGTAGAACATCTACTTATCATTTTGGTAGATAGCTCGAGCAGGTGATAGCCCATCTTCTGGTTTGCAGTCATTTTACTATTATGGTGTTATTGACAGGGTCCTTTGGAGGCATCTGGCAGGCTACTACAGATATATACACGACTGGTGGCTCCCGAGGAGAATGGGAGCTGGCTGGCATCTAAGGGACTATGATCTACAAGATCACCACTGGCAGCATCATCAGCACACACGCCACCTGGCCAGACAATCCTAGCTTCCATACAGAGAACTCAAAGATAAACTAGGCAAATGCTACATGTCCCAGGCTTCTCAACTGTTTCTACCACTGACTCATTGCTTTCTCTCTTTCTGCACTTGCTCCGCGGATCTTTCTCTGCTTGGATTGGAACTGTATCAGGATTTGGTCTTGTTTTTCCCTTGTTAGTTGTGGATGTTTGGACTCTGGTGCTTTTCTTCATGTCGACTTCAGGCTTCCCTTGACCTCAACTTGGATTCCCCTAGAATTGGTGAACTGGACTCAGACTGGAGATTTTCCCCTTTTGGACCCTGGAATGGTTTTCTGGATTGCTTCTTGGATCTCCCTCGATTTGTTGTGTGGGCCTTTTTTTCAGTACAAATGAGTTTTCATTTTAAAAAAAAATGTGATTTTGAAAGAACGCTCAGAGACCTCTCCTCGCAGAGTTTCTAGTTCAATCTGTCATGGCACTGCCGCACATGAATGCACACTGGAGCTGACAGGCACGACCAGGAGAGAGAAGTAGGAGGAGTGAGGTAAGTATCATTTTGTGTGTGTACTTTGTCTTGATGTGTGTGGGTCTGTGTGGAAGAGGAGGGAGAATGCTTTTGGTGGGGACGGGAGCGGGAATACATGTGGGTGAATATGTGTGTCTGTTTGAGTGGTGGAGGGTGAGGGGGAATGTGTTAGGATGGGAAGGGGTGGCAGGGGATTAAAGGGGGGAGGTTAGGGGAATGAAACCCTCTGATTTTATAGAAATCCAGCCAGCGGCCGAGGGGAAGTGGAGGATGGTGGTGGTTTTGACCTCCCTGGCGAGGGGGGGTGTCAGAAAGTGATATATATGCATTTTGGAGGCCACACAAAATCATGTGTTTGGCCTTCAAAATGCAGAAATATCACATATAACCCCTTTTTTCTTACTGTGGAACCTGTTGGGCTGTGGAAATGTTTGTTTCTAGAAGAACTCCAAAATTGAAAGTGTGCTTTATTATGTCTGCTCAGGCACCCACGGATCTGGTGATTAGCTGTTGGACCTTGCCTGCTGATTCCCTGGTCCTCTCTGCCTCCTTAGGTTTTGGGTCTATGTTAACCACCTAGCAAGGGTATCAGGTAATATTTTCACCACCAAAGATATCGCCGTACATATGGTCGTCGGGAACGGCCATAGGCGATATTTTTGGTGTTGAAAATATTAGGTGCGGGGGCTGCGGGGGTGTCCCCCGCACATAAAAAAATGATGCAGGAGTTGTGGGGGTGTCCCCCGCAGGGTCCATGAGTTATTTTCGCTGCAAAAATATGGTGAAATTTTTGTATGGCGATATTATTGAGGCGAAAATATCACATGGAACCCTAGCAAGCATCATATCCTCATCTACACCAGGTAAGGAGACGGAAGAAGGGGAGTTGTGGCAGAATTCCAGCATTAACATCTGGATTTTTCTTCTTTGCTTTCCAGCTGGAGGCTACAGCAGGCGGTGAAACTTTCACATTTTCATCCAATCCCACTGGAAGTGTGCTCTTTCAATCACTTGTATGGCACAGTTGGAAGGAAAGTCCATACCCTCTTGGGAACAGTTATTCCCGAAAAGGAACACCCTAAGTAATTCCCAGTAAACAAAAATGAGATGCACGAGTTGTGAGAAAACACAGGTTTAATATTGAATAATAAGGGCCGGCAGATCAGTTAGTCTCTTGAGACAGGAAGACTGAAGCTCTCGACACACCCACTTTGGGCTAAAGTATTTAAAGACAAAAACAACAAATTTAGAATAAGATTGCATAAAATCTAACCATTATTTGTAGCTACATTCAAAATATCCTGTTGGCTCCTGCCTATTTACAACCTAAGTCAGCAGTAATTGTCCTATTCTAATTGGTAAGTACATTTCCACATCCTGATTGGTTAGTACAACAACAGGTTCCATTTAGATGTGCATGCTCCTGCAGATGACCTAATTATGTGCAGTTGGTGCGAAGAGTGAAATCTGCCATCCCCAGCCGTAAACTAAATACAAGGCCATTCTCCTCTGTGAGACCAGATAACTTGGCATACCATGTTACTCCCTGCACCTGCAAATCTCCCACATGCAAGCCCATCCTTGTTACTATTGCATGCTTGTATGGCTATCCCATGGCCAGAAACCATGATTGCGAAAGTGTGTTAGACGAATAATAGCTAATATTTGTCCTGCCTGGTCACCCAGTCACGAACGTGGCAGCCTGAGGGCTCTCTTGGATGTGTCAGAAACTAAACCTAATTCATCATGGCAGAGACACTGCAATAAAAATGACTGAATACTGAGAGGTCTTCTTAATATAATAGTTGATAATTGTGGTGCTAGTTCACTCTGCCATGTACTTGGCAGTCCAGGGATGGGCTCTCTAGAAAGATGCAAAAACAAGCCCTAATTCAATTACATTGGTGAAAACATTAATTTTAATTGTAGTCCCAACGTTTATATTTTCTCTTGCGTTTAGGTCCTTTACCTCCATATTAACTAACAGTCCTCCCACACTGGCAGTTGTCATAAATGAAATAAGCAGGAATACCATTGTACATTCTGTTTTCAGCGAAGTTGCAGATTTGAATCACTGTCATAGATATGTCATTTATGAAAACGTGTGTTTTTTCTTATGTTCCCGAAATGCTCTTTGATTTTATGCAAAAGCAGCAAGTAGCTTACATTGGTTCTATTTCTCCTCCTTCATTTTCTCATGGGTAATTTCAGGGCAGAGGTTGCATGTTGGTCCATTTCAATCTCATGTTTTGTTGCCCCCTAAATCCACTTCTGAGGCAGCTGGCTGTTGCATAAATTATAATGGATATGTTTTCTAATGCAAACTCCAATGGGTGATTTCCCTGGATTTAACATAGAGGGTGCATAACATGAGCTCCTTGAACTTCAATATTAACTAAGCATATTCCAGACCACACACCAAAGAGCTGAATGCAGGATGAAACATGTCAGTGATAAGTTAACACCTTTAAAGAGGTCTGTCTTTGACCAGGAAAAGCACATTTAAAGTGCCACAACCTTTAGTTTAAGATGACTAATGCCTCCCTATGGAATATGCGGATACATTTAGCCCTTCCTTGCTGCTTCATATGGTGGAACAATCCTAAAGCATTGGAAGGGGGACGGGGGTCACTTGTTGCAAATGATCACGGGACAGGCAGCCAGTTGGGGAGATGAAACACTAAATGAGTGATTAAGAAAAGATATTAAGCACACTGGGTGTGGGTAATTTATTTATGGAATGAAGGTGGTTTAGTCATTGATTGCATTGTTTATTAATTTCTTATTTCTAGAGCAACATCAGTAATGTTTTATATTTTCATGGGATTCTGGGTGCTGGACCTCTGAATTGAAACTGCTTCAATCCTGTGCAGTCCCACTGTCTGATGGACATTTTTTGGGGGATTAGGCAGCTCTGTAAATCTTCTCTTGTAAATGCTGCTCAGAATGACATAACTGCCAGATACATATTTTCTCTATTCACTGGCACACACATTTTCTGTATTAAAAAATAAAAATAACACCCAGTTAATATTTTAGGAGGGTTCCAGAGATAGAGATCCTACATTTGGCAGTATTTTATTGCCAACCAGCCTCATCCATGCACATGTATTGTTTTGTGGAATGGGTATCTTGGAGCTGGGTGCACATGCTTTCACAGACTATTACTGGTATGGTTAGAATGTGGTCGCTGCTTCATAAAAGTGATTTACACTGATTATTAAAAGGCATGTATAAGATGCAGAATCTTGGCCCTGCTCCTACCCCCACTTGCGTGGCTAAGAACCACAAGGTTATCTTTGACTCCACACTTTCCTTCTCCGTACACATCTCTGACATCTCCAAAAAGTCAAACTTTTGATTGCACCTCCTTTGAGGCACTCTGCCTTTCCTCTCCTTCCCTCAAAATCTCACTGTCTCCCAAGCTCTGCTTCTCTCCAGACTAGATTGCTGTAACAGCCTATTTCTAAATCTACCTGCCCCCTACAACTAATCCAGAACAGGACTGCGAGAATTGTCCTTGGCCTCAAGCCCTGGGATCATATCTCTCCAGCCCTGAAATCCCTTCATTGGCTCCCAGTGGATGCAAGGATTACATTTAAAACCCTCTGCATTGTCCACAAGGCTTTCTGGGGCCTGGGTCCAAAATACCTTCAACCATTCCTCCGTAAATACCTCCCCTCTCAAGTCCTTTGCTCCTCTACCTCTAACTCCCTCGGCGTTAGTTGTTTTGCAAAGAAACGAGCTGTGGGTAGATCTCTGTCTTCTGCTGGGGCCTCCCTTTGGAACAGCCTCCTGGCCACTGAAAGTGGTCATTCCCATAAATATAATAAACAAACATATAATGGATGGACACCGATGGACACACCCCACTAGGGAATGAGACCAGGAGAACTTGTGACTGAGTAAAAGGTATTCTTTATATAAAGATAAAATGAGGCATGCAGAGGACTCTGCTACTCCGAGAGCGCTCTGCTAAAATTACAGCTAAGGTACATTATAAGTTCAAAATGCGTCATCTATGACGTGTTCTATAAGGAATAAACACACATCTTTCATTGGACATGTTAGCAAGAGACATTATACAATATATACTAGCGCCGGTGCTGGTTGGCCGGAGCTGAACTTGTTACTTCTTGAGGCTTGTGGGGCAGCTGGGCTCATCAGGGAGGGGCGATAGGTCACGTTGGGTCCACACAGCTATTATTCTGGCTAAGCTAAACTTCACAGAAATCATAGGCATGCACGATTCAGTATGGCACACTAGATTCATCATAACACATTAACATTGATAAATTGTGAACCAAGGTGAGCATTCTTGACCCAGACCCGAATGGGGCAGCTGTGCGGTGGTCCGGGTGCCTTATCTCGCATGTGATTTTGGGGCACATTTATCAGGTGCTTCGAGGATCAAACAAGGATGTCGGGATTTGTTAGTACACAGAGAATATTTGCCTGCTCTCGATTAGTTATACGGGGGGCAATTACGGGTGGCCCATGGTCAGGGGTCCCACCACTGCTACATCAAAGAGGTGAGGGGCTCGAGGTTCATTTGGACAGTAACTCTTAATGGTGGGGTCTGGTTAAGCTTGGGCAGTTATGTGGAGACAAATGGTTTCCAAGGGCCAGGCTCTGGCCTGGTCACACAAAGGTCAATGATCTCAGAGGAAGAAGAGACATACAGTGTCAGCTTGCAACAATTTGCACCCCGGCTTCCATGAGAACAGGACAGCCGTGGCACCGACAGTCGGTAGGTGGTGAGGGCTGTCAGGGCTGGCTGTGCGTGGCACTGGACATGGGAGGGATGCAGGATTGCCTCTTAGAGTTTCATGTGAGGCCTATCAAAAGATGGAGTTGCTGTAAATACAAGATGGAGTCCCTGGAGTTCTGTGAAACACATTGGTTAGGTGTCATTCAATGGCTACTCCCCACCTGTCATCGGGGTTCAGCCGAGGGTGTACTGCCAACAATTGAATGAGCATAGCATATGCTTCGCCTAGAATGTAGGGGGGCTCAAAACAGCTCCTTCCTCCCATACACCACCTTGAAACTTGAGGAAAATCATCTCCGGTTCTGGAAGCACTTCAAGTCCTTCCTCTTGGCCTCTGTCTTTGCCCTCCATCTCCCATGTTGATCTGTTTCTTCTCTTGGCATTGTGCACCTGGCCACCCTCTGTCACTCGGGCTCAGGTACCTGCTCACCCTGCCACCCTGCTGCACTGCCTCCAGGCCACCAATGCACTGGGTTTCTGTATCTGTACCCATACAGTCCACCCCCAACATCTCCTCTACACTCATCAGATATCCCTTATCTGACCAACTTTCACCTGCCACTTACTGGCCGCACTACACTTATTTATGTATTTTATTTAGTATTTATTCTGTTCTCTCCTCTGTTCTGCACTTTCCACTCTCCCCCTCCCCTTCCATGCATTTTCTGCCTCCTCTCTTTTCCATGCACTTGTGCTTTCTTTTTTTTCTTCAATGAATCTTTTTATTTGATTTTAACAGTAAACAAACATCTCCGGCACCTCAATGCACATCTTGTGTCATTCGTTTAGAGATGAACATAACAAACAAAACATAATCAGGAGGGATGGGGGATACACTGGGGGAGGGACAATCAGTGGTGCTGTAGTTCTTGGGGATGTTGTTTTGGGCAGTTGTCTTTCGCCATGAGGGCTAGCTAGTCGATGTCTGTGGTGGGGCACTTCTGGGGGTTTGCTTTTCCCTCCGCTGCTCTTGGTTCCGAGTTGACCGCACTCAGGAAGGTGAGTTCGGTGTGGGCTTCGGGGCTGGTTTTGAGTTGCGTTAGTCATATTTGTCTAGCCTGCGGAGGGGTGGTGGTTTCCTTGCCATTCCAGGGAACTGGTCCGCGTAGTCTAGGAAGGGGGCCCAGGTGTCAAAAAACTTGTTTCTCTTTACCAGGCGGATGGCGGTTATTTTTTCTGCAACTGCGATGTCCCAGCATTTCGCCCACCACAAGCTCACTGCAGGGCCCTCCGGATGTTTCCATAGTCTTGCCATGGCTATCTTTGCTGCTGTGACTTGTTGTGTGCACAGGCTTGCCAAGTTGCCAGTCAGGGAAATTGGCCATCCCCTGTGCTGCCCAGTAGGACAATTTCTGGGACCCATGGAATTGTCAGGCCTGTGATCTGCTTGATAAGGTTCAGAATGTCCTTCCAGTATTTTGTGGACCTTCGGCATATCCAGAGCAAGTGATACAGCATGCCTGTGTCTGCGCATCCTCTCCAACATTGCGGTGAGATCGCTGGGTTGCTCTTGTTCAGCGTCTCTGGGGTTAGGTACCATCTGTAGCAGGTTTTGATCACCCCTTCTTTGTTGGTGACGCATTTCGAGCTCTTCTGTGTTCTGGTCCAGATGTGCCCACATTCTTCCATTTCAATTGTTCTGCCGATGTCCCTTTCCCATTTTTCCATGTAGGCCTCCTTTTGGTTGGGATCTCCTCTGTCCAGTAGTCCGTATAAGGCCGATGTTTTTCCTCTTGGGGGAGGCGCTGTGAGCTTTTGTTCCAGTGCCGTTAGTTCTCTGCAGCCCTGGGATTTCATGGGCTCTTGCGAGAGCCAGTGTGGGATCTGCTCATAGCGGAAACTCTCTGTTTCCGGCACCCCGAATTTCCTCTTGCATTCTTCGAATGTTAGCAGGGATCCCTCCACATAGAAGTCTCCCACATGTTTCAGGCCTCCTGCTTTCCTGTGATCGAAATTATTGGGCGTCATTCCGGGAGTGAAGTCCGGGTTGTCACAGATCAGGGATAGGGGGCCTATTGTGATCCCACGGGTCCATCTTCTGACCGCCCTCCTCCAACTCTCCACTCTGTTCTTGGTTGCGGTTAGGGGCCCCTCTTTGGGGGGGTCAATGGGTTTGATGATGTGTGGGAGCGCTTCTGGGGGGCTCCGTCACCATTCCTCCTCTAGTTTCGCCCAGCGAGGCCTGTTGTTGGTTAGTGACCAGGTGAATGCCGGGGAGAGTTGGGTGGCCAGGCAGTATCTCTCTATTTCTGGGGCTCCCAGGCCTACTGCTCCCTTGCTCCTCGTCACCACCCTTCTGGCTATTCGCGGCTTCTTCCCATCCCAGATGAATTTCATGATGTGTGTTTGGAGCTTCTGTAGGTCTTTTCTGGGGATGGAGATTGGGAGGCCCTGACAGTGGTAGAGCACTCTTGGCACAAAGTTCATTTTTACTGCTGTTATTCTTCCCAGCCATGACACCTCTTGCTTTTTCCATTTTATTAGGTCTGACTGGAGCTCCTTGAACAGCAGGGGGCGGTTTAGTTTGTACGCCTCCTCCGTTTTCCGTGGTATATTTACCCCCAGGTAGGTGAAGTGCGAGCTGTCCCACTGGATGGGGTGGCTGGCAGCTAATGTTTCTATCATGCCTTCTGGGGTGTTGGGCCGTGGATTTATTGGGATTGATGGCGAACCCAGAGGCCGCACCGAAGCTGGCCAGCTCGTCCCACAGCACCTCCAGGGATGACTCGGGGTGGGTCAGGGTTAGTACAGAGCTATTTTGTATGTTTCCCCCCTCACCGTTAGTCCGCTTATTAAGGGGTTTTGGCAAACTCTACAGGCGAACGGCTCCATAGACAGTGCAACGATGAGTATGGATAGTGGGCATCCCTGCTGTGTGCCCTGGTGATCTGGATTCTGGGTGATTTGGTGCCGTTCATCCTCAGTGCCATGGTTGGGTGCATGGTAGTTGGCCAGGGTCCATTTCCGGAACTTTGGGCCGATGCCTAGGTGCTTTAGGGCTTCCTCTATGTATCCCCAGTCCAACATGTTGAATGCTTTATTCGGGTCAAGTGACAGGACTGCCATTTGTTCCCCTATTCTGCTTGCTGATTCGATAATGTTTAGGGTGCACCTGGTGTTGTCGAAGGTGCTTCGGCCTGGGATGAATCCCATCTGGTCCAGGTGGATCAGTTCTGGGAGGTATTTTGCCAGTCTGCTTGCCAGAATTTTGGAGAAGATTTTTGCGTCGTTGTTCAATAGTGTGATTGGTCTGTATGAGGAGCAGAGCTCCGGGTTTCGCCCTGGCTTCAATATCAGTACCGTCAAGGACTCCTCCATTGAGCGGGTGACAGAGCCAGTGTGCAGAATGGAGTTATAAAACGAGGCAAGGTGGGGTGCCAGAATGTGGGAGAACTTTTTGTAAAATTGGGCGGTTGGACCGTCAGGGCTCGGGGCAGTGTTTTTCAGAGACCGGATTGTGTCTGCTACTTCTTCCGCAGTGAGGGGGAGTTCTAAAGCATCAAGCTGTGGGAGCAAGGGTTCTCGTCGGACTGATCACAGGTATTGGGCTTGTGCTTCCTTGCTCGTGATCGGCCCGGACATGATCCCCTTGTGGTACTTGGTGATGATTTCTATCTTCTCTGCTTCTGTGCAGCAGGGCTTGCCCCTTTGGTCCTGGAGCGTTAGTATCTTGTTCCAGAAATGTAGTTTCTTTAGCTTCTGGACCAGCAGGCGGTTTGCCTTGTTGCTGTTTATATAGTAGTATTGTATTGTATAAGCTAAGGCTCAGGCCGTCCGGTCTGCCAGGTGCATTTCGAGTTTTACCTTCGCTTTTTTAAGTTCTCTGCCACCCTTCACAGATTGGTGTGCTTTGTATCGTGCTTCTGCTTCACCAACTTCAGCCTCCAACTGGGAGAGTTGGAATTGGTTCCTCCTCTTGTGTGCTGCTGTGCAGCTGATCACCACACCACTGATGACTGGCTTCATTGCATCCCAGACCGTGGCTTCCGAGGTGTCTTTCGCTAGGTTCTCGGTGAAATAGTTTGCAAGGGATTCCTGGAGCTCAGTGCTGGATGCCATGTCTGCTAGAATGTAACCTTGGAGTTTCCAGGCTCTCTGCAGAGGCGCTTGGAGGCCTTCGACTTGTAGGCTGGCTATGACTGGGGTGTGGTCAGAAATGACTCTGCGGCCGATTTGAATGTCTTCAATGCAGGGGTAGAGCTTGCTTGACATCAGCAGGAGATCAATCCTTGAGTAGCCTCTGTGTACATGGGAGTAGAAGGTGTAGTCTCGTTCTCTCTGGTGAGCCAGTCTCCAGGTGTCAACGGTGCCTGTGTTCCTCAGAAAGTCTGCCATTCCCAGCACCCTGGAGAAGTCCTCCCTGGAGGGAGGAAGCATTTTATCCATATTAGGGTCTGGGCTGAGGTTGAAGTCTCCTCCGATTAGCAGGCACCCTTCTGTGAAGGAGGTGAGCGTGGGGAGGATGTTGCTGAGAAAGCGATCTTGTGCGGTGTTCTGGGCGAATATCACTGCTATGGTGATCGGGAGGTCTACCAGACGCCCTTTGGGCATCAGGTATCTTCCCGCCGGGTCTCGTTTGACCGAGAATCGAGTTAGTAATACCGCATGGCTGAGGAAAATAGCAACCCCCCTTTTTTTCTGGCCTGACGGGGCAAATAGTTTCGTATGGTATTGTCAGAAGTTTACTCTCTTCTTGTTCGATTGCAGGAGGTGTGTTTCCTGAAGGCACACGATGTCCGCTTCCAGGTGGGCCAGTTTGTGCTCAACGGATTTCCGTTTTCTGGGTGAATTCAGCCCCTGCATGTTCCAAGTTACCATGGTGAGCTCCTTAGTGGTCTCCATACTCCGGGTGGTGTTGCTTATGTATTCCTTAGATAGCCTCAGCTGATACTCCTCCTGTAAACCAGCCCCCCTGTCGATTACTATGATTCTGTCCCTTAACAGTTTGAGTCTTTAAGGTCAGCCTTCGGCCAACGGGGTGTCTGGCCAGGCCAACGCAGCCGACTAATTTGGAGGCAACTGTACCACAACTGGTGTTTGGTGACATGGTGGTTTTCAGACGTTCCAGAGCCCCGGCTTGCAGTTCCCAGGGTTGTATGATCTGCACTTTCACAGGGTGTGGTCCTTGTCGTGGTTTTCTGTTCGATGCTTGTAACTTGAGTCCATCAGTGGGGGGTGCGCCCGGTTCTAGCTGTTAGGCTTGCTCTTGGGAGGTGGTCCGCGAAGCCTGCAGCGTCTCTCCACTTGGGTCCAGGAGGGATCAGGATTCCTTGCTCGAGCTGGCTGGACGGATGTGTCCTTATCGGGGTCGTCATCTTCTGTAGCCGGGTTTAAGAGCATCTCGCCTTCCTGTAGTGTGCAGATGAGGCGGGGCTTTCTCTCCCAGGTAAAGGCCAGAGCTGTGGGGAATACCCAGTGCTCAGTGATTTTCTTTTCCCTGAGCCAGTCTGTGATGGGTCATAGGGCCTTCCTCTTTGAAAGTGTGATGGTGGCTAGGTCCTGGTACAGGGAGATGGAGACATCTCTGAAGAAAATGCCAGGTGAATCCCTGGCTTCCGGCATGATTTCCTCCTTAACTTTGTAAAAATGGACTCTGGCTAGGACGTCAGGTGGGGTGGCTGCGTTTGCCCTGGATCTTGTCCGGTGCACTCTGTCCAGTTCCAATGAGGCCTCGTCTGGGAGGGTCAGAATGAAGCGAAACAGATCATTGACATAGGGGCTAAGGTCTGCGTCCGGGACTGCCCTAGGAATCCCTCTCAGATGGATATTGTTCCGACGCAAGTGATTTTTGGTGTCTTCTTGTCTCGACTCCGTGGCTTCACATCTGGCCTAGAGTGCTGGGATTCTGTCCGAGCCTTCCCTGATCTCATGGCTGTGTTCGCACAGGGTTGCCTCGACCTCTTCGGTTCTTGCCTTCACTTCTCCCATCCGTTTGTCCAGGTCCGTGATCTTTTTCATGACCTCTTCTGTGCCCTACTGATATTCTTTTGTGAGGGCCTGCAGCAGGTCTTGTAGATCCAATTTGGTCACTGTTTGTGCCATGGGGCCAGGGTCTGCTTCCAGGTGTGCGTTTGCGGCCGTTGCTTCAGGTTGGTCTCCTCTTTTAGGCTTGTCTGCACTTGGAGTTGCCAGCATGGTAGAGATGTCTGTCTGTTTTGTGGCTTTAAGTGCCTTCGACATGTTGGGGGGGCTAGTGTGTGCTCTTGTGGTGCCTCGGAGGAGGGCCTGTTTTCGCTTTTGTGGGTCTTGTTTGATCTCGGTTTGGCTCGGATTGGGGTAGGATTAAGGTCTGAGGTAGCAGATCAGTCTGGCTGGGGCTTATAGGATTGCCTGCATGGATGTGGATCGCTCTGTGACCTTTAGGTTGGAGTTTCAGGTGGTTAGTCCTGTGCCCTCCGGGGTTTGGCTGTGGCTGGCTGTAGGTTGTCTCTTTTCAGCAGTATGGAATGCCCGAGGGAAGCGGCTCCTTTGCTGATGTGGTACTGGGGGTTTTGGGTGACCCCCTTAGGTAGGAAATGTCCCACACTACCTTTATTGCATTCAGTGGGGGGGGGCGAGCTGCAGTGGCGGGGATCCTGCTGGCGGGAGTACCCACGGATTAGTTTTGTCTGTGTCTGTTAATCCCAGGCAGTTGAATGACTACTCTGGGGGGCCGCGGCGCAGCTGCTCCTGTAGTGGCAGCCAGCCTGTGCCCCTCTGTGTTTAGTTTGCTATTGGGTGTATTGCAGCTGCCCGGCGTTTCGCTGCGCTAGTCGCTTGCTGAGTAGTGGGTTTACTGTGGTAGATACGGGTGAAGATTCCGGCGAGCAGCATGGGGGGCAAGGTCTGAGGTATCGCCCAGAGTGTTTAGGGGGGGTGAGGCTCCAACGGCCGCATGTATTATCCCGCTCAGTGTTCCCAGTTGCTAGTGCGGCAGGTGCTGCCTTACCTTATCCGGAGGGGCCTAGGTCAGTGCTTTATGTCCAGACTGGGGGCCCACAGCCGCATCCCCGCTAAGAGATCCGGTCGGCTGGCCAGAGGCCTCCCAGGCCGTGGGTGGGTGACAGTGGAACGGGGATCAGCCTTCAGGATCTGCGTTGTGCTGCCTTCACATATCCCGCTCACCGTCCCTCTGGAGCCGGTGCGTACCTCTTCTTTCTTCTCTTTTTGCTGATGGAGCCCCTCTCAAACGGGTCCGCCCGGGAGACAGAGGCAGATGGCTTGTGTGTTGGCTGGCCGTCAGGGGCTGCTACTTTCCTGCAGTCTCCCCAGCTATTAACTGCTCTGATCTATGCTGGATCCGAGTAGGTGCTGGCACCCGCTGATGGTGTGGGGACCACAGGGCACTTCCTGACAGCCGAAACCGGGATCAGGCAATGCTGTGGGCGGCTGCTGCTTGTGTCCCCGCTCGTATCATTGGGGCTCCTCCGGTGTTCAGGCTTGGTTTTTTCTGCGGCCCCACCGTTGGCCCAGGTGGTCTCTCCTCGGGCCGATTCCTCTGCCTCCCCCGCTAGTTTCCCCCTCCCCAGCCAAAATGGTGTAGGATGATGGCTCCGCAACTGTCTAGGGTGGGCTATGCGGCAGGGTTCTGCTTTTCCCGCCATTCTCCAGCAGTGATGGAGCGGTGTGATGGTGCTGCTGGGGGCTTGGTTTTCCTTCCAGGTCCGGCTGTGCGGCGGGCAGGTGTTTGTGGCACCTAGAGGAGCGGGCCGCCTCCTCCACCAGTCCCCCCTCCTCCAGTGGTGGCACAGCGAGGCAGGGTGGGAGCTCAGGCAGAAGCTCAGGCAGAGGCCCAGGCAGAGGCGCCTCTCCAGGACTGCTTTCCAGAGGAGCCCGATCGGCTACAGAAGGGGGGTAGAGCTTCTCCGCTGTCCGGGTCAGGCGATCCTCTCTTGTGGTGAGAGTGTCACCTTCGGGGCTGTCTAAGCCTCTACGCCGCAAGTCAGGCCGTTGATTCAGCCGCCATTTTGCTGTCTGGATGGGCACCCCGCTCCTCCGCAGCTCTCCTCAGATGTTGGGATCCCCGCATCTTGTGGTGCCCAGCATCTGGCATCTCACGCCTTACTGTTTTACGGCTCAAAATCTCAGAGCATTTCTTGTGGAAAGTCGCCATCACCGGTGCATTTTCTTCGGCTGCATGGCGTCGGCCGGCAGCTCTCACAGAGCCATTCCGACCTCCATGGCTCCTAGCCACGCCCCTGCACTTGTGCTTTCTTAAATGACACTGGGCCTAGTAAGATCACCGTTTTCTTTTTGTTCTCCCTTGTTCCCCTCCCTTTTGCCTGGTTGCGCTCTGAAAAACTTGTTTAAGAGCGCAATGTAAATAAAATTTCATTTCATTTCTTTTACTCGAACCGTTACTGGCATATATAGATTGTGGCTCCAACTTCCTGCAATGCTGGTATTTGTTGTGGTGTTCTGCAGTTTCAGTTTGTTATTTTTTACACTACAGGAGTGCAAAGTGTTATTTTTCCACAGCCTCATAATCTAAACGAGGAGGTAGGAGATGTAGCCAGCATTTTCTTTTTTGTTTTGGTGACTGAACCTCAGAAACATCCGTTGGGAAAACATAATTCACTAGAATGTGTCTGCAAGTGTCAACTATTTTCCACATCTTTAAAATCTGTTGCATAATTGGTCTCCTTATATTTCAAATGTATCTGTTCATCACATCTATTCCAATACAAATGTATGTTTTTTTTCCATCCAGTTCGTCACCTTCTCGAATCTGACTTCAAAGAGTGTTTCCTCCTTTGGGTTTGACTTTCTACGTAGCAAAATAGCATGGCTGCATGTCTTATGTTTTAATGCATCTTTTTCAGGACATTGCTTTGGGAAAAATCTGCATTCTCTGTTGTTCTAATTTGGCCTCTAAAGATTATCCATGCCTGTTTTGCTTAGCATGCTTTTATAAACTTGTATATATTGCTAGGTTCTGAAAAGTCAAATAGTAGATAGCCTACAACGTTTGGTAGGTGGAGAGCTTCCGTGAGGAATGTGTCTCCAGAAGGTACCTTGCATCCTGTCGCCAAGTTACACAAAATGTGTGCCCAAAAGCATAACTCAATATTTGAGTGGCTAGCTTGATGAGCTTGCTTGATATCACAATATATATGTGTTTCCACAGAAACAGGTGAAGCATTTGGGAACCAGGCAAGCTGGATTTACAGCATTCGTGTCATCCTGGGCATATCACCTTCTTTCCCTGGTAGTGCATTGAAGAGTGACTACCTTAAGAAGTGCTATAAAAACACTAAACAAGCATTGGCTAGGCCATTGGTTTTGGCGTTAGTTTAGGAATTGCAATGGGAATCTACGAGGGGTGATGCAATGAGGGGCAGCAATGGGTGAGAAAAACACTATTTGATTTTAGGTTCCACGTGTACTGCCCTAATGATAATGCAGTCATTTTGAGCAGTATCAGGGATTCTTTGAAAGTTGATAGGCTAATCCTAAAGCAGGAAGCTTAAAAGATAGCAGGGCAGATTGAGTGACTATTGTTGAGGTGCTTATGTCCAGAGCTGCCATTGTAAATCCTACGATTTCATTCCTATACGTTTTGAAAAAGTTCTGTAAAATGCACCATTTCGACCAGGGGTAGGATCATGCTCATTTTCAGGGTATGTGTGGGAATCCAGGGTTTCTATTGGGAATACATGTTTCTGATGTCTAGGGTACATGCATGACTTTCCTGAGGCAGGTGTAGAAAGCTTTTAGGCAGAGTGGTCAATATCATAGTACTGGATACATTCATAAACTGGGCATTAGAACTGTCTCTCAAACAATTAATTTGATCAATGTTTGTTGCACAAAAGTGCATTAGAATTCACCCTTACAACCCATGATTTTAAACATTTTCTCGGGAGGAGAACCCCTCGACGAGATCCCTAGCTTGTGGCTGGCTCCCTTGATACTCTTGGTTGCTCTGTAAATGTTTTCAAAACATGACATTGTGTCCTCAACTTGAAATACAAAAGTGTGTCTTGCAAGTCCCAATATGAGTACAGATCACCGCAGTCTTCATATGAGCCCTCAACATAGAGGCCTAGATATGAGCCTTGCCCTCCTTCCAAATGTCTCCAGCATGAGCCCTCATTCCAGAATCCTTGTTGGTAGCCCTTACCCGGACAGTTGTCATTCTCTCCCTTACTCCCAGGAATCCCTAATGCAAACCCTCAATTTGTTCTATGATGGATTTGATGCCAGCATGATATCAGCATGCAATACATGCAAAACACATAATAAACCCTTGTGATGTTTTTCTTAAGGCCGACTCTCTGAGCTGCAAGTTGCATGCATATGCTTTCACCACAAGTGTCGCAAGCACACTTCATGACTCCACCTTGGTGCTGCACCTGTTGGAATTTTTGAGAACCACCAGTGCGGGGACGGTTATGGGAAAATCAATGCCCTCGAACACAGAGTGCTGTGTGTACCTTGCAAACCTTTGATTATTTGTGTGGTGCTTTTCTTTGTAATTTTGCATGGTTTGAATATATTGTTGTGCCATTACATATTGCCTCAGGAATTTTGCTTGAACTAACAAGCTCAAGGTAACAATGGAAAGGGCCATAGCCAATGTGATGACAAGTTTTCCTGTGTGCATACAGTTCTGTGCTAACAGGAACATGCACAGGAAAAATCATGTTCTAGAATAGAGAAAAAGTGTATTTTCCACTGTGTGTACGTTTCAAACCTTTAATTGCGTTTGTCTAGCTTTTATTTTGCATGGTTCTGAAAATATTGTTGTGCCATTACATACTGCAACTCTTTTTTTATTTTTTATTTTTTTAATTTTATTTGCATTTATAGAGTGCACAACTGCCCTCAGGCATCGCAGCGCTATACAAGAAGGCTTACTTGGTTACAAAAGTGCTTGTGAAGACATCCATACATACATGTTACATAGCCCAATCCATTTAGCAGGGTGCAGCTTATTTAGTTACATAGTGCATGGAAAAACATACAATTTGCGTAACCCATTTGAAGGTCAGCAGCAGCATACAAATGCAAAAGTCTGATTATGTGGCATTGACATATTGCACAATCCTCTCTTGTAGGGTGGGAACAGCATGCAAATGCAAGAGTCAGATTAGGTGGCATAGACATGTTGCAGAACCCCTTCTTATAGGGTGGGAGCAGCAAACAGATGCAAAAGTCTGATCAGGTGGCATAGACATGTTGCACAACCCCTTCTTATAGGGTTGGAGCCGCATACAAATGCATACGTTTTATTGGGTGGCATAGACATGTTGCACAACCCTTTCTTGTAGGTTGGGAGCAGCATAAAAATGCAAAAGTCTGATTATGTGGCATAGACATTTGCACAACCCCTTCTTATAGGGTGGGAGCAGCATACAGATGCACAGGTTTGATTAGGTGGCATAGACATGTTGCACAACCCCTTCTTGTTGGGTGGGAGCAGCATATAAATTCAGAGGTCAGGTAAGGTGGCACAGACATGTTGCCCGGCCCATGTTGCAGGGCGGCAACAGAAGACGAGTCAATGTCACAATTTTAGGCAGAGACATGTTGCCTAACCCTTCTTGTCAGGTGGCAGCAGCATGTAAGTGCAGAAGTAAAATATGGTGGCATAGTCATGTTGCCCCGCCCCGTGTTGCAGGGCGGTAGCAGTGTGCTGATGCAATGAGAGAGTTTAGATGTTTTTGAACCTAGAGACATTTTAGACGAGTGATGCTGGGAAGGGATAGGGAGGGGGAGGAGCGGTGGGGAAGGCAGAGTGTGGGTGGCGAGCTGGGACCAGGGGGGGTCAATATGTATAAGGGTGACCAAACGGGAGGGGGCAGACTAACCCATGCATATGGGCAACCAACGGGTAGGGGGAGACTACACCAAGCAAACGGGCGACCAAGGGGGTGGGGGATAATACACATTCATCCAGGTAACCAAGGGGGTGGGGGAGAGCACACCATGCATACGGGCGACGAAGTGGGAGGGGGGACTACACCATGCATACGGGCAACCAAGGGGTGGGGGGAGAACACGCCATGCATACGGGTGAACAAGGGGGTGGAGGGAGAACACACCATGCATACAGGTGACCAAGGGGTGGTGGGAGACTAGACACTCTGCTACTCCGTGGGTTAAATCAGCCTGCATTGCCAACTTTTCAAGGCCAAAGGCCACTTTTAAAAAGACACCAAGGGGGTCATTGGAGCTTTCCCAGTACCCTGCCGGTATTTCCAGTGGGATACCGGGAAAGCTGCATTACCATCTCAGCCACCCGATATCCCAATATTACCACAATATTAACAGTGGTGGAGTAACAGTAAGTTCCCATTTCCATGGAGTCCGATAGGACTCCATGGGATGGGAACTACTGAAGCACTGGTGCTTCACTGATTACTCTGCCAGTAGGGGCCTGAACTCCCGGTAGGTTGGGTCACCCGGTAGTTCACTGCCCCTACCCGCAGACACAGAGTAAGCTGGACTACGACAAATTTAGTACCGGCCATTTTACCAGCATTTTTCCTGAACCCGTTTACTCATAATAACTCCCCAAATCTTCCCCTGACTTGCACTAGGGGACTAGAATGAGGTACCTCCATCAATCATAGTAGGCTTCACTCTCTACCAATTCAGGGAGTAACTTAAGAATCTGGTCTACAAAGAACTTCATCTGAAAGTGACCACTGAATCAGTGATCCCTCCCATCCATACCATGAGAGTTAAGTGTGACCACCGCCCATACATTCTGTCTCTCCGTTGTTCTATACAGTGCTCCGCTACAAACTCTTCATCTAGCAAAGTGAGCGAGGTCATTTCAACAATTAGACCCTATGTTGTCAGGTACATGCACTACATTATGTTGTGTACTGTTCTTGATCATTGCCACAACAAAATGGAGTCAAATTCAGATGCCGCATGTCATAAACTTTCAATAAGAAAACTACACTGAATTTAATAATTCAGCTTCCTATCCCCTTTTTGGTATATATTTCACACCAGGCTTATAGTGAAAACATTTGAGTTGGACAGTAACATTTTTAAAAGTAATTGAGTGGGGATTATAAGTATACATTAATCATACATGTCAAACCTGAAAATGTCAATCATAGCAGTATATATGGCATTTGCGTTCAAATACCTTCCTGCATGCTTCCATTTTATAAGCTAAAATTATGAATGAAGTTTGAACTGCAAAGTTAACACATCAATTAACTATTCATCATTATCTGAAGAATCGGGGTTAGATCGAAAAAGAAATGCTAAGGCAGAAAGGCGATCCTTAATGAAAAATTAACATCTCAATCAGTATTTCGACAGTTGGAGCTCAAGCTTGTATTCCCAGACTGTGCTGTCCTACATGATATGGGTTTGCGTTCAATTATTATTTAATGTTAAGCTTCCGGGCTGAGATATTCATTGGTAACAATCTTTCATCCAAGTCCGGCTGCTTTGCTGTGGAAGCATAATAGGAGACTCTAAGGCAGGGAGCATCTGTATCCCTGCTATCTGAATACAGGGACATGCTACTCCTTGGTTGATTTTTACACATATTCTAATTGTATCTTCTGCAGATGGCACCACTGGTCAGACCACATGGCGGTAGAATGAGGTATTTGGGTATTGGATGGGGAGAAAATATTTTAAAGTCCACTGTATATTAGTTTCCTTCCAGGACAGATGAATGACACCGAATATGTGGCACCTAGATGAGACTTTACTACTTTCAGAGGGCTGCAGAGTTGTGTGACTCTCTTTTCTACCTCGGCCAGTTATAGACGTAACATTCCCCACACAATAAGATCCTGCTATAAGGGGGATCCCGATGCTCCTAATGAGTGACACTTTGCCAACCCCCGTCCGTGCACCCGTGACTTGTTTATAACCACATACGGTGGTTGAGTACATTTCACATCGTTAACTCACATGAGGGGATCCCCTTTGCTCAGCAATTGGAAAAATGGATGCTCAAGTGATTATCTTGGAATGTGACCAGTGTGTTGAGCTAGCAGGAAAATGGTGAGTGGGAAGTCATTGGGCTTCATTACAAGTTTGCCGGTCTGGAAATAAGGGTGCCGGTAAGCTCACCGGCACCCTGATTTACAGACCGGCAAACTACGGGCACACCGGTCACGACAGGGAAAGCCTCCAAAATTATGGCAGAATACCTGCAAAATTAACCAACGTTAGAATTGCCTAAAAATACTAATGAGCAGGATGCACATGCAGAAATCTTTACTTGAACAGTGGTAGTTTGAGAGGAGGTTAAACCCGCAGAGCGCATATGTCAACTGTGCTTGATCCTGCTCCTGGGTTCACCCACAGAAAAGCCACAGGGAGATTCAAGCAAACCAATCATGTTTGAAAGTACACCAGCACACACACCTGAGGAAGGTTGTGCAGGAGCAGTTCCATGAGGTCGAGCGTTTGGAGAAAGTGGAGTAGATTGTCAGTAATGTAATGTAATGTAATTTGTCATTTGTATAGCACCTTTTCTCATTGTTATAGCCTCAAAACTCTGTACGTGAATGCCCTCGGGGGACTGTTGCCCAAGGTATGGGAAATTTGTCAGAGGAGTTTAGACTACTTGTTTGCATTTTAGCCATTACAAAGGTAGTTAGGGGTGGCCAAGTCCCGTAGCGTGGAGATTATGCAAGTGCAGGAGACTCCTTTTGTGTCCAGCTAGACCACATTTTTGTCATGGGGTAGCTGCATTGTAATGGAACAGGTGTTGTGCGATGTGTCTTAAAGTAGTGTATGATAGCAGATGTGTGCTGTCGGTGCATGGCCGTGCCTTTGGCAATCTTCCATAAACATGCAGTGTGATAAATACCTGTGTATTTTGGCTGGTTTCTTGGTTTCTTACATGAGGCGTGGATTCTGTCCTGTCTTTCAAAGCGCAGTTAAATTCAACAGAGTGGCTATACTGAAAATGCTGCTGAATTCAACACAGTGGCTATACTCAGAATGCAGCTAAATTCAAAACAGTGTCTGTACTCAAAATGCAACTAGATTTTATTGGGGTGAATTCAATGCACAGTTACATTCAACGCAGTGGCTGTACTCAAAATGCAGCTGAATATAACACAGTGCCTGTACTCAAAATGCAACTAGATTTAAATGGGGTGAATTCAGGGCACAGTTAGATTGAACACAGTGGCTAAACTTAAAATGCAGCCTAATTTAACACAGTTTCTATAGTCAAAATGCAGCTGAAGTTAACACAGTGGCAAAATTCAAAAATGCAGCTAATTTAACACACTGGCTATACTCAAAATGGACCTACATGTAACACCGTGGCTATACTCAAAATGCACCTACATTTTTAAAAAAGGCTACACTCAAATGCAGCTAAATTCAACAGAGTGTCTATACTCAAAATTCAACTAGATTTAAATTGTGGTGAATTCCAACAACAGTAAAATTCAACACAGAGGCTATACTCAAAATGCAGCAACATTTAACACAGTGGTTACATTCAAAATACAGCTAAATTTAACACAGGGGCAACATTCGAAGTGCAACTAAATTCAACACAGTGGAATATACACAAAAAACAACTAAATAAGACACAGTATCTATTCTCAAATGTAACACAGAGGCTATACTCAAATTCAGCTAAATTCAACACAGTGTCTATACCCAAAATGCAAATAGATTTAAAATGTGGTGAATTACAAGCACAGTAAAATTCAACACAGAGTCTATACTCAAAATGCATCAACATTTAACACAGTGACAGAATTCAAAACACAGCTAAATTCAGTGCCATGGCTATACTCAAATGCAGCTAAACATTCTAAGTGCAGCTAAATTCAGCACAGTGGAATATACACAAAAAGTAGCTAAATTAGACACAGTATCTATTCTCAAACACAGCCAAATTTAACAGAAAGACTAAACTCAAATGCAGGTAAATTCAACAGTGTCTATAAGCAAAATGCAACTAAATTCCACACAGTGTCTACACTCAAAATGCAACAAGATTTAGGGGTTGAATTCGAAGCATAGTTGAATTCAACACATGGGAATCATTTAATGCAACTAGATTCAAAATGGGTGAATTCCAAGCGCAGTAAAATTCAACACAGCAGCTATAATGAAAATGCAGCAAAATTGAGCACATGGGCAGAATTCAAAGAACAGCTAAATTCAATGCTGTGGCTATAATCAAAATCCAGCTAACCTAACACAGTGGCAACATTCTAAATGCAGCTAAATTCAACAAAGAGGCTATACTCAAAATACAGCTAAATAGAACACTGTGGCAAAATTCTAAGTGCAGCTAAATTCAACACACTAGATATACTCAGAAATAGCTAAATTAGACACAGTATCTATACTCAAACACAGCTGAATTTAACACAGAGGCTATACTCAAATGCAACTAAATTCAACAGAGTGTCTATAAGCAAAATGCAACTAAATTCCACACAGTATTCCACACAGTGTCTACACTCAAAATACAACTAGATTTAAAATGGGGGCAACATTGAAACACAGTTAAATTCAACACCGTGGCTATACTCAAAATGCAGATAACATAGTGGCTATACTGAAAATACAAGTAGATTTAAAATAGGGGTGAATTTGAAGCACAGCTAGATTCATCACAGTGGCTATACTCAAAATGCAGCTACATTCTACACAGTGTCGATACTAAAAACATAACTAATGCAACTAAATTCCACACAGTGTGTATACTTGAAATGCAACAAGATTTAAACTGGGGGTGAATTCAAAGCACAGTTAAGTTGAACACAGTGGCTATACTCAAAATGCAACTAGATTTAAAATGGGGGCAACATCGAAGCACAGTTAGATTGCACGCAGTGGCTATACTCAAAATGCAGATAAATTCAACACAGTGGCTATACTCAAAATGCAAGTAGATTTACAATGGGGTGAATTTGAAGCACAGTTAAATTCATCACAGTGGCTATACTCAAAATGCAGCTAAATTCAAATCAGTGTCTATATACAAATGAAGCTAAATTCCACACAGTGTCTATACTCAAAATGCAACTAGATTTAAAATGGGGCAACTTTGTGAGTGCAATTAAATACAACAAGGTGGCTATGCTGAAAACACAGCTGAATTTAACACAAAGGCTATTCTCAAATGCAGCTAAATTCAACAGTGTATATACTCAGAATGCTAGATTTTAAATAAGGAGAATTCAAAGTGCAGCTACATTCAACATAGTGGATATACTCAAAAAGCAGTTAAAGTCAACACGGTGCCTATACTCAAAATGCAACTAGATTTAAATGGGGGTGAATTCAAGCCATAGTTAAATTCAATACAATGGCTATACTGAAAATGCAGCTGAATTTAACGAAGTGGCAGCATTCAAAATGCAGCTAAATTAACACATTAACTCAAAATGGACTTGAATGTAACAGTGGCAAAATGCAGCTAAATCAGCACAGTGGCTATATGCAAAATGGACCTGAATATAACACAATGGCAAAATTAAAAATGCAGCTAATTTCAACACAGTGGCTATACTCAAAATGGAGCTGAATGTAGCAAATTGGTAACATTCAAAATGCAGCTAAATCATACACAGTGTCTCTACTCAAAATGTAACTAGATTTAAAATGGGGGGGGAATTCTTTGCGCAGTAAAATTCAACACAGCGACTATACTCAAAATGCAGCTAAATTCAACACAGTGGCAAAATGCAGCTAAATTGAACAAAGTGCAAAATTCAAAGCACAGCTAAACTTTACACAGTGGATATACACATAAAGCAGCTAAATTCAACATAGTGTCTATACTCAAACACAACTGAATGTAATATAGAGGCTATACTCAAATGCAGCTACATTCAGCACAGTGGCTATACTGAAAATGCAAAAAGATTTAACATGGGGGCTAATTCAAAGCACAGCTAAATTCAACACAGTGGCTATAATCAAAATTCAACTAGATTTAAAATGGGGTGAATTCCAACAACAGTAGAATTCAACACATAGGCTATACTCAAAATGCAGCAACATTTAACACAGTGGCAGAATTCAAAGCACATCTAAATTGAGTGCTGTGGCTATACTGAAATGCAGCTAAATTCAACACAGTGGTTACATTCCAAATACAGCTAAATTTAACACAGGGACAACATTCTAAGTGCAGCTAAATTCAATACAGTAGAATATACACAAAAAAGAAGATAAATTAGACACAGTATCTATTCTCAAATTTAACACAGAGGCTATACTCAAATTCTGCTAAATTCAACGCAGTGTCTATACCCAAAATGCAAATAGATTTAAAATGGTGTGAATTACAAGCACAGTAAAATTCAACACAGAGTGTATACTCAAAATGCATCAACATTTAACACAATGGCAGAATTCAAAACACAGCTAAATTCAGTGCCATGGCTATACTCAAATGCAGCTAAACATTTTAAGTGCAGCTAAATTCAGCACAGTAGAGTATACACAAAAAGCAGCTAAATTAGACGCAGTATCTATTCTCAAACACAGCTAAATTTAACACAGAGGCTAAAATCAAATGCAGCTAAATTCAACACAGTGTCTATAAGCTAAATTCAACTAAATTCCACACAGTGTCTACACTCAAAATGCAACAAGATTTAGGGGTGAATTTGAAGCACAGTTGAATTCAACAATGTGGCAATAATTTAATGCAACTAGATTCAAAATGGGGGTGAATTCCAAGCGCAGTAAAATTCAACACAGCAGCTATAATGAAAATGCAGCAAAATTGAACACATGGGCAGAATTCAAAGAACAGCTAAATTCAATGCTGTGGCTATAATCAAAATGCAGCTATATTGAACAAAGTGCAAAATTCAAAGCACAGCTAATATCAACACAGTGGATAATACATAAAGCAACTACATTCAACATAGTGTCTATACTCAAACACAACTGAATGTAATATAGAGACTATACTCAAATGCAGCTACATTAAACAGCGGCTATACTGAAAATGCAGTAAGATTTAAAATGGGGCTAATTCAAAGCACAGCTAAATTCAACACAGTGGCTATAATCAAAATGCAGCTAAATTCAACAGTGTCTATACTCAAATGCAGCTAAATTACACAGTGTCTATACTCAAAATGCAACTAGATTTAAAATGTGGGCAAAATCAAAGTGCAGTTAAATTCAATACAGTGTCTATATTCAAAATCCAGATACATTCAACAGTGTCTATACTCAAAATGCAACTAAATTTAAAATGGGGGAACATTCAAAGTGCACCAAAGTTCAACACAGTGGCTATACTCAAATTACAACTAGATTTTAAATGGGGGTGAATTCGAAGCACAGTTGGATTAATCACAGTGGCTAAACTCAAATGCAGATAAACTGAACACAGTGTCTATACTCAATATGCAACTAGATTTAAATTTAAAAATACGGGGTGAATTTAAAGTGCAGTTAAATTCAATACGGTGTGTATACTCAAAATGAAACTAGATTTAAAAGTAGGGCGAATTTGAAGTGCAATGAAATTCAACACAATAGCTACACTCAAAATGCAGCTAAATTCCACAGTTTCAATACTAAAAACACAGCTGAATTTAACACAAAGGCTATACCCAAATGCAGCTAAATTCAATACATAGCCTATATGCAACATAAAACTAGATTTAAAATGGGGGCGAATTCAAAGCACAACTAAATTTAACACAGTGGCTATGATCAAAATGATACTAACTTCAAGGGTGTCTTCACTCAAAACACCATAGTGCAGGTAGATGCCACACAGTGTAAAGAGATTACAAATACAGTATTGGCTGTGCAACTAGTCATCTCTTACCCAGAAGAGTCTGCAGGCAGCTTTACAGGCCTGGCTGGGGTGCCCAGGGCAAACAGACAAGCATGTGATTGAGGTGCCCTAGGGAGGTTCCCTTTGCTGTGGCTCTTTGCTGGCTTATGGCTAAGGCTGCTTTCTGGGGGCCTCAGCCAATAATGCAGGTGGTAGGTGGGTGTGAGGAGCAGAGGACAGGCAGAGAGAGCAAACAGAGTGGAGGGAACCAGGAAGGAACACGGATGGTGGATGGCACTGCAGGCCTAAAGGGAAAAGATGCAGAAGGCCTGGCCTAACAAAGGCTTCTATGCTGGCCTTGCCGGCTTAGCTGGAGGGTCGACCTGGTCCTATGAAGACTTGCACTGTAAAAGAAAGGTAAAAGAAAGAAGGTGAAAGGAGATGAGAGGGAGAGAGAATGAACTTCAGTAAGAGTAGGAGGAAAGGTAGTGTGAGGTGGTTGGGGCTGGCACTGGAGGAGGACGACGAGGAGGTGAGAAACACATTAAAATGTTTGGAGCAAAATGTAAGGGAGGAGAGGAGGAGAGACTTGAGGAGGAGGCTTGAGAAAGGATGTGTCAGATCAAAGAGCATTGAAGCGGTAGCAAGTTTTACAGAGAGAGAGAGGCAAATCATGAATATGAAATGGGTGAGCCTTGGAATGGTAAAGGGATGAGCGTGTGGTAAAGCATCGGGAAGATGCAGGTAATAGAAAAATGGCAAGGCAAAGAGAAAGGGAATAGTGGTTCCTTTTGACACAAGCATATGGCGAGACAAGGAGGAGGAAGATAAGAGTGGTGTGGTGGGTAGAAGAGCTAGAACACTGAGACAGTGAGAGAGTGAAATGCCAAAAGAGAAATCCATGGGAATCTGTGAGGTGGCCTCTTTTTTATTCGAAACTGTGGGTCTCTTTGACACTATGGTCCAGCCTTAACATTTAGCCCAGGTGGAGTTCACAACTACAAATCCTGATCTTAGATCAATGGATACAGTTCACAAGCCAAGCGAGCATCAAAGAAGCAGCCAAGAAAGCAGGAAGATCAAGAAAGCAGGAAGATCAAGAAAGCAGGAAGATCAAGAAAGCCGGAAGATTAGGAAGCTCTTTGCTCAACCTTGTAAACACCCCTAACAAGACCCTTTAGGGCTGCATGTTTAGTGGTGTGTCTTTAGTGGCGTTCACTTGGATTTGTGATAGATGATGTCAGAAGTGGGATGCACAAAGGACGACAAAGCTACCATTTAACACTGGATCGGGAGCTGCAGGGTTTGATTTGCACAGTATTGATGACAGAATTGATACCAGGAGGATAATTTCTGGTTTGCACTGGCCTGAAGAAAGATACCATTTCTTGAGGATACCCATGTGCGAATAGAATCTAAGTTGAAAATATAGCTTCATTATTGGAGCTGGAGTCATAGATGGAAATTACACGGGTGTAGTAAACGTTCTATTTTTCAGCTGGAATCAACACTTTTGGGATTCAGGAGATGGGGTCATATAAGCCAAAATATTTGTTAGACGTACATACCCACCAAATCAGAAGTTATTCCAATATCTGGCTCCTGGCCACGCATGGGGGGGACATTGGGGTCTTCTCCCTCACTTCCGGGTGCCCAGTGGTTATTCTTCTAGTCCTAAATGAGCAATATGCTTGCTAGTTCACAGAAGCCCAACCCTGAATGGCAATCGGGAGGGAGAAACTGCAGATGCCTTTCCCCTTAACCCAGAATGTGCTGCAGCACAGCATTCTGATGCAGCCCTCATGACCCTCTTTGAACGAAGTGTTTCCATCAAGGAAAGATGATTAAAGACAGTTCATATTTTTGTGGCAAAGAGGGGATACTGTATTGAGCAGAGAATAATTCTAGGGGAGATGGGCAACCCTAGTATCATTTGGTAATATTGCACCCTTTTAGTAGAAAATGAGTTCTGGCTTAAGCCTATTTACATTTGTCACCTGGCCAACATAGCCGCAACACAGGAACCCGTTCTAAGTAGAATTTCTTTGCCCATTGATTTACCAACACAAAGAACTATTGTGACCCCTGTACCATTTGTCAAAAGACATGCAGTGACTTAGAGTGGTCACCTTTAGAAACCCTGCTAATTATTGCTGGACCCTTCTCTAGACTTTACATGGATATCATGCGACCCCAGAGAGCCTCAGAACTGGGAACAAGTGCATCATAATGGTGACCATGTCACAAGTTACCTCAAGATGCGCGTCATGAGAAATAAGTAAACATGTGGTCCCTTTTTTCAACAGAGTGGAATTCGCTGAAGAGATTCTCACTGATCAAGGAGTGTCAATGTCAGGGCAAATTCAAGTAAGTGATATGACTAGGCATGCGGACTGAGACACCTGATTCCACAAGGAAATCAATGTGCTTGGCCCTCTAGGAATGTTCACCCTTCCGCCCATGTGTAAATCCGATTTGAGACAAGGGATAATCAACAGGAACTACTTTCACGACTTCTAACCATTTTCTCTGAAAGTGGTCCTCACAGTTTGACGTCATCTTTCAGGAAAAAAAAATATGTGTTCATTCTTTGCAGACAGTTTTCACTTCTGTGGCTGGTATATTTTTTTCTGTTTCGCTCATCAGTTGGGTTTGCGAGTCTAAAGTGCGGTCGGTGCAAATTGTGTGTGCGGCATGTCTGATTCTGTGAGAATCGCCCAGCATGTACAATTTACAGTTGGGCGCAAGTGCAATTTGCGCCTGATGCATTTTAAGCCGCAAATGACATTTTTGGAGAACTAACCCCATTATATATTACGTTAGAGTGAAATACGATGTTCTGTAATATTGTGAAATTATTGTCATGCGTAATTATTTCAGCTCTGTTTATGAACATTACAAACCAACAAAAAAACAGTGGCATCTTTCTGCAGGTGTTTGATGCCTTTTGTACCACAAGTTTGTGGTACAAACCATGCTTTAACCACCATAGCTCTTTCTCTCCAGTTATCACAAAAAGCAATAACCTTGAGGCGCGCGAAATCACAATTAGCTGCATTTTAGCAAAAGTAATTATTTTTGTTGTTGCTTCACAGCCAGAATAATCAAATAGCTTCTTTCATGACAAGGGTTGGTGCGAACTTGCCAATTTAAAACACAACAACACTGCTTGCGCATTTTGCAAATACCCGGCAATGTTAGCAACTAAAATGCTTTCAGGTGAAAATCCATTCATTATTCAATGCACTCACTTCCTAGTCACACAAAGTTGCTTTTCTTTTATTGTAATGTGTTGTGCGAAGTTTTCCGTGTTCCGCCGTAATCGCGCGTATTGTGCGTCCTTTTAAATGCACAGGGCACGGATCCTGCTGCCAGAGGGGGCACTGGGTGGAAACGTTGGCACTTTCTTTGCAAAGTGCTTTTGTTAAAGCAGAATATGTAGATGCCTTTAATCAGCAGGAAATGCCTTCACATAATAAAGCAATAAATAAGCCGCAGGCAATTAGTAGATGTTAAGTGCAGGCAGGAGAAAAGACACAAAGGAGATATGAAATAAAGGAATCCAAGTCTACGTGCGTCCCAATTAAATTATTAGTAATGGGGGGGGGCGTGATGCTTCCGCGCTGAAAAGAGCGGGGACACTGCTGTTATGCATTTGACTCGTCAATAGCGATAGTATTGGTAATCAATCACTAGCTTTTTCCCCAAGCGGTCCTAAAATCCATCCGAACAATAGATAAAGGAGGAAACGTGTTCCCAATTCTGTAGCCTCTTTAAAGGGGATGGGCACGTAATTCTAAGCAGGAAAAGATCGGGCTAATTTACAAAGGCCAGCATGAAAATGCCACCAGCTATTAACGTGGACAGTCATTCCCTTTGTATTTTTTAGTTTTTTTTAGTTTTTGGCGTTTGGGTGTCCTGCAAGCCCAAACTATTGTATTGCAGTACACTCAGGAGATGGCATGTGAGGAGGGGCATACAGCTTGTGGTTGATGTCTGGTTAGTTACCCACACTTTGGCTTCCCATGTCCAGGCTAATCCCCATGGCCATTCCCAACAATGACTTCCCCCCTCGCTCCCCAAAACACATTTGACTGGGATCTCGTAAGACTGCTGGGCTCTATCAAGCAGTACAATCAAACTTTGGACTGATAGTGTTATTTCTGAGGAGTCTGCTGATAGTTAATGGCACAATTGTAACTATAAATGTGCTACTGGTGTAATAGAAAATGTCTTAAGAAAGTGTGTCTTTAGCCACTCGATCTATCTGTGCCTTGCACTGAAGTCCTTTAAAAAACAAGCATTGACAAAGCCAGCAGTTGGGCATGTGTGTATATATGTATTAGATAGGCATTTGTCAGTGACTGCTATGATATGCCCAGGCAATCACTCATTTTTCCAGCTTCTACCATTATGTGACCATATAGTAAAATGATTGCAGTGCATGGCTATCCCATGCCTACACGAAGCCAAATCTGTTGGCTTTGCCAATGCTTATTGATTTTTACAGGGGGTTACCCCTTGAACTCCTAATCCCCCACCTCATTAATCTTCACCCCTGCCCAGCCCATCTGTGTTTAAACCAACAGCTTTCACACACTGGCATTGCCTCATAATAGTGAACATTCACATCCCAAGGGTGGCGACAGACACATGCCTTCCAAACTTTAAAGCTGGACGTGGGGCCTTTCAACATGGTTAAGCAGACAGTTTGTCAGTGCACTCTCTACAATATTGGTGCTAACTAAGGCCCTTCAAAGGGTCTACCCTTTCACCTAAAAATGTTTTAAGGACATCTGAGGCTGTCCACTGCATTGCCACGCTCTTCCCTTCCTTGTGTTTAATATTTAACTCAGCCCTCTTATCCAGCTAATTAATCATTTATAATGTTGGATTTACAATCACGCCAAGGACACCCACATTTTAGTTCGGAAAAGTACAAATCCATCCTTCACCTCCCTCTGTAACTGCGTACAGATGCCAATCCAATCTCTTCAACATTGAAACACCCACTCAAAATGAATGCACCAGCGACAGACATGCTAGTTGACAGCATTGAAGCAATGGCATGACATTATTTATGCAAGCTGGCACAGTGACCTGCACTCAGGTCCGCCACAGGTAACTGCCATGCGAACTTGCCATTCTAATTGATTCTCATCTGTTAGAGGTCACCAGTAACCTAGGAGACAAATTAACAACTGGCATCCTTTCCAAAAGCCCACTTCCGCTTTCTACATATGTTCCAGCCAATGCTGGCCTTGTTGGCGTCAAAACCTGATCATGCTTATAGCATATATCCGGCAATCCCTAAAAGCTTGACCCTGCGCCTTCCGTGCTTGCAGACTGCTGCAGTATTGCAGCTGCAAGTCCTTTTTTTGCCTATCACACCTGCTGCTGGTCCAGCAACTTCTAATATTTCAAGGATTGGGGTTTGCCCAACAAATGTCTCTGCAGCAGGTCTATCCTTTCGTCCCTGAGAATTGTGATATTGGCATTGGGTGTTCATTCAATGACTTGGTGCTCCATTGCCCGAGGGTAAAGGAGAACCTATTGGGTGGGAGGTTGCTCCCTTTCCCAGCAGCCCTGCCCATGCCCTTTTCGGTAAGAGACTTAAAACATAGCTCTTTACCCTCAGAGGACCCCTAAGTAGAACTATGGCATGCAGAGCAACAACCTAGTCATTTGTTAGGGGAAGGAGAGTACACACATTTGATTGCCTGCCAATTGACCCCTTGCACCCCTTGCACACAAACAGTGTGGCTGCCTGTTCTGCACTGTTTCTGCCGCCTGTTTTATCAGGCTATTCAGAGACGTGGGCACTGGGACCCTGCTTTTTGGAGGGGTGCGCTGTATTGACTGTTCCCTCAGAGTCAATAATAGGCGCCAACTTATGGGATTTTCTGAGGTGTATATCTGCTTTGTTACCCAGAAAAAAACTCATTGTTTGTCGGATCATATCGGAATGTAATGTTTCTTAGAGTCGATTTAGTACGTTTAGGACAGTTGCATGTTGTTATTGTCTACATCCATGCGATGGGTGCCCACATATTAGTGTTCCAAAACATTCTGCCCACAATCTCAGCAGTGCACGTGGAATTTTAGGTGGATCTTGAAAACAAATGACTGTTCCCAATAGCTGGTGATTGTGATGCTAATATTTGGGTAGGCATGTCAGTCCAGGATATTGCTGATTGGGCACTTCACTCAAAAGATCAAGTTGCCAATGGAAACAGGTCTGAGGATGCTAAATGGCGGTTCCCCATCTATTCCAGGCAGATCTACTGTAATGACCAAGCCGCTCTAACTCTTTGAAGAGTTCAGGCAGTTGAAAGCATGCCAATGGAAAGTTGTATTTGGACAAGAAATAGAATATTTATCCATTCTATAACATCGACCGGTCAAGCACTATGCTGCTAGACCCTGGCATTGGAGGGTTCAGTCGGTGTCTTCCAAGGAAACACAACACATGCTGGACTTGAGCTTGCTAAAGAGCAGGCACTATTTTGCCACTGGGTCCTACCTTAAGATATCTCATGATTGCTCCATACCCAAAAGCTACACAGGCAGTGCCATGATTGAAAGCGCCATCCAGCATTGCCATTTCTCTCTCGGCATGCTTGGGACTACCACTATGTCTGCTCTGCTGTTAACAATTCTGTCTGGATATGATGCGAGCTAATATTCACAATTCTGACTAGATGTGTCACATGCTAATCTCCACAGTTGTATCTAGATGTGAAGCAATCTATTATGCACAATTCTTTCTGGATGTAATGCACGCTAATATTCACAATTCTGTCTAGATGTGGCACAGGCTAATATTAACACATTTGTGTGGATATGACACAGGCTAATCTTCACAGTTCCGTCTAGATACGAAGCAAGCTAATATTCTCAGTTCTATCTAGATGTGACACACGCTAATATTCACAATTCTACCCCATCCATAACTGCCCAAAATATAAACAAAAGTGAACATTTGTGGGTTTCTGGGTTTGTGGCCGTGTGGCTTCTCGTATGTTCCCTATACAATTTCACACAGTTTCACCAATCTGCACCAAATTTGCACAGTCACCTATTAGGGCCCAACATACATTACTGACTACATGACATGTGGAAACCACAGCCCTTTCCCTGGATTTCAGCAAAAGTGAAAATGTGGGTTTGTGGGTTTGTGCACCAAAATTCTCACAGTCACCTGTTAGGACCCTCTGGCCATTACTGGCCATGTGACATTTCGACACCCTACCCCTTTCTCCAGATTTCAGCAAAAGTCTCTGAGTTTGTGGGTCTGTCGGTTTGCGTATGTTCTCTATACAATTCCACACTGTTTCACCAATATGCACCACATTTGGCACAGTCACCTGTTAGGACCCTCAGAACATTACTGGCTTCATGACATCTGGACACCCCACCCCTTTTCCTGGATTACAGCAAAAGAGCACATTTGGGTGTGGGTTTTTGGGTTTGTGGCTTCGAGTATGTTCCCTATACAACTCCTCACGGTTTCACCAATCTGCACCAAATGTTGCACAGTAACCTGTTAGGACCCTCCAGACATCAATGGCTATATGACATTTGGACACCCCACACCAATCCCTGGAGTTCAGCAAAAGTCCCTGGGTTTGTGGGGTTGTTGGTTTGCGTATGTTCTCTATACAATTCCACACCGTTTCACCAATATGCACCACATTTGGCACAGTCACCTGTTAGGACCCTCAGAACATTACTGGCTTCATGACATCTGGACACCCCACCCCTTTCCCTGGATTACAGCAAAAGTGCACATTTGGGTGTGGGTTTTTGGGTTTGTGGTTTCTAGTATGTTCCCTATACAATTCCACACTGTTTCACCAGTCTACACCTTATTTTGCACAGTCACCTGTCAGGACCCTCCGGACATTACTGGCTGCATGATATTTGAACACGCCACCCCTTTATCTGGATTTGAGCAAAAGTAAACATATGTTTGTGGGTTTGTGGCTTGGCGAAGCGTTGTTCCTTATACAATTCCCCACCGCTTCACCAATCTGTACCAAATGTTGCACCGTTACCTGTACCGATGAGGGAATGAAAGCCCGGGCAATGGTGGGTACATCAGCTAGTAAGTAAATAAATATTAAAATAACACCACTTGCAAATAGCCTGGACCTTTATGAACTACAATGTCTAAGCATTTAACATGGCATACAAAGTTTACACATTTTCCAAAAATCAAGAAGGAATCATGTCTGAGGAGAAATTCCTTCTTAGTGTTAGTAGGGCCACCTTCATCTTCCCTGACTACAAAGAAGACAGCTACAGTCAATTCGAGCTGTGATGCCATCTACACTTCATGAATGTACATTCAAACATATTTCAGTTTAGTTGTTAACTGCTACAGGGTATTAAAATTAATATATATGCTTTAAATCCAAAAACACTTTTGCAATGGTGTACATAGTTATGCAAAGTAATGGAACTGTTAACAGCACTCAAAAAAAAGTAGTGGAACTCAGTTCCTGATTTGTCCCTCTCACTTAGATCTCTTTATGTAAGGTAGAATAGGCAAGTATTTCAGATTTGTGATTGCGATTTGATGGATGATGTGTGGCATGGTTGCAAGATTTTTGATTTACATATCAGATAATACAACTAGAAGGACAATATGTTAAAAACCCTGTGATCATTATCTTAGTATTTCAAATATATTTCTGTATGGATACCCATTTGGTAGTATCCTGGTTGGAGTGTAACAATAAACCTCTTTGGCTACGTTGAGTTGCTAGAAAGTATGCTTACACATAAGAGAGCTGTAGCAAAGCCAATGGATGATACAACGTAAGTCAAGTAGCTTTCTCGTGGGTTTTTATTAGATTAACATAATACATGATCTAGGGTTGAATACATGCCTAAAAGAACTCAGAATATGGTCTAGAAATAATAAGCATTTCTTCTGTTAAACAGTGTCAAGGAAGGGGCAAAACAATGTGGGGGTTTCCCAGTCATTCCTACATTATAGGGTGGTGTTCTCTTTCCACCAACACTTGTGATCTAGATTTTCAAGTCTCTGTTCCTTCAGGGATGCCCTAATATATAAAAGATAATTGATGATGGCCAGCATAAATTTTAACCAATCATTGGTAAGTCATTTAGCCTCTTGGCTATCCCAAGGCTACACAAGCAATGTTACACAAGTTAGGCCAATGAAAAATTGTAATAACTTAAGCTTTTAGTCCAGCCTTACACTACAATCAAACACTCAATAGTTGCTTTATAGGTTGTCCCTCCATAGAGTACTCATATATCTGATTGCTTATATGTCCTTGTCAACATAGCATTTTCTAGGCCTCTCTATGACTTCTTTTTTTCTCATCACATCAACTTTCTCAGGTCACCACACATCCTCTGCTTAGTAGCAGAAATCCTCTTAGGTCTCGCGATGACCTCTGGCCCTTTCACAATTATATTACATCTCCACACACCTCTGGTTCTTAGTTCAACTCTCTTAGGCTTCCTCATGACCTTTGACATTCTGAAAAACACACTTAACAGTATTGTATATTCCTCCTATTCAGGAACCTTTCTGGCAGATGATATTCTCACGCTCCGTACAGGGGATCCTCTTTTCAGTCTTCTTCAGAAAGTACCCAGTCTGAAGGCCCTCTTGTTTGTATCAATCCTTCAGAAAATTGCCTGCCTCTTGGTTGCATCTTACAGCTTCCACTTCTTCTTTTAGTTTGGACTCTAGTATTTATCTACCAGAACATCAACTGTGCATTGGGCAGCAGCAAACTGCCTTTTCCCAAGAAGAAGTCTCCCTCTGTATCCATGGAGTGATGATTAGCATGTCAGTTTCCTCCAGGCTTTATCATCCTGCGTCTGTCTCCATCTTCCGTTAAAACACTGGCGATTGGGTCTCTCCGTGAGCTCGCCCGGCATTGGTTCCTTCCCTGAGCAGCCCATTTTAGGTCTTGGTATTGAGAATATAAGAGAAAAATAAACGTTATTTAAAAAAAGATGTATCACAATTCAATGTTAAAAATCTATTAATAAAGCATAACTCTCTCTTTCGAGAAGACAAAGGAATAACACATATCTGACAGAAGTGCAGACCACATAGTCGAAATGAGGTAAGCAGGGCCCTGCAACTATATGTTTTGTCTCCTGTAGTGTCACAACACTAGGCAAGGTGCAGTACATAGTAATAGGGTATGTCCCCTTGCGTCTTTCACCAGGTGTTACACATGAAATAAACTGGGGTGATGTTACTCTTTGAGTTATGAGAGGAGATGAAGGCAAGGAATACAAAAAAGGTATACATTATTTTAGAACATTTATAAATGTAACATGATTAGATCACATTTTTTAGAAATATTATGTTATGACAGACAGCGAGAAACTAAAAGTAGCTTGTATATTTTACTTTATAAACACAGGAATATAAAAAAGAAGGGGTGCTGTAATAGGCCCCGCTCACGTCCTGAAGAAGGCCGGACCAAATAGGAGCATTACAATTACTAAGTAATACCGGCTGAAGAAATGTCGAACATAAAATGGAAACAAATGTATGCACTGTAAAAAAACATGGGTTGTCCTAAACAGGTGAAAACTCTAAATGAGCTGAGGGGTCCTCTTTTATCGGGGATTTTATCGACCGTAAAAGACACACAAATTCGTATGTACTAATGAATTAATTTTTCAACACATATTTCATCAAAGAAACCTTTTCATCTTATTTAAGAATGAAAGTGGGGTTAGTATCGAGAGGTGAAGGGAGACACTACTCATGATCCCTTTCAACAATTCTTCCCGATTTGAGAACTTTTATATATCTCTATGTGTCGACACTTAGTAGTGTTTATGGGCACATCAAAACTACATACATGAATCAATCTCAATAATGAAGTTTGGTGGACCCATCTTCAGGACTTTTCTCCTTGGTACAATTTGTTTGGAACAGGATATGCTACTTCACATCTGTCCTTATATGAATCAAAGCAACAGAACAGGCTCACCAGCAGACCCCTGCACAACAGATGTGTACAAGACTATCTTCATCCAAAAATCACCTGCAGAATACTTCTGCAACCTTGTTAACCATTCACTGACAACAAGAAAGGTACCACAAAGCTTCAAATTGGCATCTATCAAACCTCTCCTTAAAGACCGCTGGGAAAAACAGAACACCTAACCAAATACATACCGATATCAAAAATTCTGTACTCCTAAAACTCCTAGAAATCTACATATATGAACAAATCCTGGAACGTGTTGCAGTCAATCAGATTAGTATCTAGTCAGTTTCAGACCTGTGAGAGGAACGGAAACATCAGTACTATCCACTAATAAAACTAGACCTATCAACAGCCTACAGCACAGTCCACCACGTAACCCTTATCAAAATACTCAGAGAAACCAAAAGAACCTTTCACCATAACACACACTATTTATAGAAAAAGAGAATTAGGACATAATTAACAATAACAAAACTTAATATACATGCACTAACCTATGAATACTAGTTAAAAACTATTTCATATACATATATATTCAGTGAAAACACTTAGTTAAAAAGGACATTATGGTTAAGTTGCACTAAAAAAAAACTATCAAATTCAGTGAAAAAACTTTGTTAAAGGGACGTCATGGTTACAAGTAAAACCGAAACACCATCTGAAATTTGCCAGTTATTGTAAGCTAATCAACCATAACTCGCTCCACAACAGTGCACTGCTAAAACTAACACCCAGGACATCAAAGATGACATCACAAATGCCATTGATGACATCAAATGTGAAATTCATTTTGATGAAAAGTCCCTACAAGGGGTTGTGTTTATAATGTTGGTAACAAGATGTCAGGGGTGATTGGGAGACATATCATGAACTACTTATTCTATTAAAGAATGTACTGATCTAAACAACATTCTATTGGAGTGCTGTTGTTAATACAGGAACTTAATCAAACATAAACATAGGCAAAGGCTGCAGCATGCACCATAGAAGTACAATATTTATAATCTTGCACTGTTGAAAAGTAAAAATAATAAATGCTACCTTATCAGAGTTTTGCTTACCGTTAAACATGAAATAACTAGATAACAATTCAAGACTTACTACACATTTGTGCTAGTACAAACAATACATAAGAGGACCACAATGCATTCAAATCAGAGGCACATACATGGAAACTAAAGTAAGGAAGAAAGGAACAACATCATCAGAAACTGTTAATAACATACACGTTTATCTTCATGTATACAAATGAATTGTGTGTTTGTGGCAATCTTATTGCCCCATGTATATGCACCATGAGGTGGGAACAAACCCTAAGCAAAGTACTTTGAGAACATATGACAAGGTTATTATCTAGATATGTAGCACCTTTTCAATTTTAATATTCTGACTGTCACTGAACAAAACCACCAAGCCTAGATATGTCAGTGAACAAAAACAAGTGGCCCAGATATGTGATGCCATCAGTGATGTCATCAATGACATTTATGATGTCATCTTTGTCAGGTTTAATGGCCGTATTATGCTGTGGTGGTTGTGCCACTGACTAGATTCCCAGGTACATGGCCAACTTTTTAACCTATGCAAACGTCCTCACATCATCTACATTTCACTCCCCTACCCTAATAAAGCCTTCCTGCAGTCACCAGGCAAGCTGTGTGCCCAAGACCCTGTCCGCGGACTACTGCGATATCCGTGGACTGCCGCACCCCATACACTCTTCTTCCACCTAAAAGAATAGACCCATGTCATCTTTCTTTCACTCCCCCACCCTTCCCAACCCCTCTTCCCAACAGCAAATGACCCAAAACATGTTACTCATCCCTGTTCCCCACTGTTCTATCCGCGGACAGACATGGCTGTCTGCGGATAGAACATGGGAGGCGTTTTGGAAAAATATGACGCAAGTCACGCTTTAAACCAACCAATCAGTGGGCGTGTTCAGCGTCTGCGGACATCACGCTGACCTCTGGACCTATCAGAGTTATGTCCGCAGAGCGGACAGGGAAGTGGGTCCGCTGAGCGGACCTAGATATCACTTATTTTTTGGGACCTACATTTTGCCTATTTTAAAGAAAACTACCTGACAGATTTACATTTATTTACAAAAGCACGCTTTTGGGACCAAGCAGCCACTTCTGATGCATGTGGTGAACATCCGTCCAGCAGTTAGGGCTGCAGGCGTGATCAAATATTTTTTTCCATTGCATCTATGGAAAAATAAAAAAATTGGGACCCCCCTAGAACTTTGCCCCCCCTTGACAAAAACAAACTTGCCATAGGGTCATATACTTTTTTGGCAATGTTTGGTAATGATTCATCCAGGGTGAGCGAAGTTATAAGCCGCCCCAAAAGTGCTCTTCCTATGAGTTGAGCAACTTAACCATAACTACAGGGCCGCTGCCGCCGGCCCTGTAATACATTCATTGAAAAAACTTTGTTAAAGGGACGTTATGGATAAGTTGTACTAATAAAAACCTCCGAAATTCAATGAAAAACCTTTGTTAAAGGGACATTATGGTTACAAGTAAAACCGAAAAACCTCAGAAATTTGCCAGTTATAACTTTGTCCCCCCTTGACAAAACCTAACCAAACTTGGTGTATACCTGCCAACATGACCCATTTCATTCCATAGGTGCTTAATAAGTCTTCATTTATTTCTTTGCATTCTGTGACTTGTAATTCCATTCCTCCCACTATAAAACTAAGACTACAAGTCTCACAATCCAATAAAAAAAAGACTGGAATGCAATATTCGAAAGTGTGACATTTATGTCAAATGAAAAATATAAAATGCTGTGCGGTTAAAAAACAATTTTTTAAGAGGATTTTCATGTCATTTAAATAATGCATATGTGCCTTCACAGCAGCACTGTGTGCAACTTTTTCCTAAAAGAAAGAAAAAGTAGATGCAAAACATTTCTAAAACATTTTTTTAGTGATATGTGGAAGCATAACATGTTGGCAGTACATGCATACTTGCTAATATAACCCATTTTAATCTTTAGGTGCTTATGCTTTCCTATATTTTCTGTGCAATTTGGAAGTGGTAGTCCAAGTTTTATAATAAGAAAAGTCAACTAAAAGTCACAAAACACAAACAAAAACTAGGACTACATCAGCAGCTACAGATTGGAATACATTATGTTGGCAAGTAAGCATGTACTGACAACATATTAAACTTGCACACACCAAGTGCTACACATCTTTTCCATCTGCTTTTATTTTTTTTACAAAAAAGTTCCACACAGAGCTCCTATTAATGAAAATATGCATTTTTTTACTTTCAGAAAAATGCTCATAAAAAGAAACATTTGTAAACGCTCAGCATTTTCCATTTTCCATACCATAAACATGTCACACTTTCAAACATCACTCATTATATCCCTTACATTGCCACCATTGTCCACCTACACACACATATGTGTATACCACCAAAGTATCTATAAACAACACTTCACCATACATACAAAGTACTCTTCTTTTCCAACCTCTACCATAAGACACCAAACACTGCTGCAACAACAATCTGCCAATGAATTACCACTAGGCCACAATTTCCCTATTCTTTGAAAACACTGCAACACATTACAAATACATTGCCGCACAAACACAGCACTTCTTTCACAAAAATCAGCTTAACCGAGTCCCCGGCGGGGAGGCTCAGAGCGGGGATGGCCCCGCTTCGAGCCTCCTCATTGGATGAGGGGCTACCACGCCCCCCGCCAGGGACAAAGGCCGTGGAATCCCAACAGAGGGATTCCCGGCCTGGTAATAACTCTGCGAGGGCCAATCAGAATGGCTCTTTCATTCTGATTGTGCCCTCGCCGGGTACCAATATATTATTCATCTCTCTATTATTGTAACAATGTTGTGTCACTATATATTAGCCTAGAGTATTCTTTTAAAATCAACAACATTTATGTCACTCGTACTCATTATATTGTAACATCCACACTCCTTCTATTCCCATCTCAACACCACCAGTATAACACCCACTGTTTTCCTCAAAATGTCACAATATCCGTACTCATTAATTCGCACCAACACTCTCTTACTCACTAATCAAAACCCATCACACCTGTACACCCTTTTACTCTTACAACCTTCCCAACCACAACTATAATCCCACTACATAATCACACAACACACCGTTAATCTCTACAATCACACAACCATACACAATACAGCCATATAATTCCACAACTTTCAAACCCAAACATTGTTTTCCCAACAGACACAACAAAATGCTACTAAAAAGCAACTCTGTAGAAAAGAAAGAATAAAATGGAACAGCTAAGAATAAAAGCAAGCAACTGCTAAAACAATTTATAGAAAACATGAAAACAAAAGAGCTAGTAACCGCAGTCAAGAAAAGTAAACCAGCCATGACTAAAAAAACAGCCATGACTAAAAAAGATAAAGCCCCTCTTGCAAAAACTAAAAGTTAAAAAGATAAATAGAGAAAAGCAGAGCTACTAATGAACCTAACACTATATCTACCAGTGTTAACATAACCGCTATAAAGCAATCCAAAAAATTAATCTCATAAAAAATGTTCCAAAGTGGAGTTCTTCACAATCTTATAAAAATAGCTGACAACTCATGATCTACGCTTTAAAAATGACAAATCATCAAAGCTCTAATTGACAGTGCATTTCTGATCAAGAGAAAATTGTTTATATTAATTTTAAATAGAATGAAACCACTAACTAAATTAATCAACACATAAAAATAAGTGCTTCTAAACTTGCACAATGTCAATATAGATACATTTTCAAACTTGTGTAAAGTTGAATGATTTCCCAAAAGCAGCACAGAACCAAAAATAAGAATTGCCATAGACAGTCATAGACAGTAATGGCACAGGGTATGAAATGACAGAATGATATGATATGATATGGCATTTATAACGTGCCTATACGTGTTTCAAGGTGCGACGAGGCAAGGGAGTGGGAACAAAGGGAAGACAGAACAAAGATCTTACTAGGCCATGTGTCATTCAGATCATGCAAGTAATGGGGAGGGGAAAGGGAAAAGTGCATGGGGGAAGGGAGAGGGGAAAGTGCAGTACATGGGATAGTAGAATAAAAAAGATAAATAAAAATGGCCACTGGTGGCAAGGTAAGTGCAGACATAAGTGCTGGTAGGGGGACTGTAGGGATACAGAAAACAGTCCCCAGGTGCAGGGGTTGCCAGGGAGGCAGTGCACGTGGGCAAATGGTGGGGTCTGGGCCTGAGAATCAGAAGGGTGGCCAGGTAACCAGTGCAGTTTCTGCCAGGAATTCAGCAGGGGAGAGGGGGAGAGAAAGCAGAGGCAAAGAGGAAGGTTTTGAGGTGCTTCTGGAACCGGAGATGGTTCTCTTCAATTTTCAAGGAGGCAGGAAGGCTGTTCCAGAGGGGGGCTCCTGCCGAAGAGAGAGATCTACCACCAACCCGTTGCTTGGAGAAGCGACTGACCATGAGGGAGTTGGATGCGGAAGAGCAAAGAGCTCGAGAAGGAAGATATTTAGGGAGAGAGTGTTGAAGGTATTGCGGCCCCAGGCCCGAGAAGACCTTGTGGACAATGCAGAGGCTTTTGAACTTAATCCTCGCAGCCACTGGGAGCCAGTGCAGAGATTTCAGTCCTGGGGAGATACGATCCATGGGCTTGAGGCCAAGGACAAGTCTCGCAGTCTTGTTCTTGATAAGTTGCAGTGGGCGGAGAGTAGAGGCAGGCAGATTTAGATAGAGGCTGTTGCAATAGTCCAGCCTAGAGAGAACCAGGGCTCTGGAGACAGTGAGCTTCTGGGGGAAGGAGAAGAAAGGAAGAATAGCTCTGAGGAGGTGCAGCTGGTAGTGTGACTTCTTAGAGACGTCAGAGTTGTGAGGATAGAAGGAGAGTGCGGAGTCGAAGATGACTCTGAGGTTTTTAGCCTCGCAGGTGGGAGCAGGAAGAGGGCCAAGAGAGGCCAGCCAGAGAGCTGCAGGGAAGGAGGGAGTGGGTGTGCTGATGAGTGAAATCTCAGTCTTACTGGCATTAAGACAGGGGTCATTGGCGGTACACCACTCATGGATGGCAGACAGAACATCCGAGATGAGGGAAAGAGAGGAGGAGGCCGAGGGTAGCCTGAAAATGAGCTGGGTATCATCCACATAGCTCTGAAAGTTGGGACAAAGAGTGGTGATGTGGTGGGCAAGGAGTGCCAGGTATTGGTTGAACAGCCAGGGAGAGAGGTTAGATCCCTGGGGGACACCACAGGTAGAGAAAAAGATATCAGAGAGGAAGGACCCAAGTTGGACCTGGGAGGGTCGGTCGGAGAGGAAAGAAGTCAGCCATGCCAGAGCCGTTAGAGTCAAGGTTGGAGAGCAGGACTTCACGGGTCTTCAGGAGAGCAGTTTCCGTGCTTCTAGAAGCCAGATTGGTGGTCATGGTGTGAGCCGACAGAGTCAGAATGAAGGTTACGATGAGGGATTGCAAGCTTTTCCAGGAGCTTACCCAGAAAGTCCTGGGTGTTAGTCTGAGCAATGCACGGTGGTGGCACGAGTTATAGTTTCTTAGCTTAACATAACTGGCGAATTACAGGGCTTTTACGGTTTTACTTGGATCCATAACATCCCTTTAAGAAAGTTTTTTTTAACTGAATTTCATAGATTTTTAGTAGCGCAACTTAACCATAACCTCCCTTTATCAAAGTTTTTTTTACTGAATATACATATACATAGTGTGAATTTGATAGATGTTTACTAGGATTCCCTTACTTTATATACATGTACCACAGAACATGCCGAACCCCCTGCTAGTGATTTTGATGTCCGCGGACCGTGCAAACGTCTGCGGCGGACGCGGACAACATCAACACTACCCAAAAATTTAGGGGGTATTTTAGATTGTTCTATCATGCCATATGAGCACTGAACAAACTATACGTAATTATAAATAAGAAGTGCAACCTATATATGTAACACATCAACCATCCATGTAAATACCATATGTAGAAAAATGGAATATACCAAAACAAAAAAGATATGCTTCCAACATAATTACCTCACATAAACTGCACACCTAGCAGCAACAGCAGACCTACACAACAGTAAGAACACAACTTACCAGAAACTGGTAAGTAAACTTCATTTTTTTTTATATATTTGTAAATGTTCTGTATTTGGTAAACTAAAAGTAAAATATTTTTCTTTGCACAGAAATGTCCAGTATTTTGGAATGGCTTGAGGAAAATTTCCCACATGAGGAAATGTCTGAAGACAGTGATACTAATGGTAGACACTTCTCTATATAAGCAAATTAATAATCATTACTTTATGTGTACTTAACATAAATATATATTTTTAGCAGACCATACAAACGTTGAAAACAATACACCAAAGGAGACATTAGAAAACACTATGCAGTGCATGGAACAAAAAATTGACATGCTTATGCAACATTTCAATATTTTGAAACATTTTGTGGAAGACCACATAAAAGAAAAAAATAAATATAATTGTCTAACATGCACCTGTTCCCCCACTCCATATCCCAGTCAACTATTCCCAAACTCTCAACACCAAGAAAAACGTTTTGATGAGACTTCCATCCCTTCATCTCCTCCCATCCATCCTCTCCAATGCCCTAATTCCCCTGTATTTGTGTCAGTTTCTGCTTCACCGTCTCTGTCATAAATTCTAGATTTGTATATAATAAAAAATATATTATGTATGTTTTAAATCAGTCCTTTGTGTCTTATTTTTTTAAAAGGCAGTTGGGATGGCCGCGGACAGCGTGGGTTTCCGGGATGTCCGTAATTAATCAAAATGAGGGTGTCCTAAGAACACTATACCTGTCGGTATTGTCCGCAAGCAAGATGGAACTGTTCTTAGAACACGCGCGGTGTCCGGGATGTCCGTGATTAACCAAAATGGAGGTGTTCTAAGGACACTAAACCTGTCTGTCCTGTCTGCAGGCAAGCTGGAACTGTACTTAGAACACATGTGGAGTGCGGGATGCCCGTAAATAACTAAAATGGAGGTGTCCTACGGACACTACACCTGTCCGTACTGTCTGTAGAACATCTACGCACATGCGCACCACACCCATAAATCCTACGAACATCGCACCTGTCTGTAACTGTCCGTCTCATGTTTGTCGCACTTTTAATTAGTTTGAGGACCGGAACACTGTCCGTAGAATACCCAGGGACATGCGCATGCCCGTTCCTGTGCATTTAGTGTCCTGCGGACACCCGTTTCGTCCGCAATTAACCAAAATGGCAGGGTCCTATGGACACTATACCTCTCCGGACTGTCTGCATACAAGATGAAACTGTTCTTAGAACATGCATGGTGTCCGGGATGTTCGCAATTAAATAAAATGGAGGTGTCCTAAGGACACTGTAACTGTCCGTACTATCTGCAAGCAAGATGGAACTGTTCTTCGAACACGCTTGGTGCCCGGAATGTCCGTAATTAAGTAAAATGGAGGTGTCCTGTGGACACTATACCTGTCCGTACTGTCTATAGAATGTCTACGCACATGCGCACCACACCCATAAATCCTAAGAACATTGCGCTTGTCCGTAACTGTCCGTCTCACGTGTGTCACACTTTTAATTACTTTCATGACCCGAACACTGTCCGTAGAACACCTGCACACATTCGCACAGCTTTTATGTGCATTTGGTGTCCTGCAGACACCCGTTCCCTTCGTGGACGTGTTCGCGACGTCATCATGTGACCGCACCCATGCTGAGCCTGTGTCCTGATTTACGGATACTGTCTGGGTGCCTGAACATTTTAAAAGTACTTTTTTAGACAATCCGAAGTATTTGGCAGAAAAAATTCACAATTGCACATGTCCCAGACAATGACCCTGGCTTTCTACCTACTTTTTAGAACTTTTTGAGCCTTCTTTGGGTGTTTAATCTGATGGCATAGATGGCTGCTGCTGCTACATCTCCCTCAGCACCACCCCCACCCCCTCCACCACCACCACGTCCCCATGGTCCTGGAGAGGGGAACAGGCGTGAGGATATAGAGGAGTATGCAGAGGATGAGGTAGCCAGCACTCGCTGTGAGTCTTGGGTGTGGTGGTTATTTACCATTCATGGTAACATACCAAAAGCATGTGTGAACAAGGTCACCTGCAACCAGTGCAGCCAGTGCAAAATGGTGCTGAGTCATGGGAGGACTGGTTCATACAGCTTTGGTACGACATCCATGAAGCGACACCTAAGGACGTTCCACGGTGGGGCCATTCGCAACGCTGTACCTTGTGATGAACGTAGTAGGTTCAGTTCCTCTACCACATGCTCTGTTTCAGCTCCTATCACCACAAGAAACACTCCTGTGGGACAGCGCATCCCTCCAGCTGCCTCACAGGCCATTCACAATGGTGTTGACCCTTACCTTTCGAGGGTCACAATATTGTGTATGTACTGCGATGCAGTACTCTGTAGGGGGGAGAGTCTTCAAAGTGCTTTTGAGACTGCGGTCACAGAGCGCCAGAAGACCTGCTACCTACCTAAGTAAGGCCCACCCTGCATCTTCCTCTCTCACCTGTCCTTTCTTATCCCTGTGGTTAGTGTCTCCTCCTTAAACTCCTTTCCCCTCCTCTCCGAGTGTGTTGTGTGTAAAAAACTAAAAAAAATATAAAACAACAAAAAACAAAAAAAAGGCTCTTTTCAGAGCCGCATTTCACAGTTTAAAAACAGAAGTGGCAAATAAATGGTACAGAGCCCTGTGCATTTTTTAGAAGTCCGCGGACAGTTCGCAAACATCTTACATTTTGGGGTACTGCCCTAGCAAAACCATTGCACTTTTCTCTGGGAGGAAGCGGTGGCTCTGAAAAGAGTCTTTTGGTGGTGTTTTTGTGTGTTTAAAAAACTTGAAATGGTCAACACCTACTGCAAAATGGATGGCTGTAATTCCAAAAAAGGTTGCAATGCATTTTGTACATTTCTCAGAAAAATCTGATTGCCAGTATACGATGGACTCCATCTCTGCGAAAAATGTATGTGCTACGAAACATAATATTTTCATTGTGAAAGGAGGCATGCCAACATCTCTTAGAAAGGCACAAACAGCCTTATTGACATTACGCCTCGCTTTCTCCATTTGTGGACCAAATGAAGAAGAGCGCAGCCACATTTGTCTCTGCGCAATACGAGAAAAAATTACTTGGGAATTTGGAAACATGTCCATGACCTTCCCAAGTCCTTCTTTCATTGCAAATTGCAAAGAAATTCCAGACACATGTCCTAAACTGTTCCCTCCACAATGAATTATAATTATGTCTGGATGATGCTCTGTTTCCAAACTAGCACGGAGAGGTACCAAGTCCAGCTACTTCATTCCACGCACTCCATGCCAGTGCACTTCCACATGTGGGAATACAAGATCTACAGCTACTCCATAGAGTTCTGCATGCACCTCCAACTAATGTATCCATGAGTCTCCCAAAATCCAGATAATCTGTTTTCTGAAACACACAGCCATAGCTATCTGTTCTTCTCTCAGGAAAAAGACTTTCTGATAAACTCTCTCCTTACACAACACACCCAGTAAACTTTACTGACCAATCCCTTGCTCTGCTCATTCTCATTTGAATGCCTCTACATCCCAAAATCCCTGTATGTAAAACGCGATGTCCGCGGACTACCGCCATGTTTGCGGACATATCGAAAAAAATCTGAACATGGTGAATGTATATTTAAATAATGTGCCCCATTTCCCCTTTGAGGTTGGCTCTGAAAAGAGCCGTTTTTTGGGGTTTTTTTGTTGCAGATGCTTGACAGACACCTGTTATTTTGTAATTTTCTTTTTTTTCTTACTTTACACCTAAAATCTTCACATAATCTTCTCCAAAGCAGCCCTTACATTCCAAAACATAATGGCATTTCCCATAAAAGATAAGGAAATGCCATCTTCTTTAAAATAAACAGCATTACTGGAATCAATATTCTCATTTTACAGAAGAACATACCAGATCTAAGCATGAAAGCACACATGCCTTGGTTGATTGCACCCCTAGCAATATTTTGCTGAGGACAAAAAACAGAACCATTGTCCCATATTGCCCTAGGTACTAATCCAGAAATAATACTTTGGCATTTGGAAAGATGTTCATTACTGCTTGAACCAAGTGTTCCAAATCTGCCAACAAAGTAGGGGCACTCACATAGCCCAAATGGAAAGCACCATAGTGCAAAACTACCACATTGGGACCGTTCATCCTGCCCATATCTTCACAAACTCGTACAATTCCCTGTACATTGCAATCAGACACAGTGCTCCACAGCATCTCGACTCCTTTAACATCAAAATTGTTTGCTACATGCCTGCATTGAGCATACTGCTGTAAACCATGCACAAACATATCTCCAAGCACAAACTGTCATGAACCATCGGACACGTCCTTTCTGGACTTGTTGGTCCCTGACCCATAGGGGCTTGCACTGAGCAGTACTCCCAACATGGCCGCCGAATGCGGAACACTGTTTACCAGTTTCCGCGCCATACGCATTACGTTCTATAAAGCGGACATGCCCCTGCGGCCCTGCGCGTCTCAACGCTACCACTTGCCCTGGCTAGATGTGTGCTGCCTTAGTTCGCTTGTGCTTATTCTTTGATTCCTGGTTCCCGGTTCCCCTAATTCCTCCTCCTTCATTCCACTTCTTTTTGTCCTCTACTGCATCCCGGATCTCCGTACACTCGTCTTCCGTGTGCACTCTTCGTTGTTTTCTTGGATTTCCTCAGACTTCCCCGGACATCTGAACGTTCCCAGGAGTCGGAACGCTGAACGCACGCTGGAACCCGAGGACCTACACATAGGGTTATACAAGACCCGAACTGTGCGAAAGAAGACTCCATCGAAGAACTCCAATAAACAACATAGACAGATGAGCAGGGGGAAAACCTGTGACACCAACACCCTGACTTTCTCCACCTCTGCCATCTTCACTGCACACAGCCTCTTTCAACACAAATCCACAACCTCAATATCTGATTGTCTGATCCCTTCAGTCCCCTTTCCATGCTGGATTTGCTGAAAAACCCTGGATGTGCCACACCCTGTCCGCAGACAGCCGAGGTGTCAGCGTACCGAGTAACATTTAGACAGCCCTTCTACCCTTTCCACAACACTCTCTGTGCCATTCCCTCATTGGATACAGCTAAGCAGTCACACACCAATCACATCCAAGACCTCTACATCTAACTCCATCATCAGAGGTCAGCACTTCAAATGAACTGTTGATCACTCTAGGTACAATTCATTGGAAAGCACCTACTACAAAAACTACTGTACAAGTCTCCAAGATTTCTACTTGCAGCTGCATGCATATCCACATGCATGAATACAAACTACAGGTATGCATATTTTCTGTACAGTACATGTACAACTCTTATGAATGCATATAAATAGAGTAACTGCCACTTAACCTGTATAACTTATAAAATTAACTTACTGTTATTTTTCCCATCTGCTATAATCAACTGTCACTTCCAATCCTATCTGCTATCTAATTTGTTTTACACACACAGCTATCTAAAAAAATATAATATTAAAAGATGGGAAAAATAACAGTATAATTGTAGAAAAACACTTAGTAGTGTATTATAAAATTACACAGAGCCAGGATAATGTCATGCATCTTTATACACTTGCACAGATAGACACTATCATTGAAAAGCTCCCAGCTGAAATAACACCACTGCCTGCAAATCACATTCATCTGCTTTATTACCCACACCTTCACAAATGCATACATTCCAATGCTTTTCTATACAGTTTCTGCCATTTGCAAAATAAGTATATCCTTATTTCTTCTATCTCCTAACATTCAATAACACAGACTTAAGAAACCAAGTGAGTTTCATACACTTTCTAATCTACTCATTTGCAAAGCATGTTGAACTAACATATTTAAAGTAAAATATAAAGACTGCACATAGGAAATTTCATGCACACACTATGTTCAGATATCGAACAGGAATACTACTACAAAAACATAAAAATCAATGTCTAAATTAACATCACTGCTATAAACACACAAAATTGCTAACTTTTTTCCTTTACAATTGCAGTGAAGACCACTATCCAGAAAAGCAGCAGCATCTGAAGTACAAACAACAACTCAGAAGAAACCTGCTCATTCCACACAAAAAAGTAAGTACAATACTACCATAAAATTCTTACTGTTACTCAAACACACTGTGGGTTTGATTCATGGTATTTGTGCGCCAAAAAACAGAGATTTGTGCACCATTCTGTCCACAAATCCCCATTTGTTAAACACAGATATGCAGGCAGAATAGCGCACAAATCCCTGTTTTTCGGTGCTCAAATGACATAACTCAGCCCCTAGAATGTTAGTATTGCAGAACAAAGAACTGTTTTAATTCTATAACATTAGATTTAGTATTTGTGCTCCTCCTCACCACTAGCTTACTTTCTACTGTCATCAGAACCCCAGTATGGTAACACACAAATACAAAAATAGCCTTCCCAACTAGTTGTAGCTACCAAATACCCAATCACACACCACCACATACATCCTTGCCATCATACTCAGACACTCAGGCACACAGCACACATACGGAAACATAAATGGCTCTCTACCCAAGAAAAATCAACCTCAAAGCCCCTAGCTACTTAACAGAACGATTTACTAGAACAAATTCTACTAGACCAACTAGAATAACCAGCCCTAACTGCCTTCTAGTGCCCAGATTTAAACTGTCCAGTATTGGAGGGTCTAGCTTCCCAGTTAGGGCAGCTCAACTGTGGAACTCCTTACCTCACGCACTTAGATCTGACCTAACTTTCAAAAAATTCAGAAAGAACACAATAAAATGGGTCACTGAAAATGTTATGTAATCTGTATTCTCCCCACGCTCCTACCGCATGTATTGTACCTGATACAGATTTGCTATCTTTTTACGTCAGCCGGCTGACTGGTTGTCATTATACCGCTTGTACCCTATTGCCTAACCCCCATCCTGTGCCTACCATGTTCTGTAAACATGTAACTCTTGTAACGTCTGTAAACTTGTAACTTCTGTAACCAAGCTGTAAGCCCTCATGTCACTTGCGCCCTGCTACCTCTGGGTCTGCCGCACACAATAAATAAACAAACAAACAAACAAACAAACAACAAACATTGCAGAACAGCCCAACCCATACCTTCTTTTTTTCAACGGAACCCAAAGATAGCCTACCAAAAAGCAAGTCCGTAGAAAGCAACACCGAAGTAGAGAAAATGAAAATAAAAGTATCCAAAATAAGCATCCATCTCTAGCAGAATGTGTACAAAAAGTTCTTACAAAACATCCAATAGAGTCATAAGCTAAACAAAACAAGCTTCCTACACAAAAACGTTACCTCCTCTTTCAAAATGTAAAACGAAACAGAAAGTGATTGACAAGAATTCAGCTACCACTTCTACTAAAACTGCTCCTATAAATCTTGATGTAGTGACAAGTAACCATACCAAAAAAAGTATTTTAGAAAAAATGTTCCACCACAGAGTCCTTCAAAACAGGAGACAAATCATGCACAACCCTTAAAACCTACCGTAGAAAATTAATCTTAGAAGCTCTCATAGACAGTGCAATCCTACTCAAAAGGAAGTTATTTATTTTAGTGTAAAACAGAATGAAACCACTAACAAAACTAACTACTAAATTACAAAAAAGACTTCTCAATTAACGGAATGTCAACAAAAATCACTTCTTCAATATCGGTGGAGATGAATGGAGTCACACCTTGAGCACAGAACAATATTTTAATGAAGAAGCATACAAACAAAAGCAAACAAACACAATTGCCACACATAGCAGTTACTGAGGGTATGAAAAACGTAATAATACCATAATCGAACAAGAAATACTGCTTACAAAAATATCCCCAGAAAACTCAGTATCACATCTCCATTTGACTGAACCAGAATGTCCAGTATACAAATGGCCATGCACGTCAATGTGTAACATTGCCAAAAAATCTTTCAAATCTTTACGCCAGTTCCTCAATCAGTATGTGAAATGCAAAGACAAAATCAAAATGAAACTGCTACAAAATATGGATACCTGTCCAGTGCTAAAATACACAGGACTGCAAGGACATTCATTGGCCTGCATTTCAGGACCTATTTGCAAAAGCACCTTCCATCATATCAAAATGATATCAACACATCATCCAACTATAATAAATCTAGTCTATAAACTATACTATGCTAAAAGTCCTGCTTTAGCACTAGCCAATTTAAATAACAATCTTCTACATGGTACAGCCAAAGTCCTACTTGAAGAAATAGAGCATATCCAGAGAAAATATTTTGGAAGTGAAAGACACTTACAAAATGCAATAGCTTTACAACAGACTAGCAACAACTGTAAAGATGGCAACCTTCTACTACACAAAAACAAAAAAGAAATACTAAAATTGAAAATTACATCCGCTGAAGTCCCAAACCATGTGTGTGTGTGTGTTGCCGCATAACTTTTATAAAAGTAACACAAAAACTGTAGACATAACAATAGAAGACAATGAAGATTCCAAATGGTTTGAATTAGCTCTCTGCCTTATAGCAGAAAAAAATACTAAATAACTGACCACTTAAAACTTTGCAGTTACTGCACTACAAAACTTGACAACAACCAAACTCCTTCATGTGCTATAACAAATAACTTGGAATTATTCCCACTACCAAAACCCCTGCAACAACTTAATTTATACGAGAGCATCATAATTCAAACAGTGCACCCATTTCAAGCAATAATACGCCTTTAACCAAAAACAGCAAAATGACCTCCCTCTAAATTAGTGAAAGGCATTTGTGGCAAAGTAATTTATTTACCATTAGATCTGAAAGAAAATGTGCACAGTCTGGGAGTGCAACGTCCAATAGAGCAATCTTTAATTGCCTTAGTAAATGGTGTACCTACAAAAAACAAACAAATTTGGCAACAACTCGTAGACTTACATAAAGTTAGACAAGCCTTGCAGTATCTAAAATACAATAATGAATACTAAAAAGAAATCAATATTGAAGAAAACCTGAGGGAAACCACTGAAATAATTCAAGAGTTACCAGAAACTGGTCAATTTGAACTTCTAGATCCTGCTACAGTATCCAATATTTTAGACCATTATACAATTTGTCCATTACACTCTAATGACACCATAGATGATGCACTATAAACATACCAAATGCGACAAACCAAATAATCACCAATCAGCATATGGGAAAAAAGTATAGAAGCGCGTACTTTTCTTCTACTCTTTCCTACTGGAAAAGGAGGAAGGTACGATGATAGACCCACTCAGATAGCAGCATCAGAATACCGCCTACGGCCTTCGGCCATGCACCCAAGACTCTAGGCCCTGGCCACAACCACCACAGCATATCACACCCATAGATCACACCCATAGAATCAAACATTTCATTAAGTCTGCCCTAAAGAGGGTTAAAGTGAATCAAACATTTTAACTGGCTAAATGGGATACTATATTGCATTTTGTATGTCCGTGGACAGCCGCGGTTACCGCAGACATGACAAACACACCAGGGGTGCCTGGCACCTAAACAAATACAGCATTTGACCCACATCTTACTCCTCCACCCTCCCCAAACACTCTTACAGAACAACACACTTGCCAAAGTTGTATTCCTCCCCGTTCGTCGCCGCGCTGTCCGCGGATGTCTTTGAATCCAAGATGGCGGGCGCATCGAAACAATACGACGCACCTCACGCTTCATTCCATCCAATCAGCGAACACGTCGCGTGTCCATGGACATGACGCAAGCCGATTAGCCAATCGGTGTCCTGTCCGCGCAGCGAACAGGGAAGTGTGTCCACGGAGCGGACATAGATTTCACAACTTTTTCTGACCTACTGTTTGGTCTTTTTATAAAATACTACTGGACAGATTTTGCCAAATTTACAAAAGCTTGCTTTCGGCACCAAGTTGACGCTCCTGCCACAAATTTGGTGAAAATCTGTCCAGCGGTTTGGGCTGTAGGCATTAGCAAAGTTTTTTCCCCATTCACTCTAGGGGAAAAAAGACATTTTGGGACCCCCCTATAACTTTGCCCCCCCTGGACCAAACCTCACCAAACCTTGCAAAGAAATTCAGAGTGGGCCATATACTTTCCTTGCAAAGTATGGTGAGGATTCGTCCAGAGAGAGCAAAGTTATAAGTTATATATATATATATATATATATATATATATATACACAACACAGGTGCCACCTTGAAGCTGTACTTCTGTGAGGTTCCAATAAATCTGACCTTCAAAACTGCAATGTTCAGCCAGTGGGTCTGCATCACTGTTTTCATCTGAGGCTGTTCCTCGTATGGGCATTGTGGAAGAAGTGCAAGCCTTTTTATCCCTTGAATGGCCCTCAAGACACCAGACCATTAAGTAGCTCCTCCCACATTGTTCCCGGTATTTTCTGAGCTTGTCCAATGAAGATTTTGAAAGCACAGACAGATGGTTTTCTGTCATGGAGATATTGCAACAAGTAACTATGTTACCAACACATACCCACTGACGGCAGCTTCCAAACTTTACTGTTGATTTGCTTGTCTCTTTGTGTCACAAGGAGTACAGGTCGGATTACATCTGCGGCAGGGGCAAACCATGCTGTGTTCATTATTTGGAAGAGGCTTGGGAAGCAGGGCTTTACCCTCCTTGAAATAAATCGGACACCCCTTGATCTCCTCACTTGCCCCATTTGGCTTCTTACATGCAGTGTGTGTGGAGGTCAGTGTGAGCATCTTCCACCTCTGTCAAGCCAGTCTCCTCTGCTGACACTATGTGCGACTGGGCATGTGCAGTGATTTAGGAGGGTCTATGAGATACAAAACACCAAAACACCAAGAATTGATAAACAGACACTCTTCAAACGCATTGCCTGGGGCCTTAAGCACGGCAACTGTGGCCAAGGAAGAATACCCACAAGAGCGAGTAACCACCCAAACATGACCATTTCAGGAAACCGAATAAACTTAGTTTATTATGTGCAATGAGCACGCATAATTTTCTTTTTAAAGACAAAATATGATATTCAGTAAGCAAATGTTTTAACGTTTCAGAATATTATAAAAACAACACAAATTGGATGCTCCCAAGATATTGCTCCTGGCGCCATTGATTTCATGTGTTAAAAATGAATTCAATTTAATTCTCACAAAGTTGTTACTAAAGCTTGTGAAGGATATCGCAATAAATAGTGAGAAACGGTGTTAAAAGATTTCACTTTGACTCGAGAATGGGAAAACAAGGGGTGCTTCATAATGTACTCTCTGGTGGTAATCCAATCACAGGACCAAAACGTTATGCTAAATCTTCCTGGATTTTGGAATAGATCAGCCATGTCAGATTCCAAAAATGCTAGTTGGTTTGAACAGGATTGTAGCCAGAGATTTAGTGTATGACAGGTTATTTTAATCGCAAGAGAGAGAAGCTCAGCAAAAAGGGATTTTGGATGGGTAGATAAGATTTTATGAAATAACTACAGCCTTTTCCAAACCACTAGGGATTGAATTGATAAAAGACCAAGTTGTTTGTCTAATGACACTCATGGGGACCATATTTGGGAGGGATAAACCCTACCTCCAAAGTGAAGCCTTCTGTTTGGGAAATGTCATGTCTAACGACAGGGTCATTGCCCCAAAAGTTAGATTTATAAAATCTGAACATCTCAACATTGGAAGTACAGTAACCTGACCAAATCCCTGATCAACTTTTTTTAATTTGCGCTTTCAAAGCTCTAATAACTAGGTATGAGATTTTATAATCCTGTTTATTACAGGGTTTAGAAGAAATTCTGACACCCAGCTATTTACTGTCTTCAAGGGTGTCAATTCTTTGCCCCTCGAGGTGACAGCTAAAACATTGAATGTTCTTCTTTGGAACATGATTCAAAATCAATATTTTGATCTTGGATGCATTGATTTCCAGATACACATCCTACAGTATATTCGGGAAATGATTAACCATCAAAGATACCACCTTATATGACATTATGGGTAGGGGTAATAGGACTGGTGCTCCCACATCCAAGTATCTCAGGGAAATGTTGGAAGATGCAAACAACGTTTTGGGCAACTTGGGGGTCCCTAGAGATATGCTTATCGCAAACCCCATGAAAGTAAAAAAAATACTGCTTCATGCTGACTGGAATTTAACAGTTCAAGAGGTCAAAATGTCTAAATTATATAACCACATTGTCTCTGATTGCAAAAAGATGGGGGAATTGGAACCATACCTAATTAAATTTCCTGACAAAACGTGGAGGCAGGAATATATGCGATTTCGCTTTAAAGTGTTGAGTACGGGACAAACACTTGATATTAGAGGTGGACAGAGTTATGGGTCCTCCTTTTGTAAATTTTGTAAGCAAAGGGAGAATCAAGAGACTCTGCAGCATCTACGGACCAAGTGTGATGGTTTAAGGAATGAACGCATCAGTCATTTCAGCAAGTATGTTCCAAACACTGATTGCGTGGACCTGGATCTGCTGTGGTTAGACATGATGCATGGTAAACGAGTCAAGCTACAGATTGCTGTTGTCAGGTTCCTGAAGCGCTATTGCTGTCTTTAATCTAATGTGAAATAAGAGGAAGTTGTTGACGTATCAAGACCCCTTACTAAGAATTGAGAGCATTTGTTTCCTTGTTAGGGAATTCTTTTTAATTTTTTTTTATTTTGATAAATGAACTTTCTTTTAATGTCTTCTTTTAAATTGTATATTGCTGTATGTGTTTATCAACTTGAAAATGAAGTGAAAATGTATGCTGTAAATGTGAACTTCTGTATGGAGAAAATATCTTTTATGTAGCCTTTGTACTACTACGTGTTGTTTCAAATCACAAAGAAATATTTTTGTAAAAGTTACTATGTAACTATAAACAAATTTAAAAAAAATTCAGCGATCTATGTAGACTTATAGATTTATAGGAGTCAAATCAAACAAGACTATGTCATCAGCGTAAGCTATGTAGTGAATCAAGACTGAACCTAGCTGGGGAGGCAGGTGTTTGCTGAAGATAACTATTGATCTGCAATTAAAAAAGTTAAATAGAAATGGTGCTTAAAATCAGTTCTGCTGAAAGCCGTGAAATGTATTGATAAAACGAGAGCAAGAACCTTCCTGCTCAAGGCGAACTTTAACTTCACTATTAGAGTGCAAGCTTAGCAAGTTATTTAACAAATCGCTTGTACATCCTTTCTGCTGTAATTTCATCCACAATTTATCACAGTTTACCCGGTCGAATGGCATTGCTAAAACAACAAATAAAGTGTCTATTGGGCATTTCATTACTTGAACTTGCTTGGACAAAAGATATAGAAGAAAACAATTTAAAGAAGTACCAACAATATTCTTAAATCCAGATTGATAAATGTCCAAAACCCCAGATAAATGTGACCAAGCCTGTAAATCCCTTAGAAGCAAAACAGAACATGTTTTACTCGAGGTATTCAAAAGGGAGATAACCCGTAGTTACATGAATTATGCGTAGCTCCCTTTTTTGACACCAAAATAATGTGTTATCTCTTTCATGAGTTTGGGATACTGCGCAAAGCAATAATGTTATTAAACAAAGGTAACAACACTATAGCCCAGATCTCTGGATTTGATTTAAATGTGTTTAAACAAATGGTTGTTACCTTCATTTTTTGTGAACGGGTATCCTTGTGCTACAACAGGGATAACACGTATCATAATACTACAACTGCCACAGGCTACCCCCTCCTCCTGTATTTTAAAAGAGTAGCTTATGAATACATCAACATACAGTCATATAGATAACTGTGCATGGGAATCCAAATTTTTTATATAAAAGATTCAACATTTACGTATGCTTTATGTAGTAAAGGAATTCGAGCAATGAGTGTATTGCCAGATACCTACCTGAGCGCAAAATTGGGGGCAATGTTCTCTGACACTTCTAATGCCTAAACTGACTGCAATGCTATTACCATCACAACCCAAAATGCAATAGCACTTTTAAACCTGCCTCTTTATAGGAGAGTCTGGTGGCGTCGGAGGACCGGAGGGAAGCAAAATCTGATGGCTCCCCTCCAATAGTATCCTCTGTGGCTACCTGTGACAACAATGACAATCTGATATCACAAAGTCCTGCCCCTATGCGGGCAATTGGTTCCTTCGACTCCCACCTATCATGATCTGTTTCGTTATACACCTCTAAAAGCTCTAACATTTTTGAACCATATACTTTTTCTTACCACTCTTCCCTGACTCCAGAGGCATTTCTAGGGGGGATTGAAGGGGCTATAGCCCAGGGTCTTTTGGTTGTAGCCCCGGACAGAAGCTCAGGGGTTACAACCAAAAAGCAAGATAGCCCCAGTCCCGACAGTCCCAAAATTAGCATAGCCCCGGACCTTTTCCAGACCTAGCAACACCCCTGCCTGACTCCAATGAATTCTCCCAAACTAATCTGTGATCTAACCCCCCTCTCCACAGGACTCTCTGTATTATATTATTTCCATTAAACTTTGTTCTTAACCTTTATGAAACAATAAACCAACATGTTAAGGATCAAAATAACATGCTTGCCTAAATTGCTGAAAAACTGTCTTTTTTGGAAGGCTAAACCTATGCAAAATATAATGATACTAGGGCCGGATGATTACAATTCCATCAACATAGGTAATTGAGATTGCAGATTCAAGCGTGGTTTAAATTATGGGTCAAGAATCATCGATTTCAGTTGCAGAAACTATTGACCTACGTGAACCTCCAGCTTTGCCAGCTCCTTTGCTGGGGCCTGTGGTCAATTCAGAGCCTCACACCATGCCAAGGGCTCAGACCCTAAATGTCTCCAATCCTCATGTCTCACCTAGATGGAAATAATCCAAAGAATACTTTAAAATCGAAAAACAACAGTTCATGTGCATTTCTTAGATAGCTTAATCAGGCTCTGTCCGCAAACGAAGACTCCACCACGTCGGCCCAGGCCTCTCCATTGCAGGACCACAATAAACAAGTGAAGTACCTCAGATTCCACCTTGTGCCAGAAAGAAAAATAAAGGCAGTAAGACCAGCAAAGCGGCCATGACACAAATAGAACAGAAACATTCTATAACACATTTTCTGAAGCATTTGGGTGCCCTTCCTGTCCTTGAGGACACAGAATTCCATCGAATCATTCTGACAGACCATTTTTGTGAAGATTTTGAGATATTAATTAGTACTGAGGTCTTATTGGTAAAACAGGGGCCACAGATGAAAAGCCATTACTGGATGAGCCTTCCAATGTACTTTCAATCTGGACAAACAATGCATCTAGAGTTACAAAGTCTCTAATATCTCCTTCATTTCATTCCTAGGAAGCTGAAAGACTTTGAATTTTAGCTCCTTCTAAATGGACGATGCCTGCCTCCAACCGTCCTTCTGTTCGTAGTGCTTCAGTTTTTAAGTCCTTGGCAGTGCCAATTGAAATGCCTGTTCTGATGGCCTCCGGGTCGTGTTTTAGTTCTAAATCCCACTTGGGCTCTCAACCTTATGGTTATGCTAAGTCTTGCCTGATGGTGGTACCCCCAGGGAATCCCAGTTTAAATAATCATTTTAGGCCTGATACTTGAACACAGTGGAAAAAACCTAAACAGAGATACACTCCTCATTCCCAACTTCAAAGTGGGACGAAATCAAATCCAAACTTATTTAGTACTTATGTGGAAAGACTTTTTGATGACCGCTCTATTCCTTTAAATAGACAAAATGTGCTAACACTTCTATATGGCATTTCTCGCTTACTTCAGGAGACATATTACAATACATTTAATACCTGAGTAAGTTCTGCTGTATTGCTGGTGCAAGAGGTTTCACTGCTTGTAGGATAGAAAGTGGGACAAGCAGACTGCCTTGTCTGGTTCCATGAGTTATGCCAAAAGGATCTAAAATGAATCCTCCACTTGACACTGTGGCCATTGGATTTTTAATAACAGATTAACTTTAGTAATGAATTGACTTTCCAGTCCAAATATTTTATTTATATTGAATAGGTATGTCCATTCAACCCTGTCAAATTCTTTTTTGGCATCTAATTATAGAACACATTTAGAAACCATGGCATTTCTCTCCTTCTATAACATATAAAAGAGAGTCCACATATTGGGCTCATTATGAGTACGTTTACGCGGGAACCACGTGACAGTAACGGATCTAACGCCACTTTTCCCGCTCCAACATACTACGTGTTTTTCCCTGGAGTGGGTGATTTACCTGCAGCATCATGCTGGAGATAAATACTCCCCTTTTCTGTGGTAATTCTGCCAAAATCCCACATGGAGTCGTATGGACTCCAAATTAATAGGGATTAACACTGCCACCACCACTTGGACTCCTGCAGTAAATCCCTGGACCAAGTGGCGGTAACAGTAATTCCATTGGGTCATATTCTGGCAGGTTTACCACTGCAATACCGCTCAACATATTCTTTGCAGTACATATCCTGTTTCTGATTTATATATCAGTTTGGTTTTACTTTGCTTAGTCTAGATCCAATGATTTGGGCAAACATTTGCATGTCTGTGCTTATTAAAGATATGTCTGTAGTTTGTTGTACTTGTACTGCTATTCATCTCACTGCCTTCTCTTCTTCTTCATAATTGGAATACTGCATGGTTCAGCACAATGCATTGTGTGGGGCACCTGGAAACTGCCCTGGTGTCTTGGACACTGTTGGATGTCCACCGGACTATGTGCCAGGAACCACAGCATGGCACATGCAGCACCTGCAACCATGTCAGCTCTTTCTTCCCTTCATCAGCATCTATGCAACCCAGAAGGAGATGGAGACGCTGCACGGAACCGGACCCAACACTCAATAGTCAGGTAAGGCATAGCACCCACACCTCATAGCGATACATCTGTCCTGCCGTGGAGCGTATACTTCGTTTTTCTACTTGGCATATTTGATCTTGCCTTCTGTAACCTGATTTCCCTTTTGGATTCCGACTTGGCTTTGGTGGCTCAGGATTTGCCCTGTTGCTTTGGATATTGTATCCTGATTTTCCTCTTGATTTCTTCTCTGGATTCTGATTTTGCTTATGGTGAACTGGTGACTGTATTCTGCTTTCTGTGACTGTTATGGATTTTGAAGATTTCCCATGGAGTATTGTCTGGAGGACAGAGAACTGGATCATACTGTTTTCTCGTCTGAAAATCTGGAATCTATGTGATTTTAATGACCCAAAAAATAAAAAATAAAATTTTAATGAACCCAAAATAACAAAATAAATACCTTTTTTCAGACATACATTGCATGGCCTGCGGTAGCGGCCATGTAGTTATGGTTTAGTTGCTCATCTCATAGGAAGAACACTTTTTGGGAGGCTTATAACATTGTTCCCCCGACGAATCCACACCAAACTTTGCAAACAAAGTATATGGTCCACTCTGAATTTGTTTGCAAAGTTTGGTGAGGTTTGGTCCAGGGGGGGAAAAGTTATAGAGGGGGTCCAAAAATGTATTTTTTTCCATAGACTGAGTGGGGAAAAAATGTGCTCAGGCCTACAGCCCAAACTGCTGGATGGATTTTCACCAAATTTGTGGCAGGAGCAGCGGCTTGGTCCTAAAAGCGTGCTTTTGTAAATTTGGTGAAAATCCGTCCAGTAGTTTTTTTCAAAACAACTAAAAAGTAGGTCACAAAAAATTTGTGATATCTATGTCCGCTCTGCGGACACACTTACCTGTTCGCTCCGCGGATAGGACACCGATTGGTTAATCGGCTTGCGTCATGTCCGCGGTCATGCGTCGTGTTCGCTGATTAAATGGTGAAGAGCGTGAAGTGCATCAGATTTTTGGAAACGCCGGCCATCTTGGATTCGCGGACAACGGCCGGTGTCCGCAGACATCGCGGTAAAATCATATTAAAAAACACAACATTGCAGTTGTCAAACTTATCAAATAATATCTGGGGAGGTGAGGGGTGATGAGGATGGGATGGGATATGGCTGCAAGAAGCAAAAAAAACAGGTGTTTTTTGTCGTGAAAGTCTGCAAACAGTTTGGATGTTCGCGAACAGTCCTGTAAAGTTTGCGAACACCTCCACATTACAGGGTTGGTGAAATGCAGTTCTTGGATGGCTTATAAATTTGGCGCCACTTAACGGAACTGCATGAAATTGTGCATGTATATTTCTGACCTGATTCTGAGTGAGTTTGCAACGTTTGGTGGGATTCTGTCATGAGGGGGCAAAATTAGAGGGGGGGTCCCTAAATAATGTAAAGGCATATAAATAAGGTGCCATTTGATGGATCTACACTTCATTTGGAACACTGGTAATAGATCTAGATATACATGTTTTTGCAAGGTTTGGTGGGATTCTGTCAAGGGAGCAAAATAAGAGGGGGGTCCCAAAATATTGTAAAGGTTTATAAATGTGGTGCCATTTGACAAAATCTACACAAAGGTTTGCAAAAAGATTATAGATCTAGATATAGATGTTTTCCTAAAGTCTGAATGGATTTTGTCAAGTGGGGGCTACATTTGACACTTTTGAAAAAATAAAACATGGGTGGATTTCCAGCAAACTTGCGTAAGGAGCATTGGCAAGGACCTACAATCATGGTTTTGCAAATGTGCCAGTGTTTTATTATTTGACTGGTGTCATAATGTAGCTACAAAAAATTGTGGTATACCTTTAGTGACTGAGGGGTAGCCTGTGGCCATGGGCAGTTGCCAAATTCTCCAGGTCACGGAATAAGGTCATGATCCAGATAATCTGGCTACTGGTCATGACCACAAGGACCAAAACATAGGATTAAAGTGGCCAGGTCCACCTGGGACTGGCTTTGTGGTAAAGCTATTCGAAATTAGGATAGATCTGCAAGGGAAGAAAAATGTGCTTGTGGTAATATGGTCATAGGCCGCAGGCGTCCCGGTGTAGGAAGAAAAATCCTATTTTTTAGCACCCCGGGTTCCCGCTTTGGGAACCTAAGGTGCTAATGGCCTTCATCAGCCATTTCACAGGCTGGAATGGGGGGATAATGGTCCAGAGACCTTTATCCCCCCCTTTAGCTTCGCTTGGGCTGATAACTTGGGCTGCTGGGCCGGTACCCACCGTTCCAGTCCCTGGAACGGAGGATGAACGCCACAATATTTCCATTAGCATAACGCAAAATGAATGGAAATGTTGGAAAATCTTATTGAGTCTATGTACTTTACTGAGAAATATAAAGTAGATGGTGTCTATACATTTTTTTTAAAGTTCTATTTTTTAACTGTGAAAGGTAGTTCGTAAAGGAATATGTCTTTTATTGTTTTTGGATGTATTTTTTTTGGCAGGAGAGCTAAGAACGAAAGGTGGGGAGAGAAATGAGGGAAGAGGAACCAAACACTAATACGGAGCGGTAGGTGGACAAGGGAAAATGTTGCATGTCTGTTATTTCTAAGGTAGGGGGCAGTGTTTCTCATGTTCCTTGATTACAGCAGTGGTGGTAGTTATTGGGGAGGAGGGATGGCATTAGCTGATGCCATTTTAAGATAAATAGCAGTTTTGCTAAAAGTATGTACTCTGTGCTAGATTGTTAATGGATAATGAGTAGGAATAGGTGTTGGAGCTGTGCAAGGGAAATTTTGAAGTTGAAAGTTCCTAGATTAGTAGAAAATGCAGTTATGAACTGTCCACAACGCAGAGGTCTTATCATGAAGTGCAGACGGGTTCTCTGACATGTCATCATGCCGCGCGCCAGCGTATGGTCACGTGGCACTGTCCAGAAGATCCACTATGAAGTCAGATGTTCGTAGATGTCTATGGATTCAAAACTAGTTCAATTAGTTTCAAAAAGTGTATAGAAGTATTACAAATTATTCCAGAAGGTGGGAAATGACAGGGTTTTAAGGTGACACTTTGTAAATGGGAAACAAAAATAGCTATATTAGGTAAGTATGATATTAGTAAGTTGTAGGAAAATAGCATGTAGTGGTAAAAACCCATGAAATTTACTAAACAAACTTTGTTAAAGGGACGTTATGGTTTCAAGTAAAACCCAAAAGCCCCAGAAATTCACCAGCAGAGATCTTATTGTGAAGTGCGGATGGGTTCTCGGACATGTCATCGTGCCGTGCGCCAGCGTATGGTCATGTGGCACTGTCCGGAAGGTCCGCTACGAAGTCAGATGTTCGTAGACGTCTACGGATGCAAAACTAGTTGAAATAGTTGCAAAAAGTTTATAGAAGTGTTAAAAATGAATCCAGAAGGTGTCAGTCTAGAAAAAAGGACACCTCTCACGATTGACGGCAAATGTATTTTGGTGGCCGAAGGCCAACCGTCTCATGTACGAAACGATAGAAATACAGGTTTCCGAGTTTGACCAATAAACGGCCATTTTGATGTAGCAAGGATCGCCATTTTGTTTTCTAACGATTGCTCATTGCTTTCTGTTCAAATTGCTTCGCAGCACATTTTCTGCTTACACTGCTCAACTGTTAACATTGTTGTCTGAACGTGAAAGGACAAGGCCGCAAGGCCGCGAGGCTAATAAGAGTTTGTTGAAACACAACGTAGGCAGCTCTGGGGAGGAGCGCCCGGCTCCCTCCCAAATGTAGCCTTGAATCAGAGCTGCAGGGCATTTAATAATTTCACAGATGCCAGCCAGTCTCGTTATATGGTAGAATAAAGCAGCTAAAGGCTTGAATTATGTTCTTCTTACAGCCCCCCCTTTTCCGAGCCCTGTAGAGCATGTCGGCTCCCAGGACACGAATAGCACCTCATAACTAGCAAGGTCTGGAATGTGACTCTTCCCCCGTATGTAGCTCACTTACAAGAACAGAAGCACTGTGTTCTGTTCAACAAAGAAAATATGTCTATGCACTTGCAAGGTTGCATATTGTTACTAGAATAGATATTTGAAGGTGTCATATTCGTCAGAAGTGTCCATCATCAAACCGAGTTCAAAGAAACCCAATAAAGGGGGGTGTTAAACATGTCACAGCTGATTGTATGATATGCATTTTGCGTCCCTCAAGGTCTAGAGATACACGTCGCGGGGCATGAGATCGAGTTGGCCAACTGAGACTTTTTGCTTTGCAATAAACCCTAGCTTTGGGAATACAATCTCGTGTCTGGCGTATCTATCGTGTGTGGTGACGTGCCTTGTTTCCATAACGCGAGGGACCCCTAGGGGCCGCTTTCAAGATGGCGCCCGAATAGGGACCCTCCCCCACTTGTTCCATCGTGTACGTTGTAACTGAGTAAAGGCAGAGAACGACGAGTACGGGACGATCAAGCCGGGATCAAGAGGTGTCAGGGCGCCCTGTAGAAGTGATGAGAGATTCCTTTGCAGATCTGCACACATCTGATCCCTGATCGACGTATCTGGCTAGAGAACAAGGAGGCAAGGGTCCCGAAATGAGGCAGAAGCCAAGAAACGCAGACACAACGTCATTGGTTGCGTCAGTATACAGACGAATTGTGTCCTGGAGGACAAATTGATTTATCAGGTGAGTCATACCCCGATTCAAAATAATCCTGATATTGGTTGAGAGTTGACTTTGCAAAATCAAACTCCCTAGGTAAGGTTGATTGACCAGGGGGACGGTTGAAACATGCCTGGGGTATTGTCCACCCTAGCAGGGTTTTTCCGCTGTGGTAGACAATCTTTGGAAGATGGCCAAATTGTACAACCTGGGGGAACGCCGGCGTATGAGATGTATGTGAAGTTTGGTGTGGGAGCGATAATATTCTGTGAGACTTGGCATAGGCAAACCAGAAAGCAAGTAGACCATCAGTGGCCGATAAATGGTAGTTTTGAGATAGCAAGAATAGATAATTTGGAAAGGGTGTTGATAAGAAAGAAAGCGCGTCCCGCAGCATTTGATATCGTTCAGGACTGGAGAAGAGAAGCAATGCTCTGATTTAGAAATAGAGCGAAGTATGCGCGCAGGCATAAATCGAAAGGTGAAGTAGCGGAAGAAAAGGAGGAGGAGGAGTGGACTGAGAGTCTAAGGAGGTCAGGTAGACGTGACCAGTTGAATATAGAAAAAATATACCCACAACGAGAATTGAACATAGCAGATGAAGTGATGGAAAACATATTGATCCATACAAAACAAGGCCCAAGATCAGAAGCGAGGCCAAACACGTCAGTAACTATTGCTCAAGTCCCTCCCGTAGCTCAAATTCTTCCTATTAGCCAACCAGGCCCACAGCAGACACTCCCTGTTCCAATTGTCCCATCCGCACCTCCCGCCTTAGATACAGACTCGGTACCGTCTGTTCCTCCAGGGGTTGAAGTTGAAACCACGGGGGCAAGAGGTGGGACTGAACAAAGTGGATGCACGAGGGTAACTCGCAGTGCGATCAGCAAAGAAAGGAAGGTGAAATTGCAGCAACAGGCATAAATGTATATTGACGGGAATGATGGGACGGCAGCATTGGTTTCGATGTATGACTTCCGAAGAAGCAACGAAAGACAGGTACTGTTGGAATGCATGGGTGAATATTTGGTGGAGAGATGGAAACAGTTAATTTGGAAATTACCACCACAGCGATTGCTAAGACTTAAATGCATTAGCACGCTGTAGACAAAGAGATGAAGAAGTGAGGGAACATGTGTATGGGCTTTTTGAGCTTAAAAATGAATTGGATAATGATTATGCTGAAATGTTTGCTGCATCTGGGTACAGGGGTAAGGATATTGGGAGAGATAGGAAGGAAGTGCTAGGGCCACACAATCGACGGCAACAGTTACCATCGCCGGGGCGAAAGGCGATGGTGGATGAATTATTGTTATTAAAACAGGTGGGGGAAGACTTGAAAGAATGTATACTGAAAACAGGGTGTTACTGCTTTAAGTAGCAGGACATAATAGAGGAAGAGGAAGAGGGAACGCACAAGGGAGGAGTAATTTGAATATGCATGGGGGACCATTGGGACAAAATCAGTGTGCATACTGTAAAGAGAAAGGACACTGGCGAGCGCAATGTCCACATTTACAGAATGGAAATGGACCTGGTCAGAGAAGACAGCACAGAGGGCACCAAGGAGCAAATGGACCAAATAGGAATAGTATGCAGCAGCACCACAATAATGAAGGTAATCAAAACCAAGCCCAAAACCAAAGTGCTCCTAACCAGAGTCAGGGTCAGCAAAACCAACAGTATGGGAATCAGAGTGGGGGAAATAGAGGAAAGAATGGGAACATTTTCAATACACAGCCAAATACGTATTACAGTAATAGTAGTGACTACACATCGGATGATGTGTTATTTCCCCAATAGGACAGCCCAGGGCAAGGGTCGGAACCAGTGTCTATTCCCGTGAATCAGAGAGGACCCTACGTAGAAATGGGAGTCGGGAATAAGGAGCACCACTTCCTTGTAGATACAGGAGCGCAAAAGTTGTTCAATAGACCATCACTTGGTTCCGGATATACCACTGTCAGGGCAAAAGAAGGTTTCCGTAGGGTTCGCAGATACACCAGTCATAAACCCAGTGTCCCAACCAGTCCCAGTTACTATAGGACCATTCACTGAACATTGTCCCTTTCTCCTAACAGAACATTGTGGGGAGAACTTGTTGGGATTGAACTTGTTGAAAAAGCTAGGTGCGATTATACATAGTGTTTCAGACGGGGTGTTTCTGACGATTTGGCCACAAGATGCCCCAGTGTCAGAATTCATGTCTGAAACCTTGCCAGGAGAGTTAAGAAAAGTGCCAACCTGTATATGGGCAATGCATGACAACGATGTAGGATGCTTGAAGATAGAGCCAGTGAGGATCATTTTGAAAGAAGGAGTTACAATGCCAAGAATTCCCCAGTATAATATTTCGCCAAACGGAGAGAAAGGATTGAAAAGTATTGTTTCAGATTTGGTGAAATTAGGGGTAATTGAAGAAATTACAGGCAGTACATGTAACTGCCCGATTCTTCCAGTGTTTAAGAAAGGAGACAATGAAGTACCATATCGTTTCAAAATTGATTTGCGCGCGCTAAACAAAGTAGTAGATCCACAATTTCCTTTGGTCCCAGACGTCACTAAAATATTGACAATGATACCTGCCTCAGCAGAATACTTTAGCGTAATTGATCTAAAAAACGCTTTCTTAAGCATTCCGTTGGACAAGGACAGTAGATATTTGTTCGCGTTCACATTAGGGGGACGATCATTTACATTCACGCGCATTCCACAAGGATATACGGAAAGTCTGAGTATTTACAGTAGAGTGTTAAAAGAGCAGCTAGACATGCTAGAATTACCAGTGGGGTGTGTACTATTGCAATACATAGATGATCTGTTGATCGCTGCTGATACAGAAGAGATTTGTAAAAAGAGCACTGTATTACTACTGTCACACCTAGCGGCACATGGCCATAAAGCTAGTTTGAAGAAGTTTCAATATAATCGAAAGGAGGTAGTTTATTTGGGCTACCTACTTTCGAAAGAAGGGAGAAGGCTTACGCCAGAACACATTGAAAGCATTTCTTGTATGCCTATTCCAAAGACACCTAAAGGAGTCAGAGCCATAATAGGCATGGCTTCTTATTGCCGGCGGTGGATCGGTAATTTTGCGTTAATTGTGAAGCCAATGGTGCTATTAACTAAGAAGGATGCGGTGATGCCTTTGCAGTGGAATGAAGAATGTCAGAGAGCATTTGATCAATTGAAAACTGCATTATGTTCTGCTCCAGTTTTGGGCACGCCGAATTATGAAAAAGTTTTTAGATTATTTGTATGCGAGAATGAAGGATGTGCATTAGATGTTTTGACGCAGGAACAAGGTGGAAGAAATAGGCTGTGCGGCTATTTTTCTTCTGCGCTGGACCCTGTAGCGCGTGCACTACCACGATGTTTGCGATTAGTCGCGGCAGCTGCTGCATCAGTGAAACAAACGGAAGGGATGGTATTGGGGCATACTTTAATTCTGATGGTGCCACATGCCATAGATGTCCTATTAAAAAGGACACAGATGCAACACCTCACCTCCGCTAGACTGACAAGATATGAGATTATCTTGTTCTTGCCCCATATCCAAATTATGAGGTATAGCGCTTTGAATCCTGCAGAATTAATGCCATTGCCCATAAAAGAAATTGGTGACAATGAATCACCACCCCTTGATTGCTTAATGGTCACTGATGAAGAAACGAAAGGGAGAGTTGATTTAAGTGACATCCCACGAAAGGAGCCAGATGGAGAGTTATTTTGTGACGGCTCTTGTTTTAAACCACCTGATGGCACGTCAACTGCCGCTTACGCTATCCTAGAGAGCGTTGGAGAAAGCAAAAGAATTCCCTACAACTCGGCACAAGCCGCAGAAATAATAGCATTGACCAGAGCCTGTGAGATTTCTGAAAATGTGAACGTGATTATCTATACTGATAGTCAGTATGCTTTTGGGGTGGTTCATAACTTTGGTCGACTCTGGGCTGAGAGGGGTTTCTTGACATCTCATGGGGCCAGAATTCAACATGGCGCTTTGATTGTACGATTGCTGTCTGCACTCACGTTTCCAAAGTGCCTAGCAATAGTGAAATGCAAGGCACATAAAAAGATAACATGCAAAGTGGGAGAGGGAAATGCATTTGCAGACAGAATTGCGAAACAAACTGCCACTGATTTGAATAATGCAATGGCCCTCATTCCGAGTTAGGACTACACCATGGAGTAAATAGCTCCATGGTTGGCAACCATGGAGCTATTTACTCCATGGAATACCGGCATGGTGAATGGAGTAATTTCCGGTCCATTCCAAGGTTGGATGGACCGGTAATTCCCCATTCACCAGAGCCCTTCCCCATCCCCATTTATGCCCCCATAGGGCTCAATGGGAATGGGGAAGGAGGTAATTACGGCACCGTAAATTACGGTGCCGTAATTTACTCCAAGGTCACTTTGTGGGTCCCGTAATTTACTCCTGCTAAAAGCAGGAGGTAAAGAGGGACCCGCAAAGGGAACTCGGAATACGGAGGTAAGGGATTACCGCCATCGGTGCCCTTACAGGCGCCGGTAATCCCTTACCTCCAACCTCGGAATGACCCCCATTGATGACAGTCCAGACTGAGGAAGTACCTTGTATGATAGAAGATGACATTGCCACTGTCAAAGAGATGCAGGCCGAAGCCATGGCCGATGAGATACAAGGATGGGCAGAGGGCTCTGCTGAGTTAGATTTAGAGGGTTGCTGGGTGGACAAGGGAACTAAAAACTGGATGTTGCCAAATTCTTATGTGACTGCAATGGTCACAATGGCTCACAGCCCTGCCCACATCTGTGCGAAAAAAATAATACAGCACCTATCTACGGTATGGCAGAATGTAAACATAAAGAAGAATGCAGAGAGGTTGGTGCAGAACTGCATTACTTGTTTACAACACAATGTAGGAAAGGGAACAGTGACTCCAATAGGAAGTTTTGGCCCGCCCTCTATGCCTTTTGAGGTAATCCATTTTGATTTCATAGAGATGGAGAGGTGCCAAAACTTGAAATATGTCTTAGTGGTGATCTGTGCATTCAGCAAGTGGGTGGAGGCATATCCCTTAAAAGACCGCACAGCAATGAGTACAGCAGAAGTAATGCTTAAAGATAACGGTCCACATTTTGTGGGCGCAGTGGTATTACAGATATGTGCGGGTCTTCAGATTGATAAGGGATTTCATAGTTCGAGGCATCCGAGTTTCGGCCGGCCTTGTTGAGAGGCACAACGGAATCCTCAAGTCAAAAACAAGCAAGATATGTGCAGGGAGCAAGTTGAGTTGAGTGGATGCATTACCGATAGCGCTATTGTGCATGCGTACATCTGTACAGGCTAGAACTGGGCTCTCCCCGTATGAGATTGTGATGGGGAGGCCGGCGAATGTTTGGTGCGCACCTCAGCCAAAGCGACTGAGTGAAGTGGAAAATCCTGTATTTAGCACTTATTGTGGCCTTTTAATGCAGAAATTGCGTTCGATTCATCAGCAGGTGCAGGAGGCTCTACCAGTAAGATATACTTGTCCTGGGCACGCGCTGGAGCCAGGCGACTGGGTGCTGCTTAAGAACTTAGAGAGAAAATTGTCTTTATCGCCCAGGTGGCGCGGCCCCTATCAAGTGCTTCTGGCAATGCAGACTGCAATACGGGTGGATGGGAGGAAGTCGTAGGTACATGCCACCCATGCCAAAAAGATCCCATCTTCACTGAAAGACTTGCCCAATCCGGACGACCGGAAAGAGACAGCGGTCCCAGAAACGAAAGAAACTGCTGCCAGTCCACCGCCGCTAAATCTGTCCGAGCGGGAAGTGAAACTCGAAACAAAGCCTGAAAAGATTGCCAAAAAGGGAGAGGGGCAAAGAGTGCCCCAACGTTGCCCAGCAGAACCTACATCACTGTTGGCCGACACGAAATCTGCATTGCAAATAACGACGGACACTAAACGTGTACCCCTTTGGTGTCCACCAGCACTTGCCATTGCGCCAGAGCCAAAGACCGAATCCGCATCACTGTCGTGGCGCACACCAGCATCTGCCATTGCGCCGCAGGCTGACTCTGAGCCTGGATCTGGAAGTGCACTGGCACTGTTCACAGATCACACAATACCAGGAGTGAGACGATATGATTTGCGGCCTCGAAAGACAGAGTGATCCACAGTTCTTTGGTGTTTATGCTAACCTCTGGTTCCGCTCATGGACGGAGAAGGAACTAGAGATGTATAGAAGAGAAGCATGAGAATTGTGCAAATTGGACAATTCAAGACTCGTGGCTCCTCGGTGCGATCATAGAAAGTACATGTGTCCTGAACCAGAGCGGACAAGCTGGGCGCACATGGTACAAAGGCAATAGAGAACTGTTCAGAAGTCTTCTGAGCAGTATGAGAGAGAATAAGTGACCTTGCCTAGAACGAATAAGCAGACCAGGCTGCAAAGGGCTGTCAGACTAAACTGTTGACAATTCCTTTGAACTTATTGACATCTGGACAAGTGCGACGAAGAAAGATATCCACGACGAACTTTGTCATGAAGAAGAAGGACGATGAGAAAAATGTCGGGACCGGTTTCAGCCTCCTTCTGCACCACTGCTGAGAATGAGTTAGTTATAAAGACTGTAAACTTAGGGATAACACATTTGAAAAAAAAAAAAAAATGATGCTGGCTTTTAAAATAATAATCATGTGCTTCATGAATGTGGTAGCACCAATGACGACAGTCTTTGTGTGATGGTATGTGGAGTCTATACACCCATTGGTAATGTTTTTACCAATAGTTAATATATCCATTACTGAAAGCCCGGTTCAGGTGATTACTTATACCTTGTCCCCAATGGAAGAGAGACACAGAGAAGGGTATGGGAATAATACGCTATTACTCATCATGAATATGATGCATGCAATGCTAAAGAAAAATAATTGTTGGGTATGCGCCATTTACCGCAGCATGCAGGGAAAGGAATAGGGTGGTATGTACAACCATTACCATTAAGTTCTGCATGCAGTGCATCTTTAAGTTCAATGTTGTATGGGAAGTGGAATAAGAATAGTATGGGTCAATTAGATAGAACAAACATGAATGAGTTTGAGGAAATAATTATGAGGCCTCTGCGTTATTCCATATTGCATAAAGCACAAGTGATGATCCCAGAACCCACGCCAAAAAGTATGCGAAAAATAACACAGCAAAATAGACAAGATAGATTGTCCCCACCAGTTAAAACATTTGTGATGACGTTTCATGTAAGAACAGACGGGAACAAAGATGCAATTCCCCCTTCTTACACGGTGAATTACAACCCGAGAACTGTCCCTTTTTGTCTAAAAAAGAAAGGCTACTATTTAGTAGGAACATTTACCGAATGCATGAATACAGTGGTACTAAAATGGGAAATAGAGCCAGTATATGTGGGAGATCCAGTCTATTTTATATGTGGAGAGAAAGCATATCCTGGTTTCCCAGAAACTGGGGAGGTACATGTTACCTAGGTCTACTGTTACCGGGAGTGTTCCTCTTAGAAACAGCAGACATGGCCAGGCTATCCAGATCTAGAACCAAAAGGAGTAGCGAAGGTGTTTTGATAGCGAAGGATGTAGCTAAATCATTCATTCCATTCTTGTCCCAGATAGTGAACTCCTATAACATAAGGCAGCTGTCCAGAAAACTAAAAGATACCATAAACACAACAACAGATATACTATTTAACATGACTTTGGAAGAAAAAGGAATTAGGTTAATGACGCTGTAAAATAGAATGGCTCTCGATGTAATCCTGGCTGATCGTGGGGGAATTTGAAAGATTGTGGGATCCGGGTGCTGGGCATTCATAGATGACTATTCCCCTACGATTTTTGAAGCAATAAAGAAAATGCATGTCCTAAGCTCCGAACTCCCTACTGAAGAAGGGGGCTGGGGAATAGAGTCCTGGTTTTGGGGAATACTGCGTTCTTGGGATGGAAGTTGATTGCGATATTAGTAGTAGTGTTTGGAATATTCATAACGTGCTGTTGTTGCATACACTGCCTACCGATAGTTTGCACAGAGATAACTGAGGGATGTACTAAGGGATGTATGCATATGATAACAAAAAGAAAATAAACTTATGGCCGGGATGACAGAGACACAAATGAAATGAAAACAGTGAAAGAATTAATGGCTATAGATATTAATGAAGATGATGATGCTTATAATAACATGCAAAATTCAGACATAAGTACTTCAGACTTATCGTCATCAGAGGAGGATACACTAAATGAATGAGACGTTTGGCATACGGCCAAAGGCGGGTTTGTCGGTCTAGAAAAATGGACACCTCTCATGATTGACGGCAAACGTATTTTGGTGGCCGAACGCCAACCGTCTCATGTACGAAACGATAGAAATACAGGTTTCCGAGTTTGACCAATGAACGGCCATTTTGATGTAGCAAGGATCACCATTTTGTTTTCTAACGATTGCTCATTGCTTTCTGTTCAAATTGCTTCACAGCACATTTTCTGCTTACACTGCTCGACTGTTAACATTGTTGTCTGAACGTGAAAGGACAAGGCTGCAAGGCTGCAAGGCTAATAAGAGTTTGTTGAAACACAACGTAGGCAGCTCCGGGGAGGAATGCCCGGCTCCCTCCCGAATGTAGCCTTGAAGCAGAGCGGCAGGGCATTTAATCATTTCACAGCTGCCAGCCAGTATCGTTATATGGTAGAATATGTTAGAATAAAGCAGCTAAAGGCTTGAATTATGCTCTTCTTACGGCCCCCCTTTTCCGAGACCTGTAGAGCATGTCGGCTCCCAGGACACGAATAGCACCTCATAGATAGCAAGGTCTGGAATGTGACTCTTCCCCCGTATGTAGCTCGCTTACAAGAACAGAAGCACTGTGTTCTGTTCAACAAAGAAAAGATGTCTCTGCACTTGCAAGGTTGCATATTGTTGCTAGAATAGATATTTGAAGGTGTCGTATTCGTCGGAAGTGTCCATCATCAAACCGAGTTCAAAGAAACCCATTAAAGGGGGTGTTAAACATGTCACAGCTGATTGTATAATATGCATTTTGTATATATGTAACTTATGTACGTAATTTGCTCTCTTGCGTCCCTCGAGGTCTAGAGATACACGTCGCGGGGCGTGAGACCTAGTTGGCCAACTGAGACTATTTGTTTTGCAATAAACCCTAGCTTTGGGAATACAACCTTGTGTCTGGCGTATCTATCGTGTGTGGTGACTTGCCTTGTTTCCAAAACGTGAGGGACCCCTAGGGGCCCCTTTCAAAGGTGGGAAATGGCCCAGTTTTAAAATGTCACTTTGTATATTGGACAGAAACATTGCTATATTGGGTGTAGGAAAATAGCATGCACTGGTAAAAACCCATGAAATTCACTGAAAAACCTTTTGAATGGGACGTTAAGGTTATGTTAGACTAATAAAAACCTTTGAAATTCAAAGAAAAAACATTGTTAAAGGGACGTTATGGTTTCAAGTAAAATCGAAAAACCCCAGAAATTCACCAGTTATGGTAAGCTAAACAACCATAACTTGCACCACCACCGGGCACTGCTAAGACATCAAAGATGACAACACAAATGTCATTGATGACATCACTGATGACATCACATGTGAAATACATTTTGATGAAAAGTCCCTACAAGGAGTTGTGTTTATATTGTTGGTAACAAGATGTCAGGGGTGATCGGGAAACCCATGATGAACTACTTAATCTATTAAAGAATGTACTCATCTAATATCATTGTATTGGAGTGTTGTCATTAATACAGAAACCTAATCATATCTAAACATAGGCAATGACTGTAGCGTGCACCATAGAAATACACTATTTATAATCTTGTAATTTTGGATATTACAATAATGAATGCTACCGTATCAGAGTTTTGAGTAATGTTAAACATGTAATAACTAGCTAACAATTCAAGACTTACAGCACTTGTGCTAGTACAAACAATACATATGAAGAACCACAATGCATACAAATCAGAGGCACATACAGGGAAACTAAAGTAAGGAAGAAAGAAATTGCATCATCAGAAAATGTTAATGACATTAAAGTTTATCTTCGTGTGTACAAATGAATTGTGTGTTTGAGGCCTGGTCATTTCCCCATGTATGTGCACCATGAGCTGAGACCAAACCCTAAGGAAAGTACTTAAAGAACATATGACAAGGTTAACGTCTAGATATATAGCACCTTTTTCAATTTTATTATTCTGACTGCCAGTGAACAAAACCACCTGGCCTATATATGTCAATAAACAAAAACAAGTGGCCCAGATATGTGATGTCATCAATGACATTTGTGATGTCATCTTTGATGTCCTGGGTGTTCGACTTAGCAGTGCACGGTGGTGGCGCGTGTTATGGTTGTTTAGCTTACCATAACTGGCGAATTTCAGGGATTTTTCAATTTTAGTTGAAACCATAAAGTCCCTTTAACAAAGTTTTTTCTTTGAATTTCATAGGTTTTTATTAGTCCAACATAACCATAACGTCCCTTTAACAAAGTTTTTTTCAGTGAATTTCAAAGGTCTTAGCCATAACGTCCCTTTAAAAACGTTTTTTTATTGAATATATATATATATTCAGTAAAAAAACTTTGTTAAAGGGGCGTTATGGTAAGTTGCGCTACTAAAAACCTATGAAGTTCAGTGAAAAAACATTGTTAAAGGGACGTTATGATTAAGTTGCGCTACTAAAAACCTATGAAATTCAGTGAAAAAACTTTGTTAAAGGGACGTTTTGGTTCCAAGTAAAACCGAAAAACCCTTGAATTTCACCAGTTATAGTAAGCTAAGCAACCATAACTCACGCCACAACCGTGCACTGCTAAGACTAACACCCAGGACATCAAAGATGACATCACAGATGTCATCTATGACATCAATGATGACCTCACATGTCTGCCTCCCCCTTTTTTCCTTTACTGCCATATCTAGGCCACATGGTTTTCTTCAGTAACAGTCAGGAATTAAAAATTGAAAAGGTACTATATGTTCTTACAATAATTCCCTTAGAGTCCAGTCATATCATATGAAACATCTACATAGGGGAATACACACGCTTGAAAGACAGCAATCCTTTCTGTGCATTAAAATAATCAGTAGAGTTATCAGCACTTTCTGATAGTTCTGTTGTTTTTTTATTATTGTACTTTCCCTGTATATGCTCCTATTTTTATATCTTGTACTCACACTACTTTCCTTAGAATCCAAGCACATCATGTGATATATATACATAGGGTAAGTAGCAGCTTTGAAATAGAGCAATCATTTCTCTGCGTAAAGGTAATCAGTTAGGTAATGAACACTTTCTGCTACTACTGCTGTTTTTTTCTTACTTCAATTTCCGTGAATATACTCATATTTGTATGTGGTGTTGTCTCTTTGTGTTTTGTCTATAATAATGCAATTATGTAGTAAGTGGGTTTTATTACCTACTTATCACATGTTTCACAGTACGCAAAACTCTAATAAGAAAACAGTTATCATTTCACTATTCAACATGGCAAGCTTATGAATATTGCACACCCATCATGTATGCTGTACACAATGCTATGTTTCTGCATGAGTATCTTAGTATACTAGATGGAACCTCATAATAGAATGCTATGTATGTCAATGCATTATTTAATGCACTAATTAGCTTATGATATTTATTGCAATGATCCATGACACTTTTTTCTCAACATTATATTAAGAATCCCTTGTTCAGAAATGTCATGAAAAGTAAATACAAATATGATGTCATCAGTGATGTCATCAATGACATTTGTGATGTCATCTTTGATGTCCTGGGTGTTAGTCTTAGCAGTGCACGGTGGTGGCATGAGTTATGGTTGCTTAGCTTACCATAACTGGCGAATTTCAAGGGTTTTTCGGTTTTACTTGGAACCAAAACATCCCTTTAACAAAGTTTTGTTCACTGAATTTCATAGGTTTTTAGTAGCGCAACTTAATCATAATATATATATATATATATATATTCAGTAAAAAACTTTGTTAAAGTTTACAAGTAAAACAAAAAAAAATAGAAATTCACCAGTTATGGTAAGCTAAGCATTCATAATTTGTGCCGTCACTGTGCACTGTTTAGACTAACACTGAGGACATCACAAATGTCATCGATGACATCACTGATGATATCACATATCTAGGCCACTTGTTTGCGTTCACAGACATATGTAGGCCAAGATTTTTTTTCACCGACAGTCAGAATATGGAAATTCAAAAAGTGCTATATAGCTATATATCTAGCCGTTAACCTTGTTGGATGTTCTTAAAGTACTTTGCTTACGGTTTAGTCTCAGCTAATGGTGCACATACACGGGGCAATAAGCAAGCCTCAATCACACCGCTCATTTGTATACAAGAAGATGAACTTTGTTGTTATTGACATTTTCTGGTGATGTTGTTTCTTTCTTCCTTACTTTAGTTTCCCTGTGTGTGCTATGATTTCTGTGCATTGTGGATCTTCATATGTATTGTTTGTACTAACATAAGTGTCTACTAAGCCTTGCATTTTTCACTATTTATTCCATGTTTAATATTACTGAAAATTTTGATAAGGTAGCATTCATTATTTTACTATCCAAATTTACCAGATTAAACATATTGTATGTCTGTGGGGCATGCTGCAGCAATTGCCTATGTGTTTGTATGATTAGATTCCTGTATTAACAGCACACTCCAATATAATATTTTGTTTAGATGAGTACATTCTTTAATACATTAAGTAGTTCATGATAGGTCTCCCGATCACCCCTGACATCTTGTACCAATATTATAAACACAACCCCTTGTAGGGACTTTTTATCAAAATGTATTTTATGTGTGATGTCATCAGTGATGTAATCAATGGCATTTGTGATGTCATCTTTGATGTCCTGGATGTTAGTCTTAGTGGTGCACGGTGCTGGTGCGAATTATGGTTGTTCAACTTAGCATAGCTGGTGAATTTCTGGGGTTTTTCAGTTTTACTTGTAACTGTAACTTTCCTTAAAACAGTTTTCGCAATGCATTTCTTAGGTTTTTTATTAATGCGACTTAACCATAACGTCCTTTTAACAATGTTTTTTCTGTGACTTTCATAGGTTTTTATGAGGGAAAATGTTTCATGATGTTACATCACTGCCTTTAACAACCATATGTTTTGCAACGCATACTGATGTGTGCCGTTATCAGCAATTCATACTAGGAATGCAAGTCGTGGTTGAATTGCCTAGGGCATGATGCTCGACCATGACCCCAGCCCCACCAAAGCACCCCCATTATCCATTGCACTTACCCTGCATCCTAGTTCAGTGTCCACTATGCACTCATAATGTGAGCAATGGCCAGTGCTCATGGCGTGCCGCCATGGCCAGTCTCCAAAATCCATGGGGAATAGGCTTCGGCCATGCCGCATTCCAGAATAGGTAAATCAGTGTAGACATTTGACCTTGCTGAGGGCCTGGCCCACTGCCCAGGCAGCAAAGTTATTTCACTATTTTTTTTACATATTTTTTGACACTTCGAAAAAAGTAAAACACAAAGGGCCTCATTATAAGATGTGCGGAATGGGTTTAACAGTGCCGGTAATGGTGCCGGCGCCGTTAAACCCACTCCGCACTATCACGAGGTTCCCTCGCGGGACCCAATGTGGACGTCTGGTTTATCCAGACGTCCATAGCGGGATCCGCGAGGGAACCAGGGAGCTAACAACGGGCCAATTATGAGTGGGCCCATTGTTAGCTCCCTCCCCATTCCCATTGAGCCCTATGGGGGCTCAAATGGGAATGGCGAAGGACCGGGCCCGGAGGCAGCCATGGCTGTAATAGCGCCATGGCTACCTCCAAAGTTGTAACGAGGCCCAAAACATATTTGCGAAAGCATGTTTTCAAGTACTTGCTGACTCTCCTTGCACATGTTCTCTGCAATCCCATCTAGCACTTTGGGCTGCAGCTGCAAGCAGAATTCTTTTTCCCATTTAAATCTAGGCCTTCGCCCATGTCCCAATAAGTAAATCAGAGTAGGCGATTTGTCCTTGCCGAGGCCTATGCCCACTGTTCTTGCACCAAAGCTATACCACTGATTATTCTACTTACATTTTGACAGTTTGGAAAAATAAAACGCATGTCAGATTTGCAAACGTATGCTTTCAGGTCCTTGCTGATTCTCGTCGCGCAGGTTTGTTGCAATCCAGTCCAGCACTTCAGGCTGCAGCCACAAGCAGGAAACTAGAAAAGAAAGTTGCAGCAATTATGAAAACTCCACCGGCAGCCGGTGAAGTATTCATAATTGCCTGGAAAAGTATTTATAATTGCTCTGCCTTTCATTTTACGTCTGCAGTGCTTCCCTGTGCTTGGGGAGCAAAGCAAATGTAAAATGAAAGTGAAGACAACCTCCTCTACATGTTAAACTCTGCTTGCTGGCTGCAGTAAGCAAAAGCTCCCAGTAGGAGGCTTTTGCTGCTTGATCATTGCTGCAAGAGCAAGGGGAGGCTTCTTCAAATCACAAGATGGATGCTGCAATGTAAACACTTTGAGGATCATTTGCTCAACATTTTACATAGGAACTTGCTTTAAAAATATATTTTATATATATTTTTGATTATTGCCCATCTTTTGGGACAATAACATTTTTGAGTGAACTTCCCCTTAAAATGTTATTTATTCATTTATTTATATTTTTAAAGTGTAGAGCAGCCCTTAGGCATTGTGGCGCTGTTACAGAGATTCATTGTTGGTTACAGAGGGAAGAAAGCTTGGAGGTTACATAGAAATTTGCATTTAATGTTCAGCTTATAGTTTCGACGGTCGTAGACAGCTTAGTTATCATGAGTGGTGTGTGAGGCTAATTGAATAGCGTAGTTTTGAGGGATTTGCGAAAGGATTACAGAGAGGGTTCTGCTCTCAGTGCGTTGGGAAGGGTATTTCAGAGTTTGGGTGCTATGTGAGGGAAGCCAATGTCTCTGGCGTTGCTCTTTTTATGGAGAGTACGCAGAGTTGGTTGGCATGGTGGCTTCTTTTAGGGCGGGTCGACATATCTTTGGAAATGGTTTCTGATAGGTATGATGTGGTGGAGAGATTGGTGCATTTGTGTTTAAGGGTGAGGAATTTGAAGTTGATCCTCTCCTTAATTCAGAGCCAGTGGGCGTCACGTCTGGCCTGGGAGATGTGGTCTCTTTTGGAGATGCATAGGGCAGCGCAGAGCGCATTATTATGTACTGCTTGGAGCCTGTTGATGTTTTTTGCTGAGGTGCCTGCAAGAAGGGCATTGCAGTAGTCAAGTTTTGCTCCTATTGTGGCCCTGGCAATGGATATGCAGTTTTGGGTGGTACGAAAGGGTTTTATAGCATTTACAAGTTTGGTGGTGTGGGCAGAGACAGAGGAGATGGCGCTAACCTGTCCTGACATTGAGAGGGTTGTGTCGATGTAGACTCCAAGGGTCTTAACTGATGTGGAAATTGGTATGTTAGTGTTGTCGATGGTAAAGTGGTTGTATTTTTGGTTGAGTTTAGACAGTATTTCCTTGGGGACCAGGAGGATGATCTCGGTTTTATCCCCATTTAAGCAGAGACCATTGACTGCCATGGATGGTAGCATAGGTCTGGAGGAGAGCTTCTGCGTCTTTGTCATATGATCCAGTGAGGGGGAGGAGGTCTTGGGTATCGTCGGCATAGTTTGTGTAAGCTATGCCGAGCGCATCCAGCATGCCAAAAAGTGGCTTGGTAAACACATTTTAGTGGGTAGGTGCAGTACATGATCCCTGGGGAACCCCACAGTTGATGGTGATGGGGGCTACATTGGCCTGAGTAGACCTTCATGGCCCTTCCTTCTAGGAATGAGGTTATCCATGAAGTGGCTTTATTTGACAAGTGGGCTATGTTAGATAGATGGGAAGTGAGGATGTCATGGTCAACAAGATCAAACGCAGCGGAGAGATCAAGGAGAAGCAGGAGGGCAGTTTTGCCATTGTCCATTATTTGGGTGATTTGGTTCTTTAAGTCTAGAAGGGTGGTTTCTGTGCCATGGCCTTTGCAGAAGCCTGATTGCCTTCTGCCTAGGATGGTGTTAGATTCAAGATAATGTTGGATTTGGTTGTATGCGGCTTTATCTAGGCTTTTAAGGATAAAGGGGATGGTGGTGATGGGACGGTAGTTGTTGGGGCATGAGGGCTCAAGGGTGTTTTTTTTATGAATGGGCAGACCCGTGCTTCTTTTAGGCGTTGTGGTACTATTCCTTAGGAGAATTAAGCATTAATGAATGCTGTGATAATGGGGATCAGTGTGTCAGCGCATTCTTTGATGATGGTTGGGGGACAGATGCCCCTATACATGTGGATGGTTTGATGTGTTTGAGGAGGTCAGCAACTTCAGACTCTGTGACGTCTCTGAAGACGAAGAGAGGTGTTTGTGGGAGAGAATTAGGTGAGGAGGGCGGGGTTACCTGTCCTGATTGGGGAGGGCTTTGTGCTGTGCTAGTATTTTTTCGTAGAGCAGCTTAACTTTGTTGATTAGCACAGCCTGAATGCTAGAACACCAAGCTTCGTCTTTGATAATTTCATCTGGACTAGTGGTGGGGGTGATGAGATCTTTGAAGATTGAAAATATTTCCCTTGATTTGGAGTTGTCTTTGGAGATTCTGTGGTTGAATGATTCCGATTTGGCTAAGAATATGGCTTTTTTGTACTAGGATGAGATTTCTTTGAATTCATCTAGGGTGGATTGGTTAGGAGTGGATTGCCATTTGGCTATGGCTTGGTGTTTACTGGTGTGCAGCGATGATCGTTCTTCTGTGAACCAGGAGTTTTTCTCTAGGAGAGCTAGGAACTCAATAGCTTGGGTGAGGGTGTGGGCATAGATGTTGGCAAGAAAGGTGGGGTCATTGTCAAAGTGTGGTTTAAGTTCAGGATGTCGAGAAGAGGTACGAGGTTGATCTTAGTTTTTTGGAGCTTCTGACTTTAGCAGGTGGGGCATAAGCAAGCACCTTGTGAGAAGGACTAGTAGGAATAGAGAATTGGAAACAGCGGTGGTCTGTCCAAGGGTGGGCTGAGATATTTGTAATGGTGGAAGAGCAGTTGTGGTCTGCGATCCAGTCAATGGATCAACCTTTACAGTGGGTTGGCCCAGAGACTTTATGGTCAAGCCCTAAATCTGTGAGTTCTTTGGCCAGTGAGGAGGCTGCTTTGTCCTTTGGATCATGCAAGCCTAAAATGAGGTCACCAAGCACAATGGTTTTTCTGGAGCTTTTTAGGTTGTTCCCTATGATTTGGAGGAGGTGCTTTTGGTAGTCAGGGGGTGAGTCTGGTGGCCTGTAAGTGATCATGATATTAATGGTACAATTAGGGGAGAGTGTTAGTTTGGCTTTGAGGAGGTCAGCCTAATGGATAGAGTATTCTTGGAGGTGAGGGCTAGGCCCCTCCTTTGGATGTCTTACGGTCATGTCTCAAGATGGTGTGTCCTTCAGCGAGAGCAAGAGAGATGGAGGGGCCTGATGCTTCATGGAGCCAAGTTTCGTGATGGCCAGTATGTCAAGGTTATGGGAGGTGATGAGGTCATTGATCTCAAGTGCATGTGCTGGGAGTGAGCAGGCATTGATGAGCACACATTTCAGTTCACCGTTGAGTGCAGGCCTGTTAGGCAGGGGATTAGCACGTGTGTTGGAGTCCGGGTTGGGGTGTGTGATGATGGATTGATTGTCTAGTTGGGTGAGTTTTGGGCTGGGCATGGTGCGTTGGATGTGGGGTTGGGTGGAGGGAAGTTGGTGGGGTGGAAGGTGTGTGTGTGTCTGTTGTGTGTGTGTGGACAGCATAGGGTTGTGAGAGTTTAGTCTGAGGTTTCTAAAGTGTATAGTAGGAGCAGTGCAGCGGTGAGTGGTGTTCAGCTTAGTGTGTGCTCTTAGCCTGAGGATCCTGGAGTGTAGGAAGGTATGGCCATCTAGTTTATCAGTGTGGAGGCTAGGCCAAGTTTCTGGCATTGGGGTAGATGTGGCGTGACTCTGGGCTGGTAGTGGTGAGAGTTCTGTATGCATGAGAGACATGATGCTGGTTGGCCAGAGTGCCGGTGAGATGAATGTGATAGAGGATAATGAGGAGAAATGTGGCATTGGAGGATGGGAGTTTTCACGAGAGCGATAGCGCTGGCATGTGGGTTCTGGAAGGACACATTTGAGTGCTAGATTGTGTAGGGGAAGTGAGTGTGCAGGGGAGCGGGAAGAGTGTTTAACAGTGCTGTAATAGTGCTGTTGGTAGTTATAGTCTGTGGCTGTGATCAGTGTAAGCTGTGGTGCGAACAGGGTGATATAATCAACGTGTTTTCCAACAGTAACATTTATCAAAGCAGTCAGAAATGGCTAAAGATATGCTAGGTACTGGTATGGCATTCATAGGCAGTATTTTCCTACGTATAGTGTACTATTACGGAACTAGCTTAGGCAGTTTTAGATGCATTAATCAGAGCTTGCCAACGAGTATGGTACTAGTGCAGGGTTCACAGCGTGTTGCGATCTGGTTTTAACTCTATCATGGGCACAATTTCACAGTGCAGTACAGAGCACTGTATTTGTAAACAAAGTGTAGTGCAGTACAGAGCAGTTTCAATATGGGCAGTCAACAGATTTGAAATAGTAAATGCTAAACAGTGTTAACATAGCAATTCCATACAGTTAGGGAACAGTATATCACGTTAATTCAGGGTAGGAGCAATATATGTCTGGGCAGTACTTTTTAGAAGCAAAGTAGGCTGGTAATCACATCAGGAATGGGTGTCTGTTCAGGCAGTATGAGTTTGACATTGTGAGATACATGCTTTGACTAGGCGATGCTGAGATGTGGTCGCTGATACCGTATCGCTATAACGTATGAGAACATTTGCATGGTATATGGAGAGCGCAGGCTACAAATGGTAGGAGTAGCAACATTCCGAGTATGCTGTGCGGCAATATTGAATGTCATAGGAAGGCTGAATCGTACATTACGAGGTACTGTGATGGTGGCTTGGTACGGTAAAGTTCGGGTGAGAAAGGGGGGCAAGGGGAATCTAGCGCAGATGGCGTGGAGACTCACCGGTGAGGGGTTTTGAGTTGGAGTGCAGCTGAAGGCTTGACGGGCAGCATGTTGAAACTTTAGAAAAAATAAAGCACAGGCCAGATTTGCAAAATCATACTTTTAGGTCCTTTCTGTTGCTCCTTGTGAACTTTTGTTGCAATCCTGTCCAGCACTTCATGCTGTAGCCACAAGCAGAAATTGTTTCCCCGTTCAAACCTATCTAGATTTCGAAAGACTTTACCACATAGCCAGTCCGTGGTGTCCATGCCCATTTTAACACCATTGCCGGTCCCGCGTGGTCAATGCCTCAGTCACCAAAGGTATATCACAATTTGTTGTACCTACATTATGACACTTTAAAAAAAATATAACACTTACACATTTGCAGAACCATGCTTTCGGGTCCTGGCCAATACTCCTTGCACGACTTTGCTGCAAATCCATCTACGTTTTATTTTTTGAAAAGTGTCAAAATGTATGTAAAATAAATAATCAAATAACTTAGCCCCCACTTGACAAAAATCTATTCAGACATACATTCACGGCGGAGTCTATAATCTTTCTGATTAGTCAAACAGCAACAATTTTATAAGCTTTTTACATTTTTTGGGACCCCCATCTAATTTTGTCCCCTCTTGGCGAAACAGCACCAAAACTTGCAGAACCATTCAGAGTGAGGGCTAAAATCATATTGCAACATTTCATGCAGTATCATTGAATGGCACCGAAGTTATGAGCCATCCAAAAACTGCTGTTCACTGACCCTCTAATGCAGAAATAATATGCATGGATCTCCCCGAACATCTGAGATGTTTGCAGACTTCGTAAAAGAAAAAACACCAGATTTTTGGCTTTTTATGGCCATATCCCATCCCATCCCCATCCCCCTCACCTCCCCAGAGATAGTTTCATTAGTTTGACAAGTGCAATGTTGTGTGTTTCTTTACATGTTTTTACCACAATGCCCACAGACTACGGCCGCTGTCCGTGAATCCAACATGGCATCCGTTTCAAAAGTTTTGACGTACCTCAAATTTTTAATTGACCAATCAGCAAGCATGTATGATGTATGTGAACATCACGCTGCTCTCTGATTAGTCCAGAGGTGTCAGCGGACTCCGAATCATGAAACATGTCCACGGACTGGACCCAGATAATTTTTTTGACCTACTTTTTGGAAATGTATTAAAAAACTACTGGACAGATTTACACCAAATTCACATTTTTTGTAAAAATCCATCCAGCGGTTTGGGCTGTAGGCACAAGCAAATATTTTCCCCATTGCATCTGTGAGGATTTCCACACATTTTGGGTCAACCTCTGTAACCTTGCCCCCTCTGGATGAAACTGCACAAAACTTTGTATAATCCTTAAATTCTGGGAAAAAAGACATTGCTCTTTACCTCTTCCTTCTCCTCCTAACTCCCCTGCTAACACAGTAGCCTGACTGATGAGCAGGGCCCTTATGTACCCTCGGGCCCTGACACTCCCACATCTCTCATACCAGCCACTGACTATTCACTGCACTTACTTGGCTCTCCCTCCCCACAGGATGTTGCACTTACTTTCTTCATTCTAGCACTTCTCCTTAGCACCATAGCACCTATCCCTTCCCCCTGCACTTGCACGTTCTGAACACTCACAAGGCATAGTAGATATGTCTCCCCTGCCTATTAGTCTCCCTAGTTGTTTTTATACTATTAATTTAATTATTTATTTTGTTGTAATTCTTTGTCTACCCCCCCCTCTCCCTACCATGTCGCCCTATGGGTGCTTTGAAACAGTTTTGCTAATTGTATAAGCGCCTAACAAATGACCAATAAAACAAATACAAAAAAGCTAGATATGAAGATTGTGGTGGCCCTATATGTGACTTCATGAAACATATTTAAAAGGGCCTGACATTAAAAATATGATAAAATGCAAAAACAAAATGTCGGAAAACAACGCCACAAGCTTGTTTAAAAACATACAATATACGCACAACATAACATCTTTGAATGCCAATCGTATAAAAACAGAGAAGGTTACATCTGGGCCTCGTTAAAAGCCATCCAAGAAGGGTTCTCCAAAAGTGCATGTGCAGTTCAATTCTAATTCATAGTGAAAAGGATGCAATACCTCCGAAGTGCAAATGTATTAAATAATACAATACTGCAAAGGACATGTGCAAACATGCAAAGCTCATTAAAGTGCTAATGCACAGCACCCCGATACTAGGACATGCGCATGCAAACACAGTGATCTAAATAAGCTGCCAGTGCAAAGTGCAATATTGTAGCAGACAGCACGTGCCAGTGGGCGCAAAAGATCATAAAGTACACATACAGGGCTGAAATGAAGCAGAAGAACATCAAAATGACATCTTCTAAAGAGTAAATGCATATAATACTACAAGGATCGTGCAAAAATGCAAAGCTCATTACAATGCCAGGGTCCAGTGCCACAGCACTAAAGCATGCATATGTAAGCATAATGACGTGAATAAAGTGCCGATGCAAAGTCTAGACTCATCACTCGAAGCATATCACGGCAGAGGATCCCAGAGTGCCCATGCAGGCCTAGAGTCCTCCGGAAGAGCATCAATGCTACAGATATCGTAAGAAAGTATTACACTAAGAAAGTAAAGCCCCAGAGTGCTCAGGCAAATCCCAGTCTGCAGAGCATATCATGCTCACTCACACAAATATATGCAATACATTGTAAAAAGGCACCATATTAACCACAGGCCAAAGTCATTTGAATGAAGGATATATAGGGGGATCACACAGAATCCAAACGAGACCCTTAGTAACACGATGTACAGATTTAAATTCTCTACACAAAACCACAATCCACCAAATAGTGTAAGGGACCAGCAAAGAAGGACATTCACAGAAAGAGACAGTTCCTAAAAGGAGAGAGTGTAGAGGACAATACACAAATCCAGAGATCCAGGAGAAGCCAAAAGAAAAAAATGAATATTCAATGCTTAAGTCTCATTCTCCCACAAATGTATAGAAAAACCTCCTCTGTATTTAGAGCCCTAGGGGAGTTACTGTCGCATTCTGTAATATATCTGGTCTCCAGCTGTCTCAAAAGATTCTCTTTATTGCCACCAAGCATCTTCTCCTCAATGTAAGTGATGACAAAATAAGGGAAATTGGCCAGGTCTCCCCCATGTACTTGATCGAAATGCTTGACCACAGGGTAGCTGAAATCCTTTTTCTTGATGGCTCTAATGTGTTGGAGATAGGCACCTTAGCTTCATATGTATATATATTCAGTAAAAAAACTTTGTTAAAGGGACGTTATGGTTAAGTTGCGCTACTAAAAACCTATGAAATTCAGTGAAAAAACTTTGTTAAAGGGACGTTATGGTTCAAAGTAAAACTGAAAAACCCGTGAAATACGGCAGTTATGGTAAGATAAGCAGCCATAACTCATGCCACCGTGCACTGCTAACACTAACACCCAGGACATCAAAGATGACATCACAAATGTCATTGATGACATCACCGATGACATCACATGTCTGGCTCTCCCTTTTTTCCATTTACTGACATATCTAGGTCACATAGTTTTCTTCAGTAACAGGAAGTAAAAATTGAAAAGGTACTATATTTGTAGACTTAGGGTCAAGTCACATTATATGAAACATATACATAGCGGAAGACACATCTTTGTGATGTCATCTTTGATGTCCTGGGTGTTAGTGTTAGCAGTGCACGGTGGCGCGAGTTATGGTTGCTTATCTTACCATAACTGCCGAATTTCAGGGGGTTTTCGGTTTTACTTGAAACCATAACGTCCCTTTAATAAAGACTTTTTATTAGCACGCAAACAATATACAAAGATGGAGTGTAAAAAGCAATTTCTCAGAGATGGCTCTACACAGAATGTTGCAAACTAAGAATTTATGGTCGTTTACAGTGAAGGTCAGCTGCTTCCATTTTTTGCTCGCGTGCCGGAGAGGCCCACGACTCGCACTATAAGGTTCTATTGTTTTTTGACCTTGACAGACAGGGATCGTGCTAAAATGCCTCGTTGTTGGAACAGCCTTCCAATTATCAGTGCCACCATAGTGCTTCTTTTATCATAAACCAACACCCTGTTTACCGCAAAGGAACAGCGCGTGACTCAAGATGAACTTTTGCGGATCGACAGCAAAGACAAATGCAAATCGCTGAATATTCTCTAAACATTTGATGTCAAATAAAAGTACTTTACGAAATGTACAATCTTGCTGTTTGCTTTTAAATCACAGTTTCATATTCCGAATTGTGGCGCGCTGTGTTGTGAGATGATCTGTGTTGTTTTCCGGGGTCTGTGTAAAGTCGCGTAGGAACCGCAAAGGAACAGCGCGTGACTCAAGATGAACTTTTGCAGATCGACAACAAAGACAAATGCAAATCGCTGAATATTCTCTAAACATTTGATGTCAAATAAAAGTACTTTACGAAATGTACAATCTTGCTGTTTGCTTTTAAATCACAGTTTCATATTCCGAATTGTTGCACGCTGTGTTGTGAGATGATCTGTGTTGTTTTCCGGGTTCTGTGTAAAGTCGCTTAGGACTGGAGACGACTGGGCGCGTTTGGCTACGCACCCTCTACCGTCACGGAGAGAGACGAGGAATATGAATGCTTTAATAATGTAAGGCTTAGGGGCGGGAGATATGATTTAGTGTTGCAAAAGCAGGTCAGCCAGGTCGATGGGGCAAGTGATACGATTATCACATAATGTCGACGCACAGCAGCCTGATTTTTTTGTTTGTTTAGTGGAGACAAAGTCGGGTAAGGGCCATAGGAAATTGTAATGTCAACGGACATAAGGAAGGTTCTTAGAACACTTTCAACCTGACAACGAACAATACGAACAGCGTTCTCAGAACACCCCCATTTTGTTTAATTGCAAACATTACCTTCACGTCCACTCTTCCTCGTCCCAGTACTTACTTCATGAGGCCCATGCCTCTGACACAGGACCTTCTTCTATTTCTTTAAATTCTTATAACTCCTCCCCCACATCCACATCACTCAGTTTCATATTACCAAGCCGGAGCATGGGACCTTCCCCGCAGGGAGGGTGAGGAGGGTCGTCAGTACTGTGATGAGGAAGAGTAGGACTAGGAGTAATGAAGATTACCAGTAAGTAATCAGAGCATTTCAGGACACCTAGAAGTGTTCTTAGAACACATTCAACTTGCCAGAGTACAATACGGACAGCGTCCTCAGGACACCCCCATTTTGTTTATGTACAAACATTTAAGGACACCGCGAGTGTTCTTAGCTCAATTTTAGCTTGCTTGCGAACAAAACGGACACATACTCCGTCCTCAGAACACTCCACCATTTAGTTTATATAGAACATTTCAGAACAGCCGTGTTGTCCGCAGACAAAACGAACACAACAAAGTGTCTAGCATATGAATAAAATAGAACATTGAACCTATCTCAGACTCCCCCACCCTCCCCAAACACTCTTACACACCAAAACCCTCAACTAAATACAATTTTTAATCCAAGTTTCACCGCGCTGTCCGCGGTCGTCCGCGAATGCAAGATGGCGGGCGCCACAGAAAATCTGACGCGCTTCACGCACCACGCCGTCCAATCAGTGAACATGTCGGGTGTCCGCGGACATCACGCAAGCCACTTGGCCAATCAGGGCACTGTCGGTGGAGCGAACAGGGAAGTCTGTCCGCGAAGCGAACGGAGATATCACTAATTTTTTTGCCTTACATTTTGGTCATTTTTTTAAAAACTACTGGACGGATTTACACCAAGTTTGCAAAAGCACGCTTTCAGGACCAAGCCCCCGCTCCTGCCGCAAATTTGGTATAAATCCGTCCAGCGGTTTGGGCTGTAGGCGTGCGCAATGTTACTTCCCATTATGTCTATGGAAAAAAACAAAAGTTTTGGGACCTCCCCTATAACCTTGCCCCCCATGGACCACACCTCTCCAAACTTGGCAAAAATATTCAGAGTGGGCCATATACTTTTTTGCAAGGTTTGGTGAGGATTCGTCCAGAGGGAGCGAAGTTATAAGCCACCCAAAAAATGCTCTTCCTATGGAAACACCAACTTTACCATAACTACATGGACGCTACAGCGTCCATGTAATATATATATATATATATATATATATATATATATATATATATATATATATATATATATATATATAGATATAGAACAAGCTCACACCCAATCCCTTAGTGGGGAAAGGGGGGGGAGTAGCCTACAGTGAGGCACTCCAAAGCAGGGCATGTGTCACCCCGGTGCAGCACCCTATCAGATTCTGAAGATTCCACCCTTCAGAAATCCTGGAAATATGGCAAAAAAGAAAGAGGAGAGGGGCGCACTCCAGTTCCCTGCACAGTAAACCTTCTCAGCCACTGGTGTTCTCCTCCTACCGGTTTCTGTGCTCTTCACATCATCAGGGAGGCAGTCTTAACTTGCAGCTCACAGCAAGTGCAGATGTTGACAATCAATGAAGATTCTGCTGCAAGGACGTCTGTTAGCTGTAGTCATCAGGTTTGCATGGAACAAGCTCACACCAAATCCCACAGTGGGGAAAGGGGGGAGTAGCCTACAGTGAGGCACTCCAAAGCAGGGCATGTGTCATCCGGTGAAGCACCCTATCAGATTCTGAAGATTCCACCCTTCAGAAATCCTGGAAATATGGCAAAAAAGAAAGAGGAGAGGGGCGCACTCCAGTTCCCTGCACAGTAAACCTTCTCAGCCACTGGTGTTCTCCTCCTACCGGTTTCTGTGCTCTTCACATCATCAGGGAGGCAGTCTTAACTTGCAGCTCACAGCAAGTGCAGATGTTGACAATCAATGATGATTCTGCTGCAAGGACGTCTGTTAGCTGTAGTCATCAGGTTTGCATGGAACAAGCTCACACCAAATCCCACAGTGGGGAAAGGGGGGAGTAGCCTACAGTGAGGCACTCCAAAGCAGGGCATGTGTCATCCCGGTGAAGCACCCTATCAGATTCTGAAGATTCCACCCGGTTTATAGTCAAAATGTCGAAAAAAAATGTCGACAAACAAAAATGTCGAAAAAAAAATGTCGAAAATAATAATGTCGACATCCTATACTTATAATGTAAAAAGTCATTTTTTCGAAAAAAAAATGTCGACAAAAAAATGTCACTTAAAACTATCAACACCTCACCCAACACCCCCCTGCCACCGACCACCACCCTCCCACCCCTCATACTCAACACATTCTAATTATATATTTATTTATTTATTTTTTCAATAAATAAATAACCAAAAAGAGTATCATTTACTATTGGGGGGGGTCCCCCCAACCCCCCCTCACCCAACACCCCCCTGCCACCCCCCACACCCTCCCCAACCACCCTCCCACCCCTCATACTCAACACATTCTAATTATATATTTATTTATTTATTGATTTTTTCAATAAATAAATAACCAAAAAGAGTATCATTTACTATTGGGGGGGTCCCCCCCAACCCCTCCTCACCCAACACCCCCCTGCCACCCCCCCCCACACCCCCTCCAACCACCCTCCCATTCTAATTATATTTATTTATTTATTTATTCTTATAATAAATACAAAATTTCAAAAAAATATTGAAAAATGTCGACATTTTTGTTTGTCGACATTATTGTTTTTCGACATTTATTTGTCGACATTTTGACTGTCGACATTTTGACTGTCAACATTATGACTGCACACCTTCCACCCTTCAGAAATCTGGGAAATATGACAAAAAGAAAGAGGAGAGGGGCGCACTCCAGTTCCCTGCACAGTAAACCTTCTCAGCCACTGGTGTTCTCATCCTACCGGTTTCTGTGCTCTTCACATCGACAGGGAGGCAGTCTTAACTTGCAGCTCACAGCAAATGCAGGTGTTGTACTTCAATGATGATTGTGCTGCAAGGTCTTCTGGTAGCTGTAGACATCAGGTTTGCAAGGAACAAGCTCACACCCAATCCCACAGTGGGGAAAAGGGTGGGGGGGTATTTGTTAGTTATTTTCTATTTGTTATAATTTCATTCTTTATATTTGTTAGGTATAATCACTGGAAACCAAGATCTGGGCTTCTGTGTGGTGTCTCACTGGCATCCTGTCTCCTCTTTTCCCTTTCAACATTACTCTTGCCCTTGGGGTGCCTTCCCCTGTTAGTCGCTCCTTTATTTGTTTTTTCTGTAGTGGAGTTGGCAGTCCTCGTTCTGCTTTTTTCCTAGCTATGAGTCGTTGTTCCTTGATTTCTTCTGTCTTCTCTTGCATCGTCAATACCATCAGACTGGGGTATTCAGGGTAAGGGCGCGGGCAACAGTGGTATTCTTACTGTAATAACGCCAGTGTCATTATTCCGTTTCAGCATATATACCAGCGTCCCTCACCAGCTGGAGGATATATAACGTACTTGACGGGGGTATTAGGAGAAAGACTTTGGGCCTAATTCATGGAAGCATTTTATAATGGTACAATCCCATTGGAAAACGCTATGTGAATCAGGTCTTCTACTGACAGTGTGTCTAGGAAGTACTTGAGAAGTTTGTGCGGTTTGACAATAATGTTTTTGCTTTAGTAAAATGTATGCATATTCGTCTTATTCAGTATGTATTTTCAGGCAATGTTTAGCTGTGGAGATTTTATATATAATGATATTCAGGTTTTTTGTATACTCTCATGTTAGGATTGTAATCATTGTTTTCTAGTTCTGCTTGCCAGGTTTCCAGTTGTTGTTCCTGACAGAGTCATTTATGATCATATGGCTACTGATACATGCCTTGCAAGAAGTGCTCAAGGGGTCTGCCTGTGTTACTGATTGTGAGTTCAGTTCAAAGTATTTGTTGGAAGAATTGCTAAGAGGCTTCCTCTCACATGGATTTCTGTACAGGCTGAGCTTCATCTTCCATTTATCATAGTTTGGTCTCTGAACATATAGGCCAGACTATTGGTATTGAAGATCTCTGGTTGCTAAATAATTTCACAAACAGCAATCTGAGGAAGGACTGTGTGAGGTGCAAACATGTGATCCATTCTTGAAAAAGTACCATGGATGCACAACATACATGTATATTAGAACCCAGCCAATCAGCTCCCTCCAGGGCCAGACGTGAATACACAGTGAAAGACTGGAGTTCAGATGCAGCTGCTGGCTCCCCTATGTGAAGGGCACCATTGTTCTTCCTGGGCCTTCCCTTCTCTGCCTCCAGACGCATCTGTCCACGCCTGCACCTCCCTCAAGACACAGCTTAATAAACCTCTTCTCTCCCCACACTTCGCTCCTTTTCACTGCGAGCTGCTAATAGCGTCCTCCTGACTCCATGGCTACCATAGCCATTGACGAGGGATACCCTCCCTAGTCTTAAATTGGACAGACCTTGCCTTTTATGAAGGGGAATATACTTACATGCACCCTTTCCTGCAAGGGAGAAGCTTTCTCATACAATAAAATTAACACCTTCAACACCCTGGCCACAAGGCCATGGGGCTAATGGCAGAGCACAATATAGGGGATTTAAACCACTGTATCGCAGCAACTGTGCCGCTTGTTTGAAACCAATCTCAAGATTAGGTTGCATACAATTCTAGCCAACACTGACAATGAAATGACAATCAAACAGACATTCATATCTGTGTTCACAGGCGGTGATGACCATTAAGGGCCCCCATCCCTGGCTCAGGCTTGCAGATACTCATCCCTTCTCGTGAACACACAGGTTTTCCCCTGCACGAAGAATTCACCAGGATTCTGCTATTTCATTATCCTTAAAGAAGATATATCTTACTCTGTAATGCATAGGATCAGTTCTACCTTTCCTATCCATTATTTTATCCATGAATACATTCCAGATAAACCTAATATTATTGGTGTGTTTTTTTTAATTTAGGAGATAACTCTATTTAGGTATGTTGAGCGGAGGATCAGTGTTCTATCTCCATGTAGGGAGTTTTTATTTTTATCTGTTCAGTTTTTATCTGCAAGCTTTCAGAATTGTGCATGCAAATATCATAAACCAGTGAATACTTCATATTAAATTCCATCACCCCTTCATAACACAATAATAAACCCCCAAAAAATGATTATTATGGTATTTATTGAGCAAGGACCTAGCTTCCAGATGCAACAGAGCGCTTTACATAAGTATACAACAGTACAGACGCATAACAGAGCACTTCTCAGACGTAAAAACAGAAAATATATGCAGCAGCGGGGGTAGGATACAGAGGGGCACAGAGGAGCGGTATAGCTGCACAGCGTGGCAGGGAGGAGAGCGGCTGACAGCATTTACAAAGCCAGGTGGGGCGGGGGCGACGTGATGGCTTAGGTGTTTAGGAGGAGAGACTCATTGAAGAGGTGGGTCTTGAGATCTTTTTCTGAATTGTAGGAGCAAGGGGACAAGTCTGATGCTGAAAGGGAGGAGGTTCCACAGACTTGGGGCATAGGCAGAGATGGTTTGTTTTCTGGTCCTTTCCTTTTTGCAGCAGTGGTTTACAAGTCTGCACATGTTCTGTCTTCCGGTAGTGCGCTGTCCACCGGAGATGCTGAGTTTCTCCATGAGATAGCTGGGTGACTTGCGTCAACTACCTTAGATGATGCTGCAAGACTTGAAGGTGACTTGTGCGTGCATTGGGAGCCAGAGAAGGTTGATGAAGGCTGGGGTGATAGGGTTGTGTCTGCGTAGACCCTTGATGTGGTGTGCAGCCCCATGAAGCACACTGCTCAGGGGCACAAGGGAGGATGACGGGGGCCTTCTTGGAAGGCATTGCCCCATTCAGGAGGGATAGGACCAGTGCTTGAATGGTGGATCTAAAGCTGTCCGGAGGGAGAAGGCACTTGACTTTCCACAGGAGGGGGAAGCTAATACCAAGCTGTCTGAGTTTTCTTAGCTACATGTATCTTGAAGGAGAGGTGTTTGTCGATGTGGAACCTAGGGACTTGACGCAGGGTGTGAAGCCCTCAAGGTTCATGGTTGATATCAGGTATGTATGTCTGGGTGTTTGGTGTTGTTGGTGAGTTTTAGGAATTTGGTCTTGGAGGGGTTGAGCTTCAAGTATGCACTGGACATCCAAGACTGGATCAGCGAGAGGGAGGTTTTGAACCTGTGCGTGTCCTTAGTGGAGTCGATCTTGAGGTATAGCTGTTAGTCGTTGGCTTATTGGTGTATGTGGCGTGTGGTTAGGAGGGCTCCCAAAAATGTGCACAAATAACACATGCACACATTTCTTTCTGTGGAACACAATATTGGGCCCCATTACAATTTTCGCAGTATTTCAGTGGTAAATTCACAGAAATAAAGCCAAAGGGAGTTACCGAAATCACCACTTGGTCCCGCAGATTTACCATTGGATTACAATTAGTGGTACGACTCCTTGGGGATTTCAGCAGAATTACTGATGTCAGTAATTTTGCCCAGTTTGCTGTTGTTTGGCGGTAAAGGTGGAGGATTTGCCGGCAGCAATTTGCTGTTGAAAAAACCTCCTCCTTGCCACCAAACTTGTAGTACAGCGGTACGGTAATGTGTTTTTTCACATATCACCATACTCGTATTTAAGCCCTCTGTGTTTTCTGGGTTATTAAAATGTATCTGTAATGACAAGAACAAGACCCAAGGCATCACTCTTAAAATCACAATAGATTGAAAAGATCATTCTTAATTACAACAGTGCAATTGTTTTGACATAAACAAGGTTATATGCAGAAAAGAGAGGAATAAGAAAAAAGACACACGCATCCAATGTATCACTCGAGAATCACATTGCACGCTTTACTCCATGAAAAAAAAAAAAAACCTATATCATACAACAGTGGCAAGGTCGTCTCGAAACATTTGCCAGTGAAAGGACAGGAAGCTGCACCGACATACAAAAAAATCAGCATTGCCTTTGAATTCAGGGAAGATGAGATGGGGCCGAGGGCTTTTGTTTTTTGGCTTTTGTTTTGTTCTACTGTTTACTTTCTGTCTATTTCCAAACATGTTGAGGAAAACAAAGCCTTCAAGGTTGTTTTTGCATGGACAATAGCAATGCTCACAGAATCTTCTTTTTGACCGTTTCTTTTGAATGGTCAAGGGTTTTAGCTAGGTTTCTTAGGTGAGGGTGCGGGGGGGTGGGTACCGTCCTTAAACAAGAATCTCCCCCACTCAGTGGTCATATACATGACCAAATGCCAATCAAATGGAAATCGATGTAGCACCTGGGATGTGGACTGAACATTCAAGGCAATGTCTCAATGTTTGCAATATGTTAGGTGACTCAGGTATTGGTCAGGACACCTCATACTTGCCAGCCACGCGTCAGTAGAGTCACTTCACAGGAACACGGGGACATCAGCGTCTACGCCAAACCAGACCCACTCCAAGTCATCCACGATCGAATCCAAGACACCCATTGTCGCTCCAAAATCCCTGTATGCAGCCACGTGAAGCATTTCTCTCGTGTCTAGGCCCCTTTACATGTCAATACCCTCTGGACCATCTATCTCGCCATGTGACCCTTACATGCTCTCTCACGCGACCTTTTCTGTATCCCTCCCCCCGTCAAGATTCACCACTATCCTCTGACAAAATGAACATTGCACGTATTTTCAGCGCGCTTCGTCCATTATTATCAGCACAGATGCATCGCTACCGAGCTCCCATACTGGTCACGACACTCCCTTGTCCATTTCCTCACCACTTTCTTTCAATGTGATGCAGCCTCCCTTTCCTCGCGAAAATGGCTCCGATTTAAAACATGTGTTCTTCAAGTTTTAACTCTGCAGCACACGATGGTGTTAGAGCCCAACATTAATTAAAATGCCAACGGAGGTTAACATAGACAATAGCAATTAAAGCACCTGATTTGTCTACACCTGTGTGTGACGTATACCTTGTATGCACATATATTTACTTTGTGATTACTCGCATCTTAGCTCTCATTCATAACTTCTTGTATGCAAAACACAAGGTGTGTCCTTTTTTGTTTGTTTAGGGGTGCTGAGAAAATCATGTTCGTATTCTATTGATCAAGCACAATCTCATTCCAGCAGGACTCAGTGCAGGTCATGGGTTTCTGTTTAGGGTTAACGCACCCGCATCAGCAAACTCATTTTACATTTGCTATTCCAGAACATGAAAGGTGTCATTTCACCTTGTCTAGCATCCCTTCTACATTCCAGCACTGTTTGGGCGTTCTGCAATTTGTTTATACGAGCCACAACTCCACATTGTGTCTCCCTGGTTACAGGGCTACGCAACAACCTTTCCAAAGAGGCCTGTTGCAATTTAGCTAACTCATGAGGCCCGAGGAGGGTTTATTGAATAAGTGATTGTAAATAGAAACGGATTTTCTTTTTAGTTTGATAAAGTCCTTAACATTAACAATAAGTGGGATACTTCAGAGATCTGCCATAATGTCACATGGGAGGTCTAAGTAATTCACCATCCTGAATTATAATGTCTTGTATATTAAAACCCATACATGGATGAGGCTTTGTGTGGAGATTCGTGATGGCCTGCAAGGGATGCAATGAGGAGTTAGTGGCATATAATGAGTTGGCCAAATGAAAATATAAACACAATGGGCCACAAAGGTACGATTTCAACTTTCTAACATTTCTAACATGGGAAACAACAGTTTTCCCTGAGAAAAAGTAACTTACGCAAATCAAACCCCATCTTCACCAGGGTGTTATGGATGAGGGTCCATCTGAGCTTTTACTATGGGATGAACCTATCATTCAATACAATTAGCAAATTCGAAAGTACAATGAAAATAAGCAAGTCTGGATTATAAGATATGGCAGAGTATAGGTGTATGTTCACTACCGTGGTCATATGTGCCTCAGGAGGAAGTATCTAACCTATGCATGGAATTAAGAGGTTTAAACGATGAACTAATCCACCTTTACAAACCCGGCATGGTCATGCACATCGTATGGGGATGATCCTGGATTTCTGAAGTCTTAATGGGGGATCTGCATTTACACCTGCCTGTGCCATATTGTTGATAACTTGTGTCTTTATTTGATGGTCCCTCTTCTCTTGGCATATTTTAGGCCATGCATACAGATTCGAATCTTCCCACTAATCCCACCCTAGCTTGCTTCTGATTGGCTGGGCTGGTGCAATCAGGTGGCCGGAAGACTCGGAGAGTGTTTTAGTGTGTTTAACTGCATTGTTTGGAGCTACAATGCCCATTTCTTCAGCGCTTTGCATGGTAAGCAGCTTGTTTAACTTGAGACTTGTATTTGAAACGATTTAAAGCATATTAGAGTGAATATTTTAGGCCTTTGCATACAGATTCATATCTTCCCACTAATCCTGCCCTAGCTTGCGCCCGTTTGACTGGGCTATTGCAATCAGGTGAAGGAAGCCCTCTCCTTCTGAGGCTGTTTCCAGGACAGCCTTGCCCGGGCAGCCCTCTACTAAGGGCCCCAAGGCTAAGGGCAGCTCCTGAAGAAACAGTTCCAGACCGTGTTGGCCCTTGTTAGCCGGTGAAGGCTGCAGTCGTCAGCCAGTAGCGATTGACACAGTAGGTGTGGTCTGGATAGGAAGGCCAGCAATTTACTGTCCCCTGTATAGACTGTTCAACCCATCTAATTATCCTATCTATTTCACTGTCTACAACCCCTTATTAATCCTAGGCATTCACTACTGTGCCCCCATTTTAGGCGTCTCAAATCCAGGTGTTGTTGCATTCACTACTGTGTCCCCATTTTAGTTGTCTCACATCTAGGTGTTTTTGCATTCACTACAGTGCCCCAATTGTAGGTGTCTCCAATCTAGGTGTTGTTGCATTTACTACTGTTCCCCCATTTTAGGTCTCTAACAATCAGGTGTTGTTCCATTCACTATCGTGCCCCAATTGTAGGTTTCTCACATCCAGGTGTTGTTGCATTCACTACTGTGCCCCCATTGTAGGCCTCCCAAATCTAAGTGATGTTGCATTTACTATGGTCCCCCATTTCAGCCCCCAAGTGTCTCAAATCTAGGTATTGTTGCACCTACTACTTTGCCCCCACCTTAGTTGTCCAAAGTCCAGGAGTTGTTGCATTCACTTCTGTGCCCCCACTTTAGGTGTCTGAAATCTAGGTACTGTTGCATTCACTACTGCACCCCATATTAGGTGCCTCCAATCTAGGTGTTGTTGCATTCACTACTGTGCCCCCACTTTAAGAGTCTCCAATCTAAGTGTTATTGCATTTACTGTCCCCATTGTAGGTGTCTCAAATCCAGGTGCTGTTGCGTTCATTACTGTGCCACCATTTTAGGAGTTTCCAATCTGGGTGTTGTTAAATTTACTACTGTCCCCCCAGCTTAGGCAAAATCTAGGTGTATTTGCATTCACTACTGTGCCCCTGTTTTAGCTGTCTCAAATTTAGGTTTCATTGCATTTACTTCTGTCCCTCTATGTTAGGCATCTCAAATCATACGCTGAGTATGACCACCTCCCCCACTCCTCCACATACCGTGCTACCTCCAAATCCCAAGCCAGAGGACCACTCTGGTCCTCCAGACACAACCTCCAAGCCACCACAACAACATCTGAACCCCCTCTAAACACCACACCCAACTGCTCAGCCCTTCATCCCTGCCCACATCAGCCAGAACACCACACCGCCCTACATCCAACTCCTAAGACTGAGGTCATGCTGGTGCTCCGTACCAAACACCCTTGCCACCACCGCTTCATCTACTCCTGCCCACAGAACCTCACCCAGTAGATCATCTCCACCACAAACATCCCTCTACGCCTTAACCAGAACCCTGCAGACCCCTCCTCCCATCTAACCACACCACTCACTCATCCAGGGAGAGGTCCATATCCCTCCACTAACCCTGTCATCCCGCCTTCACACCCACTCTGCCACCCCTCCAACTCCGACCTGCCTCACCTCAAAATTTCCCCACTTCCACCAAACCCCATTGCCCCCTCAGCAGGCCCAACCCACTCACACCGTCTCCCCCTTCAATCTCCCCTCAGTTAAACTCCTTTTGCTCTCCACCGACTATGACCATTCCCCCCACACTCACACACACCCCCAGCTTCCACTCACCCTCCATATCAAGACAGCCCCCTTTCACCCCCTTCCCTTCTCTCAGCATGGCACAACTTGCTCTCTCCAGAACCATTGCCTTGTCCCCTTTCCCCTTCGACCCCCTACCCTCTCTCTTACACCTCCTGCACCAAAATGCACTAACCTCAGGAAAATTAACCAGCACCCACCCTCTACTCTCTATGCTTCACCTCACCTGCATCAGTCCTCTGTCCTAACCACCTAAAGCTCCAGTGTCAGGAACTCCCCGCTAGCAACTCCCAGATTGTCCCTTTATGCACTCTACCTCTCGCCTACCACCTCCACACTGCCACTTCCCTCCAGACTTGCAGCCTATCCATCAGCCAGCCGGTACCTACACACGACACTGACACCACTCACTGCCCACCCTCTCCTCCCACCTACCTCCATCTCATGCAAACCAGCCACTGCACGCTCTCTTCCTGCTCCCAACCAACCTCACTCCCTCTCCCCCTCAAACATTATCCCTCACAATTCCACCTGTTCCAGCCTCTCCTCTCCCACCTCTCAGCCTCAGGATGCCCCTGACCCCTCCCCACCTGCCACCCAGTCTCACCATGTCCATCTGGCCACTAGCACCAGTGGAGCTGCCTCCCCTGCCAAGTCACCTGCCCCTTATTCAATGCCCGCTCTGTGGCCAGAAACAGACACAACATCTTTGAACTACTATCCTCTGATAACCCTGATCTCATCTTCATCACTGAAATATGGTTCAGTGATGACTTTAAACCAGTCGCACACAAGGCTTTCCCTCCTAACTACACACTCCTGCCCCACAACAGAGCCATGAGAGGAGCCATCCTCCACAAACCTCACTTATCCATTTCACTCACCGAAATCCTGCCATGCACAGCTAACTGTGAATCCCTGCTGGTCAGCCTCTTCCTGTTGTTCACTCTCTCATACAGTGTCCTACTCCTCTTCAGGCCCCCAGGATACAACAGACATGTTGCCAGCATCCGCTGTGACTCAGTAGCTACCATTCTGGTCAAACATCCTTCACTCATTCTACTGGGGGACTTCAGTATCTAGTTTGATATACCCAAGAACTCCAGGACCCACCCACTGCACACAAGCCTAGAGGCACTCAACCTCTCCGGCCATACCACAAGTCCCACCCACACTGGAGGCCACACCCTTGATGCAAACTTCTGCTCCTCTTACCTCGACTCAGTGTCCAGCCCCAAACCCATCATCTGGACGGACCACTTAGCCCTACCTTTCACTAGCCACACACCAACCCCTCCTCCCACTGTCCACCAGGTTTTACCACACAATCGCAAATGCTGGAACATGGTCAAGATACTGCCTGTCCTGGAAGAAGCCTTGCTATGCTCACTCCCAACCACAGACAGACCTCTACCTATTGAATCCTTTGACTCTTAGCTCAACAACTCACTCCTCCACCTCACCCCCTCCTACCCCACCCGCACCCACTAAGGACCGACCCTCAACTTGTTCACCCACACCTGAAGATTGCCAAAGACCATAACTGCTCCCTCGAGCGCAAATGGATAGCATCAAAAAACCTCAATAGAAAATCCCTGTTTGCCCACCATCAACGCAACTACAAATCTGAGATCCAAAAGGCAAAAAAAATGGCTGTAATGAACTTATGGTTCTTTAGTAACTTGCATGCAATGGATGAGTTCACAGAATAACTCCAAATAATCGAACCAAGTCAGGAAGATGGCAAAGATGGTTGTTTTTATTAACAATGATCTAAAACAGGGCGATTACAACAGACATCAAAGGACGTTCGCTCAGCTCTCATCAATTTTCTCATTAAACATTCACTTTATACTAAAAATACATCAGAGATGATGTCATCCAACGTGGTAAATAAGAAATACCTACAAGCGATTATAATTGGTTCACAGGGAACATCTATGTATACTTTCTATAAGGACTAGGACATATAATCTCCAACACTATTAAGTGCACGGTTTATCATTTGTTCTCAAACTATAAGGCCCTTTGTCATACGGCCCCCTACAATTGGTTGGCACGCTCGCACCTTGTCTGGACCATTCGGTTCATTTAGCAGCACGTAATCTCAGGCCCAGGTGCCAGGAGGAGGCCATGACTTTACCTCCCTACCTAATTAGCCCAACATCTCTCATCACCCATGCCTACTGCCATGAAGATTGTCTTTGTACTTGGCCTTGCAAAGTATCCTTGTCTGTGGGACTATATGGGAATACAGGCTCTCACTATTGTTATTCGAGGACTCCAAGCTCAACTCTATTTCCATCCATGACTCACGTGACAGGAGACCGCGATTTGGTCCATTCTGCGCATTTAAATGTCTTAAATGAATACAACTTGGCACTCTTGGTGTTCTTTGTTTGCCCCTTAATAAGGGATGATTCATCCTTCACACATTCACTGCTTTCAAGAATAGATAATCAACCTTGACTGAATCAGTTTTGATGCAGCAAGCCTTGCCAGGCGCTTCCATGATCTTAGCTTATTCTTGCTGATACACATTTCTCAGCCTTTCCTCTCCATGGGTCCTGGCTTACTAAATTCATGACACCGAGGTCCAGCTCCTATACATTGGTGGCTTTGCCTGCATTCTATTCATTATGTAGATCCAGTTTATATGATGACTTGGTCTACTTGCATTTCAGCATCTGTACAATTATTGAACGGTTGATTTTCTGTAGCACTTTGCACACATGCAATCTTCTCTCTGCATATGAAAGTTTACTCATTTCATTAACTTCATCATCAGATTCTGTAAGGTCTATGCATTCCCTTCAGCCAGTATTCTCAGGGCATCACGCTTGTCTTTTATAATGTCACTAGCTTCTCTCCTTTGCTCCATTGCATATTCCTTCAGGGAGTTCCTCCCTCAATAGGCTTTCCTCAGTGGATACTTTTTCAAAGATTTACTGAGGTATTGGCACAACTGCTAGTTTCAAACATGGCACAGTCTCAGACTTCCAACATATAGGAGGTAGGCGGTGGGATTTTCTGCAGAGGCATGCAGATGCTCCTCTACAATAATAAAAGAATCCTGAACTGCAGCAGCAGTAGTAAAGAGCTCCACAGGATCATCTCAGAATTCATGAAGCTCACTTGCACCACTGCACCGACCATACCCACGCAAGCGCTCTGCAACTCCCTCTCCCATCATTTGAACGGCCACCATTAATACCAAACTCTCTAACCTCTCTAACCTCACTCCACGCCCAACACCCGCCGCTCAAGATCCCACACCCTTCATATCCTTTAAACCAAGCAAGGAATTCCTTAATCTCCTCTCCAGCAGCAGACCCTCAGGTGCCCCCCCTTAGCCTTTGCACTGCATCTCTCTCTTCAAAGAAATCTTCTCCACCTGTGCAGGAAAACAGGCTAGGTCCATACTCAATGACTCCTTCACCTCTGGCTCCTTCACAGACTCCTTCAAAGTAACACATGCAAAAGCTCTTCTGAAAAAAGCAAGTCTCTACCCCTTCACGCCAGCCAATTACAGGCCCATCTCCAACACTAGATTCCTAGCAAAACTCATCGACTGCTCTGCCTACACTCAACTCAACCTTTTTGTTGAATCCAACAACATACTAGACTCTTCTCAGTCTGGCTTCCGGCCTCGCCATGGAACTGAAACCACACTGATCTCGATCTGGGACAACCTCAAAGTCACGGCAGACTATGGAGGATGTGCCACTCTGGTTCTCCTTGATCTATCATCTGCCTTTGACACCATTAAGCACCCAATCCTCATCGACCAGCTCCACTCCCTTGGAATCTGAGACTTAGCACTGAAATGGATTGCCTTGTTCCTTAACAACAGGAAACAAATCACTACCCTCCCACATTTTACCTCCTCAGCTCGCCCAGTGAACACTGGAGTACCCCAGGGCACTTGCCTCTCTTCGTTTCTTTTCAACCTCTACATGATGCTGCTGCCAGGGATCATCCACTTGTACAACCTCACCTACTACAATTATGCTGACAATATCAACATTATCCTGAGAATCCCCAAAACAAGCTCTGATCAATGCCCTGACCTGGCAGCTTGACTTAGTGATCTAGACCAATGGATGACTAGAAATGTCCTCCTTCTGAATCCATGGAAAGCAGAGATCATGGTGTGTGGCAACACAGCTCTACTCCCGCAACCACTCCCATGGCCCCCCTCCCTCGGCACTCCCCCCTACCTCCATCACAGTCAACACCTTGACTGCACACTGGACATTGGCCAAACCCTGTCCCACCAGATCAATAATGTATCCAAATCCTGTCACTACCACCTCAGGCTTCTGAGACACATCTTCCCTTATCTCACCATTCCCAACAGACTAGTTTCTATTATGTCAATTGTCATGTCAAGACTGGGCTATGCAAACTCCATGTACCTGGGTTCTGCAGCCTACTAACTTAATAAACTCCAAAGAGTCCAAAACGCAGCAGCTAAACTCCTCCTTGCACTGTGGAGAAGGGACCATATCTCGCCTGCTCTCTGCAGCCTCCACTGGCTACCTTTGGACAGAGGGCCACGTTCAAAATCCTGTGCATCACCCACCAAGCAGAAGCACAAGGTCGGCCTGGCATACCTCCAAGAGAAACAATGCCCTACCACCCAATACGCACCGTGCAGTCAAGCACGACCCTCCTACTAATGATCCCAGCTTCCAATTCAGCCAGACTTAGAGTGTCAACATACTCTACCTTGGCAACATCTCTATGGAATTCACTACATCCCCATGTTCAACACAACCAGAACTACATGGCCTTCCGCAAAGCATTAAGAACACGGCTCTTCCCAAATACGTGAAATGGTCCACATAAGGACATACAACCATCCCTCACTGGTGAAAGTTCTGAGAGAATCAACACTAACCAGAAACACACCAACAGAAGAGCCACGGAAGACGGCTAACCACCTAATCAATTACTTCACCCCAAAAGCAGAAACAGTCAGGGCACAGAAAATGGCCCATAAACCAAAGGATTTTCGGCCTATGCAGCTGCAGGCTGTGCACACCGAGCTCGACCACCGAAAGCAAAGCTGGTTCTATATCCTCAATAGTCGTGACCCCTGCCTAGAACCCTGCACAGGAGGCACAGAAGTAATTATGTTTGGCTGGACTCTTGGAGATAATGCAATAACCCAGGAAACACCCAGCAACCCAGTTTAAAAGTCCCTCTCCAGAGCATCTAGAAAAGGACTACCTGACCAAAATAACGCAGCATGCCCTCCCCGGCAAGTTTACCTCTTCTGAAATCCAATACCACAAACCAACAGGTCAGACATGGCCAGTGCACTGAGCTCCGAAAGCATCCCAAGAAAGGGGGGCCACCAACCGATAACCACAGACCCTCATTCCTACCAATTTGCTCACTCTCCACTTTACATCAACAAAAAATAGAATGCAGCTACAAACCTCGATCAATTCAGCCTGGCTGCATACATACCTTCATTGCTCACAGACCACCTCAACAACCTGGTAGAATGTGGTTATACCCCACCAGAAAATCGGCCTAGCTACACACATACTCTCTTACACATGCCCCACGGCAGCCAGAATGCAAACTCAGAGATGACCCTCCTTGCTGCGCACATTACACTGATCTCTCACAGCCACCACACATAGCATTATGCATTTATTTATTTTAATTTGTGTACTGCGCCTCATGCCTGTAGGCGTCAGGTTGCACGAATTCAGACAACCAGTGAAAACCACTCTAGCTGCACACATACCAAGTGCACCCAAGCACTATATGCTAAACCACTCTCTCCACTGAGACGGACCACGGTCCCTGAGGGCGTTCAACCCACAGCGCTTTGAGATCATACCAATGGTACATAAGGCACTATAAATGTGCACCATAACATATTGACATTCATCTGTTATGGGGATGGTTAGGGCTGGTTAGATCGCAGGATTGACCAATCACTTGTGTGAGGTATGTCTTACATATCCATCTTGTCTTCTGCCTAAAATTGTGAAATACGAATGACTCATTCTGGTTCCGTAAATTCTTTGATCACACCTTCAGAACCTGTTTTAATCATATTAGCTGGAGCCAAGAGACTACATTTGGGATTTATTTTTCTCATGCAGCTCGGCTCTATGTTCAAGAAAGCACTTTATTTTCATCATTGCTGCTTAATAATATTAATGATCAACCAATAGCTACATCTTGTGACCATGAAGTCTCTATAATGAGCTGAATGTGTTGATGCTGTAGTAGAAAAATGCTGAATTTCTTGGGCTATCTTGGCGATCTCTTGGTTGGGTTCTATGTACACACTGGGTTTTTGGGGAGGAGGCTTGAAAACATTTGGAGATGCTATGATACTCAAGTATCCGTGATCTTCACTGCACTGTTACCAATACTGTTTCAAGAAGTGCTCATGTTCCTTTCTGTTCTTGTTCTAGTACCATTGAGGTTTTCACGACTGTATATATGTGAGGTGAAAGCTTCCTTTAAAGCACAGAAAAAGGGGGAGGAGGTGCCTGTGGAGGTGGTGTTGAAATCAACGAGTACAGTGGCAATTCAGACAGACCCAACTGATCCATCAAGAAAAATAGCCCCCATTTTCCTAAAAGCCCTTATTGGTTAAACCTTGTTGAAATTGGCCCCCACTTTCTTGAAAGCTGGGACCAAGTCAAGTTCCCTAAACTCAAATTGACCAGCACCGCCAATATTGGAAAAAAAGGCTGTAGGGGCAGAAGTTTTAAGTCAACCACTGGGTAACAATTTACTGTCTATGGTAAATTCTGGAGCTATTCTCACTCACTAGTTGCCTGTGGGTCCAGGGAATGTTGGATCTCATACCCATGATTGTGAGCTGGGTGCATCTTTGAAAAGTAATGCAGCTGATTTGCGACAGTTAGTATCAAAATCAGAAGGTCTAAAGAAGGATCTCAAAGTTTACCTCTCAAAGATGCTATTGAATGACTTTGGAAACACACCTTTCAATCGCTCTGCGATTTTGATGGCCATGGAATCTATCCCCTCTATGAAGTACTTTACGACAGCAGACATTAATCTGGTGGCTTTCCCATTCAGTCATAATACTGACATAGTGGAATTGACCCTAAACTCAAGACTAGGTAAAGAATTGATTATGGGGGCAAAAGAGGATTAGAATCAGCAGGGTTTAATTATCTCAGAACTGTGTCCTCAGTTGAGGTCCTCAAATCCATCTGTTCTTCCTAGTCAGGGATCTAATCTAGCTTTGATGGGTCCTGCCGCCTCGCTTTCCTCCACACTGAATACATGGGATTTGGTCCCAGATGTCATCACCCAAGTTCTCCTGAATATGGGCATCTTGCAGTAGAGAATCTAGTTGATTGTCACCTTAAATTACTTTCCTGGAACTCAAGGGGTTTTAATTCATTGTCTTCTGATCCTGTTAGACTGCAGACCATGCAAAGTTCTGATCTGATTCGTCTTCAGGAAACTTATTTGACATATACTGTGGGTATTGATGTATTCTCAACATTTCAGCAGCTGGCCCAGCAATCGGGGGATGGGGAGAGGCCGGAAATGTTACCTTTAGAGAGACAAGGAAATCTGATTGTGAGAGTGGGGCTGTCCGAGAAGGGATCCGATGAGCATTGGTTGGTGGTTAATTTGTATTGGAACCTTGCGGTTTCAAATCTTTGGGTTTTTCTAGAAGATCTATGGGATTGTCTTGGTAAATACACTTTTTGTTTACGGTAGATCAACTTTTAATAGGTGGTCTAAACTGCCAGTGTGCTGATGTTGTAGATAAAACATCTGGCAGTTCAAGGAATGGAAAAATCTGGTTAAAGTATATGCGGGATAGGGGGCTTTGGCTATTGAATGGAAATGAGGTGGGGGATCATTCGGGTGAACCGACTTTGCACAGAGGTGCTTATATCTCTACCTTAGATTATTTCTTTGTAACTAGAAGGATCTTCGATAACTGTTTGAAATGTGTTATTGTTAGTGGAAATACAGATGATCACAACATGTTGATTGCCACAGTGACTCCAGAAAGGGCCAGGATACAACCATCCTATTGTCAGAAGGTGGCAGTAAACTCTGCCAGCAAGCGAGTAAGAAAGTTTGAAAGACAGGGTTTGCCTTTAATTGATAAGTTGTCTGAGAAAGTAAAACAGCTGTCAGATGGTCAGCTCTCACGCTGTTGTGCAGCAGCCAACTTTAAGGCTTTCTTGTGGGAATTAAGCCCTCAATCTGTCCTTGCTAATAAAAAGCAGGTGACCCATAAGCATATCTATGATTCTCGTATCCATGAACAAAAGAAGCTGAAACGGTCTCAATTGGCTGGGTTAAAGAAAATGGGCCTGGATAGTGAGACTCTTGATAAACATCTCAGGGCTGTGAACAATACCTATAGGACTGGGTTCGCTCGCACAGATATTTAATTTACCAGCAAAACGGGGAAAAAGATGTTGAGGGCTTTATCCCTCAGAAACACGAGAAACCTTTGGGTAATACTAGGTTCTCTGGACGGCCAACTGCCGGATAGCCAATAAATGGTTTTACAGGAGCAGGTGTGGGTCAGGCACTTCACAGAGGTGTATGGTTATTCGGATACCCCAATTGAAAGAACAGAGGTGAGGGGTGCTTTGTCCTTAACTTTTACCTGTGAGACCATTGAATGCCTGATTAGGAAGTCTTCTAGCTCTAGAGCAGCTGGCCCAAATGGGCATAGTAACTCTATTCTAACAAGTAACCCTACTCTATGGGCATTGCTCCTAAAACTCTTATTTGATAACATCCTGAAGGCCAAATAACTGCCAGTCTCATGGAGATCTTCTGTGGTGATCCCTATCTTCAAAAAAGGGGGCGGCTTAGCAGCCTTGAACTATTGTCTGATGTGCAATGGGGGTTTGCCTCTGTTCGGAAGTTGGATCGATCTCTCCTAGACGTTTGATACTATCAACAGAAAAATGATCTGGAAATAATTAAATGCTTCGGGGTGGGGGGGCCTCACCTCCTGTCCATTCTAATAGAACTTCACCAGAATTCCACCATGCAAATCAGGCTCTAGAGAGCTGGCGCCCTGTCAGACCCAATTAAGATCGAACGAGGAGTCCGCCAAGGCTGTATGATTGCCCCTTTTCTGATTATTCTTTTCATTTCAGATCTTATGGTGTGGTTACAAGATAGGAGTCTGGGGTCCCCGAAAATTGGTGATCTCAAAATTGGATGGTTGGCTTATGCCGATGACATGGTAGTGTTGGATCACATTCAAGTGAGCCTTTAGTGCCTATTATCGGCTTTAGCAGAATATGCCAAGTGTAACGACTTAAGAATCAATCCAGATAAATCTAAGATTCTTATATTTAAACATCTGAAAAGGCTATTGAAGCCATTCACTTGGGAGTTGGAGAATCGGGTTGTTGAGGCAGTATCTGAGATTACTTTGGGGCTAGTTTTCAATCCTCCCCGACCATGGGCCATTTGGTGGCATCTAGCGACCTAAAGGTTCTCAAATTAGGGGCACCGATGAAAAAGATTCTTTTTAAGTTCGGTAAGTTTTCCATTCAGCCCATGATTAAATTCTATGTGGGTAAAGTAATTCCGGTTATTGTATTTGGTTTGGACACTAATCCCTTAACGTTCAACATAAACTGAGATAAAATCGAGGCCTAACTGCTTAAAAAATCATTATATTTGCCCAACTGTGTGCTTATAAGCTGCTTAACGTACGAACTAGGTCTCACCTCATTGATGGGTAGTATGGAGTGGAAATGTATTTCATTATGGAGGCTGATTCTAGACCCTCCCAAAAGCTCACTCTATGAAGATGTAGCATTTACAAGGCAAAGAGGAGGGAACATCTTCCTCAGTAATCTGGAGGTAAGATGTCAAGAAATGTTGGTTGCCTCCGAGTGTACAATGGAATTACTTATCCATAATCCCATAAAAGTTAAAATGTGTGTTCAGCGAGCTGACTGGATCAGGTCAATAGGTAAGATGAGGCAGGTAAAGCTCTCAGCCTGTCATAATCAGACTAATAGATGGAGAGCCTGTTTGTCCCGATATCTAAATTGGTCATCAGACTCGGATATTAGGTCTCTCTTTTTGAGATTTAGGTTGAATCTACTCCCTACGCAGGAAAGTATGGCAATAAGAAATAGATAGGATTTCTTCAGTGCTGTTTGTAACAAATGTGATGATAAAGAAAATCAATCCCTTTAACACCTACTCTCAAAATGTTCTGGAACGTGGGTTTTACGAGTCTCTAGGTTTCGTAGATTTGTTCAGAATGAGAGGTGGTTAAATTCTGATATTTTTTGGGATCGATTATCATCGGGAGAGGAAGCTTTTTTGACATTTGAAGTTGTTGCAGTCTTAAAAGAATTAACTTTAGTAGGGAGAATGCTCAAAGCTAATAATGCCCCGGTACTCTCCGTCTAATTTGTGGTTTGATGTCATGTTTTTTTAGTTAGACTGATTTGTACCTTAACTGCATTGTTTGTTTTTATTTAGTGTATAGTGTATACATTCTTGCAGGCCTCTCTTTTCTTTTGGTTTTTTGTCTGCATTTGTATTTTTATCAATTTTCTTCTCTTGAAATTGTCTTTTATGATTTTATTTCATTTTTTTCTCTGGTCTGTGATTTTTGATTTGTTTTGTGTAAATGCTGTTGAAAACCATTAATTGTTTTATCTGTTTGTCTTTCGATTTTGTTTATATGGCTAATTTCACTATAAATAAAAAATAAAAAATAAAAACAATATATATATATATTCAGTAAAAAAACGTTGTTAAAGGGACGTTATGGTTAAGTTGCGCTACTAAAAACCTATGAAATTCAGTAAAAAATACTTTGTTAAAGGGACGTTATGGTTCAAAGTAAAACCGAAAAACCCCTGAAAATCGCCAGTTATGGTAAGCTAAACAACCATAACTCGCGCCACTGTGCACTGCTAACATTAACACCCAGGACATCAAAGATGACATCACAAATGTCACTGATGACATCACATGTCTGGCTCACCCTTTTTTCCTTTACTGACATATCTAGGCCACATGGTTCTGTTCAGTAACAGTCAAGAACTAAAAATTGAAAATATACTATATTTGTAGACTTATCCTTCAATTAAGTTCTTACAATAATTCCCTTAGGTTCAAGTCACATCATATGAAACATATACATAGCGGAAAACACAGGCTTGAAAGAAAATAATCCTTTCTGTGCATGAAGATACTCATTAGGATTATCAGCACTTTCTCATACTGTAATTTCCTGTATATAACCATATTTGTATACATTGTACTCACACTTCTTCCCTTAGAGTCCAGTCACATCATGTGATACACATACATACAGTAAGTAGCAGCTTTGAAACAGAGCAATCATTTCTCTGCATATACTCATATTTGTATGTGTTGTCTCTTTATGTTTTGTCTGTAATAATGCAATTATGTATTAAGTAGGTTTTATTAGCTACTTATTACATATTTCACAGTACACAAAACTCTAATAAAAAAGTATATATTCAATTCACCATTGAACTTGGCAATATTATGAATATTGCACCTTCATCATGTATGCTGCACACACTGCTTATGTTTCTACATGAGTAGTTTAGTGTACTGGATTGAACTTCAGAATAGAATGCTATTTATATCAATGCATTGTTTAGTGCACTAATAAGCTCATGATATTTATTCCAATGGTCCTTGACACTTTTTGCTCAACATTATAAGAATCCCTTGTACAGAGTTTTCATGAAAAGTAAATACACATGTGATGTCATCAGTGATGTCATCAATGACATTTGTGATGTCATCTTTGATGTCCTGGGTGTTAATGTTAGCAGTGCACAGTGGCGCGGGTTATGATTGCTTAGCTTACCATAGCTGGCGAATGTTAGGGGTTTTTCGGTTTTACTTTGAACCATAACGTCCCTTTAACAAAGTTTTTTTTAACTGAATTTCATAGGTTTTTAGTAGCGCAACTTAACCATAAAGTCCCTTTGACAAAGTTTTTTTACAGAATTTCATAGGTTTTTATTAGCGTAACTTGACCATAACCTCCTTTTATCAAATTTTATTTTACTGAATATACATATTCATAGTGTTAATTTGATAGATGTTTACTAGGATTCCCTTACTTTATATACATATAACATAGAACATACTGAACCCCTAGCTAGTGATGTTGATGTCCGCGGACCGTGCGAATGTCTGCAGACTGACGCGGACAACACCAATACTACCCAAAAACTCAGGGGTATCTTAAATTGTTATATCATGCTATATGAACACTGTACAAGTTGAAAAACCAACACACACACACATTATATATAGTAATAAATAAGAATTAGAACTTATATATCTAACACAGCAAACAACCATTTAAATACCATATATAGTCAAATGGAACATACCAAAACAAGAAAGGTATGCTTCTAACATAATTACCTCACAGAAACATCACAACTAGGAGCAGCAGCAGATCTACAAAACAGTGAGAAAACAACTTACCACAATCTAGTAAGTAAACTTTTTTTTTCTTAAATATTTCAAGAATGTCTATATTAAATACAATAAAAGTAATACATATATTTTTTTCCTCACAGACATGTCAAATACTTTAGAATGGCGTGAGGAGAATTTCCCACATGGTGAAATGTCTGAAGATAGTGAAACTAATGGTAGACACTTCTCTATATAACCAAATTAATAAGCATTACTTTATGTACACTTAACATATATATATACATATTTTTTTAACAGGCCATACAAACAATGAAAACAACAACAAGATACTTTAGAACAAACTCTCCAGCGCATGGAAGAAAAAATGAACAAGCTCATGACAAATATCCACCTTTTGAAAGATTTTGCGGAGGACCATATAAAAGAAAAAAATTAGATACCATTGTGCAACATGCACCTGTCCCCCCTCTCCATATCTCAGTCAATTATCCCCAAACCCTCACCACATAGAAAAACATTTTGATGAAATTTCCATCCCTTCATCTCCTCCTATCCATCCTCTTGAAAACCCCAATTACCCTGTGTTTGTGTCCGTTTCTGCTTCCCCTTCTCTATCATAAATTGTACATATATATAATATAATGAAAAATAAATGTTACGTGTGTGTTAATTTAGTCCTTTGTGTTTTTTTTTTAAAAGCCAGTTTTGGTTTCTCTTTGTGTTTTTTTTTTTTTTTAAAAGCCAGTTTTGGTGTCCGCGGACAACATGGGTGTCCTGAAATGTTCGTAAATAAACAAAATGGGGGTTTGTTTGTTTGTTTGTTTTTATTACTTATATTGCGCACCAGACCCAGGGGTAACTGGGCGCATTTTATAAGACAACTCAAGGCTTAGTTACAGGATCACATGGCAGATAAGCAAACAGGAAACATATAAAGTGATAATATACAAAATATACAGGAATAAACAACAGGCGAAAATGAGGATCCATGTATTTACAGTCCTAATCAGAAAACTCCTCGGGATTAAATAAGTCTAGGCAGTGGAAGATCTATTGTGTGTCTGCATTTTTGATCCACGTTATGAGGTTGTGTCGGAAGCGGCCTCAGAGACGAGGAAGAGGTGTGGCTTGACACGTCAGAGTGAGAACAGAGTGAGGTCCTTTACTCTAGCACGCTGGGCTAGGCTGTACCGAGCGGTCGCGAGTGGCCGTGAGTGGCCCGCGAGTGGCCCGTGAGCACTGTTGGCTTCCCCGGTGCCTTATTGCTGTTTCGAGGAGGTGGGCCGTAAGGAAGCCGCATCCACAGTGCTCTGGAGCGCTTCTCTGGCGTTCGGTGCGGCGGCCCTGTGAGACGGTGTCCTTGGAGGACGAATGCACCCTCAAGGATAGGCGGAGGAGCGGAAAGCCGACGGAGCAACGGCTGCGCCGGGCTGCACCAAGTGTGGTAGAACGCCGGATTAAACCGGTGGTAAGTAGAGGGGACTCGGGGCACGGGGTTAGGGCACTGCCCTGGCTATCTCCATACAGCTGGCTGGTTTGCTTTGCTTTGCCCAGGGCGCCCCTTGTCGTCTTTTTTCTGGGGCTCCTTTCCAAGTAGGGCTTGGAAGCCCACATTGGGAGCCCACCTAAGAGAAGGGTTGGCCAAGGACTAGTCTGTGGCGGACTTGGAGGTCCCTTAAACAGCGAAATTGCCCTGAGTCCTAACGGAGAAGGTAACTAAGAAGATCTTCCCTGGACTTGAGGAAAATTGCCCGGCATTGGGTCATGGTAGCATATTGGATATCCTTTAGATGAAATAATACTGTACTCTGAGGAGGAAGAGACTTGGAAGATTTACCTCGAGGCCTGCGGGCTAAGGCCCTGGACCCGGATTATATAGCTTATGCTTCCCCCTCTGTGTGGTCTGGAAGATACAGTGTAAGCGTTAGGCAGCCCTTCCGGATTCCCCAACCCTTGTTAAGAACTATCCCACTTAGGGATGCAGCGGGGAAAGAGAGCTCCTCATTCTATCTACAATTTGAGGAATAACAAGCCGCAAGCTATGAAGGAGATAAAGGAGTCCAATAGAAAAGGGGGTAAACGTAAGAAGAACACTAAACATGACCTACCTGTAGCACAAGGAGCCAACACGGAGTTCTTCCCGGTGAACCCTCCCCCTGAGATCAATTCTACTATAATTGACGAAAGGGTAGTACCGGTGAACAGGGATGGCCTGTCTATTAATTCCTCTAACTTGGACGATATTGATAATAATTCCCTCTTGGACCTGTGTCTGAGAATACAGAGAGGAATGCAGCCTAACACTCCACAGCCTATACCAAGTGGCTTACCGTTTCAGAAAGTAAACAGCACGAATACTGATGCAGGGGAGCATAATGCTGCGGGATATTGTGAACGTTTATCTACATCTCCGAACCTTGCAATGGCTTCGATGGAGGATGAGCCGGATCACGAGACAATGGGGGGCACTGGATCCCATCCCAGTTCTACTCAACTAGCTGAGCTCCAAACGTCAGTAGGTGCCCTCCAATTTGCCTTGAAAATATTGCTTCAGATGACGGGTCGTATCCTGGCAAACTCCAATTCCATTTCACTAGCACTTGAACTGAAGGATATACCGCGCGAGGATGCGGAAGATAATTTATCAGTCGCTCTGCAAATAGCCGAGGAGATGGAAGGTCAGGCATCCGAGAGGGAGGAGAATGTGGCCCTTGAGGCTCCGGACAGTAACATCTCGATTGAAGAAGTCCCCATAGTGGTAGCAATCCAAGATCCGGAGCATAGTCCTTGGGGACCCCTCTCACGGAAACAGCGCAGACTGGCAAAGAAGGCTCTTAAACATAAGCCTGTCAAAACCGGTCCTCAACTCCCTATTGTAGGAACTGGCCCTCCAATTGAAACACGTTCTAAAAAAGCTCGGAAAAGAATGATGAGAGCGGCATCACGGGCGGCAATGAAAAAAGGCCCACTTTCAGACTGGCTGATGCCCGAAGAGAAGCCACAGGATGTGGACCCCGACATAACAATTGGGGAGGGCTCTGAACCAGAGTTTGAATCAAGCATGATCATTCAGCCTGAGCCTATATCTGAGAGACGGTTATCGGTGGAACGACTTGAGCATATACCTCCAGAGAAAATGAAGGATGCGCAGGAAACCCATATAAACCGTATATGTTTCATTAAGAATTTATATCCTAGGAACAACAATTCCTGGTTGGCACGCTCAGAGCTACTGACTAGATTATATCACATCCCCCAACTTCGAGTGTTGAAATCAGAGGACTTTATGTTCATTGAACCCCTGTCGTGCCCTAATCCCAATGTCTCTGCTATACATTGTGTGTTCCTGAACACGGCACAACTGCTTAGGAACCACAAAGAAGAGCTGAGAGCGGTAGATATTGCCATTGATGTGGACCCGCAGGAGAAAGATCTTGCTGTAATCCCAGAAGAACCAGTCTTCCCACCAAATTGTGTAAATGACTCTAAGATAGTGTCAGGGGAGAACCCTCTATTGGCTGAAGTACAACAGGCACTTAAGTCCTTATTGGAGTCTCTTCCCCAGTTGTTACAGAAGCATTGAAGCCTATCATTACTGTCCTGGAACTGCAGAGGCTTCTCCCATCTGTTGAGGACAGAGGGCTCTGCAGATCTTTTATCCCGACATAGCTGTGTCTGCCTGCAAGAGACATGGGCATTCGACTCTCTCTTTCTGGATGGCTATGTTACTTATCAATCACCTGCACAACGGGGAAGCAAGGGACGCCCATATGGTGGCCTACTTACGGGTGTTGCTAACACCATGATGTCTCGTAAAATTCAATGTAGAGCTGAGGATCAATTATTGGCAGTGGAAGTTGTTTACCCCCACGGTGAGGGAAGAGTTAAGTTTCTTCTTATCAACCTTTATAACCCCCCCTGGAGCAGTAGTAAGAGACTCTCTACAAGAGGCTTTACAGGATCTATTAACTTCCTGGTCATTGGGAACTAGGAATGCCGCAGTCATAGTATTGGGGGACTTCAATTGTCACATGTCCGATGAAACTCCTATAGCTTCTAATCCTGGCCTCAGCTCCAGATGTCTGATGACGCACGGAAAGAGGGAGAAGGAAGGACTGGGGTGGATGCAACTGTTCGAATCTTGGGACTTGGCTATGATCAATGGCCGCACCTCGGGGGATAGGCCAGGGAAACACACTTGGTCTAACGGAACTTCCTGGAGTACACTAGACTATATATTGATGTGCCCCCAGATGCAGTCAAGAGTGGCTGATATGTGGGTAGAGCCCAACAGTTGGAGCGACCATGCGGCATTACTATGCACATTCCAGACCCCGATTCCTGATACTCCTAAGCTAAACATCGGAAGTATTTTAACTAACTGTTCAGGAACTAGAATAGTTTGGACGGAGAAGAATGTAAGAGCGGCCTCTGAAGCACTTAATCTGGATGTGGCTGATGGTCTGGATGATTTCCTGTGTATGACTGTAAATGAAATTGAAGGGTGGCTATCAGGGTTTTCAGATCATCATGCCGCTATCAAAAAGGGCTATATTTTGAAAGAGGGAAGTGCTCCTCGCCCGTATAATGGGGGAATTAGGGATGCCAAGAGAGGGCTTAGAAGAATGATACGTAGCTTAAAATGTCAGAACCTTTCGGGAGTCCTATATCGTGAGAAATTAAGAACGGCCAAAAATCGATATAGAGCAGAGATAAAGGGTATTAAGAGAATAGAGAGGAACAATTGCTATCAGCGACTTGTTAAAACTATCTGTTCTAGAAACTCCCGAAGTATTTGGGCACTCTTAAATGAGAATAGAGCGAAGGTCAAAGGACCTGTCGCTAATCCAATCAATGAGAAAATATGGGAACAGTTCCTCCTTAATCGCAATGCTGAGGAAGATGGGCCCGGAAGTAGCTCTATGGGGAAGCCTCCTATCCATCCCCCTTTTGACGTTTCACCTGGGGCAATATATAACAAAATTGTCATCCTCAAGTCTTCTAGAGCTCCCGGTCCAAATGGGCTTGCGAATGTAGTGATAAAAAAAAACCCGTCCTTTTGGGCGGACCTATTCTCCGTACTTTTTAATAAGATCTTTATACTGGGGAAAATCCCTCGATCTTGGCAAACTGCTATTTTGATCCCGGTGTTCAAAAAAGGCACTCGCACAGATCCAAACAATTACAGGCTTTTATCCATGCTGGATGTCACTGGGAAACTTTTTGCCTCTCTTCTGCTCACTGAAATGCAAAAATGGGTAGAGAACACTGGTATACTCAGTAGATTTCAATGCGGTTTTAGGCGGGATTTCTCTACATCGCATAACCTTTTAGTAATGGATATATTGCGTACAAGGGCGCATTGTAGGGGCCAACCCCCGTTGTACGCACTCTTTATTGATTTTAAGGCCGCTTTTGATTCTATTCCGAGAGCGAGGCTCTGGAACAAGCTAGAAGTGCTGGGCTGTCCTACAGGTTTGTTATATTATCTTAGGTTGCTCCATCAAGATACATCGGTGTGCCTCAGACTCAACCAGGAGGGCAACCTGACCCGAAACGTGAAGCAAAATAGAGGGGTCAAGCAGGGCTGCGTTACAGCGCCTCTCATATACAACCTGTATGTACATGACATTCCTGCGACTCTTGCTGAGGTAAATAACTGCCCACCAAAAATAGGCGAAGTTTTATGTGCGGTGTTAGCGTACGCCGACGATTTGGTAGTCCTCGATAACACCATTGGTGGTCTCAGGCGTTCTGCTCATACCCTCTGGGAGTACGCTAAGACCAACGGCCTGACCATCAATTTGGAGAAGACTAATGTGTTGAGATTCACTAGGAAAAGAGTAACACGTGTGAATTTGATAGTTCATAAACATTCTATTCGGTATGCCCCGTCCTATTGCTGCCTAGGAGTGGAAATGGAGCCCCTAGGTGATTATGCCCATTGCAGACAGGGCCGTGTTACTAGGGCCCTTCAAGTGATCTCACTTATTGCATCTTTCACTAATAAACAAGGGGGCTTTACTCTGTGGGGGACCCGCCACCTTTACATGCAAGTTTTTGCACCTATGGTCATATATGACCTTGAGTCGCTGCTGACGGTAAATCTGGCGTGGCTCCAAGTTTTAGAGGGAAAGTTCTGGTGACGCATGCTAGGGCTTCCCCCGGGTGTGCCGATGGCCCTGATAAGATTAGAGTTGGGCCTCCCCTCACTCAAGGCTATGGTATTGAAAAGAAGAACTGGGTTCTATCTTAAGATGACACGTGGATCATCCAATCCTTTATTAATAGTTCTACATCAGGAATTAAGCAAAACACATACCACCTCGTCTTTCTATAAAGTTATGGGCAAATTCCTTAATGAAATTGGCTGGATTAACAGACGGGTAAGTGTTACTAAGGAAATGTTAAATGCACTTGGGAAAAAGGTGGACCTTTGGGACTGGCTGGAGAATTTTGCCCATTTAGACACTCTCAAATCATATCACTTTGTGAATTATAGAGTTTATAAGTTCATGAAACCGCAGGCCTACCTTTTTCTCTGTCCGACCAGAAGACTCCGTCGCTTTATCATTTTGTTCCGATTAGAACAATTACCGACCTTATCCATCACAGGAGCACAGGAAAATATTCCTGTAGTAGAACGAACATGTCGGATCTGCAAATCCCCCTTGTGTATAGAGACAGCCAGGCATTTACTAACTCAATGCAGGTCACTGAAGAAGACAATTGATAATTTCCTGAGTGAATTTGTGCATGATCCGTCCACTATACATGAATTCTCATTTTGGCAGTATTGTACCAATACTTGCAACATGCACTTATTCATAGCACTCTATAATATCTGGCAACAGATAGAACCAGGATTGGGGCTTTAAGTATGCTCAATTATCATTTTACAGGGAAGAGTCTATGGTTCCAGCTGGGCTCTTATAAGTCTATAGGATGAGCGTAGTCACAGGTCTCGCTATATGTAATATTGAGCGTTGATTTACGATTAATGATTTTATATGTATGATTCTATGTGTACGATTTTATGCTAATGTTTATTAATATATGTGTAAAGTTTGAATTTATTTTCAACCTATATCACATTAAAGAATTTGTAATTTGTAATTTGTAATTTGAAAGTGAGGAAGGTTTGATCAGTCTTCAGGGTGGGTGGTAGGGAGTTCCAGAGTTGAGCTGCTTTCACCTGAAAGCTGCAGCCACCAACTTTAGTCAGTTTGACTCTAGGTATAGATATATTGTTGGAGTTAGCGGATCTGGTGAGTGTTTTTAGATTTAATCGCGTGAATCTCGCAGAGAGGTACTGCAGCGCAGCGTTGTTAAGGCATTTGTGGTGCAGAGAGGCGACTTTTAGTTGGATTTTCTCCTGAGTAGAAAGCCAGTTATTGGCTCGTCTAAATTCGGTGATGTGGGCTCTCCTGGGAATACTAAGTGCTGCTCTAAGCGCATTGTTCTGCAAAGTTTGAATTCTTTTGATGACTTACTTATTAGCCCCAATATAGAGCGAATTGCAGTAGTCCAGCTTTGATAACACGAGTGCTCTCGCGAGTATGATGCAGCTGTTGTTTGATAGGAAGGGTTTGCCTGCTCTTATCAATTTACAGGTGTAGGCGGTTGCAGAAGCTATCGCATTGACCTGCTTGTTGAAAGAGAGGGTGGAGTCCAGGTAGAAACCCAAAGTTTTTACCGCGTGGGCTGTTGTAATTAGGTCATTATCAATGTTGAAAGAGGAGTAGTTGGGGCCCAGTTTTTTGAGGGTGGGGGGTGTGCCCAGGATGATGATTTCAGTTTTGTCATCATTCAGGCATAGTCCGTGAGTGGCCATCCATGCCTGGATGATGAGATACACTCTGTTCACTAAGGCCAAATCCTTGTCGCAATCACCGGTAAGTGGTAGGAGAATCTGAGTATCATCTGCATAATTAGTGATGGTGATACCAAGAAGGTCCAGATGATCGAAAAGGGGCTTAGTGAAGATGTTGTAGAGTGTAGGAGAAACACAGGATCCCTGGGGCGCACCACATGTGATGGGGATGGGGTCTGCTGCCGAAGTGGTGGAGAAAACTCTCATCGTCCTGTTATTGAGGAAGGATTGGATCCAGTTTGTGGCTTCTTCTGAAAAGTGTGCAGCTATATCCAAGTGTCTACAAAGGACCTTGTGGTCAACAAGGTCAAATGCAGCTGATAAGTCCAGGAGGAGGAGTAAGGCTGGTTTGCCTTGATCCCTTAGCTCATCAATTTGCACCTTTAGGTCTAAGAGGGCAGTTTCGGTCCGATGCTGGGGACGGAAGCCAGACTACCATACTCCTAGTAAATGGTTGGTTTCAAGGTGTTTCTGTATTTGTGAGTACGCCACTTTATCTATAATTTTTAAGAGAAATGGCACAGTAGTGATTGGGTGGTAGTTTGTGGGTATGGCAGGGTCTAGCGTCTGTTTTTTAAGCAATGGGAGTACCCAGGATTCTTTTAGGTTACTAGGTATGGACCCTGTTGCGAATGAGGCGTTAATGAGTTTTGAGGTAAAGGGAGCCAAGTCTCTAGCTGCGTCCTTTATCAGTTGGGCTGGACATTGATCCCCCTGGCAGTTAGATGGTTTGAGTGACAGTATGATTTTTTCGGTCTCAATAGTAGATACTTTAGAGAACTTAAAGCGAGGATTGTTGATGTTATTTTTGGGAAGGGTGATAGCTGTTTTGGGCTTAGTATCTAGACTGAGCGAGGCTTTTTTCGTGGCAATTTTAGATTGGAGAGTTGTCACTTTGTTAGCTAGGGCTTGCTGAATATTGGTGCACCATATTTTATCTTTGACACAGTTGTCAGGCACTGGGATGGGGGATTCGATTTCCTTTAGGATAATGAAGAGTTCTTTCATGCTGGATTTGGCTTGGGCTATTCTAGTGTTGTAGGTTTCCCGTTTAGCCGACAGTATTTCCTTTTTGTAGAGGGTAGATATGTCTCTCAGAGTGCTCTTATTTTCTTCCGATGGTTGTACATTCCATGCAACCTCACATTGTCTTTTTTTGGTATGAAGAGTTTTTAGATGGGGGGTGTACCAGGAGTTGAGGTGGGCTTTGGGTTTGCTACGTCTCATTTTGAATGGTGCAATTATGTCCAAGGCAGAGGACATCATTTTGTTGTACTCATTCACTAGAGTTTCCGGGTCCAGGTTATCTGGTAGTGAATTAAGTGTGGGGAGGATGAGCGGGAGTAGGTTATCTGGGGCGATGTTTTTCTTGTTCCTGGTCGGGATGGCTGGTGCTGGCTGGACTGCGGTAGACGTAGGTCTGACCGTTTCTAGAGCAAATGTTATAAGGTGGTGGTCTGTCCAGATTAGTGGGGAGATCGATAGGATGGAGGCATTACAGTTGTGGTCTGCCACCCAATCAAGTATTCTACCCTTGTTGTGGGTTGGGTGAAGTACTTTTTGTGAGAAGCCTAGTTCAGAGAGTAAGTTAGCCACTCTGCTTGCCTGTGGGTCGTTTTGGTCATTGAAGCCTAGGTTAAGATCCCCTAGCAGGATGACTTGTGATGATTGTTTTAGGTTATGCGAAAGAATGGTGGAGATGTCCTCCTCGAAGGTTCCAATAGGGCCTGGAGGTCTATAGATAAGGTGGATGGTGAGGGTTTGGGAATTGTTAATAGCAAGTTTAGCAGTTAGGCTTTCGCAAGATTTAAAGTCATTCGAAGGAGCTAGCCTGGTGGATAAATTGGATTTAACAACAAGGGCTACGCCACCTCCCCGGGCTTCACTTCTGTCTGCTCTTAGGATGGTGTAGCCATTGGGGATTGCTAACATGATGGCTGGTCCTGCGGCAGCATGTAGCCAGGATTCCGTGATGGCTAGGAAGTCAAGGTTTTCTGTCTGGATAAGATCAGCAATCTCAATGGTATGAGCGATCAAGGACCTTGCATTGATTAGTGCGCCTTTTATGTGTGGGATGGTGGATGGAGATGTGCATATCTTTTCCTGGGTCGTGATAGAAGTGTGCATACGTGCATTCTGTGTCTTCAGGTTTAGGCTGTGTGGTCTTTCTATACCCCTATTAGGAGTGGGTTTGCTACGTTTGGATGCGGTCAGCGTTCTTGCGCGTGGTACATAAAGTTTTGCGAGTCTGGCTCGGAGTCTAGCGTTTCTAGATATGGTGTTACAAGGTTTAGATTCGAAGGTCCTATATTGTTGAGGTTCTATAGTTTGGTCATTACGACTCGTCAATGGTTGGGTTGAGTCTGCGTCATGGCAGGGGCGTGGGCTAAATGTTGAAGGGTAGTGTATTCAATGGTGGGAGTGAGTCTAAGTATGTAGACTAGGAGTGTTGTTAATGTGAGGAGGGCGAATGTGGCTTGTAAGGTTTGCATCTTGTGACGTCACCGCGTAGGGGTAGGCAGTTCGAGCTAAAGTAAAGCTGTGTATTCCAGCCTAATCACGGTTAGAGCATGTGCGACTAAGACAGATAACTCAAGTATGGTAGGCAGCACCTAGGTTTGAGGAGATGGCAATTGACTAAAATACAAGGGCAGTACATTTGACTCAAAAGCAGTAGGCATCACATAGGTACAAGGTGGCTCAAAGCAATGGGTCAATTGACTTAGATGGAGTGCCTAAATTTGAGATAGTAGCGATTGGCTAAAAATAAATGCAGCTATCATAGGCAGGCTAAATGCAACTATCATGGGCAGGTTGAATGTGATTTTTAAAATACAGCTTTCAGAGGCAGGCTAAATGCAACTATCATGGGCAGGCTAAATGCAATTTTTAAAATACAGCTTTCAAAGGCAGGCTGGGTGCAACTATCATGGGCAGGCTAAATGCAATTTTTAAAATACAGCTTTCAAAGGCAGGCTGGGTGCAACTATCATGGGCAGGCTAAATGCAATTTTTTAAATACAGCTTTCAAAGGCAGGCTGGGTGCAACTATCATGGGCAGGCTAAATGCAATTTTTTAAATACAGCTTTCAAAGGCAGGCTGGGTGCAACTATCATGGGCAGGCTAAATGCAAATTTTAAAATACAGCTTTCAAAGGCAGGCTGGGTGCAACTATCATAAGCAGGCGAAAATGCTGTTGTCAAGATACATTATAATGGCAGGCTAGCTGCCGCATTCAGAAGGCAATGCACCTTTAAAAGATTAAATGCATTTATCATGTGTAGCGCAGTAGCTGGTGGGGGCATGTGCATGTGTAGCTATGGGCCATACAGTGAGTATCCCTGAAAGGTGGTTGTGTAGCAGGTGAAAAAGATTAGTTAGCAGTCGGCATAGTTTGTCTGCAATTCACTGGAGTTTACTGCCCAGAGGGTCAGCTGGTATTACATATGCAGTATCAGGTACTCAGCATTCAAATGTGGGTTATCTGTGGTATAGGAACACCGGTTGAATATGGTGTGCAGCAGGGGTCAGGTCCAGTAGATAGTCTGGGTAGGTCCAGGAGCCTGGGGGCGTGATAGTGGTGAGCAGGGCTGATAGGGTTCAGGCGTAATGTCCTGCCACAGCCTGCAGCTCGGTCAGCTCAGTCAGGAACTGGAGCCTTTTTCCGACGCATTCTCACGGGGCCGGCTCACACCTTCCAGTTCACTGATTGGCCTCTTGAAGGTAGAGGGAGCCAATCAGGTTCCGGTTGCAGATGATCACGGCTGGTGGCCACAAACACGGATGGCTGGAGGGGGTGCAGGCACTCGAGGCGGCCATCTTGGAATGGCAGGTAGCCTCGTGTGGACAACAAAGGCCAAATGGCATCCGGTGCTTTCTAGGGGAGATGCAGCACCCCTCCAAAGCTTGGGGGCTGGATGTCGGCCTGTAGATGCCAGGATGAAAATTGGCAAATGCCGCAGATTTTCGGCATTTTTCGCTCACGCTCACGCTGGGCTGGGAGCGAGTGGGGGAGCGGGTCCCTGCTTCCCTGCATGTGTCGGAGGTTGGGATTGCAGGGGAATTGCAGGCGGGTTGCAGGGGATTGCAGGGGGGTGTCCTCAGGACGCTATGAGAACATACAGGTTTTCCTGAAAAGTTCATAAATAAACAAAATGGCGGTGTCCTGAGGACGCTATGCCTGTCCGTATTGTCTGTAGGCAAGTTGAAACTGTTCTAAGAACACATCAAGTGTCCCGGGATGTTCGTAAATAAACAAAATGGGGGTGTCCTGAGGACGCTATGCCTGTCCATATTGTCTGTAGGCAAGTTGAAACTGTTCTAAGAACACAGGCAGTATCCTGAAATGTTTGTAAATAAACAAAATAGGGGTGTCCTGAGGACACTATACCTGTCCGTACTGTTCGTAGGCAGGTTGAAACTGTTCTAAGAACACATCAAGTGTCCCGGGATGTTCGCAAATAAACAAAATTGGGCTGTCATCAGGACGCTATGCCTGTCCGTATTGTTCGCAAGCGAGTTGAAACTGTTCTAAGAACACACGCGGTGTCCTGAAATGTTCGTAAATAAACAAACGGGGGTGTCCTGAGGACGCTATGCCTGTCTGTATTGTTCGCAAGCGAGTTGAAACTGTTCTAAGAACACATGCGGTGTCCTGAAATGTTTGTAAATAAACAAATTGGGGGTGTCCTGAGGACGCTATGCCTGTCCGTATTGTTTGCAAGCGGATTGAAACTGTTCTAAGAACAAACGCCTGTCTGTAACTGTTCGTTTCACTTGTGTGGCACGTTTAATTAGTTTCAGGACCCGAACAGTGTCCGTAGAACACCAACGCGCATGCGCAAAACAGTTTCAGTGCATTTGGTGTCCTGCGGACACCCGTTCCCTTCGCGGACATGTTCGCAAAGCCATCATGTAACTGCGCCCACGCTGAGCGTGTTTTCTGACTGCGGACACTGTTCTTGTCCCCAAACAGTTTAAAATTACCTTTTCAGGCAATCCACAATATTTTTCAATAATAAATCACCACAGCACAAGTCCCAGACAGTAATCCTGACTTTCTACATACTTTTTGGGACTTTTTGAAACTTTTTTTGGTGTTGGATCTGTCCGCGGACAGCGCGGGTGTCCGTGAAGCGCGGACAAGCACCCCTATAAAATGCCACACCCCAGAGCTCATCCTCATTGTGTTTCTGGCTATCTTACAGAACACAGTGCATTTTTGCTGCCAATTTTCCAGATTTATTTCTGAAACCTGATGGCATCCATGGCTCCAGTACTGACACCTGGAGCTACATCTGCCTTAGCACCATCCCCACCCTCTCCACCACCACCCCCTCCCCAAGGGCCTGAAGAGGGGAACAGGAGTGAGAATGTAGAGGAGGATGAAGAGGATGACGAGAATGAGGTAGTGGAAGTCCCTACTACAAGCACTCGCTGTGAGTTTTGGGTGTGGCGGTTATTTACCATTCATGGGAACGTACCTAAGGCGTGTGCGAACAAAGTCACCCGCAAGCAGTGCAAAATGGTACTGAGTCGCGGGAGGCCTGTTTTGTACAGCTTTGGTACGACTACTATGAAGCCACACCTAAGGTCGTTCCACGGTGGGGCCGTTCGCAAGGTTGTACCTTTGCGAGGAGCGTAGTAGGTTGACTTCCTCTACTATATCCTCCGTTTCCGATCCTGTCACCACAAGTAACACTCCTGTGGGACAGCGTATTCCTCCAGCTGCCTCACAGGCCATTCGCAATGTTGATGAACCTTACCTTCGAGGGTCACAGTTGTGTGTATGTTCGGCGACGCAGTACTCTGCAGGGGAGAGAGACTTCATAGTGCTTTCGAGACTACGGTCTCAGAGCACGAGAAGACCTGCCCACTACCTAAGTAAGGCCCACCCTACTTCTTCCTCTCTCCACCCGCCTTTCTTATCTCTGTGGTTGCTGTCCCCACCTTACCCTCCTTTTCCCTCCTCTCCTAGTGTGTCGTGTGTAAAAACCCTCAAAAAATATAAAACAACAAAAAAAAAGGATCTTTTCAGAGCCGCCTTTCACAGTTTAAAAATAGAAGTGGAAAATAAATGGAGCAGGGCCTTGTGTATTTTTTAGAAGTCCGTGGACAGTTCGCGGACATCTAAAATTTTGGGGTGCTGCCCTATCATAACCATTGCACTTTTGTCTGTGAGGAAGTGGTGGCTCTGAAAAGAGCCTTTAGGTGGTGTTTGTTTGTGTTTGAAAAACTTGAAATGGTCAACACCTACTGCAAAATGGATGGCTGTAATTCCAAAAAAGGTTGCAATGCATTTTGTACATTTCTCAGAAAAATATGAATGCCAGCATAAGTAAGATGGACTCCATCTCTGCGAAAAATGTATGTGCTACGAAACATAATATTTTCATTGTGAAAAGAGGACATGCCAACATCTCTTAGAAAGGCTCAAACAGCCCTATTGATATTGCGCCTCGCTTTCTTCATTTTTGGACCAAATGAAGAAGAACGCAGCCACATTTGTCTCTGCGCAATCCGAGACAAAATTACTTGTGAATTTGGAAACATGTCCATGACCATCCCAAGCCCTTCTTTCATTGCAAATTGCAAAGAAATTCCAGACACATGTCCTAAACTATTCCCTCCACAATGAATTATCATTATGTCTGGATGATGGTCTTTCTCAAAAGTAGCACAGAGAGGTAGCAAGTCCAACCACTTCATTCCAAGTATTCCATACCAGTGCACTTCCACATGTGGGAATCCAAGATCTACAGCTACTCTACAGCTTTCTGCATGCACCTTCAACCAATGTATCCACGAGTCTCCCAAAATCCAAACAATCTGTTTTCTGAAACACACAGCCATATCTATCTGTTCTTCTCTCAGGAAAAAGAGTATCTGACAAACTCTCTCCTAGCACAACCCACCCACTAAACTTTACTGACCAATTCCTTGCTCTGCTCATTCTCATTTGCATGCCCCCCAACCCCAAAATCCCTGTATGTAACACGCGATGCGCGCGGACTACTGCCAAGTCCGCAGACGCAGACATATCGTAACATGGACAGCCCTTCTACCATTTCCACTTCACTCTTTGTGCCATTCCCTCATTGGATATAGCTTAGACAATCCACCAATCACATGCAAGACCTCTACATCTAACTCCATCATCATAGATCAGCACTTCAAATGTACTGTTAATCACTCTGAGTACAAGTGTCATATCATTGGAAAGCACCTACTACAAGAAATACTGTACAAGTCTCCAAGATTTCTACTTGCAGCTGCAAGCATATCCATATGCATGAACACAAACTACAGGTATGCATATTTTCTGGACAGTACATGTACAATTCTTAGACATTCATATAAACAGATTAACTGACTTTTAACTTGTATAACCTATAAAATGAACTTACTGTCATTTTCCCATCTGCTATAATCAACTGTCTCTTCCAAACCTATCTGCTATTTAATTTCTTTTTACACACACACTTGCAAAGCATGTTGAACTAACATATTTAAAGTAAAATATAAAGACTGCACATAGTCAAACAAAATTGCATGCACACACTATGTTCAGATATCAAACAAGAATACTTGTACAAAACATAAAAATCAATGTCTAAATTAACATCACTGCTATAAACACACAAAATTAATAATGTGTTTCCTTTACAATTGCAGTGAAGACCGCTCTCTGAAAAGCAGCAGCAGAATTTGAAGTACAAACGACAACTCAGAAGAAACCTGCTCATTCCACAAAAAAAGTAAGATAAATACCACCATAATATTTTTACTATTACTCAAACACACTGTGAATTCATTCATGCTATTTCTGCGCCTATAAACAGAGATTGTGCACCATTCTGTCCACAAATCCCCATTTGTTAAACAGGGATTTACAGGCAGAATGGCGCACAAATCCCCGTTTTTCGGCGCACAAATGACATAACTCAGCCCCTAGAATTTTAATACTATAGAACAAACAACTATTTTAATTCTATACCATTAGATTTACTATTTGTGCTTTTCCTCACCACTAGCTTACTTTCTACTGTCATCTGAACCACAGTTTAGTAGCACATAAGCACATATATTCAAGAATACCCATCCCAACTAGTTGTAGTTGCCCAATGCACAATCACACACCATCACATACATCTTTATCATCATACTCAGACACTCATGCACACAGCACACATACATTGCAGAACACCCCAACCCATACCTTCTTTATTTTTTTCAACAGTCCCTAAAGAATGCCTATAAAAAATCAAGTCCGTAGAAAGCAACACAGAAGTAGAGCAAATGAAAATAGAAGTGTCCAAAATAAGCATCCATCACTAGCAGAATTTGAACAAAAAGTTCAAACAAAACAGCTAATACAGTCATTAAGTGAAACAAAACAAGCTTCAAGTACAGAAACTTCACCTCCTCTATCAAAATGTAAATGGTAACAGAACACGATTAACAAGAATTCAGCTAACACTACTTTTAAAACTGTTCCTATAAATCTTGATATAGTACCAAGAAAGCATACCAAAAAAAGTATTTTAGCAAAAATGTTCCGCCACAGAGTCCTTCAAAATCTTATAAAAACAGGGGAGAAATCATGCACAACCCTTAAAACCTACCGTAGGAAATTAATCTTAGAAGCTTTGATAGACAGTGCAATCCTTCTCAAAAGAAAGTTATTTATTTTAGTGTTAAACAAAATGAAACCACTAATAAAACTAATGACTAAATTGCAAAAAAGACTTCTCAATAAATGATATGTCAACAAAAATAACTTCTTAAATATCTGTGGAGGTGAGTGGAGTCGCACCACAAGCACAGAACCATATTTTAATGAAGAAGCATACAAACAAAAGCAAACAAATACAATTGCCAAACATAGCAGTGGACGAGGTTATAAAAAAGTTAATAATACCATAATGGAACAAGAAATACTGCTTACATAAATATCCCCAAAAATTTAGAATTACCTCTCAATTCAACTGAACCAGAGCGTCTAGTATACAAATGGCCATGCATGTCAATGTGTAACATTCCCAAAAAATCTTTCAAGTCCTTACGCCAATTCCTCAATCAGTATGTGAAAGGCAAAGACAAAATCAAAATGAAACTACTGCAAAATATGGATACCTGTCCAGTGCGCAAGTACACAGGACTACAAGGACATTCATTGGCCTGCATTTCAGGACCTATTTGCAAAACCACCTTCCATCATATCAAAATGATATCAACACAACATTCAACTATAAGAAATCTAGTCTATAAACTGTACTATGCTAAAAGTCCTGCTTTACCACTAGCCGATTTAAATAACATTCTTCTACATGGTACAGCAAAGACCTACTTGAAGAAATCGACTATATCCAGAACAGAAATTTGGAAGTGAAAGCCACTTACAGAATGCAATAGCTTTACAACAAATTAGCAAAAATTCTACGCATGGCAACCTTCTACTACTCACATACAAAAAAGAAATACTGACATTTAAAAGTACATCTGCTGAAGTACCAAACCATGTGTGTGTATGTTGCCGCAGAATATTTTATAAAAGTAACACAAAAACTGTGGACCTAACATACAAAATAGAAGACAATGAAGATTCTAACTGGTTTGAATTAGCTCTCTACCTTATAGCAGAAAACAAATGTGAAATAACTGACCCCTTAATACTTTCCAGTACTGCACTATGAAACTTGACAACAACCAAACTCCTTCACGTGCTATCACAAATAATTTGGAATTATTCCCACTACCAAAACCCCTGCAACAACTCAATTTATATGAGAGCATCATAATTCAAACAGTGCACCCCTTTCAAGCAATAATACACCTTCAACCAAAAATAGCAAAATTACCTCCCTCTGAATTGGTGAAAGGCATTCGTGGCAAAGTAGTGTATTTACCATTAGATCTAAAACAAAATGTGCACACTCTGGGAGTGCAACGTCCAATGGAGCAATCTTTAATTATCTTAGTAAATGGTGTACCTACAAAAGACAAAAGAAATTGGCAACAACTGGTATACTTACATAAAGTTAGACAAGCCTTGAAATATCTAAAAGACAATAATGAATACTACAAAGAAATTAACATTGAAGAAAACTTGAAGGAAATCACGGAAATAATTCAAGAGTCACCAGAAACTGGTCAATTTGAGCTTCTAGATCCTGCTACAGTATCCAATACTTTAGACCATTATACAATTTACCCATTGCACTCTAATGACACCATAGAAGATGCACTAGAAATGTACCAAATGCGACAAACAAAAGGATCACCAATAAGCATATGGGAAAAAAGTATAGAAGCACATGCTTTTCCTCTACTCTTTCCTACTGGCAAAGGAGGACGGTACGATGATAGACCTATTCAAATAACAGCATCAGAATACCGCTCGTCACGGATGTATTCTGAAGATCCCAGATTTAGACAAAATGTGGAATACATATTCCACCTACTCTTTGAAAGTGAACTAGCAACTCTATGTTACAGAGTTGCACACACATTAAAATCAGGAACCCACTTTCAAAATATGTCAGCTACACAATTATTACAAAAAGTGCAAGAAAAAGATGAGGTTTTACAATCAAGTATTACAAATCTATTAGCAAACATGCGTGGTACTAAAGAGTACTGGTTCCGACGTCATGGAGATGTACGTTGTATGATAAGAAACCTTGGCCCACCCACTTGGTTTGTTACATTAAGTTGTGCAGAATATGCATGGGAAGATTTACATGATTTCCTACACATATCAAACGAAAACAAAACAAACATAGATATACTAACACCTGGAGAACTTTGTTCTCTAGATCCTGTTAATGTTTCAAGATATTTTCATCATCACTTCATTGCTATGCCACACTTTATTTGTAATAAAACTGTTCCTCCCCTCGGAGAAGTGCAACACTTCTTTTGGAGAAAAGAATACCAAGCCAGAGGAGCACCACATATCCACATGCTTTCATGGATTAACGATGCTCCTAAATTTGCTCAAGACAATGATGCCACTGTGTTACAGTTTATCAAAAAATATGTCACTTGTGAAATTCCATCGGAAGCAACAAATAGTGATCTTCATGCACAAAGTTTACAATTTCAAAGACACAAATGTGGCAAATATTGTCGTCGCAAATACAAAAACAAAGGGAAATACTACACCAAATGCCGCTTTAGTTTCCCTAGACCAGTTACAAAAACAGGTCAAGTGAACAACTTCATGTCTTCAGTTAGACATAGTGTTAAAGGTAAATCACCTAAAAATACATATTACATAAAAAGAACAGAAGAAGAAAAATATATCAATGATTACAATGCAATCATTGCCCTCTTATGGAATGCAAACATAGATGTGCAGTACATTGCAGACAATTCCACTGCAGTTGCACGATATGTTACAGCATACTTAACCAAAGCAGAAAAAACAGAGCTTCAAGACCTCTGGAATGACCTGTCATCAGACAAAACAATGTCTCAGAAATTATACAGCTTGGGCATAAAAATGCTCTCCCATAGAGAATGTGGCTCCTATGAAGCAGCAGATCGTTTAACCGGTACTGCTTTGTATGGAAAATCTGAAAATATAGTATGGCTAAGTCTTGGTCCTGCTAAATCTAGAAAAAGAGTTCTGAAATCTTACGACGACATAGAAACAATAGCCAAAAATGATCCAACAGCCAAGACAGTTTGAAAAACAATTTGCTGGACACATACTACCCAAACAGAAGTACCACTCTGGAAACCATGTGTCTATACCACATAGCCCAAAACTTCACATACAAAAATAATATAAAACCCTATGAAAAAAAAGGTAGATACAGAGTGACAAATTGTGAAGGCAGCTTAGTAAAACTCACCAAACCAAATTTAATTAATCATATCAAATTGTCATTAAAGACTCCTCAACATAAAGAACTATATTAAATGTCCCTGCTACAACTCTTTAAACCATGGAGAAAAGAAGAATAAATACTAGATAACTATGACTCCTACAAAGATGCTTTCAAATCAAATTAAAGCACTATAACTGATGTAAACTTTACACACTACAAAACAATGTTAAACAATGAACAGCAACACAAAGAAGAACTCCAGGCCCAACTAGATAAGGACGCTCCTGACAGTAGTCAACCTTCTGTAACAGGAAGCCAAGAACCACTGGGACAGCCACTAATAGCAAATGAGGCAGAATTAGCTACGACAGAAGTAGAAAACACCATGTGTCAGTATGAAGATGAAGAAGACTTAAATATACTACAATCAAAACTAAACAATGAGCAGCATAGCATTTTTCAAGAAGTAACAAAAGAAATTGCACATGGTGTACAACATGAAAATAAAGAATTCACCTGCCAACATTACAAACCTATACTACTGTACGTCAGTGGTGAAGCTGGTTCTGGCAAAACATTCCTAATAAAAATCATCAGTAAATTCCTTCAACAATTGACAAACAAACTGCCAGCTGTTGTCACTGCCCCCACAGGTTTAGCTGCCTACAACATAGGCGGTGTCACTTTACACCGATTACTACTCCTGCCAGTACAACACCAAAACAAATTAGACTATTACAAACTTTCTACAGCAGGTGCAATGGACCTACACAGAGTATTAAAACAAATGAAAATGCTACTAATAGATGAATTTGATTCACCTCAGATTACAAGAAGTCCTCAAAACAAACTACGAAGAGCTCTTTGGAGGAAAACACATTATTGTTTTCGGAGATCTTCTTCAATTGACACCAGTGAAAGGTGAGCCTATTTTTAAAACCTTAGGACAATGTCAACCTTTGGCAACATTTCCAATACAGAGAATTAACAGAAAACATGCGGCAATCTGCAGATCTCACTTATGCCAACATCTTAAAAAGTATTAGAGTTGGTATACTATCTCAAGAGGCGCAAGCAATATTGAAAACCTGGCACATTCATGCACTTAATGGCATGGCTATGGATGTTATGGAACGATTAGTGCACAAAAATGTCAATTGTATGGCCTTAATGCCCAATTTTGCAAGCTGTTTCAAATTCAATGATACAATGTTAAAAAAAGAAATGCAACCAATATAGTGCCATAGACAAACTAGACATACGTGGTATGACACTACCCATGTTTGAGCAAGCCACAACAAGACTAAATAGTTTCGAAAATTCAATCTCCAACACAGCTGAATTGGAAAAAATATTAAAATTATCCTTAAATTGTAGAGTAATGCATAAACCTAACCTTGACGTGGATCAAGGACTAGTTAATGGAGCACTGGGTACAGTTGTTGGCTTTCAAACATACCCACGTGACAACAACATTCAGTTTGTCAATATTCTCTTTGACAAACTTTCAGAAGTGAAAAGGATAGGACGCTCAACAGCTCGATTCCTTCTCTTCAAAGACATGTATGTACGCAGAGAACAATTTTCTCTAACTCTTGCATACGCAGTCACCATTCATAAATTACAAGGTCTTACCCTAAACAAAGCATTGATAGACATCGGTAACAGAGTCTCTATAGAAGGCACGAGCCACGTAGCACAATCACGCTTACGTACACTTGACAATCTATTTCTAATCAACTTTGATGCAAGTAAAGTAAACGCTGATATTCCTTGCATTTTAGAATACAATAGACTTCGTTCACTATACACCCCCATCTAAAAACATATCCTGTTCCACAAAAAGTAAAATGTTGTAAAAGAAAACTAAATCAAACTGAAATGCAACAGGATGTCACTGCAAATCCTCCAAATAGAGTAAAAGAAACTAATACTTCATCAAGTACCACAAGCAAAAAAGAACCTATTAGGGAAAGTAAACCAGGTACTTTTTCATAGAAGGAAGACAAACTCCAAAAAAAGCACTCAGATACAGAACTACCTGGTCCATTTAAACTTTCAAATATAACTGGTGTAAGTTGCTACGCAAATGTAGCAATGAATATTCTATTTCAATTACCACCAATTGTTGACAACATTTACTTACACAGTCCAGACCAATTGTGTTTGCAAATGTTAGTACTTCATAGAAACACAACAAACAATCCTGACAACACGTATAGTGTTCATGAAATAAGACAACAATTGAACTACTGTGCTGGAATGGTGAAATTCACTATAAACTCACAGGAAGATCCACAAGAATTTCTGATGTACCTACTACAAGTACTGGAAAACAAAAACATACCTATAAATGAAATCTTCCAGATTTCATACATGTGGAAACATACATGAACTCTTTCAACTTGCCAACGAACAATACGGTCAGCGTCCTCAGGACACCCCCATTCTGTTTATTTGCGAACATTTCAGGACACCGCGAGTGTTCTTAGAACACATTCAACTTGCCAGAGAACAATACAGACAGCGCCTTCAGGACACCCCCTACGAACATTTCAGGACACCGCAAGTGTTCTTAGAACACTTTAAACTTGACAACGAACAATACGGACAGCGTCCTCAGGACGCCCCTGTTTATTTACGAACATTTCAGGACACCACGAGTGTTCTTAGACCACATTCAACTTGCCAGAGAACAATACGAACAGCGTACTCAGGACACTCCCATTTTGTTCATTTACAAACATTTCAAAACACCAAGAGTCTTAGAACACATCCAACTTGCCAGAGAACAATACGGACAGTGTCTTCAGGACACCCCCTATGAACATTTCAGGACACCGCGAGTGTTCTTAGAACACTTTCAACTTGACAACAAACAATACAGACAGCGGCCTCAGGACACCCCTATTTTGTTTATTTGCGAACATTTCAGGACACCGCAAGTGTTCTTAGAACACATTCAACTTGCCATTGAACAATATGGACAACGTCCTCAGGACACCCCCATTTTGTTTATTTACGAACATTTCAGGGCACCACGAGTGTTCTTAGAACACATTCAACTTGCCAGAGAACAATATGGACAGCGTCCTCAGGACACTCCCATTTTATTCATTTACAAACATTTAAAAACACCAAGAGTCTTAGAACACATCCAACTTGCTAGAGAACAATACGGACAGCGTCTTCAGGACACCGCTATGAACATTTCAGGACACCCCCTATGAACATTTCAGGACACCGCGAATGTTCTTAGAACACTTTCAACTTGACAACGAACAATACAGACAGCGGCCTCAGGACACCCCTATTTTGTTTATTTGCGAACATTTCAGGACACCGCAAGTGTTCTTAGAACACATTCAACTTGCCATCGAACAATACAGACAACGTCCTCAGGACACCCCCATTTTGTTTATTTAAGAACATTTCAGGACACCACGAGTGTTCTTAGAACACTTTAAACTTGACAACGAACAATACGGACACCCCCATTTTGTTTATTTACGAACATTTAGAACACATTCAACTTGCAAGAGAACAATACGGACAGCGTCTTCAGGACACCCCCTACGAACATTTCAGGACACCACGAGTGTTCTTAGAACACTTTAAACTTGACAACGAACAATACGGACACCCCCATTTTGTTTATTTACGAACATTTAGAACACATTCAACTTGCAAGAGAACAATACGGACAGCGTCCTCAGAACACCCCCATTTTTTTATTTGCGAACATTTCAGGATACCGCGAGTGTTCTTAGAACACATTCAACTTGCCAGAGAACAATACGGACAGCGTCTTCAGGACACCCCCTATGAACATTTCAGGACACCGCGAGTGTTCTTAGAACGCTTTCAACTTGACAATGAACAATACGGACAGCGGCCTCAGAACACCCCTATTTTGTTTATTTGCGAACATTTCAGGACACCGCAAGTGTTCTTAGAAAACATTCAACTTGCCATTGAACAATACGGACAACGTCCTCAGGACACCCCCATTTTGTTTATTTACGAACATTTCAGGGCACCACGAGTGTTCTTAGAACACATTCAACTTGCCAGAGAACAATATGGACAGCATCTTCAGGACACCCCCTACAAACATTTCAGGACACCGCGAGTGTTCTTAGAACACTTTAAACTTGACAACGAACAATACGGACAGCTTCCTCAGGACGCCCCCATTTTGTTTATTTACGAACATTTCAGGACACCACGAGTGTTCTTAGAACACATTCAACTTGCCAGAGAACAATACGAACAGCATCCTCAGGACACTCCCATTTTATTCATTTACAAACATTTCAAAACACCAAGAGTCTTAGAACACATCCAACTTGCCAGAGAACAATACGGACAGCGTCTTCAGGACACCCCTATGAACATTTCAGGACACCGCGAATGTTCTTAGAACACTTTCAACTTGACAACGAACAATACAGACAGCGGCCTCAGGACACCCCTATTTTGTTTATTTGCGAACATTTCAGGACACCGCAAGTGTTCTTAGAACACATTCAACTTGCCATCGAACAATACAGACAACGTCCTCAGGACACCCCCATTTTGTTTATTTAAGAACATTTCAGGACACCACGAGTGTTCTTAGAACACATTCAACTTGCCAGAGAACAATACGGACAGCGTCTTCAGGACACCCCCTACTTACATTTCAGGACACCGCGAGTGTTCTTAGAACACTCTAAACTTGACAACGAACAATACGGACAGCGTCCTCAGGACACCCCCATTTTGTTTATTTACGAACATTTCAGGACACCACGAGTGTTCTTAGAACACATTCAACTTGCCATAGAACAATACGGACAGCGTCTTCAGGACACCCCTATGAACATTTCAGGACACCGCGAGTGTTCTTAGAACACTTTCAACTTGCCAACGAACAATACGGTCAGCGTCCTCAGGACACCCCCATTCTGTTTATTTGCGAACATTTCAGGACACCGCGAGTGTTCTTAGAACACATTCAACTTGCCAGAGAACAATACAGACAGCGCCTTCAGGACACCCCCTACGAACATTTCAGGACACCGCAAGTGTTCTTAGAACACTTTAAACTTGACAACGAACAATACGGACAGCGTCCTCAGGACGCCCCTGTTTATTTACGAACATTTCAGGACACCACGAGTGTTCTTAGACCACATTCAACTTGCCAGAGAACAATACGAACAGCGTACTCAGGACACTCCCATTTTGTTCATTTACAAACATTTCAAAACACCAAGAGTCTTAGAACACATCCAACTTGCCAGAGAACAATACGGACAGTGTCTTCAGGACACCCCCTATGAACATTTCAGGACACCGCGAGTGTTCTTAGAACACTTTCAACTTGACAACAAACAATACAGACAGCGGCCTCAGGACACCCCTATTTTGTTTATTTGCGAACATTTCAGGACACCGCAAGTGTTCTTAGAACACATTCAACTTGCCATTGAACAATATGGACAACGTCCTCAGGACACCCCCATTTTGTTTATTTACGAACATTTCAGGGCACCACGAGTGTTCTTAGAACACATTCAACTTGCCAGAGAACAATATGGACAGCGTCCTCAGGACACTCCCATTTTATTCATTTACAAACATTTAAAAACACCAAGAGTCTTAGAACACATCCAACTTGCTAGAGAACAATACGGACAGCGTCTTCAGGACACCCCTATGAACATTTCAGGACACCCCCTATGAACATTTCAGGACACCGCGAATGTTCTTAGAACACTTTCAACTTGACAACGAACAATACAGACAGCGGCCTCAGGACACCCCTATTTTATTTATTTGCGAACATTTCAGGACACCGCAAGTGTTCTTAGAACACATTCAACTTGCCATCGAACAATACAGACAACGTCCTCAGGACACCCCCATTTTGTTTATTTAAGAACATTTCAGGACACCACGAGTGTTCTTAGAACACTTTAAACTTGACAACGAACAATACGGACACCCCCATTTTGTTTATTTACGAACATTTAGAACACATTCAACTTGCAAGAGAACAATACGGACAGCGTCTTCAGGACACCCCCTACGAACATTTCAGGACACCACGAGTGTTCTTAGAACACTTTAAACTTGACAACGAACAATACGGACACCCCCATTTTGTTTATTTACGAACATTTAGAACACATTCAACTTGCAAGAGAACAATACGGACAGGGTCCTCAGAACACCCCCATTTTTTTATTTGCGAACATTTCAGGATACCGCGAGTGTTCTAAGAACACATTCAACTTGCCAGAGAACAATACGGACAGCGTCTTCAGGACACCCCCTATGAACATTTCAGGACACCGCGAGTGTTCTTAGAACGCTTTCAACTTGACAATGAACAATACGGACAGCGGCCTCAGAACACCCCTATTTTGTTTATTTGCGAACATTTCAGGACACCGCAAGTGTTCTTAGAACACATTCAACTTGCCATTGAACAATACGGACAACGTCCTCAGGACACCCCCATTTTGTTTATTTACGAACATTTCAGGGCACCACGAGTGTTCTTAGAACACATTCAACTTGCCAGAGAACAATATGGACAGCGTCTTCAGGACACCCCCTACGAACATTTCAGGACACCGCGAGTGTTCTTAGAACACTTTAAACTTGACAACGAACAATACGGACAGCTTCCTCAGGATGCCCCCATTTTGTTTATTTACGAACATTTCAGGACACCACGAGTGTTCTTAGAACACATTCAACTTGCCAGAGAACAATACGAACAGCATCCTCAGGACACTCCCATTTTATTCATTTACAAACATTTCAAAACACCAAGAGTCTTAGAACACATCCAACTTGCCAGAGAACAATACGGACAGCGTCTTCAGGACACCCCTATGAACATTTCAGGACACCGCGAATGTTCTTAGAACACTTTCAACTTGACAATGAACAATACAGACAGCGGCCTCAGGACACCCCTATTTTGTTTATTTGCGAACATTTCAGGACACCGCAAGTGTTCTTAGAACACATTCAACTTGCCATCGAACAATACAGACAACGTCCTCAGGACACCCCCATTTTGTTTATTTAAGAACATTTCAGGACACCACGAGTGTTCTTAGAACACATTCAACTTGCCAGAGAACAATACGGACAGCGTCTTCAGGACACCCCCTACGAACATTTCAGGACACCGCGAGTGTTCTTAGAACACTCTAAACTTGACAACGAACAATACGGACAGCGTCCTCAGGACACCCCCATTTTGTTTATTTACGAACATTTCAGGACACCACGAGTGTTCTTAGAACACATTCAACTTGCCATAGAACAATACGGACAGCGTCTTCAGGACACCCCTATGAACATTTCAGGACACCGCGAGTGTTCTTAGAACACTTTCAACTTGACAACGAACAATACAGACAGCGGCCTCAGGACACCCCTATTTTGTTTATTTGCAAACATTTCAGGACACCGCAAGTGTTCTTAGAATACATTCAACTTGCCATCTAACAATACGGACAACGTCCACAGGACACCCCCATTTTGTTTATTTACGAACATTTCAGGACACCACGAGTGTTCTTAGAACACATTCAACTTGCCAGAGAACAATACGGACAGCGTCTTCAGGACACCCCCTACGAACATTTCAGGACACCGCGAGTGTTCTTAGAACACTTTAAACTTGACAACGAACAATTCGGACAGCGTCCTCAGGACACCCCCATTTTGTTTATTTACGAACATTTAGAACACATTCAACTTGCAAGAGAACAATACGGACAGCGTCCTCAGAACACCCCCATTTTTTTATTTGCGAACATTTCAGGATACCGCGAGTGTTCTTAGAACACATTCAACTTGCCAGCGAACAATACGGACAGCGTCTTCAGGAGACCCCCTACGAACATTTCAGGACACCGTGAGTGTTCTTAGAACGCTTTCAACTTGACAATGAACAATACGGACAGCGTCCTCAGAACACCCCCATTTTTTTATTTGTGAACATTTCAGGACACCGCAAATGTTCGTAGAACACATTCAACTTGCCATCGAACAATATGGACAGCGTCCTCAGGACACCCCCATTTTGTTTATTTACGAACATTTCAGGACACCACGAGTGTTCTTAGAACACACTCAACTTGCCAGAGAACAATACGAACAGCGTCTTCAGGACACCCCCTACGAACATTTCAGGACACTGCGAGTGTTCTTAAAACACTTTAAACTTGACAACAAACAATACGGACAGCGTCCTCAGGACACCCCCATTTTGTTTATTTACGAACATTTCAGGACACTACAAGTGTTCTTAGAACACAAACAACTTGCAAGAGAACAATACGGACAGCATCCTCAGAACACCCCCATTTTTTTATTTGCAAACATTTCAGGACACCGCGAGTGTTCTTAGAACACATTCAACTTGCCAGCGAACAATATGGACAGCGTCTTCAGGACACCCCCTACGAACATTTCAGGACACCGCGAGTGTTCTTAGAACACTTTCAACTTGACAACGAACAATACGGACAACGTCCTCAGGACACCCCCATTTTGTTTATTTGCGAACATTTCAGGACACCGTGAGTGTTCTTAGAACACATTCAACTTGCCATCGAACAATACGGACAGCGTCTTCAGGACACCCCCTACGAACATTTCAGGACACCGTGAGTGTTCTTTGAACACTTTAAACTTGACAACAAACAATACGGACAGCGTCCTCAGGACACCCCCATTTTGTTTGTTTACGAACATTGCAGGACACCACAAGTGTTCTTAGAACACAATCAACTTGCAAGAGAACAATACGGACAGCATCCTCAGAACACCCCCATTTTTTTATTTGCAAACATTTCAGGACACCGCGAGTGTTCTTAGAACACATTCAACTTGCCAGCGAACAATATGGACAGCGTCTTCAGGACACCCCCTACGAACATTTCAGGACACCGCGAGTGTTCTTAGAACACTTTCAACTTGACAACGAACAATACGGACAACGTCCTCAGGACACCCCCATTTTGTTTATTTGCGAACATTTCAGGACACCGTGAGTGTTCTTAGAACACATTCAACTTGCCAGCGAACAATACGAACAGCGTCTTCAGGACACCCCCTACGAACATTTCAGGACACCGCGAGTGTTCTTAGAACACTTTCAACTTGACAAAGAACAATACGGACAGCGTCCTCAGGACACCCCCATTTTTTTATTTACGAACATTTCAGGACACCACAAGTGTTCTTAGAACACATTCAACTTACCAGCGAACAATACGGAAGCGTCCTCAGGACACCCCCATTTTGTTTATTTACGAACATTTCAGGACACCGCAAGTGTTCTTAGAACAGTTTCAGCTTGCTTGTGAACAAAACGGACACATATTGCGTCCTCAGAACACCCCCCGAATTTAGTTTATTTAGAACATTTCAGAACAGCCGTTTTGTCCGCAGACAAATCGAACACAACAAGAGCGTCTACCACATAAAAAAACACAACATTTAACCTATCTCATACTCTCGCACCCTCCCCAAACACTCTTACACACCAACACACTCTACTAAATACAAATTTTAAACCAAGTTTCACTGCGCTGTCCACGGACGTCCACGAATCCAAGATGGCGGGCGCTACCGAAAATCTGACGTGCTTCACGCTCCACGCCGTCCAATCAGCGAACACGTCGCATGTCCGCGGACATCCCCCAAGCCGATTGGCCAATCAGGACACTGTCCGCGGAGCGAACAGGGAAGTGTGTCCGCGGACCGAACACAGATATCACTAATTTTTTATGACCTACTTTTTGTTCATTTTTAAAAAAAACTACTGGACGAATTTTCACCAAATCTGCAAAAGCACGCTTTCGGGACCAAGCCGCTACTCCTGGTCCAAATTTGGCGAAAATCTGTCCAGCGGTTTGGACTGTAGGCACGAGCAAAGTTTTTTCCCCATTCAGTCTATGGGAAAAAAAAAGTTTTGGGACCCCCCCTATAACTTTGCCCCCCCTGGACAAATCCTCACCAAACTTTGCTAAAAAATCAGAGTGGGCCATATACTTATTTTGCAAAGTTTGGTGTGGATTCGTCCAGGGGGAGCGAAGTTATAAGCCGCCCAAAAAGTGCTCTTCCTATGGAAACAGCAACTTAACCATAACTACACGGCCACCAGCGTGGCCGTGTTTCCCTGATAGTGATCTGTGCCTTTCTGCTTTCTGGACTTTGCTACCAGTGGCGCACCCAGACATTTTTCATAGGGTTGGACTGATGAGGTCACTGGAGTGGCACACCAAAAAAACACATAACTGGCAAGCGTCCCGGTGGGGGGGGGCAGCGTTTTTATAAGGTTGGCCGTTGCCCTACTTGGCCACCCCTTGGTGGCACCTCTGCTTGCTATCTCCATTCCCCTTGCCCTCAGTTCACCCCTGTAAGTTCTCCCAACACTCCTGCCCGGCCACTCTGAATGTTTGCACTTCTCAGATGAGAGAGCCCAAGCTCTTCCATGCCACAGTCAGTCCTAGAAGATGCCCCTGTGTCTTAGTATGGTGAAGGTACCTGATTCTCTGAACCACAGCACCACACCACGAATTTTTTAAACACCCTTCTCGGTTTTGATTGTACTTCCCTAAGGCTGATAACTCAGAAGTGAATATATTTTCAGTCATGATTTTAGGAGTCCCATTTCTATTTCCTGAACTGCCTAACTTGCATTCTGCTTGCGCTCAGTTATCCAAGTCTTCATTTCTTTATATATGCCTCTAGTACTGCCTATGCTGCTATTGCATTATAAATGGAGTTCAAAACACAAGCTTACATTTTGGAAAATTGCACACGAAGTAGTGGTCTGTACATGTTGAGAAGGCTGTTCTCAAATGTGACCTTTGCTCAAAGCACTATGCCCCAACTGGCAGACCTCTGTGCATGGTTCACATCTACATGGTACGGCTTCAATCCCTGAGTACACAGGGAGCACAACATATACAAAGAAATCCCTTTCATGAACTGGCACCAGGGCTTTAAGTGGGCCGGGGCCTGCCGGGGCCGGGCCCCGCCAGTCTCCAAAAAGTGGGACTGAGCCGGGGCCCTGCCGGGGCCCCGGTTCCACCACACGCAACATTGGCGGGATGCATTATGTTTTGAAGTCAGGCGATCTGACAGAAGTGGCAGCCAACCACAGCAATGCTGTGCCTGGCTGCCACTTCTGTAAGTCATAGTAACTGCCTCTGGTGACCTCTCGCGCGAGGGGTCACCAGAGGCAGTTACTGTCCCTTTGTTTCCCCAGGTCGCCGAGGCGTCTTTAACCCTCGGCGAACCTGGGGATTCCTTGACATTTTTCGAGGTTTATGAAAGATGGCTTGAAAAGTACACAATTCAAGCCATCTTTTATAAAGCTCTGCCGACGGACAATTTTGTCCGTAGTGAAAGCTTTATAAAATATGGCTTGAATTGTGTACTTTCAAAGCCATCTTTTATAAAAACCGAAATGTTTAAAAAAAAATGGCCTGAAAAGTAGGCAAACCGTAAGGTATGCACACACACACATATATATGCATGTTATATATCTGTGTGCGTACCTTACTATGGTTTGTGTACTTTGCAAGCCATCTTTTCTAAACATAGAAATACATATTTCTATGTTTAGAAAAGATGGCTTGCAAAGTACACAAACCATAGTAAGGTACGCACACAGATATATAACATGCATATATATGTATGTGCAGACCTTACGATTTGCGTACGTTTTAGGCCACGCCCCCCACAAGCCACGCCCCCAAATGAGGGCCCCCCCTCGATTTCTTACCCCACTTAAAGCCCTGACTGGCACACACAATAACATTGTTGTGGTGACTATGCTCGTGATGTGACTAGGAAGTTGAGAATCCCAATGACAAATGTGACTGATATCACCCACGATATTGTTTGCGAATGTCTTGTTTGTGTCTGTAACTAAATGCACAACCTGACCGCCGTATTTTTGTGATTAGGAATGAGAAATAGCAGCGTTTGTTGAAGGGAGATTATATTAGATACGAATCAAACAAAACCATTTATACAAAGTCCCTAACTACTTCTTCAAAAAAGCAAGCATTTGCACGAAAAACACTAGCTTCAAATACTGCCATGATAGGCTAATTGCGCGAAAAAATCCACTCCACATGCCGGCAAGCTCGAGTGGGTCCAGCCTTACTCTGCGACAATAACTTTCCCAAGCAGAGGCCTAGGAACAACTCCACATACCAGACCTCTCAGCGGTAAATCCAACAAAAATCCCCATGGAGTCCTATGGACTCTAAAAATTGGGAATTTAAATCACTTTTGATCACGTGGTAACTCCCTGGGACCAAGTGCCGGTAACAGTAATTGAGTTTGGTGGTATTTTGGTGCATTTACCACTGGGATAACGGCAAACTCGTAATGAGTCCCTTTACCTAAAAAAATCGGGACATGTACTGTGCTATAATTCTGCAAGTGGTGAATCCACCAAATATCCCCATGGAGTCCCAAGGACTCCAGAAATGGCGAAATACCACCACTTGCAATCCCATGGGACCAAGCCGAGGTAACAGTAATTAACTTTGGTGGTATTTTGGAAGATTTACCACCGGAATACATCCACACTCGGAATGAAGACCAATGTGTTTTATGTCTGTCTTTGTTTTGTTAGGTTTTTGGCAACTGGAAAGTGAATTCCTTTTTTAACTGTTTACGACAGCTATACTTTCTCTTCTTGTACCTATGTTGTGTTCCCAATTCTCTCCCTGTATTTCCCCTTGAGCATTTTGAAACAGTTAAGATGTGATACTAAACCCAAATAAATATATGAATTGCTTTTACTGACTGTAATTGAATGTGCAACACACATGCCATTTGTTGTAATTGGGGAGTAGGGAATCTCAGAGACCTCCTTTATTTGGTTACAAGCGTCAGCTAGGGAGAAGGAAATCCTAGAGTTGACTGTAGACAGGAAATTACATTTAGTGTCTGTAAAGTTACATTACATTCAACACCCTGTCCTTCCCTTTAACAGCCTGGCACATACCACAAGGAAACAGTTAGTCGACTGGGCCTTCTATAAGCAATAGAAACCTACCTAGAGAGTCTAGGAATCTGATTGGCCTGATGGATCCAAACAGTCCTGTTAGGCCAACCAAACGTTAGCCAACTCCTGAACTCGCAACTTGTCTTGGGCTTGATTTGGGAGTCTTGAGAGAACTCGCCATTATCGGTGCCCTGGATATGAACAATGTGTTGACTGACAAGTCCAGCGACAGGGACATAGGATCTTTACAGGAATGTTTGAGATAGAGTTGAAAGTAAGTAAACACATATTTTCCAGTGATTCAATTTTCTTAAGTAAAATAAATGCATAGGATCACATATCTGAGACATAGACGGCAGGAATAATAAGGTAGGGGTGCACATGTCACTCCAGTGACTTTGCTCGAGTAATGAATATAATCCTGATAATGATTAGGTAAGATTTTTTAAATGTTTTGGGGATTTGGTGACAGACAACCTATGTGAGGGTGGGATGTTAAAGGTTGAAAAGCACTGATGCTGTGTGCTCTAAAGTGCATCATCTGGATTTAAAACAAATGCTGATGCCAAATAATTCTCGGATGCTCTTGAATTATCATTAGGAGACTTTAGAAAGAGAGCCTTCTTTCAAGCAATTTAGATGGAGCTTCCCGCGATTGCCATGTTGATTTGACTATGAATCAATCACACCCTACATTACATACACGTATCTGGATGATTAATTGTTATCACATATATTTGAATGTGTCCATTTGATATATAATGTCTGTATATTCAAAATACAACATACATATTTTCTCAAAACCTATTTTGGTAGCATTTAGATGTCTCTCTATTTGAAAGTGATAAACTCTTCTGTAAACATTGCTCAATTATTTTACATTTTCTTTGTGAAACAGCTTTGTCATTATTATTACATAAACTGTGTCTCAATGCTGAGCAATATTGCAATGTCATATTCGCAGATATCACTCAGGCTCAAATATGTAATTCAACAATGTATTTGGATTTGTAGAGCGCACTAACAGCCCAAGGGCATCGAGGCACTGTTGCATGAGATTGTCTTAGTGGAAGGAGGTTGTCTTAGTTACATTGCACATTAGTTGCTCCTGGTTACATTGAGCTTGCTTAAGGACATTCCTCTCACAGGACAATTTACAATAGGAAGACAGAACAAACATATATGGGTTACAACTTACAATATATTGTTTGGATACATTCTGCATTCCCTGGAGTCGCGAGAGGAGTGCTGTGTTTGTCTAGGTTGGAGGCCCTAGAATGTAGGTAAATAGCGCTTTCCCGGAGGAAATGTGGGACTGCATACACCTCATGTGAGGTGGAAGAGCATTCCAGTGTGATGCTGCTAGTACTGGGAAACTGGACCCACCAGCCCACAGTCTCTGTGATTTGAGTATGGAACTCCTGTTAGCACAGGCAGATCTTGTAGGTCTGGTGGTGGTAGGTTTAACGATTCTCTGAGCCAGATATACAGGTGCTAGTTTGTGAACACATTTGTGTGCAGAGCTAGGGTTTTAAAGATTATCCTTTCTTTAATTGGGAGCCAGTCCAGTGCACCTGTTTTCTAGTTTTAGAGATATGTTCTCTCTTGGGGATGCCAGTGGCAGCTCTTAAGGCATTATTCTGTATGTTCTGGAGTTTGGTAATATTTTCTACGGATGTCCCTACAAGGAGGGCATTACAGTAATCCAGCCGAGATCCAATAATTGCCCTAGCAATTGTGCACTTTTGACCTAGTGCAAATCTCATGCAAAACTTAATGACATTGCAGAATAATTTAGGTAACATTGGGCTGTTTCTTTAGTGACATTAGCTTGAGCAAAAATCTGATAAAATGAACCAGTACAGTTACAAAGATTGCCGAGGTGTCAGCAATGGTAACTTATAGTCTCTCTCAAACATGGCAACCTCCAAAGCCTGAATGTCCAAAACAGCATCTAGAAAGATAAGAGTCAAGGTTTCTTTTAACATTTTCACAAAGCCCTTAGTTTGCTCTCTATTTCTGGTGACTTGAGTTTTGCTTTTGATGGTTGTTTCCATGAATGTTATTTGGGTGTCGCCAGAATGTCTAAATCAATCCCTTTGTGTTTCTCAATCTCCCCATGAACAACCTTCTTTGATGAATAGAGAGGGGCATTAATACCTGTGGGCAGTCATTATTCCTTATTAGCCTGTCACCTGCCAAACCGGATTACATTTTGAGGACTTGCCCTTCTAATCTCCATTGTCTGCCCCCCTTTTTACTGACTCAAAATATGTCCTCTCATCTCTGATGACTTACCCTCAGCTTAGCTCGCACTTCTTCTGTCATGGTACTAAGCTGATTCCATACCATGCCTTACTTTGTGCGTGCCTCTCCATCCACTCTTATTTCCTCCTCTACAATCAGGGAAGGTCCATCCCAAGATGCCTGGAATCTTTGTATCACACCGCATCCCTCATCTTACTTGCTCAAATGCACTCCCAACCCTACAAGTTGCTGCTTCTGTGCCTGTTCACCAATGATTACATATCATGTCTTCATTGGTGGAAAAGTGTGTGTAACAAAATTATCAATGATCTTTAGTCGTGCAAGGTAGAGCAGTGGTTTCTAAACTCACACTCACCCCCACACTACTATTAAACCAACAGCAATTTCAATCATAAAGGTGAAACAGGCACAACATGAATGTGGTACCTCCTTCACCTCTTAGGGTAGCAAATGCCGTGGTCAGGCTATTTATTATCTTCAGAAGTGACGTGAGCCAACAAGGGAGCATCCAAAACAATAACATTGTTCTGATACCTAAATAAAGGTCCAATAGCGGTTCTATTAAATTTATACTTACACTACAAACTAGTAAAAGCACTAGCAGCCCACCCCTTTATGGGGAAACACAGTTAATGCAGACTTTTGGAAACACAGTGCATTCTGGGTATGAAGAACAGGGGCATGCAGGCAAATAGTCCTTGTAGAAATGTCAAGTTAAAGTATATGGGCATCACTACAAGTTTGAAGGTCATTTAGCAGGATATCTGTCAAATGACTGTCAACATCGTTTACTGTTACCACGACACGGTCCTGTTTCATTACAGCAGGATAATTAGTGGTTTTCGGGAGGTATAAATGGCAATTTTGAATTCCATAGGACTCCATGGGGACTTTTGGCAGAGTTCCTGTGAGTGGTAATACCGCTTGATCCATCTGCCGACTTTTGGCCTTAAAGTGGAGGAATTACATCCAAAAATGTGCTGAGGTACATCCTCCACTTCAAGGTAATATTCAGAATTTGGTTGTGAAATAAAGGTGAAGGTAATTCCATTACTGCCCAAAAATTGACAGTAATGGAATTACCACCACATTTTTACCAAACCTCCAAACTCGTAATAAGACCCATTATTTTAAAGAGTGGACTCTAAAATGTCGAAAGGGCCCAAAAAAAGGCTAGGTGGACAGAACCACTGTAGACAATTAATGGGCCTCATTACAAGTTAGCCAGAATAAAATCGTAAATACCAGCATGCCGGTGCTACTGTGTCAGCGTGCACACATTCCGGCATGCTGGAAACGGTTGCACCGGCATGCCAGTAATACTACCAAACTCCCACAAAAAAACCCACACCAGCACCCTCGCTGCTGCTGACTCTAATTATGGCTATGTGCTCCCGGACCTACTGGCACCATTGTTACCGGTACCGGTATTACCGTAACCAGAACAGCAAAATGCACTGGCGGCCATTAACAAAACACAATCCATTGCAATCCTCAGTGCACAGGAGTCAGAGCTACATCCAAAGCACTGACAAAGAACCACAGACATGTCCTCAAGGCTACCAGTAGCACAGAGGCACAAGTCATGTTTCAGTGAGGCTGAACTAAACATGCTGGCGTACACGCTAGTGGAAATTGCTGATGAACTGTTCAGCAGTAATCTACGGCGGCAACCACAATTGTGCAAAAAGCCATCTGGGAGGAAGTGGCTCGGAAGGTCTCTGCGGTCGGCACAACCTCCAGAACAGTGCGGGACTGCCACAAGAGATGGGACGACCTACGTCTCAGGGTGCGGAATCTGCCATCTGCACAGCGCATCCAGGGCACAAACAAAGGAGGCAGACCTGCATCTCCTATCTAACTCCAGCCCTGGGAGGAAACATGCAGCAGTGTCATGCACCTGGAGGCCATTGAGGGACTAGGAGCTGCAGAGGCTGGAGGTGTAACATCTGATGGACCACCCCACTTCAACCTGGTTCCACTCATCCACATAGACGGTGCTTGCAACCGACATCCATACACCACTCACACATCACACAGGCCCCCTGTATGGCCCTCACAAGATGCACCTGCAAGCACTCAGACACACAGCCTCCTGACACAGCACAACTGCTGTTGTTACTGCTGTGCTACCACATGCCCAAAGTTATGTCAGTGTCAAGCATCTCCCCCACCAGCAAATGCCAAGATGCACCTATCAATGATACATGTGGCCCACTTGTCCCATCCGCCAATGCCCATCCCACTAAATCATCACCAACGCAGCAATTGCCATAGGCAGCAGTCACATGTGTAACACATCTGTGTCACAACCAGCCACAACACCATATTATACAGCTTGTTTGGCACACCCATAATACCCAAACAGGGAAACACCAGTACCACAAGCAACAGCTACTGCACACACCATGTCCGCACACCACACATGCACCCACACAGCACGCCCCGACACCTGCATGTTTGCACAATGCCATGGCCACCATCATGTCCATGACAACACACTTAGATGAAAAAGTACTAGCACTTATGCCTGTCTGATGAATCCACAACCATCACTGATGCCCTGCATGTCTAACTCCCACAGGCACATCATCTGCCAATGAGGCTGAACAGACTAGCACATCCTGGACCACCAGGCTATGCTGCCACCAGACCACCATCACATCCACCCAGGACTCTACTGCATCAACCAGCAAACGAGAGCAAGCCACAATTCCTGCACCACAGCCACCGACAATCCAGGAGGCATCTGCCACCCAGCCACCACCCGACCAACCACTTTACCAGGTGGCACATGCCCCCCAGCCACCACCCGACCAGGTGCCACCTGCCCCCAGCCATCACCCAACCAGGTGGCCAGGTGGCACATGCCCCCCAGCCACCACCTGACCATGTGGAACCTGCCCCCCAGCCAACAACTGACCAGGAGGCATCTGCCCCTCTTCCGCAAGGGGGTCTACCTGACAACATTGGGGACGACGGTGGAGTCTAAAGTGTTTATAGTGACCACATCTATGCGGAGGCCGAGGGCTTCAGAACCTGTGGGCCCAATGAGCCCCCAACCCACACAACCACCACCCCTACACAATGTCAGGGATTTTGAGGGGCGCCTGTTAAGGATGGAGGCACAACAAAAATACCTGGCCTCAATGGTGCAACTACTCTTGCATGAGGACCAGCTCATGCAGGAGGCACTTCAGGCCACCTCCAGGAGGTCCGCATGGGCACATGGTAGAGCCACAGGAGCCATTTATCATCTGGCACGGCGTGTGAGGGAGGGGAATAGTGTCATGTCATCCCTGGTCGAGTCAATATCCGTGTTGGTGCAGGCACTCATGGATCAAAGGCACATGCCCATGGCAGTGGCTTCATCCACAAGTTCGACTACAGGGAATACCCTTCCAAGCTGCCAAGGCATCTATCTGAGCGGCTGACTCACCCAGGAGAAGGGCGCACCCCTCATCCTAAAAGGGGATGAAAATAGGACACAGATTGCGTGTGTTTGGGGAAGGGAGGCGGTGTGGGGATAGTTGGGGAGGGAGTGTGGGGAGGGATAGTTGGGGAGGGAGAGTGGGGAGGGATAGTTGGGGAGGGGACATGGGGAGGGATACTTGGGTGGGATAGTAGAGTGAGTTAAGGCCTTTCACCATTGTAAATATTTTTTTCACAATATATTTGGTGTTGAAAAAGAAAACATGATTGGACATTGATCTTTCAGTGTGAGTGCATTTATTCTTGTAAAGTGCCCAGTGTGCTCAAAGTCCTGTGCCGTGTGTGTAACAGGTGCTCAAAAGTAGTGATCTATAAGGTCCCCACATGTGGCACGTCCATCCCTGCTATGGCGGCGCTGTGCAATAGCCTCCTCATCATCAGAGACCTCCTCAGTCTCTGGTGGCAGCATGTCCATGTCAGGGGGCAGGTGGACTTTGTGCCTGATGCACATGAGCAACATGGCACATGCAAGCACAATCTTTCCAAACTTTTCAGGGCTGTACATCAGCGCTCCCCCCGATCTGCTGAGGCAGGGGAACCTGGCCTTCAAAAGGCCAAAAGTCTGCTCAAAGGTGCAGCGAGTACATACATGGCCATGGTTGTATGCCTTTTTGTGGATGTTCTGGCATCAGGGGATACCCAGCATCACTTGCAAAGGAGCAACAGAAAATATACATGTCACTTTCCTGGTCATATCATGTTGGCACAGGCTTTATAATGTTCATTTGAGAAGAATAACATGCACATTCAAAATTGATTTTAGCTAGCATATGTTCATTTTCGTGTACCAGAAGGGCACTTTGTCAGTATGTATGTAGGGTGTGTTGTTAACATGGATCATTCATACACAACATGAGCTTCATCACTTCTCATGCAACTGACACAGATGAAATGGATGTATGTCAGTTATGTGTCACAAATGAAATTCAACTTTATGTCCATGTACCAGGGTACTCTTAGCATTTAAAGGACACGCAAGTGTGATTTTGATTTTGATTTTGTGGACAAATCCTCTATATAGACATGCTTTGCTTATATGTCATAACTCATATGACAAGAACATATGATATAAGTGTGTGTGGGGAGGGTTAAAATCTAGAAAAGGGTGGGGGAGGTTATTTAGGTGTGGGAACCGTTGGTTGGGGGAACCCCTCTAAAAAATCAAATATTAGAGAGGATAAAACTTTCAGTGTTTTTACATTTTGCAAGTTTCAGTATAAAAGCATTGAATTTAGAAGTATCCGTAATGAAGACATGTAACCGGTACTAATAGGCAAATCGTACCTGTCACATGTGTGTGCAGCAAAAATATGTTTTGGGGGTGGTAGCCTCTGCATTCTGTGGCTGTGCATCATGAATTGTGGGTTTGCTTGATTGTGTTTTTGTTTGGTGTTGTCATCACAATGGTGTGGTGCATTCTGGTACATGTAGTGTTTAGGATGTTACTGTACAGAATAGATGTAGTTATGAATGCACTGTATATTTATCATACACGGAGGTACATCCATCAAGGCTTTGCACTCTGGCATGGTACTACTGTGTTGCACCTTGACTTACACCTAAACACTTGCACATTTCATGCACTCACAATGCTGAGTAGGGTCATGTCTACTTCAATGTTTGTGGTTTACTGGTTTGACAATTGTGGGTAAAATTGTACCTTCCTATTATTCTTCATCTACCTTCACCTTTTAATGTGCAGGCTCTGTACACTTTCAAGAGGTTTGTGAATTGATTCAGAAGATTGCAGTAGGAGCAATGATGGATGAATGCATGCAGTGTGCACATCCACTTGTCATGGGTGTCATATTTGGCCATGATGCAGCACTGCACATGGCCAAGTAGTTGTACTCACCCAGCAGCCAGGTATGCTATGCTGGTTTCTGCCCCACCCCAATTCAACACTGCACATGGCCTAGTAGTGGGACTCACCCAGCTTTCAGCTATGATATGCTAGTTACCTCCCCCGCCCGCCAATTCAACACTTCATATGGCCTAGTAGTTGGACTGAACCAGCAGCAATTTACATTGTCTGGCGTGTCGTGCCATGTACCAAGGCTGCGTGGAGTTCTGCAGCACCATGGAGTTATGTGTTGAGCCAGGAAATCTTGCACAGCAATAGGTGATGAGGTGGTGGGCATCGCACACCATCTGTACGTTCAGTGAATGGAACAGCTTCCTGTTGTGGTACACTACCTCCACGGCATGCCTGGCCATCAACTTCGCATGTGTGACCAGTGACATTAGGCATGCCTGCAAGGGCATGCAAGGCTATTTTTGTCATATTCATCTCATCAGCACTCCAGGGTAAGCTGATGTGGTCTCGTACGTGGCTGAGGAGTGCTCACGCACCTGGAAGAGCACACAGGAGAAATAGGGTTGCATAATCCTATGCAGCTGCCCAATGGTGTGCTGGTATGTGCCTGTGGCAAGGAAGTGTAGCACAGACACTACCTTCAGCAAGGGGGGGGTGGCTCTGCAGATATTAATGAGGCTCACCAGGTCAGCATGTATCAGATCCACTATTGTGGTGATGGTGTCCCCGTCTAGCCGATAAAGGTTGTGGATCTGAGCGGGGTGAGGTTGAATGGTGTGTCCCTTAAGCAAGGGATGGGTGGCTGCCTGCGGGCTGCAACCTGATGGACAGTGGGGATTTGCTGTGCCATGATAGCCCTCCTTCTCCCAAGCACCTCCACTGCATCCTCTGCCTCGCTGCCTCTTCAATTAATAGCTCTGCAGGCATGGCCTCCTGCCCCAGTATTGCTACAGCTACTGCTAGCATTGTGTTGTTGGAAGGGGTTTGGAGTGTGGAAGTGGTGCTTTTGTGCTGTGGCACTACGCACTGGGTCCACCTGTGCAGTTTTTGAGCACCTGTGGCATGTTTCTACACACTACAATCCATATAATGACTGGTCCGTGATGCTGGTGTTTCCGGCATCGTTTTCACGTTGTTACCTACATGCCGGTGATTACGTGGCCGTGCACCTCGGAATGTGCACTTACTAACAACATGCCGGTATCTCAGGCACAGATGCCACGTGTCTCCACAGATACTGGCAATGGTGTTGCCGGATGCAGTGGGTCACTTGCGATACCGGTGTTACCGGCATCGCGACTTGGACTATGCCGGTCCTGAAAAAGGTGCAACTATGGATATACTGGCACCACTATTTCTAGACCAGCATACTCGTAATTAGGCCCAATGTCTTCTTTTAGGGCTCGACAACAGTGAGCCAGTCTTCTTCGCAGAGTGAGTCAAGTCACAGTTGAATTAGTGAGCTGGTTCGATGAGATTCAGCAACGCAATGCAATTCAATGAACGGCAAAGGCTTAAGGTTCAAAGAGGCTTAGAATATGTGGTGATGTGCAAATACATGCAGTACAAGACAGTGAGCATTCCTTACAAGTTCAGCAGTAACCGGCCGGTGCTCGTAACACTGTTCCGCCGCCTGAGATCCTAGTGCGACCGGGAAATTACAAATCCCAGTATCCTGGGATATCAGGTGATGGAAAGTGTAAGTCCCCATTCCTGTGGAGGGGGACTTACAAGTTCTCTCTTCTTTTTAAACGAACCTGCTGACTCCCAAATGGGCAACAGCGCCCCACCTCCCCCACACATTCCACGCCCATGGACAGAACCCCTCATATACTATGAAGAATCTTCTGTGAAAACAGTTCTCTAAGGTCACCCATTAATTAGAACCAAAATAAGAACTAGCTTCCACACTAAAAAACGTGGACCCCTACAAGTGTTGTTGTGTGTTAAAAACATTGTCCTGAGTAACACTTTGGGTTAAACTTGAAAGTACAATCCAACACCTCCCTGAATGTGATTCAGTATATTTTCGGGCAGCCCTCTGACTGCTGGGAAGTATAAAAAACATCAACAGGTCTGGTACCACTCCAGTCTAGAAAAGAGCAACAACAAGAAAGAACAGTTTGGAAATGTTGGCTAAAAAAGACGTGTCCTACATAAAACCACCCTACAGTAGAAGATGGCAGAAAACAACTACCTGGCGTTGGCAGAAAACAACTACCTGGCGTTTGCAGAAGATCTGGTGGAAGGCATTTTAGCAAACCCCTCCCTCCTCATTACAAACACAACAATACAAGCCCTGACGAATAATGACGAATGGAATGAAATCGAAGCCATAAGAAAAAAACTAATCAGAACAGAACTACATGGATCACTAATGGTAGAATACCTAAGAGCTCACGCAGCCCCCAGCGGCCTCATCATACATATAGAACCAAGAATTTTTCTAGATGACCTTCAGTTCAGAAAAGACTGGTCATTCATAGCAAATAACTGTACACGAGACTGGTTAATACTCATCATTAACACAGCAAAAAACAGTCTCAGAAAAAATAATGAGGGAGATTCAAACCAAACTAGACACCAGCAAGGCCAATATTGCACTAAAGCTCTACAATACAAAGCTAACAGCATTAGAGACATCATTGAAGCAGTTCCATGAATTAAACCTTACGAAGAAGATTAACAAACTGAAAAAAGACCTGTCAGTCTTCTCACATGAAAAAATCTACCCATACACCACAGAGAATTATTGCACGGAAGAGGCAAAATTAGCAAGAAAAAACGCTTAGCTGCAAAGTCAACAAATGGATGGAAGACATTATAGAGGAAACAGGTCTGGCTCATCCAACAACTCTAGTATGAGCTCAGATGACGATCTAAGGGCACAACCACAACACCTGACCACAGCTGGCCAGCCCCGTAACAACCAGGGACAAGGGCAAGGCACAAACAATGTGCGTTTTTTAGGCCAACAAGGGAACCAACGAGGGAGACCACGATGGCAACCCTTCTCCCCAATGACAACCCGCAGCCGCGGAAAAGGATTTCAACAACCAAACTTTCCTTAGTCATGAACTTATCATCCCATGTACTCACAGAAGCAGAAAGAAACATTTTGGAGAAAGGACTCTTCTTTGTACCCACTGCTCAGTATGATCCACTCCAAACTCGAATTGAAATCAGACAACTTATCAGAAAAATAAGACAAACAATTTTTTCAAGATACCATAGAAACAGAAACGGGGCAATTCACAGACCTCCGCCCAGCCTCACAGTTCTTTCCGCCCACTGAAAGTAATACCCCCGAGTGCAACACTTTCGAAAAGCACTCCTCAAAAAAATGGAAATAATGGAAACAGAACAAAAGAACAAAAGAAAAAGAACAAAAGAAAAATAACAAAAATTCATACACAACAACTACAGTAAAGCAGAAGCAGAGGCCATGAAAACTTTGGCAAACAATGATACTCTAATAATCAAACCTGCAGACAGGGACGGGGCTACGGTTCTTATGGACTTATCCAACTACCAAAAGATGGTCAATACCCTGGTACAAGATCAGACCAGCTAAAGGGCCCTCCCGGGTGACCCCACTCCATCCCTAAGAAGACTTATTGCACCAATTGTGGAAGAGGCACTAAATGAGGAATACATCAACGAAAGAGAAGCCTCCTTCCTCACACCAAAATACCTGAGGCTACCACCATTCTCTGCATTACTAAAGGTGCACAAGGGGATAACACCCATACCTGGAAGACCAATAGTATCAGGTATCAATTCAATACTAGAGCCTTTATCCCAATATGTGGACAGATTTCTATGTGATAGAATCCCTAAGATGACATCCTATGTGAAAGTTTCAATGGCTATATTAAACTTGCTCAATACTCTTACTTTTGCCAGAACCAACGAATGGCTAGTCACAATGGACATCGAAGCCCTGTGTACCAGTATTCCCCAGCAGGAGACGGTGGAAATGGTAAGAAGAACCCTGATTAATGATCAAAGTATAACACCAGGACACGCGGGCTTCAATACTGAACTTGCCGAAATAGCCCTAACCAGAAACTTCTTCATTCTGGAAAACACATTCTATCAACAGATCTCAGGAACAGCTATGGGTGCAACCTTCGCACCCAGCCTAGCAAATCTGTATGTCGAACATTTCGAAAAGCAATTCATATATGCATATACAAATCCCCATTATGACAAAATAAAGGTATGGAAAAGATATATTGATGACGTCCTGATGATATATCAAGGGACGGAAGAAGAACTAAAAGCATTTCACCAGTGGTTGAATAACTGCAATGGTCACTTAAAATTCACCATTGAAGCTAACAGAACAGAAACACACTTCCTTGACCTTCAGTTCTCCAGTCAAGGAAATGATTTGCTGGCACAAGTATACAAAAAAGACACAGACAGAAACGTGTTGCTGCAATACAATAGCTACCACCCAAGAGCCATGAGGGACAACCTTCCGTTTGGCCAATTTTTAAGGTACCGGCGAACATGTACAAGACTGGAAGACTTCAAAGTACAATCAGGAGCTTTGAAAAAACAACTGAAGAAAAGAGGTTATCCAAAAAGAATCATTAACGATACATACAAATGGGCAAGAAATATACCAAGAGAAATCACGCTCCAACAACACAAAAAGGATGAAAAAAGAGAACAGATAACGGCAATAATGAGCTATTCTCCCATGTTTAATTCCATCAAAAGAGAAATAAAGAAACTTTGGCCTATCCTAAAGACAGGCTCCAGCACTCTGGCCTTACCAACTTTCGCCATAAAAAGACGCAGAAACCTAAGGGATGGTCTAGTACACACTATGAAAGAACTAAGCAAAGAAGAGACAGAGAACACAGTTTGGGGAACAAGCAAACCGATGGGACACACGCCATGTGGAGGCTGTTCCATGTGTGAAAAAACCTCTAGGAGCAAGTCCATTGATATTGGATGACACACACCATGGCAACAACGAAGTCTCACCAATTGCAACTCAAAAGGAGTAGTCTACCTCATCACGTGCCCATGTACCCTTCGGTATGTGGGTATGACAACACGAGAAGTGAAAAAAAGACTCATTGAACATAAATCATGCATTCGAACAAAGAAACTGACAGCCCCTCTTCTGAACCACTTTATTAAAAAAGGACACACACAGGAAGATTTCACGTGGACCATCCTCAAGAAATTAATCCCACCAAGAAGAGGCGGGGATTTCGGTCAAATGTTGCTCAAACGAGAACAACTGTGGATCTTCAGACTTAATACAGTTAAAAACGGCCTAAATGAAGAAATCCAGTGAAACGAATTGGCCCTTATGAGATGAACACAAACAACATGAATCTCTGCCATGAATCTAGTCCTATCAAGGACACAACCTGTTGAAGTACCTTAACAATGATAATGTATATGCTCCACACATGTGGAATCTCTTCCACAGTCATCTGGTGTCAGTGCCCCAAATCCCTCCCAAAAATGTGGCTTCCCAATTATGAAACCAACGTTATAACCACCCTGGCTCACTAAGCCTAACAATCACCAGCACAGCACCACCGATGAAGGAAGAAGGCGTATATATGTGTGAAAAAAGCTTAACCTAATCATCAACACTAATGTATAGGATGATAACGAGTTTTTTGTGTGCAATGTATAACAGAAGATCGAGTCATGTACAATATCCTTTACTGCTAGCTGTTAAAACACAATGGACAGAGTTTTGTGTGCAAAGTATAACAGAAGATCGAGTCGTGCGCAATATCCTCTACTGCTAGCTTTCAAAACATATCTCCTCAGCCAGCACCAGAGTTCGAAACTTAATCAACAACATGCCCATATTCCCCAAATAGAAACTATGCCACTCCAAAATGGCTGACAGAAAACTATACCATTGATAACAACAACAAACTCTTTAAAAGGGTCTCTGCCGCCAGGCAACCATTGCCACAACATAGCACGGATCACGGCGCCTCACGGCTAGACACAAGCAGCCGCTGAATCAACACAGTGAGTGGCTCCCTACATTTTCCAAAATAAGATAGACTCCGAAGTTGAGCAGCGATATGCCCTAATGATGATGGCCCATGCGTTCCCTTAGAGAACAAAGCACCGCAATCGAACTAAACGCCCACGTGTAATCCGCACGGCAAAGGACACCAAAGCTTTTAATTAAGACAGGCTCCTTGTTGAGGAGCGACACACGTCGATGGCTCATACATACTACAGCTGATGCCCATGTGCCTCTCCCCAAAAAACAAGGCCCAGCAAGCGAACAATCGCGAACCGCAGCACAGGTGTGTCTTTTTTAGGCGGCCGCGCTCGCGAACAGCATTTGCCGGCAACCGTACCACTCCCAACCGTGAACTGCGGTATGATATTTGGTGGCCGTTCCCACGATGGGGTACTGGATAGTGCTCACACACCAATGAGCCATTCCAACTAATGTAAGCAATGGACAATTGGGCGCGCATCAGCGTCCCGGTCTCTGGAAACCCCTCACCACATATGAGTGAGACCAACGTGGCATGCACACAGATCTGAACTAACCCTTCAGAGCGAGCCCTTTTTAACTACCCTTCCCACTCTTACTGTCTTACAGGATTTATGAAATCCCCTGCAAAAAGCTGCACAGTTGAACAACTCTCGTGCACCCGCCAGAATTGTCCTAAAGGTAATCAACAATTACTAATGCCAAAAGAGTCTCATACAGCCAGAATAGCCATCAATACTGTTCGGATATTCCAAAATTCCCATACATATGTTGTAATTTCTTTAAATAACTCAAAATTATTCATGATTAAGACTGAAGAAAAGAAATTACAGTGACCACAAGACTCAAAAAAACCATCTGTGGTTTTCTTTCTCTTAGGCAGATGGAATGCTGGCCCCTGTGCCCTTCCCCAACCCTTGATCCTATAGGGACTACCTAAAATCACAGTCCTGAAGAAGATGATAAGCAGCAATCATCGAAACCGGTCGACTACATTTTAATCAAGGATATCCCAGAAACTAACCAGGGATACCCCGTGAACTAGACCATACGACAGTATACTATGGATGAAGTTCCTTGCTTTTAATTCTCAACACACATTCTTGCTTTTTTTTTTCAAATAATTACTGAGTGAATTAATAACTTGGGGACCACACACTTCCTATGAAGGTCAATAAATTCTAAAACAGTTCCTCTTCGAAATGTTGCCCCAAGTTCTCACTTCTTTTTAAACGAACCTGCTGACTCCCAAATGGGCAACAGCGCCCCCCTCCCCACACATTCCACACCCAAGGACAGAACCCCTCATATACTATGAAGAATCTTCTCTGAAAACAGTTCTCTGAGGTCACCCATTAATTGGAACCAAAATAAGAACTAGCTTCCACACTAAAAAATGTGGACCCCTACAAGTGTTTATGTGTGTTAAAAACATTGTCCTCAGTAACACTTTGGGTTAAACTTGAAAGTACAATCCAACGCCTCCCTGAATGTGATTCAGAGTCCCATGGGACTCCATTAGAATGGGGACACGGAAACATCAGCACCATTACTAACAGTGCCGGTGCTTCGGTGACAACCCGCCCTCTAGGGCCATTGGGCCCAGCAGGTCAGATCTGCTGGGTGCAATGGCCCAGGGAGGCAGAGTTGGAGTATGGCAGTCCAGAAAGGGTGCTGGTACGGTGCAACCGCACCCATATTTCCATACCACCACACTTGGAATGACGCCCAGTGTCTCAATGCATGAACACAGCAATTCACAATCTCCCGGTCTTTCTCAGCACTCCTTACTCGGCTGGTTTGAAACTCTTGGGTTCCACTTCTCAATGAGAGCAGTACATTGCCTCTTTTTATGATTGGTTCTGGGTCTTCGCCAGCGGAGGATTACATTCTAGTATCTTTTTTAGTTTATTACCCTTCATTGGTTGTTGATTCTTCTTCATCACAGTAGTATCGGTATCCAGTGTAAGGATGGCATGGTACACAAGTAAGAATATAACACAAGTGGTTCAAGTTCAAGGATGATTATTCAACAGTTTTAAAAGGGTTGGAGAATTCCTATCTTGCCTTAACGATAAGATGGGAGTTTTCTAGATCATCAACACAAACGAAAAGACAGTCCTGGTGAGTCTAGTCTTCTTAAAAGGCTGCCATGTCATGGGGTGGGGGAGCTCTATGACTTAAAAAAGAAATAGTTTATTTTTGAAGTCGCTCTGCCTTCATAAAGAAATGATTTCCGTTATGGTTCGGCCCTTAACAGAAATAATTTCTTTATAAAGTCAGATTAATTTAAAAAAGAAACAATCAGCCTCATTACAAGTTTGGTGGTAGCCTTACCGGTAAAATCGGCAGGCTTCCAGCAAACTTGCGCTTTTTTCCAGCACCCATGAATGGGCAATTACCAGGTCATTATGGCCCACTGGACCCGGTAATTGGCAATTTGCGTGCGCCAGAAAAAAATGCTCCCAATTCCCATTTGAACCCCATAGGGTTCTATGGGAGTGGGGTGCTTAGATGCACTGGGAACCATTCAGAATGGTGCTGGTGCATCCGACATAATCTGCTCCAAGGTGCGGTACCCCGCCAGCTCGGACCTGGCGGGCGGGAAGGCACCTGCGAGCAAAACTCGTAGTTTGCCGGTCTGGTAATAATGGTACCGGCAAGCTTACCTTTACCGTTGTAACAAGAACAGCAAAGTTATACTGAGGCCCAATTTCTTTTTGAAGTAATAGGGCTCCCCTCAACCGAATGACATGTTGGTGTGCGAGTGTATTGCGAAAGGGTGTGCACTTAAATGTGTAGGTGGCTGCCTGTGTGAGTATATGATGAAAGGTTGCACAAAAAAGTGTGGGTTACCAGGTGTGTGTCTGTGCGTGTACGGTGAAAGGGTGCACACTTAAATGTATGGGAGGCGGCCTAGATTTGCCTGCAAGGTGAAATGGTGCACACTTAAATGTATGAAAGGCTGCCTGGGTGTGCCTGTATGGTGAAAGAGTGCACACTTTAATGTAAGGATGTCTGGGTGTGCATACGTGTATATGGTGAATGTTGTTTGTGCTTGTGTTCAGGGACGCATTAAAACCTACATTTCGGTGGGCTGATCCTTCAAATGTTGGGAGAGGCGCTAACTTCATGGGTAGTGGGGAGGCAAACTTATTTGTGTGGGGGCATCTCACTTCTTTACGCATTTTTTAATGAGACTATTCTAGTGCAGCTTCAATGTTACAAGCTGTTAACTCTCTCATTTACATGTGAAAGCACCCACTTATGAACTGTTGTGAGAATGAATGGTCTTCTGTTCCCTTTCTACCCTTCCAATCACTTCCCTGGCATGAAAGTACTAAACCCACATCACAATTTCAATTGCCTAAAAAATGAGGCATTTCAATGCAGGCACTAACAGTGAAATGCTTTATGTCAGTAACTGCTGGGCCTTGTTAACAGCGAAACCCAGGTGCCATTTAACATCCGTGTCCTGTTCTGTCTGGCAACTGCTCTGAAGGTAGCCAGATTGAGTCAACATAGCCAAAAATGTCTGGGGGTGACTGCTGCAGCCCAGTCAACTGAATATTGTTAAGCCCCACTTGTGTTTAATGCCTTAATTACTTATTGGTAATCGTCATTACGCCTAGCCCAATTCTTCCTTGTCCCTGTACTTGTGTATGAGGCAGTACTTGTGTATGAGGCACTATGCCTCATACACAAGCACTGGGATGAGAAAGAGGTACATGGTGATAATGCCTGACTTTACTACTTGTATATTCATTACTCCTAATCGCACTCTTCCTCATCCCAGTACTTACCTATGAGGCAAGGAGCCTCAAATGTAAGTTCTGGGACAAGGAAGAGGGACGTGAAGGTAATTCTTGGCCAAGGAGCTGATTTTGGAGGTTGGGTTAGGGCATGGGAGGGAGAGGGGATGTGTGGGTCATGGGATTGTGTGATAAATAATAATGGTTGTCTATGTCTAGGCTAAGCAGGCATGATATGTGGTATTAGTGGCAAGAGAGGCATTTTGGTGCAGCCAGTCTAGTTATTCCTCAGTTTGGTATGAATTTGTTTTAACTGCGCATTTCTGATAAAGTCATCCTGATAAGTGTAATTAGCTGGCTAGATTGGCATTTGGGTGCTGCCAGTCTAGCCATTTCTTACTGCAGTATTGTATATTTTTTTGAGCATCTCTCATAAAATGATATGACATAAGTCTGTTATAACATGCCTGTACACAAGTGCTTCTTGGTGCGACAAGCAATGGAGTGAAGATAGACGATGGTCAGAGTGAGGCATCTTAAGAGGAGAGAGATCTTTCCCCCATTCTCTGTCTGAAGAATCATCTAGCCCTTAGAGAGTTGGAGGAAGCCGGGGAAGAGCTGAGAAAAAAGGTTTTTTGCAAGAGAGCATTGGACGTAGTGTGGGCTCGACCCCAGAAGGCCTTGTGGACGATGCAACTTGATTCTTGCAACCACCGGGAGCCAGTGGAGAGATTTCAGGGCTGTAGAGATATGATCCCTGGGCTTGTGGCCAAGAATAAGTCTCGCTGTGTTGTTCTGGATTAGTTGCAGAGGGCGGAGAGTAGAGGAAGGCAGCTTGAGAAAGAGGCTGTTGCAGTAGTTCATCCTAGATAGAAACAGGGCTCTGGACACAGTGAGCTTCTGGGGGAAAGTGAGAAAGGGAAGAGTCCCTTTGAGGAGGAGCAGCTGGTAGGTAATCAGACTTCTTGGCAACGTCTGAGATGTGAGGAGAGAAAGAGAGAGTCGAAGATGACACAAAAGGTTTTTTCCTTGCAGGAAGGTGAAGGATGAGGGCCCAAGGTAGGCGGCCAGCGTGAGAGAGGGTAAGCAGGAGCAGGGGTCCCAATGTGAAGGATCTCCATCTTAATGGCACTGAGGTAGATATTCTTGGAGGTGCACCAATCCTGAATCATGGATAGACATTCAGGAATGAGCAAGAGATGAGAGGAGCCTGAAGAAAAGCTGAGTGCCATCCACATAACACTTAAAGTAGAGAGGAGAAGGTAGAGATCAGGTGGGCCAAAGGGGCCAAGTAGAGGTTGAAAAACCAGGGTGAGAGGATATAGCCCTGGGGAATGTCACAGGTAGAGACAGATGTGGTGAAGAGAAAGGGACCAAGTTCGACCTGGGAGGGGCAGTCCAAGAGGAAGGAGGTCAGCCACTCCAGGGCCTGATCCGTGATGTCTAGGTTCTCACGTAATCAATTGATAAGGATGGTGTTGTTGACTGTGTCAAAAGTAAAGGAAAGATCAAGAAGGATTAGGACAGAAGGAATGCTGTAATCAAGGTTAGAGAGCAGATCTTCACGGGTGTTCAAGAGAAAGGTTTCCGTGCCTCTGGCAGCTCTGAAGCCAGACTGATGTTCATGGAGACAACCAACAGATTCAATGTGGAGAGTACGCTGGGAGAATTCCAGCTTTTTTTCAAGAGTTTGCTCAGGAATGGGGTGATGGGGATTGGGCAATAGTTTGCCGGACAGGTAGGATCTGCAGATGGCTTCTTGAGTAGTGGGTACACAAGGGAGTGCTTAAGGGGAGAGGGGAATGTTCCAGTGGTGAAAGAGTGATTACAGAAATCGGTCAAGGTGCAGTGAGGGTGTCAATATGGTCCTTGATGGTTCTGGAGGAGCAGGGGAGCACCTGTTTGGACGACACTTTAATGAATCGGACTTGTCTAGAAACCTTGTCAAGTGTTGTCAGAGAGAAAGAGGAGAAAGGAGGAGGAGAGGTAGAGATGGCTAAAGGGGAGCCGGAAGAGGAAGAGGAGATAGTGAACAGGATGTTCTGAGTTTTATCAGAGAAGTGAGAGGCCAGAGCCATACAGAGGGCCAGGGAAGGAACGGGAGAGGTGAAGACCACAACAGGATTGACCATTTTTGTGCAGATTTTAAAGAGTTTGGCAGTGTTGTTAGATGCAGCAGAGACCCGGGCTTCAATGTGTGCTCTCTTCTTGATGAGTGTTATTGCCTCGACTGGCATTTTTGTGCAACCAGTCTAAGTATGTCTAAATGTGACCTGGGATGCTTTACTGTAATGATATAATGTTTCTACACTGGTCTACATTGTGCAGCCAGTGGGATATGTTTTCAATGTGGCATGGCATTTTAATAGCAATGCATTAATGCTCCTGTGCACTGTTGGTGACTTGCATGTATTGGATTGGTGTTACCCTACAAAACAATTGCAAACACTCTGGCTTTTTAGCCAATTTTTCTCATAAGTTGTGCTGCATATTGCATTAAAACACATATTTATATCTTTCTCCTAGTACAGTGTGCGGCATACCCCTTCGGCAGCACGTTGATGCGTATTGTGTAAGTGTGATAATCTAGGCCTACCCAGAGTGTTGCACAACCCGTGATTTGTTGCAGAGTTGGGGGGGGCCTCAGCATGGCCCACAGGGCGGCACCCACATTTTGTGTTACGCCACTGAATGGGAGTACTCGGGTAGTCAACGGGGAAATAGGGATTCTGGGAGCTGCAGTTTCCCAGTGCAGCTGGGTTTGGGTTTAAGTGGTGTGGATTGTTTTTGATACATGTGCAGAATGACAAAGGGGAAACTGAACAGGAATGAAAGTGTCCCAAAATAGCAGAGGGGGAGTATGGTGATGGATCATTGGGAAGAGCAGGTGGATATTGGGATATTGTGCAAAATAGCTGATCTCTCTTTCAACACTCGGACAGTCAAATGGCATCTGTGGATTTTGGGAAAGGTAGTTTCCTGTCTCAGAGTAAGATTTAAATCTGTTAGAAAGTGGGTTTGAGAAATGATTGAACACTGGTTGATCTCGAGAACACAGGGATTATGGGAGTTGTAGTTTGGCATACAAATCACAGAAAAGTCATACAAACACTTGTCATGATAAAGGGGACAGTTATGTTGTGGTGAAGGAATGCATCTTAATTTCCCCACGTGTACTCCCGAGGGGTTCCTTCTTGATTTCATCTGTCTTCTCCTTTTCCTAATAGGTTTAGCAGATGCAGAGGGGTGGTTGGATTTTCCTTTTGGTACGGGAGAGTCATTGGGTGGAAGGGAGGATGATTGGGAATAGCCTATAAAAGCCTCAGGGACTTTGTCCTCCTTGCCTTCTTCCCCAGTTAATACTGCATCTCACCTGGGGTCTTCCCCCGAGCATAACTCTGGGTTCCCCAATCCACGAGTTCCTCCCTCACTCACCCACCCATACAGTTGGGGTAGGAGAGTGCCAGCCCTTCCCAGGCCACCTAGATAAGGGATTTGTGGAATCTACCTGGGAGAATACCTTCAGGTTTCTCACACCAGCCATTGAGTAATAGATATTACTCTTTGTTAATTCTTCTTCTTCACAGTAGTTCTACTACATTGATCCTCAGTTTGGATTTAGGTCTTATGTTACAATAAGAAATAGTAGTTTGGTGTTATCTATGTCTGTGGAGTTCTGAGATTACTGTTGCTCTAGAAGAGAGGGTTCTAGGGAGTTCCTCTGTGGAACAGGATTAATTTTCCCTAGAGGGGAGTCACTGTGAGGTCCTGAATTCCCACCACCCCTAGGGGGGTTATTGCGCAGTGGGCTCATGACTCTAGCCACACAAGGAGAGGCTCCCCTATGGGGAGAAGTGACCAAATTCTGTGATTCTTCACAAGTTCCTTAGCATCTAGGGATGCTTGCAGCTTTGGCACTTAGCAGGGAGAGTTCTGGGTACTAATGTTCCAGCAACAGTCAGGTTTCAAACAGCAGGTCACTTCAAATATTCACTTCAAGTGGGTAGGATTGACTTTCTTACTCTGGAAATCCTTATCTTCCCCCCAAAAGGATGGGGTCTGTGGGCAGTCCTTATCCCAGCAAGGTTCCCCTTCAAAATGGTTCTTCCAAGGTGATCCAAAGAATGATTCCTTTAAGTGGAAATCTCATCACCTTCTATATTTATTTTGCCGTAAGGGAACAATCGCTGCTGCTGTGACAGGTGTTTGTGCCTTCTGATTTTATCTGCCAAGCTGAGTTGTCTGCGATAAGCTATGAGGGGTCACAGGAAAGAAATGTGACTTGGGCATTTTCAAGATTGTGGACACATGTATCATATACAGATCATTTCCTAAGCTCTACTATACCTCACCCTTTACAGTTTACCTTTCCATGCCTGAGATCAAAACTACACCAGTAATTATCCCCCATTTTGACCCCCCCATTGTGTTGCAGAGATTGCCTTGAAGAGCATTGCTCTCAACCACCCCTTGCAACGTATGTCCCGTCCTCCTGGGAAGATGTCATGCCTTCGCAGAAGTGGAAAAGGGATATCCAGTTTTGGACCCTTCATCTGTTGTGGTTGAAAACCCTAAGCCCCAGACAGTCATACACAAAGGGCACTGGCAGCAGCTGCAGGGGTCACAGGAAACCAGTCCAAAAATCAAATGACATCACAAGAGTTTTTCATTTATAACTGGATTTCCTGACTGATGCCACTTCTGCTACCCATGTGATTTTGATGAAATTGCTCCAGTAATTTTCCTCCGCCAAATCTAGTTGGCAACTAAGACTCATATTACTGTATATCTTACCGCCAGCCATCTTCATCGCTTTACACAAGTATTCTAAAATTATTATGAAGGAGCTAGAGACGTTGCAGGCAACCTGCAGTTCGTCGGTGCTGTGGCCCACAAATTCCATAATCCCTTCCCATCATTTTCAATGGTGAGGCGTCATAGGTCAAGACAAATGGAGGACTGTAGGTTGCCCAGCACTGATCCAGAGGTGTGCTGTGTTCTTGCCTGAAAGATGGCGTTAAGTAAATAACGTTCTCAATTAAGTGCAGTCCCTATATTTTAAAGGAATATCATAGTGTGATTTGAGCCCCAAGAATGCTAAAACCAAATATCAACACTTATAAAGCTTTTCCTATACTTCAGTCGTATTTTTAGCCATTTGACAAATGCTATTAAGCTGCTGATTCATTGTGAGTTGCATTTCCTCCAATACTTGTCACAGCAGTATTGTACTCCCCCAGGTTGCTAAGTACTTAATTAGAATTGAACTAATACACAAATCAGTTTAATCAATTTCCTTTATGAAGTAGGACTTTTTGCTATGCTTATTTCTTGGAATATAAATGTTTTGCATGACTGCTCTTTTTAGTCTTTTTATTCTAAAGCAGGGTGCACATAATAGAACATTCTGTGCTTAAAATCAATGCATATTATCTATTCAAATATAACTATACTTATCATCTAAGAGTGGGTTTTCCATGAAATATTTACAAAGTGAAGACATTCCAAAGTTTAAGTGCTGTAAAATTTAGTAACCCCGAAACATGCTTGCAACCTCGATTTTATTTAGCCATGAGAATCATTTTCAGCATTTGGAGGACAGGTTAGTCAAAACTGACTCAATACGAGCCCCAGAATTGTCCTAAGTGCAGGACAATTGTAAGTAATTCATGATATTCAATGATGATGATGCTGATGGTAAAGTTGTCTCTCTTGCTTTTGACACATTTCATATTCATGCATTCATTTATCTATGTTTGTGTGCTTTCTTTTAGGCACCTTATTGAAACAGGCAGTTTGAAAGCAGTCATGGACGGATCTTTAGTTTTGATGTGATTGGTAGATGTGCACAGGTGAAGACCTTAAGTCCTCCCCCCTATAACATAGCTTCTGGTTCTACTTCAAATTGTATGTATGGGTACTGTTATCCCAATAGGCGTGTTAGGGCATGACGTTCCTTCCATGGACATGTTGTCAAGGACGTGGTTATTCATTGAAAGAATGTTCCAAACCAGCAAAACAAACACAAAACGAACAAGAGATAACAAACATTCAACTGCAAACAACCCCAACGTCGGCATAGAAAAACCTGCCCCTTGGTGCGCTCCTATTTGCCCTTGCTCAACGTATCCCCAGTTAATGATCTTAACTGAGTCCCCAAGTCGCACACACCTCTCTATAGAACTAGTCCTTTCCTCATCTATCTAGTGATCTACTCCCTCTGCTGCAGCTGGTTCCCCCTAACGGTAACTTCCCTTACCTAGGTGCTCTTTAGGAATTTGCCCCAAGTCAACTGAAAATACGCTTCCCTGTCTCTCGCCCTATGTATTAGTCACTCATATGAACTATTTTAATCATCTCATGCTCCCATGTACTCATCTCCAATGTAACGGTTTATTGAGTGGCCACCCTCAACATAGCAAGTTTCTTTTCTCCCCAATCTAGGTGACACACCATAAATGGTTTAATGTTAGTTCCTTTATTCAGCCCTATCTCCATTTAATTCAATACCCCTTAGATTCCTACCCCTGAAGAACCAATGAGCCAAGATCCAGGTCGGTGGGCAGGAAATATATTTATATTTATTCGAATTACATGTTAAAAAAAATCATAATAAAACATCAAACACCACTTTATCGGTGACACAACATAATAAACTGTTACAGAGGAATCAGAAGAGAGGGCGTAATCCCTGAAGCCTTTGCAGGCTTCTATACATCTACCACGCCTCCTCCATTAAATCTCTTCTAACCAAACCCCATAACCCTACCGTACAGAACCAATCCCTTTGGATCTCAAACACTGCCACATTCAGAAACCGTCTTTTCCAAAAACCCTGTTTTTCTGGTCCCTATCTGAATACTCCAAATCACGGGACACGCCTACGCTGATAAGCAGGAGTGATGGAAACTCCTGCTTCCATAGTACTGGCCCTGAATCCAATGAAGAGGAAAGCCAAGCGGTTCATCACAACTGGTGAGTTGAGGGGAGAACCGATAAGAACTGGGCTGTGTTAATTGATAATCACAAAGTGGCAAGTTTGAACCAAGTTCGATGAACTGTGAAACAACTGTACAAGGTGTAACGGGGATACCAGCTGCAACGGCAAAACGGGCACCACGTGGGTGCTAACTCAAAAGACTATGGTTGATCCCCATCTGAGCCAACCTACAAGATACCAGAAGGCCATAGAAGGGCCAGTGAAATAGGTCAAAGTGGTCATCCTAAGGGGCAAACAAAATCCCTGTTCAATCAAAAGTCTTTGATCTAAAAACAATTGAAAAGCAAGGGAAGTGAATCCCAACAACCTTGAGCTGTGGAAAAGAGATAGCAAGAGCGAACCCGACCGTGGAAAGCCCAGAGAAGAGAGGCAAAGTCTAAAGTCCCAAGAAACAGTGTGTTGACAGATGTGAACCCGGCCGAGGGATGTCCACTTTGAACTGTTTGAAAAGGCATGGAGAAAACAAGGGAACTGAATCCCGCTAAAGAGAAGAGGAAGCCATAGTGAACTTAAAGGAGGGAGGCAGAGATTTGAGAAGGATCCAAGCTCGACCAAGGGTTATCCGGCTGAGATTTGAGAAGGATCCAAGCCCGACCAAGGGTTATCCGGGTGAGATTTTAGAAGGGTCCGAGCCTGACAGAGGGAGATCCAGGGGTGAAGACATCTCCCAAGTACTGGCAGTGAAGAGGGGTATGAGCCTGACCGAGGGAGATCCAGGGGTAAAGCCATCACCCAAGTACTGGCAGTCAAGAAGGGTGCATGCCCGACCAAGGGAGATCCAGGGGTGACGCTATCATCCTAAGTTCATAGAGAAAAGAACTGAAATGTAAATTGAGCAATACAATAAGTGAAGTGTGAGTACCTAGAGGAGGGGGGCCCATAGGAGTGAAACCTTCACCCTATGTGAAATGTGTTTAACACTTGAAAGTTAAAGAACTTTCATTTGGTTAAAGGAATGTGTTGTGTTTTTGAATATTGAACATGTTAGGCCCTTTGAAGGCTGGAGACTTTTAAAGGAAATGAGACTTGGCCACCAACGGTCTTAAGAGCTGCCATTGCAACTGTTGTCTCCTGCTGGAGATATCCGAGACTGTACTTGGCTCCAAGATTCCACTCTACCCCATACTAAAAACGTGGGGAAGGGAGACCCAGGCTACTGCATCCTGACCTTTTATTTGAGAACACTTCTTTCTTTCGTCTGAAAACTATACCCCACCCTATTAGTTTTAAGGCTTGGCAATAGGTTTCTTAGTATAGGCTCTTTCTATTAGACACAACACCACTAGGACAGCTTTATTTTTCATTTGATAGTCGACGCTTGCTCCCATCTTTGATTTAGGTTTAGATTAGACATTTTTCCAACCTGCATACAGCATTCATTGTTCAATAAATACCCTTGAACTGTGATCACTTCTGTCTGTTTTACTTGTTGCCACCATGAGTTCCTTACACCCCCATTTGATTAAAGGCCTGTTGTATGGGAGGGAAGGTCTGTAAGACCCCCCTCCCATGCATTGCCCACCTACGTTAGGCTCATGACTCGTCGGCAGCCCCCATGCACCTGGGCCCGGGAGGCAGGGCGGCTGCGGATCGACACGTGAGGCTGCACGGCCAGTAGCCTGGCATAACCTAGACACCATTTTGTAATAAACAGGACTCCATTTTAAGCATACTGAACCCAGGCCCATGCAGAATAGCTGGTGTACAAAGCTGAAGCTCGGCCCCCACTTGACCGCACACGGAGAGGCCTGCACTTCCCCCAACCTCCACCCCATGGTAGATCCGCTGAAAGCCTGTTCTCACGAGCAACTAGACACAAACAAGTAACAGAACAAACACTGTATCATTTACCTTCCGCAGTACATCATTGCCAGTTGGAACCTGGAAAAGAACAAGAAACCATCCATTTCAAATACACCCGACCCCGCATCTAACCCCTGTACGAGTAATATATGGTGTCTCTGACCCCTCTGCCCAGTCCCTCAGTTGAGGTGTTAACCACATATACTAAACCCTCGAGTCTCTCAGCCTTATTCCTGTTGCTCAAGAATGTGTAATAATTAATGGTAAATGTATAGTGTAGACTACTTATATTAAAGCAAAGTGACCCAGCACACCCTCAAGATGCTTTCATGTTCCAAGGCCCAGTGTATAACTACTCAAAATATTTACCCTGTGACATCCAATGTTTGCTGCTATTGTAAAAAGGATAAGTGAAAAAACAATATATAAAATGCTTGTGTATGATGTAACAAAATATGACATATTACATGTAAGCTACTTAGGGTATCGAATCAGTTTGTGGTATAATTGAAACATTACATCAATATGCTGCTTTTGTGCTCCTAAGGATATGATCCAACCTGATACTACCTCATGTTTTATTCGTCTGCCATTCTCATGAATTACAAGTATTAAGACCGACTAATGTTATGTACTGTATGTGATATTGACAAATCTCTATTGTTATGAACTTAGTAATGTAGACAAGGTAAACGACAGAAATGTGTAATTTCCCAAATGCTCATAGCTTTAACATTCATCCACTCCAATAGTATAGTGTGCCGCCCGTGAATAGAGAGTTGCTTAGAGCTACAAGGCCATCTCCCCCTCTTCCCGCCAAGGCCCGCAGGGGCTCGCTGGTGAGTGAGCAGCACAGCCTCACCTCCCCACATTCCTGCTGCACCCACTTCAAGTATTTACCTCCCCCATGGCAGAGACCGCCGTGGCTGGGCCAAATGAATTATGAGCTACCTGGTCCTAAATCCCACCACTTTTGAGGTGCCAGTTAGGTGCCCCCACTGACCCAATGGCACCCCAGTTCACCCCAAATCCAACAGACGACAAACGCAGTTATCCGTCCTTGTGCAAACATCCCTCAGAGTCATCCCTTACTACATCAGAGTAAAATGATGACGACAGCCTGACCCATGCCCCCTGATAAGATACCTAGTCCCACGAGACTGGACCTCTTGCAACTGACAATTTTATGATGATGTATAGAAATAGCCTCGTATTGCATATTGTTTTCCCGTGTCCCCACATAGATATTAGGTTAATGTGTTAGAAGTTTTAAATAACGACTTGGTATAAATGAATGTGATGAATGGGTATGAAAGGCCACAAGGGCAAGTTTCTAGAACTATCGTGGTGAATCTTCACTGACAGCCAGCGTTCACAAGCTCCACCCCGATGAGCCCAGCTCACCCAAGCACGCCGGGATGCCACCACGTGGATCTCCACCAATCATTAAGCACCGGACATATAGTTAGACATCGCCATCCAATCCCTAAGACTCTGTGGCCCCTATAGCTTACCTCATGCATGACGTGTATTTGTAATATAACGGACTGTCTTTGCTATTGTCGGACAGAGCATTCTCAGAGTTTGCAGAGTCCTTTGCATTCCCTATTTGATTTAGATAAAATCCTTTTAACTTCACCTGCACTTGGACGTGGTCTCATTTCCTCCTGGGGTGTGTCCTTTATTGCCTCTCATCAAGGGGGGGTTTCCTACCTCATTGACGATGCTTACTTTCACTGTGTTGGGGAAGCTGGATGGTAAACATTGGGATGATTTGGGTATTTTGGATTTCAGACCCCACTCTACTTAAAGGCCTGTGTGTGGGAAGCTGAGCACACAGGATTACCCAATGAAATTACAGTCTATAGTTTTCAGCGCACACTGGGAATGAGCTTTGTTAATTTTGATTTTTAACAAAAATCACCCGTGCTGTTCTGCCTAGGGTAAAACATTTCATTAATATTTTTTAGTTAAATAGGCTAAGAATCTGTACAGTTTAGCGCCACCCACTCCCTTTGATGGGAAAGGATTTAAGGCCAACAAATCCCACCACTTTTTGTTTGGAAAGGGTTCAGTTCTACTTACATAGCACACCTCTATTTAAAGTTCACTAAAGCCAGCTGCATGTCAGAACCCTGTGGAAGGACAGGGCAGGACTCTGGTCACTCCACTCTCAAGGATTGTCCCCAGCTCTCCACCATAGGACCGGGTCAGCTTTTAGGCCTTCCCAGAAATAGACAGCCCCACCCAGAGGCAATCTCTGCATCTCCTTTTGGTGTTTCCTGGCAGCTGTCAGATGGTAATTCTCAGCAGCTCTCTCTGTCCTTTTACTCATGGTGCATCCACTTTATATAGCAGGGATGACACTGTCAAGTTTACAATCTTGGGGAGTACCCTGCAAGAGTTCTTGAAAATAGGATTGAACAGTAACCCTTCTCTCTCCTGCCCAACTCCTGCCCCTCTATAAGGATTGGTTTAGGAGTCTGGAGCAGACATATGGCCATTCCCATTTGCAGTCCCCTTTGTTCTCATGTCACATTTTTGGCAAAAACTAGTTATTTGAAAAACTTCAGAATCTTACTGGCAACTGCCAATATATATATATATATATGTGGCTGTGTAGTTATGGTTAAATTGCTAATCCCATAATCCCATAGGAAGAGCACTTTTTGGGTGGTTTATAACTTTGCTCCCTCTGGACAAATTCTCACCAATCTTTGCGAAGAAAGTATATGGCCCACTCTGAATGTCTTTGCGAAGTTTGGTGAGGGTTCATCCACGGGGGGCAAAGTTATAGACTGAATGGGGAGAAAACTTTGCGCACGCCTACAACCCAAACTGGTGGACAGAGTTTCCCCAAATTTGCGGCAGGAGCAGCGGGTTGGTCCCAAAAGCGTGCTTTTGTAAATTTGGTGAAAATACATCCAATAGTTTTTTTTTAAACGATCAAAAAGTAGGTCACAAAAAATGTGTGATATCTATGTCCGCTCCGCGGACGCACTTCACTGTTCGCTCCGCGATGGGATACCGATCGGCTAATCAGCTTGCGCCATGTCCACGGACATGAGAACTGTCCGCTGATTGGATGGTGAAGAGCGTGAAGTGCGTCAGATTGTTCCGATGCGCCCACCATCTTGGATCCGTGTTTGGTGTCCACGGACATTGCGGTAAACACATATGAAAAAACACAACATTGCACTTGTCAAACTTATCAACTAATGTCTGGGGAGGTGAGGGGTGATGAGGATGGGATGGGATATGGCTGCAAGAAGCAAAAAACAGGTGTTTTTTTGTCATGAAAGTCACACAGTACATTTGGAGGTGTTCCAAAATATGTGCGTAAAGTACAGGCGAAAGACATTGCATTTTGGCATTCAAGGGATGGAGATGTCTAATCATGGAATTGTGGACTTGTAAATGTAGATTGTTGCTCCCGCAGTCTGCAATCCCACCCTTACCTTGTGGTATTACAGAGTAATACTACATTACGAATACCCGTTCCTCTATATTGTTGATATTGGTTGCCCAATATTTATTCATATTAAACAGAACAATTTCGGGTTATTTTACACTCTTAAGTAAAATGTTTGATGTTTATAAATTGATGTGATGGTGGCACTCCCAGAGCGCAGCAAATAAAGGGCTAATGTGTCTGTGTTAAAATGTAATAAAAATAATAATGGAGTCAGAGTGGCGATCCTAGAGCCTAGTACGTCAGGCAGCCATCTGCAGTGCCTGATGGACGCAGATGAGAATAACACTTCTCATGAATGCGGTGAGGCAAGTTGTTGCAAAGTAGGAATGTATTTTGATTCTGAGTGAAGGTCACTAGCTTTGAATTTTTAGTTGCGAGCTAAGGAAGCCCACGCATCGGACACATGGTATAAGGTTCAATTGTTTTTTGACCTTGAGAGAAAGGGACTATTCCCACAGGAATTCAATGAAAGGAGGTTTGTAATTATGAAGATATGAGAAGGTTATGCATTCTAAAAGTGTGTAAGGAACATGTAAATTCAGTTTATGAAGAATCGTTGGTGCTCAGGCAGTGAGCGTTACGGTCTGAGTTACACCAAGAGAATGGAAATGGTGAATATAATGTAAATTTGATTTTGACGATTGCATACCGGAACAAGCTTTAACTTATTATTACCTGAAGATTATTTTTGGGTTACATTCTATTGTCTGTTCTGTGTGGCTTATTGCAATGAAACGCAAGTACAATGTTTGCGTGCAGTTGTCTTTTTAATGGAGTTATGGGGTTTTCAGCATCGAGGTGCATGTAGACCACCACTCAGTTCCCCCAGGTCAATGCTAATATTTCATAAAAATGTCATGTATTGCCATGTCGAATTGTGTATCACTTTCCATGTTGTTTTCATTTTGTTGAGATTGTTTGATGTCTGTGCTTATCGTTAGTTTAAACTCTATGCCAAAGTCAATAGATAAATTATAATGAAAATCGGGTAGTGAGAAACATTTTCTGTTATGTTTTCGAAACAGGTACTTCTTGCCATTCTGTGATTGTCATCGATTCCAGATGCCAACTGACAGCTTTTTTAAACGGCAGCTGCAGATCGTTGTAAATAACTGGATGACAGTGACTATATTTTGGGATGATAGCCATGGGCCCATATGTCCAAACGCTGTACTAGAGATTAGGAGCAACATAACATCCTTTATGGTGGTCTATGCCCAAGTTGTTGCAAAAGCGCTGGAATTCGGTGTGCTACACAAGCATTCTTTTACCGAAAACGTACAACTTGTGTATGCAAAAAGAACAACGCATGCCTCACGATAAAGAATATGGATCGTGAGCAAAGAAACAAATTTTCAATTTGATTGAATATAGCAATAGTCGGATGTTCTCGGAGTGTTTATTGTGAAATAAAAGTACTTTACCAATTGTACAGTGTATGGTTTAATATTCCAAATTGTGACGTGCTGTGTAGTGAGTCGATGTGTGCTGATTTTTTGGGTTCTGCGTCACGTCACGTAGGTGATTATGGGCACGTTTGGCTACGCTGACGAGGAACATCACTGAGAAAGGTGGAGAATATCACTAGGTTTGGTGATGTGAGGCTCAGGGGCAGGGCATATGATTTAGTGACATCAGGGCAGTTTACCTTAGGCCGATGCATGGGACTGGCTTTGTGTTAAAGTTATTCGAAATTAGGATTGATTTGAAAGGGAAGGAAAATGTGCTTGTGGTAATATGATCATGGGGTGTTCTTTTTATCTTCTGCAGGCTGCCATGGAAAGCGAAGAAGGGCTCTATATGGAACCCCCGCTTTCCCTTTCCATGGTGGCCATCTTGGAAAAGGATTTTCCTTCCTAAACCGGGTGTAGCACGAAAAATCCTCTTATTTAGTACCATGGGTTTCAGCTTTGGGAACCTAGGCTGCTAATGGACTTCATCCCCCATTTCAGGGGCTGGAATGGGGGGATAATGGTCCAGAGATCTCGCAATCCAATCTCGCTTTGCTTGGGCTGATAACTTGGGCTGCTGGGCTGGTATTCACCCTTCCAGTCTGTGGAATGGAGGATGAACGCCCCAACATTGCCATTAGTATAACATAAAATGCAAATGGTAATGTTGGAAAATCTTATTGATTCTATGTACATTACTGAGAAATATAAAGTAGGTGGAGTCTATACTTTTTTTTTTTGTTCTATTTTTCAACTGCGAAAGGTGGTTCCTAAAGGAACATTTCAATTGTTGTTTTTGGATGTATTTTTTTTTTTGACAGTAGAGCTAAGAACGAAAGGTGGGGAGGGAAATGACGAAGAGGCACCAAACACTAACATAGAGTGGCAGCTGGATAGGGGAATGAGTTGCGCGTGTGTTATTTATAAGGTAGGGGGCAGTGTTTCTCATGCTCCTTGATTAAAGCAGTGGTGGTGTCTCTTGGGAAGGAGGGATGGCCATAGCTGATGCCATTTTAAGATAAATAGCAGTTTTGCTAAAATTAAGTACTGTGTACTAGATTGTTAATGGATGAGTAGGAATAGGTGTTGGCACTGGGCAAGGGACATTTTGAAGTTGAAAGTCCTAGATCAGTAGAAAATGCCGTTATGAACTGTCCGTGAAGCACAGATCGTATTGTAAAGTGTGTATGGTTTCTCGGACACGTCATCATGCCGTGCGCTAGCATATGGTTATGTGGCACTCTCCGGAAGGTCTGCAATTAAGTCAGATGTTCGTAGACATTATGGTTAAGTTGCACTACTAAAACCAGGGACGTTATCGTTCCAAGTAAAATGACATTTGTGATGCCATCTTTGATGTCCTGGGTGTTAGTCTTAGCAGTGCACAGTGGTGGCGTGAGTTATTGTTGCTTAGCTTACCATAACTGGGGAATTTCAGGGGTTTTTCGGTTTTACTTGAAACCAAAATGTCCCTTTAGCAAAGTTTTTTCACTGAATATATATATGTATATATATATATATATATATATATATATATATATATATATATATATATATATATATATATATATATATCAGATTCAGCTAGTCAGGGGGAATTTAACAGCCAGGTCCGTACCATGTTGTTGCACAGCCATTTGACAATTTTCTGCCATTTTTACAAAAACCATAACAGTTAGGAACATGTCATTTATTTCCAATTTTCCTAATTTAACCCTCCACCAGCAGGCTAAAACTGGCATTTGGGACAAGTTAAATGCAGCCAGGATGAAATGTTAGCTTGCCATTACAATTCCCTAAATCGCAGAAGGAGGAATTTTATGTGACCAAAATCACCTTGAAATTATCTAAAAAATAAAACCTACATGTATACAGTGTGATTTATAGTTCCTGAGGAAAAGCCACAATTGCGACAGTCCATCAAAACAAAGGGACGCTTCATATATGCAAATAGGAGGTTCCCGTACCCGAAGCCATTTGTCTCTCGGGCAGCCTGTTTGATTAGGACCTTTGATATAGGATGCAGATCGTAAATGGGGGATGCATTTGCTACACAGAGATCACCCACGGCAGACAATTGGAACCTATTCTTTTTCTGAAAAGCTTCTATTTCTCTGTATTTATTTCTCCGTAGTTCAGCCTTAATTATAGCCCCTGGGTTCACACATCCCCCCTTCTTTGGTCATATACCAGCCCAAGCATTTAGCCTGCTCAGAACTGCCGTCAGAGACAGTAGGTCTAGGGAAAGTCTGTTTTCAACACCTCTTAGCGGGACACATTTTATTGCAGTTGTAACAGTTGGGATGCCAGCCAGGCCTTCAGTGGGGGAGTTCTTTGTGAATTCTGCCCAGAGCCCCAGCATTTATCCTTGGCTGAAATTGACTCACATATTGCATTTTCTATCATCAGCCTTGATTCCTTGACATACAGTGTGTTTTCAGGGTCCACTTTGCATTTTTGCTGAAAGTACAGGGCTGTTTCTTTCAGTCATTGATAGAATGCACTTTTAATAATCTGCTCTTCATTTTCCTGCTGAAAAGTGAGTCTGAATCGTCACAGTAAACCACCTTTTGATGCATGGCAGTTTCACTGAAAATGTTGCATTTAAATCTCAGCCAGAAATGTGATGTGCTTTCTTAATCTGCACTTGGATTTCATTTTTCTTTTAGCCTTCTCTGTATTTCCCTTGCAGGAAGACATGTGCACAGTCTGCCTAATAGGCCTACAGGAACTTGTCATGGTAACCATGCAGGCTTTAATTTTCAAATGTTTTGCCAGTATTTTGCATGTGAAGCATAATCTACCTTAGATTTTTTTTTAACACACACACCCATCTTCATGTTGACAGGGGAACATTTCTCTCATGTTTTGCTTCAACTTGCAAACACACATGCAAAGCCATTTTTGTATCAATGTTTAAAAATCCTGTTTTTCATGTGAACGGGACCTTTGAATTTCTTCTTACTTGTAAATTAAAATGCTGCTTTTCCATTGGTAATGACAGGTAGACCTTTTTCACATGGCCCTTCCGTTCTGTTGGTCTGGGGCCTTTGATTAGTGCCCACAACCTCCCCCCCCACCTTTCCCGATTCTTTAGTGGGGAAGAGCAGGGCAGAGTATGGTTTCATTCGTAGTCCTCTTTTCTTTTTCTTATATTTTTGTTTTCGTTGGAACTCGTCTGTCTAATTTTCCTTCATTAGGGAGTAGGCACCCAGTCTCTCCTTCTGTCTCTGGGTTGGGGGTGTAGCATGGCACCCCTTTCTTTCCTCAACAGGCAGAGTGGCAATCCAAACTCCCCATCCTTCTTTGGGTTGGGGGTGTAGCACAGCACTCCCCATTATTCTCTCCTTCTGGGTTCCCTAGGGTCTTCTGCAGACTCCCCACTTGCCTCAGGCTGTAATTGAATGGAGTTAATTTCTAACAAACAGAAAGAAAAGGAGGTTCAGTACTTTTTACAGACATATTCCCACAGAGGATGTACACAGAATTGACAAAAACAACAGCATACAAGCATACTACACAACATGTGAGCACTAAGTAAATGTCTCCAGGTGTGTGTGTGTGTGTATGTGTGTGTGTGTGTGTGTGTATACATATATATATATATATATTTTTTTTTTTTTTTTTTTTTTTGTAAATGTTCAATGAAAAACGTAGTTACCGGGACGTTATGGTTAAGTTGCACTAATAAAAACCTATGAAATTCAATTGCAAAACATTGTTACAGGGACGTTATGGTTACAAGTAAAACCGAAAAACTGTAGAAATTCGCCAGTTATGGTAAGATAAGCAACCATAACTCGATCCACCACTGTGCACTGCTTAGACTAACATCCAGGACTTCAAAGATGACATCACAAATGTCATTGATAGCATCACTGATGACATCACATGTGAAATTAATTTTGATGAAAAGTCCCTACAAGGGGTTGTGTTTATAATGTTGTTAACAATATGTCAGGGGTGATTGTGTAATGTTAAACATGTAATAACTAGCTAACAATTCAAGACTTTCTACACTCGTGTGCTAGTACAAACAATACATATGAAGACCCACAATGCATACAACTCAGAGGCACATAAAGGGAAACTAAAGTAAGGAAGAAAGAAACAGCATCATCAGAAAATGTTAATAGCATTAAAGTTTATCTTCCTGTATACAAATGAATTGTGTGTTTGAGGCCTGCTATTGCCCCATGTATGTGCACCATGAGCGGAGACCAAACCCTAAGGAAAGTACTTTAAGAACATATGACAAGGTTAACGTCTTGGTGTACAGCACCTTTTTAATTTTTAATATTCTGAATGACAGTGAACAAAACCACTTGGCCTAGATATTTCAGTGAACAAAAATAAGTGAGCCAGATATGTGATGTCATCAGTGATGTAATCAATGACATTTGTGATGTCATCTTTGATGTCCTGGGTGTTAGTCTTAGCAGTGCACGGTGGTGGCACAAGTTATGGTTGCTTAGTTTACCATAACTGGCGAATTTCTGAGTTTTTTTGCTTCATTGAATATATCTCTCTCTCTCTCTCTCTCATATATATATATATATATATATATATATATATATATATATATATACATACACCTTAGTTTCCATCTGATTATTCATCCTTCCTTTTCATTCTGTAGATGATTGCTGCTTGACTTTCATTTGGCTCCTCAAGCTGTCGTGGATGACAGATTTTCAAATGATTGATGTGGACCCATTTTTCTTAGTCTTTTCTCTTTTTGGGATGCAGATATTGTAGGCAACAGGTGATATTTTATCTATATTTCAAAGGTACCACACCAAGATGGAAGAAATGTCTGCTCCCTGGCCTGCTTCCTTTGTAAATTGTACAGGTAAACCTTGTGCCATACTTCATACTCTTTTTTTGGTGGTCTTTAGGCCATAATAGTTCTTCCTTCCTTCAGACGACTTTTCTAAATTGTGCTGAGCATAAGCACAAGTGTGCTGGTGGTGCTTTCTTACATTTTCAATGTACTGATGAGTAGTGGATACATTTATCATTGTCTGCTGCTGAGTTCTGTAGAGGAGATGCTGAGTTAACACCATTTTTTGCCCGGTCATGAGCTCAAATGGAGACGTCTTTCTTGCAGAAGATGGTGTAGACATAATAGCCATCAGGACAAGTTGTAATTGGATGTCCCAACTGGGTTCAGAGTCTCCCAAAACTTCTTTATGATACTCACAATTGTTTTGTTGCATCTGTCTACCCCCCGTTTTGAAACCAGATGGTAGACAATGTGGCATTTTCTTTTTACCCCTAGAATCTCCCACATCTTCAACATCACCTTACTGGCAAAATAACTTCCTCGATCCAACTCAATACTTTGCTCCTTTGTGGGAGGCTGAATGATAGAAGATGTGATTGATCATTAATGCAGCAGCTGTCTCTACCATGTACAATTTGGGGCTGGAAGACATTCTACCCACTTTGTGACAGTCAACATGCACTTGTTGTGAATCACTGGCCTGATGAAATTGACTTACAAATCCGACCAAGGCAGTGCTATTCCCATTTTTTGTAGGGAACCTATGTGTGTGAATGTACTGGGTTGGAATTGAGGCCACACGAGACACCCCTTTAGGTAAGTGTCGAGGTCCTGGCCCATGTGTGGGCAGTAGGCAACTTCACCAAGATTTCTAACGTCATGTGAAACTGCCTATGACCAGCAGTGGCTGCATCATGGGCATGGTTCAGCACCAGGCTTCAGAATGAGGCAGGTACACCAACTGGTCACAGCCAGATAGGGCTCTCCTTACCAACAAACTGTCTTGGATCTGGAACATCTTGGAAAACTTCATCAACACCCAGAGATCCTCTTTACAGTATAATCCAATGCTGTTAGAGGAAAACGCACAGGTTCTTGAATGTGTTGATAGCATTTCCAATGGCCGGTTTCTCTTTCTTTGCAGTGATCAAATCTGCATCTGGGGTATCTTTACTCCAATGGTCAGTTCAGAGTTCAGTATTCACACAAGTTTGTGAACTGGTTACAGCAGCAACTTGGATTTATGATATGATATGATATAATAGGTTATTTATAACGCGCTTAATACCCAGAGGTTTCTAAGTGCAGACCCAGTGATTGAACCTGTGGTGCTACGTGTCGTCTTGTTTCCAAGGTGAGCACGTTGCCCCTGAGCTATACTCCTGACAGGGAGGATAGCAGGGATTCTCAAATCACCCAACAGGGATTCCGTTTGTATGAAATCCCACTGCAGGGCTCTGGTTTTAACCAATTGGTGAGTCAGGTCATTCAAGGTCCTATCTAGTCCATCGATTTTGGAATGACCAGTTATTTTCTTCCAATAGATGGTCATCTCATTGGAGGTCACCAGATTGTCAATTGACTGGATCAGTTTGACATGCTTTAGGGGTTTGTTGTTGGCACAAAGCATGACTTGATTCTTCCAGTTAATCAGGTGCACCACAAACCCATTCCTGACATAATCAGAGTCAGTGATTATGACCAGTTCATTGAGTTGGTGGTGCACTGCAGTAAGGATGTCTTGATGAACAGCCATCAACTCTGCAACCCGACTACTTTGGGGTCCTATTTTATAACCATCAGAGGGTTCTGGGGTATCATTCACTCAGGCATTCCCAATGCCAGCCCACAGTTCTTCTTCCCCGTTGTTATCAACATGGTGCGAGCACCCAGCCACATAAACTGTGGATATCCACTGACAAGTGTCTTCTTCATAGGCCTTGTGTGGGGAAGTTAAGTACACTCCCATGTTTTTGTTGGTCATTAGACCTTCGTCCTCGAGACAGATATTATTAGCACAATCATGTAAGTCTACCAACCCTTACGTTGGGCACACTTCTTGTCTTGGCCATATCTGACCGCCACAGGTAAGCCTTGCATGCACAGAATCCAGTAAGTCATTCTGGAATGACTGACGTTCCTCGCCTGGATTCTGTCACTTTTGAGATATTGAAAGGATTGGTGAGGAGTGCTGAAAACTAAGTGCTCCTCATGAATGAATGGGTGGTAATTTAAAATGCTAAAGAAGAAAAGTAAGGTAGTGTTATCTTACTAAAGGCTAGAGCTGTCAGTTGACCCTTGGCAGGGTTGCAATATTTTTCTAAATATACAATCCAGTATTATATGTTGATTCCAAGATATCAAATAGTTGTAGTAAATTCTTCAACGAGAAATGTTTTATTCACATTCCTTAGTTTAGTATCACCAGTTGCATTTTCTTATAGTGAGGCAACTTCGAAAAGCATAAGTTGTTCTATCATATATAGCATTTCAACACAAAACATATATCAATGATTCAAGGATAATTCAAAAACAGATAAAGCATGTACCCCAGGTGGATCCGTGCGAGTGAATAAGGGAATAAAATAAACAAAACTTATGTCAATATTGTTGAACAACTATACGTTTCCAGTGTTTAACTATTCCCAAATTGCGGCAGTCTATACCTGCTTTAGATTAGTTGTCCTCTGCTATATGGTTTTATGAAAGATTAGGTGGTGGTATATTCACTAAAGCATGGCCCTGACGAAGGTTGTAGACCGAAATGCATTGGCATATGTGCTTATTGATAGAACAATTTATGCTTTTCGAAGTTGCCTCACTATAAGAAAATGCAACTGGTGATACTAAACTAAGGAATGTGAATAAAACAATTCTCGTTGAAGAATTTACTTTTCTTCTTTATTGTCTATCGAGATCCGTATGCCATAGGATCTTTTTCAGACTGGAAGCTCCAGGTTAAAACATCTATAAATATCACAGAACAAGTAATATATTGACATTGTGAAAAAAACCCTAGTAGTGCCCGCCGAAACTCTGTACTTCTTGAACTTGGTCTAGGCATAACTCAAGGTGGAGGCACACAGATTCTAAATCATAACAAATATTGTCATTATAAATAATGTCATTTACTGACATAGAAATCTTGACGACAAATAGAGCCGACACACTAGGCTTTACAGCCGAGGAGGCAAACGAAATTTTGAATCTTATCACTGACAGCGGTTTCAGTGTAACAAGCAACAAAAGACATGATCCAACTAATCAAATAAAACAATTGGAACATCTTATAAAAAAGGAGATTAATCGTAAACTGCACGCAATTACATCGGGGAGATACCAGAAAAGCCAAAGAATACCTAGAGGTCTACGGTTACAGCTACGACCAACTTTATGCAAGGAAAGCAAAGCCTTTGTAAAGAAATGGGAAGCTATATTGAATAAATGTTCCTTGGACCTTATTTTGCTAACCATACAAGAATTAGCTAAAGATTTGAAAAACGTAGGAGAAGAAATTCAAGAAATTGAAAGAGCATTAGTGGCGACACTAAACCGAGAAGAGGTAGACTCTATTTTGGAAGATATTAACAATAAATTATCTGGATATAAGTCAGAACGAGAGGCTAAGAAAATCTGAAAATTTAAACGTGATACTTATGATTATTTAAAGGATGAAGTTCATACTTGGATGGAGAAATATGGTCCACAGGTGAGAAAACCGAAACAGAATCACATTAGTGAAACTTCTAACTCTAGTACTGACACAGAGAGAGAAACATCCAACCAGGGGGAAGAAGTTATCTCCAGAACTTCAAATACAACAGGTACAACAGAGACACCTAACAGAGATAGAGTGCCTTTTTTAGGAGAAGGAAGAAGAGAACACGAAGGGGCAAGAGAAAAGCAAAAAGGAAAACCAAATACGAGATTGCAACAGAGGAAAACATAGTGATTAATCTATCCTCTAGAATTTTGGCCCCAAGTGAGATGACAACGCTACAAAAAGGACTAAGTTTTGTTCCTACTTATGATAGTACTCTGTTTGATTCAAAAGTCGAATTATACAAATTAGTTCGTAAAATGAAATTGAGGGTTTTTTTCAGTGAATTGGAAGAAAGCAATCCAAGACATATAGTGGACTCAGATCTTAAAGAATTTAGAGGAAAGAGAAATGTTATACCTCCAATATCTGTCCCTTCCGTAGACATCTTTCAAAAACAGGTCACAAGAGACCTAGAGAAGGTGAAATTTAAGCAATCAAGAAATCGGAATATGAAACCCCATGAACTTAAGCTCATTAAGAATCTATATGGAGATGATAAAATTACAATAACGTCCGCAGACAAAGGAGGAGCTCTAGTATTACTGAATACAAGTGACTATGAGGAAGAGTGCCTTAGACAACTCAATGACAGTAATACCTATGCCATACTTGAATCAGATCCTACAGAAGAAATCCGTTGCAACTTGGAAAAATTCCTTGATAGTGCCGAAGAACTCGAATGGATCAATCACAACACTAAGAAATTTTTGATGAACACACATCCTAAGATTCCACACTTCTACACTCTCCCAAAGATCCATAAAGATATGCAAAAACCTCCACGAAGACCTATAGTGGCAGGGATCAACAGCATCCTTGAACCACTCGGTAAATATATTGATTATTTTTTACAGCCATTAATTCAGAAAACAAGCACTTACATCAAAGACTCTACACATTTCCTGCAGTATTTACGTGGCATTACATTTGACAAAAACAACATCTGCTTCACGGTGGATGTGAAAAGCCTATATACTTCAATTCCTCATGACCTCGGTAGAGAAGCAGTGGAATGGATGCTTTTGAAAGAGGGAGATATAGCTGCACAAAAAGAATTTATTATGGGACTTCTTGAATTTATCAGTAATAACTCATACTTTCAATACAAAAATTCATATTATCTACAAGTTGCAGGTACGGCCATGGGGGCAACCATGACCCCTCATATGCGAACTCATTCATGCATAAATTCGAAACAGAACATGTCCTATCAAATCACCTATGGAATCAAGATGTTATTATCTGGATCAGATATATCGACGACATTTTTGGCGTTTGGAAGAACACAGAAGTACGCCTATTAGGATTTTTCAAATACATCAACAGCATAGACCCTCGGATACAGTTCACTTATGAATATTCACAGAAATCCATCCACTTTCTAGATGTAGAGATTAACATCACATAAACTGAATATCAAACAACAATTCATCGGAAGAGTACAGACAGGAACAGTCTGTTACATCGGCTGAGCTTTCACCAACCAAGTTTGATTAGAAATCTACCTTATAGCCAAATGCTTAGAGTCAAAAGAATAGTCAGCAACCCAAGCGAATACGAAGCAGCAACAAATTTCTTGCACGAGGCTACTCACAGGAAGAAATTGCATTGGCAGAAGCACGGACAATGACACAGAATCGAGAAGATCTACTCAAACCAAGAGAAACTAAGAAAGATATTCATCTCCACTAGTCTTTGTTTCTAAATATTCACGCCAAAGTAATCGCATTAAGGCAATTATAAAGAAAAATTTGAACACCGTCACATGCGATAAAAGGGTTGAACATCTATTTAAAGAAGTTCCCACGTTTGCCTACCAAAGAAGTTCCAACCTCAAAGATAGATTAGTTCACACGAGACCACCACAGAAGAAGAAGAACACAGACCGAATAGGTACTTTCCCATGTTTAAACTGCAGCAACTGCAGATATATCATGAAAGGAGAAACAATCAACCATCCATATACTGGAGAGAAGATAAGATTAAAATGCTATGCAACATGTGACACTCCAGGCATTATATATGGGATCAAATGCCCATGCAGATTGTATTACGTTGGACAAACGCAACGTACAGCTAAAACAAGGTGGAACGAACATAGATCGTGTATTAGGAACAACATTGCAAGTTCGGCGGTGGCAAGACATTGGCAGAATAAACAACACAATTTGGCACAGATAAAATTTGTGATCTTAGAGAGGATCCAAAGAAGAGAGAAACATGAAGATTTACAGAAAAGACTGGATCAACGTGAGACATTCTGGATTGATAGATTAAGTTCTCTAACCCCGAAAGGAATTAATGAAGACATCAATTATATGTGTTTTCTGTGATGAACATAACCTGATGATTGTTTTGGGATGGATATTTTTGGAATCAGTATCAATCACATGTGTTTTCCTTTAATTCAGATAACAAGCGTACAAGTACTGCAAATCAGAATAATGTGGACGTAATTTTTTGCAAAGGAATTTTGTTCCATACACATCATAAGGAAATCATGACAACGTACAGTTGATGTATTCCGGATATGGCTATATGTTCTTTCCTTAATTAAGATGTTCCTTTTAAGATCAACATTTACATATGGTTTAAGCATTTTCATTCTTCTTTTTTATTACTTATTTGGTATGTATATCTTTTTATTTACTAGATCTATGATCCAAGATTGAAGAATGAAATGATTGTATATACATTAACATTTACGCACAGAAAAATCCACTTTTTTCGATGTTTTATGACACAGATCGCCGTGGCAACAATCCCGCCCCCCTGCAGCAATGTAGAGGGGTGGGACCCGAGGCGTACGTACAGCATCGCTCGCGCTGCTCTGCGTCGCCCCGCCCACGTTCCCATGGCGATCTTTGATAGCGTCTGAGTTCGCGCGCATTACACTTTCGCTTCCAACGCGATCGGTTCTGCGTGCGAGCTCTACGCACAAAGGTAAGATACCCTTTAGTATAGAAATATTAGGTATGTGTAAATGTATAGATAGAAGTTTTCAGACTTTCTTACTATAAATCAACAGGAGTGTTGGAGACAACTATTGAGAATACTGATACAAGAGGACAACTAATCTAAAGCAGGTATAGACTGCCGCAATTTGGGAATAGTTAAACACTGGAAACGTATAGTTGTTCAACAATATTGACATACTTTTTGTTTATTTTTTTCCCTTATTCACTCGCACGGATCCACCTGGGGGTACGTGCTTTATCTGTTTTTGAATTATCCTTGAATCATTGATATATGTTTTGTGTTGAAATGCTATATGGTTTTATGAAAGATTAGGTGGTGGTATATTCACTAAAGCATGGCCCTGACGAAGGTTGTAGACCGAAATGCATTGGCATATGTGCTTATTGATAGAACAACTTATGCTTTTCGAAGTTGCCTCACTATAAGAAAATGCAACTGGTGATACTAAACTAAGGAATGTGAATAAAACATTTCTCGTTGAAGAATTTACTACAACTATTTGATATCTTGGAATCAACATATAATACTGGATTGTATATTTAGAAAAATATTGCAACCCTGCCAAGGGTCAACTGAGAGCTCTAGTCTTTAGTAAGGTAACACTACCTTACTTTTCTTCTTTATTGTCTATCGAGATCCGTATGCCATAGGATCTTTTTCAGACTGGAAGCTCCAGGTTAAAACATCTATATATATCACAGAACAAGTAATATATTGACATTGTGAAAAAAACCCTAGTAGTGCCCGCCGAAACTCTGTACTTCTGGTAATTTAAAATGCTCCACAGTTTCCAGAAGTGCCTTTATGTAGTCATTGATTTTTTTCCTCCACAGAGTACTAAGTCTTGCTCGTGTACGAAATGACTTTGTTGACCTTGTCATGCTTTTGATACAACACCACTGTTAGGCAAGTATCTGAGAACCCTGTCTCCAACTAGAACTTCTTGTACTTTTAAGGGGTAAGCCAAACAAGGAGACTGGGAAAGTCTTATTTTCAGTTGTTTAACTAGCCCGGCTTGTTCAAGACCCCACTCTCACTTGACTCTGGCCTTTAATAAATGGACCAAGGGTCAAGTGACCTCTGCCTAGTCTTCAATGAACTTACAATGATAATTAGTGAGTCCAAGAAGGCGTCTTAATTCTCGTAGAATAGTGGGGTCTTTTAATTTCAATAAGGCTTCCACTTTCTTTGCCTGGGGATTAAGTCCCTCGGGGGTGATCTCATGCCCTAAGAAGTTCACTTGGGTCTTACTCCATTGTGCCTTCTGAAAGGACAGTTTTGCTCTGGCATTCTGCAACTGGGCTAGAACATAGTGGATTTCTGCTATTTGTTCCTTCACAGTTGAGCTCTTGATCAGAACATCATCTACATAGGCCATGTTTCAAACAAGTCGGGCATGGCCTTATGTAGAAAGATATTGAACTCATTGCCAGAGTTTATGTATCCAAAGGGGGCTCGGGTCCACGTGTACTGCTGTCCCCAAAGGTAAAGGCAAGGATTCAGTGGTCTTCCCTATCTACGGGTACTGTCCATTATCCATTGATCAGGTCTATGGACCTTTGACCCTTGGATCTGGGCCAATCTCTGATTGATGTAGGGAACATGCCATCATTACATGTGGACCCATTTGTTCAATTCCCTGAAGTCTGCCCATAGCCTCCATTGGCTGTTTGGTTTGAGTATCCCCAGTACTGGGTTGTTGAAGGTACTGTCGATTGGATGAATTATCCCACAGGATTCTAAATTCGTAATAATCTTTTTGAGTGACTCCATGGATGCGAGAGGTAACCAATATTGTTTGAGAAATACTGGAGCCATCTCGGGGTCCCTGGGTATGGTGGTTGAATGAATGGATATGTGTCCACAGTCGTATGAGTCCACTGAAAAGATATCTTGGAATTCCAGAAAGACCTTTTTCCTTTGCTCCTCAGTCTCAGAAACATCAACAAGATTGATCCTTTCCTCGGCCATCTTCTTGAAACATGGAAAGACCTTAGCCTTGGCAATTTCAGCGTTATCATCCAATTGGGTGGGGAGATCTCTTTTGATGGTGTTGACCTGGACAGGGGATTCGAGGTAGTAGTCATTCACTCTGAACAGTACCTCCTCCCACCTAACATCACAGGTCATCTCTTCACCCCATCGGGGCAGGAAGAGTACACTATGAAATTCTCCCTATGCCTAGCAAGCATCTTTTCTGGAGAAATACTGTAGCTGATGTCGAAAACAGTCATTTGGAATTGCTCCCATGATTTCATTATCAGAATCAATAGAATAATGTTAGGCAGCAACAACCATTCCAATAAAAGTCTCTGTGCCCAAGGTGATACTTCAAGGCTTGCTGTTATCACCAACAACATGCGACTAAACACGTGCAACATGAGACTAAACACTACGAACCGCGAGGTATTTGAAAAATGCATCTTCTAAGATGGCTTACGCCTCTTTACACCAGGATGCGACTCCCTGATGTGGTCCATGCCTCCTTAGTTGATTGGTCCGCCTCCTGTTCCTTTTCTACCAATCATTGGCAACTGACAGGCACAGCCGTCCAGCTGCAGAAGCTCCACAAAAGGCTTCTGTCCTGAGCCTGTCATGGTTGTACGGGGCCAGTGGGCCAGGCACACTGCCCCTTGGCAACCCTGCCACACCGGTAAGACTGCTCCTCCTACCACGCCACCCTTAAGCACTCTGTAACCTCCGGCCACATACCTTCCAATTACTTCACTAAGTAACACGGGACATGTCCGATTCTTATAGATTGCGGCATATACTGCACGTCACCCGTCCAACGCATCTGGGTCGGCGACGGCGTTATTATCCCTCAAGAACTTTCATTTTGTCTGCTATGTATCTCCACATTACTGATCTGTTGTCATTTTTTCTTAAACGTCCAAGCACTGTTTGTTAAGGCCCAGATTGTACAAGTTACTGCATGTATATCATGCTTTTTTACCTCTGCCCTTCTAAAGTGGGAGCACGCGGCGTTTTAGTGCGCCCTTTTTTGGCTCATAATACTGCAGGGCTATTCTTAGGAGGATATGGACTTCTGACGTGTATATCTCTGTTATGTTCACAAAAATTGTATTATAATGCACCCTTCAAATGTTTACAGTGGATGATTCTGTGTAGCTGTAACAAAGACACTTGCACTACAGCAGCTACACCCCACCTACACACTCTTGCCATTAATGGCCTTCCGCACACACATGCACTCTCAACAACACCTTCCTCCCACTGCTCCTCACATCATGAAACAATCCGCACTTCCCAGCAAACACACAATATGCGTGGCCACACTCTCACTTTTTCTGATGTGCCTCACATCTGCACATATTTTCCTCCAACTCTCTTACAACAACCATACTACCCCCACACACTCTCCTCCACACACTACCATGGAACCACAGTGCACTCTCGCACCCAACTCCCCCATCAGACTCCTCAGACTCAGAACACGCACCCTACCTTTGCTTATTCTCACCCACTCTGCACACATCACCAACAGAATCTCCAGATTTGGGTCCCATGCCTTGGCTAGACACCTCTCCCACTCCTCCATCACACTCACATATAAAATCAAATCCACACAGCTCTCGACATTCCCCTATCGCTCCAAGCTCCCACACCTGTCCATAGCGTGCAACATCTTGCTAGAGTCAGTTAAAAAACCACAATCTTCTTTCCTCAAATGTGCTCTACTCAATGTCCTTTCACTTACTGCCCACGCACTAGAAATCAATGATCTTCTACTCAGTCAAGATATAGACATCCTATGCACCACTGAAACGTGGTTACATGAGGCATCAGGTCCTGCCATCACCCGAGCCCTGCCACTTGGATACACCATTCTCCGACAGGATAGGATCTCCAAAATAGGAGGGAAGGTAGCACTAATCTATAAAGAGTACATTTCCTTAAGGTCAACACTGCTCTCTACAGAACACGGCGTTGATATCTTATCGGCAAAACTAGCCCTCTCACCCACTAATACCATCAATATTCATCTCCTTTACCGACCACCAGGATCCCAGACAGACTTCCAGGGACACATTATCCACTTACATAGCAGCAACCTAAAAAAACCCACTAAAACACTTATCTTAGGTGACTTCAACCTAGGTCTTAATGACCCCAATGACAACGCAGCTAGCTCACTCCACAAGGACCTCACAGACCTAGGATTCACCCAAAAAAGCCTGAGCCCCACCTACACCAAAGGTTGCACCCTTGATTGGATTGCTGACCATAACTACAATTCATTGCTCACATCCAACGGCGCCTACCCCTGGACAGATCACCACTGCATCCAATTCTCCATCCCCACTACCTCCAGCCCCAAAATCACGAAACCCGCTCCCACCACAATAGCTAGAAGCTACAAAAAACTCTCAGCAGACAACATCCAACCACACCTCAACACCCCTTGCCTAGCACCTCCCTTCTCACAAGATCCTAACATCCTAGCAGATATATTCAAGGATACTCTCTGCAAGGCAATTAACGTTGTAGCACCTCTAGAAAGTAAAAAAGAGAAAAAATAATTTCACGCCAACTCATGGTTCACAGATGATCTGCAAATTATGCGCTCTGATAAGCGACTTGCACTGAAATCATGGCAATCTCACCCCTGTGACTCCACTAGAAACAATTTCAAATCACTGGCGCAAACTTATAAAGAAGTGATATTCATCGCAAAATCTAACTCCTTTAATCAACGAATTTCCAATCCAAACTCGCAAACTGAAGAGTTATTCACCATATTTAAGGAACTTACTACGCAGCCCATCAGCACAGATGAAATCATTAAGGACAAAGCCTGGTGCGACAGCATCCAAGCTGCTCTGCTAAATAAAATAGACCTCCTCCAGAAGAAAATCCAGACCCATTATAAAACATTACACAACCAAAACTTGCCTACGCAGGCCACAACACCTGCCAGCACCTCCCACCTCCCCAAATTCATCTTTAAGAACATCACTGAACTCGAATTTATTCACCTCCTCAAACACCTCAAACCTTCACTTTGCAAAGGCGACATCTGCCCTCCAAAGATTGTAAAAGTCTGCGCCAAGGACCTTTCCCCCCTTCTCGCAGCTTTCAGCAACGCTTTATTCAATACCGGCATTGTCCCCTCCAGCCTTAAAGAAGCTTGGGTGCGCCCTCTTCTGAAAAATCCATTGCTAGATCCCACTCAGCCCAACAACTACAGTCCTATAACTACGTGCCATTCCTTCTTAAACTGCTGGACAAAGCAGCCCACACGAAAATCCAACTGCACCTTGCACCTTGAGACTAACTCTGTCTTTGGAAAAAGACAGTCTGGGTTTTGCAAAGGGCACGGCAACGAAACTGCATTATTGGACTTAAAAATCCAAATCACCCAAATCAAAAATAAAGGTAAACTGGCCCTCCTCATCCTCCTAGACCTCTCAGCCGCGCTCGACCTAGTTGACCACAACATTCTCATCACTCACCTCAGTCAAGCAGCCCAATTCTCCAAACAAGCAACCTCTTGGATTACCTCCTTCCTTGAAGTAAGAGTAATGAAAGTATTCTCGGATAAAGCAAATGCAGCACCCACCATCCTGGGCCAAAATACAACGCTAACAAACTTAGACTGCACTCACTGCAGTTTTGACATAGACAACACCGTCAACCCTGTCCATAAGTCGGTCAAGACCCTTGGGGTTCAACTCGAAGCCACGCTCTCCATGAATAATCAAGTCAACTCCATAGCATCAGCCTCTGCCTTAAGCATCAAACTCATCAACGCCATCAAACCTTTCCTAACCGAGCCTAACTGTCTCTCTATCGCCAGAGCCACTGTAGGCGCAAAGTTAGACTACTGCAACTCACTCCTAGCAGGCACTTCCTGTAAAAATCTGAATAAACCACAGATCACTCAAAACAATGCACTCAGGGCAACACTAGGTATCCCAAGAAGAGACCACATCACTCAAGCGAGACAAGCAGCTCACTGGCTCCCAGTCAAAGACCGCATTACATTTAAAATTCTCACTACAGCCCACAAATGCATTAACCACACAGCTCCGGCCTACCTTTCAGAAACACTCTCAAAAGCCACTTCAGCAAGACCCATCAGAACCCGCTATGCCAACCAACTCACCATGCCCCGCATCAACAAAGCTAAGGCTGGAGTGCTAGGCTTCCTGTACTTAGCCCCAAAGGTCTGGAACGCCCTCTCCACTTCTCTCCGAGCTGAAACCTCCTTACTCGCCTTTCGAAAGAATCTGAAAAACGTTCTCTTCAACTAAATTCCCACCATTCCTCTCACCTACTACCTGCCTTGACCCACCCACACCCTTTAACTACCTATACAGTCAAATACTAGCTCTATCAATATTGGTAAAATTGTTTATCTGCTACCACTGTAACTAAGCAAAGCTCTACGCATGTAACAAGCATTAAAATGTATACCAATGATATGTAACTAAGTATATCTCTTCTCATGTAGCAAGCGCCACATTGCCTAAGGGCTGTTGTGCGCTCTACAAATGTAAATAAATAAATAAATAAATAAATATCCACCAATATTCAAACAGTGTTGTGTTCTAGGTCTACTAGAGGTCTCGGATTAAAATACAAATCTTTTTGTTAGAGATGGAAATTTTAAATTTATATAGGCCTCCTGATATTTTAGGTTCTGTCCTTGCTTAATTTTGAGGGAAAGAGTGAATTGTTAAACCTGTACTGTGATGGTAACCTCTTCTCGCACTTCAACGGTATAAGGCAGCAATTTAGCTGACCGAAATACTTTTTCAGTGTTGTCAAAGCTCATGGGGTTACCCCCATTCGTAACCACACTTTCTTATTAATAAGGTTCAAATTAATTGCAAATCGGTTGAGAATGTCACTGCCCAAATAAAAGGCTGAAGGGACATCTCTCACGACCCAATAATTATGACCTATGCTTTTTTTGCAAGTGGACATTTTTAGCATACACCTGCTGGGCAAGAGATGTTTGGAATTCAGGGTTTCAAGACCGACTTCCCATTTGTCAATCAATTTAAATGTGGGAATGGTCTGATCTTTTGGGAGTTTCCTGAATAATTCTTTGCTGATGAAGCTCCTTCCATTATTCAGGCATACTCTGGAGAGCACCGGATCCTCCCCCTCATTTAACTGAATGGGGAAAACAACTGATTGTCATACCACTTACCTGGTCCAGGGTTCGGGGTCCTCGGGTCCGGGGGTCTCCCTCCTGGAGACTCTATCCACGCTGGCGTCTTCGGCGGGGTCCCCCAGTCTGGGTTCCTGATTCCCTGGGCGCCACCAATGTTGGTGTTCTGCGCATGCACGGTCGTCGGTGTTCGACGCTCCATGCATGCACAGGGACAGGGGCTTGTTGTTCAAGCCTTGTTTTGGCCCCTGGGCTATTTTAGGGCTCCACAGGCAGGGATCCAACGCGTCTAAACATGGTTGGTTTCCTGGCTGTGTTCTTCGTTCTGGGGGGTTTTGCCTGCCTTGCCTGTGCTCCCATGTGCCTTCTGCATTCCTGCTGTCCAGTTCCTTCCTTGTCCTGTGGGATCCTTTTCCTGCCTTGCTGCCTGCTCTAGCCTGGGTCTCCCTGTTGTTCCCTGGCTGATTCCTTTCCTGGGTCCTCCCCTGTTCCCCTTCTGGTTTTCTGGGGGTTTGGGTCTGGGTTGCTTGGGTTCCGTTCTCCTCCTGGGCCCTTCTTTACCCTGGTGGGTCCGCCTTCCCTTCCCCTTCCTGGCCTTTCACCCACATTGTGCCAAGCCGGTATCTGTGCCTTGGACATCATCTTCATCAAATTCCTTCTGAAGCTCCGATCATCTCGACCTGCAACCATCTCGCCTTGCTATCAGTCATCCTCAGCTGACATTGGACTTATCACCTGGCCTTCTCTGTCAGTGTTTACACTGTCCTGACGGCACAAAAATCAGAGAAGCGCCGTCCCGTGGCGTTTGGAGCTGGTTCAGCCCTGTCCTGTTGGATTCTGTCAGGAGAGAGTTGGATTTGTACCCACATCACTTAATCAGCTTGCGAAGATCCATCGACAGACTGGCAGCCTCACCTCCTCATTCTCCTGGAAGAAAAGGTAACCAGCGGTCATGAGATACCCTGTATAACACTGATCACCGTTTTTCTGAATGTTCTTCAGACTTTCAGCGGATTCTTCCTTGTCTGGTTTCACGGGACTCAATGTTTCTTCTGATTTTGGACTAGTGTAACATTTTCCAGTGTGGATTGTCACTTAAAACTGGGAGGAAGTTTGATTTTCAAGAATGGAGAAGGGTTCCCATCCCAAGTTTGTTCTCGTACAGAGATGACCGTGATGTCTGCGACCTGGTTATTCTGGAAATGGAATGCTACATTCTCAGAACGTTGATCAATTAAATGACTGGTACCATTCATGATTACACAATTGGTATCGATTTTAAGCTTATAGGCTGGTTAGTCTGGGTCCAGAGGACCTTGTTTACACAGTCAATCAGAGGTGTTAACCTTCTAAGGAGATTGTTTCCCCCGTAAACAAGGTGTGCCCTCACGACTATGACCGGATGTTTAATTCAATGTCACCCTATTTTGATTTCCAGATCCACAGTCCCTTTGATAGAAATATAATTCCCATTAAAAATGTTGAGTTGTCCAGGAAATGGTATGAGGGAAATTTGGTGTCCTTCACCCCGTCGAGAGTTTAGTTGTTCAATGGTCAATGGCCTTTTTAGACAGGAGGGTAGCATGAGATCCAGTGTCCACCAGAGATGATCATTCCCACTGACCTTGCACCTCAGTAAATAAAATTGCCCTTCTTTCTCCTCCAAGGTGCAAAGAAAGTGTGAGTTATTTGACAGCCTGGTGGTCATTTTCTTAATATTTACCTCTGACACCATGTGATCTTGGGCAATTTTCTGTGGCGAATTTCGGGAATCTGTAAAGATAATATTGCAACTTGCAATGGGAGTCATTGGGGAATCTTCCTTTTCTCCATCTACTTGGCTTTCCAACTGTACCTCGTGACAGCTCTCAGAACCTTTTTGGAGAAAGAACTCCCCCTTAGATTCAATTCTGTCTGGCACCCTTTTTGGGGGTTGAATTACTTGGTCTGGTTTGGTTTCCATACTTACCCCTCCCATTTAGAGTCTTTTGGGACCCATTTTTCTTTGGGAGGGATTGCCACGTTCCTGAAAGACAAGATTTCCTTGCCTAACTCGTCCAGAGATTCTTCTCTTTCAAAGGTAATGATCTGAAGCGTCTACACAAAGTGGGTTCTCTTATGACTTCCCCTACTGACCCTCTGTTCTTTAGGTTACAGCTTTTGCGGGTAGAATATTCATATTCGAATTCCGAGGTTTCCAGGGGTTTTGTTCTGGTGGGTAAGAAGCTTCCTCTAGGGCTTGGCATCTCCCTTCTACTCGGGTCCCTTCCCCTGGAACTTGTTAATGGTTGGAATTTTCCTTCAGTCATTTCTCCCCCAGGGCATCAGACCTGGGTGTTGGGGTGTTCTGGGCAGCAGGTTCCAGTTGAGGGTTCGACCAAGCCCTCAGCATGCGCCCCAGATCTTTGGTCAGTTGCTGGACCTGTTGCTTCAGTTGGGAAACTTTTTCTGAGTTGTATGGAGGTCTTTGGTGATAGTTATGCTGCTCTGGAAAGGGTAACTGTTCTTTTTCTGCCAGAGTAGTTTGGGTATTGGAAGTTACCCTCATAATTACCCTCATAATTTTCCAACCTGGGTCTCCCTTTTCCTGGGTTCAGAGAACTATTGTCCTGGAAGTGGGGGGACAGAGGAGGATTATTCTGGAAGCTCTTGTTCAGGGGATACCTGGAGAAAAGGTCCAGGTTGGGAAGTGGCGTAATTCTTCTTTTCATGAGGGCAGTTTTGAGCGAAGTTTCCCGTGTCAGAACTTACCAAGTTGGGCCCCCCCTTTTATACCAGTGGAGTGTATACAGGATTGGCCTATTACTCTTGTATCTTGGGCTTACATAGGTGGCAGGGTCAGATGGGTCACCATTCTGATACCACGCCTCACTACCATTAGATTGGTTTGGGTAAGTGGGTTTCCTCTGCCTTTCATTCTACTTGTTGGCAGAAGGAGTATTTTTAAGTCCCCCCCAACTCCAGACCCAATGAAGGGGTATTTTTCACCTCTGCAAGGATCGCAGTGGCAGGTGTAGTAGAGGGTGTAGGGGTTTTGGAGTTGTTTTTACTCACGGTGGACTTCTGTACCTTGTAGATCCTAGTGGCCTGTCCAATCACCCAATCCAGTTTCCTGTGCTCATGAAAATCCCGAACCAATTGAGTCATGATGTATTTGGGGAGTGCATGGAAGTAGGTGGTCAAAGCGCCCTAGTATTGGGGTTCACAAGTCTAGAAGTCTGTGCAAATTCTTCTTTTAAATCCTGCTCAAACTCCTTTTTCGCGCCTGATCTTCCCCACATTGCAAGTTATATGTTGCCTTATCGGCTTCTTGTGCGTTCTGGTGGGTGGAATTTTTAAAAAAATATGACCGCCTTGTGAGTGGACCATTTGCAGTGATCCTGATCCTCCAGCCTGGCAAGAAGCTGGAGTATTCAGGGGAGAATGTCTACTTGACAAACTCCATGCACATCATTTTTTACTTTACTTTTATTGCTTTATTTTGACAAAATAGTCATAAATGCAGTTCACAGAAAAGTTAAAAAAACACATTAGTTACATCATCACAATTGCTTAGCTCATAATTACTCCACTAAAATTAAACGGTCAGTGCTTTACCTTAAAACCCAAATAAAAACAGATCAACATTATACAGACAATAGCAGCTCATACAGAAAGGTGTCTTTAAACCATAGTACTGTTCAGCAACTTAGCCTACCTCATATAAGTTTTTCTTGCCCAACTCAGAGAACTTGTAGTGGGAAGCACAGCCTCCTTATCCGAGGCAACCATGCAAATTGCCATAGCACCAGGTAGGGACCTACGTCCACAGCTTGAGAACAGAGGCTTCAGAGAGCGCTTCCTCAGAGGCTTGGTTGCCGGACAGAGTAACAAATGGTGTTGTACCGTCTCTTCAGACTCACCACTCACCATTCAAATACAAAACTTTAAATATAATGCTCTTTTCCACCTTGGTGAGACATAGTCCAGGTATTCTTCGCAGCCCATCTGCGTCTTTATTGAAAGATATCCTGCCAGCTGCTCAGAAGCCCTGGATCTTCCCCGGATGTCCTCCCACGCATTTGGCCCTGCTGCGCTCTGCTTACTTTGCAACCAGTGTGATGATTGAGAGATTTGACCAGTTGTCCTCCAAACACAGCAAACCCAGTTATCCTTTCACAAAGGGGCAGACCCCATTAAGGAGCTGCCTGCCTGCTGGGACAAAACATCTGTAACTGCCTCTTTGTATTTACGAAGTGAGGATTAGACCAGAGGAGATCCCAGTAAAGAGTAAAGGACCGGGCCTAACTTACAGATCATCTCAAACCCCTCCAATCCAGTTTCCAAAAGCACTGGAATGTTCGGCGCTGCAGTGGGCAACCCAAGGATATTCTTCAGAAATGTTGTCTCAGTCAGTGCAAGGGACTTGGTATCCCGTGCCCCCAGAGTTCCACCCCAAACAATGCTGCCTGACGTGCTTGTGCTCTGCATGCCTCCAGCGAGACCCGCACTTCCACATTCCCATGTTCTTTGGTGAATCTAGTGAGGGCTCCGCTATATCTAGTCAAGGTGAAGTTGGCCTTCTTAACCTGCTTTTTCCAACTGCATGATGCCATAACTCTCAGACCTAGGTAATCATGGGACTGAACCTGCTCAATTGCACCCCCCTCTACAAAGAGAGATAAGGGCTTGTGCTTCTTCTTGGAATTGGCATTGAAGATTATAGCCTTGGTTTTTGTGATATTGAAGACAAGCCCATTCTTCTTTGCGTAAGACACAAAAATCTTTAGTTGTTTGTACACACCAGCTGGTGTGAGAGAGAGGAGCACAGCAAACAACAATGCATGAAACTTGCTGCCTGCTAGCAAAGGGTGTCAGTCTGGGGAGCCAACAACCTATTCAAAACTTAATTTATGAAAAAGCAGAACAGCCTCATCGCTAACCCACATCCCTGGCGGACTCCCTTCTGTATAGCAATACTACAGCAAGTGCTTCCCTCTTGGCTCCAGTGGACCACCGCTGAGTTCTCTGTATAACGACTCTGAATTGTGGAGCCACAGGGATCCCAAGCTCCTTCAGGACCTTCCACAAACGTGCCGGTGGGACTGTATCAAAGGTTGTGCGGAGGTCCACAAACGCAGCATAGACACTGACCTTTCTCAGAACAGAATACTTTTCACAGATCAATCCCAGCTGAAGACTTTAGTCTATCGTGCTCAGGCCCTCACAAAATCCCACCTGGCGATGATCAATTACACCAGAGCTCAATACCCACTCATCCAAGTGGAATAAAAGTGCCCTGGCAAACATCTTTCCCCCAGCATCCAGCAGGGCAATCAGTCTAAAGTTGACTGCGTCATTGCACGCACCCTTTTTATGTATTGGGACTATTTCAGCCCCAGTCCAAGACCCTGGAACCATGGTGCTAGACAACACAGTGTTATATAACTTGGTCAAATATGGCACCCCTATTGAAGACTCATTCCTGAAGAAATCTATCGGGACTCTACCTGGGCCCGGGGCCTTGCCCAGCTTCTGGTGCACCAACGCACGCTTCACCCGGGCCTCTGTGTGCATTATGAGAGATAGAGACGGGGTCAGCACAGGGCAATCGCCATCAGTGCAGAACTCCATCGAAGTCCTGGGGTTCTCGCAGTTCATACAGCTGGGTTGGGCTCCCCGGTGTACACCCCCCATCTTGGACCAAAATCCCCTAGAATCCCCACAGGTAATTGCTTCCAGGAGATCCCCCATAGCTCCTTGTGCCAGCCCCTTTTCTTCTCGCTCAACAATGTGCGGTAAGCAGAACTTGCCTCTCTAACTACAATGCATCTCAGGGGCCCTTTACACTCGATTCCAAATGACGTCATCATTTGCTCATTCAGCTCTAAGTGCTCCATACCAAATATTTTGCTTTTTTGAAGTAGGGATTCAAAATGCTCTTTATGGCCTTTATCTGTGAAATCGGTTCTTTAACAAAACCCTTCCTCTGTTTCGCAAGCTTCCTTTTCCTCTGCACATGAGTCCACTCACCTTCTGACTCAGAGCTGCTACTGTTTGCAGTCCAGTCCCTGTCCTCTATGCGCTCCAGATCTCAGTGAGATTGTGAATGCCTCCTGGACTCACAGGGGCTGGACTCCTCTCTCCTGTAGTGTTGTGAACTCTTTGGGGCATTTTCCCTGCAGTCGACTTTTTGCACAGGAGTGCCCCCATTCGCTTCATCCCCCCTTCCAGGTAGGCTGGGGAAATCCCCCATTCCTCTGAATATGCAGAGGTTTTCAGGATGCTCTTCCTATGCCAAAGCGTTGGATCTTTTCTTTCTACCAAGCAGACTAAGTAGTCCCTCTGTACATTTATTTTGTGCCAGTTCAACTCCCAGATTTTCTAATCATAGGAGTCTTCACGGTCAGAAGTACTCCCAGTGGTATTTTGGATTTCTCTGGACACGCTGGTCCAGCCACCTTCCCTTCTGCTTGGTAAAGATGAATATTCATCAATATCTAATAAAGATTGGCCTTCTAGGCTGAGTTGGGCTAGGCCTGTGTGAGTCCAGCTACCTCATGTTTCCCTGTTCTTGGTAAGTATGAGGTCAGTTGCTGTTGTGACATATGAAGTTGCGGCTAACTGGCATGATGTCCCAGGTAGAGAGGGTATCACCCCTTTAACAGTGGGATCTATTCCATACTCTGACGGGTCAGGGTGCCTCAATGCCGCTTTGTATTTTTCAGTTGCACTTGTCAAACTCTCACACCCGTTTCTCTCTGTCTTGATTTCCTGATAGTATTCCAAGAGTTGGCTTTTTAACACTGAGACCAAGGTCTGTGTAGTCTCCAGCACCCTGCTCTGAGCCATGATGTGATCTCTCATTTGCTGACCTTCCTCCTGAAATGTTTCATTTTCTTTCTCTGAGTCCTGTATGATGCGTGCATATTCCAGATGCTTGTCTTCCAAGAGACTAATCTCTTTCTCCAACCTGCCTCTACAATGCGCTGCTTATGGCAGGTCAACCTCTACTTACTTCACACCACAAGTTCCCTGTTTTCCTCTCTAATGCTGGCCAACTCCCGAGAGTATGACTATTCCTTTTCTGCATCATGGTCTTTTCCCAGCTGCAAATTCTGTTGCTCCAGAATATTTACATTCTGAAACATTTAATCAAACTCCTGTTGAGAGTCCATCTGTTTGATTATAAACTGACTATTTTCCTTCTCTAATTACCTGATATGTTGTCTAAGGGCCATAATGCCATCTAACAGCCCTCTATTATAAATAGTCTGATCATTTACTTTATGTTGCAGTTTTCCCACATTTTCAACACACTCTTTATGTGCATCTTGCAGTGAAAAAAAGGCATTTCACGCTCTGCGCTCCCTTGTTGCCATATTTTGAGTTCATTTTTTTGTTGCTCAAAGAGACTTCCTTGTTTAATTATAAGATGTGTCTCTGATGTGCTTTATCCTCTAACTGTTTAAGTTCTCGTTGGCTCTCTTTCAAAACAGCAGACTGATTCTGCACACAGGCCTCACTCTTTTGGAATCATTTTTGGGGTTGTAGTTTGTCTCCCTATGTGAGAGAGGGTATGCTCAGACGTGGGTCCCTTGCATGCTGCAACAATTATAATTCTATGACACACACTCACTCTGGGGACATTAATATAATTATTATCACACGCCATCTCTGTGAGGACTATAACATGTATATCACACACCATCTTTGTGAGGACCTGAACATCGGAATGACAACCAAAAAAGTTATGGGTGGAACGTTTTGAATGAATATGAACCAATGGAATTGCTCTGGGCAACCTTCCACACCAACGTCTTTTAGCGCATCCGTACCATTGCAAAAGTGGTGCAGTCATATGCAAATCAGCCAGGTACTCCCACCAAAGGGCACTGCCCTGCCCGAACTACTAGGACAGGTCCCCTCTGCACGGAAACACAAGCAAACCCAGACATGTTTTGGCCTTGTTGGGCCTCTTCAGTGAGGTGCATCTTGGTTGCCTGTGGCACAGTGAGCAAGGGACCCACGTCTGGGCATACTCTCTCTCACATTTGGAGACACTCTACAATAAAAACAAGTGATGGGTGGAAGTTTTTGAATGAATCTAAACCACTGGCATTACTCTGGGCAACCATGCACACCATCAATTTTAAGCCAGCCTTCACCGTTGCAAATGGTGTTGTTAAAGTCTCCACAGATATGGTGTGTTAGTACCATGATGTTAAATTCTCCAGATATGATGTGTCATGTTGCTGATCTTAAAGTACCAAGAGAGGGTATGTGTAATTATTCTGATTTTCAGGTTCTCACAAATATGATGTGTGAGAATAAAATTAAAGTCCCCACATGTATGCTCTTTGATAATGGTGATTTTAAAGTCTCTCCTAATGCTAGTGTGTTAAAAATAGGATATCACGTCTCCACAGACTTGTGTGTGTGTGTCTGTGTCTGTGTGTGTGTAAGGGGGGTGATGATGATGTTATTAAAGTCCACACAAAGGTTATTTTGTCTTAATTATGTTGCATTTCCAACAGAGATTGTATTTGGTAACAAGCATGGTGAAATCCCCACAATGATTCTTTGTGATGACCATGGTGTTACGGTCCCCATAGGGATTGTATGTGAATATGATGATGTAAAGTTCACTACAGAGATGGTTTGTTTGCCCTCACAGAGTCAGTGTGTGTGTATGAAAATGGAAATGTTGATGTCCCCCAGAGACATTGTTTGTGATAATAATGGTGAAATCTTTAAATTATTTTTCTTTGAACTTTATTTTTCATTATGCAGGGGAGACCCCCAGCACTCACTGCATTGCCCACCTTATTCTGTCCCCTTGCCCCACCCCATCTATGTTTTCAAATGTACCCACTTTCCAATGATGAGACCAGGAGATACATTGCAAGTTGAGCAAAGTTTTATGTCCGATAAAAGATGCATGCAGAGTACTCTGCTGCCCGAGAGCACTCTGCCAAACATTACACGTGCAGCACAGTATAAGATTTAAATGTGTCACTGCTGACACTTCGATATGTAGGTATATAATACTTGAATGTCATAGGTTCAACGTGCGGACACAGTATAGATACATAAGAGACAGTTGCACCGGATTGGCTCGAGGCTTGGGTGTTCGCTGAGCAGCACGTGGGTTAGCTGGGCTCATCTCCATGGGGTGAAGGTTAGACACACACAAGATGAAACATAGCTAACTAATCTATCTCAGCAAAACAGGATCTGATGGCATGCAACAAATAACAATTGGAAAAAGTGGACAGTCATGTACTGCTGTGCAGTTCATTCAGTTAGATATTTGATTGATTTTACACTTTGAACCTTGGGGGCTATGAACCATGATGCCCGGGCCCAGGTGCCCACCTTGGGAGTTTTGATCTGCTTGATGCCTCATGCCGACATGTGTTAGGTTTACCAGTGAAATACAATGGTAGGGGATTAGGTCTGGGTTGTGTTGCTGGCCTGTCCATAAAATGGGGTCTGATGTGTATCTGCATCAAGAGAGTTTGTGGGACTGTGGCTTCTCAAGGTGGGGGTTGAGGGACCATAGACAGGTTTGTGTAGACGGATGGGCATGCAGGCGATGGTTCTGCTCCAGCCACACACAGGGCAGTGAGCTCAAAGGAAGAGAAGGAATACTGTATCTGTTTGCAGAAATTATACCTGGGCTTCCGTGAGAAAAGAGCTTGTGCGGTGTAGACAGAAGAGGAGGTGGTGGGGGGCGGCTGGGCTAACTGTGCGCAGCACTGGACAATGGAAGAAATGGCTTTTAGAAATCGTTGTGTGGCCTAGTAAAAAGATGGAGTTTGGGGTATATAAAAGAGAGTCTTTATGTTTCATCCAATGGGACCTGTCCTCTGTCTTCAGAGGACAAAACGTGGGGATGTCTCCTGCGATAGGATGAGCATAAGATTAATTCCATACAGAATGTACTGGTGGGTCAAAAGGACCCTTCCTCCCTGAGATTCCCACCTTACGTTACTCCTAAAGTAACGAATACCCCTTACTGTTGGTACGCCTATGCTCTTCTGCCTCCATTACTGCTTCATCCCAGGCAGGAGTCCCCTTTATTGGCATCCATGCTCTGCACACAGACCTTAAACTTTGACCCCTTCTTGCATATTCCTCAGGTGTGGATGTCATGTAGATGCACCCACTTTCCTCAGCCAGATCAACCCACACCTCCTTATACCACTCCTACTCCTATTTGACAGTTGTGTGCCACAAATTATCCACTCTTTCCCCTGTGTTATATACTGCTATCATGCGGTATGCAGGCTAATGGTTGTCACCTGTTTGTACTTGTGCATCCTTTATGTCATGAGGCATCTTTGCTGGATTGCCCACTGTGAGCAGCAGGAAAATGATGATGGTAACCATCAGTTTAATTGTCGTCCCGAACCACAATGGAATCCAGTCAAAAAATGCATCGAACCAGTCACTTGGCTCAACAACGCCTTCTGTCTTCATCCTTTCTCCGAGGTTGTGCACAGCAGCAATTACATGTGATAGTATCCCATTATCAGGGTCTGCAGAAGATACAAATGTGCAACATGCACTCCCGATTTTTCAGCAAACATCACCTTCCATTGCTTTGAGCAGGTCCAAAATGTAGCGGTTCTGCATGGTTATCAACCGCAGGGCTCTGAGTTCTACTTTGATGACGTTGAACGGTATCTGGTCTTTCCATGTAATGCCATTGCATCTAATGCCATTCATCCACATTTTTTATCTAAAAACTTTGCATCTAATGCATTTTTTGGGAGGTAAAGGGTTCATTTTTGTTTAGGTGCATTATAAAGGGTAAAAAGTGGGGGTTGGGTCCCCCCCGGTAAAAAGTGGGGGTTGGGTCCCCCCCAAAAAACAAACAAAAAAAGCTTTAGATGCAAAGTATTTAGATGGAAAACCATAAACCCGTTGAACCCCTCTTTGGTGTCATTGGGCAACTGAATCAGCTCCAATCTTACAATATGCAACCATTTAGCATTTGCGCGGACGTGGATACTCAGTATAAGTGACGTGAAAAATGTCTCTGCTGTGCTGAACAACTTGAACTGGTCCAGTATCTGTCCTTAAAGAGTGGAGGAATCCTTGGAGATGTAGTTTGATGCTCTTTTTCTACACAACACTTTGGGCCTCATTACGAGTCCGCGGTAAAACCGCCTGGTTACCACCGGACTCGTATTACCATTCCGCCTCCGTGACTCCTGGAAATACCAGGGCATTACGACCCTGGTGTCCTGGGAATCCCAGAGGCGGAATGGTGTAAATCCCCATTCCCATTGAGTCCAATAGGACTAATAGTCCAATAGGACTCAATGGGAATGGGGAAGTGGAAACACTGGCACCATCTCGTGATGGTGCTGGTGTTTCCACGTCTGCCTACAGGCGGGAGATGTTCAACCCGCCAGGTCAGACCTGGCGGGAAGATCACCTCCCACCTGCAGGACTCAGGATCTGGCGGTCAGGAATTAACAGTGGCGGCGGGGTTACCGCCACTGTTAATTCCGGACCGCCCCACCTTTAACGAGGCCCTATGTCTTGCAGTTTGTCTTCCGACAGCACACCATACATGGGGGTTCTTCGGTTGTTGACTGGGGTGCCGAGGATCGTCTTGTGGGCACCCTCTCCCCCTGGACCTGGCTCTCCGGAATTACCATTAGGGCCAAATGCAGTGTAGCCAGGGTACAAGTACCTCTTAATGATTCCGGGAGATGTAAGTATGCCTGTTTGCCACATACCCAATAAGTGTCCATCAATGAAGCTGTTTCTTTTCGCATGTAGGGGAGGACAAGTGTTGGGTTGCAGTATTTGTTTGAACCCATGGGCACCTTCCCTTCTCCGTGAAAGGGAGTTCATATTCCACTTCATGTTGGATATTGATTGGGTTCTCAAGAGCTGTTACCCATGTTAGCTTAGCAATGTGCTGTGACAATGTTTGTGTGCAGGGTCTTTCTACCCATTGACATTTTTCTTCCGACAGCCCTTGTAGTGCTTCTGCTTTGCACATCCCTGTTGCTTCTTGCCATTTGTTTTCTGCAAACATTGTCCCTTTGATGATATAAACGGCTCCTTGATGCAAATTACTCCTTGGTGCTTACTGTGGCAGGTCTTCTCATTCTGAATTAGTTGTAACGTCACTGTGTGTGCCTGGAAGGTATTTCGAATTCTGCAAAGTGCAAGATGAATGAAAAACTGGGAATCCGCTATGGGGATTTCTTGTGGTATTAGAAATTTAGGGTTTCTTGATGCATGAGGTATCAAGGAACAAACAAAGCAACTCTCATTTGTTGGCTGTTTACCCATGGTGCTCATGTCAGAGTACCACCTATTAGACTGATCAGGATGGCGGAGATATTCTACTGCATCCAGTCCTAGACCATGGGATGCATCATATCCATTTCATTTTGCTTCCATTTCCTTCTATTAGTCCCCCCTAGGCCATGCCGTGTTTGTACAATTCTTTGACAATGATTAGGAAAAATACCTGTATTCAATTTTTCATTCTGGTCATCATTTTTTTTCCAATACTGTGTGTTCAGAGGAGTATTTGGCATGGTTGCTTGAGACATAATGTGTATATGCTCAACAATCGAGGTAGGGTCAAAGGTTGTCTGAGAGTAAATGTATGGCAGCACTGAAACATTGGAAATTGATTGATATTCACTGTACACATAAATTATATTTTCACTAACATTCATTGGTGTGGCTCCCAGCTGAGATTCATTCATTGTGCAGCTTTTATACAAGGAGGTAAGATTTGCAGAGGTGTTATGGGCCCATCTCAGCTTTACACCATTCCAAATTAGCTGGGTTCCCTCTTGCACCAGTTTTCCCTCACCCCTCTTCTTTTATATCTCAAATAATAAAAGAAATACTCCAATACAATCCTAAACATAATAATAATGTTGAAAAAACAATGGGCGTAAAATAAAGACCACAATTGTAAGAGTATTCCCTAGTGGCGCTAACATTGTCCCTCTTGCTATCCGACTCTGTTGGGGCCCCCCTCAGGGCCCTCCTCTCCACCATTGTTGCACCTACAGGGTGGAATACAATGGGTTAAGTGCACTGTCATTTATGCAATAAAACATATCTTTTCACTTTGTCAGTTTACTATCGAGGATGTGAGAGAGAGAGAGCGAGAGAGAGAGACATTCATATGTGCTTATATGTCAATCATTTTATTTACAATATATACATGCAACCTCTGCTTTCATATTTATTTTTACCCTTGCTGTTTCTATAATCTTCTTTGTACTTTGTGTATCTCTCTGTACTTTCAAGGTACTGCTATTTCTCGCTCATTCTGTTCCCCTTGTGTTATGCTGAAATGCGCCCTTCTTACATCGGAGAGGTGGATCCAATATTTCAGGCCTCTTACTTTCACCGCCGATGGGGTGCAATATATCACTTCATACAGGCCAAGAAATCTTGGAGAGTTCCACCATCTCACAAAGCTGCGTACATACACCAGCTCCCCTGGTACTAATTGCCCTGCTGGGCAGTCGGTGGCTTCTGTTGTGGTGTCTGTTTCATTGTCTTTGGTGAAGGCAAGGGCCATTTGTTTTGCTATGCTTCGCATAGCCCATGTGAGTTGTGTCAGATACTCTTTGAATTCCTCACCTAATTTTGTTGATGTTTTGTGTGCATCAGACATTCTCGAAGTGGGGGACAGGGGAGTCTGCATGCACCTTCCTGTCACTATCTCGTGTGGGGACAAGCGGTGGTCTATGCCGGGTTGCGTATGCAATTGGAACAAAGCGAAATGTAGGCAATAAACCAAATTTTTCTTGAGAGTAAAGCATCATTTGGAGAGTCTGCTTTTAAGGAGACCGTTGATCTTCTCGACAACTCCATTTGTTTGTGGATGGTAGATCGAGCACATTTTGTGTGTAATCATTACCTCCTTGAATATGTCATTAACAAAATGTGTTCCATTGTCAGCATGTATGACATGACGTATTCCCCATCGTGGGAGCACTTCTCTCACTAAGGATTTGGCTGCCCATTTTGCATCTGGGTGTGCACACAGTCCTGCTTCCACCCACCGCGAAAAGGGGCAGACCACCACTATTAAGTATCATGCTCCATTGCACCTTTCTCCCATGTCTGCGTAATCAATGTGCAACTCATGGAAAGGTCCAATGGGGCGGGACAGTATTCCTCGTAAGGTTGGGAGGTTCATCCCTGAATTGTACATCTGACATGTGACACATTCAATGGTGAATTTTACTAAATGCTCATTAAGGTTCGGAACAAACCAATCTTCTTGAATGTGTACAGCTATATGTTGTTTGGTGACATGGGCAGGGAAGTGCAATTGTTGGAACGCTATTTGTAACAGCTCTATGGGCATTACTACTTTCCCTATAGCGTCCTGTCTCCATAAGAGGTCTGTTGCTGATTGTGTACAACAACTTTTTAACCATAGGTCTTGTTCTGCCAGGGGAGCTCTCTTTTGTAGGTCTATTATATGAGCTGTCAGGAGGGTATTGTACCCTTCATCCTTCTCTGTCCCTGTATTAGCTTTTTGCATGTACTCGGTAGGCAATGCTTTTGAAAAATAAGCTGCTTTTTTGGCAGCAGCATCTACTGCTGCATTTCCCAGCAATACTTTGCCATGGTGGTTTGTATGGGCTTGGCATTTCACAAATGCCACCACTGAAAGTTCTGCAAGAGATTTTATGAGGTCATTTAAAAGCTTGACATGCTTCATGGGGGAACCATCTGCTCTCCTGAACCCCTGTCTCCTCCACCTTGACAATCCAGCATGCACCGTAGTTGTTGCATATGCTGAGTCGGAATAAATGATAACTGTACATCCTTTTGCTGCATGCAATGCTTCAATCAGCGCTACTAGTTCTGCAGCTTGTCCTGAATAATACTCTGATAATTGCTTTTGTACAATGACCTCGTAGTCCCCATCCTATAATCTAACTACTGTTGCACCTACATGTTTTTCTCCTGTCTCTAGACAAATAGACGCTGACCCATCTACGATGTATACTTCCCCCTCGTCTGGGGCATTCTCACTTGCTTTGGGAATGTCGTCCCCTTGACCCTCATATGTGGCACAATCAAGGTGGCGCATGGCTCAGTGAGAAATGTGTCTGGGTTTACTAGTTTGCAACATACTATGTGAATGTTAGGACTGGAGAGTATTATCTCGTGGGCTATTGCTCTTTATGTGGTGAGGATAGATTTCAAGTGTTCAAGAAAAGCAAACAAGGAGTGTTCAACGAATAATGTGACAGAACATCCCATTACTATTGTTGAACTTTTCTCAATTGCAAAGGCAGCCACGGCGAGTGCCTGTTCACACATGAAGTTTCCCTGCATTACTGAGTCAAGGGTACTGCTGTAGTAAGCCAAAGGTTTGTGCCCCAGAGATGTCTTTTGTGTTAACACTGCAGTCATGAGTGTCCCATTGCAATGTGAGAACCGGTAAAATTCCGGTTCATAGTATGGGGATGCTAAAACGGGAGCTGTAGATATTAGTTATTTTTGCGTTGTGAAAGCTGTGTGCATATCGGGCGTCCAAGGCACCCAAGTGATGGCTGTATTATCTTTTTGGGCTTTTTTTAGTGCTTGGAGCAAGGGCCATGTGTATCCTGCATAGTCTAGTATCCATGCTCGGCAGTAGTTACAGATGCAGGGGAATGTTTGCATTTCTTTCACTGTGTGTGGTTTCACGGCTGCACGCACTGTTGCTGCTCTGTCTGGGATTATTCTTTTACCATCTTTAGATATTAGTTGTCCCAAGTACAGCACATCTTGTCAGGAAGTATTGTAGCTTTCCTTTATCTACCTTATATCCCTCGTGTGCTAGCAAATTCAGCAGTACTATTGAGTCTTTTCTGCACTGTTTCTCTACGTATTGTATCCATACTCTTGACATCAATATTGCTAAGATCTTGTGCAATATACTGTTGAAAATGCTTGGGCTTTCACAGTACCCCTGGGGCAATCTACAATGTTCATATCTCTTGCCCCCATGGATAAATGCAGTCAGATACTGGGAACCGGGATCAAGTGGTTCTGAGAAGAAGGCATTTTTCAAGTCCACCACAGTGAAGTGTGTGGTTTTCTTTGGAATACTACACAGAATAGAGGCGTGTTAGGGATGAGGGGGAACTCCTTTTGGATGATGTCATTAAGTGGGTGGAGGTCCTGCACCATCCTCCATGCCACCCCTTCACTTTTAATCAGATGAATTGCGGTATTGCAAGGTGAATTTGAAGGCACAATGATACCGTGTTGTAATAGGGCATGTGTTGTTTCTTTTATCCCTTCCTCAGCTTCTTTTGACAAGTGGTATTGTCTTGCCCGGGGCAGCACAGTGCCAGGCTTCAATTTAATTTTCACTGGGGTTACCTCTCGCAATAGCCCCACATCACGGGGGTTGGTTTGTGAAAACAAAGAGAAAATATCGAGGCGGAGTACCCCAAAAGGAAATACACTGAACAAGGGTTACAAAGGAACATACAAAGATCTTTATTTTATACTGAACAGTTTCAAAGGACAAAAGTAACAGATAGCCATCGGCCCTCAGTACAACACAACAAACTCCAGCGTGGTTCGGTGTGCTCAGTGAGTGGGACTGTACATTAGAATAGTCGCACCTTTTATAACTTTGAAAACATGTTGTCCAACCCCACTGTGGGTTAATATTCATTAGTACATTACGGATCTAGGGTTTGTGCCGAGTTCACACATCTATACGCTTAGGGTTTGTATTTAATACATTCGCCAACAAGCCTAAACGGTACCAGTGTATTTTAGGATTTCTCATAGAGCCTTCTCAAACATTAATACAATGTAGTTTAAACAAGTGTTCTCAGTTCAGTATTTGGATACATTGCTCGTAACATATGCTTGCGGATTAGCTTCATTGGCACAAGTAATCCTTTACACACAGGTCAACGAAGGACAAGGTCTCAGTTCATGACCCTAACAAGTGGCCTGCAGGCAAGTTACACATTACTTTATACATAGAGGTCAAGACGGCCATGTTACTTTTTCGGAATGACACTGTCCACCATTTTAGCTCACAGGGTGACTTTGCAGAGAGAACCTAAAATGGCGGTTTGACCTAAAATGGCGGCTTACATTGATTCTAAGGTCGTGACCTTGCAAAACGGATTTCTTCGCAAGTGACTTACAGGCAGCTTGGCGTAGGGCAACATACATATATTCATCATAATAGGAGGCACAATATAATTTCCCGTTTACAGGTTGTCCATAGATTAGCGGGTACCTGCTGTATGTCATTGTCAAAAAAAATGATGGCAGTGCATGGACGATGGCCATGAGGGGGTTGATCACTTGTCTGTTTTGTACCATCATGTCACAGGGCATACATGTTTTTGTCAGGATCTCCAGATCAAGTCTGTCCATCGGAATGGTCCATGGATGGTTCAGCTCATTCTTCAGTTCTCTAGAAATGCATGATCCCATCCCATAGAGATCTCTGTAAAAGTTGTACTGTCTCCTCTGTCACCACATTAATTAAGGCAGCTCGGTTTGCAGTAGTTAGATTGTTTAGCCATTGCCATATCTGTCTGGAGATCTTCTCGGCCAATGCTTTTTTTTAGATCTTGTTCTTCTCTTTTTCAGGAGTGTGAAGCAGGAGTCACTTTCCGGTTTTCTTATCGCTCTCAGGTCTTTATTAAGTAGTTTCTTATCCTGTTTCATCTTTTCGTCGCCCACATGGAGGGAATGGAGGTTTCCTTCTATTTTAACTGGTCTGGTGAATTCCAACAGTAATGGAACATAATTTTTGTCCGCTCTTTCTTCCCATTGTTTTACAAAGCCATCTAGCAATGTAGACATGTCCTGTGATTTCAATCTTAAACAAATTTTGTGTTGTTAACATCGACCCTCGGGCACCATCGCTCCTCTTTGCTGTCATTCTTTTTATCCCATGTTAACTTCAGGAGGGCGTGATCACTAGCTTCTTTGTTAGTAATATCAACATATTTATGTCTCCTAGTATGTCGATGTGTGATGGTAATGGGGATCAGGTCCTCAGATGACTAGTGTGTGATAATGGTAATGTCAAAGTCATTGCGAACATGGTGTTTTAAGATAGTAAAATAACTTCCGATTCATCTGCATTGATAGCTTGTAATTATCTTGATGTTAAACCTCCAAAAAAGATTTTGTGAGAGATGAGGAGTTGTGTGTCACTAGAGGTGAGGTGCATAATGACAGAAAAGAGAGACCATACTAGTTTTCTCTACTCACTGTGTTGTCCCTTCTCTCCTCTGCATCTCTGTGGGATCCAAACAGATTACATTGAAAAGGTGTGTGTCAAATAGTGCTCCTACCTTGCCTTCTGGGAACCCCTGCACCAGGCATTTGTTTACCTAATTTGGCACATCTTTTTCAGTTCTGAGAGCGCCTCCTCATGGTTTGTTAGAGCCTTGCTACAATCTGATCTGGTTCATGACCCATAAGGGAGCATGTCTCTCTCACCTATCTTATATGGGTGTTCAGCACATGAAGCCAAGAATGTTCTGTTCATCTGATGTCCATAGAGCCTGCAGTGTGCCTCACTTAGAAATCTTTGATGTGTCTCTGTGATCCAAGTGGGGCACTGCATGTGGGCTGGGAACCTGGACATTATGGTTTCTCACAGGGACAAAGTGTCTTAAAGAGTCAGAGGGGCCAATTTTGATCCATGTGTGAATTCCTTACTATGTGCTGGATACTCAAGAGGTTCAACAGACGTCCCCAGAGCTAGGCAGGGGACGGGCGCCACAAGGAACAAACCATTTATGATGGCATGATGGCAAAGAGCCCACATATGTGATAGGGAAGTTTAGGTCCTCACACAGATAATGTGTGATAATGGTGATATTGAAGGGACAGATTAATAATGTGTTGTGATTTGATGTAGATGCTCACTTTACTTTAACACTGGTCTGCCTAGATGTGGTGTGTGTTAATTGTAGTTTTGAGGTTACCACAAAGATGCATAACATCTGCTGAAACACATGTACATCAACTGCTTGCTACAATACAGTATACAATACAGTGTACACTAACAGCCAAAATCAAGTTTGTAAGCACACTTGTGTGTAGCACTGTTGAAAGGAACTGCATTAAAATCCAACATTTCTGGGTTTACCTGCTACAGTAATAAAATACATCTAATGACATACAAAGCTTTCTACAGCAAAAATATACCACATATACTATGCAGAAATACAGTACATGATCACTGCGGAAGAACACACATTTTTCTGAAATGTGGTGTACAGTTAGTGCTCATATACAGAATGCACACACTATGCAGAATATGCAAATTGTTAAAATGGAGCACTGACATACAGAATAAACCCACTTCTATAAAACTGTGCATACCAACTACTGTATTTAGTACATACCAGCTAGTCAAACAAAAAGTAAACCCACTGTTGAAATATTGCACTTATTCAATTCTAAAATGCAAAACATTGAAAATGATGAACTTCAGCACATATTAACTGCTCACATGAATAGTGTACACACCACCAAGATAAACCTACATCCCTTCATGAACTACCGTTTTTACCCACTATGAAGTACATACTCACAGTTGAAATGCAACATACATTGCTAAAAAACAGGAAAGTGAATGGTGGAATCAGTTTTTGGAATGACAGATGTCAAGAAGGAGATGGTGGTTGAGAGTGGGTGAGGAAGTAGTGGGGGAGAGAGGAGGAAGTCTCATAAATACCTTTCTTAGGTCTTATGTCATTGACTGCAGACATAAGAGCCACCGGTGTTCCTAAATGGATTCTGCTAAGGATTTTGGTCAGGGACACACTGACTCAAACCTTTAGAGGCCATCACTACCTAAGGACTCTCTTTGACACCACATCTGCTGGTGCAGGGATGGTGTCCCACTCATGCAGTAATCTATGAGATAGAGAGAGAGAGAGAGAGAGAGAGAGAAGGAGAGAGAGAGAGAGAGAGAGAGAGAGAGAGAGAGAGAGAGAGAGAGAGAGAGAGAGAGAGACTCAGACTCCAATATGGAACGCAGAGCTTTGGAAGGGATCGGCCTCTAAGACACCTTTAAGGATAGATCAGACATAATGGCTGACTAGCCTTTAAAATACTAATATCCAAAAGAGAAAGCAAAAGTAATGCTCAACAACCCTATGTGCAGCTAGCCAGATCTCAGCCCTTTAATGAGGGTCAACTGAGGTTTCTGTCACCTGCCCTCTTGTGGGTTATGAACTGCTGGTTTAACTAAGTGAGATCTTCCAAATGAGGTCTGTTATACTTTCATAATACACCAAAGAGTTTTATTTACATTCTAAACAAAGTACTAAATAAAATACTTTAAAGAAAGAGTTCCATGCATGCACTAAATAATGTTATGTGCTATTGACCCGGCCATCTAGAAAGTGAACAGGTTCACTTGGGATTTCTCCTGTGACCTACAAAGTAAATGAATGTTCAAAACAAGGGAGTGAAAGAGGTCACTAGGTAGTGTGTCACCTGCACATGATATGATATGATATGAAATTTTATTTGTATCGTGCTCATACACAAGTGTTTCAAAGTGTGACAAGTCAAGAGAGGGAAACAAGGGAGAACAAAACACTAATCTTACTAGGCCCAGTGACATTGAGAAAGTGCAAGGACAGGAGAGAGGGAAAGGGGGAAAGTGCAGGGGGGATTTAACCACAAGTAAATATAACAAGAATATAATTGTATTCTACGGTTCTTGTTTTGCTTTGTTTTTGTTTTTACTCCACTCTTTGATTTTATTTATTTATATTACTTTCTGTTGTCTTCCTCTTTGAATTCTGTCTCTCTCTGTTGCTTCTTAAAGATTATTTTAGGAGAGTATCTGTGAATATGTGTCATTTTGTACATTTGAGATATTGTATTATGGTTTGTGCTTGTGTATGTACCTAAAGGTATAAATGAAGTTTAGAAAAAAAAGAATATCATTGTCGTTTCCGATTGTCATGAGAATTACCCAAGACCTTGCTTCACAATAACTTTATACACTTTTTCCAAGAACCCTCAAACTTTACATGTGTACAAATCTGCCATTTTATGTCTGCCCAGATCCATCCTGAAGGCAGAGTTCTCCCAAGCTACCTCCAAAAATAATTTTAACAATGTTTAATCTTGTGATGCACATTCAGTTCCGTGTAGAACCTTACAGTTTTTGAGAAATGGCTGTGAAAATGATACATGCAAAACAACAAAAGTGAAAGGAACTAAATAGTATTCTATAGTCCTCCCAAACTTCCAACCACACCAATAAGACCAGTCTCACCCTCCTCTCATCCACCCTGAAGGAGTACATCCCTTTTCTTCATTCCTGATAAAACTTTAAGCACATTTATTTTTCTATTTTTGTAGGAATTGTTGCGAAAATGGCCCACACTGAAGGAAACAACACAGTGACGTTTTATCTCTGAAAATCCCTGCTTGCTGCAATGCACCATGGGAGATGTACATCAGATTTTGGTGCCAGGAGCACCACATTGCCCGCCATATCTGCTCTGCTTTATGTCCAACTTGTTTTGTATTTGAAGCAAATCCATTGAGCTGTTTAGATCGTGAGACTGTTAAATGTTCAACAATTGGAAAAACAATGGAAAGGATGAAAAGCACCCCTTTCTTCAATGCCTTATAACTTTAAAACCGCTGGATGAATTTGAAAAAAGACTTCTAATTTTGCAGAAGTGGCAAGAAACATCTTTGCAAAATTTCATACTGATACATCAAAAGACTCAAAAGTGATTAGCAATCTAACTTTTGCAAAGTTGATGGATCTGAGCGTTTACCCTTACTGTAGGGTAACAAACATCACTGTCTAAAATATATACAGTTAAACTTGGCAAACATTACATTGCTAATAACTTTTAACCCACATTTATTTTTGTGCACCTGTAGTTCCAGAAAGAAAGAGAATGGTTTAGAGCATTTCAATTAAATGCACCATTACCCGCACACATTTGTATGGTTACTGTCCCTGAGTTGTCCATAACTATATATATATATATATATACACTCGCTGAAAAAACCTTGTTAAAGGGACGTTATGGTTAAGTTGCACTATCAAACCCCCATGAAATTCACTGAAAAAACAAACGTTGTTAAAGGAATGTTATCATTAAGTTGCAGTTACAGAAACCCACGAAATTCACAGAAAAAACATTGTTAAAGGGACATTGAATTTATTTCTCTGTTACTAGCTTTCATTATATAAACATGTGTTACAAGACAGAAGCACTTTTTGTTTTCTCACAGAAATGACAAGCACACTTGAGTAGTTAGAGGAGAATTTCCCAAAAAAAGAAATGAGCGATGATAACATCCCCTATAGTATGCAATACATATTTTAATGTAAACAAATAATGTATTTTGTACACACCTTAATAAAATAATAATTTCTATTTGTCTTACAGTACATAGTTTCATGAAGAAACCACACACCAGTTTAATACAGAAGCCCTATACCCAAATGTAAATAATGAAATCATGAACTTGTCTAAAAAGTGGATGAACTGAGTAAAGATTTTAAGGAACATTTACAGTATGTCAAAAATCATGTCATTAAAATGTTTCCCTATCACTGTCCTTCTTGCACCTGCCCCCCTTGTCCCCAGCAATCGTCCCCATCAAATTCTGAACATTTTAATCAAAGATGCTTTGATAACACCTCACTCCCTTCCTCCACTCATATTTATTGTACACAAATTCCTAATTCTCCTATTTATGTTTGCCATTCTGATACACCATCCCTTTCTTGAATAGATATATTTGTTTTACTATACATGTTTTGTTTATTCTTGTGTGATATTTCCATTTTGCTACTTAAAAGAAAACAGTGTTTTTATCCCTGCTCCTGTGATCCTGTGTGGAGTCTCAAGATGAGTCCAGTCACTAAGACCGGCTGGCAGGAGGTTCTATGTGTTTCTCTGCTGCACCTGAAAAGAAAACAGCATTTTGATCCATAACGCTACTTCAATTGCTCCGGTGCTCCTGTGCCTTTAAGGATTCCAATAATTGAACTACCGAGGCGCAGAGTACCTGTGTGGAGTCCCAAGCCGAGTCCAGTAACTCTCCAGTCGTCTGACAGCAGCTGACTGAAGCAAGTGGGCTGGGAGACTTGGGTTGAGGACCCAACTGAATCAAGGAAGTTGGTGGCTTGTGTGCAAACAAGATGTTGAGGGAGTTAAACAAATGTGGAACTCGGTAAGTGAAAGTTATCGAGAAAGATTCTAGAGAATGGCACTTTGAAGTGGCTGCCCTTTCCACCCAGCACAACAAACGCCAAGGTGGTGAGTGATTCTATTGGTGAAGGAGGGATGGAGGCTACTAACCAAGTCACTGTTATAGAAACTGAGGACATTGAAAGCATTTCACAAAAATGTACTTCTGTTCATTGCCAGCCTCTGTCACCATGGCTGGTCTCCTACCCTCCTCATCCCCCTGCAAAGCTCGGGTGCAACAAATAACTTACCTCCGCCCTTGAAGATTATTCCTGCCGCCCTCCCAGATACGGAACCATCTCCATGTGTGCTGCCTGCTGATGTCGTAGAATGAGTGGAGGATGACATAGGCAGATCTATGGACCTGCTGCTGCCCCCCTCCATTTTCAATGCCTCAAATAGATCCCCTAGATCTGGCGAATACAAAAGCTTTGGTGGTCCATGATTTACTAGCGGAGGTTTTAAGTGAAAAAAGGGCATGCACGTATTTGACACTAACGGAACTTACAACAACCTTGCCTGCATCCTGGTCAGTTTCCTCCCCATCGATGAGTCTGGGCCACATTGACACTGGAACTCACTCTAATTCTACAGCAGAGTGCCTAGAGCAAGAGAATCTACAAACTCTGCGTGCAATATCTCTACCCTGCTGCCACGTTTGTGGACCATTCTGCAGCACAAACAATAGAAAACACACACCACTACATGTAACAGCACTCTTACAGTCCTCCCTTAATAAAATAAAATGGAAGTGGATGGGGTGAATCCCAACTACTGTGACATCTCAGAATACGAGTATCACAAAGGTGCTACAGACTGATCTTAAGATTACTGCAAGCTCGAAAAATGTCGCTGCATCTAATCTTGACCACCAACAGGATGATCCTACTGATACAGAACTTTTGGAGACCTGCCTTGATATTGACCCTACGTTGCAGCAAGAGAGCCCTCGAGGCTCAGCTGAGAGAGATATAAAGGTCACAACCCTAGCTCAGCAAAGACAAAGGCTGTATTTGTTTAGCAACTATGAGGCTCAGATCAATCTGAGGGAAAAAAAGCTTAACTAGGTCCAACCACATGGGTGCTGACCTATAAAGTGATGCTGTGGTTTCGGGCACATTACACACATGTGTTGACACAACCTGAGACACCCTCGACATCCTTCTCTTATCATGAAGGTCAAGAGAGGCTGCAAACAAGTTCTAATACTCATGGAAAACAGCTACCAGCTGACAAGATACATCTCACCAGGTGGGCAAGAACAGTGTCGAAACCAAAGTCGATTGGACCTCCCTATAACTCAAGAACTATCGAGGACCAAAATACCTCATGCCAAGAGACTAGGTACGGTCTAAGCTCTCATGACGCAGAGCCCGATTCGCTGCAAAAGCATGTGGCTCAACCCCTCAATGTCGAGTCTAACCCGAATAGGCTAAATGATGAGATTGTTGAACCACTCAAAAAAGGCCCGAATGCGAGTGATACAATCCCAGCAGCTGACTGATAATGGTATAGAAGGAAACCTATTGATTAGTGGTGGCCAGACAGAAGATCCCAACAAAAGTCAGTGACCGGAAAAAAATGACAAATCTCACACAAGGAAATCGGGGCAGGAGCTTTTCAGCCAGATGTCGGTGGTCACAAACGCCCTGGTTACATTCACTAAATTATATAAAGCCTTCAACTATACCTTAAAGGAAAAAACAAGTTCACTGGCCATGCTGCATTCTAGGATGCTATTCGTGGAAGGATATTTAACAGCAAAAAACATGCCTAGCCCAACTCCCATTAACGATAACCAACAAAAGGAACTGCTTGAGCAAACTAAAATTAGACCTTCAGAAAGTAACCCAACATCTATTCTCCGTGCCCAATACACTGTCTGGAACCGATCTGCCTCAGAATGTCCCGGTTAGGCAACCGGCAAAGGGTACCCTAACCTCCATTGAAGTCAGGGACCTCGAGCTAGCCTATCAACCTCCATTGAAGTCAGGGACCTCGAGCTAGCCTATCAGTGAACCTAATATGGACAATGGGAGAGACACTGGTGCTTCTAAGCATGCATCGACTTTTACTGTTAATTCAACAGTAGATTTAACAGTAGAAGCTGGGATATCGAAACAACCCTTCCCTTTATTTAGTAGAAAAGAAGAAAAACCGAGTTGAGTTCCTCCCAACGATTCTCTAACTCACTAACACTGCAGGAAAACCAAATGCCCCTTGGGGCAACAGCAAAAGTTACAACAACAGAACAGAATAAACGACATAAGAAAACTTTACCTAAGGCAAAGGACAAAAAGCAAACCAATTTGAGGAATCAAAATCAACTGCAGTTCGAGATCAACAGCGCAGACAACAATCAGTGGGACAATAAGGTGACCGAAAAAACAGTCGCAAAGATCCAAGAAGATGTTAGCTAAAGAAAAGGACAAACAGCAGAATATTTCTAAGAACTAAAGTCAAATATCCATTGAAGCTAATGATGATGATAGTAACCAGCCGAACATAAAAATCCCGCAAACAGATGAAAAGGTTCTGGACTCTTCGCTAAATCTCTCAATCTATTCAATGGATGGGGATGAAAATAGTCAAAACTCTGACTCAGCTGATTCTTCGATTATCTCAATAGACTCAAGTGATATTCTGAGAGCGACAGCTGTAAATCTTTCCCCTCCCCAGAAAGACTTACTTACGCTGGCAGAAAGGGAGATAAAGCTGCAGCCTTAGCTCGGGTGCAGGACTGCCGAAAACAAATGGCACGGGCAATTAAAGCCAGAAACCTATGGAGGTTTAATGACAGGTTTTCCAATCCTACTTCAGAGCGGAATATTTTATCATTAATTCCAAAAAAACTGGCTAATAAGAAGGACACTAGGGGCGTGACAGCTCCTAGAAAGATGAGTCAACCCCTACCCACTTCCAATACCCAAAAATCTAGGGGCTGAGTTAGAAATGAGGGGAAGGCTGGAACATTGGTGCCAAGTGAATGCCTAAGATTGGAGCGAGTAGTGGACAAAGGAAGAGATCTGATTCTGAACAGGAAAAATGTACTACGACTATGCCAATATACTCCTACCTTCCACCAGATTAACACAGATGATGTGATTATTGTGGATTTTTAAAACAAAGACCGATTAGATCTGGTTAATCTCCACCTGCAATTGACAGTTGTCAAAAATGTTCTGCTAATGGGTTATGACCTTGTGGACACAAGTGTGGAGAGAGAGAGAGGCATGCCTCAAAATACCAACCGTTGGTTGCAAGAAATGACAGTTCAAACCAAGAAGAACCTTCCTCCTCCTCAAATTGGGATCAGCCCCCGAAGAAGGGACCGCAAGGGCCCAGGACAAGAATCACGGACAATCCAACTCCTGCCGCTGCCAATTCTTTTTCCTCCACTGCTAATCAGACACCATTAAAACTGATGCAGACATTGAAGGGGGGCACTACGACAGAGGCAATTAACCTATTAACAAGTCAGAAACAGGGTCTATCAATCCCTTGAGAGAAGGAAAATTGATCTTGGTTGGCTTCTGCCCTAGTGACAATTTCCTCCCAATAGGACAAACCCCAAGCAAAGGGAGACAGATTCCTCATGTCAATATCATGGAATACTAGAGGATCAACTCACCTCTTCGCTAAAGGGGATTTAAACTGGGCCAAGGCAGACTTTGTGTGTCTTCAGGAAACCTGGCTTCAGGACTGCCCAATCTTGGATGGTTTTAAAACGCTGTTAAATCCAGGTATAAAGGGTCCTTCGGGGCCCCCTCAGGTGGGTCTGATGACCATGGTGAGGAATGCTCTGGATTGGGAAGTAAGATCCCACATTATAAGAAACCATTATATCCAATAAATCACACTGAGCGCTAAAGGATGTAAACAGACTGTGAAAAACAATGATTGCAGAAATGTAATAATCCTCAACATATAACCCGTTAAAGATCACTACAAAAGATATGCTGAAAGAGGTGACATAGGAAATTGATGATGCACAAAGTCAAAATGAGTCCTCAGTACTACTGTGTGGAGCTCTAAATGTGAACTATGGCCAAACACTGGCGTCCTTTATGATAAGTAATACGGCAAGGAAGACAAACACCAATACCCATTTACATAAGTATAACCAAATTATTGTTTCACAAAAACGGAAGTGAGATCCGCTATTCAATGAGATTGGAAACCCAGGGTGAGAAGGATCAAAAAAGCCTATTCCAACTGGCTGAAAGGGCATACATGGTAATGATACAACAGGACATGGAACAGATGCTGAAGATCATTGGCTCCAAAAATACAGCTGACATCTGGGGGCTACTAAACAGGACAACCTCAGACCTAAGCCTTTCCCAAATAAACAGGGTGTCAGAGGCAGGATGGACAGACTTTTTCCAAAGTGGTGTACACTTCTCCAGCTGCCGCCACAGGACGGTCACAGCAGTTCCAAATCAGATGGACCCTGAACTTTGATCAAGAGGACCTGATATGCTTGATTAAACGTGCAAGTCATTAACATGCTCCAGTGCCCGATGGCCTATCAAACACAACTCTGATAAAAAAAAAACAATTGAATGGGCTAGGATGTTGGAACTGATCTTAAAGTCTATTCTGGCATCCCAAACAATATCAGCCTCCTGGATGACAGCAAACGTAATTCCATTCTTTAAAAGTGGCAAAAGATGTGATCCTAGTAACTACCATCCTATTACCTTGCTGGACATCTTTGGGAAAATGTATGCAACACTCCTCCTAAAGAGGTTAACCTGCTGGACGAGTGAGTGTAACTATTCCAATATTTCCCAGGCTGGATTTGCCAAGGACTTGGGTACAGCTGCTCTGATATGTATTCTCTTGATTCTAAAGGATAAAACCTGAAAAACCAACAGTAAACTATACTTGGCTTTTGTAAACTTTCTGAAAGTGTTTGACAGAATTGAGAGGGATTGTTTACGGCTCAAACAAGTTGTGGTTGCCTAGAAGATCTGGTGGACCAAATAAAATGTCTGCGCTTGAACACATCAATGTCGATGGTTGGTTAAGCGATGCTATTCCAACAGAAAGAGGTGTAAAACAAGGCTACCCACTGGCCCCGACCATCTTTAACTTATACATTGCTAATCTAAGCAAATCGATGGAAAAGGTCAGATGCTTCCCACCGTCCATTGAGGGGGTAAAGATCCCCCAGCTATTATATGCCGAATACCTTGTCATCCTGGATCAAACTGCCGTTGGCCTTCAGCAGCAGTTAAAGGCCTTTCGGGAATACGTCTCTGAAAACAATCTACATATCAAAATTACAAAACGCAAGATTCTGCAAATAAGGAAGGGAATGTAGAGTAAGAGGAAAATAGACTGGTGGTTCCCAGTAAAGGATGAGCTGGAAGCAGTGAAATCCTTTAATTACCTTGGGATCTACAAAAAACAATGAAACGGTTCTGAACATTTTTGGGGGCTGGAGTGCAGAACAAAACTGTCTGACCTTAGATTTTCAATAGAAGATCTATGGCGCACTCCGGGGACAGTAAAACAGAAGCTGAGGAGATTGGACTGAATCCGTACAGGCAAAGAGCTAACCACGTATAAACTTTGCTATGATGCAGCCATGGAGCCCAGAAGCAGAGATATCTGACCAGATTACCTACAAAGGTTTCCAGATCTGTTGTTCAGGACTGACTTCATAAGAATTAGGATGAACCTTTTTAAAATCAAGGAAGCAATCTCAACCTGGAGAACTGGAAGGTTAAAGAATGCACAGTGCAGATTCTGTAAAAGTGCTGGTCAACTGGAAAACCTATGACACCTTTTTACTGAATGTAATCTCCTAACATCATGTAGAACAAAGTACTTTGGCGATTCTTGGAAAACTTTGCAAACATGACTACGGAGGACTGCTGCGAAGTGGGAAGAAGATCAACCTTTCTCTGGCAGCCGTAAAATGTATGAGATACCCTAAATTCAATAAGGGAGGACAGCAAATTCCAATGAATACTTGGAATTATATCTGGTAAGCTAAAGGAGAAAATGGCCTACAGGCCTCTGAGCCTTTGATAACTGTGATGAATTTTTCAAAAGTTTTATTGTAAAACTGCTAAGTAAATAAAACGAAAAAACAAAATAAATACTGCAGACATTATGATTTGCCCTCAGACATGTCAATTTTTGTGTGACACACTTTTAATTAGTCCCTGGACACCGTGCCTGTTCTATGGACACCCATGCATGCTGAGATTCCCACCTGATAGGTGTCCGCAGATGGCTGTCAGGGCTGCGAGCGGCTGTGAAAGTCATCATGTGACCGAACCCATGCAGCGTGACAGCAGTGTCTGCGAATGTTATCTGTGGCAGCAGACAGTTTAAACGTGCTTTTAAAGCCAATCAACAGTGTTTCAAGCACAAACGTTACCCTTGCACAGATCCATGGCCCATTCTAAATTGATCTGGCAACTTTTTACAACTTTCAAATGATTATTGTTGACTCTGTAGTCTGTGGACAGAATGACTGTTCATGGGCCGTGTTAAGACGGATTTCTGAACTCTGTCCTGGTGACGCAGAAGTTCAGAAGGCCAACCTAATTACTTGGAACAGGGTAACCTCTGGACGAGCCAGACCAATCAAGGTAGTGATCGCGGCGGTCAAGACTAGGTCTCAAGAGGGGTGAGGGTGACTGAAAGCCCGCAATGAGCACACAAAGCAAGATCACTTACAAACTACTCCAAACAGTTGTTATATTAAAAATATATACACATTTATTTCAAGGCCTTTAAAACAATGACCGTAGCGAGAAAATCACAATATAACGATAGTAAACCAACACATACCATATCAACACAATATATATACAAATACGACAGTCTCAAGCGTTAGATGCACGAAATGGGTAGTCCACCTAAAAGGGAAGGAAGACAGGCAGTGCGAAATAATGCTTAGACCCAGTTCACCTTCAGAGGCACCTAACTAGATGGAAGTCCGAGCCCTGCGAAGAGTGGAGCCTTGTGCTCAAAAGTACCTGCACGCGCTGGTGCCAACGGGCAAAAGGAGAAGCTCTTCGAGGGAAATCAGGCAGTTCAGTTTAGTGCACAAAAGAAGAAGAACAAGTTCCGCGACTCAAGCGCAGCCTCCACAGTGGGCAGAAGCAGAGCGCGAGTACGGAAAAGGGTTGCTGTTTGACACAGCGGGGAAAAGCAATGGGCTCCTGCAGGAGGGCGACCAGATCGTAGCTATGCTACTCACCGGTCCCCGATGCAAGCAGACCCAGGCTTCTCCGCGTCCGTTTCAGTAGCTGGCAGGTTCAGAAGAGCAGGGAACGCCTCGTCGTCGTGTTGAGTAAAAAGACGTCCCAATCGAAGAAACCCGCACAGTTTGTTACCACAGCAGGGCAACGGAGCGGCCGTGTGTATCTGAGCCAAATGTACACTACTCACTTCCGACCTGGGAACGCCAAGTGTACGAAGCGTGTGAGAGTGACAAGGACTCGAAAAACTACACAACCTGGCGGCGGTTACAGAGCAAGACTCCCGTGTAAGCTGGTCAGTCAGCTGGATAGCCCAGAGACGCTTCCAAAGGCTTACTGGCAGGAGATGGTGAAAATGCCGAGAATAGCTGTTCCCGCTATTCCAAGGGTCGAAGTACCAGTACAGGCCTTCTGGTTCGATCAAAGGTGAAAAGGGTTTCACAAGACGACAGCAATGCAGAGGAGAAGTCCTTCAGCGGGTCACCAGCGATTCCTCGGTTCAGCCTCTTGGTTGCAGGATACTTGGCTCCTGTATTCCTTCGTTCGTGAGAACTCAGGAGATCGACATGGTAGTGGTGTTTCCAGCCCCCTCTTATCCACGGTTCCCTTCGCGCCAAAACGGATGGGACCCAATGGGAGATCCGCTCATCAACACTCACACCATTCGTGGACCAATCACGGACCACGGTGGTCCCAGGCATTCACACCACCCTAGACTCTCTGGCACCCAGGATGTGTATTGGGACCAGACATCCCAGCCCACATCCTGGAGGCACACACAAGACATGTAAAAGCCTGCGAAAGCATCCGTGTTTCGCGGGAAAGTACATGCCCAAATAAGGAAGGCCCCGGGTCGGCTCGACCTGGGGTAGGTGAAGGGAGCAAGACGGTCAGCGGACAGGACAAAGGAGCCTCGTGGTCTGGCCATTTTGGGAGCCAGGCCACCATTTTGGGTTAAGCGCGAGAAACGCGCTTAGAACGCCAAAAGGAGCTTAAAACACAAGAAACGATCGCTGCCACCATTCCCGTCCCTGAATCACTTGCACCGATCAGATACAATCCTAAACGAGTATCTAGGGACTGTAGAAGGCTAGAGACCCAAGAGAGCTGTAACTTAGCTTACAGTGCCCTCTTGTGTCATGTTGGACGAAAGCCGCAACATGATAAAAGAAACTACGGGAAACAGCGTTCCCCGGTACTGACTGTCTTTAGGGCATGTCAGTTTCCCCGTAAGAAAGGAGCGAAAGCCCAGAGGAGTGCGGCAGAAGGCTGCACTTCTCTGGCAAAGTCAAGAACAAGGTGAAAAACAACAGCAAAAAGTTTAGGGGTTGCCACATGAAAGGAAAATTACCTACAATTACGAAATCTTTCCTAACAGACGGTTCCTCAGAATGGACTCACCCATTGCTTTTCCCTTATTCTCAATCTGGCTATCCAGTAGAGAGCACATGTTTCACTGCTGGGCAAATGTATTATGCATAACTTGTTCTTGGAGACCATGGCATCTCTTATGGCCATTGCTTCTTCCCAGCCACCTCCACCACCACTATCATCATCATCATCATCATCTGGAGGGCCTGGATAGGGAAAATGTGCAGTGATACAGAAGAGGAGGATCAAGAGGGAGAAGAGGATGAAATGGAGGAAGTCCCTGTCACTAGTACTCCGAGTGGGTCCTGGGTGTGGTCATTTTTCAAGAAATGTCCCAAATGTTTGTGCAAGCAAGGTTCGATTCACTGAGTGCAAATTGGTACTCACTCACAGGAAACCTGGCTTGTATTCCTATGGGACTAATTCCATGAGGTGCCACAGCAAATCAACCGACCCTACTGCTCTGCGAAAGGCGATACCTTTCTCAGTTAGGAGCAGGTTGACTTCCTCCACCCCATCACCTTCATCTGCTCCTGTCACCACAAAGATACTCCTTTGGGGCAGAGGATCCGAGCAGCGTCTTCACAGGCTATATGGAACGCTGTTGACCCTTACCTTTTGAGGGTCACAGTGCTATATGTGTACTGTGAAGCACCAATTTGTCAGGGTGAGCAATTTCAGAGTGCTGTCGAGGCTGTGGTCAAGAATTATGAGAAACACTGCCACGTACCTGATTAAGGGTTGCCCAGCATCTTCCTCTCTCCACCTGCCCCTTCATCCCTTTGGTTGGTTCCCCTTCCCTACCTTGCCTCCCCTACCTTGCCTCTCCTGACAAAAAAAGCCGAAAAAAATTCTAAATCTAAAAAACACACAGAAAAGGTTCCTTTAGTAGCCACCTTTCAAAGTTAAAAACTGTAAGTGAGGAAAAAAGTCACAGGCCCCAAAGCAGCCTGCATAGTCCGCAGTGCGGTAGTCTGCAGACATTAAAAAACATTTGAGGTGCATGGTGGGAGTATTTAAATCTTTTTAATTGTATAGCATTAAAAAAAGGGAGGCTCTTAAAAGAACCTTTTATTTGTTTTTGGTTTATATATATTTTTTTTTCGCTAACACACTTCCCTATTCGCTCTGCGGACAGTGTCCTGATTGGCTAATCGACTTGCGTCATGTCTGCGGACATGCGGCATGTACGCCGATTGGATGGTGTACAGCGTGGCATGCGTCAGATTTTTGGAAATGCCCGCCATCTTGTATCCGCAGACGACCACGGACAGCGCGTTGACAAATGGTGGGAAAAATACAGTGTGTTGACCTGTAAGACTGTTTGGGGAGGGTGGGTGAGTAAGAGATGGTTCAAATATTGTATCTATTTAGGCGGTAGGCACCGTTGTTGTGTTTGTTGTATCTGCGGACAGCCACGCTGTCCTTGATGTCTGCAATCGACCCAGATGGGGATGTCCTAAGGACACTATACCTGTTTGTACTGTTCGCAGGCAAGTTGAAACTGTTCTTAGAACACACACAGTGTCCGGGATGTCCGCCATTAAATGAAAATGGAGGTGTCCTAAGGACACTATACCTGTCTGTAGTGTTCGCAGGCAAGGTGATACTGTTCTAGGATGGTGTCCGCGGACATTAAAAAGGCTATATGGCATAGTAAAAATGTTTGATTCTATGGGTGTGATCTATGGGTGTGATATGCTGCAGTGGTTGTGGCCAGGGCCTAGAGTCTTGGGTGCATGACCAAAGGCCGTAGGCACCCAAGACTCTAGGCCCTGGCCACAACCACCGCAGCATATCACACCCATAGCTCACACCCATAGAATCAAACATGGGTATGATCTATGGGTGTGATATGCTGGGATGGTTGCGGCAAGGCCTAGAGTCTTGGGTTCATTTGGTGGTTGTGGTGAGGGCCTAGAGTCTTGGGTGCATATGGTGGTTGTGGTGAGGGCCTAGAGTCTTGCGTGCATGTGGTGGTTGTGGTCAGGGCCTAGAGCTTTGGGTGTATGTGGTGGTTGTGGACAGGGCCTACGCAAGACCAAAGTTATAAGTACCGAAGTTATAAGCTTTCATGGGTGTGATATGCTGTGGTGGTTGTGGCCAGGTCCTAGAGTCTTGGGTGCATGAGCCATGTATTCAAGACTGAAGTTATATGCACTGTTTGTTTCAGTTGTTGTGTAATGGAGCAGTATTTATGAGTTGAACTTATTGTAATATACTTACTGGTTGGTTTGGTAACTGCAGTACATATATTCTTTGTACATATCTGTGATAAAAGAAAAGATCATCTTAGTATTGGTAGTTTGTTAGGACTTATAGCATTGAATAATATACATTGTTTATTCATTTTGACCCTCATATTTAGTAGATTACAAACCAGTGTACTGTGCTATTTGTTCAGTTTCTGTGTTTGTTTGTTACATATTTTTGGAGCAGTTAGATACCTGTTGGCGTATTGTAACAGTTTATTTTTTGCTATAATTTAGTGGTATTGTTTTATCTGTTTGGTTGTTGAAAATCTTGGGGCAGTTAGATACCAGTTGGCATATTCTAACAGTTTATAGTTTTTAATTGAAGTTTTGTTAATGTTTAAGTACAGATTAGTTATACAATTTTGGTTTTAAGAAGATTAAAGAAGTGTTTGTAAGATTTGCTGGTAATCTCTGCTTTAGAATAATGGTACTATTATTACATTTAAACCATCCACATTTGTTTTAATATATGCAGTGTAGTGACCTGCATCGGTTGTGCCTCCTGTGTGGTAGATAAAAAAACCCTTTTTTTGCTATGCTACAGTCTATTTGTGTGTTTGTTTTTACTGTTCACTTGTTGTTTTTGCAAATGTTCTATCTGTTGGCTTGGTGCACATTTTTGGAGCAGTTAGATACCTGTTGGCATAATATAACTGTCTTTTTGTTATAATTTAGTGGTATTGATTTATTTGTTTGGTTGTTGCAAAATATTGGGGCAGTTAGATACCTGTTGGCATTTTTTACTTTTTCTTTCTTGTTATAATTTAGTGGTATTTGTTTATCTGTTTGGTTGTTGTTGAATCTTGGGGCAGTTAGATACCTTTTGGCGTATTGAAACAGTTTATAGTTATTTAATTGAAGTTTTGTTAATGTGTAAGTACAGATTAGTTATTACATTTTGGTTTTAAGAATATTAAATAAGTGTTTGTAAGATTTGCTGGTAATCTTTGCTTTAGAGTAATGGTACTATCATTATATTAGAACCAACCACATTTCTTTTTAATATATGCATTGTAGTGACCTGCATTGGATGTGGCTCCTGCGTGGTAGATCATACCTATTGTTGGGAAGGTTTTCTTACCAAGTGATAATTGACCATGTGTGAATCCAGTCATTTTGCAGTTGTTTTTGGTACCATCTGCATTTTAATGTATAAGCATTAGTATTATGTAGTTAATATGTGTTTGTATTAGTATGGTGGAGCGATTATCTGAATTGCAGGTAGTACATAATCTACCATGGTTTGTATTTTGTACAAGTTGCTGAAATGGAACGGATTCACAATTAGGTATGGATACATACACAAAGCACTCATTAGGGATTTATTCCTGTGTCACATTGTTGCAGAGAGTGCATGTATGTTTACACATGTATGAAATCTGTAAGATTTAATTGATAGGTATGTTTTTGTTTTCCAGTACTTGTAGTAAGTAGATTAGAAATACTTGTGGATCTTCTTGTGAGTTTATAGTGAATTTCACCATTCCAGCACAGTAGTTTAATTCTTGTCTTATTTCATGTACACGATACGTGTTGTCAGGATTGTTTTTTGCATTTCTATGAAGCACTAACATTTGCAAATACAATTGGTCTCTGCTGTGTAAGTAAATGTTCTCAACAATTGGTGGTAATTGAAATAGAATATTCAGTACTACATTTGCGTATCAATTTACACCAGTTATATTTGAAAATTTGAATGGACCAGATAGGTCTGTGTCCAAGTCATTTTTTGGAGTGTTTGTTGCTTCTTTGAATAAGTACCTGAGTTACTTTGAGTAATAGGTTCTTCTTTGGTTGTGGTAATTGATGAAGTATTCATTTCTTTTTGCCTCTATGGAGGATTTGCAGTGAGATCCTGTTGCATTTCTGTTTGAATTATTTTTCTTTTACAACGTTTTCTTATTGGTGTAACAGGATATGTTTTCAGATGGGGGTGTATAGAGAACGTAGTCTATTGTATTCTGAAATGGAAGGAATATCAGCATTTACTTTATTTGCATCAAAGTTGATTAGACATAGACCGTCAAGTGTCCGTAAGCGTGATAGTGCTACGTAGCTCATTCCTTATTTAAAGACTGTGTTACCAATATCTATCACTGCTTTTGTCTAGGGTAAGACCTTGTGATTTATGAATGGTGACTGCGTATGCTAGAGTTAGAGAAAATTGTTCTCTGCGTACATACATGTCTTTGAAGAGAAGGAATCAAGCTGTTGAGAGGCCTATCATTTTTATTTCTGAACGTTTGTCAAAGAGAATATTGACAAACTGAATGTTATTGTCACGTGGGTATGTTTGAAAGCCAACAACTGTACCCAGTGCTCCATTAACTAGTCCTTGCACCACGTCAAGGTTACGTTTAAGGATTACTCTACAGTTTAAGGATAATTTTAATATTTTTTTCCAAACCAGCTGTGTTAAAGATAAATTTTTCTAAGGCATTTAGGGCCTCATTACGACCCAGGCGGTAAGTTACCGCCTGGGTCGTACCTTTACCACCATGGCGTAAACTATGTTTACGCCATGGTGGTTGGCGGACTTACTGCCCCATTCCGAGGTTGGCGGGGCGGTAAGTCCCCAATCCCCATTTACCCTTCCCCATTCCCATTTTTGCCACATAGGGCATAATGGGAGTGGGGAAGCCGTTAATTACGCCACCGTAAATTACGGTGGCGTAATTAACAACATGGTCCCTTAGCGCCATGGATTTTAACACCTGCTAAAAGCAGGTGTTAAATCCGCCATGGCGCTAAGGGACCTCGGAATCAGGCGGTAAGGGTCGGCGCTGTTTACACCGCCGTAAACCCCTTACCGCCTGGGTCCTAATGAGGCCCTTAGTCTTGTTGTGGCTTGTTCACACATGGGTACGTCCAGTTTGTCTGTTCCAGAAATTTTAATTATTATTTGCATTTCTTTTTTCAACATTGTTTAATTGAATTTGGAACAGCTTGCAAGACTTGGCATTAAGGCCATATAATTGATATTATTGTGCGTTAATTGTTCCATAACATCAGTAGCACATGACTTATGCCCATAAAGTGCATGGATGTGCCGGGTTTTTAATATTGCTTGTGCTTCTTGAGATAGTACACCAACTCTAATACTTTTTAAAATGTTGGCGTAGGTGAGGTCTGTAGACAGTCACATGTTTTCTGTTAATTCTCTGTATTGGAAATGTTGCCAAAGGTTGACAATTCCTATGCTACCAATAGTATCCTAAGGTTTTATAAATTGGTTCACCTTTCACTGGTGTCAATTAAAGAAGATCTCCAAAAACAATAATGTGTTTTCCTCGAAAGAGCTCTTCATAGTTTGTTTTAAGTACTTCTTGTAATCTCAGGTGAATCAAAGCCAACATTAGGTTGGAGACCATGCTCACTTCATCTATTAGTAGCATTTTCATTTGTTTTAATAATCTGCGTAGTTCCATTGCAGCTTCTGTAGAAATTCTGTAATATTCGAATTTGTTTTGGTGTTCTACTGGTATGAGTTTTAATCGATGTAAAGTTACACCCCCCTATGTTGTAGGCAGCTAAACCTGTGGGGGCAGTTACAACAGCTGACAGTTTGTTGTTCATCAATTGCTGAAGGAACTTGCCGATTTTGATTAAGAATGTTTTGCCTGAACCAGCTTCACCACTGACGTATAATAGTATAGGTTTGTAATTTTGGCAGGTGCGTTCTTTATTTTCATGTTGTACACCATGTGCAATTTCTTTTGTTACTTCTTGAAAAATGCTACGCTGCTCATTGTTTAGTTTTGATTGTAGTGTACTTAAGTCTTCTGTATCTTCATTCTGACACATGGCATTTTCTACTTCTGTCATAGCTAATTCTGCCTCATTTGCTATTAGTGGCTGTCCCAGTGGTTCTTGGCTTGTCCTTATCTAGTTGAGCCTGGAGTTCTTCTTTGTGTTGCTGTTCATTGTGCAGCATTGTTTTGTACTGTGTAAAGTTTACATCGAGAGTGCTTTCATTTGCTTTGAAAGCGTCTTCATAGGAGTCATAGTTATCTAGTATTTCTTCTTCTTTTCTCCATGGTTTAAAGAGTTGTTGCAGGGACATGTAATATAGTTCTTTATGTTGAGGAGTTTTTAATGACAATTTGATATGATTAATTAAACTTGGTTTGGCAAGTTTTACTAAGCTGCCTTCACAATGTGTCACTCTGTATCTACCTTTTTTTCAATCGGGTTTATATTATTTTTGTATGTGAAGTTTTGGGCTATGTGGTATAGACACATGGTTTCCAAAGTGGTACTTCTGTTTGGGTAGTATGTGTCTATTAAATTGTTTTGAAAATGTCTTGGCTGTTCGGATCATTTTTGGCTATTGTTTCTATATCGTCGTATGATTTGAGAACTCTCTTTCTAGATTTAGCAGGACCAAGACTTAGCCATACTATATTTTCAGACTTTCCAAACAAAGCAGTACCGGTTAAACAATCTGCAGCTTCATAGCAGCCACATTCTCTATGGGAGTGCATTTTTATGACCAAGCTGTACAATTTCTGAGACAGTGTTTTGTCTGATGACAGTTCATTCCAGAGTTCTTGAAGCTCTGTTTTTCCGCTTTTGTTAATTAGGCTGTAACATATCGTGCAACTGCAGTGGAATTGTCTGCAATGTACTGCACATCTATGTTTGCATTCCACAATAGGGCAATGATTGCATTGTAATCATTGATATATTTTGCTTCTTCTGTTCTTTTTATGTAATATGTATTTTTAGGGGATTTACCCTTAACACTATGTCTAATTGAAGACATGAAGTTGTTCACTTCACCTGTTTCTGTAACTGGTCTAGGGAAACCAAAACGTCATTAGGTGTAGTATTTCCCTTTCTTTCTGTATTTGCGACAACAATATTTGCCACATTTGTATCTTTGAAATTGTACAATGTGTGCATGAAATCACTATTTGTTGCTTCTGATGGAATTTCACAAGTGGCATATTTTTCGATAAACTGTAACACAGTGGCATCACTGTCTTGACCAAATTTAGGAGCATCTTTAATCTATAAATGCATGTGGATATGTGGTGCTCCTCTGGCTTGGTATTCTTTTCTCCAAAAAGAAGTGTTGCACTTCTCCGAGGGGAGGAACAGTTTTATTACAAATAAAGTGTACCATCACAATGAAGTGGTGATGGAAATATCTTGAAACATTAACAGGATCTAGAGAGCAAAGTTCTTCAGGTGTTAGTAAATCTATGTTTGTTTTGTTTTTGTTTGATATGCGTAGGAAATCATGTAGATCTTCCCATGCATTTTCTGCACAACTTAATGTAACAAACCAAGTGGGTGGGCCAAGGTTTCTTATCATGCAAAGTACATCTCTGTGACGTCGGAACCAGTACTCTTTCGTACCAAGCATGTTTGCTAACAGATTTGTAATGCTTGATTGTAAAACTTCATCTTTTTCTTGCACTTTCTGTAGTAATTGCGTAGCTGACATATTTTGAAAGTGGGTTCCTGATTTTAATGTGTGTGCAACTCCATAACATGGAGTTGCTAGTTGACTTTAAAAGAGTAGGTGGAATATGTATTTCACATTTTGTCTAAATCTGGGATCTTCAGAATACATTCGTAATGAGCGGTATTCTGATGCTGTTATCTGAGTAGGTCTATCATCGTACCTTCCTCCTTTGCCAGTAGGAAAGAGTAAAGGAAAAGCATGTGCTTCTATACTTTTTTCCCTTATGCTGATTGGTGATCCTTTTGTTTGTCGCATTTGGTATGCTTCCAGTGCATCATCTATGGTATCTTTAGAGTGTAATGGATGAATTGTATAATGGTCTAAAATATTGGATATTGTAGCAGGATCTAGAAGTTCAGATTGACCAATTTCTGGTGACTCTTCTATTATTTCATTGGTTTCCCTCAGGTTTTCTTCAATATTTATTTCTTTGTAGTATTCATTATTGTCTTTTAGATATTGCAAGGCTTGCCTACCTTTATGTAAATCTACCAGATGTTGCCAAATTTTGTTGTCTTTTGTAGGTAAACCATTTACTAAGACAATTAAAGATTGTTCTATTGGACGTCGCACTCCCAGAGTGTGCACATTTTCTTTTAGATCTAATGGTAAATATACTACTTTGACGCGAATGCCTTTCACCAATTCAGAGCGAGGTAATTTTGCTGTTTTTGGTTGAAGGCGTATTATTGCTTGGAATGGGTGTACTGTTTGAATTATGATGCTCTCATATAAATTGAGTTGTTGCAGGGGTTTTGGTAGAGGGAATAATTCCAAATGATTTGTGATAGCACGTGAAGGAGTTTGATTGTTGTCAAGTTTTGTAGTGCAGTAACTGCAAGCTGTCAAGGGGTCAGTTATTTTGTATTTGTTTTCTGCTATAAGGTAGAGCTAATTCAAACTATTTGGAATCTTCATTGTCTTCTATTTTGTATGTTATGTCTATAGTTTTTGTGTTACTTTTATAAAAGGATCTGCGGCAACACACACACACACACAAGGTTTGGTATTTCAGCGGATGTACTTTTGAATTTTAGTTTTTTTTTTTGCTATGTGTGTAGTAGAAGGTTGCCATGTGCAGAATTGTTGCTAGTCTGTTGTAAAGCTATTGCATTTTGTAAGTGGTTTTCACTTCCAAAATATTTACTCTCGATATGGTTGATTTCCTAGAGTAGGTCTTTGGCTGTACCATGTAGAAGATTGTTATTTAAATTGGCTATTGCAAAAGCAGGACTTTTAGCATAGTACAGTTTATAGACTAGATTTCTTATAGTTGAATGATGTGTTGATATCATTTTGATATGATGGAAGCTGCTTTTGCAAATAGGTCCTGAAATGCAGGCCAATGAATGTCCTTGCAGTCCTGTGTATTTGCGCACTGGACAGGTATACATATTTTGCAGCAGTTTTATTTTGATTTTGTCTTTGCCTTTCACAAATTGATTGAGGAAGTGGCATAAAGATTTGAAAGATTTTTTGGCAATGTTACACATTGACGTGCATGACCATTTTTATACTGGACGTTCTGGTTCAGTCAAATGGAGAATTGATTCTGAGTTCTTTGGGGATATGTTTATAAGCAGTATTTCTTGTTCCATTATGGTATCATTAGGTTTTTCATAACCTCGTCCACTGCTGTGGATGGCAATTGTGTTTTTCTGATTTTGTTTGTATGCTTCTTCATTGAAATATGGTTCTGTACTCGTATTGTGACTCCATTCACCTCCACAGATATTTAAGAAGTTATTTTTGTTGACATTCCGTTTATTGGGAATCTATTTTTAATTTAGTACTTAGTTTTGTTAGTGGTTTCATTCTGTTTAATAACTTTCTTTTGAGAAGGATTGCACTGTCTATCAAAGCTTCTAAGATTAATTTTCTACAGTAGTTTTTAAGGGTTGTGCATGATTTGTCTCCTGATTTTATAAGATTCTGAAGGACTCTGTGGCGGAACATTTTTGTTAATATACTTTTTTTGGTATGGTTACTTCCTGCTATATCAAGATTAATAGGAGCAGTTTTAGCAGTAGTGGTACCTGCAGTTCTGTTAATCATTTTCTGTTTTCTTTTACATTTTGTTAGAGTAGGCAACGTTTCTGTACTGGAAGATTGTTTAGTTTTGCTAAATGACTGTACTAGCTGTTTTGTTTGAACTTTTTGTACAATCTCTGCTAGAGATGGATGCTTCTTTTGGAGAAAAAAAATAATTTGCTCTATTTCTGCGTTGATTTCTATGGACTTGCTTTCTGGTAGGCATTCTGTGGGGTCTGTTGAAACAAAAAAATCGAAGGCATGGTTTGGGCTGTTGTGCAATGTATGTGTGCTGTATGCATGAGCGTTTGAGTATGATTGTAAAGATGTATCTGGTGGTGTATGATTGTGCATTGGGCAGCTACAATTATTTAGGAAGGCTACTCTTCTATGTGTGTTTTACTATTCTGCGGTTCAGATGACAGTAACAAGTGAGCTAGTGGTGAGGATAAGCACTAATAGTAAATCAAATGGTATAAAATTAAAAGTATTCTTTGTTTTGTAATACTAATATTCTAGGGGCTGAGTTATGTTATTTGTTATTTGTGCTCTGAAAACGGGGATTTGTGTGCCATTCTACGTGCTAATCCCTGTTTAATAAATGGTGATTTGTGGGTAGAATGGTACACAAATCTTCATTTTTTTGGTGCACAAATTACATGAATCACCCACACAGTGTGTTTGAGTAATATATTTTAATAACAAGATTATAAAAATAACAAGTAAAATTATAACAGTAACAGGGGAAACAATTTAAAATTGAGAATCAGACCAAGAAAACAGCAAGTAGACCAATTAAAGTGAAGAGAAGAAGGTGAGTAGTGCAGTAGAGGTGAGAGGGAAGGGTGGGGAAGAGGAGGGGGAGGGAAATAGATGGGATTAAAGGTGAGAATGGGGGGAGAGGGAAGGGGAGGGAGATGATTAAGGAGATAAGGCAAGGGGGAGGGGGCAAGAAGGAGGGAGGGGTTTCATGTTGGGGAATGGAGAAGGAGAGATCTGAGGAAAGTGTAGAATGAGGAAACGGTAGAAATAGAGCAGAGTGAGAGAGGTAAGGATTTCCAGTGCAGGGGGGCTAGGAGATGAAAGGGGCAGAAATGGGGTGTGGTACACGGGGAAGGAGGAACAGTGAGAAGAAAGTGGTCAGCAGAGTGAAGGGAGTGGGAGGGAGTGTAGAAAGAGAGGAGAGAGGAGAGATAAGGGGGAGAAAGATTGTGGAGAGATGTAAAGGCTAGGCAGAGAAAGTAAGGTAGTATTGTACTTACTCTTTTTTGTGCAATGAGCAGGTTTCTTTGTAGTTGGTGTTTGTAGTTCAGATGTTGCTGTTTTCCAGGAGAGTGGTCTTCACTGCAATTGTAAAAGAAAGAAGTTAGTAATTTTGTGTGTTTATAACAGTGATGTTAATTGAGAGATTCATTTTTATGTTTTTGTAGTAGTATTCTTGTTTGATATCTGAACATAGTGTATGCATGCAGTTTCATTTGACTATGTGCAGCCTTTATATTTCATTAACAATATGTTAGTTGAACATGCTTTGCAAATGAGTAGAATATTAAGTGTATGAAACTCACTTGGTGTTTTAAAGCTGTGTTATAGGATGTTAGGAGAAAGAAGAAATAATGATGTATTTATTTTGCAATTTTTATAAGGTAAATGACAGAAACTGTATAGAAAAGCATGGAATTTATGCATTTATGAAGGTGTGGGTAGTAAAGCAGAAGGATGTGATTTACAGGTATTGGTGTTATTGCAGCTGGGAGCTTTTCAATTATAGTGTCTATGTGTGTGAGTGTATGAGGATGCATGACCTTTTACTGGTGGGTATAATTTTATAATACACTACCAAGTGTTTTTCCATAATTATATTGTTATTTCTCCCATCTTCTTATATTATAATTTTTTAGTTAGGTGTGTGTGTAAAAGAAAATGAGATAGCAGGCAAGTTTGGAAGTGACAGTTGATTATATCAGATGGGAAAAATGACAGTAAGTTAATGTTATAGGTTATACAGTTTAAGTGGCACTCTGTTTATATGCATTTATAAGAGTTGTATATGTACAGTGCAGAAATTATGCATACCTGTAGTTTGTATTCATGCATGTGGATATGCATTCATCTGCAAGTAGAAATCTTGGAGACTTGTAGAGCAGTTTTTGTAGTAGGTGCTTTCCAATGATATGAGACTTGTACTCAGAGTGATCAACAGTACATTTGAAGTGCTGAACTCTGATGATGGAGTTAGATGTAGAGGCCGTGGATGTGATTGGTGGATGGTTGTGTGACTGGTTAGCTGTATCCAATGAGGGAATGCACAGAGAGTGAAGTGGAAATGGTAGAAGGGCTGTCCAAGTTACGATATGTCCGCGGACATGGTGGTGGTCCGCGGACATCGCGTATTACATACTGGGATTTTGCGGTGGAGAGGCATGTAAATGAGAGTGAGCAGAGCAATTGATTGGTTAGTAAAATTTAGTGGGTGTGTTGTGTAAGGACAGAGTTTGTCAGAAAGTCTTTTTCCTGAGAGAAGAACAGTTAGCTATGGCTGTGTTCTGCAAAAACAGATTGTGTGGATTTTGGGAGACTCATGGATACATTGGTTGGAGGTGCATGCACAGCACTGTGGAGTAGCTGCAGATCTTGGATTCCCTCATGTGGAAGTGCACTGGCATGGAGTGCGTGGAATGAGGTGGCTAGACTTGCTACCTCTCTCTGCTAGTTTGGAGACAGAGATTCATCCAGACATAATTATAATTCATTGTGAAGGGAACAGTTTGGGACATGTGTCAGGAATTTCTTTGCAATTTGCGATGAAAGAAGAACTCGGGAAGGTCATGGACATGTTTCCAAATTCCCAAGTAATATTTTCTCGTATTGCGCAGAGACAAATGTGGCTGCGTTCTTCTTCATTTGGTTCACAAATGGAGAAAGCGAGGCGCAATGTCAACAAGGCTGTTTGTGCCTTTCTAAGAGATGTTGGCATGTCCTCTTTTCACAATGAAAATATTATGTTTCTTAGTACATACATTTTTCGTAAAGACTGAGTCCATCTTACTTATGCTGGTAATCAGATTTTTCTGAGAAATGTACAAAATGCATTGCGTCCTTTTGTGGAATTACAACCATCTTTTTTGCAGTAGGTGTTGACTATTTCAAGTTTTTCAAATACAAAAAAACACCACCAAAAGGCTCTTTTCAGAGCCACCACTTCCTCCCAAAGAAAAGTGCAATAATTTTGATAGGCAACACCGCAAAATGTTTGATTTTCGCGAACTGTCTGCAGACTTCTAAAAAAAATTGCACAGGGCCCTGCTCCATTTATTAGTCACTTTTATTTTTAGACTATGAAGGGCAGCTCTGAAAAGAGCCTTTTTTTATTTTTGTTGTTTTATATATTATTTTTTTTTTTTACACACGAAACACTAGGAGAGGAGGGGAAAGGAGGGTGGGTGGAGAGATGAAGATGTAGGGTGGGCCTTACTTAGGTAGTGGGTAGGTCTTCTCGTGCTCCGAGACCGTTGAAGTTTCTCCCCTCTGCAGAGTACTGTGTCGCAGTACATACACAAAAATGTGACCCTCGAAAGGTAAGGGTAAACAGCATTGTGAATGGCATGTGAGGCAGCTCGAAGGATGCGCTCTCCCACAGGAGTGTCTCTTGTGGTGAGAGGAGCGGAAACGGAGGATGAAGTAGAGGAACTCAACCTACTACACTCCTCGCAATGTACAACCTTGCGAACGGCCCCACCGCGGAACAACCTTAGATGTCGCTTCATAGTAGTCGTACCAAAGCTGTATGAACCAACCCTCCCACGACTCAGCACCATTTTGCACTGGTTACAGGTGACTTTGATGGCACAAGCGCCTTGGGTACGTTACCATGAATGGTAAATAACCACCACACCCAAGACTCACGGTGAGTGCTGGTAATAGGGACTTCCACTACCTCATCCTCGTCATCCTCTTCATCCTCTTCTGCATCCTCACGCCTGTTCCCCTCTTCAGGCCCTTGGGGAGGAGAAGGTGGTGGTGGTGGAGGAGGTGGGGGTTGTGCTGAGGCAGATGTAGCAACAGCTGGCAGTGGAGGAGCCATGGATGCCATCAAGTTTCAGAAAAATCTGGAAGATTGGCAGCCAAAGTACACCGTGTTCTGTAAGATAGCCAGAAACACAATGAGGATGAGCTCTGGGTGTGGCCTTTTATAGGTGTGCGGTTACGTGGTTCGCGTACACCCACCCTGTCAGCGGACAGATCGAACATCCCAAAAAGGCTCAAGAAGTTCCAAAAAGTGTGTAGAGAGTTAGGGTGATTGTCTAGGACATGTGCTATGGTGAATGTTTACTATAAAATACTGTGGATAGCCTGAAAATGCACTTTTAAAATGTTCCGGGACCCAGACAGTGTACGCAATTTAGAACACATGCTCGGCGTGGGTGCGGTCACATGATGGTGTCGTGAACATGTCCGCGAAGGGAATTCGTGTCCGCAGGACATGAAATGCACAGGAACGGCTGTGCGAATGTGCGCTGGTGTTCTACGGACAGTGTTTGGGTCCTGAAATTAATTAAAAGTGCAACACAAGTGACGCAAACAGTTACGTACAGGCGCGATGTTCGGAAAAAAAACAGGTGTGTTGCGCATGTGTGTAGATGTTCTTTAGGCAGTACGGACAGGTATAGTGTCCTTAGAACAACCCCATTTTACACTGATTGTGTTCTTAGAACAGTTCCCATTTTCCTACTAACAATATGGACAGGTATAATGAACTTAGGACACCTCCATTTTGGTTAATTGCGGACATCCCAGACACCAATTGTGTTGTAAGAACAGTTCTATTTTACTTGCGAACAGTACAGACAGGTATAGTGTCCTTAGGACACCTCCATTTTGGTTAATTGGGGACATCCAGGACAACGATTGTGTTCTAAGAGTGGTTCTATTTTACTTGCGAACAGTACGGACAGGTATAGTGTCCTTAGGACACCTCCATTTTGGTTAATTGCGGACATCCCGGACACCGAGTGTGTTCTTAGAACAGTTGCAACTTGCCTGCAAATAGTACGGACAGGTATAGTGTCCTTAGGACACCTCCATTTTGGGTTTTACAGACATCCCGGACAACGAGTGTGTTCTTAGAACAGTTTCAACTTGCCTGTGAACAGTACGGACAGGTATAGTGTCCTTAGGACACCCCCATTTCGATTAATTGTGGACATTCCAGACACCCGCACTGTCCGTGGACACCCTAACTGCCTTTTTTTTAAAAAAACACAAAAAAGAACAGAAGACACATAATATTTTTGTTTTATTATACATAGATTTACAATTTATGAAAGAGAAGGAGAAGCAGAAACTGATACAAACACAGGGGAATTGGGGGTTTCAAGTGGATGGATAGGAGGAGATGAAGGGATGGAAGTCTCATCAAAACGTTTTTCTTCGTGCAGAGGGTTTGGGGATAATTGACTGGCATATGGAGAGGGGGGACATGTGGGACAATGGTATTTAATTTTTCCTTTTATGTGGTCCTCCACAAAGTTCTTCAAATGGTTGAAATTTGCCATGAGCATGTCCATTTTTTCTTCCATGCGCTGGAGAGTCTTATCCAATGTATCTTTTGGTGTACTAGTTTCAATGTTTGTATGGTCTGTTAAAAAAAGAAATATATATATTTTAAGTGTACATAAAGTAATGCTTATTCATTTGGTTATATAGTGTCTACCATTAGTATCACTATCTTCAGACATTTCTTCACGTGGGAAATTCTCTTCAAGCCACTCCAAAGTACTGGACATTTCTGTGAAAAAAAAATCTTACTTTTATTGTATGTAATACAGAAATTTTAGAAATATATAAGAACAATGAAGTACACTTACTAGCTTCTGGTAAGTTGTGTTCTTACTGGTCTGTAGATCTGCTGTTGCTCCTAGTTGTGCAGTTTCTGTGAGGTAATTATGTTGAAGGCTATCTTTTTTTTTATTTTGGTATATTCCATTTAGTACATAGGGTATTTAAATGGGTGGTTGATGTGTTAGATATATAGGTTCTATTTCGTATTTATTACTACATATAATGTGTTTGTCTGCTGGTTTTTTAACTTGTGTACTATTCATATGGCAGAATATAACAATTTAAGATACCCCCTGAGTTTTTGGGTAGTGTTGCTGTTGTCTGCGTCCGTCCGCGGACATACGCAGAGTCCGCGGACATCAAAATCACCAGCTGGGGATTCAATATGTTCTATGTTACATGTACATAAAGTCAGGGATATTATGGTTAAGTTGTGCTACTAAAAACCTATGAAATTCAGTAAAAAAACTTTGTTAAACGGACGTTATGGTAAAACCGAAAACCCCCTGAAATTCGAAGGTTATGGTAAGCTAAGCAACGATAACTCACGCCACCACTGTACACTGCTAAGACTAACACCCTGGACATCAAAGCAATGCATTAATATAAATAGCATTCTATTATGAAGTTATATCCAGTATACTAAGCTACTCATGTAGAAACATAGGCATTGTGTGCAGCATACATGATGGAGGTGCAATATTCATAATCTTGGCATATTGAATAGTGAAATGATAACTGCTTTCTTATTAGAGTTTTGCGTACTGTGATACAAGTAATAAGTAGCTAATAAAACCCACTTACTACATAAATGCATTATTACAGACAAAACACAAAGAGACAACAACACATACAAATAAGAGTATATACAGGGAAAGTGAAGTAAGAAAAAAAGCAGCAGTAGTAGCAGGAAGTGTTCATAAACTAACTGATTATCTTTAAGCAGAGAAATGATTGCTCTCTTTCAAAGCTGCTACTTACCCTATGTATATGTATAACATGATGTGACTGGACCCTAACAAAAGTAGTGTGAGTGCAATGTATACAAATATGAGCATATACAAGGATAGTACAGTAATAAAAAAAACAACAGAACTATCAGAACGTGCTGATAACTCCACTGATTATCTTCATGCAATGAAATGATTGCTGTCTTTCAAGCCTGTGTCTTTCCCTATGTATATATTTCATATGATGTTACTGGACCCTAAGGGAATTACTGTAAGAACATATTTGAAGAATAAGTGTACAAATATAGTACCTTTTCAATTTTTAGTTCCTGACTGTTACTGAAGGAAACCATGTGCCTAGATATGTCAGTAAATGAAAAAAGGGTGATGCAGATATTTGATGTCATCAGTGATGTCATCAATGACATTTGTGATGTCATCTTTGATGTCCTGGGTGTTAGTCTTAGCAGTGCACAGTGGTGGTGCGAGTTATGGTTGTTTAGCTTACCATAACTGGTGAATTTCAGGGGTTTTTCAGTTTTACTTGGAGCCATAACGTACCTTTAACAAAGTTGTTTTACTGAATTTCATAGGTTATTATACAGACTTTAAGGTACTTTAAGAAAATAGGACAAGGTTAACGTCTAGATATATACCACCTTTTGAATTTTAATATTCTGACTGTCAGTTAACAAAACCATCTGGCCTAGATATGTGAGTGAACAGAAACAAGTTGTCCACACATGTGATGTAATCAATGATATCATCAATGACATTTGTTATGTCATCTTTGATGTTGTGGGTATAAGTCTTTGCAGTGCAGGGTGGTAGCGCGAGTTATGGTTGCTTGGCTTACCATAACTTGGGAATTTCTGAGGTTTTTCGGTTTTACTTGTAACCATAACATCCCTTTAACAAGGTTTTTTTCATTGAATTTTATAGGTTTTTATTAGTGCTATGTAACCATAATGTTCCTTTAACAACATTTTTTCAGTGAATTTCATAGGTTTTTATTAGTGCAACTTAACCATACTGTCCCTTTAACAAAATGTATTCAGTGAATTTCATGGATTTTACCAGTGCATGCTATTTTCCTATAACTTACTAATATCATAATTACCCCAATATAGCAATATTTGTGTCCAATTTACAAAGTTTCACCTTACAACTCTGCCATTTCCCAATGTCTAGCATAATTTAGAACACTTCTATACACTTTTTGCAAGTTTTTCAGCTGTTTTTGTGCCCGTTGACGTCCGCAAACTTCAGAAGTCATTTTGGACCTTTCCTGACAGTGCCAAGTGTCCATGACTGGCGTGCAACATGATGATGTGTCTGCCAACGCGTCCACACTTCGCAATGGGGTCTGTGCATCGAGGACATTTCGGAACTGCTTTTTCTACTGATCTAGAACTTTCCAGCTCAAAATGTACCCTTGAACAGCATCTTCACCTACACTTACTCATTATGCATTAACACTCTAGTACAAAGCACATACTTGGAAATATTAGCAAAACTGCTATTCATCTTAAAAATGGCATCGGCTATTGCCATCCCTCCTCCCTAAGTGCCACCACCACAATCAGCTGGAGGACCTACACAACAAAAAAAGTGCAGTACTTCCAAAGACAATGACGACAACCAAGAAAATGAGGTAGAGGACGTGCTTACCTCTAGCACCCAGAAAGAATCATGGGTGTGTCAGTTCTTTACCACTGTTGGGAATGTAGAAAAGGCTAAAGCTACTCAGTCGTGGACTACCTTTACAGTACTCTTACGGGACCACCTCCATGCATCGCCAAACCAAATCCAACCACTGCTATACTCTCAGAAAGGTTGTTCCTTTTTCAGCAAGTAGTTGGCTGTCTTCCTCCACCTCATCTCCCTCAACCAATACTGTAACCACACAGCCTACTTATGTGGGGCACAGAATCCCAGCAGCTACATTGCAAGCAAGAAAAGAGGCTGTTAATCCACATCTTTCAAAGACAACAGTCCTCTGTATATAGTGCAACAGCAAAAGGAAGGTTCCTTTTGAACCTCCTTTCACAGTTAAAAAATAGAACAAAAAAATCTTATAGGCTCCATCTACTTTACATTTCTCAGTAAAGTACATAGACCCAATACGATTTTCCAACATTTCCATTAGCATTTTGTCTTATGCTAATGGAAAACATGTGGCGTTCAGAAAATGGAATGGAGATAACGACACAGCGGCTCAAGTTATCATCCCAAGCGAACCGACAGTGGATAATGAGAGCTCCGGACCATTATCCCTCATTTCACCCCCTGCAATGGGGGGTGATGACCATTAACACCCCAGGTACCCAAAGTGGTAACCCGGGGTGCTAAAAAAAAATAAAGGATTTTTCTTCCTACACCGGGATGCCTGCGGCATCCTGCTGTAAGAAAGAAAATCCTATTCCATGATGGCCACCATGGAAAGGGAATGCGGGGCTCCGTATAGAGCCCCTCTTCCCTTTCCCTGGCAGCCTACAGAGGACAAAGAGAGAACCCTATGACCATATTATCAGAAGCACAATTTCCTTTCCCTTTCAAACCTATCCCACTTTCGAATAACTTTACCACATAGTTGGTCCCAGATGGACATGGCCCCTTTTAACCCCATTTGTCATCCCTCGTGGTCATGGCCAGTAGCCAGATTGTCTGGATCATAACCTTATGCCACAACCCGGACAATCTGGCCACTGCCCATGGCCACAGGCTATACCTCAGTCACCAAAAGTATATCACTATTTGTTGTACCTACATTATGACACTTGTCAAAAAAATAAAACACTGGTACAGTTGCAAAACCATGCTTTAAGGTCCTGGAAATGTTCCCGTTTTATTTTTTCAAAAGTGTCAAAATGTATGTACATACAATAGTCATAACTTAGCCCCCACTTGACAAAACCCATTCAGAATTTACACAAAAATATGGAAAATATGTTGGCCACATTTGTCAAACGGCCACAAGGTTATAAGCCATTTAAAAATATTGAGACCCCCCTCTAATTTAGCGGCCCTTGATAAAATCCCACCAAACTTTACAAAAACATGTATATCTAGATATACAATGTTTTTGCAAACTTTTGTGTAGATTTGTCAAATGGCACCACATTTAAAAGCCTTTACAATATTTTAGGACCCCCCCTAATTTTGCTCCCTCTTGACAGAATCACACCAAACTGTGCAAAACCATTCAAAATCAGGTGTAGAATTCATGCAGTTTCATTGAGTGGCACCAAAGTTATAAGCCAGCCAAAAACTGCTTTTAACCAACCCTGTAATGCAGGAAATAGGCATAGATGTCCCCAAACAGCTGAAGTGTTCGCGAACATCACAGGGCTGTACCCAAACATCCAAACTGTTTGTGTACTTTGGGAATGAAAAACACCAGTTTTTGGCTTCTTACGGCCATATCCTATGCCCTCATCATCACCTCTCACCTTCCCAGAGATTGTTTGATAAGTTTGAAAAGTGCAATGTTGTGTTTATTCATAAGTTTTTACTGCGATGTCTGCGGACACAGCAGATGTCAGCGAATCCAACATGGTGGGCGTTTCCAAAAATATGGTGCACTTCACACTTTTTACCATCCAATAACTGGGCGCATCCGATGTCCGCAGACACCGCGTCACCCTCTAGACCAATAGGATGCCTGTCCTCGGACCGTACAGGAAAGTGAGTCCGCAGACCAAAACCACATATCCCCATTTTCTTTTTACCTGCTTTTAGCCAGTTTTCTGGACAGATTTACACCAAATTTACAAAAGCATGCTTGCGGGACCAAGCCGCCACTCTTGCCGCAAATTTGGTGAAAATCCGTCCAGCGGTTCAGGCTGTAGGCATGAGCATTTTTTTATTTCCATTGCGTCTAAGGTAAAAAAAATGTGGGACCCCCAGTAGCTTTGCCCCCTTAACAAAACCTCACCAAACTTACCATAGAATTTCAGAGCAGGCCATATACTATTTTTACAAAGTTTGGTAAGGATTCGTCCAGGGGGAGCGCAGTTATAAGCCATTCCCAAAAAGTGTTCTTCCTAGGAGTTGAGAAACTTAACCATAACTACACGGCTGCTGTGTAATATATAAAGGGTTCCTGCAACTTACCCTGCAGCATTTATCACTTGCTCACATGAAGCAGCAAACAATTACAATGTTCTGCACTTCTAAATGTTTCTATTTACAATCATTGTGATGAAAGTAAAACAATGCATATGTGCATGTATAGCAGCACTGGGTCACCTTTTCATAAAAGAAAGTAAAAACAGATACAATAGATTTGTACACCATTTGTAATTGGCACTGAGTGTGTGCCAGTTTAATATATTGACAGTACATGTATACTTCCTAACATAACCCATTCCAATCTTCAGCTGCTTATGCATTCATACTTTTTTTTCTACATTCTGTGACTTGTACTCCAACTTTCATAATGAGAAAAGTGGAACTACAAGTCCTAGAATGCCCATAAAAATCCAGGACTACATGAACACATACATATTTGAATGCATCATGTTGGCAAGTATCCATATACCCCTAACATATTAAACTTCCACACACCAAGTGCCATTTAAAAGTGCACTATAAATCAATCATTTCCAACAACTTTTCTTCTCTTTTCCAAAACGTTACAGAGCTTCTACAAATACACATACACATTTCTTAACTTTCATGTACATGCTTCTTAAAGCAACCATTTTTAACTGTCCATCAACTTTATTAACTGTTTTTCCCCATCACTCCTTCTTCCTTAAAAATTATGAACCTTGTTTCCTAAACGTTCTTTACCATTACCACATATCTCCACTAACTTTCTTTTACAATTACAGGAAAGAAGCACACTACAAAATAAAACAACCAAAAAAACAAATTCCCTTTGCATCCAACGCAGTAAGTACATAAATGTACCATGTATATGTATGTAATTACAGCAGCACAGTTCCACTATTATATTACCCCAGACTACTATTTTCAAAGCAAATTTTCTTTCACTCTAGCCCATTATATTCCACCACTCACACTCTTACTAGTCCCATCTACACATCACCATTGCAACATCCACGCTGTTGCTTAAAACAGCCCATTTCACCCCACAGATTCCATCACACCACCACTCGCTCACTCACTAACCCAACACCATCACAACTCTGCAGACTCTTACTCTCACAACCTTCCCAACCACATCTAATATTCCACCTCACAATCTAACAGCACTCTATTAATCTCTACAGTCACACCCACAAACCCATGCACTATACATGCATATACATTGCACAACCTTCCAACGCAAACTTTCTCTTTTCCCAACAGACACAACAAAATCCCTTCTAAAAAGCGACTCCATAGCAAAGAAAGAAAAAAAACGAGCGGTTAAGAATACAACTACACCATATAGTCATCCACCACTAAAACTATGTATAGAAAACATTAAATCAAAAGAGCTAGTAACCTCACTTAACAAAACAAAACCAGCCACGAATAAAAAAAGGTAAGGCCCCTCTTGCAAAAACTAAAAGTTCAAAAATATGTACAAAGAAAAGCAGACCTACTAACTAACCTAACGCTCTATCTACCAGTGTTAAGGTAGTCACAGTAAAGCAATCTAAAAAATGCATGTTACAGAAAATTGTCTTCAGAATCTCATAAACACAGCTGAAAAGTCACAATCTACTCCTAAAAACTACTGCATGCTCTAAGTGACAGCACTTTTCTACTAAAGAGAACATTGTTTGTATTCATTTTAAACAGAATGAAACCACTAACTAAGTTAATCAATAAATTACAAAGAATACTTCTAAACATGTGCAGTGTCAATATGCAAACCTTTTTAAACTTCTGTAATTGTGAATGGATTCATACAAGCAACAAATAATCATATTTCAATGAAGAAGCTTATAAACAAGAACAACAAAAATCAATTGCCATAGACAATAATAGCTGAGGATATTTTTTTTTGTTTTTTTTTTTATTAAAATGTTTGGTTTGATTTTACAAACTTTACATTAAATTCTCTTACACTTTCAATTTTGAAAAAAATTCATTTGCTCTGTGCATTCAGGCTCATTTTATAATCTCAGTCCAGAATTTGGTTATTGTAATTATTAGCCACTGATCATTTTCACTTAGAAGATTCGCCCATCTTTCTTCTGTCGTCATCACTTTATTCGAGATTCTGAAGAAACTTCTGCATAGTTCTCTTTTTTCTTTGCACATTGGACACACCATAATTAGATGGAATAAAGTTTCTGGGGTTTGTACTTCTTTACAAAATCTACAATCCGCAGAGACAGTGCCAAATTTGTCGAATGATGCTAAGTAGTCCCTGGTTGGTAGTATATTCAGGCGAAATCTTAAAAATAGATCACGCATCATTCTATCAGGAAATTGACTTAGATATCCCAGTAGTTCATTTTAAGCTCTTACTTCTGTGTCACATTTAAGAAAACGCTTGTAGGTTTTTTGTTTATCCACTGTTTTTATCCAGTCATTGGTTTTTAGTTTTCTTTTTGCTTGCTGAGGTCTCTTGGTCAACATTTCTTCTGTGATTGCTTCTCCTTGCAATTTTCTTTTTATTGTTGTAGTCCATTTCGACAGAGCTGTCGTTTGAAATCCTTCTTCTTTCCTTTTTAGTATTTCTAATGATGGAATTAGATCATCCAAAATGATTTTTCTGTACAAGTCCATCTGTTTCCATGTGACTATGGATTCGATCGATTGTAGGCCCAATTCAAATCGGATCCTTGCAACGGGAAATTATTTGGGGAGAGCTAACGTTTTCTGCCAGTATAGCCCTTCTAGGGTGGACCAGTTAATGACCTTCTCATTGATTAAAGAGTCACTGGCGTATGTTATTATTGGAACTACCTTTTGCATGTATAATAACGTTGTGGCCTTCGCCGAGTATGTTCCATACTTTAGATGAAAGAATCTTCCTTGTCTAGCCAAAGATCTCGCCTTCTCTTTGATGTTTTCGTACCATTCTTTTTCATTGTTTGAAGGATTTATCAGAGCACCCAGATATTTTATTGTCTTTGTTATCACAATTTCTTTTTTATCAAGCAAACTTTTTATGGGATGTTGTTTTTTCCGATTCTGACTGATAAGTTTCATGACCTTTGTTTTACACGTATTAATTTGCAGATCATTTGTGTACATGTAGTCTTGGGTTTTGTTCAAGGATTCTTGTAGGCCAGATGTCGTTTTATCCAATATAATAATATTGTCAGCATAGATTAGTGCTTGAATAGATTTGTTGTTAATTTTCGGTGGATTTGCTTTTGTGTTTTGAATCTGCTCTTCAAAATCGTTAGTATACAGGTTATATAGACAGGCAGCTAGGGAACAGCCTTGTTTCAACCCATTCGAGGTGTGAATGGACTCTGTAACCATACCAGCATTTGTTAGTCGAACTCGAATAGAGGTATTTGAGTATAGTTGGATGATTGGGTTTAGGATGTAAGTGGGACAACCCCAAGCTGTTAATTTACCCCAAAGCTTCTGTCTGTTTACTGAATCGAATGCCATTTTCAAGTCTATAAACAAGGCATATACTTGTTGGTTTCTGATACTTGCTTCTACTTTTATTATATTCAGTAACAATAGGTTTACGTTTGTTCCAATTTTTGTCACAAAGCCAGTTTGCCTTTTCGCGTGTTTTCCGTTATTTGCTGCCCAGATGTTCAGTTGTTTTTGTAGATAGCTTGCAAATAATTTTCCCAATGGGTCTAGAAGGGCTATCGGTCTGTAGTTACTTGGCGTCTTACGGTCTACTGATTTGTAAATTGGGATTAAAATTGCAACTGTCCAAGTGTGAGGGATTTCTTTTCTTTTCACTATGAGTTGCAGTGAATGAAAGAAATATTTTGCCCATTCTTCCGGTGTTGCTTTGAGAACTGCATTTGAAAGCCCGTCCTGGCCTGGTGCTCGTGACAAATTCAAGGCTTTAATTTTGTTTGTTATATCACCGAGCTCCCAGTCAAATTTCCAAGTACACGCATCATTTCCTCCGTTCATTATCAGATTGGGTGTTTTGCTGTTATATACTTCTTGATAATGTTTTACCCACGTTTGTGGGTCAACTTCTTGTATTAATGTTTGTTGACTTGATTTATCGTTCATCATTGACCACAGATTTCTTGTATTTGTTTTGTAGAGCACTCAAAATAGTTTCTGCATCATGTTGTTTCATCATAGCCTTGTTGTTTTTTAGAAACATAGAGTATCTTTGTTTTTCTTTTTTTATCTGTTTTATAAGGTCTGGTTCATTCTTTAATTTCAAGTGTCGTAGATTCTTTTGATGTTCTTGCTTTTCTTGTTTGATTCTTTGGTTATAATGATGGCCATGAGAGCTTTTAGCAGTGCTCTTTGATTTTATTTGGGGATATTTATATTTTTCTAATATCCATCCGTACTTCAGTTTTTTATGATCTTTCAGGGTGGCCACTTGAAAAGTTGAAAGTATTTCATTGGCTTGATGATTTCGTATTCTTAATTTATTCAGGCCGTTCGATACTTCCAGTTCCGGTAAGATTATTTGCTTGGTGATGGTTTTGTGAACATACCATGAAATTGAAATATGATGGTGATCGCTTTCTTCATTTGGAAAGTTATTGATTGCGGTTACTAATTGCTGTAGAGTGTCGAAGCAAATATATAGTCAATTAATGAAGTGGAGGTTTTTCCTGTCCAAGTCGGGCATGGTATCCCCTTTACGTTCATCTGTTGTTTTGTTAAGGAGATGTTGCGAATTCTTAGCTCCTTCATCCATTTCCTTGCCCGTGGTGACATTTCTTGCAGCGTGTTTTTATTACCCTCTTTGTCTAAAAGATGCATATTGAAGTCACCAGCTATAATGAATTCACTTCCACTATTGGCTTGAGAGATGGAGTCGATTTCTTCGCATACGGAATCGATTAATTTATTGTCATTGATTGCCATCGGATTCCATTAGATGTTGAGGATTGAGATACTTCTATTTTCAATTCTGTGTGTCGTTTGATTATCATTGTGTTCTGGATTGTACACTGGCATACTAATGGTAATATATTGAAACCAGGAATTGATGTTCATTCTTGCAGTTATGGACCACATCGCATTGATATTCATTAGAATAAGCATTCCTGATGCTGCTCTGCCAGTATTCAACGGTATTGCAGGGTTCAACCAGGTTATATATCCCTCGCAAAGGACCTCATCGGTTAGCCAGGTCTCTTGTAAGCAGATTATTTCTGAATTCGCTAAGATTTGAGAGCGATTTTCCAGGAGATGTTTGTATCCCCTTGTATTCCACGACATTAGGGATATTTTATGTGTGTCAATTAATTTATCCTTTGGTTGTTATAGGTATGTTTTCCTTGATTGGCTGGTATTGATAACTCTTTCAGCTACATTTACTTGATTTGAAGTACTTAGATGGTTACTTAGGGTGTTACATTGATTTAACTCATTCTTTTTTTGTTTTTTATCTTTTGATCAAGTAGTGTAATATTCGTAGATTTTTTTTTGCCATCAATCCGGTTGCATATATTTCTTCTGCTTTGAAGCCAAGTTTCCTGAGTTGAGGATTTGCCGCTAAGACGTGGTGCATGGTTTCCTCTAAATAGAAGTCTATGTGGGTTTCCTCCATATGATTCTTGTTCGGGAAGTTGATTACTTCGATGTCATCCGTTTCTATATCTCCGAGTTGCGGAATTGCTTTCATCAGTCGCAGAATGTTAGATCTATTGAGTATCACTGGTTCATCTGAATTGGCGACAATTGATACAGTGCCACTCTATAAGCATAAGTTCTACTCAACGGATTTTGGAAGTTAGGTTTCATAATAGGAGAATATTGGCTAGAGCTCTGCTTATCGTCATTTTTTGCAGTCTGTTGCTTTTCTGCTGATGACCATGATTCAGGACTTGAAACAGTTGAATAATTGAAGGATACATTATCCTCTTGGACGGTCGATTCGTGCGAGTTTGTCGTTGTAGTCAAGACTGAGTCATTATACTCATCGATAACAATCAACTCCTCGTCTTGATTGTTAGAAATGCTTGACCTTTCTTCTGGGAAATCCTCAATTGTATCCTGCTCTGATGCCGGTGCTGTACTTATTTTCTGGTTCTTAACGTTGCTGCTTTTTGCTGCGGCCTTACTTGTTGTCGGATTATTATTATGGTGGTCAATTTCCATTATCAGAACATCCAATGGTTCTTTTGATACTTGTTTGGCTGTTTGGGCAATTGGTTTGGAGCTGTTCGTTTTGGCCAGAACAGAATTTGGAGCTTTCAGCGCCCTTTGCATATTTTTCAGGAATGCACGGGATCCCGTTTGCGATTTTTTAGTCGCTTTTTTGTGAGTTGGTTTAGTCAGGATATCCTGTCCTGTTGAACCACGTTTTGAAAGGTCGAATATGTCAAAGGGGGTGCACATTTGAGGTTCATTAGTGTCTGGTATTATTGGTTTTAGATGTGTGTTTATTTCAATCATCAATGGTTGCATCTCATATTGTGTTGTCTGATCGATGTTATTATTAATTGAGGAATCTTTTCTTCAGTTTGTGTTTCTTGAGTTATTCCCTGGAGACTAGGTATAATTTGTGAATATTTTTTCGCCTTTTCATCTATTCGTTTTTTTGTTATAGTTGACACTGTTTCCATTAGAATCTGCTTTTCAATATGCTCCACTCTTGCCATATCTGCTAAACGTAATTGCCATGACCTAGACGTTTCGGCCTCATATTTCATTCGTTCTTGTACGCTGTTTGTGAGCGATTCGAAGTGAGATTGTTTTGTCATGATCATCGCTAGTAGCGTTGCTTGGTCTTTTGTAGCGTCAACCATTGACTCCTGTATTTTCAAAAAAGGAATCATTGCATTTGATAATACTGCAGTTAAGGTATTTTATAAGTCTAGTATTGTGGTAGGTATACTCAGTGGAGAGTTAATCAAGTCCCTTGTGCGGTCTGAATGCATCCTTATTGATGTGGACTCCTCGGTCTCCGATTTTTGTTTTTTCACATAACTGTTTATTTCATTCACGTGGGTTTTTACTGTTGTATTACTGTCTTTATGGTTGTTTGGTGTAGAGGTATTTATTTGATTGGTATGGGTAGTTGAACATTACACATTAAACAGGTCTTGTCTTTTGTCTTGACAGTCCAATAGAGCATCTATCTCTGTGATGTCCAGTGACAATCGTGCTATCCTTAGGGGGAGGGCATGTATATTATTGTCACAAAGTGAATGGGTTGATCGATATGCTGTCTGCCACTGTTGTTTTGCGATCCTTGCTCTTTCTTGTAATGATGGTGTAAAGCATGAATCATCTGGACTTATTTTTTGTAGTTGATTGGAGTCAGCATCTCCTTGCTTGGATGTCACTTCTACATGAGCCGTGTTGGGGTCTGTTGGCTTCTGTTGAATTATAGTTTCCACTGGTAGCATGTTTGTCAGATCTGTATAAGGTGTGGTTTGGAACTGTGTTTCAGTATTCTCGTTGTCATCTATAAAAACTGAGTTTTTGTGTGTTAAAACACTACTGCTATGTTTTAACTCATGTTTCAATGCAATATTTGCTTTATTTTTAAGTGGTCTTGTCTTCTGCTCTGTATGTAAGTTAGTTAACTGAGGTTTAATATTGTCTTGAGCTCTGCCTTTATCATTCATCGCAAGCGTTTCTTCTAATTTCTCTTGGAATCTAGTACGAGGTTTTGCATTATCCATCTTAATCGAATTGAGATTATGTTTGAACAGACAGATGAATTGACCCGAAATTAGGTGAAATTAGTGTCTTACCTAACCTTTTAGCCGTATCCAGCTGTAAACAGCAGTCAACAGCGCGCCCTTATCTCCGCGCGGGCTTCACGCCGCAAGGGCTGCGCTGCTGTGCTTTTATGCCGATGATCAGGGGGAGTGTCTCAGAGTTGCCACGTGATCCGAGTCACGTGATACCATGACAACCGATGCATAACGACCTGCTCGCTTCAATTGCAGGCAGCTGATAGGGATACAGCTGACAGTCTTACGCGAATTGGAGCAGGTGAGTCTTTCGAGGTAATCTTGCTTCATCTGCCGAGTTGAAAATAAATGAAGTGAGCGTCCAGCCGCACAGCAGTCAACAACGCGCCCTTATCTCCGCGTGGGCTTCACCATGAATATTTACGAACACAGCAGTGCCTGGAACACCAGTCAATCAAGCACTCTTAAACCTGTGGGGTCTGCATTACTACTGCAGCGGATCTTTGCCATGTGTACATCTCGCGGCTGCTTTTCCTTATTTTCTTAATTTGTATATGGTTTATTCAAACCTGTTCCTCGGCACCTCTCCTGAACTTTTCTCTTCTTTCTGGACTCGCACGGATCCTGGGACAGATAGCCGATAGGAAGTGTCTAGTTCCCATCCGAGAAACGGACCGAGGATATAAAATGGTGGAGCACACCATTATGGTAAAAGAAACCCTTATAAAAAAAAGTCTCCAACAAACTATGAACCAAATTCTCCTTTCACCCAAACAAATCATCCAGTGTTGAAATGGGCATGCAGCACAGTGGGTAATGGAGGCCAACAATCCTTTAAATCTTTTACGACAATTCCACAATCAATATGTGAAACTAAAAGGCAAAAGTAAAATGAAAACTTTACAAACAATAGACTCCTGTCCAGTGCGCAGCCACACTGGTAAGCAAGAACATATATTATCCTGCATTTTAGGAACCGCTTGCAAAAGTACTTTCCACTACATCAAAATGTTTGTGACACACTGTTCTATGATACAGAATCTTGTGCATCGACTATACTATGCAAAAGGTCTTGCTCTAGAACTACATGGAAAAGCCAAAGAACTGCTTCAAGAAATAGAGCACATCCAACGTAAATACTGAGGAAATGATGTTGACTTAGAAAATTCTGTACCTTCAGAAAACATTACCAAAAACCTCAAAAACACCAATGTCCTATTGAAGACATACAAAAAAGAAATAGCTAAGTTTCAAAACACAACTGCTGAAATACCAGATCAAACATGTCTGTTGTTGCAGAACGTTTTATAAAAAGAACACGCAAATAGTATATCTAGTCTACAAAATAGAAGACAATGAAGAATCCCATTGGTTCCAATTAGCTTTATATCTAACAGCAGAAACTAAATACAAAATAACTGATCCTCAATAGTTTGCACATATTGCAATACAAAGCTTGACCTTAACCAAATGCCATCAATGCTATCACTAATAATTTAGAAATATTCCCACTTTCGAAAGCTCTCCAACAGCTTAACTTGTACGAGAGCGTTATAATGCAAACAGTGCACCCATTTCCAGCTATAACATGCCTTCAACCGAAAATAGGCCAAATGACTTCCATCCGAGTTACTAAAGGGCAAAGTAGTACATTTACCATTAGATCTAAAAGAAAATGCACAAACTGTAGGAGTAAAATGACCAATAGGTCTATATTTGATTATACTAGTTAATGGTGTGCCAACAAAAGACAAATACATTTTGCAAAAACTAGTCAACTTAAACAAAGTTAGACAAGCCCTACAATATCTAAAAGAAACAATGAATACTACCAAGATATAAACATAGAGGAAAACCTAAGAGAAACCACCCAAATTATTCAAGACTCACCATCAACTGGCCAATTTTAACGTATCTATCCTGTTATTGCAGCCAACATTTTAGACCAGTATTCAATCCACCCACTTCAATCTGAAGACACAATTAACGATGCATTAGAAACATATAATTTGCATCAAGCCAAAGGATCCCCAATGAGCATATGGGAAAAAAGTTTAGAAGCATGTTGTTTTGCTCTACTCTTTTGTACAGGAAAAGGAGGAAGATGATGAAAGGTCAGTGCAAATTAGTGTATCGGAATATCGCTCTTTAAGAATGTATTCTGAAGACCCCAGATTCAGACAAAATGTTGAATACATTTTCCACCTCCTCTTTGAATGTGAACTAACAACTCTATGTTATGGAGTTGTACACAAATTAAAAACAGGCTCTAACTTTTTAACAATATCTGCTACCCAACTGCTTAAAAAAATAAAATACCCAAAAAAAAGACAAAGGGGGTCATTACGACCTTTCCAGTCTGGTAACAACAGTGCCAGTAGGCTTACCGGCACCATTGTTACCAGACCGGCAAACGAGTCTGCTGGTGGCTGCCGTTTCACCTACCAGGTCTGACCCTGTCGGGCAGAACAGCACCAGCCAGCAGACTTTGACGGGAGCACTAGCATTGTTGCACACAGTGCCGGTGCTTCTGTCCTCCCCATTCCCATTAGTCCTATGACACTCAAATGGGAATGGGGAGTAACATTTTCGGGTGCCTGGTTTCATGGACTGCCGGGGCTGTAATACCACGGTGATTCCCTAAAGCCAGGCGCCAGAAAAAAGCACAACTCTGGTGGCAGCCTTCCGTTTTTACCAGCATGGCTACCTCCAGGGTTGTAAGATGAAGTTTTGCAGTCAAGTATCACAAATCTCTTGGTAAACATGCGTGGTACAAAAGAATACTGGTTCTGACATCACGCTGATGAGCATTGTATGCTAAGGAACCTAGCCCCACCCACATGGTTTGTTACTTTGAGTTGTGCAGCGTACGCATGGGACCAAAATAAAGAGGGAATAGATTTAAAAACACCAGGAGAACAGTGTTCTCTGGACCCTGTCAATGTATCAAGGTACTTTCAACATCGCTTCATTGCCATGCAGCATTTTATCTGCAATAAAACTATCCCTCCACTCAGAGAAGTGCAACACTTCTTTTGGAGAAATGAATATCAATCCAGAGGAGCACCACACATCCACATGCTTTTGTGGATAAAAGATGCTCTTAAATTTAGCCACTGTTTTACAGTTTATTGACAAATACATGACATGTGACATCCCTTCAGAAACCACAGATAGTGACCTACATATACAAGTCTTAGGCTTCCAAGAACATAAGTGTGGCAAATATTCCTGACGTAGATATAAAAACGTAGGCAAGTACTATACCAAATGCCGCTTTGGCTTCCCTAGACCAGTTTGCAAAAAAGGCCAAATGAATTGCTTGATGTCTTCTATTAGACACAGCGTAAAAGGCAAATCCCCTAAAAATGCATTAAATATTAAAAGGGATGAAGCATCCAAGTACATCAATGATTACAATGTAATCATTGCCCCTTGTCGAATGCAAACATAGACATACAACACATTTCAGACTATTCCACTCCAGTTGCAAGATATGATACAGCCTATCTCACCAAAGCTGAGAAAAAGGAGCTAAAATATCGCTGGGATGACATATCAATCTGACAAAACACTATTACAAACATTGTACAGCTTTGGTATAAACATTTTCTCCCATAGAGAATGCGGTTGCTACAAAGCTGCAGACAGTTTAACAGCTACAGCCTTATATGGAAAAGTTGAACACATTGTCTAGTTGAACCTTGGACCAGCTTCCTAACAACAGATTGAAAAGATAGCCACAAATGATGTCAACAGCCAGGATATTTAAAAAAAACAATTTAATCGACACATACTACACATACTACTAAAAATGAAGTACTGCTTTGGAAAACATGTGTCTGTATGACATAAACAAAAACTACACCTACAAAAACTACACCTACAAAAACAATGTCACACCAAATGATGCAACTGGTATATATTCAGTCTCAACATATGAAGGAAGTCTAGTGAAACTCACCAAACACAGTCTAATTAATCATATAAAGTTATCATTTAAATCTCCTCAACATAGAGAACTATATTACGTGGCCCTACTCCAACTTTTGAAACCTTTCAGAAAAGAAATAATTATTTGGTGACTATTACTCATTTGAAGCTGCATTCAAAGCAAATGAAAGCATTAAAGCAGTATGACAAATGACAATTTGAAACAATACAAACAAATCCTGGACAATGAACATGAACAGAAGGAAGACATTGAAGCTCAACTAGACAAAGACACTCCTGAGGGCAGTCAATCTTCCCTTACAGGAAGCCAAGAACCACTTGGAGGACCACTCATTCCAAATGAAGCAGAAATATCCATGTCTTGGGTAGAAAATACCATGTATCAATATGAACAATCTGAGGAAGACGTCTCAGTGCTAGAATCACAGCTAAATGATGAACAACTCACCATTTATCTTGAAGTCACTCAAGAAGTTTAACATGGTTTTAAACATGGAACTAAAACATTGAGCTGTAAAAATTAGATAAATCTGCTCCTGTATGTATGTAGTGAAGCTGGTTCTGCTAAAACATTATTAATTAAAATCAGCAGATTTCTACAAAACTTAACAAACAACAACCTTTCGGCTCTAGTAACATGCCCTATAGGTTTAGCTGCCTACAACACAGGAGGTGAAACTTTACACTGGCTACTGCTCCTCCCCATATAACACCAAAACAAATTAGAATACTACAAATTATCAGCATAAGCTGCTACTGAAGTACGCAGAATTCTAAAACAAATCAAAGAGCTCCTGGTAGACGAAGTAAGCATGGTTTCCAACCTCATGTAGGCTTTAATTCATCTCTGAATGCAAGAAGTCCTAAAAGCCAACTACCTCCTTCAGTTCACACCAGTGAAAGGTCAAACTATTTTCAAAATATTGGAACACAAATAAATACCGGAATACCCTCAGCAGCATTGGAAATTTAAATCTCTGGCAACATTTTCACTACAGAGAACTAACTCAAAACATTCTCCAGTCTGCAGACCTCGTATATGCTAACATTTTAAAAAGCATTAAAACTGGTCTGCTTTACTAAATATGCTAAATCTATCATAAATAGTAAACTAATCTGTGAGCTATATGGACGAAACACATCTGCTCCTGATGTCATGGAGCAATTAACTCAACACAATCTAAAATGTATGTTCTTTTTCCAACCTTTGTAAAAAGAAATTAACCCCATACTGCATATCAACTCCACAGACAAACTAGAAGAGTATGGCATGACACTTCCTATGTGTCAACAAGCAAAGGCACAACTAAATAGCTTAGAAAAATACATCTCCAACACAGCTGGATTGGAGAAAATATTGACTTTGTGTCTAAACTAGATAGTAATTCTAAAACAAGATTTACTCAATGGATCAATTAGTACAGTTGTTGGCTTCCAAACATATCCACATGACAACATTCAGTTTGTCAACATCCACTTTGCCAAAATTGCAGAAGTAAAATAAATTGGCCAGATAAAAGCATGTTTCCTTCTTTTCAAAGACAAGTACGTACACAGAGAGCAGTTTTCTCTTTCTCTTGTATATGCTTTCACTATTCACAAATCACAAGGTCTAACCGTATATCAAGCATTGATTGACATAGGCAGCACAGTCTTTAAAGAAGGTATGTGTTATGTATGACTTTCACATCTGTGTACACTCAATGGTCTATTCCTAGTTAACATTGATGCAAACAAAGTCAAGGGTGATATTCTTTGCATCCTGGAGTACAACAGGATACAGGCACTGTGCAACGCCATCTAGATATGTACCCAATACCTCAAAAAAGAAACCTTTAAAAAGACAAGTAATACAAACAGAAGCTATAGCAGATTTCCCAACAATAGTGCTAAAAACAACAACCAACTCCTTCTGCATCAAACAATACAATTACAGAACTGTCAAGTACAAGGTCAACTGCATTTCCATCAGAAAAGAAAGACAAACATGTCTCGTCTCCAGAAAGCTCTGCAGGCCCATCAAAAAATCCATAAACAGAACTCTCTGGTCCATTTAAATTCAGCAAGACAATTAATCTTCTCTTTCAATTGCCACCAATTGTTCACAACCTTTACTTAAATGGCTTGTACCAGTTGTGTTTGCAAATGCTCGTCCTTCACATAAATGCCACAAATCATCCTGACAACACCTCTCATGAATAAGGCAAGAATTGGACTACTGTGCAGGAATGGTAGAATGTACCATAAACTAATGGGAAGATCCACACAAATTCCTAATGTACTTACTACAAGTACTGGAAACCAAAAACGTCCCTATAAATGAAATCATCCAGATTTCATACACATGCAAACATACATGCACTCTCTGCAACCAATTTTCACAAGACCACATCCCTAATTAAAAATGTCTATATGTATCCATACCAAATTCTGACTCTGTTCCATTTTGTCAACTTATTATGCCCTTTTTGTAATTCAGACAATCGTTCCACCATACAAATAACCTCACATAGCCAATATGTCATACAAATGCTTCTAAGTTACAATGCACATGGTACCAAAAATAACTAAGCTTATAAGCTTCACACATGGTCAAGTAACTCTTGGAAAGAAAACATTCACAACAGTAGGTATAGTATACCACACTGGTGCCACAACCACTACAGGGTACTACACTCCATATGTCAAATAAAGAAGTGATTGGTTTGATTGTAGCAATATCTCAGTTACTCCAAAACATAGGTTACCAGCAAATTTAACAACTACTTAATATTCCTTCAACCCAAATTTAGTCACTAAAGTATAGCACAATTATCAGTTAGAATGTGCCTGCAGGTATCTAACTACATCCATAATACTGCAATAGTTGTCACACGCCTGCCGTCTTGGCGCTTGTGGCATACCTGGAGACTTCACCGCCTTTGACATTCCTTTCATGTTCTTTTTACGTTCTGTTTTGATACGCTCTAGCTTCTTAGGTCGGGTGCCTGCTTTTCCTTCTTAGCCCTGCCTTCCCTTCCGGGCTGTGTGTTGCAACCACTGTGCTTTTGCTTTTGCTCTGGGTACAACGCTAGCTAGTTTTTCCCTTGCAGCTTCTGCCTCCTCTCTTTCCTGTTTTATTCTTTCTCTGGTGCGCCTTGCATTCCCCTTGCCTTTTTTTACCCGGTCCCAGCTGGTCTCTCTTGCTTTCGGCCTCTCATCTTGCACTCAACTTTGTTTCCGCTTGGAACCACGGTTTATCTTTTCTCTCCGGCTTTTGGTCTTTCGTTTTATCTTCCTCCTCTCGCCTTTCTACTTCCTCCGGGTCGCTGATCCTCTATTTGGTGATTTGCTCTTTCCTTCAGCCGGTCTGCCTTACCGCTCTGCTGTATACGGGTTTCTCTCTCTCTTCCATGGCTCTACATGGTCTTCTTTCTCTCTTGTTTTGTAGCGCTCTCAAGTGTTACAAGTACCACTCTTTTTGGTACATTACCTGCAAGCTCCTTGGCATCTCAGAAGATATCTGGTTGGGAACCTGCTGTGTCCTTTTGGATACTCAACTTACCTTAGATTTCCACTGGAAATACAGGACTCAAACTCCCAGAATCCTTCTGCTTCACTGCTACCAACTACCAAGCAGCCGGACACTATACAAGAGGTTTTTTCAGCCTTTGGCTTTTTCCTCTTGCCCCAGGCGTTCCCGGGATAGGGTCCTCTGTCACCTATGCTTAGTACAGCAACACTGTGGCTTCCATCCGGGGAAGGCCATACCTCGTCCAAAAGAAAAAGATATCATGAAGAAGTAATGAAAAGAAACATTCATCTAGTACTGAAGAGTCAGGTGAGGAGAAGGAGGAGGGAATACCGGTTGGGCATAGTGTTTCTACAGAGGACATTTCTGACAGTTTGCAATGCCCAATTATAACCATTATGGCTACAGCAGAACAGATTGCTGAATTGAATGCTGTGCAGGGCCTCTCGCAAGAGGTCCAGACCTTGAAGGCCGAGAACACAACACTGCGACAGATGGTAACAACCCGAGATCAACCGAGGGTCGAACCACCGCCTACGCCTTTAGCCTCAGGCAAATACGACAGTAACCTGAGTCGCTTTAAGGAGTTCATGGAAGCATGTATTATCCACTACACCTTCTGTCCTCATACGTATGCTTCAGACCAGGCATGGATAGTTTTTCTGGTCTCCAATCTCACAGGCAATGCTTTGGCTTGGGCCACTCCACTCATTACCAGTGCCAGTCCCCTCTTACAAGATTATGGAGCATTTACTGCCCAGTTTAAACAGACTTTCGGAAGACAAGAATCTACACAAATCACCAGTGAAGAGTTACTCGATATCCGGCAGGGATCATCCGATCTATTAACATACATAACCCAGTTCAAGAGGATTGCTGCGGATGCTGGATGGCCGGAAGCCACCCAATATACCATGCTTAGACGAGGTCTTTGAGAAGATCTTAAGGATGAGTTGGCACGTACCCCTAGGCCTACCAGTTTCTCTGAAATATTGACCACCACTCTACAGATTGATATCTGCTTGTCTGAATGAAGATCGGAAAGGAGAAAGGGACGTGTTCCCATTTGATAACCCATGCCACCATCACGATGGAGATGGCAGTACTGCAACACACCGAGGTCATCCTGTTCGATCTTATTAGAGCAGCCCACTCTCCTGTGATCCTGGGGTGTCCTGGCTTTGTAAACACAACCTGGTGATCGACTGGTCTAAGAATGAAATCACCTTCACCTCTGGTTATTGTCACAAGTTTTGCTCTGGTGGTACAGCTTATGAAACAGTGAAGGCTATAGATGGAACAACTGCCAACCTCTCTGTTCACAGAGTTCATCTTATCCCCATTGAATTGTGCAGGTACAGGGAGGTCTTTTTGGAGAAGGTTCCCCAAGAACTATGACTCACCGACCAGAGGATTACACCATAGACTTGTTACCTGATGCTCTGATACCTTTTGGGCGCATGTTTTCTCACTCTCTCAATGAAAAGGGGTACCTTGATCTAAACCTGCATAACGGGTTGATTCAACCCTCTCGCTCACCCGCTGGGGCCTCTCTATTCTTTGTTCCCAAGAAGGACACCCTTGAGTTAAGACCATGCATCGAATACAGGGGTCTTAACTGAGTTACCATCAGGGATAGATACCCCATGCCTCTGATAAAGGACATCCTGGAGGCAGTCCAAGGAGCTGTGTTTTTTCTAAACTCGACTTAATACGAGCCTACCACCTGCAATGTGTCGGGTGGGGGATGAGTGGAAGACCGCTTTTTGCACCCCATTCGGTCACCATGAATACAAGGTTATGCCTTTCGGTTTGGTGAACGCACCCGCCATCTTCCAGCGGTTCATGGATCATATCTTCTTTGACCTGCTATTTCATCACACCATCGTATACCTTGCTGACATCCTGGTATATTCCACGACCAAACAAGCCCATCGAGAACATCTTCATCAGGTCCTGCAGCGTCTTCAGGAACATCACTTGTTAGTCAATCCCGAAAAATGTGTTTTTGAGGCATCTACAGTTCTTTACCTGGGCTTTGTCCTTACCGAATAAGAAGTGGAGATGGATCCACGGAAACTGTCTGTGGTTCATGAATGGCCATCACTCAACTCTGTTAAAGAGGTCTAGATGTTCTTGGGTTTAGCCAATTTCTATTGTCGCTTCATTCCCAGGTTCTCAGAGGCTGTTCTCCCAATCACCTCTCTCCTCAAGAAGTCTTCCACGTGATTTGTCTGGTCTAGCAAGGCAGAAGAAGCCTTTGTCCTATTAAAGAAGCGGTTCTGCTGTGCACCTGTTCTTTGCCAGCCTGATCAGACTCTCCCTTTTATCGTCAAGGCCGACGCTTCAACGGCTGCTTTAGGGGCTGCCTTCTTGCAAGAAAATGATCGGGTGGAACATCCAGTGGCCTATCTCTCCAGGACATTCAATCCCAGCCAGATTAATTACTCCGAAATTGAGAAGGAACTGTCAGCCATGAACACAGCATGTGAGGAGTGGCGCCACTTGCTACAAGGTGCCATACACCCGTTCCAACTCAGAACCAACCATAAGAATCTCAAGGTGATCCAACAGATGGAATGTGTAAACTCCTGACAAACCCGATGGGCACACTTCTTCTCCCAATACGATTTTGTGATCACATACCTACCAGGAAGTAAGAATATCTTGACAATTTCCCTTTCCAGGATACCAACTCCTGTGGTATTTATGCAACACACACCAGAACATATTACAACAGGATTGTGTGCTCCGTTTCCTCTTTTCTCCAAGGGGTGAAAGAAGCATCAGTTAATATCCAGCAGATATCACATATCAGGTTTCAGGATACGGTACACAGACATGACGGTCTGATATTCATCAACAAATGCCTTTTTCTTCCTGATCATGTCTCAAGGGTGTCTGCCTTGGAATGGTGCCACGATAGTACCCTCGCTGGACATAGAGGCGTTTCCTCTACAGCGGATTTGCTTTAGCGATAGTTCTGGTGGCTGGGTCTTACTACAGAAGTCAAACAATACATCGCTTCCTGTCCCACTTGTTTTAGGGGAAAATACAAAAACAGGGAGGGGTCCTGCCTGTGAAAATTTATTTTCAATTGCAACTCATTCAAGTGCAGGTTTAGTCAAATATATGGCAAACAGGTAGAATACTATTTCATTACCATGTCATGCGCTGCTGTGTGAAGTACAACTAGACACTCAGTATAGTTGAGGTTGGTCAGTTTTGCATATTGCTGACACTATTTTTAATTTTTTGTACATAAACATAAGCATAAAAAACTGTGAACATCGTAAGCAAAGCCAAGAGGGGGTTCACAAGTCACAGTGCAAGATGTACCATGGTGCAGGGGGTACAGATAGTTACAATGTTATCTGAACAGTGTGAATTCTTTAAACAAGAAAGAAAATTCCCAAAAGGCATTAATTCATGCAGATTGGCTATACATTGTAGAACATTGTAAATGCATACAAAGCAGAATCAAAGGTGTCAGAATGGAATAGATGCGCACAAATCTACACCTCACATTGAGAAACAGATACTGTTTGGTAGTGTATTTGACCGACTCTGGAGCTTTGTATAGTTTTTTGTTTTTTATATATATGTGTCCCCCTAGTAAAGGTATAGTCAATATAGTTCTTCTACGAGACTGGACCTTGGGGAGGTCTACTAGAGCCAGGCTAAAGGGTGACCTTGTTGTGGGTCAACATCAGGAAGTTGAATCAAAGACGCCAAACGGGGTGGAACACAAGGGTAGCAAATGGTGCCAGGGTTCAAAGACGTTTCAGCATGTGTAGTTAAAGAGCCTTCTACTGGAGCCAATGCGCAGAGTCCCCTGCAAGAAGCGGAGGGGAAGTTAAGTAAAACAACTGAGCAATATGTGAAGTATTCTAATGAGTACTTATAACTACATGAGTGACAGAGCAGTATGTATACAGACTTAAAAAATTGGGTAAAATAATGTCTAGAAAACACACTTCAGGTATGGGTATGACACTGACCTTAACAGTGGTAGCAACAGGTGTGGTGGTTTAGTAAATAAATTGGGGGTAGAGGGAGGCCATTATAGAGAAACTGCTACCGGTCTTTCTAGACCAACGTTAGGAGTGTGGCACTACAGAGTAAAAGAGAGAGAATAGGTATCTAGGTAAGCATAGTGAGAGTTAAAAGGAAACAAAGTAGGCTGGCTGTAGGCTGGCACAATTGTGTAACTATTGTAAAGGTTTATAAATGATATACCTTAATGTCCATTGTGACGTGCAAGCCGAGAATAGGCTGGCCGTTGTCATCGCAGGGGTTGAGATGCTGGACTGGGGCAGCATTATGGGCACACAGCAGCATTCTGCTATAAAGCAAGAATAATACTGTTTTAATTTCCAGCGCAATACTTTCTGGCTGAGGCAGAGTGCATGTTGTTGTGCATAAATATGGGGCCAAATGTCCACTCATTCAGCAGCACGGGATCACCTGTGGGCAGGAAAGTAGCTTTGAATACGGCCCAGAGTGCTGTGGGGAGGCGCAGCTTCCCTGTTGTGCGTCTGCTATCAAAATGAAAGTGGATGTATGTCGAGCTGTGTCGCGTGTGTGACTGCGCATGTGCAGGAGAGTAAAGGCTTCTCTTAAGCGCATGCGCAGTCACAGGGGCACGTAGGCATGAGCAACTGATGCAGAGAATAGTACGGAGGCATGTCCAGACCCCCAATCGCGGGTGCTACTGTGAGTGTAGTGATCTACATGTGTAGGGTACATAGAAATAAACATATTCGTATAAAAATAAAGATGCAGCAGCTCTCTCCGACAGGGCTGTCATCTACTACAGACACAGCTACGGCCTAAAAATTGGTGTCTGCATATGGTCAGAGACTCTGTGGCCCTATGGCATGCACCCCCTGGTAAGAGGGGGCAATAGGAAAGTCTGTCTAAGGTGGCTCCACCCTGGGATGAGAGCCTACCTGGCAGTTGGTGTAGGAGCGGCCAAACAAATAGGATGATGTTCTACCTAGGTGTAGGGCTACAGGGAATGGATCCCTGATATCTACATACTCAACAGCTCGGTGGGGGAAAGAATTTCCAACATGGCTGGCGAGATGTATGACCGATCTAGAGAGGGTGGTGGTGATTCAGGTGAAAGGGCCAGCTGGATGTGCCTTGTTTAGTCCGAGTGTTATGGATTTTAATTTAAACATCCACCAGGCTTCTTTAAAGTTGAGTGAGTTAGAAAAAATGTTCATGTGTGTGACTTTGTCCACTATCCACCATAGAAAGTTCTCTGGGCCATGGTGGAATCCTACGAAGTGGGATACCAATGGTGCAGTAATGTTTTTACACCGGATTCTAGATCTATGTTCACTGATTCTATTGTGGATCGGTATGGAGGTTTGTCCCACATATCTAAGGCTGTAAGGGCATTCAATTATGTATATAACATTTGAGGATTTGCAATTGGAAAAGTAAGGCAATTGCCAGTCCTTGCTGCCTATGGGGAATGAGGTCATTTTGCGAGTGAATTTACATGCAATACAGCTCCCACACGGTTGGTGGCCTACAGTTTGTCTAAGGTTCCAAAGAGAGGATCGTGTGCTGGTTTTTCTTATTCTGGCATGTGTCAATATGTCCTTTGAATTCTTGGATCTCTTGAGGGGCATTCTAGGGAGAGGTTCATCAGGTAGGCTCAGTTGGACCAGAGGCCAGAATGTATTTATGGTCCCCTTGAGTTTTGTTGTGTTTGGGCAACAAGTAGTGACAGAGGTAATGTTTTCTCCAGAGGTGTCCCTTTCTTTGGTGGTAAATAAGGATTCGCTAGGGGTGAATCTAGCTCTCTTTTGAGTATTCCTCAAAAGTTTCAAGGGGTACCCTCTTGCTGACAGTTTGTTGTGCAGTAAGGATACATGTGTTTTGAATTCATCAATGTCTGTACAATTCCTACTGATGCGTAGGAATTGTCCATATGGCAGATTATCCCGGAGATTTTTAGGATGTTGACTTTGAGAATACAGGATTGTATTACGGTCTGTCGCTTTTCTAAATAGGGTGCATTCCAATGTATTGTTCTGATGTTTGATGGTGAGGTCCGGAAAATGTATTTACGAATTGCTGTGGTGCATGGTAAATTTGATTTCTTGTGTACAGTTGTTAATCCAGTTGACAAAGTCTGCCAAGCTGTTGTTCTGACCTATCCGATTGAAGATAATATCATCTATGTATCTATGCCAGAGTATGATGCGGTCAATGAAGGGGTTGGAAATATTGAGTATGAAGTTATGATCATATTCAGCCATAAAGATGATGGCCATGCTGGGTGCAAATGCTGCACCCATGGCGGCACCACATATTTGCATGTAAAAGATATCACCAAATTCAGAAAAGTTGTGCGTAAGTGCCAATTCCACCAGCTCTACTATAAAGTTAATAGGGACTTTTTTTGATTCATGTGGTGGGTAAAGTGCATTCTGATGCATTCAACTGCAGAGTCTTGTGATATACTTTTGTTTAGGCTGTTGATATCCATATTGACAAGAAGATCTTCTGTGGTGTTGAATGGCTGATTTTCGAATGTTAATATAGTGGCCATTGTAACTCTGAGTTATATGGGTGTTTTCTGACTTAGTGGTTTAAGGAAAAAAAGAATCAATGAATTTACAGACAGGTTCTAAAACAGACCCACACCCCGAGACAATGGGCCTTCCCGGGGGTAGTAGACGGTTCTTGTGCAGCTTAGGCTGGGCACAGAACGCCAGGGTCCTGCCTTCAGAGGTATTCAAGAAGACTTCTTCTTTATCAGAGATCCAGTCTTTGCCGGCTACAAACTGTGTAATCTCCTGGATTTTCCTTTTTATGGCCTCAGTAGGATCTTTCTTAAGTTTTTTGTAGTTCCCTTCGTCGTTAAGAAGAGTCATGACCATTTCTTTGTACTGTTCTTTACTCTGGACAACAATCCCGTCTCCCTTGTCGGCCGATTTATTAACCATAGATTTGTTGTCAAAGCTTTCTGTTCGCTCAGACTGAGGTTCTGTCTTTTGGGTACAGAGTTCACTTGTTCTTTTTTCATTTCCTCTTTGATGCATTTCTCGAATGTTAGAACTGATGGTGGCATCTCATTATCTTTAGGGTTGAAATCTGATTTGACCCTGAGCCCAGAGTCCTCTGGCTGGGTGGAGTTGTCCTTGTCATGAAAGAAAACTTTTCTACGGGTGATCCTGTAGAAGTTGGCCGGTTCTTGATCCATTCTGAACCAGTCTGTATGGTTGGTGGGAACGAAGGCGAGGCCTTTGGCTAAGAGGCTGTTTTCTGCTTTGTTCAAGGTGATTCTGATAGGTTAAAGATTGGGATTTCTTCTAGAATCTCCTCCGTCTTCTGCCGCAATTGGTTGCCCTCCATTGAGGGAAGTTGTAATAAGGCATTGGGTGAATTGTGGTGGGCCCCAGTAGCCTCCTCTGGGACCCCCTTGTCCTAAAAAGGCATCATAGGTGGTTGTTGAAATTGCCCACGATTGGCTTGGGGGAAAATACAGCACCCAAAGACCCCTTGGTTTGTTCCAGCAGGGAGAAGTTCCCACAAGGCCTTGGAGTCATCTCACTACGGACTTCATCGTCGATCTTCCCCTTTCGGATGGATATACCTGTATCATGGTCACTATTGATACCTTTTCCAAGATGGCGCACTTCTCTCCATTGCCAGGAGTGCCCACCGCTGACACTATGGCGGCCGTATTTGCCAGAGATATATTCAGGCTTCACGGTTTACCCGAAAAGATTACCTCAGACAGGGGTAGCCAGTATACCTCTCGGTTCTGGAAGACCCTGTTTTGCAAGCTGGGAATTGAAAGAGTTCTCTCCTCAGGGTTCCACCTGCAAACCAACAGGCAGACTGAACGTTTGAATTCATCCTTGGAACAATACATCCGTTGTTTCCATCAGCAGGACATTGTGTATCACTGTTATCTACCGCTGAATTCTATAACAACTCGAAACATTCTGCCACTAACCTAAGCCCTTTTTTCTGCAATTATGGGTTTCATCCTCTCAACCTCCTTCCAAAGGATCTTCAAGCCTCCTCTGTACCTTCTGTGGATGCTGTGTCGGCCAGCATATCCGAAGCTCACAAGATCACTAAAGAAGGTCTTATTGACAGCCAAGCCTGCTATCGGGCCCAGACCAACCCACATTGTCAAGAATCACCTACCCGAGTTTGGCTATCCACTGAATACTTATCACGATGGCTACATCCTTCAAAATTGTCACCCCGCTATGTTGGTCTGTTCCCCATCCTCAAGAAGATCAATCCGGTAACATACCGCTTAAGATTGCCAAAAAGCATGAAGCGTATCCACCATGTTTTTCATTCTTCCTTATTAAAGGACAACCTGGTCGCTCTTTCCTTCAGCCTGTCTGCCTTACTGCTCTGCTGTACGTGGGTTTCTCTCTCTCTACCACCGCTCTAGGTGGTCTTCTTTCTCTCTTGTTTTGTAGCGCTCTCACGCGTTACAAGTACCGATCCTTTCGGTACATTACCTGCAAGCTCCTTGGCATCTCAGAAGATATCTGTTTGGGGCCTCGCTGTGTCCTTTTGGATATTCAACATACATTAGATTTCCACTAGAAATACAGGACACAAACTCAAAGAATCCTTCTGCTTCACCGCTAACTACCAAGCAGCCGGACACTATACAAGAGATTTTTCAGCCTTTAGCTTTTTCCTCTTGCCCCAGGCGTTCCCATGCGGGGGTCCTCTGTCAGCTGTGCTTAGTACAGCAACACCGTGGCTTCCATCCGGGGAAGGCCATACCTCTTCCAAAAGAAGAAGACATCATGAAGAAGGAAAGCAAAGAAGCATTCATCTAGTACTGAAGAGTCAAGTGAGGGGGAGGGAATACTGGTTGGGCATAGTGTTTCTACAGAGGACATTTCTGACTATAGTACTTTGAAAGCCAATCTAGTAAGAATATGCCAACAGGTATCTAACTACTTGAAAAATACCCTTCGTTCCAAAACACTTCAGAAACACCATCCCATTTCTTATATGACAAATCATCTTCTAACCTCTAATGTAGTTAGAATATGCAACAGGTATCTGTTCAAGCATTCCCTTAATCACAACAGACTTCAATCAAACATACTGTCACCCACATAACTGTAATTAGGTTTTTTTAATCGAGTACAGATTTTTGATTATTTTATATCAAAACAACATTAGTGTTTCATACACTAATGTTGTACCAAACATAGTACTTAGAATATACTGTTTATGAGTGTCTAAAAAAGAATGTCTATGTAAAATTGTATACAAATACTGCTTTTTAACTATCATGCTTAACCAATTGCACTGTGTTTTTCTGCCATAGTTAATAAAACCAGAGATTCAAGCTTCATAACGCTACAAAACTAAGTAACCACAGCAATTATAATCAAATACATATTCTTTGAGCACTATCCTCAATTGTACTACAATCATAAGTACCATATACAGTTCAATTGCATATTTCCTCATATTACAAATGCTTTGTACTCTCACTATATTACCTAAAATTACTATACACATATTACTATTACGGTGATTCTGGCCATACTCCAACTACATTACCTATAATTACCATACACATATTACTACTGTGGTGGTTGTGGCCAGTGGACATATTCTTGGGGCCATGGCCTCTGACCATGCCCACCAGAATCTGGCCATTGGTCTCAACCACCACAGCACAATTAACTATGTAAGACGTACGTACTAAACATCATCTATCTACCTGTGTTCTTGTATTGCGCCATTAACCCAAAGGCATCAGGGCGCACACAGGAAAGGGAAAAAGAAGACAGGCTACAAAACAGATTCAGAAAGGAAACACAAGGAAAGGGCCGAGTTCATCCTGTAAGCCAACAAAGAGATGGACTAGCTGAGATTGCATGTAAATGGAATACAGAGGATGAGAGACAGCATCATAGGAGAAGGAACGGATTATCCTTGATATATATCAAACAAGAAGGTTTTTAGTTGTTTCTTAAAGATCCCTAATGAGCTAATGTCAGACAGATATTGTGGCATGGAGTTCCATAGGGCAGGGGCCCAGACATTGAAACCAGCTTCCCCAAATCTTTTCAGAGTGGACAGGGGTTGAATCAGAGTAGTATCACAACTGGATCGTAATAAACGTCCAGCAGGTTTATCCTAGTCATAAAATACTCTGGGGCCTTGCCATGCAAACATGTGTACACAATGGACACGCCCCTTATGATGCAGCTGTTGTTGAAAAGGCAGCCAATGTAGGCTGTGCCCAGCTTCAGAGACATGCATATTGCGCTTAAGTCCCATCACAGCTCGTACTGCACTATTTTGGATAACCTGCAATGTTTTAAGATTGGCCTGGGATGTACCAATCAGAAGACTGTTGCAGTAATCCAGTTTGCAGTTCACAATTGCAGCTTCAATCAATGCAGATTATATCTAGGCAAATATGGCCGCATCTGCCATAGGAGCTGAATGTAATAATGACAAGAAGATTTAAGATAGTTGGTCTGTCGAGTAAAAGACAATTGGGGATCAATAAAGACCCCAAGAGTTTTTACAGTTTTTGATACATGACATGCGGACCAATCAGAAAGTTGTCATATTTTGTGTCCAGTTTCTTAAGTCACTACTGAGTACCCAAAATCTACAATTCCGTTTTGGCATTATTAAGCACCAAGGAGCTAAGTGCCATCCAGTTCTGAATTTCGGCAAAGATGAAATTAATACGCTCTTGATCTTTTTGATACTCACCAGTGAGTTTAATAACAATCTGCGTATCATAGGCATAATTGGCAAAATACATACCCATAGCCGATAAAAGAGTGCAGAGAAGACATGAGAGTTATTAAAAAGCAAAGGCGAAAGACATGAACCCTGAGGGACACCACAAATTAGTATAGAGGCAATGGAATAAGCATTGTCCTTAGTTACCCTCATGTTTCATGGGTCCAGGAACGATTTAAACCATGTTGTCGCTTCTTTGGAGCATTTACCAACTAAAGTTAACCTGTCCGCCAGAAGTTGATGATCAACAAGATCGAACGCGGCAGACAGATCCAAAGTAACAACAAAGTTGTGTTGCCCTCATCAATTATGCCCGCAATGTGAGACTTCAAATCCAGTAATGCAGTCTCGGTCCCGTGATTGGGTCGGAAACTGGACTGTTGGGTGGATAGTATGTCTTGTTCTTCAACAAAAGTCTGATATTGACAGTAGGCAATTTTTTCCAACATTTTTAATATAAAAGGAACATTTGTGATTGGCCGATTGTTCCCAGCCTCAGGGTCTAGATCTTCCTTCTTGAGCAGAGGTGTTACCCATGCCTCCTTTATATTTTCAGGAATTTGTGACTCTTTAAAAGATCGATTAATGAAAGTGGTCACCCATGGGGCAAGGGTTGAGATGTATTCTTTAAATAAAGTCGCAGGAAATACATCCCCTTTACATGAAGTGGGTTTTAGCTTGGAAACTATTTCAATAACTTCTATAGAGACTGTATTGATGGAATAAACAAGGGAATCCTTAACAGAGTCTATGCTACCTATGGTGGATGTCATATGGTTGGAGGTAAGTTTGACCTGGGTATTGATATTATTTTGATGAGTGAGAGTTTCATTAACAAAACTATTGTGGATGTTTTGGCACCACAAACTATCAGCCTGGGGTACAGAGGCCGTGGTAAAACCCTTCAGTTCCTGAAGGATAGTAAAAAGCTCCTTTGAGCTAGAATTTACGAAAATTAAGGTGTGATTCTTTGGTAAGATGAATGAGGGATTATAAGATCTGACGGCTAGCCTATATCAAAAAATGCTTGCCTCAGATGGGTATTTGCGCCATAATCACTCCAATTGATTTTTTTTGCACAAGGTTCATTTATCTCAGCTGAAAAAGGAGTATAGGATGGATTATTACCCTTTTTTACCGAAGATTTAAGAGGAGCAAGCACTTCAAAAGGTTCATCAACTGCGGATCTTATATTCGCTACAAAACTTCGGAGTGGCATTGGTTCTTCCAGTGATGGTAATAATGGGAGAACCGTAGCACAAATGGTGTCTTGCGTGATTTTTCTTACGTTCCTAGTCATGCATGATATGGGTGACTGTCAGTGGGAAAAATATTATATTTATTTGTTTCAAAACATACTAGGTAATGGTCTGACCAGATACATTTATCCACTTTAATTTTTATGATAGGAACATTTTTAGATATGACCCAGTCCAAGGTGTTGCCAGCTGTATTAGTGGGAACCTTAATATCCTGAGTAAAAGATAATGAGGCTAGGGACTCAGTAGGAGAAATAGAGGTTCCATCCAATAAATTATTAGCCGATCGAATGGTAGGCGAATGTGGCTTACAAGAGTTACCAACAAAAGCCAGTATTTGTTCTTCAAAAAGAGGTGCAAGTGTAGAGGGGCTATAGAACAACAGTAAGTTAAGAGAGGGTGTTGAATTGAAACTGAGTTTAAGAAAGAGCACGTCGCAATGATCTAGAACAGGTCTACCTGATTCATGCAGTTTAAGAGTGGATCTGTCTATTAGAGCCACTCCTCCACCCTGTTTTTCCTGTCTATCTGAGTGAAAAAACAAGTAACCAGGCTGTGTGGCCATTTGGAGAGAATGAAACGCAGCATCATGTACCCAAGTTTCTGTTAGCACGCATATGTCCACTTGTGTTTGCACAATAAGGTCAGCTATCTCATGACAGTGCTTAACCAGTGAACGTGTGTTCAATAGCAACTTCTTCACTGTAGTGTCCTTAGATGTTATTTTACTTAGTGTATTTGAGGCCACGTAAGATGTAGGTTCCGGTTGCAAGACCTGCTTAGGTTGACATGGAATAGGAGTTACTGTCGTACATGTTGTACATGTTGGGGCAGTAGCGGAATTTGCAACAGTATTATCATATGTTGCCAAGTCTAACCTGTTTCTACGATTTCGTAAGATGGTTGTTACCAGGTCACATCGAGACATCATATTAGATTGACGAGGAAGAATTGAAAGGATATTGTAATACAAGTGGTGGCAGGTAAAGGTACTCACTGCCACGAACCGCAACAAACCGTCCCAGACGCGCCGGCGCTGACGCACCTGACGTGTCTACAAGTACGGTGCGGGAACTACAATGCCGAAAGGAATGTAGTTCAAAAGCACTGCTGATGTGAATGAAGATAATCCCCAAAGTCAAGAAGTACTAATATCAACAAGGCAGTTGTTAAGAATATATTAAACAAAGTAGTTTACTAAGATACTTGCTTATGCTAGTCTAACAAGCAATATACTGACAACAATGCGTTTTTCAGGAATCTGAAGAGCTCTATTAATCACAATGCAGTAACAGGTTGTTAAAAGTACACAATTCTAAAATTGCTAAAAATTAGTCTAGCTAAGATAATATGGCTTTACCAACTATACATGTGACCGGGGTTTAAATACCTCAACAAACCATCCCAGATGCGCCAACGATGTTGCACCTGACGTGTCTACAAATACGGTGCGGGAACTACAATGCCGAAGGGAATTGTAGTTCAAAAGCACTGCGGTTCGACTGATGTGAATGCAGTCAATCCCCAAAGTCAAGAAGTACTAATTTCAATGACGCAGTTGTTAAGAATATATTAAACTAAGTAGTTCACTAAGATACTTGCTTATGCTAGTCTAACAAGCAGTATACTGACAGCAATGCCTTTTTCAGGAATCTGAAGCGCTCTATTAATCACAATGCAGTAACAGGTTGTTAAAAGTACACAATTCTAAAATTTCGAAAAATTATGCTAGCTAAGATAAAATGGATTTACCAAGTATACATGTGACCGGGGTTTAAATACTGCAACAAACCGTCACAGACGCACCGTCGCTGACGAGCCTGATGTGTCTACAAGTATGGTGCGAGAACTACAATGCCGAAGTAATAAGTAATAAAACTCACCCTGACTCCCTAGCAATCGAAATGAAGTCCACAAACACCGAAATTGACCGCGGACTCTGTGACATTTCCAAACCGTTTTTTCACCTATGAAAACAGCTCCACATTACCTTAATTCCACTTTCCTATCATTTCTACGCCCTCTTTCAAATAACCCTGAATGTCTTTCCCAAGCTGTCCATTCATGACACGGTCAGCGAAGTAACACGGTGTCCGCGGACAGTTACGACAACTGCGCAACCTTTTTCAACCAACACGCTTTTTACCATCCAATCAGTGGGCACGTCCGATGTCAGCCCTGGACCAATTGGAGGCCTGTCCATGGACCAAACAGGGAAGTGCGCCCACTGACCGAACACAGATATCACTAATTTATTTTTACCTACTACTCATTGGTTGTTTAAAAAAAACTACTGGACGTATTTACACTATAAGCACAAGGCCTGCAGTAGCGGCCCTGTACTTATGGTTAAGTTGCTCTGTACGATGTTCTTTTATTGCCAGGCTTTCTAATGCGAGGCTTTTAAATGTGGAAAGAATAACTAAACATTTCATCACATTTTTTTTGGGGGGTGGGCAAGGGCAGATAAGGGGTTGGGGGGGTCAGGAATAAATAAAAGAGGGAGTGTTGGGGGTGGAACCCCCAAAAAATGTAGTAACGTTATTGTTGTTCTTTCCACGTTGCAAAAGCAGGCGTTAGAAAGCCCGACGATGAAAGAACATGGAACCAGTTGCTCAACCCATAGGAAGAGCACTTTTTGTGTGGCTTATAACTTTGCCCCCCTTGGACGAATCCTCACAAAACTTTGCAAAAACAGTATATGGCCCCATCAGATTGATTCTGTGAGGTTTTCTGCAGAGGGGGGAAGTTCCAGGGGGTCCCAAAATTTGTGGTTTTCACATAGATGCAATGGAAAAAAGAATTTGCTCACAACTACAGCCCAAATCACAGGATGGATTTTCAACACATTTGAGCCAGAAGTGGTGGCTTGGTCCCAAAAGAGTGCTTTTGTAAAATGGTCTAAATCTGTCCACTAGTTGTTTTTTTTAAATGACCAAAAAGAAGGTAAAAACAAAAAAGTGATATCTGGGTTTGGTCCATAGACACACTCCCCTGATTGGCTGGTAAAAAGCGTGAGGTTTATCATCTTTTTGGACACGCCTGCCATGTTGGATCTGTGGACAGCTGCCGGTGTATGTGGACAGCAAGGTTAAAACCATATTAAAAAAAACACAACATTTCACTTGTCAAACTAATTAAACAATCTCTGGGGTGGTGAGGGGTGATGAGGATGGGATGAGATATGGTCTCTAGATTGACCCAAAGAATTATCCTTTTCCCATCAATCAAATCCCATCCCAAGAACTCTCACCGTGTGTGTGGCATAACAAATCTGTCACTATCAATGGCAGAGATACCCTGGGTAAACCATAGATCCTGGCTCATCCAGGGTATCAGATACAGTAATCAAATTGTTCAAAGAAGCACCCTTACTTCATTTCAAGATCTCAGAAGCTCCTTCTCACCCTTATCTGACTTCACCTTTTATAACAAGTTGGTCAATGAATGCTTGGAAAGCCTTCAGACACATTCAAACAATGTTCTTAAACCTGATGCCTCTAGGCTACAGATTTTGGCCATGGCCTCTGATATAAAGGCTGCCAAATGGTACAAATTGCTAGCGGCTGTTGATCCTCCTACCAGCAAGTGGCTTGTTGAATCCCAATGGGAGACTGATGGTGGTCTTTTTATTAATGACAGTATGTGGACTCAACTATGTACTAGGATCATGTGTGCCTCCACCTCTACCAACATTACACAAAATGGTCTCTTTTTTTTATGCACAGAGCCTTCTTAACCCACCTAAAACTTATAAAATCCAGATGTGAATCGGACAGGAATTGTTGGTCATGTGGAGGCACCCCTGGATGTTATAAGCATATGTTTTAGGATTGCCCGTTTGTATATACGTTATGCCAGGGGATATGGACATTCTTAAAAGTAGTCTTTAAAGTTGGTATCACTCTTTTTTTGCTAATGTTTTACTTGGCAGGATTGCTATCATAGAGCATGGTTACTTTCTCCCCTATTTTATACAACCTATTTATTGCCATTGGAATTAAGCTTGTTAATGCCAATTGGAAACATTTCCATTAAGGAATGGTGGAACAATATCTGCTATATACATAGGATGGAACACTGTAAGGCTACAAATCTTGATGGAATCCACAAGTAAAACATTCAATGGGCTTTTTTCACCAGCTATTCAGATTATCACAATATGTCTGCTCATGGCTCATGAATTGCTTTCTTTTTGCCGGAAGTACATTAACCTTACTGATGATTAATACTTGTTTCATATATGTTTGTTGATCTATGAATGAACATGCAAATGTGCCTTCCTTCCCTACCTCCCCTTTCCTATTGTGTATTGTGTGTCTTCTTGTTTGTCCCCTAGTGAGTCTAATGATTAATCACTTCTTTTCCCATAAAGGTTACTTACAATTGAACGCTTATTTTACATGTTCACAGCATTATTCTGTTTATCCAATACTCTGTTCCTATAAATTAGCTTAACCTTCTCTTCATCATGGTTATATTAGATTTGCCACATAACTCGCTTCCCATTGTAACCATTTTGTTGAAAATCATTAAGTGCAATTGTGTGGATGTCCTGTTGTTCACATACTAAATCGTAATAAAGATGATTAAAAAAAAAGAAACCAAGCAGGTACTTTTGTCATAACACATGCAATATATTAAACATTGCATACGCATACCAATATAAATATCCATTTATAGTAACGTGTAGTATACTGAAAGAAACCGATGCAGGAAGGTACTTAACAGCTGACGTAAGCAGCAAAAAACAGAGTGATATGAAGAGAAAGGAGGCCTATATCGAGTAAGATGTTACCCTATTGGATGATGTTAGGGCATGACCTTCCTCCATCTTGGATTGGGGTCTGCCCTTGGGCGAACATGTTAAGTTTTGTGTTAAACAAAAAAGAATGTATTTTGTTGCTAAAGTTCAAAGTTGGTTTTCATTGCTGCTGGTTTATAGAAGTAAACAGTTAATGCATAATAGGAAGCCTGTGGTCTTGACATAGAATGTAAAACTGAGTTTCACAACCTTGGGTTTGTGGGTGCAAAGGGCTGAGTCACCCCTACCTAGGTATGAAAGCGTGACACATTGTCATGCTCACAAGGCACGCAGGTTGTGCTAGAGATATGTAATCCAAGGAGTAAACAGTGGAGATTTAATGTTTCGAATAATACAAATCCTCAAATAGCATATCTGCTGTTAGTGAGAGACTAACAGATCCACATTTCATTCGCTGATATGGATTTAATTGTTTGATGCCATAAAATGTTAATATCAATTAAAGCCAACCTTTCTTTTGAACTGTTAGTCACCGTTCTTTCACTCTCTAATCACTTTTAATTTGATTGCTCTGTTAATTTAAATAGCCTTGATTTATCACTAATAGGTCCTTTAAAGAACACACAATATGATATGATCAGTAAAGCCCGAGAAAGTAATTCAAAAACCATTTCGAGTCGGCTTTAACTCTAACTTTTATATCTTTGCATTTCATCTATTTAATCACAGAACGTGCGGATATGATTTCCACCTGTTAAACAGTATTTCTTTTACATGAATCTCTAGCCGAGACATCCATTAACTCTGTGTGACTCTGCGCCATTAATTTCTTTCCAGAGTGGCGTTCTGATGTGAAACGAACAGATGGAATTGCGGGATTGTTCTAGCAAATTTATCATAAAAAATGCATCCGACACCTGTGTAATTTGCCTAATCATTTTCCTAATAAGCTCCTACCATTAATTATGCACGATTTCTACAATGCAATCAAGATAAAAGTAAATCTGATGACTTAATACCCTTCAAAATAATTGGCTCACCCAACACAGGGCCTGCTATGCTTTCCGCTGCCATGCAAGTTAATTAGAAAAAAAAAAGCAGGGCGCAGCCTGCAAGTCAGCGGAGTTTGGTAACTAGGTAGGGGGCAGACCCGCTGCGTTTTTGGGCAGGAGTCAAGGATATATTAACTCATGAATGAAAGAATACAAATCTCCTCTCCCTCCCCGACTCTTGGCCCACTCATAAACAGCTGTGATTAGTGCTCTTCAGCCATCAAGCAATGACGGCAGGTCTCTGCTGCCTTAATGAGACTCGACTCTTTCTGAGTCTGCTGTCTTGTGGTGCAGCCCACCTGTCACATCATTAGGTGTGCGGCATGTGCCTTGAATTCACTTTGCTAAATTAGATTTGCAGGCCCCAGTGAAACCCGTGCTGCAGCATCTTGCTTCAATTAGCTAAAGATTAATTGTCTGAGAAAGGAATGAAAGTTTCACTTCATCTGACCTGGAAAAGAAAACCCCTGCAAAACTATACGGTTCAGGTGTTCAGAGCGGGCCTCGGGCAGCGTGGAAGAGCGTGATCCTTTAAAGATGCTGCAAATTTCCAACACCACGCCTGGATGAGCGAAATTAGCTACCACTAAAAGCTGTCAAATTAAAGGTTGATTTCCAGAGATTAGCGTTTTAAATGTCACTGACAATTCTTTTCTTTTTTTCCCACCGTTGGCAAACATTGACACCTGCACACCTGCACAAGAACACAAACATTATCTCACTGCAGTTCCTAGTAACTTCCCGTGTGTGCTTATGCTATGGTGAAACTGAATACATTGTAACTGTTTCCATAGTTACCGAACAATAGTTAATTACAGCAGCTGTGCCATTTTTAATGTTGCTCTAATTATGCTTGAATTCCTTTTAATGGGTTTAAGAGTTAGGAGGTGAAGCAATGTCTGATTAGCAAAGCAAAGTGAGGAAACAAATTAATTCGTAAGTGTAATGGATTTAGGTAGTAGAGAGGGCAAACAGTTAGTGTGTAAATAAAACGTGGAATAGCCAGACACAGAATCATGTGTCTCTCTGTCATTCAGTCTATACAACACATGTTGTAAGACAATTTAGCCTATTTTTGAAGTCTAAACACTCCAAGGTTAATATTCCAAAAGGCAACATGCACCATTCGATTGGGGAGATGTTAGTCCAGTCCTGTTTCTCTTTTCATCATGGGAAAAGTACAAAGCAGTAGGTTAATTAGTGTACTACTGCTCTGATTACCTACTGGTAATCTTCATTACTCCTAGTCCTACTCTTCCTCGTCACAGTACTTACCTCATGAGGCCTCTGCCTCCGACACAGGACCTTCTTTTATTTCTTTTTATTTCTATAACTCCTCCCCCACACCCACGTCACTTAGTTTCATATTACCAAGCCGTAGCATGGGACCTTCCCCGTAGGAAGGGTGAGGAGGGTCGTCAGTACTGTGACGAAGAAGAGTAGGACTAGGAGTAATGAAGATTACCGGTAAGTAATCAGAGCATTACCTCCACGTCCACTCTTCCTCGTCCCAGTACTTACCTCATGAGGTATACCAAAGCAACAAACGGGGAAAAGGTCCCAATGAGACACAGAGTCAAAACAGTGCAGAAACCCACACCTTTAATAACTCAAAATTGACATCCCCACAGACAAAACTCCAACCCCGAAGGAACCAACCCCCGAGTGGGAGACATTCAACCTATAGTGGTTGATGAAGGTGCTCTGATCAGCCCAAGTGGCAGCTCTACATATCTCCTGTAGAGAAACCCCCCTTGCATCGGCCCATGAGGCCGCCAAACCTCTGGTGGACCGCCCCTGAACGTGCGCAGGCACAGGCAGGCCAGAAGCCATAGCTCTCAACCATTTGTGTTGCAAAGGCGGGTGAAATCACCCGATTTTGTTTTTTTCGCGGGTGAGACGCCCATTGGAATGAATGGGCGTGCAGGAGGCTTGGCGGGTGAGTCAGCCCTTTACAAGGCGGGTGACACCCGCCAAAAGCGTGTGAGTTGAGAGCTATGCCAGAAGCCACATAGGCCATGGAGACCACAGCACGGATCCATTGGCTAATGGACACTACAGATGCTTTACGCCCAGCCCCAGCCGGGCCAAAAGTAATCAGAAGACTGTCAGAGTGGTGGAAAGGGGCAGTTCTAGCCAAATACTCCAACACCGCCCGCCGCACATCCATGTTATGCCAAGCCACTTCCTCTGGCGTTTGCAGATTTTGAAAAAAGGCAGGGAGAACCAGATCCTGAGAGGTGTGAATACTAGAAACAACTTTAGGGAGAAACTTCGGATTACACCTCAGCACCACCGAGTCCGGCAGAACCCTCAGGAAAGGGGGGTGACATAACAGAGCCCCAATCTCCCCATGCCTACGGGCAGATCTTATGGCAATCAGAAAGGCAGTCTTCAGCGTCAGATGTTTCATATCAATCTCGGAAATGGGCTCAAAGGGAGGCCCTTGAAGAAACTGTAAGACAAGAGAGAGATCCCAAGGAGGAAGCCCTTTATAAGTACAAGGACGGGAAGAAGAAAAACCCCTGAGCAACTTCCCCACCAACACCTCCCCATCCAAGTGCCCATCAGTGTCCCCCAAAAGGAATTTTATGGAGGCCCACTGAGAGTGAAGCGTGGAAACCGCCAGGCCCTTGTCAAACCCATCCCGGAGGAATTGAAGGATAGCGGGGAGGACAGAACGCAGAGGAGGTATCCCAGACCACCCACACCAGTCCCGGAAATGGCTCCAATGTCTGCCGTAAGCCTTCAGAGTGGAGGGTCTAAGAGCATTCATTATGGAATCTACCACAGGACCAGAAAACCCCTGAGATATCAATGTAGCCCGTGCAATATCCACACTGCCCATTGTATCTGGCGGACCCCCAACCGCAGCTCCCCCAGAAGGGGACAGGGCCACTTCTGAACCAGCCAAGGCTTCTGGCACCGAAGCTCCAACAGAGAGGGGAACAAACTCCAGCGGAGCCAGAACGAAGCCAACAACAATACAGTCACCCTGGACGCTCTGATGTGCTGAACCACCCGGGGCAGAAGAGGAATAGGTGGAAAAGCATAAAGGAGACCCTGAGGCCACTGCACAGAGCGGGCGTCCACCCCCCACGCATCCTCTGCCTGAAAAAGAGAGCAGAAGAGGGGAACTTTTGCTGAGGCTGCAGACGCAAACAGGTCCAGAATAGGGGTCCCGAACTTGACACAGATCTCTGCAAAAACATGCGTTGACAAGACCAGTTCCACCGAGGAGGGAAACCGGCGGCTGAGAAGATCCGTGCGAACATTGTCCACTCCCCTGGTATGCCAAGCCACCAGGGACACCAGATGTGATTCCCCCTGTGCACCTATCTGAGCTGCCAGGGCATTGAAGGAGCGGCCGGAACCTCCTTGGCGGTTGACCTAAGCCAAAGCTGTCGTATTGTCCGTCCGGACCAAAACTGCGCGGCCCACCGGCATCCTCCTGAAGTACACCAGAGCCCAGAGAATGGCACACAACTCTCGCCAATTGGATGTTCGATGGCTCTCTACCGGATCCCTGCAACTTCAGCAATATGCAAGCTGGGGCATACTGCCTCCTGAGAACCCTGCCCAGAACAGCCAGCAAGCGACAGACCCTCTCCAGGGACAGGAACACCCTCCCCATCCTGGTGCAAACCTGTGCACCAATGAAAACTAGATCCTGAGAAGCCTCCAGTTGAGACTTCTGCCAGTTCACCAGGAAACCCCAATCCTGCAATGCCTGGCAGACCAATCGGAGATGAGACATGACAGTCGGCCGGCAGGACGCTTTGATCAACCAATCATCCAGGTAGGGAAATATCTGAATGCCCCGCAGATGTAAGTGTGCCACCAAGGGAGCCACCAGCTTGGTGAATACTCTGGGGGCTGATCGCAGTCCGAACGGGAGCACCCTGAACTGAAAATGTTGGGATCCCACTGCAAAGCGGAAGAACTTCATGTGCCAGGGACAGAGGGCCATGTGGTAATAAGCGTCCTGGAGATCCAGAGATGTCATCCAATCCCCCTTTAATAACATCGGAAGAATGTTCTGTAAAGTCTCCATTTTGAAGTGTTTCTTTTGGATGAAGCAGTTCAGGGCTTTGAGGTCCAGAATTAGACTCTACTTCCCTGTAGGTTCGGGGACCAGGAACACCCGCAAGTAGAACCCCTGACCCTGATCAGGGAGAGGAACGGGCATGATGGCCGCCTTCAACACTAATTCTGAGAGAGCGGCGTCCATGGCCAACCTCTTGAGCCGAGACCTGGGAACCACAGTCCGAACCATGCAATGCTGGACAGGAGGAGACAGGAAATGCACTCGATAACCCCATTGCACTGTCTCCAGAACCCATGAGTCGGAACACCACCTTTCCCATACTGGAAAAAACTGCCAGAGCCGCCCGTCCACTGGCATTTCTAAACCGTCAGGACTTAGGTGCTGGCCCAGGACGTGAAGAGCGTGGAGGACCCCGACCCCCCCTAGCTCTCCAAAAAGAATGTGATGAGGAGTCAGAAAAAAACCTGCTGGTCACAGGACCAGCACCAGAGGAAGATTTCTTGGCCGTTGAAGGAGGCTTGCGTTGAAGTTTGTCAGCATGTTTGTCTGCCCTAAAAACTTTGTGCACCTTATCCTCAAGGCAATCACCAAAAAGCCTGGACCCAGTGAAAGGAAGTTTCAGTGCAGCTGCCTTCTGAGACCCATCAGCCTTCCAGTCCCTCAGGTGCAAATGCCTCTGGGCAGATACACCAGCCCCTGTGGCCATGGCTGAACCACGCACCCCATCAAAAGCCAGATCGGCCAAAAGCTCAACCTGTCTCTGCATGTCTGTAAGCAAAGGGGCACAATCAGAGCCTTCATTGACAACCTTTTTCAACTTCCTGAAACCATTTAACGCCATTTCAGCTGTGTAGGAACCATAGATATTCGCTCGAAGGGCCGATTGTGCCCCTGCATGAACCTTCTTAAGCCCAGAATTAACTCGGCGGTCCACTGGATCCCAGATGGCCGCCTCCTCGGCCGACATAGAGGAGTGACCCACCAGGCTGGCGAGGATATCGTTGACCTCAACTGGATCAGACAGCAAAGTCTCACCCTTCAATGGGTAAAATTTGGACATGATGCGGGGCATTGCAATCTTCTCCAGGTCATGTCATTCCCAGAGGATATTATCCCGGATATCGGAAACCAATGGCAACCCCTTCCTAGGTGTCTGCCTATACTGGTGAATAGAAGCGTCGGCCCCCTCCACCGGTACCAGAGGATCTGAAAATCCCATGCAATCCCCAACTTGAGCAAGCACCTCCTCCACTCCCTCTCTGTCCAGATACTTCCATTCAGCATCAGCCGAAGAGGAACAAGAAGAGGCCGATGACTCAGTGCCAGAAGAAGAGGAGGATGAGGAAGATAGACACCTGCGCTTGTGTCCATGAGTAGGTGTGCGACTCCCTCTATGATGCTTAAGTAGCTTCTTCAACTCCTTTCTGGACAGGGAAAAACGCTTAGCCTTCTTCTTTCTCTTTCTGCATAACTCAGGAGAAGAGGAAGACGAAGAAGACAGGACCAGATGCCTGCTCTTTACAGAATGTTTTCCCATGTTGAGTATGCCCAAAAACAGTGACCAAAGGAAGCCTGCTTCACCACCAAAGACCCCTGCACACTGAACCAAGGCTCCACATACAAACAATTGCCAACGTGCCTCTCCCACATTCAAATAGAAGCCAGAAAGAACAACAACCAATAGGAATAACATCAATTAATTCCTATGGCAACACTGCTTGCAGCACCAGAGGCGGAGCCCGCCCACCTCCGGAACACGTGGATCAAAGAAGAAAAAGGAGCCGCCAAGCCACGCACAGCCACCAATGCAGCATGGCCATGCAACGGGAATAATGCCCCCAAACGCCTTACCTTAACCCGGGTCTGTTTTCCAAGAACCCGGCCACGATGCCCTGTGCTGGCCAAAGCCCAGCAGAAACCAGGCAAGGCAGCCTGACTCGACCGGGTCCCAAGCCCCGCAGGGAACCCAGGAGTCTTGCCACACCTGAAGGAGCCGAAGGCCCCGCCACACAGCCCCACCAGGGGGCCAGCATTCGGAGCTCCCCAGCGCCCCGCACCGGGAAGAAAAAACAAGCCCAACCTGCCAGAGGCAGGAAAAATTTAAACTAAGTGACGTGGGTGTGGGGGAGGAGTTAAAGAAATACAAAGAAATAAAAGAAGGTCCTGTGTCAGAGGCAGGGGCCTCATGAAGTAAGTACTGGGACGAGGAAGAGTGGACGTGGAGGTAATGTAATGCGTCTAGATCCAAAAATGAATACAGTATGAGTTTAATCCTACTATTTGGACTGCTTATTTTACCAGTCAATAACATTCAACCCTATGTCAACAAAAATAGAAATGAGCTGAGAAAATTATGACTGGTCTTGTAGTAAGCACTTTTGGTATAAATTGATTTAGTGTCAGAAAAGAATCACATTTTGTTGTATTTGATAGATCAGGGCCAAAAAATGTGTCTTGGAAGCAAGACAACGCAAAGCGGTCCTGCACTTAGTGTGAAATAAAAGATGATTTACAGGTGTGAGTGACTACTCAGTTTAATATAGGATAATATAATTAGTAAATGTACTATCGAAACACAAGACTGACTAAGCAAATTCTTTTGAGATATTCGAGTTGTTGTCCATAAAACTATGTGAATGAAAAAACTTTGTTAAATGGATGTTATGGTTAAGTTGCACTAATAAAAACCTATGAAATTCAGTCAAATTTTTTTGTTAAAAGGACGTTATGGTTACAAGTAAAATTGAAAAACCCCTGAAATTCGCCATTTATGGTAAGCTAAACAACCATAACTCGCGCCACCACCATGCACTGCTAAGACTTACACCCAGGACATCAAAGATGACATCACAAATATCATTGATGACATCACTGATGGCATTTGTCCACATTCGTCAAATAGCAACAAAGTTATAAGCCATCAAAATATGTTAAGACCCCCCCTCTAATTTCGCCCCCTCTTGAGAAAATCCCACAAAACTTTAGAAAACCATTTATATCTAGATCCAAAAACGTTTTGCCAAATGTTGTGCAGATTTGTCAAATGACACCACATTTATATGCCTTTACGATATTTTGGGACCCCCCCTCCAATTTTGCCCCTTCTTGACAGAATCCCAAAAGAATTTGCAAAACCATTCAGGATTAGTTCTAGAATAAAATTGCAAAATTACATGCAGTTTCATTGAGTGGCAAAAAAGTTATAAATCATCCAAAAACTGCTTTTCCCCAACCCTGTAATGCAGAAATAGGTACATAGGACATCTGAAGTGTCCGCGAACACCACAGGACTGTCCCAGGACATCCAGAGGGTTCGCGGACCTTTGGGGGGTAAACCAACCCGTTTTTTGGCTTCTTATGGCCATATCCAATTGAATCCTCATCCCCCCACCTCCCCAGAGATTGTTTGTCGAGTTTGACAAGTGAAATGCTGCTTTTTTAAAAAAAGTTTTCACTGCGCTGTTCGCGGACCCCAAAAAAGTCAGCGAATCCAAGATGGCGGGCGTTTCAAGAAAACAGACGCATTTCACGTTTTCTCACCATCCAATCAGCTGACACATCCCGATGTTCGCGGACTACGCAGAAGTCTGCAGATTTTTCTGGCCAATCGGAGGCTAATCTGTGGACAGCACAGATTAGTCCAGATCCAGACTAATCAGAGTCCAGTCCGCTGACCGAACAGGGAAGTGAGTCCGCGGAGCGGACATAGTATCACTAATTTTTTGCTTTACATTTTGGTAATTTAAAAAGAAACTACTGGAGGGATTTACACCAAATAGAAAAAAAGCACGCTTTCGGGACCAAGCCGCCACTCCTGCCCCAAATTCGGTGTAAATCCGTCCAGCGGTTTGGGCTGTAGGAGTGAGCAAAGTTTTTTCCCATTATGTCTATGGGAAAAAAATAAATTTTGGGACCCCCCTATAACTTTGCCCCCCTGGACCAAAACTCACCAAACTTTGCGAAAAAAGTTCAGAGTGGGCAATATACTTTTTTTGCAAAGTTTGGTGAGGGTTCGTCCAGGGGGAGCGAAGTTATAAGCCGCCCAAAAAGTGCTCTTCCTATGGAAACAGCAACTTAACCATAACTACATGGCCACTACCGTGGCCATGTTATATATATATATATATATATATATTCAATGAAAAACCTTTGTTAGAGGGATATTATGGTAGAGTTGTCCTAAAAATAATCTATGAATTTCAGTGAAAAAAATGTGTTAAAGGGACGTTATGGTTACAATTAAAACTGAAAACCCACAGAAATTTGCCAGGTATGGTAAGCTAAGCAACCATAACTTGCACCACCACCGTGCACTGCAAACATTAACACCCAGGACACCCAGGGTTTGCCCTCTCTACTACCTAAAGAGAGATGCCAGTTTTCTGGTTGCGCTTACGGGCCAGATAAGGCACGAAAATGGGGAAATATTTGGCAGCATTTTACGGGGTTGGCTATATTCATGTTTGCAAGACAGAAATTGTATTCAGCGATGGGAAAGGGAAACTACAGCACAGTCCACAGGTTACATGATGGATACGAAACCGATGTCTTGCCTAAGTCATGTGGAATTTTGGCATATGCACACAGACACGAGGTGAAGATACTCCTCCTGCAAGAGATATACCAGGGAAGGTGTATCTAAAGGTATACAACCCAATCTAGAGGAGTTAAGACAATGATCCACAAATCTGTTAAATAGTTACGTAGACCCCAACGGCAGATATGGCATCCTGCATTGTATCATTGCCGGTGCTGAGCTGTTGTTGGTTAATACCTATTGTCCCAACATAGACACCACCAAATTCTTTGATAACCTGATAGCCATTTTGATGGGGTTTATTGGGATTCCAATGCGATCGAGGGGAATTTGAAATTGATACTGGACATTATTTGAGATAGAACTGCGACGGCCCTTAGATCCCAATCACGTGCAGCTTGCAGACTATTGGAACACATTGACTCCCTAAATCTGAGGGATGCATGGCGATCACTCCACCAACAGGAAAGACAAAATGCATACTATTCTCCAGTCCATGACAGCTCATCACAAATAGATGTGTTTTTAATTTTGAGCTTGTTAATGGGCAGAGTGAAGAATGAAGGGATGCAGCCCTGCACCCTTTTGGATCACTCCCCAGTGACGCTTTCCTTATTCATAGAAATGCTCCCCGGACCCCGAAACTCCTGGTGGTTTTTTTATATCGGAAGCATTTTGTGACACTGTATTCAAGGCAGAGATCCATCTGATATAGAAACATACTTTGCCTTTAATGAGTCAGATGCTACCTCCGCAAGGGTGAGGTGGGAGGTCTTCAAGGTCTATATCGCGGTATGTCCATATCCAGGAGAGCGGGAGTATCAAAAACAATAAGAGAGGACCTCCACTGCTCTGAAATTAAGCTTAAACACTAGAACAGGTATATTCCAATCAGCCAAAACCTCAGAACCTCTCACAGATACGCTCTGAGTGGTACTCTTTGAAGCGCACACACTTAGGGAAATATGAAACTTCACATGGCCGCAAGCAGCCAGGAGATACGGGGAGGGAGAAAGGCCGGGTAGAACACTGGCCAGGCTAACTAAACTAAAAGGCGGATGCACCCAAGTGGACCAAGAGATTCTAAATGCATTCCCGGGCTTCTACGGTTCCTTATACACTGCTGGGCAGCAATAGGATGGACATGCCATTCATTCCCTCCTGGAAGGGATCCCACTATTGTGCCTAAGTCCTCAGACCAGGGAGGGGCTTGAGAACCCTGTAATACTGGAGGAGATACTGAAGGTGATCACGGAACTCCCAAACGTTACGGCCCCAGGACCTGATGGTCTCACCACTGAGTCTTTTCAAGAACACGCAGCCATACTCTTCTTGCGCCTCCTCTAGGTATGGAATGAATCACTTTGTGTATGTATCCTTCCTGCCACCCTACGGGATGCTACTATAACTGAGTAATGAATGTGGGTCCTACAGACCCTCGTCCCTCATGAATGTAGATACAAAAATGTTTGCTAAGGTATTGGCAAACGGACTTCTCCCGCTCATGCCCTACAGCATACATGACGATCAAGGGAGGTTCCTCCCGGGTAGGTCTACATCTTTGAACATCAGGAGGATTTTTGAGGTTATGGGCAGAATTGACCCTATGGTGTAGGCGGTGGCAGTGGCTCTTGGTGCTACAAAAGCCTTTGACATGGTTTCTTGGGAATACCTCTGGGCGGTCCTAGCGAAAACGGGATTTGGTCCTGAAATAATTAGGTACATTAAACTCCTTTACAGATACCACACAGCGAGCATATTCGTCAACTCTCACAGGTCGCCACACTTCAGCCAAAGTAGGGGCATGCGACAGGGATGCCCCCTCTCCCCAATTAATTTTGCTCTAGTGATTGAGCCCATGGCCGATATGATTTGATCCCATCACACGCATCAGGGTATCCGTCTCAGGGGTCTACCTGAGGTAATATCACTATATGCAGACGATGTCCTGCTCTACATCAGGGAACCCCAAGTAAACCTTGACCCTATTCTGCGATATGTGAGCATTATAGGTGGCTTCTCTGGGTTCACAATCAACTATAACAAGTCTGAAATATTCCCACTCATGAGTTACCAGACAACCGTACTGAGTGTTCCCCCTCTGCTTGTCTCTTGGTCGAATCAAGTACCCAGCTGTGAAGGTGACTAGGTTGAGGCCATCCCTACTGTCGGACAATTATGCAGCTATGGAAGTTTACATTGAGAATAAATTGACCAGATGGCGGGTTCTTCCCATTATTATGGCTGGTGAAAATGGTATTAGTTCCAAAACTATTACACATATTTGCATATGTTCCCTTGTGGCCAGGGAAACCATACCTCTCTCAAATTCATGGCCTATGCACAAAATTCATGTGGTATGCCGGGGCTGTGAAGCAAAAATTGTCAGACATGACTCTGCCATATGATAGGGGAGGATTCACGGCCCTGGACTTTGAGCTGTATTGGATAGCAACGCAAGCCCAGTACGCGTCATTTTGGTATGGCGATACCCAATGACCACCTCACGTCAAACTGGGACGCCTAGCAATCGGCGCTCCAACATTAAAACACTTATCTTGTACCACACATACAAAGATGAATGCCATTTGACCCAATATCTACCACTCTACTGGCCAGGTGCTATATATTATCACTGAGCACAGACACATGCCCATACTATAGATGGCTCCCCTTATGACGGTTCCTGGGATTGGAACCCACATGGGACTCTGCACTGATGGCCCATTGGGGGGATGGGATGCAGGGCACTTGTAGACTTGTTCCCAAATGGGAAGATCATTGCGCCCCAAACTTGCAGAGGGGAACACACTAGCTCTGGGCTATAAATACTGCAATACTATAGACTGCAAGCAGCAGTGCAATCACTATGGTCACCCCTTCCGTCAGAACCCCTTAAATCCAAGCGGTACAAAATATAGCTAATGGACATGGTGCCTGTAGGATAGTATCCACCCTATACAAAATGTTATTGGACAAGCGTCCTGATCCAATGTCTGGGGTGCGTGTTAACTGGTCGGATAATTTGGTTATGGACCTTACTGACAACCAATGGGGCACATGTGCTCACATACACATCGGGTCTCCCTTAATTTCAGGTTCCGATGCATGCAGTATAAACTGCTGAACAGACTGTATTACACTCCCCAGAAACTCAATCGATTTGCCTGAAATACACTACACTCTTGTCCCAGATGTAAGTCGGGCTCGGCTGACCACCTACACATGTTTTGGTCATGTGCACAACTGCAGAACTTTTGGGATAAAGTTCTCCAAACACTTTTTGACATAATTGGGGTCCCTCTTGAACTCGCTCTCACTTCATCTATTAGGAGCATTTTCATTTGTATCAGAATTCTGCATAGCTCCATAGCAGCTTCTGCTGAAAGTTTGTAATACTCTAATTTGTTTTGGTGTTCTACTGGAAGGAGCATCAATTGAATTGAATTGAAATTTAATTTCTATCGTGCTCGTGCACAAGTGTTTCAGAGTGTGACAAGACAAGGGAGGGGAACAGGGGAGAACAGAACAATGATCTTACTAGGCCCAGCGACATTGAGAATGTGCAAATGCATGGGAGAGGGATAGGGGAAAAGTGCAAGGAAGGGGGGAGAAGTGGAAAGTTTGGAGCAAAAGAGACACAGGTAAATAATAATAAATAAATAAAGAATAAAGGCAACAAACAGTGATAATGCAGCCAGCAAGTGGCAAGTGCTGGGTTTAAGGCGCAGACAAGCTAGGTCTGGTAAGTGCAGGAAGAAAAAGGGGGGACTATATGATATGATATGGCATTTATATTGCGGCTATAGACAAGTGTTTCAGGCCTGATTAGAGTATTACAGATACAGACCCCAGTGCAAGGGGTGGCCCGGAGGCAGTGCAGGAGGGTGGCAGGGTGAGCAGGTACCTGGGGCAGGAGGACAGAGTGTGGCCAGGTGCACGGTTCAGAGAGAGAACAAATCAGCAGGGGAGTGGCAGAGTGAAGGCAGAATGAAAAGGGAAGGTATTGAGGTGCTTCCGGAACCGGAGATGGTTCTCCTCAAGTTTCAGAGTGGCATAGAGGCTGTTCCAGAGGGAGGCCCCAGCCGAAGACAGAGATCTACCCGCAGCACGTTTCTTCGAAAAACAACTGACACTGAGGGAGTTAGAGGAGCGAAGAGCTCGAGAGGGGAGGTATTTACGGAAGGATAGCTGAAGTTATTTTTCGGACCCAGGCCACAGAAAGCCTTGTGGACAAAGCAGAGGGTTGTGAATCTAATCCTTTCATCCACATCCAAAACATTTCGATTGACTCTTCCGATATCTGCAACTAAGCACATGCTAGAGAGAAAACAATAATATACATAAAACATCATCATATATCAAAAAAAATGTATGTAGAACATTTCAGCATTGTACCATAGTAAATTAACCTAATTCAGCACCTTTTACCAATATGTATTATTCCATTTTTCCCAACTGTGATACTTTCATTTACATTTATCTCCACACTAAACATTGTATCCATTTTTTTTTTGCTATGGCGTGAGACACTATAAAAATAGTGACTGCGTCTTTCTCACCATCTCCATGTACGCAGGACACGTAATCTCTACTTGCTCAAGCCTCCTGATTTCATGTTTGGGGTGACAGGGCTTAATTTGATTAACATGAACAAACTGTTCTATCACCATTTCACCCTGTGTCTTTAATATCTTGTAATCTACCGGGGAAACCTCATCCACTATCTGAAATGGCCCTTGACATTGCGCAAGAAATCTAGAGTGTTTGTTTATTTTTTCCAAAATGAAACTTATTTACCCAATCACCTACATTATACTCTTTCACAGATGTCTTTTTATCATAATATGATTTTACGCAATAAGCTGCTCTTTCTACGCTTTCTATCCCTCGCTGTACAAATGCAAATGCATGTTGCAAATGCTTTCTCAGTTCTTCCATATATTCGTGAACTGTAGATGCACTCACAAGTGTCTGCTCATGTGTCCTGTATAATAAATGTTGTGGCAGTACTATTTTCCTTCCAGTAACACCTCAAGAGGACTGATACCTGTCGCTTTAGCAGGAGTCAATCTGTTGCCATCAATACCATAGGTAATCGTAAATCCCAACTGGAACCTGCCTTCGCTACAAACTTTTTAAATATCTCTACAATAGATCTGTTGCAACGGTCAATATTTCCAGAAGAGGCGGGCCGGTATGCAATATGCAGTTTCCTTTTTACCCCTAATATCTGCCACAACCTGCTCATTGAGGTGCTTGTGAAATGACGTCCTCTGTCTGACTCTATGCTTTGTGGTAACCCAAATCTTGAAAATATATGATTTACCAGCAACGTAGCTGCTGTATGCGCACCACAATCAGGTGCAGGAATACACTTTACCCATTTCAACATCAACCAAACCATGGTCAAAAGATAACGGTTTCCCCTACTCGACCTTTTTACAGGTCCTACATAGTCAATTTGTAAATCTGACCATGGAAGAGTTAAACCTCTTTTCATCAGTGGAGCTCTATGCATTGGTGAAGCAGGTTTAAATTGGGTACATACCAGGCACCCCCTGGTATATAATTCCACATCTTGGGACTTTTGTGGCCAGTAAGCATAATCTTTCAGTATTTCTAAAGTTTTTTGTGAACCCCTGTGTCCTGCAGTTATTGCATCATCTGCATGATGTAACATTAGACCTCTGAATGAAAGGGGTACCACCCACTGTATCTGTCCTGTTATGGATTCCCTGATCATTAGACCATCCTGTAGTCAAATCCGTTTTTTTATTCTTTAATAACACCCTCAACTCTTCTTTTCCTGTACAATCATTCTCAGTTAAAGGATTTTGATCGGGATCCATCAAATGATTACAATAGATACCCAATATTGCATCATCTTCTTGCACCTTAATCAGATATTGATCTGGTGTATCATAACTGCATTGTACTACTGGTTGTTCTACCTCTTTTGGAGCTTTAGTGCGTGTAACTGCATCTATTTGTTTTTCGTCAATTAAGTGTTCAATGGGTAACAACTGTCCCATAGCATCCCCAATCTTAGCTAATTGATCTGCTTTATCATTTCCCTCCTTATCTTCTCCTGGAGATTTCAAATGTCCATGAATTTTCCTCCAGTATATTGTTAAATCATTCTCTGACACTAATTTGTCTATAGCTTGTATCATTTTCCCATGCTTGAGGGGCTTTTTATTATATGTGATCATGCCTCTGTCTTTCCAGCCAGGCAAATAGTCTACAAAGCTATTTTGTGCATAATCAGAATCAGTCACCAGGGCAATTTCATTGAATTTGTTATCAACTGCAGTAGTAATTGCTTTATAAATGGCTGCTAACTCTGCTACCTGGCTTCTCCTAGCCCCAATTCTCATTCCTATACTAGGAATATCTTCACATCTCAACCAGACATTTCCTATCCCTGACACCAACTGTTTATTGTTGTCATTTTCAATGTGAAAAGCACATTCATCTACATATACAGTTGGTAAATTCTTGCATGTATTGTCATCAAAAGCTTTGTGTGGTGATTGTTCAAACTCCTGCAGACTAGATTCCACCTCTACTTCGTCTGATACACACTCAGCTGCACAGTTATGTATATCTGCCAACCCTTTAGCAATTGAGCTATTTTTATTCTGGCCATATCTCACTTCTACAGGAAAGCCCTGCGATGCCAATGTCCATGAAGTAATTCTGGACTGTGCTAGATTGCCCAATCTAATCCTTTTACTCTGTAAAAACTGCAAAGGTTGATGATTTGTCTCAATGATTACCTTTTCCCCTTGGACAATGGGATGAAAATGTTGCAGTGCCCACACAGTGGTCAGAAGAGCCCTTTCACATTCACTGAATTTAATTTCCACCTGAAAAAATGCCTTACTTGCATAAGCAATAGTTTTGTGGTTCAAATCGTGTTTTTGAGATAACACTGCTGACATACATTGCTCAGTGAATCCTTTTTCTATAAAGAAATCTCTGTTCTTTATGGGATATGCCAAGCACGGTGCCTTTATGAGACATTCCATCAATTTAGCAACTGCCTCAGATTGCTCCTTTCCCATTTCCAGGGCATATTCAGCTTCAATAGCTTAGTCAATGGTTAAGTAATTTCAGAATAATTTTCAATACATTTCCTGTTATATCCCATCATTCCCAATAAACTTTTAAAACCTTTCACATTTCTAGGATCTTTCAATATCTGTATGGCATCTACCCTTTTCTTTTGTGGCGTTAGCCCATGTTCGGTTACCTCATGGCCTAGGAAGTTCACCGTTTTCTTGCACCATTTGGCCTTCTGTAAAGATATTTTGGCACCCACTTTTTGCAATTGGTCGAGTAGATGTCTAATTTCATTAGTGACTTTTTCAGTTTTAATTTTTTATTAAGACATCATCCACATAAACTATAGCTCCTCTTTCCTCTGCATCTGGCATTGCGTTTCTCAAAAATATGCCAAATTTGCTCCCACTATTGACATACCCGAATAGTGTTCTAGTCCAATCTTATTGCGTTTTATCAAATGAAAATGCTAATAAATTCTGAATGTCCTCTGCCCGTGGCACACACTAATATCCAGATGTAAGATCTAATGTGGTAAGCACCTTTGACCCATGCACTTGAGCAGGGCCTTGATCAATGAATGGCAGTGGCCATCTAGACACTGGCACTCTTTTATTTAATTCCTTCAGGTCTGCACACAGACGCCATTGACCATTTGGCTTTAACACACCCAAAACAGGAGTGTTGGAGGTACTATGAATGGGCCTGATGATTCCCCTAGACTCCAAGTTTTTAATTATCTCTGCCAATGACTCTAAGCTTGCCAGTGGGAATACATATTGGCACCCAAATACTGTATTTCTACCACACCCCTGTGGTAATGTGGCAACATGTAAATCAGTTAGGCCGCAATAATATGCATTTTTGGCAAAAACCTCTTTAAATTCCATAAATATTTTTCTCAATTAATTCTTATCCTTTTCACTATCACATGCATCTGCTAACAGAATCTGCACCTCTACCATTTTTGAAAATTCTGGGAAATCCTCCAGTGGAGGAATCTCTGTGCTTTCTTCCAACTTTGTGGCTGTATCTCTCTGTAACGCTGCCACATTTAGATATTCAGGCATATTAGGTTCCATTTCAATCTTCTGATTTTCTGTTTAATTTTCATTTTAGTCAAATACTATACAATTCTCTTGGTAACAGCACATAGTCTCATTGGAATCATAAGGGTACACAGATTGAATTTTGAAGATCCCTTTGGGTTGAGAATCCAGATATTCTTGCAACACACCCTGTTCATCTACTTATCTCTCAGGGATATTTCCAATCACCAGGTTATTGAAATCTGCAGTATAATGTGATTTTTGTATGGCCATTCCTAATGAGGAATACTCTTATAAATGAATATCCTGACATCCTTTATTATCCACCATGATTTTGATGAACTCCTCCCCAATATCTATCAATGGCATATATTCATAATCCAGCCTTTGCTGTTTCATGCATACATTCAAGCACACAAAAGCATCAAAATCCTTAATTTTCTGTCCGTTCTTGCACTTTAGTGTTATAGCAACTTGCTTGGTGAATGCAGAGATAGTAATATCCTTCTTCACCTGTAATTCAAATGCACATGGAACCAACTGTGCACAATTATAAGCCTTTCTCTTGTCTTTAAATTCGGGCGCAGGCCCACCTAGCGCCTTCTTGGGTTAAGAAAATCTAACACCATTCACATTCTGTGCATGATATCATTGGCCAAATAAAAATCATTTTGTGTTCCACTCACTATCCACACATTGTGATAGATGGTTTTATGTCCAATATTAATCTGTAGCATGCACCTACCTGCAATTCGATTTTCAAAATCTGGATTGTCCAAACCAGAGATATATTGGTTTTTGATTCTAAATTTTGGGATCTCCTCCCTTTCCATTATTCTCTGCAGAAGTTTCTCATTAATAAACCTCCTTTCCTGTTCAAGTGCCAAAGTGTATTTTATCATTTTAGAATGGTCATTTATACCAATATGAATCCATGGCTGCTCATCTTCAATATTTATTTCAGCAATAGTGGTGATGTGTTTTTCTGTCCCTGCTTTAGGGGTAGTGTTCTGTTTGCATTTCTTCTCTTTTGAATAGACGACACAAACATTTTCCAAGAGCTGTAGAAATGGAGGCAGACATTGAAGGATGGCAAATAAACCAGTTTTAGAAACTACTGTTTTTGTTCATTATGTGTCAGTCTTTTATAAATGCTCAAGGACTCTTGCCATCTGATGTACGTCCAGTGTCCTGTGCCATGAACAGTAAATGTCAGTTCAGCTCCTTAAACAGTCCACCCTTTTGCACATTTTGGAATGTTGTGGGATTGTACATATGGTGGCAGATTAGTAGTGAGATGTGTAATGGTTAAAATAAAAGATATTTTAATAAAGGACCTGTGTTTTCATGAAAACATGATCACTGTTGGCAAGATTACTGCATTGTTTTGCCAAACTCTGAACTTGCATAATGCATCACTGTCCAGAAATTACCTGGCATGCTGGAAATGATTTTTACCTCAAGATCCATCTTCAGCTTGCTTTTTACTTTGGCATAAGTTCTGCTAGTGAATGAGTTAATGGTTCTCACAACACGCTTGCTTTCTGTTAATCACCACCATGATCCCCGACCCATCAATCAACATTTACAGCCCCTGCCCAACACTATTTGTAATAACCACATGTCTGTAGGGGCCATTGTGCCAAGTATCGAAGCACAGGACGGCTCTGCAAATACTAGCTTTGCTACCCAGAATGTGGTGCAGAAAAGGAAACTAGCAAATGGGGCATGGTCTGCAGGTGAGCACCAAGGGTGTAGTGCACAGCTGAAAAGTGATACATAACACTAGACTGCCAGGTTTGGGCTTGCCGTCTGAGCTCAGGTGTTGGCATCATCCTTTTCACAATCACTTCTCTACCATGCATGCTTTTTAGGCAGAAGGTGTTGCTCTCCATACAAGCACATGTTGGTTTGAGTGCCAACCTGGTGTTGCAGCACTTGGTCTTATGATGGAGTTCTGGCATTGTTTAGTTTGCTCCTTGCCATTTTCCAGGTATTGTCTTTCAGTACATGTCATACACTCAGACATATAAGCTCTTACCCTTCAGATGAAGGGAGGAGGGGAGATTTGTATTGATCATAATATAGCACCTTTCCCCATTCTATGACCGCAATGTGCTTTGTGGTTGGAACGCCCTCTGGGACCAATGTGTGGAAGGGGAGCTTCTACGACATGATACATGCTCAATTGGGCAGGTTAGGGCTTGGGTGGGCTGGCTAGGCTCCAGTAAGCAGCCCAGAGGTCATGCAAGTGAGCAGGTGTTAGTGGTTTATGATAAAGTCCTAGTACAAGAGACTGTGCCCAGGTAAACATTTTTCATAGGTTGTTCTTTTTTACTAATGGCAAAGTTGTTGATGCGCCAGGGGTTTCAGTGTGGATGGCTGCAAGCAGCTAGACTGGACTTCCATAGCTGCATTCTGGAAGCTGGAAGCTCTAGACTCCATCATCCCTCCAGCACCACCCACATGCAAGCCCCTGCTTCTGCCTCTGCAGGATGTCTACAAGATAGGAGGTGAGGATTGTGGTTGGTGGGCGTGGGATTCTTTGTGCCTGATGACTGAGATTATAGGGCGCCAGGATGGAGTTGTGCAAGACTGGGTAATAGACGACTGTATTGGAAACTGGTGGAGGCCAAACTTTGATCCGTCTCAGGTAAGCCTTGCTACTTTGGAGTCTGAAATTGAAGTATATGTTTCCATTGTGGCTGGTTCAGCATTCCAGTCGACACTTTTTATGTTGGTAGTGTCTTACACTGAGATGCTGATGATTGGATGTATTCTATAGAGTTTCTCTGTACTTGCCAAGTGGTATTGAGTCTGCCCGTTCGTAATTTGGCGCAGTTGGGAGGGGGAGTTTAATGTCCTGTAAGCCACTGTACGTGTCACTGAATTTGAGTAGCTGACTTTGTTACACTTCATATTTTGGAGGATATTCTGTTTTGCTCACAGTTGTTAAGGTGCATGTCCTAAGCTGTTTTGTGTGTTCTTGTAGTGGTGCTCTTTTTCTACGCGACAAACAGAACTGTGTCCAGTAAATGAACATAGTGTTTAGATTATAGTTCTAGCTGAAATGTATTGTATGGATAACGGACATTTGTAATGCGCTTGTTAGGCTCCTTTCAACGACTGTGAGCTGAGCAAAGTGGTGTAAAGGGGTGCTACTTTGTCATCGAATTTATAAGTGTGCCCAATAGCATCCCCTGGCTGACTTTAGAAGTTTTCCTATTAGCGTGGATTGGTTGAATTTAGAAATGTGCCTAATAGCGTGCCCTGGTTGAACTTAGAAGTGTTAATGTAAACCACCATATCACACCTCCACGCTTACTCTCTTCTTTACACCACCACTCAACTAGAACACAGCGATACTATGACACCATTCGGTATAGCTGTTCTCATACCATCAATTGCCTCATACTCCCCATCACTCTAACTGAACACTGCTTGTTACACACCCTCCAGCCAGGCGTTCTCCTCAAGTTTAACACAGCCAGAATCTGGATAAAAACCGGCCAGAACGAACACATACTCTTGATCTCTCATCCACCACACCTACCCCTAAGAAGCAGCTATCACACGAATCCCACACCAGCTGCACACATATCCGGTGCTCACATGCACCTTTGACTCTCTCTACTCTCTCTACTGACTTGAACATCGGTTCCCGAGGGCGTTCAACCTACCAGCGCCTTCAGACCATACCAATGATACATAAGGCGCTATATAAATGCAAAATAACATAACATAACATAACAGAAACGCAATGTGTGTTCATCTATTTCAGTTTGCCATTTCTTGCTAGTATCCAAATAAATCTGCACATATTGTTTTTCTTTTTCACTTGCATTTTGTCCTGACACATCAAAATGATAGTGACACTAGACACACAGCTATTCTGTAGGTACACTTCCACTGCATCATTCAATTTGGCAACAGTATGGCATTCCTTTACACTGCTGTTTTGTGCCTTTATTTTCTTTGCCCTTAATGTTTTTTTTTTGTTAAAGACCACAGGACCCCATTTACCCATCAATGAGAGGAGACAATCTTTTCAGGCAATCTGTCCCCATCAAGAATGGAATTTCACAAATAGATGTGATCATTGCTTCCTGTTTTATTCTGTGTTTTCGTATCTTTATGTGAAACTCGGTGACACCCTCGATAGGCACCTCCTCACTGTTCAAGTAATGTACTGGGCCTTCACTCTGCCTCACTGTGATCTGATTCTGTGGAGATCTCCCTTCATTGACACTTTTTACCAATTCTTTGGACATAGTTGTGGCCAGGGGCCCCTGTGTCAATCATGGCAAAATGATTGCACTTCTCTTCCACAGTAATGGGAGCATATTGTCTGTCTACAACTTCTTCTAATATACACAAAAAGTGTGAATTCTTAATGATTTCAGGATTCACTTTTCTCAGACCCTTCTCACTTTTGGCTAAGCACACCGGTAAATGGAAGGACATTTTTCCCTCCTTTCTGTCCTTTTCCATTTGAGAAACCTTACTCATCTCCCCATATTCAGAGGTCCTTTGGAGTGTGGCCACTGTTCGCCCTTCCACCCGGGGATCATCAGAGTTCTCACTACAATTCTCCAACTGAATATGTGTATAAACATCACATGATAAATTTTATTTTCTAATTTTGGACATTTGTGGTATTTGGCAGGGTACCAATCTTTTTAACTTCCTCAAAAATCTGTGGCTCAAAGAACTCTTCAGGTGACTGATCTCTACCCTCCTTTTGACTACTTATTCTTCCTGCCTGTATTTTATTAGCATCTTGATTGTCTAGGGAGGGCGTTTTAACATCCACACTTTCTCCCCGATCAATTATTTTTATCCATGCCTGAGTTGTCTTTCTTAAAGCTGTCTCTTTGTTCTTTTGGAATTTCATGTTTTTCTTGTTTTCCTTTTTCATTTGCGCAAATTTCCAACGTTTGATTTAACTCCAAGTTAAACCAAACCTCTTTTTTAGATGTATTTGCAATTTGTGCCTCATGTTCATTTGCAGGTATTTTCGTTTTTAAATCATTAAACAGCTCAGAGTCATTATGCAAAACCGGATATGGGGAATCTGTCTTTTTATAATTGCATGTGTCATGAATAATTAGTCACTTATTATCAGAGGCCACCCAGTCACTATTATGGCCTTCTTCCCCCTCCTTCGATTACTGTTTTTGGGCCGTACAGAGCGTTCCTACTTGTTCAGCCAACATTTTCACTTGGGTCTCGAGACACTGGAATCTTTCCATCTCTCTAGAAACTTCTCTCTGCGTCCTATGCCGATATTATTTACTCTCCCCCTGGTTAAATCTATTCTGATATCTCTCAGGAGAGTGATTCCTATTGGAGTTGTTTCTGAACTTTTCATTCATGTGGGGCGGGGAGCAGGGTGTACCTATCCTTTGATTGTAATCCCCTGGTGGCGGTGATTGATTGTATTGACTTGGGGCATAATTCATACTCTGCCTCATGTCCTGTCTCTCATTTTGTGAGTATTGTCCCCTATGCTGATTCCCATTTTCAGTCAATCGATCCAAATACCGGGGTCTATCCTGGTTGCCATATATCATGGTGTTGGGGTCAAATCTGCTCAGTGTCCCACATGTCTGGTAGAGACCATTACTTTGATCCTGATTTTGTCTCTGATTATTATTCATACCGGACATATCAGGCCGATATCCTTCCCGGGGCCTGTCTCCTAATTACCTAAGGCTAATGTAGCTCTCCCTATTACTAGGATCATGTGACTGAAACATCGGTGCAGAGGGCGGCAACCTCTGTTGATTACCCCTCTGTTAGGTGTCACATTATTTTTGCCTGGTCTTTGAGCTGACTCAAGTGACATTTTAGCTGACTTGATCTCCATTACTGTTGCCGAGGATTCTTTAGATTTTGATCTGGTATCTTTCAATTTATCACTCTCTCTACCCTGACAGTATAGCACTTCATATAGTTTTGTACTTTGGTACACAATCCACTCAAGGGACTTCTCACGATCAGACTCACGATCGGACTAACTGTGATATAATATCTTTCTGCATCCCATAGAAATAGGCAGTTTTAAACTCATTGGAATTGAGATCAAAGGATACATCAAAACGAGAAAAAGCTCTTTTTATGTCTTGCAAAAATTGGCGAGGGGACGTGTTTGGCCCAGCTGTAATCGTGTATGCAACTTTCTTTGCCTCCTGTAATGACTGGAATATAGAAAAATTACATCTAATCTCTTTTTCAAACTCCACCCATGTCATGTTTTGCTGTTCATTTAATGTTCTGATGATACTGGCTGTGGGAGCATCCAGAGTTAAGTGAAAGTATTGTCTATATTGCTCCTTGGGTATATGGAGGGCTTTAAATATATCGTGCACCGCTTCTAAGTGGTCCTCTATACAACACTCCCCTCCTTTTTCGAACGGTTTGATTAGGGCCTTGATTGATTTCATTATCATGATAGGACTACTTGGCGCTATGTTTGGGATTGTACTACCTTGTGATTCAACCCCTATTTTCAGGCATATGGGATTGGTGGCAGCCCCCAATGGGTGTGTCAAACCCCCCCAAAGGCACTGCAACCAAGTTCAGACACTGGCACTGCCAATTGGGCACTATCTCTCCGTGTAGAAATAGAATTCAACTCAATTCCATCAAATGTTGTGCCCTGCCATTTATCCTGGGGCTTGAAAGTGCATATTTGCTGTTCCAAATCCTTGCTCCTTTTAAGGAGCCGATCTGCCTCCTTACGCAAGTAATTGTTTTCATCACCCATCTTATTAATCACATTTTGCATATCACTCATTTGCATTTGGCATTCATTAAACTCTTTGTCTCGTGTGTCTCTTTCTTGAAACATTTTAGCTATCTCTTGTTCAGCATTTTGAAGATCACCTTCTTTCTCAAAATGTTCTTCTTGTAAAATTTGCATTTCCAAAATAATCTCGTCTTTATCTTGTCTAATATTATCTACCAATCCTTTCAAGTGTTTTAATTCTTGCTCACTATCCTCAAACTGTTTCTTCCTTTGGGACAATTGATTGTCGAGATCTTTACACTTTGACTGCATGTCCTTTTGACATACCTCCAGTTCGGCTCTTAACTTTTCACTAGCTCCATCTAGTTCAACTTTTAGTCTGCTAATTGGCTTGGCATAATTTTCTTGCATTCGCAGGGACCTTTTTAAAATGAAACATGTTTTGGCACATAGCCGTATCAGACAATCTGTCTCTGCATGTTTATCAGCAGCATTTAATGATCTCAGAAGACAGACCTGAATTATGCTACCTTCTTCAAAATTGTTGTCCAATGGTTCTGTGTGCACTTCCCCATAGATACGGTCATGCCACTCTGTGGCGTTATTTGATGACCATGTTCCATGTGCATATAATTTTGCCTCCAGATATTGCACTAACTCTGGGAATGTTGCCTCCATTTAAGACATTCTGAGATTCACTTCCAGTATCACACTGCTTTCATAAAATAGGTTCCCTTTAATACACGTATGGTAGTGTTAGACAGACTTGCCACGCCCATTAGATGCTCTACAGTCATTTTCCCGCCCAACGCACCATTATTTGTGTCATGAATATTTTGACTTATTGGGGTAAATTTGGGATTTGGCAGTATTTTCTTACCGTACAAATATTGGCAGTAATTTTGCAGTAAACTAGTCTTACATTTATAATGGGTCTGGTATCACACTATTTTAGTGACCATATCTTGTTAGCCTGTATTGGCGGTAATTTTAGTGGTATCTTACTTTGCAGTATTTTCAGAATTGTCTTATTCCTGTGGTATAGTGGTGAGCATGGTTCCTTTTTTATATTATAACTCCATCATAAAACAAACCTTTCCTTTCTATTAAAATACCTTCTAGTCGCCTGTAGAGAGCCCAGACTTAGAACACTCCTGAGAACCCAATGAACTTATTCAAGTCACCACCTATAGTTTGTGGCTGGCATTACTGGCTTATGTACACCCAGTAATCTATGTGCCAGATTAGGCATTACTGGTTTATGTACATCCAGTAATCTATGTGCCAGATTAGACACCACTCCCCATCAGCATGCAAGGAAGGACACACTCATACATTGCACACACATCCTTTACCTTGTATATATTTAATACTGACTTTCTCTTATTTGCTATTTCAATTATAGTGGTAAATTGGTAAATGCACTACTGCACTGATATAAACCTCCCCTCTGTACTTCACTTACATAAATAATTCCCAGATGCATGAATGACACTAAAGTCTCAGTTGTTTTTATAAATGCTTTGTTTTACATATCATTTACAAGTCACCAGATCTTACCATGTGTTATTTACAGCATCATCTGCAATATAAAAGAACAAACAGAACAAGCAGGTATTTTGCAAACATGAATTAATGTTCCCACACTTTGAATATAGAGAAAAATACACATATAATATCTCTAACATGTCTACACTGCAATAAATCTTAGCCACACACGTACGGCATAAAATCTGTTCCTCACTTAGCACAAGCCTCTTACCAAGGCCAGTAATCTAAGATTCCTGCATGACCTCGCTGTCTTTTGCAGTCCCAGTGTCAGTGGGAAACTCTGCTGTATATTTGTGTGGGGAGCACCAACTGATTAGATTCACAGTCAGCGCTTGACCCTTTTTGAGACAACACCATCTGTCTGTCTCCTGAACCCAGCATGAACTGCCAACCCTCCTCCTTTCTCTTCCCTAGGAAAACTTTGACTCAGCCCTTTATTGACGTGGCTTATCTGCCTACAATTTCTACCAATCAGGGTAAAAAGAATGTGCCTTGTGCCAGCCTTTGTTTTCAAAACAATGAAAGTTTCATGTCCAGAGTAACTGTTTCATTTTGCTTCCTGCATCTTGCATATTTTCTGTTCTCCACGTGCTGAATAAAATGCTAGTGTGCATTTAAAAATGAATTTTAAACAGTGCAACCAAAACATGGATTTTACCTCATTGTGCATATAAGACTGCATTATCATGTTAGAAATTAGCACTTTGGTATGGCTAGTAATATTATATGGCTAGTAATATTAATCCATTATATATTTTAATGTAGTCTTTACACATGAAGTATATAATATACATTGTGCACCTCATTATTTTAACCTGGCAGCACACTAAGTTTTTCTATATGTGTTCTGACTGCCTGCATTTTCAAATTGGGCTTGGCTGTGTACTTTGCATGCTAGCATTAGCGCTACATATTATAAGGTGGCAAACATGCTATCTACTATATGCTGAGAATAAGAATGCTATATACTATATGCTGGCAATAAACGCTATACATGTCCTTACAGAGCCAATGGAGAGATTTCAGAGCTCGAGAGATACGATCCCAGGGCTTGAGACCAAGGACAGTCCTATTCTGGGTTAGTTGTAGAGGTAGGTAGATTTAGAAAGAGGCTGTTACAATAGTCCAACCTAGAGAGAACTAGATCTTGGGAGACAGTGAGCTTCTGGGGGAAGGAGTGGAAAGGCAGAGTACCTCTGAGGAGATACCTTAGGAAGTTTGACTTTTTAGAGACTTTAGAGATGTGGGCAGAGAAGGAAAGTGTGGAGTCAAGGATGTCCCCAAGGTTCTTAGCCTCGCAGGTGGGGGTAGGAGGAGGGCCAATGCAGGAAAGCCAGAGAATGAGGTGAAAAGATGGTGAAGGAGTGCAAATGAGGTGGATCTCTATCTTGCTGGAATTCAGACAATGATTGTTGGCTGCACACCAATCTTGAATGGCAGTTAGGCAATCAGAGATGAGAGGAGAGGAGGTGGCCGAGGGGAGGCTGAGAATTAGTTGAGTGTCATCAGCGTAGCACTGGAAATTTGAGCAGAAAATGGAAATGCAGTAGGCGAGTGTTGCCAGGTATTGGTTGATACCAGGGTGAGAGGTTAGACCCCTGGGGAACTCCACAGGTAGAGAGGGAGATAGATGATAGGAAGGATCCAAGTTGGACCTGGGATGGTGGATCAGAGAGGAAAAGGTCAGCCAGGACAGAGCCTGGTTTGTAATACCCACAGAGACGGTTGAACAAGATGGTATGGTTGACCATGTCATGGTATGAGATCAAGGAGGATGAGGACAGAGGGAATGTTAGAGTCAAGGTTGGAGAGCAGATCTTCACGGATGTTCAGGAGAGCAGATTCCATGCTTCTGCCAGCTCTGAAGCCAGATTAGAGGTAATGGAGACAGCCAACAGAATCAGAATGAAGGTTAAGCTGAGAGATGGCCAGCTTTTCAAGGAGTTTTCCCAGAAAGGGAGTAATGGAAATTGGGCGATAGTTAGCCAGAAAAGAAGGATCAGCTGTGGGTTTTCTGAGAAGAGGATTCACAAGGGAGTGCTTCAGAGGGGAGGGGAAGGATCCTGAGGAAAAGGAGAGGTTGCAAAAATCAGCAAGGGCCGGAGCAAGGGTATCAATGTGGACCTTGATGGTTTTAGAGGAACAGGAATGCACCTGTTTTGATGAGGCTGTAATAGATCAGACTTGTTTAGCAACTGTCATGATGCCTACCCCCGGGCATCAGGACGAAGCCCATCAGCTCCGGGAGCAGGCATCCAGACACTTATTAAAACACCAACAGCCCCGGCTGGGGGCTGTTTGGGTTCAGTCCTGGCGCCTTGGGTGCCAGGCTCATCATAGAAATCAGTCCTGGTGCCATAGGCGCCAGGCTCATAGACTTTACTTACCTGATGCAGACCATGCTGCTAGTGAGTCCAAGCCAACGTGAGGCCTGGATGGGACTATTTTATTACAGGGACTATTTTTGGCTCGGGCGTGGTTCTAGGGAACTTCTTACCTGGAACTACTTTGGAGGCTATTTAAACCACGCCCGAACAACAGCACACGTTTCGCGTTATTCTGCATCCGGCAGCGTAACGCTCACCGTGCCTGCAGTCTGCATCCAGTCTTCTGCCACGCCCGCCTCGAATCTGGAGCTCCTAAAACAAAGAGGAAAGAAAAGCACAAGGTAAGAAAACAAACTATTTTCGAATTCCTCACCTGATTCCGGATCCATCTCGCCTCCGGACCTGGAAAGAACATCATTTCTGTACGCATCGCATCTCCAGATGCTGCGCCGCGCCATACTCACCAGTCCTCGCAGCATCTTTTGATTCGGCGCAGCCTCCATCATTTCTTCGCCGAACTCCGGCACCTGAGGGACAAAAGAAAACAACAAGGTGAGCCGAGAAAAACAACAAATATAACTCTTATCACCATAGACTTACCTGATTTACCACCAGAGGCATTATTCTATAACTCTCCACATCTTCATGTGCCACACCTGCAAAGAGAGAGAAAACAACACGTTAAACACGTGCAACATTTACCGGACAGTGTCGGGTAATACAGACTCTTACCTGAGCTCCACCAGCTGCTACGAGAGCATCTTCTCACGATCTCAGCTGCAAGACAAGGAAGGAAGGGGGGACAAGAGTGAAACATCGGACATATTGAACTCTATGAACTTGATACTTACTGGACCTTGCCAGGAACCTCAGAGTCAATACTCTCCGGAACTCTCCCACACCTTCAAACCAGTGAAGTAACTGACATCAACGCGCCCCTGCAATCCATGCAGGATGGAGAGCTCATCTTTCAAGAATATAAGGTGAGATTGCTGAGAGAGCACTTCAGAGGTGATTAGTTGGGAGGACTGTGGAGGGTGCCGTCACTTGAATCCACGGGTGGCTAAATCCATCCCTCCACTTGCAGGAGAATACTTCTACGGGTCACGCAGACAAGAATAGGAGGGCCAGTCCAGTCAGTCATCTCTGCAGTACGCATCACGTTGGTGGAGACCGCAGCCATCCGGATCCGACCGATGCCACTGTGGGAGCCAGGTGAGCGTAACAGCAACCTCATCAGGGGAGAAAAGAGAAAAGGATGAGAAAGAGGGTTGGGGGGCTGAGGGAGCATCAGCATGCCCAGACGGAGAGAGGAGAGGAGAAGTAAGGGAGGAGAGAGTGGACAGGTTGTCCTGGGTTTTTGAGATAAAGTGAGAGGCAAGATCATTGCAAAGAGCCTGGGAGGCAACAGGAGGGGGTAGAGACTGCAACAGGGTTGGCCAGCTCCTTGGAGATTTCAAAGAGTTTGGCCGAGTTGTAAGATGCCGCAGACACACAGGCTTGAATGTGGATCTCTTCTTGGTGAGGACAGAGAGTCAGCATGGCCTTTGGAGCAGGCGACAGGCCAGTTTGTCAGAGGATGAACAAGACAATCTCCATTTCCTTTCAGCGGCCCTACACTTACGTTTAAGTGTAGCTAGGTCAGAGTCATACCAGGAATTGCACTTGGCTTTGAACTTTAAATGGATCCTCATGACAGTTGCGAGAGCATCAAGAATAACAGAAATAGAAGAGTAGGGCAGAGACAGGGCTGTGTCAGGATGTGAGTCAGCCAGAGATGGAGGGGGGAGAGAGGTTGGCAGAGAAAGCCTCAACTGACACACGCTTCATGGGCCGGATGTCCGAGAAGGTAGGTGGCAATGTTGAAGTAGGCTTGGTTTGGGGGGAAGAGAAGGAGAGGGGAGAGGAGAGAATGATCACTCCAGGAGAGAGGAGTGGGCAGAAGGATGGAGAGGGGAGGTCAGAGGAGATCAAGTGTACAGTGATTCGGCCCAGAGGGGATGATGGACAGGGAACGGGAGTCGCAGAGCTCAAAGGGAGAAGGAGAGCAATTGGTGCAAAGTAACACCACCTATGTTGTAGGCAGCTGAACCTGTGGGGGCTGTTACGACAGCTGAAAGCTCGTTGTTTGTCAAATTTTGGAGGTACTTACTGATGATTTTTGTTAAGAATGTTTTGCCTGAACTAGATTCACCACTTACATACAGGAATACAGGTTTATAATTTTGACAGGAATACATTTTAATTTTGTGCTGCACACCATATTTAATTTCTTTTTTTTTCTTTTAAATGTTGTAGTTTAATTTTTAAACTTTTCATTGCTCGGCCAAATTAAAATAAAAGAGAGTTTTTTTTTTTAGCTCGTAAAAGGTTCGGCCAGGTTGAGAATTTCTTGAAGAAAATGGCATATTGTCAGGATAAGTTTTTGCGATCTGCCATTGAGTAACTCCGTCCATCTTTCCTCTGTCTCCATTATTTGTTTGTGTATCTTGTAGCAGCTGCCGAATCTTATTCTTTGCTCAGATAGGTCCTTACATTCCATTACTAGGTGAAAAAGTGTTTCTGGTTTTTCGGTGTCTCTAGCAAAAACAGCAGAAATTGTCCAATGGCGCAATTTGTCTGGTTTTTGCTAAGTAGTAGCGGGTTGGAATTATGTTCATTCTGAGCCTCAGATATATTGCACGAATTTTAGCATCAGGGAAGATGGTCAAATATGCCGGTAGTTCGTTGATGGATCTGAGGTCTGTCACACATTGTAGATTGAGGGAGTATCTTTTTTTTTCTTCAAGTGTTTTTATCCAGTCGTTTTCCATTATTTTCTTTTTTGCATACTGGGGGCGGAGCGTAAGCATTTCGTGTGAAATTTCTTCTGTTTGCATTAGTTGTTCTAAGTTGGCTTTCCACTTCATAAGGATTGTGTTATTCATTGCTCCTTTGTGGAACCTCAAGATTTCAATTGCTGGTGTTTTTTCACCAGTGAGAAGCTTTCGGTACAGATGTAGTTGTTTCCATAAAACTATTGAGTTGATGGATTGTAAGGCTATTTCATGCCTAATTCTGGGCATAGGAAAGGTAGATGGAAGTTGCAAGATCTTATGCCAGAAGAGGGCTTCTAGTTTTGTCCAGGTATGATCTGTTGCATGTTTCATTGCCTCTGTTCCATAGACTATAGTCAGAATAACTTTTTGTTTGTAAAAATCGGTTTGAGAGAGTATTTCCCAAATTTACGCTGTATCAAACATCCTTGTCTTGCCAAAGATTGAGTTTGTTGTTCCAATTTCATCGTCCACTCTTTTTCACATTTGGATTGATTTATGAAGATACCTAAGTATTTAAAAGTTGTTACTTCTTCCAGCTGTTTACTATTGAGGTAGATTTTCAGTTGTTTTCCATTGGTGTTTGGCAGTCTTGTCAGTTGCATGATTTTGTTTTTTTTTGTGTTAATAGTGAGTTCATTAAGAAGCATATAAGAGCTTAGTTGATTGAGACGATGTTGTAACCCTGATGGTGTCTTGTCCAGTAGAATTATATCATCCGCATATGTCATTATTTTCACCAGAGTTGAGTTAATCTTCGGCGGATTCAGCGCGTCAGGTTGGAGATGAGTCTCAATGTCTGCAGTATAGAGATTGTACAGTGTTGCAGCCAAGGGGCATCTTGTTTTAGTCCATTTGCAGCGTTTATTTTAGATGATGTGTGACCTTCTCTTGTGAGTCTTATTGTAATGGAGGTATATTTAATTTCTTTAGTTACTGCCAGGAAAATGCTACATTGTTGCCAGGGCTGTTGTGCTATCCAGGTTAGATTACGGCAATGCCCTTCTGATTGTTGGAAGTGCTAAAGACCTGCGCACTTGCCAAGTTATTCAGAATGATGCCGTAAGGATTGTAAAAGACCTGACAAGAAGAGATCACATCAATATGGCGAGAAAATCGCTCCACTGGCTCAGAGATAGGATTAAGTTCAAATCCCTTACCCTAGTGCACAAATGCCTCTTCGGGAAAGCTCCCAACGACCTGAAGAAAAGCATTGCACTCTATACACCGAAGAGACAGCTGCACTCAGCAGGAAAAAACTTACTAGTGGAACATAAATACAAGCTCAAATCAGCCATGGGCAAATCCTTTGTAGTGCAGGCAGCGCAGATGTGGAACTCCCTCCCTGTGGCTTTGAGAACACAAGAGAATCATCTTCAATTCCGGAAACTTCTGAAAACTCATCTTTTCAAGTAGTTTTCATTCTAAATGATAGCTCCTCTAGCAGATCTAGTGAGGCCCCATTAGAAATGTGTGTGTTTCTGTGTTACAGCGCCCTGATGCCTGCAGGCTTTCGGCGCTACAGAAGTATACATTACATTACATTACATTGTTTATCAATCACTTGTGATTTCAGTAGAGCAAAGTTTTCTACTTCAGTCATGGCTAATTCTGCTTCATTTACAATGAGTGGCTCTCCAAGTGGTTCTTGGCTTCCTGTAACAGAAGGTTGACTGCCCTCAGGAGTGTCTATATTTAGTTGTGCTTGAAGTTCTTCTTCTTGTTGGCGCTCATTGTCCAACATGTTGTTGTACTGCTTGAAATGTATTTCTGTTATACTGCTTTCACTTGCATTGAAAGCATCGTCATACGAGTCATGGGCGTCCAATAAATATTCTTCTTTTCTCCATGGTCCAAAAAGTTAGAGTAGGGACATGTAGTAAAGTTATCCATGTTGAGGAGTTTTAAATGATAGCTTCATATGATTAATCAGGCTGGGTTTGGTAAGTTTAACCCCACTGCCTTCACAACTTTTGACTATGGATTTACCTTTTTTTCTCATCTGTCTGGTTTAATATTATTCTTGTATGAGAAATGTTGAGCTATGTGGTATAGACACATGGTTTCCAAAGCAGTACTCCTGTTTGCGTAGTATGTGTCCAATACATTGTTTTTCAGAATGTCCTAGCTGTTGGGATAATGTTTGGCTATTGTTTCTTTGTCTTGGTATGATTTGAGCACTCTTTTTCTGGTGCAGCAGGATCAAGGCTTAGCCAGACTGTGTTTTCAGATTTCTCATATAAGGCTGTGCCTGTTAAACAGTCTGCAGCTTCATTGCAACCACATTTTCTATGGGTGAGCATTTTTATTCCAAAGCTGTATAATTTTTGTGACAGTGTTTTGTCAGTTAATATGTCGTCCCAGAGGTCTTTCAGCTCTGTTTTCTCAGCTTTGGTTAATTAGGTTGTGACATATCGTCCAACAGCGGTGGAATTGTCTGCAATGTACTTCACATCTATGTTTGCATTCCAGAAGTGAGCAATGATTGCATTGTAATCATTGAGGTATTTTAATGCTACATTTCCTTTAATGAAGTATGTGTTCTTAGGCGATTTGGCTTTTACGCTGTGCCTAACAGAAGACATGAAGCTGTTTACTTGTACTTTTGCTGCTGAAACTGGTCTAGGGAACACAAAGCAGCATTTGGTGTAGTATTTGCCTTTGTTTTTATATCTGCATTGACAATACATGCCACATGTATGTCTTTGAAACCACAAAATGTGTGCATGTAGCTCACTATGTGTGCTTTCTGTAGGGATTTTGCAAGTGACATATTTGTGAATGATCTGCAAAAAAGTGGCATCACTCTCCAGCCCAGATTTAGGAGCATCTTTTATCTGCATAAGCATGTGGATGTGTGGTGATCCTCTGGATTGCTATTCTTTTCTCCAAAAGAAGTGTTGCACTTCTCTGAGGGGAGGAATTGTTTTATTATAGATGAATTGCAGCATGGCAATAAAGCAGTGATGGAAGTACCTTGACACATTCCAGGGATCAAGAGGGCAGAGTACTCATGGTGTTTTCATGTCTGTCCCTGCTTTGTTTTCATTTGCTATGCATAGGAAATCGTGCAAATCTTCCCATGCATACTCTGCACAACTTAAAGTAACAAACCATATGCGTGGGCCAAGGTTGTGTAGCATTCACCGTACAGCTGCGTGATGTCGGAACCAGAATTCTTATGTACCACGCATGATTGCCAAGAGATTTGTGATAGACTGCAAAACTTCATCTTTGTCTTGCACCTTTTGAAACAGTTGCGTAGCAGACTTGTTTAAAAAATTGGAACATGTTTTCAATATGTGTGCAACTCTGTATCATAGAGTTGCTAGTTCACTGTCAAATAGGAGGTGAAATATGTATTCAATGTTTTGTCTGAATCTGGGGTCTTTCCTATATGCTGATTGGAGATCCTTTGGCTTGTCACATTTGAAATGTGTCTAGTGCATCGTCTATGCTGTCTTTGGTGTGGTGTGGGTGAATTGTATATTGGTCCAAAATATTGGATGCTATAATAGGATCTAGAAGTTCAAATTGGCCAGTTGTTGAGGAATCCTGAATTATTTCGGTGGTGTCTGTCAGGTTTTATTCACTGTTTATTTCTTTGTAGTATTCATTGTTCTCTTTAAAATATTGTAGGGCTTCTCTAACTTTGTTTAAGTCTACTAGTTGCTGCCAATTTTTTTGTCTTTTGTGGATGCACCATTTACTAGGATAATCAAAGATTGATCTATTGGCCGTTGCACTCCCAGAGTGTCTACCTTTTCTTTAAGATCTAATGGCAAATAAACTACTTTGCCATGAATGCCTTTCAGTAATTCAGAAGGAGGCAACAAGGCTGTTTTCGGTTCAAGGCGTATTATCGCTTGAAATGGGTGTACTGTTTGGATTATAATGCTTTCATACAAATTAAGTTGTTGGAGTAGTTTTGGAAGTGGGAATATTTCCAAGTTATTAGTGATAGCGCTTCTCTAACTTTGTTTGTCTACTAGTTGCTACCAATTCTTTTGTATTTTGTGGGTACACCATTCACTAGGATAATCAAAGAGTGGTCTATTGGCCGTTGCACTCCCAGAGTGTCTACATTTTCTTTAAGATCTAATGGCAAATAAACTACTTTGTCACAAATGCCTTTCAGAAATTCAGAAGGAGGCAACTTGGCTGTTTCCGGTTGTAGGCATATTATCACTTGAAATGGGTGTACTGTTTGGATTATAATGCTTTCATACCAATTAAGTTGTTGGAGCAGTTTTGGAAGTGGGAATATTTCCAAGTTATTAATTATAGTCCATGAAGGCATTTGGTTATTATCAAGCTTTGCAGTGCAGTATGTGCAAAGTATTGAGGGGTTAGTAATTTTGTATTTGTTTTCTGCTATAAGGTAGAGAGCTAATTGGAAACATTGGGATTCCTCATTGTCTTCTATTTTGTACGCTATATCTACAGTTTTGGTGCTCTTTGTATAAAAAGTTCTGCGACAACACACACATACTTGGTTAGGTACTTCAGCAGATGTGCTTTTAAACTTTGCTATTTTTGTACGTGTGTATTAAAAGGTTGGTATCTGTGAGGTTTTCGCATCTCTTTTTTAAAGTTACTGGATTTTGTAAGTGCTCTTCACTTCCAAAATAATTTCTTTTGATGTGTTCTATTTCTTCTAGGAGTTCTTTGGCTGTGCCATGTAGGAGAATGTGATTTAAATGCTCCAGTTCTAAAGCAGGACATTTTGCATAGTACAGTTTCTGAACGAGATTCTGTACAGTGGAATGGTGTCTTGCTAACATTTTGATGCGGTGGAAGGTGCTTCTGCAAGCAAGGCCGGAAATGCAGGCTTATGAATGTCCTTGCAGTCCTGTGTATTTGCACACTGGACAGGATGCCCTGATTAGCAACATTTTCATAGGATAGTTTTCATATGTTAAACATTGAGGTGCAGGGCCATTTGTAGATGGGACGGATTGGTTTGGTGGAATGGAGAGTTGATTGTAAGTTGGTTGGGTATATTCATTCAATGAGCGTTTCTTCTGCTATAATGGTGTTTGTTGTCTACCATTTGATACCCTCGGACACTGCTATGAATGGCAAGTGGGTTTCTCTGCTCTTTTTTGTATGCCTCTTCATTGAAATATGGCTCTGTGATATTATGCATGTTGCAAAGTACTTTGTGTAGTTTACTAAATAATTTTGTTAGTGGTTTCATTATGTTTAAAATTAATATAAACAATTTCCTTTTGAGGAGCATTGCCCTGTCTTTGGGAGCTTCCAGGATCAGTTTTCTGCAGTAAGTTTTAAGGGTTGAGTGTGATTTCTCTGCTGTTTTTAGAAGGTTCCAAGAACTCTATGGTGGAAAGGTTTTTGTAAAATAGTTTTTTTTAATGCTTGGCTGTGGCTACATTAACATTGGTAGATGCAGTGCTAGCGCTACTGGTAGTTGTATTCTTCTTAACACATTACTTTGTAGTTTTACCTTTTGGAAGAGGGGCCTCGCGTTGTTCCTGCTAGCCAGTTCAGTTTTCCTCAGTGACTGTATTAGCTGTTTTGTTGGAACATTTTGTACACACTCTGCTAGAGGCAGATGACTATTTTGCATGCTTTTAGTTTTATCTGCTCTATTTTTGCATTGTTTTCTACAGAGTTGCTTTTTGGTAGGCATTCTCTTGTGTCTGTTGGAGAAAAAAGGAAAGTGTGGGTTTCAAAGTTGTGCAATGTATTTGCCTGCACTATGTGTGAGAGTATGACTATCAGGGTAGGCATACATAGAGGGGTGTGTGATTGTGTGATGTGTTATTACTTCTGGTTGGTAAGGTTGTACTGGTATCTGTGTGTGTGAATGTGTGCATGGTTTGCTTCAGTGTGTATAACAGTGTACTGTGCATGAATATGTAAGGACATTACAATGTTTTCAAAAAACTAGTTGGTGTTCAGATGAGAATACAAAGAGTGGACCTGCTGTGGTGATATATGATATGATAGGTTATGTATTACATGCTTAATACCCAGAGGTTTTTAAGCGCTGACCCGGGTATCGAACCTGTGGTTCTCCGTGTTGTCTTGCTTCCAAGGCGAGCACGTTGCCCCAGAGCAATGAGTAAGAGTGAAGCAAATGCTTTTGGGTTGCATAGACTTTGGTAGGCTAAAATACAGCAACACTGCACTGTCTGAGTAACAGGAAGAATACTACTACAGTACTGCACTTACTTTGTTCGATGTGAAGAGTAGGTTTCTTCTGGGTTTTATCTTCCAGTAGAGACGTTTCTGTGTTTCAGGAGGCTGTTGTACACTGCAATTGCGAAAGAAGGAAGTTAGTGGGTATGTGTGTTAATGGTACAATAATTGCAGTAGAAGAACATATAATTACACATTGTAGGAGGATCTGTTGAGAGGCAGAGTTAGTAATATTGCCCATGATTACGAATACGGTTATAACACTACTGCTGTTGGTCCAGATAGGTTGACACTACATTCCTAACACTTGTTTGGCAGCAAGTTTCCCAGTTTCACTAGGCTATTACAGGCCATATTGGCCTGGAAAGTCAGGTGTTGGAAAATGTTAGTCACTATGTGTGTGCAATTGAACAGCACTGCATAGGAATGGGGACTTGGGAGCATTAGCATTGTTGGTATGGGGCCAGTGGTGCATTGATAAATATGCCCTACAGGGCTTTACTTTTTCAAGTGTGTGAGTTGTTGTTGCACTACTTGTATTGGAAATGGAGTAGTACAAATGCTATTAGGGTGGGACATAGTTAGAAGCCCAGAAAGATGTGCAGATTAGAAAGAATAATGTGAGTGTAAGGAATTTTATTAACTTTCCCACATATAAATGCTTGCTTCATGAGTGACATTGCAGTATGTTGCAGAACCTTTCTTATTGCTTTCGTTTAGTTATCACAATTTACAGATAGCACTGTTGCCACTGTACACATGCATTTGTTTCATTTCATTCAAATGGTGCTGAAATGAGTAGTTGTAAGCACAGTGCATTTTGTTAATTGTGCAATCTATGCACTTGCCATGCTTTTGTAACATTGTGCAGATTTCATTTTCTGTGTGCATTCTGGGCATTTTACAGCAGGTGTGTTAGTGGGAGAAGTGGTTGTAAAAGAAAATGAAGAAAAGAAGAAAAGAACAGTTTGCACATTAGAATGGGTGACATGGGGAAACATGCATGTTGTGGTAATGTATTGAATTTCACATAAGATCTGGCACTTGGGTTGCTGTGCAAATGTTCCCAATGTGCTTTTTTTTCTTTTTTAAAAGAATCACAGAGAGTGCTGCTAAAAGTGAAATATGTGTTTTGCAACTGTTATGCAAGTGGGCTTTTTAATGAAAACTTTGAAAGCACACAGCATTGTATGTAACTGCCACTTGATGTCAGGAGATGGGACGAATGACAGTATGGTTATTGAGTAGGTTATGCAGGGTAAGTGGCAGGCACCCTGTTCAAATGCATATGTAAAAGATTTGTAAATGTACTGTACAAAATATATGCATACTTGTAGTTTGTGTTGATGGATGCAGAGGTGGATACATCTGGAAGCAGACATCTTGGAAAGTTTCACAGTACTTTTTGATGGAGGTTCTTTGGAATTACAGAAGCCTGGCGCGCGCACTGAGGCAAGGACCAGCAAGGACCACTTTGCCACAGAAGACTCTTTCTGCAGTCTTCCTGAGCGTTTTGTTTTGACCTACATACAGCCTTTGGAAAAGGTACTTGTTGCCTTAATTGTATAGGCGACGCCCCCTTTTACGGCATTCGTGATAACATTTGGAATGTGCGCGCACCAGCGCACGCAGACCGAGGCAAGGACCAGCAAGTATCACTTTGCCACAGAAGACTCTTTCTGCAGTCCTCCTGAGCATTTTGTTTTGACCTGCTTACATCCTTTGGAAAAGGTGATGGACACAAAATGGACTATTAACAGCATCCCTATTCTATATTAGATAAGGATAAGTGCCTCATATATTTATATTTGTTTGTTTTTACTTACTTTAGGTACTTCTTGCCTTAATTGTATAGGCTACGCCCCCTTTATCAGCGTTTGTGATAAAATTTGGAACGTGCGGCGTCGTGTGCGGTGTGCCCTTCTCTTTTTTCCTTTTTCAGTCCTTCTCAACTTTATAAGACCTATAGGTTCCAGGGTCAGGTACTAGACGCAAAGTATTTTATTTGTTTTCATTTTTCTTGGTTTTGTGTGGCTGTAATTGCAATTGAAATTGTCAGATCATTGCACTTTTAATTGTGGTTTCTTTAAGACACCTATTCCAGAGTATCCTTCCAAGTGTGTGAGGGCATGTTGCAGCGTCTGTATTCTTTACGGTGAACCTACTTACTCCACAGAATAGGGGGAGGGGAGTAGTAAAAGGAGGTAGTGCTATGCGAATCATGTAATGCCATCACCCTGACCCCAGTAACACGCCCCCTAACTACCCCAATCACCGACATTCGAAACTCTTTTCCCGACAATGTAGACAAACTACAACTGAATGATAAATGCTCCAAAAGTTGCTTACTGCCGCCGCCAAGGCCTCCTATTGAATCAACTCAAAACAAGGGCCCAGTTTCAGACGATACCTTGTTAGGCACAACCTGGGTCCCCCCACTTGCCCCCAGCAGATGTACCTACACCGGGGGTTGTGGATGAAAGTCCGGACACAAGTTATGTAATACCGGACATCTCGATTCATGCCGGCAACTATGACCTTTCTAACATCTCTGAAGTATCAATTACTTCTACACCTATGCGAACAGCACTATAGCTTCGGGGGCCTCTGCTATATTCTATGTACATCCGACTCCACGACGAAATATACCCCCTCGAGTGGAGCCCCTTCCTATTAGGCCAGCCGATCAAACATCTATGCTTGAAATCACCCTCACAGCTGTCAACATGACAATCACAAGTCTATTTAAGCTATTTGAGACATTAGACACCAAGTTAACGCAACAATCAGCATCAATCTAACGCATTGTAGAGTGGATTGCGGCAGACCAAGAAGCAAAACATGAACGTATGACCCACGATGAGAAGTCGCACTTTAACAACTTAACCTTCCATACAGCAGCCTCCGGTGCTTGTGTAGTGGGAGGTTCCTTGCCAGCAGTTCCATTTATCAAAAAAGTGATTGTGGCAGTTGATGCAGAAGGAGGTATCACAAATTTATGTGAGGCCCAACAAGAGTGTAAAAACAATTCTGTGGTAGTTGATGCAGAAGGAAATATAATAAATCCATATGAGGCACAAGAAGTGCGTAAAAAAAAATCTTGGATTAGTATTGATCCAGGCTCTCCAGATATCACACTGCCCGCTCCGCAATTACCAACAAATGATGTACATTTTGATATATTATCCAAAAATAATAAACAAAGGCATTTGGTAAAACCGAAGCAAATTGCAAAAGTGCGGAAGTCAAAATTAGGGAAAAAGTATAAAACATGGAAAAGCAACACACAAGGTGAAAAGGCTAAACAGGACGCACCACAAGAACAGCACAGATATGCCTGTCATGATAGTCATGACTTACCTCAAGCAAACCACACTCTGACGTATGTTCCTTTGAATGAATTATTTGAAGTGTTAAAGGATCGCCAGATTGCCACTGATATAGAGAATAGAGGAACTCAACAGTTAGCTATTAGTATCCCTATTGCAGTCCGCAGAGAAAAAACAGTGTTGGACGTAAATCTAAAGGCGTGAACTCTAGCAAAGGAGCACTTGACAATGTCTACAATGAACAAAGTCGTCAGAATATTAGGAAAGAAGTTGAGGCATATCTCTGCACAAAGAAAACCAATGAAAACATGATTCAGAACTCACCATTGAACAAAGTAATCAGTGTTCCTCTGCCACCAGTCTGTACGGCAGATGCCACGTTAAGAAATGGGGGCACGGTTCTGCCAAATAGCTCACCATTCCAAGAGTTGGAAAAACAGCTACACGTAGTACATTCTATACCAACTGAATCGAATGCTGCACTAAATTCTACACTGGATCCATCTCCCGCCCAAAGGAGACAAGAGATTAGAGAAGCAGTTGATGCATATATGAATGCTCAACATAGCAATCTATCTACAAATACATAGCTACCTTTGAAGAGGGATACAGAAGATGTGGGTGAGAAGCGACTTATTCTTGTTCCTTGTAATGCAGAGACTCAAAATTTAAAGGATACTTGCTCCACACAGCATGGTCAACAATCCCATTTCAATAAAGACGTGAGGCAGGTAGCATTTACCACCTCATCAGCCACAAGACCAAATCAACAGACTGCAACTAAGCTTCCAACTGATTCACCTGGAGAACAAACACAGATTGAATTATCTCCACAGACTGTCTGCATTTCTACTAACAGCAGATTTGTAGAAGTGGTGTGCAAGTGGAAGCAGTCATTGCAGTCTCCAATCTTTTCAAGTTGATTCCTGTGCAATAATTTGATTTGGAGTCCTACCTCACTGCCTACTACTACTGGAGGTGAAGGAGGATTTAAAAACTCCCAGGACCGCGAAGCGGAGCAAAGTGTTGTGCAAGTGGAAGCAGTCATTGCAGTCTGTGCAGTCGGCTGAAACAAGGCGGGGAACCCTGATTTACCTTTCATACTATCAGGTAAACCGGCATTGAACTGAATTGTGGCCACTACATTGACATTTATTAGTGACTATTCGAACTGAGCAAAACTGAGCTGATTGATATCGCTACTGTAATCGCGGCGAAAAATACTAGAACGTTAAGAGCAACTTTCTCAACAATCTAATATTACTCCTGTGATCCGTACGATCGTTACGGTTATTGGAAGCAGCGTGTGTGGGGATCAAGAGGAGCTCCGTGCGGCGACTGCGGGCTATCAGCCTTTGAGCCGCTCGGTTCCCACGTGCACTCTATCTACGCGTAAGAAGCAGAAGGAGCGCCGTGCGGCGATGCGGGCTATCAGCCTTTGAGCTGCTCGGTTCCCACGCGCACTGTATCTACACGTAAGATGCAGGAGGAGCGCCGTGCGGCGACTGTGGGCTATCAGCCTTTGAGCTGCTCGGCTCCCACGTATTCTATATTCTCACGTGTGAAACAAGAAGAATTGAATCTATTATATCCGTCTGTATAAACACGTGTTAGGAAACACAGATAAGCATTTTCTCGTGAACGAGGTACCGTGACAAGAGAGGGGAGAAGAGGGAGAAACACGTGTGGTGCCTGTTGGCGCATAACCCTTTGGGCTGCACACATTCTGAGTCCTATCCCTTATTCCTATCTTTCATTTCCTTAAATTCCTTTCACCTTACCCTCCCATTTTCTTTCCCCCCCACACCACACCACCCCACCAACCACCCCCCCCTCCATTTCTTTCAGTACATACCTAAGATTCAACGGACCTATGAAATTAAGGAGTACCTCACTACATGATGATCCCAGAGCCCCGGAATGGGAGGATCCGAAAATGAAAAAATGCCAGTCAAATAATGGTGTTAGAGGCTCTACAGAAGATCTTAGCGGGGGTTAAACTATGGGGGTGGGAGTGCCACGGACACAAATTCATGCACTAGTCCATGTAGACTCGTGCCTCTCATCTGTTTCTACGCCGGCGAGATGTGTTGGGGCCCTGGGCTCTGAATCCACCCTAGTTGACAACTGGAAAAAGGGACTGGAATACACAACAACAACAAAAATTCAGAAAAAAATACAGGAACATTTTGGGTCAAATAAAGTGGTACATGAAAAAGTAATCCATAGAGACATTAACATATCCTCAAGCCCATTAAGAGACAACAGACAACCTGATGAAACTATCAATCCCCCACTTGCTCTGGATACAAGTATCCCCATTTTGAGCCATCTGAATCTGTCAGGCATAGAAAACAATCAAGAATCTACGAGTCTGGTGCAGGATGATCCACCGATTGAAACATCATTTGTTATCAATCCAAGTGAAACCCAGGAGGCAATCTTGGCTGAGGGGACTGAGCCGAATGTTTATACATTAACTGCGCTCAGTTATGTGCTGAATTCGCTGGTCTCTGTTTTGAGCTTTTGAAAACTGAAGTACAAATCCAATCTGGATCCATGATTGAATTGACAAAAGAGATGGCTGTTTTGGACGGCTCCATATTGGGCTGCTGCAATGCCGTCAATTCAAGTGTATTGCCAAAATTACAGTCGATGCAGCTGGATTTTATCAAACAAGGGCTGGACATTTCAGCAATTCAGAGGTCCATTGCAGACATACATAAATCAGAAGAGGCCGACAGATCCGTGAACAAAGCTCTACTAGCCCAATTGCAAATATATAATCTAAATTTGCAAGAACAGGCGGTGCTAGAGCTTAAAGAGGCAGTCCCTCTACATGGGGATGCTACATCTCTCTCAGCGTCAACCCTAGAAGAATTTATGAGACTGGCGAATGTGAAAGACAATCTTTTTGACGTGGTCCCAGTGGAGAAACCTCTAGTGGTAAACATAGATATTCAGTTGGATTCCCAAGGTGGAGTAATTGAAGAAGCCAGTTTCATAAGTCCAAACCAAGGTAGAAAAAAAATTTGAAAGAGGGAAGCAAGACGGGCAAAAAGAATTAAAGAAAAAAGATCCCAAATGAAAATAATCTGGAGAAAAAGCCAAAGAACCAACATCGAGTTAAACAAAATAACTCTGCAACCAACTTATTCTTGAAGAAAATTGGAACCTCGCATCCATCAGTGGCAGAGGACGATCAGGAAATTATTGAACTGCCATCTCCGGATAGACCACAGGTAAAGGAGGGGGGTGCAAAGAAGAAATATAATCAAGAAAGACCTCTACAAGTCATTCACAAAGCCAAAAAAAACCTTGTACTAACAGAAACGAGGCCAATTATAGTATGTTCTCAAAAGTATCACAAACAGAAAAGTGTCTAGACAAATCAGATGTGGTCCAAATACTGCCAAATCTAAAGAAGGGAATTACTTTGGCTCACATTTTTCTGAAAGTTAGATCAAAGACGGGCACTAATTTAACATTGAATGAAGGTGGGTCTGCATTCATAATGAAACCTAACATGAAGATCGCCCCAATTTTTCTGAAAAAACACTCTGCTAAAAAAAAACCTTTAGTATCTAATGATTCTGAGACAAATGAGACTCCAAATGTGTGCAAGAAAGTTAGAGCTCAACCATACTCACCATTAGAAGACCTGGTAAAATAAATCTCACAGAGTGAGCCGCAGAGGTTACAACAGCAAGATACAGTACCTGTAATTAGAACGAGTAACCTCAGTGAAAGTGTGGGCACAACCCCTGACAGTAGGGAGGATGCAAGGGCCCACAGATCTGAAATAAGGAAGGCAGTAGATGCCTACATGCAAGGACATTTTATCCCTCCACTTGTAGCACCAGTTTCGACCACTTTGCATTGTAGATCTATTGATAGTGACGATAAAACTATGGGGATTGAGAAACAAGCTCAGAAGGAAATTGAGACTGGGTGGTCTGTCTCTATGAATCAAGGAGTTGTAACATCTGTTATTGCTCCGGTAAGTGCGAAAATAGACCCTCCAAGGTTTGCAATCTGGTATGGCAGGCCAAAAACTCTTTGTTCGATCTGGGCTTCTTGCTTAGTATAGAAATCGATAGTGTAATAGAACCAGATGTGCCAAGCAACATGGAATCTATGGCAAAGGCGAAAACTACAACACTGAATGATCAAGAATCAAATCAACGATCACAAGAGAGGAATTTCTGTGCTTGTAATTGTAATGTAAATTCGAACTAGCTATCTAACTCGCCAAACTATATTCTTCTTGCTTTGGTCAGTTGGAACTCGCTGGGATTCAAACACCTGTTGAATAATGATGAGAGTGGTTTAGGTAAATTTGATGTGATTCTACTCCAAGAGACTTGCAGGCCGATTCATGGAATAATTAGCGCGGCGCAAGTGGCCAAAAACGTGCGAATCGCAGTGGAATAGCGAAAATCGCAGTGCAAGTGCGAAAATCGCACGAAAAGCAGCGCACATCGATTCATGGAAGGCCGTGCGCGAGAAAACCATCGGATGTGCGATAAAAAAGTGCGCGGCGCACGTTGGCGCACAGGCCATCTAACTGGTGCGCCAGGTCACAGCGAAAATCGCACAGGCCACAGCGAAAATCGCACATAGCGCGGCGCACGCAACAAAAGTAGGCGGAACACGGGGCGTAACACTCGGAATGGGGAACAACTTGCCAAAATGTGGGCGTCACGGGGGAAGTACAGGGCACAAGTGCACGGAACGCCCACACGCTCGCCTACAACACGTATTCATGGAATAGAATAGGGCAAAAAAGCGCACGCTCAAACCAGCGCACAGGCACAAACACGACCGCCACAAGAAAGCAGGCGGTAGCGTCTATGCGCCTGTAAGAAATGTGCGCCAAAAGGTGCGCCAACAAATAGCACCTATATGCTGCCATGATGAATGTCCTATACTGTGGCCCTCCAGGACAAATGACGTGCAAAGGGGTACCCACAAACACGGACACCCGCTGACAAAAAATACGTGTGCGTGTATACCGGGGTGCGCGGGAAGTCTCACATGCGAATTGGCAGGGCATGTGAATTCCAGGGGTTTGCGGGAAGTTCCACACGCGATTTGTCAGGGTATGTGGATTACAGGGGTGCGCGGGAAGTTCCACACGCGATTTGGCCGTGTACGTGGATTTCAGGGGTGCGCGGGAAGTTCCACACGAGATTTGGCCGTGTACGTGGATTTCAGGGGTGCGCGGGAAGTTCCACACGCGATTTGGCCGGGTACGTGGATTTCAGGGGTGCGCGGGAAGTTCCACACGCGATTTGTCAGGGTACGTGGATTTCAGGGGTGCGCGGGAAGTTCCACACGCGATTTGGCTGGGCACGTGTATGACAGGGGTACGCGGGAAATTCTACACGCGATTTGGCTCTGTGCTCCCAGGTATTCCCTGTACACCCTCCACGGCCCCTGCAGGCAGCACACACCACAGGGGACTACCCTGCACACCTGCTCATGTCACCCAGCACCCCCACCCCCCAGCATCCAGGGGCAGCCTCCACCAGGCCCCCACCCATGTCCCCTATCACCCCCACCCCCCAGCAGTGCAGGGGCACCCTCCACCAGGCCCCCACTCATGTCTCCCACCCCCCCACCCCCCAGCATCCAGGGGCACCCTCCACCAGGCCCCCACTCATGTCTCCCACCACCCCCACCCCCCAGCATCCAGGGGCACCCTCCACCAGGCCCCCACTCATGTCCCCCTGCACCCCCACCCCCCAGCATCCAGGGGCACCCTCCACCAGGCCCCCACTCATGTCCCCCTGCACCCCCACCCCCCAGCATCCAGGGGCACCCTCCACCAGGCCCCCACCCATGTCCCCCTATCACCCCCACCCCCCCGCCACCAGGGGCAGCCTCCACCAGGCCCCCACCCATGTCTCCCACCACCCCCACCCCCCTGCCACCAGGGGCAGCCTCCACCAGGCCCCCACCCATGTCTCCCACCACCCCCACCCCCCAGCAGTGCAGGGGCAGCCTCCACCAGGCCCCCACTCATGTCTACCACCACCCCCACCCCCCAGCATCCAGGGGCACCCTCCACCAGGCCCCCACTCATGTCCCCCTATCACCCCCACCCCCTGCCACCAGGGGCAGCCTCCACCAGGCCCCCAACCATGTCTCCCACCACCCCCACCCCCCTGCCACCAGGGGCAGCCTCCACCAGGCCCCCACCCATGTCTCCCACCACCCCCGCCCCCCAGCCACCAGGGGCACCCTCCACCAGGCCCCCACTCATGTCTCCCACCACCCCCACCCCCCAGCCACCATGGCCAGCCCCCACCAGGCCCCCACTCATGTCTCCCACCACCCCCACCCCCCAGCAGTGCAGGGGCAGCCTCCACCAGGCCCCCACTCATGTCCCCTATCACCCCCACCCCCCCGCCACCAGGGGCACCCTCCACCAGGCCCCCACCCATGTCTCCCACCACCCCCACCCCCCAGCCACCAGGGGCACCCTCCACCAGGCCCCCACTCATGTCTCCCACCACCCCCACCCCCCAGCAGTGCAGGGGCAGCCTCCACCAGGCCCCCACTCATGTCCCCTATCACCCCCACCCCCCCGCCACCAGGGGCACCCTCCACCAGGCCCCCACCCATGTCTCCCACCACCCCCACCCCCCAGCCACCAGGGGCACCCTCCACCAGGCCCCCACTCATGTCTCCCACCACCCCCACCCCCGAGCAGTGCAGGGGCACCCTCCACCAGGCCCCCACTCATGTCTCCCACCACCCCCACCCCCCAGCATCCAGGGGCAGCCTCCACCAGGCCCCCACCCATGTCTCCCACCACCCCCACCCCCTCGCCACCAGGGGCAGCCTCCACCAGGCCCCCACCCATGTCTCCCACCACCCCCACCCCCCAGCATCCAGGGGCACCCTCCACCAGGCCCCCACTCATGTCTCCCACCACCCCCACCCCCCAGCAGTGCAGGGGCAGCCTCCACCAGGCCCCCACTCATGTCTCCCACCACCCCCACCCCCCAGCAGTGCAGGGGCAGCCTCCACCAGGCCCCCACTCATGTCTACCACCACCCCCACCCCCCAGCATCCAGGGGCACCCTCCACCAGGCCCCCACTCATGTCTCCCACCACCCCCACCCCCCAGCAGTGCAGGGGCAGCCTCCACCAGGCCCCCACTCATGTCCCCTATCACCCCCACCCCCCCGCCACCAGGGGCACCCTCCACCAGGCCCCCACCCATGTCTCCCACCACCCCCACCCCCCAGCCACCAGGGGCACCCTCCACCAGGCCCCCACTCATGTCTCCCACCACCCCAACCCCCCAGCAGTGCAGGGGCACCCTCCACCAGGCCCCCACCCATGTCTCCCACCACCCCCACCCCCCAGGAGTGCAGGGGCACCCTCCACCAGGCCCCACTCATGTCTCCCACCACCCCCACCCCCCAGCAGTGCAGCGGCAGCCTCCATCAGGCCCCCACTCATGTCCCCTATCACCCCCACCCCCCCGCCACCAGGGGCACCCTCCACCAGGCCCCCACCCATGTCTCCCACCACCCCCACCCCCCAGCCACCAGGGGCACCCTCCACCAGGCCCCCACTCATGTCTTCCACCACCCCCACCCCCAGCAGTGCAGGGGCACCCTCCACCAGGCCCCCACTCATGTCTCCCACCACCCCCACCCCCCAGCATCCAGGGGCAGCCTCCACCAGGCCCCCACTCATGTCTCCCACCACCCCCACCCCCCAGCCACCAGGGGCACCCTCCACCAGGCCCCCACTCATGTCTCCCACCACCCCCACCCCCAGCCACCAGGGGCACCCTCCACCAGGCCCCCACCCATGTCTCCCACCACCCCCACCTACCAGCCACCAGGGGCACCCTCCACCAGGCCCCCACTCATGTCTCCCACCACCCCCACCCCCCAGCAGTGCAGGGGCACCCTCCACCAGGCCCCCACTCATGTCTCCCACCACCCCCACCCCCCAGCATCCAGGGGCACCCTCCACCAGGCCCCCACTCATGTCTCCCACCACCCCCACCCCCCAGCAGTGCAGGGGCAGCCTCCACCAGGCCCCCACTCATGTCTCCCACCACCCCCACCCCCCCAGCAGTGCAGGGGCAGCCTCCACCAGGCCCCCACTCATGTCTACCACCACCCCCACCCCCCAGCATCCAGGGGCACCCTCCACCAGGCCCCCACTCATGTCTCCCACCACCCCCACCCCCCAGCAGTGCAGGGGCAGCCTCCACCAGGCCCCCACCCATGTCTCCCACCACCCCCACCCCCCAGCCACCAGGGGCACCCTCCACCAGGCCCCCACTCATGTATCCCACCACCCCCACCCCCCAGCCACCAGGGGCACCCTCCACCAGGCCCCCACTCATGTCTCCCACCACCCCCACCCCCAGCCACCAGGGGCACCCTCCACCAGGCCCCCACCCATGTCTCCCACCACCCCCACCCCCCAGCCACCAGGGGCACCCTCCACCAGGCCCCCACTCATGTCTCCCACCACCCCCACCCACCAGCAGTGCAGGGGCACCCTCCACCAGGCCCCCACTCATGTCTCCCACCACCCCCACCCCCCAGCATTCAGGGGCACCCTCCACCAGGCCCCCACTCATGTCCCCCTGCACCCCCAACCCCAGCATCCAGGGGCACCCTCCACCAGGCCCCCACTCCGTGTCCACCTGCACCCCCACCCCCCAGCCACCATGGCCAGCCCCCACCAGGCCCCCACCCATGTCTCCCACCACCCCCACCCCCAGCCACCAGGGGCACCCTCCACCAGGCCACACTCATGTCTCCCACCACCCCCACCCCCCAGCAGTGCAGGGGCACCCTCCACCAGGCCCCCACTCATGTCTCTCACCACCCCCACCCCCCAGCATCCAGGGGCACCGTCCACCAGGCCCCCACTCATGTCCCCTATCACCCCCACCCCCCAGCCACCATGGCCAGCCCCCACCAGGCCCCCACTCATGTCTCGCACCCACCCACACCCCCCAGCCACCATGGGCAGCCCCCACCAGGCCCCCACTCATGTCTCCCACCCACCCACACCCCCCAGCCACCATGGGCAGCCCCCACCAGGTCCTCACAATCCCCAATCATGTGCATTATGGTCAGCCTCCACAGCCAAAAAGCCCTACCAAGTAACCCATTCACCCACATGGAAATGGAAATTACATGTTACACCCCCAATGTCCATAAAGCTAATGAACCCATGTCCGTCACACACAATGGTTGCAATTGAATGGGAAAACACCCAACATGACATGCATGAAACCAATGAGATGATACCACACAGTGAAGTATGAAAACAAAATTGTATTAAAAAAAATAGAATGCAAAAGAAACGAAACAAACTACAATGGCAATGAAAAAAAGATAAGCTGCATGTCCGTTTAAAAAAATAAAAACACCAAATCCTAATCCAAAAAAAAATGTTGTCCAAAGTCAAATGAAAAATAAAATCAATCCAATGAAGAACTATGTACAAAACATCCAAGGGTCCATGAGCCCAACTGAACAAAGGAAACCTACAAAAAACCCTAATTAAAATGCAACTATATACAAAAAGTGGAGCAGTGTCCGTCGACTCCAAATCATAAGAAAAAACAAAGGAAACCTAAAACTAAAGAACTATATACAAAGGCGGCGGGCAAGTCCAGCGGCTCACTCCGTGGTGTTCCGGGCCAGGGCATCATCGAACTCCTGTTCGATGTCCCGGAGGCGGTCCTGTTCCATGGCCCCGGGGGTCCGCAGGGACGACGCCGTGTCCTCCTCCAACCCCCTGCGGATTGCCTCGAGGCACTCGGCCCGCCTCAGGGCCCTCCGCATGGAGTTCTCCGCCCTGACCATTGTGAGCCACGCCTCTTCCGCCCGCCGCCGCTCCGCACCTATCTGCTGGCCCAACCGCTGCCACACAGAAGACACACCCCGTCCTGGGTCAACCTGCCCTCCAGCCGATGCCTGCCCCTCCGATGTTGAAGGCCCCGAGCCTTCATGGCTCCCACCACGTTGCTGCTGCTGCTGTGCCTCTGCCCATGCACTGCCTCCTGCTGCCCGCACATCCTCCGCCGGCTGGGGTGCAGTTGTTGATGTGGCCACCCCTGCTGGACGTCCGACTCCCGACTGTGGCAGGGATGCCTCCTCCACCAGCCTGGCCGCACCGTCAGAGGCAGCTCCACAGGGCACCCAGGTGACTGATGGGTGGGAAGATGGCACAGAGGACGACTGGCGTGTAGGGGGTCCAGTTGAGGAGGGGGTCGGAGCAAGCCCCATCAGACGGAGGAATCCGGCCTGGGTGACCTGTCCCAGCAGGCTGACGTGGTCAACGAGCCATTCGAGATGACTCGCAGTCTCTCCATGAAAAGACTGCAGGTCACCTCGCATGGCCCGTTGACGCAACGCCACACCAGCCAGGACAGGCTCAACCCGGACCTGGATAGCCACGTCCGCAGGCAGAGGAAGGCCAGTTGACGTCAGCTCATCCCCTGCCTGAAAACGGGTCTGGATGTAGGCATCCCTGCTGGTGCAAGATGATGCAGGGACAGGATCGGGGACAGGATTGCACACAGGCACCTCCGCGGCGGCCTGTGCTGCCTCCTGTCCCTGGTCCTGCACTGCACCACTAGCACCAGTGGGATCCCCACCTCCAGACCCCGTCTCTGGTGCTTGCACGGCCTCCTCCTCCACCAAACCCCCCACCAACCTGGATGACTCCGTGCCATCTTCCCCTGTTGGGCCCTGTGGGGTCCTTCTGCTGCCGAGGAGTCCAACTCCAACCTCCGCCTCTTGGACCTCCCCCCGGCAGCTGCGGCCTGGGACGCGGCACCGGACTCCTCACTCCCCGACGAGATGACAACACGGGAGGGGATCCGGGCCTTGCGTCTCCGGCTGGCGGTGGGATCCCTGCCGCTGTGCTCCACAGCACCTTCTCCGCCCTCTTCATCAGTTGACGCTGCAGACAGGGAGAAACAAAACACAGGCATCAGGGCACTGTACAATGGACACATACACACATGACAGTTGCACATGAGTGGCATTGGCAAACCTCAGACATGTCATCACAATCCCCAACACACATGTCATTACAACTCGCACACATGAGCCATACCACAGCCATATCGCAACTGCCACCACCATCCCTACACATACAACTGCATGAGCAGCCAAAGGTGAGCCAGACATCACATGCAACACAGGAAGTGCACCACACATGTACACACACCACCACACTTGCATGCATGTGTACACCTCTGCCAAGTGTCGCACTGTTCAGACGGGCATCCATGTCACATCTGCCAATCAGGCTTCCACATACCGCTGTCACATGCATCCATGTTGCATCACTGTTGCACCCTTGTCAAATACACACACATGCACATGTACACAGTGCTCATACATGCAGCCAAAAACAACATACATGCGTGACATCACGGACATGTCTACTTACATACACATTCATCCAAACATGTGTGCACACACAACTGCATTTGGCATGCAAGCCTACACACACAAGCACCATCCATGTCTCACACATTACAGCCCTCGCATGTGTCAGCCCCACGGCCCTGTACACCCCCACCCATACTCGACCCGATACAAACAGATGTGCAACCTGCACACTACCGAATAATCACCACACGCACTGCTCACAATCAGGATGCATGTACACTCACCGCTCGACTCCAGACGGGTCTGCTTCTCTAGGACCTGGACGTGGAGCGCTGGGGATATGCGTTCCAGGACCCTCATCTGTTCTTCCGACAAGTGGCCCCGGCGCCCCTTGGCATCCGCTGCCTTCAAGAGGCGCCGGGCCTTGTTCAGGGTCCTGGACCTGAAGTCCTCCCAGCGCTTCCTGACATGTTGTAAGTCCCGGACTGCCACCCCCTCCGCGTTGATGGCAGTCACAATGTCAGTCCAGATCCGAGTCCGTCCTTCCTTGTCGGCGCGGGAACTTCCGAAGAGGGCATCATACTGCCCCAGGATTTGCTCCACCAGGACACCAACTTCGGTGGCACTGAAGCTGGTGCCCCTCTGCCTCTCTGGCCGGGGGTTGTCAGTGGTCCCAGATGGTGTTTGCCCCGACATGACAACCCCAGAGGCAGGAGTGGGTGGGCAACTGGGTCCTGGGGCTGGGCTGTGGAGCGATGGAATCCCAGTCGGGAGTCTTCAGTTCCAGCAGGGGTGGTCACAGCAACAGCACCCCTGGCTGATGTGCAGGCAGCAAATGGCAGTGCACGTGGGCAGCAGGCAGTCAGGCAGCAGCAAATGGCAGGTGGGAGCGTGCTCGGGGCTCTGGGGGGCAGTAGTTCGGCCTTCTGGGCAGGAGCGTGGTCTTCCGTGTGTTTTCGCGTGGCCAGCTTGATACGGAGTGATTTGGCACGTGAAAATCCTGCACGTCAGCGTGAAAATCGAGGAAAGGCCCTTAGCGCGTAAGCGCGTCAGCACGCATACGCGATTCTATTGGACCAAAGGCCCTCAGCGCGTAAGCGTGTCTGTGACGTGACCCGCACGGGTGTTTCCCACACAGCACGTTATGACAGAGCACACGTGGAAAGACTGCACGTCAGAGTGTCATCGCGTGTAATTGGACAGCACGTCAGAGTGTCATCGCGTGTAATTGGACAAAAGTGCGCGTACACGCGATTGGCCTATGTACGTGTATATCAGGGGTGCGCGGGCACTTACACACGCAAGTACGTCAGCGCAACTGTATCCCGGGGTGCGCGGGAATTTCCATACGCTATTGGACTGGGTACTGGATTTCAGGGGTGCGCGGGTCACACGCTCGCCTACAACACGCGCAACGCATAAATTTGCGCGCTAACAAAATAACAAGCTCAGACCCAGGATGAACATACCGTTCCTAGCAGCAGTGGGCGTGGACTACCAAAGGAGGAGGAGGAGGATAGTCAAGGCCAGAATATTCACACCCAGAACCAGCCTTTTCGGGATGCCTGATGACCAGGTGTATGGGAGGTACAGGTTTCCACCACACATAATACTGGACCTGGTGAGTGAGTGGGAGGATGACCTCACATCACCCACCCTGTGCTCCCAAGCACTCAGCCCCCTGGAGAAGGTCCTCAATGTACTGCACTTCTTACCCACTGGATCATTTCAGCGGACAAGTGCCATAGTGGGTGGGGTATCACAGGCCACCCAGTCACGCTGCCTACACCAGGTCTTGAACATCATTACTGCACGCCCATCAGTCCGCAGGCACATATACCTGCCCAGAACACCTGCAGAAAGGCATGCTGCCGCCCTGGATTTTTACGGTGTGGCACGATTCCCCAAAGTGCTAGGTGCCATCGACTGCACCCATGTGGCTCTACGTCCCCCCAGGGCATCAGAGCACATCTATAGGAACCGCAAGCACTGGCATTCCATCAACGTGCAGGTAGTATGTAATGCCAAGGGAATCATCACCTCAGTATATGCCAACTATCCCGGGTCCACCCACGACAGCTTCATTTACCGAATGTCCACCCTAAGCCGGGACCTAGAAGCTGGGCGGCATGGCGATACATGGCTGCTTGGTGAGTATGGATGTCACTGCACATGCATGCATGTCAGATACTGAGCAAGGTCACAACCCCACCAATGATACCAATCACCACCTCCACAGGGGACAGTGCCTACCCTCTCAGCCCCCACATGATGACGCCAATTCGGAACCCCACCACGCCACCCCAGGTAAGATATAACACAGCCCTCATAACAACCCGGGGCATAGTGGAGCGCACATTCGGAGTGCTAAAGTCACGCTTTCGCTCCCTTGACCGTTCTGGCGGGCAGCTGTTGTACGCTCCCCCAGTAGTGTGCAGGATCATAGTGGCAGCATGTGTCCTGCACAACGTTGCAACATGCCAGGGCCTGGCCGTCGACATGGTGGTGGCCCCACATCCCCAACCACATGCACAGCCGCTGCGCATGGGAGGGGAAAGGGCACGGGGGGATGCAGCCCGTACACAGCTAGTGGCTAATTACTTCACATAGAAATCACACCCCTGTGGAGTGCACACTGCCCTGGCACATTCCATCTGACAATCAATGATGACTCAACCTGATACTGATCCTGAATGTCTGGAGAATCAACCGTGAAAACCATATCAGCCTGAGATTGTTCACCTGGAAGTGTAACAATGTGTGCATCCCTACCCACACAGACACCACCAATGCAGTTTTGTGAAGAAACACATTCAAGCAGCTAAAATGAATACCCACTTGCAAAATGCAACAAGAGGACAGTACCATGTCAGCCAACCCATCCCCAGCACCGCCACACGACACACCGTGCCATGTCATGCTATTTGCAGGTAAACAAAGTAATCCCCACAACATGACACTAGTGTCACAATGTACAGTGTCCCTAATTGAAACTTGCAACACCTGAAATGCTCACAGTAATGCAGGACCAACAACAAACTTGAGCAGGTACTACCATTAACATGACATCACAAATGTAATAAATTAGTAGTCTCACCACCTGGAAATGCCTGCACTCCCACCACTACCAACTGTGCAGTGTTGGCGCCATGTAGAGTAGTAGGTGCACTGCTGCCAACATGGACCCCATCTCCAAACTAGAGGGCCTTGTGTAGACATGAGGAAGGGACCTGCAAATTGGGAGGTAGACACAGATGATAAGTTACACATCAATGCAACATGCAGTGTACAACACAACAGCAATATGCACTAGGAATGTATACACAGTATTGACTAGACTACCCACACATGTAGTGGGAGTCCAATGTCACCATGTACGTCAATGTCACTTGGGCACATCCTTTGCAAGCTCATGGAAACGGGAAGCAGGAGGGGTGTGTGCCTCAAACCCAAGCATCTGAACCAAATACATGACAAGCCTGCATGTGCCCAGCCACAATGCAGCGTATGCCCACAGGAACCACGGAAGGCAACACATTGTCCCAAAAAAATTGGGAAAAATAAAATTAAAATTAAAAATAAAAATAAAAATAAAAATAAATATAAAAAAAAATCAAAAATGGCCATTGATGGGCCCGGAGGGGTTGGGGAGGCCACCCAGGAGGTCCGAGGACAGGGTGCACACCAAAACCCACCTGTGTGGATCCTGGGAAAAAAAAACACCTCCATGGGCTCATGGCCCACACGGCTACCCTATTGTGGGAGTATCACTGATGTTGCTATTATCACCCTGTGTAGCTGCATCCGGAGGTGGTTGCACTATGGGAGGCAGCCCACGCAAGGCCCTAGTCTGCTCCTCCATGGCTGCAAGCATGTGGGTGTGGTAGGTCTCGTTCTGGAGGATGAGTGTGCGTAGGTCCCCATGCAACAACTCACGGGATGCCCGGACCTCCGCCCTCGTTGCCTGCATCTCAGCTGAGAGCGTACGGGTGAGACGCTCCAGCTGCTGTTCTGTCCTTTGGTGTGTTGAAGCCTCAAGCTCAACAAGAGTCATCCTGAGGTGAAGGAGCTCCTGCCTCAGGGCTTCCCTGTGGCCCTGGGACTCTATGGAGATGGCCTACTGCAGAGTCGCCAGTGCCGCCCGCCTGTCCCTGTTGGACGCCAACATGTCCTCCCTGTGTGACTGGCAGATGGAGTCGGTTGCCTGCTGTAGTCGCTCCATCAGCCTTTCAGGGGGGACAATGGAAGTGGCCACCCTATCCATGGCCTGAGCCATCATCTCGGATGATGCTGCCTGTTGGGTTGCCATACCGTAAATGGATTGCTCCCATGCGGTATTGCCAGGTGGCGTACGGCCACCACGTTGGCGGGCACCACACCTGTCTGGGGCAAGGCGAACTGCGCCTTGCTGTGCCGGCACTGCCTGAGGCTGCAGGACTGCATTCACCCTCTGATCTGCTGGCCCAGGAACAGGATCAGATGTCGCGGAGTGTGACCCTGCATCCGTAACCACCAAAGGCGTAGCTGCCAACACTGACATCCCCATTGAGGGTTCTGACCCTGGTGCAGGTGGGTGGGACAGAACAGAATCCCTCCCTGGAACACTCACCTGCGACGGCACGTAGGTCTCATTATCCGAATCAACACCTGAGTACAGCTCGGGGGAGGTGCAGCCAGAGACACCCCTTGAGAGCACGACCTGCAGCACTTGTGGGTTCTCACCCACCACCACACCACGTCCCTCACTGGTGGTTGGTCGGCCCTCGGACCCCTCCTGGGTCTGCACCATCTCCACAACCCCAGCAGTATCAGGTGCGTCTTCCCCTGCAAAGACATAAAAACAAAGAAATGGAAACAGGCATTAGCACCATGGCACACAATGAGGGCTGAGAAGCAAGAGAACCAGTACTTGATTGACACATGTCCCACATGACTAAAACCCTCCCATGCATGCACCCTCACTGCATATGAAGGGCAGGCAAATGGCACACACTGATGACACCAAGATGGAAGATGAACACATTTTCTGCATGCTGCCTGGCAGTGGCATCACACATTGGCCTGTGATTGCCAGGTGAAACACACATGCCATCACACAGATGGCATGTACCATTGCTATTGAGTGAAGATGGAGAGGAGGGCAGCACCTATTCATTCAGTCCAGTTCCCGCATGTAATAGCTTTTCTAATTCAAACAGGTCAGATTTTTCACCTGGAGCTGCCAGTCCAAAATGGTCCAATTGCACAGGGACATGTGTGAACAAATGATATCCAGGTAACAAAGTCACTCCACTTTACCATAGCCATGTCAGACATGTGACTAGAGGACTGCGAAATGCCTAGTTAAAGTGGTGGAATGCAAACAATCTGCCTGAATGAACAGTGAAAAATAAGCAACAATGTTGTGGCAAGGTGACACTTCAAGGGCAACTGGCGTGCAGTTGGGCTAGATGTCTACTGTTGGCAGAAGGGATACTGCTATGGCCAAATGCAGCTGCGCAGGATGTATTGCATGAAGCACATGGCTGACCCATACGACTCAGGCGCACACACTCTCACCTGGCACACAAACAGAAGCCCTCACACACACACCATGCACATGGATGACACACACATGCATGTGCACTCACTGGACAATGCCTCGTAATCAGGCAGATCTCCCACGCCTTGGATCTGTTCCTCCGTGACGTAGGTCCCAGCGACTGACTCATGTGGAGTGAGTTCCATGTCTACTACTGGAGACCCACCTCCAGTCACTAGAGTTGCGGCATGACTTGAGGCCAGCTTACTCTTTGCCCTGCGCTTTAGGTCATTCCAGCGCTTATAGCAATCATTGGCTGTGCGCCTCACGATTCCAAGGGCACTTACGATGTCCGCAACGGTCTGCCAGTGTGCCTCGCGTTGTGCAGGTGTGGTCTTGGATCCTGCAACAATGACCATCTCGTTAGCATGTGCGGACACATACTCGACAAGTGCATTCAGTTCGTCATCCGTGAAGCTGGGCTTCCTCGACGGGCCGGACTGTGTAGCCGTGTCTGGGGCATCGGCCTGTGCCGGACGAGCACTCTTCCTCTTCCGCTTGGAAGGTGGTGGTGATCCTGAGTGTCCTGCGCCGCTCTGGACACTAGGGGCAGGAGCCCTGGTGGACTCTGTATCAGGAGTGTGGGATTGCACACTCAGCATGTGAGTTGGTGCAGGCATTGGCTCAAGTGTAATGGTGTCAGGGGGAATGTCAGCAGGATGGACTAGGACCGACACTGTCCTGACTGGGTGTGTGAGAGCTGGGGTGGATGGAGCCGCAGCTGCCCCTGCAGCCTCTCCGCCCTGCCTACTTGGGGCAGCAGATGACCTTGCTGCCCCAGATGCACGTGGCATGATGACATCAACATGCACCAGCGCACGTGTCATAGGCCTGCTGACCTGGAAGTCAGCCATGGAGTCAGCCAGGTCTGGTGTCACAATGGGCTGATCCAACAAGGGCTGAGCATGGATGGTGTCAGCCACATCAGCCTCAACGGGGGGGGGGGGGATTATGGGTGCCCTTGACTGGTCCTCCACACATGGGGGGACATGCTCACCCTGCAAGTAACGACCACATCCCCTACCGGATCCACCACGGCCACCACTTGTGGCTCTTCCACCTTTGCCACCCTTACGGAATCCTCGCCTCCCAGCCATGGCATTGATGTTAATGTGCGTATGGGAGTGGCTGTAAACTATTGTCCTGGGCAATTGGGGGTCAAAGGGGTTGGGTACCAGATGGTAATTGTACCCTAGTGCTCTAGCAAGGCTGAATGTAACCCCTGGGGAAAGATGACGGGTCACGCTACGCACAGGAGCCCCAAAAAAGGGAGATGACGTGCACGCAACCCCTCCTAGACCACGTGTGCAGAAAGAAAAACCTGCACTACGCTGTGGCACCCAGTAACACAAGAATGAACGTATGCGTGTCACACGCAGCCTAGAATGACCTCTGATGGGGTAGGCTACACACGGGGCAAGCACAGATGTTAGATACGTGCGTGACTCACCGTCTGCCAGGTAAAAGAGCGTGAAAAAGGAGCGCGTTTGGTTGGCAACACCCCCGCCAAAAGAAGATTTGTACGCTGTCTGAGGAGACAGGACAACAGTAGAAGGGAACACTGTTTGAGGGAACAGGCCCAGGTAAACCAGTAAAAGAGAAAAAGCTGTCAGAGGTAACAGGGAATACGAACTTGAAACGCCGTGAAGTAAATCGCGTGTGAAACGACAAGAAGTACAGAATTCACCCACTCGCTCTCCACGAAAAGCACGTACAAGGAAATGGTGTTCTACACGTACCTTTTATACAGGCCCACACGTCCAGCGTCACTTACGCGGCGTGTACACGCTAGGGCCATTTCCACCAATTACACGCTTTGTCACTTCTGCGTGTAGGGCCATTTCCACCAATTACACGCTTTGTCACTGCCGCGTGTACGCGCTAGGCCCATTCCCACCAATTACACGCTTTGACACTCGGACGTGTCTTTCATTTTTTTCACACGCAACATTTTCAAACGTGTGCCCAATTCAACGTGCACGTGACTTCATAGACGCGCATACGCTGGCGACGCGTTTATGCGCTAAGGGCCTTTCCTCGAATTACACGCAGACGTGTTGGATTTTTCACGTGCCAAATCACTCCGTATCAAGCTGGCCACGCGTAAGCACACGGAAGACCACGCTCCTGCCCAGAATGCCGAACTACTGCACCCCAGAGCCCCAAGCACGCTCCCACCTGCCATCTGCTGCTGCCTGACTGCCTGCTGCCCACGTGCACTGCCATTTGCTGCCTGCACATCAGCCAGGGGTGCTGTTGCTGTGACCACCCCTGCTGGAACTGAAGACTCCCGACTGGGATTCCATCGCTCCACAGCCCAGCCCCAGGACCCAGTTGCCCACCCACTCCTGCCTCTGGGGTTGTCATGTCGGGGCAAACACCATCTGGGACCACTGACAACCCCCGGCCAGAGAGGCAGAGGGACACCAGCTTCAGTGCCACCGAAGTTGGTGTCCTGGTGGAGCAAGTCCTGGGGCAGTATGATGCCCTCTTCGGAAGTTCCCGCGCCGACAAGGAAGGACGGACTCGGATCTGGACTGACATCGTGACTGCCATCAACGCGGAGGGGGTGGTAGTCCGGGACTTTCAACATGTCAGGAAGCGCTGGGAGGACTTCAGGTCCAGGACCCTGAATGGGGCCACTTGTCGGAAGAACAGATGAGGGTCCTGGAACGCATATCCCCAGCGCTCCACGTCCAGGTCCTAGAGAAGCAGACCCGTCTGGAGTCGAGCGGTGAGTGTACATGCATCCTGATTGTGAGCAGTGCGTGTGGTGATTATTCGGTAGTGTGCAGGTTGCACATCTGTTTGTATGGGGTCGAGTATGGGTGGGGGTGTACAGGGCCGTGGGGATGACACATGCGAGGGCTGTAATGTGTGAGACATGGATGGTGCTTGTGTGTGTAGGCTTGCATGCCAAATGCAGTTGTGTGTGCACACATGTTTGGATGAATGTGTATGTAAGTAGACATGTCCGTGATGTCACGCATGTATGTTGTTTTCGGCTGCATGTATGAGCACTGTGTACATGTGCATGTGTGTGTATTTGACAAGGGTGCAACAGTGATGCAACATGGATGCATGTGACAGCGGTATGTGGAAGCCTGATTGGCAGATGTGACATGGATGCCCGTCTGAACAGTGCGACACTTGGCAGAGGTGTACACATGCATGCAAGTGTGGTGGTGTGTGTACATGTGTGGTGCACTTCCTGTGTTGCATGTGATGTCTGGCTCACCTTTGGCTGCTCATGCAGTTGTATGTGTAGGGATGGTGGTGGCAGTTGCGATATGGCTGTGGTATGGCTCATGTGTGCGAGTTGTAATGACATGTGGGTTGGGGATTGTGATGACATGTCTGAGGTTTGCCAATGCCACTCATGTGCAACTGTCATGTGTGTATGTGTCCATTGTACAGTGCCCTGATGCCTGTGTTTTGTTTCTCCCTGTCTGCAGCGTCAACTGATGAAGAGGGCGGAGAAGGTGCTGTGGAGCACAGCGGCGGGGATCCCACCGCCAGCCGGAGACGCAAGGCCCGGCTCCCCTCCCGTGTTGTCATCTCGTCGGGGAGTGAGGAGTCCGGTGCCACGTCCCAGGCCGCAGCTGCCGGGGGGAGGTCCAAGAGGCGGAGGTTGAAGTTGGACTCCTCGGCAGCAGAAGGGGCAGCTGGGACCCCACAGGGCCCAACAGGGGAAGATGGCACGGAGTCATCCAGGTTGGTGGGGGGTTTTGTGGAGGAGGAGGCCGTGCAAGCACCAGAGACGGGGTCTGGAGGTGGGGATCCCACTGGTGCTAGTGGTGCAGGCAGGACCAGGGACAGGAGGCAGCACAGGCTGCCGCGGAGGTGCCTGTGTGCAATCCTGTCCCCGATCCTGTCCCTGCATCATCTTGCACCAGCAGGGATGCCTACGTCCAGACCCGTTTTCAGGCAGGGGATGAGCTGAGGTCAACTGGCCTTCCTCTGCCTGCGGACGTGGCTATCCAGGTCCGGGTTGAGCCTGTCCTGGCTGGTGTGGCGTTGCGTCAACGGGCCATGCGAGGTGACCTGCAGTCTTTTCATGGAGAGACTGCACGTCATCTTGAATGGCTCGTTGACCACGTCAGCCTGCTGGTTCATGTCACCCAGGCCGGATTCCTCCGTCTGATGGGGCTTGCTCCGACCCCCTCATCAACTGGACCCCCTACGCACCAGTCGTCCTCTGTGCCATCTTCCCACCCATCAGTCACCTGGGTGCCCTGTGGAGCTGCCTCTGACGGTGCGGCCAGGCTGGTGGAGGAGGCATCCCTGCCACAGTCGGGAGTCGGACGTCCAGCAGGAGTGGCCACATCAACAACTGCACCCCAGCCGGCGGAGGATGTGCAGGCAGCAGGAGGCAGTGCACGGGCAGAGGCACAGCAGCAGCAGCAACGTGGTGGGAGCCATGAAGGCTCGGGGCCTTCAACATCGGAGGGGCAGGCATCGGCCGGAGGGCAGGTTGACCCAGGACGGCGTGTGTCTTCTGTGTGGCAGCGGTTGGGCCAGCAGGTAGGTGCGGAGCGGCGGCGGGCAGAAGAGACGCGGCTCACAATGGTCAGGGCGGAGAACTCCATGCGGAGGGCCCTGAGGCAGGCCGAGTGCCTCGAGGCAATCCGCAGGGGGTTGGAGGAGGACACGGCGTCGTCCCTGCGGACCCTCGGGGCCATGGAACAGGACCGCCTCCGGGACATCGAACAGGAGTTCGATGATGCCCTGGCCCGGAACACCACAGAGTGAGCCGCTGGACTTGCCCGCCGCCTTTGTATATAGTTCTTTAGTTTTAGGTTTCCTTTGTTTTTTCTTATGATTTGGAGTCGACGGACATTGCTCCACTTTGTGTATATAGTTGCATTTTAGTTAGGGTTTTTTGTAGGTTTCCTTTGTTCAGTTGGGCTCATGGACCCTTGGATGTTTTGTACATAGTTCTTCATTGGATTGATTTTATTTTTCATTTGACTTTGGACATTTTTTTGGATTAGGATTTGGTGTTTTTTTTTTTTTAAACGGACATGCAGCTTATATTTTTTTCATTGCCATTGTAGTTTGTTTCATTTCATTTGCATTCTTTTTTTTAATACAATTTTGTTTTCATACTTCACTGTGTGGTATCATCTCATTGGTTTCATGCATGTCATGTTGGGTGTTTTCCCATTCAATTGAAACCATTGTGTGTGATGGACATGGGTTCATTAGCTTTATGAACATTGGGGGTGTAACATGTAATTTCCATTTCCATGTGGGCGAATGGGTTACTTGGTAGGGCTTTTTGGCTGTGGAGGCTGACCATGACGCACATGATTGGGGATTGTGAGGACCTGGTGGAGGCTGCCCATGGTGGCTGGGGGGTGGGGGTGGTGGGAGACATGGGTGGGGGCCTGGTGGAGGGTGCCCCTGCACTGCTGGGGGTGGGGGTGGTGGGAGACATGAGTGGGGGCCTGGTGGAGGGTGCCCCTGGTGGCTGGGGGGTGGGGGTGGTGGGAGACATGAGTGGGGGCCTGGTGGAGGGTGCCCCTGATGGCTGGGGGGTGGGGGTGGTGGTTGACATGAGTGGGGGCCTGGTGGAGGCTGCCCCTGCACTGTTGGGGGGTGGGGGTGGTGGGAGACATGAGTGGGGGCCTGGTGGAGGCTGCCCCTGCACTGCTGGGGGGTGGGGTGGTGGTAGACATGAGTGTGGGCCTGGTGGAGGGTGCCCCTTGTGGCTGGGGGGTGGGGGTGGTGGGAGACATGGGTGGGGGCCTGGTGGAGGCTGCCCCTGCACTGCTGCGGGGTGGGGGTGGTGGGAGACATGAGTGGGGGCCTGGTGGAGGCTGCCCCTGCACTGCTGGGGGGTGGGGGTGCAGGGGGACATGAGTGGGGGCCTGGTGGGGGCTGCCCATGGTGGCTGGGGGGTCGGGGTGCAGGGGGACATGTGTGGTGGCCTGCTGGCAGGTGCCCCTGACTGCTGGAGGGTGGGGGTGCTGGGGGACATGTGTGGGGGTCTGCTGGCAGATGCCCTGCACTGCTGGGGGACATGTGTGGGGGCCTGCTGGCAGGTGCCCCTCACTGCTGGGGGGTGGGGGTGGTGGGAGACATGAGTGGGGGCCTGGTGGAGGGTGCCCCTGGTGGCTGGGGGGTGGGGGTGGTGGGAGACATGGGTGGGGGCCTGGTAGAGGGTGCCCCTGGATGCTGGGGGTTGGGGGTGGTGGGAGACATGAGTGGGGGCCTGGTGGAGGGTGTCCCTGGTGGCTGGGGGGTGGGAGTGGTGGGAGACATGGGTCGGGGCCTGGTGGAGGCTGCCCCTGCACTGCTGGGGGGTGGGGGTGGTGGGAGACATGAGTGGGGGCCTGGTGGAGGCTGCCCCTGCACTGCTGGGGGGTGGGGGTGGTGGGAGACATGAGTGAGGGCCTGGTGGAGGCTGCCCCTGCACTGCTGGGGGGTGGGGGTGGTGGGAGACATGAGTGGGGGTCTGGTGGAGGGTGCCCCTGGTGGCTGGGGGGTGGGGGTGGTGGGAGACATGGGTGTGGGCCTGGTAGAGGCTGCCCCTGCACTGCTGGGGGGTGGGGGTGGTGGGAGACATGAGTGGGGGCCTGGTGGAGGCTGCCCCTGCACTGCTGGGGGGTGGGGGTGGTGGGAGACATGAGTGGGGGCCTGGTGGAGGGTGCCCCTGGTGGCTGGGGGGTGGGGGTGGTGGGAGACATGGGTGGGGGCCTGGTGGAGGGTGCCCCTGGATGCTGGGGGGTGGGGGTGGTGGGAGACATGAGTGGGGGCCTGGTGGAGGGTGCCCCTGGTGGCTGGGGGGTGGGGGTGGTGGGAGACATAAGTGGGGGCCTGGTGGACACTGCCCCTGGATGCTGGGGGGTGGGGGTGCAGGGGGACATGAGTGGGGTCCTGGTGGGGGCTGCCCATGGTGGCTGGGGGGTGGGGGTGGGTGGGAGACATGAGTGGAGGCCTGGTGGGAGCTGCCCATGGTGCCCGGGGGGTTGGGGTGATAGGGGACATGAGTGGGGGCCTGGTGGAGGGTGCCCCTGCACTGCTGGGGGGTGGGGGTGGTGGGAGACATGAGTGGGGGCCTGGTTGAGGGTGCCCCTGCACTGCTGGGGGGTGGGGGTGGTGGGAGACATGGGTGGGGGCCTGGTGGAGGCTGCCCCTGCACTGCTGGGGGTTGGGGGTGGTGTGAGACATGAGTGGGGGCCTGGTGGAGGCTGCCCCTGCACTGCTGGGGGGTGGGGGTGGTGGGAGACATGAGTGGGGGCCTGATGGAGGCTGCCCCTGCACTGCTGGGGAGTGGGGGTGGTGGGAAACATGAGTGGGGGCCTGGTGGAGGGTGCCCCTGGTGGCTGGGTGGTGGGGGTGGTGGGAGACATGAGTGGGGGCCTGGTGGAGGGTGCCCCTGGATGCTGGGGGGTGGGGGTGGTGGGAGACATGGGTGGGGGCCTGGTGGAGAGTGCCCCTGGTGGCGGGGGGGTGGGGGTGATAGGGGACATGAGTGGGGGCCTGGTGGAGGCTTCCCCTGCACTGCTGGGGGGTGGGGGTGGTGGGAGACATGAGTGGGGGCCTGGTGGAGGGTGCCCCTGGATGCTGGAGGGTGGGGGTGGTGGTAGACATGAGTGGGGGCCTGGTGGAGGCTGCCCCTGCACTGCTGGGGGGTGGGGGTGGTGGGAGACATGAGTGGGGGCCTGGTGGAGGGTGCCCCTGCACTGCTGGGGGGTGGGGGTGGTGGGAGACATGAGTGGGGGCCTGGTGGAGGGTGCCCCTGGTGGCTGGGGGGTGGGGGTGGTGGGAGACATGGGTGGGGGCCTGGTGGAGGCTGCCCCTGCACTGCTGGGGGGTGGGGGTGGGGGGAGACATGAGTGGGGGCCTGGTGGAGGCTGCCCCTGCACTGCTGGGGGGTGGGGGTGGTTGGAGACATGAGTGGGGGCCTGGTGGCGGGTGCCCCTGGTGGCTGGGGGGTGGGGGTGGTGGGAGACATGGGTGGGGGCCTGGTGGAGGGTGCCTTTGCACTGCTGGGGGGTGGGGGTGGTGGGAGACATGAGTGGGGGCCTGGTGGAGGCTGCCCCTGCACTGCTGGGGGGTGCGGGTGCAGGGGGACATGAGTGGGGGCCTGGTGGGGGCTGCCCATGGTGGCTGGGGGGTGGGGGTGGTGGTTGACATGAGAGGGGGCCTGGTGGAGGCTGCCCCTGCACTGCTGGGGGGTGGGGGTGGTGGGAGACATGGGTGGGGGCCTGGTGGAGGGTGCCCCTGGTGGCTGGGGGGTGGGGGTGGTGGGAGACATGGGTGGGGGCCTGGTGGAGGCTGCCCCTGGTGGCGGGGGGGTGGGGGTGATAGGGGACATGAGTGGGGGCCTGGTGGAGGCTGCCCCTGCACTGCTGGGGGGTGGGGGTTGTGGGAGACATGAGTGGGGGCCTGGTGGAGGGTGCCCCTGCACTGCTGGGGGGTGGGGGTGGTGGGAGACATGAGTGGGGGCCTGGTGGAGGGTGCCCCTGGTGGCTGGGGGTGGGGGTGGTGGGAGACATGCATTGTTGATCAGTAGTGCAAGGTGACATGTGGGTTGGCTGGGGGGCATGCCCATGGTGGATGGGCTGCCTGCGGGACATGAGCATGGGTGCAGGGTAGTCCCCCGTGGTGTGGGCTGCCTGCAGGGGCCGTGGAGGTTGTGGAGCGTACACCTGGGAGGACCCACACGGCCAATTCACGTGTAGTACTCCCCAGAACCCCTGAAATACACATGCCCTGCTGAAATCGTGTGTGGAACTTCCAGCGCACCCCTGAAATACACGTACCCTGCTGAAATCGCGTGTGGAACTTCCCGCGCACCCCTGGAATACACGTACCCTGCTTGCACGGGGCCAATCGCGTGTGGAACTTCCCGCGCAACCCTGAAATACACGTACCCTGATGAAATCGCGTGTGGAACTTCCCGCGCACCCCTGAAATACACGTACCCTGCTCGCACTGGGCCAATCGCGTGTGGAACTTCCTGCGCACCCCTGAAATACACGTACCCTGATGAAATCGCGTGTGGAACTTCCCGCGCACCCCTGAAATACACGTACCCTGCTCGCACTGGGCACATCGCGTGTGGAACTTCCCGCGCACCCCTGAAATACACGTACTCTGATGAAATCGCGTGTGGAACTTCCCGCGCACCCCTGAAATACATGTACCCTGCTCGCACTGGGCCAATCGCGTGTGGAACTTCCCGCGCACCCCTGAAATACAGGTACCCTGATGAAATTGCGTGTGGAACTTCCCGCGCACCCCTGAAATACACGTACCCTGCTTGCACGGGGCCAATCGCGTGTGGAACTTCCCGCGCACCCCTGAAATACACGTTCCCCGCCTGGCGTTTGCTGTTTGCCAGCCCGGTGAACTGGTCCAGGGTTAGCGCAGCCCTTTGCGATGATTTAGCGATTTTGATGGCTTTTCCTTGCGCGAGGGCGTTCTTGGGGGCGTTACTGGCGCTGCTGCAGGGTCGCTGCGATTCTCTGCGCCACGGCTGGTTTGGGAGCCTAAAATCCATGAATATGCTGTGCGCGGAAATCGGTTTTAGCGCACGTTCCTGGCGCAGACAATCGCACGCGGACACTCTGCGCCAGCCGCTTGCGACACTTTTCTGCGAAATTCTATGAATTACCCTCTTGGTTATTAAACCCTATAGTCTGGTCAGGATACCTGATTCATCTGAACCCAGCCCGGAAGTCTGTAGTAGGTAGACCCTCATCGGGTCTTCTGGTGGCCTTGAAAGATGAGCCAGGATCCTCGTCAAATCTGTGGGCTACCCAAATGAGCAAATGTTACTTGTACGGACGGTGATCAATGGTGATGTATACATGATTTTGAACATATACTGGAACCCAGTAGTCATCTCATCTGAGTGTTTCTTTAGGGATCTTAACAAACTATTCGATATAGTGTCTGCTGATGAAAACATTGTGTATTTCATCCTAGCGGGAGACTTGAATATGAATTGCTTGGCAATAAATGGTGTGCAAAAGAGTGAAAGGCTATTGCAATGAAATTCTATGGTTACCCTTAGAAACTTGCAAGTTTTGAATGGAGCGTTTAAGACAGACATTCCACAAGCACCGATTTGGAAGAGAGGAAATTCTGTTTCTACAATTAATTTCATTTATGTAAATCCTGCATTATGGACAATGATGTGTTCCTTTTGTGTGTCCCCAACTGTGGCAAGTGATCATAACATGTTGTGCGCCAGTTGGCAAGTAATGGCAGAAGCTATTGATAACAAACCAAAGACAACAAAAGGTGGATGTTTTGTGGTAAATGGTGGGAAGAACCATCTATGATGGACGGAGAATGCCTTGTTGCACTTTAATCAAATCCTATACGATTCAAACAACTTAAACAATTGGCAAACATCTGACATAGGTTTAACATATAGTAACGTCATGCAAATGTATAGTCAACAAAAGACTTCCAATTCACAAAGAGAAAGGCATATTCATACTTTTGATAGATCTATATTCATTAGGAAGAGAGCATATCGTGCCGAAGTGAGAAGGCTAACAAGGCATCCTCTCTCTGTCAGAATGGTTTTCATCAAAAAAGTGCGCTTGAACTATAACAACTGGCTAAAAGGACATCGAGCCTCACTCTACCAAAAAGATAGAGCTATTATGTTGTCAACTTTGGCTAGTAAAAATATTTCAAAAATGTGGGCCATACTAAATCAAGCGAACAATGTCCACCAATTAGACCTACAAAGACAGCAGTTGAGGTACATCAGTGGATAGAACATTTCCAACTATTATATGCATTACCTTTAAGCACGGTCCCTACACTAAACTCTTGAGATGAGTTGAGTTTTTGGCTCCGTTTTGATCAGAAGGAAATAAAACAACTAATTATGACCTCAAGCAATTCACGCGCTGTGGGCCCTGACGGGATCTCAAATTCCGTGATGAAAAAACAAATCCGAAGTTTGGAGTTCAATTCTCTATAAAATATTCTCTGCTATAAATAAACATCAAAAATGACCTAAAACGTGGACTGAAGCAATCACAGTTCCGATTTACAAAAAAGGTGACCGTCAACTACCGATGAGTTACCGTCCAATATCTTTATTGGATGCTCCTGCTAAGATATTTTGTAGAATTATATTAAAAGAGCTTAATGAGTGGGTGGATAAAAATTGCCTAAGAGACCCGTTCCAGTCTGGTTTTGTAAAAGTCATGGGCACGATACCAAACATCTTAGCCCTAACAATGATACAATCTGAGCAAGCTGACGGTGGACTCCCACTATATCTGGGGTTTATTGATTTTAAATCCGCCTTTGACTATATAGATAGAGCCATGCTCTTAGCTAAACTTAGACAACACCTGTGTCCAACATTGCTAGTAAATCTAGTGATGTTACTACATACAACCACATCTATGTGAGTCAAACTGAATATGGAAGGCAAATTATCACCAGCCATCTTTACACATAGAGGGGTGAAGCAGGGTTGTTCTCTCGCATCGTTCCTGTTTAACTTCTTAAACCTTGATTTAGGTCCTGTCTTAATGAACTGTGTAATAGATGCGCCTCGCATAGGTTCCCAAAAGGTGGCCTATTTACTATACGCAGATGATTTGGTATTGCTGTCTCGTACACCCATTGGCCTACAAAATATGCTAAACCAATTGGGTTTATACGCAATGGCAAACAATCTTGTGATCAACACAGCCAAATCCCAAATACTAGTGTGCAATAGTAATACTTCTAAAAAATATCATCCAAAATGGTCCCTTCAAAACTGTGTATTTACCAAAGTTGTGAAATATAAGTATCTTGGAGTGTATATTGAGCATAAGAAAACCCTAAGTACTATGACCACCGAAATTAGGGTTAAACTGAGTGCCTTGATATCTCAATCGAAAATTCTCCTAAGAAAATATGGGAAGTTCACATTGAAACATATTGTGTCTTTTTATAAGTCCAAGGTAATACCAATTGTGTTATACAGAGTTGAGGGCTTGGTGCCGCAAAATTGTAAGTTTTGGGACAGTTTAGAAGCTAGATATTGGAAAGCTGTACTATCACTTTCACTTGGAACACCATTGGCTATATTACGATTCAAATTGGGATTGGCGTCTCTGTCTGCTCACGCACTATGGAAGCAGTGTGCCCTTCTACGAAAAATGCTGGATGGGTTAGAGAAGCCTACCTTCTTGAATGTACTGGCCCAAAATTTATTAACAGCAAAAAATGGTGCTTCACCGAAGTGGAGAAATCACACTCTAAATGCGGCATCCGATGCCTCAGTGTCAATTGAGCTTCTTCTGACCAATCCTGATCGTGCAAAAAATAAAATTTATCAAGCTGACTGGATCAGTAATATGGAACTCTGTACAAAACTCAAAGACTTCAACTCCGATGCATTTGGTATCAAAAGATATGGAGTTATATCTGAATATCTGCTGAAATTCCCGTCACATGCATGCCGACAGAAATATTTAAGATTTAGATTAAATCAGTATGAAACAAATGAGATCTTGTTTAGAAGGAAAGTTATATCAAAGGAACAGAATTTCTGTCGACATTGTCAAATTAAGGATCAAAGAGAAACGCTACAACATCTTATAATCGAGTGCACTGCATTATATGATATAAGAGTGAAATGTTTTGGAGAAAAATTATTTGTTCAGAGTAGCACAGATTACACACAAATATGGAATCTCCTATTCTCTAGTCCGAGAATAACTATACAGATTACAATTGTGCAATTTTTAAATTTAATTTTTCCTGATACTAAAACTGGATAAATTGGATAAATGTGAAAAGAGATCGCCATGTGAAATGTAAAGTTGCGAGAAACTACGTATGTATATTTTGTTGTCTTAATTCTGCACAATTAGGTTTAAGCAATTTTCAAGTATAGATGTTTTTCATCATGTTTTATGAAAATGTATGTAATACTTGAAAAGTTGGTTTACCAGCTATAACAAATAAAAGATTTTAAAAAATTATGTTGTGTCTGGATGCGTATTTCAAGCAGAACAATCCCATGAATACACCAGAGAAAATCACCAATGCAAAACAATCAACAATTATATATAATAATACACTCCGAGGAATCACAAGTGGTCAGGACGATAGAACATGTCAAGAAATCGACTCACAGTCATTGAATTCTAGACATCGATTCAACAATTAACCTTCATCGAACAATCCAAATTCAGTGAGTAACAAAGAAATCAAGAACAAAATCACAGAACGAAGATACTCACTCATAATGAAATGTCGTGCAGCTCCATATTCGTAATTTGATCTGTGCCGGACGAGTGTGTTAAATATTTGTGGAGCGATCCCAGAACTAGAAGACATCTCAACAACGGACATTGATCAGATTGAATTTCTGTCTGATGAAGACCTCTCAATAGTATGATTATGGATTCCATCAAGGGTGGTGTTGAATGCATTGTGGAAAGCCAAGATGGACATATTCAAGTTAGGCTTCATCATAGCAGAGGACCCTCATGCCAAAGTACAACTGGATGAACAAACAGATTCTAGGAATAAGCACGCTATTCAATCAAGTATACCAACAGAAGCAAACATCAGTCGGCAAGGATGTAACTCAAGCATAACAATCAATCCCTTGTGTACAGAATATTAGCCTAGCATCATGGAACACCCGCGGGCATTGCCATCTGCAAATGGAAAAAAGCAATTGCATTGAGAATTACTATATATTAGCCCTACAGGAGACATGGCTGATGACTGATCCCATCTTGAACAATCATGATGTAGTTCTGTTGCCAGCAGTCAAGGGATCTAGAGGTAGACCCATGTCGGGTTTACTGATCGCTGTCAAGCAAAGCATTGGCTTGAGTATCGAACCATGGGCTGCTCCTAACAATTTTTTATTAATGGTCAATATCAAATTACAAAAATCGGTCCTTGCATTAATTAATATGTATCGAAACCCTGTGGCCATCACGGTTGATGCATTTTATGGTGATCTAACACAACTTTTGGATTTGATATCAGCATCAAAAGATGTGTCTGCTGCTATACTTGTAGGTTATATTAATTTGAATTGCATCTCTGATCAGAACAAAGCAAGATCCAACCAAGTTGAGAGGTGAGTTACGTTTATGGCTAATAGAAATTTTAGATTAGGGAATGGCACCTTCCAGGGGATGTACCACCTCAAAATACTTGGCATTGTGGTCCTTCAGCTAACATCATTGACAACATATATATGGACAACACCTTGTTTAATCTAGTCAACGAGTTCAAGATTGTGCAACAAACAAGTAGTGATCACCATCTGCTTTATATGACATGGCCTTGGCAACTACAAAACCCAACTCATATCCCTAACCAAATGAAGGAAAATGTAATCAACAATAATGCGAAAACTAGATTCAGATGGTCGGAAAAGAACTTATACATGTTGGAACAGGACCTAGAAATACAAGCAAATAGCAGTAGCTCGTCATATGTCACCGTCTTGTGTAAATACAGAACTGTATTTAGAAGAATTGAGCAAAATGCATTTTGTCACAAGCATCAATTTGATCCTGTAGTGAAATTACGCAAAACTGAATTGAGACGAGAAATAAGAGCGGCTCGACTACTTCCAATCAAAGATCAGCAGTCAGTGATTAGAAGAGCTAAGAACAGATATAAAAACTGGACTCGAGGAAGAGCCGCCCAACTATTTCAAGCAGATAATGAATGTATGCTCCGGTCCCGGAATAAAAGCACTGCGGAAATATGGGCCTTTTTAAACAATGCAGAACACGACAAGCAAACTCCTTGTCAGATCAATGGTGTTAAGGAGTGGCAATGGATGCATCACTTTTCTGAACTTTACAGCGATAAAGGTCTAGCAAAATCAATTTACACATACCCAGAAGCAAGTTCATGGGACTTAGAATTCTCTCCTACACTTACAGAAGAACTAATAATGCGCTCAAGTAGATCTAGAGCAGCCGGCCCTGATGGCTTAGGCAACTTAATGTTTAGAGCTAATCCAACTTTGTGGCCCAATATCCTGGAGAGAATATTTAGAATTCATGTAAATTAACAGAAGCTTATCTGACTCTTGGCACCCTTCAATAGTTGTACCCATATTCAAAAAGGGCGATAGGTCAAAACCAAGTAATTACAGGCCTATCGCCCTGCTAGATGCACCCGGGAAAATATTTGCAAGGATAGTTTTGAAGGAGTTTAACTCTTGGGCAAAAACTTGTGGAATACGTGATCCTAGCGAAACTGGGTTTGTGCTGGGTATGGGCACCGCTATTCATTTTCATGCATAAGTGCTATTAAGTGTCAAGCAAGGGCCAGCAAACAGTCATTATATTTAGCATTTGTTGGTTTTAATGCCGCATTCGATTCAGTCTCTCGGTCTCTATTGATGAATAAATTGTCAGCAGCACAATGTCCATCTACATTGACAGATATTTTCTTTGCACTACATTCTGATACCTCAATATAGATCAGACTTAATGTAGAAGGGCTCCTCTTGCCAGCGATAAAAACTGCCAGAGGTTTAAAACAAGGGTGCATAATGGCATGAGCTATTTTCAGTTTTTTCATTCATGACATCAAAGAGACCTTCATAAATCAGATCATAGATGCGCCAAAATTTGGTGGTAGGTCCATGGCTGCATTGTTGTACGCAGATAACTTTGTGTTTTGTTCCAAAAGCCTGGTAGGTCTTCAAAATGTATTAACTGTCATATCTCGGTATATTCAATATAATAACCTAAGTATTAACTTGGAGAAAACTAAAATCCTCATGTACGCCCGAAGAAGATGACTCACAATAGAATGAACTGGGCTGTCCAAGAGGTAAAAATTAATGTGATGAGTCAATACATTTATCTGGGCATGACTGTTGACTGGCGGTTGTGTGCCTTGTTCAGAAAGTGTCTCATGTGTAATGATCCATTGACTCTCTTGCACATGTTATCATCTTAACTGTTGTCATCTAATCACATATTTCCTAGAAAGTGGTTGCGAAGCATTAATGATACATTAGTAACTGCAAATATTCCTATTGATCTTCTTGTCAGTAATCCGACAAATGCCAAGCTGCTAATATTTACCACAAATTGGATACAGACAAGAGATCTCTGTTAAACCTACAAACATTTTGATGGCAATTATATGTTGCATAAAAAATTCCGGACAATTACACCTTATTTGGTAAAGAGTCCGTCTTTGGCAATTCGCTCTGCAACTATGCGGTTGCAATTCAACTTTTGGCCAACAAGGGATGTTTTAGCCAATAGACGTATAATTGAAGAGTCAGAACATATTTGCAGGTACTGACTTTCAAACAATGAGAATGAGACTTTTTATCATGAAATCATTGAATGCCCGAGGTTGGTCTCTCTTAGGAAAACACCTTTTGCAAACAACTACTGTTTTTTAGCAGGAGATTTGCGATGGAAAAACATTGTTTCTGCTCAGTTAGTAAGCATCAGAATAGCCACTGCCAACTACTTGAATGCTTTACAATTGTAGAACATCTAAATAAAAATGAATCCAAGTCCTAATGACTGATTGATAGAACAAATGGAGAGAAATTGAACGTACCATGAATTACGAATACCTACATGAGTTAATTTGTAGAAAGCAAACCGTCTACAGTGAAAAAATATATATATATTTTTTTCTTATTTTTTCTTTTTCTCTCTTCTCTCCTTTTTCTCTTGTTTTTTTAAATTATGTGCAAGATATAAATGTATGTCAATGGAAACATTAATGGAACTTAAATGCTTAGCCTAATTAGATCTGCAAAGAAATGGTTTCATTTGGATTTAATTTTTCCAGTGTAATTACATTTGCGTGATTGTTTTACATTATTCTGGATATTGTATGATTGATCACAATTTTAAACAGTAAATAATGATGAGAATTGTAATCATTTGATCCTAAAAATTATATTGTAAAAGTTGAATGATTGAAATGCAAACAATACAAAAAAATGTTAAAAAAATACAGGATACCTGTACGTTGAGTGTTCAACAGTATATCTAAAGTGTTGCACTGTGATGACAGAGTTAGATGTAGAGTACTTAGGATGTGATTGGTGGATGGGTGTGTGGCTGCTTAACAGTAGACAAAGAGGGAGTGCTGCAAAGAGCAAAGTGAAAAGGGAAGAAGGACTGCCCCTGTGCTACGGGGTCCGCGGACAATGCGGTGGTCTGCAGATATGGCGTGCCACATCCTGGAATTCTCAGCATGCCTGGCATGGAAATAGGACTGCAGGGATTGCCAATTAGGTGTTCAGGTTGTGCTTTACAAGAAATGAAGTTAATACTTTTTTCATTGCTGTGTTGGTTGTGTAGTGAAGATGGCTGGTGTTCGAGAGATGCATAGAGTTACTGTATGGATAGTGGGAGATTCCTTTGTATGTGATCTAGAGAGGTATGCAGAGCAAAAAGGAGTTTCTGCTGATCTTGGTTTTTGAGGCCTGCAGTCTTTGTGGTAGAGTTGCCTGGTAGCAGTTTGCAGGGAGTGCTTGCACTTTGCAGAGCCATGGCTACTTTTGGTACTCCTGATGTTCTGGTGGTGCACTGTGGAGGAGAGCATTTGGGTTACAACAGTGCTCCAAGTTTGCCTAGTGTACTTAAGGAGTTAGTGCAAGAACTCATGCTGCTTTTTCCTAGTGCAAAGGTGTTTTTTTTCAGAAATGCCACGTCAATCACTATGGAACAACCCAAATGTTCTTTGTCTGAAGCAAAATTCTGGAAGGTGCCTCGTTAACAGAGGCATGGGTGTATGCATGTGACGTGCTGAGATTTTTCATTTCCCAAATCATAACATTGATTTCCTTAGTCTGCACTATTTCTGTGCAGATGGTATTTCGTTGTCTACCCTTGGAAATGCTATGCTCTTTCGTAATCTAAGGGATGCTTTGCAGAGGTTTATGTAAGTCAGTAAGGAGGTAAAGAAGAGAAACCCCCCCAAAAAATACAAAACAAAAGGTGTTGGTTTACTAGCACCTATAAATATTTAAAATAAAATAAAAAAGGCTCTTTTCAGAGCTACCACTATATAGGGAATCTCCTACCCTCGGTTAAATTCCTCTCCCCAACCCCTTGCATTGGCCGATTTATCTGCGGACACTGCGGTAGTATGCAAAAAGCATGTTCCACATCTGGGACTTTTGAGGATGGCAGGCATGGAAATGTGACTGTGGCGGCCAGGATATTAGCCAATAAGGTTTGCTGGGTGTGGAGTGCAAGGGGAGAGTGTGGCAGAGGGTCTGTTCGTTGAGAAGAGTGCAGATGGCTATGCTGTGTCTTTTAGGAGCCAGAGTTTCTGGGTGTTGGGGGACTCTTGGATACATATTTTGCAGGTGTGTGCAGAGCACTGTGGAGTGGCTGCACATCTTGGATTCCATCATGTGGATGTGCACTGGTATGGAGTGCGTTACATGAAGTGGCTGGATTTGGTTCCCCTTTGTGCCACTTTGGTGACACACCATCATCCAGCCATTATTATTGTTCATTGTGGAGGGAACAGTATAGGCCATGTTACCAGAATATCACTGCAGTTTGGGATGAAAGTCATGGACATGTTTCCAAACTCCTGAGTAATTTTTTCTCGCTTTTCCCAGAGACAGATGCGGCTGTGCTCATCTTCATTTGGTCCGCAAATGGAGAAAGCGAGGCGCAATGTCAAAAGGCTGTTTGCGCATTTTTGCGAGATGTTGGCATGTCCTCCTTCCACCATGAAAACATTACATTTCGTAGCACCAACATTTTTTCGCTGAGAAGGAGTCCATCCCACTGATGCTGGCAATCAGCTTTTATTGCAAAATATCCAAAATGCTTTGCAGCTCTTTTTGCAAGTATAGCAAGCATTTGTACAGTAGGTGTTGGCCACTTCAAACCTTCCAAAAACAAAACAAAACACAAAAAGGCTCTTTTCAGAGCCACCACTTTCTCCCTGAAAAGAGTGCAATGTTTTTGATGGCGCCACCGCCTACATTTTTTAGAAGTGAGTGAACTACTTCACTGTCCGCAGACTTTGTGGACTGTGTAGGATCCTGCACCTTTTTTTTGATATTTCTATTTTTGAACTGTGGAAGGTGGCTCTGAAAAGAGCTCTTTTTTGGGGGGGGGTTTGTTTTATTTTTTTGGTGTTTTTTTAACATTACACACAAGGAAGGGAAGGTAAGGGAGGGTAGGGAAGGGGCACCAACCACAGGGACAAAGGGGCAGGTGGAGAGAGGAAGATGTTGGGTGGGCCTCATGGAGGTAGGGGGCACTTTCACTCATGCTCCTTGATCCTAGCCTCAAAAGCACTTCAGAATTGCCCTCCTCGCTTGATGAACAGTGCATAGAAAATCACAATTCCCCCATATGTGTTTCCAATTCTGCTACCCCATCTCTTTCCTAATGGATTGTATGTGTTTGAATAAATATGTATGTGTGTACGGTTGCTGTGTTTCTTTTTTAAAACGTCCAATTTGGGGTCCGCGGTCTGCACGACTGTCTAGGGGGGTAGAACCAAAATGGAGGTGTGCCCAGCCATCACACCTGTCTGGACATGTCAGCTCGGTGTGTCGCACTTTTAATTAGTTTGGGGACTCCACCCCTGTACTACAGACACAATCGCGCATGCACATCTGATACCGTTATGCCCCCGGACACTGCGCCTGTCTGCACATGTCCGCTTGCATGTGACGCACTTTTACTTAGTTTGGGGACTCCATCCCTGTACTACAGACACTAGCATGCATGCACAATGCACAACTGAAACAGTTGTGCCCCCAGACACCTCACCTGACTGCACATGTCCGCTCGCATGTGTGGCATTTTGAATTTGTTCAGGGACTCCACCCCTGTCCTATGAACACTGGCACACCTTTGCAACTCATCCCGTTGTGCCCCCGGACACCTCTCCTGTCCGCACATGTCTGCTCACATGAGTCACAATTTTAATTAGTGTATGGACTCTACCCCTGTCCTATTCACACTGGCATTCATCCGCACCTCATCCCGTTGTGCACCTCATCCCGTTGTGCCCATGTCCGCTCGCATGTGTCGCATTTTTTATTAGTTCAGGGACTTCGGCCCTGTCCTTTGGACACTAGAGCATGCACACTCTATCTCCTCCGCAATAAGTGTCCGCAGGACAGCCGTCCTGTCTGTGGCACCTGGGGACGTCATCATGTGAACGTACCTGTGCTTCAGGTCGAGCGTATCCACGGATAGTGTCCGTACCCCTGGACAATTTAAAATTGTATTTTTGGCCAATCCAGCGTGTTTGAAGCTGAAACTTCACCTTGCAGAGCTCCTAGACCATGTCGTAGTTGATCTGCCAACTTTGTATAACTTTTTGAGCCTTATCTGTGGCTCAAATGTCCAGGGACAGTCGCAGCGTCTGCGGCCAGCCCCTCTAAAGGGACCCACCCCCTACTGTTCCTCATTATGTTTCTGGCTTTCCAGGAGAGAGCACCTGCTGTACACAATTCAATGAGACAATGTTAAAAAGAAATGCAACCAATAGTGCGCATTAGCTCCACAGACAATCTGGAAGTGTACGGCATGGCACTCCCTATGTGTCAACAAGCAACAGCATGACTAAATACCTTAGAAAATTGTATCTCCAACACAGCTGGTTTGGAGAAAATGTCAACATTGTGTTTAAACTGCAGAGTAACTCTGAAATGTAACCTTGACGTGGGGCAAGTTTTAGTTCATGGAGCAATTGGTGCAGTTGTTGGCTTCCAGACATCTCCACATGACAATAAATTTCAATTTGTCAGCATCCACTTTGACAAACCTTCAGAAGTTAAAAGGATATGGCGCTCAACAGCACGACTCCTTCTTTTCAAAGACATGCATTTAAAAAGAGAGCAATTCTCTCTGTCTCTTGCATATGCAGTCACTATTCACACATCTCAAGGTCTAACCCTAGATCAGTTCAGGCATTGATTGACATGTTAGCACAGTCTTTAAAGAATGTATCAGTTATGTAGCACTTTCAGGTCTGAGTAGACTTGAAGGACTATTTCTAGTCTATTTTGATTCAAACACATTCAAGACTGACATTCCTTGGATTGTAGTTTACAACAGACTATGTGCACTCTACACACCCCATCTCCATATGTCCCCTGTTCCTGAAAACGGTAAACTTTTAAAAAGAAAATGAATGCAAACAGAACTGATAAGAGATCTCCCAACAATACCACCAAAGAAACTAAAAACAACTGCTACTCCATCAAGTAGTACAACCACAAAACTATCTAGTGCAAATGCAAGTGCAGAAAAAAAGAGAAATATTTCCATTAAATAAGCAAGTGGAGGTCCAGCAAATGAATCAGAGACAGAACTCTCAGGTCCATTTAAACTGTCCACACAACTGGTGTAAATTGCTTGCACCTGTAGCAATCAATCTTCTTTTACTGCAAGTACTGGAAAGCAAAAAACAGCTTATAAATCAAAACTTCCAAATTTCATACACGTGGAAACATACATGCACTCTCTGCATCCATGTTGCATAAGAGGACATTTGTGTATGTATCTATACCAAATTGTGAATCCATTCCTTTTCATCAGCTGGTGAAAAATGCAAATCATGCCATATTATGCACTGTTTGCAATTCAGACAAGCGTTCACCTTACACATAAACTCAGATAGCCAATATGTAATACTAATGCTTTTAAGGGACAACGCAGATGGTGCCAAAAACAACTGCAAGTTTACTAGCTTCACACATTGGCAAGAAAACCTTCACAATAGTAGGCATAATCTACCACACTTGTGTCACAGCCACTACAGGTCACTATACTGCATACATTACAAAAAGATGTGGTTGGTTTGAATGCAACAACACTTCCATTACTCTAAAACAGAGATTACCAGCAAATCTAACAAATGCCTACTTAATATTCCTTAAACCTAAATTTAGTCACTGGCCTGTGAAACTATCAAGAATTGGTGCACTTTAGACATTCCTTAAAGTACTGCACAATTCAAACAAACATACTGTATAAGTTAAATTCCCATAAAAGGACTAAATGTTTTTAATGCTGTATACTTTCCCCCAATGACCCAATGATTATGCAAACAGAAACAACAACTTCATAAAATACACAGTGATGTTGATTCAACCATAGTACTTATTATGTACTGATTATGAGGGTCTACAAAGTTTAGTTAGTGACCTGGAGAACTATCAACAGTTAGAATATGCCACCTGGTAACTAACTGCATCCATAATACTGCAATGTTACTTTTGAGTAGTAAAATAGTTAGAAAACACCACCAGGTATAAAAGTACTTCAAAGAATGCCCTTCAAAACTGTACAACTATCAACAGTTAGAATATGCCAACTGGTAACTAACTGCATCCATAATACTGCAATGTTTCTTTTGAGTAGCAAAATAGTTAGAATACACCAACAGGTATCTAACTGCTTCAAAGAATACCCTTCAGAACTGTAAAACTATAAACAGTTAAAATACACCATCTGGTATCTATCTACATCCATAGTGCTGCAATGCTGTTTTTCAAATCAAAACAGTTTCAATACGCCAACAAGTATAAACATAGTACATTTCTTGGTAATAGTATATAGATTTTTTTCCCAAATACCTAATGATTATTCAAACAGAAACAACTGTGCAAAACACACAGTAATGTTGTTTCACCATAGTACTTAGGATTTACTGATTTGGAGGGCCTACAAAGTTTAGTCACTGACCTGTAGAACTATCAACAGTTAGAATATGCCACCTGGTAACTGGAGCCATACTACTCCAATACTACTTTTGAATAGCAAAATAGCTAGAATACACCAACAGGAATCAAGCTGCTTCAAAACATACCCTTCAAAACTGTAAAACTATCAATAGTTAGAATATGCCAACTGTTATCTAACTGCACTCATAATACTGCAATGTTACTTTCAATAATAAAATAGTTTGAATACACCAATATCAATGAAACTGCTTCATAAAATACCCTTCAAAACTGTAAAACTATCAAGTTAGAATATGCCAACTGGTATCTAACTTCAGCCATACTACTGCAATGCTACTTTTGAGTAACAAAATAGTTGGAATATACAAACAAGTATCGAACTGCTTCAAAAGTACCCTTCAGAACTATAAAAGTATCAACAGTTACAGTATGCCAACTGGTATCTAACTACATCTATAGTACTGCAATGCTCCTTTTGAAATGAAAAACAGTTTCAATACGCCAACAGAACATTCCTTTAAAAGTCCACCAGCAATTTCAAAAAGCAAAACACTTAAAGCATTACGATTTGTCCTACTGCACACTGCTTGTAACAACAAACACACTTATTTGTGCACCTTACTCATTCCTTTAAGTACTGCGCTAAGTACTGCACACTTCAAACAAAAATACTCTGACATGTAACGTCAAATAAATTAGTTTTTTTTTTTAAATCCTGTATGTATATTTTTTCTCCCAATCACCCAATGATTATGCAGACAAAAACAGCATCTGTGGAAAATGCACAGTAATGTTGTTTGAAACATAGTACTTGGAATGTACTAATTATGAGGGTCTAAACAGTACATGGATATATGAGATTGTATGCAATGCAACATTGTGAACTATCCTACCTAACATATTATGCTATGTTTTTTCACAGATAAAGAAGCAACGATTCTCCTTCATTACCATGTACAACAAAGTCAACCTATACCTCAAATGGTACATCAATCATAAGTACCATTTGCACTTCAATTGTATTGTGTCACCATGCTATAAATACTATACACTGCCTACACAATATCTACAATTGCTATACCCATGTTATTATAATGGTTGTTTCCAATGGCCAGATTCCATTTTTGTACACATAGTATTACAATGGTTTTGGCCACTGGCTACAACCACCACACTACAACTTGCCCTGAACTTCCCTATTCAGATGGCATCTGCAGACATCAAAATGGACCACCAACCCTATTTTTCATCTATGGCAATATCCCCATATCATCTACATTCCACTCCCCACCCTAACCAAGCCCTCTTGTAGTCATCAAATAACCCCAAATGTGTTTCTCAAACTGCCCACCTAAGACTTATTATTACACTGTATGTGGCCAGTATCCAGATTCTTGGGTGCATCGCCGTATCATGCTGTGGTAGTTGTGGACAGTGCCTAGATTCTCTGGTGCATGGCCTATACACACTGCACCCTTGTGAACGAGGGGCATTTGCAGTTTGGACCTCACCTTTCCTTTACTTACCTGTACTCCTTTCTTTTTTGCCATTGCCATTCACCCTAGCCTGTAACAAAGTCTTTCTTCCCACCCCTCTTCCCCTGCTTCTGTCACCTGTTGTGTTCCTCTTACCGCCCCTTCCTCTAACTCGTCGAAGTCACTCCAACATTCCTCTTCCCCATCTGATGCTACTGTATCATACCCCACACTCATTGTCTCTCCCTCTCGTTCTACCCAGACTTTGCTGATTGCTGTACTGTCTATTTGGAACAGGAAATCTCCAGATTCTGGCAATGCAGTGGAGCTTTGTAATGGGGCGGCAGCTGTGGTTGCCCTTCCCTTGGAGTTGCCAATGTGGTTTTGCAAAGTGTCCGTAATCGTGCTAACTCGTCCTGTGTGTTCATCATTAATACTTCTAAATCTGGGGCACCTGTGGGGTTATCTGGGACATATGGGGCAGGTGGTACAAGTGCTGGGGTGGTCGGAGCGCTTGGTTGTGGTAAATACAGGGAGTCACAACACCCTTCAGTGGGTCTAGTGAGTAGTGGGTACAATTTCTCTAGTTACGCGCCTCCCTTATCCTTTTCCCCTCCCTTGTCCTTTGGTACTGCTGGGGCCTCTTGTTCTTTCACCTTATTATTTGTAGTGGGCGTTTCATCAAACATCCTTCACAAATCTAATACTTTGCGTCTCTTTTGGAGCTTTTTTACTTTATATTTGGCAATTATACACGTTTCTACATGATCTAACACTACTTTATCAAAAGAGTCATCTTCTGGCCAGACCCGGGGTGGCCCCTACCCTTTGACTTCCATTAACCACTGCCCATGATATTTCTTTATTTTGTCGATATAGAGAGGGAGGTGCTTACAAATATGCAAGAGTGGTGTGTCTATATCCATGGTATTGCTATTTTTCTTTTCCTCTTAAATTGGGTGCATCTATGGCCTTACAGCACTAGCTTTCAACATTTAATATTACACTTATGATTTCACTTTCAGAAATAAATTAATCACTTATGCATTGCAGTGACAAATCAACAGAAGCACAAACACATTTAACCAATTCACATTTAGACATAACAAACGAACAAATCTTACTAACAAAATTAAACAAAAAACATGAAACCTTAGAATCTGACTCCTATACTCCAGCAATTTGTTAATTAAAAATCAGTTTCCCTACCAGGTGGATGATTCAAGGGAGTCGAGGTGAATGTTGATATCACCAAGGAGGAGGAGTTTGGAAGAAGAGGTTGAGAGGGAGGAGGCAAGGTCGGCCCATTCAGAGGGGAAGAGAGAGATACAGTTAGGGGGCCTGTAGATAGTGGTGAGGGTGAGAGAGAGAGTAGGTGAGACCCCAAGTCTGCAGATGAGGCATTTAAAAGAGGACTAGGATTGAGTAGTGTAAGGAACTCATGGTGACAACAGTAAAGACAGACACAAGTAATCACAGTTCAAGGGTGTTTATTGAACTTTATATTGGGTGAGACAAATGCCTAATCTAAACCTAAATCTAAAATAGGAGAAAGCTACAACCATCAAATAATAATAAGGCAGTGACATCCTGTCAAATAAAAAGGGCTAAAACAACCTATTGCCAATTCCTTACTGCTAAATTCCAAAAAGAGTTTTCACACTTGCCTTATTAAACAGTTCACAATCTTATTGGAAAGCAGGTTTTCTTTCTCCTAGCTTTCCTCTGGCCACGGGTCAAAGGTAAAAAGCACAGCCCTAAAAAGGAGGCAGAGAATGTACAGTGCACATTGTCCATGAAGACTCTAAGAGGTGGACCATCAAATGTGCTGTCACAAAGCCTTGGAACATCTATGATGATCAGTTATCTGGTGACAGTGCTTTGGAATGAGATGGACAACACATATCGTAAATCGCTCGATACCAAAAACTAAAATGCATGGAGCTCATGCATTACCTGCACGGAAATCGGCACTACGCCCAGCACCTGTTTGCACCAGTGCAATGCCACCAACACTGAATGAAACTTCAACTTCAGCAGCAGTGTCATCTCCACATGTTCCAGTTGTACCAGGTCCCAATGTCCTGTGCTATATATGCCACAAATGGGTAGCCATGGGAGGTGCTACAACTAAGGATTAGGACAAGCTGAACACCAGATTGTCATCTTTTTTTTTTTTTTATTTAGGCAGCAATTGTTTTCCCCCTTTTTTCAGATTTCATTATACAAACATGTAAGTAATTAAATACCAAATAAAATATGTTCCTTTTTATTTTAATTTCCTTTGTAATGTGTTTCATCCTTGTGTGTTTTCCTTCCCTGTCCCACACCCCTCTTGTCTTCCTCCAAAATGTCCCTTTTAAGGTACACACTCTAAGTTATAAAAATAGATGAAATGAAACACAGACTGCAAAAATATATAACAATAGCTATTGCAAATTATTATATGCAGTTTGAGTGACTAAAACCACCCAAATTGTTCTTGTAACTGCAGTTACAATGTTGCCTGGTAAACCGATATCTGCGGATAGAATCACTGCAGTCGTTTCTTGCCTTAGCTGCGCCTACAAATACCAGTGTCTCATTGGCTGGTATTGTAGCTGTGACTATATATTTATATTCAGTGAATCTGTCATGGGTATTAGTCTTAGCGGTGCATGGTGGTGGTGTGAGTTATGGTTGCTGCTTATCTTACGATACGTGGTGAATTTCTAGGTTTTTTTCTTTTACTTAAAACCATAACGTCCCTTTAACACAGTTTTTTCACTGAAGTTCATAGGTTTTTAGTAGCGCAACTTAACCATAACATCCTCTTAACAAAGATTTTTTCACTGAATATAGATATATACATCATGAATTTGATAGGTTTTTAGTAGGATTCCCTTAGTTTATGTACATGTACCATACAACATTTTGAAACCCCTGTCCAATGCTAGTGGTTCTGATGTCCACGGACCGTGCACAGCCGTCCCATTCACGAAAGTGTCTGTGACATCATCATGTGACCACACCCAGGCTAAGCGTGGGTCCTTGTTCGCGAACACTGTCCAGTTTGAGCAATCCAAGGTATTTTCCTGTGAAACCTCCCCCTTGCATATGTCCCTAGCGATCTGCATACTTTTTGGAACTTTTTTGTGATCTGAACACTTTTTGGTGTTCAAAGTGTTCACGGAAGCACGCCCCAGCACCCCTATAAAAGGCCACACCCCAGAGGTCCTCCTTATTATGCTTTTGGATTTCCAAGCCAGAGCACTGCCTCTTTGGCTTATATTGACATTCGCTGTCATTGCTGTCTGTTGTTGCAGGTTCCTGCTGTTCCTGATTCGTGGTTGCTGACTTCCATAACCTTCCTGATGGCATCCCAAGCTGCTCCTGCTATATCTGCCTCAGCTTTAGCAACACCCCCACCCCCTCCACCACGAACACCTTCCCAAGGGCCTGGAGAGGGGAACAGGCATGAGGATGATGAAATGAATGACGATGGTGAGGTAGTGGAAGTCCCTACTACTAGCAGCCACCGTGAATCTTGGGTATGGAGGTTGTTTGCCACTCTTGATGGAGTACCAAAAGCTTGTGAAAACAAGGTGCGCTGCACTGAGTGCCAGTTGGAGCTCAGTCGTGACAAACCAGGTTTGTACAGTTAGGGTACTACCTCAATGAGGGGACACCTAAGGTCATTCCACAGTGGGGCTATTTGTAGGGTTGTACCCTGCGATAAACGTAGTAGGTTGAGTTCCTCTGCAGCATGCTCCGTTTCTGCTCCTGCCACCACAAGAGGCACTCCGGTGGGGCAGCGCATCCCTCTAGCTGCCTCCCAGGCCATACGCTACACAGTAGACCCTTATCTTTCGAGGGTCACAGACAGAATTGTGTATGTACTGGGACGCAGTACTCTGCAGTGGGGAGACCCTTCGAAGTGCGTTCGAGGCTGCGGTCCGGAAGTATGAGAACGACTGCTCACTACCTGATTAAGGCCCACCCTACATCGTCCTCCCTCCACCTGCCCTTTCTCATCCCGGTGGTTGGTGCCGCTTCCTTACCCTCCCTTCCCTTCCTTTCCTTTTGTGCCTTGTTATAAAAACCAAAAAAATACAAAACAACAAAAAAACAAAAAGAAAAAGGCTCTTTTCAGAGCCGACTTTCACCGTTTAGTGCCAATGAAATGCTGCAGGGCCCTGTACATTTTTAGAAGTCCGCGGACAGTCCGTGGACATATACATTTTTGGGGTACTGCACAATCAAAACCATTGCACTCTTCTCTGGGAGGAAGTGGTTGCTCTGAAAACATGTTTGTGTTTCGAAAAACTTCAAATGGTCAACACCTACTAGAAAAAGGATTGCTATAATTCCAAAAAGGGTTGCAATGCATTTTGTATATTTCGCAGAAAAATCTGATTCCCAGCATAAGTAAGATGTACTCCATCTCTACAAAAAAAGTGTGTACTAAGAAACATAATATTTTCATTGTGAAAGGAGGACATGCCAACATCTCTCAAAAAGGCACAAACAGCCTTGTTGATATTGCGTCTCGCTTTCTCCATTTGTGGACCAAATGAAGAAGAACGCAGCCACATTTGTCTCCGCACAATACGAGAAAAAAATACTCGGGAGTTTCGAAACATGTCCATGACTTTGCCAAGTCCTTCTTTCAAAGACATGTCCTAAACTCTTCCCTCCACAATGAATAATGATAATGTCTAGATGACGCTGTGTCACCAAAGTAGCACAAAGAGGTACCAAATACAGCCACTTCATTCCACGCACTCCATGCCAGTGCACATCCACATGAGGGAATCCAAGATGTGCAACCACTCCACAGCGAACTGCATGCACCTCCTACCAATTTATCCATGAGTCACCCAAAATCCAGACAATCTGCTTTCTGAAAGACACAGCCATATCTATCTGATCTCCTCTCAGAAACAGATTTTCTGCAAAACTCTCTCATTACACATCACACCAAGTAAACCTTATAGACCAATCCCTCGCCCTGCAAAGTCTCATTTGCATGCCTCTCAGCCTCAAAATCTCTGTATGTAATCTGTGTTGTCTGCGGTCAAATCGTAAAATAGAGTGGGGAATGAAAATGTAAATAGTGTGCCCACTTCCCCTTTGAGGTTGGCTCTGAAAACAGACTTTATTTTGTTTTTTGGGAAAGTGCTTATAAAAAACAGCTTCCATTTTGTTTTTGTTTTTTTCACTTATTTTCTTCCTGATGTCTTCACATTATCCTCTGTAAAACACTCCTTATATTTTGAAATAATATGGCATTTCCCAATATGGATAAAGAAATGCCATCTGATTTAAAATAGTCATCATTAACAAAATCAATATTGTCATTCTTACAAGACAACATTCCACTTCTTAACAAAAAAACAGACAACCCTCTGTTCACCAAACACCTTGCACCATTTTGCTGGGGATAGAAAACATTAGAATTGTCCCATAGTGCCCTAGGCAGTATTTCAGAAAAAAACACTTTCAAATTTGGAACAACCTCCATTACTGCCTCAACGAAGTTTTCAAGAGTGCTCAACAACGTAGGAGCACTGATGTATCCCAAATGGACACCACCCCAATGCAGTACCACTACATCTGCACTCAGGAAGTTTTACAAGCTCCAACCACTGCCTGCATGGTGCTACAAGTGACCAATAAACCTCCACTCCTTCAAAACCAAAACTGGCAGGCATTATGTTTAAACATACCATACCTCTCTAAACCATCTACAAATAAATCTCCAACAACCAACATCCTCACTTTCTTCACATCTGCCATCTTCACTACACACACACCCTCTCTTCCTGCAAAGAGCAACTTCAACACCTGATTGGCTAATCCCTACAGTCCCCTTTCCATGCTGGATTTGCGGATAAACCCCAGATGTGGCACACCCTGTCCGCAAAAAGCTGCGGTGTCCCCGGAGCGCGTAACACTGGAGCAGCCCTTCCACCCTTTCCACTTCATTCGCTGCACCATTCCCTCATTGGTTACTGTTAAGCAGTCACACAACCATCCACCAATCACATCCAAGAACTCTACATCTAGCTCCATCATCACAGCTAAGCATTTTAGCTGTACTGTTGATCACTCTGAGTACAATTCCGCTGTGATTGCAAAGCACCTACAGCAACAACTACTATAAAACTCTCCAAGATTTCTGCTTGCAGATTCATGCAGATCCACATGCAGGAACACAAACTACAGGTATGAATATTTTCTGCACAGTACATGTACAGCTTCTGTATAAATGCATACAAACAGGGTAACTGCCACTTACCCTGTATAACATGTAAAAAAAAGCTTACTGTAATTTCTCCCATCTGCTATGATCAAATGTCACTTGCAAAGCTGTGTTCTCTCCAAATTTTTATTTACCCATATTACTAATTGTAATGTGCAAACTGTTAATCTCTTCATTCATTTATTCTGTCATTTGTGTCCACTGCCACCTATGTATCCACATTTCAAGCATAATAGCATGTCATGCATTACAGTGCATAGCATGTACATACAATTTCCTTTCTATACATTCAGGGCATTCTACACATACAATCTATCATTTGAACTTCCTTTAGAAATGATTACAATAGTAATCAGACACAACACACACAGCTGTCTAACAAAGTGTCATTTCATGTTAAAAGATGAGAGAAATAACAGTATGATTGTAAATGGCAACAGCCATATTTAAATGCCTGCAATTAATGGTTTCCTGGTCTGTGTTGTGATATGGGTAAATGAAAACTTGTAAAACACACACCATTAAAATGATACTTGATCATAGCAGATGAAAGAAATTCCAGCACAACATTTTTACTACTTATCCAGGGTAAGTAGAAGACACCCTGCATTGTAAATGCATACATTGCATGCTTTTCACCAGAGTTCCTGACATTTACCCTGTATAAGTAGCAAGAAAAGCATACAGTTATTACTCCTATCTCTAACATCAAATAACAGTGCCTTAAAAAGCCAAGTGTACTCGTTGTGCTTACTATTGTAATCATCTCTAAGGCAAGTTCAACTGACAGATTCTAAGTAAAATATACAAAATGCACAGAAACAAACAAAAGCGCGTCTACATGCTATGCAGAATTATCAGAAAGCACCATTACTGCAAAAACACATGTCTACATTAACAGCAGTGCTATTAACACACATATTTACTAACTTCTTTCTTTCACAATTGCAGTGAAGACCACTCACCTGAAAATCAGCAGCGTCTGAAGTACGAAACAGAACTCGGAAGAAACCTTCTCTTTACATCCAAAAAAGTAAGTGCAATACTGCCGTAATGTTCTAATTGTTACTCAAACACAGTAGAATTCTAGTATTGTAGAACAAACAATTGCATTAACCCTGCAGCATTAGATTCAGTATTACTGATTTCCCCTCAGCAAGTGCACACTTTGTATTGTCATCTGAACAGCAGTATAATGACACACAAATACGAGAATAGCCTTCCCAACCTGAAGTAACAGCCCATTGCACAATCACACACCTCTAAATACATGCCTACCATCATACTCAGACACTCATGCACAATGCACACATACATTGCAAAACGTTCTAACTCACACTTTATTTTTTCTCCAACAGACCCCAAAGAATGCCTACCAAAAAGCTACTCTGTAGAAAGCAACGCAGAAGTAAAGCAAATCAAAATAAAAGTGTACAAAATAAGCATCCACCTCCAGCAGAATTTATACAAAAAGTTCAAACAAAACAGCTACTGCAGTCACTAAGTGAAACAAAAGCAGCTTCAAGTAAAGATATTTTGCCTCCTCTTTCAAAATGTAAAACTGAACAGAAAGTTATTTAAAAGATTGCAGCTACCACTAACACTGCACCTATAAATCTCGATTTTCCACAAGTAAGCATTCCCAAAAAATATTTTACAAAAAATGTTCCACCACAGAGTCCCTCAGCACCTTATCAAAACAAGAGATAGTTCATGCACAACCCTTGAAACCTACCGTAGAACATTTATCCTGGAAGCTATCATAGACAGTGTAATCCTTCTCAAAAGGAAATTATTTATTTTAGTTTTAAACAGAATGAAACCACTAACAAAACTGACTATTAAACTACAAAAAAAGATTTCTCAATAAACAGACTATCAACAGAGATAGCTTTGAAAACATCTGAGGAGGTGAGAGCAGCCTCACCACCAGCACAGAAACATATTTCAATGAAGAAGCATACAAACAAAAGCAGAGAAACCCAATTGCCATACATAGCAGTGGACGAGGGTATGAAAAACCTAATAATACCATTATGGAACAAGAAACGCTGCTTACAAAAATATCCTCAGAAAACGTAGTATCAACTCTCCATTCCACAGCAGGAATGTGTCCAGTCTACAAATGGCCATGCACATCAATGTGTAACATAAGCAAACAATCTTTCACATCTTTACGCCAGTTCCTCAATCAGTATGTGAAAGGCAAAGACACATTGAAAATAAAACTATTGCAAAGTATGGACTCTAGTACAGTGCGAAAATACACAGGACTACAAGGACATTCATCAGCCTGCATGTCTGGACCTATTTGCAAAAGCACCTTGGACCATATCAAAATGATATCAACACACCATTCAACTATAAGAAATCTGGTTAATAAACTGTACTATGCAAAAAATCCTGCTTTAGCACTAGCCAATTTAAATAACAATCTTCTACATGGTACAGCCAAAGAACTACTCGAAGAAATAGAGCATATCCAGAGAAAATATTTTGGAAGTGAAAGCCACTTACAAAATCAAATAGCTTTACAACAGACTGGCAACAACTTCACAGATGGCAACATTCTACTACACACATACAAAAAATAAATACTAAAGTTTAACAGCACATCTGCTGTAGTACCAAACCATGTGTGTGTATGTTGCCGCAGGACTTTTTATAAGGGTAGCACAAAAACTGTAGACATAATGTACAAAATAGAAGACAAAGAAGATTCCAAGTGGTTCCAATTAGCTCTCTATCTTATAGCAGAAAACAAATACGGAATTACTAACTCCTTAATACTTTGCAGTTACTGCACTGCAAATCTTGACAACAACCAAATAACTTCACATGCTATCACAAATAACTTGGAAGTATTCCCACTACCAAAACCACTGCAACAACTTAAACTTGTATGAAAGCATCATAATTCAAACAGTGCACCCATTTCAAGCAATAATAAGCCTTCAACCAAAAACAGAAAAACTACTTCCCTCTGAATTACTGAAAGGCATTTGTGGCAAAGTAGTTTATTTGCCGTTAGATCTCAAAGAAAATGTACACACTTTGGGTGTGCAATGTCCAATAGATCAATCTTTGATTATCTTGGTAAATGGTGTACCTACAAAAGACCAAAGAATGTGACAACAACTCATGGACTTATATTAAGTTAGGGATCCCTGCAATATCTAAAAGACAACAATGAATACTACAAAGAAATAAATATTGAAGAAAACCTGAGGGAAACCACCAAAATAATTCAAGACTCGTCAGGAACTAGTCAATTTCAACTTCTAGATCCTACTACAGAATCCAATTTTTTAGACCATTACACAATTCACCCATTACACTCTAAAGACACCATAGATTATGCACTGGAAACTTACCAAATGCGACAAGCCAAAGGATCTCCAATCAGCATACTGGAGAAGGAGGAAGGTACAATCAAAGACCCACATAAATAACAGCATCAGAATACCGCTCTTTATGAATTTATCCTGAAGACCCCAGATTCAGACAAAATGTGGAATAAATATTCCATCTTCTCTTTGAAAGTGAACTAGCAACTCTCTGCTACGGAGTTGGACACACATTAAAACCTGGTACCAATTTACAAAATATTTCAGCTAAGCAATTACTACAAAAGGTGCAAGAAAAAGATGATGTTTTACAGTCAAGCATTACAAATCTTTTAGCAAACATGTGTTTTACAAAGGAATACTGGTCCGACGTCATGCAGATGTACGCTGTATGATAAGAAACCTTGGCCCACCCACTTGGTATGTGACATTAAGTTGTGCAGAATATGCATGGGCAGATTTACACGATTTTCTACGCATAGCAAAAAAAATATATAGATATAAAAACACCAGGAGAACTCTGCTCTCTAGATTCTATAAATGTACCAAGATATTTCCATCATCGCTTCATTGCTATGCTACACTTCATTTGTAATAAAACTGTTCCTCCCCTCAGAGAAGTGCAACACTTCTTTTGGAGAAAGGAATACGAAGCCAGAGGAGCACCACACATGCACATGCTTTTGTGGATTAAAGATGCTCCTAAATTTGGTCAGGACAGTGATGCCACTGTTTTGCAGTTCATCCAAAAATATGTCACTTGTGAAATCCCTTCATAAATGACACATAGTGACCTTCATGCACAAATTTTACAATTTCAAAGAAACAAATGTGGGAAGTATTGTCGTCGCAAATATAAAAACAAAGGGAAATACTACACCAAATACTGCATTGGTTTCCCTAGACCAGTTTCACCAGGTCAAGTAAACAACTTCATGTTTTCAGTTAGACATAGTGTCAAAGTTAAATCACCTAAGAACACATATTACATAAAAAAAGAACAGAAGGATCAAAATATATCAATGATTACTATGTAATCTTTGCTCTTGTATGGAATGCAAATATAGATGTGCAGTACATTGCAGACAATTCCTCTGCAGTTTCACAATATGTCACAGCCTACTTAACCAAAGCAGAAAAAACAGAGCTCAAAGACCTCTGGGATGACATATCATCTGACAAAACACTATCACAGAAATTGCACATTTAAGGCATAAAAATGCTCTCCCATAGAGAATGTGGCTGCTATGAAGCTGCAGACTGTTTAACTGGTACTGCCTTGTGTGAAAAATCTGAAAATATAGGATGGCTAAGCTTTGGTTCCGCTAAATAGAGAAAAAGAGTTCTCAAATCATATGAAGACATAGAAACAATAGCCAAAAATGATCCCAACAGCCAAGACATTTTGAAAAACAACTTATTAGGCACATACTACACAAACAACAGTACCACTTTGGAAACCATGTGTCTATACCACATAGCCCAAAACTTCACATACAAAAATAATATTAAACCAGGTGAGAAGAAAGGTAGATACAGAGTGAAAAATTGTGAAGGCAACTTAGTGAAATTACCAAACAAAGTTTAAGTAATCATATCAAATTGTCATTAAAAACCCCTCAATATAAAAAACTGTATTGCATGTCCCTGCTACAACTTTTTAAACCATGGAGAAAAGAAGAAGATTTACTAGATACCTATGACTCCTATGAAGATGCTTTCAAAGCAAATGAAAGCACTATAACAGACGTAAACTTTAAACAATACAAAACAATGTTGCACAATGAACAGCAACACGAAGAAGAACTCGAGGTGCAACTAGATGTGGACACACCTGACAGCCATCAACCTTCTGTAACAGGAACTCAAGAACCACTTGGACAGCCACTAATAGCAAATGAGGCAGAATTAGCCATGACTGAAGTAGAAAACACCATGTGTCAGTATGAGTAATCTACAGAAGACTTTGCTCTGCTAAAATCACGACTAAACAATGAGCAGGGTAGCATTTTCCTAGAAATAATAAAAACAATTTGAACATGGTGTGCAGCATGAAACTATAAATTGTACCAGCCAAGACTTCAAACTTATACTGCTATACGTGAGTGGTCAAGCTGGTTCAGGCAAAACATTTTTAATCAAAATCATCAGCAAGTTCCTCCAACAATTGACAAACAACAAATTGTCAGCTGTTGTAACTGCACCCACAGGTTTGCTTCCTACAACAAAGGCGGTGTCACTTTACACCAATTACTACTCCTTCCAGTAGAACACCAAAACCAATTCTACTATTACAAACTTTCTCCAGCAGCTGCAATGGAACTATGCAGAGTTTTCAAACAAATGAAAATGTTGCTAATAGATAAGGTAAGCATGGTTTCCAATCTGATTTCAGCCTTCATTCACCTCAGATTACAAGAGGTCCTGAAAACAGACTATGAAGAACTCTTTGGAGGAAAACAAATTATAGTTTTTGGAGATCTTATTCAATTAACACCAGTTAAAGGTGAACATATTTTTAAAACCTTAGGGCACAAACGATGACGTAAAACTCTTGGCAGCATAGAAAATGTCAACCTTTGGCAACATTTCCAATACAAAGAATTAACTGAAAACATGCGTCAGTCTGCAGACCTCACACATATACACCAACATTAGATTTGGTGTACTATCTCAAGAAGCACAATCTATATTAAAAACCAGGCACATCCATGCACATTATGGCCATAGGTCATGTGCTACTGATGTCATGGAAAAATGAGCACACAAAAATGTAAACTGTATGACCTTGATGCCAACTCTTGCAAAAGCTGTTCACAATTCAATGAAACAATGTTGAAAAAGGAAATCCAACCAATAGTTCAAATTTGCTCCACAGACAAACTGGACGTGCATGGTATGACACTACCCATGTGTGAACCAGCCACAACAAGTCTAAATACCTTAGAAAACTCTATCAATAACACAGCTGGTTTGGAGAAAATATTAAAATTATCTTTAAACTGTACAGTAATGCTTAAACATAACCATGACTTGGACCAAGGACTAGTTAATGGAGCACTTGGTACATTTGTTGGCTTTCAACCATACCCACGTGACAACAACATTCAGTTTGTCAATATTCTCTTTGACAAACTATCAGTAGTTAAAAGGATAGGACGCTCAACAGCCCGCTTCCTTCTTTTCAAAGACATGTATGTATGCAGAGAACAATTTTCTCTAACTCTAGTATACGCGGTCACCATTCACAAATCACAAGGTCTTACCCTAGATAAAGCATTGACAGATATTGTTAACATAGATCCTCATCACGAGTTTGGCGGTAACCCTTAAATCCGGCGGTCGTGCTATTACCGCCGGATTTAAGGGTCTGCCAAATAAGGGCTTCGGTGGATTTCTCCCCAGCTCTGAGCCGCCGGTGGTAAGAGCGCGAAAAATCCCCATTGAGGAATGGGGCATTCCCGAATTGGCTCAGTGGGGAATGGCGAATTCCATTAACACCAAACCCGTAATCCGGCGCTAATAGCGCCGGGGGTTTGGCGGTAGGGCTAATACCGTGGGCGGTAATACCACCAGCATTACCGCCCAACTCGTGATGAGGCCCATAGTGTTTAAAGAAGGAATGAGCTATGTAGCACTATCACGCTTACGTACACTTGATGGACTATTTCTAATCAACTTTGATACAAGTAAAATAAACGCTGATATTCCTTGCATTCTAGAATACAATAGACTGCATTCACTCTACACCCCATCTGAAAACCTATCATGTTCCTCAAAAAGCAAAAGTTTGTAAAAGAAAACAACTTCAGACTCAAATTATGCAGTATCTCACAGCAATTTCTCCAAAGAAATTAAAAGAAGCTAATACTTCATCAAGGACCACAACCAAAGAAGGATCTAGTGCACAAAGAAAGTCAACTACCTCTTCAAAGTAACAACGCGCACTCCAAAAAAAATGACTTGGACACAGAACTGTCAGGTCCATTCAAATTTCCAAATACAACTGGTATAAATTGCTATGCAAATGCAGCAATCAATATTCTAATCCAATTGCCACCAATTATTTAAAACATTTACTTAAACGGGACGGACCAATTATGTTTGCAATTGTTAGTCCTTCACAGAAATGCAACCAACAATCCTGACAACACTTACAGTGTTTCTGGAATAAGGCAGGAATTGGAGTACTGTGCTGGAATCGTCACATTTACTATAAACACACAAGAAGATCCACAAGAATTTCTAAGGTACTTACTACAAGTGCTAGAAAACAAAAAATGCCTATAAATGAAATCTTCCAGATTTCATACATGTGGAAACATGCATGCACTCTTTGCAGCCATGTGGCGCAAGAACAAGTCCCTAATGAATGATTTGTGTATGTATCCAAACCGAACTGTGAATCTATTCCATTTCAGCAGATTGTACAAAATGCAAACCATGGCAGATTATGTACTACCTGCAATTCAGATAATCGCTCCACCTTACAAATACAGACACATAGTAAATATGTAATAGTAATGCTTTTACGTTACAATGCAGATGGTACCAAAAACAACTGCAAGCTGACTGGATTCACACATGGTCAAGTATCACTTGTTAAAAAAACTTCACAACAATAGGTATAATCTACCATACAGGAGCCACAACCAATGCAGGTCACTACACTGCATATATAAAAAAGTATTGTGGATGGTTCAAATGTAATGATACTACCATTACTCTGAAACAGAGATTACCAGCAAATATTGTATGCGCTTACTTAATATTCTTAAAACAAAAATGTAATAACTAATCTAAGTATGAACATCAACAAAACTTCAACTTCAAAACTATCAACAGTTAGACTATGCCAACAGGAATCTAGCTGCCCCAAAATTCTGCAACAAGCAAACCCTTAGAATACACCAACTGGTATCTAATTGCAACAATAATACCACCACTTCCAAACCAAAAACCATACACCTATTCAATTCCTCCTATTGAGATCAACCAAAGAAATATATTGTGCTATAACGTAGAATTTTTTTTTTAATCCAGCATGGATTTCTTTCCCACAGACCCAATGATTTAATGAACAAACACAGGAACTGAGCAAATTGCACAGTACACTGGTTTGACCTATAGTACTTCTAAAGTCCTAACTATGAGTATCGACAAAATACAGAAAGTTCTACTATGCAATGCAATACTCATTATAAACTACCTACACTAACATGTGATCTTTTCTTTTATCACAGAGATTGAAAAAGAATGTCTGCTCCAATTACCCATGTCATGAAAAAACTGCATACAACCACAAAAGATCAAACAGTAAGTATATAATGATTGGACTCACAAACACCACAGCATACCACAGCCATTCAAGCAAACACCTGACCACAGACCACAATCCAAAATGTTATCTTCCATGGATATCTTATGCTGCAGTGCTTGTTGCCAAACCCTACATTCTTGACTGCATGGTCTGGCCAAAACTCTACATACAGCCTCAACAAAGGAAACAGTAAGTATATAATGATTACACTCACACACACCACAACATAACACACCCCTGCAACAAATACAACCCAAAATGTCTAGACTCTTCAATACCAACATTCTGAACACAATCCAACAAAAAAACTAAAACACATCATCTCATTATCCTATAAACATTATTACACTACTGCCAATCAGTACAGAATCTTTTGAAAACATATCCCCTAAACAGCCACCATACCACAGTCAAAATGTTTGCTAGCATAGGTGCGTTATGCTTTGGTGGTTGTGGCCAGGGCCTAGAGTCTTGGGTGCATGGTGCATAACCGAAGGCCATGCACCCAATATTTTAGGCCCTGGCCACAACCGCCGCAGCATAACACAACCATGGAAGCAAACACTTGCCAAATGACTACCACCCAAATACACAACACAACCACCTCAAAACCTATCCACTTCAATTAACATTCTAAAGCAATAATTACAACCAATGCTCAAACTCTTCAATGCATACCCTCTTCACCCAATGCTCTACTAACTACCCAAATCCAACATCATAGTACAGTAAAATAGCCAGTAGTGCGCCCAGTGTTTAGTATGTTCGTGGACACCGCAATCACATCACGGCCTTCTCCCACCAAAACAAATTCAGCATTTGACCCATCTCTCACTCCCCCACATTCTCCAGCCACTCCTACACACCAACACACTCCACAAAATTGGATTTATGCTCAGTTCCATGCCGTGCTGTCCGCGGATATCCTTGGATCCAACATGGCGGGTGCTTAGACAGAATGTGACACACCACACACTTCACCCCAACCAATCAGCGAACATATTGCCTGTCCGCGGACACGACGTAGGTCCATTGGCCAATTGGGGTACGGTCCGCGGAGTGAACAGGGAAGTGTGTACACGGAGTGGACATAGATATCACTAAATTTTTTAGACCTACTCTTTGGTATTTTTAAAAGAAACTACTAAAGAAACTACTGGAAGGATTTCCACCAAATTCACAAAAGCATTTGGGACCAAGCCAACAATCCTGCCGCAAATATGGTGAAAATCTGTCCAGCGGTTTGGGCTGTAGGTGTGAGCAAAGTTTTTCTCCATTCAGTCGATGGGAAAAAAAGAAATTTTGGGACCCCCCATAACTTTTCCCTTCTTGACCAAACCTCACGAAACCTGGCAAAAGAATTCAGAGTGGCCATATACTTTATTTGCAAAGTTTGGTAAGGATTCGTCCAGAGGTAGCAAAGTTATAAGCCACCCAAAAAGTGTTCTTCCTATGAGATGAGCAACTTAACCATAACTACTAGGCCGCTATCGCAGGCCCAGTAATAAACAAAATATGAAATCTTTGTGTATACATATGTGGATTGTACATATATATTATATTTAAAAAATGCCTTACCTCATACCTTTTGTATATTGTGATCTTCTATGTTTAAAAATAGCAATTCTGAAACAGAATTAAATGTATTTTATAATAAAATAAAAATAATAATATTGTTGTGTTTGTTTTCATAATAGTAGTACTGAGTGATTACTGAAAGTATTCATAGTACATAACCAATTAAGGTTGTTTTCCTTAATCATGATACAGAGGAAAAAACTGCTTGGTGGAGAGAAAGAAAACGTCCACTTATCTAAAATATTTAACAATAAATATATATATATATATATATATACACACAAATTATCTAACTTTATATATGAGAACTTAAAAGAATAACAGCTTTAAAGAGAAGCAGTATCTAGAATGCACTATGTGTACTATGGATAAAATAAATGCTGTATTATTATCTCAACTACATTACCATTTAGGTAACTACAAACTTTGTTTTGTATCAGCAAATTCAAATAGAATTGGCCACAATGCCAATAGTCAATAGTTTGTGCATCTACAAAGTCATTTTACTACAATGAAGCTGTGTTTCAAATCTGTACACAAATTATTAAATATTAAATGATGAAAAATGTGCACATTATTTTATGCAACCTTAACCAGGAAACCAAGACATACAACCTAAGTATATCTTCAGTTTTACAAATAATTGCATGAAGACATGTCAACATCGTAACATGATTTTGAGTGTCAATATTTTTTAAGTCTAGTCATACCAATATTTCCATACTTTTTGTGATTTCTGTGTGTCCTTTGTTTGGCCACATACACACGCAAGAAGTTAATTATGACATCTGAAAATGTACACATCCAGTTTTGACTTTTTTTTTTTAAATGGGAATTGTTTATTTGTACATATAGTTCTGTGGAATACTTTTTTTTAATGAAATAAAGTTTTCCTAAAATATATTATTTATCTCTACATTGTCATTAGAATATTTCTTTTCAAATTGGTGTGCCTCCTTTGTGGCCACCTACACACTTAGGAAGTTAATGACAATTTTGTATAAACTACTATAAAAAACTAAAAACCTCCACAATGAAATGACACAACACAGTGCTCGACTTTTCTGAAATTGTCCAGACTGCAAATAACACATCTTTAAACATTGAACAAACTAAAACTTAAACTAGGCAATTTTCCTTGTTTAATTGAATTGGAATACTGTTTGGAAACTATGTGTGCGTCCTTATTCTACCCACATACACACATAACATGTAAGACACAGTATATCTAAATATTTCACTAAATATCTTATTAGTAATTAGATATCATTTAATTTAGAAATATTGTATTTCATTTTTTGTTTGTGTCTACACCTTACTGTTTACTTGTTTCATGTGTAAACAGTCATGAACTTCTACACTCACTAAATCGCAAAATAATGTACGTGGAATCAAATATGTAACCTAGTACTTATAGGGAACACTTGTACATACTAAAATATACACTGTTTCACAGAATAAAACAGAAGTAGAACATTGCAGAATTATGTTTTTTCTTCTAATTCATGTAATCTTCAGAATGTATTCTCTACATTTCTTTCATACTCATTTTAAAATACATCATAGTAACAATCTTGTACTTTACAGAAAAGCCTTACTACCCTATTTTTCAATTTTAAAGTTTTATTTTGCATGTTTATATTCACAAAGAATACAAAACAAATATTTTAAAACTTTGGTTCTAATAACAACACATAAGCATTCTTTAAACCCTTTTGCAATCTAGCTTGGTGTGTGACTATAGAGTCATTATGAACAAGCCAATCTACTCCTGTACGCACCAATGTTGTGAAATGTAAACCCTGAATGGATACCCCCTCAGGAAAAATAGTTGTGCATGTCTAAAAAGTGTTCTCAGTAATAGAAATTTGACTACTTACAAAATTCATTACTGAAGTGTAAATTTTCCTACTATCAATACTGTATCTTTGAAACATAATCAATACATACTTATTGAAAACTAGAGTTTGTAGTGTAGATTGTAAATTATAACCACAGCCACTGTATTTCATGTCATGGAATGCTCTAGTTAGAAGATCAGAAAAAATTACACTTTTCTGATCTGGAATAGGAACATATAAAAATCTTTCAGCAATATACTGAGTACTGCAATCTTTCTAACATTGTGAACATATATGATTCTACTTGTAACTAATTCCTCCATATCTATGTACACTAACAGTTTCCTGCAGTAATAAATTGAAGACAGTAATTACAAAGTCTTGACAATCTTCCTGAGTATTTTGAGGAAATTGTTGATTTCCACTTGCTACAACGACTACATTTTATTTTGACAATGCCAAATATGTACTGTGTGGTTTTACATCTTTAGATATCTAATGACTTTCCATACATAGGGGATTCTCTGCTATGGAAGCAATTTTTCACATCAATGGTATCATTTGAAACAAAATACACAAAGCTTCATTAGAATAGTATTCAACCCCTGTTTCATTACTAAATCTACAATGGGAGAATGTCATACTGGAATGACTTTCCAACTCTAGTAGATTGTTTTTTGTTTTAGTTTTAAGTGGAATGATTTTATTTGAATGTAGTTTCACTGATTCCTTATGTTTCCTGGCTAAGTGCATAGCCGGTACAGGTATATAGGTCAGGCGAAGACCATACAGTACATGTAACATATTATATTCTTCAAAGCAAGAAATGTCAGCTGTCACTTTTCTTTCATCAAATTTTATTAAAAATAAACCTTCAATATTGTTCACAGGTGACAGAGCTACACATGAAACTCCTTGTTTGAACAGTGTATGACGAATGTCAATAAGTGATGCATCTAAAGTTAAGCCTAGTGATTTATGAATAGTAATTGCATATGCAGAGCACAATGCAAATTGTGCTCTTTTCACAAAGTCATCCTTGAACAGCATGCAATATGCAGAGGTCAGAGAAATCAAATGAGTTTCTTCTACAAGATCAAACTTAACTTCAACATTTGCCCTGTGATGAAAAGTGTGAAAGGCAATCACTCTTCCCATTGTTCCATTGACTAGACCAATTTCTACATTCAAATTACTCTTTAACAGTACCCGTGCACTGATGTACAGTTTTAAAACTGCTTCTAGACCAGCTGTTTTAGAAATTGAATTCTCTAGTTGAAAAATCAAGCTTTTTCTCTTTAATCCAACGCTAATGGTATAACATGACCATCTAAAACAGCACACAATATTATCTCCACAATACTTTGCTTCTGTGACAGCAGAATTGTAGAGTTGAACTTGTTACACTCTGCAAGTGAACACATCAAAGCAATACAAGAAATGTCTCCTTCATGAAGAGTCAACATAACGTCAGACCCAGTGCAATCTACTTTAATAATGTTAGAAAGCAGTCTTGTCTTTAGGAATGCTTTCACATTCTCCTCAAGAACACCTTTACACATCTTATTAAGCATTTCTGCATACTCTTAAGTCAGCAGATTGCCTCATATTAATGGTAGGTTCCTAGAATTCAAAAATGTGTCAAAAGTTCAGTTTACCAATACTCCCTATACTTGTTTAACTATCGGTAGATTGCAGCATCTTGAAAATTAGTTGACTTTTCACAGGACTTAATTGTAGGAAGTCTCCAACAAACAAGTACATGTTTACCTCCAAACAAAACGTCGTAGTCAGTCTTCAAAACCTCTTGCATTTGCAAATGAATGAAAGCTAGCATCAAGTTAGAAACCATGCTTACTTCATCTACAATAAAGGTATTACATTTTCTTAGAACTTTTCCTACTTCTTGTGCTGCACTTGATAGACATTTTCAATACTATAGTCTGTTGCCATACTACACTAGTAGCATCAACAGTCGATGTAAAGTAACACCTGCTACATTGAATGCTGCTAAACATGTTGGAGCAGATACAATACATGACAAAGAGCAATCGGTTACATTTTGTATAATAGCTCTTATTGCATGAATTAGAAAGGATTTAAAAAAAAAATATTTTTTATTGATTTAGCTGACATAAGAGAAAGAGAAATAGAAAAAAAGAGAAACTAATGAAAACCAAATTTACATATCATACAAAAATATAATAATTCATCAAATGTCTAAGATTACAACTCTAAGTCACACTTACATAAATAATGATAAACTAAAATTATCGGCGCATAATAATAAATACCATTAAAAAATCACTTAAATTTACTTCTAATATATAGTCAAATTTCTTTTAACTTCAGTTCTTGAAGAAACGCTATTGCTCCAATTCTCATTTGTACAAGAAAACCACATTGAATCATTTGCCATAAAAATTCAGAAGACATGTCTCGATATTCTTTTATAACATGATTCAAATGTCTTATTCTCTTGTCAATCAAGGTGGTGCAGTCAACCAATATGTGTCTTATTGTTTCTTTCTGTGAATGCAACTTGCAAAAAAGGCAAATGTTCTCTTTTTGAGTGATTATTTGAGGTTTTGCCAAAACACCTTTGGTAGGCCATAAATTGAATCGTAAACGCATCAATTCAACTCTGTGTGTAATTGATGGATATTTCAGAATATATGACCCAGGAGTACTATATTTCTTGGGCTGTAACGAGTTTTGATCAAAGTCCCGATAGGTCTTGCATTTATCAATAGTTCTAATCCAGTCCCATTGAAATAACTTTGTTTTTACTCTCATTGAATTTTGTATTAAGTCAATCAAAGTAAGCTCAACAGCCGCTAGAGTATGCAAGACTACTCAACGCCATTTAGAAATGCTTGCATCTTTGGCAGAAAATATTTAATTAACCAATATCCCTATTATCATGGTTGACTGGAGGGTCAAAATGTTCAAAATGCACTTCCTAAATAGGGCAATTATCTGCCACAAGTACCATGCATGTAAGGAAATTAAACCAAGCTCATGTCCTATCCAAGCTATAGGAGTACAGTTAGGCAGCTGTAAAAGGCGCCACCAATATTTGCCTTCTAACAACCCCATGCTTGCTCTGATAATACAGATTTAGTTTCCGAAGCATATAAGAATATGGGTGTCACTTTTTGAGAAAATTATGTTATGGCCGGCGCAGGATTGTTCCTACAAGCAAATCCCTCTTTGCATGCCATGGTAGGAACAACTGCAAAAGACAGAAATGAAATTGGCAATACAGTTTCATGTGGTAGATGAGACTTGACTTCTCATATCTCACTGCACAGCCAGTACATCCATGTACTTTACACCATTTTCTGTCACTTATTGCTTCAATATTTCGATAGGAGTAGTGTTGCACTACTTCATATAAACAAAGATCCTCCAACTCTACAGATTGATTTGGATAATATGTATGAATCAAGTTGATTTTCAAAATCTCTGTACTGTCAAGTACTGTCTCAGCTAACTAATGAATTTCACTCCAAGGCTTCAGTAGCTGATTTATAGTACTATCTGGGCCAAGACTTAACGCAAGTACATTAATGCTACATCCATACAGAGGCAAACTATTTAGCTGATCTACAGCTTTGTAGCTAACACACTCTCTATGTGAGAGCATCATTAGACCGAAGCTTAGAAGTTTCTGATCAAGAATTGTATCTGCTGATAAGTCTACCCACACTTCAGCTACATTGCACTTTTCAGCTGTTGTCATGTATGCTGTAACATAACGAGCAGCAGCTGTATTATCATCCACAATATAATGTACATCATTATTTGCATTCCAAAACTGAGCAAAGACAGGATTGCAATCATTAATGAATTGGCATTCCTTATCTCTTTTTAAATGATAAGTATTTCTTGGTGACTTACCAGTAACATGCTGTCAAACAGATGGCATGAAACTATTCACTTGACCAACTGGTGTCACAGGCATTTGAAAGCCAAATCTGCACTGAGTGTAGTACTTGTCTTTACTTGTGTATTTTCTCTGGCAGTACTTACCACGAGTGCCTTTGAAATCATTCCACATTGTTCCGTAGATCAGCATTCACATGCTGAGCAGGGATGGAACAAGTAAAAACATTTTTGTATGAACTCCACTTTTATCTATAAACTCATCACAAAGCCATCACTCTCTTTACCAAACTGAGGACCACCTTTAATCCACAACAGCATATGTTTATGTAGAGCCCCACATGCCAGGTAATCTTTCCACCAAAAGAAATGTTTGACAGTTCCTAGTGAACTGTTTTCTTTATTACATATAAAGTGTAACATGGCAAAAAAGCTGTGATGGAAGAACCGCAATACACGTACAGGGTCCATAGAACACAATTCTACTGGTGCCATGTGTTCTATATGTTCTTTCTGTTGATTACTTTCACAAATCCTCACTGCAAGATCATCCCAACCATATTCAGAGCAACTTAAAGTCACAAACCAAGTTTCTGATCATGCATCAAACCTCTGAGTGTCTTTTATACTAAAATTCCTTGGTTCCTCACATTGTGGTAAGAATATTGGTAAGTTTACCATATAAAACTTCATTTTTTTATTTCACCTGTTGCGGCATCTCACATGCAAAAAGATTTTTAAGTCTAGCTACAGTCTGTGTATGAGTAACAGCACAACCTAATGTTGAAAAGTCACTTTCATACAATAAGTAACAAATATATGCAATATAGTTGTGGAATCGGTAATCTTCAGAATACATTCTTGTACAACGATATTCTGAAGCAGAAATTGGAACCTTCTGATCATCCAATCTGCCTCCTGTTCCAGTAGGAAAAAGCATAGGGAAACAACAAGCTTCTAACGTCCATTCCCAGACACTGATTGTTGCACCTTTTGTTGCTTTCATTTGATACAATTCTAAACTGTCGCCCTAGACTTCACGTGAGTGTAGAGGATGAATAGTGTAATGTTCATACAAACTATTTGTCACACCCCTGACGTATACACAACTCCTTCCTAGCCACGGAAGCCAAATGTAGTGACCCCTCCTGCCTTGGTTGACAGATGTCCCTGTTGTAGTAACACAGGTACCCTGAGGCAGCCTAAGTGGGAAAGAGGATTAGGGAGGGGTTATGGATTGGAAGGGGGGTGTTTAGGGTAACCAGAAAAGGGGAAGTAGAGCACATACAGACAAGAACAAAACCATACCAGGCTTGCCTTAATCTACCTACTGTCAGTATCCTTCTTAATTAGAATACTAACTCACCACACTATATTTGCAATGCCCTCAAGATGCCACAAACATAAGCACATAAGCATACATTGGAACATAACACATGCATGGAACATAACATTGAACAAGTGTATCATGGAGGCAGTACTTCTTGATTTATAATGCCTCTCAAACGTGTGTTTCCACACTCCTCTTATAATACCTGAATTTATGGAACACATGGGACACACGCAACGTGACTTTGAACATGATAATTGATTACACATGAAATGAGACAAAATGCCACCACAAACAAACAATAGCGTGATTTCATGATATGCCCTGCGCCTTGCTTTCTCTCTGCTCAGTGTTTTTTCAGTTCTGAAATACTGTGTTGCCTTCACACGTGTATTTGTAATCTCTGACCAAACAAAGATATACTTTTCCCAAACGAGACACACTGTTGGGCAATGTTCATCACAAAGCGTTTTCCCAAACTTTCCAAAACTGATACCACAGAGCTAAAAACACAACACATTCAATGCGAGCACTTATCTGAGGCCTGTGGGGGGGGCCCACCAGCACCACCCCATGCAGGAAATATCCCCCGTTGAACGGTGTCCTGCTGTGAGCAGCTTTGCTCGTCAAGACGAGCTGCAAAGTTTCACCGCCGGGACTGGAAGAGATCACCACCGGCACTCTGCTTCATCCGGCCTTCATCCGCTCTGTGTCACGCCATCAATCACCAGCAGGCAGCATGGGCCAGGGAAGTCTTTAAATAGTAATTGGCTGCACCTGCCTTCCAGCCAACTGCCAAGCAAAGGACCATGGAATTGTAGTTTTTCCCAACCCCCTACACACAATCCTTATAAACAACGTTTCCTAACATGCAACAGTCCCTTTTACCTCACACTATTCACTTCTGCAACAGATAGACATTGGAACTGACCTTCACTGCTATTGTTTGTTGACTTAACATCAAGCCTAGACAAGTCTGGTACAGTCAGACTGCCTTTGTATTAATAATTGTGCTCCAATAGAAACATCAACACGTTTTTCACCTTTCAATATCTACAAGCTGTTGCCAAATGTTCTTATTTTTGTGGCAACACCATTTACTAAAACAAACAAAGAATCTGCAATGTCACTCTTCACTCTTAGAGTGTCGACATTTTCTTGCAAATTGAGTGGTAAATGCACAATTTTGTCTCTCACACCTTGCACTAATGATTTTCTAGCATAGCAGGTTTGACATCTTTGTTTGCAATCTAACAATAACTTGGAAATGATGAACAGTTTGCGTTTGCAATGCAATAACTTCAAACATGTTCAATTTTTTAATCATAACAGGTATGTCAGGCACTGCTATGTAATTCAAGAAACTGCTTTGAGGAATACTTGTTTGATTATAAAACCAAACAGAGTGTCTACAAACATGAAGTGCCTCACTTGTGTCAAAAAATTCTTCTACAAGCAAATACAGAAAAAGTTGTTTCCAAACATCTTCTCCACTGTGTTTAATGTTCTCCTCAATATACACTAGTTCCACTTGAGACTTATAAAAAGTGCATCAACAAAATATGCAAACAATGCCAGGTCTTTCAGTAGAAGATAGCTCAAACATTGCAATACTTTTTTATACTGTTGAAAAATCAGATCCTTTGAAAGTATAGAATCATCATACCCACTTCCTGTAAGTGTTTTATCTACATACACATAATCTTCTAAGTATATTTAATTTACAGTTCCAGTTAGAAGTGTTTGATTTAAAAGTGCAATAGACATACATGGTGTTTTGCACTCATATGGTTTAACTAGAAGGTATCTCATTTTAGTATGATGTGCAGCCAGCATCCTTATATGTTTGTTTATGTTTGTTTATGTTTATTGGTTTATATTGCGCCAGAGCCAACAGGCATCAGGGTGTAGAGACAGCACAAGAAACAGAATTACAAACAATCTAGGCAAACAACAGTGTCTTAAGGATGCTGAATCTGACACTTGCATCTACCATCTACTTTTATAAATACAAGCTAGAGAGTGACCCAGAAATCCTGTTTGTTCAGAAATCTGTCATGACCCACAGGACGCACCCCTTTTGGTCTTCCTGGTCCTTATCGCAATGGGCTTTGCATTCCCTGACACTCCCAACGTGGCCGTCCAGCGTGACACGCCTTTCGCGGTCTATATGTTGGACGTAACGTATTCTACTAATAGACCGCACCCCCGCGGCTCCCCGCGTCTCAATGCTATTGCCAAGTAGCGATCAGACGTGTGCTCCGTAGTTCGCAGTATTGCTTTCCTGGTTCTTAGCTTTTTCTACTTCCATTCCTTGACCCTTTCCCTTTTCCTCTTGCTTCCTGGACTCGTGCGCCATCAGCACATCTTCTTCATTTCCCGGATCCCCGAATTGCTGCATCCCGGAATCTTAAACGCACGCTGGAGTCGGAAGAGACTCACTCAGCCATATTCAAGTCCAGGTCTGTCCGCAAGAAGACACCGCCCACATGTCCAGCAAGGATCAGTCTCAGGTGAGAAGGGGGGAACTCCGTGACAGTTTGAGACGCCTACCGACCGCACTCAAAGTCGACATGGAAGCGGCCGTCCAGGACCTGATGCGAGGTATGCAAGAATTAACCACCGAGGTGCAGAATTTAAAGGCGGAAAATGCTGCTCTCAAGCAATTAGTTCTATCCTGTGATTCAGTCGCAAAAGAAAGTGTGTTACTGGGCGGCATTGTTGACAAATACAATGGGTCGGCAAAAACCCTTCATGGATTCCTGGACTCATGTTTGGTTCACTTTACATTTAAGCCCTATTACTTTTCCACTCCCGACTGCAGTTGTTGCTGCGGAGAGGTTTTTTCGTACCGCTGTAGTTTTTCAGCTTAGCGGTACCGAACGCAAAATTGAGGCTTTTCTGTTTCCCTTTCCGCAGGCGGAACAAGGAACGCTCGCCCGTCTGTCATATAGGAGCCGGCAGCCGAGCACCGTGGAGCACGGTGTAACCGTGGAAGACATTGTCCATCCTCCATGCGACCTTTGGACATATCGCAGAACGTTGTCTTGAAGAAGGTTAGTTTTGCATGTTGTTTGTCTTTTACACCCATGCGGTTGTTGTTGAAGTATGAAACACCGTGATGAGGCGCGGTAGAACTCTCTTTAAAAAGCCGGTCTACAACCGTAGGGGAGGATTATAGGAGCAGTTGTGCCCCTTTTTCTGCTTTAGCCATTTGTCCATGATATATTAGACCCTTTCCACGTGTTAGTGGTGTTTTTACTTTTCAGATGCCACAATGTCTAAGTATATTTTGATTTATGGTAACAGTTGGGTATTTAGCCACTTTCTTTTCTCCGCATTACTGTCTTGTCAGGTTAATGATCATGGTTAGTATCAGCCATTTGCTGATCATGCTCTAAATATCGCCCTTTGTCCATACTTTTTTCCAGAAAGAGCATTTTTTCCACTAAATCAGTTTGCGTTACTACCCCTGCCACTACTGACAAGTGAGCAGTAAGGTAAGCCTCAATTTTGGCGACTAGTCCGAAACCTGATACTATTTACAGTATTGGTCAGGAGGGATTCAACTGATTTGGCCTGTTGTTTCATTTTTTCTGTCCATTAGGTTGTTCCTTCACAATTAAAAGAAGGCACCCTTTATGAACTGCTCTCCTCAGTTGGCTTCAAGTGTTGCAGATTGTATACGACACATTACCTAGTCATTGGCATGATACTCGATGTTTTCAACATCGTCCCCTGAAGAATTTCCCACCATCTGTGTAACGCTCACCTGACTCCCACGGAGGCGCTGGCCTGGTTCGTGCTGCTGTGACCTCTTCTAAGGTGATGCGCAGGGTTCGGAAGACGGACTGGACCGGGCCCCCAAATCTGGCTTGTCTGGCTCACAGAAGTATCCTTCTGTAGGCGAAAATAGGGGATTAACTCTCTGCGTGGTAATGCAATCAGCCTCCCACTTTCCCCTCTCACCCTCCTCGAAACCCTTCTGTGATTCCTCGTAGCGTCTCACCTTAGGGTCTGGAAGGACGAGCTCTCCACGCTGCTTCTGATGCAGGGGCACGTTGGTATCCAGTTACTTCACTGGATTTTCGGATTGGTGAGAACCAAACTTGCTTGGCTTCCAGGTAAGTTTTTTGATAAGAGGGTCCCCTTGTGTCCATGCATTAATGTACTAATGCTAGTGTCTTTTTCCCCATAGGGGCCGGGGTACGGAATGCCGGAGAACAGGCACCGGCCCGAGATGAGAGGTGAAATCCTTGTAGAAATCAGGTAAGTCTTTAATGAGCGTTTTTTGGTAATGTCTTTTCATTCGCTCATTAACGCTAATGTCTCTTTTTCCCCTTAAGGGCCGCGGTCCGGAAATGCCAGGATGCGGCGCGGACCCGAAATGAAGAGGGAATGAATCAACAGGTAAGTCTTAACATGGAGATTTAGCTTTCCTTATTCCCTTCTCTCTCTCAACTTTTGTTCTGGTCTTTTTCTGCCTAGGCGCTGGGGCGTGACTGCGAATCCGGATGATCGCTGCTGAACATGGAGGTGCCCTGTAAAGGTGAGTGGAATGCGAAGCTGCAGCGATCGATGCGATGAGCTTTTAAATAAAAGTCTTCCTTTTCAGGATTGTCGGCGAGATGTCTCCGGGACGCGGATTTAGCAGGTAAGGACTTTTCCTTCTTCTGTTCTCTTCTTCTCTTCCTTTGCAGGTGATCCAGGATGCTGGCAGGCGTGGCAGAAGTCAGGATGCAGGAGCAGATACGGTGAGCGTCTAGCTGCTAGATGCAGAACAACGCGAAGCACATGTGGCTGTTCGGGTGGGGTTTAAATAGCCTTGGAAGAAGTTCCAGGTATGTATCCTTCCTCCAATCAGGTATGTATCCTTCCCCGACCAAGCCCGGATTGTAAATTAGTCCCACAGGTAAAGTAGTTCCTTTCAGGCCTCAAGGAGGCCGGGATCCTGCAGCATGGTCTGCATCAGGTAAGTGCACCCAAGCACTTCCATAATGAGCCTGGCGCCCATGGCGCCAGGACTGATGTCTTTTATGAGCCTGGCGCCACAGGCGCCAGGACACTGTCCAAAGGGCCCCTATATGGGGTTGCTGGGTCCTTCCTTGGGGACTGGATGTCCGCTTTCGGGGACGCAGGGCTTGAACCGGCTCCCCGGGAGCGGGCATCATGACAATCTGTCTTCTTTCAGATTAATGGGAATGAAACATGTTGGGCTAATGTTTTAATTGTGAGAATTTAGTCACAAACTAAATAAGGCATTCGCAGCCATTTTTTACTGAGAATTTAAATAAGTGTTTCAGTGTAGAAACATCTTTCCAGATTGAACATTAAAGTGTGTCCCATCTGACATGTGATAATTGCACATATTCTTTTCATGTCGTATAGTTGTTTTGGTATATATTGTTTGAGTTTAGTTTTTCGTTATTAGGTTTGTTTTTTCCACTCATTTTGTGTTTTTTTGATTTGGTTGTTTTCCAATTGTTATTGTACACCCAAATATTTTCTTTTAGGTTGTGTATTATTGTATTTTTTCAATATATTAGAAAGTTTGATGGTTTATTTACCGCCATTTAAAAAAAAAAGTCTTTTTAAAAAAAGAATGTAGTTTCTTAATAACATGTTTTTTAACCCAATCTTATGTATTAAATAAAAGATATATATATTTTTTCCAACTTGGTCTCAGCATCAGTTGTTGCCAGAGAGGAATCCAGTTCATAGTGTTTCCCCAGGGATGAATATAGATCCTTAAGGGCGTTTCTCCGAGAGGTGTCAAGACTTTTCTGTTTTGACTTAAATTTTTGTAAAGGGCACCGTCTTGAACCTCTCTAGTACAAAAATACCCTAGTCCTTTGTACGTTTTTCAGTTCATAATCCCTCACCTTTCCGGAAATGCTTTAACCTGGGCTACACCCCTAGTTAACTCCGGCGACGGTCTCCTAGATGATTATGATGGTTTCATACGGGCCCTAAAGACCATGTTTGATCGCCCAGAGCAGGTCTTTAGTGCCCAGGACCGCCTCTTAGACTTTCAGCAGGGATCCCATGATGTGCTCACGTATGTAACCCGCTTCAAGCAATTGGTCAAGGAAGCTGATTGGTCTCCGGAGGCAAGTTTTACCCTTTTCAAGAGAGGACTAAATGAGGAGATTAAAGATGAGTTAGCCAGAGTGGGCAGACCAAACTCATTCCAGGCTCTTATGGACCTTGCCATGCAAATAGACTTTCACATCCAGGAAAGGAAGGCAGAGAAGAAAAAATCTAGGGAAAACCTTCCGAAGGTGTCCTTTGAGAGTACCTCCAAATCTGACACAAACCCTGGATCAGTCACCGAACTAGAACCCATGCAGATAGGAGCCTTCCGTGGACCCATATCCCCGCAAGAAAGGAAGAGAAGAATTAATACGGGGTTGTGCATGTATTGTGCCTCAGATAAACACTTGGTTAGAGAATGCCCTCTGGCCCCTCCTCGGCGTTCGGGAAAATGCCAACTCCCGATCCTAGATGGAGCATGGCTTCGGGAGAGAGATGTTTGCTCCACAACAATTCCATCCTTGAACTCTCCTGGACAAAACAATCTAGTGATACTACAGGCCTTCCTATCAACCTCTTGGAATAAACCCTATCCTGTTTTGGCCTTGGTAGACTGCAGGGCTATGGGAATATTCATTGATCAAGATTGGGTTTTTAGTCACCACATCCCATACGAAACACGAAGCATCATGCAGCCGGTGGAAGCGATCGATGGAAGACCCCTCACTTCGGGGCCCATAAGCCTGCAGACCAGCTTTCAATTGACCACCACCAAGAGCGGATTCGATTTGACATTATTAAGTCAGCTCATTACCCCATGGTACTGGGCATGCCCTGGTTACAGAAACACAATCCGTATATCAATTGGACAGCAGGATCACTATTCCTCGGCTCAGAGTTTTGTATGTCTCACTGTCTAATCCTGGATCCCTCCTTGACCCCCTCCAAAGACCCACCAATAGACCATCAAGCACCTCTCATGGTTTCCAATATCGTGCAGGTCCCTAAGGCCTATCAGGGATTTGTTGATGTGTTCTCAACTGCCATAGTCCAGACCTTACTCCCTCACAGGCCTGAAGACTGCGCCATAGACACTGATCCCTCAGCAGTGATTCCTTTTGGCAGGATGTTCATCCTTTCCAAACCTGAGAAAAAGGCCCTCTGAGAATACTTAGATACCAACCTTGAGAATGGCACAATAAGACCTTCAAAAGCTCCAGCGGAGCTTCATTGTTCTTTGTTCCTAAGAAGGACACTAAGGAACTCAGACCCTGCCTCGATTATCGTGGATTAAATCAATGCACCCTCAAGTACCGGTACCCTTTACCCTTAATCGCGGTCAGAGGCGCTGTGATTTTCACGAAACTGGACCTCTGGGGTGCCTATTATTTGATTCGTATTCGGGAAGGAGACAAATGGAAAACAGCATTCAGAACACCCTTTGGTCACTTCGAATATCTGGTCATGCCCTTTGGATGAGCTAATGCCCCAGCAGTCTTTCAACATTTTATGGACAGGGTTTTCTCTGACATGCTATTCCTCTTAGTCATCGTCTACCTGGACGACATTTTGATCTACTCCAAGGACCTTCTAAAGCATGAAGAGCACGTAAAGGCAGTACTACAACGACTCAGTGAACATAAACTCTTGGCCAAACCCGAGAAATGTCTGTTTCACGTTGCTTCTGTTCATTACCTAGGATTTATCCTTACTTCAGAGGGAATTGGCATGGACCCTTCAAAGGTAAAGGCTATATTATCCTGGCCTGCTCCCACGTCCGTGAAACAAGTTCAATCCTTCCTGGGGCTTGCCAATTTCTACCAGAAGTTTATACCCACCTTCTCTGAGATTGTTCAACCGATTGTTACTCTCCTGAAGAAAGACACCCCCTTTGTCTGGTCTATTCCGCAAGATAAGGCGTTCCAACTCTTGAAGACAAGATTTTCTCAAGCTCCCATTCTGGCCCAACCCGACATTGATCGACCATTCCTTGTGGAAACGGATGCCTCTAACTATGCCATTGGAGTGGTGTTGAAGCAAGAATTTGAGGATAAACTAGAAGACCCCATTGCTTACCTTTCATGAACCCTGACTCCCAGTGAGACACACTACTACGTCCTGGAAAAATAACTTTTAGCCATCTGCCAAGCCTTCACTGAGTGGCGACATCTACTCCTGGGAGCAAGGTATCCAGTCCAGGTCTGCACGGACCACCGAAATCTTCAAATTCTACAGTCATTAGAGTGTCAGAACAGTCGTCAGGCTTGTTGGGCCTTCTTCTTTGCCCAGTACCAGTTCCACATCACTCTTTCCTGGATCACAAAACTTGATTGCTGACGCCTCATCTCAACGGCCTGACTATGAAACTACCGAAGATAAGGCCTATCCTAAAATGTTTCCCCACATGATTTTTGTAGCCCAAGCAGTCAACCTCCTGGAAGAAATCCAAGTACAAACCCAATCCTCTGAACTCTGGAAGAATATTTCAAGAAAGAATCAATGGAACCTAAGAGTAAAGGAAGCATATTTGTTCAAGGACAACGCTCTGCTCATTCCTACACAAAAATTACAACAAAGAATAATAAACCTCTGTCATGATACCCTTCACTCCGGACATAATGGCATCACCAACACCCTCCATCTCATGCAAAGACAATTTTGGTGGCCTAAAATGAAGACTGACGTACAACTATACGTCCAAGCCTGTGCAATCTTTAGTCAGAATAAACATGACAACAAGAGGCTGGCAGGTCTTCTGCTACAACCCGCACTGCCAACAAGGCCATGGGAATTTATCGCTACAGTCCTCATTGTGGAATTACCGCCTTCAAGAGGGTACACCACTATCATGGTCACCATTGACTTGTTCACTCATCTGGCTCATTTCACACCCCTCAATAAGCTACCATCCTCATCTGAACTGGCTGGAATCTTCCTGGAGCACATATTCCGCCTTCATGGACTTCCTTCCAAGATAATTTCCGATCGAGGACCTCAATACATCTCACAATTCTGGAAACACCTCTGTCAAATATTAGGAATCCAACGCGCTCTTTCATCAGGTTATCACCCTCAAACCAACGGGGCCACAGAACGTGCTAATCAGACTCTGGAACAATATCTTCAATCTTTTGCTACTAAGGTTCAGGATGACTGGTCGCTCCTGATACCCGTGGCTGAATTCGCCTATAACAATTCCGATCATTCAGCAGTTAAGACCAGTCCCCTTTATTGCAGCCAAGGGTTTCATCCATCAGTTCTGCCCTCTGTTCTTCCACACCCCACACCGGTACCTACTGTCGACTCCTGGATTGAAACACTCATCAACATACATAAGGAGACCAAAGAGCACTTAGAGAAGGCCAGAACACAGACCAAGAGATATGCGGATTCCAAAAGAAGACCCAGGCCTTCTTATTCAGTTGGAGATCAAGTCTGGTTGTCCTCGAAATTACTACCCCGACATCTACGGCCAAACAAATAGGCCCCCGGTATTATGGTCCGTTTTCCATCAAGGAAATTATAAACCCAGTTTCTTACCGCCTCTAGCTACCAGAATCCTGGAAAAAGATTCACCCAGTTTTTCACACCTCCTTATTAAAACCTTACATTCAATCCTCCCGGAAATCCTGCAGACCCACTCCTCTGGTGGTGGACAATTAACTGGAATATGAAGTGTCCCAGATATGCGACTCCAGGTATAAATGGGGTCAGCTTCAATACCTGGTTCAATGGAAAGGATATCCCCCCAGTGAAAGAACTTGGGAACCACTTTCTAATCTGAATACCCCTTGCCTGCTCAGAAGATACCACCTCATACACCCAGGCAAACCTGGAGGAACAGGTTTTCCGAGGAGGCATGCTGTCATGACCCACAGGACGCGCCCCTTTTGGTCTTCCTGGTCCTTATCGCAACGGGCCTTGCATTCCCTGACACTCCCAACATGGCCGAACAGCGTGACACGCCATCCGCGGTCTATACGTTGGACATAACGTATTCTACTAATAGGCCGCACCCCCGCAGCTCTGCGCGTCTCAATGCTATTGCCAAGTAGCGATCAGACGTGTGCTCCGTAGTTCACAGTATTGCTTTCCTGGTTCTTAGCTTTTTCTACTTCCATTCCTTTCCCCTTTCCCTTTTCCTCTAGCTTCCTGGACTCGTGCGCGATCCGCACGTCTTCTTCGTTTCCCGGATCCCCGGATTGCTGCATCCCTGAGAAGGGGGGAACTCCGTGACAAAATCTCACAGTCATCTGTAGTATCTTGATCTGTCTTTGAACGATATTTTTTTGTGCACAACTTGTAAAAATCCCTTAATCCCTTAAGACTTTACAAGAAAAATTATCAATATTGCACAAAAAATTGCACGTCCATACCACGTCCATACCTCACTTTGCTTTTTAGGTTTTATTCTAGACTGACCTAAACTATCAATTTCTGTATTCTCAGACCTTGGGATTTCTTATTTTGTAGAAATCACACCATTTTGGACTTTATAGCTACATCGACTTTCATCAATAGCCAGGGATAAATTCTTTCCTTGAATGTAACTCTCCTCATTAAAAAATCTTACTGTATGAGAAGTGTTTCCACTCTCCACCAAATATGACACAAAAGTTGTCACATGTAAGTACATTAACTGTTTCTATACGTTTATGCAATGGTTTAGTCACCTTAAGTAATTTCTTAAGTTTATTCAATACAAAATGACATTTTTTTTTTATATGAAATTATTTTTTCATTATTACTTCTATTTGTTTCTTTTGTAATAAATGTTCTATAACAAATATATATATATATCTTTATTCCTCTTTTTTAAATTGATAGCACATTACCTTTCTTTTCTTCAAAAAATGATTTTTTTATTAGCTACTAGGATACATGTTTTCTTTTATTACTTTCACTTAAATTATTTGGGACCATTACTTTGTTCAGTTGAAATAGCATATTTTCAAAGTATTATCGAGAGCAGGTATTGTTGTATTATCTACATTATTTTTATGTACAGATTTATGGGAAACCATTACCTTACTGAAAAACCAAGACAACCCGGGAGAATCTCTAAAACCGTGCCCCACAGAGGGCAGGCTGATCTAACCATTCCTGCTGTGCTTAATAATACATGCCCTGAATTAAGAATGGTAGACAGTATCTATTGAGCAAAGCCTGTGCCAACAAATGATGAGGCGGCCCTGAGGCCATCTACCAGTGGATTGCAGGATAGCCTGGAGCAGCAAGCACCGACCTTGGTGGAATCTTCTACACCTCCATCTAGTGGACAGGTCCCCTGGAAGAGAGCCTCACCAAAGGACACATCCCCACTGGAGGCCCCCCCAGAGAAATGCGTGAACTCACAACATTTCTCAATTTTTGCAAAAGACTGTCATAAGTCCTTGAGAGTCCTAGCCAAGACTAAAGGATATAAACCCCTGCAGTTCAAAAAATCAAAAAACATAATGGGCCTCATTACACTGTAGGCGGTAAGGGTTTACCGGTACCGGTAAGGGCACCGGTACCGGTAAACCCTTACCGCCTTACTACGAGGTCCCTTGGCGGGACCCGACCTTAACGGCTGGTGTAGACCAGCCGTAAAAGTTGGGACCCGCAAAGGGACCTTGGTGCTAATTATGGTACCGCAATTTGCGGTACCATAATTAGCCCCTTCCCCATTCCCATTGAGCTCTATGGGGCAAAAATGGGAATGGGGAAGGGGCATGGAGAAAGGGGGAATTACCATCCCGCCAACCTTGGAATAGGGTGGTAATTCCCCTTTTCTCCATGGTGGTACTGGTATGGTACCGGCGGCAACCATGGTGCTAATAGCAGCATGGTTTACCGCCTACCGTGTAATGAGGCCCAATGTGATGAAAGGAATCCAGAGGTGGAAGATACAGATATGTCATCAGAAACCTAAGAACTATTACCCTCACCTCATCTGTTCAACAGTCTTGTGCGGCTCAAAAAAAGGACCGCAAAAAGGATGGCTCTTTAGCCATAAGAACCCCAAAGAGGGGGACAGAGAACTAGACACCACGGCTGATGGAGGGACCCAGGACTTCTACATAGAAGAAGAAGATCTGATGCTGCTTTCTATTTATGAAGAGTCTGAAGGTGAAGAACAGGAACTCGAACTTGAACTACATCTGACTCCAGATGGAAATGTGCAGATAACAAACTTAGAGGACATCAACCAATCCCATAAAACATTTGAAACCTTAGAGGATAGGAGGAAAACAAACATCTGAAAAGGTTCCAAATGAGGTGGGATCTAATTGATGGAAAGAGCCAAGGTATGAAGATGACACCAACAAGGGTCCACGTTTGACAACTAAAACAAGAACCCTAAATAGAAAATCGAGGAGTGACAACGACACCAACGGCAGACTGGCGGCTTGCCTCCCACCACAACAACGAGCAACCAGACCTCAGTACAAGCTCCTCCTGGAACACGTCCTGAAGTCGAATGACGGTCTAATACTAAACCGAGCAAACGTTATGAACCTCTTTTATTACATCCAGCAGTCAAGGGTGATCACATCAGACGACATAAAGATAGAGGCTTTCCCACGTGAGAGAGAGTATGACAGAGTTTTGCTGCACTTGACATCTCCAGCCCTAATAGCTCTCCTACTTAATGCATCTGGCGAGCTGAGGATCCTTGGCTTTGGCACACAGGAAATGGACAGTGCAGACATATGGGAACCAGCCAACTCTCCCAAGACCTTCAAATCAAGGCTAACTAGGGATGTCTTGTTTACTTTGCAAGGGCCGGATGTATTGAAAATCACCATCAAAGGACCTGCAAGAAGATGCATGATTGAACCAACTGAAAATACAAAAAACAATCTGGCCCTGATTACAAAGATTTCAAACAAGGGCCCTGCCTGGAGCTGGCTGGCGAGAGCACTAACGGACCGAAAGAGAACCTAGAATAAGAGAGATCACATGTGGGAAGTTTTTCGAATAGGTTCCTGGAGTACCAGGGGTTCGTCACATCTGATGAGAGCACTTGACTCTAGAGTGAACAACGTAGATATCCTGTTTCCAGGAAACCAGGATGCGAGAAACCCCCCTCTTGGGCAGCTACACCAGTTATTTGAACTCTGACAAAATGGAAAGAGGGGAAAACCTAGTTCAGAATTACTCACCATGGTCAACAACAACACCATGGTTAGGGTCAGCAAGTGTATCTACCCCAAACCCCTCATTCAAATTTTGTTACTGAAGATGGATGACTCAGTGCCTGCGAATGAGGGAATATTAGCTCTCTTTAACTTGTACTGGAACCCATAGACCAAGGAATCAAGCATATTTATCCCAGAAACAATGAAGTGGATTGATGACCTTAGAGCAGAATTCACCGACCCATGAATCATCTTTGGTGGGGATTTGAACATTAACTGCCTCACACTGGCCTTGAAAAGAAACTTAAAGTTTAGAAAGCCCCTTCAAAAGTCAGAAAAATCAAGGGCCCAAGAGTGATGGGAGGAAATCAAAATCAGAGACCTTCATATGTTAAACGCTCAAGTGAACAGCGACAGATAAGGCACAATAACCTGGCACTCATCTCTTGCCAGTGCCACACTAGACTATTTCTTCACTGATGCCAGGACTTACTCCAAGGCCACATCTTTAAAGATCCTTGATTCCGACAAGAGCAATCACAATGTAATGATTTTAACCTGCCTAAGACCCAAAGTAACACCGACCACAAGGGAAAAAACATCAACTTGGCCCTACAGTGTATCATTGGAACATAACAGAGGCAGGTTAAGAATCAACAAAAAATCAATCCCAATCCTGACCACCACCTTGATGGGCTGGCAATTTAATCAGAAGGATGGATCGTACTAAGAATCTTGCTTGATGATCTTCAGGGTAGGTCCTGGGAACAACGGCAAGCCTTCTTTCAAGCCTAAACATGTATATGACAGCTCTATGCCACTACATCAAGATCTTAAAAGGCTAATGCAAACCAGATGCCAGAAAAAAAAGAAACTGAAACAACAATTTCGAAACTGGGCCACTACTCATAGAGCGACCCTTTTTCAAAAGGATTCAGAACACATGTTACAGGCAGTCTGGTCTATTAATGGAAAGAACTTATGGGCATTGCTCAATGGAAGGGAAGAGTTAAATGGCTTCCTGCAACTTAACCCGATACACGAGTCAGGATGGATTTGCCATTTTGAGACCCTATACACTCAGCAGTCCAACAGAGAGCCTTTCATCCCGCAAATGGTGACTGGCCCATGGGATATTAAGATCGATAGATCAGTAATTAAGAACATCATCGCGAGAAGTAGTGCGTCCCAAGTGCCGGGCCCGGACAGAATGGCGAAATCTATGCTGAAACTAGCCCCTGACCCATGGATAGATTTCTGCATGAAATTATTTGAATGAATTCTGTGCCAAGGAAAAGTCCCACCATCATGGAAAAGGGCGATCATAGTTCCAATTTTTAAAAAGAGAGACAGTTTGAACCCTAGGAACTATAGGCCAATCACCCCCATAAGATGTCCTTGGAAAAGTCTTTACAGGAGCCCTGCTGAAACGTCTGAAGGAATGGATAGCAGAGTCAAAATCGTTTGAGCCCAGACAAACAGTTTTGTGACCGGAAAACAGATTGTGGCCTAAATCTGTTAATCCTCAGCCTTTTAAAGGCAAAATCATTGAAAGCAAAGGAGTTTCTCTATGTGGCCTGTGTAGGCATGGAGGCTGCATTTAATTCCACCGACAGAGAGCGACTTTGGTTAAAATTGACGGAAATAGGTTGTCCTAAAGATCTTGTGACCGCAATTAAAGATCTCTATTCGGGAACCACATTACAGAAAAGGCTGAACAAGGAGGGATGCCTCACTAAAGAAATTCAAGCTACCAAGGGCCTGAAGCAGGCACCCATTCTGTATAACTTTTTCATCAGTGACATGATGAACATATTGGATCCGCCAAAATCTTGCCCACCAAACAATAGATCGGCTGGCTCCTGTTGGACAGGAGCCCTCTCGGCCTCCAAAAAAAAGTTGGAAGCCTTACAGGCCTACGTCAACTTGAACAACCAAAAAATGAATGTGGCAAAAACAGAGATCCTCTTAATACAAAACCCAGTAGGAAGAAAGATAAATCACTTTCGATGCAGCTTAGGAAACAGTACATTAGTTCCAACAGACTCCATTAAATATCTGGGAATTATAAGTGCCAGTAGAGTGGAGATGGCCTGGATTGCAAACTTAGTCCTGAAAACTGGCCAGTTGACAGTGCAAGCTCTTGTGGTTGCTAGAAAATATGGCAAATTCTCTCTACTACCGACAATCCAATTCTACAACTAGAAGGTGGTGCCAGCTCTGACCTATGGTGGTGAAGCAGGCTTAGCATGGGAAACCCGGGAAAAGTTTGAGAGCAAATTCTGAAACGCATGTTAAGATTGCCAAATTCGATCCCTGTGGCAATCATAAGGCGCAAACTGTGTCTTCATTCAATGCATGTAAGAATTGTCTGGAAATCACTCACAGTATTCGGCAAACTGAACTCTTGGGACTGCCCACCGCAGTATCACATCATTAAGAATATGGGGGAAAGCTCCTTGGAATGGACACTGAAAGAATGGAGCGCAAAGTGCCTGGAAATCTTGACCCAATTGGGTTTGTCCCTAAAAATGTTATCTCTGACCAACCACCTCAATGCCTCTCCAGCATACCTAAGAAGATCTCCGAATTCTAGCTCTCAAGACTTGCTTTTGAGATTTCGTCTTAATGTCCTCCACACATGATCTGTATTAAGTCGATATGGAGGAAGGGAGAGGGACAACAACTGTAGACTATGTAGCTACCGAGAGGAAACATTACAACATTTGATCCTATACTGTCCTGAGCTACGAGTAGAGAGAACCCTACTACTTTATGAAAAAATGAAGAACATAGCTGGTACCGAGCCAGAACTATGGTGGGAGCACACGTATGGAGAAAATAGCCACTAAAGGGAATCTTCAAGAAGAAAGTCAGAGACAACCTGGGGACTTGAAGATAACATAATAAGGACTTCATAATAATTCAACATCCTAAAGTAATCATGGATGGGAAGGGTTAAAAGGAGAGGCTGATATATAGAGGACACAGATTTGCCTAATTGATACTTGGACCTCTGTCTGCCAGTTTGCTTCACATGGGAACTATCTAGATCCCTTTTACTAAAAGAGGTGTGGATTACCTTTAAGAACTTGCAAAGGAACATTTAACACCCCTATTTTTACTTTCATGTGAAATAATTGCTCCTGGGAGGTCGTTGTCAAACTGTATGTTTAAATAAAAAAATAAGAACATTGCGAATATCATCGGTAGTATAGTTTTCAGCATCATTGCATGCATGTGAGACCAACCTGCATGCTAGGCACAACAGAATATGTGCACTGATTCATAAAGAATAAATAGCAACCGTATCAGACATTTTCAGAATCTGCTTGGAAATGGTGAGCTTTGAAAGTGCAGGGACCCACTTGAGTACCATACTATGTGATCACATAGGTTGTTACAGAATGCACACATTTAGGAAGAAGTCAAATGATTGAGGGTACAAATCAACTGCTGCCACTAAACCAGTCGCATACATCTACCCTTGAAAAATATTGTGCCTGTGTATGTGCTTCATAGTTCAATATCAAACTCTTCCGTCTGACCCTATATTACTGACTCCCCATTATGTCAGAGTTGTGTAAGTGTTTGAATGTGGCCTTAAATATGACAAGTCCCATGATGGATTACACATGTCAGTTTACAGGGAGTGTTAAACATCACTGTTAATTTTCCAGTGAACATTTCTTATCTTGAAAAGTGATTTGGTAATTATACACTTAGGTTATGGCTACAGTATGTCAGGTATTATAAAAGTATTTAGGGGTTTCAAGCCAAATGTACCAGGTAAATGGCATCTAATAAAATGTGAGCAAAATTAAGGATGTGGAAGCACAGTGGCTAATGCATCATAGATGGCATTGGGCTTTTTAGCAGTAATACATCAAATTTCCTTACATCTTTTTGTATAGGTATGACATTGAAAATCCCATCATTTGTGCATATCTTTCACTACATATGTCAATGCTTTGAAATGTATTCTTAAGTTGTGAAAGAAATGTTGGCTTTTCATTCAAAATCACTATCCCAAAAATGTACTGTACCAATCACACATGCATCACACCCTGACAAACGGTGTGCTCACCCATTAGAATTCTACTTTCCTCATCTTGTTCATGGTATATGAGCTGCACAATATCATACCAGATTATTTCAGCACTCAGAGCAGAGCACTATATGGGGCTTCTTTTAACAATGCAGCATTTGCTTAATGTCTGATCCATGGTACAACATTTTGAGGCAGTTATCAATTGGCTTAACAATGAAATGCTTCTTCAAGTGAGGATATTCATTAGGTTTACCTGGTTGAGCTGAACCTGAACAACATAGTGAATACCTGTACCTTTGTAGGTAATGTGGATGCACTAGAAATGGCGAGAAATCTGTTTTTACACTCTATGGTTATTTTGACTACAAAGTAACATTGAATACATGCTAGCATCCGTTTTCCCCACATATTTCAATGAATGAAAGATCAACACTCTGATTCATGGATTATTTGCGCCGAAAAAAACGGGATTTGTGTGCCATTCTGCCCGCAAATGCCTGTTTAACAAATGGGGATTTGCGGGCAGAATAGCGCACAAATCCTGTTTATTTTTGGCGCAAATAATCCATGAATCAGGCATCAAATGTCAACCATATATCTAAGGGATAGTTGGTCTTGTATGCATGCAATGTTGCTTACAATTATACTATCCATAGTGTTCGAGGTGCAAAACAGTGATGCAACAGACTTTCAAATCTGTCACAGAAATGCTAGACTCAATTAAACATCTATTTATGGAGAAGAGACTGAGCATAGATGAGATATATAATACAGCATCTAGATTAAAAAGCAAATGCTGCACTGTTAAAAAATGACCCATTTAGAACTCTGCTCTGAGTGCTGCAATAATCTGGGATGGTATAGTGCTGCTCAAATATGATAAATAAGATGTGAAAAGTTGAGTTTCACTCGGTGGGCACTGAGGTTGTCAGGTTGGCACAGTACTTTTTCTGGATGCACAACCTAAACATTCAAAATAAAGCATGCACATATGAAGTAAAGATATGCATGAACCATGGGTTTGGCAAGGTCATACCTATATAAAAAGCGGCAAGCACATTTGATGGATTACTGCATGAACCACATTTTTTCAGAAACAATTTACCTAATGCGTTTCGCCTGGAATCCCAAAAGACTTAGTGTGTGGTATACTGTAGCCATACCTTCAGAGTACAATTCCCAAACGACTTTGCAATAGAAGAATTGTTCACTGGAAACGTACTATTAACTTTCCCTTTCAGATGGCAGAATCCACGAATGACCACTAAATAAGGAAAAGGAAAAAAACATTTGACCCCATCTTAACCGAGTTAATATTGATCAGCAGCACTCCATCATAGGACTTGCATATTTAAGGCCACTTTGAAACACTTCCACAAATCTTCCACAAAGGGAGTAACTAATATGGGGTCATTTGAAGCACAAATACAATTGCAATATTTTTCAAGGGTAGAGGTATGCTGCTTGTTTGATGATAGGAATTGCTATTCACCCCTATTCATTTTACATCTTACTATGTCTGTCCATTGTGTAACAACATACGTCATCACATAGCGTGGAACCCAAGTGGGTTCCTGCCCTACCAAAGCATACCATTTCCAAGCAAATTGTGAAAGTGCCAGACATGGTTGCAGTATATTATTTATGAATTACTACCAACATGTTGTTTTGTCTACCCCCAGGTTGGACTCATGTGCATGCAATGGAGCTGAACATTATAGTACCCATACTATTCTACATACAGTGATGGACTATAGGTTCAAATCTGTGATCAAAATGTTAGACTCAATTTTACATACATTGTTATTGAGGAAACTGTACATAGCTGAGTTACATAATGCAATAATTACATTAGAGAGCAATTGCTGCAGTATTTAAGAATGCCCCATTTAGAGCATTGATCTTAGTGCTTGAGTAATGTGGGATGGTATTGAGCAGTGCATATAGCGTAAATAAGTTAATCAAACTAGAGTTTCAATGAATGACAACTAAATTAGTCAGGTTGTGATTCATCCGTGGTTGGCACAGTACATTTTTGGAAAGCTAAATCAGAATGAAAAATGAGCTAATTTTATAAACCAAAGTGACCATTTTGTTCACAGATTAAGAATTCATAACAAAGCATACACATATAAGAAATGCACAAACCATGCGTTTACCAGGTCATACCTATACAAAAGCAGCTAAAGACATTTGATGGATTACCACAGAAAAGCTGAAATGAAAACTATGAGGCCTTAGCCACTGTGCTTTCACCTGCTTCACTTTATTTCACATTTGCTCAGAACCTTTGGTGGATTTGGCTTGAAACCCCAAAATATTCTTGTTGTACCAGGCATACTATTTCCACTATATCAGCGTACAATTCCCAAACCACTTTGCAAGAGAAGAAAGGTGCACTGGAAGGCTAGCAGTGGTGATTAACTTTACCATGAAGCTGGCAGAATCCAGAAATGTCCACAAATAAGCAAATGAACATTGGCCAACATCATAACCACGTTAGCATTGATCAGGTCCACTGCACCATAAGACTTTTCAAATGTAAACCCACATTCAAAGACGTCCACACATCTGACACAATAAAAAGTCACTAATAAAGGGTCACAGGAAACAGCTTGGTTTCCAGCTAGGAAGCACAGACACATCTGCAATGTTTGTCAAGAGTAGAGTTATGCTGCTTGGTTGACGGTAGAGTTTGCTCCCCACATTTATTTCACATTTTCCAATGTCTGTGCATTGTGTAACAGTATATGTCATCACATTTGATGGTACCCAAGTGGGTTCCTGTGCTCCAAAAGTATACAATTTACAAGCGGATTGTGAAAATACCAACTATGGTTGCTGTTTATTGTTTTTGAAGTATTACCAACATTGTATTCTGACTAGTACACACATTGAGCTCAGCTGCACGCAATGGTGCTGTAAAGTATGGTACAGAGGATATTTGGTATGTAATGCAGTGATGCAATGTACTTTCAGATCTGTGACAGACATTTTACACTCAATTTCACATATATTCTTAGTGAGCAACATGTGGATACCTAATGTACATAATGCAACAAAGCTCAGAAAACCACTCAATTTATTCAAACTAACATGCGTTTTCTTCCCTATCAAATACCATCTAAGACTTCTAATCACATATTTCTTAAATGCAAACAGCAGATTCATTTGAACAACTAAAAATATATAAATTCCTAAAGCCACTATATCAGCAAATTCTCAAATAAATCCTTAAACAAAACAGTGAGAAAGAACCTTTAATGGAAAATATATTTGTACTCACACACAACCATAGCATAACATGTACTACTGGCGGAACACTCTTAAAAAATAACTGAAATAAAATATGGAAACTCCTACTTTCCAAATAATACCTATAAACTGTAGTAAATTACACACCAAAACATGCTTAATATGGGTAAATGTTCCCCATATGCTAAAAAACACATATTGCAAAGGTTTCACATTTAAATCACACATGCCTTGAGTGTATCCAAACAGAAAGACATGTAGAAATCTGTGCTAAAACATCCGTAACATAATATGATAACTGCATCAAAATACAAACATCTATAACCGTGGATAGGGCCAGCGGGTTCAAACCAGCGGCTACTAAAGTCTGCCATAAAGTACGATGTCCAATTGGAGCATTGATAGCCACGAGTCTGGCAACCGGCAGTACCTGCGGCTACCTGTACCATTTTTACATGATTCAAAAAGACATATTAAAAAGGTGTAGTAATTGAAACAACACAAAGGTACAAATGAGGGCATAAAATCAGAAACAGGTGTAAAATCGTGCATTGTAAAATCCATGAAATATCACTATCAATGCACAAATCAATGCACAAAAATTCACACTGCAATACCCGCGGCTAACTAGGCAGCTAACTAACTAGGCAGCAGTTCTAGCCATGGCTGCACCTGCAAAAAATCACACAACGTCCTATTGGGTTACTGTTTCCTGCGCCTATAATCCCACTTGACAGGGCATAATGTAATGTTTCATTGACTGCTACCGTAGCAGTGGCTATTAAAAAAGGTAGGGTAGCTCTTAAAAGAGCCTTTTGTGTTCTTTTTCCAATGCATTAAAAAAATATCAATCAGAAAAATACTCTTCACCTCTAATATAATTTTAAAAAATCTTGGAAAATGTCTCTGTGTTCTTCCCTTAGATTGCAAATGTTCTGCTCCCAAAGAGAAAAAAACCTGTCCTCCCTGTTAAAAATAGTTCTCTACAATTTGAGCATAAACCTCTCGTTTCAGAACTCCATCTAAAATAATATGATAGAACCAGAACATTTTTCAGAGCCAATGCTTTGAAAGCACATCACCAATATCCTCAACATCACTATTACTGCCATTTTCAAAATTATCAAAATCTCCAGAGTCTTCTGAAAAATGAGATTCCTCACCTTCAGAAATTGGTTCCATTTTTCAAATATCCAGTGAAACAATAAAAAACCCTCAAAAATAGCACAATATCCTAAAACCACACCTCACTCCCAAACAATAAAAATGCACTCGGTAGAAAACCTCTTAATATTATGATGCAATATAATTAATAGTTGTAATGGCACATATAAACATCACTGAAAAAAGGTGCATTGTCTGATAGGTTCAACAGTAGAGCAGCATCTGAGGTATTTGACATCCTATTGGCATCTGTCCACCATGCAAACAATAAACAACCAATCAGAAAGTAAGTACCAAGAATTCACCTTCTCACCTCATATAATCTTCCTCCATTGCTTATTCCAATATCTGAGGTGACAAGCAGTATTGTTTTCTATCACAGTACAATGGAAACATACATGGAATTGCTGTAGGAAAATTATCCTGCAAAGCAGAACATTAAAAAAGCAGATGCTCAAGAGAAGGAACTAGAAGTAAATACACAACATTCAGGATTTTGTAATTCCATTCTTTATATTTATATAAAATGAGACTAAAATTAATATGTGAAGGAACAAATATCACTACCAAACATATATAGTTTATCAAACTACTTTTAAATGTCTATGCAACCAACACTTTTTTTAAGTGTTTCAAAATATTTCAGATATTTTCAGACAGATGAATAAATCATTCAAGTATCATAAAGAATTAAACAAGAAGCACCTCAAGAACTACCCATGAAACCAATCTTGGGCACATTAAAAGAAATAAAACAACTGTTAATTAATGTTCAAAAAGAAGTACAATCAATGAAAAATGACATTGAAAATTCTAGACAAATAGTGGACAGTAATAATTCACATAATTGGGCTAAGGAAGAAGATGTATCATGTGTTCAAAGTAAAAGAAAAAGAAAATCCACAACTACCCCGCCAAATAAACCTATGTTTAATAAACTTTGTTTGTATATTTATTTTTTTATTTACTTGTGTGTATCTAAATAAATAGATTTTACAAGGTTCTTGCTTTGTTTAGGAGAGTCTACAGAGGCCAATCCACCTTCGCTTGACTTTTTGCTGCATTCAGCAAGAGCAGCTTGAAGTATCTTGGCTGTTGCGAAGGTCCAAGATGTTCTAGCTCCGCCAATAAGGCACAGCCACCATTGCTCTTCTTCGGGATCCGTGAAAGGTGCCAGTACTTGCCTCAAGTATACTGCTCGTATTTTAGCCGTTGACTGGTAACCGGTTAGCAGGTGTCGCACGTTTTCAGTTTGGTCTGGTGTTTTACACAGTCTACACATTTTAGATTCTGATTGGCCTCTGATTTGAAGTATCTCGTTGGTCTGAAGTAAGTTCAAACGTGCTCTTAAAAAAAGTTGGCGGAGAGGTCTGCTCGGGAATCTTCTTAAAAATTGAGCAGTTTCATTCCGTTTTAGTGTGTAGGGTGGCAGCTGGGCGAGGCGTTTGTTCTCGGATGCTTTTTCCAAAGTTGTAATCCAGTCTGAGTCAGCCAGTTTCCTTTTGATTTTGTTTGGGTTGGAGATTAGGGGCCTCATCACGAGTTTGGCGGCATTGGGACGTTTCCTATATTTGAGGGAAAGGCTCTCTGCAGAGTAGGTCTCTTTGAAATCGCCCATGAAGGCCACAAAAAGTGCTGGGGCCAGAGGGCAGCCCTGTTTGACACCTCTGCGTGTTGGAATCTCCCCAGACAAAAAGGCCTTTGCTGTTCAGTTTCACTCGCATTGAGGTGTCCGTGTGTAGTGCCTTAATGGGAGCTAAAATTGATTGAGGGCAGTGCCAGAGGTTCAGTTTTGCCCATAAGAGTTCCCTGCCGATGCGGTCAAAGGCTTGAAGTCTATAAAGGCCACACAAAGTCTGGTTGAGGCCTCTACGGTTTTGCTCTTGGCTATGCTTAGGAGCATGATGTTTATTGTGGTGGATGAATTCTTTTAAAACCCGCTTGGAAGGGGTCATTGCAAGGCGCCTCCAATGCCAAGGTCTGGAATCACTTTAGAAGGAGCATGCTGAAGATTTTGCCAATTGTGTCAAGGAGGGCGATTGGTCAGTAGTTGCTAGGGTCAGATTTGTCTCGTTTTTTGTAAATTGGGAGCACATAGGAGGATGTCCAAGATCTCGGAAATTGATCGAGTTTCTGCACACTTGCTGAAAACCAGGCTGATGAAAGGGGACCATAAGTTTTGAAAGTTTTTGAGGTCGTTATTGGTGATTCCATCAGGTCCTGGAGCTCTCGAAGCTTTAAGTTTGCTGATTGTTGCTCTGATGTCTTCTTGATCCAACACGTCAGCCCAGGGGCCATCACCCTGACTATGTTCAGAGCCTACAAGAGTCTTTGGCTGCCGAAAAAGGGCTTCGAAGTGAAGTTTCCATTTTTCCTTGCTGACACAGTTAGATGGTTCATTGGCCTTCTGTTCCGTTCTTAATTTCAAGAGCGGACAGAATTCTCTTGTGTTTTTGCCTGCTCCTTTTTTAGTATCTCTTCAGAGTCATTTTGATAAAGAGTTACTCGATGATACTTCAGCCAGGCCTGTATTTATTTGCTTCCACTTCCACTTGAGCCAATAGGCCGGGTGAGCACGATTTTTTGGCTTTGCGCTTTAGTTGTCTGATGCTGGCGCGTTTCGCTACTAGTAGCTTGTCGTATTGGTGGAGGCTCAATTTCCCCGATCCGCTCCCACTGCGTGAGATTACTTTATAGGGACTCAGCAGTGATTGGAAGTCACTGACTGCTGCCTCGTGTTCGGTTGTGCTGATTTTAGTATTGTAGTTCCTCGTCAGTTCTTCTACTCTTGGCGCTGATAGTTTTAAGCAATTGCCCTGTAGGTTTGACTGTATATCTCTGTTCATTTTGGGATTATTTTCTGCTGTCGAGCTCCATGATGCACTTAAGATATTGTGGTCGCTAGGTTCAGTGCGGATGACTTCGAAATTCGTTATTAGCTCTAACATTGCGCCCGAGGCAAAGATGTAGTCTATGGTGCCTTTTAAGGAGCCTCTCTCCCAGGTGGGGAGTCTTCCTCGGAGTGGAAAAGACAGGTCCAGGTTGTGGAATCCTTGTGATGACATCAGGTTGTTACAAAGCTCACCTTGTGTTTCTGCAGCAGTTTTTGGTCTGTGGACCTATCTTTGTGCAGGGTTTCTCTACTTCACTTTTAGGTCGCCGCAAATGATGACGTGAACAATCTGCTTTTCAGCATATATGTTGTCGATTTCTGTTTCTAGCCTGTTCAGGAACTTTTTGTCCGAGATGGCTTGCGGGTTTCAATATGTGTTTATAATTGCGATCTCGGTAGTTGTTTTTTTTTTCTGAGTGCTTGTCGTAATTTGTCCAGGACGTTCTGATGTCTAGATGGTGGCTTGAGAGTGTGAGTGTCTCAATTATATTAATTCCGCTGTCCACTCTTACTGCCAGAAGAAGTCCTGATGATGGACGAACCCGCCTGTTCTTTGTTGCTGGTGAAAATGCTATCTCGAAACCCTCGAGGGCTGTTTTTTCTGTTAACCATAGCTCCTGTAATGCTACTATTTCAAAGCAGACCAAGTCGGGGCTGCCTTTGGTCGTAAGGTGCTTGTACCCACAGGTGTTCCATGAGACGATTTGTATGGTTTTTTCCTTCAGAAATTGAGACGTTGGAGATGTAATCTCAAGTGCCCCGTCTCCAAGAGCTGTTGTTTACTATTTTTCCAGTGTTGAGATTAGCGACTTTGGGAGCCAAGACCAGAGTGGTTTCGGGGGCATTATTGATGTTGGGGTGTTTGGATCCTTGGTCCTGCTTGGGTCTGTGCTGCGAGTAGGTGCCTGTTCTGATGGCATTGGATGACTTGTAATGTTTGTCGGTAAGTTTTGAAATCAACCCAGTATGTCTCTTGCCAGTCTGGGCTCCTCGGTTTTTCTGGTTGAGACTTCTTCTGATAGGTCTGGCCTCGCTGTTAGCGTGTTTGTCGGTCTCTCTGCCGCTTCTTTGTCGCGTTTCAGCTTATTGTCCTTGTAGAGTGATTCCGTTCTCGAGACGTAGTGCGATCCTTTTCCTATGGTGTGAGGTTGAAACTTTTTCACGGCGTCTGAGTCCCTCTGGGCAGTGATGTCTGTTAGCCTTAGTCCACGCTCAACTAGTGCTTCTTGAGCTGATTTCAGTTGTAGACTGTAGTTCTTCGATCTTATATGTAAGTAACATTTTGCTTTGGTGCCTGAGTGGTATGGTTCCACTAAAGTTAGGTCCTCTGTTGATAAGTGATGTAGGCTCCTTAATTGTCTTAACATTTTCAGAACCGTTCTTCTGTTTAAGATTATGTCCTCTTTGTTGTTGCTTGTTTGTTCTAGTTTCAGAATTATGATTGGGTATCCTATGTCGGATGCTGTCTTCCTTGTCTGTGCATAATCAGCGCTTTTTCTTGGCCCATTTCTCCGTTCAGAGGTTGTCTGGTGGTGGAAACTTTCTTTGTGGTTGTTTTTGTTTTGAAAAGGATGACGGTCATGTTGGTGGTTTACCCTAGGGTGATCGGTCTAACTATGGATACGTCGGTCGGGGCTCTTGTCCAATCTATGGTGACGGAAGGCATTGGGTGGATCGTGGTGGTTTCGTTCTCGCCTCTCCCGATCGGCTTTCGGGCTTTATTGCAGCTGGATATTTGTAGAGCCTTTAAGCCTCTGTTGGTTAAGCTGGTTGCCTGCTTATTCCCCGGCCACCCTTGGAGAGGCTCAGCCATCTGTCTTGATTTTCTTTTCAAAGACGTCCTCTTGATCTTCGTATACCGACAGGTTCATCAGCGCTTTGTCAGACAGAAATTCTTCGACTGTTGTTGGAGACCTGGTTCATTCGTTGGATGGGTGGTTTGTGGAACCAGGTTGTTTTAGGCCTTTCCACGTAACTGCTTCTTCTAACGATGCTTGGTTTGAACTTGTTCCTAGGATGCCCATGTCATCTTGCTTTTTTTGGTGAAGGCTTAGAGCTTGTTGTTGGCTGTGGAAGTTTAAGAAGTATTTGCTTTTTTTTTAGCGTTAGTGTTAGATGTTGAAGCTTCCACTTTATTTTCCGGCAAGGCCTTTTTTGTTTTTTTTGTTGGACCTCAGTTCTTAAAAGAGCTGCTTCTGGTAGGTTTAATTTAAAGTTGAAAGATTTACTCTGTGGTAGTGCTGGAGTCATTCCATTTCCAGTGTTGGAGTTAAAGATGCTGAAGGCCCCTTGGGTTTGAGTTTCGGCGTTTGTAGTTTGTTTGGTCAGATTGGTGTGGCATGCTGGTGAGGAGGTCTCTGTCGCCTCATTTAGGGGTGGAGGAAGGAGTTTCTTGCCCTCGGTCGGCTTCCCAATTTGCCCCCTTTCTTCTTCCAGAGGGGAGTTTTGCCCCTTCTTGTACTTCTCTGCTGTGATTGCCTCCGTGCATTTTTCCCTTGCCATCACGTAGCGCTGCAGGAATATTAGTTTCATGAGGATCATAGCTGAAACATTTGTGTGATCTTTCATTGAGTCATTTAGAGATTCGTACAGCTTACAGAATGGTGCCAGGGTGATGGTAATAGCTGACATGATGGTAAGCATGTCCGGTTTCTTCGTTGGTGTCTCTTTTTGGGCCATGCTGGATCTTTCGTTTCTGCTAGCTGTCCCCAACTGTGAGTTTGAGAACTGATAGTAGGACTTCCGACGTAGGAGTGGTGAGTATAGTCTATGATTTCTACTTTGGCCCATTCTACCATTAAAGAGTTGTTGAATGTCCTGTGTAGAGTATGGACTTTCCTCTCTGTTTGATGTTTCCCTCTAGCGGTTTCTTTGTGGACTGAGGGAGTGAGCAGTTTCAGGGCCTTCTTGGTTGGCCCTTCTGGATCTATTGAGTCCTGGGCTCCACCTGTCTTACCTGACCTGACCGGGCTGAGTATGGGCAGGCCCAGCTGTGTAGAGTGTGCTGCAGCACCCCTGATGGTGACTGCGGGCCAATAAGGCCTCTCCGGTTTCATTTTCAGCGTTAGTTAATACTTTAAGTTCTTTGAAACTTTTGCCCATGATGGGCATTTTTTCGGTTGGTGGGGTTGATTTATCCCCTAATGCCCCTACTTTGGGTGTCTCTGTGGTCTCTGCTTTCAGGGCTTCTTCGAGTGATTGTCTGCTGTTCACTGGTGCCTCTTCTCAGGTTGCAATGGCAGGTGGTTGCTTTATGGCAGCTGTGCTCATTGAACTTGGAGTTTTTCCGTTTGTGGTTCCTGGACTTGCCAGAGTTTTGCGCGATTCAGGCGGCGGGGACGCTTCTTGGATTGCTTCCAGGATTTCTGCATCCGATAGTTCTAAAATATCGTATTTGCGTTTGCCCTGGCTTTTGAAAAAGTCCTTCAGAGAATTGATGTTCCCTGTTTTTGGGGGCACCTTTCTTGCATTTAATCTTTGATGGTTATCCTTATTTGTCGTTCTTTATTTTGTTTTTATTTGTATTTTTTTGTGCTCCTTTTGCGTTCGAGTCACTTGATGGGGGGGAGATCGTGATTATCTCCTCATCCACTTCAATCCAGGAGTCCTGTGTTGGCCTTATGTCCTTGCTTTTAGTTTTTTGTGGTCTATTTCTTACAGTTCATTTTCTGATAAGTTTTATTTTCGTTTCATTGTTTTGCTGAGTTTTCGGGAATATTGCTGAGGGGTTCCCTGCTGAAACGCCTATTGCCTCCCTTGGGGTTGTTTGATGTTTGTCCCCCCTAAGTCCGGGGCCTCCGTAGGCTTTGATGTTGTTTCATCAACATCTTTTTCATTTACTGTGTATGCAACCTGGGTATCTATCCCCTGTCAGTAGGGGGCACAGGTCGGTCACGTCCAATGTGGTGTGGATTTGTGCTATGATGATACGTGGACCCGCTTGGACGGCGTCCTCCGTGACTGGCATCGGCGGGATGTCCATCCCGGGTCTGCCTTGCTGGTCCTGTGCACCCGCCTCCCTCAGGTACGGGTCACAAGGCCCCCCTGTTCCCAATGGGAGGGGAGAGGTCCGGAGCTGCCTCATCCAAGGTAAGCGGGGTTTTTTGGGGTCTTCGTGAGTTGTTCCAGCTCGCCCTTCGCGGCCGCCGCGTCCGCCGCATCCTTCGGCTGGCGATGGATGGGGAATTAACCCGAGGTCGGGTGGCGTGGAGGTCGCGTGCCGGGTGATGTCTTCCGGTGTTTGTGCCTCCAGCATTTCCAAAGCTGTGGTTGGCGAGGAAAGCAACCGAGGGTGAGGGCCGAGGAAGAGATGGTCTTGAGGGGCGCCCTCCACCCTGGGCATCGGACGGAAACTTCTTAAGGTTCTTTTCTCCTTACTCCCCTCCATTGTTGCCGTTTGAGTTAGTTGGAATGGGCAATCCCTGATAAGACGCCTTTAGTTTTTTACTGTGTTTTTTTCTGTCCGTTTACTGACTGGTATTGACCGGGCCCTCTCGAGCCCCCGAGAACACTGCAGAACACTTCTCGCCACACTTTCTACTCCGCGTTCCGCAGACTTCTGAGGGTTTCAAAGCTGATGCAGTGTGTAGCGAGGACTGTAGACACGCCTCCAGCAGTAAACACTGAAAGCACACTGCAGCAGACGCCCACAGAACACTTCTCGCCACACTTTCCGCTCCGAGTTCTGCAGACTTCTGAGGGTTTTAAAGCTGATGCAGGGTGTAGCGAGGACTGTAGACCCGCCTCCGGCAGTAAACACTGAAAACACACTGCGGCAGACACCGCAGAACACTTCACGCCACACTTTCCGCTTTGCTTATTTAACTTTTTAAAGTATTTACAGTTGTATGTATTATTAATGAATATAAAGTATTAACAATAACTTTATGAAAACGAACTCAATATATCTTAAAAACCACTGCCCACATATATATGTATGTATTTTTTAAGACATTTTTTTATCGCTTTGGCTACACAACATACGCCATGGAGTGACTGCTTATTAGCCACAGCTGCAAAGGGACCACTTATACCCACAGGTAGACACGCAACACAAGGGGTGGGTATGGAATAGCCACAGGTTAACCATCCCACTAGTTGCCATTCCTAGGCACGATCCCCAATCTGCCAATGGCACCCCCTTTTTGTAGCCATGGCTATAGAATAGTTTTTTTCAATAGTTTGTTTTTTAAACTGAGTATGGAATATGAATGACAAAAGAGACAGTGATGTTACAATGGTAGTTACAAGTAGTTATGTAAGGTACATGATGATAAAGAGAGCACTCCAAATGTGCTAAAATACTACACTTCATGTACCCCAAAACTTTACTTTAGTTTTATATTTATAATGCGCACCTGGGGACCCGGAGGCATAAGGGTGCAAAATACATAAATAAATGGGAGGACACATATACAGACCAAACAGCTGTAATAAAGGAAAGTCATTTTAAGGACTACTTTTCACATATGAATACACAAATACAATAAAATGACATCCATCACATATAAATACACAAATACAACGAATTAACATCCAAAGACTTTTTCTAAAACAAATGATCACTCATAGCCACGGCTAGAGTTCATTGACTTTTTTTCTAGACACGGTTACAACTGTGTCTTTGGGGGAACAATTCATAAAGGTGTTTATACATATACACATATTTACTTAATAGAGCATTCATAAAAAGGATTCTTTCTGGTAAAAGCAGCAGACTGTTTCACACATTGAGGTCTATAGCCACGAGTATTGTCCAGCTAACCCGCGGCTACAACCCTCCCCAGTCGTATCCTGCAGTTAACCGCGCCTCCAAAATTAAACACGGTAGCAGAGGTTATGCATCAATGTTTTTAAAAAAATGAACTATACATATCTATATATATATATATATATATATATATTTATATATGCAAAGTTAATGAGAATTGAGGTGGGAGTACGGTTAATCTCTGAGGTACAGAAGCAGTGAATAGATTCACTAGATGGAGAAAAGGAAAGATACAATAATATCCTTCTATCTCTAAAATAAGAATACATAATTAGTTAAAGAACACACATACTTTAAGAAACACAATATAATACACACATTTTGATGACTCTCATATCTTGCACGCATTGCATCACATGCACTATATAAGATAAAATACATGTGCATACAACGCTGTTGTTCTCTTCACATATAGTAATCATTGGGATAAAAAAAAAACATATTGGCTGTACACCATTAAATTCCACTTCTGCCACCACTGTCACTTCATCCCAACCCTATCTCATCTTGTATACACCAGATCTACAAGACTGTCAAGAACATGTGCTGCTCCAATCTCTAGCAGTACCACTTGGATGACCAAGAGGCCTTCCCAGGATCTTTCATTTCTGATGTCAATGCATCTGCAGCAAGTCTTCATCCACTTAGAATTGTCTGTACCAAAGTTTGTTTCGAATTCGATCACAGAATTCATTTTGCTGATTTTTATGAAAAAGTGTAAGCATCATTTCCCTCATTTGGTATACCTAACAAAGCAAAGTATGCCACCTGACAATACTAATAAGTATAACTCACACATATTTAATTAAGCATCATTAAAGTAAAAGGTACAAAAATACATGAAAAATAAACTCCCACTAAATCTAACTAGGCCCAAATAGTGCCAATATATACCATCTGATAGTAATGGTAACGTAGCTGACACATAACACCCCAAATAAAGTTATAAATATCACATTTTATACTGGTACTTACTTCTATACTGGTACTTACTTCCACAACAGCCACACACTCAGCAAACTGTACTGTGGGAGTTCTACAATCAAACTGAGAATAATACACAAAATGGTGGCTTTTATACTACCCAAAAGCAATAACACAAAAAGAAGACTATATATCAAACTAATACAATGGCGGACGCATTTTCACCACAACCTATCACAGACAGCTGCAAAATAGAACAAAACCAACAAGCAATAACAAACAATCATAGTCCCAAAAATCTTTTGTTACCCCTGCCCAGCATCTTTCGTAGCTGCAGCTATTCGATACAGCTACAAATCCAAGGCTACACATACATTTTCTGCAAACTCAAAATCAAACTAAGCCAACTATCAATATTTCTAATTAGAAAGGGAACACCTAAGCCGTGGCTACCATACGTCCCCAATCACTTGACTTGACATTTGCTAGAATGTAGCCTCTGCCGCACAGGGTGCCGATTTTAACCGTGGGTAGCAAGGCTGTGCACCGGGTGGTTGCTGGGCAGCCGTGGGTAAACACGCCAACCATTGCTGCTGTTAGGCACGATCCTCAGTACACCAATCACACGCTTTTTTGTACAGCCGCGGTTATATGATTATTTTTTCAAATCTGAGTGTGAAATATGAATGATAAAAGAGTCAGTAGTGACACATTGGTAGTAAAAAAAGTGTCATTGCAGTATATAACTGCTCATGGAGTGATGTAAAGTGGATGATGATAAGGGGAACACATTATACATTAGCATCCTTCAATCTGCAAAGAAAAAGTACTATAAGTTCAAGAACACACTACATGAAAATGTTGACCCTCACATTGGGTCGTTGGGAAAAATAATCCAACTTAAAAAACCCATACCACAATATAAAAAAGTATTAAAGCTGTCACTAAACTAAATGAACATCGATATATAAAATGAGTAAGAATAAACAGGGGAGATTGTACCAGATAGTTGCAATAGAAAGCATGAGGCATGGTAAGTACACTTGGAGAGCAAGAGAAATTAGTGTGGCATAAGTAAATTCAGAGAACTTGGGAAAGAAAACAAACACACAGGTAGAAACACTGGTACTTTAAAAAAATTATTTTTACATTTTTTGTAACGTCTTTTTCATCTTATCTATGTGGTTTTACATGTTACTTCCTCTGTTAGACATTTAAACTTGTCTGACAATTATACCAGAACGAAGACCACTACAGACAGTTGACAATGCATCAAAGTGAAATATGACTGACCTGCTATGAGTAGATTCAGCTTTACCTCCACAAAAAAAGCAATGTGTGCAGAAAACAATTGCTGACAGTTGGCAATATTGCCGGGTGAAATACCAACACAACAAAAAGGAGATCAAGAAAGTGATGTGCAAATTCTGTGGAAAGGTTTTACAGAGGGATCCTTCAAACAAACTGTTGCAAAGTTTGGGAAACTCAAAGTTCATTCAACATCTTGTTTGCATGCATTGGAATGAAGTGAAAGGATCCTACGCAAACGCTCATTTGAAACATAAATTCAAAGTGCATGCAACCAAATCAGCAAACCAGTATTTATCATCTAGACCACAGTGCTCAAATATCAGTGCTTTTCCACCAACCAACACCCAGCCTCATCCATCCTGCCTGCACCCGATCTGTCAAAATTGTTTGGTAATGTGTAAAACCTGTCACAGCTGAATCAAGGTGAGAGATACCACTCTAGATTGTTTGTAGAAGGCTATTCAGAACTCAGGGACAATTGCCAATGGTGGGTGCAGCATTCAAAGCTACACTAGTGTGTCTGAAGTTCAAAAACATGGACAGATAGGTTAGACTCAAAGAATGACAGCATAGTGCACAGCAGTACAGAGAATACGGGTACAATGCATAGGCAAACATTTAAGCAGGAGATATGTTATGTGTGACCCAACTGCCAGGAGTAATCACAAAATAGTGTAGGTTCCCAATCCATCCCCTCCACATAAAAGGGCTACAGGAATGAAAACGTGTGCACACATGGATAAACTACATAGACTTGTACAAGATGTGGATAAACTATAACTACACTAAAACACACAACAAACCAACTTTAAATGTATAAAAACGACCACTACAATAAACAAACACGGATATATAAACTAGGTGAGAATAAACAAAGGACACTATTCTAGGTGGTTGCAGGACAGAGGATGAGGAAGGTTAAGTTACCTGCAGAATAAGAGAGAAAACGGTGGGATAAGTACACTTGGAGAACAAGGGATATAACATAATCACCCAGATAGAAACACTAGTACTTCAAAAACATATTATTTCATTTTTTTAGCATTGTCTTTTCACCTGACAAAAAATTACCTCCAAGATGACCACTGCAGATAGCTGGAAATATGTCAAGATAAAAGAACACTGTTTAAAAAAAATGGAAAAAATCCTATGCACCTTGTGCAAAAAGACGTGGACCATCAAATGTTCCATTTCAAAGCTTGGAAACATCAAGTTTTAGTGGGGTGTCACGTACAATGAATGAAGCTTCAACTTCTGCAGCATTGTCAATTGTACCTGTTCCAATTTTACTGCTCCCTATGTTTCAGTCATGAGAGTAATGGGCTACCTATGCCACAATTGGCTTCTCCTGGGAGATGCCACACTAGCCCATTGACAAATGACTCTCTCCAAACATAATGTACATTGATATAATAAGTCATTTATAACGTGCCTGTACAGAAGTGTTTCTAGGTGCAACAAGACAAGGAAGGGAAGACAGATCTTACTAGTGCTTGTTTCATTCAGATTGCGCAAGTGTGGGGGGGGGGGAGGAAGTGCTGCCAGGGAGGTGGCTCATAGGTGCAGAGAGTCAGGGAACAGTAGGGTTGCAGATACAGTCCCTAAGTGGTTGCGAGGCCCGGAGGCAGTGCAAGGGCAATTGGCCATGCAGGTGCCTGGTCCCGTTTGTTCAGTGGCTGGCCAGGTAACCAGTATGTGCAGCAGACATCAGCAAGAGAGAGGGGGAGAGAATGTGGAAGCGAAAGGGAAGGTCTTGAGTTGCTTCCTGAACCTTAGGTGGTCCTTCTCAAGTTTGAGAGAGGCAGAGAGGCTGATCCAGATGGAGGCATCAGTCGAAGACATAGATTTACCCCCACTCTCTGCCTGGAGAAGCATCTGACCCTCAGAGAATTAGAGGTGAATAAGCAGAGGGCTTGAGAAGGAAGATGCTTTGGAAGAGAAAGTTGGATGTAATGTGGTTTCCGGCTCCAGGCAGCCTTTTGGATGGTGCATTGGGTCTTGAACGTGATCCTTGCAGTCACAGGGAGCCAGTGCAGAGATTTCAGGGCTGGTGAGATACGATCCCTGGGATTGAGGCTAAGGAAAAGTCCTGCAGTCCTGTTCTGAATTAGTTGTAAAGGGCGAAGAGTAGAGGCAGGCAGATTTAGAAAGAGGCTGTTGCAGTAGTCCAGACTAGAGTGGACCGGTGCTCTGGAGACAGTGAGCTTCTGGGGAAACTGAGAAAAGGAACATTATCTCTGTGGAGGTGCAGCTGATAGTGTGACTTCTTAGAGACGTCAGAGATGTGAGGAGAGAATGAAAGGGTGGAGTCGAAGATGACACCAAGGTTCTCAGCCTAACAGGAATGTGCAGGTAGAGGTTCCAGGGTAGGCGGCCAAAGTGAGAGAGGGAAGGCGGGAGCAGGTGTCCCAATGAGGAGGATCTCAGTTTTACTGGCATTAAGGCAGAGATTGTTGGAAGCGCACCATTCCTGAATTGCGGGCAAACAGTCAGGTATGGGAGAAGAGCAGAGGAGGCTGAGGGGAGCCTTAAGGAGAGCTCAGTGTCATCCGCATAACACTGTTAGTTAGATCACAAGTTAGAGATGCGGTGGGCCAGAGGTGCCAGGTAGTGGTTAAAGAGCAATGGAGAGAGGTTAGATCCTTGGGGGACACCACATGTAGAGAGAGATAGAAGAGATAGAAGAGAGAAAAGACGCAAGTTGGGTCTGGGAGGGCCGATCTGAGAGAATGGAGGTGAACCAGGCTAGAGCCTGACCAGAGATAACCACGTTTCCCAGAGATCATTTAGCAGTAAGGTGTGGTTGACCATGTTGAAAGCAGAGGATAGATCAAGGAAAATGAGGACAGAAGGAAGGTTAGAGTTTAGATTAGACAGCAAGTCTTTACAGGTGTTCAGGACAGCAGTTTCCGTGCTTCTGGCTCCTATGAGCCAGATTAGAGGTCATGGAGACAGCAAACAGATTCAGTATGTAGATTAAGCTGGGAGATGGCCAGCTTTTCCAGGAGTTTGTCCAGGAAAAGAGTGATGGAGATCAGGCGATAGTCTGCTGGAGAGGAAGGATTGGCAGAGGCCTTCTTAAGAAGAGGTGCACAAGAGAGTTCTTAAGGGGGGAGTGGACGGGTCCTGTGGCAAACGAGTGATTTCAGAAATCAGCCAAGGCTGGAACAAGGGTGTTGGCATGGCCCTTGATGGTTCTGGAGGTAAAGGGGTACACCTGCTTTGACAGGACATTCATAGATAGAAACCATGGTTGGAGTGAACAGGGAGAAGGAGGAGAAAGTAAGAGGAGATATGGCTGAAGAGGGACCTGAAATGGTAGTAGGAGAGGAGGTAGAGGAAGAGGAGAGAGAAGACAGGATGTCCAGAGTTTTAGTGGTGAAATGAGATACCAGAGCCGAGCAAAGGGCCTGGGAAGGAACAGGAGAAGTGGAGACTGAAGCAGATTTTGAAAAGGTCAGCTGAGTTTTTAGAGGTCGCAGAGACATGGGTCTGGATGTATGCTCTCTTTCTAAAAAGGACAGATAGTCTGCATTGCCTTTGAAGCAGGCAACAGTTCAGTTTGTCAGAGGATGAGCCTGATGCCTTCCACTTACTCTCAGCCACACTAAACTTGTGCCAAAGGGTGGTAAGGTTGGAATCGTACCACAAGTTGCACTTGGATGCATGCTTCAAACGGATCCTCATCACAGGGGCAAGGACATCCCGAGTGTTTGAGATTGAGAGATGAAGGTTAGAAAGGGTTGTGTCAGAGAGTCTGTCAGTCAATGGTACAGGAGGAGGAGAGAAAGTAGCAGTGATAGCCATCTCTAATTCACTAACACACTAGGGGTTCAATAAAAGTATAATAACTGTTACTATAATCAATGAACATAAACATCTAAACTGTGTGACAACAAGCCAGGGACATTATGCTAAGGAATTACAATAGAGTGAATGGGTAGGTTAAGTAAACTTGGCAAACAAGAGAAAATGGGGTAGGTTAAGTAAACATGCAGAACAAGAAAGGATGGGGTAGGTTAAGTAAAGTTGGAAAACATGGGAAACAAAACAGTCACATAGATAGAACTGACCATGGCCAATCAGGACACCCACTTTTCCAAAGTCAAGATATCTACCACACCCAAAGAATTAACTTTATTTTAATTATTGCAAACAGTGCCCCACAGCAATACCTCCTCCGCCACCACCCCCATCCACACTTCTGTTTTGAGTATGGGTTAGCCTTTCACAGGAGTTAACTGTACAACATCTGGTGCAAGTCTACTGGGATGATAATAATGATACATATTGCAAATCGTACAAAACCACAAAATGAAAATGCATGTGCCTCATGCATTACATCACAGACGATCAGCTCCTCATCCAGCAAGCCATCCACCAGTGGGAAACATTCAACAGTCAACCATCATCTTCTGCAGGTACTGCTCCAATACAACCTCTTGCTAAACTACAAGCAACCAATTTATCTGTTAAGAAAATAAAGTGTTGCATAAGCCACAATTAGAATTGCATGAAAAATGCAAAAAACATAAGATTTGCAAAGAGATACATTTACTTTTTACCTAATCCTGTTTCCCATGACAAGTTATTTCTTCTGTTTTTCTTATCCACGCCTACATTTTGAATAAAGGTTGACCTTTCACTGGAGTTAACTGAACAACCCCTTCAGAAGCCACAGAGCACCTCAAGTGCTTAGATCCTATGGTGCCTTTTATATACTTTCCAAAATCAAAACCAGAAAAAGAGGACTATATTTACTATGCAAAATACTAAAATGACAGACACATTTTGACTGCAAGCTATCACAGACAAGTACATAATTGCACAAGTACAATCAACCAATTACAAACACTGAAACAAACACATCATTCATACTCTACTCTTATAAATTACTAGAAATTCAAATTAGGAGTCATTTTCCTGGAAACAGAAAGACTGCAGATATCATGGCTGGTTTTAAAACTGTGTGAATGATCGGACACAGTTGGCTATTTTGGTTAATGGATTCTTGTAAGAAACTTACAGGCCGATTCATGGAATTAATGTGCACTGACATTTTCAGCACAAGCGTGCAAAAGCGTGCGAAAGTGTGCGAATCGCAGTGCCAGTACGAAAATCGCAGCGAAACCCACGCATAGCGATTCATAGAAGTCCGTGCGCATGTAAATCCCAGGATGTGCGCCAAAATTCTGTGTGGCGCACGCTGGCGCACACGTCTCCTAACAGCGTGCGCTACGCGCACAGCGAAATCGCACAAAGCGCGGCACACACAACAAAAGTAGGAGGAACAGAGAGCGTGACACGCGGAATGGGGAACAAGGCGTGAAAATGTGGGCATCACAGGGGAAGTACAGGAGGCAAATGTGCAGAACGCCCACACGCACGTTCAAAACACGTATTCACGGATTCAAACGGGGTTAATGCGTGCGCCAAAAAAGACGCGCTAATCCTGAAACACGTACGCCAGCAGGAAGCAGCCGTACGTGGACCCGCGCAGCATAAAAGTGTGCGCAAACAACAAACAAACTCAGACGCCAGGATGAATATACCGTTCTTAGCAGCAGTGGTCATGGGATACTGCAGGAGGAGGAGGAGGATAGTCAGGCCCAGAATTTTCACACCCAGAACCAGCCTTTTTGGGATGCCTGATGACCAGGTGTATGGGAGGTACAGGTTTCCACCTCACATAATACTCGACCTGGTGAGTGAGTGGGAGGATGACCTCACATCACCCACCCTGTGCTCCCAAGCACTCAGCCCCCTGGAGAAGGTCCTCAATGTACTGCACTTCTTGGCCACCGGATCATTTCAGCGGACAAGTGCTATAGTGGGGGGGTGTCACAGGCCACGCTGTCACGCTGCCTACACCAGGTTTTGGCCATCATGACTGCTCGCCCATCAGTCCGCAGGCACATATACCTTCCCAGAACACCTGCAGAAAGGCAGGCAGCCGTACAGGATTTCTACGGGGTGGCACTATTCCCCAAAGTCCTAGGTGCCATTGATTGCACCAATGTGGCTCTACGTCCCCCCAGGGCATCTGAGCACATCTATAGAAACCGCAAGCACTGGCATTCCATCATCGTCCAGGTAGTATGTGATACCAAGGGAATCATCACCTCAGTATATGCAAACTATCCAGGGTCCACCCACGACAGTTTTATTTACAGAATGTCAACCCTAAACCGGGACTTAGAAGCTGGGCGGCATGGCGATACATGGCTGCTCGGTGAGTATAAATGCCACAGCACACGCATGCATGTCAGATACTGAGTAATGTCACAACACCACTAATGATACACATCACCACCTCCCCAGAGGACAGTGCCTACCCTCTGAGCACCCACATGATGACGCCAATTCGGAACCCCACCACGCCACCCGAGGGAGGATACAACACAGCCCACATTGCACCCCGGGGCACAGTGGAGCGCACATTAGGAGTGCTCAAGCCCTTGACCGTTCTGGTGGGCAGCTGTTATACGCTCCCCCAGTAGTGTGCAGGATCATAGTGGCAGCATGTGTCCTGCACAACGTTGCAACATGCCGGGGCCTGCCCGTGGACATGGTGGTGCCCCCACATCCCCAACTACATGCACGGCTGCTGCGCATGGGAGGGGAAATGGCATGGGGTGAGGCAGCCCGTACGCAGCTGGTGGCTAATTACTTCACCTAAAATCACACCTCTGTGGAGTGCACACAGCCCTGGCACATACCATCTGACAATCAATGATGATGACATAAGGGACAGTCAACTGTCACAACCATACCAGCCTGAGATTGGTCACCTGGAAGTGTTACATTGTGTGCATCCCTAACTACACAAACACCACCAATGTTGTGTCATCAAAAGACACAGTTCTATGCTGCTAAATTCATTACCCCCTTGCAAAATACAACATGACAACATTGCCATATCACCCAACCCCTCCCCAGCACCTCCACCCAACACACCATGGCATGTCATGCTATGTGAGAGCAAACAAAGCAACCCCCAAAACATGACGCAAGTGTCACAAAGTACAGTGTCCCTAATGGAAACTGGCCACACACAAAATGCTCCCAGTAATGTAGAACTAACAACACACATGACCAAATACTTACCAACAATACAATGCAGCTACACAACCTCAAACATAGCATAAACATGACAGTACTAAGTTAAAGTAGTGGTAGTCTTACAACCTGATTATGCCAGCACATCGACCATTTCCAACTGTACAGTGTTGCTGCCACGCAAATGTGTAAGTGCACTGCTTACAACACGAACTCCATCTCCAAAGTAGACGGCCTTGTGAAGAAATGAGGAATGAACCTGCAAATTAGGAGGAAGACATGGATGCACAACCACATATCAATACACCATGCAGTGTACAATACAACAACAATATCCACTAGGAATGTATACACAGTATTGACTACAGACTGCCCACACAGCTCATGGGAGTCCAATGTCACTGTGTAAGTCACTGTCACTTGGACACACCCTTTGCAAGCCCACAGAAACGGGAAGCTGGAGGGGTTAGTGTGTCTCACAAACCCAAGCATCTAACCCAAACTCAGGACAATCCTGAATGCGCACAGCCGGAATACAGTGGATGCCCACGGGAGCCACACAAATCAACACACTGTAAAAAGACAATCAAAAATCAAAAATGGCCATGTGTGGGCCGGGGGGGAGGCCACCCAGGAGGTCCGAGGACAGGGTGCGCACCAACAGCCACCTGTGTGGATGTTGGGGAAAAAAAACACGTCCATGGGCTCATGGCCTGCACGGCTATGCCAATGTGGGAGAACTGCTGCTGTCGCTCTCATCACCCTCTGCAGCTGCCACAGGAGATGGTGGTGCTATGGGAGGCAGACCATGCAAAGCCCTGGTATGGTCCTCCATGGCTGCAAGCATGCGGGTGTGCAAGGTCTCCTTCTGGAGGATTATAGTGCAGTTATGCCTGGATCTCCTCCCGAGTTGCCTGCATCTCAGCTGAGAGCTAACGTGTGAGCCGCTCCAGCTGCTGTTCTGTCCTCAAGTTAGTGGAAGCCTCAAGGTCAACAAGAGTCTCCCTGAGATGATGGAGTTCTACCCTCAGGGTTTCCCTGTGGCCCTGGGACTCTATTGATATCGATTGGCGTAGAGTCTCCAGTGCCGCCCATCTGTCCCTGTTGGACACCAACATGTCCTCCCTGTGTGATTGGCAAATGGAGTCTGTTGCCTGCTGTAGGTGCTCCATCTGCCTTTCAGGGGGGACAATGGAAGTGGCCACCCTCTCCATTGCTTGAGCCATCATCTCAACTGATGCTGCCTGTTGGGTTGCCATACCGTACATTGATTGTTCCCATGCGGTATTGCCTGGTGGCGTACAGCCACCGCATAGGTGGCACCACACCTGTTTGGGGTAAGGCAATCTGCACCTTGCTGTGCCGGCACTGCCTGAGGCTGCAGGACTGCATTCCCCCTCTGATCTGCTGGCCCAGGAACAGGATCAGATGTTGTGGAGTGTGACCCTGCATCCGTAACCGCCAAAGGCGGACTTACCAACACTGACATCCCCATAGAGGGTTCTACCCCTGGTGCAGGTGGGTTAGACAGAACAGAATCCCTGCCAGAAACACTTACCTGCGACGCCACATAGGTCTCATCATCCGAATCAGCACCTGAATAGAGGTCTGTGGAGGTGCACCTAGAGACACCCCTGGACAGAATGGTCTGCAGCAAGATTGGGTTCTCACCCACTACCACACCACGTCCCCCACTGGTGCCCGGTCGTGCCTGAGATTCCTCCTGGGTCTGCACCATCTCCTCAACCTCAACAGCATCAAGTGCGTCATCCCCTGCAAAAACATGAAAGGCAAAAAATGGAAACAGGCATTAGCACCATAGCACACAAATAGGCCTGACAAGCTACAGAACAAGTACATGATTTACACATGTCCCACATGCATATAACCCTCCCATGCATGCACTGTCACTGAGTTGGAAGAGGAGGCAAAAGGCAGACACTGATGACACCAAGATGGAAGAGCAATACATTTGCTGCATGCTGGGTAGCACTGCCATCACACATTGGCCTGTGAGTGGCATGTCCAATACACATACATGACACATGCCATCACACAGATGGCATGTACCATAGCCATGGTACATTCCACAAGTACATCCATATGTCAGTGAATGAATACTGTCAGCCATCCATGTGAGATGGACATGATGAGATGAAAAATGCTACACAGTGTGACAAAATAGGCATGTGCCACACACTGCAACCCATCCAGTGTACAAAAATACAGTGATTGCAGGCCGATGTACACATCAATGGTTGCGCACTTCAACATGACAGGAAACAACTATCATGTTCCACATTCAAACAGGCCCCAAAAATGTATGTGATCAGGCTAATACTCAATCAGCCTGAATGGTCAAATCATTCACCTAACAAGGTAACACATGTGGGCCAATGTGGGGTTCATCAATGACAGAAGCATGTCACAAATGTGACAATAGGGCTGAGGAATGCGTAGCAAAAGTGGGAGAATTGAAACAATCAGCCTGAACGAACACTGAAAAATACAAACAATGTTGTTGCAAGATGCTACTTCAAGGGCAACTGCCGTAATGTTGTGCTAAATTACTACTGTGGGCAGAAGGGACACTGTCACACCCAAATCCAAGACCGCTGAATGTTTTGGATGAAGCACATGGGTGACCCATACCACTCAGGCACACACACACTCACGTGGCACTCAATCAGAACCCATCACCCAAACAACATACACATGCATTACACACACATGCATGGGCACTCACCGGACAATGCATCATAATCAGGTAGTTCTCCCACACCTTGGATCTGTTCCTCTGTGACGAAGGCCCCAGCAACAGACTCATGTTCAGTGAGTTTGTTGTCCTCTTGTGGAGACCCACCGCCAGCCACCAGAGTAGCGGCATGATTTGAGGCCAGCTTGTTCTTTGCTATGCGTTTCAGGTTATTCCACCGCTTGTAGAAATCATCAGCTGTGCGCCTCACAAATCCAAGGGCACTTATGAGGTCTGCGATGGTCTGCCAGTGTGCCCTACGTTGACCAGGTGTGGTCTTGCACCCTGCAGTCACAACCATTTTGCGGCTATGTGCTGACACATAGGCCACAAGTGCATCATGTTCCGGATCATTAAAGCAAGGCTTCCTTGAGGTACCAGATTGTATAGCCATGTCTGGGGTCTCAGCCTGTCGTGCCAGAGCACCCTTCTTCCTCTTCTTTAAAGGTGGAGCAGAGCCAGAGTGGCTTACGCCACTCTCGTCAGTAGGGGCAGAATCACTGGTGGACTGGGTAGTAGGTGTGTGGGAATGCACAATGACCATAGGTCTTGATGCAGGCATTGGTTGCAGGGTAATGTTGGCAGGGGGAACATTAGTTTGATGGACCTGGACTGACACTGTCCTGGCTGGGAGAGTCAGAGCAGGGGCGAATGGAGCTGCAGCTGCCCCTGCAGCTTCCCCACTCTGCATACTTGGGGCAGCAGATGACATAGCTGCCCCAGATCCATGTGGCTTGGTGACAACAATTTGCACCACCACACGTGGCCTAGACTTGCTGACCTGGAAGTCAGCCAGGGAGTCATCCTGTGCCAGGTCAGGTGCCACAATGGGCTGGTCCAACAGGGGCTGAGCTGGGATGGTGTCAGCCATGTTTCCCTCAGCCATCGGGGGGTATGGGTGTCCCTGATTGTTCCTCCACACATGGGGGTATAGGGGCGCCCTGCAAATCCCAGCCACGTCCCCTACCGCGCCCACCATGCCCACCTTTTGAAGGTCGGCCACCTTTGCCTCCCTTATCGCTTGGTCGCCTCCCAACCATGGCACTGATGTTGTTGTGCGTATGGGAGTTGCAGTAAACTATTGTCCTGGGCAATTGGGGGTCAAAGGGGTAAATACCAGATGGAATTCGTACCCTAGTGCGCTAACAAGGCTGTCTGTGACCCCTGGGGGAAGATGACGGGTCACGCAACGCACAGGCAGCCCAAAATCAAAAATTAACATGCATGCAACCCCTCGTAGACCACGTGCATGAAAAAATGAACCCGCACTACTCTGTGGCACCCAGAAAAACAAAACTAAGCGTACGCATAATATACGCAGCCTACAATGACCTATGAAGTGGAACACGGAGCAAGCACAGTTGCTAAGTACATGCGGAACTCCCCGTCTGCCTGGAAAAAGAACGTGAAAAATACACGCGTGTGCGCATTGGCAACACCCCCGCCAAAAGAAGAATTGTACGCTGTCTGAGCAGACAGGACAAAAGGAGAAGTGAACTCTGTTTGAGGAAACAGGCCCAACAAAAAATTAGAAAAGAGCTGTCAGAGGTAACAGGGAGTACGAACTACAAACGCTGTGAAGTAATCGTGTGTGAACCGACAAGAAGTACAGATTTCACCCACTTGCTCTCCACGAAAAGCACGTACAAGGAAATGGCGTCCTACACCTAGCTTTTAAACCAGCCCACACGTACACGTCAGATACGCGTGTACGCGGGCACTTTCCTCCAATTACACGTGATGACACTCGGACATGCAGTTTTTCCACGTGTGCTCTGTCATCATGTGCTATGAGGGAAACTCCCGCGCGCAAAATGTAACCTACGCGCTTACGCGCTAAGGGCCTTTGGTCCAATGAAATCGCGTGCGTGTGCTGACGCACTTACGCGCTAAGGCCCTTTCCTTGAATTACATGCTGACGTGCAATTTTTTCACGTGCCAAATCACTCCGTATCAAACTGTCCACGCAAAAACACACGGAAGACCACACTCCAGCCCAGAAGGCCAAATTACTGCCCCCCAGAGCCCCGAGCACACTCCCACCTGCCATCTGCTGCTGCCTGACTGCCTGCTGCCCACATGCCCTGTCATTTGCTGCCTGCACATCAGCCAAGGGTGTAGTTGCTGTGACCACTCCTGCTGGAACCGAAGACTCCCGGCTGGGATTCCATCGCTCCACAGCCCAGCCCCAGGACCCAGTTGCCCACCCACTCCTGCCTCTGGGGTTGCCATGTCCCGCACAACACCCTCTGTCAGCACTGGCAACCCCCAGCCAGAGAGGCAGAGGGCCACCAGCTTCACTGCCACCGAAGTTGGTGTCCTGGTGGAGCAAGTCCTGGGGCAGTATTATGCCCTCTTTGGGAGTTCGCGCGCCGACAATGAAGGACGGACCAGGATCTGGATGGACATTGTGACTGCCATCAACGCAGAGGGGGTGGCAGTCAGCGACTTACATCATGTCAAGAAGCGCTTCGAGGACTTCAGGTCCAGGACCCTCAACAAGGCCCAGCGCCTCGATAAGGCAGCGGATGCCAAGGGGTGCCAGGGCCAGCTGTCGAACCATCAAATGAGGGTCCTGGAACGCATATGCCCAGCCTTCTATGTCCAGATCCTTGAGAGGCAGACCCGTCTGGAGTTGAGAGGTAAGTGTACATGCATGTTGATAGTACGCTGTGCGTGTCGTGGTGTGCCAGTAGTGTGCAGGTTGCACATGTGTTTATGTAGGGTCATGTAGGGATGTGTATTAACATGGGCATGAGGCTGCCACATGTGAGTCCTCTCAGTTGTGAGACACATTGATGGTGTACGTGTTGGTAAGCATGCTGGGCAAATGCAGGTTTCTGCACTGTTTACATGTGCATGTATGTGTATCTGACAAGTGTACAACTGTGATGCAACATGGATGCACGTGACACTGATATGTAGAAGGATGAATTGCAGATGTGGCATGTATGGCAATCTCATCACTGCAACAGTTGCAGGAGATGTAGACAATCATGTAAGTGTGGGGGCGTGGGCGCATGTCTAGTGCACTCCTTGTGTTTCATGTGCTGTCAGGGTCACCTTTCGCTGTTCATGCTGTTGTATGTGTATGTATGGTGCTGCCTGTTGCAATATTGCTGTTGAAATGTTCATGTGTGTGAGTTAAAATGACATTTCTTCTCTGTGAAAGATAGTGAGCTAAAGACTCTGGGTAAGTCTCTCGTAACCAGGACTAATGTCTGGCAGAGGGGACTTCCAGGACCCCCCTTGTCAATTTGCATATTCAAGTAACTTTGGGTCTCACCCTAAGTTACTAGGGGAATCCAGACGTGGACCCCTTGCTCACTATTCTTAGAGAGGCACAGCTCCTCTCTACTGATGAGGTCCAACCAGACCAAAACACGTGTCTGGGGATGCTGTTGGTACTCTTGTTCAGAGGAGAATTGCCTAGCATTTCAGTGCTGGACTGCCCCAGGGCAGGACAAAGACTGATATGTTTGGGATATTTCTTCTCTGTGAAAGATAGTGAGCTAAAGACTCTGGGTAAATCTCTCGTAACCAGGACTAATGTCTGGCAGAGAGACTCCCAGGACCCCCCTTGTCAATCTGTAGTTAAACAATGCCACTCAAATGCAACTGTCATGTGTGTATCAGTCCATTGTACAGTGCCCTGATGCCTGTGTTTTATCTCTCCCTGTCTGCAGCGTCAACTGAAGAAGAGGGCAGAGAGGGTGCTGTGGAGCACAGCGGCAGGGATCATCCTGCCAGCCGGAGACGCAAGGTTTGGCAACCTTCCAGGTTGTCATCTTGTCGGGGAGTGAGGAGTCCGGTGCCGCATCCCAGGCTGCAGCTGTTGAGGGAAGGTCCAAGAGGCTGAGGTTGGAGTTGGACTCCTCGGCAGCAGAAGGGGCAGCTGAGACCCCACAGTGTGTGATGGAGGAAGATGGCACGGAGTCATCCATGTTGGTGGGGGGTTTGGTGGAGGAGGAGGCCATGCAAGGGACAGACACGGGGTCTGGAGGTGGGGATTCCACTGGTGCTAGTGGTGCAGTGCAGGGGCAGGGACAGGAGGCAGCACAGGCCACCGCGGAGGTGCCTGTGTGTAATCCTGTCCCCGATCCTGTGACTGCATCATCCCGCACCAACAGGGAGGGGATCCGCTTACAACAACTGACCTTCCTCTCCCTGCGAACGTGGCTACCCGGGACCGGGTTGAGCCTGTCCTGGGTGGGGTGGCGTTGCGTCAACGGGCCATGCGAGGTGACCTGCAGTCTTTTCATGAGGAGACTGCACGTCTTCTCGAATGGCTCGTTGACCGCGTTGACCTACTGGGACAGCTCATCAGGGCCGGATTCCTCCATTTTCTGGACCTTTTTCCGACCCCCTCCTCAACTGAACCCCCTATGCCCCAGTCGTCCTCCATGCCATCCTCCCACCCATGTATCACCTGGGTACCATTTGGAGCTGCCTCTGACCCTGCGGCCAGGCTGGTGGAGGACACATCCCTGCCACAGTCGGCACAGCACAGCAGCAGCAGCAACAAGGTGGGAGCCATCATGGCTCGGGGCCTTCGACATCGGAGGGGCAGGCATCGGCCAGAGGGCCGGAGGACCCAGGACTGGAAGTGTCTTCCGTGTGGCAGTGGTTAGGCCATGCTATAGATGCGGAGCGGCAGCGGGCAGAAGAGGAACAGCTCATGATGCTCAGAGCGGAGAACTCCATGCGGAGGGCCCTGAGGCGGGCCGAGTGCCTCGAGGCAATTCGCAGGGAATTGGAGGAGAACATGTCGTCGTCCCTGCGAACCCTCGGGGCCATGGAAGAGGACCGCCTCCAGGACATTGAGGAGGAGTTCGATGATGCCCTGGCCCGGGACATCCAAAAGTGAGCCGTCGGACTAGCCCGCTGCCCTTGTAAATAATTTTTAGAGTTAGGTTTCCTTTTCGTTTTCCTTTTATTAGTGGTCAATGGACAATGCCACACAAATTTGTATATATTTATATTTTTAGGTAGTTTGTTAGGTAGGTTTCATTTGTTTGGCGGGGATCATGGACCCTTTACATCCTTGGACAATGGATTGTATATAGTTTCATCATGTATTCATTTTTTTTTTTTTTTTGCATTTTGGACATGGAGCAATGGTTTTATTTTTTCCGACAATGGATTGTAAATAGTTGGACTATGGATTGATTTCTCTTTTTTTTTATTATGAACATGAAGCAATGGAGATTTTTGTTTTACATTTCCTTTGGATTTGCGTTGTTGGAGGGTGACTTTGGACAGTTTTTCTTTCAAATGTTTTTGGATTGGTTATCATTTTTATTCAATCATCTTTTTCACATGCTTTTCATTTCATGTTTCATATTTTGGTATGCTTTCATTTCATTTTTGATTTCATGTACATAATACATTTTCATTTTTTAGTTCCATGTGTGGGATTCGCTCATTGGGTTGATGCATGTGAAAATGTGGGTTTACACAAGCAATGCCAACCAGTGTATGTGTGTGACGGACATGTGTTGATGTACATAGTTGACTTTTGGTTTGTGTCATGAGATCGGCATGTCACTGCTGGGGGGCGAGGGTACAGGGGGACATGAGTGGGGGCCTGCTGGCAGGTGACCCACAGTGCTGGGGGGTGGGGGTGCAGGGGGACAGAGTGGTGGCTTGCTGGCAGGTGCCCCACAGTGCTGGGCGGTGGGGGTGCAGGGTGACATGAGTGGGGGCCTGCTAGCAGGTGCCCCTCAGTGCTGGGGGGTGGGGGTGCAGGGGGACATGATGGGACATGAGTGGGGGCATGCTGGCAGGTGCCACACAGTGCTGGGGGGTGGGGGTGCAGGGGGACATGAGTGAGGGCCTGCTGGCAGGTGCCCCTCAGTGCTGGGGGGTGGGGGTGCAGGGAGACATGAGTGGGACATGAGTGGGTGCCTGCTGGCAGGTGCCCCTCAGTGCTGGGGGGTGGGGGTCCAAGGGGACATGAGTGGGGGCCTGCTGGCAGGTGCCCCACAGTGCTGGGGGGTGGGGGTGCCGGGTGACATGAGTGGGGGCCTGCTGGCAGGTGCCCTGCACTGCTGGGGGGTGGGGGTGCAGGGGGACATGAGTGGGGGCCTGCTGGCAGGTGCCCCAGAGTGCTGGGGGGTGGAGGTGCAGGGGGACATGAGTGGGGGCCTGCTGGCAGGTGCCCCTCAGTGCTGAGGGGTGGGGGTGCAGGGGGACATGAGTGGGACATGAGTGGGGGCCTGCAGGCAGGTGCCCTGCACTGCTGGGGGGTGGGGGTGCAGGGGGTCATGCGTTGGTGATCAGTAGTGCAAGCTGACATGTGGCTTGGCTGGGGGGCATGCCCATGGTGGATGGGCTGCCTGCGGGACATGACCAGGGGTGCAGGGTAGTCCCCTGTGGTGTGGGCTGCCTGCAGGGGCTGTGGAGGATGTAGAGGGAACACCTGGGAGGACCCACACTGCCAATTCACATGTAGGACTCCCCTGCACCCCGAAATACACTTACCCTGCTGAAATCACGTGTGAGACTTCCCGCAAACCCCAGTAATACACGTACCCCGCTCGCACAGGGCCCTTTCGCGTGTTAAACTTCACGCAAACGTGCGCGGTACGTGTATAACTGGGGTTCGCGGGAAGTCTCACACACAATTTCAGCAGGGTACGTGTATTTCGGGGGTGCAGGGGAGTCCTACACGTGAATTGGCAGTGTGGGTCCTCCCAGGTGTTCCCTCTACATCCTACATGGCCCCTGCAGGCAGCCCACACCACAGGGTCTACCCTGCACCCCTGGTCATGTCCCGCAGGCAACCCATCCACCAGGGGCATGCCCCCCAGCCAAGCCACATGTCACCTTGCACTACTGATCACCAACACATGTCCCCTTGCACCCCTCACCCCCCAGCACTGAGGGGCACCTGCCAGCAGGCCCCCACTCATGTCCCCCTGCACCCACACCCCCCAGCAGTGCAGCGCACCTGCCAGCAGGCCCCCACTCATGTCCCCCTGCACCCCTACCCCCCAGCAGTGCAGGGCACCTGTAGGCAGGCCCCCACTTATGTCCCACTCATGTCCCCCTGCACCCCCACCCCCCAGCACTGAGGGGAACCTGCCAGCAGGCCCCCACTCATGTCCCACTCATGTCCCCCTGAACCCCCACCCCCCAGCACTGAGGGGCACATGCCGGCAGGCCCGCACTCATGTCCCCCTGCACCCTCACCCCCAGCACTGAGGGGCACCTTCCAGCAGGCCCCCACTCATGTCCCCCTGCACACCCACCCCCCAGCAGTGCAGGGCACCTGCCAGCAGGCCCCCACTCATGTCCCCCTGCACCCCCACCCCCCAGCACTGAGGGGCACCTGCCATCAGGCCCCCACTCATGTCCCACTCATGTCCCCCTGCACCCCCAGCACGGAGGGGCACCTGCCAGCAGGCCCCCACTCATGTCCCCCTGCACCCCCACCCCCCAGCACTGAGGGGCACCTGCCAGCAGGCCCGCACTCATGTCCCCCTGCACCCCCACCCCTCAACAGTGCAGGGCACCTGCCAGCAGGCCCCCACTCATGTCCCCCTATGCCCCCACCCCCTAGCAGTGAAATGCCGATCTCATGACACAAACCAAAAGTCAACTATGTACATCAACACATGTCCGTCACACACATTCACTGGTTGGCATTGCTTGTGTAAACCCACATTTTCACATGCATCAACCCAATGAGCGAATCCCACACATGGAACTAAAAAATGAAAATGTATTATGTACATGAAATCAAAAATGAAAAGCATGTGAAAAAGATGATTGAATGAAAATGATAACCAATCCAAAAAAAAGAGAAATCAATCCATAGTCCAACTATTTACAATCCATTGTCCGGAAAAAATAAATCCATTGCTCCATGTCCATAATGCAAAAAAAATAAATAAATGAATACATGACGAAACTATATACAATCCATTGTCCAAGGATGTAAGGGTCCATGATCCCAACCAAACAAATGAAACCTACCTAACAAACTACCTAAAAATATAACTATATACAAATTTGTGTGGCATTGTCCATTGACCACAAATAAAAGGAAAACGAAAAGGAAACCTAACTCTAAAAACTATTTAAAAGGGAAGCGGTCTAGTCGACGGCTCACTTTTGGATGTCCCGGGCCAGGGCATCATCAAACTCCTGCTCAATGTCCTGGAGGTGGACCTCTTCTATGGCCCCGAGGGTTCGCAGGGACGATGACATGTTCGCCTCCAACTCCCTGCGAATTGCCTCGAGGCACTCGGCCCGCCTCAGGGCCCTCCGCATGGAGTTCTCCACCCTGACCATCGTGAGCCGTGCCTCTTCTGCCGCTGCCGCTCCGCATCTATAGCATGACCTAACCGCTGCCACACGGAAGACACTTGCAGTCCTGGGTCCTCAAGCCCTCTGGCCGATGCCTGCCCCTCCGATGTTGATGGCCCCGATCCATGATGGCTCCCACCTACAGCCTGCTCCTGCTGCTGCTGTCCATGTGCCGTGTCTGATGTTGCCTGCACATCCTCCATCAGCTGGTCTCCAGTTGTGGTGTCCACCCATGCTGGGCCGCCGACTCCCGACTGTGGCAGGGATGTGAGCTCCACCAAGCTGGCTGTGTTGGTCGGGCCAGGTCCACAGGGGCCCTGGTGGAATTTGGGCCAGAAGACAGTGTGGAGAACGACTGGTGCATAGTCTCCACAGAGGAGGAAAGGTCCGCCAGAGTGCCCGACGCATGTAGGAATCCACCAACCAGGGTCCCTCCCAGCAGTGCCACGTCATGATGCTGCTCTCCGTGATGGTGTGCATTCTCCGCCCAGGAAGAACGCACGTCATCATGAATGACACGCGTGCGCAACGCGACACAAACCAGGATGGAGCCCATACGTTCGTGGGACCCCTCGTCTGCAGGTAGTGGAGTGGCAGATGACATGACACTCTCCCCTACCTGCGGACGGGCCTGGGACGGGGCCTCCCTTCTGGTGCATGGTGGTGCAGTCACAGGGACAGTGACATACACAGGCCCCTCCGCGGTGACCTGTGCTGCCTCCTGACCCTGGCCCTGGACTGCACCACTTGCACCAGTGGTACTACCCCCACCAGGCCCCATGTGCGGCTCAGTAGCGGGCTCCTGCTCCTCTGTGGAGACCACCAACCTGGATGTCTCTACACCGTCTTCTGCCATTGGAAGCCCCTGTGGTGGCTCACCCGGCCCTTCCGCCACAGCTGTTATGGCAGATGCAGCACCAGCCCCCTTGCTCCCGGATGATGGTGATTCCTGGGAGGGTGGCTGGGCCTTGCGTCACCGCCCAGTGGAGGCATCCCCGCCGCTTGGCTCCACAGCGCCGTCTCCGCCCTCTTCTTCACTTGACGCTGCGTAGAGGGAGACATAGAACACAAGCATCAGGGTACAGTACAAAATACCCTAGACAGGAAGCAATAACACATGAGTGGCACTGTCAAATGTCACTTCCATCCTGTCATTCCACAACACATGGGTGAATGCACCCAACACACATGCAGAAACAGTCCTGGCACTGCAATCAACATCAACATCCATGTAGAAGGGCCCCTGTAAACCAAGATGTTGCCTTCAAAGTCACACACACACACTTCACGGGCACACACACACACATGTGCACCATACATGTACATGACATCAGCACCCATTCCCCACCCCCCCTTCATGTCCAGGAACAGAGACAGTCATGCTTTCATGTGTGCACTCCGCATAGAGCTCCCCATGTTGCATTAAAACACATGCACCAACCATGTGGTTCACACATAACTGGTCTCACATGCATGACCATGATGTCCCTGCACACACACATCCACACCTGGCCTATGTCACACATACAGACTACCAGCACACTGCAACATGCCCTGCCTCACACAGCAATGCTTGGCCACTTACCGCTCAACTCCAGACGGGTCTGCCTCCGAAGGATCTGGGCGTGGAGTGCTGGGCCTACGCATTCCAGAACCCTCATCTGGATGTTACTCATGCGTGCCTGGCCCCCCTCCGCGAGGCGCCAGGCCTTGTGGAGGGTCCTGGACCTGAAGTCCTCCCAGCGCTTCTTGACATGCTTGATGTCGCGGGTTGCCACCCCCTCCGTGTTGATGGCAACCACTACATCGTCCCAGATCCTCTCCCGTCCTTCCTTGTTGGCGCGTGATGTTCCAAGGAGGGCATCATAATGCCCCAGGTCATGCTCCACCAGGACACCAACTTCGGTGGCAGTGAAGCTGGTGGCCCTCTGCTTCTCTGGCTAGGGGTTGCCAGTGGTGCCAGATGGAGATGTGCCCGACATGGCAACCCCAGAGGCAGGAGTGGGTGGGCAACTGAGTCCTGGGGCTGGGCTGTGGAGCGATGGTAACCCAGTCGGGAGTCTTCTGTTCCAGCAGGGGTGGACCCAGCAACTGGACCCCTGCAGATGGCTGATGTGCAGGCACCAAATAGCAGGGCACGTGGGCAGCAGACAGTCAGGCAGCAGCAGATGGCAGGTGGGAGCGTGCACGGGGCTCTGGGGGACAGGAAAATGACCTTCAGGGCAGGAGCATGGTCTTCCGCGTGTGTATGCGTGGCCAGCTTGATACAGAGTGATTTGGCACGTGAAAAAATTGCAAGTCAGCATGTAATTCGAGGAAAGGCCCTTAGCGCATAAGCGGGTCAGCACACGTACGCGATTTCATTGGACCAAAGGCCCTTAGCGCGTAAGCGTGTCTGTGACGTATCGCGCACGGACGTTGCCCTTTCGTGTGTAAAACTTCAAGCGAACACCAGGAATACACGTACCCCACTCGCACAGGGCCCTTTCGCGTGTAAAACTTCACACAAACCCCAGGAATACATGTACTCCACTCGCACAGGCCCTTTCACGTGTGAAACTTCCCGCACACCCCCATAATACACGTACCCTGCTGAAATCATGTGTGAGACTTCCCGCGAACCCCAGTTATACACGTACCCACTCGCACAGGGCCTATCGCATGTGAAACTTCCAGCGAACCCCAGTTATAAACATGCCGCACTCGCACAGGCCCTTTCGCGTGTGAAACTTCCTGCAAACCCCCGTAATACACGTACCCTGCTCCACTCGCGTGTGAGACTTCCCGCGAACCCCCTTAATACACGTGCCTGCTCCAATCGCGTGTGAAACTTCCCACGAACCCCAGTTATTCACGTACCCCACTTGGACAGGCCCTTTCACGTGTGAAACTTCACGCAAACCCCAGTTATACACGTTCGACGCTTGGCGTTTGCTGTTTGGCAGCCCTGTAAACTGGTCCAGGGTTAGCGCAGCCCTTTGCGCTGGATTGGGGATTTTGATGGCTTTTTCTAGCATGAGGGCGCTCTTGGGGGCGTAACTGGCACTGCTGCAGGGTTGCATCGCCACTCTGCGCCACGGCTGGTTTTGGAGGCTAAAATCCATGAATACGCTGTGCGCGGAAATCGATTTTAGTGCACGCGGCTGGCGCAGACATTCGCACGCGCACACTGTGCGCCAGCTGCGTGCGCCACTTGTGCGCTAAATTCTATGAATACCCCCGTAAATATTGACATGGGCCTAGGTTTGAGTGATTTTACAATTAAATGGTTTGGACTCCAGGGAATGGATTGGCAACATGTATTTCCAAAATTGTTTGGACTGAGAAATACAGGGCAGCCCAACATCATCCTAATTCAAAGTAGAGGCAATGATTTTGGTAATGTATGAGGTGTGTCACTTGCTTTGATGATAAAACAAGACTTGGAAAAAGTAATGGAACCGTTTCCTCACCCCGTCTTTATCTTTTGCAATCTTAATCAGATGCAAAAATGGAGATGGACCACCACATTTATTGGTAAAATTGAAAAATCATGGAGAAATGTTTCCAAATTCATCACAGACCACAACCAATTATGGATTTCAATTAACGACAAACCAATTTGTAAAGACATGATGGAGTTCACCTAACCGATGAAGGTAATGCAGTATTCCTTCATAACATCAAAGCAGTACTCCAAATGTGCTAAAAAACTACATTCAGTGTACCCCAAAACAGTCCTTTTAAGGACTACATATCACATATAAATACACAAAAACCATGACAAAGCATCCAAAAAAGTTCTTCAGTATAACCGCGTCTTGAGTTCATTGACATTTTTTTTGCCGTGGTTACACGCTGATACTTGGGAGAGTGAGTTACATGGGTAAATACATACTTATGTATTAAGCAGTCCTTAAAATGGCTGTTATGGAGTACACTGAGTGTATTATTTCAGCACATTCAGAGTAATGCTTTCATGTTATACTTTTCATATTTTGACAATGTGTCAAACTCTGCAATTCCTTTATGAGGTTCAAAAACAAATTCAATGTGTCTCTGATCACTTTCCTTCGCTGCTGTAGTAAATGCCATTTCCCAAAAATAAAATATCTTCTACTCCCTAACAAAAATCGCTCCCCACAAATCATACATCCTGATAATCTTCCCACATCGCCATCCACAAACCCAAAACAATAACTAAGCCAATGCTTCTTAAAATATTCTCCAATTTCTTCCACAACACTTTTTGATTTAAGTCAAAATTACTTATTCCTCTGGAATCCTCTAAAAATATTCAGGACACAAGAAATCAGTGTAATAGTTTTGAGCAGCTTCTTCATTATTTCTATTTATTTTTCAACCTATAATAATATTCCACAAATATACACTCAAATATCAAATGTCCACTCTTCAATCTCAGAACCTCTAATGACAGATGTCACTCTCAGTACAATGCAAAGTAAACATCATCCTCCAACACAACAACAGGTTTCATAATATATCTTCATTCAACCAATCACACATTCCTTTACTTCACATTTACAGCTGCAGAAACAGAAGAGGCATATTATAGCCACAGCGACATACGCCACAAAATACATGATGTCCTAGTTGCCTGAAGATAGGAGCGAGTGACAACAGCTTTGTCATTATAAGCACAATCCTTCTAAACAGTGTCTTGTGAGATATAAAAAGGCAATTAAACAAAACCAAAATGTTTATTTTTAAATTAATCAAATTCCATAGCCGCGGCTATACCCCCGGTTACAACGAGAGGCCACCCAGAGCCGCGGGTACATGTAAACTTTTTCATACATTGAAAAAACAGATTGCAAAGGTTTCAGATTTAAATACCACATGCCTTGAGGTGACAACATCCAAACAGAAAGACATGTAAAAAAACTGCGATTAATCATTTGTAAAATAATATGATCACTGCCCAAAATGCAAATAGCTGTAACTGCGGGTATGACCGGCTGGTTTACACCGGCAGCTACAAAAGCCCACCATAATGTCTAATTGGGGCATTGATAGCTACGGTCTGGGCACCCCCCTGTAGCTGTGGCTACCCGTACATGTTTTGCAGATTCAAAAACACATATTAACAAGGTGTAAAAATTCAAACAACACAAAAGTATACAAAAGGGCATAGAATCAGAAACACATGTAAAATTGTGTAGTGTAAAATCCATAAAATGTCATGATCAATGCACAGAAATTGGCTTTGCTATAGCCGCGGCTAAGGTGATAGTTGTAGCCATGGCTGCACCTGCCAAAAATACACAACGTTCCATTGGCTTGCTGGTACTCACGGCAATTACCTCCTCTGGCAGAGCATGATGCTTCATTGGCAGCTGTCATAGCTGCAGCTATTTATATGAAAAGGCATAAAAGGTATTTTCCTTTTCCATAATATTTCGAAAATGTTTCACTCTGAGAAGTACAGGGCAGCCAGATGTCATACTAATTAATTGAGAAGGCAATGATTTGGGTAATGTATGAGGTGTGTGACTTGTTCTGATGATGAAACAAGACTAATGGAACTTTTTCCTCTCACCATCTTTATCTTTTCCGATCGGACTCAGAGGAAACAATGGAGATGAACCAACAGATTTAATGGTAAAATTGAAAAATCACACAGAAATGTTAATAAAGTAGTTCCACCATAACCAATTATGTATTTCAAACAACAACATGCAGTTCTACATAACCAATTTCTATACACATGACAGAGTACATCTAACCAATGAAGGTAATGCATAGTTCATTCATAACATCAAAGCAGTACTTCAAATGTGCTTAAATGTTATACTCAGTGTAACTCAAAACCGTGTACCCAGGACTACATAACACATATAAATAAACAAATAAAATGAAAAGACATCCCCAAATAATTTTCAGTATAACCACGGCCAAGAGTTCATTGATTTTATTTTTTATAGCTGCAGTTACAGGATGATACTTGGGGGTGTCACATAGGTGTTCATACATACATACATACATACATATTTATGCAATAGATATTTCTTCATAAGTACTCCTTCTCATAAATAAAGTGTATTTTTCAGCATGAAACCCACAGTTAAAACCTGCAGACTTTGCTGTGGTTGACCACGCAGCCAAAATTCAACACCCCATTGGGCTATGCAGTAATGCATATATTTTTAAAATAAAATATTGACATCCCTATATATGTGTAAATTGAACAGAATAAAGAGGTGGGAGTAAGGTTAATGTCTGAGGTAGAGAGGCTGCAAATACATTTACTGGATGTAGAAAAGGAAAGATACAGTAATAGCCTTCTATATGTAAAAAAATAATTCAAAATTAGTTAGAAAAAACAAACACTTTATGAACCACAATTGAATAGTCAAATATTTTTGACCCTCATATCTCGTATGTAGTGCACCACATGCACTATATAAAACACAACATTTGTGCATGCAACATTGTTGGTATCCTCACAAATAGTAATCATTGGGTCGTGGTCCAAGGTGGATTAAAAAAAACATATATTAATAAATCAATAAGGTCAAGAGGATACTCTTTATGGGTGCAATTACACAAGACATAGTAACATTAGTGAGAATACACAAGCTACAATACATTGCTAGGGCAGCTAAAACTAGGGCAGGGTGGCTGAAGTTGCTACCTATTCTTTTTTTTAATTATATATTTTATTTCATATGTTCATATATATGTAAATAAACAGCACTCCTTTTACTTCTTTATATTTTTTTCTACAAATGTACATTTTAAGAACCACACTCCTTTATTTTACAGTTGTATTCCTTTTTTCTCCACAGTCTCACATGTAAGAAAGTCTGGAAACACACAGTCAAAAAATAAATAAGAATCCCAAATACCTACTGTGTCACTGACCATGGCCTTTGGACATGGCCAGTGATTTAGTGATTTTTCACCTCTGACATCAGTATACCGACAAACATAACTTTGAAAAGGAAATAAAACAAAAAACATCCCCAAAATCTATTGCTGCAAGCACAGAACTACTGATACATGTGGCTATCTGTTGTCTTTTACAGCCTTGGATATAACCAAAAATATCAGAAACAAGGCTAGAAAGAAAACATGCTTTCCTGCCCCCCCCCACACCCTCATCAAGTACCCTCCTCATCTGTGCCAGCTCCTCCCACTCTTCAGGTGTCCGCCTCACCTCCCCTATCTGTTTCCCTTCACTACACATGCTGTTTCTGTAAGTTCGATGTGAGATGTCGGCTATTCGAGGATGTAGACGTGGCTACAGAAAGCTTTGTGTTGCAAACTCAGTCCCTGGGCCTCGTCCTCCAGAAACCTTCCCACCTTTATACTAATGTAATTTGGAATTATTTTAACCTGCAACTATTTTTATTTTCCCGTTATCTTCTGCTATAACCCCAGTTATCTCTGCATTGATGGAAAAACAAGATGGTGGTCGTGTCATTTAAAAAAAAAAATGGTTTTAGTAATTTACCCTGGGCGAATCCTTACCAAACTTGGAAAGGAAGTATATTGCTCCCTCTGAATCTTTATGACAAATTTGGTAAGGTTTCATCAAGGGGGGAAAATTTGTAGGGGGGACCCAAAGTATTTTTTTTCTCCATAGATGCAATGGAAAAGAAAGTGTTCTCACATCTACAGCCCAAACGCTGCACGGATTTTCACCAAATTTGTGGCAGGAGTGGCGGCTTGGTTCCGAAAGCGTGCTTTTGTAAATTTGGTGTAAATCCATCCAGTAGGTCCAAAAAAATGTGTGATATCTGTGTTCGGTCTACGGACTCACTTCCCTGTTTCGGTCCATGGACGGGCCTATGATTGGCCTAGAGGGTGAAGTGAGGTCCACGGACATCGGGCGCACGTGCTGCTTGGATGGTAAAAAGCGTATAATGCGTCAGATTTTTGGAAACGCCCACCATGTTGAATTCGCAGACATCCGCTGGTGTCCACGAAAATCGCAGTAAAAACCTATTAAAAAACACAACATTGCACTTGTCAAACTCATCAAGCAATCTCTGTGGAGGTGGAGAGTGATGAGGATCGGATGGGAAATGGCTGTAAGAATCTAAAAAAACAGGTGTTTTTCATCCCCCAAATCCGCGAATGTTCCGGATGTTCTTGTAATGTCCTGTGGTGTTCGAGAACCCTTCAGATGTTCTGCAATACTGGGTTGGTGAAAAGCAGATATTTAATGGCTTATAACTTTGGCACCACTCAATGAGACTGCATGAAATTTTGGAATTTAACTCTAGACCTGATTCTGAATGGACCGTGTGGAACTGTTTTGTCAAGAGGGAACACAATTAGAGGGGGCATCCCTAAATATTGTTAAGGCTTATAAATGTGGTGCTATTTGACGAATGTGCACAACAGTTTGCATAATGTTTTAAATCTAGATATACATGTCTTTGCACAGTTTGGTGGGATTCTGTCAAGAGGGGGCTAAATTAGGGGGGCGGTTCAACATTTTTAGATGGCTTATAATTTGATGAATGTGGGCAAATAATTCAGAAAGATTATAGACCCAACTTTGAATATTTGTGTACATTCTGAAAGGATTTTTTCAAGTGGCGGTTAAGTTATATGGCTATTGTATGTGCACACATTTTGACACTTTTGAAAAAATAAAACATGGGCAGATTTCCAGCAAAAATGTGTAAGGATCATTGGCAAGGACCTTAAAGCAATGGTTTTGCAAATGTGCTTGTTTTTTTTTTGGATAAGTGTCATAATGTAGGTACACAAAATAGTGATATACCTTTGGTGACTGAGGTATAGCCTGTGGTCATGGGCAGTGACCAGATTATCTGGATCATGGCATAAGGTCATGGTTGTGGCAAACCCCTAAACTCTTGGCTGGATTGCCGGAGACCATGCACCCAAGAGACTCCCCACTGGTTGCAAGGATTGCAACAGTATGTGTACGGAGGTGAACAGGGTCTCTGGCAGCTGGCTTATGTGTGTGGGTTGTGGGCACTGGCCAGATTCTTGGGTGCATGGCTGTATTATGGTGTGATGGTTGTGGACTGCCCCTAGACTTGTGGGTACATGAGAGTCTACGCATTGCTTGCAAGACCTGTAATAGTATGCGGACAGAAATGGACAGGGCCTCGGGCACCTGGCTTATGTGTGTGGGTTGTGGCCACTGGCCAAATTCTTGGGTGCATGGGCATATTACACAGTGGTGGTTGTGGCTAGCCCCAAGAGTCTGCCCACTGATTGCAAGTACTGCAATACTATGTGTACATAAGTGGACAGGGCCTCTGGTGGCTGGTTTATTATGCTGGGTGGTTGTGGCCAGCCCCTACACTCTTGGGTGCACGGCCTCACTGGCATATGTGTGTGTGTGTGTGTTGTGGCCACTAGCCAGGTTCTTGGGTGGATAGCTGCATTATGCTGTAATTGTTGTGGGCTGCCCCTAGACTCCTGGGTGCATGAGAATGTACCCACTGCTTGCAATACCTGTAATTGTATGTGTACAGAAATGGGCAGGGCCACAGCACCTGGCTTATGTGTGTGGGTTGTAGCCACCAGCCAGATTCTTGGGTGCATGGCTGCATTATGCTGTAATTGTTGTGGCCTACCCCTAGACTCATGGGTGAAAGTTTAAGGTGCACTTCTATGTGGTTTTCCTGTAACACACACTGTTGCAGTAGGAGGAATTGAAATGTTGTGTGTGTTTTGCTTTTTGGAAGTGGTGGTGGCATTGTTGCAGTTAGATACCAGTTTGCGTATTCTAACTGTTTATCCGTTTTCACTTTTTAATACTATCCGTTTATGCAGTTTAATTCCATTTGGTGTAATGTAAGTACTGTACTATTGAAAACTAATATTGCAGTATTGTGGGGGCAGTTAGATACCTATTGGCGTATTCTTAGTGTAGACAGTTTGTAGACCCTCATACTCAGTACTTTTGTTTTTAAGTACTATGGATGAAACAATATTAATATGTGTTTTCCACAGTTGTTTTTTCTGTGCCTATAATCATTTGGTCATTGGGGAACAAACTGTATAGCAGCACAACTGATGTACTCATGGGCAAGTTGGTGTTTGCTAAATTGTTACAGTTTCACAGGGCAGAAGGTTATTTTTAGTTTGCATTTACATATCTGTTGGTGGCTATTGGGCACTAGGCTATGCTACTTTTATAGGTCAGTGAGTACATTTTGGTTTCAGGAATATGAAGTAGGCATTTGCAAGATATGCTGGTAATCTCTACTTCAGAGTAATGGAACTATCATTGCATTCAAACCATCCACATTCTTTTTAATGTATGCAGTATAGTGACCTGCGCTGGTTGGGGCACCCCTGTGGTAGATTATGCCTGCTGTTATGAAGGTTTTCTTGCCAAGCAATACTTGTCGGTGTGTGAAGCTAGTAAGCTTGCAGTTGTTTTTGGTACCATCTGCGGTGTATCGTAAAAGCATTACTGTTATGTATTGACTATGTGAGTTTATGTGTAAGGTGGAATGATTGTCTGAATTGGAAGTAGTACATGATAAGCCATGATTTGCATTTTGCACCAGCTGCTGAAATGGAATGGATTCACAATTATGTATTGAGTAGGTTATGCAGGGTAAGTGTCAGGCACCCTGTTCATATACTTTGGTAAAAGAGTTGCAAATAGACTGTAAAAAATATATGCATACCTGTAGTATGTGTTGATGGATGCAGATGTGGATGAATCTGGAAGTAGAAATCTTGGAGGGTTTTACAGTACGTTTTCATGGAGGTGCTTTGGAATTACAGGAGACCTATACTCTGAGTGTTCAACAGTACATCTAAAGTGTTGTTCTGTGATGACAGAGTTAGATGTAGAGTTCTTGTATGTGATTGGTGGATGGTTGTGTGAATGTTTAACAGTAGCCAATGAGGGAGTGCTGCAAAGAAAGAAGTGGAAAGGGAAGAAGGGCTGCCATGTTTTATGGGGTCCACAGACAGCGCAGTAGTCCTCGGACAGGGCGTGCCACATCTGGGGCTTCTCAGCATGCCTGGTATGGAAATTGGACTGTGGGAATAACCAATGAGGTGTTCAGGTTGTGCTTTACAAGAAGAGAAGGTAATACTTTTTTTCATTGCTGTGTTGGTTGTGTAGTGAAGAAAGCTGGTGGTCGGGAGACGCATAGAGTTACTGTATGGTTAGTGGGAGATTCCTTTGAATGTGATCTGGAGAGGTATGCAGAGCAAAGAGGCGTTTCTGCTGATCTTGGTTTTTGAGGCCTGCAGGCTTTGTGGTATAGTGTGCCTGGCCGCAATTTGCATGGAGTGCTTGTACTTTGCTGATCCATGGCTAGTTTTGGTACTTCTGATGTTCTGTTGGTGCACTGTGGAGGAGAGCATTTGGGTTACATCAGTGCTCCAAGTTTGCTTAGTGTACTGAGGAGTAAGTGCAAGAACTAATGCTGATTTGTCCTAGTGCAGCAGTGTTTTTTTCAGAAATACCACCTCAAGCAGTACAGAACAATCCCAAAGTTTTTTGTCCCCAGCAAAATGCTGCAAGGTGCCTCATTAACAGAGGCATGGGTGTATTTATGCTATATGCTGAGATGTTCCTTTTCCGTAATCATAACATTGATTCCCTTAGTCTTCACTTTTTCTCTGCAGATGGCATTTCGTTGTCCAACCTTGGAAATGCTATGCTCTTTTGTAATGCAAGGGATGCTTTGCAGAGGTTGATGTAAGGCAGTAAGGAGGAAAAAAAGAGAAACCCCCCAAAAAATACAAAACAAAAGGTGTTATAAAAAACACTCTTTTGAGAGCCACCACTACAGAGGAAATCTCCAACCCTGGCTTACATTTCTCTCCCCACATCATTGAATTACCGGATTTATCCATGAATACTGCAACAGTTCGCAGATCGCATGTGCCACTTCTGGGACCTTTGAGGATGGCAGGCATGGAAATGGGACTTTGTAGGCCAGGAGATTGGCCAATAAAGTTTTCTGGGTGTGGTGTGTAATGAGAGAGTGTGGCAGAGGGCCTGTTTGCTGAGAGGAGTGCAGATGGCTATTGCTATGGCTGTGTCTTCTAGGCGACAGAGTGTCTGGATTTTAGGGGACTCTTGGATACCTTGGTTGCATGTGTATGCAGAGCACTGTGGAGTGGCTGTACATCTTGGATTCCATCATGTGGATGAGAACTGGTATGGAGTGTGTGACATGAAGTGGCTGGATTTGGTTCCCCTTTGTGCCACTTTGGTGATGCACCATCATCTAGCCAGTATTATTCTTCATTGTGGAGGGAATAGTTTAGGCTACGTTAACTGAATCTCACTGTAGTTTGTGATGAAGGAGGCACTTGGGAAAGTCATGAACATGTTTCCAAACTCCTGAGTAATTTTTCCTCGCATTGCCCAGTGACATATGTGGCTGGTCGGTAAATGGAGAAAGCCAGGCACAATGTCAACAAGGCTGTTCACACATTTTTGAGAGATGTTGGCACGTCCTACTTTCACAATGAAAACATTACATTGCATATCATCAACATTTTTGCTGAAATGGAGTCCATCAGATTTTTTTGCAAAATTTCAAAAATGCATTGCATCCCTTTTTGGAAGTATACACGCATTTGTGCAGTAGGTGTTGGCCACTTCAAACCTTCCAAAAACAAATCAAAAACACAAAAAGGCTCTTTTCAGAGCCACCACTTTTTACCGGAAAAGAATGCAATGTTTTTGGCACTTCACCTACATTTTTTTAGGATTCCACAGACTGCTGAACTTTCAGCGGACTTCACAGACTGCGCAGGGACCTGTTCCTTTTTTTTTATAGGTATTTCTAGTTTTGAACACTGAAAGATTGCTCTGAAAAGAGCCTTTTTTTTCCTTTTTTTGTTTTATATTTTTTGGGGTGTTTTTTAACACGACACACAATGAAGGGAAGGGAAGGGAAGGAAAGGGAGGGTAGGGAAAGGGCACCACCCACATAGATGAAGGGGCAGGTTGAGAGAGGAAGATTTTGGGTTGGCCCCATGGAGGTAGGGGGCATTTTCCCGCATGCTCTCGGACCGTAGCCTCAAAAGCACTCTGGGATTGCTCACCCCTGCAGAGTACCGCATCAGAGTACATACACAGTGCAGTGACCTTTGAAAGGTAAGGGTCTGCTGCGGTGCGTATGGCCTGCGAGGCCCGTTCAGGGATCTGCTGCCCCACAGGAGTGTCCCTTGTGGTTACAGAAGCAGATGCAGAGGATGCTGTGGAGGAAATCAACCGGCTACCCTGTTCAAAGGGGACAATGCATCGAACTGCTGAATTGTGGCTCAACTTCAGGTGTCAGCGCATGGAGGTCGCCCCGTAGCTGTACAGCCCAGGCTTGCCGTGACTGTGTACCAGTGCAGAAAACCTTGGCCGACACGCACCTTAGGTACCCCCAACTGTGGTAAAGATCCTCACTTGCAAGACTCATGTTGGCAGCTAGTAATGGGGCCTTTCACTACCTCATCCTCTTCCACTTCTTGTTCCCCCTCTTCATCACCATGCATGTTCGCCTTCCTAGGCCCTCCAGAAGATGGTGGTGGTGGTGGTGGCGATGCTGCTGAGGAGCCAGCAGCAGCAGAAGCAGCAATGGATGCCATTATTGAGTACATTGGGCAATTCAGCAAACCAGGAAACCAGCCAGCAGCAATATCGCTCAGTGCTCTGTCCTGGGTATCCAAAAACAGAATTAGGAGCAGCACTTGGGTGTGGCCTTTTATAGGGGTCCAGGGAAGGGCTCCACAAACAGTTGCACTCTCCACAAACACTTGGAACCCCAAACAGGGCTCAAAAAGTTGCAAAAAAGTCTCTAGATCACCAGCGGCATGGTTTAGAACCTCTGCAAGGGTGATTTTTCACTGTAAAACACTTTGGATTGCTCAAAAAAGCAAGGTTTAGGTGTCTGCGGGCCCGGAAGTGTTCGCAAATAAGAACTGATGTTGAGCGTGGGTGCGGCCACATGGTGATGTCATGAAGTGTTTGCAAATGGGAAGGCTGTCTGTAGGACATCTATTGCATGGGATGCGGTGTGCGAATGGACCTGGGTGTCTGCAGGACAAGGTCGAGATCCCTGAACTAATTAAAAGTGCGACAAGTGCAGCAGACCTTAGGTACAGGTGCAGTGTTCGCAGGGCACAGGGGATTTTATGTGCATGTGCCCAGAAGTCCATGAGACAGGGGCAGGACCCCTGAACTAATTAAAATTGCGACAAAACGTAATGGACCCTGTGGACAGGCGCAGTGTTCGGAGGGCACAGAGGATCAGATGCACATGCGCCCAGGTGTCCGTAGGACAGAGGTAGGACCCCAAAACAAATAGAAATTGTGACACAACTTTACCGACCTTGTGGACAGGGGCAGCGTTCGGAAGGCACAGGGGATTAGATGTGCATGCGGCAAGGTGTCCGCAGGACAGGGTGTGGGTCCCCGAATCAGATAAAGGTACGCCATGACTTTGCGGACATGTCCAGACAGGCGTGGTGTCTGCAGGACACCTCCATCTTGATGGCGGACATCCCAGGCAGATGCGGTGTCCGCAGGACACCTCCATTTTGATTACAGATGGCCCAGACTGTTGCGAGCTCTGCAGACTCCTAGCAGGCTTTAAAAAAAAACACACACACACACAGCAACAGTAAATACATACATATGTAGTAAGACAGATGCAAAAAAACATTAAATTAGGAAAGGCACTGGGTAGCGGATTGGGGAACATACACAGGGATTTGGGGTTTTGCAGAGGCTTTTTATCAGGTGAGGAAGGGATGGAGATCTCATCATAGCATCTCTGACTACAGGGAATTGGTGGGGATGGTTGGCTGGGACAGATCGAAGGAGTACAGGTTCAAGTGGGGCAGTGGTACATAATGTTTCCCATTATATGGCTTTCTTTAAAAACTTTGAAGTCAGCAAAACTGCTGTTCAATTGGTCAATTTTTGCCTCCAGGCTCATTAGTTCATTTCCCACACTGTCAGTTTGGGTCTGTATGTGCCCATCCACTTGTATAACAGCTGGTTCTTCCGGGTCATTCCAACATGTTTCAGTTACATGTGAAGCAATGTGCATACATTTTCCTACTTTTCAAATTGCACTGTGTACCATTAGAGTTGTTATCATCACTCACTTGATCAAGCAGGAAATTCTGCTCAAGCCACTCCACGGTGCTTGCCATTTCTGTGTAAAAAACAAAAAAATGCTTCTTACAAGTCATGTACACAGAACAAACTGCACTGTTACAGGGAGAAATATAGTGTACTTAGCTCTTTCTTGTATGGTTCTGCTGTTACTACATTGCACTTCTCTGCGACAATTGCTTCTCGGTGTGTGTGCAAAGCAGCACTGAGGTAATACTGTTGGAGGCACAGGTTATTTATTTGCTTGGTGAATTCCATTATGTTGCACACCCTATGTTATTGCACTGCTGCTTTTATAAGTACAACGTTTGTAGATCTACTTCACTTTCCCTCATAATACACTTATTTGTTGCTCTTTAAACATCTTCAGTTTCTTTGCTGCACGCTACAACACTGTAAGACAACCCCTGAGCTTTTGGGCATTGTGGATGCTTCCCGACGTCCGTGGATAGTCGCATAGTCCGCTGACTCTGTGGCTATCACATTGGGCCAGGGGGGTCAGTACGTTGTATGGTACATGTACACAAATTAACGGTATCCCAGTAAGAACCTGTGAAAGTCTGTGTAAAAACTTTGTTAAAGGGACGTTATGGTTAAGTTGCACTAATAAAAACCTATGAAATTCAGTGAAAAAACATTGTTAAAGGGACGTTATGGTCAAGTTGCACTAATAAAGATCTATGAAATTCATTGAAAAAACCTTGTTAAAGGGACGGTATGGTTAAGTTGCGCTAATAAAACCTATCAAATTCAGTGAAAAACATTTTTTTAAAGGGACATTATGGTTACTTTGCACTAATAAAAACCTATCAGAACCAGTGGTAAAAGTGTGTTAAAAGGATATCATTGTTACAAGTAAAATAAAAAAAAAAGAAATTTGCCAGCAACCAGCTAAGCAACCATAACTCGCGCCACCACCGTGCACTGGTAAGACTAACACCCATGACATCAAAGATGACAACACATCATTGCGGAACCAGAAAACCTTTTTCCAACATGTGACCGATCTATGGAACCCTGGGCAAATCACTCAAATTAAATATGTTATTATTTTGGCCATGTTAATTGGGGTAAATTAGAGGTTATTCTGTTAAAGGTGGCTGAATTAGCTTTAATATGGCTCATTGCTCTGACACTTATGAGACAAATATGTCTCCTAAGGGAAGCAGGAATTATAGAATGTACTACACTGGTGTGGAAGATGGTTTGCCTGGGGCATTTTCCTTTCCTTCATACTGAGTGTACCAGAACAATTTCTATTACGCCCCCTGACACCTCACATGCACACACGCAGACCTTGGGTTATGGGCAGTGGCCATAAGTCCGATAGCACATCCAGTAGAGTGCTTGCTTTGACATCCGTGCAGAGCCTGCTGATGCAGGTTCGAATCCTGGCAGAACCAAATTCAGCCTTTCATCCTTCCGAGGTCAATAAATGAGCGCCACACACCGTGGGTAATAATAAGCAGCACTCAGATGCCTGAGACTTTGTAGTGCTATATAAATGCTAAATTATTATTATTATTATTATTATAGGGTCTCTATGTATTGGCCATTTTATGAATGAGTCGGTGGGGTTTCACGTCACAATGATCTACGGCAAGGGGGGTGTTTACCTTTTTACTTGGACATAAGACTTTCCACCTACCACAAAGCCCTTCAAGCTTCGCCCTCTGGACATGTGGGTGTTACCTGTTGCTCTCATTTGCGCATGCTGAAAGACAGAGGATAGCTGCTCCAGGTTTTTTAGCCCAATAGAAGCTGTGCAGAATGTGCACTCTTTTTAGTGCATGTAACGCTTAAAAGTACAGTTGCAAAACAAAGTTAATTGTTTAGGCCGACACTACTTTGCTTTTTGGTACATGTAGAGTTCCATTCAGGGTGCTGAAAATAAAACTATAATCACTTGTGTTGCTAAACATAAGGTTTTAAATATTTGTCAAGTTGGTTTATATTGTGATGTGTTTACTTTTAAGATATCTTTATGAAACATTATCCCAGCTCCTTAAAACAGTAGATTAGCACACATTAATATCATCTACAGGTGAGAGAAATTGTGTCCAAATATATAAAGTACACACTCATCAAATCCTATCTGACAGAACATGTGTGATCCTGGACAAACAATTGTATTTCCCTGTGCCGCACCTTCCAACATTGCCTAGTGTTGCCTAGTGTTGAATTCCTGTTTTGGGGACAGGGGGGCCGGGGTTAGTATGTCTTTTTATTGTGGGTGGCAAGGAGGCAGGTGTGGGTTCTGTATTTGAGGCTGGGGTGACCAGATAGCATGGTATGCATCTTTGCCAGCTCATCTCTCACTAAGCTCTTAGAGTCGAGCAAATCTACTTGGCTTAGCTCTTTCTTAGCTCTACCAATGGTATTTGTTGTCTCCCACACCTGTATTCTCTCCCATCTCCCTGTTGGCAAAGCAGGGGCACCAAAGAGGAACATAGCAAAGATATGCAGGAAACAGTCGTTACAGACCCCATGCTGAAAAAGGTGAAAAAAAAACAACAGGTTAGGTAAGATAAAACAGGGAAACAGGAAAAGCCAGAAACAATTCACTGGCACAGTGTACCTGTGCAAATAGTCGGGTTGGCAGTAGACCAATGGGTGCCTGGTTGGAAAGAACCCCCAATGGCAGTGGAACTGGAAATATGGGTACAGAGTGAGAAGATTAGCAAGCTACCAGAACAATTCACAATCAATGATATGGAGACTTGTGACGACAAACCACAAATGTCCCACCATGAGGGCATGCTGGAAGGAAGTCCAACGGGGCCCTGATTGAACAGGGATGGTTGGAAGGAAGTCAAATAATGCTCTGATGGAATGAAGATGCTGGGGAGGAAGTTCAACCATGTCCTGATGCAATAAGGACATTGGAAAGGAAAAGGAGCATCAGAAACAATAACAACAAAGAAACAAGACGATATCAGAGACAGATCTCATCAAGAGCAGAATCAAAACATGGCTATGCAAAAGAAAAACAAGGTAAAGGCCAAAAGGCATGGCTGCAAGAAACACATAGGGAAGAAGGATCTTCCGGAAGGAACATGTGGGAACAATGTAACCAAGAGAAATGCAACCAAATCCAAAGGGGGATATCTTGGGACGTGCCTAGGAGGCAATTTAAGATCAGTAATCCAAAAACACTAAGAAATACAATAACACATTGCTATATTGATTACATGAGCCATACTCCTTGATATAAACTGGTTTACAGATTCTGCAGGCTCTGGCAGTGCTTCCACATGTTCAGTCTTTGTGGCCATACCAGGGAAAATAGATCACAAAAAAACAATAGCGGAATGGCCAGCAGACATTGCAAATTCACACTGGATACTTGACATGTTGGGGTGTGTGATATCCAGAAGCCCTGGAAACAGCATGTGTGAGATGTGACGAATCATGGAAATCCATCACTTCTCCCCAAGGGAGAGCCTTTCCCTGTGGGGCTAGGGAGGTGAGCCTGCTCTACAAAACCCTACAAGGGTAGAGGCAAGTGGGACCTCACTGAGAGAGACTCCGCTTTGATGAAAAGGACTACCATTCTGATGAGTATCTCATTTACAAACACACCACCAACATACCTCTTAATACAACCAGTGAAGAAAGGTATGAAGAACATACCAGGATCTGTTATTGCCATCAAGATACACTGATTATTGCTCTACCAGAAAAACTGCCTGGTGCTGAGATGAGGGAAGAAACCTATGGAGGAAAGCAGATCATGAAGAAAACAGAGAGAAAGGACTGTAACATTACGCTGGGGAAGGCCCAGGAAAGCATATTAAAGGAAGTAGGCAGAGAATGGGAGAAGAGTGCCAGAACCTGCAAGTTACAAACTTGGTTTTTGAAGTATCATGATGGAAAGCTGTAGATGCAGCATCCTGTGCAAAGGTGAAATACAGCTGAGGTCTCTGATGTTTGGTGTTGGAGAAGAAATGAGATGAGAGAAGCCGAAGGGAAGGGAAGGCAAGGGGTCGTAGACCAGAACAGGAGCTAAGTGGAGCTAAGTGGTGGCGTGACCGAAGTCGCGAAGAGGTGGACCTTTTTTAATGAAAGAAGAAACAACCGGGTGAATCAGAAACTGCAGAGACTTTGTATGAAACTGCAAGAACTATTAGAGGCCAACCTGACAATTGAAGAAGAAAGTCTCAACCCATTGAAAGTCTTGGTGATGTTTTCCTTGAGCATAAGAGGTAACAGGAAAAATGGTAGACCTGTAAGGGGGACTGAAGAGAATCATTACTGGAATACTCATACTTGTCCCAGTCAAAACAAAATATTTGAATTGACTGAAGAGAAATAGAGCGATTACTGGCACTCTCAGACTTGTGAAAACACAAAATAAGAGAGGATATTGAGCCATTTTCATCACCTGCTGCCTAGGTATCTGTCCCTGCAGAGATGCTAACTGTCCTTGAATGTGGGTGTCTCACCCTATCCAGCGATGGTGAGCCGGTTATCTAGGTGATGACAAGAGGGAGAAATCTTTCCCTAACTAGATACGTTGTAATATCATATGTGTATCTAAAATACGATCACAATAAAAGTCTTTGAAAGGTAAAATATGGAGAAGTAGTATGAATGGACTGGTATGTTCATACAGTTTTATTAGTTACTGTCCAGTCTACAAATAGACAAGTACACATGGTTCAATAGCGACACCGCACCTACCGATCCTGAAGAAGGTGGCCAATCAGATAAGTGTTAGCTAAACCAGACGACTGATAAGTGAGGTGTGCATAATGATAATAACAACCCCCGTTAGAAACTGAAGAGTCTTATTGACTGGAAGTGAAGAACACTCTTCACTTAAGTCTGTTTGTGTGCCACTAGACATGTTCACGTGACCATGTGCAAGAAGTGCTTAACTTGAAACAGCAGTTTATTGTTGTTGCTGATTAAGAGGTTTTTATACAAGTAGTGATGGGAAGAAGGCAATTCTTGACCCCCCTTTGCGTCACTCCAGGAACATAACATATGTAATAACCAACGGGGGAGGCTCAGCCACACCCCACAGCGTTCTGTTGCACCAAACCCCATAGAAAATAACACAGTACACCATCCATGAGAAGTCATTTATTAACTAAGCCCAACACCATCGTTTTACTAGGCCTGAAAATCCCTCTCTTTGTGGAAATGCAGCTCTCCCATCCCCAGCGCCTCGCACAGCCAGTCCACACCATCACCTCTGCCTGCTAGCTCCGCACATGTCCTGTTATCACGAAGCCCAGCCATGCCTTGTTATAATATAGTAGTATAATTTCCGAAAGAATGTGCTCTGCATAGAACGTAAGACAGTGACAGGTCACAAGCCCAAGCGCCCATTCATCTCCACTAAACTGCCCGTGCCTTCTCAACCCCCGACCCGGCCAGGACCCAGGCCAGAGCCCACCAGCTCTGAAACCCCATTTCCTTTCATGCTGATACCCATCTGACCCTCCCACGCATCGATCACTCCAGGACCGCTGCCACAGCCCTAATCTTGTGTAGCAGTATATTTTCCCAAAAGAAACACACGTCCACCTATATCACTAGGACCTTAGTTCTTTTTATTAGGTAGGGAAACCCATTGCGTAGGGAAGGATAGATGTTTGTTTCTTTCAGTTGATAAAAGTACCAGTGAGATGGAAAGTCAGAGTCTTTGTCCTTCTTCTGACCCACCACAAAGAGTGGCAGTCTGTGCAAGGGAATGGCATACAAGCAGCTTGGGTGGAGTGGAGCCTGTGGCACCACTGCAGCAAAAAGAGGTTTTTGGCCATCTAGTCCCAGGAATTGTACCAGATAAAGAGCCGCACCACCTGAGGCCTGTCACTTTTTTTTCCACTCGCATTCACATCCTGTTGCTGCCATTTCTTTTACTTACCGCTTTGAAGGTAGAAAACTATTAAAACAAAGTGTTGTACAGTATTAGATGAACCATGATAACAAATAAATGCAAGAGGAATAGAAGGAAAATAAAATGATGTTATATTATTAAAAATGGGGATCAAAAAGAGGCAGGAGAGGTACGTTGCAGCCTAGCAAAGCAAGAGAAAAATGAAATAAAGGATCAAAATTCAAAAACAGGGTTGAATGGGATAAATACTTAACCAGGGTTTTATCTACAAAACAACTGCAAACTCCTTTATGGGAATACACTCAGCCATTGCTATCGGGATGTGCCAGAAAATGCAGGGCCAGTATTGCCTTTCGGTGGGGATACCTGTTTCCCCCAGGGTTCTTAGCTCATTCTCAGAGTTATTGTGCCAACTGCTTCTTGGTTCAATATTGCAACCATAGGGATATATCACAGATGCACATTTTGGTTTGGGGGCATTTTGGTGGTGCAGCCACCAAAATATCAGCAACACCATTGCTACAGAATGCAGAGAGAGTAAAGGGGTGCCCGACTTTGTGGGTAGCATGACAGATGGAAATGCTGTGAATTGCCAGACACACTAAGGGCCTCATTACACGGTAGGCGGTAAACCATGGCACTATTAGCACCATGGTTCATGCCGGTAATTTACCGGTACCGCCTTGGAGGAAAGGGGAATTACCACCCTATTCCAAGGTTGGGAAGGCGGTAATTCCTCCTTCCTCCTTTGCCCTTCCCCATTCCGATTTTTGCCCCATAGGGCATAATGGGAACGTGGAAGGCGCTAATTACGGTACTGCAAATTGTGGTACCGTAATTAGCACCCTGGTCCCTTTGCGGGTTGGATTTTTAACGCCTGCAAAAAGCAGGCGTTAAATTCCCCAACCCGCAAAGGGACCTCGTAGTAAGGCGGTAAGGATTTACCGGTACCGGTAAAATACTGGTACCGGTAAACCCTTACCGCCTACCGTGTAATGAGGCCCTAAATGTTATTTCCTGTTCCATTACACTGATGTAATCCAATAGTGACTTGTTTAACACATTTTCGTACAATCAGGAGTTCTGTACCATGTTATGTGATTGTATCACTTTCAAAGCTGGAATGGCGTAGTGATCTTAATTCTCGCATTGAGGGAGTCGGGCTATATTTGGGGTACTTTCCTGGCCACTTTGGGCTGCTGTAAGATTTTCTTTTTGGATGCTGTTAACATATAAGTGATTATTTTTTGAACAGCTGCACTACCACTAACAACACACAGATGTCCTCAAAAGACATATCATATTTCTAATGAGGACATATGTATGTTGTCAGTGGTACTGCACCTCTCCAATGAAATAAGTTGTAAGGACATTTGCAGGTTGTAATTCATTGTGCTGTCCCTCATCGCCTCTTGTGCTGTCTCTCGTCTGACCGTGTGCTGTCTCTCTTCCCCACTTGTGATGTCTCTAATTCCTCCTCCTCATTTTTTCCTTCAGGTGTTTCCATCTGCCAGCCATATCAAGGGAATTTCTTCTGAAGACGCTCCCATGAATCCAATGGTCCTTTCACATGGGACGATTGGATATTTGAGGGAACCCCACTCTGTATGAGTTCCTTTGCTTGCAGTGTCTAGGAAGATGTTCTTTTCTTTCTGTGGTCATTCACATTTGCTATTCATTTTTGTTTTCTGAATGCCCTTAATCTTCTCTGTCAATTTATACTTCCCTCATGTGCCAAGATGACACATCAGGGTGAATATCCAAGCATTAATTAACCGTGTGAGTGATAAAGGAAAGAGGAGAATAAAACATGTCACTGAGATTGTGGGCAAAAGACAAAAGAACAAAGGGGAGAGAAGTAGGCAGAAAATCAATTGACGAAAGGGCCAGACATTTGTGAGTAGGAGGGGCAGAAAACAATATCATGTCTATTATTAGATGAATTAAGACAATGAGAATGGTCACTCATTCATATCTTGATAGCTGAGACAGGCCAGGGTAGAATCACAAATATCATGATTGAAAAAAAGGGTAGTAATGACAAATGTGGCAATCAAATGCATACATGTGACAGTATAAACCAAAAAATAGAATAATAGAAAAGCGAAGCATAGTATAAAGAGAGAATAGGAAAGGACCAAGAGCAGAGACCTTCAGTATGTAGACATGTAATGGAAGCACAAAGGAATAACATCCAGCCCAGGAAATAGAACAGAATAAGAATAGAGGAATTTTTAGAGTGACAGGTTGAAGTAAGAGCATTAGTGGCATGTAAACAAGTGTTTTCAGTGGCGTGACCAGGTCAGAAAAAATACTGGAGTAGGGGAATCAGTCAATTGGAATCAAGATAGACAGATATTTGGGAATAGATAGCACATTTGAGAGGTTTTAAAAGGAAAGCAAAAAGAGACCATCAGTGGCAGGTCTTACTCGGGTATGTCAACGTGGTGCATATTTCCGAGGAAAAAGCCTGCCTTTACCGTAAAGCCAAACTGCCAGAAACTGAGTTGTAACACACTGTACAGTCTGGGCTTCAGAAGAGGCAGACTATTGGAGAAAAACATGGAAAGGCCAGAAAAAAACTCCAGAAAGTTGTAGGAGATGGTAAAGACATGATCTTTTAGTCCCAGGAGGAAAGAAGGCTCCAGATCCACTGAGCATGATGAAGGTTGGATCTCTTGGAGGGAAGAAATGCCATATCATATCATATCATATATCATATCATAGTTCCTTGGAGGATGAATTCTATCCAGGGACACCGGAAGGACCAGGGACCAGGAAGCTGAAGACCAACCAGGGTACCGATAGGAAGTAGGGAGGTATGGGAAGGAGGAAGGAAGAGGCAAGCTCTAGGGAGGAAAAAGGAATCAGGTAGCTCACTGGGGAGAATCGTCTGCTCTGAAATGGAACACAGATCAATGAGATGTGCTGGGCCTTTATGTTCTGTTAGGCCTTCTGACATCTGCACACTATGCTTTTATATGTGTCGGCCATCTTGGGATGGGACACGTATGCCTTCATCGAACACATATTTTACAGGCTTCAGGGCAAACCCTAACAGCAAGCTCCTCTAAATCCATAATTGGCTTTGCTTCCAAGGATGATGTAGATGGAATCTGCAGACCAATCAGGTTACATGTACATTAGTAACTGCTGCCCGGGATCTTTCAGCAGTTGCATAACCTGCCAATCATCGAGGTATTGAAGTCTCTCCCTTCTGATCCTGGATTCACATTTGTTTCGTACTTCATATTCTGGTTGCCCAACATTTATAGAGGGAGGTGAAGGTGTCCTTTTTGTGTTTGAAAATCTGCTGGTTACAAAAGGGAAACATGAAAAACGGGGCGAATCCTCTTCCAGGGTGGTGGACGCATGAGGTTGAAAGTGACAGCATTGATTTTTTTTTAGAATTGTAAAGTGCCCAAAGTATTTCAGAGCAAAGGTCACCAGAGAGAGGTGATTAGCAAGAAACTTGGTGGCAAGCCATACTTTGATACCCACCCCATAATCAGGTTTGATTGTTTAATATGCATCATCTGTAATCTTGGCAAATTCATCCAGCGGGAGCATTGCACACCAATTGTCTTGAGTAGCAAATGCAAAGTATTGTTTTAGGGTTTGATTTAAGCATTCTTTATCATCCATTCATTTGAGAATGATACCCAGAAGACATTAAATGGTGGATGCCCCAAATCCACACAAGGCTCTCCAACATCGTGTGGTATATTGGGAGCCTCGATCCGATATAATTCCATCAGGGAGTCCATGTAGACATATGTCCCTTTGAAGGCATGAGTTCAACAATAAAATCCATGGATAGCTGTCACAAAGGTGCTGTGCATAAGTCCGATTGCCAAAGTTTGACCTCAGGAAGGCAACAAGGCACTTTTACTTGTGCGCAGACTCTGCATGAGGTTACACATGTTTGGATGTGAAGGCTAAACGCTCATGCCAGAAAAAAATAAAACCGGCTAGGGAAAAAGGCCCAAGAAACTGTTGCAAGGATAAAAAGTTTTTATTTCTGCAAAAATAGGTGAATCAGCAAAGAACTCTGTTTCCACAGAACGTTCTGCCCAAAAAATGTACAAGCAGAATCTTATAAGGAGACAGAGTGTCATAGGTGAGCTCATCACATACAGTGCAAACCAGTGTGGCTGGTTGGTGCAACCCTATACTTGATCGGCCTGCTCCACATCACATGCCAGTCCATTGGTCCCAGTCCGTACGTCTTCCATCACATGGGTTCTGCTGGGCTCATCATCTTCAGGGAATCAAGGTCGAAGAAGCAATTAGCTACATTTGTAAACACTGCTACTGTATTATTAGACAGTGCACCTGGCAGGATGGGGACTGGCACAGGGGGAGTCTCTAGGTCAAACTGACCCACACATCCTTCACTCCCTCCTGATCGCGTCATCTGTACCCAAGGCTTCCACACTCAGTTGTGAACCATCATTTATCCCTCCCTGTACCTCGCACAACAAACCGTATCATTATAAAATAATAGTGGGCTGACCATGTTCTCAGATCTTTTATGTTTTATTGGTTTATGGTCGGTGGTCTGGGATCAACTGGTATCTTAGAATTCAGGGGTCTTGGGAGCATGGCAGTTGTAGGGGCTGTAACGCGTCGTTGGCTGGGCAGGGGTAGGTGGCCTGCTTCGGACTGTTTGTGATAACACATGCCACTTACGGCATCCCTCTTTGTCTCATGACCTTGCAGGGCACCTTCCTTTCAGAACAATCATATTAGCAAAATGTTAAAACAAAGAAGGGTTTATGTGGAATTTAGTATGATCATCTCTCATCAGCCCTTTGGCCTATCCAGATTTCCCCTTCAAGCTTGCGGTCTGTGTTGAACACACTAAATACTGCATGGTCATGCAGGCCCTGTGCTTTGCTTATGGCTACTAATATCTAAAAAATGGTGTTCGCTTACATACGCGCACTATATCTAAATGTCTAAATTGCATCCGATATCATGGCCATGCGTGGACCTTTAGGGTGCCCCCTTCCCCCTGGTCTATTATAGCTCTTTCAATGGGGCTCGCCTCACCTTAAAGCACCTATGGAGGCGGGATGGGCTTGCTCCCTTCCCAACAGATGTCAAAACACCATATGGGCTTCAAAAGTATCTTTAAATCAAATCCAGGGTTCATTTGACACCCCTATTACCTGCTACAGGAGTATTGTGCAAGAGTTGCAAAACCATGCATTGGAAACAGGAAGTCAGTAAGTAAAGGGGATGACCATGCTACCACAACCCCTGATGCTGTTGAAGGATTCTGGAAGGGGCATTCTTAGAACAAGCTTTTTGTGACTTCTGCACTGGTTCAAGAAATGTTCATACAACGAATACGAATTTCTTTCCTTCTAATATTTTTCCTGCATACAGTCTTTCCAATAGTTCACTGTCATCCTTGTAGGAGACAGAATTGGCAAGTATATTGTTAGAACCTGGGATGTATGTTATATAAAAGTCATATTGACAAAAGGAATGGGCCTAACGTGCTAGTCAGCTGTTGTAGGATTCAATCTGTTGCAGGACATGCAGATTGTGGTGGTATGAGTGGATCCATGTAACACAATATAGACAGAAGTTCGAACTTGCAACATTTCAGACGCAGCGGCAGACAGGAAGGGCAGCCAGGAACCCATTGAAGACTAAATCCATCAACTAAATAGAGTGGACCTTGAATAAGGAACCCCGATCCACAACAGATATCTGACTAGAGAGAAACTATAGAAGATACTTCAGATCAGGATCCATCTTGCGTTGCACATCTAATTCATGACAGATGAACCAATAGGAAGACTCAGGTTAACACAGGGCCCGGGAAGTACCCCAGTATGCCCATTGGAAACCCGAAGATTTCCTCCAGATACCCATAAAATGGAGAAGTGAAAAGAAATTATATATTTTACACAGAACGCAGTAATGCATCACCTCTCCTGAAGAAAGCAGCCAGTGATCAGAACCACTGAAACCGGTTGACTTTTATTAAGTAGTTTTGGGCTGATGACCCTTACTCCGATACCCGTCATACTTCGATGAAAGGGCTTGATTAAGAAAACATCATAGTGATCCAACCTAACAGAAGAACATACCTACTGTTAGATGGAGACACATTATTAAAAACACATGTTGACCAACAGGTTGAATAGCTACTATTGATAAGACACACATATTGGAGGCAGTAACATTAAAAAAGCGAACCAACCACCAATAAGTGCGCATTTAACCATTTTTTAGCATAGGAAAGTAGTGAGTGAGGAAAGGGAGAGGACTTCTACACCTCATTTGTAGGCGTCGCATCAGCGAACACCAGGGCTTATGAGATAACTTTGTATGTAGAAATCCACACAGGGTAATCAAGTCATGTATAGGGATTTAGATGTAGGAATAACATTTTAACCAAATACTCCTGTCTTTATTGTGTTACAGAAATTAGGGTGCAGACAGGAGGTGACAGCTCCTTGACTCTAATTGTATTTACTTATGAGTGTATCCCTACCAGATGTCATGCCGCTGGAAGAAATTGCATCAATTCCCTGCATGCACATTTGATGCCCAGCAGCTCCTTTTCAATTACTGACTAGTTGAGTTCTGTATCCATACACCTATATGAATAGTATGCTATTAGGTGTTTAAGGGCGTTTTCTTGGATTTGTATTAGTACTGCTCCCAGGGTGGCATTGGAAACACCAGGTTCCACAATGAAGGGTTTACGGGGATCTATTTGTTGAATGATTGGTGCAGTTGTAAATGGCATTTTCAATTTTAGGAAGGATTGAGCAGCTTTAGAGTTCCAACGAAAGGGAGGATTTTGTTTGAATGAAAAGAGGCCAGGAAACTAAAGACCACCAGTGTACCAACAGGTAGGAGGGAGGCAAGAGACTAAGGAAGGAAGAGATAAGGTTTATGGAGGATACATGAATCGGGTTTCCCACAGGAAGGAGCGTCCGCTCCAAACAGAAACACGGAACATTGAGATGCACTGAGTGGCTTCCGGTAAGCCGTTATCCTCCTTGAGACATTCTGACATCAGCACTCTGCGATCGCATACATGTTGGCAAACCTGGGGTGGGATGCATATGCCTCCATTGAGTATATAGTTTCCGGGCTCCAAAAAGAGCCATAGCAGAGATAGTACAGTAATTTGAAGGACTTTATTAATTAAAAGAGTTATTTTTAAAAGCTAGTTGAATAGTTGAATGCTTTAAAGAAAGGGGAATGTGACCAGAGGAGTGACAAGACTGGAATAGAGGATTCAAGTACAGAAGTAAATGAAGGAACACTGAGAAGATGAGGACAGATGGAACAGAATCCAAGGGGGGGGCAGTGAGTTTGCATGTTGGAGCGGTAGTGTGATGGACGAGTGGTAGAAAGGTGTAAAGGGGACAGAGTGAGAGGGGACAACATGGAAGATAAAGGAAAGGGGAGAAAATGAGGAACAGAGATAGTCAATTTTGAAGGAAAGGTTTGCAGCGAAGTCTGAGGTAGAGTGCAGGGAATCAGAGTTTAAGCAGGGATTAATTAAGCATTCTCACAGGTGTTGACATCATATGCTAAGTGCACAGTGAAATGCTTAATTACTGACATCCTATATCAAAATGTCAGATATTTCAGGTACAATTATCATATGTGAGTTACATTGCAAGATGTCCAAAAGCTGCATCTAATGATCAAGAAGTGCAGTCTTATGCATCATATGCCTGTCATCATATGAAGGTGCAGCATTGCATGCATAGGTGTTGTCATGTTATGCCAATTGCAGATTAAGACGCCTAAGCACTGCAATCTTACATTTATAAAGATTAATATATCAGTTATCGCCAATTTTATGTGAACTGTAGCCTCACAGCACAGTTGATTACATAACCCAGTACTGACATTGTATGTGAGTTAATGCCAGTTAATATTACTGACGTACCTATACACGGTCCATGCGTTTTCATCATATACAAATGCAGCCTCAAAACTGTGCTTTTCTCTACCTCCTTGCCTCTCTCCCCTCCCTGCTAATCTGCCCCTGAGACCGGCGGCTGGGACCTTAATGAATCCCTCAGGGACCGGGTCCCTGCCCAGTCAATTCCAGCACCCTCCCCCCCAGCATTGCCCTTGTGGGCCCCCTACCAGGCAGCTTTGCATCCCCCCAATGTGATTCCTTCAGCCTAGCACTTAGCCAGCGGTTCCATCCCCTGGCACCCTCGGCACTTCCCTCCCCGGCTCTCACAAGCACTTACCCATAACTCCCCCAAAGTCCCCCTCTCCTGCACTTCCCTTCCCAGCACTTTCATGTCGAATGTCACAAGGCCTAATAGGACCACAATTGTATACTTTATGTCTTTTGCCATTATGTATTTTTTTCTTCACTTGTTCCCGCCCCACTTTGCCTTAGGGCGCCTTGAAACAAAACTTTGCCTAACAAATGCTCAATAAATAAAGAAAGAAAGAAATAAAGCCCCTCCCACCACCTTTTTTGCCCTCTAATGATGCCTCATCAGCAAGTTATAGGGTCAAATGTCCACTAGTTTCTTTAACAAGCTAAATTCGGTATCAAATATCCCAGAACTACAAAACTATGCCAGGTATCAAATCAAATCAAATCAAATCAAAATGTACTTTATTCAAATACAATTCATCAAACATGAATCATAAAAACAAGATTAAAACAGTAAAATATGAGAAAAAGGCAGAAGAATATTTACAATTTCCAACATTGACATCTGAAAGTGTCCAGTAAGAATTGTTCAAGACTAAATATGTTCAGCGGTTCTGCTGTTGTCACATATACATTTTATGCCAATCTATAATCAAACACATTTAAATATTTCAAAACAGGTACACTAGATCTTTGTTGCCCTCTTTTATATAAGGAACAGAAAAATAAAATGTTTAAACTACGTCAAGTTCCATTACATTTACAGTTCTGATTAAATTGGTTTACAGTTGGACACTGATCTTGTGTTGAAGAACTTGATCAAAGCAATCTTGTGTGATGCGTTTCTTTGTTCTAGTATTATAATTCCCATTTCAGTATGATTTGTCAATTGTGCATACCAGTATTCAAATAGTACTTGCCCACTGTAATTTTCTGTCATGTGGCTTTTAAAACAGACTCAGCGTACTTTGTGATACATGTTCCTTCAAAATGCCTCTATCCAATTTGGTAAGGTTATGGTTCCAACAAAATCTCTCAAAATGTACAGAGGTCATATATCTCCTTACATAGGCTAACCATCTAATTTCCTTTGTACCAGTCAACTTTAATCTTCTATGAGGGTCCTTTTTACTAAGCATGTGGGTTAGACCAAACTGATATCCGAAGATGGGACGGTGGAGCCTCCAATGTTAAATAATTGGTTGCATATACATCTCTAAATGAAAGAGTTAATTTGCCGTTATTTTTCTGACTCCTAATAAGCTTGGCAAAATGTCACATTCAATTTTACCTAGGCAGACATGTTGTTTTATAGACCAGGCGCCTACACCGTAATGAGCTTGACCACAGGTTTTAGCTTTCTATATTTCTAGGGCAGGAAGTCAGAGGCCCCCATATTTGACCATAACTCTTTTAAGTCTGGTGTTGGTTTGTATCAAATGTGTTGCCAGGTTCTTTGTCGTCCATGTACTTTTAATATTGAAACAGATTCCTAGGTAATTGAAAGCGCTAACCTCTTCTTATTTAGTTTGACCTATATAACATTTTGGGGATAGTTTACTATTTTGTTCCCCAACAATCATAATTTTAGATTTAGCCACATTTACACTAATCTCATGGTTTGCCATTAATGAGTCATTCCCATTTCACAGCATCTGCAGAGCTTTAGGAATTGTTCAAATAAAAACAACATATAGCCTCATTACAGTTTTCCTGGTGTGGTAAAAACATGGGTAAAAGTGCTGGTAATTACAGCACCGGCACTTTTACTGCACTGGGAAACACAAGTTTGACGGTGGGAGCACTGGTTTACCTCCAGCCCTGAGCTTCCATTAAATCAGGCCCTCACAGGCAAAAGGATTCCCTAATTACCATTGAATGGGGAGTTCCTTCCATTGCGGGGACTTCGAATATCCTGCAAATGCCGGGATATCAGGGGCCGGTAATGGTAGGGTCAGTTTGCCAATAGCCCACCGTCATTGCCAGTGGGATACCTACAAACTCATAATAGCCCCCATTGCCTGCTGAGGTGCGTCAGAAAAAGGACACAGACTCAGGATTTCCATTTCACTATTTTAGTTTCTTAAAGAAAAGGTGAACACTCCTAACTTTCCCTAAGCTAGCGTATTTCCTGCCTAACAAAACAAACTAAGGTTCTGGTCAGTGATAGTCCAAATCAAACATATAATCCACTGCCACAACTAAGCTACCCTGACCCTACCACTATTAGAACTAAAGCACAGGAGAATTACTCCCTTCTCCTATTTGACAGCCTTTTCACCCAGTTCACTTCAAAAGCAAATACTTGGGTAGTTCTTGGCAACTGTAGCTATCAAATCATACAGTTCAGATACTGGGTTCTTCAAGGTCTCAACTGTCTCTTTCCTTCCATGAGATATCTATTTGCCTTTCTCTTTATTTAAATAAAAGAGTCTCTCTTTATTCAATGTCCACTTCTTTCCTTGATAAGGATGAGTTTGAGGACTAAAAACATGATTATTTTGACTTTCATTCACTCTCAATAATGAATCTCAGTCGGTATTAATTTGAACCCTGCAGCAATGATTTGTAGTCTCCTCATATACCCTTTACACTTTATACTGACTGGGACCAGTAATGATTCTCATTCTTTTTGTATATTCTTGGTGCTTTGCCTCTCCTGGGATGAGTATGAGCATTAATGTAATGATTTTCACTCTCTTCCTATATTATTGACCCTTCATTTTTACTTGGACGGGTATGTGGTTCTGGGTAATAATTCTCATTCTTTGTATATTCTTGAGACTTTGAATTTACTGGTACAAGTATGAGTATTCCTGTTATTATCTTCAGCATCCCGTTCTCCCCGTTACCCATTTTACTCAGGGATAATGTCACTGGGTTTTCCGATAGGCTGGGATCATTTTCTTTCTTGTCAGGGTGGGTTACTGGTTTCTTCATTTCCACACCACTCAGCAAAACCTGGTGAAAAATTGTATTGTTGTTGTTCATGGACCTCCATGTCCACTGCAATGCGCTCATGCCACAACGTGTCCGTCTCAAGTTCAGGATGCCCTGTGACTTCTTCAGTCTTCTGCGTCTTCTTTCCTCTCCAGAGTCTCACGTCTGAGGCTGAATTCTGGTTCTCGACCTGTCCGGACGTGGAGCGTCCAAGTTTCTCTCAATGTGCTTCTTCTAGCTGATTCAAACTACTTGGGGTTTCTCACTCCTTAGGTCTCCGCCTCCAAGATTTATGATGCTGCCGTAAGACTTCCCCAATATAGTGTTGAAGTCCTTCTTTTGTGTTTGAGTTAGACTATGTATTCCACCAGTAATGTTCTGTACCATATACATGTTTCTCTATAGGTACAACCATTGGGTTTGGCTGGCAATTACATATTCTGGTCTGTTCGTCATATGTTCTACTATTGGATGTTTTCGAAGATGGGTTGGTTACATGTTGTTTAGGTCGTTCTTCTTTAGAACAGGAGTCCTTGTCCCCAGAGGGGGAGTCTCTCATGGTGAAGTTTGAGAGGAATTATATCAGATTTGATTTATTTCTAATTGTTCTTCATTGAGATGATTTCTCATAGTTAGATGTCATTCTTTTGTTAAACTTTCATTGTTTGTTCCACATTTTCCTAGAGGGTACAGGTCTCTCTTGCCCGTCCCATTTATATGATATGATATGTTATTTATAACGTGCTTAATACCCAGAGGTGTCTAAGCGCAGACCCGGGGATCGAACCTGTGGTGCTCCATGAAAGTCTTGCTTCCAAGTCGAGCATGTTGCCCCTGAGCTATCCCCCCGAGAGTTTTGCAGCAATGTACACTTTAACAAATATCATTTTGGCATGCACCACTGCTAATAAGGTGGTATGATTGGCCAAGGTATCATCAATGGCTTCGTATAGCTTCATGAATGGTGCCATTGCGATGGTAATCATTGACATTTGTGTCAAGGAATCTTGTTTTGAGGCCATAGAGTTTTTGGGGTGCTATAATCCTACTGATGATAGACTTCCATTGTTTCTTACTTTCCCCTCCGCAGTGAAGGGATTATGTAAGAAGCTTGAACGGTCTAATTGCGATGATGAAGCAATTACCCTATGAGCCTTGCAGGGAACTGATCGCCCTGTTTTCTCTGTGAACCTCATATTGCTCTGTCCATCTGTTTCTATATATAAGCTGAGGTCCTTATGCAGTTCAGTAGGGGGTTCTGCTCTCTCTCCAGATGAACTATCATTTAGACTCCCTTTTTTACATTCCATATTTCCAGTCTCAGATTGCAATTGCTTTGAATCCAGAACTTCAATCATTGCTCTTAAGGCCTCAATGTCTCATTACATAGTTGACAATTGGCCTGCCGAAGAATTGCTTTGGGTCACTTGGGTGCCCTGATGTCTTGGGCCCTTAGGTTACGTTCACTGGTTTATTTTTCCGTAGAGACTCTGGTGGTATTAATGATGTCAGTACAATCTTGTTCTTGGGCTTCCACTTGTGAAGTGGTCGATGATCATCTAGGCCTTTTTTGAGCCAGAAGGCTTCTCTCAATAAGCCTCTCATCGTCGACATGAGGAGTATATTGCAGGAGTTAAAGTAGTGGGTCTAAAAGTTGACTATCATCTCCCGCTAAATCCTCCAACTGTCCGTAGACTGTTAAGTCGCTTGCTATTACTTCTGTGGGCTTTTTTGTCTCATTTTTTGCGTTCCAATCTAAGTTCTTAGTTGACTTCATTGGTGGATAGTAAGCACCTCTCGGGGGCTTGTCGGGTCATTTAATAATAATAATAATAATTTAGCATTTATATAGCGCTACGAACCCTCAGGTATCTGAGCGCTGCTTATTATTACCCACGGTGTGTGGTGCTCATTTATCGACCTCGGAAGGATGAAACGCTGAGTTTGGCGCTGCCGGGATTCGAACCTGCATTCGCACGCTCTGCACTGATGTCAAAGCGAGCGCTCTACTCGCTGTGCCACTTGACCGGCCATTTAAGTGGGCGTTATGGCCTTTTACATGTTTTACATGTTTTGCTGGGCCTGCCCATTTCCATTTCAGGGATGGGGAGGCCATCAGCACATTTCCAAAATCTGACATTGTGTTATCTATGGAATTAGGTTTGGAGGCTCTCGGGCCAAGGGAGAAGGAAGCCACTGCCATTGGGCGGCAGATCTTTCTGGATTCATCAGACATGCCTTGTTCTAATTCGATCTGATAGGGATCGATGGGCACATCATTACTCATTTTGGCTCGTATAACTTTAACGCCACTTGTAGCGTCTTTGTCTCTGTATGTTTTCTCGGGCTATGTCTCCATTTTCCTCATTAATAACGTGGGGTGTGATGGTCAGTAGGATCATTTATCACTGTGTCAGAGTACACAGTATGTACCGCCTCCAAGCACCCCCGCGAGGTAACCATTATTTCTGAAAAGACTTGTCTCTCTAGCTCTTGGTTTTGCTTTGATCCAGCTTGAAAGAGCTTGGGCGTTAGGATTATTGGCCTCTCACTTCCCTCTTCGTTTGTACTGAGTCTCGTTGGCGTGGTTCGCATTTCTATGGGCGTGTCAGATGCCAACGTTGATTGGGGGTGATCTGAGGAGGAGTCGAGGGGTACAAGTGGGGAGCTATTGCTGGGGCTAGCGTAACAATAATCTCAGTCTGTGGGGTGATATGATGGGTAGGTGACTCCCCTATCTCAAGTGTCACTGATGTTGCTGATGGTAAAGATGGTGTAGACCCCAACCATCCAGCTGGCTTACCTGCCGTCCAGCACAGTGACCTGTAGGCTGCATTGATCACGGAATTTGCTAGAATCTTTGTAGAGCCTTCTTCAAGAAGAGCATGCACTTTTCCGCTCTTTAAGCTCTGAATAATCAAAGTTTGATCTGGAGGCCCTCTGGATTCTGTCTGATTGCCTCGCCCCAGTTTCCTGGTCATTGTAATATCACTGATGTTCCAGTCACTTGGAACAGTCGGTTGACGGGCGAGTGACTGGACTCGTCTCAGGACTTTGCACAGGCGCTCTGCTCATGATCCAGGCAATTATATATTCTCCCTTCTATTAAAGTAGCAGTAGCATCAGTCCCAGCATGCACACTTTTCCCAGGAGAAATACACAAAGCAACTCTCCAGCAGCCTTTTTATGAGTGACTGGACTCGTCTTAGGACTCTGTGCACGGGCTCCACGCAGGATCCAGACAATTATACTTTCTCTCTTCTATTCAAGTGGCAGTAGCAGCAGTCCCAGCAAGCATACTTTCCCCAGGAGAGCATACCTATTAATGTGACTATAACACTGAATTCCCCACCCTGCAATTGCCTATAAAATGCATCCACAGACAGTAGACACGCACCTCTATTTTCACTGGAATCTTACCAAAAATAATGCTTGGTTCTGTGTGCCTCCGCACAGCGAAGCCAGGACCCCCTCTACTCAGACTGGTGACAATTTCTTTTCCCGTCTGCCTGGATAGAGGCCTCATTTCTTATCTACTTTTCCTTCCCTCTCAGCCCGAATGAACTCCATTTAGTCTTTTCCCCAGCTTTCCTCCACCATAAGAAAATGCAGCACACTGACCCCGAGCCAGAGAGTGGGAGAGAGAGTGACAATGACCCCCCCACCAATGATAGACAGCTATTTTTAAATCTTCTCTCTGTGATCTGCCCACAAATGTATTTGGACATATATAAAATGTAAGACAATGTCTGCCTGTGAACGTGACATCATGTGCCAATCAAAAACCACCTCCCTTTGGCAAACGACCAGAAGATTCCAAAGAACACATGTTTTGCCTGCCATCTCTGCACAGTGATTCAGGCAGCAAACAGATATAAAAAAGTTACATATCTCTGCGCTGTTTCCTGCAGAGTGAACATGAGCAATGGGGCTACTTTCAGCAACGGGTCTCTTCACATTCCTCATCTCCAACTTGTCACGTCTTCACTGCGAAATAAGTTTAATTCTTCGTGTTTATCCCATTTTTCCAAGCACATTGCAGAGCCTCTGCTGGTACCATTTCATAAAATGAGCCGGCGTGTGCTATAGTTCTGCACCAACATTTTGCACCACATGGCTACGGACTGAGCTACCTTGAATATTAGTAATGGTATAGGTTAGAGTTTAGTGGTATTGGTAGGATTATAAAAAGTTAGTTTTATGCGTCATTGCAACACAATTCATATTCTCATGGTGTAGTGCTACTGAAAATACTAGCTTTTATGTAATGCCAAATTCAAACCACCTTTTTACCTACTATGTTTCTATGCACTCACAATACTGACTCAGACCAGATTCAGCCCAGAGTTTCACACCAGAGTCTCACACTCTTGTTGGCAAACTGGATCTGTTTTCATTTTTGTTGAAATTCTGAGCCTCAGTTAAAATTCAGAGCGTCCTTTTTTCCTACACATCTGAAATATTGCTGGCCCCCGTGTTTCCAGGGAGGAAGAGAGGTGGATAAGGGAGTGCTGAGTAAAACCTACTGTACTTTATGTAGGCAGTCTACAGCAGAGCTCGCACACACTTTTTACACTTTATCAGGCAATATTTTCTCAGGAATGCTTAACCATTCGTAACTTCAGGATATCATCAAGACAAGGCATATGTGACAAAATTGGATGGACTGGGGACATAGTTCAAAAATACGTTGTATCGGAGTAAGTAATAAGCCTACCAGGTATGTCTACTTTTTCGACATTCCATGTGCTGGACAACTTGTACATTTCTATGGTACATCCGGAATTACACTGGACGGTGTTCTCCCATCAGAAGTTGCTGCCATTCTTTGCAGGCTTACTTAATGTAAAAAGCTTCTGCTCCAATACCAAGTAATTCTGTTCACTAGATGAAATAGTTTTCCTCCTGTCGGGACCGGTACTTCTACAACCAAATTGATGTTTTGCCGATTTCAGACAACCATTTCATGTGTGAATGTGCTGAAATCTGGGCAAAGGGCTGGGGTGTTCAACTGTCATGTAGCTAGTAATGTCCAGAGTGTCTTAACCGGTAGCAATGCACATTTTTGTGCAGATTGGTAAAACAGTGTGGAATTGTATAAGGAAAAATGCTTCACCAAGCCACACACCCAGAAACTCATTTTTACTTGTGCTGAAATCCGAGAATCAGGGTGAGGTGCCCAAATGTCATGGAGCCAGTAATGTCTGGAGGGTCCTAACAGGTAATTATGCAAAATATGGTGCGGATTTGTGAAACAGTGTGGAATTGTATAAGGAACAACACTTCACCAAGACACAAACCAAGAAACAAGTTTTGACTTGTGCTGAAATCCAGGGATCGGGGTGAGGTGCCTAAATGTCATGGAGCCAGTAATGTCCGGAAGGTCATAACAGGCAACTATGCAAAATGTGGTGCAGATTGGAGAAAAGGTGTGGAATGGTATAAGAACAATGTTTGCCACACATCCTGCCACAAACAAACACATTTTGACTTTTATACATATAGATAGATGGATGTTCTTTCAAATCAGGGTGGTCTTGTTTTAATATGGTTCCTATACCTCTGTCAGAAACATCAGACACCATGATTAATCTGTTCCCTGTATTTGGAGCCTCAGGGCCTCATTATAAGACTGGCGCTCCCGTAATGAAGGGGGCCGGTACAGGACCGCCCCCTTCATTCCGGGAGCGCCGATTACGAGCTTCCCATTGCGGGACCCGGATTGCACGCCTGGTAAAACCAGGCATGCTTTCCGGATCCCGCGAGGGGAAGTGGGAGGCAATAACGGGCCAGATGTAATCTGCCCGTTATTACCTCCCTCCCCAGTCCCATTGAGCCCTATGGGGGCACAAATGGGAATGGGTATGGGTTCCTGCAAGGAGGAATTACCGGGTCCTCCTATGTCTGAGTAACCCGGTAAGTCCCCATTGCAGGAACCCGGTAATGGAGCCAGGAACGGAGGCAGCCATGGAGCTAATAGCTCCATGGCTACCTCTATTCTCGTAATGAGGCCCACAGTGAATAATCGCTTTCACAATGGTATGGCCGCTCCCCTGTGTGTGTCCTTTCATGAATAATAAGTGCTGACACAGAGGAAAAGCCCTTTCCACATTCATTACACACATATCTTCCATTCACTTCACGTTCTCGCGGAGGTCCGCGATGGCCGAGAGCGGGTAGGGTTCACTTTCAGGGCACACATAGCTTCTGAAACTCTGCAGTGGGTCTGGTTCACAGAGAATAATATTGTCATTTCTAATTGCATCCTCACTTTCAGTGGGTATTTCTGATCCCTTTACATTGGGTGTTATTGCAAGTAAAGTTGAGCGGGTTAGTGGGTTACCGCCACTCTGCAGTTGCTCATTTTGCCCTCCTTTTAGTTCCGGGCAAGTACCGGACCAAACTGGTCTTTGAGAGCACTCGCCCTCATAAACACTCAGCACTGTGTTGGGTTTGAGTTGTTTTGCCATGGATTTGGCCAATGTTGGCCAATGTTGGCCAATGTTGGCTTCTCATCGCATTTTAAAGAATGATAGGCTTTCCTCTTCCTGTTCGTGGTTCCTTTACCGTCAAGTGTCCTGCTCTCAGATAGCCTTTGATGTCAATGGCATAGGTCTCTCCTATTGATGCATTTGGTGGAGTCACTTCAGGTCCTGAGTGTCTGCCGAGGCTGCTTCCTTCACTTTCTGTGAAATGATAATGCTTCAAGCTTGTATCTGTCCTTGTGGGATTGGTGAGGTTTTCTCATTGTGCACAATCAAGGTGGTCTCTGGAAAAAAGAATCGGCCTCCCTTTTAATGTCAATTGAAACAGCTACAGTAACATCGGCATGCGCAAGATAACTGAAGGCCTGCTGGATTTCCTGCCTCACGCTCCTGTAAAGTTCCTTCTGCCAGTTCTGTAAAAGCTCCCACTCCTCCTCAGAGAAATATGCAGCAACATCATGGAATGTAACTGGTGCCGCCTGTAACTCCTGAGGGGACATCTCCCTTCTAGCTTTCATGGCGATGCTCGGGCTCTTGCTGGGAACTGAGGACAGGCCACTGATGAATCGCTTTAGTTGCAGAAAGGCTTTTGGACACCTGATTTAAATCCAATTATGTTTGGACTGTTATGGTACGAGTATGAAGTATTTATATTAATTGATAGGCAACTTTGTTATGTTTATTGTATGTAATATGTGTACTATGGGCCTCATTCCGAGTACGGCGCTAACCAATGGCGCTATTAACGCCTTGGTTGACGCCGTACCCGGACCGGCAGCGCCTTGGTGGTTGGCGGAATTACCGCCCCATTCCAAGGTTGGCGGGGCGGTAATTCCCCAATCCCCATTTACCCTTCCCCATTCCCATTCTTGCCCCATAGGGCATAATGGGAGTGGGGAAGGCGTCAATTACGCCACCGTAAATTACGGTGGCGTAATTTACATCAAGGTCCCTTAGCGCCATGGTATTTAACGCCTGCTAAAAGCAGGTGTTAAAAGCACCATGGCGCTAAGGGAACTCGGAGTATGGCGGTAAGGGATTACCGCCACCGCTCTCGTTAGCGGTGGCCGCTATCCCTTACCGCCATACTCGGAATGAGGCCCAATGTGTGATTGTAATGGTGTAAACTGAATACAATCTGTTTGACTTTGCAGGGGAAGGGCTGCCCAAACTCTGTTCTCTTTCCCCTCAAAGCCAGGACTGGCTCTGGATGGTCTTGTCACAGATTAGGTTTTGAGCTACAGCCATCCAACCTAATGACCAAAAGCAGTGTCAATGCACATGTACCTCACCTGCTGGACACCCAAAACCAAACTGCATATCCACTCAGATGTATGGGTGTTGTATTCCCTGATGCATGGCTGTTGCCTGCCCACAAACAAAGTTGCTGCAGACTAGATGCCTTCTTCTAGGGGCAGGAAGTATCAATATGATTACACAATTAAGACCGGGCCACTCTAGAGAGACCATTATTACACAGTGTGATTCCCTCGAATACACCTTTCGAGTGAAAGAAAACTCCTCTGAGTGACATTGTTTGAAAATGTGTTCTTTTCACCTTGCTGTATGCCTGATTTTCTGATTATCAAGGAAAGAAAACAATGCCTCTCAGTGAAATAAAAATACATTAATTCCAGATGTTTGTTGTCTCTGTTTAATTTTACGGGCCAGTGGGTAAAATGGTTAACAATTTTAATGTGCTGCACTCATAAGTTCTAGAGAAATGCATATGCTGTGGAAAGCACAATATATAACATATATATAATATTTGATTTAGTGGACGGGCAACGCTATGGGAATCTCTGTGAGCACTGTATATATTGAGCCACCGGTTGAATTTAATATGTTTCTTCATCATGGGACCACAACTTGTGTTAAGTTTGGAAGTGGGGGTGTCCTGTAGGGCTGTGTCCCCCCCCCCTCTGGTTCACACTATATACCAATTCCTTAGCAAGGGAACTGGTTGTTCCCATTGTGGAAGCAAAGCCAGTACCCATTCTCCGTTATGCTGCTGATACGGTCCATTTAGCCAGGATGCCCAGAACCCTCAATGGACTTATCAATGCTCAGGGAAACCGAATGAAGGGATGAAGGGATGAGCTCTCCAGATAAGTACTGAAACATCTAAATGCCTTGTCGTGGGTGGTGGGAAGGGAGCCTCATATTTCCTCTCACTCGACTAGGAGAGACTAGACATAGTAACTATTTATCTCTCTATGTGTAGCCTTTACAGTGAACCTGAGAGGACCTGCCATATTAAAAAACAATCCACGGTCATGAGCCAGACCAATGAAGCAATCCCCCAAGCCACTATCATTTGGGGGAAGCAATGGCCTGCAGTAGTTTCGCGAGTCTCTAAGGCCAAATCAAGGGTGATCAGTTCTGTGGCTCTCCAACTCCAAGTCATGACACTTTCGCTGCCACACAAGTAGCTGAAAATGTCTTCTTTAAGGGAATATTTGGGATAGATGGTTTCTGATTTCTCAATACACAACGACCTAGGACAAAACTACATTCAAGATCATGTAAAAAAATAAACTTGTCTTGCTTTAGGCTTCCTTTGTAGGCCAACCCTCCTGCAGTGTTATTACGCTATATTATGAAAGACCTATGCCTAAGAGAAAAATGTGTATAAAATCCCATGGTTTAATAATGTACATCGTGCCTTGACCGTGGGGCATTTCCACCCTCTGTCCTCAAATACAGAACTGATAGAGGCAAAGAAAAACAGTCTGCAAAGGTTTTGTGTGGAACCATGAGGACCTCAGCGAAGGCATTGAATTGATACTGTTTGATCACACTTTATGGCAGATGCAAGGCTACTTGACAAGGGTCATAGGGTCTACCACTAGACGATAGCTAACGACATTTAGATTCACAATACTCTCTCTTGGAAGAGCTGTGGCTTTATGGGGCGGAAGAAAGAATGATATACTTGCCTGTCCCTTTTGCCGAGTGAAGGAAGAATTGGTTATTCGCTTGATTTTATATGCCTGAAGTACACCTAAATTAGGGCAGTGACTATCTTGCCACTAAATAGAGCACAAGGACTCACATAATGTACTAATATATCTCAATCAAATCATGCAACTCTCGGGTCTAATGTCACTCACATCAATAGTCTGTAGGAGTCAGACCCAAATGTTTATCAAAATGATGGTGAATCCTGACAGTCAGCTTTTGCAAAGTATGGGCAGTGACATTGCACAGGAAAATTCGTGGATGTTTGAAAAGAAATAATCATAAAACAATCTCAAAAAGAATCCTATTCTAATAGTCTGCAATCATGTGTCAGACTAGTAGAATAGGTCTGTTTTGAAACTAAGTTGAGAGATCCAGTTGTTGAAGTCATAATTTCTCTTTTGTTCATGGTAATATTGTTTCCTTCACATTCATTTAATTAGGATAAATCAAGACTGTGAAAATGAGATTGTTTTGTTATTGTTATATGATTATTTTTATATGTGTATATAGAAATTGTATTTTGTTCAAATTAAAATATGAAATAATTTTTGAAGGTGATGTACCTTCACTCCAATTATTTTGGTGTATACTTTGTGATAAAATAAGAGGGATGCTCATACCAGCACATAGTGGCAGGACAGGAAGCTGTTATTGTGGAATACTTTAGTGTTGACATTTTCAAGTCCTCATACACACAGCCCCTTAAAAAAGAAGACAATATGGCTCTTATGTAGCTGATGTTTGAAAAGAAAGTAAGAAAACGTTTTGTCGAGATTGATTGGCTGCCAGATTGGCGAGTATTGTACCATGGAAACAAACAAGTACTTCCTAAAAAATTGAGTTGTAGGATTGCTCAGGGAATTATGTGCATTTGACATCTTTGAGAATTGACGACTTTGTTCATAACATGTTGTATATTTCAAAGAAAGCAAACCTTATCTGTCACTCTGCCCGTCCATCAATCGACACAGATGTATTATGTTACTTCGACTGAACCGGTTACTGTTATTGGCGGCCCTAGGTCTTCCTTGAAACTACTGCATACTGAGCGGGACTGTCGTATTTGTTGGAAAGTCTCCATATCAGAGACAGCTAAACACGTTCTCACAGAGTGTACCACATTGGGAGATGTATATATATTTCATCTAAGTAACTAAGTACATGACCTTGTCACAATTAAGAGTTTAGATGTTTGTTATGGATGTCTGAATGCCAGAAGTATCTCACTCCAAATGTCTCTGTATAGAATATGGCTTGAGGTAACAAAGCTTTTGAACTAAATAATGAAATTAGTAAACCATGGGAGTTGATTTTATAGTTTATTTTATAGATTAATTCATTTTTAACACATGTATTTTACATGTGTAACGATTTATTCTGTATCACATTAATAATAATATTTTAAAAATGAGCCACACAAGGCAACAACAAAAAGCCTTTGATCACTGCAGTGAGCACATGCTTGCAAGGAAGTAATCAATAATGGAGCTAGCCATCTGCAAAGATGGCAGCCATCGTTACAGGGATCCTTCTGGACTCTGCCTGCTGTTTCCTCGCTCAAAAAAAAAGATGGAAGCCAAAGGAATCCTCGTCACGCCTACCGCTTCCAAATCTCAGGGTGTCCGAGATACTGTTGATTTCTCTGCACAGAGTGTGGAAAGGAAATGCGTGGAGCTGCTCTGTCCAGGAACCTCAATCCAAAATGGCCAACAGGAAAGAGAATCACGTGGAGAGCTTGTTCCTGTATGGGTTACATCCACAGAAGCCTTTTGGGACCCCTTCAAAATAGGCCAGAGTGTGTTGAGAAGAACCTCGTGATATCTGTATGGATTCATAGGCTTCAATCCTGACAGGAAGAACACGTTCCATCATCCTCTGATGTTGATAAATAGAGTAAAATTAAGTGGGAAAAATTATACCAACTGATGCAGCCCTCAACTGTACATTCTCTGAATACTAAAAGGCACAAGGAACACTATATAATGCACACATCTGCAGCCGAGTACTTTTACTTGCACATAATAAAGCTGGGGTGACTTTTGATATCCTTCCAATGACGTTTTTAGGGCAATGTGTCTCTTTATGATGCAAAAAGAACATTTACAACACAATGACTAGTGTTCTGTTTTCATTATACAAAAAAAGCAGCATAGTTGAATGAATTTCAGTGTAAAGTGTTTATTGAACCAGCATTTTCCATAGTTCCCCATTTCTGACCTGAGTGCAGTGCAGAAATGGGCCTCAGCACGCGCAGACCGCTAATGGGCCTCAGGGGGAGCATTCGCACATCAGGTTTCTAATCAGGATGTACACATACCCCATGAGGGGGATATGCATTAGGTCAAAGATGGTCATCAATGCAGGGATGGCCTTGAAGAAGAGATGTATGGGCTTAGCCTGGGCATGGGCCTCATCGCAGGGGGTCGGTCCTCAGAGGATTCGTAGCAGGAAATGGGTAAGGAGGCAGCATGAGCCTCAGTGTCCGGATGGGTCTTGGCTGGAGATGAGCATTGAGAAGCGATGGACCTAGAGTCGAGGATAAGCCTCAGAGACAGTAATGGGCTATGGTGCGGGAATGCACCTTGGAGTGTGAATTCACCTTGAAAGAGTGATGGGCCTTTGGCCGTGAAGGGCAACAGAGCAGGATGGGGCTTATACCTGAGGTGGGTGATGAGGATTGTCTTCCAGGGCTTCTATACACTATTTTGGGAATCAAAGCCAGTGAAATGTGATGATTCTCAGGTGAGAGTCTGGGGTAAGTCTAAGAAGAATGTTTAATGAGGTAAACGTTGGCTGGAGAGACGAGTCAAAATGGTATCTCTTGTGTACAGTGTGACAATGCCAGAGCTCACCGATTATATCATAATCGACTTGCTCTGGTGTTGTTATTAGCTGCTTTTAAGGCAATGTATTTATTTATTGTATAAATTAATAGCATAATTATTCGCGCTCTGAAACACTTGTGTACACGCGCGATATAAAAAAATATAATTTCATAACTACCATAAATAAATAAATAAATAGAATTGTGCTACTATACAATGAATACAGTCGGTTTCAAACGTATCTTAATAATCCCAATATGAGCTCAATAATATGTTGTATTTGCCATACTGTGCATTGTAAGGATTGAGGTTAACCTGCTGCTCCAGAGGACAGTGGAGTTCATTAGCGTTCAGCTCGGTCAATAGCACATTTTCGAAGACAATGGGCTGCCTCCGTTTTGCCTGTACATAATATGGCGTCGTATTCGTGCACACAGGAAATACAATCCAAGAAAAACAAGGAAATGTAAACCCCTGGAAATAATGGCTGCTCTCAATTGAGAGCGCTAAGCCAACGAGTGCCTAACGCGATCTCTCTGCCCTAAGAATAGCAGGTTAATAGAGAGGCAAGGGCGACATTGACAAACGCGGCCTCTGCCAGGCACAAACAGAATACCTAATGACACCCAGCTGATGGCTGGCCATTGAATTACACGAGCAAATATTCAGCCAACAGTGCGAACGGCTGCTGTCCAATTTTCTATTCATTACCTTTGCCCAGCCACACTCAGTATCTGCCTCTTTTTGTCTGCGGAACAATGTTGTGCTTCTCGGATTATAGTTCTGGTATTTCTGCTCATGAGAAAGACCTTTTGTAACCCACTCGTTTCATAGGCAATTATACATTGTGTTCCCCGAGCACCCACTCCACTCTCACCAGCCTTCTTCGAAGTAAACATACCATTGGAGGTGACGTTATTATTTTGAGTTACTCCTCCGAAATCTTCTGTGACTATATAAAGGGGGTAATTCATGGATTATTTGCGCCAAAAAAACCGGGATTTGTGTGCCATTCTGCCTGCAAATCCCTGTTTAACAAATGGGGATTTGCGGGCAGAATGGCACACAAATCCCGTTTTTTTCACCGCAAATAATCCATGAATTACCCCCAAAGTTTCTTTAATAAAAAAAAAACACGTATAAACTGTCAAGTGGATTACGTTTGTGAAGGGTTGCCGCTTTGAAGCCTTCCTTGTTTTGTTTTTTCACGATGCAAGTTTTATAGATCATATCCTTTGTTACTGTATTTAGTTTGAATGTTTACTTTCGTTTTTAGTTTGTCTTTAGTTAGCCACCATCCGTTTTTGAACTCAGCTGTTTGCTTTAAAAAGATTGCTAGTCATTCTTTAAAGTGATATTTCAATGCTCACCAGAAAAATATAAAAGTAAGTGCCTCATTCGTGTTGCCATGGTATCACTACAGGAAAGAGACTGGTTGATATCACGACCAATTGGTGATGCTCTTTGCAGTGCACTGGCCTACACAGAACTCTGCCGATTCTGCGGTCGGCCTCTGCACTATGGACACCATTTGTGTGAGGATCCTGGTTTTCTCCACCCTGCCTCCTTCCTTCCAACTCTCCTCATACCCCACATCCCTTTGAAGGAAATAATGTGTTTCTAAAGCATTCGTTATGTTATTCCTCACACTTACACATGTTAAATGCCAGTTTGTTGTTACTTTTGAATAGTGTTTACTCCCTCTAAACCTACAAATTGTCGTTAGAATCCACTATTTCGAGACAAGTATTCTATATATTCTAATGGAAGAAACCCTGCACACATGCTTAGAGGGGTTGGCTTGCTCAGCAGCGTAATACGGGCCTACTTTGAAAAGGAACTTCAGGGCCATTTTGGTGTCCGGCCCACCCCTGCAACCGTCTCCATTACAAGGTGCAAGCAGAACAATGAACAACTACATAAGTGCTTTGAGCATCAGGTTTCTGGGCCAGTGCTTTGTATGCCTGCTCTATAACTGTGGTGGTGCCAACTGGGCACATGGGCACACAGCAAAGATAAGCAATGTTATCAGGCATTGCTGCAATGACCGCCACCATGTTAATAGTTGAATCTGACATGCACGTTGATATTAATGAACTCGCCAATTGCTTTAGGGTATTTTTTTATTTTTTTTTATTGTGATATTAGTCAACATTTTAGACTTTTTACACACATAGAATAAAAAGATACATTGACAGTAGCATATAAGAAAAAATAAAAAGAAAAAAGAAAAAAAACATCAACACAAAATTACATAAAAACAACCAATATTAATAACATCTTAAATAGAAAAAGATTTGAGTTATACAAAATAAACAAATATAATTTACAGATAAAAAAAGGAAATTAGAAACATGTCTAAAACGTCCTCAACCTTGCAGAGGCTGTTCAGTTTCATTTACTAATAGATTCATGTCAACCAAGAGTTGTGTTACTTCATATGTAAGAAATGTTTCATGACCTTGTAACAATCTTTCCCATAAAAGAGTAGAATTCAAGGTTACCTGATTATGCACAAATCTTTGGAATCTTTTCTGCCTCATGGGCCATGTACCCTAACACTCAGATAACAGATGGGGAGTGGTTTGTCTCATTCCTTCTTCACATTTATCACAGATGTTACAGGGGTAAATTAATGGGTCACAAATATGCTGCAATTCTAGAATCAGTACCAAATTTAGCCTACATCCTAAGAAACGTGATGTTATTTGTTTGCTAGATGCTCTCTTAAGATATGCTAGAAGGAAACCAAGTGGTCTGTCAGCTTTTGACCATGAGGCCGATATTTTGGCCTCTCTCATTTTGGAGATAATTCTAATCCAATCATTTCTCTTTAGAAGTTTCTTTACCATAAGAGGGTTCTGGATTAGAATATCCACTTTAGAGTCCACCTCTGTCAAAATGACTGTACAGAAAGCAGTCAATTTCTTTAGGAAGCTCTTATCATTACTTTTCATTTGATCTGCTATTGCCTCATACAGAGAAGCTTTCTGGGGACATAGAATTAGTCTATATAGACTTAGCCATTTCCATTCCATTTGAAATAGCAAAGAGCCATGGCCTAATTCATATCATTAGGGTGTATGGAAACTGAGACAAATCCATTGTTTCCACAAGGGTCTGTGAAAACGCTCCATGCCAGAAGGTTTGTAACTTATGCAGACATTTGCCATACATAGCTGTTTAGCACTGAAAATGGCCTTATCTGCAACGATCAGCATAAGACTGTGAAAGGAAGCGCCCCCAAGTTAGCACGATCCTCCCCGCAATGGGAGACAATAATGGACACTCCCGTAATGGGAATAAGGCCAAGACAGAGTGCGGGTGAGCGTAAGTGGGAGTTTATCAAAAGAATATGGCATGCAAAGAACTCTGCAACCTCCGAGAGCGCTCTGTCCGACAATAGCAAAGACAGGCGTATTTCTAATACAAAAAACGTCATCAGAACCTACACACTATAGGGGGCACAAGTTAATTGGGATTGGGTGGCGTCGACTAACTATAGGTGTTGCTGCAGCTTGGTTGGTCCGGGTGGGAGGACGTCACTGGTCAGCCTCGTGGGTAGGGTTGGGCCTGGCAGGCCGGCTTGAGGTCATCCGGGCGGTGTTGGTTCGCTGGGGCAGCCTGTGACAAAGATGAATACCTTCCCTGACTTGGGTGCCCTAGATCATGCACATTGCAGTTACTTAAAACCCCATATCTAACTTCTACAGTAAATCTTTCAATCAATGAAATACAACACAGGAGGAATGCACCTTGTGAGGGGTCTGGTGGTCATCTATTGGATTTACCGGTGTTCTGACGTCTGGTATTTCAGGTCGAGGGGCTGGGCTCTGGGGCCTGGACCGAATGATACATGTCTGTCTGCTGCATTAGAAGTTATTATATAAATGGGTCTCTGTGTCTTGTCCCAGCGTTGGGGGTCGTCTTTGCACGGGGTCATGATTCTTGGGGTGGTCTAGGGGGGTTGTGGGATTTACGAGAGGGTGCTGGTAGATCTGTGGATTCAGACGTGGGTTTATTACCGTGCTGTAAATAACACAGGTGGCGGGCTGTGGCCTTGGGTGCGGTACTGGGGCCTCTGATTCTCTGAAGCGGCTCCAGCTTGGTTGGGGGAGGAGAGGGAGCGCGGCACATGCCTTAGCTTCTTCATCTGGCAGGCTTCGTAGGGTGGGAGGGAGAATGGCCTTGCATATATTCACAAAGGTTTTTTCCTCGTGCGTTGCTGACTTTTGAATGCAGAACTTTTATAATGTTTTGCCTTATTTTGATCTTATTTAAACACACATTTATATTTCAATTTTGTTACACATTTCTTTAATACATTCGGTCCGAGTACCTTTTCATTACATGGTATTATATCTACTAAAGTGTTTAAGTATTTATATACATTCGACGGTACATGAGGTAGAACTATGTTATGGACCACAGAGATTGACGGTTGCCACTATGGGTGACTTAAGACGATATATAGGGGTTCATGTGTCTACATATGACTTAAAGACACTCTCTCTGTGATCTAGCAGCATTAGTACAGTCACAATGTGAAGTCATATAAACATTTCACTTTTATGGCTAATTCATAGTTTGCAGATTCTGTTTAAGAAGAGCAGTTCACTAATATCACTACTTGAATTCATTTCTGCGTCGCCCTGGCCTCGCGGACCAGGTCACACGGGATGCAGTATTACATTGCGAACGACGAAATGTTACAGTGTTAGCATCTCGGGTTAGCTCATACCCGGCTTTCTCATGGGAACGCGCTCGCAGCGGATCTACCATGGTGCTGCGGCGGCAGGGATGCTTGGAAAGCCCTCCAAAGGTGGGGGCCGCGCTACAGTGTGCTGAACTCACGCCATCTTTGCTAGACAAGATGGCTTCTAGGCCTAACTGAATTTTTGTATATGCAGGGAACGGATACGTGTGGGCAATGTCGTCGGCGGGTGAACCCTCCTCCACCTGGGCCCGGGTGGCATGAGGGGACGCCCACCGAGTCATGGTCCTCACCTGGGGAGAAGGCTGCAGGTGAGGAGGGCCTCGCGGCCAGTCCTCCCCTACATTTCCCCCCTTTCGTTACTAAAGTAACAAATTCTTTAGCTCTTCCAATCTTCTACATTCTTGTTCCTCTATCACTGCGTCATCCCATGCAGGTGTTCCTTTTCTAGGCATCCATGCCCTACATACCCCCCTCAAGCTCTCACCTCTTCTAGCATACTCGTCTGGTGTACATGTTAAATATATACAGTCACCAGTTTCTTCCAAGTCTACCCAGACCTCCTCATACCATTCCAGTTCCACATCTCGGGGTTCTTTGATAGTGGTGTGCCATAGTTTGTCTACTATGTGCTTATCACGGTACATAGGCACTAACTGGTACCTGGGAGTGTTATCTGCTCCTGTCTGTACATGTACTTCTTGTGTCGCCCTCATTGTACCACCAGAGTTGCCCATTGTCACCATCATCATTGCGCCGTTAGGGACCGCATTTGCACAACATCGGAGGCCCACCTGGCACAGGCAGAACGCCACGAGGAGAAACACCACAGCTGGTACCAGAAATTTCATTGTCATTCCAAGCCAAGAGGGAACCCAGGAGAAGATATTGTCGAACCACGTGCTGGCTTCTGCTCCACCTTCCATCTTCATCTTCTCTCCCAGATTGTGTACTGCTTCGATCACGTGGGATAAGGAACCATTCTCCGCGTCTTCAGAAGGTACGAAAGTGCAGCAGGCACTTCCTATTTTTCGGCAAACACCTCCGTCCATCGCAGTCAGCAGGTCCAGAACATACCTGTTCTGCATGGTCATCAGGCGTAGAGCTCGCAGTTCTACTTTTATTATGTTGAACCCTTCTTCAGTGTCATTGGCTAATTGAATTAGTTCCCACCGTGTTATCTGGAGCCATTTTGCATTTGCCCTTGCTTGGACACTTGAAATCAGCGAGGCAAAGAATGTTTCTACAGAGCTGAACAGTCGGTACCTGTCTGGGATCTGTGCCAATAAATCGGATGAAGCTTGAGATATGTAATTTGATGCCCGTCTGTTCCGTGATAGCTCTTCTCCCTTCCCTCCGGAGGACAGGACATAGAGGTGTGATTTTGCAGTGGGAGGAACCGCACCCTGGTGCATGTTCCCTGGCGTCCTTTTATTTTCATCAACGTGGCTTTCTGGAATCACCATTAGGGCCGAGTGCAGTGTGGCCATCGAGCAGCTGCCGCTCCATGCCTGGGGAAGGTGCAAGTAGGCCTGGTTCCCACATACCCAGTATGTGTCCATTAATGCGGCTGTTCCTTTTCTCATGTCTGGGATGGTGAGAGTTTTGTTGCAGCTTTTATTCGTCCCTATTGCCACTTTTCCTTCTCCCTTAAAACATAGTACGTTCTTGATCTCACTTTGTAGTTTGAAGGGTTTCTCCATTGCTGTTACCCATGTCAGTTTGGAAATGTGCTCCTTCCATACTGGTGTGCATGTTTCTTCTATCCATCGCATCCTGGCTGGTTGGACACCTCTCAGTGCTTCCGCTTTGCACAGTACTTCTTCATCTTTCCATTTGTTTTCAGAAAATAGTGTCCCTTGTATCGCAAAAAATGGTTCTTTGAGACATACCACTCCAGCTGCTTTTGGGTAGCACGTTTTTTCCGTCTGTATAATCTTGAAAGTGACGTCGTGTGCCTGGAAGGTGTTTTTTATTCGGCATAGCGTGAGATGAAGGAGACACTGGGCATCTACAATGGGCAATTCTCTGGGCAACAACACTTTAGGTGTGCCTGATGCATGGGGAATGAGCGAGCAGACATAACAGCTCTCATTTGTCGTTTGTTTGGCTGTGGCACTCATATCAGCATACCATTTATTTGCTTGGTGGGGGTGCTGGGGGTCTTCCATTTTGTCTAAGCCTAACCCATAGTACTCATCATACCCCCTCCTGCTTATCTCTCTTTTCCGCCTACTATCCTTGCTTCTCCTACGTCTGCTTTTGGTAAATGAAAAAATGGGCCCCCCTTCCTCCTTCCCACCCCCCTTGTCAAACTTCTGATATGTTTCCTTATGTTCTGTCATAGTTATAACATTCCCATCTTCCTCAATAAACAACAAATCACTTTCTTCTAATGGGGTGGGGAGGGTAGTGGGGCTGCTATACATTTCAGGTGTGGACATTGTGTTGTTTTCCATCTCTGTTTGTATACCTCTTGAGTTTGACAGGGCGACAGTTGGTGGTTCAGTGTAGTATCCCCATACAAAGTGTGATCCATCCCATACTAAAAAATCACCTTCTTTTATATTTACACTTGTGGTTGTATTGCTCCCAGGAGCTCGGGTGATGTTACTCCCCCCTCCCCCCTCGGTCATCTCGATAGAGATGAACGCTATAAACCAATACGTCACCAGGCAAAATATTGATAGGAAAAATACAATAACACAAATTGACAATCCGCATTCGTATGAATATGTAAGTCTATCTATCAACACTTCTCTAATCCTAACAAATCTATTAGTTGCAGGCTGCCCATTAGATGCCATGCTAATTCCTGTTTGAGATACAAAAGTGCATTAAGTACAGACATGTAAACATTTCCCGGACGTTATTAACTTTTTTTTTTTTCTTTTTCATAAAGCATGGACGTGGGTAGGGGAAGGGTTTGTTTCCACAGACAAGGGTATTTGCAATCAATACGTTTAGATCATTTGTATAATATATATAAAATCTTCTTCAAAAGAAAGAAAAATTTCAAGAAATGAGAGAACAAAAACATTAAAATTGAGAAAAAAAAGGTTTTTCTTTCTCCGTACGAATGCCATGTCATCAGTTGCATTCATTGTCAATCGCTGCACATACACAAAATCACCTTCACTCATTCTTCATAACACCACTGTCTGCTGTTGCCTGTGCCTCGTCCTGCACCTCACCTTGCACGGCGCTATACGCTCTGCGTACGTCTGTCAAATGCACCCAGTATCTTAGGCCCTTCACCTTTACTGCTGTGGGCGTGCAAAACACTACCTCATAAGGGCCATGGAAACGTGGCGCATTCCACCTTCGCACAAAACTTCTGACATATATAAAGTCACCTGGCATTAGCTGTAATTGTTTGTCAGGCAGTGGTACCCGTTCTGTTGTATTCCCCTCCTCTCTTGTAGAGGGGGGGGCGAGTTGCTTCGCTATTATGCGCGCTGCCCGTGTTAGTTTTTTCAAGTACTCTGTGAACTCCTCTCCCAATATCGCTGCGCTTCTGTGTGCATCAGAACGTTCACGGAGAGGCGAGTGCGCTGTGTGCATTCTCCTTCCCGTGACGATCTCATGCGGGGACAAATGGTGGTCTTTACTTGGCTGATTGCGCAATTCGAACAGGGCCAAAGGTAGGCAGTACATCCAGGTCTTTTTAAGGGAAAAACACAGTTTTGACAATCTGCTTTTTAACAGGCCATTCATCTTTTCCACTACGCCATTACTTTGAGGATGGTAAATCGAGCATAATTTGTGCTTTATTCCCAATAACGTAGTCACTTCTTTGAATAGTTCATTAACAAAATGTGTGCCGTTGTCTGAGCGAATGACTTCGCAAATTCCCCAGCGCGGGAATACTTCCCGTACTAGGAACTTTGCGGCGCCCTTCGCATCAGGACGCGCACAGGGACCTGCCTCCACCCACCTCGAAAATGGACATACAACCACAATCATGTAGCGAGCCCCATTACATCTTTCTCCCATGTCTACATAATCGATGTGGAGCTCTCTGAATGGGCCATTTGGTTTTGGTATCGTACCTCTCAGTGTGCGCAATGTCATACCTGAGTTATAAATTTGACATGTTGTGCATTCCAATGTCAGCCTTGTGATGTGTTCCTGGAGGCAAGGTGCAAACCAGTCTTCTTGTATCTCCGCCATTATGTGTTGTTTTGCGTTATGTGCGGGGAAGTGTAGTTGTTGAAATGCTATTTCTAACAATGTGACTGGCATCACGGCTTTTCCTGAACTTTCTTGTCGCCACAATAAATCTGTCGGCGATTTGCTGCATCCCCTCTTATTCCACAGCAATTTCTCTTCTGCACTTGCTCCCTCTTGCAGCTCTATTATTTCTTGTGTAGGCATCATGTTGTATCCTGTGGGGACCTCTTGGCTTGCTGTGTGGTGTAACATGTACTCTCCTACCTCACCTTTCTGAAAATATGAAGCTTCTTTGGCGGCGGCGTCTGCTGCCGCGTTCCCCAAAGATATAAGATCTGTATTTGTAGTGTGGGCTTGGCATTTTACGATGGCCACTGCCGTGGGTTCTTGCAGGGCCTCAATCAGTTCTTTCAATAATTCTGCATGCTGAACCGGTGTTCCATCTGCTCGTCGAAACCCTCTCCGCCCCCACCGTGCCAGCCCTCCGTGTACTGTTGTTGTCATGTATGCTGAGTCTGTATAGATTGTCACTGCGCATCCCTTAGCTGCATGCAATGCTTCTATTAGTGCTATTAGTTCGGCTGCTTGGGCTGAATAGTGTGATGGGAGGCGGTGTTGCACTAGTGTTTCGTATTCACCTTCCTCTAATCGTACCACTGCCATACCCACATGTTTCTCTCCTGTCTCCATGTCTATTGAGGCTGACCCGTCCACGAAATACACCTCTCCCTCGTTTAGGGCATTCTCAAAAACCACCTGGTCCTGACCTTCGTCACCTGTGTATGTTGCACAGTTGTGGTTCTGCATGTCTTCTATGGTGCACGCCTCTGTGATGAATGTGGCTGGGTTCACTGTTTTGCATCTTACTATATGGATGTTTGCACTGGACAATATTATTTCATATGCTGTGGCGCGTTGTGTTGTCAATGTGCTCTTTGATCGCTCTAATATTGCAAAGAGTGAGTGTTCCACAAATAGTGTCACAGGACAGCCCATTACTATCGTGGCACTTTTTTCAATGGCGAACGCGGCTGCAGCTAGTGATTGCTCGCACGCGAAATGACCTTGCATTACTGCGTCTAGAGTGCCACTATAGTAAGCCAGTGGCTTGTGCCCTAACGATGTCTTTTGTGTCAGCACTGCTGTCATCAGTGTTCCTTTGCAGTGCGAAAATAGGAAGAATTCGCGCCCATAATCTGGATTTGCCAGTACTGGAGCGCTTGATATCAGCTCTTTCAGTGAGTTAAATGATGTGTTCATTTCTTCTGTCCATTCTATGTGTTTGTTTTCCTGCTGGGCTTCTTTGAGTGCCTGTAATAAGGGCCTTGTGTATGCTGCATAATCCAATATCCATGCTCGGCAGTAGTTGCACATACCCAGGAATTTCTGCATCTCTTTTACTGTTTTGGGCTCCCCAACTGCTCTAATCGCCTGTGCTCTGTCTGGTATGATCCGCTTGCCATCCTTTGATATCAGCTGTCCCAAATATAGGACCTCTGTCAGGCAGTATTGTAACTTACCCTTGTCCACTTTGTACCCTTTATTGGCCAATAATATCAGGAGTGTTATTGAATCCTTTCTACACTCTTCCTCAGTTTGTGCACAGACCAATAAATCATCAACGTACTGAATCACCGTGCTTTCTACAGACAAGTTCCCCAGATCTTCATGTAGTATCCGGTTGAATATGCTTGGGCTCTCGCAATATCCTTGTGGTAGTCTGCAATGTTCGAACCTCCTCCCCCCTAGTGTAAACGCTGTTAAGTACCTGCTCTCTTCTGCTAAGGGAATCGAGAAAAATGCATTTTTTAAGTCAATGACCGTGAAGTGGGACGCTGTTTTTGGAATATTGCATAGTATTGTCGCCGGGTTCGGCACTAAAGGGAACTCCTTCTGAATCACATCATTGAGTGGGCGTAAATCTTGTATCATCCTCCAGGAACCTCCCTTCGCCTTTTTAATCGGGTAAATGCATGTGTTACATGAGGAGTTTGAGGGCACTATTATTCCTTGCGCTAGCAGTGCATCTATTGTCTCTCTGATCCCTTCTTCTGCTTCGCGTGACAATGGGTATTGTTTTACCCGGGGTAGAATTGCTCCCTGTTTCAGTTTTATTACCACAGGCTGAACCCCATGTAATAACCCCACATCATGGGGGCCATTTGTCCATATGTTAGTGGGTACTAACCTCATGTCGTCATCAAAAAATGTATGTGGTGCTCCTACTACTGCCATTAATTCAACTTGAGTTTTTCTGGCTGTAACTACAATGTCGCACGGCATTGCTAGTTCCATCACTATTTCGCCATCTGTCTCAGTGTCGGAAAATAGCTCCTCGTCCGATAGCTCCCGCAGTGGGATATTTGCATTTGTACACAGTACTGTCCGCCACTCGCATCCTTCCATGTCAATGCCAATCACACATATTCTGTTTGCTGACACGTGTACTGCGTGTAAATCCAACGATAGCACTGACCCGGGAGCTGTGTCGGGGCTCACTATGGGGCGGAGAAGGAATTCGGCTGGGATCCTCCAATCCATCCTTTTTAGTTCTGGTACTATAAGAGCCAATGTTCTCATGCCCTCAATAAACATCTCCTCGTTTCTTGGTAACCCTCTGATCTCCTGCATGATTGTGTGGCCATGTATTACTGCCATTATGCGGAGGGGACATATGCCAGGTGTTGAACATACGATACCACTTTCTGTGAATGATATGGTCATATTTAGTTTGCTTAAGAGATCCCTCCCCAGCAAATTAATGGGAGAGCGTTCATAATACAGTAAGGGTGCTTTCACTGTTTTACCCCCCACTGTCACATCCAATGCCTTACAGCCCCAGAGAACCCCTGCGTCTCTAAAGTTTTATTAGATAACGGGAACCGGCCCTCTTTAATACATGATTTTTCCGCTCCCGAATCCACCATGAATATGAATTGCTTGTCTCCTATCTGCGCTCCTATCAATGGTTCCTCTGATGCATTGTGGGTCATAGATAGTACTGGACACGCAAGTGCTCTCTGTGGGCTGTCCTATGCGGGGTGTCTCATTGGCCCCCCTTGGTCAAAAATGTTCCCCGAAACTACTGACACGCCGCTATAAGGTGCGGGGGCAGGCGCTCCATTAGCTACTGTGGCGAAAGTGTTACCTGGCGTGTATTGTATATTGTCATTACTCTGTGGGTGGTTTTGTGTTCTGTACTGATGTCCGTGTAGTTGTGCGTTACTTCTTTGTCCTGCATTTTCTGGTTGCTGGTATTGTCCCATGGGGAGGCCGTATGGGCTTCCTGGGTGGGGGTGACCGTACTGCTCTGTCTCCTGAAACCCGTTGGTTTGTCTGCTTCTGCACTCCCTTGAGTAATGTCCCCATCTCCCACAATTCCAGCAGCTCCCCTGTGGACCTCTGGGACCCTGCCACCCATTTCCTCCCATTCCTCCATACCCTTGTCCTCCTCTTCGGCCCCTGTACCCACCTCTTCCCCCTCGTGGGGCCCACTCTTGCCACGCTAGACCTCCGTTCTGCTCTTGCTCGTTCCACTGTCGCTGGCCTTGTCCGGCCCAATTAGCTGCTATTCTCCCTTGTATTGCTATCTGCCCCTCCTCCCCTTCGTCTCCCTCCCTCATGAGTGGGAGCCCTGCTACCGCTGCTGCAACCTTCACCAGTTTTGATTGTACCAACTTTGCCTCGTCTGCCAACCTTTTCTGTGCTACTTCCCTCTCTCTCTCTTTTATCCTTTTGCAATGGTGCACTATTATACTTTGGATCTCTGGCCACCCCTTTGCTTCAACGCCCGCTATTTTATCGAGTGCCTTCTGCACCTCTTTTGGGAGCCCTCTCTTAATGATAAAATAAAATAGAGATGTGGATTGGTGCCAGGGTGTGCCCGTTTTCGCTCTCCACATCTCCTGCACCCGGAGAATGTAATCCATAGCATCCTCCCCGTCATTCATTGTACACTGCATTACTGACTGTAAATCTGGAGTATCTGGGAACGTCTCCCGCAGCGCATCCCAAACCCGTGCCCGCACTGTATTAAAAGACGCTCCATCATGACGGTCACAATCTAATGTCACTGCCGGGAAACCAGCCTTAACCCATACCCTGTCTGCTTGATCTCCTACTGCTGATACTAGTAGGCTTTTCACATCGCCTACTGCCAGCGGTATGCCGGCAGTATGTTTCTCGAATGCATATATCCACTTGCTCGCCCCTCCGGACAACGGGGGCAATAACTTCATCAAATTAGCTTTATCCATCTGGGCCCAGGGTATATAGTTTGGTCTTCCTCCCCCTCTGTGTATTAGTGGAAGTTGTAATTTTCCTTTTAACGTTGCGCCCTCACCCACTTTGGTCGTCGCTGACCCCAATGACGCCATCCTCCCCACTCTATTCCTTAGTCGTCCCATCCACTCGTCATCTATTGTTCCTAGCGAGCATGCACCGTCCAGCTCCTCGCTTTCCCCTCCTACTGCCATACTCAACCTATCACTCTCATCTATTTCGCCTCGGACATCACATAGCAGGTCCTCTCTGATCCCTGTCTGCCGTGATACATCACCGATGCTCCCCTCTGGTGTTTCCACCTGTATTATTCTTGTCGGTTCTTCCTCAATTCTGAACAATATTTCACCCTTTTTCCATCCTTCCTCAATTTGTCTACTTTCACTTGATGTTCTGGATACACGTCCTGATCGAGTGGGAGTGCATGCTGTACGCTCACATATGTCTTTTATTCTTGAGAGTTCATCCTTTGCTATCGAGAGCCTCGATTCTAAATCGCTCGTTAGCTTTTCTATGTCCCCTCTCTGCGTGCTTGTCTGGGCACGCTCTCTAGTGCTTTCGTATGGTGGGGGGGCTGTTGGTTTTAGGGGTGTAGTAGTTGTAGGGGGAGGCACATAAGTAGGATCACTATACCCTGCTGCGGGGGCCGGTTTATGTAATATCGGGTACAAACTAATCACCTCTACAGGTTGTTCTGTATTTAGCTGTTCCTTTTCCTCTCTTGGAATCATCAATGGGTTATCTGTGGTGGAAGGTAGATCAATATTGGGTGCCGGAGCTTTGGGTGGGGGTATTTCCTCAAATAGTCTCCAGAGATCTAATATCTCCTTCCTGTTTTGCCACTGTTTGCCCTTATACTTGAGGCGAATGCACGTTCGTACCATATCTAGAACGCTTTTTTCAAAAGACCCCCCCTCAGGCCAAATCTGGGGCAATCCTTCCCCTTTTAATTCTGTTACCCATTGATCGTGGTATTTCTTGATTCGTTCAGCGTATCCCGGTAAGCTCGTACAAATATGTGACAAGGGAGTTTCTGCCCCCATATTCTAAATCACTAGCAACGACCGTGTCCACCTCCTTTACTTTTAGTTAGGTGTAGATATATGTATGTATACCTTTATGGCACAGACAAGAGCGGACCTCTCAACGATATCACCCAATTTTATTCACTGCGCAAATCCTTTCTCACTCACCACAACTCATCTCCTTCCCATTCCCATACACTCTCATGTGATTTCACTTACAACTAATCAACTACTAGTTATGGCCAACACTCTCTGGCACCACCTCGCGGTCAACCGTTCGTCTCCAATACTCACACGGTGCGCGCACCCCTCACAGTACTTTCCCACTCACACCTCGTCTTTTTCCTCCCTTTCCTCCCTGGCCAGCTGTCCCTGTTTTTCTGCTACGGTTACTGTGTTCACGTCTGTACGTGCCACTACTTAATCCCCACTCCTACAAGTGTGCTCCCTACTTTATAGTTCTTCTACAAGTATATTTATCTTATACCCTTTTCACTTTCACCCCTTACCCCGTGGAACGGAAACAAAAGAAATAGAAAGAGTAGCAATTACTAAAAGTATCCTAAGTGTCTCCCTTTGCCAGACACCAATAACTTATTTTTTACTTCTTCATATATTCCCAGTACTAGTTTAGATAGCACTATGCGGCGCCGCCTTCCACCCCCTTTCGGAGCTAGGTTCCCGTCACTTCTACTTCTTCACTTACTTCTTACTCCTAATGGCCATATGCAAAGAAAAGATAAAGAAAGTTTTAAGACCTGTCTTTAGTAGACACCCGTGATTCCCTCCTCTATCTGCCCACGTTCTCCTGTTCACAAGTTCCCCTCCCTCTCCCTTTATGATCGCTCGCACTCGGTACTCACGTGCCCGTCTTGAACCGATAGTCTCCGAAACTGGGTCCGTCCAGGCGGTGTTGCCTTTCTGCTCAACAGTCAGCCCCGGCTCCGGCGAGCGGTACTCAAAGGGGATTTTGCAACCGGGATCCCGTACCCCTTCTAGTTTGAGTGCGCACTTCTAAGCGTACCGGTCGCCGTTGGCGGGTAGCTTCCCGGAGCCGGCTCACCGTGCGTTTCCCTTTTTGACCGGAGATTCTCGTGCCAAAAGGGGGTCGTTAAAAGGAGTTCATGAAAAATAATTTGGAAATATCACGCTATCGGGGTCACCACTGAAAGGAAGCGCCCCCAAGTTAGCACGATCCTCCCCGCAATGGGAGACAATAATGGACACTCCCGTAATGGGAATAAGGCCAAGACAGAGTGCGGGTGAGCGTAAGTGGGAGTTTATCAAAAGAATATGGCATGCAAAGAACTCTGCAACCTCCGAGAGCGCTCTGTCCGACAATAGCAAAGACAGGCGTATTTCTAATACAAAAAACGTCATCAGAACCTACACACTATAGGGGGCACAAGTTAATTGGGATTGGGTGGCGTCGACTAACTATAGGTGTTGCTGCAGCTTGGTTGGTCCGGGTGGGAGGACGTCACTGGTCAGCCTCGTGGGTAGGGTTGGGCCTGGCAGGCCGGCTTGAGGTCATCCGGGCGGTGTTGGTTCACTGGGGCAGCCTGTGACAAAGATGAATACCTTCCCTGACTTGGGTGCCCTAGATCATGCACATTGCAGTTACTTAAAACCCCATATCTAACTTCTACAGTAAATCTTTCAATCAATGAAATACAACACAGGAGGAATGCACCTTGTGAGGGGTCTGGTGGTCATCTATTGGATTTACCGGTGTTCTGACGTCTGGTATTTCAGGTCGAGGGGCTGGGCTCTGGGGCCTGGACCGAATGATACATGTCTGTCTGCTGCGTTAGAAGTTATTATATAAATGGGTCTCTGTGTCTTGTCCCAGCGTTGGGGGTCGTCTTTGCACGGGGTCATGATTCTTGGGGTGGTCTAGGGGGGTTGTGGGATTTACGAGAGGGTGCTGGTAGATCTGTGGATTCAGACGTGGGTTTATTACCGTGCTGTAAATAACACAGGTGGCGGGCTGTGGCCTTGGGTGCGGTACTGGGGCCTCTGATTCTCTGAAGCGGCTCCAGCTTGGTTGGGGGAGGAGAGGGAGCGCGGCACATGCCTTAGCTTCTTCATCTGGCAGGCTTCGTAGGGTGGGAGGGAGAATGGCCTTGCATATATTCACAAAGGTTTTTTCCTCGTGCGTTGCTGACTTTTGAATGCAGAACTTTTATAATGTTTTGCCTTATTTTGATCTTATTTAAACACACATTTATATTTCAATTTTGTTACACATTTCTTTAATACATTCGGTCCGAGTACCTTTTCATTACATGGTATTATATCTATTACAGTGTTTAAGTATTTATATACATTCGACGGTACATGAGGTAGAACTATGTTATGGACCACAGAGATTGACGGTTGCCACTATGGGTGACTTAAGACGATATATAGGGGTTCATGTGTCTACATATGACTTAAAGACACTCTCTCTGTGATCTAGCAGCATTAGTACAGTCACAATGTGAAGTCATATAAACATTTCACTTTTATGGCTAATTCATAGTTTGCAGATTCTGTTTAAGAAGAGCAGTTCACTAATATCACAACTTGAATTCATTTCTGCGTCGCCCTGGCCTCGCGGACCAGGTCACACGGGATGCAGTATTACATTGTGAACGACGAAATGTTACAGTGTTAGCATCTCGGGTTAGCTCATACCCGGCTTTCTCATGGGAACGCGCTCGCAGCGGATCTACCATGGTGCTGCGGCGGCAGGGATGCTTGGAAAGCCCTCCAAAGGTGGGGGCCGCGCTACAGTGTGCTGAACTCACGCCATCTTTGCTAGACAAGATGGCTTCTAGGCCTAACTGAATTTTTGTATATGCAGGGAACGGATACGTGTGGGCAATGTCGTCGGCGGGTGAACCCTCCTCCACCTGGGCCCGGGTGGCATGAGGGGACGCCCACCGAGTCATGGTCCTCACCTGGGGAGAAGGCTGCAGGTGAGGAGGGCCTCGCGGCCAGTCCTCCCCTACAACTGTTAGTGGTAACACCACCAAATTGATGCTTCTTTGTAGATCATTTCCGTTACGGTACATCACCTGGTAATTAGTGGTGTGGCATGCAAAGGCCAATGATATATATTAAAGTTTTCTAAGGTATTCATTTGATCTTTGGGTGCAACCTACAAAAATGCTATGAAAGGTTGCTTGGGATGGACACATTTACACCTCAGCAGCTCCCATTGTAGTACATTCTGAACACACTTTTGATGCATCTTGTTGTCTCCAAATTACACAAATATATGGAGTAGTGATATAGCCAAAAGTGTGGGGGAGGAAATGCCCACCATATTTTTGGCGTTATGATCTGTCTGGGCGTGGCATGGAGTGTTCGTCTGCAGGAAAGTTTAGAATAAAATGTCAAAATGGAAGCATGTTCAAATCAACTTTTAATAAGTTAATTTGTTGCAGCAAAAAAACTGATAATGAAGCAATTTAATATATTATAAACATTCACTGCCCATGGGTCAGGACTTAGGCATTTGCTCTGACTGGGATAAATGAACATTGTGCAGAGCCAGGTCATCAAGAAAGTCTTATTTGGATAAACAAACAATTAGGTGCAAACACTTCACTAGAGAGATATGCTTTATTGCACTTCATGATTTTCACACTTATTTTTAGTTTGTTTTCATTAATAGTTTGTTTTACCACAAACCGATGATTCCCCTGGTTTCAATATGTAAATTGTGGTGCTGCCAGATAAGCTATTAGTGGATTGAACATTACCTGATTGTCTCCTCCCTTCCGCCTTTTTGGTTTTGGCACATTTTGGTGGTGCAGAATAATATTGCACATGGCAAACCTTTGTCATACAGATGAGAGAGTGACAGAAGGCCACTCCTCGAAGGGCTCCCATCGTCCTCCCTTGTGCCTCTGAGAAGTGTCCTACCCGCGGCCGCATGCCTCCTAAACGGTCTTCATAGATACGACCAAATCACTCGGCCCTCATCGACCTTCACTGATTCCCACTGTACACACAAATGACCTTCAATTCTTGCTTCATCTATAAGGCTGTCGCCCTCAAGTCACCCAGCTACGTTCAGGAGAAGCTCAGCATCTCTGGCGGGCAGAGTACAACCAGAAACCCAGACACGTGCAGCCAATCCGCTACTGCAAAAAGGAAAGAATCAGAAAACAAGCCTTCTCTGCCTACACCCAAAGACAGTCGAATCTCCTCCCCGTCAGCATCAGACTCGCCCGCACACAAGGAATCTGTTCTCCTCAACACCTATGCCAACACATCGCCCCTCACGCCACCTGACCCGTTAGTCACTGCCTGCTCCTCTCCTCCCGGCCACCCAGCACAGCTGTACCCCATCTCTGTGCCCATTTGTATGCCATGCCAGTTGTATATCTGTTCTGTTGTATACCTCTGAAAAGGGCTCCATTATGTAACTGTATTGTTGTATACCTCTGTAAAGTGCTCCTTTGCTTCTCAAAGCTAGGTCCAGACTCAATAAAACGATAATAATAATAATAATAATAATAATAATAATAATAATAATAATAATAATAATAATAATAATAATAATAATAAAGGGCTTCTGGAAACCAAAATATCTGGTTGTCATGGCAAGTGGGGAACTGGTGGCGTGAAACAGAAAAAGCACAGTTTAAGTGATCTTCCAGTGTTTAAACTGAAGTGCAAGTGGTTTAGCTTGAACTGGGCCAATCCTAAATTGATTTTGAAATCCTGTGCTTGCATTCTGTTCTGGGGCACAGTGATCATACATTTGTTGTTCAGCCAAGCATGTGCCTTCAGTTGCTCTATTCCCGGCACAGCAATGTAAGAGAGCTCAGGCTGCTCTCTTCGACTTCACCTACTGACTCCTGCACCCATCTCTCACCATTTTCTGATTTTCTTGCCATACCCATATTGTCAGGGACCTTACATACCAGTGAGTATTTGGCATAACAGGATTTGCTGAAGAGAGGCCAGCTTCCTCTGGCAGCCACATTGTCCCCAGTCAATGTTGAACTGACAGTGAGGTTACCTTCAAGGACATTGCCTGAAGGGGAAAAAACACTTGGGGAAATCTGGCTGGCACAGCAGGGATTCCATAGGAAGGAGACGAGTGTTGAGGATAAGGTTTGAATATGCCCTTGTGATTTTGTGGTCAAAGGCAACAAGCAGCGGCAGATTCACAATAGTAGACTCCAGGAGGAGAGGTGGGCACAGATAGTAACAATGGCAATCAGAACTAGAGGGCAGAAGAGAAGCAAGAATGGGGAAGGGACACTGAACAAACCAGTGTCAGAACCACCCCAGATTGAGAAGCAGAACAGGGAGAGGAAGACTGGAAAAACTGGTCCTTTGCTTTAACAACCGAATGGAGCTGTGACTGTTTCCTCTGATGAAACAAGGAAACAACGCCCGGAGTGAACGAAAACCGTCACTTGACTTTACACTTATTTTTTATATTGCCTGGCTACAAACGAAATTGAGGTGCGGTGAACAGCTTTGCAAAACTCTCTTTTGCGCTTTTTGTAGCAGCACTTTTTAGAGTGCTGCAGCCCTGAAGAAGTGGTGTAATCCCTACACCACTGAAACCAGTGAGCCAAATTAGTCCTTTTTTAAACAAAGGGCTAGTGGGATAGCCCATAGATCTATGCAAGTGGATAGCAAATCATTTGCGAAATAGACATGACACTCTGAGAACATCATTACATGTGGTGTCATTTTGGGGAAGTGATAAAGTTTGGTTCACTAACCGATGAGCGTTGTTTCATTTACATATATTTTTTATTTGTTTGTCTTTTTAATTGCTAAGCTAGGGAAAAATAATAAAGCAATCAGATTTCACCTGCAAGCTGCTGAGCACACACGTTTGGTTTAAAATCATAAAGTTGTGTCTTTTATATGATCAAAGTTGTGACTGGGATACAATAGGTATAGGGCAAGTCTCTGATCTATGCCCTAACCCTAGATGAGTGGCTCACTAGCGTTGTCTAGGGCTAGTCACCTCACTAGGGAATAGAGAGATCTGTTGGAGGGAAAGTAATCTTAAAGTTACACAGACGGTAACTCTAAAGAGGAAAAAGAACTGAATCGCTGTTATAATGTTAAAACGTCACTTCATTCCACCCGGAATGAAGAATGATTTCGCCCCCAGGTTCCACCACGGAACGCTGTTTGTCATTCTCCCAACTGACAGCCCTCCCTACGGGGGCCATGGAATAAAGCTTATCCCTCACTTACCTCCGCCTTGGTATTTATTACATTTGGAGATGAGGATTTCTGCAGCGAGCGACATCCGGCCCCCAGAGCTCCCCTGCCCGCCTTCCTGCTATCCTACAACGACAGCGGCAGCCCCGGCGGCCCTCTCCCACCGCCGCTCCCGTCTGCCTCCCCATTCCGCTGCCCTGAAGGGAAGGGGAGGGAGCCGCCGGCAGCCACATTATGCAGCGACGCCGATAGAGGTACAATCTCCTCTTCTTTTCTTTTCTGGCAAACTTATCCACGCCGCCACAGGTGCACTGCGCGAGCGCGCATCTTTTGGGTCGCCAGCCAACAGCAATTAGAGGAAAGAACCTCTCTACGTGCCGAGCGTGCGGCCATTTTAGCAAGCCCAACCCCGTTTCCACGGCGATGACGCCGTGGATCTCCATCAGCTGTGCTCGGCACCTCCAACAAAGGAGTTCACATGAGTGATTACACATTGCAACGCCGTTGCCTCCGGCCAGCTACCCACCCCGAATAGCAGTGAAACGTTCCACGATACATATATAGTAAAAGCTGTGATGCCAAATAACAGTGCATAATCTCCAGGGCTATCTGGATTGGTGCCCATTTTGCTCATTTAAAATAAGCGCGACACCAAACAACAGTGCATAGCTCCCAGGGTGATCTGATTGCAGGTGCACTAGATATTTGCGCACACCGCATCATACCTTGTCAGCCATCCACAGCGCCAGAGCATTGCAGGTGCACCAGATATTTGCGCACACCGCATCATGCCTTGTCAGCCATCCACAGCGCCAGGGCACACCGCTGTTACCACTGATTGAGGAAGTTGACCAACCGCCTAGTGATGCCTTGACACAGACTCTTTGCAGTGCCATAACACACATTGCACCGCTGCCTCCTTAATTTCCCTTCCAGCGGCGCAGCCGGCCCGCAGAGCCTCTACCACCCATACCGGCCAGCCATGCAGAACGTGCCACACCCCACCAAGTTTCTTCCCTGCCCGGGAACCCCAACCTGCCCCTGGGAGCAATGGCTTGATGGCTTCCAGATATATCTCAGGGCCATTGGCGGGAGCAAATTCAACGATGAACTTAAGGAATCAACCCTCCTGAACGGTATAGGAGCCAAGGGTCTTCGGTTATTCAGGGCGCTTCCAGATCCAGATGGTGCAGGGGGTGACGGCAATCGGAAGTTTGACACTGCTTTGGCCAAACTCACCAAGCATTTCGGCTGCAAGACAAACGTGGTGTTGGAAAGATACAAGTTCTTTTCTCGGAAGCAAGCCAAGGGTGAATCGGTCGATGCATATCTGGCTTCCCTCAGGGTGCTCATGTCCACGTGCAAATTCACAGGCGTTAGTGACGAGTATTTGAGAGACCAACTTGTGCTCAATGTGGCTGATCCCCGCATACAGCAAAAACTATGGCAGACAAAGAATCCCTCACTAGATCAAGCTACCGAAATAGTGAGAAGTATGGAATTCCGGGACCGATGTATGAAGGAGAGACTGGTCCTAAAAGAAGGTGTTGAAGTGAAGTCTGTGGGCACTTTTGAGTCTAACCACGACAGAACCTTAGTAGCAGCTGTGAGGAGTGCACCTCAAAATACAAGAAGAGACTCCAGAAGAGGGAGAGTCTCAGTCTATGACAAGCAAAACCCCACGCGCTGTCAAAAGTGTGGGTGGTACAAACGCCATGACGCTGGGAAGATGTGCCCAGCTAACAATGTTGAGTGCTATAAATGCGGCCAGTTCGGCCATTTCGCCAAAGTCTGCCGAAACCCCCGAGGAAGACCAGATAAATCTGGCAACACTAACAGACGACCTGTCAATAGATATGGGTCTGTCAAGACAGTCGACTATGACCAAATGTCAGATAGTATATTGTCCGTCAATCAGACATGCTCACAAGTGCAAATCCTCACCGTCACTTCTGTCCAAGAATCGTGCGGCCCATGGGTTAACATGTATGTCAACGACATACCCTTGAAGGTGATGGTGGACACAGGGTCCCCCTATACCATGGTGGACCTTGAAACCTTTGTAAAGGTGCTTTCTGGTAAAGTCAATGACCTGCGGAACTCCTTGGTAAAAGCCACAGGGTATGGAAAGACCCCTATTGACATTATTGGATAGACGTGGATCAAACTCAAATTTCATGATAGACAAACATACTGCAAGTTATATGTAGCCAAGAATGGATCCTTGGTGGTAGGATGGGAAGAGCAGGCAGCCCTCCAAGTGAGAATCCACCCCGGAGAATATATCCCCGTACTGAGTGTGTTCAAAAACAATGCTGACATCAAATCCAATTTGGCTGAGCAATTCCCCAAAGTGTTCTGCAATAAAATCGGATTACTTAAGGGCTTCCAGCACAAAATCATATTAAAAAAAGGTGCAGTCCCCGTGGTCCATCGCATACGTGGGGTCCCTTTTGGGACCAAAACAGCGCTTAAGGATGAACTCACACGCCTATGCAATGAGAACATTATACAAACTATAGAGAGCTCTGAATGGCTTGCCCCCATCGTACTAGTAAAGAAACCCAACAATTCCATACGTATGTGTGTTGACCTGAGGGACCTAAACAAAAAACATATGGGTCGACAGACACCCACTTCCTAACATATCTGAACTCCTCTCGACCATGGAACCGGCGAGTTATTTTAGCACCTTAGACCTCTCCTCAGCTTACCACCAGATTGCCTTAGATGACAGCTCAAAAGCCCTCACCTCCTTCGTTACACCTTTGGGAGCATACATGTTCAACAGAATGTCATTCTGACTCGCTTCCGCCGCAGCAGTATTCCAGAGACTCATGTCACATCTTTTTGGAGGCCTTGATGGAGTACATTACTTCCAGGACGATATTCTTATATCAGCCAAAACTGAGGAAGAGCACGATGCCAAACTAATGGGTGTGTTACGGATAATTCAAAGGAGTGGACTCACCCTCAAGTTGGAGAAATGTAACATAAAGTGCAGCCAGGTTTCTTATTTGGGCCATTCCATCGACGCCAGTAGCATCCGTCCCAAAAAAAAATTCCTGGACACAATATTGAGTTTAGCTGAACCCACCAACAAAGACCAATTGAAAAGTTTTTTAGGGATGACGGAGTACTACTCCAAATTCGTGAGTAACTATGCCGACAGAACCGAGAACATGAGGAAACTCATGAAAAAATCCAGCAGATTTGAATGGTCCATAGAGTGCAAAAACGAATTCGAGAACCTCAAGTCTGACATCAACCGAGCCCCAGCTCTAAGTATGTTTGATTACAAAGCAAAAACGATAGTGTCAGTAGATGCCAGCAAGATTGGCCTTGGTGCAGTACTAGAACAGCAACAGAATGGCAACATTGTGACCATAGCATTTGCATCCAGAGTACTAAGAGGTGCTGAATTAAATTATTTCACCATCGAGAGGGAGGCTTTGGCCGTCAAGTGGGCACTCAACATTTCAGAAATCTAATCTGGGGCCTACCCATCCTCCTAAAGACTGATCACAAACCCCTAGTCAATATCCTGCAATCCAAAATGCCACACCTTATATCGCCAAGAATAAGGGGTTGGTTTCTAGACATCATCCAATATAATCTTCAAATTTGCTACAATCCTGGTCCACAGAATCAAGTAGCAGATTGTCTTTCCAGACTACCCACCATTCAGGAAAAACAGGACATTGAAAATGAAGATCATGACGAGGACATCATAGCCACCATAAATCCTGCCATCCCCTCTGATGAATGGACACGGATCACCAAAGCTGACACAGAACAACAAGAAATCAGAAGGGCTGTGATGAACGACTGGGTTAGTGTTGGACAAGAGTTGGCAAACTTCACACCATTTAAAGATGAGATATCTGTGAACGAAAACCACATCTTTAGGGGAAGCAGAGTAATTCCAGCCGTTGAACTTAGAAAGAAACTACTTGATCTAGCCCATGAAGGACATCTGGGAAGGAGTCTGACAAAGAACAGGATAAGGAATAACTACTGGTGGCCCAACATGTGGAAAGAGGCGGAAGAGACAGTAAAAAACTGCACTGCCTGCGCTTCCAGTGACAAATCAAAAACATTGAGGAAAACTCCACTTCAGCCTGTAGAAACCCCCGAACATGTATGGTCAAAGCTGGCAATAGACATTATGGGCCCCTTCAAGAATCTGGAGGCAGTAAAAATATTCCTAATTGTAATCGTTGACTACACCTCCAAATGGACCAAATGGGGCGTGGTAGAAAACAGCGCAACCACAAAAAAAGTAATTGACTTCCTAACCGAAATTTTCAACAGGGAAGGTGACCCCAAAGACATGGTCTCAGACAACGGGTCCCAGTTCACCTCGTCGGAATTCCAAGAGTTCCTTAATAAAAAATCCATCAACCACATCACCACATCACTTTACCACCCAATGTCCAACGGATTGGTGGAAAGAATGAATAGACGGATAAAAAGTGTCATCCAACTAGCCACTGCCAATGCTATCCCATGGAGAGAAACCCTCAAGGAGGCCTTGTACTCATATAGAATAACGCCGCACTCCACCACCAACTCAGAGCCTTTCACCTTGATGCGTGGCAGAACCGCAACTAACAAACTGAGACCAGCATGGATCTTCCTAGACACTGGTGAGGCAAGAATGAACACGGAACCAAAAGCGAACATGAAACAAATCCATAAAACTATAAAGGAGAAGCAAAAGAAGTATAAAACATACTATGACCAGAAGCACAGAGTTAAACAAATGCCGCTTCAGGAAGGAGACTGGGTCTGCGTCAGAGAACCAAGGAAAACTCTCAAGGGTGAATCCAAATTCAGGTCTCCACAAAAAGTCACACAATGTCATAATAAATCTGTCACATTAGACGATGGAAAGAGATGGTCCCATGATGATCTGGTGAGAATAACCAAGGACACTTATAGACCTAGCACTTCCAAGAGCAATCACAATGTTACTTGGTCAAGAAAGGATATGAGGAGAACACCCAACCACATTTTCAGACCCAGCACATCTAAAGACTCACATGATGACGTAAGATCAAGGAATGAAACCATTCCTGAGGAGACATACCACCTCAAATACTCTAGAAACAATGTACCTTGTCACCACAATGACGAAAGATCCGCCAGGAGTCTGTTGAAAAGGAATCGCAAGATCATCCAGAACTTCAGCAACGATTTCATCTACTATTGACAACAATTATCAACCATGCTAACTTTCTTTAGCCAACCTTCCCATCCCACCTTTCCTTGTTTCCCCCCTCTTCCGCCCCCGCTTTCCCATAGGTAAGGATATGTTATAATGTTAAAACGTCACTTCATTCCACCCGGAATGAAGAATGTTTTCCCCCCCAGGTTCCACAACGGAACGCCGTTTGTCATTCTCCCAACTGACAGCCCTCCCTCCGGGGCCGTGGAATAAAGCTTATCCCTCACTTACCTCCGCCTTGGTATTTATTACAATCGCCTACCTGATCATTTTTGTGTGATAAAATATTGGGGTGTATCATTAGGGACGAGACCCATTGATAGTCCCCTAAGTGTGTTTTTGGACCCACACCTACAAGCCAGTAAAACAAGGTGAAAGGAAGACCATGGGAAGAGAAGCATTCCCCCTGGTGGAGAAGAACTGTGAGAATACTGTAGCAAGAGAAGAGAGACATTTTCTTTGTACACCAAAGCCAGGGAAAGTGAGTCATTCGGCCTGGCATTGCAAACTGCCTCAGAAAGCCTTAAGAAATCTTTGGGAAGAGAGTCATTCCCAGGGCCTTCGTGAACTGTAATAAACAACCTGAAAAAGACCCAGGGAAAGGAGTCAATCGTCCAGCCTTTGTGAACAGTGATAAAGAGCCTTAGAAAAGCCTGGGGAACAGAGTAATTCCCCCAGCATTCATGAACTGTGATAAAGAGACTGAGGAGGGCCAGGAAAAGGGAGACATTCCCCCTACTAATGTGAAACTGCAAGCCAAGAGGGGACCAGCAGAAGGAAGCTATACCCCCTGGTGTTGTGTGCCATCAAGGAAGGCCAAGGGAAGATAGTCATTCTCCTGGCGTTGGGTAAATACTGAGAACAATATACCTGGAGAAGGGAGGCATTGTCCAGGAACCCAATAGTGAAAATAACTATGAGTAATAAGGAATGATGTTTGAGTTGGAACTTTACCTTTTGAGTTTGAACTGGCAGCTTTACAGCACCACAAGCTGGAACTTTGTTTTGTATCTTGGAAAGGAACTGAGACATGGTGAAGGGAGTCATTCTCTCAGGTGTAGTTCCCACCTGCCAATTGGAACTATGATCCATTTTCCAGCAGAAGGGAGCCATTCTTTTGGGCCAAGAAGATCCACTACTTCTTTAGTTTAGTTGCAAGTGTGAGATACAGAAATAGGCATTTTGACACACACCAGTGGACTCTTTTCAACTACTTGGACAATCTGACAGAATCCTTAGTTCCCTAGTTGAGGCAGGGAAACCCTTCTTAGAGTTAGGGAGAAATAGGTGTCCTCTTTATGTTAATGAAATAAAAGTGTATGCCAACAGTATTGCCACCTATGTGTCAGTCTCCTGCTTTTGCAGCCTTACATCATGTATTTCTCTTAACTAGACAAGAGGAGCTAGTGAGCCAACCAGTTGCACAAGTTAGCATGAGAGTAAGTACTCAAAAGATTGTATTTGGAGATCTTAAAACCGATATTGAGTCTTTGGCAGGTTTTTGTAGTTTATTACAGGAAGAAGACAACTTCAGGGTGATTCCTGATTTACTCCTTAACAATAAAGTGTAGCTTCTATTAGGACTGCATACATTTAGCTCAGATGTCATAGGCAATAAAACAATTACATGCAGTCTAATTGAACAGTTATAATTCATAATTGCTGTCATGCATTAATAATGAACAGTTATGTTGCCATTGTTTATACAATTTCTTATTCACAAACATCATTTGATACAAATATCTCTGTAATTTTATGCTTGACCGTTGATATTTGTGATGTATTAATCTTTCCCAGGCACTTAGGAGTTCAATTGTTTAGGTAGAGCACTCACTCTATATTTTCACAAATCCTCTGTTTCACCAATTCTGTGAAAATGTAATGTTTTTATACAGCTGATGGCTTTTTTCGCGTTGTGAATAATAAATGGTATAAATAATGGCAACATAATTGTTCCGTCAATAATGAATGGAAAACAAGTATGACAAATAACTGTTCAATTAGATTACATGTAGTTGTTTGATTGCCAAATTCCTGATTCAAACTGGCAATTACCAAGAAGAAAATATAACCATGCTAGCAAAATAGCCTGTCTTTTTAATTCCCTGGACTGGTCAACCTGCAATGGGTGGCTCACTTTGGAATGCCCTGCTGCACCCTCCTGCAGAAGAAGAACACAGGCTAGTATTGTTAACCACATTCTAGTGGAGGCTACAAATTGGTCAACGGGCAAATCTTTAACTGCGATCCCATTGCTAAATAGCGACCATGATTCTGTTTGACCCAAAAAACAGACATGAACTTTGTAGCCACTGAGGGTACTGTGGAGAATCCAATGGGATTCCCCCCAGAAACCTGGTCTGGGACCATTATCATGTGGCCAAGGAAAGGCAGGCACTCTCTGATCCCAACCCAGGGGTGGTGTACTGCAGGAGGATCTCATTGGAGGGGAATCAGACCAGGAAGACTGTGACGAACCCCTTTTTAACTTTCCCCGTACTCTGCCTTTTGCCAGCCAAGGAAGGTAAGAAAACCTACTTTCCTTAAAATGGACTTCATTTCCCAGAAGCCCTCAGGGACTGTGACAAAGAAAAGGGCTGAAGAGTAATGTAGAGGTAAAGTACAGGCAAGAAGGCCTTTCGCGTTTTGAAACACTTGTGTACGAGCACGATACAAATAAAATATCATATCATATATCATATCATAACAGCTTTTGGCAGAGTCAGGCAATTAACACCAAGGGCCTGCACCTGAAACAAATTGTCCCACCTGAGAGGCATAAAAGCCTGCAGTAGGAAGGAGCAGCAAAAAAAAGCTGGAGCAGGATCTGGAAGGTCGGCAGCAGAAAAAGAAGAAGCAGCACACGAGGTTGGCTGTTGACTAGGAAGTTTGACTACAGAAGGGACGCTGGAACGAGAGAAGAGCAGATTTCACCTGCAGGTTCTCATTTGGTCCTATGCTCACAAACTGTTTGGCTGTGGCTGCATTTTTAGAGGCCTGGAGAAGCTAGTAGTCTTTTCAGGTGCACCTAATTGCTGTGAATGCAAAGCAGAAGAAATGCCAACCCCCAAGGCTTGTGTGCAGTGCTTAATTTGAGCCGATGTTTGCTAGTGGGAAACATCGGCACACTTTTTTGGGTGCCGGAACTAATTGTTGTGGCTGGCGCACCTGTAATTGTCTTGTTGGTTAGTTTGAGTTCGATAAATCATTGTGATTTATCTCACGTTCTGCTTGCAGTTGCAGAGCATGGCTGGCTGGGCCTGGGCTACAGCAGTGAACAACAAACAGTGAATGAACACACACTAACATGTTGTTGTTACTATGCAGTATTTGATAAATTCTGTATAGTAACACAGAATGTACAGCTTTCATCGGCTGTTTTACATGGTGACGTGTGGGGGTGGGTCACATGGGTGTTGTTGGGCACATGCAGCGCCACCTTCACTTCACAAGTTACTTGTTAGGGCGTGGCGCCGTGTCGGTCCTAGCTGCTTCCATGTCCGGGCCCTGCTTATTTTTGCAACTGTGTGGCAGCCCAAGCCCACCCCCGACCCCTCCCGACATGAGACTCAGTCCCCGGCTGACTCCAAAGCAGGTGAGTTTAGCTGAAGTTAGTGTTGACTCAGGGGTCCGGCGCGGCCCCCTGGTGTCCTGTTCTGCTGACACTCCACACTGTGACTAGAGTCATAATTAGTTGTGGTCCAACTCCACCGCGGCTTGTGGTGGGCCCAAGTTTTTCTTTTAAAACCTGACCTTCTGTGGGACTGCCGTTGCCACGCTGATAAATGACAATACCCAGTAGGGTGGGATGGGTACGCCCGCCCCACAAGGTATTTATAGTCATCATCAGCGTGGCGGCGGCCCCACTGAAGGTTAGGTTTTAAAAGAAATAACTTCTTTTAAGTGGCAGGGCACCCCCCCTTTTAAACCTAACCTTCCATGGGGCCACCGCCACCACGCTGATACTTACAATAAATACCCAGTGGGGCGGGTATGCCCACTTATCTTCCGAGCACTAGTCTGCCCATTGCCCCATCCCTCTGTTGCATGCACGTGTGCATTTATGGGGTTTATAAAGTGTGGCCTTAAGCAGGCTAGTTGGGAAACTATGGAGCATTAATATGTGCTAATATTCGGAAGGGTACCTGGTTACTGCCTTGGTCTGCCCAGGTGGGTACAGTAATATCAACAAACGAATGAGCAAGGTCAGGTAGATCTATCTGCTGTGCAGTGACCACTGCTGCATCCCTCGGTGGGTCACCCCATGTGTGGGTGGACACAGAATTATCACAAAAACTGTTTTACGACAATGAAGTTTTATTTTTAAGTGCGGTTTTTGTGGTAATACACTGCTGTTTTCAGAGAACACAGGACATTCAATATTAAGGACGTACAGAGTGTAGTAGGAACAATCAAGTAGTTAATATTTGAAACAATCTAATTCTTATGTTTGTTCATTCTCTATGGGCTCCTTGGGAAGGAGGCTAGAGAGTTTAGTGGAAACATAAACAGGTAGGTGGCCCATTGGGTGTGGGCATAATATGGAGTTGAACAACAACATATATAACATGTCAACTCAACAGTGTTTCGGCCATTTTGCATGGAGCTGGGTGAGCTCTAGTGGTGTAGGCCTTCATCAGGACAGGAGTGTCTTTAGGAGAGGAATATCCTATGCAGTCTGTTGGAATGAAACAGACAAAGAACATCTAAGGATGCAGATGGTCGACAACGGTCTGGCAGAGAAAAAGTAATAAATGCTTGATGGGGCGGATGCCAGTGCTTACCGAATCCGAAGACCACAGTGGTTCAGACTTCAAAGTGGGAGGATCCACATCCACAGGATGGATTCTTCATCTTGTGCATAAAGTGCGGTCGTGCCTGTCAGAAGATGAGGAAAGGTACGATAATTAATTGGCGCAAATTGGGTGTTTCCCCTCTATAGCCTATGGTAAGTATAAAGCTGAAAGAGGTGGAGGTCCTAGGTGTGGTGGTGAGAGATGACCTCATAACGGTCCCACTGTGGAATAGAGTGGTGCCGTGTTTTAAAAATGGGAAAAAGGCTCAGTGGAGTCATAATACTGAAGTGCACGGAGGGCCTGGCCAGATCGCTTGTTGTGGAGAAAAGAGCGGAGCCCCCCAGGTACTGCGGGCCACCAAACTGATGTAGCTGGGCAGTGCCCGTGGCCTGTGTGGAACGTGACTTAAGAGCAGGAAAGAATAAGGTCTAACACACATATCCTACCGCCTTAGAAATGAGGAGTACCAGCGGCAGGGAGCTGATGACGGTCCCACTGCATGGACTGGAGTGGTGCCGTGTGCAATCATAAAATTGCACGATGTGCGTCTACAAAAGTGCACGAATGGGGCTGGTGCTCCCCAGGTGCTGCGGGCCACAAACAGGTGGAGATGGGCATTGCCCATGGCCTGTTTGCACTGTGACTTAGAAGCAGGGGTGGGTGAAGGAACACATGCGGCGTAAAAAACACAGAGTCATACTATTCAAATGTGTCCCAAGGAGAAGGTGCGAAAAGGGCGTGCATTGTGGACTTACCTAATGCAAGCACGTGCAGTTGCCGAGAAGGTTCTTGCGGCGGTGTGGTGTTTCAGAAGCAGGAAGCTGCAAGTGTCTGAGGTGTGAGCATCGTATCATGTTTAAAGGGCGGTGTCCATGATAATAGGTGTCTACACAAGTGTCTGTGAAGATGCTGCAGGCGGTCATGTGCTAAAAACACTGTCCGGAGGGGGGGGTTTGTGGTCAGTGGGGTGCACAAGATGTGTTTACTGAATGGATGTAGTTCACTGCATGGCTGTAGAATCTGCTGGTTGTGAGCAGTGCAGGCAGAGAGTCGGGTTGATTTGCAAGTCATGCAGGAGCGTGACGCATGTAAATGGAGTCATGCCCAATGGGCACATGATAAAGGTGTCACACAATAGTGCAGTCAAGTCAGCGGTTATGGGTAAATCTGAGCACTGCTGTGGGTAGGTGCATGGTACATGGCAGTGCTTGTAGCATGTGACTAAGCAAAGCAAATATATTGATGAAGAAAGGTCTATTGTTGCACAACATCCATAGTTTCACATTACTTAACAGAACACGCTCCCATTCAAATTGTAGAATGGAATGGAATGGTTATGAATCAGTCTGTACACTGTTGCATGCAGGTGTATGGTCAATACCGGTTGCTTCAGGCATGTGCATAAATAAGGACCCTGCTAAGGACAGGTGTATAGTCACAAGATATTCATAGTTTCACATTGCTTCACAGAAAATGCTTCCACTCTACAGTTATGTTTAAACCTTCTTTTACAGTGCGTAGTTTGTGGACCCATTTCTGTTCTAATCTTGTCAGGGTTTTATCAATGTCTCCACCTCCTTTGGTGGTGCTCACTTCCTGTATAACACACCACTTTATGTCCATGTTGATGTAGTTTTTCTTCACTTAGTGCTCAACTAGTGGTTTGTCAGGCACCTTGTTTTTTATGCATGATCGGTGCTCGCCGATTCTGGTCTTCACAGCTCTCATGGTTTTTCCGACATACAAAAGTCCACATGGGCATGTAATTGTGTATATTACTTGCTTGGTGTTACAGTTGGTGTGGTCCACTGCCACATCGTGCAATTTTCTGATTCATCATGTGAAGACTCGGAGCATTTCGCCGTTTTTCAACACACAGCACCACTCCAGTCCATCACAGTGGGACCGTCATCAGCTCCCTGACGCTGGTACTCCTCATTTCTAAGGTGGTAGGGTATGTGTGTTAGACCTTAATATCTCTTAAGTCATGTTCCGCACAGGCCACGGGCACTGCCCAGCTACACCAGTTTGGTGGCCCGCAGTACCTGGGGGGCTCTGCAATGGTATAGAAAGCTGCATAGGGTTAACACGTTATATTAATGTGTGTTCTGATAAGCGCTTCTTGCCGGATACTACCCTTGTCTAAACTTCCTGAAGTAACAGGCATTATTAACTAATATCATAACACTCTTTTATACCTAGAACATACTGGTGCTAATCGTGTATGAATGGGTGCCTATAGCTGGCTGTTGCCGATCATGGATGGTGCATTGGGACACCTAGAACCTGCTGCTGCTGGGGTGCAATGCGACACCTAGCTGCTGCTGATGATGATAATGGGTGATGCGATGGGACACTTTGTTGTCACATCACAGATCTGTGACACTTAAAGCGAGCAACACAAAGCACCCTTGCTTTGAAAATGTCCCACTCATAAATTATAAGTAATGCCTAATAGCTTGATATGCTAAAAGGTTTTCTTTGATGTCCTTAGTTGAATGTTCTTAAAGCCATACAGCACGCTGGAGGTTTGTGACGAATCTCCAAACCTAAGTGAGTTTATGACAATTTATTTTATTGTGCGTCTTAAAAGCGCTGAAAATAAAGTGGGTAAATAGATATTTTGCCTCTTGCATCTCATAGTTTTCCATTCAGGATGTGGAAAATAAAGGTACACTATATTATTTGGGCCCGACATGCTTCTATAAGGATTTACATATTATCATAAAGCTTTTATGTAATGTGTGTATTTTGCAAGTAATATCAATAGGACAGTATTATTGTTAGTTGGGTTGACACCCAAAACTTTAAAATGTGTTCCATATAAAGCGTGGAAGAAGGTGGATGTTCTGTTCCCAAATTGAATAGTCGGTTCAAATCCCTGCTTTGCTGCTCAGCATAAGTGTGTGATCCCGGGCAAATAATGTAATCTCATGACTTCAACTGCAAAAATTGGAGTGCTCATATTGTACGTGATTACGTTTACACCCTTAAGTTACAATAGGACAGTTTTAATATGTGTAGGAACACATTGGTGTACCCAGGTCCTCCTCGGCTACTGGCTTCAATACTGTCACATCAAATTGCATTATTGCTGCACTGGCCCTCCCCCAGTCTTGGAGTCTTAACACTTGATTTGACAGGCAGACATAGTCTCGCCAGTCAGTGCACCAGAGATCATAGTATGTATAGCGGACTAACTGTGGTAGAACCAACATTACATTTTCTCCCCTGTTGTTCGCAGCCACTGAACTTGTTGGGCCATCCAGTGTACTGCACTTGAAATGTCCTGCTATCAGTGAGAGGTTAAATTAAAAAAAGTGTTTTTGAGGATGTCTCAGATTTGCAACTACTGCAACATCTGTTAACTTTCATTCAATCAAACCTATGTTTTAACTGCAGACAGTCTAATATTTTTCCTAATGAGCGTCAAAACAAATAAATATTGCACAACAGACCCCAGCACCACTCAGAGCCATTTGGACACTGTGCAGTGGGAGGGGGCTAGAGGGCATTTAACAAAATGGACAAATAATATAACATCCATAGGTATGCAACCATTTTATCAAATGCATTATCACCTCGAGGACTGCAGTATGGTCCAGACGTCTAACAAGTGTGGTCTAGAAGTGTGTTCAAATGCACTCTTTTGCCTCTGGAGGTGCCGGAATGCTGGAACCACTACACCTACCATAACTGTTTTCCAATTTTAAAGCATTTTACTTCCTCAACCCATGTGTGCCCTTCTCCATCCATCCCACTACTAGCCTGTGCCAACAGTTACCGCAGCGCCAAACATGTGACATGGAGCAACAGCAGTGTAATGGGCTGGTGGTGGGCCGATCTAGGTCTAGCACTGAACTGGTCCGGGCCACCCGCACTCGGGAGGCGCCCGCTGGCCCTAGGTCCGGCATTATGGGGCCAAGATGTTTTGGGCCCTGTCACTTATTTTTTTACAAATTAAGCACTGCCTGTGTGCAGAAGCAAGTCGAGGCATGCAGGAAAGAAGGAGACTCTCGGAAGTGGAGGCCCAATTAAAGACACCTGCACTGCAGACGCGTGTGGGTCCCAAGAGAGCCTGGAGCAGTAGTAGCAGAAAGGAAGTAATGAAGTGGAAGCCGCCTGCAACTGCTGTGATTTCGAGCCAGTGAAGGAAACTCCATTCTCCAATTCATATGAACCTCCTTGCCGGGAACTGTAAATAGCTAATTTAACACTCACGTAGCAGTAGAAGCAAGCAAACGTTAATCATTGTTGTGGGAAGTCTTTCAACAATGGGCAATGTATCACACGCATGTTTAGAAGAAGCTTAAGTGCTTGCATAAGAAATAAAGCCTTTCTTTCCCACTGTTACATTTCTTTTCTCCATAATAAGCGATCTGGCCAGCCCCTCCGTGCACTTTTGTAGACATATACTGGCACTCACACAAACTGTTCTTGCACTCAATTCCACCGTGCAGCCTTTTGATTCAGTTTTATGACTCCACTGAGCCTTTTTTCTGTTTTTAACACACAGCACCACTCTATTCCACAGTGGGACCGTTATGAGGTCATCTCTCACCACCACGCCTAGAACCTCCACCTCTTTCAGCTTTATACTTACCATAGGCTATAGAGGCGACACACCCAACTTGCGCCAATTAGTTATCGTACCTTTCCTCATCTTCTGACAGGCACGACCGCGCTTTATGCACAAGATGAAGGATCCATCCTGTGGAAGTGGATCCTCCCACTTTGAAGTCTGAGCAACTGTGCTCTTCGGATTCGGTAAGCGCCGGCATCCGCCCCATCAAGTATTTATTACGTTCTTTGTCTGCTCCATTCCAACAGACTGCATAGTCTCCTAAAGACACTTTTGTCCTAATGAAGGCCTACACCACTAGAGCTCACCCAGCTCCACGCAAAATGGGCGAAACACTGTCGTGTTAACATGTTATATATGTTGTTGTTCAACTCTGTATTATGCCCACACCCAATGGGCCACCTACCTGTTTATGTTTCCACTAAACTCTCTAGCCTCCTTCCCAAGGAGCCCATAGAGAATGAACAAACATAAGAATTAGATTGTTTCAAATATTAACTACTTGATTGTTCCGCTCAGCTACTATACTCTGTACATCCTTAATGTTGAATTTCCCATGTTCTTTGAAAACAGAAATGTATTACCACACAAACTGCACTTAAAAATAAAACTTTATTGCAGTAAAACAGATTTTGTGATAATTCTGTGTCCACCCAAACATGGGGTGACCCACCCAGGGATGCAGCAGTGGTCGCTCTACAGCAGATAGATCTAACTGACCTTGTTCATTCGTTTGTTGATAGCACAAATATGTGCATTGCCATCACCCCAAGTTTCATAACTCATCACAGGGGTCCTGGCCCCCATGCAGCACTCCCCTGGGGACTGCAGCACCGAATTCTAGGCATCTGCTTCTTATGTATGAGGATGAATGTTTCGGCAGCAATGCTGCTCCCCTTCGCATTTATGCTGCTGCCCATACTTGCATCCATTCTGGCAGCAGTGGCCCGTGTGTGGGTGCTGGTAATGTCTAGAACTGCATTAATGTGTGTTTCAAATTTAAATGCCTCCATGCATTGGAGCGCAAGTCCTTCTGGGGAAGAGGGGGCGAGAGTGGAGGGGGTCTCCATCCAGAGGTTGGTGAACCCTACCGTACGTCTACCTGAATGTACTCTGCCTGAGCTTGGCTCACTGGCATGGCTTAAGGTATTTCTACTCTTTTCCATGGGCAGCAAATGAGAGGATACATTTTTCCGTTTTTTTTGGGAGCCAGAGGATGGAGATATGTTCTGTTGTGTTGTAGTTGTGACCTGAAACTTACAAGGAGCTCAGTGTGTTACAGGCAGGGTGCTGGAGCAAGAACATTATTCCCTTGGGCCTTCTTACTGGGATGGCAAATTGTGATCGTCCGGTATAAACTCTGAAGCTGGCATGTTAACACACTGAGCTATCGTGTATCTTTTACACTAGTGATTAATTATATTGCATGTATCCCGACTTTTTTTATATAGCAATGTTGCCTTTCAGGTCAGTGACAGTTTATAGTAGATGGAAAACCCGACCACATCTGTAAGGCCACGCCTATCCTTGCATACATCACAAAGCTTACACAGGTTCCATAGTTACTTGCGCTTCTTAAGCTTCCAATACTTGTCAGGCCCCAGAGTGTTTTGTTAGTGTTAGGCTCCCCTTGATTTCTCATCCCTTTAAAATTTCTAAACAACCCACAATGAACACAAAAACTTGATGGAAGGAAAGCTTTCAACTAATAATCACTGGAATTACTCTGAGCTCTTTCCATTCCCTAATGTTTAGCATTTCTACTCTACACCATTAAAGCCTGCTGACTTTAACCTGAAACAGAAATTCCTGGAAAGTACATATTGAGAATATTTGAGGTGGGAAGCAATGGGCCAGACTTCCTTTTAATTTAGAAATATGTTTGCTGCTCATGGTTTGCTTTGGAAGAGACGTGGGTCCCCTGGTCACGGCGCCCAGGGAATCAAGCTGCACTTCAGTGAAGTGGTCACGTCAAGTGGCCACATGTTGGGTTGCTAGTTTTCCCAAGCAGAGGGGAGTGGCCTAGCTGTTCAAGCTGCCGATGCCTTTACTGGCAGCAGCACCAAAACGGATTTGCATATGGATGGTGCTTGCCCTTGTCCTTATGTAATGGCACAGATGGGTATAAAAAGGAAGGGTGGGATAGTTTTCTGAAGCAATACCTGTGTTAATGATTTCAAAATCTAGTTTCACCCATTGCTTTTAGGTTTTGCTTTACTCTACGGGAAAGAGGGTGGAGGGGACTGTCCAGCGGGGGAAGGGCGTCACTGGATCAAAGCAGCAGGGAAGACGCTTCATCCCAGTGATGAGGCCTGCAAGACATCATATACATGCCCTGGGTTGAGAAGAAGGCAGGCGTCTAGCAGGCCTGACTGGAGCTGGGCTTCTCGTGTTATTAGAAAGGCTAAGGCTAATTTGCATATGTAATGACGCAGACAGGCTAAAAAGCAATGGTATAGAAAGCTGCATAGGGTTAACACGTTATATTAATGTGTGTTCTTATAAGCGCTTCTTGCCGGATACTACCCTTGTCTAAACTTCCTGAAGTAACAGGCATTATTAACTAATATCATAACACTCTTTTATACCTAGAACATACTGGTGCTAATCGTGTATGAATGGGTGCCTATAGCTGGCTGTTGCCGATCATGGATGGTGCATTGGGACACCTAGAACCTGCTGCTGCTGGGGTGCAATGCGACACCTAGCTGCTGCTGATGATGATAATGGGTGATGCGATGGGACACTTTGTTGTCACATCACAGATCTGTGACACTTAAAGCGAACAACACAAAGCACCCTTGCTTTGAAAATGTCCCACTCATAAATTGTAAGTAATGCCTAATAGCTTGATATGCTAAAAGGTTTTCTTTGATGTCCTTAGTTGAATGTTCTTAAAGCCATACAGCACGCTGGAGGTTTGTGACGAATCTCCAAACCTAAGTGAGTTTATGACAATTTATTTTATTGTGCGTCTTAAAAGCGCTGAAAACAAAGTGGGTAAATAGATATTTTGCCTCTTGCATCTCATAGTTTTCCATTCAGGATGTGGAAAATAAAGGTGCACTGATATTATTTGGGCCCGACATGCTTCTATAAGGATTTACATATTATCATAAAGCTTTTATGTAATTTGTGTATTTTGCAAGTAATCTCAATAGGACAGTATTATTGTTAGTTGGGTTGACACCCAAAACTTTAATATTTGTTCCATATAAAGCGTGGAAGAAGGTGGCTGTTCTGTTCCCAAATTGAAGAGTCGGTTCAAATCCCTGCTTTGCTGCTCCGCATAAGTGTGTGATCCCGGGCAAATAATGTAATCTCACCGTGACTTCAACTGCAAAAATTGGAGTGCTCATATTATAAGTGATTACGTTTACACCCTTAAGTTACAATAGGACAGTTTTAATACGTGTAGGAACACATTGGTGTACCCAGTTCCTCCTCGGCTACTGGCTTCAAAACTGTCACATCAAATTGCATTATTGCTGCACTGGCCCTCCCCTAGTCTTGGAGTCTTAACACTTGATTTGACAGGCAGACATAGTCTCGCCAGTCAGTGCACCAGAGATTCTAGTATGTATAGCGGACTAACTGTGGTAGAACCAACATTACATTTTCTCCCCTGTTGTCCGCAGCCACTGAAGTTGTTGGGCCATCCAGTGTACTGCCCCTGATTCTGAAATGTCCTGCTATCAGTGAGAGGTTAAATAAAAAAAAGTGTTTTTGAGGATGTCTCAGATTTGCAATTACTGCAACATCTGTTAACTTTCATTCAATCAAACCTATGTTTTAACTGCAGACAGTCTATTATTTTTCCTAATGAGCGTCAAAACAAATAAATATTGCACAACAGACCCCAGCTCCACTCAGAGCCATTTGGACACTGTGCAGTGGGAGGGGGCTAGAGGGCATTTAACAAAATGGACAAATAATATAACATCCATAGGTATGCAACCATTTTATCAAATGCATTATCACCTCGAGGACTGCAGTATGGTCCAGACGTCTAACAAGTGTGGTCTAGAAGTGTGTTCAAATGCACTCTTTTGCCTCTGGAGGTGCCGGAATGCCGGGACCACTACACCTACCATAACTGTTTTCCAATTTTAAAGCATTTTACTTCCTCAACCCATGTGTGCCCTTCTCCATCCATCCCACTACTAGCCTGTGCCAACAGTTACCGCAGCGCCAAACATGTGACATGGAGCAACAGCAGTGTAATGGGCTGGTGGTGGGCCGATCTAGGTCTAGCACTGAACTGGTCCGGGCCACCCGCACTCGGGAGGCGCCCGCTGGCCCTAGGTCCGGCATTATGGGGCCAAGATGTTTTGGGCCCTGTCACTTATTTTTTTACAAATTAAACACTGCCTGTGTGCAGAAGCAAGTCGAGGCATGCAGGAAAGAAGGAGACTCTCGGAAGCGGAGGCCCAATTAAAGACACCTGCACTGCAGACGCGTGTGGGTTCCAAGAGAGCCTGGAGCAGTAGTAGCAGAAAGGAAGTAATGAAGTGGAAGCCGCCTGCAACTGCTGTGATTTCGAGCCAGTGAAGGAAACTCCATTCTCCAATTCATATGAACCTCCTTGCCGGGAACTGTAAATAGCTAATTTAACACTCACGTAGCAGTAGAAGCAAGCAAACGTTAATCATTGTTGTGGGAAGTCTTTCAACAATGGGCAATGTATCACACGCATGTTTAGAAGAAGCTTAAGTGCTTGCATCAGAAATAAAGCCTTTCTTTCCCACTGTTACCTTTAAAAGTGCACCATAGTGGTTGCTTGTCTCCAATCAAGAGGGAGCACATTTATAATAATCACTCGCATGGTAGCAAATGACTTTCCTGAAATTGTTACAAGTATACCTCCATCAAAGAAAGGTTACGTATAAGTAATTGTGATTCCCTATCCACGTTGAAGCAGAACCCTATATGAATAAGGGAACTCAAGACTTGCAATTAAAATTAATCATCAATGAGAGGTTGCATGTACCCAATTTTGTTTCTGAAGTGACCTAACACTTGTAACATTCAGAACAAATACGAAGTAGTTGCAGAAGTTGATGAAGGCATAAGAATAACACATATTACCCAAGCCAGTAGACTGATCCCTTTTAAAGCAAAACCTGCCCTATTAAGTTTTAAACAACATTGTTTTGTAGTTGTTGAAACTGCTATCAATCCTGCATCATCTGATACAAGGGTGACAAGGTTCTCCAAGGTTGGAAAGTCGGAATACAGCTTGTGCTAACTACTGGAAACAAGAAGTTGTACCTGAAGCTGGCGAAGAGAGCTGGGTACTTGTTACGATATCTGATGAAATATCTGTGAAGCTGAGATTGTTGAAGCTGAGAGAGAGAAGCAGTCTAGAAGCAGAGAGAGATACTGATGGTAGCTGTAAGACAGACAGAAGAGGCAAAGAGGCTGCCCTTTCTTATGGGATAGGAAAGAAGTGTGCCATTTCAAGTCACATCAGAATGAGAACTGTGGTGGTCTATAACATTGCCAGAACACTTTATGTTGAGTGTAGGTGAAGCAGTAGTAGACTGTGAAGCAAAGGAGCCTACATACACAGTACCATTTGTAGAAGGGAGTTGTCAAGGAGAAAGCAACCCCGTCAGAAGAAGCATAATGACAGGTTATATCAAAGACGATGCATAGAGTACAAAAACAGAGCTATTGTTAAAGCAGAAGTTATCTTTTTGTTTGAACTTTGTCAATCGTATCCAGGATTACCACTAGTGCTGTTTTCCTTTGAGGAAATTGGAAGGAGAACTTCTTAACAACCCAAGAAGGAACTGTTACCAATGGCTATTTTGTTTTAAAGAACTATTGTTTCTTTGGAACTTTTCAAGACTTGATTTCACACTTTGCTTTTCTTTGGGAGAAACTGACTTTGGATAATCCTGGGGAACGAGATCTACTCTGGGAAATTGGACATTATTCAAGACACTGGTTATTTGGTAATCTTCAATTTATGCTGCTTATGTTTTGCTTTGTATGCTTCATTGTTTAGTGTGAGGGACAGTTTTGTGAATGCTAGGAGATTTTCCCTTAGATCCTAGATTATGTAGGGAATTCCCTGGTGGAGTAGGCTTAGTTAGGATTTATTTGCATTTTTGGTTTTAAATAAAATGTCAAATGCTATGAAAACTGCAAGCACTTGTCCGCCTCACATTACTGACCCGTAACAGTATCTTAGGTTATACGTATACCAATGTCTGTTCCGCTAATAATAGGAGGCGTATCAATGGGGTCCACCAGGACTACAGGCCTCATCAGTGGTTGGGAGTAGTGGTACAAATGCAGTGGTCATGCTAGTACCGCCACATTACTGCTCCACTCAATACTGAGTTTGAGCAGAAAGTGGGAGCTTTCTGCCCATTCGTCACGCTATTACCACCAGTGCTATTTCCGATGATGGTAATAGTGCCGAAAAGCCCATACAGTCCTATGGACTCTGAATAAATGGGGACTAACAGCGCCACTGCAACTCAGAATCTGGCACAAATTGCGCCGACCGAGTTGCGGTAACGCTAATAGAGCTGTGCGGTATCCTGGCGCACTTGATTGCCCATCTGATTTACACTCAAATTATGAAAATCCTTGAGCGTTATTATCCCCATGAGAGTCTTGATCCTCCCACCTTAGAAGTCCTCCACCAATCATTAGTTCATAGAATGTCCCCCATGCTAACAAAACCTTTTAAGTTGATAAAATAATTCACTAGTCATTGAAATTCTTGGTTTGATGGGAATGTAGATTGGCAAAACTAGCCCTCCTAACTGAATTTAAACCACTAGAGATCATGAGCAGATCTTGTGCTACTTATAAAAAATGTGTATATCCCCTTCTAAAAAGGCTGCTAAATTTGATAAATGGGAGCCCTTAAAGAGAGGATCAAAGTATGTACATATTACTCAGCCTGAGGTAGCGGCCATGTAGTTATGGTTATGTTGTTCAACTCATAGGAAGAGCATTTTTTGGGTGGCTTATAACTTTGCTCCCCTGGATGAAATCTCACCAAACTTTGCAAAAAAGTACATGGCCCTCTCTGAATTTTTTTGGTAAGTTTGGTGAGGTTTCATCAAGGGGGGGCAAAGTTATAGGGGGGTCCCAACAATTAATTTTTTCCATAGACTGAATGGAAAAAAAACTTTTCTCAAGCCTACAGCTCAAACTGCTGGATGGCTTTTCACCAAATTTGTGGCAGGAGCAGTGGCTTGGTCCTGAAAACGTGCTTTTGTAAATTTGGTGAAAATCCATCCAGTCATTATTTTTAAAACAGGGAATATGTAGATTAAAAAAATAGTGATATCTGGCTCCACTCCGTGGACCCATTTCCCGGTTCGCTCAGCGGACCGGACCAAGATTGGCCCAGAGGGCCGCGTCATGACCGTGGACATGCAACGTGCCTGCTGTTTGGCTGGAGGGAAACATGATGTGTGTCATATTTTTCGGAAACCCCGTTCCATGTTGTATCTGCGGATATTCGCCTATAGCGCGACATTGAATAGGGCTGGAAAACATGTTTTGGGCATTTAATGTTGGAAAGAGGGTCTAGAAAAGGTGGATGAGTAAAAGATGGTTCGTATGATGTCTTTGTTTAGGTGGAAGAAGACTGTGAGTCTGCATACTGGTTGAAGTACTGCAATAGTATGTGTAGAGAAGAGCACAGGACCTCAGGCGGCTGGCTTATTGCACCCAAGAGTCTGTTGACTGGTTGAAAGTACTGCAATAGTATGTGTACAGAAGTGGACAGGGCCTCAGGCGGCTGGCGTATGTGTGTGGGTTGTGGCCAGTGTATAGATTGTTAAGTGCATGGCTGTATTATGCTGTGGTGATTGTGGCCAGCTACTATACTCTTCGGTGCACCTACGAGTCTGCCCACTGGCTGCAAGTAGTGTAATATTATGTGTACAGCAGTGGACAGGTTGTTTAGCAGGTGGCTTATTGGACTGCCCTGAGATTCTTGGGTGTATGATAGTATGTGCAGTGGGTGCCAGTAATGTAATAGTATGAGAAAGAAGTGGTCAGGGATTTAGCTGGATGACTTATGTGTGTGGGTTGTGGCCACTGGGCAGATTCTTGGGTACTTCACTGTGTTATGCTTTGTTGGTTGTGGGCATTCAGTAGAGTTGTGTCTGTCCAATGGCTGAAAGTACTGTAATAGTATATGAACTAAAGTGGATAGTTCCTCAAGCGGCTGCCTTATGTGTGTGGGTTGTGGTCAGTGAGCAGTTGTTTGGGTGCATGGCTGTATTATGCTGCGGTGGTTGTGGCCAGGTCCTAGACTCTTGGGTGCTTGGCCGGAGGCCGTAGGACATACACCCAAGAGTCTAGGGCCTGGCCACAACCACTGCAGCATAATACGACATGCACTCAAGATTGTGACACTGGCATATAGATTGCACAAATATGTGTATAAAATGCCATTTGCAGATTACAAAGAAGCATGACACCAATAATTGAATAGTCACTGTATGTTTTGTTGAGGCACGGTACCCCTTTTTTAATGCAGTGTAGAACACTGTTGAAGTGGCAATAGCAGATTTGAATATTGTGGCATGTGGAAATGCAGGAGAAATCTTTGTGTCATTGTCTGTGATAAAAGAAAGCATAACGTGTTATGGTAGGTACTTCATAATGTCATATTGCATTCCATTTCAGACATTTGTGTATTGTGCGGACCCTCATAATTAGTACTTCACAAGTACTATGCTTTAAACAAGTGTACTGTGCAATGTGCCAGTTCCTGTGTTTGTTTGCATAATCATTGGATCTGTGGGAAAAAAAATCCATGCAGGATTAAAAAAAGAAAAAACACTACGTTCATTTGTTGTTATGTGGCACACTCTGTTTCATTGATGTGTGCACTGCAAACATGAATGTTTAAGGTGCATATCTATATGGTCGTCTGGTTATAAGCACTGTTGCAGTGGGAGGAATTTAAATGGTGTACAATTTTCCTTTTGGAAGTGGTGGTACTATGGTTGCAGTTAGATCCGAGTTGGTGTATACTAACTTTTTATCTGTGTCCTCTTTTTAGCAGTATTTTTTTATGTGTTTGCTTGCTGTTTCTGTTTTCTAAGTACTGTAGTATTGCAAACTAATATTTCAGGATTGTGGGGTAAGTTAGATACATGTTGGCGTATTCTAATTGCTGGTAGTTTGAAAGTTGCTGAGGATGTTTATAGCACTGTGATTGCTGAAGGTTGATTTTGGCAGTTTGACCGCTGGAAGTAATATTGTAGTACTGCGGGTGCAGTGAGATACCAGTTGGTGTTTTCTGGTTGTTTATACTTGCCTTATTCTACCAGTTGGTCGTTTCAAAGGTCATTGAGGACAGTTTGTAGACCCTCCTACTCAGTACTTTTCTTTTTAAGTACTATGTCGGAAACAATATTAGTATGTCCTTTGCACAGTTGTTGTTTCTTTGACTATAATCACTGGGGATAAAACTGTATAGCAGCGCAACTGATGTCATCATGGGCCAGTTGGTGTATGCTAAGTTGTTCCAGTTTCACAGGGTAGAAGGTCAGTTCTGTGCCTGAGTCATTTGATGGAAGTCCACGTGCTTTTTGTGAAGAGGTAGTTCTCTTAGTTTGTGCAGGTGGGTATTCATTTGCCTTTTCAGTACCTCCTTCTGTGGTTGTGGTAATTGCTGGAGTGCCAGCTGCTTTCAATTTCTTTGGTGGTACAATTGGGAGATCAAGTTTAAATTGTGTTTACACTAGTTTTCTTTTATGAAATTTGCCTTTTTGAGGAACAGGGTACATTTTGAGATGGGGTGTGTAGAGTGCACATAGTCTGTTGTACTCTACGGTGCAAGGAATGTCAGCCTTGACTTTGCTTGCATCAAAATTGACTAGAAATAGTCCTTCAAGTGTATGTAGTTGTGACAGTTCTATGTAGCTCCTGCCTTCTTTAAAAACTGTGCTGCCAATGTCAATCAATGCTTGATCTAAGGTTAAACCTTGTGATTTATGAAGAGTGACTGCGTATGGTAGAGACAGAGAAAACTGTTCTCTGCGTACATACATGTCTTTGAAAAGAAGGAATCGGGCTGTTGCGCGTCCTATCTTTTTACCTTCTGAAAGTTTGTGAAAGTAGATGTTGACAAACTGAATGCTATTGTCACAGGGGTATGCCTGGAAGCCAACAACTGTACCAAGTTCTCCATTAACTAAGCCTTGTTCCATGTCAAGGTTATGCTTTAGCATTACTCTACAGTTTAAAGACAATGTCAAAATGTTCTCCAAACGAGCTGTGTTGGAGATAGAGTTTTCTAAGCTGTTTAGTCGTGTTGTGGCTTGTTGACACCTAGGTACTGTCATACTGTGCACGTCCAGTTTGTCTGTGGAGTAGAAATGCACTAGGTTGCATTTCTTTTTTCAACATTGTTTCATTGAATTGTGCACAGCTTGCTAGAGTTGCCATTAAGGACATACAATTTACATTTTTGTGTGATAATTGTTCCATGACATCAGTGTAACGGACCGGTAGGGGGTGTCTGTACTTCTGCTCTCTATATGGTAGAAGAGAGGCACAGAAGACCCCAGCCAAGATTCTCTATTACGGTAGCAATGGACGAGCAATCAAGGCCTAGCTTCTCAGGAAGTGATGCAGGCTGGTTCTTAAGTACAGTGTAGTCCCCAAGCCCCCACAAAGGAATGTCCACACACTGTATTGGTTAGAACACCTTCTTTATATAATCAATATTCAAGGTTATGTACACTTATCATAATAACTCACTTTGTACTTAGGAAAATCAACAATGGCAAATATATACAATTCTAAAGTGGTACCACCCTTTGTATTAGATCTCATTAAAGTGCATCAACAATACTGTAACAATGTCACACAGATCAATAGAGTGAAACCAGCAATAGAGAGAGGAGAGAAAATAAGATGGTTGAGCAATAGGCAGAATACTGGCCCCTACCACTAGACACAGTTCTGTGTGGAGATCCCCCCACCTGGGCAACCTGTAAAATAAAGATATAGCACAAGCCCAGTCCATATATTGTTCTGCAAGTCTTATTCCCTCCTATAATGTTTTTACCCCCCCCAATGTACCTGGTGGAGTTGAGTTCTTCGAAGAGGTGTTGACAGATCCTTCTTGAGCGACCCCCTTTCAAGCGGGAGTCACGGATCGTCGAGAGGCGTCGAGAAGCGTCGAGGAACTCGGCGTTCGGCGTCGGGGAATCGACGGCCCTTCTTGAATGCCTTCCCTTTCAAGCGGGAGACACGGGGCGTCGAACGTCCGACAACAAACAGGGTAGAACGGCGTCGATGAGGCGGCAGCTTCGATCCAAGCGGTGCTCGTCGACGACGGAGCGTCGGCGTCCTGCAAGGCAGAGGCGTGCGGGGCACCTCGATGACAATAGTTCTGGACCGCAAAGATTGTGGAGACGGAGGCCCAGCAAGGGCGTCGAGTCGTTCGAGTCTTTGTGGTCTTCGGGTGGCGGGAAACCCACCGGCAGGTTTCTCCTCGGCGCGTTGGTCGTCCTCGACTTTCTCCAGCAGGATAAAGCGGTCGACGGTGCGGACGAGGGAGTCCTTCGATTCAAATGTTCTTAGGCAAGGAGCGGATGGCTCCGGTCGTCGGCGGCACAGCGTCAAGTGGTTCCCACGGCTGGGCAACACAACTTCGACGGGCCTCCAGCGGTTACACAGACCTGCGAACCCTGGTCGACGGCAATGGACTTCGACGGCGGCGATGTCCGGGTGCTTCACTTCGATCTCCTTGGCGGTCCCGTCTCGGGTCGGCAGCCTTTCGAGGGTCTGACTTCCAGGGCGCTTCGGCGAAGGTGGAGCGGTGCTCGATGGTCCCTCGGAGCACGGGAAGAGGGCACCTTACCAGGTCCTCTCTCGGGTCAGTCTTCGTCGATTTCGGCAGCCGTCGGATCCGTCGAAGCAAATGCAGCAGCAAGTCTTCTTCTTCCAGCTGGGCGTCGAGGATCAGCAGTTCCAGTTACTCTTAGAGTGAAGACTCAGCTTCTGAACGCTTCTGAACAATTACCAGTGGTGAGAGGTCCCCAGATATACTATTCTGTCTCTCATCCACACTGCTGGCACACACTCAGCAGCCAATCATACAGAAGGGCATTCATGCAGTCAGTCAGCCAATCAGGCACACAGTGCATCCAGGCCACACTCCTCCCTTTCAGACACTCACAACAAGGAATGTGGATTGGGACAAGTACCCCGCCATTCAACACTACACACTGCATTCAGGCCAGTTTCGGGCAGGGCTGTCTCAGTCTTTGTCTCTCATGCCAGAAACCAGACAACCACAACAAGGAGTGTATATTGGCCACACACTCCATTCACCCAGGTCCCACCCACAGGAGGTACCCACAACATACAGTCACTGGGAAGGCTCCAGTCAGTCTAGCTGGGCCTTCACAACAACACCATATATGGAACTTCCACCCAACAGCCAGTCAGGGGGAAGGGACAGAGTCAGGGCTTCCCAGGACTTTGGGAAACAAGGTAACAGGCAATAGAAAGCAAGAGGCCACAGGGGCCATCTTGTTTCCTATCAGGAATCAACTGATCCCAATGGCAGGGCCTGGGTATCCCAAAATGGAGGACACCCAGAGCACCTGTCAAATTCAGCATGGTGCTGCCACCAGCCCATACCCTGCTCTGTGGGCCACCCACAGGTGCCCAAAAACATACACTAGGGGCACAGGGTTGTACCCCTACCCATGGGTGCCATAAGGGTATCCCATGGGTCTGTTCACCAAACCAAAAGAGAGAGCTGCACTGTCAGGAGTCCCACATGGACTCCTGGGCAGAAAACATGACAGAACACACGATAAAAAGCAGTAAAGGACAAGGATTCAGAGGCCCTGTCCCTCTGATGCATTTCCAGCATCACAGTTGCCCCCCCCCAGACTGAGGTGAAGGGTGTCTAATCTCCCACGGGATAGACACCCTCATCCAGACGGTCAACATACCTTCTGGAAAGGCCATCTGCATTATCGTGACTCTTCCCTGGTCTGTGCTCTATGGTGAAGTCTAGCCCTTGCAGGCTAATGGACCACCTGAGCAATTTCGGATTCTCACCCTTCATCTGCATAAGCCACTTCAGGGGCTTATGATCTGTTTGGACCTTGAAGGTAGACCCTGTAAGGTAGGGCCTAAAACGCCTAAGGCTCCAAATTATGCTAAAACACTCCTTTTCAACAGTAGCCCACCTAAGTTCTCTACCCTTGAGTTGTCTACTGATGAATATGATAGGATGTTCTCTCCCTTTGTCATCTAACTGGGACAAGACAGCTCCAATTCCGGTGTCGCAGGCATCCGTCTGGACGATAAAGGGTCGGCTGTAGTCAGGCGCACACAACACAGGTGCCCTACACAGACTTTCTTTCAAGTCATCAAAGGCCCTCTGACAGTCTTCGGTCCAATTAACCTTCCTAGGCTGTTTGGGTGAAGTTAGAGCTGTCAAGGGTGCAGCTATGGTTCCATAGTCTGCCATGAAATTGTGATAGTACCCAGTGAGGCCCAAAAAGGCTCTCACCTGGGTTTGAGTAGTGGGAGTCTCCCAGTTCTGTACATCCTGTACTTTACTGAAGAGAGGTTGGATTTGACCCCCTCCTACCTCATGACCAAGATAGGTAACTTTCCCCTGAGCTATCTGGCACTTGGTGGCCTTGATAGTGAGGTTAGCCCTTTTCAAGGCCTGCAACACCTTATCCAGATGTGTCAAATGCTCTTCCCAGGTGGAACTGTAGACGGCAATGTCGTCTAAGTAAGCCACACAAAAGGCTTCCAGCCCACTGAGCGCATGGTTGACCAATCTCTGGAAGGTGGCAGGGGCATTCTTCAACCCAAAAGGCATGACCCTAAACTGGTAGAGTCCCTCAGGTGTTGAGAAGGCCGTCTTTTCCTTGGCATGGTCCGTCAGAGCTATTTGCCAATAGCCTGAGGTAAGGTCAAAGGTGCTCACAAATTTGGCAGCACCTATGGTGTCCACGAGCTCATCAGCCCTGGGCAATGGGTGCGCGTCAGTTTTGGTGACGGCATTGACTCCTCGGTAGTCCACACAGAACCTCCAGTCCTTGGTACCCGCCTGGGAACTTGCCTTGGGGACAAGGACCACTGGACTGGACCAGGGACTGGTTGAGGGTTCAATAACACCCAGATCCAACATCTTGGCGACCTCAGCCTGGATGTGGTTCTTGACGGTATCTGACATACGGTAGCACCTGCTTTTGACAAGCACACTATCACCAGTGTCAATTTCATGCCTACACCACGGTGTAAGGCCTGGCGTCAGTGAAAACAGAGAGGCATACTGTTGGAGTAAAGCCCTGCAGGCCCTCTGTTGCTCTATTGTCAAATCCGGAGAGAGATGTACTCCCTCTACTGAGCCATCCTGAGGGTTGCTATGCAGCAAATCAGGAAGGGGCTCACTCTCATCCTCTTCTTGCCCTGAAGCTAGCAAGAGACATGAGACTTCTGCTCGCCGGTGGAAAGGCTTGAGCCTGTTGACATGGAATATCTGAGGGGCTACCCCAGAGGCTCCCATGTCAACCAGATAATTGACTTCGCCCATCTTGGAGATGGTCCTGAAGGGTCCAGTCCACTTGTCTGCCAAAGCTCTAGGCTTGGTAGGCTCCATCACAAGGATTTCCTGTCCCGGAGTCCAATCCACTTGCGAGGCTTTAAGGTCATGCCAGTACTTATTCAATTCCTGGCTGGCCTTGAGATTTGCTGTTGCCTGACCCATCATCTGTGTCATCTTCCGTCTGAGGCCTAACACATAGTCCCCCACTTGCTTGGCGGGACCTGGAGGGGTGGCTTCCAAGCCTTCTCTGATCAAGGCGAGGGGCCCCCTCACGGGATGTCCAAAGAGTAACTCAAAGGGGCTGAAACCAACACCCTCTTGAGGTACCTCTCTGTAAGCAAACAGCAGGCATGGCAGGAGGAGATCCCATTTCCTCCTTAGGGGTTCTTCCAAAGCCCCTAGCATGCCCTTGAAAGTTTTATTAAATCTCTCAACCAGACCATTGGTCTGGGGGTGGTAAGAGGTGGAGAACTTGTAGGCTACCCCGCACTCTTTCCACATGGTTTTCATGTAACTAGACATGAAGTTGGATCCTCTGTCAGAGACAACCTCCTTGGGGAATCCAACACGGGTGAAAATGCCCAGGAGAGCCCTGGCAACCACCTTGGCAGTAACAGTCCGAAGGGGTATTGCCTCAGGGTACCTGGTGGCATGATCTACCAAGACCAGGATGAACCAATGTCCACCTGAAGTGGGAGGGTCAAGGGGACCGACGATGTCGATGCCCACCCTCTCAAATGGTGTGCCAACCACTGGCAATGGCTGCAGTGGGGCAATGACACTACCTCCAGTCTTGCCAGACAACTGACAAGTTGGGCAGGTCCTGCAGTGGGACTCCACCTCTACTCCCATCCGTGGCCAGTAGAAATGGGCAGAGAGCCTCTGCTTAGTCTTCTTGGTCCCAAGATGACCAGCCAAGGGCACCTCATGCGCCAACTGCAGTAGGAAGGGCCTGTAAACCTGGGGTACCACCAACCTCTTGAGGGCACCAGGTTCAGGCTTAGTGGGCTCACTAACAAGGAGCTCACCCTCCCAATAAATCCGGAATGTCCTAGGCACTTCTCCTTGTGCCTGGGACAGGGCCTGTTTCCTCAGTCCCTCGAGAGAGTGGCACTCTCTCTGTCCCTTACAGAAGTCTGCCCGGGAGGGTCCCCCTTCAGCTAACAAGCATTGAAGGTCGGGATGATCCTCCGGGTTGAGAACCTCTCCCACAGGAGAGTCTTCTGTCTCTTCTCCCACAGGAGTTGAGTTTGGGTTTTCCACTGGACCCAGCCCGTCCGGAGCATGGATCCCAATGGGTGCTGTCGGAACTGCAGGAAGAGAAGGTGTTCCCTCCACAGAGGTGGCCTTCTTGGTCTTCCTTCTTCTTGCCTTCGGCCTCACCTGTGGCTCGGGTACCTGACCCACGGCCAGACCCGGTGTCACCTGTGACCTAGTGACTGCAGCAGCAGTCACGGGAAGACCATCCGAGATCAACCCCAACTCTACTAGATCATTTCCTAACAGAATGTTAGCAGGGACATTGTCCTGAACCAGGACAGGAAGCTTTGCTGTCTTGTCTCCAATCATGAGTGTGACTAAGGCTACAGGTGATAATTTGGGAGGCCCACCAGCTAACCTGGTGGTTCTCAGAGGAGCAGCTACATAGTCCTCTGGCTTGAGCAGGGTCCTGTCCACCACTGTCATGCTTGACCCAGTGTCTCTCAAACCAGTAGAAGGCTGGACATTCAAGAGGACACTTCTCAAAAACCTACGGGTGTTCTGTGGGATAGTCGCCAGTACTTCTGCATACTGGTCCCAGGCCCCAAGGGACACTAAGGAAATCTCTACCGGAGCACCAAATGTGATCCCGGTAGAGGAGGGGAGGACAGTGGCCTCCACCTCAGACACGGGGTAAGGGTAGGTCAGGCTGACAGCCTGTACTCCAAGTGCCTTACCTTTACACTTGGAGTCACCCCTTTTGTGATCCAGAGCCCCACAGTCCCAACAAGCGCCAGGAGTGCGGGGTACGGTACTGGAACCACTGGGAGCCTACTTTGCAGCAGGTGGACCACCACTCTTATTCCCACCCACAGATGACTTATCCCCACTAGATTTTTGGGTCTTGGGAGAGGAAGGTTTCGGTTTACCCGACTGTGACTGCTTGTGGGACTCCTCAGCTTTCTGAGAGGCCCCCTTTTCTTTGTCCTTGTCCTTCCCACTGGAGTCCTTAGGGGACACCCGGTGGGAGACCCACTTGTCAGCCAACCTAGCCAGCTTAAAGGGGTCCAAAATGTTCTGGTCAGCCACATACTGATGCAGCTCTGGTGAACAGGCTTCAGAAAAATGCTCAAAAATCAAGAGGTGGGACAATTCAACAAAAGTCTTAACCTTGTATCCATCGATCCACCCCATCATGTTCATGTGCGCAGCACTCACCCAGTCAACCCAAGACACATTCTCTCTTTTCTTAAAATCCCTGAACCTTCTAAGGTATTGGGTAGGTGTCTTGCCAAACTTGGCAATCAAAGCAGACTTCATACACTCATACTGACCCCTTTCTTCCGCACTCAGCTTCAGAATACAGTCATATCCAGTTTGAGGCACTCTGCTTAACAAACACTTAGCCCAATCTCTTGTATCAACATCATGAATCGCACAAGCCATTTCAAACGCTTCAATCCATTGGAGGATATCTGAACCCTCCACAAATACACCAACCAAATCTTTCATAAACTTGGTGGCTGGGGACCTGACACTCTCACTGATTTTAGCTGAAGTCTCCACTCTAGCTTTCTCTAGCTGGATTCTCTGACATTCAGTGTCCTGGCTCTTGAGTTCAAGGTCCTTATTTCTGAGTTCAAGATCCCTATTCTTGAGCTCCACTTGTTGAGCCAACTCCTCTTTCTTAAGTTCAGCATCTATTTCCAACTTGCGGTATTCAAAGGCCAATTTCATCCTTAGTAACTCAAGCTCCAAGGAATTGCTGGGGTTTGGAACAGAGGCAGCAGGAATGGCGGCATTCCCAGAAACAGATTCAGCAGAAACCCCAGGGGCAGAGTCCTCATTGGTTGCATTCCCCCCCTCATCAAGAGTTTCACCATCAGTCTGGTAGTCCACCAGGGCAGCTATCAGCTCAGCCCTAGACTTATCCACAAAGTCTAACTCCCTGGCTTCAAAAGCACTCTGGAGAGCCTCCAAGCTCATCCGAGTCAATTTGCCATTTGCAATAGACTCCATTGTTTGTAATGCAGTTATCTTGTACACAACTAAACCTTAATTTAATAAAGTCCAGATATATTTTGTAAGTGGCACGGTTATACACTGATTCTTAAAACCATAAGCATCCCACCGCTGCCACCAGTGTAAAGGACCGGTAGGGGGTGTCTGTACTTCTGCTCTCTATATGGTAGAAGAGAGGCACAGAAGACCCCAGCCAAGATTCTCTATTACGGTAGCAATGGACGAGCAATCAAGGCCTAGCTTCTCAGGAGGTGATGCAGGCTGGTTCTTAAGTACAGTGTAGTCCCCAAGCCCCCACAAAGGAATGTCCACACACTGTATTGGTTAGAACACCTTCTTTATATAATCAATATTCAAGGTTATGTACACTTATCATAATAACTCACTTTGTACTTAGGAAAATCAACAATGGCAAATATATACAATTCTAAAGTGGTACCAACCTTTGTATTAGATCTCATTAAAGTGCATCAACAATACTGTAACAATGTCACACAGATCAATAGAGTGAAACCAGCAATAGAGAGAGGAGAGAAAATAAGATGGTTGAGCAATAGGCAGAATACTGGCCCCTACCACTAGACACAGTTCTGTGTGGAGATCCCCCCACCTGGGCAACCTGTAAAATAAAGATATAGCACAAGCCCAGTCCATATATTGTTCTGCAAGTCTTATTCCCTCCTATAATGTTTTTACCCCCCAATGTACCTGGTGGAGTTGAGTTCTTCGAAGAGGTGTCGACAGATCCTTCTTGAGCGACCCCCTTTCAAGCGGGAGTCATGGATCATCGAGAGGCGTCGAGAAGCGTCGAGGAACTCGGCGTTCGGCGTCGGGGAATCGACGGCCCTTCTTGAATGCCTTCCCTTTCAAGCGGGAGACACGGGGCGTCGAACGTCCGACAACAAACAGGGTAGAACGGCGTCGATGAGGCGGCAGCTTCGATCCAAGTGGTGCTCGTCGACGACGGAGCGTCGGCGTCCTGCAAGGCAGAGGCTTGCGGGGCACCTCGATGACAATAATTCTGGACCGCAAAGATTGTGGAGACGGAGGCCCAGCAAGGGCGTCGAGTCGTTCGAGTCTTTGTGGTCTTCGGGTGGCGGGAAACCCACCGGCAGGTTTCTCCTCGGCGCGTTGGTCGTCCTCGACTTTCTCCAGCAGGATAAAGCGGTCGACGGTGCGGACGAGGGAGTCCTTCGATTCAAATGTTCTTAGGCAAGGAGCGGATGGCTCCGGTCGTCGGCGGCACAGCGTCAAGTGGTTCCCACGGCTGGGCAACACAACTTCGACGGGCCTCCAGCGGTTACACAGACCTGCGAACCCTGGTCGACGGCAATGGACTTCGACGGCGGCGATGTCCGGGTGCTTCACTTCGATCTCCTTGGCGGTCCCGTCTCGGGTCGGCAGCCTTTCGAGGGTCTGACTTCCAGGGCGCTTCGGCGAAGGTGGAGCGGTGCTCGATGGTCCTTCGGAGCACGGGAAGAGGGCGCCTTACCAGGTCCTCTCTCGGGTCAGTCTTCGACGATTTCAGCAGCCGTCGGATCGGTCGAAGCAAATGCAGCAGCAAGTCTTCTTCTTCCAGCTGGGCGTCGAGGATCAGCAGTTCCAGTTACTCTTAGAGTGAAGACTCAGCTTCTGAACGCTTCTGAACAATTACCAGTGGTGAGAGGTCCCCAGATATACTATTCTGTCTCTCATCCACACTGCTGGCACACACTCAGCAGCCAATCATACAGAAGGGCATTCATGCAGTCAGTCAGCCAATCAGGCACACTGTGCATCCAGGCCACACTCCTCCCTTTCAGACACTCACAACAAGGAATGTGGATTGGGACAAGTACCCCGCCATTCAACACTACACACTGCATTCAGGCCAGTTTCGGGCAGGGCTGTCTCAGTCTTTGTCTCTCATGCCAGAAACCAGACAACCACAACAAGGAGTGTATATTGGCCACACACTCCATTCACCCAGGTCCCACCCACAGGAGGTACCCACAACATACAGTCACTGGGAAGGCTCCAGTCAGTCTAGCTGGGCCTTCACAACAACACCATATATGGAACTTCCACCCAACAGCCAGTCAGGGGGAAGGGACAGAGTCAGGGCTTCCCAGGACTTTGGGAAACAAGGTAACAGGCAATAGAAAGCAAGAGGCCACAGGGGCCATCTTGTTTCCTATCAGGAATCAACTGATCCCAATGGCAGGGCCTGGGTATCCCAAAATGGAGGACACCCAGAGCACCTGTCAAATTCAGCATGGAGCTGCCACCAGCCCATACCCTGCTCTGTGGGCCACCCACAGGTGCCCAAAAACATACACTAGGGGCACAGGGTTGTACCCCTACCCATGGGTGCCATAAGGGTATCCCATGGGTCTGTTCACCAAACCAAAAGAGAGAGCTGCACTGTCAGGAGTCCCACATGGACTCCTGGGCAGAAAACATGACAGAACACACGATAAAAAGCAGTAAAGGACAGGGATTCAGATGCCCTGTCCCTCTGATGCATTTCCAGCATCACAATCAGTAGCACATGTGTTATGCCCGTATAGCTCATGTGTCTGATATTTAAAATAGACTGTGCTTCCAAAGAAAACACACCAATCCGGATGCTTTTCAAAATGTTAGCATAGGTGAGGTCTGCAGACTGATGCATGTTTTCAGTTATTTCTCTGTATTGGAAATGTTGCCAGAGATTTACATTTCCTATGCTGCCAAGTGTTTTACGGCACAGTTGGCGTCCTAAGGTTTGAAAAATAGGTTCACCTTTCACTGATGTTAATTGAAGAAGATCTCCAAAAACAATAACATGTTTCCTCCAAAGAGCTCCTTGTAGTCTGTTTTAAGGACCTCTTGCAATCTGAGGTGAATCAAAGCCAACATTAGATTGGAGACTATGCTCAACTCATCTAATAGGAACATTTTCACTTGTTTCAAAACTCTACGTTGCTTCATAGCAGCTTCTCCTGAAAGTTTGGAGTAGTCTAATTTGTTTTGGTGTTCTACTGGAAGGAGTAGCAATTGGAGTAAAGTAACACCACATATTTTGTAGGCAGCTAAACCTGTGGGGCAGTTAAAACAGCTGAAAGCTTGTTGTTTGTCAATTGTTGGAGGAACGTGCTGATGATTTTTTATTAAGAATGTTTTGCCTGAACCAGATTGACCACTTACATACATGAGTACAGGTTTATAGTTTTAACAGGTACAAGTTTTAGTTTCCTGCTGCACACCATGTTCAGTTTCTTTAGTTAATTCTATGAAAATGCTATGCTGCTCATTATTTAGTTGTGATTCAGTAGAGCAAAGTTTTCTTCAGATTACTCATAGTAACACATCTACTTTAGTCATGGCTAATTCTGCCTAATTTACTATTAGTGGCTGTCCAAGTGGTTCTGGACTTCCTGTTAAAGAAGGTTGACTGCTCTCAGGAGTGTCTGCATTTAGTTGTGTTTGAAGTTCTTCTTCTTGTTGGTGTTAATTGTCTTACATGTTTTTGTACTGTTTAAAGTTTTTATCTATTATAGTGCTTTAACTTGCATTGGAAGCGTCTTCATAGGAGGCTTGGATGTCCAATAAATCTTCTTCTTTTCTCTGTGGTTTAAAAAGTTGCAGTAGGAATATGTAGTAATGTTCTCTATGTTGAGGAGTTTTTAATGACAGCTTCATATGATTAATGAGGCTGGGTTTGATAAGTTAAACAGGCTGCCCTCACAACTTTTGACTATGGCCCTCATTACGACCCTGGCGGAATTCGGAAAACGATGGCGGAAATGCAATACCGCCATCGAATAGCGCTCGGTGCGACTATGACCCGTCACCGCAAAGTACGATGCCATTAGCGACACCGTAGTGAACGCCAACGCTAACTGCACCAAGCACGCGCGCGCGCGCCATGCCAAACCGTAAACACCACCATGGCGCAACGGAACGCCAATTCCGACCCTAGCGGACATGTACCTAACGCCATCAAGCATGGCGGAATGCACCATTCCGCCATGGTGAGAAGTATGGCATCGCGAATCAACCGTAAACGGCCCCACTGAGTGCCCGTACACCGCTCCCTGCCCACAAAGTACAACTCCCCGTAGGTGCAACGAAGCCACAATGCAACCAGTGAAATGTACAAGTCACCCATGCATGCCAACGAACAATAGAAACACAACAGGGGCCAATGGGAGCTGCAGGGCACAGATGGCACGAATACAGAAGCCATCCCAATGGACATGACCACAGTCCCCCACCAAGAAACGCACACAAACACAGGCACCTGTGACCAGCAATATTCCGAAAATCACATCATTCCACCAGTCCACCTGGCTGACCGGCATCTGTTACACAAAACCCAATCCCCCGCACCTGAGCATGACAACATTCAAACTGTCATATTGGCAGCCCCCATCCCTGACCTCACGGGCTTCGTAGGCAAACGCGCCCAGTACAGTACCACGCAACTAAACTCCGAAGCTGGAACCCAGTGCAGATCTCCTCACAATACATCGCCCCCCAAATAGGCATATGCCACATCACTTGCAAAGAAGAACGCTACACGGGCCAAATCAGAATAGAAATTTAATGCACATCAAAATCACCAAGCCCATACAGCCATCAGGCCATGAACTCCAAAACACATTTCACCATTGTGGGCTGCATCCGCAAGAAATGACCAGCCACTACTTGTGTGACGCCCTGTTCCCTCATGGTACACAGAGCCACATTCACGTACGAAAAGGCAACATGGAAGGGCACAGAACCGCAGGGCCGTCCCAATGGGGAGGCACTAGTCCAGCTGAAAGGCCGAAATGTTGCTCCGAGCCACCAGTACTGCGTAAGGGCATGTGGCCCATTGGCGATCGTCCCATAAGATCGTAATGCTGCTCCACTGATTAACACGAAGCAGCAGGTGTCGGGAGTAAAACCCATCTGCAGGAGTGGCATACAGATGGCAGTGGCAAAAGGGGAGGAGATACCTGTCAACCAAAAGAAAAGAAAAAGAACAGAATGGCCATCAGTACTACATTCCAACAACTCACTGCAATGATCACACTAAATCCACAGCCACATGCATGCTAGCCCACTCCAAAGGTCCATCACCACCCAAAAACCACTTGCGACTCATAACTATCTATATCGAGGTGTAAACACCATCACAAACGAGTGTACCTGTGCATGCGCCTGTGAAAACAGAATCCATCTGATGGGATTGGTAACGTGCATGGACACAAGTGTCTGAGGGCGCGTCGAGACAGGGAGGGCTCAACAAGGCCAGATAGACGATGGTCCCACTATGGCAGCCCTGCATCACATAGCGTAGGGGAGGCGGATAGATCCCAAGAAGCCCTGTACATGGCAAACTCTGTATCAAATCACCTGCCCATGCATCCATTCATCATTCCCTCATCCCGGGATTAAAACGCCTGAATATTTACTCACATAACATTAGAAATATCCATTGAGTCTGTGCGTTATGCAGCCTGCAAAATCCACAGTGCCCCAGCCCGTAATTCCAGTGTAGTGAAGTAACATGTATTTGGGAACGTCCTGCCTTATCGTCCACTACGCTATTGCGCATCCCATACTATTCATATCAATCATTGCATACTCGCCATGGCCCCTGTCCCAAGGACATTGAACAATAGAACGTTATATTTGCAGTCAGACCTGTGGGCATCTCCTCGCCGCTAGCTGAAAACCGAAAGCGCCGCCCTTCGAATTCCTCATTTGCAACATCACGTCGAAGAGGCATCTGTGGCCGTTTGAAAACACTAATTAATCCATCGAGTGTGGCTGTGTGTGAAAATGGCAACTGCCTTCACCCACGAATGGGACGCCCCGCCCGTCGTTGCAACTCGGTACAGTGATGAATGAGGGCCCACCGTTACTCGAGTACTACGTTCCACTGACCCTTCACATTTCTGTTCGCGACTGCACAGATAGTATGTGAAACAATGGGACCACAGCAGAATGAACATATCAACCAATGTTACACGGCCATCGGGTACAAATACATGATTGCAATAGCAAGATGCCATTCCACGAATTGCAGCGTTGTGCGCGGGACGTGCTCGGCCAAAGGGGAGAGCAGTTTGCACAGGTGGAATGAATCACCACAGGTGGAGGCCATTCAGCCTGAAAACACATAAATTGCACAGCCAGTCTCCTCCCACAACCACGCCGAAATGCTACCGGCAGGACTCGCGATGTTGGCCCTGGGGGACCTGATAGCACTGCAAGTACTCCAACTCCAAGAAGAAGACGAACACCAACTACAACCGGCCGCACGGAGGAGACGCAGGAGGAGGAGGAGGCCAAGGCAGGGCCAGCAAGGGCCGCCAGCACAGCCACTACCACCACGCAGGCAGCCTGCAATCCCACGCCTCCGAGCACATCCGTTCAACCTCACTGATGAGCAGATCCACACCCTCTACCGTCTGGACCGGGACACCATAGCCGCCATTGTGGACATGACACAGGCTGACCTTGTCAGCATGATAGATAGCCCAACCGCCATCCCACCCCTACTGAAGGTGGTGTCTGTACTCCACTTCCTGGCCACAGGCACCTACCAGCACACAGTCGGACAGTTGCATGGCATTTCTCAGCCACTGTTCTCACGGACACTATTGCAAGTGCTCGATGCCCTCCTGCAGCACGCAGACGACTACATCTCCCTACCACGCTCGGAGCAGGAAATTACCAACACAAAAGTGGGATTCCATGCACTTGCCGGCATACCGGGTTGCATTGGTGCCATCGACTGCACCCATGTGGAATTGGTCGTCCCACATGCCATGGAGGCCCAGTACCGCAACCGAAAACAATTTCATTCTCTGAATGTACAAATGGTGTGTGACTCCAACAGGATCATTACACATTGTTGTGCCCGATTCCCTGGATCAACCCATGATTCTATGGTCTTGAGGAACTCTACAATACCACGCTACATGGAGCGACACGCAGGGAACAGATCCTGGCTACTCGGTGAGTCTCATTACATGCATGATAATGTGGGGTATGTGATTCGGCAATGACCTGGCAGGAAGGGGGGGGGTGTGCGTATGTAGCAATGGCATTCCACATCATACGTTTCTCGTCCACATACAGGTGATGCTGGATATCCACTGAAGAGATGGCTCCTCACACCAGTCCGGAACCCACGGGACCAGCATGAGGAGGACTACAACCATGCCCACTCACGTACCCGTGTAGTCATTGAACAGGCATTCGGCCTACTGAAGGGTCGTTTCCGCTGCCTCAGCAGGTCTGGCGGGGCACTCCTGTACCGCCATGAGAAGGTTGCAAAGATGGTGATGGCATGTGTCATGCTCCACAACATGTGCGTACGTAGAAATGTGCCCATGCCCCCTGACGCAGAACTGCAAGCACCTGATGATGGTCATGATGAGGGTGGGGATGTGGCAGCACCTCAAGGAGTCTGCGAGGCACCGGAGGCCAGTGACATTCGTCAGCATCTCATTGATGTATGCTTCTAGCACTCACGCCTGGTGGCTGATACATGGACACGGGACTCGTGGCACTGTGTGTGTCTGGGACATGCACAATATGGACTGTACGCCTATGATGGCCTAGTACACAAAGATCAATGTCCACACATCTCATTGGTTGATCGTGCACTTTTTATGGCATATGTGATATCATGTTGTACACCCTATCGACCCGCCACCCAAGTGAGCCCAACACACCCCCTCCACCCTCCCACCTCCCCCCCGAACACCAGTGTCCAAAGATGCTCATTGTCAGTGGGCAGTCGCTATTGCAAGCCCCCTCTGCGGGTATCAGGGGCACCCCTGCCTGTGGAGCGCCGGTTCCTCCCAGATCTACGTTGGGGGCTGCCCTGGATGGAACTTGCAACGGATGATGTCTCTGCCTGCTCACGTCCATGCATGTCCCTAAGGGTTTGCGAGAGCTCAGTGAGCACACGGCGCACTGCGGCAAGTTCGGCACATACGTCCTTGGACGTCGCATGCAGTTCCCCCCTCAGGCTCTCGGTGCTTCTCTCCATTTGTGCCCTTAGTGTCTCTGTACCTCTCTCCATTTCTGCCCTAAGTGTCTCAGTTGATGTTTCTATGTCTGCCTTAGTGCCCCCACATTCATCGGCATGGTCCTTGAGGAGCGTGGCCAGTTGCTGCTGTTGCACGATTAACTGGTCGAGGGACTGTTGCCTCTGCTGGGCCATGGCCATTTGCGGGGGTGTCACAGAGGGGCTGTTGTCCTCATGTTGCCCTGCCACAGGGCTTGTGGGGGATGGCCAGTCGTCGTCTTGTGGGTGCCCCTGCGTGGTATCCTCATGTTGTACGGGATGGGACAGACAGGGGGATTGGGACAGGTCATGGATGGACCTGACTTCGACATCCCCGTCTTCTGTGTCGGAGCATGCTGCCATCAATGGGGTGTCACCTATGGTGCTGCTGCCACCGGAGGCAGTGCCTTCTGTGGCATCCGTTGGGGGGACCTGTGGTGGTGGTGTTGTGGGCATGCTGGCTGCTGGGGTGCCTGTTGATGTTCCCTCCTCTGTGCTGCCACCTGATTTGTGCTGCTGCCGTGTCTTGATGCGTGCAGCTGAGGTGGAGGGTCTTTGGCCGTTGGTCTTGGCCCTCTTTGCAGGTGTGCTGGTAGGGGTGTCCTGAAGCTCGTCGTTTGGATCGGACCCTGTGGTGGAGTAAAGGAGGGCGAGGGTTATTGATGGGTCTGTGGGAATTGGAATGGCATTGTATCACATGCATTGGGGTGGTACCTGAGGGTGATTTGGGTCGGGGCCTTGGAGGTGCTTTCATTTGTGTGTGGAGTGAGGGTGCAGTTGTTTGGCAGCCTGCAGTTAGGGTGTGCCTGCTGCACGTGTAGTGCGTGTTTTAGGGGTTTTTAATTATTTATGTATTTATTGTGGGTTTTAACGTGCGCTATCAGGCCGATGTGTGTGGACGTTCTCCTGGACATGTGTTTCTGTTGCACTATGTGGACGCATGGTACTTCACATGGATGGACTTTGTGGATTTGGCATTGTTTTATTTGGCCCACCTACCTGAATCTTCGGATGTCTGCACTCCTTTCTCCATCCCTCCGACTCCCTCTATGCTCTCCATTCCGATGGTGGAGGCACAGATTTCTTCCCAGGGGGTCAACTTAATGGGTGATTCAGGACCTCCCCCGGTGGCTGTGGCAATGTTGCGGTTGGCAGAGAGTATGCTGCGGACGCGTATCCGCAGGTCGTCCCATCGCTTACGGCATTGCTGTGGGGTGCGGGGTGCGGTCCCCACCGCACTTACCCGCTGTGCCACCAGAGCCCATATGGCCTTCTTGTTTGCAAGTGCCGTCCTGGTCATTTGCGTGCAGAAGACGACGGCAGCATTCTCCTGTTAGCACGGTGAGTTCCTCACGGGAGAAGTGGACCTGCCGCTTGCGGTCGCACGCTTTCTTCGCTACTTTTCCCATTTTTCTTGGTTTCGCTAGGGTGGATGACGGGTTGGGGTGTGTCTCAGGGTAGTGATTTTAGTGGTTGTGTGGTTTTAGTGGTTTTATAGGTGTACGGCGGGATGTTCCGGGCCCATGTTTTAACTTCCGTTTCCGTATATTTCCGGTCACCGTACTTTCCGGTAGGCGCACACTGCGGTGTCCGCTGTGATGGGTGGCGGTATTGCACCTAGGGCGCCGTACGGCGGCGGTGTGGGCCGTTTTGGGTTCATTTCCGCCATCGCGGACTTTGCACTTCCGCCATGCCGTGGTGCTCGTGCCCGATGGGTCGGAATGGGCCGCACTTTGCTCCTTCGTGCAATGGCGGAAACGCTATTTACGCTGTGGCGGTCCGGTCAGTCACTTTCCGCCAGGGTCGTAATGAGGGCCTATGTGTTTACCTTTTTTCTCAACTGGTTTAATATTATTTTTGTATGAGAAGTTTTGGGCTTTGTGGTATAGGCACATGGTTTCCCAAGCAGTAAATTGTTTTTCAAAATGTCCTGGCTGTTGGGATCATTTTTGGCTATTGTTCCTAATTCTTGGTATGATTTGAGAACTCTTTTTCTGGATGCAGCAGGATCAAGGCTTAGCCAGACAATGTTTTCAGATTTCCCATACAAGGTGGTGCCGGTTAAATGGTCTGCGGCTTCGTAGCAGCCACATTCTCTATGGGAGAGCATTTTTATGCCAAAGCTGTGACAGTGTTTTGTCATATATGTCATCCCAGAAGTTTTTCAGCTGCTTTCTCAGCTTTGGTTAAGTAGGCTGTGACATATCGTGCAACTGCAGTGGAATTGTCTGCAATGTACTATGCATCTAAGTTTGCATCCCATAGGAGGGCAATGATTGCATTGTAATCATTGATGTACTTTAATGCTTCCATTATTTTTATGCAGTATGTGTGGTTAGCCAATTTGTCTTTCACACTGTGTCTAAAAGAAGACATGAAACTGTTCACTTGTCCTTTTGCTGAAACTGGTCTAGGGAAACCAAAGCAGCATTTGGTGTAGTATTTGGCTTTGATTTTATATTTGCGCTGACAATACTTGGCTAACTTGTGTCTTTAAAATCGCACATTTTGTGCATGTGGGTCACTATCTGCACTTTCTGACGGGATTTTGCAAGTGACATATTTGTGAATGAACTGCAAAACAGTGGCATCACTGTCCTGACCAAATTTAGGAGCATCTTTAATCCACAAACACATGTGGATGTGTGATGCTCCTCTGGCTTAATATTCTTTTCTCCAAAAGAAGTGTTCTACTTCTCAGAGGGGAGGAATTGTTTTATTACAGACGAAGTGCAGCATGGCAATAAAGGGATGATGGAAGTACCTTGGCACATTTACAGGGTCAAGAGAGCAATGTTCTCCTGGAGTTTTCATGTCTATCCCTGCTTTGTTTTCGTTTGCTATGCGTAGGAAATCGTGCAAGTCTTCCCATGCATACTCTGCTCAACTTAAAGTGACAAACCATGTGGGTGGGCCAAGGTTGCGTAGCATATACCGTACATCTACATGATGTCAGAACCAGTATTCATGCGTACCACACAAGTTTGCCAAGAGATTTGTAATACTTGACTGTAAGCCTTCATCTTTCTCTTGCACCTTTTGACGTAGCTGCGTAGCAGACATGTTTACAACATTGGAACCTGTTTTCAATGAGTATGCAACTCCGTAACCTAGAGTTGCTAGTTCATTTTCAAAGAGGAGGTAGAATATGTATTCACCGTTTTGTCTGAATCTTGGGTCTTCAGAATACATTTGTAAAGAGCGGTAATCTGAAACTGTTATTTGTGTGCATCTTTCATTGTACCTTCCACCTTTTACAGTAGGAAATAGTAGAGGAAAAGCTTGTGCTTCTTCACTTTTTTCCCATATGCTGATTTGATATACTTTGGCTTGCTGCATTTGATATGATTCTAGTGCATCGTATATGGTGTCTTTGGGGTGCAGTTGGTGAATTGTATACTGGTCTAAAATATTGGAGGCTGTAGTAGGATCTAGAAGTTCAAATTGGGCAGTTGATGAGGAATCCTGAATTATGTGGGTGGTTTCTCTCACGTTTTCTTCAATGTGTATTTCTTTGTAGTATTCATTGTTCTCTTTCAGATATTGCAGGGCTTCTCTAACTGTGTCTACTAGTTGCTGCCAAATATTTTTGTCTTTTGTAGGTACACCACTCACTACGATAATCAAAGATTGATCTATTGGCCGTTGCATTCCCAGAGTGTCTACATTTTTTTAAGATGTAATGGCAAATAAACTACTTTGCCACAAATGCCTTTCAGTAATTCAGAAGGAGGCAACTTTGCTGTTTTTGGTTGAAGGTGTATTATCACTTGAAATTGGTGCACTGTTTGGATAACAATGCTCTCATACAAATTAAGCTGTTGGAGTGGTTTTGGAACTGGGAATACTTCCAAGTTATTAGTGATAGCCCATTTGGCTATTGTTAAGTTTTCCAGTGAAGTATGTGCTAAGTATTGAGGGTTAGTAATTTCGTATTTGTTTTCTGGTATAATATAGAGCACTAATTGGAACCATTGGGATATGTCTTCTATTTTGTACATTATATTTACAGTTTTGGTGCTCTTTTTATAAAAAGTTCTGCAGCAACACTCACATACGTGGTTTGGTACTTCAGCAGATGTGATTTTAAACTTTGTTATTTCTTTTTTGTACGTGTGTAATAGTCGGTTGGCATCTGCAAGGATGCTGCTACTCTCTTCTAAAGTTACGGGATTTTGTAAGTGCTCTTCAGTTCCAAAATATTTGCTTTGGATGTGGTCTATTTATTTGAGCAGTTCTTCGGCTGTACCATGCAGGAGAATCTAATTTAAATACTCTAGTGCTAAAGCAGGACTTTTTACATATTATAGTCTCTGAATGAGATTTCGTAAAGTAGAATGGTGTGTTGCTAACACTTTGATGTGGTGGAAGGTACTTTTGTAAGCAAGTCCATAAATGCAGGCTAATGAATGTCCTTGTACTCCTGTGTTTTTGCGCACTGGACAGGACTTCATAGTTTGTAATATTTTAATTTTGAATTTGTCTTTGGCTTTCACATACTGACTGAGGAACTGCCGCAACGATTTGAAGGATTGTTTACGTACATTACACATTGAGGTGCACAGCCATTTGTGGACAGGACGGATTGGTTCGGTGGAATGGAGAGTTCATTGTCATTTTGTTGGGGATATTCTTGCAAACAGCGTTTCTTCTCCACTAATGGTATTGTCTACCTTTTCATACCCGTGCCCACTGCTATGTATGCCCATTGGGTTTGTTTGCTCTTGTTTGTATGCATCTTCGTTGAAATATGGCTCTGTGCTGGTGGTGTGAATCCACACACCTGCATAGAGGTTTGCAAAGGTATTTATGTTGATATTGCGTCTGTTGTGAAGGTGAAGTACTTTTTGTAGTTTACAAATTAGTTTTATTAGTGGATTCATTCTGTTTAAAATTCATATAAATAATTTCCTTTTGAGGAGCATTGCAATGTCTATGAGAGCTTCCAGGATCAGTTTTCTGCAATAAGTTATAAGGGAGGAGCGTGATTTCTCCCCTGTTTTCATAAAGTTCTGAAGGATTCTATGGTGGAAATATTTTTGTAAATTGAATTTTTTGGAAAGCTTACTTGTGGCTATGTTACCATTGGTAGTGTAGTATTAGCACTACTGGTAGTTGCATTCTTCTTAATACATATCGTTTTAGTTTTACATTTGAAAGCGAAGTCACACTTTTATTCCTGCTACTGGTTCCGTTTTGCTCAGTGACTGTATTATATGTTTTGTTTGAACTTTTTTTTACAAAGTCTGCTAGAGGTGGATGGCCATTTTGCATGGCTTGACTTTTTTTTGCTCTATTAAAGCATTGTTTTCTATCGAGTTGCTTTTTGGTAGGCATTGTCTTGTGTCTGTTGGAGAAAAAAAGGAAAGTGTGGGTTTGGAAGTGGTTCAATGTTAGTGTACTGTGCATGAGTGTCTGACTATGAGGGTAGGTACACACAGAGGAGTGTGATTGTGCAAAGGGCTGTACTTTTGGTTGGGAAGGTTGTACTGCTAAGTGTGTGTGTTCCCATGGGAAAGGTTTGCCACAGTGTGCATGACAGTTTAATGTGCTTGAAGAAGTAAGGACATTGCAATGTTTTTGATAAAACTAGTGTGTTTTAACATACTGGTGTTCTGATGACAATAGAAACAGTGGACTTGGCAAGGTGCAATGAGTAAGTGTGAAGCGAGTGCTGTGGGCTTGGATAACATTGTTTAGGCTACAATACAACAACACTGCACTGTCTGAGTAACAGGCAGAACACTACAATAGTACTGCACTTACTTTTTTGGATGTGAAGTGTAAGTTTCTTCTGGGCTTTATCTTCCAGCAAAGATGTCACTGGTTTTTAGCAGGCAGTTCTTCACTGCAATTGTAAAAGAAAGAAGTTAGTGGGTATATATCTTAATGGTTCAGTAATAGCAGTAGGAGAACACATTGTTTTAGATTGTAGGAGGATTTGTTGGCCGGAAGAGTTAGTACAGCACTGCATACAAGTGGTGACTTGGAAGTATTAGCATTGTTGGTATGGGGGCCAGTGCTGCAGTGATAACTGTGCCCTATGGGGCTGCAGTTTTGAAGTGTGTGAGATGTTTGTGCACGATTTGTTTTGGAAATAGATTAGTGGAAGTCATAGTAGAGTGACACAAAGGGCAGAAAGATGTAGAGAATTGAAAGGAGAATGTTACCGTGTGTGGAATTCTGTTAAATATCTCACACATAGATGCTCGCTACATGGCTGCAGAAATTACTTTCAGTTGTTGCATTTTATATCCAAATTTACAGATGGCACTGTTTCTAATGTACACAAGCATTTCTTTGCTTTCCTCCCAGTGGTGCATTTTGTCAGTTGTGCAATGCATGTACTTGGCATACTTTCCTAATATACATGCAGTTTCCCTTTTTGTGTGTATTCTGGGCATTTAACATAGGATCTGGCACTTGCATGTGCTGTGCATATGTTCCCAATGTGTTTAAAAAAAAAAAAAGATTACAGGCAGTGGTGCTGAAACTGAAATATGTGGTTTTCAGGTGTTATGATAGTGGGCAGTACAAAACAACTGTGAAAGCAAACAGCATTGCAAGTAACTGTCAGTTGATGTGAGAAGATGGTACAAATTACAGTATGATTATTAAGTAGGTTATGCAGGGCAAGTGGCAGGCACCCTGTTCACATGCATGCAATCTATGTACTTGCTATGCTTTGGTAACATACATGTAGTTTTCATTTCAAATCTTTGAGAGTTTTACTGTACTTTTGGATGCAGGTGCTTGGGGATCATAGGATACCTGTGCTCTGAGTGTTGAACAGTAGATCTGCAGTGTTGTACAGAGTTGGTAGAGTTAGATTTTAGAGATTGTGGATGTGATTGGTGGATGGTTGTGGGACTGCTTAACAGTAGCCAATGAGAAAGTGCTGCAAAGTGTGAATTGGAAAGGGAAGAAGGGATGTCCCTGTATTACGGGTCTGTGGACACCACAATAGTTTGCGTATCCCACCTGCTACATACGGGGCTTTTTATGCATGCCTGGCCTGGACATGGGAGTGTACTGTGGTGATTAGCCAATCAGGTGTGCTTTACAGGAAGGGAGGGTAATACTTTTTTTCATTGCTATGTTAGTTGTGTAGTGAAGATGGCTGGAGTTATTGTATGGATGCTGGGAGATTCCTTTCTTTGTGATCTTGAGAGGTATGCAAAGGTAAGAGGTGTTTATGCAGATCTTGGTTTTCCAGGCCTGGAGGCTTTATGGTGCAGTGTGCCTGGCCGCAATATGCAGGCACTGCTTGCTATTTGTAGAAACATGGCTACTTTTTGTATTCCTGATTTTTTGGTGGTGCACTGTGGAGGAGAGCATTTGGGGTACATCAGAGCCCCAATTTGATTCCTATATTGAAGTTGTTGGTGGAGGAACTAATGCTGCTTTTCCCTAGTGCAAAGGCATTTTCTTTTCTGAAATACTACCAAGAGCACAATGGAATAACCCCAATGTCTTCAATCCCCAGCAAAATGTTGGAAGGTGCATTGTTAATAGAGGCATGGGTATAGTTTTGCAGCATACTGAGATGACTGTTTTCTCCAACAACAACATTGACTCGTTGTGCACTATTTTACAGCAGATGGCGTTTCATTGTCTGTTATTGGAAATGGTTGTTTCTTTTGGAAACTAAGGGATGCTTTGCAGAGGTTGTTGTAAGGCAGTAAGGAGGAAAAGAAGAGGAAACCCCCCAAAAAATACAAAATAAAATTGGTTGAAAAGGTTTCCTGTGTGTGGTGTGCAAGGTGAGACTGTAGCAGAAGGTTTGTTTGATGAGAGGAGTGCAGTTGGTTATGGCTATGTCTGCGTCTTTTAGGAGGCAGAGTGTGTGGATTTCGGGGGACTCGTGGATACATTGGTTGCAGGTGTATGCAGAGCGCTGTGGAGTGGCTGCACGTCTTGCATTCCCTCATGCGGATGTGCACTGGTATGGAGTGTGTGGCATGAAGTGGCTGTATTTGCTTCCCCTTTGTGCCACTTTGGTGATGCAGCATCATCCAGCCATTATTATTGTTTATTGTGGAGGGAACAGTTTAGACCATGTTACTGGAATCTCTCTGCAGTTTGCGATGAAGAAGGTACTTGGGAAAGTCATGGGCATGTTTCCAGACTCTCGCATCATTTTTTCACTCATTGCCAAGAGACAGATTTGGCTGCGCTCTTCATCATTTGGTCCGCAAATGGAGAAAGCCAGGCACAATGTCAACAAGGCTGTTTTGCACATTTTTGTGAGATGTTGGCATGTCTTCCTTCCACAATGAAAACATTACTTTTTGTAGCACCAACATTCTCCGCAGAGATGGCGTTGATCTTACTGATGCTGGCAATGACCTTTTTTGCACAATATACAAAATGCTTTGCAGCCATTCTTGCAAGCATAGGAAGCATGTGTGCAGTAGGTGTTGGCCATTTCAAAACTTCCAAGAACAAACAAAAAATACCAAAAAGGCGCTTTTCAGAGCCACCACTTTGTACCGGAAAGGAACGCAATGGTTTATATGCTGCCACCCCCTGCATGCTTTTCAGGTCTCCTGACTACTGCGCTGTCCGTGGACGTCTCAGACAGCGCAGGGCCTGCACCATTTCATTGGCACTTCTATTTTTAAACTGTTTAAGGTGGCTCTGAAAAGAGGCTTTTATTTATTTTTAGTGTTTTGTGAATTTATATGAATTTTTTCAACATGACACACAAGGGAGGGAAGGGAAGCGAGGGAAGGGAAGGGGCACAAACCACAGGGATAAGAGGGGGCAGATGGAGAAAGGAAGATGTTGAGTGCGCCTTATCGAGGTAGGGGCCACTTTCCTTCGTGGTCCCAGACTGCAGTCTAGAAACCACTCCAGAACTGCTCATCCCTGCAGAGTACTGCGTCGCAGTACACACACAAAACAGTGACCTTTGAAAGGTAAGTATCTACTGCGTTGCATATGACCTGCAAGGCTGCTGGAGGAATCCTCTGCCCACATGATTGTTTCTTGTGGTGACAGGAGCAAATGTCGAGGATACTGCAGTGGACTCGACCTACTACCCTGTTCGAAGGGGACAACCCTCCGAACTGCTGCTTTGTGGCTGGATCTCAGGTGTCACTGCATGGAGGTAGTCTCATAACTGTAGCCCAGGTTTGCTGCAACCTCCTACCATGCCACACTCATTGCAGCGAACCTTGGCTGCACTAGCCTTGGGCTTATCTCCAACGGTGGTAAAGAGCCTCCATGCCCAAGACTCACGTCGGCAACAGGTAGCTGAGACTTCCACTACCTCATCCTCTATGTCCTCTTGTTTCTCCTCTGATCGTCATGCCTGTTCTCCTCCCCAGGCCCTTGGAAATGTGGTGGTTGTGTTGGAGGTGTTGGGGATGATGCTGAGGCAGAGACAGCAGGAGAGGTTGCCATGGATGCCATTGTCCAAGAAAAACTAGTCTGGAACCAGGAGCAGACCAATCTGCAAAACAGCAGGAACACAGCAATGTGCCAAATAGCTAAACAGCAACCTGCAGCAGTAGTCCGGGTCAGCCACAACCAACAGCAAGGCCAATTGTAGCCAAGGAAACCAGCAATGGAATGCCAATGATAGCAAGTGCTCTGTTCTGGAAATCCAAAAACAGAATGAGGAGCAGCACTGGGGTGTGGCCTTTTATTGGGGTGCTGGGGAGTGCTTCACAGATGGTCACAATGGTCTGTGGATACTTCGAACCCCAAGCAGGGCTCAAAAAGTTCCAAAAAGTGTCCAGATCGTCAGGTGCAAAGTCTGGACGTCTGCAAGGGTGAGGTTTCACAGTAAAACACCTTGGATTTCTAAAAAAAACACTTTTTTGGTGCTCGGGCAGGACCCAGTTCACGAATAAGGGCCGACGCTCAGCATGGGTGTAGTCACATGGTGACACCTATTGCATGGGATCCATTGTGCGCATGGGCATAGGTGTCCTACAGAGTTGGGGTCCCCAAACTAATTAAAAGTATGACACACGTGTGGAGGAATGTTCTGAACAGGCGCTGTGTTCGTAGGACCCAGGGGATGAGATGCGCATGTGTCCAGGTGTCCGCCGGACATGGATGGGGTCCCCGAACTAATGAAAGTATGTCACCGTTATGCAGATATACCGGATAGGCACAATGTTCATATGAATCGGCAGGAGCGATGGGCATGCTCCCAAGTGTCTGCCGGACACGGTTTGGGTCCCCGAACTAATTAAAAGAACGCAACAACTTTGCGCACATGCCGGGCAGGCGCCTTGTTCGTAGGACACAGGGAATGAGATGCACATGTGCCCAGGTGTCCGCTGGACATGGGTGGGGTCCCCAAACTAATTAAAATACATCACTGCTATGCAGATATGCCGTATAGGCACAATGTTTGCATGCCTCCAAGTGTCCGCCAGACAGGGGTGGGGTCCCCAAACCAGTTAAAGGTACGTCACAGCTTTGCAGACATGCAGGACAGGCACAGAGTCCTACAGACACCTCCATTTTGAATGTGGACTTCCTGGTCAGGCGTGGTGTTCGTAGGACACCTCCATTTTGCTTAATTGTGGAAATCCCGGACAGTCGCGTGCTGTGCAGGCTCATAACGGGGCTTTTAAAAACAAAAACACATACACAGCTACAGTGTACACATAGAACTCTATTTACACACATAAATACACACAATTAGGAAAGGGAAGGGGTAGCAGAAATTGAGACATATACAGGGGAATTGGGGTTTTCCACAGGTTGGGAATTTTTGGGGATGATTGGCTGGGACAAGTGCAGGTGGGGCAGTGATACTTAATATTGTCCATCTAATCACACTTGTGCTAAAACTAGCAAATATACTAAAAATAATCTAAATTCCTTGTAATATCTGTTTTATATCTCATATCTATTTTCTGCTGAGAACTTAAAGTGCCACTTACCAGCAAACCAGTGTGGGTGTCATTGGTTTGCTGAACTGTGCATTGTAGAAAGCAGTTGTATTTCCAATTGTGACTGAACAAAAATATAGGAAAAGCATAGTCTCAGTCTTCTATGATTAGTGCACCAGTTATATCAGGCATTATATTACTTTCTATATCGCTTACTCGCACTCTGTGAAAGTACATTGCGTGCCATACACTGAGTGTCCTTTACCGAATGCTGCAGAAAAACTAAATGCGCGAAAATGTCTGTTTATGTATCATGTTATATGAGTGCATCTTTGTTTACTAGTGCAGCTGTGGTGCCTCTTTATGACATCATTTCTGGTTGTCTTTGTTTGCTAATGCTGCGTTGCATTCCGAGACTTTTGTATATATTCTCAATGCAGTAGTATAATTCTGATGAGGTTCCCCAATGAACATGAATACAATGCTTTTTGAAGATTCCTGTAAATATTGTGTCTTTTACCTGCATGTTAAATTTTTTGCTGACGTAGCAGATTATTTTTTGTACTAAAAATCAAGTAGTTGCCTGTGAGCAGACATTGTTAGCTCCTAGTGCAAATATTGAATACGGAATTGTAATGTGTTGTTATATCTATATTTCCTGCTACATGCACGCATTCAATCATTCATATGACAATTCGTAGTTATATATTTACAAATGAAGCTCATTGCTGATGGCTCCTTATTAGCTAACACGATGTTCTGATTACATATAGATGCTACACATTCATACACCATAGATACAGTGTGATTGCATACATTTAAAGATCTATCTTGGGTGAAAAATCTAATTTTTGGTAGCTCTGATTGATAGTTTATTTGTATAGCGCCTATTCACATGTGTTTCAAAGGGCTTCAAGGCAGAGGAGGGAGCAAGGGAAAATACATTAACATTCTTGCAAGGCCTTAGACATTAAGAATGTGAAACTATCGTACTAGGCAAGACATTAAGAATGTGAAACTATCGTACTAGGCCTGATGACATTTCAGATAGTGCAAGAGCATTGACAAGGATTAATGATGTGAGGGAGGGGGGGGAGAAGATGAGACAAAGAAGCGACTATCATACTAGGCCTGACGACATTTCTTAAAGTGCACGGAGGATGACAATAGGTAAGGAAAAGGGGGTGGGGGTTGGAACCTCAAAGCGAATATCATACTAGGCCTGACAAAATTCTTGTAGTGCTAGGTATTGACAAAAGGTGAGAAAAGAGGGATGGGGGGAGGGAGGAAGGAGAGGAATATAACAAGCGACTATCGTATTAGGCCAGACAGCATTTCTGGTAGTGCTAGGGATAGACAATAGTTGAGGGAAAGGAGAGGGAGAAGAACATAGCAAGTGATTATCGTACTAGGCCTGGCAACATTTCTGGTAGTGCAGGGGATGGACAATAGGTGAGGGAAGGTGGGCAAGGGGGAGGGAGGAAGGAGAAGAACATAACAAGCGACTATCGTACTAGGCATGATGACATTTCTGATAGAGTAAGTACATAGAATATAGTGAGGGAAGGGGGAGAGGAGAGAGGGAAAAGACAGGGAGAGGAAGAAAAGACTGAGAAGAGTGTGGTGAAAGAGAAGAAGGCAAAATACAATGTTATAGAGCACATAAACAAATGGAGAGAGCACATCCAAGCTGCAGAGGTCGATACTGAATGCCTTATGTTGCAAGAGACCAGCAAGTGCAAGCCAGGATTCAAGTCTTGATGGGCACAACATGTTTCAGGGCCACCATGATTACGTGATGCTTTAGGAAATCCAGCATGAGAACGACGAGATTCTAGATGGGCGAACCAACGTGAGTCACATGAATCAAAAAGTTAATTCAAAGCATCATCAACAAGACAGTGATGGTATCATCATAATGTGTCAGTCAAACTCTGACATACAACACGGGGGGACAGTGAAATACAAGAGTCAGGCATACAGGCATCCCATGCACACAACAGGGGGGACAGCGAAATACAAGTGCCAGACATACAGGCATCACATGCATACAACGGGGGTCAGCAAAATATAATAGTCAGAAGAGGAGGGTGGCAGCCAATGGCAGGGAAGAGCAGCTCTAGCAGGCCTGCCTTTCAAAAATCAGTAATAGGCGGTGATATAACAACAACTTTAGCTTCATAACACTAGATATGATGCTATGCCATTGGTCCATATTCTTTTGTACATTTCACATCACAGCATTTTGACTGTCATCAGTGTACAGGCACCGTTAAAAAGCATTGTATTCATGTTCATTGGGGAACCTCATCAGAAGTATACTACTGCAGTGAGGATATATACAAAAGTTGCAAAATACAACCGTACCAATAGTAAACAAAGATGACCAGAAATGACTTCATAATGAGGCACCATGGCCACACTAGTAAATAAGATGGACTCATATAACATCATACATAAACGGCCATTTGACCGTGTTTCGTTTTTATGCAGCATTCAGTAAATGACCCGCAGTGTACGGCATGTAACATACTTTCACAGAGTGCCGGTAAGTGATACAGAAAATAACAGAATGCCTGATATAACTGGTGCACTAATCATAGAAGACTGAGACCATGATTTTCCTCTATTTTTATCCAGTCACAATTGGAAATACAACCACTTTCTACAATGCACACTGTAGCGAACCAATGACAGCCACTACAGTTTGCTGGTAAGTGGCACTTTAAGGTCTGGGTAGAATATAGATATAACTTATTAAATGGACATTACAAGGAATTTAGATTATTTCTTGTATAGTTACCAGTTTTAGCATGTGAGATTAGATGAGCTTCTCCAATAACACCACACTGTATGAAACTACTTAAAGGCTGTAAGGTAAGTCACAGTGTTAAGTGACTCTTCCAGACAGGTTATTGACTTACCTATATCATAGCTCTAGTAACATCTCTCGGATTCGGACACGTTTATTCCTGTTTCAGACAATCTAATTGGAAAATGCTAGCAACTCTGCACTAACAGTGCACTGCAGCATCCCTATCAAGTATAGCCAGCTAGGTAGGCAAGATTCACTAAATACTGTACTAACCACACAAGTTCCATACTCATCTGAGTACTTAAATCCTCGATCGGATATTTTTTATCATAATTTTAGATTGACTTCTTATGAGGACTACTTAAGAAGATTAGTTGAAGCCTAAATACAGAAAAGGACCTATAAAGAACCCTGTAGTTGATTTTCTATAGCATAATTAATGTACCGTGCTCGGTGTGCCCTGGGATATTCACACACACTTTGGGACACCCTGGAGAACACTTTTTGGTCAAAAGTACTATGGTTACCTAAAGGAACACCAACTGCGTATAATAATAAAATAATCTGCGTATGCAATTACAAATTTGTAGAGTTGCTATATGTGAAATATAACTTAATATTTAGGCTATGTAAGAGGTCACAAATATATTAATTGTTGACTGACCATATTGTCAATATTTGAGGTGTGCAGGGGGACAAGAGTGTTGGACACTTTTCTTTTGTGTGATTCCATATTGTCGAGTTCTAGTGCCAGAGTTGGATTTATCTCCCCTGCACCTGTGAACTATTATTAAGAGGCTTAACTACCCTTAATTGACACCTTTTAAACAAAAGAGTGTGTTCTCCATATTTCCTATATACTGGTATCCTACCCTGCCAGGTCAGGAAATTAGGTCCAACAAGTGCTTCTGTGATTAAGATCAGCTTACAACAACTTTGAAATGTCTTATGCTTTACAACACCACGTTTTGGGATTTTCTTCAGAGAAGACAAGCTTCACATTGATGCTCTTTACTACTGTAAGGTCATGGTGGCAACAGTAAAGACAGACACAAGCGATCACAGTTCAAGGGTTTTTTTTAAACTGTATAAGTAGGTTGGAAAAATGCCTAATCTAAACCTAAATCTAACATGGGAGCATGCTACAACCATCAAATAATAATTAGGCATTGCTAGTGGCATCTTGTCAGATAAAAGGGCCTATACTAAAAAAATCTATTGCCTTACAACAACAACAAAAAAAGTGTTGGATAAGGTTCACAAGAAAGAAGTGTTCACAAATGATATGTCAGGATGTGGTAGCCAGGGGCTCCACCCTCCACACGTTTTAAGCACGGGACTAGGCAAGATTCCTGAGCACAGCACCCACTCGAGCTTTCCAGTGCGAGACTGCAGTTCTGTTCTCCGGTATCAGGACATTCGATGGGTAAGTCTCTTGTCTACGAAAGGTTGCTTGCCTCTGAGGAGCTGATTAGTTCAAAATAACAAACAAAACATTCCCTTCAGTATGTATGTTGGGTGATGCCTTTTCACTCATGGATCCCCCTCTTCCGGGCACAGATCCACAAAAAGTTCCTTTCTGATTTCATTTGGGTGAGGATTCGTCACCCCTGGGTGCCCCTCTTCCAGGCTCAGACACCTCTCGAATATCAGCCTCCCTCCATCGGGTTCACTCTGGCTTGTAATCAAAGGATTTCTCGGTTGCATTCACATATCATTGGTGATGATTTTGCACCCCGGATCCCCCTCTTCCGGACTCAGACCCCACTCGAATAGCAGCCTCCCTCTGTCAGGTTCACTATGGCTCTCATTCACACAGGTTCCCCTTTTGCATTCACAAATCTTTGGGTGATGGCTTTTCACCCTGGGATCCCCCTCTTCTGAGGTCAGACCCTACTTGAATGTTAGCCTCCCTCTATCGGGTTCACTATGGCTTGGTGTCCAAAATAATTTCACCTTTCACACTCACAAATCTTAATGTCTTTTTAAACAGTTCACTGTGAACATCCCTCTGTCGGGTCAACACACTGTTCATTGGGACTTCAGGCCCCTTTCTATCGGCATCCCTCCATGGGGTTCACTCTTGCCAATTCATTGTCAATCATACAGTTCTTTCTCTTGAACTCACTATGCTTGACTATGCAGGATTCATCTTGCTTAGCTTTCCAATTACGTGCGGGTCAGAGACTTATGACTGTACAGGGGGTTTTGCTAGACCCCTGCATGACCACTTTGACCTTTTTCTTGCGGCTCTCCTATGGCCTCCTGGTTTCGGTAGTTTCAACAAAGGCAGGATTACCCGGAGTGTGTCGATTGAGCACCCACGTGGTGCTGAACCCCTCTGCAGCTTCCCTTACTGTTAACTGTTCTTTGAACTCTCCTTAATTTGCCACTTTGCGACTTTCAGTCAACACAGTTCAGTTTCTTATTGGCTCCCCGCTTGACTCATCGGCTATGATGAACAGCTTGGCTTTTCTTGTATCTGGAGTGAAGACCACAATAGCAGATGTCTCTCTCTCTGTCCTGCTTATCAGTATAGGCATGCTCCCTGTACCGTTGACATCTGCTGAAACACATGCTGGCTATTGTTCGCGGTCTTGCAATTCCTTCCACAGTGGCTTCACAGGCCTGGGTCGGAAAGGGCAAAGTCGCTTCTCTCCATGTCACCCTTTCGATTCTTGCCGTCTTTCTACTTCTCTTGAACTGCTGTGCTTGGGTTGCTGTCTTGTTGTGCTGTCTACCTTGCTCGTAGTGTCCTCTTGTGCTCCACCTTTTATCCCAATGGGGAAGGGAAAGGGCTGTCAGGTGTGTGTGATTCGGGTAAATTGCCTGACTTTGTCTGACCCTTGTGTTGGGACATGTCAGGTAAACGGTTTGGGTGTTAGTCTGTTGTCTTCGGTAATATGCTAAAGTGTTTGTGTAAGAAAAGGGGGATTAGAGTTTCTGCATATCTTACATGGTAAGTAGGGGAAAAGGAATAAGAAGAAGGGGGATACTGCATCTCACCCATCGATGTTCCACTTCCACCCCCCGAGGACCCCCATCCAGGTGATTCTCCCTCACTGGTCCACCCCCAGCAACTTGATCCAATAGCGATGGCCGTGTCCTGGCCACATGGGTAACAGATACCTGGGGACTAGTAAGTGAGACACCTGTAAGTTTCTCACACTACACTTCTGTGATTTCCAAAACCTTTGCAAGTGAAGGGCAGCCTTCCTGCCACTCTTATTTCCCCACTTTTTCATTAACCAAATACTGACAGTAAAATCGTCTCACTCCATCTCCTCCTTGACTTTGGCAATTAGTTAGTTTTGAATTACTGTGCTTTAACTTTCTTCTGACTTGGGGTTTATTTTTGTATTGGGGACTAGATCTATTGTCACCTTTTGTTGCTGAGTTTCAAACAACCCTGCATGCTTAAAACCGCTGTCAGTTTGTTTTACAGTAAAGCTTTGTCTGCTTCCTGTCAGTTCAATATTCAGAATTGCTTTCTTCATTGGGTTTCCCCCTAAGCATATGCTTTCTGTTGATAAAGTAACTGTTCTGAGCAGGCGAGCGGTTACACTGGGCTCACAATGGCTTAGTGAACTCACTGAGTATGGCATGCGCACCTGTTTCTCTTGCTGCTCCCAGTTCCTCTGCTTCAGCAGCATCTCGCGGTCCAGTATGCTGCCTCTACTAGCCTGCCGCTGCCCGCACCACATGCACACAGAGCTTTCTCTGCACCACAGGGTTTCGAGTGCTCACCTGCCACCGGAGACTGCCTTGTTGTGAGGGAAACTTTTCCAATGTACGTTTCCCGCTGCACAGCCACTGCAATTCAGGTCCCCAGGTGCGGAGCTTCCAACTTCGACGCTTGCCACTGCACAAACTATGCAATTCAGGCTTCTGGAGTTGAAGACTCTCTCAGGTCTGACAACTACTCGACACTCAACAGTGGACTGGGTGTCTTTTTTCTACTCCAGTCTCTGCTTTTGCTGCAATGTAGAGGGTTCACAACTTCTCCACCTATGACTACTGCTCTGTTCCTTCTTCTTTTTCATGGCTTGCACATGAGGGGGTCTTTTAAGCCTCCCAGTCTTTCTCAGGTGTGGGCCATTCCCATTAACAAGCTGCACACTGCAGCTGTGTTCCTCTTTACCCATCTTCGTCATCCCAATACTCTGGGGATTTTGGGACTTGAAGTCCATAATGCAAAAATCAGTTTTTCTAACTTCTTCTATTTTACAAAAGGCCATTAGAAGGTTGGGATCCCAGTGAACGTTTATCAAGGGCTTTCCCATTCCTCCTGACCTGTTTCCCCCCTCATATGCTCCTCCCACAGAACACCACTCCCAGCATCTCGATCAGAAAGCGTCTGCCTTTCCCTCGTCACATGATAAGTTTCCCAGGCCAAGTTTTCTGGGGGATTCATATCTGATTCATCCCAACATGTATACGGGTTATTATCTGAAAAAACATGTTTAAAATATGTATTCCTTTAAACCAAAAATAAACCTTTCACACTATCCTTTTTGTTATTCTTTATATGTCCAAGAAACCATTTAGCAGCTCACAAAACACAATGGCACCCTGATGAGGTCTCAGCCTGTGAATCAATGCCTTGTAGGAGCTGAAACATTTCTATTTTGATGTAATATTACATCCCCCCCAAAAAAATCAAACAACTTGAACTTACAGTACTGTTCTTTGCTTATGATTACTGTATTGTATAAAATGTACAAATTGTGACAGCCTGTCACACACTTTCAGAATGGCTCTTTCCAATGTAGGTTCCAATTTTCAATAACACATTTGTAGAATCAACAATGTCAGTTGAATAACTTTAACACTCTTATAGCTTTGGCAATGCTGGTTCATTTCTTCCACGTTGGTAATGAAGGCGCCCATTCCCTGGCACGATTATCCAAAATTCAAAATAATGGCCACACCCCCACTAAGGAATGAGACCAGGAGATAGATTGCAAGTAGAAGAAAGTTTTTGATATAAGATAAATTGTGGATGCAGAAAACTCTGCTGCCCAGAGAGCACTCTACCAAACATTAAAAGGGCAGCACATTATAAGATGAAAAAATGTCATTTACGACACCGCGTTATAAGTACACAATTCTACAATACAATTGGGTTGACTCATTAGTACATTATAGATGTTTAGGCAATCACCATGTTGGATTGGCTGTTGCTTGAGTGTCACTCCTGCAGCAAGAGAGTCAGCTGGGCTCATCTGTGTGGGGTGAAGGTTGTGTTCGTAAAATGATACACTCCCTGACTGGCTAATCTTCAATAACAGGATCTGAGAGTGTGAGACAAATGACAACCATAAAAGTCTGGCAGGAATGAGGGTGCTTCTCAGAATTCACTAACAAGTTATAGGTATGCATTCTACCCTCTGCAACCCAGTTCCCATAAACCTGTGCACCCGACCCAGGCGTCCATCTTGGGGGTTTTGATCTACCTGATGCCTCATGATATGAATAGAGAAGGGTTAGGTTTAGGAAAAATATATGAGTGTCTGGGGCCAGGGCTCTCTGGTGGGTATCCTTGTTTGGTCACTACAAGAGGTCAGATGTGTGTCTGTATCAAAGGGCAGAGAGGCAAGAGCCCGGTGGACTACAGCTTGGCAGGGTGGGGGGTAGAATAGGCAAGTGCAGATTAGTGGAGATCAATGGACATTCAGGCGGGGGCCTGCTCCGGTCTCACATGGCGCAGTGAGCTCATCTGTTCTCGGACGACATTAAAGATTGCAACAATGAATGGCTGAACTTCGGTGAGAACAGGGTTTGTGCCGAGCTGGCAGGAGGCAGTGAACTGGGGGCATGGGCTGGTGGTCTGTGCCGCAGGGCAGAGGGAGAGATAGGCTTTTAGAGATCATTTTCAGGCCTAGTAAAAGATGGCGTCTGATGTGCTACAAAAATGAAGCTTTTGAGGTTACATGTTTTCCATATTAGTCATTAGAAGGTTATTAATATAGATTAGGTTTGAGCGGGATATGGGACGTCTCTCCCCTTCAATACAAATGAGATCCGTCTATACGGGAGTGGTGAGAGGGGCAAAAAAGACCACCTCTCCCCCAACAGTAACTTGCACATTACACTCTCCCAACCTCTCCTTATACAACACATATTGTTCTCTTGGCTTTTACGGAATAATCGTATTGTTCTTTCCTTCCTTTCAATTCCCAACATTTCTGGCATCAAAGATTCAGTCTTATTGTAAAGGAATGGTTTGCTGCGAGCTGTCTTTCTACAGCCGAGCCAATAAACAATCTTTGCAACTAAGTTACTGTTCGCGTTTGACTTCCTTTTCTCTTGCAAACATGTTCAACAATGTCTCATTTACTCGCATTTGCGTGCAATACCACTCAGGGTTTCTCATGTCAGTGAAACTCACCAGTGCTTGCGCTTGCATTTCAGGTCTACGCGAACTTTCCTGCACTTTTCTGCCAGCTTTGGGGTTTATCAGCCTGCCCTGTGGACATGCCTGGAGGTAACAAGCACTCTTCATAGGGATCAATGGGATGGTTCTTTTTAGCCCTGCTTCCCGCTGCAGCACCACTCACGGGACTCGACCCAACCAGCACAGGGGTCAGATTCTAGGGACACCTTTCCTCATACAACATTTTCTCACAGCTCCATCTTCTCCAGTCGTCTCCTTGCCAGCTTCTTCATCACCAGCTCCTTCCTTCTCTCTGCTTTAGGTGGCAAAGTCTTTTATATCCGCTAGGAGTGTTAAGTGACCTAAAGTGTGGCTCAAATTTATTGCAATTGCCTGACTCCAGCCAAAGCTGTTAGGTGGACTTGCCTGGTTGTTCCACCTGCATACCTCTTTAGTCCTCCCCTTCGTCTCAGTAGCAGTGTGATGTGTGTGTATGAATGTCTATGAGAAAATAGGGGTCTGACCAAAGGACTGGGGGATTGATGGAACATTTTGAAAGGGAAATGGGTGATACCACATCTCACCCAAGAGTGCCTCATCCCCACTCCTCCATCCAGGTGATCCTCCCTCCCAAATAAACCCCCAGAGTCAGGATCCAAGGGTGATGGCCTTTCCCTCGCCCCCTTGGAGGAGGATATATGGGGAAACAAGGAAAAGACACCCTCGGATCGATCACAGAGGGGAGACCCCAGGAGTTCCAAACCGGCCGGATCAAAGCGGTTGGGAACCCGAGGGAGAAGCTGCATTGCATGCCCGGAAGCAGCTACAGAGGACAAGTACCAGCAGCGCATGATAGGAATGACAGACTGCACACTCGAACAGGGCCAGAGAAGAGCCCTAACATTGGCGTGCCAGAGTCGAAATACGCCAAGGATGCCCCTAAGGGAGTTTGTTCAAGTAAGGAGAATGCAAGGAGAAAATCAAATGAGAGAGGTTGTGGCTTGTAGGAGAAACAAGTGATGAACCCTTTCATTGCCGATACCGCCATAGGACACTGTAGTCTGTCGGAAGGGTGGAACGAGAAAAGCTGTCCTGCCCAAATACAAAGAAAAGAAAAAGAATGCTGATCCAGTGACGCAGAAACCTTAAATTGCAGCTAATGGGGAGAGTGGGAGACCCATGGAACGGGGCACGGAGAAAAAAAACGACAGTGATAATCCACCCAACAAGGAAACTGAATATAATGATTGGAAGAAGCCCACTGTTCCCAGTGAATGGCAAGATTACCAGAAAGATTGGGTATTATTCAGGGACTCATCATACTCCTCCCAGTAAATGGCAAGATCATATCAAGAGCAGGAGTCAAACAGAGACTCTATCTACATATCTTAGTGACAAGATAAATATCAAAAGGAAATAGGGTTGCACTGAGAATATGTGTCTGTATTCTAAGATAGAAATAAGGTATGTGATGCAAACCACATGCTCAGAGACTCAGTCAAGAACCAGAGAAATCCCAGAAAGGAGCCTGAACAGTGCACAGAATCAATATCCAATGGCCTTGAAAGAACTGAGAGAAATAGTACGAGAGATAGCAAAAGACTTTTCGAAGATCCCATATTCCAGAGTAGGGAGTCATTCCCTTGACCTAATTTTTCTGTATTAATAGTGGTAGGAACTGCCTAGGTTAATTTCAGACGGACGACATACTTTTGATTTTGACTTTATTTCCTGACCTACCATATAGGCTGTCAGAAGTGAGCTAACACCTAAAGCTTCCAACCCACCGTAGGCACAGTCAAATCAATGGGTTTTGACCTGCAAATAGAAGCAGGTGAGAGACGACTAATCCCTACTCGGTTAGTCCTATCTCCACCACAGGGAATTTACATCAGATTAGCCTCTAAATCAAGGCTCTCATAGAGATATGTTCTAGAGGTCATGGCCAGAGTAATTGACCCCAACTGTAGAGGTGATGTAAAGATTCTGTTACATAACCACAGAAGCCATGTGAATGAGGTCAAAGAAGGGGAAAAAATAGCACAGCGAATTTTAGAGAGGGCTATATTACTTGCTCCCCAGGAGGTTTCCATTCAAGACAAAACAGAACGGCGTTACCAAATTTTTAGAGAAGCTGGCAAACCCCAGAAAGATAAACCAATCCCTCAAGGAGAAGAAACAGACCACATTCAGGACCTAGCTTTCGCTCATAATAATGATCCCATTTTAGCGGTGGCATTCGATAAATTGATGTCAGAAGCAGGAGGTCGGCTCAGGCTGGCCCCTTCTTTTTTTTAAAGAAAAGACCTCCGCTACACATGGGACATAACACAAGAAGGCACTTCAAGGACACAGTTGGTGATTCAAAGAAGTCCCCAGAGGGTTGTACTAGAACTTGTCCATTTTCATTTAACAGCTGGAAACCATGGAGTGAATAAAACACATGGCCAGATTATTCCAATATTTTATTGGCTAGGGACCTGTGCCGATATTTAGAACTTTGTAGTAATCTGTGATATATGTCAGATAACTACATGTCAGTCAGTCTCTACTGCAACCTTATCACCGCTCCCCATTTTAGAAGTCCATTTCTCATATATTGGGATGCACATTGTTGGACCTCTTGAAACATCTAGGCTACGAAATAAGTTCATACTAGTCATAGTAGATTATGGAAAAGATACCCAGAATCCTTTGCCCTCTGAAACAACACAAGTCAGCAGATATTGTTCCCTTTCTATCTCGAGTTGAGTTCCGTCAGGATATCTTAACCAATCAAGGGACCAACTTCATGTCTTAAATCATGTCAGAGGTAAAGGAAATATTACAAATTAAAACCCTACGGACCTCTGTTTACCATCCACAGATAGATGGGCTGGTCGAACACTTCAACCAGACACTGAAAAAAATCTTGAAAAGGCTGGTAGAAGCGGGCAGCAAAAATTGGGATACAATGATCATTTTGGCCATGTTTGCAGTAAGAAAATCACCTCAGGCTTTGGTAGAATATTCCCCCTTTGAGCTTCTTTATGGAAGAGAACCTAGGGAAGTCCTTAATATGCTGAGGAAACCTGGGAGGAAATTGAAGAGGCAGCTGTACCAATCTCTGACTACCTAACTGCTGAGGCAATATATGACCTTAGTATGAGTGATTGTTAATAAACATTTAGAACAGACCCAAGAATCTCAAAAGAACAGCTATGAAAAAAAGGCCATAACCCACTCCTTCTCGCTGGGCCAAAGGCCAAAAAGTACTACTCCTTTTACCTACTTTCGGACCAGAAATTGTTATCAAAATAGTATGGACCATATGAAATCATTAAGAAAAAAAGGCCCCTATAACGATGTGGTTTCTCATCCCGATACGAGGCAGAAAACTCAACTGCACCATATTAATTTATTGAAGGAGTGGAGGGTGGACCCACTAAAGCTCTTAGGTAAGTGTGGCTGCGTGTTGGTTGAGGTGGGTCAAGAAAATATGGTGGCCTCTTCTAAAGTAACCACAGAACAACAGGGGGACGTCAAGGACCTTTTACAACAGTTTCCTGGCATCTTTAATGATAAACCCATCCGTGTGAAAAATGTCTTAGCTACTATTAGGACTGCCCAAGGGAAAGTAGTGAATTTAAAGCCCTACAGAGAAGTGGAAAGTATGCTAGAATCAAACATCCTAGAGCCTTCAGAAAGTAATTTGTCCCAACTAATAGTCCTGTTAGCAAAACCTGATAAATCGTGGAGGTTTTGCATAGATTTTAGGAAGATAAATTCCACTTCCCAATTTGAAAACTATCGCATGCCTAGGATCAATGAATTGGTTTGACAAGCAAGCAAGCTTAAATTCCCTTACAAAGAGAACCACAGTAAATGTACAAATGCAGTAATGGAGAAGTGTAATATGATGCAGACAAGTTGTTTTTTTGTTTCTCCAGTCTGTGGACAGCAGGGTCAGGATAGTCTTCTGTAGGGACAGTAGACTAAAAAGGCAAGCTACCATATATGACAGTTAGACTTTGAAGAGTCCATCACCACCTCACTCCACACCTTCAAACATTTCCTCTACAGCAAGACTACCACAAACCTATACTCTTACACCCCCACACACTTACACCCTTGCACTCCACACCACCATGCACCACTCAATACAATCAAAACAACACACCACCACCACCACCCTACTCCACCATGCCTCAAACATCCTTACACCCCTACAACTCCACACAGCTGCACACCACCAGCGCACCACCAGACCCCAACACATCCACACCCCTGCACTCAAACCCACCACATGATTCCATACCACTAATCCACAACATCACCACCACTCTGCCAAATACTTGGCAGACTATGAACTCTCTAGAGAGATGCAGAAAACAGGTCTAATTCAATAACAATGGCTAAAGACATTATTTTAATAGTATTCCCAGAGTTTATATTTTCTCTTGCATTTAGGACGTTGCACCCCGATATTAACAAAGCCCTTTGCACTAACCGTCTATGAATAGTGCGGGTGTTGAGGTTTAAAAGACTGGAGGGCAACACACATCCCTGGCAGACACCTTTGGAAATTAGAAAAAATGGGTTCCCTGATCACCCATGACATACTTCACTCCAGCTTCCAAATCCTAATAGGAGTCAAATGAACATACTTAGTATGGTGGCAGGATCAGCCATGGCTCTGATGGGTCTCTATAAGCACAGCTTCAACCTAGTCATCATGTCTAAGTCTAAGGAAAGGTCCATGATGGCGAAGCAATCTGGGGATATTTTAGTCAAATAATATTTCCCTGCCAATAACTGAATGTTAATAACCTTCAACCAATCATTAGTGCATTTATATGGTGAATAGCTTTTTATCAGGTATCTAGTATACATATAGGATGGTAGAAGGTTGTTGAGTCCATATTACCCTTCTTAAAATGAGGAATAAAAACTATTTTATGCCAACTAAAAGGGAATAAACCAGCCTCAAAATGTCTGATAACAAACTATTAAGAATCAAAGCACAAAAAGTGAAGGCATGCTGAAACGGCTCTATTGGCGTACAGAATCAGGATTGGGAGATTTTTTTTACGGTAGCTGCATCAACATATTAGTGACCTTTTGCAATTGAAAAGGACAGCGCCTCCATTGGACATAAACTGAGACCTTCTTCAATAAGAATGGCAGCAGGGGGTCCCGGGCAATCAGTGTTAAACATGTCCTTCTGTCTTTAGACACTTCTCCTGTCATCTGCCTCTTCTAAAGCATGCCAACTCTCCAGTGATTGGGCCACATTAGCCCTGTTGCAGGATTTTTATCAGCAATACGTACTCAATTAATGCATGGATACTTAATTGCAGGAGCTAGATGAGATTTGGCTATTCTGCTTTGATAATAATACAATAATAATAATAATAATAATAATAATAATAATGATAATAATAATAATAATAATAATAGAATGCACCAGCCCTGGATTCTTTAAAATCTTGGATTTTTTAAAAAAATGTATAAAGATACAGAGGATAGTCAAAATCTTTTTTTTTCTTTATTGTATATTGGTTTAAAAAAACCTTTATACATTTTCAGTATCAAAACATATACCATTAAAATACAATTCTCATTATACCCATACATAATAAAAATCATTACAAACATCAATACTAATTTTTAGCTTAAAAATCTCACAATCAATTCTTAATTACATCTCATTCAATTAAAATTCAACAAATTTCCATTTTTAACAATGATTTACACTTTCGACAAACAGATATTTATATGCATAAATATAATCCTATTATCTCATGGCTATCGTATCTCTTATTATGTAACTTTACAGACACTTGTCAGAAACGCTATTACCCTTATTTTTAGTATGATATTATTTCCATGAAGCATTTCAAACCATATTTGGTCACTTAAAACACAAGAAGTGTCGTGTACAAAATCCGAAAAGTAAACAAGTCTTTCTTTCATCAACATAGAGCACCCTAATAACAAATGTGACAATGTTTCGGTGACGTCTTCATTCAAGCAAAATCTGCATACCTTCTTATTCTCGGGAATCAATTTCCTTATAACACCTATTTCATTAGTATTCATCTCATTGAATCTAAATCTTATAATGCTATTATGCAAATTCCATGAGGGATATTTTACAAGATATAGATGGGTTCTGGGAACCATTTCCATACTGATAATAATTGAGCATACAATTTTGAATTCATTATTACAGAGTTATTCGCAACCCAATCAAATGCTTTAATCATCGTTTTTGTTTTCTCCGGTCTCTCCAAAAGACATTTCATTCTGACACCAATATTACACAGAATGTTTTCCACCTCTTCTTTCAAGTTCCTCATGTATTTCCCTGTGTCATTACTGCATGCTTGATACAATGAATTATAATTTGCAAGTACACACTTTCTATATATCATTGCTTTTTTACAATCCATACAGCATTTTAAGGAGTTAAGGCCAAGCTCATATCTTATTTATTCGAATGGTATACACTTTGGCAGAAAAAATAGTAATTTTCTTCAAATATTGGCTTCAATTGTTTTTAGCTGCAATGCATCTTTCTCGGTGTAGAACTGTAAGCCATATGCCAATCTTGGGATAACCTTCATCAAGTAAAAGTCCCTACACGCAACCATTGAAAATTTACCGTATTTGCTTTCGATGACTCCCATTTTTTTTTTCGCCGCATCATTGGCTTTAGATTCCAAACATTTTTTCACAAAACTGTGAGACATATTACTTGAAAATGAATAGCCTAGATATTTAAAGGCTTTCTGTAGTCGAATTGCTGTACCATTTACAAACCATACTGGATTTACACATTTCTTGTTATTATCGCCCAGATTAATCACAACTGTTTTTTGAGGATTCATTTTCAATTTCAAATCTCTGATAAAACTGACAAATGCATCAATGAGCCTTTGTAAGCCTATTTTCGTTTTGTCAAAGAGCATAAAATTGTCCGCGTATGCCAACCACTTGATTGCAATTCGACCCACCTTAGGAGCTAATAAACCTGAGGAATTTAGTCTGTCATTTGCTCCAGATACATACAAATTAAATGTGATTGTTGACAAGGCGCAGCCCTGTTTCAAGCCATTCCTAGAGAAAATGTCCTTAGACATCAAACCCTCATTATTGAGTCGCAGCCTTAGAACTGTGTTTGAGTACAGATGGATAAGCATGGAGAGTAACACCCCTCTATATTTAGAGTTACAAGTCTTTGCTATAGGAGAGGCCTGTCAACCATTTCAAAGTCTGCCGAGAGATCGATTGACGCAGCATATATAGGTATATTCCCCATTTTTGATGTTTTATTCTGTAAGATAATAACTAATAGACTCCCGGCATCAGTACCCAAGCCTTTATGAAATCCGATCTGGCAAACATCAAGAATATCTTTATCATCCATCCATTTGAACAAGTTTTCTAAGATTATGGCAGTGAATATCTTTGTCTCAATGTTTATCAAGGATATAGGTCTATAATTAATTGGACTCTGACGATTGCCTTTTTTATATATCAATATTACATATGAAACCTTCCAAGAGTCAGGAATAGTTTGTGTGCCAATTACATCTTTAAAAATCATATGCAATATTTTTGCCCACAAAAGTTATTTTTCTTTTAGTAGTGCCATAGACAAATTATTGGGTCCCGGGGTACTAGAGGCTTTCATTTTCTTCATTATGGATTGTATTTTTCCCACCAAAAAATCAAGGGTCCATTTATAATTCATCCACCCTAAAGCAAAATCGTCATTACTAGAGCATGCGTATAATTTCTCAAAATATTCGCACCACGCGTTCTCACTAATGGGATTAGTATTTAATTGAATTTGTGTAGTCTCAGTACTATTAATCAGAGCCCAATAATTTCTCGAATTGAATTCCTTCATTGCTTTAAGCATTTTTTAACCATCCTTCGGTAATACGAAGGCATGATGATGGATCCTCCAATTCCTATACACTTGTCGCCTCAATCTAAACTTCTCCTTAAGTTCTTCTGCAGGCAACTTCTGTTTTTTTAAGGCACGCAGGTCCTTATTCAACCTAGCTATTTGCAGCTTGATGTCCAGATTGAAAGAATGTTTATGACTTTTTTTACGTGAGGCTACTGCAGATGGTGGTTGCTCAATCTTGGCTAGCATTGTCCCCAATAGCTCGCCAAATTTGTCAACCGAGTATTGATTAATTTTCTCCTCTAGAGCACTAGTCTCAAAATCATGCAGCATTAGATTATTGAATTTGGATGTATTTTCAGTATTCCACGTTATTCTAGAGCCCCTAAAATTTACAACCATTTTTGCACAATATACCTTACTAAAATTGTTTTGTTTCTTTATATTCACGTTCAAGGATAACATAGCGTGATCGCTTGCAGGGTTATCTTCCACAAGCATATTCGCCTCATTTCCAATTAGGAGTTCACTGGCAAAAATGTAATCAATTATAGAGAACACACCTCGAGCCTTCCAGGTAGGTTTATCATTGTACAACCGTATCAAGCCCCAAGTTTTTGCAAAATTACACCATAAAGCCCCTCTGTGCTGTTTGTTATCTATCCGCGTACTTTTGTGGCAAGGTCCAATTAAGTTCCAAACTCTCTCACTGCTTGTTAGAGTACAATGTGCATTCATGTCGCCTGCCAAGATTATCAAACCCTCTGGACTGGATACTTTCCACTCTTCTAACAATATATTCAAATCATGAAGCAATTTTTCTAACATACCATCATCATTATCAGCATAATTCCAATAGACATTAATTACCATAAAATGAATAATACCATCCGTAGTTGAAATTCGGAAGATAGCAGCTAAGCAAGTTGCATGTAAATGTATCTCATTTATCATTGATATATCTTGGTTGTTACGATAAGCAAGCACCAGACCACCCTTCGGGCGTCCTCTATGACCTTTAGTACCAAGCAAGCATAGGACAACAAAACCATCCCATAACAAAGGTCCACAAGCCCATGTTTCCTGTAATAAAACAAAATCGAATTTCTCTAGAGACTTGCAGACTATTTTGTTTTGTACCAAGTGCGCATGGCCTCTAGCGTTCCATGACACCAATTTAAATGAGTTCTCAATGCTAAAGGGATTTACTCATGCATTTTAGTTGTTCCAGAGACTCTCTGAGTGATACAGCCATTGCTCTCCATTCTTTCATTTCATTTATAGATAAGTGATCACCACCTGCTTGGTTCATATCCGGTTGTTTCTCTCTCATACTGTTATTTCGGGATAAATGATCAGCACTTTTCTCTGACACACTAACACTGTGATCCAGATACTCATATGTATCAAAGCCCTTCTTCTGTAGAGCCCCTGCTTCCTTAAGAATGAGTGCACGCACAATTGGTGAAGTAATCACTAGTCGTACAAAATCCATCCTATATGGGTGGATATAGTCCACTAGTAGAATGTCACAAGATGAAATAAGAGCTAGCTCTGGTATCTCACAAACGAGGTTCAGGATGTAAGGTCTGTTGAGTGTATGGGAGTAACCATCATCAAACACATAGTATAAGATCAAACTTGGTTCATTGGGCCAATGAGGCCGATGCAATTTCTCATTTGGATTACTGATCTGATTTTTACCCTTCACACAAACTTCATATGTAAGATCTTGAACTCTATGCATATACAAGGAATGCTGTGGAATCACCCGGTCCCTCACAGCATCTTCCACAGGAATATTATCACCCCCCTGAACTCTAGATTCATACTTTGTATTTAAACAAGAGCCTTTCGCGGGTTCATAGCAATTAATATCATTGGGAATGATGTTTCCATTAGTAGCACTTTCTGTAACAGGCATCAGACCTGATATATTTGTCAGTATTTCCTTTATTAATGATCATGCGTGTTCTTCAGTCAGAGGACGATAAATATCATCTGAGTCGTCCTTTTTTAATGGTAAGTAATCATTGATTGTCATCACTTGGGGTATGGCGGGAACTTCTAAACGTTTCGAGAGACGCTCAGCAAGGAATCAATGGTAGCCGGCTCCTCATTGATTATGCACGCCTGCACTTTAGACATGTCTGCTTTATTAATGCCAACAGTATTTCTCTTTTCCTTCAAAACTTCTTGTACACACCCCATAGTCTCCACAGGTGTTTGCCTCCCCTTACTAATACTTTCAATATCCTCATGGGACTTCTGAACCCCATTCTTATCTCTAGGAGGTATCTTTATTCGCATCTAAGCGTCGGAGTTCTTAAATAAATCAAAAATATCAAGCATCCCAAGTTCAAGATTTTTTTGGTTAGTGTCAATTCTATCCGTAACTATTTTATTTTTCATAGCATCTGATAGTTTGATTACCGTATCAGAATACCCGTACACATTTGTTTCATTACCTGTACCAGTATCCAACACAGACTTAGCAGTATACATCTCTGTCTTATTTATACAGGGATTTAGAAGAGGGTCCGCTGCCGATTTCCCTCCACTCCCCACCTTGTCCCCATCAGATCCTCCATCAGCCCCCACCTTAGATTGTACTGTACCATTTTTCTCAGCTGTTACCAAATCCGAATCACATACATTAATATCTCTCAAAAATGTTAAAGAGGATACATTCAGGCCCTTTTGAGCATGCACCTGTTTTTGCCTATTTTTTTTCTTTTTTCTTTTAGATAGCTTAATGTTAAATATTTCCGCGACCTTAGTGGGCCCATTTGCTGCAGTTGGGATTTGCAGATCTTCTAAATGGCTGTTAGTACTCAAAGTGTTAGGAACCTCAATAACACTGTACTCTTTTCCTCCACCTCAATCCTAGGTATAAGCAAGTGTTGATTACTAGAAACTTGTAAGCCATTACATGGGGTGGCGATTAACTTACCTTCACCTTTTGGTAAATACATCTTTGCCATATTTTCTGCTAGCATTTCTGGAAATGCTGTCAGGGCTAGCAAAATTTCTTTCAAAATACAAGTCTGTGACTTCACTTCTTGTAGTATATCATCATGTATCCAATCAGTGCCCTCAGTGAAACGAGGACGAACAATCCTTCTAATCTCACTCATAACTTCTACTGGATTCGCAGTGTTACACATTGAGGTGGGGCATTGTGTAGATGATTAGAAGTGTTCAGATAATCCCAACATGGTTATTTCACCTGAGGCGAAAATGGGCGGTGTATCCATAAATGACACGCTAGTCTGCCTTTGTTTTAGCTTGTTAGAATCAATCTCACCCATTTCAGCCCCATCACCTCCTTCCAATCTCGGCTCCTCATTGAACAGAGACTGCGAGGATGCAGGGATATCATCCTCTCACCTTTCAACCATCATTTTTGCAGATTAATTTTGAGCACATTCAATTAGGTCCTCATCAGAGTCAGAAGATACCGGAAGTGGTAGCGCAGTGGCCTGAGTTATGCTCATACACTGCATATTAATAGTATTAGTTGTCATTACTAAGTCCCGTTTACCACCAACAAGCTTTCTTTTCATTCCTCCGCAAGCCCTCAGAATAAACAAAACAATTTCAACACTTAGGCACTAAGTCTAAGCGTGCACACTCTATAAAACTTCCTGTACCTTGCACAATCTTGTCTCCCAAAACCAGTCCAGTTACACTTTATAGTATCCTATTATCAAGCCTTGTTACCTTATTCATAAAATAGAACTCAAATAACGTAATCAAACCAAGTCTGCACACTGCACAATGCAGTAAACAGCCAACCGCAGTACTTCGTGTACTTCACGTGTGCAATGCACGGGTGCGCTACACACAACGTATTTCACGAGCATGGTGGGCTGGATTGGGGGAGGGATTAGAATGCATATGACCGATCACTGCTTCATTGTATCTCTTGAAGGACAGGCGACTTCCGTGTTGCTTTGAAGTACGTCCTCTGCACGTTCAGACCACAGACTTCCAATTCAGCAGCGGCAGCGTTCCAGCAACGTTCCCAGCCAACAGCCGTACTTTGTGTACATCACGTGTCAAAATAGTCAAAATCTTCTAGAAAGATCTGTTTGTTTGTTCAGTATGTTTTGACCACAATGGTTGCCTGACAATGCAGAATGAGTCATCCAATCAGAGTGAGCACTGTGTTCATTTCTAAAGATGTATGTGGGCCATGAGGGTGGAATGGCAGATTGTTTTGCCATTGCATTCTAAATTCTAGTTTGATCTATTCCTCCATCTGATCTTTCTGATATGTTAAAAGTAAACAAAAATCAGCTCATGTTTTTGTAATTTTTTATTATAAACCTTATGCATAAACATTCACAGTTATACGTACATAAATATAAAATCAATTATTCCAATATGAAAACATCCAAAGTAGTTAAAACACCAGAATTAAATCTAATACAGAAAGTTAAGAATGTATACAAACAACACTACTTCCTTCTGTTTGCACTTAGCTACAGAATTCACTGTCACAATCAAAAGTGCAGTATTTTTCCCACTGAAAATCCTCAATCAAAATACATCTTTATTTAACCGGTACACATAATGCACAAATCTGGAGAACATTAACAGATTGAAAAACCAGACATGGTACAAATATGTGCTTAAAGGTTTCAGTGTCCAGGGAACAAAACCTGCAACTGCTGTGTTCACAAGTTTTCATGAGAAATAGGATTTCCCTTGTGTGTATCAGGTGAAACCTGATTCTTATAAAGGTCTTAAGGAACTGGCTGACTGGGCATCTATCAAGAGAGGATAGTCATTCTGCCGGCAAAGGGCAGCTGTTCAGAGCCATAGGATTCCAGAAGTCTGGAAGGAAGCAGGAGACCCCGCTGCTCCAGGTGGCCACACCACGTTCATTCAAAACTCCCAGCAGGTGCCTGCAGTGGCAAACCCTGTCTGCTGGCAAAGGGTGACTGTGAGAGCTGCAGGTTTCCAGTATTCCCACACCGAGAGGAAGCCGGAGAACCCATTGCTCCGGTGGACACCCCCCCATTCATTCAAAATGGCCAGCAGGAGCCTGTAGCAGCGAAGCCCGTCTGCCAGCAAAGGGTGGCTGTTGAGAGCCGCAGGATTCCAGTAGTCTGGGAGAAAGCAGAATGCCACATTGCTCTAGGTGGCCACCGCTGCCCTCCATTCATTCAAAACTCCCAGCAGGTGCCCACAGTGGCAAAGCCTGTCTTCCAGCAAAGGGTGGCTGTTGAGAGCCTCAAGATTCCAGTAGTCTGGGAGGAAAGATGAGGCTCCATTGCTCCATTGCTCTGCGTGGCCACCACCCCACCATTCATTCAAAAGGTTTGAATCGATCCTTGTATTGCTTTTCGCTGATGACGACATGCTTTTAGAAACGTCTGAAAAAGGTTTGGAGACAACCATGAATGCATTTATGAATAAATGCACAGAACTCCAATTTAAGACCTTAGTATAAGTGATTGTTAATAAACATTTAGAACAGGCCCAAGAATCTCAAAAGAACAGCTATGAAAAAAAGGCCATAACCCACTCCTTCTCGGTGGGCCAAAGGCCAAAAAGTACTACTCCTTTTACCTACTTTCGGACCGGAAAATGTTATCAAAATAGTATGGACCGAGCCTGAATTCGAGGTGAAGAACATTTTGGATTCTAAGATCTCAAAATCAAAACTTTTCTATCTAATTGATTGGAAAGGGTACGGGCCTCAGGAAAGGTCTTGGGAACCCAGTGATCACGTACATGCACCTCGGCTGGTAAAAAGGTTCCATCAGAATTTCCCAAACAAACCGAAACCTCCAGAAGGAACGACCTTGGGAGGGGCCTTGGGGGGGAGTGCTGTCATGATGCCTACCCCCGGAGCACCAGGACAGGCCCAGCACCCCCGGAAGCAGGCATCATGCCCTCGGGTAAAAGCCCAGCGGCCCCTTATAGGGGCTCTTTGGACTCAGTCCTGGCGCCTTTGGCGCCAGGCTCATGTTGGACATCAGTCCTGGTGCTATAGGCACCAGGCTCATAAAGGGAGGTGTTTTGTGCACTTACCTGATGCAGACCCTGCTGCACGCTTCAGGCCTCCCTGAGACCTGAAAGGGACTATTTTTTCATAGGGACTATTTTTTCACTCAGGCGTGGCCAGGGAAGGATACATACCTAGTTGGGGAAGGATACATACCTGGGACTTCTTTGGAGGCTTTTAAAGCCACGCCCAGACAGCAGCTCATGCTTCGCGTTGTTCTGCTTCCTGCAGCCTAACGCTCACCGTGTCTGCTCCTGCTCCTGGACTCCAGCCACGCCCGCCTCGAACCTGGAAGACCTGCAAGGAAGGAAGAGAAGAGAAAGGTGAAAACCAAGGACTATTTCAAACTTCTTACCTGTAACGCTCACCTGATTCCCATGGAGTCGCCGGTCTTGGCAGGATGGTGTCTGTGACTCGAAAAGTGAAGTGCAGGACTCGATTGGTTTCCGGGGCTGAGCCTCTTCGCACTGTGTGTCTAACTCGAAGAGTGAGATATCTGCAGGTGAAAGAATATGGGGTTAATGATCTGGGGTTGTCGGGTATCTCTCTCCCTTCCTCGCTTTTCCGTGGAGCCCCAAGGTCAACGTGCTCACCTTAGATAGGTTAATGCTGGACTCTCCATCTGCGTCTGGCGCAGGGTGCCGTTGCCAGTTCCTTCACTGGGTGAAACGTAGGCCTCTTGACATCAGAGGATTGCTACCGTCGTTAACTGCACAAACTGTGAGTTTCCGGACACCCTTTTAAGTCCTTACAGTATTTAGGTGCGTGGGCATGTTAATGTGGAACAGGGCTCTGTATAATGCTTTTTCTATTTGTCTTGCAGGGCTCTTGAGGTAGAAGATGGTGTGAAGAAAGCCGAAGTTCGAGCCAGAGTCTTGGAATGAAACGCTTGGAAATGCGTAAGTAAATGCCGGTTGCCTGCTTTTCAAAAGCTCGCTAACTGTCTCTTTTCCCTTGCAGTTGTGAGTTCGGGTGTTGAAGAGACGCTGGAAACGCCAGAGTATTTGCAGGCGCCCTATTGTGGCGGGCGCGATGGCGCGTAAGTAAAATACCTGTCTAATGTCTCTTCTTTTGTCTTTCAGGTGCAGGATTGCAGCGTTGAAGAAAACCGGAATTCACGGAGTGCCGGTAAGTAATTCCACAGAGGAATAACTATGCTTTTGTCTTCACAGGCGGAGGAGCAGCGTGAAGAGATGGTAGCTGCCGATGGATCAGGTGAGGAAAGCGCTGTGCGTGAAGGTTGCCGTGCTAACCTGTTGTTTCTTGTCTTTGCAGGTGCTACCGAAGGCTGGATACAGGAATGGTAAGCGTTTGTTCTTGCAGGTTCAGGATCGGAAAGAAGAAAACTGGAACAGACACGGTGAGCGTTCTGCTGCAGATGCAGAATAACGCGAAGCACGTTTCATCAATCGGGTGTGGTTTAAATAGCCTTGGAGTGATGAGGCGTCTTCCTCCACGGCCTCGCCTAGGTAAGAAAAGAGTTCCTGTTCCAGAAGAGTTCCAGTGTTGTATCCAGGGAGTGGAGCTTGCCCCACCCAGGTAAGAAAGTAGTCCCGGCTCACAGAGGATTCCTATATGGCTGGTAAGTAAGCAGCATGGTCTGCTGCAGGTAAGTCCACCCAAGCATCTTCATACAAATTATGAGCCCGGCGCTTCCAGTGCCGGGACCAGTGACTTTGATGAGCCTGGTGCCACCGGCGCCAGGACAAGGTCCAAAAGGTCCCAGTGGGGACCGGCTGGTGCCTAGGATGAAGGTTAGGGGCCTGCTTCCAAGGACGTTGGGCTGATCCTAGCTCCTTGGAAGCAGTGATCATGACAGCACCCCCCCTCAAGGCCCCTCCTAAGCGTGTCTTCTCCGGGGGTTTTGGCTTGTCGGGGTGATTCAGATGGAATTTCTTGACCAGACGAGGTGCGTGGACATGTTCTGAGGGTTTCCAAGACCTTTCCTGGGGGCCGTATCCTTTCCAATCAAAAAGGTAATATAATTTAGATTTGGAGATTTTGGAGTCTAGGATGTTCTATACTTCGAACTCAAGTTCTCCATCCACTAGAACAGGTTCTGGGAGTTCCGTCAATCGGGTTTCTGGTTGTACTGGTTTTAGTAAGGAGACATGGAATACTGGATGTATTTTCATATGCGAAGGCAATTCCAATTTGACAGCTACCGGATTAATTATGGCAGAGATGAGATAAGGTCCTAAGTATCTCGGGATGAAGGTGCGGGGTCCTTTTAGAGGCAGGTGCTTAGTGGATAACCAGACCTGATCTCCCACTGCGTAGTGAGGGGCCTCTTTATGGTGTTGATCCGCTCCTTTCTTGTATAGAGCTTTAGCTCTTTGCAGATGGGCAGTGGCTTCTTTAAAAGTACGAGTGATCACCGAGTGCAAGTGATCCACAGCAGGTGTTTCGAATTCTTGGGGAGGATCCAGGTTAGAGGTCCTAGGATGGTTTCCGTATAACAGGAAGAAGGGAGTCTTCCCGGTTCCAGAATGGTTCGAATTGTTATAAGCGTATTCAGCGATCCAAAGGATATCCTTCCAAGGGTTTTCAGTTTGTTGGAGCATGCAACGTAAATATTGCTCCAGAGTTTGATTTGTCCTCTCGGTTTGTCTGTCAGTTTGGGGATGGTGACTGGTTGAAAGTCTCACATCAATTTGGGCTAAGCGACAGCAACTTCGCCAAAAGTGGGAGATGAATTGACTTCCCCTAACGGAGACCAAAACCGAGGGAAAACCGTGTAACCGAACGATGTTTTCTAAGAATTCTCGGGCTAATACTGAAGCTGAAGGTAGGCCCTTCAGGGGAATGAAGTGAGCCATCTTGGAGAATAGATCCACGACTACTAAAATGGTATTATACCCTGAGCATGGAGGTAAGTCTGTGATGAAATCCATGGACAGGGTATGCCATGGACAGGGAGGGATGTCCAGTGGATGTCAGAGGCCGGCTGGTTTCTCCTTCTGACTTTTATTCTGAGCACACACACTGCAGGAGATTACAAAGTCTCTAATATCCTTCTTCCATGATGGCCACCAGAAATGTCTTTTGACCTTTTCCATGGTTTTGGTAATGCCAGGGTGACCCTCCATTAATGAGTCGTGATAACAGGAGATTACCTGTTTTTGTATTTTCTCACAGGGCAAGTACAATCGTCCTCGGAAATATGGTAGGTCTTGGTCCACTGAGAAATCCTTCCCCTTGAATTGCCAGTCCTGTAATTCTGCCGGAGTTAGGAGTGATTTGACTGTAGTCTCGATGCCTTCAAAGGATTGAGCGCTGACCAAGCCCAAAATCCTTTGTTCTGGGATTATGGGTATTGGTTCAGGATTGGTCAAGTGTTCATCTATTCCCATCCGGGAGAGGGCATCTGCTTTTCCGTTTTTACTGCCTGGTCGATAAATAATTATAAAGTCAAACTCAGCCAAAAACAGAGCCCAGCGGAGCTGCCTGGAAGACTGAGCTTTGGCCGTCTTCAGATATTGTAAGTTGCAGTGATCTGTCATTATGGTGACTGTGTGTCTGGCTCCCAAAAGATAATGCCGCCAGGCTTTAAAGGCTGATCTGATAGCTAAAAGTTCCTTCTCTGTAATTGAATAGTTCATCTCGGGAGCCGAGAATTTGCGGGACCAAAAGGCTACAGGATGTAATTGGTGTGTGACCGGATCTCTTTGTGATAAAACTGCCCCCATAGCAAGACTAGAAGCATCTGTTTCTACGATGTAGGGGATTCTGGGCGAGGGTGTTTTAGAACAGGTGCAGAGATGAATTTAGCTTTTAAGTCCTGAAAAGCTTGTTCCGCCTCGGAAGACCACTCAAAACGTTTGTTTTTCTTTAATAGAGCGGTGATGGAATGAACCTGCGGTAAAAGTTAGCGAAGCCTAACATGCTTTGAACTCCTTTTACAGAGGTTGGTGAAGGCCACTTGATGATTGCATCGACTTTCTTTGAATCCATATGGACTCCGTTTGGTGACAATATGAATCCCAGGAACTCAACTTCAGTTACGTTGAAAACGCATTTTTCAAGCTTAGCAAAAAGGTTATGTTGACGTAATCTCTCGAGGACCTCTTTAACGTGTTTCTGATGTTCCTCTTCAGATGATGAATAGACGAGGATGTCATCAATGTAGACAACAACACACACATCTATGAGTTCTCTAAGGACATCATTCATAAAATACTGGAAGGCGGCAGGAGCGTTGCATAGTCCAAAGGGCATAACTTGATATTCAAACAGCCCATACTTGGTGCGGAAGGCCGTCTTCCATTCATCGCCCTCTTTTATTCCTACCAAGTGGTAGGCTCCTCTGAGATCCAACTTTGTATATATACATGCGTCTTTGACTTGGTCCAGGAGTTCAGGGATCAAAGGTAACGGGTATCTGTTTTTAACAGTGATTTGATTGAGGGCGCGGTAATCTATACAAGTCCTAAGGTCTCCTTCCTTTTTCGGAACGAAGAACAAAGCCGAGGAAGCTCGAGATTTTGAAGGACGATAAATCCGTTAGCGAGGTATTGGTCCAGATATTGTCTGAGGTGAAGATTCTCTGGCTCGGTGAGGGCATAAATCCTACTGCAAGGAGGAGTTGTTCCGGGTATCAGATCTATTTGACAGTCGTAAGACCTATGAGGAGGCAGGGTGTTAGCTTGGTCCTTCCGAAAGACGTCTTGGAATTCCTGGTATTCGGGAGGTAGTTTGGGAACCTCAGAAGAGATTGCCGCCAGTGAAACATCAGGCCGAGGATAACAAGTGGAGATACATTCTGGAAACTGACCCGTCTTTGCTCGCAAATCGATCTGAGGATTGTGCTTCTCTAACCAAGGAATTCCCAGAATGATCTGGAACTGAGGGGCCTTGATCACATCGAACACGATTTTCTCCTGGTGTCCCTCTTGGCTCACTAACGTCACTTCTTGGGTGGCGTGAGTTACTGGTCCGGAGGCTATCTCTGTGCCATCCACTGTAGTAATGACGTCTTTTACTGCCTTAGGGACAAGAGGTAGATTCATCCTTGATACCATTTCACGGTCCACATAATTACCGATTGCTCCGCTGTCGATGTAAGCTTCAATTGCATGCAAACGATCCGGACGTTCAGGGCTAATGAGGACCATAGGCACCACGAAATGCGAGGTCATGGAACAGATTTTAACGCTCGGCAAGAGGACCTCTACACTTGTCGGGCTAGGTCGTTTCCCTGCTCAGAATTTGTGGTACAGGTATCTGAGGCTCCTACAGCCTTCTTAGCTGGTTTCACTGGACAGTCTCGAAGAAAGTGCCCCGAGTTTCCGCAATAGAGGCATAATTGCAGCTGTCTTCTCCTTTCTCGCTCTTTTTGGGTTAAAGGTCCTTTCATGCCCCCTATTTGCATGGGTTCCACGGTGTCAGTTCCCCTAGAAGAGGTCTGCGGTTTAGAAAACACTCGGGTATCAAATTTGGAACGATCAGCCTTTCTGTTCTGTAATCTGTGGTCCAATTGAACAACTAAGTCAATATAGTCTGAGCATTCTTGTGGAGGATTCACAACTTGAGCTAACACATCCTTGAGCTCTCCATGCAGGCCTCTGTAGAAAAGCGTTATTCTTTTATCCTCAGGCCATTGAGTTTCCACTATAAGTCTGTTGAATGAGGCAATGTAAGTCAAGAGGTCTTGATTACCCTGTCGTAACGAAAGGAGTTCATTGTCCAAGGCCTGCCCTTGTGCATGTCTTGCGAACAGTTTCTCCATGCTGGACTGGAAGGCCTGGAAATCATGAAGAACCGGATCATCCTGAGTGACTAAAGGGATCGACCAATCTGCGGCACTGCCACTGAGATAAGAAAGCACAAAGGCCACCTTGGCCTGATCTGTTGGGAAGGCAGCTGGTCTACATAAGAAGTGTAGGCGGCACTGGTTAATGAACACTGCAAATCTCTTTGGGTCACCAGAAAAGCGTTCGGACGGAGCCAAGGGCACATTACCGGGTAGATTGATTTGCACTGGATTTGAGGAGGATGCTGAAGGATAATTTCCTCCTGGAGCGGGCAAAGGTGTTTGTCCTGCCTGCGTTTGTAGCAATTGCCTAGCGAGGTCCTCTGTTCGCTCCTTGGATATTATCAGCTCTCTTCTTAGAGCGTTTGTTTCCTGACGAGCTGCATGTACTTCTGCTCTTAGTTCCCCAAGCAACTGGGCCAATTGATCAGTATCCGAGGTTTCCATTGCGCCTGGGTAGGAGTTTTGCGATGGGCTTCGCGTTCTGTAACACTCACCTGATTCCCACGGAGGCGCCGGTCTTGGCAGGATGGTGTCTGTGACTCGAAAAGTGAAGTGCAGGACTCGATTGGCTTCCGGGGCTGAGCCTCTTCGCACTGTGTGTCTAACTCGAAGAGTGAGATATCTGCAGGTGAAAGAATATGGGGTTAATGATCTGGGGTTGTCGGGTATCTCTCTCCCTTCCTCGCTTTTCTGTGGAGCCCCAAGGTCAACGTGCTCACCTTAGATAGGTGAATGCTGGACTCTCCATCTGCGTCTCGTGCAGGGTGCCGTTGCCAGTTCCTTCACTGGGTGAAACGTAGGCCTCTTGACATCAGAGGATTGCTACCGTTGTTAACTGCACGAACTGTGAGTTTCCGGACACCCTTTTAAGTCCTTACAGTCTTTAGGTGCGTGGGCACGTTAATGTGGAACAGGGCTCTGTATAATGCTTTTTCTATTTGTCTTGCAGGGCTCTTGAGGTAGAAGATGGTGTGAAGAAAGCCGAAGTTCGAGCCAAAGTCTTGGAATGAAACGCTTGGAAATGCGTAAGTAAATGCCGGTTGCCTGCTTTTCAAAAGCTCGCTAACTGTCTCTTTTCCCTTGCAGTTGTGAGTTCGGGTGTTGAAGAGACGCTGGAAACGCCGGAGTATTTGCAGGCGCCCTATTGTGGCGGGCGCGATGGCGCGTAAGTAAAATATCTGTCTAATGTCTCTTCTTTTGTCTTTCAGGTGCAGGATTGCAGCGTTGAAGAAAACCGGAATTCGCGGAGTGCCGGTAAGTAATTCCACACAGGAATAACTATGCTTTTGTCTTCACAGGCGGAGGAGCAGCGTGAAGAGATGGTAGCTGCCGATGGATCAGGTGAGGAAAGCGCTGTGCGTGAAGGTTGCCGTGCTAACCTGTTGTTTCTTGTCTTTGCAGGTGCTACCGAAGGCTGGATACAGGAATGGTAAGCGTTTGTTCTTGCAGGTTCAGGATCGGAAAGAAGAAAACTGGAACAGACACGGTGAGCGTTCTGCTGCAGATGCAGAATAATGCAAAGCACGTTTCATCAATCGGGTGTGGTTTAAATAGCCTTGGAGTGATGAGGCGTCTTCCTCCACGGCCTCGCCTAGGTAAGAAAAGAGTTCCTGTTCCAGAAGAGTTCCAGTGTTGTATCCAGGGAGTGGAGCTTGCCCCACCCAGGTAAGAAAGTAGTCCCGGCTCACAGAGGATTCCTATGTGGCTGGTAAGTAAGCAGCATGGTCTGCTGCAGGTAAGTCCACCCAAGCATCTTCATACAAATTATGAGCCCGGCGCTTCCAGTGCCGGGACCAGTGACTTTGATGAGCCTGGTGCCACCGGCACCAGGACAAGGTCCAAAAGGTCCCAGTGGGGACCGGCTGGTGCCTAGGATGAAGGTTAGGGGCCTGCTTCCAAGGATGTTGGGCTGGTCCTAGCTCCTTGGAAGCAGTGATCATGACATTACCTGCATCCGGAATCTTCTCGCCAGCATCCCTGAAGAAAGACTTCCATTTAAAAGCATTGTGTTGCTCGCTGCAGCGCCACGCTTCACTCACCTGTCCTCGAGACATCTCCCGGCTCCATCGCGGCTGTCAGCATCGGACGCCACATCTCTGCACCTAGGGGAGAGAGGAAGAAACAAAAGGTGAGCAGAAGGAACACAGAAGGAAAGCCTGATTAACAGCCATAATACTTACTGGCTATTCTTCCACATTTCGAGTCGGCGCCGCCCCGTTGGCAGGTACCGTACCCCGGCCCCTATGGGGAAAGGACAAGAGACATTTCTGGGGAATGATAAGGTCATTTAGAGGGATCGCCCTCATCACTACTCACCTCGGCAGTTTAACCCCTCGACGCATCGCCTTCATTCTGCACCTGAAATAAAGGACAGATCACAGGTTAGAAAGACAACATAAAGGGGGCCTCACTTGAACTTTGAACTTTCATACTTACGGCGCATCGCTCAGGAAAGTCAAGTGGATTTTGCCAGCGCCATTCTGAAAACCAGTGAAGTAACTGGACGAACACGCGCCCCTGCACCAGAAGCAGGATGGAGAGTTCATCCTTCCAAACCATAAGGTGAGCTTAAACCGGGGTTTGGAGGAAGTTAGAGAGGAACGAAGGGGGAAGGGGGAAAGGGGGGGGAGCTAGCACACTATTCTGCAGACTGTTAATCCCCTTTCTCATCTGCAGAAGGATATTCCTACGGGCCAGGCAAGCATGATTTGGAGGTCCTGTCCAATCAATGTTGCGGGTCCTGTGCATCACGCTAGAAGAGGCCACAGCAATCCCGACTAGACCAGCGCCCCCGTGTGAACCAGGTGAGCGTTACATTACCCTTCTTAAAATGAGGAACAAAAACTATTTTATGCCAACTAAAAGGGAATAAACCAGCCTCAAAATGTCTGATAACAAACTATCAAGAATCAAAGCACAAAGAGTAAAGGCATGCTGAAATAGCTCTATTGGCGTACAAAATCAGGATTGGGAGATTTTATTTACGGCAGCTGCATCAACATATTAGTGACCTTTTGAAATTGAAAAGGACATAAACTGAGACCTTCTTCAATAAGAATGGCAGCAGGGGGTCCCAGGCAATCAGTGTTAAACATGTCCTTCTGTCTTTAGACACTTCTCCTGTCATCTGCCTCTTCTAAAGCATGCCAACTCTCCAGTGATTGGGCCACATTAGCCCTGTTGCAGGATTTTTATCAGCAATACGTACTCAATTAATGCATGGATACTTAATTGCAGGAGCTAGATGACATTTGGCTATTCTGCTTTGATAATAATACAATAATAATAATAATAATAATAAAATGCACCAGCCCTGGATTCTTTAAAATCTTGGATTTTTTAAAAAATGTATAAAGATAGAGAGAATAGTCAAAATCTTTTTTTTTTCTTTATTGTATATTGGTTTAAAAAAACCTTTACAAATTTTCAGTATCAAAACATATAACATTAAAATACAATTATCATTATACCCATACATAATAAAAATCATGTCAAACATCAATACTAATTTTTACCTTAAAAATCTCACAATCAATTCTTAATTACATCTCATTCAATTAAAATTCAACAAATTTCCATTTTATAACAATGATTTACACTTTCGACAAACAGAAATTTATATGCATAAATATAATCCTATCCTCTCATGGCTATCGTATCTCTTATTATGTAACTTTACAGACACTTGTCAGAAACGCTATTACCCTTATTTTTAGTATGATATTATTTCCATGAAGCATTACAAACCATATTTGGTCACTTAAAACACAAGAAGTGTCCTGTACAAAATCCGAAAAGTAAACAAGTCTTTCTTTCATCAACATAGAGCACCCTAATAACAAATGTGACAATGTTTCGGTGACGTCTTCATTCAAGCAAAATCTGCATACCTTCTTATTCTCGGGAATCTATTTCCTTATAACACCTATTTCATTAGTATTCATCACATTGAATCTAAATCTTATAATGCTATTATGCAAATTCAGTGAGGGATATTTTACAAGATATAGTTGGGTTCTGGGAACCATTTCCATACCGATAATAATTGAGCATACAATTTTGAATTCATTATTACAGAGTTATTCGCAACCCAATCAAATGCTTTAATCATCGTTTTTGTTTTCTCCGGTCTCTCCAAAAGACATTTCATTGTGACACCAATATTACACAGAGTGTTTTCCACCTCTTCTTTCAAGTTCCTCATGTATTTCCCTGTGTCATTACTGCATACTTGATACAATGAATTATAATTTGCAAGTACACACTTTCAATATATCATTGCTTTTTTACAATCCCTACAGCATTTTAAGGAGTTAAGGCCAAGCTCATATCTTATTAATTCGAATGGTATACACTTTGGCAGAAAAAATAGTAATTTTCTCCAAATATTGGCTTCAATTGTTTTTAGCTGAAATGCATCTTTCTCGGGGTAGAACTGTAAGCCATATGCCAATCTTGGGATAACCTTCATCAAGTAAAAGTCCCTACACGCATTCATTGAAAATTTACCGTATTTGCTTTCGATGACTCCCATTTGTTTTTTCGCCGCATCATTGGCTTTAGATTCCAAAAATTTTTTCACAAAACTGTGAGACATATTACTTGAAAATGAATAGCCTAGATATTTAAAAGCTTTCTGTAGTGGAATTGCTGTACCATCTACAAACCATACTGGATTTACACATTTCTTGTTATTATCGCCCAGATTAATCACAACTGTTTTTTGAGGATTAATTTTCAATTTCAAATCTCTGATAAAACTGACAAATGCGTCAATGAGCCTTTGTAAGCCTATTTTTGTTTTGTCAAAGAGCATAAAATCGTCCGCGTATGCCAACCACTTGATTGCAATTCGACCCACCTTAGGAGCTAATAAACCTGAGGAATTTAGTCTGTCATTTGCTCCAGATACATACAAATTAAATGTGATTGTTGACAAGGCGCAGCCCTGTTTCAAGCCATTCCTAGAGAAAATGTCCTTAGACATCAAACCCTCATTATTGAGTTGCACCCTTAGAACTGTGTTTGAGTACAGTTGGATAAGCATGGAGAGTAACACCCCTCTATATTTAGAGTTACAAGTCTTTGCCATAGGAGAGGCCTGTCAGCCATTTCAAAGGCTGCCGAGAGATCGATTGACGCAGCATATATAGGTATATTCCCCATTTTTGATGTTTGATTCTGTAAGATAGTAACTAATAGACTCCCGGCATCAGTACCCAGGCCTTTATGAAATCCGATCTGGCAAACATCAAGAATATCTTTATCATCCATCCATTTTAACAAGTTTTCTAGGATTATGGCAGTGAATATCTTTGTCTCAATGTTTATCAAGGATATAGGTCTATAATTAATTGGACTCTGACGATTGCCTTTTTTATATATCAATATTACATATGAAACCTTCCAAGAGTCAGGAATAGTTTGTTTGCCAATTACATCTTTAAAAATCATATGCAATATTTTTGCCCACAAAAGTTATTTTTCTTTTAGTAGTGCCATAGACAAATTATTGGGTCCCGGGGTACTAGAGGCTTTCATTTTCTTCATTATGGATCGTATTTTTCCCACCAAAAATTCAAGGGTCCATTTATAATTCATCCACCCTAAAGCAAAATCGTCATTACTAGAGCATGCGTATAATTTCTCAAAATATTCGCACCAAGCGTTCTCACTAATGGGATTAGTATTTAATTGAATTTGTGTAGTCTCAGTACTATTAATCAGAGCCCAATAATTTCTCAAATTGAATTCCTTCATTGCTTTAAGCATTTTTTCACCATCCTTCTTTAATACGAAGGCATGATGATGGATCCTCCAATTCCTATACACTTGTCGCCTCAATCTAAACTTCTCCTTAAGTTCTTCTGCAGGCAACTTCTGTTTTTTTAAGGCACGCAGGTCCTTATTCAACCTAGCTATTTGCAGCTTGATGTCCATATTGAAAGAATGTTTATGACTTTTTTTACGTAAGGCTACTGCAGATGGTGGTTGCTCAATCTTGGCTAGCATTGTCCCCAATAGCTCGCCAAATTTGTCAACCGAGTATTGATTAATTTTCTCCTCTAGAGCACTAGTCTCAAAATCATGCAGCATTAGATTATTGAATTTGGATGTATTTTCAGTATTCCACGTTATTCTAGAGCCCCTAACATTTACAACCGTTTTTGCACAATATACCTTACTAAAATTGTTTTGTTTCTTTATATTCACGCTCAAGGATAACATAGCGTGATCGCTTGCAGGGTTATCTTCCACAAGCATATTCGCCTCATTTCCAATTAGCAGTTCACTGGCAAAAATGTAATCAATTATAGAGAACACACCTCGAGCCTTCTAGGGAGGTTTATCATTGTACAACCTTATCAAGCCCCAAGTTTTTGCAAAATTACACCATAAAGCCCCTCTGTGCTGTTTGTTATCTATCCGCATACTTTTGTTGCAAGGTCCAATTAAGTTCCAAACTCTCTCACTGCTTGTTACAGTACAATGTGCATTCATGTCGCCTGCCAAGATTATCAAACCCTCTGGACTGGATACTTTCCACTCTTCTAACAATATATTCAAATCATGAAGCAATTTTTCTAACATACCATCATCATTATCAGCATAATTCCAATAGACATTAATTACCATAAGATGAATAATACCATCCGTAGTTGAAATTCGGAAGATAGCAGCTAAGCAAGTTGCATGTAAATGTATCTCATTTATCATTGATATATCTTGGTTGTTACGATAAGCAACCACCAGACCACCCTTCGGGCGTCCTCTATGACCTTTAGTACCAAGCAAGCATAGGACAACAAAACAATCCCATAACAAAGGTCCACAAGCCCATGTTTCCTGTAATAAAACAAAATCAAATTTCTCTAGAGACTTGCAGACTATTTTGTTTTGTACCAAGTGCGCATGGCCTCTAGCGTTCCATGACACCAATTTAAATGAGTTATCAACGCTAAAGGGATTTACTCATGCATTTTAGTTGTTCCAGAGACTCTCTGAGTGATACAGCCATTGCTCTCCATTCTTTCATTTCATTTATAGATAAGTGATCACCACCTGCTTGGTTCATATCTGGTTGTTTCTCTCTCATACTGTTATTTCGGGATAAATGATCAGCACTTTTCTCTGCACACTAACACTGTGATCCAGATACTCATATGTATCAAAGCCCTTCTTCTGTAGAGCCCCTGCTTCCTTAAGAATGAGTGCACGCACAATTGGTGAAGTAATCACTAGTCGTACAAAATCCATCCTATATGGGTGGATATAGTCCACTAGTTGAATGTCACAAGATGAAATAAGAGCTAGCTCTGGTATCTCACATAAGAGGTTCAGGATGTAAGGTCTGTTGAGTGTATGGGAGTAACCATCATCAAACACATAGTATAAGATCAAACTTGGTTCATTGGGCCAATGAGGCCGATGCAATTTCTCATTTGGATTACTGATCTGATTTTTACCCTTCACATAAACTTCATATGTAAGATCTTGAACTCTATGCACATACGAGGAATGCTGTGGAATCACCCGGTCCCTCACAGCATCTTCCACAGGAATATTATCACCCGCCTGAACTCTAGATTCATACTTTGTATTTAAACAAGAGCCTTTCGCGGGTTCATTGCAATTAATATCATTGGGAATGATGTTTCCATTAGTAGCACTTTCTGTAACAGGCATCAGACCTGATATATTTGTCAGTATTTCCTTTATTAATGATCATGCGTGTTCTTCAGTCAGAGGACGATAACTATCATCTGAGTCGTCCTTTTTTAATGGTAAGTAATCATTGATTGTCATCACTTGGGGTATGGCGGGAACTTCTAAACATTCCGAGAGACGCTCAGCAAGGAATCAATGGTAGCCGGCTCCTCATTGATTATGCACGCCTGCACTTTAAACATGTCTGCTTTATTAATGCCAACAGTATTCCTCTTTTCCTTCAAAACTTCTTGTACACACCCCATAGTCTCCACAGGTGTTTGCCTCCCCTTACTAATACTTTCAATATCCTCATGGGACTTCTGAACCCCATACTTATCTCTAGGAGGTATCTTTATTCGCATCTAAGCGTCGGAGTTCTTAAATAAATCAAAAATATCAAGCATCCCAAGTTCAAGATTTTTTGGGTTAGTGTCAATTCTATCCGTAACTATTTTATTTTTCATAGCATCTGATAGTTTGATTACCACATCAGAATACCCATACACATTTGTGTACCAGTATCCAACACAGACTTAGCAGTATACATCTCTGTCTTATTTATACAGGGATTTAGAAGAGGGTCCATTGCCGATTTCCCTCCACTCCTCACCTTGTCCCCATCAGATCCTCCATCAGCCCCCACCTTAGATTGTACTGTACCATTTTTCTCAGCTGTTACCAAATACGAATCACATACATTAATATCTCTCAAAAATGTTAAAGAGGATACATTCAGTGCCTTTTGAGCATGCACCTGTTTTTGCCTATTTTTTTTCTTTTTTTTTTTAGATAGCTTAATGTTAAATATTTCCGCGACCTTAGTTGGCCCATTTGATGCAGTTGGGATTTGCAGATCTTCTAAGTGGCTGTTAGTACTCAAAGTGTTAGGAACCTCAATAACACTGTACTCTTTTTCCTCCACCTCAATCCTAGGTATAAGCAAGTGTTGATCACTAGAAACTTGTAAGCCATGGGGTGGCGATTAACTTACCTTCACCTTTTGGTAAATACATCTTTGCCATATTTTCTGCTAGCATTTCTGGAAATGCTGTCAGGGCTAGCAACATTTCTTTTAAAATACAAGTCTGTGACTTCACTTCTTTTAGTATATCATCATGTATCCCATCAGTGCCCTCAGTGAAATGAGGACGAACAATCCTTCTAATCTCACTCATAACTTCTACTGGATTCGCAGTGCTACACATTGAGGTGGGGCATTGGGTAGATGATTCGAAGTCTTCAGATAATCCCAACATGGTTATTTCACCTGAGGCGAAAATGGGCGGTGTATCCATAAATGACACGCTAGTCTGCCTTTGTTTTAGCTTGTTAGAATCAATCTCACCCATTTCAGCCCCATCACCTCCTTCCAATCTCGGATCCTCATTGAACAGAGACTGCAAGGATGCAGGGATATCATCCTCTCACCTTTCAACCATCATTTTTGCAGATTAATTTTGAGCACATTCAATTAGGTCCTCATCAGAGTCAGAAGATACAGGAAGTGGTAGCGCAGTGGCCTAAGTTATGCTCATACGCCACGTTTTAATAGTATTAGTTATCATTACTAAGTCCCGTTTACCACCAACAAGCTTTCTTTTCATTCCTCTGCAAGCCCTCAGAATAACCAAAACAATTTCAACACTTAGGCACTAAGTCTAAGCGTGCACACTCTATAAAACTTCCCGTACCTTGCACAATCTTGTCTCCCAAAACCAGTCCAGTTACAATGTATAGTATCCTATTATCAAGCCTTGTTAACTCATTCATAAAATAGAACTCAAATAACGTAATCAAACCAAGTCTGCACACTGCACAATGCAGTAAACAGCCAACAGCCGTACTTCGTGTACTTCACGTGTGCAGGCACGGGTGCGCTACACACAACGTATTTCACGAGCACGGTGGGCTGGATCGGGGGAGGGATTAGAATGCGTATGACCAATCACTGCTTCATTGTATCTCATGAAGGACAGGCGACTTTGTGTTGCTTTGAAGTACGTCCTCTGCATGTTCAGACCACAGACTTCCAATTCAGCAGCGGCAGCGTTCCAGCAACGTTCCCAGCCAACAGCCGTACTTCGTCTACTTCACATGTCAAAATAGTCAAAATCTTCTGGAAAGACAGCAGCGGTTGCGTTCCAGCAATGTTCCCATCTAACAGCCGTACTTCGTGTACTTCACGTGTCAAAATAGTCAAAATCTTCTGGAAAGATCTGTTTGTTTGTTCAGTATGTTTTGACCACAATGGTTGCCTGACAATGCAGAATGAGTCATCCAATCAGAGTGAGCACTGTGTTCATTTCTAAAGATGTATGTGGGCCATGAGGGTGGAATGGCAGATTGTTTTGCCATTGCATTCTAAATTCTAGTTTGATCTATTCCTCCAACTGCTCTTTCTGATATGTCAAAAGTAAACAAAAAACAGCTCATGTTTTTGTAATTTTTTATTATAAACCTTATGCATAAACGTTCACAGTTATACGTACATAAATATAAAATCAATTATTCCAATATGAAAACATCCAAAGTAGTTAAAACCCCAGAATTAAATCTAAAACAAAAAGTTAAGAATGTATACAAACAAACACTACTTCCTTCTGTTTGCACTTAGCTACAGAATTCACTGTCACAATCATAAATGCAGTATTTTTCCCACTGAAAATCCTCAATCAAAATACATCTTTATTTAACCGGTACACATAATGCTTAAATATGGAGAACATTAACAGATTGCAAAACCAGACATGGTACAAATATGTGCTTAAAGGTTTCAGTGTCCAGGGAACAAAACCTGCAACTGCCGTGTTCACAAGTTTTCATGAGAAATAGGATTTCCCTTGTGTGTATCAGGTGAAACCTGATTCTTATAAAGGTCTTAAGGAACTGGCTGTCTGGGCATCTATCAAGAGAGGATAGTCATTCTGCCAGCAAAGGGCAGCTGTTCAGAGCCATAGGATTCCAGAAGTCTGGAAGGAAGCAGGAGACCCCGCTGCTCCAGGTGGCCACACCACATTCATTCAAAACTCCCAGCAGGTGCCTGCAGTGGCAAAGCCCGTCTGCTGGCAAAGGTTGACTGTGAGAGCTGCAGGTTTCCAGTAGTACCACACCGAGAGGAAGCCGGAGAACCCATTGCTCCTGTGGACACCCCCCTATTCATTCAAAATGGCCAGCAGGAGCCTGTAGCAGCAAAGGGTGGCTGTTGAGAGCCGCAGGATTCCAGTAGTCTGGGAGAAAGCAGAATGCCACATTGCTCTAGGTGGCCACCGCCGCCCTCCATTCATTCAAAACTCCCAGCGGGTGCCCACAGCGGCAAAGCCCGTCTTCCAGCAAAGGGTGGCTGTTGAGAGCCTCAAGATTCCAGTAGTCTGGGAGGAAAGATGAGGCTCCATTGCTCCATTGCTCTGCGTGGCCACCACCCCACCATTCATTCAAAAGGTTTGAATCGATCCTTGTATTGCTTTTCGCTGATGACGACATGCTTTTAGAAACGTCTGAAAAAGGTTTGGAGACAACCATGAATGTATTTATGAATAAATGCACAGAACTCCAATTTAAGGTTAATGCAGGGAAACAAAAACTCATAAATTCGTAAAACAAAAAAAGTTCATACTGAGGGTCAATGGCCTAATATTGGGCCAAGTATCCTATGAAGACTATCTGGGTGTCAGATTTAATGACAATGGCCAATGGACAACCCAAATGCTTGGGACTTGAAAAATACGGGGCAGCAATATGGAGGGTTTTTCAATACCCATGGAAGAGGCGTCATATCCCCTGCTGTTAACATGTACCTTGCACAGGCAAAGTATGCCACACTTTTATGGGGCAGATATATGGGGACATGCAAATACCAATAACCTTGTGCCTAGCAGAAAGAGCCTTCCTTAAGTGCTTGATGGGAATGCCCCTCGCGTGTCCCGGCTGTTCGCTTTTTTTGGAGTTAGGCCCGAGGCTCATAGATGGAGACGCGAGCCTCCATTCGGTATTATACTGGCTGAGAGTATGGACTGTTCCGGGGCTTTTGAACTATCGTAATGTAGTCCAGCATGTTTTATGCCTGGGGATGGAAAAGTACTCCCATGTCTTGCACATGTCAAAAAGTGTTTGTATGATCTAAACCTATGCGAGCAATGGGATGACCCTCACATGATCACAAAAAGAAGTGTAGAAGTAGTTAAAAATAAGCAGAATCAAATTAATGAATGCTCTATTTAGGCATGGGCAAGTTTCATTTACCCGGCAAACACACCTTAGGATTTGATTGAAAAGTATTTAGACACAGTACATCCCCCATTGGCACCTTGCTTTCATTTGAAAATGAGGTTAAACATATTGCATACAGGGAGCCATACTGGTGGCTGGTCTGTAGAAAGAAGTGATTCCAGCCCAGTGTGCAGCTTAACAAAACAATCAACATGGCACTTCTTGTTTTTCTACAAGGGTACCAGACTATTTGTTCAATTTTTTTCCTTACAATACACGCCATGTAAAGTAAGCCCTAGCACTGGCAAGCCAGACACATGACTATAATATTATATACTGTACAGCCAGTTACATCCATCAAGCATGGCTTAAAAGATATTGGCTAAAATAGCTTTTGGATAGGGGCATAAATATAGAACTATGATCCCCTATTCCCAGTAAAACAGGTATTGCATCCCGCTATATTGCAGAGTTTTGCACAGAGCAGAATGTTTACATCTTTGTATATTTTGCACTATTAGCTCAGTTTGCATTTTCGGTTTAGGACCTGGTTTTTAAATGAATTTGTAGATTCAGATGAGCCTCGGTTTTACGTTTAGATTTCTCCCATCTTACATTGGATTTTTAATGTTATTAATCACCCGTCGTAATTTTGCAGTATTTTGAACCTACTAAGATTGCCCCAAAAACCCTGAGCAAATAAAGCTCAGGGACAGGTGTAAGGAACGCATCGTGCCAACAGTAAAGACAGACACAAGTGATCACAGTTAAAGGGTGTTTATTGAACAATGAATGCAAGGTGGAAAAACACCGACAGGGTAATTCATAGAATTTCGCAGAAAAGTGTCGCAAGCGGCTGGCGCAGAGTGTCCGCGTGCGATTGTCTGCGCCAGGCACGTGCGCTAAAACCGATTTCCGCACACAGCGTATTCATGGATTTTAGGCTCCCAAATCAGCCGTGGCGCAGAGTATCGCAGCGACCCTGCAGCAGCGCCAGTAACGCCCCCAAGAACGCCCTCGGGCAAGGAAAAGCCATCAAAATCGCTAAATCATCGCAAAGGGCTGCGCTAACCCTGGACCAGTTTACAGGGCTGCCAAACAAGGAACGCAAAGCGGGTAACGTGCATATCAGGGGTACGCGTGAAGTTATACACGCGATTAGCCAGGGTGCCAGGGTACGTGTATTTCAGGGGTGCGCGGGAAGTTCCACACGCGAATAGCCTGGGCGCGTGTATTTCAGGGGTGCGCGGGTAGTTTTACACGCGATTTCAGCAGGGTACGTGTATTTCAGGGGTGCGCGGGAAGTTCCACACGCGAATAGCCTGGGCGCGTGTATTTCAGGGGTGCGCGGGAAGTTTTACACGCGATTTCAGCAGGGTACGTGTATTTCAGGGGTGCGCAGGAAGTTCCACACGCGAATAGCCTGGGCGTGTGTATTTCAGGGGTGCGCGGGAAGTTCCACCCGCGAATAGGCTGGGCGCGTGTATTTCAGGGGTCTGCGGGAAGTTTTACACGCGATTTCAGCAGGGTACGTGTATTTCAGGGGTGCGCGGGAAGTTCCACACGCGAATAGCCTGGGCGCGTGTATTTCAGGGGTGCGCGGGAAGTTTTACACGCGATTTCAGCAGGGTACGTGTATTTCAGGGGTGCGCGGGAAGTTCCACACGCGATTAGGCTGGGTGGGTCCTCACAGGTGTTCCCTGTACACCCTCGACGGCCCCTGCAGGCAGCCCACAAAACAGGGGACTACCATGCACACCTGCTCATGTCCCCCTGCACCCCCACCCCCCAGCAGTGCAGGGGCAGCCTCCACCAGGCCCCCACCCATGTCTCCCACCACCCCCACCCTCCAGCAGTGCAGGGGCACCCTCCACCAGGCCGCCACTCATGTCTCCCACCACCCTCACCCCCCAGCAGAGCAGGGGCACCCTCCACCAGGCCCCCACCCATGTCTCCCACCACCCCCACCCCCCAGCACTGTGGGGCACCTGCCAGCAGGCCCCCACCCATGTCCAACTCATGTCTCCCACCACCCCCACCCCCCAGCAGTGCAGGGGCACCCTCCACCAGGCCCCCACTCATGTCTCCCTCCACCCCCACCCCCCAGCAGAGCAGGGGCACCCTCCACCAGGCCCCCACCCATGTCTCCCACCACCCCCACCCCCCAGCAGTGCAGGGGCACCCTCCACCAGGCCCCCACTCATGTCTCCCACCACCCCCACCCCCCAGCATCCAGGGGCACCCTCCACCAGGCCCCCACTCATGTCTCCCACCACCCCCACCCCCCAGCACTGTGAGGCACCTGCCAGCAGGCCCCCACCCATGTCCAACTCATGTCCCCCACCACCCCCACCCCCCAGCACTGTGGGGCACCTGCCAGCAGGCCCCCACCCATGTCCAACTCATGTCTCCCACCACCCCCACCCCCCAGCATCCAGGGGCACCCTCCACCAGGCCCCCACTCATGTCTCCCACCACCCCCACCCCCCAGCACTGTGGGGCACCTGCCAGCAGGCCCCCACCCATGTCCAACTCATGTCCCCCACCACCCCCACCCCCCAGCACTGTGGGGCACCTGACAGCAGGCCCCCACCCATGTCCAACTCATGTCCCCCACCACCCCCACCCCCCAGCACTGTGGGGCACCTGCCAGCAGGCCCCCACCCATGTCCAACTCATGTCCCCCACCACCCCCACCCCCCAGCACTGTGGGGCACCTGCCAGCAGGCCCCCACCCATGTCCAACTCATGTCCCCCACCACCCCCACCCCCCAGCACTGTGGGGCACCTGCCAGCAGGCCCTCGCCCATGTCCCATCCATGCCCCCCTGCACCTGGGTCCCAACAATCCCCAATCATGTCCGTAATGGCCATCCTCCCCTGCCAAAAGGCCCAACCAACTATCACATCCACCCACATATCAAAGGCAATTACATGTTACACACCCAATGTAAATAATGCAAATGAACACATGTCTGTCACACACAATGGCTGCAAGTGAATGTTAAAACACCCAACATGACATGCATGAAAGCAATGAGATGATACGACACATTGAAGGATGAAAATAAAAATGTATTGAAAATCAACTTGAATGGAAATGAAATTAGAAAAACCACAAAGCAAAACAACAAAAAGAAGAAGAATGTCCATGAAAAAAATCCAAGAAATCAAAAAATCCATAGAATAACTATTTACAAGACAATCCCGGGTCCATGAGCCCAACCAAATGAAACCTAACTATGTCAACTAACTAAAAACTGAACTATATACAAAAAAGTGGCGCATTGTCCAATCGCAACCAAATAAAAAAATATAAAATTTAAAGGAAACCTACCACTAACTATATAACTATATACAATGGCAGCGGGCAAGTCCTGCGGCTCACTCTGTGATGTTGCCGGCCAGGGCATCATCGAACTCCATGTCGATGTCCTGGAGGCGGGACTCTGTCCTGGCCCCGAAGTCTCGCAGGGATAACCCCATGTTCACCTCAAACTCCCTGCGAGCTTCCTCGAGGCACTCAGCCCGCCTCAACGCCCGACGCATGGAGAACTCCGCCCTGACCATGGTGAGCCGCTCCTCTTCCGCCCGCTGCCGCTCCGCACCTATCCGCTGGACCAACTGCTCCCACACGGAAGACACTACCATCCCAGGGTTCTCCTGCCCTCCGGCCGATGCCTGCCCCTCTGATCTTGATGGCCCCGAGCCATGATGCCTCCCACGTCGAGCCTGCTGCTGCCTCCGACGCCACTGCCTCTGCCAGCACGACGGCATCCAGGATGAAGGAAACCACCGACGCCGTCATGCACGTGCCCTGCCCGATGATGCCGTCACATCCTCCATCTGCTGGGGTCCAGTTGCTGTGTTGTCCACCCCTGCTGGACCTCTGACTCCCGACTGTGGCAGGGATGGGATCCCCACCGAGCTGGCTGCATTGGTCAGGGCAGGTCCACAGGGGGCCCTGGTGGCATCTGGGCCGGAAGACGGCAAGGAGAACGACTGGCGTATAGTCTCCACAGAGGAGGAGAGGGCCGCCAGATTGGCCGACACATGCAGGAAACCCCCGAACATGGCCGATCCCAATTGGGCCACGTCGGCACGGGGCTCTTCCTGATGACGTGCGTGCTCCTCCTGGGAAGCACGCACGGCATCACGAATCACAGCCGTGTGCATCGCGACCCCAATCAGGACCTTCTCCACACGGCCAGGGGTCGCCTCGTCCGCAGATGGAGGGGAGTCAGATGACATGGACATCCCCTCTACCTGCGGACGGGCCTGGGACGGGGCATCCCTGCTGGTGCAAGGTGGTGCACCCACAGGTTCAGGGACAGCGACATGCACAGGCCCCTCCACAGTGACCTGTGCTGCCTCCTGCCCCTGCCCCTGGACTGCACCACTTGTACCAGCAGGGATGCCCCCACCAGGCCCCATGTGCGCCTCAGTGGCGGCCTCCTCCTCCTCTGTGGAAACCACCAACCTGGATGGCTCCTCGCCGTCTACCGCCGTAGCAGGCCCCTGTGGGGGCTCACCCACCCCTTCCGCTGCAGCCGTGGGGGCATCCCCGCCGCCTTGCTCCACAGCGCCGTCTCCGCCCTCTCCTTCACTAGCCGCTACGTAGAGGGAGACATAGAACACAAGCATCAGGGTACTGTACAATGGTCCCCTAGACAGGAAGCAATAGCAGATGAGTGCCACTGTCAAAGTACACTTCCATCATGTCACACCACAACACATGTGTCAGTCCAGGCAAAACACACACAGTGACAGTCATGGTGCGTGCCATGGACATTTCAATGCATGTCCAATGGACTCTCGAATCATACAATGTAATGGGACTCACATGCATCATGGGTCATGCCTATCACATGCACACACTTCACCTCAGTCACATCCATCTGGCCCCGTACACCCCAATCACAGTGCATACAAGGATGACTAGGATGACTAGGCTGCATCAGTGAATCTGTACATTGTCACAGACATGTGTCATGCATCCATGGCACTCACAAGTCACAGACACGCAGGTCAGGCACACAGACATGGATACCACATATGTATCTGGCATCAGCACCCATCCCTTGCCCCCACCCATGTCCAGGAACAGAGACTGCCATGCTCTCATGTGTGCAATCTGCACAGGGCTCCCCATGTCGCATTCAAACACATGCAACAACCGTGCGGTTCACACATTACAGGTCGCACGTGCATTCCCATGATGTCCCTGCACACATACATGCGTACATGGCCTATGTCACACATGCAGGCAAGTATCAGACAACCAGCACACTGCAACATGCCCTGTCTCACACAGCAATGCTTGGCCACTTACCGCTCAACTCCAGACGGGTCTCCCTCTCAAGGACCTGGGCGTGGAGCGCTGGGTGTGCGCGTTCCAGGACCCTCAACTGGATGGAACTCATGCGGCCCCGGCCCCCCTCAACGAGGCGCCGGGCCTTCATGAGGGTCCTGGACCTCAAGTCTTCCCAACGCTTCTTGACCTTCTGGATGGTGCGGGTTGCCACCCCCTCCGCGTTGATGGCAACCACACAGTCGGCCCAGATCCTGTCCCGTCCTTCCTTGTTGGCGCGGGACGATCCGAAGAGGGCCTCATACTGCCCCAGGACTTGCTCCACCAGGACACCAACTTCGGTGGCAGTGAAGCTGGTGCCCCTCTGCCCCTCTGGCTGGGGGTTGCCACTGGTGCCAGATGTTGATGTGCCCGACATGGCAACCCCAGGGGCAGGAGTGGGTGGGCAACTGGGTCCTGGGGCTGGGCTGTGGAGCGATGTTCCAGCAGGGGTGGACACAGCAACTGGACACCTGCAGATGGCTGATGTGCAGGCACCAAATGGCAGGGCACGGTGGCAGCAGGCAGGCAGGCAGGCAGGCAGCAGCAGATGGCACGTGGGAGGCTGCTCGGGGCACTGGGGGGCAGTAATTCGGCCTTCTGGGCAGGAGCGTGGTCTTCCGTGTGTTTTTGCGTGGCCAGCTTGATACGGAGTGATTTGGCACGTGAAAATCCTGCACGTCAGCGTGAAAATCGAGGAAAGGCCCTTAGCGCGTAAGCGCGTCAGCACGCGTATGCGATTTCATTGGACCAAAGGCCCTTATAGCGTAAGCGCGTCTGTGACGTTTTGCGCACGGGCGTTGCCCGTACGCCATTTCATTGGACCAAAGGCCCTTACAGCGTAAGCGCGTCCGTGACGTTTTGCGCACGGGCGTTGCCCTGGCAGGGCTTGGTGATCCCGCGTGCCTTTATGTTCTGTACGTGCTTTTCGTGCGGTGCGTGTGTTTTCCATCCGTTGGGGTTCACACGTTATTACTTCACAGCGGGTGTTGGCTACGCGTTCTTCTACACGCAAGGCAGACAGTGAGTGCCAGCAGGCCCCCACCCATGTCCAACTCATGTCCCCCACCACCCCCACCCCCCAGCACTGTGGGGCACCTGACAGCAGGCCCCCACCCATGTCCAACTCATGTCCCCCACCACCCCCACCCCCCAGCACTGTGGGGCACCTGCCAGCAGGCCCCCACCCATGTCCAACTCATGTCCCCCACCACCCCCACCCCCCAGCACTGTGGGGCACCTGCCAGCAGGCCCCCACCCATGTCCAACTCATGTCCCCCACCACCCCCACCCCCCAGCACTGTGGGGCACCTGCCAGCAGGCCCTCGCCCATGTCCCATCCATGCCCCCCTGCACCTGGGTCCCAACAATCCCCAATCATGTCCGTAATGGCCATCCTCCCCTGCCAAAAGGCCCAACCAACTATCACATCCACCCACATATCAAAGGCAATTACATGTTACACACCCAATGTAAATAATGCAAATGAACACATGTCTGTCACACACAATGGCTGCAAGTGAATGTTAAAACACCCAACATGACATGCATGAAAGCAATGAGATGATACGACACATTGAAGGATGAAAATAAAAATGTATTGAAAATCAACTTGAATGGAAATGAAATTAGAAAAACCACAAAGCAAAACAACAAAAAGAAGAAGAATGTCCATGAAAAAAATCCAAGAAATCAAAAAATCCATAGAATAACTATTTACAAGACAATCCCGGGTCCATGAGCCCAACCAAATGAAACCTAACTATGTCAACTAACTAAAAACTGAACTATATACAAAAAAGTGGCGCATTGTCCAATCGCAACCAAATAAAAAAATATAAAATTTAAAGGAAACCTACCACTAACTATATAACTATATACAATGGCAGCGGGCAAGTCCTGCGGCTCACTCTGTGATGTTGCCGGCCAGGGCATCATCGAACTCCATGTCGATGTCCTGGAGGCGGGACTCTGTCCTGGCCCCGAAGTCTCGCAGGGATAACCCCATGTTCACCTCAAACTCCCTGCGAGCTTCCTCGAGGCACTCAGCCCGCCTCAACGCCCGACGCATGGAGAACTCCGCCCTGACCATGGTGAGCCGCTCCTCTTCCGCCCGCTGCCGCTCCGCACCTATCCGCTGGACCAACTGCTCCCACACGGAAGACACTACCATCCCAGGGTTCTCCTGCCCTCCGGCCGATGCCTGCCCCTCTGATCTTGATGGCCCCGAGCCATGATGCCTCCCACGTCGAGCCTGCTGCTGCCTCCGACGCCACTGCCTCTGCAGGCACGACGCCATCCAGGATGAAGGAAACCACCGACGCCGTCATGCACGTGCCCTGCCCGATGATGCCGTCACATCCTCCATCTGCTGGGGTCCAGTTGCTGTGTTGTCCACCCCTGCTGGACCTCTGACTCCCGACTGTGGCAGGGATGGGATCCCCACCGAGCTGGCTGCATTGGTCAGGGCAGGTCCACAGGGGGCCCTGGTGGCATCTGGGCCGGAAGACGGCAAGGAGAACGACTGGCGTATAGTCTCCACAGAGGAGGAGAGGGCCGCCAGATTGGCCGACACATGCAGGAAACCCCCGAACATGGCCGATCCCAATTGGGCCACGTCGGCACGGGGCTCTTCCTGATGACGTGCGTGCTCCTCCTGGGAAGCACGCACGGCATCACGAATCACAGCCGTGTGCATCGCGACCCCAATCAGGACCTTCTCCACACGGCCAGGGGTCGCCTCGTCCGCAGATGGAGGGGAGTCAGATGACATGGACATCCCCTCTACCTGCGGACGGGCCTGGGACGGGGCATCCCTGCTGGTGCAAGGTGGTGCACCCACAGGTTCAGGGACAGCGACATGCACAGGCCCCTCCACAGTGACCTGTGCTGCCTCCTGCCCCTGCCCCTGGACTGCACCACTTGCACCAGCAGGGATGCCCCCACCAGGCCCCATGTGCGCCTCAGTGGCGGCCTCCTCCTCCTCTGTGGAAACCACCAACCTGGATGGCTCCTCGCCGTCTACCGCCGTAGCAGGCCCCTGTGGGGGCTCACCCACCCCTTCCGCTGCAGCCGTGGGGGCATCCCCGCCGCCTTGCTCCACAGCGCCGTCTCCGCCCTCTCCTTCACTAGCCGCTACGTAGAGGGAGACATAGAACACAAGCATCAGGGTACTGTACAATGGTCCCCTAGACAGGAAGCAATAGCAGATGAGTGCCACTGTCAAAGTACACTTCCATCATGTCACACTACAACACATGTGTCAGTCCAGGCAAAACACACACAGTGACAGTCATGGTGCGTGCCATGGACATTTCAATGCATGTCCAATGGACTCTCGAATCATACAATGTAATGGGACTCACATGCATCATGGGTCATGCCTATCACATGCACACACTTCACCTCAGTCACATCCATCTGGCCCCGTACACCCCAATCACAGTGCATACAAGGATGACTAGGATGACTAGGCTGCATCAGTGAATCTGTACATTGTCACAGACATGTGTCATGCATCCATGGCACTCACAAGTCACAGACACGCAGGTCAGGCACACAGACATGGATACCACATATGTATCTGGCATCAGCACCCATCCCTTGCCCCCACCCATGTCCAGGAACAGAGACTGCCATGCTCTCATGTGTGCAATCTGCACAGGGCTCCCCATGTCGCATTCAAACACATGCAACAACCGTGCGGTTCACACATTACAGGTCGCACATGCATTCCCATGATGTCCCTGCACACATACATGCGTACATGGCCTATGTCACACATGCAGGCAAGTATCAGACAACCAGCACACTGCAACATGCCCTGTCTCACACAGCAATGCTTGGCCACTTACCGCTCAACTCCAGACGGGTCTCCCTCTCAAGGACCTGGGCGTGGAGCGCTGGGTGTGCGCGTTCCAGGACCCTCAACTGGATGGAACTCATGCGGCCCCGGCCCCCCTTCACGAGGCGCCGGGCCTTCATGAGGGTCCTGGACCTCAAGTCTTCCCAACGCTTCTTGACCTTCTGGATGGTGCGGGTTGCCACCCCCTCCGCGTTGATGGCAACCACACAGTCGGCCCAGATCCTGTCCCGTCCTTCCTTGTTGGCGCGGGACGATCCGAAGAGGGCCTCATACTGCCCCAGGACTTGCTCCACCAGGACACCAACTTCGGTGGCAGTGAAGCTGGTGCCCCTCTGCCCCTCTGGCTGGGGGTTGCCACTGGTGCCAGATGTTGATGTGCCCGACATGGCAACCCCAGGGGCAGGAGTGGGTGGGCAACTGGGTCCTGGGGCTGGGCTGTGGAGCGATGTTCCAGCAGGGGTGGACACAGCAACTGGACACCTGCAGATGGCTGATGTGCAGGCACCAAATGGCAGGGCACGGTGGCAGCAGGCAGGCAGGCAGGCAGGCAGCAGCAGATGGCACGTGGGAGGCTGCTCGGGGCACTGGGGGGCAGTAATTCGGCCTTCTGGGCAGGAGCGTGGTCTTCCGTGTGTTTTTGCGTGGCCAGCTTGATACGGAGTGATTTGGCACGTGAAAATCCTGCACGTCAGCGTGAAAATCGAGGAAAGGCCCTTAGCGCGTAAGCGCGTCAGCACGCGTACGCGATTTCATTGGACCAAAGGCCCTTATAGCGTAAGCGCGTCTGTGACGTTTTGCGCACGGGCGTTGCCCGTACGCCATTTCATTGGACCAAAGGCCCTTACAGCGTAAGCGCGTCCGTGACGTTTTGCGCACGGGCGTTGCCCTGGCAGGGCTTGGTGATCCCGCGTGCCTTTATGTTCTGTACGTGCTTTTCGTGCGGTGCGTGTGTTTTCCATCCGTTGGGGTTCACACGTTATTACTTCACAGCGGGTGTTGGCTACGCGTTCTTCTACACGCAAGGCAGACAGTGAGTGGTACCCCGCTCCCCCAGGCCCGATCGCGTGAATAACTTCACGCGAACCCCTGAAATACACGCGCCCAGGCTATTCGCGTGTGGAACTTCCCACGCACCCCTGAAATACACGCGCCCAGGCTATTCGCGTGTGGAACTTCCCGCGCACCCCTGAAATACACGCGCCCAGGCTATTCGCGTGTGGAACTTCCCGCGCACCCCTGAAATACACGCGCCCAGGCTATTCGCATGTGGGACTTCCCGCGCACCCTTGAAATACACACGCCCAGGCTATTCGCGTGTGGAACTTCCCGCGCACCCCTGAAATACACGCGCCCAGGCTATTCGCGTGTGGAACTTCCCGCGCACCCCTGAAATACACGTAGCCCGCTCCCCCAGGCCCGATCGCGTGAAAAACTTCACGCGAACCCCTGTAATACACGTAGCCCGCTCCCCCAGGCCCGATCGCGTGAAAAACTTCACGCGAACCCCTGAAATACACGTAGCCCGCTCCCCCAGGCCCGATCGCGTGAAAAACTTCACGCGAACCCCTGTAATACACGTAGCCCGCTCCCCCAGGCCCGATCGCGTGAAAAACTTCACGCGAACCCCTGTAATAGACGTAGCCCGCTCCCCCAGGCCCGATCGCGTGAAAAACTTCACGCGAACCCCTGAAATACATGTACCCTGCTGAAATCGTGTGTGAGACTTCCCGCGCACCCCGGTATACACGCACACGTATTTTTTGTCAGCGGGTGTCCGTGTTTGTGGGTACCCCTTTGCACGTCATTTGTCCTGGAGGGCCACAGTATAGGACATTCATAATGGCAGTATATAGGTGCTAATTGTTGGCGCACCTTTTGGCGCACATTTCTTACAGCCGCAGAGACGCTACCGCCTGCTTTCTTGTGCCGGTCGTGTTTGTGCCTGTGCGCTGGTTTGAGCGTGCGCTTTTTTGCCCTATTCTATTCCATGAATACGTGTTGTAGGCGAGCGTGTGGGCGTTCCGCGCACTTGTGCCCTGTACTTCCCCCGTGACGCCCAGGTTTTGGCAAGTTGTTCCCCATTCCGAGTGTTACGCCCGTGTTCCGCCTACTTTTGTTGCGTGTGCCGCGCTATGTGCGAATTTCGCTGTGGCCTGTGCGATTTTCGCTGTGATCTGGCGCACGCTGTTAGATGGCCTGTGCGCCAACGTGCGCGGCGCACTTTTTTATCGCACATCCGCTGGTTTTCTCGCGCACGGACTTCCATGAATCGACGTGCGCTGCTTTTCGTGCGATTTTCGCACTTGCACTGCGATTTTCGCTATTCCACTGCGATTCGCACGTTTTTGCCCACTTGCGCCGCGCTAATTATTCCATGAATCGGCCTCCTAATCTAAACCTAAATCTAAAATTGGAGCACGTGTCAACCATCAAATGAAAATAAGGCCGTCCTTGTGGCGTTGTGTCAAAATAAATGGGAAATAAATGGGCCTATACTGTGAAAAATGTTGTGTCAAAATAAATGGGAAATAAATGGGCCTATACTGTGAAAAATCTATTGCCAAGTCCTTACGCCAAATACAAAAACAAGTGTGGGATAGAAGTTTCAATAAAGAAAGAAGGGGTCTTAAATAATATGTCACGATGCATTAGTCAGGGTTTTCCTTCCCCTCAGATCCCAAATGACAATTGGGATTCACTCCCCTTGCTTTCTCTCAGTGTGGGATTCATTTCCCTTACTTTCTCTCAATGCAGGTTCACTTCCCTTGCTTTCCCTACAGTTCTTAGGTCAAAGGCTTTCGACAGTATGTATACAGTAGTATGACCACTTTGGCCTATATGGGCGGCTCTACTATGGCCTTCTGGTATCTGTAGTTTTTCCTCAACATGGTATTTACCAGAGTCTCTCAAGTTAGCACTCATGGGGTGCCAGTTCCCTCTGCAGCTGGTTTTCCCTTCTACAATTTAGTTATTTGAACTTCCTTCAAATGGCCACTTTTGCGACTTTCATTCAAAACAGTTTGGTTCTTATCAGATTTCCCTTCGACTCACCGGCTGTGATGAACCGCTGGGCTTTTCTTGTATCCAGAGTCAATGTCGGTACCTAGGTAGCAGGAGTTTCCCTCGCTCTTGCTTATCGGCGTAGGCACGCTCTGTGTACCGTTGGCGTCTGGTGCAACACACTTGGGCTATTTTCCTCAGTTTTACGATTCCTTTTGCAGAGGTTTTGCAGGCCTGCGTCAAAAAGGGCAAGGTCATGTCTTGCCTTGTTGGTCTCTCGATTTTCTCCACCTGTATCCTCCTCCTGAACTGCCAGGCCTGGATAGCTATCTCGTTGTGCGGTCTGCCTTGCTCGTACTGTGCTCTTTTGATCCACCTTTTATCCCTGTAGTGAAAGGATAGGGCCATCAGGTGTGTGCAATTTTGGTCGATTGCCTGACTTTACCTGACCCAGGTATTGGAACACATCAGGTGAACAGCTCCGATGCTAGTCTGTTGTCTTGCGTGTTGTGTGATAGTGTTCGTACGAGCAGAGGGGGGCAGTGTTTTTTAATGTCCTACGGAAGAGGATGGGGAAAAGGTGTGCAAATAAGGGGAATACTGCATCTCACCCGTCAGTGTCCCACTTCCACTCCCCAAGGACCGCCACCCAGGTGATCCTACCTCACTGGTTCATGCACAGGAACTGGATCCAATAGCAATGGCCATGTCCTGGCCACCTGGATGACAGGTCCATGGCATTTAGCCAGGGAGACACCTTCAGGTTTCTCTCATATCCTTCCCCTATGCGAGGTGGATATGCCTGTTCTTTGGTTAGGTCTTTTGTTGTTAAAACCAGTCAGAGAACAGGGATGAGAGATGTCCATGAACTCTCGCATATCCCATTGATTTACTTTATTGGTAGTGGTGGAGGGGTTTCAGTGGTTTCTCTACAACAACCTATAAACTGGGTCTCAAGTATTGTTTTGTGTTTTGTTTGTTCGGGTTTTCCCAGTTCCATACTGGAGAGTTTTGTGAGTCAAAGGTCTCTTGCCAGGATCTCTTAGGTAGAAAATCTCCAAAGGGAGGGGGCGATTCCTGTAAGAGAGTAAAGAAGATGGGAAAGTCTCCTCTCAGAATAACTTCCTCAGGGAGCCCAGGAATTATGGCTGATGGTATGTTGTAGGATTCACCGCGGATTTCAATTTGTACTGGGACTTTAGGATATACCTTGTAGTCTCCATGTACACAGGTTACTCAAACCAGGGCTGCTTGGTCTAGGTATTTTGTTGTAACTAAATTGGGCTGTACAGCGGTCTGCTTACTACTTGAGTCGATTAGGGCCCTTACCTAAGCCTTTTAATGTATGAACTTGGTAGCAGTTTGACATACATTGATGCTGAAGGTTTCTAACTCTTAGTCAGCTTCCTCCCAATCTTCACCTTTCAAACAGCCTTTTTCCATAGGCTCGTCCTTTGCATTCTTTGGACAGTGTCTTGCTAGATGTCCTGTTTCTCTACAGGAAAAAACAGATCAGAGGAGGTGGTTTGCTTCCTTTTACTTCCTCCCTTCTACTTTCATCTTTATACTTTGGATACATTTTCCTGGTGTCTTCTCTCTCCTGAGGCATCCTTTCCTTGACTTTACATGACCACCCTTGTTTATCTGGGTTTGAGGGTGATGGATGGGTTTATGATCTCTTCGATCATCCCATTGAAGGGCTAGGTGAAAATGTTTGGCTGTGTCTGAATGGTTTTGTGCATGGCCATGGCTAGGGTAGGTCCATTTAACTGTAGGAGTTTGGTTTTTTGCAAAAAAAAGGATCAGGAATTTGTAAATTGTTCTAGGGTAAACATCTTTGTCAATTCTTCTAAGGTTTTATTACTGATCCACAAGGCCCAGCCATTCACCCATCTCTAATGGAGTTTCTCCTAGATTCAATCTAATGGTTCGTAATTTTTGCCTATATAAATTGCATGTTTGCCCTACTCTTTTTAACAATCCTTCCTTGGTGGATTGGAAGGAGGTTCTCTGTGCAAGACTGAGTAGTTGATAGGAATTTTGGAGTTCCCCTTTCAATAAGGGCCCCAAATAGCATCTATTAAGGTTTTCTTCCCCCCTTAGTTGTTCGTCCAGGAATTTGAAGTTTAGGAAAACATTTCCTAAATCCTTGTCTTCGAGATAAGGTTGAAGTACACCCTATGGTAGTAAAGGCCTGGATTGCAAGTAAATTAGTCTAGTTACATTTACTTGGAGTCTGTTTTCTGCCTGTGTCTGATGGGCCGCCAATTGGGTGAGAATATTAGCTAGGTTGGCCATTTCTTCCAGGGGTGTAAGGGTGCCCCCGGGGGCGTCTGAATCAGAGAAGAAACAACTATCTATGCCCTAGGTAAGGGCTTAAAATCCTCAGAGTCCTCAGTCTCTGAGTCTGATGAGTGAGTATATTGGGACAGGTTTTTTACTAACCCTGATGGTCCTGCCACAGGTGAAGTTTGAATACCATGGAAGAAAAGGCTCAAAAGAAGAGGGATTCAAAGCACCGGGTCTGATGAACGAAAAATGCGCTGTATCTTTTAGAATTATTCAGTCCCACAGTTGTAGGTTATGAGAGAGAGGAAGGGTATCTATTAAGACGTGAGTCTTGAAGAGTAGGTCCTGTTGACTAGATGGAATAAGAAATTGAGTCGATAACACCTCTTTTAACTTGATACGCAGTCAGATTCTAGGAGATCAACTATTCTATTTTCTCCTTTGGGTGGCATCACAATTATTAGCATCGGTTGTCAATTTTTGTCAGTTGAATCATATCCCACGCATGACACCATATGTAAGGAACTCATGGTGGCAACAGTAAAAACAGACACAAGTGATCACAGTTCAAGGGTGTTTATTGAACAATGAATACAGGGTGGAAAAATGCCTAATCTAAACCTAAATCTAAGATGGGACTAAGAGTCGACCATCAAATGAAAATAAGTCAGTCGTCGTGGTGTTGTGTTAAAATAAAGGGGCTTATACTAAGAAAAGCCTATTGCCAAGTCCTTATGCTAAATACAAAAAGAAGTGTGGGATAGAAGTTTCAACAAACAAAGCAGTGTTCTTAAATAATATGTCAGGATGCAGTAGTCAGGGTTTTCCTTCCCCACGTTTTGAGCATGGGCTAGGTGAAACCTCTGAGCACAGCACACACTGAAGCTTTCCCCAGCACAAGCCAACAGTTCTGTTCCAGCTATCAGGTTCTCCGATGGCTTAAAAGTCTCTTAAAAAAAAAGTCTCTTGCCCTCAAGGGCCTGGTAGTTCCAACAAACAAATACACAGTTCTGAGCCACACATTTTTTGGGTGACGGCTTCACTGTAGGGTCCCCCTCTTCTGGGCACTGATCCTGCATATACTACTTTGGGTGATGGCTTCGCCCCTGGGTCTCCCTCTTCTGGGCACTGACCCCTCAGACACTACTTTGGTTGATTGTTTCACACATGGATCATCCTCTTCTGGGCGCTGACCTCTCACAATCTTACTCGACTATTTCTACAAATGCTTCTGGGTGATGGTTTCAACCCTAGGTCCTCCTCTTCCGTGCGTAGACCTTTCAACCTTTTTAGGTGGTAACTTTTCACTCCTGGATCTCCCTTGGCCGGGCTCAGATCCCAAATGACAATCGGGATTAACTCCCCTTTCTTTCTCTCAGTGTGGGGTTTGCTTCCGTGGCTTTATCTCAATGAGGGATTCACTTCCCTTGCTTTCTGTAGAGTTCTTAGGTCAAAGGCTTTCGACTGTACTGGGGATTTTGCTTGACCTCCTGTATGACCACTTTCACCTATCTGGGAAGCTCTCCTACAGCCTTCTGATATCTGTAGTTTGCCTTGACACGGGAATGACCAGAGTCTCTTGAGTTAGCACCCACGTGGTGCCGGTTCGCTCTACAGCAGGTTTTCCCTTCTACAATTTACAGTTCTTTGAACTTTCTTCAAATGGCCACTTTGCAACTTTCATTCAACACACTTCGGTTCTTATCAGCTTTCCCTTAGAATCACCGGCTGTGATGAACTGCTGGGCTTTGGCTGTATCGAGAGTCAGGGCTGGTACCACGGTCGTAGGAATTTACCTTGCTCCTGCTTATCGGCGTAGACACGCTCTGTGTACCCTCGGCATCTGCTGCAACACACTTGGGCTATTGTCCTCGGTCTTACAATTCTTTCTGCGTAGGTTTCGCAGGCCTGCGTCGAAAAGGAAAAAGTTGTGTCTTGCCTTGTTGGCCTCTCGATTTTCACCGCCTTTATCCTCCTCTTGAACTGCCGGGCCTGGATAGCTTTCTCGTCATGTGGTCTGCCTTCCTCATACTGTGCTCTTTTGCTCCACCTTTTATCCCTGTGGGGAAAGGAAAGGACCGTCAGGTGTGTTTGAATTTTGTAAATTGCCTGACTTTGCCTGACCCTAGTATTGGGACACATCAGGTGAATGGCTCTGATGCTAGTCCATTGTCTTTCATGTTGTACGAAAGTATTTGTGCAAGAAAATGGGTAGGGGGCAGTGTTTATGAATGTCCTATGGAAGAGGATGGGGAAAAGGTGTTCAAAGAAGGGAATACCGCATCTCATCCGTCAGTGTCCCACTTCTCCTCCCAGAGGACCCCCCCATCCAGGCGATCCTCCCTCACTGGTCGACCCCAAGGAGCCGGATCCAATAGCGATGGCTGTGTCCTGCAACCTGGATGACAGGTCCCCAGGGTTTAGCCAGGGAGACACCTTCAGGTTTCTCACACATGGAATCAAACAATGAACTATGCCACTATAACATTCTTAAAACATGTGTTGGGTAGCTCTGAATTGTTGTTATAATGCAAAGTTTGCACAGATTTAATATTTATAGGCTTGCACAATTTGCACTATTAGCACTGTTTGTAACTTATCCATGGGGAGTTGTACCTCACATTTTAATGATATTTTATGATTGTCGTTTGTTGACTGTAGGATATGCGTTTTATGTCCTTTTTTAACACATGTATTTTTGCAAATGTCAAAATGTTGAATACAAGCTTAATTATGATGATGATAAGAGGGGATAGTCCTACAATTCTTATTTTCCAGGGCTAGGTCCTGGAATAATTTATAGAGACCCCTGCTGTCACATGTATGGATCCAGTCTTGCTCATAAAGTTTGTTTTTGACTAATTCCAGATTTGTCATGAGTTTATAGTTACACATATTAATACCAGACAATACTTTTAGACACTTATCTGTAACAGTTGTCAGGAACCCTGAGTGCATTTCACTCAATTGTAGTGGTAAGGTGCTGTAAATGCTAGTTTCCATCCCCGAAGTATGTTTTGGTACATGCTAATTGGCCTCCAACGAACCAGAGAGTGCATAAATAGCAATCCAAATTCATATCTTAACAAAACCGCTGGTACACAATTTGGAAGATGTAATGCCATCCACCAGACCTTCCCTTAAAATTTGGCTAAATCAAAACCTTCTGAGAGTGAACTAACCTCTAAACTATAATGGACAGCAGGAATTACTTTAAGCTTATACATTTTTACAAGAGGGACCAGCGTAAATCTACAGTACTTGCGAAGAATGAATTGCATTTGAACACCAAATGTAATGCATTTCTCATGAAGCTCATCATACAAAACTGCATGTTGAGACATATTAGTCAAAATAAAACCCAGATATTGCACTGTCTGGATACCTTCCAATTTAACCTCATCTAGCTTTCAAGAGATGTTCGGCAGCTTGGCCCGTGAGCCCTTAACACATAACGTTTGTCTTAGTAGCATTAATCTTGGTATCGGCAGATTTAATCGAATAAAAAAAAACAAATGGAAGATTTGTTCAAAAATCAGCTGTATGAAAATTACTTCAACATAAAATTTCAAATAAATCCCCCATTCTGTGTCATTATAGTGAACTAGGCTCACGGGGGTTTCCCCTCACCCTTGTTCACTATAATACCACCAGGGATGGGGGGTGTCCCCCGCTCCCTATTCAATTAAACAAAAAAAAGAGGAGCCTGCGGTGCCGGCTCCCATTCACGGAGGGAAAAAACCACCCAGGAGATGGCGGCACACAAGGAGGTGTGCCGCCAAGCGGTAAGTAAGTGGGTGGGGGGCAGTGGGTTGTTGGAAATGTTCTGGCAAGTGAAAACCGAAAGTCATTTTCATTGAAATGACTTTTGTTTTTTTCTCCCTTGAACATTTCTAATTCATTCAATTCATGGTAATCCTTAATCTTCAGGGTGTTCTACGATATATAGTTATTTAACAAGTAATAACACTTTGCAACCCTTTATGTGTCCGAACTAACAACAAAATATATGCATACCACATGCAATCCACTTCCCAGAATTATTTTGGGGAGGAAAACATCAACTGGATCTAGGTTTTCTCACGAGTCAGACAGATACAAATTAAACAAACGTGGGGCCAGCACGCAGCCTTGCCGGAGTCCCCTGCTAATTGTAATATCTTCTGGCATACTGCCATTCATGTTTGACCTAACCCTCAATGAATTATTCGCATGTAGATGATTCAGGATAGCCAATTACAAACTCAGGAAATTCCATTGTTTCAGTTTATCCCACAGGCGAGGTCTATCCTTCATATCAAAAGCATGTGTTGGGTCTACACCTTCAAGATATAAAGGCACATCACCCCTCTCACATGCATTTTCTATGAGTGCATTCATTATCAAACCATTCACTCCTGTAGCCATGCCTCTCCTGAAGACAGTCTGGAACTTTGAAAGGCAATGCATCTCTCTCAGCCATTCTTCAATGTCCTTGAGTATGAGAGCAGAACATATGTTACTGTCCGCATCCAGGAGGGCAATGGGGCGTTAGCTGGATGGACTAGTGCAGTCTCCTTTTTGAAGAATGCAATAATATGAGAGGTTTTCCATGTTTTAGGATTTTCTTTTGTCTCCAAAATATTTGTTAAAAGTAGGAAAAGCTTGATGCCCAGAATTCCGGATCACTCTCTTACTGAAAGGCCCATTTGGGCCAGGAGCCCGTGAATTAGAAATAGACTTTAGTATTTTTAGGCTCGAGTCTTATGTAATAGTGAAGACCTAATCCCCATGGGTTGCATAGTCCCTTTATACAAATGACTGAAGAATATTATCCATTGCTTTTCTGTAACCAGATTTTTTTGCACATTCACTTGAAACCGTTTCTTATTCTATAGTAGAGATTCTTCACATTACAGTTTAGGACGGCTTCTATCATACACTCTCCATCTTTCTGCATGAACAGATATCAGTGGCACTTAACCCAATTCGTATAGCTCTGTTTCAATTTCTTGGCAAGGCCCTCCTTCAACCCAGGGTCTAAATGTCTACTATTTAGTGATTTTAAATCCTGTCTCAGCTGCCTTTGTCAACTCTGCAAAGTCTCATGATATAAAAGTACTCAGGAACTTGCATTACTACACTGCCCATTCCCATTAGATTCTACCACACCATTAAATATAAAGGTGGAAAAGACCTCATAGGAAAAGGCAGCAGATGTTTGCCCACACCTAGACAAAGACAAAAATCTACACATGATTAGATTAAAAACATCAACCCGTTAAGGATATCATGCAATTCTGCTCTTATTTTGCCTGACCTCCAAATTTCTGCATGCGTCAGAACAGTGCGATCTTACGAACAGAAGGATGGTCCCTAACTGTCAGCTGTGTACATCCATTATAGAGGTGGTCAGTGAAACATACATAATCAATTCTAGAGCATAGTTCATCCTTATGCCAGGTAGGCCTTCTGAGGATATCTCCAGTAACTTTGCCATTTGAAATACCAAGATCCCATTCATTGAATAATTCAAGCCAGTTTCTTCTCAGTTAATACAACCTCTTTTGGTATTCCCTTCCCACAGTGAAATCCCCACCTACATCGTCCTGTTGCAATTTACAAATAGAATTGCATTCACCTGCTATTATGATTTCCCCATCACGGGATTTAACATTAAACTGGCCCAGCAGACTTTCCAAATCATCCATAAATTCATTTATCTTAGAATGTGAAGAATGCCAGTAGATATTAATCAACAGGCCTGTTCTTCCTGTGTTTCTAATACATATTTTCAATGCAAGAACCCCCTTAGTACTTACCAAGATTATACTACAATTGTGACAATGTTTATTGTTGATTGCTACAAGCAGGCGTCCTGAAGGTCTGCCACCCTGCAAATCGGACGCCTTTTGTTGAAAAAAGCTGAAAGCCATCCCATACTAGGGATTTTCTAGCACAAGTCTCCTATAAGAAAATGATGAAATGCATAGCAACTTTAGAGATGAGTTTACAGGCACACTTGCATTCATGATATCCTCTCACATTCCATAATAGGAAGGTTATCTCATCAGCCTGTTTCTCAATGAGTGCCGTACAGTTAAAGACAATGCTTCCCCCTGCCTTCAATTCATTTTTGACAAACAAAACCACAAGCAACCAGGTCCAATCCTAACCCATGTGGCTTTGCTACCTCAGAGAAGCAGACCATCTTAGTGTTATTCCCATTAAAACATGATATTTTCATTGTCGCACCTAGGTCCATGAAGCTATTGCAACTCTGACTATAATTCGACTTGGGGATCCTGCACATGTGCCACAGCAAAGGGATGGATTTCCCACAAACACTCTGTGGGACAGCATGCAGAGTACTGGGGTGTAAGTCGTAGCCCATTTATCTTAGGGCTTCAATTTCTTCAATGAGTAGTCCATGTACTGCTCTCGGCAGGATATTTATAGCCATGATATAATTTCTAGATTCATCAAAGAAGTCTACAACTTCAATATCCTTGGTTGAGATAAGAGTAGAATACTGTGATACCTTTAATCATCATATAAATGTGACGATGGGAAGGCCCCTTTAATGCAGGTGTACCGCCCCACCAGAAGTCCTGTTCCGGACCTGACATAATTTGGGGTCACCCGGAAGTCACAGGCGAACAGCAAGCCTATCCCGGAAGTGACCTAATCTGGGTTAACCGGAAATCCGGTCCTTGCTGGAGTGTTACACTGGCAGTGACATCATGGGGGCCACCCTGAAGTTCTGCTCCACCCTAACTCATATCCCGGCAGTGAAAAAAAATGGGTGACCCGGAAGTGTAGCATGGTTGGAAGGCCTAGGTTGTGGGTAAGTGGCATTACCCTTTTTGACCTGGTAGTAATCTGTGAAGCCCTGTTTGTGTACTCCTTGCCCCTGTTTATGGGGTTGCAATATAATGTGTGGAAATGATGTACATGTGGTTATGGACCTCCACAGGTATGACCCAGAAGTGGATCACAGGGTTTAAAGGGCATCAGGGCGCTAGGGAGTTGATGCAGGCATTAACCTGTGATGTTTATGGGAATGTGTGATGTAGGTAGTGCACTCTTGACCCTAAAATCATGGTGCACCAGGGGCACTGTTGAGATTATGTAGCTGCTGTGCTGCCCCTAGGGACGGAGTAAATCATGTGTGTATATATATATATATATATGGATGAATTCTCACCAAACTTTGCAAAAAACGTATATGGGCAACTCTTTTTGTCAAAGTTTAGTGAGGTTTGGTGCAGGGGGGGCAAAGTTATAAGAGGGGTCCCACAATTTCTTTCTTTCCCATACAGTGAATGGGGAAAAACTTTGCTCACGCCTACAGCTCAAACCTCTGGACGGATTTGCACCAGAGTTGCGGCAGGAGCAGTGGCTTGGCCCCGAAAGCGTGCTTTTGTGAATTTGGTAGAAATCCGTCCAGTAGTTTTTTTTTAAATGACCAAAAAATAGGTCTAAAAAAATTAGTGATATCTATGTCTGCTCTGCGGACACATTTCCCTGTTCGCGCCGCAGACCGGACATCGATTGGCTAATCGGCTCGTGTCATGTCCGCGGACATGCAACGTGCTCGCTGATTGGCTGGGGGGAAGCATGCGGTGCGTCACATTGTTTTGATGCGCCCGCCATCTTGGATCCGTGGATATCCACGGACAGCAGGGCGTCGAACGGGGCGAAAATACTATTTTGGGGAGTGTGTTGGTGTGTAAGAGTGCTTGGTGAGGGTGGGGGAGTGAGAGATGGGTCAAATGCTGTATTTGTTTAGGTGGCAGGTGCCTCTGATGTGGTCGTTATGTCCATGGTCTTCACGGCTGTCCGTGGACATAAAAAATGCACTACTGGCTGTTTTACTATTTTAGTATGATATTGGTTTTGGGTTGTTAGTAGAGCATTGATTGTAATTAATATCCTGTGTAAGTGGCCCATATACCAATATTATTGGCCATGCACCTAAGACTCTAGGCCCTGGCCACAACCACCGCTGCATAACACACCCATAGAATCAAACATCCATCAAATATCCACAGATCAAAAGTTTGTGTACTGTTTGATTTGTAGAGTTTGTATGTGAAGTTTTGGCTAAGTCATGCAATTAAGAATGTAGAGTTTGGTAACAAGCACTGCAGTATAACATATCCATGGAAGTACACATTTTGGTGTGTATGGTTAGATGTTTGCTTGAATGGTTGTGTCATGCAGCAGTATTTGTGAGTTGAATGATTATATACTTACTGTTTGCTTTTTGTGATTGGATATATTTTTTTCATGACTTGGGTAACTGGAGCAGATATTCCTTTTCAATTTCTGTGATGAAAGAAAAGATTATATGTCAGTGTAGGTAGTTCATAATGAGTTATTGCATTGCATAATAGACATCTCTGCATTATTTTGACCCTCATGTTTAGTACTTTAGAAGTACTATAATTCAAACCAGTGTACTATGCAATTTGCTCAGTTTTTGTGTTTGTTTATTAAATCATTGGGTCTGTGGGAAGAAAATATCCATGCTGGATTTCAAAAAAACGTTTTTTGTCATGGTACAATATATTTCTTTCTTTGTTTTCAGTGCTTATTTTTTGTTTCTGGCTAATCTTCTCTCTGTTGGCTTGTTTCAGATTGTTGGGGCAGTTTGATGCTTGATGGTGTATTCTAATTGTTTGCTTATAATTTTATGCTAATCTATCTGTTGGTTTGTTGCAGATTTTTTGGGGCAGTTAGATACCTGTTGACGTATTCTAACTGGTTATAGTTTTCTTATTTATGTTTTCAAGTTATTCATCTATCTGTTGGGTTGCTGCAGATTTTTGGGGCAGTTAGATACCTGTTGGCATATTCGAACTGTTTATTTCTTGTTATATTTTAGTGGTATTGATATATCTGTTTGGTTGTTGCAGAATCATGGGGCAGTTATATACCTGTTGGCGTATTCTAACTGTTTATAGTTTTCTAATTGAAGTTTGTTAATGTTTATTCAAAGATTAGTTATTAACTTTTGGTTTTAAGAATAATAAATAAGTGTTTATAATATTTGCTGGTAATCTATGCTTTAGAGTAATGGTACTATCATTACATTCAAACCATCCACAATTCTTTTTTATATATGCAGTGTAGTGACCTGCATTGGTTGTGGCTCCTGTGTGCTAGATTATACCTATTGTTGTGAAGGTTTTCTGAATCCAGTCAGATTACAGTTGTTTTTGGTACCATCTGCATTGTAATGTAAAAGCATTACTATTACTTATTTACTATGTGTCTGTATTTGTAAGGTGGAGTGATTATATGAATTGCAGGTAGTACATGATAGTAGTACATATGCCATGGTTTACATTTTGTACAAGTTGCTGAAATAGAGATGTATTCACAGTTAGGTATGGATGCATACACGAAGCGTTCATTAGGGATTTGTTCCTGTGCCACATTGCAGGTTGCAGATAGTGCATGTATGTTTCCACATGTATGAAATCTGAAAGATTTCATTTATAGGTATGTTTTTGTTTTCCAGTACTTGTAGTAAGTACATTGGAAATTCTTGTGGATCTTCTTGTGAGTTTATAGTGAATTTGACCATTCCAGCATAGTAGTCAAATTCTTGTCGTATTCCGTGAACACTGTAGGTGTTGTTAGGATTGTTGGTTGCATTTCTATGAAGGACTAACATTTGCAAACACAATTGGTTTGTATTGTGTAAGTAAATGTTTTCAATAATTGGTGGCAATTGGAATAGAATATTTATTGCTACATATGCATAGCAATTTACACCAGTTATATTTGAAAGTTTGAATGGACCTGATAGTTCTGTGACCAAGTCATTTGTTTGGAGTGTGTATTGCTTCTTTGAAGAAGTACTTGAGTTACTTTGAGCAGCAGATTCTTCTTTGGTTGTGGTAATTGATGAAGTATTATCTTCTTTTACGTTCTTTGGTGGAATTGCAGTGACATCCTGTATCATTTCTGTTTGAAGTAGTTTTCTTTTACAACGTTTTGCTTTTTGTGGGACAGGATAGGTATTTAGATGGGGGTGTACAGTGAACATAGTTTATTGTATTCTAGAATGCAAGGAATATCAGCATTTACTTTACTTGCATCAAAGTTGATTATAAGTAGTCCGTCAAGTGTACGTAAGTGTAATAGTGCTACATAAATCATGTCTTCTTTAAAGACTCTGCTCCCAATATCTATCAATGCTTTATCTAGGTTAAGACCTTGTGATTTATGAATGGTGACTGTGTATGCTAGAGTTAGAGAAAATTGTTCTCTGCGTACATACATGTCTTTGAAAAGAAGGAATCGGGCTGTTGGGCGTCCTATTCTTTTAACTTCTGATAGTTTGGCAAAGAAAATATTGACAAACTGAAAGTTGTTGTAACGTGGGTATGTTTGAAAGCCAACAACTGTACCAAGTGCTCCATTAACTAGTCCTTGCTCCACATCAAGGTTACGTGTAAGCATTACTCTACAGTTTAAAGATAATTTTAATATTTTCTCCAAACCAGCTGTGTTGGAGATACAGTTTTCTAAGGTATTTAGTCTTGTCGTGGCTTGTTGACACATGGGTAGTGTCATACCATTTACGTCCAGTTTGTCTGTGGAGCAAATGTCAATTTTTGGCTGCATTTCTTTTTTCAACATTGTTTAATTGAATTTTGAACAGTTTGCAAGAGTTGGCATCAAGGACATACAATTGCATTTTTGTGTGCTAATTTTTCCATGACATCAGTAGCACATGAGTTATGGCCATAGAGTGCAGGATGTGACAGGTTTTTACTATTGATTGTGCTTCTTGAGATAGTACACCAACTCTAATACTTTTTAAAATGTTGGCGTATGTGATGTCTGCAGACTGCCGCATGTTTTCTGTTAATTCTCTGTATTGTAAATGTTGCCAAAGGTTGACATTTCCTATGCTGCCAACAGTTTTACGGCAGAGTTTGTGCCCTAAGGTTTTAAAAATAGGTTAATCTTTCACTGGGGTTAATTGAAGAAGATCTCATAATGTGCTATTAGAATTTGGCATATTAATGTTTGTGATTCTATTTCAGTGTACTGGGATAGAATGGATTTGCATCAGAAGCTGGCCATCGAACACTGGCTGGAACTGGCTCTTCAGTGGAAAAAGAGAGTGACCGGAACTACCGAGTGCCTGATCCCAGTCCTGGTCTGGCAACAGCATCAGAAGTAAGCACCCCTTGAGTAAAAATGAAAGTTGGTTGACACCCCTATTAAAAGTAATGCTTTATTTTCTCAATCAATATGTAAGTGAAATCTTAGTCTTCCTCCTGCCCCATCTCTCCCCTCTTCCCCCCGCATTCCTGTGAAGACATCTTGTGATCGATACCCTAGTAAAATTTGCAATAGACTATATGTGTAAGCCTACAGTGCTATCATTTTATGTATTGTCCTTACAAAACTATTTTGTTTCACCAAATCACGATACAATTTTAATAAATGACCAATTAGGCAGAAACATAGAAAAGCAGTAAGGAAACAAGATAAACAGACCACCAAAAAGACAGAATATTCTTGTGGATGTGGCATTATTAAATATTTGAACAATTTCCATATCTTGATATAGATTTTCAGTTTCATTTCTTATATGCACAGAGGACATTTCTTCTTGTGACAGACTTCTTGGTGAACCCTGTGAAACCAAGGGAGGCAGTGATGATGGCAAAACAAAGACAGATGAGCAGCTTGGCGCGCTACCTACTGGACCTTGAATGTAGCGAATAGGCAGAAAACAAGCTATAAAAGGTACCTAAATACCATTCAGAACATGCATGTTCATTATATTTATTTGGAGATTGTACATTGCACATTGTCTACTGTGCTTCCTGTCCATGCATCCCTTCTCTACTCAGTCCTCCTATCTCTATTTGCCCTTTACTATCCTTATGTAAACTCTCCCCCTCTCATTCTCTCTTTCTTGCTCTCTCATTCAAGCACACACAAACAACCACACTGGTACCATCTACTCAGTCCCAAAGCCTAACCTTCCCTCCATCCAAACAAACCAAAACTCTCCTACAAATCCTCCACCTACTGCACATGCTTCTGTGGTCTTTTGCTCCTACTTCAACTCCTCCCAAACTCGCCTAAGCATCTTTCACTGCCAGCTGACACTCCTTGATTTTTATAGCCCTCCCTTTCCTGTCTAGATACTTCCTTGGGCTTCCATTTAACACTTGGCTCATTGGTTTTCCCTGTCATTTACTAGCTGATCCACTGTAATTTCCTCCCATACCTTTCCCTTCTGTTTTGGGATTTCCCCTGGAAGTCTTCATAAGGGCCTTTTTCTGCATCCCTTTTCAATCTCCATTGTTCAACTGCCAGCCATGAGGTCACTGTGCTTTTTTTCTGTTCCTATTTTATCCTTAGTGCCTCACTTTACAAACAAGATTTGTGGAGTGTTCCATGGTGTACCCTATTACTGTGCAGTCTCTTGCTAGTTCCAGTACCTCAGCAGCTCTGTGCTTCGTGCAGGGAGTGTTGGGTCTCCCATTCTGCGCTGAATGGGGAAGGATAATTAATGTCCATTAGGGCAACCGGTTCGCTCCTCCTGTTCTGTACCGGGTTTTATCTGTAGTGCCAGAAAAAAGAGAAACCCAGACACTTTGTAGTACATGCCAAGGGGGGTCAGGGCATAAGCCCCCAACTCCCTCACCCCTCCTCTGTGATAGGATTGGCTCTGGCATATGCCTTGGTAAGCCTATGACAGGTTGGGAGGGTTCAAGATCCACATAGTGAAAAGATCCTCTAAATAATTAATTAAAGATTAATTAGAAGCCTGGGTGCCCAAACACCTAAGCTGGTGGGGAAGGGTACTTGCAATAGTGAACATAAATCAAAAGTGGATGAAGCAGTTTTTTCTCCTGGAGAACAAATCCAGAGCAAAAGGAGGGTCACCGCCAACATGATGCTGAATATTTTGTAGGCATGAGGGAGTTGGAGGTGTTTTTTCTGTGATGGATGGCTAAGTAAGCTCAGGGACCGTGATTACCATGGGATTAAATGCAATGGGGTGCTTCATGCAGATGTCTAAATTCCTTATGAGATCTGTATTTCTAAGGACTGTGTGGCACCACCAACTAGTCTTGTTCGAAGATGGAAGTATGTTAAGTATATCATGGAATCAAAACCCAATGTATTCATTTTTACCTCCACAGGTTCCAAATCCCATACATGTATTGACCATCAAAGAGATGGCGGTGTTGCAAATCCAAGCTCCCATCAGATAAGTACAATTTCCTGTTAACTCCTTTCCTCACTTAAATGACTACTTTTGAATGTCTCATGCAGTTGCACATTGAAAAGCTTTTCTTTATTTGCGTTTCCTACAGGTAAAATAGAATACCAGCCAACAAAAGAGGACCCTCTTGTTGACCCTGACATCTTTGGCAGGTTTAAAATAATGTATCTTTCCCCTTTGAAAATACTGTAGGTGTTAAAAATTAACTTGGATTTAGGTACTAACTTAGTATTCCTTGTCTTCCATCCATACAACACCATGTAACCTATCACTGTTCTGTGCACTGATAAACAGTCACTCATCCACACCTTCACCCATGCTGTGGCAGGAGAAGTAGATTGGCGCCATGGGGCTATTTTTGTATCTGCATGTGCAATGTGTGGTTTGTGTACATTATCTGTTCATTTCTGTGCCATTATTTGTACATCTCTATTTCCACATTCAAGTGATTTACTGCCATCCTGCTCCTCTTTGATAGATGCTTCCCGTGCCTCATCAATTTAATTTCTTCTCCTGCTGTCCCTTCCCTTCCTTCTTTCGGCTTTCTTGCCTCCCCCCTCTGCCTCCTCCTTGGCTACCTTGCCATCTCCTCCTTACTCTTCTGCCCTCCCTCAGGCTCCTTCACCTCTGCAGGGCGTACCTCTGATTTGTACCCCCCCTGGAAGTCTCTCAAGGTTGGCAAGGATGACCTTCTCCATATTGCCGTTCTGAACTCTCGCTCAGCCATCAAACACTCCTCTGACATCTGCCGGCTCCTGGAAGAGCTCTTCCTTGATCTCCTGATCTCCAATACATGCCTACCCATCACTGATACCTGTGTCAGCGCTTCTTCCAGGCAGACTGTCACTGACCACCTCTTTGTCGCTCCATCTCCAGACTCTTGCCACACTTCCCATCCTCTAGGTGCATCATTAATGTCTACCAGAATGGCATTTTCATGTCCCAGGGCTCTCAGCCCAACCTCTTCCTTCTTGATAGGTGTCTTCCATCTCTCATCAACTTCCTCCTTTCTCCTGCCACTCCTCCTTCTGCCACCCCGACACGTTTGCCACCAAATCCCTTTACCCCTTCTCGGAAGACCTTAAATAGGTGGCAACCAGCTTCACTTAGCTACCCTCAACTGTCGTTCTGCTGTTGAACATTCCTCTATCTGTCACCTCCTTGAAGACATTGACCTTGACGTCCTCACTCTCACTGAGACGTGGTTCACTGCCAGCTCTGTCACTGCTTTTGACACACCTCTCGCTATGGGCTACAAGATCCTCTCTAAGTCCAGGCCTAACCAGGCTGGATGCAGAGTGGCTCTGATCTTCACTGATTGAGTCCATACTACTATCGTACCCACTCAGTCCTGCTCTTCCTTTGAATGCCTCCTCTGCAGGCTTTGTCTCTTCTGTCCTCTCACTGACTCTCTCCACAATCTACAGGACCCCTTGTCCGGTCTACTACTTCATTTCAGAGTGGTCTGAACTCCCCTCTTCTCTCCTGGCCTCTGCCTACAGGCTTCTCCTCCTCAGAGACTTCAATATTCACCTTGACTCTCCTGATGCGGCCACTGGACTCTTCCACAACCTCTGACTCTTTCCCTCAGCATACTACCCTCTGATCTGACCCACTCAACTGGACACACCTCGGATGAAGGATGAGGATCCACACTTGGTATGATTCTGACCTAGCCTCTCTCAAACACAAGTACAGAGTTGCTGGCTTCAAGCACATCCACTGATAGACTGGCCTGTCGCCTGCTCCAACGGCACTACAGACTCCCCATCTATTCAAGCAAGAGGGCTCATATCCAAGCCTGCATCTCTCGGGCCACCAACAACACGGCAAGGAACTTGCCAATCCTACTGCAGTCTCCACCTGATCTCCAACTTCTCTCCTCACTTCCAAGAGTTATGCAGATGATACACAGCTCTCCATCAAGCTTCCCTCCACTTCCTCTTCTTCTGCCTCTCTAATTCCTGACTGTCTGATTGCTATTCAGATATGGTGCACTGCTAATGATCTCTGCCTTAATGCCAGTAAGACTAAGATTTCTTCTCATTGGCACCCCTGCTTCCTCCTTCCCTCCTACTCTCTGGCCACCCTTCATAGGTCCCCTCCCCCTCTTGTGAGGCTAAAAACCTCGGCGTCATCTTCGACTCCTCTCTCGCTTTCGCTCGTCACATCACAGACCTTGCCAAGAAGGCCCACTTTCAGCTGCACCTTCTCAGAGATATTCTCCATTTCCTCACCTTTTCCCAGAAACGTATTGTCTCCAGAGCTCTGGTCCCCTCTAAACTTATCTACTGCAACAGCCTCTTTCTCAATCTACCTTTATCCTCCCTTACCTCCTTCAACTAAACCAGAATAGGACTGTGAGAATTATCCTTGGCCTCAAGCCCATGGACCACATTTCCCCAGCCCTAAGATATCTCCACTGACTCCCTGTGGTGGTGAGGATCAAGTTCAAGACCCTCTGCATCATCCACAAGGCTTTCTGGGGCATGTCACGCTACATCCAAATCTCTCTCCCTAAATACTTCCCTGCTAGTGCCCTTCGGTTTTCTAGCTCCAATCCTCTTCAGATCAGATGCTTTTCTATGCAGAGAGTGGGCGGGTTGCATCTATTTCTTCAGCAGGAACCTCCCTGTCGAATGGCCTCCCTGCCCCTTTCAGGCTTGAGCCAGAAGTTCCAGAAGCTTCTCAAGACCCTCCTTTACTCGTCTTCCTTTCCTCTCCCCCTCCCCTGCTAATTCCCCACTCTGCCTCATGGACTGTCTGCCTGGTCCCTTCTGAGTCTTACAGGGCACCAGGTCCTCCTCACCCAGTCTTCCCCAGCACTCTGGTCTCCCTAACCTGCACTTGCCCTTCTGGGCCCCCTTCCCCTCACTAGCCTGACAAGGTGTGCATCCCTACCTAGCCTGGTCCACCCCATCTTTGCACTTAGCATGTTGTCCTCACTCCCTGCACTTGCCTAGCCCAATGGGCCCTCCTATTCCCCTCCTCCCCCCTGTACTTGTATGCTGCCGCTCTACCCAATACTTCCCTCCCACCCCAGAATGTTCCTTTCCCCCTACCTGCACCCCTCCACACTCTCCTCCCCCCTGCACTCCTTGTTGCTGCACTTGCACAATCCAAATGACACAAGGCCTAGTAGGACCATTATTGTTGTTTTCTTCCATGTCTCCCCTCACACACTTTTTTGTCTTGTGGCGCCTTGAAACACCATGTGATGTATAGGGGCTGTATAAATAAGCAATACATACATAGTGTATTTTGCATGAAAATGTGTAAGACTGACCATTTCGTTCTCTTTTGTCCTCCTCAAATGGAATGCAGCAAGTGAAATTGATGGGAGCTATTTATCTCATGCTTGTAGATTCAAAGAGCCCAGTTAGCTTGACACCAAGCAATACCAGGAGCTACAGTTGACTCCCTAGACGAACCGTTGCCATTTAAATATACCTATGTGAAAGTAACTAGTTTTGGGAATGTGTATAAAGGAGCATTATGACACATATATGACATTTTTGAGTAAAATGCAGCATATTAATAATAAAACCTAGTGTATAGCTTAAAATAAACTTTCCACAAAACAATCGCACCATAACAAAAAGAAAAACATTATCAAACACAATTCCAATCACATTACAATCGGGCATATATAATGGACAATAGATTGGATCTCAAATGTTACATTTGTGGCATGCCATGTACTAGTTGCTAGTTCTCCAGATATATTTCCTGTATACTAGGTAATGCCAGATACCTTGGAACTGCTCATAGGTGCTCCTGTCCATCAAATCTTTATTTTGATTAGTAGGAACATGTCCCCAGTCACAATCTCATAACTTCATTGCTGATAGTCAGATGACTTGAGTTGCAAGCCAGATTGCCTTTACCCAGTCTGTGTACCAAGAGTTACTTTTATGCCATTCCAGCTTCCTGGTAAGAGAGCTAGACAACTGCTAGTGTAAGGATGGGTACTTGGAAATAGACAAAATCTAGTTGCACGCCGGGGTTTTTGCCTTCTGTGTTTTACAAGCATGAGTCAGGTTTCTGGACTTCTGATCAGGTCTGAGGGAACAGCAGCACCACACAGACTTATGTTGATGATGGATTTTAATGCTAACCAGGATTGGTAATAAATAAATCCTCTTTATTCTGGGAAGGCTGTTCGAATTTGGGTATGAGTTTATTGATAGTTGATTAAAAGCACAATATACACATCTTTCACTGAAGAATGTTTAACTTGATCTGAAGGGGTAAGGGGAATTTGCTTGGAGGGTTAGATGTTTTTAAACTTTGCACGCATGCAAAGTAATAAACGACTATTGTAATACAAAGGTGCTCAATGTCTGACAATGCATAGGCATTTAGGCTTAGTGGTGTAAACTGCACCACTGTCCCAAATTGTGAAAATGTTTAGATCAGCATGTAAAGCTCAGTCTTGTTTGTGCCATCCTTATTTAATTCTCTCTCACCGCCAACTTGGGATTCTCTGTCCTCCCGCCGCTCTCTTGGATCCCAAATAAATATCTGTCTTAAATCAGTCTCACACTATTCTAATGGTCATCTTCTTCCTTTCTTTGAATCAGAGGCACTGTGGAGGCACTCACTTCAAGCGGTCTGCCTCTCATTGCTAATGGTTAGCCTACTTTCTTACAATCTGCCATGGAGGAGGCGCTCGCTATAAGCGGTCAGCCACTCTGTACTAATGGTTGTATTTCTCTTTCTCCCTTTTTCTCTTTCTCCCTCTCTATTTCTCTTTCTTCCTTCCTTTTCATTATTAGCAGTAAGTCACAATTAGCTAATGGTACTCATTTAGCTTTTTTTAGAATTTGAGTTATGCATGCGTATATGGCCATTCACACCATGCTAATTTCATACCCAAGAACACAAGGGGGATACAGGGCTTCTCAAAGTGGCTAAGGGAACCATAGTTCCATGTTGAGGGCACAGAGAAGTAATGCATTCACAATGGGGAGTCAAAACTTTACAAAGTGGGTATTTGGAACACATTGTTGTGGACACCTGGTTCCGGAGGAATAAGTGACATGCCTAAATAAACTGGAGAATTATCAGACTTTAATTTTAAGTCCCCACTTGACAAAACGAATGCCTTTTATGCCACAAATGATGTTGCTTCCAACAGGAAATATTCTTCTGAAAAACTATTGTATACTATCTACACTTTAAGACTCAAGAGGGAATGTTTAGCTATTTTTGCTTTGTAGGTGGTTCATATTACTATTTTATGAACTCTGTCAAGTAATCAGTGGCTGATGTAGAAGCTAAGAAGATTATATTGTTGCAGAGTAGAGGCATGTAACTGCTCATGGGTTTGTTTATATATTCCTAATGACCGCATTGAACATGCCCCGCTACCTGGAAGGCTTAATTTGTACAACTACTTGAAGACAGTCACGCACATTGTAATTGCCATTATTCTGTTTTGAACACATGTGCCTTGTAAATTGCATTCCCTCATGTGGATGTGCACTGGTATAGAGTGTGTGGCATGAAGTGGCTGTATTTGCTTCCCCTTTGTGCCACTTTGGTGATGCAGCATCATCCAGCCATTATTATTGTTCATTGTGGAGGGTACAGTTTAGGCCATGTTACTGGAATCTCTCTGCAGTTTGCGATGAAGAAGGCACTTGGGAAAGTCATGGGCATGTTTCCAAACTCTCGCATCATTTTTTCACTCATTGCCAAGAGACAGATTTGGCTGCGCTCTTCATCATTTGGTCCGCAAATGGAGAAAGCCAGGCACAATGTCAACAAGGCTGTTTTGCACATTTTTGTGAGATGTTGGCATGTCTTCCTTCCACAATGAAAACATTACTTTTTGTAGCACCAACATTCTCCGCAGAGATGGCGTTGATCTTACTGATGCTGGCAATCACCTTTTTTGCACAATATACAAAATGCTTTGCAGCCATTCTTGCAAGCATAGGAAGCATGTGTGCAGTAGGTGTTGGCCATTTCAAAACTTCCAAGAACAAAAAAGAATACCAAAAAGGCTCTTTTCAGAGCCACCACTTTGTACCGGAAAGGAACGCAATGGTTTATATGCTGCCATCCCCTGCATGCTTTTCAGGTCTCCTGACTACTGCGCTGTCCGTGGACGTCTCAGACGGCGCAGGGCCTGCACCATTTCATTGGCACTTCTATTTTTAAACTGTTTAAGGTGGCTCTGAAAAGAGGCTTTTATTTATTTTTAGTGTTTTGTGAATTTATTTGAATTTTTTCAACATGACACACAAGGGAGGGAAGGGAAGCGAGGGAAGGGAAGGGGCACAAACCACAGGGATAAGAGGGGGCAGATGGAGAGAGGAAGATGTTGAATGCGCCTTATCGAGGTAGGGGCCACTTTCCTTCGTGGTCCCAGACTGCAGTCTAGAAACCACTCCAGAACTGCTCATCCCTGCAGAGTACTGCGTCGCAGTACACACACAAAACAATAACCTTTGAAAGGTAAGTATCTACTGCGTTGCATATGACCTGCAAGGCTGCTGGAGGAATCCTCTGCCCTACAGGAGTGTTTCTTGTGGTGACAGGAGCAAATGTTGAGGATACTGCAGTGGACTCCACCTACTACCCTGTTCGAAGGGGACAACCCTCCGAACTGCTGCTTTGTGGCTGGATCTCAGGTGTCACTGCATGGAGGTAGTCTCATACCTGTAGCCCAGGTTTGCTGCAACCTCCTACCATGCCACAATCATTGCAGCGAACCTTGGCTGCACTAGCCTTGGGCTTATCTCCAACGGTGGTAAAGAGCCTCCACGCCCAAGACTCACGTCGGCAACAGGTAGCTGGGACTTCCACTACCTCATCCTCTATGTCCTCTTGTTCCTCCTCTGATCGTCATGTCTGTTCTCCTCCCCAGGCCCTTGGAAATGTGGTGGTTGTGTTGGAGGTGTTGGGGATGATGCTGAGGCAGAGACAGCAGGAGAGGTTGCCATGGATGCCATTGTCCAAGAAAAAGTAGTCTGGAACCAGGAGCAGACCAATCTGCAAAACAGCAGGAACACAGCAATGTGCGAAATAGCTAAACAGCAACCTGCAGCAGTAGTCCGGGTCAGCCACAACCAACAGCAAGGCCAATTGTAGCCAAGGAAACCAGCAATGGAATGCCGATGATAGCAAGTGCTCTGTTCTGGAAATCCAAAAACAGAATGAGGAGCAGCACTGGGGTGTGGCCTTTTATGGGGGTGCTGGGGAGTGCTTCGCAGATGGTCACAATGGTCTGTGGATACTTCGAACCCCAAGCAGGGCTCAAAAAGTTCCAAAAAGTGTCCAGATCGTCAGGTGCATGGTCTGTACGTCTGCAAGGGTGAGGTTTCACAGTAAAACACCTTGGATTTCTCAAAAAAACACTTTTTTGGTGCTCGGGCAGGACCCAGTTCACGAATAAGGGCCGACGCTCAGCATGGGTGCAGTCACATGTTGACACCTATTGCATGGGATCCATTGTGCGCATGGGCATAGGTGTCCTACAGAGTTGGGGTCCCCAAACTAATTAAAAGTGTGACACACGTGTGGAGGAAAGTTCTGAACAGGCGATGTGTTCGTAGGACCCAGGGGATGAGATGCGCATGTGTCCAGGTGTCCGCCGGACATGGATGGGGTCCCCGAACTAATGAAAGTATGTCACCCTTATGCAGATATACCGGATAGGCACAATGTTCATATGAATCGGCAGGAGCGATGGGCATGCTCCCAAGTGTCTGCCGGACACGGTTGGGGTCCCCGAACTAATTAAAAGAACGCAACAACTTTGCGCACATGCCGGGCAGGCGCCTTGTTCGTAGGACACAGGGAATGAGATGCACATGTGCCCAGGTGTCCGCTGGACATGGGTGGGGTCCCCAAACTAATTAAAATACATCACTGCTATGCAGATATGCCGTATAGGCACAATGTTTGTAGGACTTGGGGGGAGATGTGTGCATGCCTCCAAGTGTCCGCCAGACAGGGGTGGGGTCCCCAAACTAGTTAAAGGTATGTCACAGCTTTGCAGACATGTAGGACAGGCAGGACAGGCACGGAGTCCTACAGACACCTCCATTTTGAATGTGGACTTCCTGGTCAGGCGTGGTGTTCGTAGGACACCTCCATTTTGCTTCATTGTGGCAATCCCGGACAGTCGCGTGCTGTGCAGACTCATAACGGGGCTTTTAAAAACAAAAACACACACACACAGCTACAGTGTACACATAGAACTGTATTTACACACATAAATACACACAATTAGGAAAGGGAAGGGGTAGCAGAAATTGAGACATATACAGGGGAATTGGGGTTTTCCACAGGTTGGGCATCAGGGGAGGAAGGGATTGAGGTTTCTTCATAACATCTTTTCTTACAGGGAATTTGTGGGGATGATTGGCTGGGACAAGTGCAGGTGGGGCAATGATACTTAATATTGTCCATCTAATCACACTTGTGCTAAAACTAGCAAATATACTAAAAATAATCTAAATTCCTTGTAATATCTGTTTTATATCTCATATCTATTTTCTGCTGAGAACTTAAAGTGCCACTTACCAGAAAACCAGTGTGGGTGTCATTGGTTTGCTGAACTGTGCATTGTAGAATGCAGTTGTATTTCCAATTGTGACTGAACAAAAATATAGGAAACGCATAGTCTCAGTCTTCTATGATTAATGCACCAGTTATATCAGGCATTATATTACTTTCTATATCGCTTACTGGCACTCTGTGAAAGTACATTGCGTGCCATACACTGAGTGTCCTTTACCGAATGCTGCAGAAAAACTAAATGCGCGAAAATGTCTGTTTATGTATCATGTTATATGAGTGCATCTTTGTTTACTAGTGCAGCTGTGGTGCCTCTTTATGACATCATTTCTGGTTGTCTTTGCTTGCTAATGCTGCGTTGCGTTCCGAGACTTTTGTATATATTCTCAATGCAGTAGTATAATTCTGATGAGGTTCCCCAATGAACATGAATACAATGCTTTTTGAAGATTCCTGTAAATATTGTTTCTTTTACCTGCATGTTACATTTTATGCTGACGTAGCAGATTATTTTTTGTCATAAAAATCAAGTAGTTGCCTGTGAGCAGACATTGTTATTTCCTAGTGCAAATATTGAATACGGAATTGTAATGTGTTCTTATATCTATATTTCCTGCTACATGCACGCATTCAATCATTCATATGACAATTCGTAGTTATATATTTACAAATGAAGCTCATTGCTGATGGCTCCTTATTAGCTAACACGATGTTCTGATTACATATAGATGCTACACATTCATACACCATAGATACAGTGTGATTGCATACATTTAAAGATCTATCTTGGGTGAAAAATCTAATTTTTGGTAGCTCTGATTGATAGTTTATTTGTATAGCGCCTATTCACATGTGTTTCAAAGGGCTTCAAGGCAGAGGAGGGAGCAAGGGAAAATACAATAACATTCTTACAAGGCCTTAAGACATTAAGAATGTGAAACTATCGTACTAGGCCTGATGACATTTCAGATAGTGCAAGAGCATTGACAAGGATTAATGATGTGAGGGAGGGGGGGGGGAGAAGATGAGACAAAGAAGCGACTATCATACTAGGCCTGACAACATTTCTTAAAGTGCATGGAGGATGACAATAGGTAAGGAAAAGGGGGTGGGGGTTGGAATCTAAAAGCGAATATCATACTAGGCCTGACAACATTTCTTGTAGTGCTAGGTATTGACAAAAGGTGAGAAAAGAGGGATGGGGGGAGGGAGGAAGGAGAGGAATATAACAAGCGACTATCGTATTAGGCCAGACAGCATTTCTGGTAGTGCTAGGGATAGACAATAGTTGAGGCAAAGGAGAGGGAGAAGAACATAGCAAGCGATTATCATACTAGGCCTGGCGACATTTCTGGTAGTGCAGGGGATGGACAATAGGTGAGGGAAGGTGGGCAAGGGGGAGGGAGGAAGGAGAAGAACATAACAAGCGACTATCGTACTAGGCATGATGACATTTCTGATAGAGTAAGTACATAGAATATAGTGAGGGAAGGGGGAGAGGAGAGAGGGAAAAGACAGGGAGAGGAAGAAAAGACTGAGAAGAGTGTGGTGAAAGAGAAGAAGGCAAAATACAATGTTATAGAGCACATAAACAAATGGAGAGAGCACATCCAAGCTGCAGAGGTCGATACTGAATGCCTTATGTGGCAAGAGACCAGCAAGTGCAAGCCAGGATTCAAGTCTTGATGGGCACAACATGTTTCAGGGCCACCATGATTACGTGATGCTTTAGGAAATCCAGCATGAGAACGACGAGATTCTAGATGGGCGAACCAACTTGATTCACATGAATCAAAAAGTCAATTCAAAGCATCATCAACAAGACAGTGATGGTATCATCATAATGTGTCAGTCAAACTCTGACATACAACACGGGGTGACAGTGAAATACAAGAGTCAGGCATACAGGCATCCCATGCACACAACAGGGGGGACAGCGAAATACAAGTGCCAGACATACAGGCATCACATGCATACAACGGGGGTCAGCAAAATATAATAGTCAGAAGAGGAGGGTGGCAGCCAATGGCAGGGAAGAACAGCTCTAGCAGGCCTGCCTTTCAAAAATCAGTAATAGGCGGTGATATAACAACAACTTTAGCTTCATAACACTAGATATGATGCTATGCCATTGGTCCATATTCTTTTGTACATTTCACAACACAGCATTTTGACTGTCATCAGTGTACAGGCACCGTTAAAAAGCATTGTATTCATGTTCATTGGGGAACCACATCAGAAGTATACTACTGCAGTGAGGATAAATACAAAAGTTGCAAAATACAACCGTACCATTAGTAAACAAAGATGACCAGAAATGACTTCATAATGAGGCACCACGGCCACACTAGTAAATAAAGATGGACTCATATAACATCATACATAAACGGCCATTTGACCGTGTTTCGTTTTTATGCAGCATTCAGTAAATGACCCGCAGTGTACGGGTTGTAACATACTTTCACAGAGTGCCGCTAAGTGATACAGAAAATAACAGAATGCCTGATATAACTGGTGCACTAATCATAGAAGACTGAGACCATGATTTTCCTCTATTTTTATCCTGTCACAATTGGAAATACAACCGCTTTCTACAATGCACACTGTAGCGAACCAATGACAGCCACTACAGTTTGCTGGTAAGTGGCACTTTAAGGTCTGGGTAGAATATAGATATAACTTATTAAATGGACATTACAAGGAATTTAGATTATTTCTTGTATAGTTACCAGTTTTAGCATGTGAGATTAGATGAGCTTCTCCAATACCACCACACTGTATGAAACTACTTAAAGGCTGTAAGGTAAGTCACAGTGTTAAGTGACTCTTCCAGACAGGTTATTGACTTACCTATATCATAGCTCTAGTAACATCTCTCGGATTTGGACACGTTTATTCCTGTTTCAGACAATCTAATTGGAAAATGCTAGCAACTCTGCACTAATAGTGCACTGCAGCATCCCTATCAAGTATAGCCAGCTAGGTAGGCAAGATTCACTAAATACTGTACTAACCACACAAGTTCCATACTCATCTGAGTACTTAAATCCTCGATCGGATATTTTTTATCATAATTTTAGATTGACTTCTTATGAGGACTACTTAAGAAGATTAGTTGAAGCCTAAATACAGAAAAGGACCTATTAAGAACCCTGTAGTTGATTTTCTATAGCATAATTAATGTACCGTGCTCGGTGTGCCCTGGGATGTTCACACACACTTTGGGACACCCTGGAGAACACTTTTTGGTCAAAAGTACTATGGTTACCTAAAGGAACACCAACTGCGTATAATAATAAAATAATCTGCATATGCAATTACAAATTTGTAGAGTTGCTATATGTGAAATATAACTTAATATTTAGGCTATGTAAGAGGTCACAAATATATTAATTGTTGACTGACCATATTGTCAATATTTGAGGTGTGCAGGGGGACAAGAGTGTTGGACACTTTTCTTTTGTGTGATTCCATATTGTCGAGTTCTAGTGCCAGAGTTGGATTTATCTCCCCTGCACCTGTGAACTATTATTAAGAGGCTTAACTAGCCTTAATTGACACCTTTTAAACAAAAGAGTGTGTTCTCCATATTTCCTATATACTGGTATCCTCCCCTGCCAGGTCAGGAAATTAGGTCCAACAAGTGCTTCTGTGATTAAGATCAGCTTACAACAACTTTGAAATGTTTTATGCTTTACAACACCACGTTTTGGGATTTTCTTCAGAGAAGACAAGCTTCACATTGATGCTCTTTACTACTGTAAGGAACTCATGGTGGCAACAGTAAAGACAGACACAAGTGATCACAGTTCAAGGGTGTTTTTTAAACTGGATAAGTAGGTTGGAAAAATGCCTAATCTAAACCTAAATCTAACATGGGAGCATGCTACAACCATCAAATAATAATTAGGCATTGCTAGTGGCGTATTGTCAGATAAAAGGGCCTATACTAAAAAAAACTATTGCCTTACAACAACAACAAAAAAAGTGTGGGATAAGGTTCACAAGAAAGAAGTGTTCACAAATGATATGTCAGGATGTGGTAGCCAGGGGCTCCACCCGCCACACATTTTAAGCACGGGACTAGGCAAGACTCCTGAGCACAGCACCCACTCGAGCTTTCCAGTGCGAGACTGCAGTTCTGCTCTCCGGTATCAGGACATTCGATGGGTAAGTCTCTTGTCTACGAAAGGTTGCTTGCCTCTGAGGAGCTGATTAGTTCAAAATAACAAACAAAACATTCCCTTCAGTATGTATGTTGGGTGATGCCTTTTCACTCATGGATCCCCCTCTTCCGGGCACAGATCCACAAAAATTCCTTTCTGATTTCATTTGGGTGAGGATTCGTCACCCCTGGGTGCCCCTCTTCCTCACTCGAATAGCAGCCTCCCTCTGTCAGGTTCACTATGGCTCTCATTCACACAGGTTCCCCTTTTGCATTCACAAATCTTTGGGTGATGGCTTTTCACCCTGGGATCCCCCTCTTCTGAGGTCAGACCCTTCTTGAATGTTAGCCTCCCTCTATCGGGTTCACTATGGCTTGGTGTCCAAAATAATTTCACCTTTCACACTCACAAATCTTAATGTCTTTTTAAACAGTTCACTGTGAACATCCCTCTGTCGGGTCAACACACTGTTCATTGGGACTTCAGGCCCCTTTCTATCGGCATCCCTCCATGGGGTTCACTCTTGCCAATTCATTGTCAATCATACAGTTCTTTCTCTTGAACTCACTATGCGGGACTATGCAGGATTCATCTTGCTTAGCTTTCCAATTACGTGCGGGTCAGAGACTTATGACTGTACAGGGGGTTTTGCTAGACCCCTGCATGACCACTTTGACCTTTTTCGTGCGGCTCTCCTATGGCCTCCTGGTTTCGGTAGTTTCAACAAAGGCAGGATTACCCGGAGTGTGTCGATTGAGCACCCACGTGGTGCTGAACCCCTCTGCAGCTTCCCTTACTGTTAACTGTTCTTTGAACTCTCCTTAATTTGCCACTTTGTGACTTTCAGTCAACACAGTTCAGTTTCTTATTGGCTCCCCGCTTGACTCATCGGCTGTGATGAACAGCTTGGCTTTTCTTGTATCTGGAGTCAAGACCACGATAGCAGATGTCTCTCTCTCTTTCCTGCTTATCAGCATAGGCATGCTCCCTGTACCGTTGACATCTGCTGAAACACATGCTGGCTATTGTTCGCGGTCTTGCGATTCCTTCCACAGTGGCTTCACAGGCCTGGGTCGGAAAGGGCAAAGTCGCTTCTCTCCATGTCACCCTTTCGATTCTTGCCGTCTTTCTACTTCTCTTGAACTGCTGTGCTTGGGTTGCTGTCTTGTTGTGCTGTCTACCTTGCTCGTAGTGTTCTCTTGTGCTCCACCTTTTATCCCAATGGGGAAGGGAAAGGGCTGTCAGGTGTGTGTAATTCGGGTAAATTGCCTGACTTTGTCTGACCCTTGTGTTGGGACGGTTTGGGTGTTAGTCTGTTGTCTTCGGTAATATGCAAAAGTGTTTGTGTAAGAAAAGGGGATTAGAGTTTCTGCATATCTTACATGGTAAGTAGGGGAAAAGGAATAAGAAGAAGGGGGATACTGCATCTCACCCATCGATGTTCCACTTCCACCCCCCGAGGGCCCGCATCCAGGTGATTTTCCCTCACTGGTCCACCCCCAGCAACTTGATCCAATAGCGATGGCCGTGTCCTGGCCACATGGATAACAGATACCTGGGGACTAGTAAGTGAGACACCTGTAAGTTTCTCACACTACACTTCTGTGATTTCCAAAACCTTTGCAAGTGAAGGGCAGCCTTCCTGCCACTCTTGTTTCCCCACTTTTTCATTAACCAAATACTGACAGTAAAATTGTCTCACTCCATCTCTTCCTTGACTTTGGCAATTAGTTAGTTTTGAATTACTGTGCTTTAACTTTCTTCTGACTTGGGGTTTATTTTTGTATTGGGGACTAGATGTATTGTCACCTTTTGTTGCTGAGTTTCAAACAACCCTGCATGCTTAAAACCGCTGTCAGTTTGTTTTACAGTAAAGCTTTGTCTGCTTCCTGTCAGTTCAATATTCAGAATTGCTTTCTTCATTGGGTTTCCCCCTAAGCATATGCTTTCTGTTGATAAAGTAACTGTTCTGAGCACGCGAGCGGTTACACTGGGCTCACAATGGCTTAGTGAACTCACTGAGTATGGCATGCGCACCTGTTTCCCTTGCTGCTCCCAGTTCCTCTGCTTCAGCAGCATCTCGCGGTCGGTATGCTGCCTCTACTAGCCTCCCGCTGCCCGCACCACATGCACACAGAGCTTTCTCTGCACTACAGGGTTTCGAGTGCTCACCTGCCACCGGAGACTGCCTTGTTGTGAGGGAAACTTTTCCAATGTACGTTTCCCGCTGCACAGCCACTGCAAATCAGGTCCCCAGGTGCGGAGCTTCCCACTTCGACGCTTGCCACTGCACAAACTATGCAATTCAGGCTTCTGGAGTTGAAGACTCTCTCAGGTCTGACAACTACTCGACACTCAACAGTGGACTGGGTGTCTTTTTTCTACTCCAGTCTCTGCTTTTGCTGCAATGTAGAGGGTTCACAACTTCTCCACCTATGACTACTGCTCTGTTCCTTCTTCTTTTTCATGGCTTGCACATGAGGGGGTCTTTTAAACCTCCCAGTCTTTCTTAGGTGTGGGCCATTCCCATTAACAAGCTGCACACTGCAGCTGTGTTCCTCTTTACCCATCTTCGTCATCCCAATACTCTGGGGATTTTGGGACTTGAAGTCCATAATGCAAAAATCAGTTTTTCTAACTTCTTCTATTTTACAAACGGCCATTAGAAGGTTGGGATCCCAGTGAACGTTTATCAAGGGCTTTCCCATTCCTCCTGACCTGTTTCCCCCCTCATATGCTCCTCCCACAGAACACCACTCCCAGCATCTGGATCAGAAAGCGTCTGCCTTTCCCTCGTCACATGATAAGTTTCCCAGGCCAGGTTTTATGGGGGATTCATATCTGATTCATCCCAACATGTATATGGGTTATTATCTGAAAAAACATGTTTAAAATATGTATTCCTTTAAACCAAAAATAAACCTTTCACACTATCCTTTTTGTTATTCTTTATATGTCCAAGAAACCATTTAGCAGCTCACAAAACACAATGGCACCCTGATGAGGTCTCAGCCTGTGAATCAATGCCTTGTAGGAGCTGAAACATTTCTATTTTGATGTAATATTACATCCCCCCCAAAAAAATCAAACAACTTGAACTTACAGTACTGTTCTTTGCTTATGATTACTGTATTGTATAAAATGTACCTATTGTGACAGCCTGTCACACACTTTCAGAATGGCTCTTGCCAATGTAGGTTCCAATTTTCAATAACACATTTGTAGAATCAACAATGTCAGTTGAATAACTTTAAAACTCTTATAGCTTTGGCAATGCTGGTTCATTTCTTCCATGTTGGTAATGAAGGCGCCCATTCCCTGACACGATTATCCAAAATTCAAAATAATTTCCACACCCCACTAAGGATTGAGACCAGGAGATAGATTGTAAGTAGAAGAAAGTTTTTGATATAAGATAAATTGTGGATGCAGAAAACTCTGCTGCCCAGAGAGCACTCTACCAAACATTAAAAGGGCAGCACATTATAAGATGAAAAATGTCATTTATGACACCACGTTATAAGTACACAATTCTACAATACAATTGGGTTGACTCATTAGTACATTATAGATGTTTAGGAAATGACCATGTTGGATTGGCTGTTGCTTGAGTGTCACTCCTGCAGCAAGAGAGTCAGCTGGGCTCATCTGTGTGGGGTGAAGGTTGTGTTCGTAAAATGATACACTCCCTGACTGGCTAATCTTCAATAACAGGATCTGAGAGTGTGAGACAAATGACAACCATAAAAGTCTGGCAGGAATGGGGGTGCTTCTCAGAGTTCACTAACAAGTTATAGGTATGCATTCTACCCTCTGCACCCCAGTTCCCATAAACCTGTGTACCCGACCCAGGCGTCCATCTTGGGGGTTTTGATCTACCTGATTCCTCATGATATGAATAGAGAAGGGTTAGGTTTAGGAAAAATATATGAGTGTCTGGGGCCAGGGCTCTCTGGTGGGTATCCTTGTTTGGTCACTACAAGAGGTCAGATGTGTGTCTTTATCAAAGAGCAGAGAGGCAAGAGCCCGGTGGATTACAGCTTGGCAGGGTGGGGGGTAGAATAGGCACGTGCAGATTAGTGGAGATCAATGGACATTCAGGCGGGGGCCTGCTCTGGTCTCACATGGCGCAGTGAGCTCATCTGTTCTCGGACGACATTAAAGATTGCAACAATGAATGGCTGAACTTCGGTGAGAACAGGGTTTGTGCCGAGCTGGCAGGAGGCAGTGAACTGGGGGCATGGGCTGGCGGTATGTGCCGCAGGGCAGAGGGAGAGATAGGCTTTTAGAGATCATTTTCAGGCCTAGTAAAAGATGGCGTCTGATGTGCTACAAAAATGAAGCTTTTGAGGTTACATGTTTTCGATATTAGTCATTAGAAAATGATTAATATAGATTAGGTTTGAGCGGGATGTGGGACGTCTCTCCCCTTCAATACAAATGAGATCCGTCTATACGGGAGTGGTGAGAGGGGCAAAAAAGACCACCTCTCCCCCAACAGTAACTTGCACATTACACTCTCCCAACCTCTCCTTATACAACACATATTGTTCTCTTGGCTTTTACGGAATAATCATACTGCTCTTTCCTTCCTTTCAATTCCCAACATTTCTGGCATCAAAGATTCCGTCTTATTGTAAAGGAATGGTTTGCTGCGAGCTGTCTTTCTACAGCCGAGCCAATAAACAATCTTTGCAACTAAGTTACTGTTCGCGTTTGACTTCCTTTTCTCTTGCAAACATGTTCAACAATGTCTCATTTACTCGCATTTGCGTGCAAGACCACTCAGTGTTTCTCATGTCAGTGAAACTCACCACTGCTTGCGCTTGCATTTCAGGTCTACGCGAACTTTCCTGCACTTTTCTTCCAGCTTTGGGGTTTATCAGCCTGCCCTGTGGACATGCCTGGAGGTAACAAGCACTCTTCATAGGGATCAATGGGATGGTTCTTTTTAGCCCTGCTTCACGCTGCAGCACCACTCACGGGACCCGACCCAACCAGCACAGGGGTCAGATTCTAGGGACACCTTTCCTCATAGAACATTTTCTCACAGCTCCATCTTCTCCAGTTGTCTCCTTGCCAGCTTCTTCATCACCAGCTCCTTCCTTCTCTCTGCTTTAGGTGGCAAAGTCTTTTATATCCGCTAGGAGTGTTAAGTGGCCTAAAGTGTGGGTCAAATTTATTGCAATTGCCTGACTCCAGCCAAAGCTGTTAGGTGGACTTGCCTGGTTGTTCCACCTGCATACCTCTTTAGTCCTCCCCTTCGTCTCAGTAGCAGTGTGATGTGTGTGTATGAATGTCTATGAGAAAATAGGGGTCTGACCAAAGGACTGGGGGATTGATGGAACATTTTGAAAGGGAAATGGGTGATACCACATCTCACCCAAGAGTGCCTCATCCCCACTCCTCCATCCAGGTGATCCTCCCTCCCAAATCAACCCCCAGAGTCAGGATCCAAGGGTGATGGCCTTTCCCTCGCCCCCTTGGAGGAGGATATATGGGGAAACAAGGAAAAGACACCCTCAGATTCATCACAGAGGGGAGACCCCAGGAGTTCCAAACCGGCCGGATCAAAGCGGTTGGGAACCCGAGGGAGAAGCTGCATTGCATGCCTGGAAGCAGCTACAGAGGACAAGTACCAGCAGCGCATGATAGGAATGACAGACTGCACACTCGAACAGGGCCAGAGAAGAGCCCTAACATTGGCGTGCCAGAGTCGAAATACACCAAGGATGCCCCTAAGGGAGTTTGTTCAAGGAATAGAATGCAAGGAGAGAATCAAATGAGAGAGGTTGTGGCTTGTAGGAGAAACAAGTGATGAACCCTTTCATTGCCGATACCGCCATAGGACACTGTAGTCTGTCGGAAGGGTGGAACGAGAAAAGCTGTCCTGCCCAAATACAAAGAAAAGAAAAAGAATGCTGATCCAGTGACGCAGAAACCTTAAATTGCAGCTAATGGGGAGAGTGGGAGACCCATGGAACGGGGCACGGAGAAAAAAAACGACAGTGATATTCCACCCAACAAGGAAACTGAATATAATGATTGGAAGAAGCCCACTGTTCCCAGTAAATGGCAAGATTACCAGAAAGATTGGGTATTATTCAGGCACTCATCATACTCCTCCCAGTAAATGGCAAGCTCATATCAAGAGCAGGAGTCAAACAGAGACTCTATCTACATATCTTAGTGACAAGATAAATATCAAAAGGAAATAGGGTTGCACTGAGAATATGTGTCTGTATTCTAAGATAGAAATAAGGGTTGTGATGCAAACCACATGCTCAGAGACTCAGTCAAGAACCAGAGAAATCCCAGAAAGGAGCCTGAACAGTGCACGGAATCAATATCCAATGGCCTTGAAAGAACTGAGAGAAATAGTACGAGAGATAGCAAAAGACTTTTCGAAGATCCCATATTCCAGAGTAGGGAGTCATTCCCCTGACCTAATTTTTCTGTATTAATAGTGGTAGGAACTGCCTAGGTTAATTTCAGACGGACAACATACTTTTGATTTTGACTTTATTTCCTGACCTACCATATAGGCTGTCAGAAGTGAGCTAACACCTAAAGCTTCCAACCCACCCTAGGCACAGCCGAATCAATGGGTTTTGACCTGCAAATAGAAGCAGGTGAGAGACGACTAATCCCTACTCGGTTAGTCCTATCTCCACCACAGGGAATTTACATCAGATTAGCCTCTAAATCAAGGCTCTCATAGAGATATGTTCTAGAGGTCATGGCCAGAGTAATTGACCCCAACTGTAGAGATGATGTAAAGATTCTGTTACATAACCACAGAAGCCATGTGAATGAGGTCAAAGAAGGGGAAAAAATAGCACAGCGAATTTTAGAGAGGGCTATATTACTTGCTCCCCAGGAGGTTTCCATTCAAGACAAAACAGAACGGCGTTACCAAATTTTTAGAGAAGCTGGCAAACCCCAGAAAGATAAACCAATCCCTCAAGGAGAAGAAACAGACCACATTCAGGACCTAGCTTTCGCTCATAATAATGATCCCATTTTAGCGGTGGCATTCGATAAATTGATATCAGAAGCAGGAGGTTGGGCTTAGGCTGGCCCCTTCTTTTTTTTAAAGAAAAGACCTCCGCTACACATGGGACATAACACAAGAAGGCACTTCAAGGACACAGTTGGTGATTCAAAGAAGTCCCCAGAGGGTTGTACTAGAACTTGTCCATTTTCATTTAACAGCTGGAAACCATGGAGTGAATAAAAAACATGGCCAGATTATTCCAATATTTTATTGGCTAGGGACCTGTGCCGATATTTAGAACTTTGTAGTAATCTGTGATATATGTCAGATAACTACATGTCAGTCAGTCTCTACTGCAACCTTATCGCCGCTCCCCATTTTAGAAGTCCCTTTCTCATATATTGGGATGCACATTGTTGGACCTCTTGAAACATCTAGGCTACGAAATAAGTTCATACTAGTCATAGTAGATTATGGAAAAGATACCCAGAATCCTTTGCCCTCTGAAACAACACAAGTCAGCAGATATTGTTCCCTTTTTATCTCGAGTTGAGTTCCGTCAGGATATCTTAACCAATCAAGGGACCAACTTCATGTCTTAAATCATGTCAGAGGTAAAGGAAATATTACAAATTAAAACCCTATGGACCTCTGTTTACCATCCACAGATAGATGGGCTGGTCGAACACTTCAACCAGACACTGAAAAAGATCTTGAAAAGGCTGGTAGAAGCGGGCAGCAAAAATTGGGATACAATGATCATTTTGGCCATGTTTGCAGTAAGAAAATCACCTCAGGCTTTGGTAGAATATTCCCCCTTTGAGCTTCTTTATGGAAGAGAACCTAGGGAAGTCCTTAATATGCTGAGGGAAACCTGGGAGGAAATTGAAGAGGCAGCTGTACCAATCTCTGACTACCTAACTGCTGAGGCAATATATGACCTTAGTATGAATGATTGTTAATAAACATTTAGAACAGGCCCAAGAATCTCAAAAGAACAGCTATGAAAAAAGGCCATAACCCACTCCTTCTCGGTGGGCCAAAGGTCAAAAAGTACTACTCCTTTTACCTACTTTCGGACCAGAAATTGTTATCAAAATAGTATGGACCATATGAAATCATTAAGAAAAAAAGGCCCCTATAAGGATGTGGTTTCTCATCCCGATACGAGGCAGAAAACTCAACTGCACCATATTAATTTATTGAAGGAGTGGAGGGTGGACCCACTAAAGCTCTTAGGTAACTGTGGCTGCGTGTTGGTTGAGGTGGGTCAAGAAAATATGGTGGCCTCTTCTAAAGTAACCACAGAACAACAGGGGGACGTCAAGGACCTTTTACAACAGTTTCCTGGCATCTTTAATGATAAACCCATCCGTGTGAAAAATGTCTTAGATACTATTAGGACTGCCCAAGGGAAAGTAGTGAATTTAAAGCCCTACAGAGAAGTGGAAAGTATGCTAGAATCAAACATCATAGAGCCTTCAGAAAGTAATTTGTCCCAACTAATAGTCCTGTTAGCAAAACCTGATAAATGGTGGAGGTTTTGCATAGATTTTAGGAAGATAAATTCCACTTCCCAATTTGAGAACTATCGCATGCCTAGGATCAATGAATTGGTTTGACAAGCAAGCAAGCTTAAATTCCCTTACAAAGAGAACCACAGTAAATGTACAAATGCAGTAATGGAGAAGTGTAATATGATGCAGACAAGTTGTTTTTTTGTTTCTCCAGTCTGTGGACAGCAGGGTCAGGATAGTCTTCTGTAGGGACAGTAGACTAAAAAGGCAAGCTACCATATATGACAGTTAGACTTTGAAGAGTCCATCACCACCTCACTCCACACCTTCAAACATTTCCTCTACAGCAAGACTACCACAAACCTATACTCTTACACCCCCACACACTTACACCCTTGCACTCCACACCACCATGCACCACTCAATACAATCAAAACAACACACCACCACCACCACCCTACTCCACCATGCCTCAAACATCCTTACACCCCTACAACTCCACACAGCTGCACACCACCAGCGCACCACCAGACCCCAACACATCCACACCCCTGCACTCAAACCCACCACATGATTCCATACCACTAATCCACAACACAACATCACCACCACTCTGCCAAATACTTGGCAGACCATGAACTCTCTAGAGAGATGCAGAAAACAGGTCTAATTCAATAACAATGGCAAAAGACATTATTTTAATAGTATTCCCTGAGTTTATATTTTCTCTTGCATTAAGGACGTTGCACCCCGATATTAACAAAGCCCTTTGCACTAACCGTCTATGAATAGAGCGGGTGTTGAGGTTTAAAAGACTGGAGGGCAACACACATCCTTGGCAGACACCTTTGGAAATTAGAAAAAATGGGTTCCCTGACCACCCATGACATACTTCACTCCAGCTTCCAAATCCTAATAGGAGTCAAATGAACATACTTAGTATGGTGGCAGGATCAGCCATGGCTCTGATGGGTCTCTATAAGCACAGCTTCAACCTAGTCATCATGTCAGAGTCTAAGGAAAGGTCCATGATGGCGAAGCAATCTGGGGATATTTTAGTCAAATAATATTTCCCTGCCAATAACTGGATGTTAATAACCTGTTCCATGAGCCCAGCCAGTCCCTATTAGCAGTTAATATATTCAACCAATCAATAGTGCATTTATATGGTGAATAGCTTTTTATCAGGTATCTAGTATACATATAGGATGGTAGAAGGTTGTTGAGTCCCTATTACCCTTCTTAAAATGAGGAATAAAAACTATTTTATGCCAACTAAAAGGGAATAAACCACGCCTCAAAATGTCTGATAACAAACTATCAAGAATCAAAGCACAAAAAGTGAAGGCATGCTGAAATAGCTCTATTGGCGTACAGAATCAGGATTGGGAGATTTTTTTACGGTAGCTGCATCAACATATTAGTGACCTTTTGCAATTGAAAAGGACAGCGCCTCCATTGGACATAAACTGAGACCTTCTTCAATAAGAATGGCAGCAGGGGGTCCCGGGCAATCAGTGTTAAACATGTCCTTCTGTCTTTAGACACTTCTCCTGTCATCTGCCTCTTCTAAAGCATGCCAACTCTCCAGTGATTGGGCCACATTAGCCCTGTTGCAGGATTTTTATCACCAATGAGTACTCAATTAATGCATGGATACTTAATTGCAGGAGCTAGATGAGATTTGGCAATTCTGCTTTGATAATAATACATTAATAATAATAATAATAATAATAATAATAATAATAATAATAATAATAATAATAATAATAATAATAATAATAATAGAATGCACCAGCCCTGGATTCTTTACAATCTTGGATTTTTAAAAAAAATGTATAAAGATACAGAGGATAGTCAAAATCTTTTTTTTTCTTTATTGTATATTGGTTTAAAAAAACCTTTATACATTTTCAGTATCAAAACATATAACATTAAAATACAATCCTCATTATACCCATACATAATAAAAATCATTACAAACATCAATACTAATTTTTACCTTAAAAATCTCACAATCAATTCTTAATTACATCTCATTCAATTAAAATTCAACAAATTTCCATTTTTAACAATGATTTACACTTTCGACAAACAGATATTTATATGCATAAATATAATCCTATTATCTCATGGCTATCGTATCTCTTATTATGTAACTTTACAGACACTTGTCAGAAACGCTATTACCCTTATTTTTAGTATGATATTATTTCCATGAAGCATTTCAAACCATATTTGGTCACTTAAAACACAAGAAGTGTCCTGTACAAAATCCGAAAGTAAACAAGTATTTCTATCATCAACATAGAGCACCCTAATAACAAATGTGACAATGTTTCGGTGACGTCTTCATTCAAGCAAAATCTGCATACCTTCTTATTCTCGGGAATCAATTTCCTTATAACACCTATTTCATTAGTATTCATCTCATTGAATCTAAATCTCATAATGCTATTATGCAAATTCCATGAGGGATATTTTACAAGATATAGTTGGGTTCTGGGAACCATTTCCATACTGATAATAATTGAGCATACAATTTTGAATTCATTATTACAGAGTTATTCGCAACCCAATCAAATGCTTTAATCATCGTTTTTGTTTTCTCCGGGCTCTCCAAAAGACATTTCATTCTGACACCAATATTACACAGAATGTTTTCCACCTCTTCTTTCAAGTTCCTCATGTATTTCCCTGTGTCATTACTGCATGCTTGATACAATGAATTATAATTTGCAAGTACACACTTTCTATATATCATTGCTTTTTTACAATTCATAGAGCATTTTAAGGAGTTAAGGCCAAGCTCATATCTTATTTATTCGAATGGTATACACTTTGGCAGAAAAAATAGTAATTTTCTTCAAATATTGGCTTCAATTGTTTTTAGCTGCAATGCATCTTTCTCGGGGTAGAACTGTAAGCCATATGCCAATCTTGGGATAACCTTCATCAAGTAAAAGTCCCTACACGCAACCATTGAAAATTTACCGTATTTGCTTTCGATGACTCCCATTTTTTTTTTTGCCGCATCATTGGCTTTAGATTCCAAAATTTTTTTCACAAAACTGTGAGACATATTACTTGAAAATGAATAGCCTAGATATTTAAAAGCTTTCTGTAGTCGAATTGCTGTACCATTTACAAACCATACTGGATTTACACATTTCTTGTTATTATCGCCCAGATTAATCACAACTGTTTTTTGAGGATTCATTTTCAATTTCAAATCTCTGATAAAACTGACAAATGCATCAATGAGCCTTTGTAAGCCTATTTTCGTTTTGTCAAAGAGCATAAAATTGTCCGCGTATGCCAACCACTTGATTGCAATTCGACCCACCTTAGGAGCTAATAAACCTGAGGAATTTAGTCTGTCATTTGCTCCAGATACATACAAATTAAATAAGATTGTTGACAAGGCGCAGCCCTGTTTCAAGCCATTCCTAGAGAAAATGTCCTTAGACATCAAACCCTCATTATTGAGTCGCACCCTTAGAACTGTGTTTGAGTACAGATGGATCAGCATGGAGAGTAACACCCCTCTATATTTAGAGTTACAAGTCTTTGCTATAGGAGAGGCCTGTCAACCATTTCAAAGTCTGCCGAGAGATCGATTGACGCAGCATATATAGGTATATTCCCCATTTTTGATGTTTTATTCTGTAAGATAATAACTAATAGACTCCCGGCATCAGTACCCAAGCCTTTATGAAATCCGATCTGGCAAACATCAAGAATATCTTTTTCATCCATCCATTTGAACAAGTTTTCTAAGATTATGGCAGTGAATATCTTTGTCTCAATGTTTATCAAGGATATAGGTCTATAATTAATTGGACTCTGACGATTGCCTTTTTTATATATCAAAATTACATATGAAACCTTCCAAGAGTCAGGAATAGTTTGTGTGCCAATTACATCTTTAAAAATCATATGCAATATTTTTGCCCACAAAAGTTATTTTTCTTTTAGTAGTGCCATAGACAAATTATTGGGTCCCGGGGTACTAGAGGCTTTCATTTTCTTCATTATGGATTGTATTTTTCCCACCAAAAAATCAAGGGTCCATTTATAATTCATCCACCCTAAAGCAAAATCGTCATTACTAGAGCATGCGTATAATTTCTCAAAATATTCGCACCACGCGTTCTCACTAATGGGATTAGTATTTAATTGAATTTGTGTAGTCTCAGTACTATTAATCAGAGCCCAATAATTTCTCGAATTGAATTCCTTCATTGCTTTAAGCATTTTTTAACCATCCTTCTGTAATACGAAGGCATGATGATGGATCCTCCAATTCCTATACACTTGTCGCCTCAATCTAAACTTCTCCTTAAGTTCTTCTGCAGGCAACTTCTGTTTTTTTAAGGCACGCAGGTCCTTATTCAACCTAGCTATTTGCAGCTTGATGTCCAGATTGAAAGAATGTTTATGACTTTTTTTACGTGAGGCTACTGCAGATGGTGGTTGCTCAATCTTGGCTAGCATTGTCCCCAATAGCTCGCCAAATTTGTCAACCGAGTATTGATTAATTTTCTCCTCTAGAGCACTAGTCTCAAAATCATGCAGCATTAGATTATTGAATTTGGATGTATTTTCAGTATTCCACGTTATTCTAGAGCCCCTAAAATTTACAACCATTTTTGCACAATATACCTTACTAAAATTGTTTTGTTTCTTTATATTCACGTTCAAGGATAACATAGCGTGATCGCTTGCAGGGTTATCTTCCACAAGCATATTCGCCTCATTTCCAATTAGGAGTTCACTGGCAAAAATGTAATCAATTATAGAGAACACACCTCGAGCCTTCCAGGTAGGTTTATCATTGTACAACCGTATCAAGCCCCAAGTTTTTGCAAAATTACACCATAAAGCCCCTCTGTGCTGTTTGTTATCTATCCGCGTACTTTTGTTGCAAGGTCCAATTAAGTTCCAAACTCTCTCACTGCTTGTTAGAGTACAATGTGCATTCATGTCGCCTGCCAAGATTATCAAACCCTCTGGACTGGATACTTTCCACTCTTCTAACAATATATTCAAATCATGAAGCAATTTTTCTAACATACCATCATCATTATCAGCATAATTCCAATAGACATTAATTACCATAAAATGAATAATACCATCCGTAGTTGAAATTCGGAAGATAGCAGCTAAGCAAGTTGCATGTAAATGTATCTCATTTATCATTGATATATCTTGGTTGTTACGATAAGCAAGCACCAGACCACCCTTCGGGCGTCCTCTATGACCTTTAGTACCAAGCAAGCATAGGACAACAAAACCATCCCATAACAAAGGTCCACAAGCCCATGTTTCCTGTAATAAAACAAAATCAAATTTCTCTAGAGACTTGCAGACTATTTTGTTTTGTACCAAGTGCGCATGGCCTCTAGCGTTCCATGACACCAATTTAAATGAGTTCTCAACGCTAAAGGGATTTACTCATGCATTTTAGTTGTTCCAGAGACTCTCTGAGTGATACAGCCATTGCTCTCCATTCTTTCATTTCATTTATAGATAAGTGATCACCACCTGCTTGGTTCATATCCGGTTGTTTCTCTCTCATACTGTTATTTCGGGATAAATGATCAGCACTTTTCTCTGACACACTAACACTGTGATCCAGATTCTCATATGTATCAAAGCCCTTCTTCTGTAGAGCCCCTGCTTCCTTAAGAATGAGTGCACGCACAATTGGTGAAGTAATCACTAGTCGTACAAAATCCATCCTATATGGGTGGATATAGTCCACTAGTAGAATGTCACAAGATGAAATAAGAGCTAGCTCTGGTATCTCACAAAAGAGGTTCAGGATGTAAGGTCTGTTGAGTGTATGGGAGTAACCATCATCAAACACATAGTATAAGATCAAACTTGGTTCATTGGGCCAATGAGGCCGATGCAATTTCTCATTTGGATTACTGATCTGATTTTTACCCTTCACATAAACTTCATATGTAAGATCTTGAACTCTATGCATATACAAGGAATGCTGTGGAATCACCCGGTCCCTCACAGCATCTTCCACAGGAATATTATCACCCCCCTGAACTCTAGATTCATACTTTGTATTTAAACAAGAGCCTTTCGCGGGTTCATAGCAATTAATATCATTGGGAATGATGTTTCCATTAGTAGCACTTTCTGTAACAGGCATCAGACCTGATATATTTGTCAGTATTTCCTTTATTAATGATCATGCGTGTTCTTCAGTCAGAGGACGATAACTATCATCTGAGTCGTTCTTTTTTAATGGTAAGTAATCATTGATTGTCATCACTTGGGGTATGGCGGGAACTTCTAAACGTTTCGAGAGACGCTCAGCAAGGAATCAATGGTAGCCTGCTCCTCATTGATTATGCACGCCTGCACTTTAGACATGTCTGCTTTATTAATGCCAACAGTATTCCTCTTTTCCTTCAAAACTTCTTGTACACACCCCATAGTCTCCACAGGTGTTTGCCTCCCCTTACTAATACTTTCAATATCCTCATGGGACTTCTGAACCCCATTCTTATCTCTAGGAGGTATCTTTATTCGCATCTAAGCGTCGGAGTTCTTAAATAAATCAAAAATATCAAGCATCCCAAGTTCAAGATTTTTTGGGTTAGTGTCAATTCTATCCGTAACTATTTTATTTTTCATAGCATCTGATAGTTTGATTACCGTATCAGAATACCCGTACACATTTGTTTCATTACCTGTACCAGTATCCAACACAGACTTAGCAGTATACATCTCTGTCTTATTTATACAGGGATTTAGAAGAGGGTCCGCTGCCGATTTCCCTCCACTCCTCACCTTGTCCCCATCAGATCCTCCATCAGCCCCCACCTTAGATTGTACTGTACCATTTTTCTCAGCTATTACCAAATCCGAATCACATACATTAATATCTCTCAAAAATTTTAAAGAGGATACATTCAGTGCCTTTTGAGCATGCACCTGTTTTTGCCTATTTTTTTTCTTTTTTCTTTTAGATAGCTTAATGTTAAATATTTCCGCGACCTTAGTGGGCCCATTTGCTGCAGTTGGGATTTGCAGATCTTCTAAGTGGCTGTTAGTACTCAAAGTGTTAGGAACCTCAATAACACTGTACTCTTTTCCTCCACCTCAATCCTAGGTATAAGCAAGTGTTGATTACTAGAAACTTGTAAGCCATTACATGGGGTGGCGATTAACTTACCTTCACCTTTTGGTAAATACATCTTTGCCATATTTTCTGCTAGCATTTCTGGAAATGCTGTCAGGGCTAGCAAAATTTCTTTCAAAATACAAGTCTGTGACTTCACTTCTTGTAGTATATCATCATGTATCCAATCAGTGCCCTCAGTGAAACGAGGACGAACAATCCTTCTAATCTCACTCATAACTTCTACTGGATTCGCAGTGTAACACATTGAGGTGGGGCATTGTGTAGATGATTAGAAGTGTTCAGATAATCCCAACATGGTTATTTCACCTGAGGCGAAAATGGGCGGTGTATCCATAAATGACACGCTAGTCTGCCTTTGTTTTAGCTTGTTAGAATCAATCTCACCCATTTCAGCCCCATCACCTCCTTCCAATCTCGGCTCCTCATTGAACAGAGACTTCGAGGATGCAGGGATATCATCCTCTCACCTTTCAACCACCATTTTTGCAGATTAATTTTGAGCACATTCAATTAGGTCCTCATCAGAGTCAGAAGATACCGGAAGTGGTAGCGCAGTGGCCTGAGTTATGCTCATACACTGCATATTAATAGTATTAGTTGTCATTACTAAGTCCCGTTTACCACCAACAAGCTTTCTTTTCATTCCTCCGCAAGCCCTCAGAATAAACAAAACAATTTCAACACTTAGGCACTAAGTCTAAGCGTGCACACTCTATAAAACTTCCTTTACCTTGCACAATCTTGTCTCCCAAAACCAGTCCAGTTACACTTTATAGTATCCTATTATCAAGCCTTGTTACCTTATTCCTAAAATAGAACTCAAATAACGTAATCAAACCAAGTCTGCACACTGCACAATGCAGTAAACAGCCAACAGCCGTACTTCGTGTACTTCACGTGTGCATGCACGGGTGCGCTACACACAACGTATTTCACGAGCATGGTGGGCTGGATTGGGGGAGGGATTAGAATGCATATGACCGATCACTGCTTCATTGTATCTCATGAAGGACAGGCGACTTCCGTGTTGCTTTGAAGTACGTCCTCTGCACGTTCAGACCACAGACTTCCAATTCAGCAGCGGCAGCGTTCCAGCAACGTTCCCAGCCAACAGCCGTACTTTGTGTACATCACGTGTCAAAATAGTCAAAATCTTCTGGAAAGATCTGTTTGTTTGTTCAGTATGTTTTGACCACAATGGTTGCCTGACAATGCAGAATGAGTCATCCAATCAGAGTGAGCACTGTGTTCATTTCTAAAGATGTATGTGGGCCATGAGGGTGGAATGGCAGATTGTTTTGCCATTGCATTCTAAATTCTAGTTTGATCTATTCCTCCATCTGATCTTTCTGATATGTTAAAAGTAAACAAAAAACAGCTCATGTTTTTGTAATTTTTTATTATAAACCTTATGCATAAACATTCACAGTTATACGTACATAAATATAAAATCAATTATTCCAATATGAAAACATCCAAAGTAGTTAAAACACCAGAATTAAATCTAATACAGAAAGTTAAGAATGTATACAAACAACACTACTTCCTTCTGTTTGCACTTAGCTACAGAATTCACTGTCACAATCAAAAGTGCAGTATTTTTCCCACTGAAAATCCTCAATCAAAATACATCTTTATTTAACCGGTACACATAATGCACAAATCTGGAGAACATTAACAGATTGAAAAACCAGACATGGTACAAATATGTGCTTAAAGGTTTCAGTGTCCAGGGAACAAAACCTGCAACTGCTGTGTTCACAAGTTTTCATGAGAAATAGGATTTCCCTTGTGTGTATCAGGTGAAACCTGATTCTTATAAAGGTCTTAAGGAACTGGCTGTCTGGGCATCTATCAAGAGAGCATAGTCATTCTGCCGGCAAAGGGCAGCTGTTCAGAGCCATAGGATTCCAGAAGTCTGGAAGGAAGCAGGAGACCCCGCTGCTCCAGGTGGCCACACCACGTTCATTCAAAACTCCCAGCAGGTGCCTGCAGTGGCAAACCCTGTCTGCTGACAAAGGGTGACTGTGAGAGCTGCAGGTTTCCAGTATTCCCACACCGAGAGGAAGCCGGAGAACCCATTGCTCCGGTGGACACCCCCCCATTCATTCAAAATGGCCAGCAGGAGCCTGTAGCAGCGAAGCCCGTCTGCCAGCAAAGGATGGCTGTTGAGAGCCGCAGGATTCCAGTAGTCTGGGAGAAAGCAGAATGCCACATTGCTCTAGGTGGCCACCGCTGCCCTCCATTCATTCAAAACTCCCAGCAGGTGCCCACAGTGGCAAAGCCTGTCTTCCAGCAAAGGGTGGCTGTTGAGAGCCTCAAGATTCCAGTAGTCTGGGAGGAAAGATGAGGCTCCATTGCTCCATTGCTCTGCGTGGCCACCACCCCACCATTCATTAAAAAGGTTTGAATCGATCCTTGTATTGCTTTTCGCTGATGACGACATGCTTTTAGAAACGTCTGAAAAAGGTTTGGAGACAACCATGAATGCATTTATGAATAAATGCACAGAACTCCAATTTAAGACCTTAGTATAAGTGATTGTTAATAAACATTTAGAACAGGCCCAAGAATCTCAAAAGAACAGCTATGAAAAAAAGGCCATAACCCACTCCTTCTCGGTGGGCCAAAGGCCAAAAAGTACTACTCCTTTTACCTACTTTCGGACCAGAAAATGTTATCAAAATAGTATGGACCGAGCCTGAATTCGAGGTGAAGAACATTTTGGATTCTAAGATCTCAAAATCAAAACTTTTCTATCTAATTGATTGGAAAGGGTACGGGCCTCAGGAAAGGTCTTGGGAACCCAGTGATCACGTACATGCACCTCGGCTGGTAAAAAGGTTCCATCAGAATTTCCCAAACAAACCGAAACCTCCAGAAGGAACGACCTTGGGAGGGGCCTTGGGGGGGAGTGCTGTCATGATGCCTACCCCCGGAGCACCAGGACAGGCCCAGCACCCCCGGAAGCAGGCATCATGCCCTCGGGTAAAAGCCCAGCGGCCCCTTATAGGGGCTCTTTGGACTCAGTCCTGGCGCCTTTGGCGCCAGCCTCATGTTGGACATCAGTCCTGGTGCTATAGGCACCAGGCTCATAAAGGGAGGTGTTTTGTGCACTTACCTGATGCAGACCATGCTGCACGCTTCAGGCCTCCCTGAAACCTGAAAGGGACTATTTTTTCATAGGGACTATTTTTTCACTCAGGCGTGGCCAGGGAAGGATACATACTTAGTTGGGGAAGGATACATACCTGGGACTTCTTTGGAGGCTTTTAAAGCCACGCCCAGACAGCAGCTCATGCTTCGCGTTGTTCTGCTTCCTGCAGCCTAACGCTCACCGTGTCTGCTCCTGCTCCTGGACTCCAGCCACGCCCGCCTCGAACCTGGAAGACCTGCAAGGAAGGAAGAGAAGTGAAAGGTGAAAACCAAGGACTATTTCAAACTTCTTACCTGTAACGCTCACCTGATTCCCATGGAGTCGCCGGTCTTGGCAGGGTGGTGTCTGTGACTCGAAAAGTAAAGTGCAGGACTCGATTGGTTTCCGGGGCTGAGCCTCTTCGCACTGTGTGTCTAACTCGAAGAGTGAGATATCTGCAGGTGAAAGAATATGGGGTTAATGATCTGGGGTTGTCGGGTATCTCTCTCCCTTCCTCGCTTTTCCGTGGAGCCCCAAGGTCAACGTGCTCACCTTAGATAGGTTAATGCTGGACTCTCCATCTGCGTCTGGCGCAGGGTGCCGTTGCCAGTTCCTTCACTGGGTGAAACGTAGGCCTCTTGACATCAGAGGATTGCTACCGTCGTTAACTGCACGAACTGTGAGTTTGCGGACACCCTTTTAAGTCCTTACAGTCTTTAGGTGCGTGGGCATGTTAATGTGGAACAGGGCTCTGTATAATGCTTTTTCTATTTGTCTTGCAGGGCTCTTGAGGTAGAAGATGGTGTGAAGAAAGCCGAAGTTCGAGCCAGAGTCTTGGAATGAAACGCTTGGAAATGCGTAAGTAAATGCCGGTTGCCTGCTTTTCAAAAGCTTGCTAACTGTCTCTTTTCCCTTGCAGTTGTGAGTTCGGGTGTTGAAGAGACGCTGGAAACGCCGGAGTATTTGCAGGCGCCCTATTGTGGCGGGCGCGATGGCGCGTAAGTAAAATACCTGTCTAATGTCTCTTCTTTTGTCTTTCAGGTGCAGGATTGCAGCGTTGAAGAAAACCGTAATTCACGGAGTGCCGGTAAGTAATTCCACACAGGAATAACTATGCTTTTGTCTTCACAGGCGGAGGAGCAGCGTGAAGAGATGGTAGCTGCCGATGGATCAGGTGAGGAAAGTGCTGTGCGTGAAGGTTGCCGTGCTAACCTGTTGTTTCTTGTCTTTGCAGGTGCTACCGAAGGCTGGATACAGGAATGGTAAGCGTTTGTTCTTGCAGGTTCAGGATCGGAAAGAAGAAAACTGGAACAGACACGGTGAGCGTTCTGCTGCAGATGCAGAATAACGCAAAGCACGTTTCATCAATCGGGTGTGGTTTAAATAGCCTTGGAGTGATGATGCGTCTTCCTCCACGGCCTCGCCTAGGTAAGAAAAGAGTTCCTGTTCCAGAAGAGTTCCAGTGTTGTATCCAGGGAGTGGAGCTTGCCCCACCCAGGTAAGAAAGTAGTCCCGGCTCACAGAGGATTCCTATGTGGCTGGTAAGTAAGCAGCATGGTCTGCTGCAGGTAAGTCCACCCAAGCATCTTCATACAAATTATGAGCCCGGCGCTTCCAGTGCCGGGACCAGTGACTTTGATGAGCCTGGTGCCACCGGCGCCAGGACAAGGTCCAAAAGGTCCCAGTGGGGACCGGCTGGTGCCTAGGATGAAGGTTAGGGGCCTGCTTCCAAGGACGTTGGGCTGGTCCTAGCTCCTTGGAAGCAGTGATCATGACAGCACCCCCCCTCAAGGCCCCTCCTAAGCGTGTCTTCTCTGGGGGTTTTGGCTTGTCGGGGTGATTCAGATGGAATTTCTTGACAAGACGAGGTGCGTGGACATGTTCTGAGGGTTTCCAAGACCTTTCCTGGGGGCCGTATCCTTTCCAATCAAAAAGGTAATATAATTTAGATTTGGAGATTTTGGAGTCTAGGATGTTCTTTACTTCGAACTCAAGTTCTCCATCCACTAGAACAGGTTCTGGGAGCTCGGTCAATCGGGTTTCTGGTTGTACTGGTTTTAGTAAGGAGACATGGAATACTGGATGTATTTTCATATGCGAAGGCAATTCCAATTTGACAGCTACCGGATTAATTATGGCAGAGATGAGATAGGGTCCTAAGTATCTCGGGATGAAGGTGCGGGGTCCTTTTAGAGGCAGGTGCTTAGTGGATAACCAGACCTGATCTCCCACTGCGTAGTGAGGGGCCTCTTTACGGTGTTGATCCGCTCCTTTCTTGTACAGAGCTTTAGCTCTTTGCAGATGGGCAGTGGCTTCTTTAAAAGTACGAGTGATCACCGAGTGCAAGTGATCCACAGCAGGTGTTTCGAATTCTTGGGGAGGATCCAGGTTAGAGGTCCTAGGATGGTTTCCGTATAATAGGAAGAAGGGAGTCTTCCCGGTTCCATAATGGTTCGAATTGTTATAAGCGTATTCAGCGATCCAAAGGATATCCTTCCAAGGGTTTTCAGTTTGTTGGAGCATGCAACGTAAATATTGCTCCAGAGTTTGATTTGTCCTCTCGGTTTGTCTGTCAGTTTGGGGATGGTGACTGGTTGAAAGTCTCACATCAATTTGGGCTAAGCGACAGCAACTTCGCCAAAAGTGGGAGATGAATTGACTTCCCCTAACGGAGACCAAAACCGAGGGAAAACCGTGTAACCGAACGATGTTTTCTAAGAATTCTCGGGCTAATACTGAAGCTGAAGGTAGGCCCTTCAGGGGAATGAAGTGAGCCATCTTGGAGAATAGATCCACGACTACTAAAATGGTATTATACCCTGAGCATGGAGGTAAGTCCGTGATGAAATCCATGGACAGGGTATGCCATGGACAGGGAGGGATGTCCAGTGGATGTCGGAGGCCGGCTGGTTTCTCCTTCTGACTTTTATTCTGAGCACACACAGCGCAGGAGATTACAAAGTCTCTAATATCCTTCTTCCATGATGGCCACCAGAAATGTCTTTTGACCTTTTCCATGGTTTTGGTAATGCCAGGGTGACCCTCCATTAATGAGTCGTGATAACAGGAGATTACCTGTTTTTGTATTTTCTCACAGGGCAAGTACAATCGTCCTCGGAAATATGGTAGGTCTTGGTCCACTGAGAAATCCTTCCCCTTGAATTGCCAGTCCTGTAATTCTGCCGGAGTTAGGAGTGATTTGACTGTAGTCTCGGTGCCTTCAAAGGATTGAGCGCTGACCAAGCCCAAAATCCTTTGTTCTGGGATTATGGGTATTGGTTCAGGATTGGTCAAGTGTTCATCTATTCCCATCCGGGAGAGGGCATCTGCTTTTCCGTTTTTACTGCCTGGTCGATAAATAATTATAAAGTCAAACTCAGCCAAAAACAGAGCCCAGCGGAGCTGCCTGGAAGACTGAGCTTTGGCCGTCTTCAGATATTGTAAGTTGCAGTGATCTGTCATTATGGTGACTGTGTGTCTGGCTCCCAAAAGATAATGCCGCCAGGCTTTAAAGGCTGATCTGATAGCTAAAAGTTCCTTGTCTGTAATTGAATAGTTCATCTCGGGAGCCGAGAATTTGCGGGACCAAAAGGCTACAGGATGTAATTGGTGTGTGACCGGATCTCTTTGTGATAAAACTGCCCCCATAGCAAGACTAGAAGCATCTGTTTCTACGATGTAGGGGATTCTGGGCGAGGGTGTTTTAGAACAGGTGCAGAGATGAATTTAGCTTTTAAGTCCTGAAAAGCTTGTTCCGCCTCGGTAGACCACTCAAAACGTTTGTTTTTCTTTAATAGAGCGGTGATGGAATGAACCTGCGGTAAAAGTTAGCGAAGCCTAACATGCTTTGAACTCCTTTTACAGAGGTTGGTGAAGGCCACTTGATGATTGCATCGACTTTCTTTGAATCCATATGGACTCCGTTTGGTGACAATATGAATCCCAGGAACTCAACTTCAGTTACGTTGAAAACGCATTTTTCAAGCTTAGCAAAAAGGTTATGTTGACAAAATCTATCGAGGACCTCTATAACGTGATTCTGATGTTCCTCTTCAGATGATGAATAGACGAGGATGTCATCAATGTAGACAACAACACACACATCTATGAGTTCTCTAAGGACATCATTCATAAAATACTGGAAGGCGGCAGGAGCGTTGCATAGTCCAAAGGGCATAACTTGATATTCAAACAGCCCATACTTGGTGCGGAAGGCCATCTTCCATTCATCGCCCTCTTTTATTCCTACCAAGTGGTAGGCTCCTCTGAGATCCAACTTTGTATATATACATGCGTCTTTGACTTGGTCCAGGAGTTCAGGGATCAAAGGTAACGGGTATCTGTTTTTAACAGTGATTTGATTGAGGGCGCGGTAATCTATACAAGTCCTAAGGTCTCCTTCCTTTTTCGGAACGAAGAACAAAGCCGAGGAAGCTGGAGATTTTGAAGGACGATAAATCCGTTAGCTAGGTATTGGTCCAGATATTGTCTGAGGTGAAGATTCTCTGGCTCGGTGAGGGCATAAATCCTACTGCAAGGAGGAGTTGTTCCGGGTATCAGATCTATTTGACAGTCGTAAGACCTATGAGGAGGCAGGGTGTTAGCTTGGTCCTTCCGAAAGACGTCTTGGAATTCCTGGTATTCGGGAGGTAGTTTGGGAACCTCAGAAGAGATTGCCGCCAGTGGAACATCAGGCCGAGGATAACAAGTGGAGATACATTCTGGAAACTGACCCGTCTTTGCTCGCCAATCGATCTGAGGATTGTGCTTCTCTAACCAAGGAATTCCCAGAATGATCTGGAACTGAGGGGCCTTGATCACATCGAACACGATTTTCTCCCGGTGTCCCTCTTGGCTCACTAACGTCACTTCTTGGGTGGCGTGAGTTACTGGTCCGGAGGCTATCTCTGTGCCATCCACTGTAGTAATGACGTCTTTTACTGCCTTAGGGACAAGAGGTAGATTCATCCTTGATACCATTTCACGGTCCACATAATTACCGATTGCTCCGCTGTCGATGTAAGCTTCAATTGCATGCAAACGATCCGGACGTTCAGGGCTAATGAGGACCATAGGCACCACGAAATGCGAGGTCATGGAACAGATTTTAACGCTCAGCAAGAGGACCTCTACACTTGTCGGGCTAGGTCGTTTCCCTGCTCAGAATTTGTGGTACAGGTATCTGAGGCTCCTACAGCCTTCTTAGCTGGTTTCACTGGACAGTCTCGAAGAAAGTGCCCCGAGTTTCCGCAATAGAGGCATAATTGCAGCTGTCTTCTCCTTTCTCGCTCTTTTTGGGTTAAAGGTCCTTTCATGCCCCCTATTTGCATGGGTTCCACGGTGTCAGTTCCCCTAGAAGAGGTCTGCGGTTTAGAAAACACTCGGGTATCAAATTTGGAACGATCAGCCTTTCTGTTCTGTAATCTGTGGTCCAATTGAACAACTAAGTCAATATAGTCTGAGCATTCTTGTGGAGGATTCACAACTTGAGCTAACACATCCTTGAGCTCTCCACGCAGGCCTCTGTAGAAAAGCGTTATTCTTTTATCCTCAGGCCATTGAGTTTCCACTATAAGTCTGTTGAATGAGGCAATGTAAGTCAAGAGGTCTTGATTACCCTGTCGTAACGAAAGGAGTTCATTGTCCAAGGCCTGCCCTTGTGCATGTCTTGCGAACAGTTTCTCCATGCTGGACTGGAAGGCCTGGAATTCATGAAGAACCGGATCATCCTGAGTGACTAAAGGGATCGAGCAATCTGCGGCACTGCCACTGAGATAAGAAAGCACAAAAGCCACCTTGGCCTGATCTGTTGGGAAGGCAGCTGGTCTACATAAGAAGTGTAGGCAGCACTGGTTAATGAACACTGCAAATCTCTTTGGGTCACCAGAAAAGCGTTCGGGCGGAGCCAAGGGCACATTACCGGGTAGATTGATTTGCACTGGATTTGAGGAGGATGCTGAAGGATAATTTCCTCCTGGAGCGGGCAAAGGTGTTTGTCCTGCCTGCGTTTGTAGCAATTGCCTAGCGAGGTCCTCTGTTCGCTCCTTGGATATTATCAGCTCTCTTCTTAGAGCGTTTGTTTCCTGACGAGCTGCATGTACTTCTGCTCTTAGTTCCCCAAGCAACTGGGCCAATTGATCAGTATCCGAGGTTTCCATTGCGCCTGGGTAGGAGTTTTGCGATGGGCTTCGCGTTCTGTAACGCTCACCTGATTCCCACGGAGGCGCCGGTCTTGGCAGGATGGTGTCTGTGACTCGAAAAGTGAAGTGCAGGACTCGATTGGCTTCCGGGGCTGAGCCTCTTCGCACTGTGTGTCTAACTCGAAGAGTGAGATATCTGCAGGTGAAAGAATATGGGGTTAATGATCTGGGGTTGTCGGGTATCTCTCTCCCTTCCTCGCTTTTCTGTGGAGCCCCAAGGTCAACATGTTCACCTTAGATAGGTGAATGCTGGACTCTCCATCTGCGTCTCGTGCAGGGTGCCGTTGCCAGTTCCTTCACTGGGTGAAACGTAGGCCTCTTGACATCAGAGGATTGCTACCGTTGTTAACTGCACGAACGGTGAGTTTCCGGACACCCTTTTAAGTCCTTACAGTCTTTAGGTGCGTGGGCACGTTAATGTGGAACAGGGCTCTGTATAATGCTTTTTCTATTTGTCTTGCAGGGCTCTTGAGGTAGAAGATGGCGTGAAGAAAGCCGAAGTTCGAGCCAGAGTCTTGGAATGAAACGCTTGGAAATGCGTAAGTAAATGCCGGTTGCCTGCTTTTCAAAAGCTCGCTAACTGTCTCTTTTCCCTTGCAGTTGTGAGTTCGGGTGTTGAAGAGACGCTGGAAACGCCAGAGTATTTGCAGGCGCCCTATTGTGGCGGGCGCGATGGCGCGTAAGTAAAATATCTGTCTAATGTCTCTTCTTTTGTCTTTCAGGTGCAGGATTGCAGCGTTGAAGAAAACCGCAATTCGCGGAGTGCCGGTAAGTAATTCCACACAGGAATAACTATGCTTTTGTCTTCACAGGCGGAGGAGCAGCGTGAAGAGATGGTAGCTGCCGATGGATCAGGTGAGGAAAGCACTGTGCGTGAAGGTTGCCGTGCTAACCTGTTGTTTCTTGTCTTTGCAGGTGCTACCGAAGGCTGGATACAGGAATGGTAAGCGTTTGTTCTTGCAGGTTAAGGATCGGAAAGAAGAAAACTGGAACAGACACGGTGAGCGTTCTGCTGCAGATGCAGAATAATGCAAAGCACGTTTCATCAATCGGGTGTGGTTTAAATAGCCTTGGAGTGATGAGGCGTCTTCCTCCACGGCCTCGCCTAGGTAAGAAAAGAGTTCCTGTTCCAGAAGAGTTCCAGTGTTGTATCCAGGGAGTGGAGCTTGCCCCACCCAGGTAAGAAAGTAGTCCCGGCTCACAGAGGATTCCTATGTGGCTGGTAAGTAAGCAGCATGGTCTGCTGCAGGTAAGTCCACCCAAGCATCTTCATACAAATTATGAGCCCGGCGCTTCCAGTGCCGGGACCAGTGACTTTGATGAGCCTGGTGCCACCGGCACCAGGACAAGGTCCAAAAGGTCCCAGTGGGGACCGGCTGGTGCCTAGGATGAAGGTTAGGGGCCTGCTTCCAAGGATGTTGGGCTGGTCCTAGCTCCTTGGAAGCAGTGATCATGACATTACCTGCATCCGGAATCTTCTCGCCAGCATCCCTGAAGAAAGACTTCCATTTAAAAGCATTGTGTTGCTCGCTGCAGCGCCACGCTTCACTCACCTGTCCTCGAGACATCTCCCGGCTCCATCGCGGCTGTCAGCATCGGACGCCACATCTCTGCACCTAGGGGAGAGAGGAAGAAACAAAAGGTGAGCAGAAGGAACACAGAAGGAAAGCCTGATTAACAGCCATAATACTTACTGGCTATTCTTCCACATTTCGAGTCGGCGCCGCCCCGTTGGCAGGTACCGTACCCCGGCCCCTATGGGGAAAGGACAAGAGACATTTCTGGGGAATGATAAGGTCATTTAGAGGGATCGCCCTCATCACTACTCACCTCGGCAGTTTAACCCCTCGACGCATCGCCTTCATTCTGCACCTGAAATAAAGGACAGATCACAGGTTAGAAAGACAACATAAAGGGGGCCTCACTTGAACTTTGAACTTTCATACTTACGGCGCATCGCTCAGGAAAGTCAAGTGGATTTTGCCAGCGCCATTCTGAAAACCAGTGAAGTAACTGGACGAACACGCGCCCCTGCACCAGAAGCAGGATGGAGAGTTCATCCTTCCAAACCATAAGGTGAGCTTAAACCGGGGTTTGGAGGAAGTTAGAGAGGAACGAAGGGGGAAGGGGGAAAGGGGGGGAGCTAGCACACTATTCTGCAGACTGTTAATCCCCTTTCTCATCTGCAGAAGGATATTCCTAGGGGCCAGGCAAGCACGATTTGGAGGTCCTGTCCAATCAATGTTGCGGGTCCTGTGCATCACGCTAGAAGAGGCCACAGCAATCCCGACTAGACCAGCGCCCCGTGTGAACCAGGTGAGCGTTACATTACCCTTCTTAAAATGAGGAACAAAAACTATTTTATGCCAACTAAAAGGGAATAAACCAGCCTCAAAATGTCTGATAACAAACTATCAAGAATCAAAGCACAAAGAGTAAAGGCATGCTGAAATAGCTCTATTGGCGTACAAAATCAGGATTGGGAGATTTTATTTACGGCAGCTGCATCAACATATTAGTGACCTTTTGAAATTGAAAAGGACATAAACTGAGACCTTCTTCAATAAGAATGGCAGCAGGGGGTCCCAGGCAATCAGTGTTAAACATGTCCTTCTGTCTTTAGACACTTCTCCTGTCATCTGCCTCTTCTAAAGCATGCCAACTCTCCAGTGATTGGGCCACATTAGCCCTGTTGCAGGATTTTTATCAGCAATACGTACTCAATTAATGCATGGATACTTAATTGCAGGAGCTAGATGACATTTGGCTATTCTGCTTTGATAATAATACAATAATAATAATAATAATAATAATAATAAAATGCACCAGCCCTGGATTCTTTAAAATCTTGGATTTTTAAAAAAATGTATAAAGATAGAGAGAATAGTCAAAATCTTTTTCTTTATTGTATATTGGTTTAAAAAAACCTTTACAAATTTTCAGTATCAAAACATATAACATTAAAATACAATTATCATTATACCCATACATAATAAAAATCATTACAAACATCAATACTAATTTTTACCTTAAAAATCTCACAATCAATTCTTAATTACATCTCATTCAATTAAAATTCAACAAATTTCCATTTTTAACAATGATTTACACTTTCGACAAACAGAAATTTATATGCATAAATATAATCCTATCCTCTCATGGCTATCGTATCTCTTATTATGTAACTTTACAGACACTTGTCAGAAACGCTATTACCCTTATTTTTAGTATGATATTATTTCCATGAAGCATTTCAAACCATATTTGGTCACTTAAAACACAAGAAGTGTCCTGTACAAAATCCGAAAAGTAAACAAGTCTTTCTTTCATCAACATAGAGCACCCTAATAACAAATGTGACAATGTTTCGGTGACGTCTTCATTCAAGCAAAATCTGCATACCTTCTTATTCTCGGGAATCAATTTCCTTATAACACCTATTTCATTAGTATTCATCACATTGAATCTAAATCTTATAATGCTATTATGCAAATTCAGTGAGGGATATTTTACAAGATATAGTTGGGTTCTGGGAACCATTTCCATACCGATAATAATTGAGCATACAATTTTGAATTCATTATTACAGAGTTATTCGCAACCCAATCAAATGCTTTAATCATCGTTTTTGTTTTCTCCGGTCTCTCCAAAAGACATTTCATTGTGACACCAATATTACACAGACTGTTTTCCACCTCTTCTTTCAAGTTCCTCATGTATTTCCCTGTGTCATTACTGCATACTTGATACAATGAATTATAATTTGCAAGTACACACTTTCAATATATCATTGCTTTTTTACAATCCCTACAGCATTTTAAGGAGTTAAGGCCAAGCTCATATCTTATTAATTCGAATGGTATACACTTTGGCAGAAAAAATAGTAATTTTCTCCAAATATTGGCTTCAATTGTTTTTAGCTGAAATGCATCTTTCTCGGGGTAGAACTGTAAGCCATATGCCAATCTTGGGATAACCTTCATCAAGTAAAAGTCCCTACACGCATTCATTGAAAATTTACCGTATTTGCTTTCGATGACTCCCATTTGTTTTTTCGCCGCATCATTGGCTTTAGATTCCAAAATTTTTTTCACAAAACTGTGAGACATATTACTTGAAAATGAATAGCCTAGATATTTAAAAGCTTTCTGTAGTCGAATTGCTGTACCATCTACAAACCATACTGGATTTACACATTTCTTGTTATTATCGCCCAGATTAATCACAACTGTTTTTTGAGGATTAATTTTCAATTTCAAATCTCTGATAAAACTGACAAATGCGTCAATGAGCCTTTGTAAGCCTATTTTTGTTTTGTCAAAGAGCATAAAATCGTCCGCGTATGCCAACCACTTGATTGCAATTCGACCCACCTTAGGAGCTAATAATCCTGAGGAATTTAGTCTGTCATTTGCTCCAGATACATACAAATTAAATGTGATTGTTGACAAGGCGCAGCCCTGTTTCAAGCCATTCCTAGAGAAAATGTCCTTAGACATCAAACCCTCATTATTGAGTTGCACCCTTAGAACTGTGTTTGAGTACAGTTGGATAAGCATGGAGAGTAACACCCCTCTATATTTAGAGTTACAAGTCTTTGCCATAGGAGAGGCCTCTCAGCCATTTCAAAGGCTGCCGAGAGATCGATTGACGCAGCATATATAGGTATATTCCCCATTTTTGATGTTTGATTCTGTAAGATAGTAACTAATAGACTCCCGGCATCAGTACCCAGGCCTTTATGAAATCCGATCTGGCAAACATCAAGAATATCTTTATCATCCATCCATTTTAACAAGTTTTCTAGGATTATGGCAGTGAATATCTTTGTCTCAATGTTTATCAAGGATATAGGTCTATAATTAATTGGACTCTGACGATTGCCTTTTTTATATATCAATATTACATATGAAACCTTCCAAGAGTCAGGAATAGTTTGTGTGCCAATAACATCTTTAAAAATCATATGCAATATTTTTGCCCACAAAAGTTATTTTTCTTTTAGTAGTGCCATAGACAAATTATTGGGTCCCGGGGTACTAGAGGCTTTCATTTTCTTCATTATGGATCGTATTTTTCCCACCAAAAAATCAAGGGTCCATTTATAATTCATCCACCCTAAAGCAAAATCGTCATTACTAGAGCATGCGTATAATTTCTCAAAATATTCGCACCACGCGTTCTCACTAATGGGATTAGTATTTAATTGAATTTGTGTAGTCTCAGTACTATTAATCAGAGCCCAATAATTTCTCAAATTGAATTCCTTCATTGCTTTAAGCATTTTTTCACTATCCTTCTTTAATACGAAGGCATGATGATGGATCCTCCAATTCCTATACACTTGTCGCCTCAATCTAAACTTCTCCTTAAGTTCTTCTGCAGGCAACTTCTGTTTTTTTAAGGCACGCAGGTCCTTATTCAACCTAGCTATTTGCAGCTTGATGTCCAGATTGAAAGAATGTTTATGACTTTTTTTACGTAAGGCTACTGCAGATGGTGGTTGCTCAATCTTGGCTAGCATTGTCCCCAATAGCTCGCCAAATTTGTCAACCGAGTATTGATTAATTTTCTCCTCTAGAGCACTAGTCTCAAAATCATGCAGCATTAGATTATTGAATTTGGATGTATTTTCAGTATACGACGTTATTCTAGAGCCCCTAACATTTACAACCGTTTTTGCACAATATACCTTACTAAAATTGTTTGGTTTCTTTATATTCACGCTCAAGGATAACATAGCGTGATCGCTTGCAGGGTTATCTTCCACAAGCATATTCGCCTCATTTCCAATTAGCAGTTCACTGGCAAAAATGTAATCAATTATAGAGATCACATCTCGAGCCTTCTAGGGAGGTTTATCATTGTACAACCTTATCAAGCCCCAAGTTTTTGCAAAATTACACCATAAAGCCCCTCTGTGCTGTTTGTTATCTATCCGCATACTTTTGTTGCAAGGTCCAATTAAGTTCCAAACTCTCTCACTGCTTGTTACAGTACAATGTGCATTCATGTCGCCTGCCAAGATTATCAAACCCTCTGGACTGGATACTTTCCACTCTTCTAACAATATATTCAAATCATGAAGCAATTTTTCTAACATACCATCATCATTATCAGCATAATTCCAATAGACATTAATTACCATAAGATGAATAATACCATCCGTAGTTGAAATTCGGAAGATAGCAGCTAAGCAAGTTGCATGTAAATGTATCTCATTTATCATTGATATATCTTGGTTGTTACGATAAGCAACCACCAGACCACCCTTCGGGCGTCCTCTATGACCTTTAGTACCAAGCAAGCATAGGACAACAAAACAATCCCATAACAAAGGTCCACAAGCCCATGTTTCCTGTAATAAAACAAAATCAAATTTCTCTAGAGACTTGCAGACTATTTTGTTTTGTACCAAGTGCGCATGGCCTCTAGCGTTCCATGACACCAATTTAAATGAGTTATCAACGCTAAAGGGATTTACTCATGCATTTTAGTTGTTCCAGAGACTCTCTGAGTGATACAGCCATTGCTCTCCATTCTTTCATTTCATTTATAGATAAGTGATCACCACCTGCTTGGTTCATATCTGGTTGTTTCTCTCTCATACTGTTATTTCGGGATAAATGATCAGCACTTTTCTCTGCACACTAACACTGTGATCCAGATACTCATATGTATCAAAGCCCTTCTTCTGTAGAGCCCCTGCTTCCTTAAGAATGAGTGCACGCACAATTGGTGAAGTAATCACTAGTCGTACAAAATCCATCCTATATGGGTGGATATAGTCCACTAGTTGAATGTCACAAGATGAAATAAGAGCTAGCTCTGGTATCTCACATAAGAGGTTCAGGATGTAAGGTCTGTTGAGTGTATGGGAGTAACCATCATCAAACACATAGTATAAGATCAAACTTGGTTCATTGGGCCAATGAGGCCGATGCAATTTCTCATTTGGATTACTTATCTGATTTTTACCCTTCACATAAACTTCATATGTAAGATCTTGAACTCTATGCACATACGAGGAATGCTGTGGAATCACCCGGTCCCTCACAGCATCTTCCACAGGAATATTATCACCCGCCTGAACTCTAGATTCATACTTTGTATTTAAACAAGAGCCTTTCGCGGGTTCATAGCAATTAATATCATTGGGAATGATGTTTCCATTAGTAGCACTTTCTGTAACAGGCATCAGACCTGATATATTTGTCAGTATTTCCTTTATTAATGATCATGCGTGTTCTTCAGTCAGAGGACGATAACTATCATCTGAGTCGTCCTTTTTTAATGGTAAGTAATCATTGATTGTCATCACTTGGGGTATGGCGGGAACTTCTAAACATTCCGAGAGACGCTCAGCAAGGAATCAATGGTAGCCGGCTCCTCATTGATTATGCACGCCTGCACTTTAGACATGTCTGCTTTATTAATGCCAACAGTATTCCTCTTTTCCTTCAAAACTTCTTGTACACACCCCATAGTCTCCACAGGTGTTTGCCTCCCCTTACTAATACTTTCAATATCCTCATGGGACTTCTGAACCCCATACTTATCTCTAGGAGGTATCTTTATTCGCATCTAAGCGTCGGAGTTCTTAAATAAATCAAAAATATCAAGCATCCCAAGTTCAAGATTTTTTGGGTTAGTGTCAATTCTATCCGTAACTATTTTATTTTTCATAGCATCTGGTAGTTTGATTACCACATCAGAATACCCATACACATTTGTGTACCAGTATCCAACACAGACTTAGCAGTATACATCTCTGTCTTATTTATACAGGGATTTAGAAGAGGGTCCACTGCCGATTTCCCTCCACTCCTCACCTTGTCCCCATCAGATCCTCCATCAGCCCCCACCTTAGTTTGTACTGTACCATTTTTCTCAGCTATTACCAAATCCGAATCACATACATTAATATCTCTCAAAAATGTTAAAGAGGATACATTCAGTGCCTTTTGAGCATGCACCTGTTTTTGCCTATTTTTTTTCTTTTTTTTTTTAGATAGCTTAATGTTAAATATTTCCACGACCTTAGTTGGCCCATTTGATGCAGTTGGGATTTGCAGATCTTCTAAGTGGCTGTTAGTACTCAAAGTGTTAGGAACCTCAATAACACTGTACTCTTTTTCCTCCACCTCAATCCTAGGTATAAGCAAGTGTTGATCACTAGAAACTTGTAAGCCATGGGGTGGCGATTAACTTACCTTCACCTTTTGGTAAATACATCTTTGCCATATTTTCTGCTAGCATTTCTGGAAATGCTGTCAGGGCTAGCAACATTTCTTTTAAAATACAAGTCTGTGACTTCACTTCTTTTAGTATATCATCATGTATCCCATCAGTGCCCTCAGTGAAATGAGGACGAACAATCCTTCTAATCTCACTCATAACTTCTACTGGATTCGCAGTGCTACACATTGAGGTGGGGCATTGGGTAGATGATTCGAAGTCTTCAGATAATCCCAACATGGTTATTTCACCTGAGGCGAAAATGGGCGGTGTATCCATAAATGACACGCTAGTCTGCCTTTGTTTTAGCTTGTTAGAATCAATCTCACCCATTTCAGCCCCATCACCTCCTTCCAATCTCGGCTCCTCATTGAACAGAGACTGCGAGGATGCAGGGATATCATCCTCTCACCTTTCAACCATCATTTTTGCAGATTAATTTTGAGCACATTCAATTAGGTCCTCATCAGAGTCAGAAGATACAGGAAGTGGTATCGCAGTGGCCTAAGTTATGCTCATACGCCACGTTTTAATAGTATTAGTTATCATTACTAAGTCCCGTTTACCACCAACAAGCTTTCTTTTCATTCCTCTGCAAGCCCTCAGAATAACCAAAACAATTTCAACACTTAGGCACTAAGTCTAAGCGTGCACACTCTATAAAACTTCCTGTACCTTGCACAATCTTGTCTCCCAAAACCAGTCCAGTTACAATGTATAGTATCCTATTATCAAGCCTTGTTAACTCATTCATAAAATAGAACTCAAATAACGTAATCAAACCAAGTCTGCACACTGCACAATGCAGTAAACAGCCAACAGCCGTACTTCGTGTACTTCACGTGTGCAGGCACGGGTGCGCTACACACAACGTATTTCACGAGCACGGTGGGCTGGATCGGGGGAGGGATTAGAATGCGTATGACCAATCACTGCTTCATTGTATCTCATGAAGGACAGTCGACTTCCGTGTTGCTTTGAAGTACGTCCTCTGCACGTTCAGACCACAGACTTCCAATTCAGCAGCGGCAGCGTTCCAGCAACGTTCCCAGCCAACAGCCGTACTTCGTCTACTTCACATGTCAAAATAGTCAAAATCTTCTGGAAAGACAGCAGCGGTTGCGTTCCTGCAACGTTCCCATCTAACAGCCGTACTTTGTGTACTTCACGTGTCAAAATAGTCAAAATCTCCTGGAAAGATCTGTTTGTTTGTTCAGTATGTTTTGACCACAATGGTTGCCTGACAATGCAGAATGAGTCATCCAATCAGAGTGAGCACTGTGTTCATTTCTAAAGATGTATGTGGGCCATGAGGGTGGAATGGCAGATTGTTTTGCCATTGCATTCTAAATTCTAGTTTGATCTATTCCTCCATCTGCTCTTTCTGATATGTCAAAAGTAAACAAAAAACAGCTCATGTTTTTGTAATTTTTTATTATAAACCTTATGCATAAACGTTCACAGTTATACGTACAGAAATATAAAATCAATTATTCCAATATGAAAACATCCAAAGTAGTTAAAACCCCAGAATTAAATCTAAAACAAAAAGTTAAGAATGTATACAAACAAACACTAATTCCTTCTGTTTGCACTTAGCTACAGAATTCACTGTCACAATCATAAATGCAGTATTTTTCCCACTGAAAATCCTCAATCAAAATACATCTTTATTTAACCGGTACACATAATGCTTAAATATGGAGAACATTAACAGATTGAAAAACCAGACATGGTACAAATATGTGCTTAAAGGTTTCAGTGTCCAGGGAACAAAACCTGCAACTGCCGTGTTCACAAGTTTTCATGAGAAATAGGATTTCCCTTGTGTGTATCAGGTGAAACCTGATTCTTATAAAGGTCTTAAGGAACTGGCTGTCTGGGCATCTATCAAGAGAGGATAGTCATTCTGCCAGCAAAGGGCAGCTGTTCAGAGCCATAGGATTCCAGAAGTCTGGAAGGAAGCAGGAGACCCCGCTGCTCCAGGTGGCCACACCACATTCATTCAAAACTCCCAGCAGGTGCCTGCAGTGGCAAAGCCCATCTGCTGGCAAAGGTTGACTGTGAGAGCTGCAGGTTTCCAGTAGTACCACACCGAGAGGAAGCCGGAGAACCCATTGCTCCTGTGGACACCCCCCCATTCATTCAAAATGGCCAGCAGGAGACTGTAGCAGCAAAGGGTGGCTGTTGAGAGCCGCAGGATTCCAGTAGTCTGGGAGAAAGCAGAATGCCACATTGCTCTATGTGGCCGCCGCCGCCCTCCATTCATTCAAAACTCCCAGCGGGTGCCCACAGCGGCAAAGCCCGTCTTCCAGCAAATGGTGGCTGTTGAGAGCCTCAAGATTCCAGTAGTCTGGGAGGAAAGATGAGGCTCCATTGCTCCATTGCTCTGCGTGGCCACCACCCCACCATTCATTCAAAAGGTTTGAATCGATCCTTGTATTGCTTTTCGCTGATGACGACATGCTTTTAGAAACGTCTGAAAAAGGTTTGGAGACAACCATGAATGTATTTATGAATAAATGCACAGAACTCCAATTTAAGGTTAATGCAGGGAAACAAAAACTCATAAATTCGTAAAACAAAAAAAGTTCATACTGAGGGTCAATGGCCTAATATTGGGCCAAGTCTCCTATGAAGACTATCTGGGTGTCAGATTTAATGACAATGGCCAATGGACAACCCAAATGCTTGGGACTTGAAAAATACGGTGCAGCAATATGGAGGGTTTTTCAATACCCATGGAAGAGGCGTCATATCCCCTGCTGTTAACATGTACCTTGCACAGGCAAAGTATGCCACACTTTTATGGGGCAGATATATGGGGACATGCAAATACCAATAACCTTGTGCCTAGCAGAAAGAGCCTTCCTTAAGTGCTTGATGGGAATGCCCCTCGCGTGTCCCGGCTGTTCGCTTTTTTTGGAGTTAGGCCCGAGGCTCATAGATGGAGACGCGAGCCTCCATTCGGTATTATACTGGCTGAGAGTATGGACTGTTCCGGGGCTTTTGAACTATCGTAATGTAGTCCAGCATGTTTTATGCCTGGGGATGGAAAAGTACTCCCATGTCTTGCACATGTCAAAAAGTGTTTGTATGATCTAAACCTATGCGAGCAATGGGATGACCCTCACATGATCACAAAAAGAAGTGTAGAAGTAGTTAAAAATAAGCAGAATCAAATTAATGAATGCCCTATTTAGGCATGGGCAAGTTTCATTTACCCGGCAAACACACCTTAGGATTTGATTGAAAAGTATTTAGACACAGTACATCCCCCATTGGCACCTTGCTTTCATTTGAAAATGAGGTTAAACATATTGCATACAGGGAGCCATACTGGTGGCTGGTCTGTAGAAAGAAGTGATTCCAGCCCAGTGTGCAGCTTAACAAAACAATCAACATTGCACTTCTTGTTTTTCTACAAGGGTACCAGACTATTTGTTCAATTTTTTTCCTTACAATACACGCCATGTAAAGTAAGCCCTAGCACTGGCAAGCCAGACACATGACTATAATATTATATACTGTACAGCCAGTTACATCCATCAAGCATGGCTTAAAAGATATTGGCTAAAATAGCTTTTGGATAGGGGCATAAATATAGAACTATGATCCCCTATTCCCAGTAAAACAGGTATTGCATCCCGCTATATTGCAGAGTTTTGCACAGAGCAGAATGTTTACATCTTTGTATATTTTGCACTATTAGCTCAGTTTGCATTTTCGGTTTAGGACCTGGTTTTTAAATGAATTTGTAGATGCAGATGAGCCTCGGTTTTACGTTTAGATTTCTCCCATCTTACATTGGATTTTTAATGTTATTAATCACCCGTCGTAATTTTGCAGTATTTTGAACCTACTAAGATTGCCCCAAAAACCCTGAGCAAATAAAGCTCAGGGACAGGTGTAAGGAACGCATGGTGCCAACAGTAAAGACAGACACAAGTGATCACAGTTAAAGGGTGTTTATTGAACAATGAATGCAAGGTGGAAAAACACCGACAGGGTAATTCATAGATTTTCGCAGAAAAGTGTCGCAAGCGGCTGGCGCAGAGTGTCCGCGTGCGATTGTCTGCGCCAGGCACGTGCGCTAAAACCGATTTCCGCGCACAACGTATTCATGGATTTTAGGCTCCCAAACCAGCCGTGGCGCAGAGTATCGCAGCGACCCTGCAGCAGCGCCAGTAACGCCCCCAAGAACGCCCTTGCACAAGGAAAAGCCATCAAAATCGCTAAATCATCGCAAAGGGCTGCGCTAACCCTGGACCAGTTTACAGGGCTGCCAAACAAGGAATGCAAAGCGGGTAACGTGCATATCAGGGGTACGCGTGAAGTTATACACGCGATTAGCCAGGGTGCCAGGGTACGTGTATTTCAGGGGTGCGCAGGAAGTTCCACACGCGAATAGCCTGGGCGCGTGTATTTCAGGGGTGCGCGGGTAGTTTTACACGCGATTTCAGCAGGGTACGTGTATTTCAGGGGTGCGCGGGAAGTTCCACACGCGAATAGCCTGGGCGCGTGTATTTCAGGGGTGCGCGGGAAGTTTTACACGCGATTTCAGCAGGGTACGTGTATTTCAGGGGTGCGCGGGAAGTTCCACACGCGAATAGCCTGGGCGCGTGTATTTCAGGGGTGCGCGGGAAGTTCCACCCGCGAATAGGCTGGGCGCGTGTATTTCAGGGGTCTGCGGGAAGTTTTACACGCGATTTCAGCAGGGTACGTGTATTTCAGGGGTGCGCGGGAAGTTCCACACGCGAATAGCCTGGGCGCGTGTATTTCAGGGGTGTGCGGGAAGTTTTACACGCGATTTCAGCAGGGTACGTGTATTTCAGGGGTGCGCGGGAAGTTCCACACGCGATTAGGCTGGGTGGGTCCTCACAGGTGTTCCCTGTACACCCTCGACGGCCCCTGCAGGCAGCCCACAAAACAGGGGACTACCATGCACACCTGCTCATGTCCCCCTGCACCCCCACCCCCCAGCAGTGAAGGGGCAGCCTCCACCAGGCCCCCACCCATGTCTCCCACCACCCCCACTCCCCAGCAGTGCAGGGGCACCCTCCACCAGGCCCCCACTCATGTCTCCCACCACCCCCACCCCCCAGCAGAGCAGGGGCACCCTCCACCAGGCCCCCACCCATGTCTCCCACCACCCCCACCCCCCAGCACTGTGGGGCACCTGCCAGCAGGCCCCCACCCATGTCCAACTCATGTCTCCCACCACCCCCACCCCCCAGCAGTGCAGGGGCACCCTCCACCAGGCCCCCACTCATGTCTCCCTCCACCCCCAACCCCCAGCAGAGCAGGGGCACCCTCCACCAGGCCCCCACCCATGTCTCCCACCACCCCCACCCCCCAGCAGTGCAGGGGCACCCTCCACCAGGTCCCCACTCATGTCTCCAAGTGATCACAGTTAAAGGGTGTTTATTGAACAATGAATGCAAGGTGGAAAAACACCGACAGGGTAATTCATAGAATTTCGCAGAAAATTCTATGAATTACCACCCCCACCCCCCAGCATCCAGGGGCACCCTCCACCAGGCCCCCACTCATGTCTCCCACCCCCCCCACCCCCCAGCACTGTGGGGCACCTGCCAGCAGGCCCCCACCCATGTCCAACTCATGTCCCCCACCACCCCCACCCCCCAGCACTGTGGGGCACCTGCCAGCAGGCCCCCACCCATGTCCAACTCATGTCTCCCACCACCCCCATCCCCCAGCATCCAGGGGCACCCTCCACCAGGCCCCCACTCATGTCTCCCACCACCCCCACCCCCCAGCACTGTGGGGCACCTGCCAGCAGGCCCCCACCCATGTCCAACCCATGTCCCCCACCACCCCCACCCCCCAGCACTGTGGGGCACCTGCCAGCAGGCCCCCACCCATGTCCAACTCATGTCCCCCACCACCCCCACCCCCCAGCACTGTGGGGCACCTGCCAGCAGGCCCCCACCCATGTCCAACCCATGTCCCCCACCACCCCCACCCCCCAGCACTGTGGGGCACCTGCCAGCAGGCCCCCACCCATGTCCAACTCATGTCCCCCACCACCCCCACCCCCCAGCACTGTGGGGCACCTGCCAGCAGGCCCCCACCCATGTCCAACTCATGTCCCCCACCACCCCCACCCCCCAGCACTGTGGGGCACCTGCCAGCAGGCCCTCGCCCATGTCCCATCCATGCCCCCCTGCACCTGGGTCCCAACAATCCCCAATCATGTCCGTAATGGCCATCCTCCCCTGCCAAAAGGCCAAACCAACTATCACATCCACCCACATATCAAAGGCAATTACATGTTACACACCCAATGTAAATAATGCAAATGAACACATGTCTGTCACACACAATGGCTGCAAGTGAATGTTAAAACACCCAACATGACATGCATGAAAGCAATGAGATGATACGACACATTGAAGGATGAAAATAAAAATGTATTGAAAATCAACTTGAATGGAAATGAAATTAGAAAAACCACAAAGCAAAACAACAAAAAGAAGAAGAATGTCCATGAAAAAAATCCAAGAAATCAAAAAATCCATAGAATAACTATTTACAAGACAATCCCGGGTCCATGAGCCCAACCAAATGAAACCTAACTATGTCAACTAACTAAAAACTGAACTATATACAAAAAAGTGACGCATTGTCCAATCGCAACCAAATAAAAAAATATAAAATTTAAAGGAAACCTACCACTAACTATATAACTATATACAATGGCAGCGGGCAAGTCCTGCGGCTCACTCTGTGATGTTGCCGGCCAGGGCATCATCGAACTCCATGTCGATGTCCTGGAGGCGGGACTCTGTCCTGGCCCCGAAGTCTCGCAGGGATAACCCCATGTTCACCTCAAACTCCCTGCGAGCTTCCTCGAGGCACTCAGCCCGCCTCAACGCCCGACGCATGGAGAACTCCGCCCTGACCATGGTGAGCCGCTCCTCTTCCGCCCGCTGCCGCTCCGCACCTATCCGCTGGACCAACTGCTCCCACACGGAAGACACTACCATCCCAGGGTTCTCCTGCCCTCCGGCCGATGCCTGCCCCTCTGATCTTGATGGCCCCGAGCCATGATGCCTCCCACGTCGAGCCTGCTGCTGCCTCCGACGCCACTGCCTCTGCCAGCACGACGGCATCCAGGATGAAGGAAACCACCGACGCCGTCGTGCACGTGCCCTGCCCGATGATGCCGTCACCTCCTCCATCTGCTGGGGTCCAGTTGCTGTGTTGTCCACCCCGGCTGGACCTCTGACTCCCGACTGTGGCAGGGATGGGATCCCCACCAAGCTGGCTGCATTGGTCAGGGCAGGTCCACAGGGGGCCCTGGTGGCATCTGGGCCGGAAGACGGCAAGGAGAACGACTGGCGTATAGTCTCCACAGAGGAGGAGAGGGCCGCCAGATTGGCCGACACATGCAGGAAACCCCCGAACATGGCCGATCCCAATTGGGCCACGTCGGCACGGGGCTCTTCCTGATGACGTGCGTGCTCCTCCTGGGAAGCACGCACGGCATCACGAATCACAGCCGTGTGCATCGCGACCCCAATCAGGACCTTCTCCACACGGCCAGGGGTCGCCTCGTCCGCAGATGGAGGGGAGTCAGATGACATGGACATCCCCTCTACCTGCGGACGGGCCTGGGACGGGGCATCCCTGCTGGTGCAAGGTGGTGCACCCACAGGTTCAGGGACAGCGACATGCACAGGCCCCTCCACGGTGACCTGTGCTGCCTCCTGCCCCTGCCCCTGGACTGCACCACTTGCACCAGCAGGGATGCCCCCACCAGGCCCCATGTGCGCCTCAGTGGCGGCCTCCTCCTCCTCTTTGGAAACCACCAACCTGGATGGCTCCTCGCCGTCTACTGCTGTAGCAGGCCCCTGTGGGGGCTCACCCACCCCTTCCGCTGCAGCCGTGGGGGCATCCCCGCCGCCTTGCTCCACAGCGCCGTCTCCGCCCTCTCCTTCACTAGCCGCTACGTAGAGGGAGACATAGAACACAAGCATCAGGGTACTGTACAAAGGTCCCCTAGACAAGAAGCAATAGCAGATGAGTTCCACTGTCAAAGTACACTTCCATCATGTCACACCACAACACATGTGTCAGTCCAGGCAAAACACACACAGTGACAGTCATGGTGCGTGCCATGGACATTTCAATGCATGTCCAATGGACTCTCGAATCATACAATGTAATGGGACTCACATGCATCATGGGTCATGCCTATCACATGCACACACTTCACCTCAGTCACATCCATCTGGCCCCGTACACCCCAATCACAGTGCATACAAGGATGACTAGGATGACTAGGCTGCATCAGTGAATCTGTACATTGTCACAGACATGTGTCATGCATCCATGGCACTCACAAGTCACAGACACGCAGGTCAGGCACACAGACATGGATACCACATATGTATCTGGCATCAGCACCCATCCCTCGCCCCCACCCATGTCCAGGAACAGAGACTGCCATGCTCTCATGTGTGCAATCTGCACAGGGCTCCCCATGTCGCATTCAAACACATGCAACAACCGTGCGGTTCACACATTACAGGTCGCACATGCATTCCCATGATGTCCCTGCACACATACATGCGTACATGGCCTATGTCACACATGCAGGCAAGTATCAGACAACCAGCACACTGCAACATGCCCTGTCTCACACAGCAATGCTTGGCCACTTACCGCTCAACTCCAGACGGGTCTCCCTCTCAAGGACCTGGGCGTGGAGCGCTGGGTGTGCGCGTTCCAGGACCCTCAACTGGATGGAACTCATGCGGCCCCGGCCCCCCTCCACGAGGCGCCGGGCCTTCATGAGGGTCCTGGACCTCAAGTCTTCCCAACGCTTCTTGACCTTCTGGATGGTGCGGGTTGCCACCCCCTCCGCGTTGATGGCAACCACACAGTCGGCCCAGATCCTGTCCCGTCCTTCCTTGTTGGCGCGGGACGATCCGAAGAGGGCATCATACTGCCCTAGGACTTGCTCCACTAGGACACCAACTTCGGTGGCAGTGAAGCTGGTGCCCCTCTCCCCCTCTGGCTGGGGGTTGCCACTGGTGCCAGATGTTGATGTGCCCGACATGGCAACCCCAGGGGCAGGAGTGGGTGGGCAACTGGGTCCTGGGGCTGGGCTGTGGAGCGATGTTATCCGAGTCGGGAGTCTTCTGTTCCAGCAGGGGTGGACACAGCAACTGGACACCTGCAGATGGCTGATGTGCAGGCACCAAATGGCAGGGCACGGTGGCAGCAGGCAGGCAGGCAGGCAGGCAGCAGCAGATGGCACGTGGGAGGCTGCTCGGGGCACTGGGGGGCAGTAATTCGGCCTTCTGGGCAGGAGCGTGGTCTTCCGTGTTTTTTTGCGTGGCCAGCTTGATACGGAGTGATTTGGCACGTGAAAATCCTGCACGTCAGCGTGAAAATCGAGGAAAGGCCCTTAGCGCGTAAGCGCGTCAGCACGCGTACGCGATTTCATTGGACCAAAGGCCCTTATAGCGCAAGCGCGTCTGTGACGTTTTGCGCACGGGCGTTGCCCGTACGCCATTTCATTGGACCAAAGGCCCTTACAGCGTAAGCGCGTCCGTGACGTTTTGCGCACGGGCCTTGCCCTGGCAGGGCTTGGTGATCCCGCGTGCCTTTATGTTCTGTACGTGCTTTTCGTGCGGTGCGTGTGTTTTCCATCCGTTGGGGTTCACACGTTATTACTTCACAGCGGGTGTTGGCTACGCGTTCTTCTACACGCAAGGCAGACGGTGAGTGGTACCCCGCTCCCCCAGGCCCGATCGCGTGAATAACTTCACGCGAACCCCTGAAATACACGCGCCCAGGCTATTCGCGTGTGGAACTTCCCACGCACCCCTGAAATACACGCGCCCAGGCTATTCGCGTGTGGAACTTCCCGCGCACCACTGAAATACACGCGCCCAGGCTATTCGCGAGTGGAACTTCCCACGCACCCCTGAAATACACGCGCCCAGGCTTTTCGCGTGTGGAACTTCCCGCGCACCCCTGAAATACAGGTAGCACGCTGGGAGACATGAGTGGGGGCCTGGTGGAGGCTGCCCCTGGTGGCTGGGGGTGGGGGTGGTGGGAGACATGGGTGGGGGCCTGGTGGAGGCTGCCCCTGCACTGCTGGGGGGTGGGGGTGGTGGGAGACATGAGTGGGGGCCTGGTGGAGGCTGCCCCTGGATGCTGGGGGGGTGGGGGTGGTGGGAGACATGAGTGGGGGCCTGGTGGAGGGTGCCCCTGCACTGCTGGGGGGTGGGGGTGGTGGGAGACATGGGTGGGGGCCTGGTGGAGGGTGCCCCTGCACTGCTGGGGGGTGGGGGTGGTGGGAGACATGGGTGGGGGCCTGGTGGAGGCTGCCCCTGCACTGCTGGGGGGTGGGGGTGGTGGGAGACATGGGTGGGGGCCTGGGGGAGGCTGCCCCTGCACTGCTGGGGGGTGGGGGTGCAGGGGGACATGAGCAGGTGTGCAGGGTAGTCCCCTGTTTTGTGGGCCGCCTGCAGGGGCCGTCGAGGGTGTACAGGGAACACCTGTGACCCACCCAGCCTAATCGCGTGTGGAACTTCCCGCGCACCCCTGAAATACACGCGCCCAGGCTATTCGCGTGTGGAACTTCCCGCGCACCCCTGAAATACACGCGCCCAGGCTATTCGCGTGTGGAACTTCCCACGCACCCCTGAAATACACGCGCCCAGGCTATTCGCGTGTGGAACTTCCCACGCACCTCTGAAATACACGCGCCCAGGCTATTCGCGTGTGGAACTTCCCGCGCACCCCTGAAATACACGCGCCCAGGCTATTCGCGTGTGGAACTTCCCGCGCACCCCTGAAATACACGCGCCCAGGCTATTCGCGTGTGGAACTTCCCGCGCACCCCTGAAATACACACGCCCAGGCTATTCGCGTGTGGAACTTCCCGCGCACCCCTGAAATACACACGCCCAGGCTATTCGCGTGTGGAACTTCCCGCGCACCCCTGAAATACACGTAGCCCGCTCCCCCAGGCCCGATCGCGTGAAAAACTTCACGCGAACCCCTGTAATACACGTAGCCTGCTCCCCCAGGCCCGATCGCGTGAAAAACTTCACGCGAACCCCTGTAATACACGTAGCCCGCTTCCCTTAGGCCCGATCGCGTGAAAAACTTCACGCGAACCCCTGTAATAGACGTAGCCCGCTCCCCCAGGCCCGATCGCGTGAAAAACTTCACGTGAACCCCTGAAATACATGTACCCTGCTGAAATCGTGTGTGAGACTTCCCGCGCACCCCGGTATACACGCACACGTATTTTTTGTCAGCGGGTGTCCGTGTTTGTGGGTACCCCTTTGCACGTCATTTGTCCTGGAGGGCCACAGTATAGGACATTCATCATGGCAGTATATAGGTGCTAATTGTTGGCGCACCTTTTGGCGAACATTTCTTACAGCCGCAGAGACGCTACCGCCTGCTTTCTTGTGGCGGTCGTGTTTGTGCCTGTGCGCTGGTTTGAGCGTGCGCTTTTTTGCCCTATTCTATTCCATGAATACGTGTTGTAGGCGAGCGTGTGGGCGTTCCGCGCACTTGTGCCCTGTACTTCCCCCGTGACGCCCACGTTTTGGCAAGTTGTTCCCCATTCCGAGTGTTACGCCCGTGTTCCGCCTACTTTTGTTGCGTGCGCCGCGCTATGTGCGAATTTCGCTGTGGCCTGTGCGATTTTCGCTGTGACCTGGCGCACGCTGTTAGATGGCCTGTGCGCCAACGTGCGCGGCGCACTTTTTTATCGCACATCCGCTGGTTTTCTCGCGCACGGACTTCCATGAATCGACGTGCGCTGCTTTTCGTGCGATTTTTGCACTTGCACTGCGATTTTCGCTATTCCACTGCGATTCGCACGTTTTTGCCCACTTGCGCCGCGCTAATTATTCCATGAATCGGCCTCCTAATCTAAACCTGAATCTAAAATTGGAGCACGTGTCAACCATCAAATGAAAATAAGGCCGTCCTTGTGGCGTTGTGTCAAAATAAATGGGAAATAAATGGGCCTATACTGTGAAAAATGTTGTGTCAAAATAAATGGGAAATAAATGGGCCTATACTGTGAAAAATCTATTGCCAAGTCCTTACGCCAAATACAAAAACAAGTGTGGGATAGAAGTTTCAATAAAGAAAGAAGGGGTCTTAAATAATATGTCACGATGCATTAGTCAGGGTTTTCCTTCCCCTCGGATCCCAAATGACAATTGGGATTCACTCCCCTTGCTTTCTCTCAGTGTGGGATTCATTTCCCTTACTTTCTCTCAATGCAGGTTCACTTCCCTTGCTTTCCCTACAGTTCTTAGGTCAAAGGCTTTCGACAGTATGTATACAGTAGTATGACCACTTTGGCCTATATGGGCGGCTCTACTATGGCCTTCTGGTATCTGTAGTTTTTCCTCAACATGGTATTTACCAGAGTCTCTCAAGTTAGCACCCATGGGTTGCCGGTTCCCTCTGCAGCTGGTTTTCCCTTCTACAATTTAGTTATTTGAACTTCCTTCAAATGGCCACTTTTGCGACTTTCATTCAAAACAGTTTGGTTCTTATCAGATTTCCCTTCGACTCACCGGCTGTGATGAACCGCTGGGCTTTTCTTGTATCCAGAGTCAATGTCGGTACCTAGGTAGCCGGAGTTTCCCTCGCTCTTGCTTATCGGCGTAGGCACGCTCTGTGTACCGTTGGCGTCTGGTGCAACACACTTGGGCTATTTTCCTCAGTTTTACGATTCCTTTTGCAGAGGTTTTGCAGGCCTGCGTCAAAAAGGGCAAGGTCATATCTTGCCTTGTTGGTCTCTCGATTTTCTCCACCTGTATCCTCCTCCTGAACTGCCAGGCCTGGATAGCTATCTCGTTGTGCGGTCTGCCTTGCTCGTACTGTGCTCTTTTGATCCACCTTTTATCCCTGTAGTGAAAGGATAGGGCCATCAGGTGTGTGCAATTTTGGTCGATTGCCTGACTTTGCCTGACCCAGGTATTGGAACACATCAGGTGAACAGCTCCGATGCTAGTCTGTTGTCTTGCGTGTTGTGTGATAGTGTTCGTACGAGCAGAGGGGGGCAGTGTTTTTTAATGTCCTACGGAAGAGGATGGGGAAAAGGTGTACAAATAAGGGGAATACTGCATCTCACCCGTCAGTGTCCCACTTCCACTCCCCAAGGACCGCCACCCAGGTGATCCTACCTCACTGGTTCATGCACAGGAACTGGATCCAATAGCAATGGCCATGTCCTGGCCACCTGGATGACAGGTCCATGGCATTTAGCCAGGGAGACACCTTCAGGTTTCTCTCATATCCTTCCCCTATGCGAGGTGGATATGCCTGTTCTTTGGTTAGGTCTTTTGTTGTTAAAACCAGTCAGAGAACAGGGATGAGAGATGTCCATGAACTCTCGCATATCCCATTGATTTACTTTATTGGTAGTGGTGGAGGGGTTTCAGTGGTTTCTCTACAACAACCTATAAACTGGGTCTCAAGTATTGTTTTGTGTTTTGTTTGTTCGGGTTTTCCCAGTTCCATACTGGAGAGTTTTGTGAGTCAAAGGTCTCTTGCCAGGATCTCTTAGGTAGAAAATCTCCAAAGGGAGGGGGCGATTCCTGTAAGAGAGTAAAGAAGATGGGAAAGTCTCCTCTCAGAATAACTTCCTCAGGGAGCCCAGGAATTATGGCTGATGGTATGTTGTAGGATTCACCGCGGATTTCAATTTGTACTGGGACTTTAGGATATACCTTGTAGTCTCCATGTACACAGGTTACTCAAACCAGGGCTGCTTGGTCTAGGTATTTTGTTGTAACTAAATTGGGGTGTACAGCGGTCTGCTTACTACTTGAGTCGATTAGGGCCCTTACCTAAGCCTTTTAATGTATGAACTTGGTAGCAGTTTGACATACATTGATGCTGAAGGTTTCTAACTCTTAGTCAGCTTCCTCCCAATCTTCACCTTTCAAAGAGCCTTTTTCCATAGGCTCGTCCTTTGCATTCTTTGGACAGTGTCTTGCTAGATGTCCTGTTTCTCTACAGGAAAAAACAGATCAGAGGAGGTGGTTTGCTTCCTTTTACTTCCTCCCTTCTACTTTCATCTTTATACTTTGGATACATTTTCCTGGTGTCTTCTCTCTCCTGAGGCATCCTTTCCTTGACTTTACATGACCACCCTTGTTTATCTGGGTTTGAGGGTGATGGATGGGTTTATGATCTCTTCGATCATCCTATTGAAGGGCTAGGTGAAAATGTTTGGCTGTGTCTGAATGGTTTTGTGCATGGCCATGGCTAGGGTAGGTCCATTTAACTGTAGGAGTTTGGTTTTTTGCAAAAAAAAGGATCAGGAATTTGTAAATTGTTCTAGGGTAAACATCTTTGTCAATTCTTCTAAGGTTTTATTACTGATCCACAAGGCCCAGCCATTCACCCATCTCTAATGGAGTTTCTCCTAGATTCAATCTAATGGTTCGTAATTTTTGCCTATATAAATTGCATGTTTGCCCTACTCTTTTTAACAATCCTTCCTTGGTGGATTGGAAGGAGGTTCTCTGTGCAAGACTGAGTAGTTGATAGGAATTTTGGAGTTCCCCTTTCAATAAGGGCCCCAAATAGCATCTATTAAGGTTTTCTTCCCCCCTTAGTTGTTCGTCCAGGAATTTGAAGTTTAGGAAAACATTTCCTAAATCCTTGTCTTCGAGATAAGGTTGAAGTACACCCTATGGTAGTAAAGGCCTGGATTGCAAGTAAATTAGTCTAGTTACATTTACTTGGAGTCTGTTTTCTGCCTGTGTCTGATGGGCCGCCAATTGGGTGAGAATATTAGCTAGGTTGGCCATTTCTTCCAGGGGTGTAAGGGTGCCCCCGGGGGCGTCTGAATCAGAGAAGAAACAACTATCTATGCCCTAGGTAAGGGCTTAAAATCCTCAGAGTCCTCAGTCTCTGAGTCTGATGAGTGAGTATATTGGGACAGGTTTTTTACTAACCCTGATGGTCCTGCCTCAGGTGAAGTTTGAATACCATGGAAGAAAAGGCTCAAAAGAAGAGGGATTCAAAGCACCGGGTCTGATGAACGAAAAATGCGCTGTATCTTTTAGAATTATTCAGTCCCACAGTTGTAGGTTATGAGAGAGAGGAAGGGTATCTATTAAGACGTGAGTCTTGAAGAGTAGGTCCTGTTGACTAGATGGAATAAGAAATTGAGTCGATAACACCTCTTTTAACTTGATACGCAGTCAGATTCTAGGAGATCAACTATTCTATTTTCTCCTTTGGGTGGCATCACAATTATTAGCATCGGTTGTCAATTTTTGTCAGTTGAATCATATCCCACGCATGACACCATATGTAAGGAACTCATGGTGGCAACAGTAAAAACAGACACAAGTGATCACAGTTCAAGGGTGTTTATTGAACAATGAATACAGGGTGGAAAAATGCCTAATCTAAACCTAAATCTAAGATGGGACTAAGAGTCGACCATCAAATGAAAATAAGTCAGTCGTCGTGGTGTTGTGTTAAAATAAAGGGGCTTATACTAAGAAAAGCCTATTGCCAAGTCCTTATGCTAAATACAAAAAGAAGTGTGGGATAGAAGTTTCAACAAACAAAGCAGTGTTCTTAAATAATATGTCAGGATGCAGTAGTCAGGGTTTTCCTTCCCCACGTTTTGAGCATGGGCTAGGTGAAACCTCTGAGCACAGCACACACTGAAGCTTTCCCCAGCACAAGCCAACAGTTCTGTTCCAGCTATCAGGTTCTCCGATGGCTTAAAAGTCTCTTAAAAAAAAAAGTCTCTTGCCCTCAAGGGCCTGATAGTTCCAACAAACAAATACACAGTTCTGAGCCACACATTTTTTGGGTGACGGCTTCACCGTAGGGTCCCCCTCTTCTGGGCACTGATCCTGCATATACTACTTTGGGTGATGGCTTCGCCCCTGGGTCTCCCTCTTCTGGGCACTGACCCCTCAGACACTACTTTGGTTGATTGTTTCACACATGGATCATCCTCTTCTGGGCGCTGACCTCTCACAATCTTACTCGACTATTTCTACAAATGCTTCTGGGTGATGGTTTCAACCCTAGGTCCTCCTCTTCCGTGCGTAGACCTTTCAACCTTTTTAGGTGGTAACTTTTCACTCCTGGATCTCCCTTGGCCGGGCTCAGATCCCAAATGACAATCGGGATTAACTCCCCTTTCTTTCTCTCAGTGTGGTGTTTGCTTCCGTGGCTTTATCTCAATGAGGGATTCACTTCCCTTGCTTTCTGTAGAGTTCTTAGGTCAAAGGCTTTCGACTGTACTGGGGATTTTGCTTGACCTCCTGTATGACCACTTTGACCTATCTGGGAAGCTCTCCTACAGCCTTCTGATATCTGTAGTTTGCCTTGACACGGGAATGACCAGAGTCTCTTGAGTTAGCACCCACGTGGTGCCGGTTCGCTCTACAGCAGGTTTTCCCTTCTACAATTTACAGTTCTTTGAACTTTCTTCAAATGGCCACTTTGCAACTTTCATTCAACACACTTCGGTTCTTATCAGCTTTCCCTTAGAATCACCGGCTGTGATGAACTGCTGGGCTTTGGCTGTATCGAGAGTCAGGGCTGGTACCACGGTAGTAGGAATTTACCTTGCTCCTGCTTATCGGCGTAGACACGCTCTGTGTACCCTCGGCATCTGCTGCAACACACTTGGGCTATTGTCCTCGGTCTTACAATTCTTTCTGCGTAGGTTTCGCAGGCCTGCGTCGAAAAGGAAAAAGTTGTGTCTTGCCTTGTTGGCCTCTCGATTTTCACCGCCTTTATCCTCCTCTTGAACTGCCGGGCCTGGATAGCTTTCTCGTCATGTGGTCTGCCTTCCTCCTACTGTGCTCTTTTGCTCCACCTTTTATCCCTGTGGGGAAAGGAAAGGACCGTCAGGTGTGTTCGAATTTTGTAAATTGCCTGACTTTGCCTGACCCTAGTATTGGGACACATCAGGTGAATGGCTCTGATGCTAGTCCATTGTCTTTCATGTTGTACGAAAGTATTTGTGCAAGAAAATGGGTAGGGGGCAGTGTTTTTGAATGTCCTATGGAAGAGGATGGGGAAAAGGTGTTCAAAGAAGGGAATACCGCATCTCATCCGTCAGTGTCCCACTTCCCCTCCCAGAGGACCCCCCATCCAGGCGATCCTCCCTCACTGGTCGACCCTAAGGAGCCGGATCCAATAGCGATGGCTGTGTCCTGCAACCTGGATGACAGGTCCCCAGGGTTTAGCCAGGGAGACACCTTCAGGTTTCTCACACATGGAATCAAACAATGAACTATGCCACTATAACATTCTTAAAACATGTGTTGGGTAGCTCTGAATTGTTGTCATAATGCAAAGTTTGCACAGATTTAATATTTATAGGCTTGCACAATTTGCACTATTAGCACTGTTTGTAACTTATCCATGGGGAGTTGTACCTCACATTTTAATGATATTTTATGATTGTCGTTTGTTGATTGTAGGATATGCGTTTTATGTCCTTTTTTAACACATGTATTTTTGCAAATGTCAAAATGTCGAATACAAGCTTAATTATGATGATGATAAGAGGGGATAGTCCTACAATTCTTATTTTCCAGGGCTAGGTCCCGGAATAATTTATAGAGACCCCTGCTGTCACATGTATGGATCCAGTCTTGCTCATAAAGTTTGTTTTTGACTAATTCCAGATTTGTCTTGAGTTTATAGTTACACATATTAATACCAGACAATACTTTTAGACACTTATCTGTAACCGTTGTCAGGAACCCTGAGTGCATTTCACTCAATTGTAGTGGTAAGGTGCTGTAAATGCTAGTTTCCATCCCCGAAGTATGTTTTGGTACATGCTAATTGGCCTCCAACGAACCAGAGAGTGCATAAATAGCAATCCAAATTCATATCTTAACAAAACCGCTGGTACACAATTTGGAAGATGTAATGCCATCCACCAGACCTTCCCTTAAAATTTGGCTAAATCAAAACCTTCTGAGAGTGAACTAACCTCTAAACTATAATGGACAGCAGGAATTACTTTAAGCTTATACATTTTTACAAGAGGGACCAGCGTAAATCTACAGTACTTGCGAAGAATGAATTGCATTTGAACACCAAATGTAATGCATTTCTCATGAAGCTCATCATACAAAACTGCATGTTGAGACATATTAGTCAAAATAAAACCCAGATATTGCACTGTCTGGATTCCTTCCAATTTAACCTCATCTAGCTTTCAAGAGATGTTCGGCAGCTTGGCCCGTGAGCCCTTAACACACATAACGTTTGTCTTAGTAGCATTAATCTTGGTATCGGCAGATTTAATCGAATAAAAAAAAACAAATGGAAGATTTGTTCAAAAATCAGCTGTATGAAAATTACTTCAACATAAAATTTCAAATAAATCCCCCATTCTGTGTCATTATAGTGAACAAGGCTCACAGGGGTTTCCCCTCACCCTTGTTCACTATAATACCACCAGGGATGGGGGGTGTCCCCCGCTCCCTATTCAATTAAACAAAAAAAAGAGGAGCCTGCGGTGCCGGCTCCCATTCACGGAGGGAAAAAACCACCCAGGAGATGGCGGCACACAAGGAGGTGTGCCGCCAAGCGATAAGTAAGTGGGTGGGGCGCAGTGGGTTGTTAGAAATGTTCTGGCAAGTGAAAACCGAAAGTCATTTTCATTGAAATTACTTTTGTTTTTTCTCCCTTGAACATTTCTAATTCATTCAATTCATGGTAATCCTTAATCTTTGCAACCCTATATGTGTCCGAACTAACAACAAAATATATGCATACCACATGCAATCCACTTCCCAGGATTATTTTGGGGAGGGAAACATCAACAGGATCTAGGTTTTCTCACGAGTCAGACAGATACAAATTAAACAAACGTGGGGCCAGCACGCAGCCTTGCCTGAGTCCCCTGCTAATTGTAATATCTTCTGGCATACTGCCATTCATGTTGGACCTAACCCTCAATGAATTATTTGCATGTAGATGATTCAGGATGGCCAATTACAAACTCAGGAAATTCCATTGTTTCAATTTATCCCACAGGCGAGGTCTATCCTTCATATCAAAAGCATGTGTTAGGTCTACACCTTCAAGATATAAAGGCACATCACCCCTCTCACATGCATTTTCTATGAGTGCATTCATTATCAAACCATTCACTCCTGTATCCATGCCTCTCCTGAAGACAGTCTGGAACTTTGAAAGGCAATGCATCTCTCTCAGCCATTCTTCAATGTCCTTGAGTATGAGAGCAGAACATATGTTACTGTCCGCATCCAGGAGGGCAATGGGGCGGTAGCTGGATGGACTAGTGCAGTCTCCTTTTTGAAGAATGCAATAATATGAGAGGTTTTCCATGATTTAGGATTTTCTTTTGTCTCCAAAATATTTGTTAAAAGTAGGAAAAGCCTGATGCCCAGAATTCCGGGACAGCCTTCAACACTCTCTTACTAAAAGGCCCATTTGGGCCAGGGGCCCGTGAATTAGAAATAGACTTTAGTATTTTTAGGCTCGAGTCTTATGTAATAGTGAAGACCTAATCCCCATGGGTTGCATAGTCCCTTTATATAAATGACTGAAGAATATTATCCATTGCTTTTCTGTAACCGGATTTTTTTGCACATTCACTTGAAACCGTTTCTTATTCTATAGTAGAGACAAGAAATTCTTCACATTACAGTTTAGGACGGCTTCTATCATACACTCTCCATCTTTCTGCATGAACAGATATCAGTGGCACTTAACCCAATTCGTATAGCTCTGTTTCAATTTCTTGGCAAGGCCCTCCTTCAACCCAGGGTCTAAATGTCTACTATTTAGTGATTTTAAATCCTGTCTCAGCTGCCTTTGTCAACTCTGCAAAGTCTCATGATATAAAAGTACTCAGGAACTTGCATTACTACACTGCCCATTCCTATTAGCTTCTACCACACCATTAAATATAAAGGTGGAAAAGACCTCATAGGAAAAGGCAGCAGATGTTTGCCCACACCTAGACAAAGACAAAAATCTACACATGATTAGATTAAAAACATCAACCCGTTAAGGATATCATGCAATTCTGCTCTTATTTTGCCTGACCTCCAAATTTCTGCATGCGTCAGAACAGTGCGATCTTACGAACAGAAGGATGGTCCCTAACTGTCAGCTGTGTACATCCATTATAGAGGTGGTCAGTGAAACATACATAATCAATTCTAGAGCATAGTTCATCCTTATGCCAGGTAGGCCTTCTGAGGATATCTCCAGTAACTTTGCCATTTGAAATACCAAGATCCCATTCATTGAATAATTCAAGCCAGTTTCTTCTCAGTTAATACAACCTCTTTTGGTATTCCCTTCCCACAGTGAAATCCCCACCTACATCGTCCTGTTGCAATTTACAAATAGAATTGCATTCACCTGCTATTATGATTTCCCCATCACGGGATTTAACATTAAACTGGCCCAGCAGACTTTCCAAATCATCCATAAATTCATTTATCTTAGAATGTGAAGAATGCCAGTAGATATTAATCAACAGGCCTGTTCTTCCTGTGTTTCTAATACATATTTTCAATGCAAGAACCCCCTTAGTACTTACCAAGATTATACTACAATTGTGACAACGTTTATTGTTGATTGCTACAAGCAGGCCTCCTGAAGGTCTGCCACCCTGCAAATCGGACGCCTTTTGTTGAAAAAAGCTGAAAGCCATCCCATACTAGGGATTTGCTAGTACAAGTCTCCTATAAGAAAATGATGAAATGCATAGCAACTTTAGAGATGAGTTTACAGGCACACTTGCATTCATGATATCCTCTCACATTCCATAATAGGAAGGTTATCTCATCAGCCTGTTTCTCAATGAGTGCCGTACAGTTAAAGACAATGCTTCCCCCTGCCTTCAATTCATTTTTGACAAACAAAACCACAAGCAACCAGGTCCAATCCTAACACTACCCCCATGTGGCTTTGCTACCTCAGAGAAGCAGACCATCTTAGTGTTATTCCCATTAAAACACAATATTTTCATTGTCGCACCTAGGTCCATGAAGCTATTGCAATTCTGACTATAATTCGACTTGGGGATCCTGCACATGTGCCACAGCAAAGGGATGGATTTCCCACAAACACTCTGTGGGACAGCATGCAGAGTACTGGGGTGTAAGTCGTAGCCCATTTATCTTAGCGCTTCAATTTCTTCAATGAGTAGTCCATGTACTGCTCTCGGCAGGATCGTTATAGCCATGATATAATTTCTAGATTCATCAAAGAAGTCTACAACTTCAATATCCTTGGTTGAGATAAGAGTAGAATACTGTGATACCTTTAATCATCATATAAATGTGACGATGGGAAGGCCCCTTTAATGCAGGTGTACCGCCCTACCAGAAGTCCTGCTCCGGACCTGACATAATTCGGGGTCACCCGGAAGTCACGGGCGAACAGCAAGCCTATCCCGGAAGTGACCTAATCTGGGTTAACCGGAAATCCGGTCCTTGCTGGAGTGTTACACTGGCAGTGACATCATGGGGGCCACCCTGAAGTTCTGCTCCACCCTAACTCATATCCCGGCAGTGAAAAAAAATGGGTGACCCGGAAGTGTAGCATGGTTGGAAGGCCTAGGTTGTGGGTAAGTGGCATTACCCTTTTTGACCTGGTAGTAATCTGTGAAGCCCTGTTTGTGTACTCCTTGCCCCTGTTTATGGGGTTGCAATATAATGTGTGGAAATGAAGTACATGTTGTTATGGACCTCCACAGGTATGACCCAGAAGTGGGTCACAGGGTTTAAAGGGCATCAGGGCGCTAGGGAGTTGATGCAGGCATTAACCTGTGATGTTTATGGGAATGTGTGATGTAGGTAGTGCACTCTTGACCCTAAAATCATGGTGCACCAGGGGCACTGTTGAGATTATGTAGCTGCTGTGCTGCCCCTAGGGACGGAGTAAATCATGTGTGTATATATATATATGGATGAATTCTCACCAAACTTTGCAAAAAACGTATATAAGCAACTCTTTTTGGCAAAGTTTAGTGAGGTTTGGTGCAGGGGGGGCAAAGTTATAAGAGGGGTCCCAAAATTTCTTTTTTTCCCAAAAAAACTTTGCTCACGCCTACAGCTCAAACCTCTGGACGGATTTGCACCAGATTTGCGGCAGGAGCAGTGGCTTGGTCCCGAAAGCGTGCTTTTGTGAATTTGGTGGAAATCCGTCCAGTAGTTTTTTTTAAATGACCAAAAAGTAGGTCTCACAAAATTAGTGATATCTATGTCTGCTCTGCGGACACATTTCCCTGTTCGCGCCGCAGACCGGACATCGATTGGCTAATCGGCTCGTGTCATGTCCGCGGACATGCAACGTGTTCGCTGATTGGCTGGGGGGAAGCATGAGGTGCGTCACATTTGTTTTGATGCGCCCGCCATCTTGTATCCGTGGATATCCACGGACAGCAGGCCGTCGAACGGGGCGAAAATACTATTTTGGGGAGTGTGTTGGTGTGTAAGAGTGCTTGGTGAGGGTGGGGGAGTGAGAGATGGGTCAAATGCTGTATTTGTTTAGGTGGCAGGTGCCTCTGATGTGGTCATTATGTCCATGGTCTTCACGGCTGTCCGTGGACATAAAAAATGCACTACTGGCTGTTTTACTGTTTTAGTATGATATTGGTTTTGGGTTGTTAGTAGAGCATTGATTGTAATTAATATCCTGTGTAAGTGGCCCATATACCAATATTATTTGGCCATGCACCTAAGACTCTAGGCCCTGGCCACAACCACCGCTGCATAACACACCCATAGAATCAAACATCCATCAAATATCCACAAATCAAAAGTTTGTGTACTGTTTGATTTGTAGAGTTTGTATGTGAAGTTTTGGCTAAGCCATGCAATTAAGAATGTAGAGTTTGGTAAGAAGCACTGAAGTATAACATATCCATGGAAGTACACATTTTGGTGTGTATGGTTAGATGTTTGCTTGAATGGTTGTGTTATGCAGCAGTATTTGTGAGTTGAATGATTATATACTTACTGTTTGCTTTTTGTGATTGGATATATTTTTTTCATGACTTGCGTAACTGGAGCAGATCTTCCTTTTCAATTTCTGTGATGAAAGAAAAGATTATATGTCAGTGTCGGTAGTTCATAACGAGTTATTGCATTGCATAATATACATCTTTGCATTATTTTGACCCTCATGTTTAGTACTTTAGAAGTACTATAATTCAAACCAGTGTACTATGCAATTTGCTCAGTTTTTGTGTTTGTTTATTAAATCATTGGGTCTGTGGGAAGAAAAAATCCATGCTGGATTTCAAAAAAACTTTTTTTGTCATGGTACAAAATATTTCTTTCTTTGTTTTCAGTGCTTATTTGTTGTTTCTGGCTAATCTTCTATCTGTTGGCTTGTTTCAGATTGTTGGGGCAGTTTGATGCTAGATTGTGTATTCTAATTGTTTGCTTATAATTTTATGCTAATCTATCTGTTGGTTTGTTGCAGATTTTTTGGGGCAGTTAGATACCTGTTGACGTATTCTAACTGGTTATAGTTTTCTTATTTATATTTTCAAGTTATTCATCTATCTGTTGGGTTGCTGCAGATTTTTGGGGCAGTTAGATACCTGTTGGCGTATTCTAACTGTTTATTTCTTGTTATATTTTAGTGGTATTGATATATCTGTTTGGTTGTTGCAGAATCATGGGGCAGTTAGATACCTGTTGGCGTATACTATCTGTTTATAGTTTTCTAATTGAAGTTTGTTAATGTGAAGTGGTAGAATGGAAGAACAGGCTCCCACCCTTCCCCTCTCGCGCTTGGCCTAGAGGATCACGGCCTAGACACCCGCCACAAGAGGAGTTTGCCTATCTACCAGACGACCAAATACCCTGGTACAGGAACATACGGATGTGCCCACCTACCTGCCCAGCAGCCCGCCCTGTCCATGCCGACACCTGCGGCATGGATCAACTCGACTAAACCTACACGTCGTTAGAGATGCCATGACGACCTAGCCAACGGTCAGCACACCTGTGCAAACATGCACACCGGACACTCCCACACCAATCCACATGAAGAACATACTCAGTGCTATGACGTAGGCGATAGACATACCCACGGACGTGCATCTTTATTATTTTCCACATAGGCTCTCAAAATGCAGAAACGCAAGACGCATAATGAACTTATCTAAAAAGGCTTGCTCACGCTTCTTCTAAGAACCATGTACCATAATGAAGAATATAACGGAGACACGATACTGATGATAGAGCAATATGATACCGTAACCTAGAGCGCTCTGCATCAAACGGTTCCACCTATGCACCAGGCCCAAGTAGGCCGCAAGCAAAAGCTTCCATGAACATTGAATGAGCAAGAGCTCGGTTGCTGACCCTGCAGAATGAGCCCGGCGAAAGCACACCGCCAAGGGCTCGATGTTGCAATCTCGCACGCCGCAAGCCGACACCAAGGTCGCACCTGCAAGATAAACCAGGCACACAGTGGGAAAAACAATATTAATTGTGCTGAATTTTGCCTCAAACACGGTCCCACCTCACGTGACAAAGCCAAACCTGACAGGATGCCAAGCCCAGGAGGAAGGAGACGCCTGAATCCCACGTTTCAAGACACTGGCAGATACAATTAAAAGACTCATTGGACATCTGCAGCAGTGGGAGTAGTCGACCTCCCAAGATATGAATAAATCCTCACATTGTTTACACCTACCCATAGTAAAACATTGTTGAAAATGACAGGTGCACCGCGAGCTGGGAACAGCGATAGTCTCAGACTGGGAGGCTCGCGAGCGGACCAATCAGAACATGGGGCTCTTATCACTGACGCCATTAACATTGACCAATCCTCAGAGGTCTTCATGTAACAATTTTCATGTATCAAATTGAAGGGACAGCCCAAGTATACCACCTGACTAACCCTCAACCACTAACACCGTTCTCTATATGTATGCTATACTAACCCTACCACTCGAGTAACCAATCCAGAGTGGAAATAGGTTTTTTGCTAAACTTTCTAAGGTGACGTCATAATAAGGTAAAAAGGGCCTGCGAGCCCCACGATTGTGTGTGTGTCAGGACGGACGCGTACGATCCTTGACCCATCCCTGCAGTTTTGTCTAATAAACAGCAGAGTCACCTTGCTTCTTGCGTGTGTCTCATACTCTATCTCTTTTGGGATATACGGGAGGAGTTGGGGCCTCCCTGCCCGGAGGTCTACGGACAGCCCGGCCGACCCCGGCAGAATTTCCCCCCGACAAGTTGGAGGCACTGCTGAGATCTGTTTAAGATCTGCTTTTTTATTTTGATTTTTTCCAGGTACTCCCGTTGCGAGGAGGCCCGGCGGCGCGGCCCCCTCTGCCGTTGCCCCCTTCTGAGGACTACAGGACCATCGCGGAACTGCGAGAAGACCGGACAGCGCAATCCGGATATTGGCCTTCGGGAGCCGGTTGAGAAGTATCCCGCCCGCGGTTGGCGAGTGTTCAGACGTGGTCCAGACGAGGGGAGGTGGCGAGCCGCTTGGAGGGGTGCACGCGGTCGAGCGGCCCCGCATCAAGAGAACTTGGTGAGCATGCCACGCACAACAAGCAATGTGAAATTGTGAGGGAGGGGGGAGGAATTAAATACGGGAGGTGGGAGGTGTTGCACAGGTGCGCGGCGAAGGTTTGACAATTTAGTGTAGGCAATGAAATGAATGGTAGCCGAACGAGTGCGAGAGCAGTCGGCTATGTTACGCAAGAGAGGGAGGTGGAGCACGAAAACATCACGCGCGGCCGGTCGTAGACACTGATTGGCCTAGGTAGCGACTATGTGTGAGGGTGTGTGTGTGTGGTTTCCTACGATTTGGCATTTATTGATCATTGAGTAGATGAGGATCCCTATTGTTCGAGCAAGAAACTCGATAGGTAGATGACGTTTCCCTGTAGGCGGTAGCTAGTTAGTTGCCCAATACGGAATATAATTGGCTGGTTAAACCCTCCTCTCGAGGGGCGTATCACACGCGAGGCGACGCAGTGTGCGCAGTCCGATTATATTATTGATTACCTTGTTCCAGGAGTGACAGGAAGACAGCTGTGAGGTTAACGGGGGTAGATTGCAAGTGTATTTTGGACTTAAAGAATATATGAAGAACTTACCAGTAGTTCGAAGAGATCAGTGACGTCACCAGTAGGGCTTTCATAGGATATCCCGAGCACAAGGCATCTTTCTTTCTGAGAGTGGTGGGGAAGAGAACTGTGGTAAGGGAGTGGAAACGGAGATAAACGGTAATGAGTTGATCGGGGAAAGGCGAAACGGGGGACGTGGCTGCGCACAGAGAACGCCGGCCACGGCAAGTGTAGAAGAAGGAGGAGGAGCAAATGAAAATAGGACGACTGTATAAGAACGTCACAAGGGGTACGCAGCCGCAGGGGGCTACGTGCGCCTCGGCCGCAGGGGGCCGTAAGGGTGTTGTGTAAAGGAAGAAAGAAAGAAGAAAATATACAAATGTAAATACTATATTTTAATAATTTTCCTTAGCGGACTATCGCAAGTCCCCAAACTTACGGGGCCAGGTAAAGGTATAAGGCTGTGTATTGTAAGTGTTAGTAAGATAATAGCTACAAAATAGGGGAAGGATAACAAGTGAAGCGTTACTATGTCATACGGGACAGGATCGGGAGGGTGGGGGAACACCCTCACTACCCCACTACAACACATATGTACAACACTGTCACCCCATAGGGAGAAACTGATCAAGTATAGCATAGAATGGACACAGGGGACGGACAACAAAATGATAACACCATGGCCGCCTAATGGTAGCTTCGATCCATATACCCAACATTCACTATTAAACCATCTGCATAATACATACAAAGGGAAGAAGTTGACACACCACGTGGAGGTGTTTAACTTATGGAGGATGTTCCAAGGGTCCCGACCAGGACCAAATGGAATGTTCACTGTGGGGGAAATACCAGAAGAAAAAGAGATTAAGGAGGAAGGAGAGAATGGGAAAAAGGGGAGTGAAGACCCAAAGAACACAGGGAACGGACAAGAGGGAGGAGAAAAGAATAATAACTCAAAAGAAAATGAAATAAAAAAGGAACAGAGCAACGATATACCCCTAGCAAAGGTAGTGAAAACAGAGGGAGGGGGGTTGTACCCTTTAAGAGAATTAGGAGAAATAGAAAGAGGACAGATAAGGGCGGCTGAGGGGTACTCGAACCCGGCATACAGCCCGCCACCATATGTGGCTCATAGGAAGATGCCAGCAGGGAAGGGGAGGACTGGAGAAGAACAAACTGTGGAAATAGGACATGATGAGTGGGTAGCTGCGCAGATACTATTAAAATTACGAGGTTCATTAACAGGAGAAGAGAAGGAGGTAGTAAGGAAAATAGATGAGGATAATACCAGGGAGAGTGGAATGAGAGGGGAAGAGCTGTTACGACAAAAGGAAGAGATTTTGGAGGAACGACTAGCAGAGTTAAGGGATGAGCAGAATGAACTGATCAAACAACTCGAGAGGGAGGAAAGAGAGAGAGCGAGGGAAAGGAAAGAAGGTAAGAACGAATTGGAAAAAATAAGGGAACGAACTGAGGAGCAAAGGAGAGAAGCTGAAAGGGTAAAAGCAGCAGCAGAAAGGGTATCAAGAGCAGTGCTACGAGAGAGGAAAAGGGAAGAAGAAGAGAAAGAAAAAGAAATGGCAATGTGGAAGAAGAGATTACTATCAGAAACGACTAAGAAATACGAAGAAGGGAGGGTGATAGAGAGTATATTAGAAAGGGAGAGGGTGAGATGGGAAAGGAAGAAAGAGGATGAAAGGATATTGGAAAAGATGAGTAGTGAAGTAATGGAGGAATTAAAAAGGAAAAGGGAGGAAATTGGTAGAGAGATGGAGGAGAGAAATGAAGGGGAAAGAGAAGATAGGAGAAGGGTGAGTGAAGTAAGGGGGAATGTATATAGAGACACAGAAGCAGCAACAACATCAGCGCAAAGGGGAGCGGTTGGTAAAGGAGAAAAGGGAGAACCGGACCTAATAGACTTAAAAACAGTAACAATCAAGGGGAAAAAGACAGAGTGGGGGCTGCCGTTTATGAATGACTTTTGTAGTGAGGAAGAAGAAGGAATGGAGAAGGAAGGAAGGAACAGTGAAAGGGAAAGCCTAGATAAACTATACACCACCCGGACCAATACAGACTCACCGTGGACCTGTAGGAGAAAGGATGAACTGGAGAGAAGTGAGGAGGAAGAGCAAGGAATAACGGAAAGACAGACAGATGAAGCCACACCGTCACCATCACACCCTCTCCCATCCCACCCCACATGCTCAACCACCTCACGCTCATTACGTACAATCAAACTTGCGCCCTTCACAAACGAACTGACACCCTATGCAGTTCGGCTTAGAGACCTCCCTAGACGCAGGCAGGAAGGGCGAATACACACGCCCACATTAAATACAGGAAATGATGGAAGAAGGGGAAAAGATGGAGAAGAAAGAGTTACGAGCAGGGGAAATACGGACGAAATTGACGATGTAGGAGAGAGGGAGGAAGAGGAGGGGTGTGAGGACTCGATTTTATGGAACCCAAGGGGTAAAACGAGACACAACTTAATGCCACTTCTGGAGAGGGGAGGGGTTAGACCACAGTACGTCCCTTGGAAGCATACAGACAAAGAAAATATAAAGTGCAGGCTCCCATCATTAAGTGGAGGTGCGGGTAAATGGATATATGAAATGGAAAAACACACCGCAGGACAGAAACTGGCAGTGGGAGATGTAAAGGGCCTTCTAATATCAATATTAGGGGATGCAGCGGATGACATTTGGAAGAGAGCGGGATTCCCTGGGGTAACAATAGCAAACACATCGCACGATGGGGCACCATTCGCAAACTGGCACTATGGCAGGCACTGAGGGTACAGTACCCAGACACATCAGACATAGGAGCAATTACCTCACGCAAGATGCGTGAGAACGAAGATCCTGTTGATTATATCCAGGAAATCCAAGAGAAGTGGCGCATGGAGACTAGAGAACAATGGGACAAAACACCAGCAATATTTTATCATATACTAGTACAAGGGCTCCCAGAAGGAGTTCAGAAACAATTGAAGAAAGTAGTGGGAATGGAAGCAAAAGCATGGCCAGAAATACAACTGACAATAGTGCATCATTGCAGGACATGGCAAGGAAAAATGAAACAAAAGGAAGAGGACAGGAAAACGGAAGAGGCTAAACTAGTACAGAAAAAACTTACTAAATACACAATGGAAGGGGCACTAATAACTACACCTACAACAATGACCCAAAGCCCCACACAAGTAGTGGCTGCACAAGATCCCTCCCAAATACCACCCTCACAGACTATAACACAACAGGTGCCGCCACTCCAACCATACACGACCAACATGGGAGGAGGATATTCAATGCCAGGAGCTGGGTATTATAATTACAACAGGGGAAGAGGAGGAATTATGAGAGGGAGAGGATACGGATATAACACACAACAGCAGGTGGGAGGACTTAGAAATTCCTACCCCACTGGGCAACCAGTATACCAGGACAACACAGGAAGCTTTCCTTGGCAGAGTAGGGAACCACCAGTGTGTTGGAGTTGTGGATTAGTAGGGCACATGTCACGCACGTGTAGAGTAAGACCAGGAACACCATCATGGAGCGAACAGGGACAACCAAGGCCCACACAGGAACAGCAGGGCATACAGCAACAGCAGACGTTGCAACAGGGAAATGAACAGCAACAACTAATAACACAACAACAGCCACAGACATATTCACTGCCACAACAACAGGTAGCGATAACACAACAACCCCAAGCACAACAAACACAACTGGGTAGGGTGACGGTCCTGGGACACAACCCTTACACAGGAAATGGTCAATCGTTGTACCCTCAATAGGACAGCCCACAGACGGCCTTGGTGTGTCCCATCCTGTCGGTAACACCTAATAGTGCGGAGGAACCACGCATAGCGGTAACGATAGGTGACAAAAAATGATCATTCCTTGTTGACACCGGGCGACCCGGTCTTGCATAAGGGAAGGTAAATTTAAGATGTCGGGAGAAGCCATGAACACCCAAGGATTCTCTGGGGCTAGAGGGTTGGTTCCTTTTACTGATAACATTCCCTTATCTATTGGAGATTATGACATGTCAGTCCCACTTTTATATTATAGTGCCTCACCAGTAAATATACTGGGGAGAGACATCATGAACAGGTTGAATATGACGATCTCCTTTACGGAGGACGGCATAATTTGCTCTACTCCAGGAATTAACATGCTCACAGCACGACAGATTATGCAAGCATACTGCGGACAGACAGCGATTAGGGCTGAGCCAGTAGATGGCGAACTCTTCCAGTACGGGACAGACATGGCATTTGCATGGATGCCGGGGATAGAGGGAAAGATCTGGAGGAGGCCAGCAGCCTATTTGTTCAGACCAGAAACACCAGTCAATGAACCAGAAGGAAAGGTGGTTCCAGTGGACATTGAGAGCATTATAGCAACAGCTGATTACATTGCTGTACATGCCCAAGACAGAGAAGGAAGAGCATGGAGGGCAGTGATAGCACTAGCAGAAGGATGTAGACTCACCCAGGTGTCAGATGAGGAGCTGTTCTCAGAAGAAAAGGAGGAAGGTGAAATGGTGTTTATGATGAGTGTGGAAATATGGCTAAGAGTGGCGTACAAACAAGTGGCACAGAAAATTGCAATGGCACTTGAGGCACCCACATCCACCCCAGTTCCCTTCTTTGAGGAGGATATGACAAAAGTACCCACATCATTATGGACTACTAGCCCCTATGACGTGGGGTGCATAAAAAGTATAGGGGGAGTAAGGATAAAATTGAAAAAAGGTGCAATACTCCCCAGAGTGAAACAGTACCCACTATCAAAAGAGGCAGATGAGGGCATATATGAAACCATAACGGCCCTTATAGATAATGGCATATTGGTCCCCTCAGAATCACCATGTAACACGGCTGTATACCCAGTGCGCAAGGCTAGAGGGGGGTCTTTGCGCTTCATACAGGATCTCAGGCCCTTGAACAACATAGTAGAAGCAGAATACCCCATAGCCGCAAACCCGGCCACGATATTGTGTGGCATTCCAGCAGAAGCATCACGATTTACAGTGATCGACCTTAAAAATGCTTTTTTCTCAATACCATTGCACCCAGACTCACAAGATCTGACAAGCTTCACTTACAGAAACACAAAGTGGAAACACACCAGATTGCCACAAGGGTACTGCGAATCACCCTCAATCTTCAACAGAGTAATACAGATGGATTTGGGTAACATTGAAGTGGAAAGCACAGTGTTGCAGTATGTCGACGACATAATAATTTGCAGTACAAACGAAAGAACATGCAGAGAGGACTCATTAAAGATGCTGACAATATTGGCTGAAAAAGGTTACAAGGTAGACATGGAAAAGTTACAGTACTGTCAAGAACAGGTACTTTACATTGGTCAGCTCATATCCCAACATGGAAGAAAGATTGCACCACAAAGAGCACAGGCCATTTCAAAAACGCCAGTGCCACAAACAGTGAGGGAACTGCAGCAGTTCCTGGGTCTGTGCAACTACTGTAGAGCATGGGTATTTGATTACAGCTCATACATAGGACCCCTGCTTGAGGCGTTAAAGGAAGCTAATAAAGGGGAGAAAAAGTTGGGGTGGACAATGGAAATGAAAGAGGCTTTTGATGAACTGAAAGATGCGATATCAACTGCTCCGGTACTGGCAACCCCAGACTATGAGCGACAATTCTTTATATTTTCACATTGCGACTCAGCAGTAATGAAAGCAGTGTTGGCTCAAAAAACAAGCATGGGCTACAAACCAGTAGCATTTTACAGCGGCCACTTAGATCCTGTGATGTTAGGTCATTTCCCTTGCGAACAAGGTCTCGCCGCAGCTGCTTTTGCGGTAGAGAAAGCATCAGCAATCACCATGGGGTGCCCAACTACACTGTTTGTGGAACATGCACTATTTGCAATATTGAATAAACCTAAGTCCACCCTAACAACGCAAAGGGCATCAGGTTATGAGATCATCGTATCCAGAGCTGAACTATCAATTGTTAGATGTAGCACGGTCAACCCTGCAAGGTTCCTAGCAGAAGTAATTGAGGAAGGAGATTATGCCCACGATTGTACGCAAATAACTGAAATGTACTCATGTGCTAGAAAGATTGAAGAAAACGCACTAGAGGGAGGTGAGCTCCTGTTCATTGATGGGTCATCAACTATCGACCAAAGGGATGGTATAAGGAGGACTGGGGCAGCAGTGGTAAAAATGATGGAGGTACCGGTGTGTGTGGCAATGAAATGTGTACAACTACCACAGCATTATTCCGCTCAAGCAGCAGAATTAATTGCACTAATCTTGGCGTTGAAGGAAAGCTTTGACAAGCGAGTGACCATATATTCCGACAGCGCATATTTTACGTCCACTGTCCACTCAGGGCTGTCGAAATGGAGAAGAAGAGGGTTTAGGAGAGCTGATGGCACTCCAGTGCAACATGCCCTCCTATTGGCTGAACTAATTGAAGCAATAAATGACCCCCAAGAATTAGCTTTGGTCAAATGCACCGAACACACCAATGGTGAAGACCACATTTCAAAAGGGAATGCAGCAGCAGACGCACATGTGAAGTATGCTGCATATTTTGGTGAGATATGGAACCCCCCAGAGTCAAAGAGAGGGAGAGGGAGGGGAATGGCTAAGGAGATGTTGATAAGAGAAGGGTACACCCATCTCCCAGCCACACAGATAATGGAGCTACAAGCGGCTGCACCAATGGCAGAAAAAGAAATATGGGTAAAAAGAGGATGCACAATGTCACCAACTGACGCACTATGGCGCCAGGGTGACACTGGAAAGATTGTAATACCACTGGCACTATTGAACACCGCCCTGAGCCAACTACACCACCCAGCCCACACAGGCAAGGAAGTAATTGCAGCACGAATTATGGAAGACTGGTTCTGCCCCGAGTTAAATTCTCATGTGTCAAATTTTATCAGCAATTGTCTCACATGTCAACAGTTTACGGCCGGTCACACTCTGAAGGTGATAAGAGGTACTATACCCCGGCCAGAGGGACCCTTCCGACATCTCCATATTGACTATGTTGATATGATCAACGTATGTCAAGGAAATAGGTATATGATTGTAGTAGTATGCCCATTCTCAAGGTGGATTGAAGCAGGGCCCTGTTCACACCCAGATGCATTCAGAGCAGCTAAATTCCTAGTGAGGGAGGTCTTCCCCAGGTGGGGAGTGTGCGAGGTACTGCGGTCAGATAATGGCCCACATTTCGCAAACAAAATGTTCCAGCACATCACATGCTTACTGAACATCAAGCATAAATTTGCATGTGCATACCACCCACAGGCCAACGGTATATGTGAACGCCTGAATGGCCTATTAAAGGAGGCAATTGCAAAAATACAGCAAACAACAAAGAAGAGTTGGTTGTATTGCCTTCCACTAGCCCTATTTGAGCTAAGGAATAGACCAGGTTCCGACCACCACCTCACCCCTCACGAGGTGGTTACCGGACGTCAAATGCGCCTTCCCCTAATGCCAACATCAAGAGCATTTACCGACCACGAGATACTGCAAATGTCCTTGGTGATGAAATGTACCAATATGTGTCTTCTTTGATTACTAGTGTGGTGTTTGTGTCTCAACAGCTCGAGCGCACGCGGGCCGGGTCTAATAGCGATCAACAAGAAGACGCGGATAAAGAATTGGAAAAGGAAAGACTGTGCAAAGTTGCTAAAGGTGACCACGTACTACTTCGCAATTTCAACAGAAAGTGGAACAGCCCACGCTTCACTGGCCCCATCTGGTAGAGGAGGTATCAACGAGAGCAGTAAAGCTACAGGACAAACGTGCCTGGAACCACCTACACGACGTAAAGATCTACAAACTCCAGACCCGCCCCAGCGCCACCGACAGGGCCACTGGAAGAACAACAACAGCGTCACCAACGGAGGAAGAGACCTCTACCACAACTGACGGCCTAAGTGTCCCCATACCCTGCCACCCCTCAGATTCCCCAGAGACAACTACTAGAAAAGAAAGGGGTGATCCCCATACCGCCCACCCCATGGTTACACGATTAAAGAATAAAGAGACTTCCGCCAGTTGAGCCCCAAACCCTCTGCCCATTGACCCCCTACCCACTGTACTAATAACTGAACTGAAGGACATTGTCTTGCACATATACACATGTAAACACCTGAATGTTCTCTTTCTTTTCTCTCGCACATGCAGGTACAGCCTATTTTTGTACTACTAAGAAAGTAGATAACTAACCAATTCACTGCCCAGGAGTAGATGGTACCCTCAGACGATAATTACCTGGAAGAATTGTCACACCAATTTGTATATGAAATAAAAAGGCCAACGTACCTGAAAAGAAGGAGGGTACGTGTCTACTACACAGCATTCCTCTTGGCCATAGAACATTCAATGCCCCACCTCCAACCATACTTGCCTGCCCTTAGAGATAGATCGCTTAGATTGGCGTGGGAACAGCTCTTCGCCTGGGCACTGAATGACTACTTGATAGGGAGAGCTTAAAAAACGACAACTAACACTAATAACAAGCATATTAAGAATTTTCAGGCGGGCAACTGTAACGTCGCAAGAATAAGCTGCCGGACTGCAGCAAGGTAAGAGCAAAATGCCGGTGAAATTAGCATCTGTAATAAAATTGATAGGGATTTTAATTATCACCGGGTTCTTGGCTGCCTCTGTATGGCAGTACAGCTATGCTATCGATATTATTGCTGTACCCAAACCTAATACACCCCCCCCAGCTGCAACAGGTGTTACGTCAGGTGGTACTAGTAAAATCCCACACAAGGAAAATAGAGTTAAACGCAGCACATACTCAGATAATAAAGGTATTGACAACTACATACAAGATTCAGCACACATCTCAAACAACATATGGTACCAACACATGACCCACATAGGTAAGCAGACAACAGAAGACAGCTGCTATGTTTGCTCATTAATCCCATACGCCATGAGCGCTTCTCGAACATTTGTTGCCACGGAGATAGATGAAAAAATAGCACGATGTATAATATACCTGGCACTGTTCCAGACGAAAGGAAGATTTCAAGGGACAGTGGTGCAACTGGTGTGGAAAACACGAGATACATATCCATATGAAAACAACTTCCTCAAGACTTATTTGAGTTACCACAAGAGCAGTTTACATGCTGAAGGATTTAGAAACATAATAAGTGGTCCTGAAAAAGGAGAAACAAAGAAAGTAACACTACAGTACCTACCATGTGATTGGTACGCCACTGAAGTCCCTGGTAAAAACGGATGTTGGGAAAGACCACTGGTGATAATAACAGGGAAGGTGTACATGAACAACAAATGGGACATAGGAGTGGTTGGCAGCAACATGGTAACAAGAGAAAATATTTCAACTATTGATGGACACAACCATAGATGTTGGATGACTTGGGTCAAGTACGTACCCATGCTCACGTGGATGGAGAAGGATGAAGACCCAATAACAATACTGCCGCTAACTGCGCCTAAGGTATGCTACCAACATAAAGGGGAGGTGGACGTAGGATACAACACCAACTGTGAAAGCGTGATGGAGTTACCTGAGGGGGGAGCAGGAACAGCAGTAGTAATGGACCATTACTGGGCCTGTGGAAAAAAGGCATACCACACACTGCCCCCTCTGTGGAATGGTATATGCACAATGGTGCACGTTAATGTACCATCACTAGTGGTACCCCAGAAACATGTCAATATGGCGAATTTCCCCAAAATGGATGAAGGGAACAAAAGGAAGAAGAGATCTGTACAACCTCAGAAGGGGCCAGAGAGCAAAACTGACGGCAATAATACTGTCCTTAATAGAAAGAAAAGACAAGGAGAACCTCTGACAGGAAATTACCTATGGGGAAGGTCGGAAACAGCACTCACTTCAATTCCACCAGACCACAGACTATTCAGCAGAGCAGCAATGTTCTTCTCCTCGATAATACATCCAGGACTACAGGCTTACGCAAACGCAAAATGGCTCCAGATAACTCGATGGGAACTAATGATGACTATTAATTCTACGGTAAATGGATTCAACGCAATAAAAGAGGAACTGCGAGCTGTGAGGATGGTAGCACTTCAGAACAGATATGTACTGGACCTCCTCACAGCAATGGAAGGAGGAGTTTGCGCTAAGATAGGACAATCATGCTGCACATTCATCCCTGCCAACGATGCTGACAATGGTACACTGACAGAAGCAGTTTTACAATTGGCCCAGATGCACTCAAAAATGATGGATGAAAGTAAAGGTGTGAAAAAGGATGAGAGCTGGTTTTCAATATTATGGTCATGGATGCCATCTTGGCTGTCAGATGGACTGAAGATTATAGTTGGATGTACTATTTTGGCCGGAGCTACACTGATCATAATAAGATTTTGGAAGGCCCGGAAGGCACGCACCACAGACGAGATGATCGAAATGGCTGGTATGCACCTCTTGATGCCAACAGATGACGGCAAACACACAGGCACAATAATAAAAGAGAGAGAGAAGTTGCGCAACCAGATCATCACCAACCACCTGGACCCACCATCTGTGAAGCTCGAAAACCCAAGAAACCCAAGGAGCTACATAGGGAAATGGGTATACTGCACTCCTGGAGGAACCTGTGCATATATGTATTGGTCATTTGAAGACCATGTTAACCACTATGGACATTTGGGAGGAATAACTAAAATATGGAGAGTAAGAGGAGATAAAGAAAAGGATATGTTTGTGGTCGACAAGTCGACCAGAGGGGGGACTGAAGTGGGAGAATGGAAGAACAGGCTCCTACCCTTCCCCTCTCGCGCTTGGCCTAGAGGATCACGGCCTAGACACCCGCCACGAGAGGAGTTTGCCTATCTACCAGACGACCAAATACCCTGGTACAGGAACATACGGATGTGCCCACCTACCTGCCCAGCAGCCCGCCCTGTCCATGCCGACACCTGCGGCATGGATCAACTCGACTAAACCTACACGTCGTTAGAGATGCCATGACGACCTAGCCAACGGTCAGCACACCTGTGCAAACATGCACACCGGACACTCCCACACCAATCCACACGAAGAACATACTCAGTGCTATGACGTAGGCGACAGACATACCCACAGACGTGCATCTTTATTATTTTCCACATAGGCTCTCAAAATGCAGAAACGCAAGACGCATAATGAACTTATCTAAAAAGGCTTGCTCACGCTTCTTCTAAGAACCATGTACCATAATGAAGAATATAACGGAGACACGATACTGAGGATAGAGCAATATGATACCGTAACCTAAAGCGCTCTGCATCAAACGGTTCCACCTATGCACCAGGCCCAAGTAGGCCGCAAGCAAAAGCTTCCATGAACATTGAATGAGCAAGAGCTCGGTTGCTGACCCTGCAGAATGAGCCCGGCGAAAGCACACCGCCAAGGGCACGATGTTGCAATCTCGCACGCCGCAAGCCGACGCCAAGGTCGCACCTGCAAGATAAACCAGGCACACAGTGGGAAAAACAATATTAATTGTGCTGAATTTTGCCTCAAACACGGTCCCACCTCACGTGACAAAGCCAAACCTGACAGGATGCCAAGCCCAGGAGGAAGGAGACGCCTGAATCCCACGTTTCAAGACACTGGCAGATACAATTAAAAGACTCATTGGACATCTGCAGCAGTGGGAGTAGTCGACCTCCCAAGATATGAATAAATCCTCACATTGTTTACACCTACCCATAGTAAAACATTGTTGCAAATGACAGGTGCACCGCGAGCTGGAAACAGCGATAGTCTCAGACTGGGAGGCTTGCGAGCGGACCAATCAGAACATGGGGCTCTTATCACTGACGCCATTAACATTGACCAATCCTCAGAGGTCTTCATGTAACAATTTTCATGTATCAAATTGAAGGGACAGCCCAAGTATACCACCTGACTAACCCTCAACCACTAACACCGTTCTCTATATGTATGCTATACTAACCCTACCCCTCAAGTAACCAATCCAGAGTGGAAATAGGTTTTTTGCTAAACTTTCTAAGGTGACGCAAGTAGCGCGTCATACTAAGGTAAAAAGGGCCTGCGAGCCCCACGATTGTGTGTGTGTCAGGACGGACGCGTACGATCCTTGACCCATCCCTGCCGTTTTGTCTAATAAACAGCAGAGTCACCTTGCTTCTTGCGTGTGTCTCATACTCTATCTCTTTTGGGATATACGAGAGGAGTTGGGGCCTCCCTGCCCGGAGGTCTACGGACGGCCCGGCCGACCCCGGCAGAATTTCCCCCCGACAAGTGTTTATTCAAAGATTAGTTATTAATTTTTGGTTTTAAGAATAATAAATAAGTGTTTATAATATTTGCTGCTAATCTATGCTTTAGAGTAATCGTACTATCATTACATTCAAACCATCCACAATTCTTTTTTATATATGCAGTGTAGTGACCTGCATTGGTTGTGGCTCCTGTGTGCTAGATTATACCTATTGTTGTGAAGGTTTTCTGAATCCAGTCAGATTACAGTTGTTTTTGTAGCATTACTATTACTTATTTACTATGTGTCTGTATTTGTAAGGTGGAGTGATTATCTGAATTGCAGGTAGTACATAATAGTAGTACATATGCCATGGTTTACATTTTGTACAAGTTGCTGAAATAGAGATGTATTCACAGTTAGGTATGGATGCATACACGAAGCGTTTATTAGGGATTTGTTCCTGTGCCACATGGTTGCAGAGAGTGCATGTATGTTTCCACATGTATGAAATCTGAAAGATTTCATTTATAGGTATGTTTTTGTTTTCCAGTACTTGTAGTAAGTACATTGAAAATTCTTGTGGATCTTCTTGTGAGTTTATAGTGAATTTGACCATTCCAGCATAGTAGTCAGATTCTTGTCTTATTCCGTGAACACTGTAGGTGTTGTTAGGATTGTTGGTTGCATTTCTATGAAGGACTAACATTTGCAAACACAATTGGTTTGTATTGTGTAAGTAAATGTTTTCAATAATTGGTGGCAATTGGAATAGAATATTTATTGCTACATATGCGTAGCAATTTACACCAGTTATATTTGAAAGTTTGAATGGACCTGATAGTTCTGTGGCCAAGTCATTTGTTTGGAGTGTGTATTGCTTCTTTGAAGAAGTACTTGAGTTACTTTGAGCAGCAGATTCTTCTTTGGTTGTGGTAATTGATGAAGTATTATCTTCTTTTACTTTCTTTGGTGGAATTGCAGTGACATCCTGTATCATTTCTGTTTGAAGTCGTTTTCTTTTACAACGTTTTGCTTTTTGTGGAACAGGATAGGCATTTAGATGGGGGTGTACAGTGAACATAGTCTATTGTATTCTAGAATGCAAGGAATATCAGCATTTACTTTACTTGCATCAAAGTTGATTATAAGTAGTCTGTCAAGTGTACGTAAGTGTAATAGTGCTACATAAATCATGCCTTCTTTAAAGACTCTGCTCCCAATATCTATCAATGCTTTATCTAGGTTAAGACCTTGTGATTTATGAATGGTGACTGTGTATGCTAGAGTTAGAGAAAATTGTTCTCTGCGTACATACATGTCTTTGAAAAGAAGGAATCGGGCTGTTGGGCATCCTATTCTTTTAACTTCTGATAGTTTGGCAAAGAAAATATTGACAAACTGAAAGTTGTTGTAACGTGGGTATGTTTGAAAGCCAACAACTGTACCAAGTGCTCCATTAACTAGTCCTTGCTCCACGTCAAGGTTACGTGTAAGCATTACTCTACAGTTTAAAGATCATTTTAATATTTTCTCCAAACCAGCTGTGTTGGAGATACAGTTTTCTAAGGTATTTAGTCTTGTCGTGGCTTGTTGACACATGGGTAGTGTCATACCATTTACGTCCAGTTTGTCTGTGGAGCAAATGTCAATTATTGGCTGCATTTCTTTTTTCAACATTGTTTAATTGAATTTTGAACAGCTTGCAAGAGTTGGCATCAAGGACATACAATTGCCATTTTTGTGTGCTAATTTTTCCATGACATCAGTAGCACATGAGTTATGGCCATAGAGTGCAGGATGTGCCAGGTTTTTACTATTGATTGTGCTTCTTGAGATAGTACACCAACTCTAATACTTTTTAAAATGTTGGCGTATCTGATGTCTGCAGACTGCCACATGTTTTCTGTTAATTCTCTGTATTGTAAATGTTGCCAAAGGTTGACATTTCCTATGCTGCCAACAGTTTTACGGCAGAGGTTGTGCCCTAAGGTTTTAAAAATAGGTTAATCTTTCACTGGGGTTAATTGAAGAAGATCTCATAATGTGCTATTAGAATTTGGCATATTAATGTTTGTGATTCTATTTAAGTGTACTGGGATAGAATGGATTTGCATCAGAAGCTGGCCATCGAACACTGGCTGGAACTGGCTCTTCAGTGAAAAAAGAGAGTGACCGGAACTAGCGAGTGCCTGATCCCAGTCCTGGTCTGGCAACAGCATAAGAAGTAAGCACCCCTTGAGTAAAAATGAAAGTTGGTTGACACCCCTATTAAAAGTAATGCTTTATTTTCTCAATCAATATGTAAGTGAAATCTTAGTCTTCCTCCTGACCCATCTCTCCCCGGCATTCCTGTGAAGACATCTTGTGATCGATACCCTAGTAAAATTTGCAATAGACTATATGTGTAAGCCTACAGTGCTATCATTTTATGTATTGTCCTTACAAAACTATTTTGTTTCACCAAATCACGATACAATTTTAATAAATGACCAATTAGGCAGAAACATAGAAAATCAGTAAGGAAACAAGATAAACAGACCACCAAAAAGAGAGAATATTCTTGTGGATGTGGCATTATTAAATATTTGAACAATTTCCATATCTTGATATAGATTTTCAGTTTCATTTCTTATATGCACAGAGGACATTTCTTCTTGTGACAGACTTCTTGGTGAACCCTGTGAAACCAAGGGAGGCAGTGATGATGGCAAAACAAAGACAGATGAGCAGCTTGGCGCGCTACCTGCTGGACCGTGAATGTAGCGAATAGGCAGAAAACAAGCTATAAAAGGTACATAAATACCATTCAGAACATGCATGTTCATTATATTTATTTGGAGATTGTACATTGCACATTGTCTACTGTGCTTCCTGTCCATGCATCCCTTCTCTACTCAGTCCTCCTATCTCTATTTTCCCTTTACTATCCTTATGTAAACTCTCCCCCTCTCATTCTCTCTTTCTTGCTCTCTCATTCAAGCACACACAAACAACCACACTGGTACCATCTACTCAGTCCCAAAGCCTTACCTTCCCTCCATCCAAACAAACCAAAACTCTCCTACAAATCCTCCACCTACTGCACATGCTTCTGTGGTCTTTTGCTCCTACTTCAACTTCTCCTAAGCATCTTTCACTGCCAGCTGACACTCCTTGATTTTTATAGCCCTCCCTTTCCTGTCTAGATACTTCCTTGTGCTTCCATTGAACACTTGGCTCATTTGTTTTCCCTGTCATTTACTAGCAGCTGATCCACTGTAATTTCCTCCCATACCTCTCCCTTCTGTTTTGGGATTTCCCCTGGAAGACTTCATAAGGGCCTTTTTCCGCATCCCTTTTCAATCTCCATTGTTCAACTGCCAGCCATGAGGTCACTGTGCTTTTTTTTCTGTTCCTATTCTATCCTTAGTGCCTCACCTTACAAACAAGATTTGTGGAGTGTTCCATGGTGTACCCTATTACTGTGCAGTCTATTGCTAGTTCCAGTACCTCAGCAGCTCTGTGCTTCGTGCAGGGAGTGTTGGGTCTCCCATTGTGCGCTGAATGGGGAAGGATAATTAATGTCCATTAGGGCAACCGTTTCGCTCCTCCTGTTCTGTACTGGGTTTTATCTGTAGTGCCAGAAAAAAGAGAAACCCAGACACTTTGTAGTACATGCCAAGAGGGGTCAGGGCATAAGCCCCCAACTCCCTCACCCCTCCTCTGTGATAGGATTGGCTCTGGCATATGCCTTGGTAAGCCTATGACAGGTTGGGAGGGTTCAAGATCCACATAGTGAAAAGATCCTCTAAATAATTAATTAAAGATTAATTAGAAGCCTGGGTGCCCAAACACCTAACCTGGTGGGGAAGGGTACTAGCAATAGTGAACATAAATCAAAAGTGGATGAAGCAGTTTTTCTCCTGGAGAACAAATCCAGAGCAAAAGGAGGGTCACCGCCAACATGATGTTGAATATTTTGTAGGCATGAGGGAGTTGGAGGTGTTTTTTCTGTGATGGATGGCTAAGTAAGCTCAGGGACCGTGATTACCATGGGATTAAATGCAATGGGGTGCTTCATGCAGATGTCTAAATTCCTTATGAGATCTGTATTTCTAAGGACTGTGTGGCACCACCAACTAGTCTTGTTCGAAGATGGAAGTATGTTAAGTATATCATGGAATCAAAACCCAATGTATTCATTTTTACCTCCACAGGTTCCAAATCCCATACATGTATTGACCATCAAAGAGATGGCGGTGTTGCAAATCCAAGCTCTCATCAGATAAGTACAATTTCCTGTTAACTCCTTTCCTCACTTAAATGACTACTTTTGAATGTCTCATGCAGCTGCACAGTGAAAAGCTTTTCTTTATTTGCGTTTCCTATAGGTAAAATAGAATACCAGCCAACAAAAGAGGACCCTCTTGTTGACCCTGACATCTTTGGCAGGTTTAAAATAATGTATCTTTCCCCTTTGAAAATACTGTAGGTGTTAGAAATTAACTTGGATTTAGGTACTAATTTGGTATTCCTTGTCTTCCATCCATACAACCCCATGTAACCTATCACTGTTCTGTGCACTGATAAACAGTCACTCATCCACACGTTCACCCATGCTGTGACAGGAGAAGTAGATTGGTGCCATGGGGCTATTTTTGTATCTGCATGTGCAATGTGTGGTGTGTGTACATTATCTGTTCATTTCTGTGCCATTATTTGTACATCTCTATTTCCACATTCAAGTGATTTACTGCCATCCTGCTCCTCTTTGATAGATGCTTCCCGTGCCTCATCAATTTAATTTCTTCTCCTGCTGTCCCTTCCCTTCCTTCTTTCGGCTTTCTTGCCTCCCCCCTCTGCCTCCTCCTTGGCTACCTTGCCATCTCCTCCTTACTCTTCTGCCCTCCCTCAGGCTCCTTCACCTCTGCAGGGCGTACCTCTGATTTGTACCCCCCCCTGGAAGTCTCTCAAGGTTGGCAAGGATGACCTTCTCCATATTGCCGTTCTGAACTCTCGCTCAGCCATCAAACACTCCTCTGACATCTGCCGGCTCGTGGAAGAACTCTTCCTTGATCTCCTGATCTCCAATACATGCCTACCCATCACTGATACCTGTGTCAGCGCTTCTTCCAGGCAGACTGTCACTGACCTCCTCTTTGTCGCTCCATCTCCAGACTATGGATTGCCACACTTCCCATCCTCTAGGTGCATCATTAATGTCTACCAGAATGGCATTTTCATGTCCCAGGGCTCTCAGCCCAACCTCTTCCTTCTTGATAGGTGTCTTCCATCTCTCATCAACTTCCTCCTTTCTCCTGCCACTCCTCCTTCTGCCACCCCCGACACCTTTGCCACCAAATCCCTTTACCCCTTCTCGGAAGACCTTAAATAGGTGGCAACCAGCTTCACTTAGCTACCCTCAACTGTCGTTCTGCTGTTGAACATTCCTCTATCTGTCACCTCCTTGAAGACATTGACCTTGACGTCCTCACTCTCACTGAGACGTGGTTCACTGCCAACTCTGTCACTGCTTTTGACACACCCCTCCCTAAGGGCTACAAGATCCTCTCTAAGTCCAGGCCTAACCAGGCTGGAGGCAGAGTGGCTCTGATCTTCACTGAATGAGTCCATACTACTATCGTACACACTCAGTCCTGCTCTTCCTTTGAATGCCTCCTCTGCAGGCTTTGTCTCTTCTGTCCTCTCACTGACTCTCTCCACAATCTACAGGACCCCTTGTCCGGTCTACTACTTTATTTCAGAGTGGTCTGACCTCCCCTCTTCTCTCCTGGCCTCTGCCTACAGGCTTCTCCTCCTCAGAGACTTCAATATTCACCTTGACTCTCCTGATGCGGCCACTGGACTCTTCCACAACCTCTGACTCTTTCCCTCAGCATACTACCCTCTGATCTGACCCACTCAACTGGACACACCTCGGATGAAGGATGAGGATCCACACCTGGTATGATTCTGACCTAGCCTCTCTCAAACACAAGTACAGAGTTGCTGGCTTCAAGCACATCCACTGATAGACTGGCCTGTCGCCTGCTCCAACTGCACTACAGACTCCCCATCTATTCAAGCAAGAGGGCTCATATCCAAGCCTGCATCTCTGGGGCCACCAACAACACGGCAAGGAACTTGCCAATCCTACTGCAGTCTCCACCTGATCTCCAACTTCTCTCCTCACTTCCAAGAGTTATGCAGATGATACACAGCTCTCCATCAAGCTTCCCTCCACTTCCTCTTCTTCTGCCTCTCTAATTCCTGACTGTCTGATTGCTATTCAGGTATGGTGCACTGCTAATGATCTCTGCCTTAATGCCAGTAAGACTAAGATTTCTTCTCATTGGGACCCCTGCTTCCTCCTTCCCTCCTACTCTCTGGCCACCCTTCATAGGTCCCCTCCCCCTCTTGTGAGGCTAAAAACCTCGGCGTCAACTTCGACTCCTCTCTCGCTTTCGCTCGTCACATCACAGACCTTGCCAAGAAGGCCCACTTTCAGCTGCACCTTCTCAGAGATATTCTCCATTTCCTCACCTTTTCCCAGAAACGTATTGTCTCCAGAGCTCTGGTCCCCTCTAAACTTGTCTACTGCAACAGCCTCTTTCTCAATCTACCTTTATCCTCCCTTACCTCCTTCAACTAAACCAGAATAGGACTGTGAGAACTATCCTTTGCCTCAAGCCCATGGACCACATTTCCCCAGCCCTAAAATATCTCCATTGACTCCCTGTGGTGGTGAGGATCAAGTTCAAGACCCTCTGCAGCATCCCCAAGGCTTTCTGGGGCATGCCACGCTACATCCAAATCTCTCTCCCTAAATACTTCCCTGCTAGTGCCCTTCGGTTTTCTAGCTCCAATCCTCTTCAGATCAGATGCTTTTCTATGCAGAGAGTGGGCGGGTTGCATCTATTTCTTCAGCAGGAACCTCCCTGTGGAATGGCCTCCCTGCCCCTTTCAGGCTTGAGCCAGAAGTTCCAGAAGCTTCTCAAGACCCTCTTTTACTCGTCTTCCTTTCCTCTCCCCCTCCCCTGCTAATTCCCCACTCTGCCTCATGGACTGTCTGCCTGGTCCCTTCTGAGTCTTACAGGGCACCAGGTCCTCCTCACCCAGTCTTCCCCAGCACTCTGGTCTACCTAACCTGCACTTGCCCTTCTGGGCCCCCTTCCCCTCACTACCCTGATAAGGTGTGCATCCCTACCTAGCCTGGTCCACCCCATCTTTGCACTTAGCATGTTGTCCTCACTCCCTGCACTTGCCTAGCCCAATGGGCCCTCCTATTCCCCTCCTCCCCCCTGTACTTGTATGCTGCCGCTCTACCCAATACTTCCCTCCCACCCCAGAATGTTCCTTTCCCCCTACCTGCGCCCCTCCACACTCTCCTCCCCCCTGCACTCCTTGTTGCTGCACTTGCACTATCCAAATGACACAAGGCCTAGTAGGACCATTATTGTTGTTTTCTTCCCTGTCTCCCCTCACACACTTTTTTGTCTTGTGGCACCTTGAAACACCATGTGATGTATAGGGGCTGTATAAATAAGCAATACATACATAGTGTATTTTGCATGAAAATGTGTAAGACTGACCATTTCGTTCTCTTTTGTCCTCCTCAAATGGAATGCAGCAAGTGAAATTGCTGGGAGCTATTTATCTCATGCTTGTAGATTCAAAGAGCCCAGTTAGCTTGACACCAAGCAATACCAGGAGCTACAGTTGACTCCCTAGTCGGACCGTTGCCATTTAAATATACCTATGTGAAAGTAACTAGTTTGGGGAATGTGTATAAAGGAGCATTATGACACATATAAGACATTTTTAAGTAAAATGCAGCATATTAATAATACAACCTAGTGTATAGCTTAAAATAAACTTTCCACAAAACAATTGCACCATAACAAAAAGAAAAACATTATCAAACACAATTCCAATCACATTACAATCGGGCATATATAATGGACAATAGATTGGATCTCAAATGTTACATTTGTGGCATGCCATGTACTAGTTGCTAGTTCTCCAGATATATTTCCTGTATACTAGGTAATGCCAGATACATTGGAACTGCTCATAGGTGCTCCTGTCCATCAAATCTTTATTTTGATTAATAGGAACATGTCCCCAGTCACAATCTCATAACTTCATTGCTGATAGTCAGATGACTTGAGTTGCAAGCCAGATTGCCTTTACCCAGTCTGTGTACCAAGAGTTACTTTTATGCCATTCCAGCTTCCTGGTAAGAGAGCTAGACAACTGCTAGTGTAAGGATGGGTACTTGGAAATAGACGAAATCTAGTTGCACGCCAGGGTTTTTGCCTTCTGTGTTTTACAAGCATGAGCCAGGTTTCTGGACTTCTAATCAGGTCCGAGGGAACAGCAGCACCACACAGACTTATGTTGGTGATGGATTTTAATGCTAACCAGGATTGGTAATAAATAAATCCTCTTTATTCTGGGAAGGCTGTTCGAATTTGGGTATGAGTTTATTGATAGTTGATTAAAAGCACAATATACACATCTTTCACTGAAGAATGTTTAACTTGATCTGAAGGGGTAAGGGGAATTTGCTTGGAGGGTTAGATGTTTTTAAACTTCGCACGCATGCAAAGTAATAAACGGCTATAGTAATACAAAGGTGCTCAATGTCTGACAATGCATAGGCATTTAGGCTTAGTGGTGTAAACTGCACCACTGTCCCAAATTGTGAAAATGTTTAGATCAGCATTTAAAGCTCAGTCTTGTTTGTGCCATCCTTATTTAATTCTCTCTCTCCTCCAACTTGGGATTCTCTGTCCTCCCTCCGCTCTCTTGCATCCCAAATAAATATCTGTCTTAAATCAGTCTCACACTATTCTAATGGTCATCTTCTTCCTTTCTTTGAATCAGAGGCACTGTGGAGGCACTCGCTTCAAGCGGTCTGCCACTCATTGCTAATGGTTAGCCTACTTTCTTACAATCTGCCATGGAGGAGGCGCTCGCTATAAGCGGTCAGCCACTCTGTGCTAATGGTTGTATTTCTCTTTCTCCCTTTTTCTCTTTCTCCCTCTCTATTTCTCTTTCTTCCTTCCTTTTCATTATTAGCAGTAAGTCACAATTAGCTAATGGTACTCATTTACCTTTTTTTAGAATTTGAGGTATGCATGCGTATATGGTCATTCACACCATGCTAATTTCATACCCAAGTACACAAGGGGGATACAGGGCTTCTCAAAGTGGCTAAGGGAACCATAGTTCCATGTTGAGGGCACAGAGAAGTAACGCCTTCACAATGGGGAGTCAAAACTTTACAAAGTGGGTATTTGGAACACATTGTTGTGGACACCTGGTTCCGGAGGAATAAGTGACATGCCTAAATAAATTGGAGAATTATCAGACTTTAATTTTAAGTCCCCACTTGACAAAACGAATGCCTTTTATGCCACAAATGATGTTGCTTCCAACAGGAAATATTCTTCTGAAAAACTATTGTATACTATCTACACTTTAAGACTCAGGAGGGAATGTTTAGCTATTTTTGCTTTGTAGGTGGTTCATATTACTATTTTATGAACTCTGTCAAGTAATCAATGGCTGATGTAGAAGCTAAGATGATTATATTGTTGCAGGTTTGTTTATATATTCCTAATGACCGCATTGAACATGCCCCGCTACCTGGAAGGCTTAATTTGTACAACTACTTGAAGACAGTCACGCACATTGTAATTGCCATTATTCTGTTTTGAACACATGTGCCTTGTAAATTGCTTGCGTTTTAGTCAGATTTCCCTACTCCAATCAAAAGATGTGAAATCATGTTGGATACTGTCTGGGATTAGCATTGTGATTTTGATTAAACCTCTGGGAGGTGAGAGTTGGTGTTCTGCATCGAAGCATGGTTGAGGAGCACACCAGTACTTTAGCAGGCTAGGAGAATCATATGCTGGACTTGTCTACATATAGGACCTTGTTTTTCAAAATGCTTTTATTGTGGGTTTCCAATATAGCATATCTTACCTTCACCCTTTAGTTCTCTTCTAAGTGCTGTAGGAACTCATCCGGCTTCCTCAGTGTTTTTTCTATTACATTTGCAAGTGGCCACTATATGCCTAATGGTCAGCATACAACAGTTTCTTTAACTTTTAAACCCATGATTTGTAGCTGTTGCTTACATTAATCTGCCCTGGTAAAGTTATTTTTGGTACTCTGGCACACTGAGGACATTTATGACATTTGAGTGACTTGTGAATTTAGATAAAAAAAGACAAGTTAAGAGCCATAACTGGAGGATTAACCAACAATTCATAAGACATGTAGGTGATGTAGGTGTGGTGTAGCAAGAGGCTAGCATCCTGGAGAAAATTGGTGGTTATAATTGCAGGGGTCAAAATTAGGATATCTTGACAAGGAGCAAAATTCAACCCCTTTGTATCTGACACCACCAATTAGGCACGAGCTGCGCTGGGGGAACCAGGAGCTAGTGCATAGAGCACAGCAAATGTAACCTTTGCGTAAGACACACACTCTAGCTTATTGTCCATTTATATATTATCCAATATGCTTTACATGTCTCTTAAGTGTGTCCATGATTCTCTTTTATAAACATACCCAAACCTACCCAGTTAATATTACCGTACCAAATTTGTATAGCATCTCTTGCCTGGCGTGTCAGAAGAATCTCCTAGTAGCTCTAGGTTTCGAGGTAACCAGGCTCTCCTTGGCTATAACCAGGAGCTAAATAACTCCTAGCTCCTGGCAATTTCGATCCCTGCTATTGTTTTGCATGTTTCTGTATGGATCTACATCTTATGTGATGTCTGCAGTGTAATGTTGGCATGCAATCACATGGTTGAGAGGCTTTAAATATATATTTGTATTACTTTTTTAGGTGTGCTGCCAGTGATGCACAATCTTCTTCAAATCATATGTGCCTTTTTTAAGTCACTGCAAAGTGGGGAGAACAGCTACTACAGTAGATTCCAGGTCTGTATTTACAGGGTTTTGTTAGTAAACTCCTAAAACACAACCTTTACAACATTGTGTTTTAAGGGGTATACAACATTACTATTTAATGAAGTAAAAGTGCACTCAAAAGATTGAACTGAACAGCATTTGCAAAGGTTTACACACAGTGTAAATTCTGTAAACCAAATGTACTAATAATGGCAGTTTTGAGGTGTACACTAGGTTTACAAACAATTGTAAATGGTGTAAACCAAATGTTTACAAATCTTGACAAATTTGAGGTGCACGCTAGGTTTTCAAAGGTTTACAAAAAGTCTTTTTTGTAAATGAAATGTCCAATTGTGCATGAAACATTGCGTGTACATCAGGTTTACAAAGTATTCATGATTTGTAAACCATGGCAAACTTAGGGTTTACAAATCTCTGGAACATTAAGTCCAAATGGACTTGCATAACTACACTGTTTACTTATGTGTAAACACAATGTAAACCAAAGGTTTACAAAAAGGTTTGAAACACTTGTAAACCTTTGTAAAGGTATAGTTTGTATAGGTTTGCATGCAGTTTACCAAATTTGTAAACCATGATTTTCATGCAGTGGCAATGATTGCATTGTAATCATTGACATATGTTGCTTCTTCTGTCCTTTTTTATGTAATATGTGTTCTTAGGTGATTTACCTTTGACACTATGTCTAACTGAAGACATGAAGCTGTTTACTTGACCTGTTGTTGTAACTGGTCTAGGGAAACCAAAGCAGCATTTGGTGTAGTATTTGCCTTTGTTTTTATATTTGCGACAACAATATTTCCGACAATTGTGTCTTTGAAATTGTAAAATTTGTGCATGAAGGTCACTATTTGTTGTTTGTGAAGGAATTTCACAAGTGACATATTTTTCAATAAACTCTAAAACAGTGGCATCACTGCTTTGACCAAATTTAGGAGCATCTTTAATCCTTAACAGCATGTGGATATGTGGTGCTCCTCTGGCTTGGTATTCTTTTCTCCAAAAGAAGTGTTGTACTTCTCTGAGGGGAGGAACAGTTTTATTACAAATAAGATGTAGCATAGCAATGAAGTGATGATGGAAATATCTTGAAACATTAACAGGATCTAGAGAGCAGTGTTCTCCAGGTGTTAGTATATCCATTTTTCTTGTTTTTGTTTGCGATGCATAGGAAATCATGTGAATCTTCCCATGCATATTCTGCACAACTTAATGTAGCAAACCAAGTGGGTGGGCCAAGGTTTCTTATCATACAACGTACATCTCTGTGACGTCGGAAACCAGTATTCCTTTATACCACGCATGTTTGCTAACAGATTTGTAATGCTTGATTGTAGAACCTCATCTTTTTCTTGCACTGTTTGTAATTGCGTAGCTGACATATTTTGAAAATGGGTACCTGATTTAAATGTGTGTGCAACTCTGTAGCATAGAGTTGCTAGGTCACTTTCAAAGAGTAGGTGGAATATGTATTCCACATTTTGTCAACATCTGGGATCTTCAGAATAAATTCGTAAAGAGCGGTATTCTGATGCTGTTATCTGAGTGGGTCTGTCATCGTACCTTCCTCCTTTCCCAGTAGGAAAGAGTAGAGGAAAGGCACATGCTTCTATACTTTTTTCCCATATGCTGATTGGTGATCCTTTGGTTTGTCACATTTGGTATGTTTCCAGTGCATCATCTATGGTGTCTTTAGAGTGTAATGGAGGAATTGTATAATGGTCTAAAATATTGGATACTGCAGCAGGATCTAGAAGTTGAAATTGACCAGTTTCTGGTGACTCTTGAATTATTTCAGTAATTTCCCTCAGGTTTTCTTCAATATTAATTTCATTGTAGTATTCATTACTATCTTTTAGATATTGCAAGGCTTGTCTAACTTTATGTAAGTCCACGAGTTGTTGCCAATTTGTTTTGTCTTTTGTAGGTACACCATTTACTAAGACAATTAAAGATTGATCTATTGGACTTTGCACTCCCAGAGTGTGTACATTATTTTTCAGATCTAATGGTAAATAAACTACTTTGCCACAAATGCCTTTCACTAATTTAGAGTGAAGTAATTTTGCTGTTTTTGTTTGAAGGCATATTGTTGCTTGAAATGGGTGCACTGTTTGAATTATGATGCTCTCATATACATTGAGTTGTTACAGGGGTTTTGATAGTGGGAATACTTCCAAGTTATTTGTGATAGCATGTGATGGAGTTTGGTTGTTGTCAAGTTTTGCAGTGCAGTAACTGCAAAGTATTAAGGGTTCAGTAATTTTGTATTTGTTTTCTGCTATAAGGTAGAGAGCTAATTCAAACCATTTGAATCTTCGTTGTCTTCTATTTTGTATGCTATGTCTACAGTTTTTGTTCTACTTTTATTAAATGTTCTGCGACAACACACACACACAATTGGTTTGGTACTTCAGCAGATGTACTTTTGAATGTTAGTGTTTCTTTTTTGTATGTGTGTAGTAGAAGGTTGCCATCTGTACAATTGTTGCTAGTCTGTTGTAAAGCTATTGCATTTTGTAAGTGGCTTTCACTTCCAAAATATTTTCTCTGGATATGCTCTATTTCTAAGAGTAGTTCTTTGGCTATACCATGTAGAAGATTGTTATTTAAATTGGCGAGTGCTAAAGCAGGACTTTTAGCATAGTAGAGTTTATGGACCAGATTTGTTATAGTTGAATGATGTGTTGATTTCATTTTGATATGATGGAAGGTGCTTTTGCAAATAGGTCCTGAAATGCAGGCTAATGAATGTCCTTGTAGACCTGTGTATTTGTGCACTGGACAGGTATCCATATTTGGTTGTAGTTTCATTTTGAATTTGTCTTTGCTTTTTACATAATTGAGGAATTATTGAGGAACTGGCGTAAAAAGATTTGAAAGATTTTTTGGTAATGTTACACATTGATGTGCACGGCCATTTGAACCCTGGACGTTTTGGTTCAGTAGAACAGAGAGGGATGAGGAGTTTTCTGGGGATATTTTTGTGAGCAGGGTTTCTTGTTCCATAATGGTATTATTAAGTTTTTCATATCCTCGTCCACTGCTATGTAGGGACATTTTGTTTGTTTGCTTTTGTTTGTATGTTTCTTCATTAAAATATGGTTATGTGCTCGTGGTGTGACTCCTTTCACCTCCACAGATATTTAAGAAGTTATTTTTGTTGACATTCTGTTTATTGAGAAGTCTATTTTGTGGTTTAGTAGTTAGTTTTGTTAGTGGTTTCATTCTGTTTAAAATTAAAATAAATAACTTCCTTTTGAGAAGGATTGCACTGTCTATGAGAAGTTCTAAAATACATTTTCTACGGTAGGTGTTAAGGGTTGTGCATGATTTCTCTCCTGTTTTTATAAGATTCTGAAGGACTCTATGGCGGAACATTTTTTGTAAAATACTTTTTTCTTATGGTTACTTGCCACTACATCAAGATTTATAGGAGCAGTCTTAGCAGTGGTGGTAGCAAAATTCTTGTTAATCACTTTCTGTTTTGTTTTACATTTTGAAAGAGGAGGCAAAGTCTCTGTAATGGAAGCTTGTTTTGTTTCACTTAATGACTGTATTAGCTGTTTTGTTTGAACTTTTTGTACGAATTCTGCTAGAGATGGATGCTTAATTTGGACACTTTTATTTTAATTTGCTCTACTTCTATGTTGCTTTCTATGGAGTTGCTTTTTGGTAGGCATTCTTTAGGGTCTGTTGGAAACAAAGAAAGTATGGGTTGGGCTGGTGTGCAATGTATGTGTGCTGTGTGCATGATTGTCTGAGTATGATGGTAAGGATGCATGAGGAGGTGTTTGATTGTGCAATGGCCAGCTACAACAAGTTGGGAAGGCTATTCTTGTATTTGTGTGTTACTATACTGGGGTTCAGATGACAATACAAAGTAAGTTAGTGGTGAGGGAGCACTAATACTAAATCTAATGGTATAGAATTAAAACAGTTCTTTGTTCTGCAATACTAACATTCTAGTATGTTTGTGTAACAGTTAGAACATTATGGTAGTATTGTGCTTCCTTTTTATATGGAAAGAGTAGGTTTCTTCTGAGTTGTTCAGACTTCAGATTGTGCTGCTTTTCAGGAGAGTGGTCTTCACTGCAATTGTAAAAGAAAGAAGTTAGTAAATTTGTGTGTTTATAGCACTGTTGTTAATTTAGACGTTGATTTGTATGTTTTTGTAGTAGTAATGTTTTTTGATAACTGAACATAGTTTGTACATGCAGTTTCCTTTGCCTATGTGCAGCCTGTATATTTTACTTAGAATCTGTTAGTTGAACATGCTTTGCAAATGAGTATAATACTAAGCGTATGAAACTCACTTGGCTTCTTAAGGCTGTGTTATTGGATGTTAGGAGATAGAATAAATAATCATATACTTATTTTGCTATTTTTATAGGGTAAATTGCAGAAACTGTATAGAAAAGCATGGAATGTATGCATTTGTGAAGGATGTGAATAAACCAGAAGGATGTGATGTAATGATAGTGTCTATCTGTGTGAGTGTATAAAGATGCATGCACTTATCTTGGCTGCGTGTAATTTTAAAATACAATAGAAAGTGTTTTTCTACAATTATACCGTTATTTCTCCCATCTTTTAATATGAAATTACACTTTTTTAGATAGCTGTTTGTGTAAAAGAAAATTGGAGAGTAGACAGGTTTGCAAGTGACAGTTGATTATAGCAGATGGGAAAAATGGCAGTAAGTTTATTTTGTAGGTTATAGAGGTTAAGTGGCAGTTACCCTGTTTATATGCATTTATACAAGAGCTGTACATGTACTGTGCAGAAAATATGCATACTTGTAGTTTGTATTCATGCATGTGGATATTGATGAAGCTGCAAGTAGAAATCTTGGAGACTTGTGCAGTAGTTTTTGTAGTAGGTGCTTTCCAATGACATGAGACTTGTACTCAGAGTGATCAACCGTACATCTGAAGTGTTGAACTATGATGATGGGGTTAGATGTAGAGTTCTTGGATGTGATTGGTGGATAGTTGTGTGACTGCTTAGCTGTAGCCAATGAGGGAATGGTACAGAGAGTGAAGTATAAAAATTAGTCAAAGGGCTGCCCAAGAGTTATGTGCTCTGCGGACATCGCAGCTGTCCGTGGACAGGGCGTACCACATATGGGACGTCTCAAAATATATGGCATGGAAATAAGACTGAAGGGATCAGCCAATTAGGTGTTGAGGTTGTGGATTTGTTTTGAAAGAGGCTGTGTGTAATGAAGACGGCAGAGGTGGAGAAAGTCAGGGTGTTGGTGGTTGGAGATATGTTTGTGCATGGTTTGGAGCAGTATGCTAAATGCAGGAATGTGGCAAACCATTTTGATGTTAAAGGAGTGGAGGTAGTGTGGAGCACTGTGCTTGATTTCAATGTGCAGGGAATTGTACAAGTTTTTGAAGATATGGACAGGATGAACAGTCCCCATGTGGTAGTTTTGCACTGTGGTGCTTTGCATTTGGGCTATGTCAGTGCCCCTACTTTGTTGGCAGATTTGGAACACTTGGTTCAAGCAGTAATGAAAGTCCTTCCAAATTCCAAAGTTATTTTTTCTGGTTTAGTACCTAGGGCAATATGAGACAATAGTTCTGTTTTTTGTCCTCAGTAAAACATTGCTAGGTGTGCAATCAACCGAGGCATGTTTGCTCCCATGCTTAGAGCTCATATGTTCTTTTGTAATAATGAGAACATTGATTCTGGTAATGCTGTTTATTTTAAAGAAGATGGCATTTCTTTATCTTTTATGGGAAGTGCCATGCTATTTTGGAACATAAGGGTTGCTTTGGAGAAGGTTATGTGAATATTTTAGGAGTAAAATAAGAAAAAAACAAAAAATAAATACAAGATAAAAGGTCTCTCACAGGCATCTGCAGAAAAAACAAAAAAAGGCTCTTTTCAGAGCCAACCTCAAAGGGGAATTGGGGCACACTATTTAAATTTACATTCATCACGCTGAGATTTTTCGATTTTTTCCGCTGACACCACGGTTGACCGCAGACAATACGTATTACATATGGGGATTTTGGGGTTCAGAGGCATGCAAATGAGTCTGAGCAGAGCAAGGGATTGGTCAATAAGGTTTACTAGGTGTGTTGTGTAAGGAAAGAGATTGTCAAAAGTATTTTTCCTGAGAGAAGAACACATAGCTATGGCTGTGTGTTTCAGAAAACAGATTATCTGGATTTTGGGAGACTCATGGATAAATTGGTTGGAGGTGCAAGCAGAACGCTGTGCAGTGGCTGCACATCTTGGATTCCGTCATGTGGAAGTGCACTGACATTGAGTGCGTGGAATGAAGTGGCTGGATTTGCTACCTCTCTGTTCTACTTTGGTGAGACAGACATAATTATTATTCATTGTGGAGGGAACAGTTTAGGACATGTGTCTGAAATTTCTTTGCAATTTGCAATGAAAGAAGGACTTGGGAAGGTCATGGACATGTTTCCAAACTCCCAAGTAATTTTTTCTTGTATTACGCAGAGACAAATGTGGCTGCTTTCTTCATCATTTGGTCCTCCAATGGAGAAAGTGAGGCGCAATGTCAATAAGGCTGTTTGTGCCTTTTTAAGAGATGTTGGCATCTCCTCTTTTCACAATGAAAATATTATGTTTCATAGCACATACATTTTTCACAGAGATGGAGTACATTTTACTTATGCTGGCAATCAGATTTTTCTGCGAAACATACAAAATGCATTGCAACCTTTTTTGTAATTACATTAATACATTTTGCAGTAGGTGTTAATCATTTGAAGTTTTTTGGGAATTCCGGAATGTTGGCCAAGGTGACAGCAGCTTGAACATGCAGCTCCTGGTCTCCTCCCTGAAGCTATTTATTATGATTATGAATTCAAAAAAGAAAATTCAAGAACCAGAAAACCCAACCTCTAAGAAGCAGAAACAATTATTGAAAATGGATGAAGACAACCCCAGTAGCCAAGACATTTATAAACTCCTGAGACAAGTGGCATTGGACATGGTTGAAGTTAAAACCACTATGACTGAACTGAACTCTAAGGTTTGCCACCTGGGCGGTAGAGTGGAGGAATTGGAAAAGATATCAATTTCTATGAGCTCTGAGATGACAGGAAGCTATAGGGCTTACACATTTTGAGAAAGCACCAGCGTATGGAAATGGACCAGAAGCTGCGGGAGAGAAATGTCAGGTTGATTGGGGTTGAAGAGAACCCTGATCCCAGAAATGAAAACCTGATATTGCTGATACTAGGTATATTTAAAGACTGCTATGGTATGCCTTCCTTCAAAGAAGATGATTTTGACCATGCTTATCGGATAGGCAAAATGCCAGGCTCTAATCCAAGGCATATCATGGTGTCCTTTGTCCTGGCAAGAAAGAAGGAGAGCTTATTAGATGCTGCAAGAAGTAAAGGTTCTGTCTTCTACAAGGGAAAATCTTTATCTGTTTACCCGGATTATCCTAAGGAGAACTTGGCAACCAGGAGAAACATCAAGGGTGTAAAAGACCTGGCCAAAATTTTGCAGGTAAAGGCCTTTCTAAACAGGTACAATTCTTTGACTGTATTTTTGCCAGATGGGGAAAAAATCACTTCAGACCCAAAAGAGGCTCTATTATGGCTGGAGGCTCTCAAGGGTTCTCGTGCTACAATTGCAGTTAAACGTTTTTGTTGTGGTTCAGAGTGTTTACCTTTGAAATGCAGCGCTTGCTCCAGGATACACAGTATGGTGGAACATCTTGGAGTGAAGGACCTCTGTCAGAGCATGATCAGCTGATTTCTATATTTGGCATGCCTTACGCAGCATCACATGTTTGCCTCTATTATACGCGATGGTCTGAATGTGAAAGGAAGGCGTGAATACGTTATTTGCCTCGGCTTCGGCTGAGTTGAAGACAATATGTGAGGCGGTGCAGACACCCGGCTAGCTCCACCCCCACGACGGTGGGGGACGGAGTGCTTCGGATGGTCCCTTTACACGCTTGTACTCAGGGATTACATTGATGCAGTTTGAACACATTGCCGGCTCCCATGACCAGCTGATCGAGACTGATTGAGTCTGACGGTATGTGGGAACGTGTCTTCTTCACAAACTTGCAACAAGTCATGCAGAGAGGAGTGGGATATCCATGATGGTTTGCCTCCGGGGGTGCAAATTGACAGGCAAATTGACAGGCAAGGCTTTTTTCCCAGGGCTTGATGATATGCCTACTTCCTTCGTGTCGGATGAGCTTGTGGGTTATGAAGATTGGGAGCACGTCCTCATCCATGATATACATATACTATGAGGGTGTGCATATACGGAGAGTGGGCACGAGATTAATGAGAGACATGGAGACCTTTATTTACTGTACTGCTCTGGGGTGATATCTGACGGAGAAGGATGACACTGAGTGATAGAGGCTTTATATCCAGCCAGCGCACTAATGAAATGATTTTATAATTTTACTGTTTGCTGTATTTTAGGGTGTTAGCATATGCTCTTTCTATTTGGTGACTGTTCACAATTTTTGCTACCAAAATCTGCCTCAAAAGATAGCCCAGTTTGGTTTCTGTAGCATACATCTATACCAAATAGGTTCATATATTGGGCAAAAATGTGCTCAAAATTGCCAAATGCTTCTGTTCAGTAATCTGGTGGTGCAACCAGCTGTCAGAGACTTTCTCTAAATTTTGCAATAAAACATAAAATCGGTGCCACCTACTATGTTAACAAGGTTTAGACACTAATTACTTAACACAGCACAGTTTGCTTTACAAGAAAGCGTTTGCAATGGTGACTGTTCACAATTTTGCGGAAGTTTAGTGCTTTGAAAGGATATTAAACAGCAAACAGTTGTATGGTTTATTATACTGTGCACATTTTATTTTTTTAAAGGTGGGATCTTACTTCTTTACTGTGGTTGTTTTTTAAAAGTGCTTTGGTGTCAGTTTTTTGTATGTTCAAAAGACACTGTTATAACAAATCTGCCAGTGCGAAATTTTGAGGAAATTGGTCTACATATCTTGCAAGTACTACATTTGTTGCTTATGTGGTTTGTTCTTTAATGTTGATGTGTGTTTCCAATATTCACACATTGCTTAGTACTCTTATTCACTATTTTCCTGTGATTTCACACGTGTTGCATTGGGAGCTATTCCCATATGGTGTGAACTAACAGTGGTGTATGGGCCCTGTGCATATATATGGGATGTCCACACAGTGTGATGGGGTTGGTTAAGAGTATTGTTTAGGTGCTTTACTTATGGGTTGGAAATTATATGTTTTCTGATAAGTGATTGGAGGGTTGCCGGGTTTTTTTTTTTTTTTTTAGTTCTTATTGACACTGGATTCATACTTCTGTCATAGAGAGTGTGGGAGGGTTTTTTATTCTAGTATTTGCAATATTCTTGAAATGGTATTTTTTTATTTTCTCACGCAAGTCTTTGCGATACCTTCTGGAAAGGGGGACCTTTTGTCTGTCTCCTCTTGGAACGTTAATGGTCTTAACAACCCAGTTAAACGACAAACAATTTTCACTTGCTTGAATGATATGCATAGTGATGTTTCTTTCCTTCAAGAGACACATTTGTTAATGGATGACGTTAATTTTCTATGTAAACAGTGGGTGGGGGATTTGTATGTCTCATGCTATTACTCTAAGAGCAGAGGGGTGGCAGTTTTGGTGCAAAAAAATGCCCCGATTAAAGTGTTACAATCGCGCTCATATGATGAGGGCAGGATCATTATACTTTTAGTAGATAATCAAGGGGTTAAGACAATTCTTTATAATGTCTATGCTCCCTCATTAGATGATGGCTCGTATTTTGGAAGAGTGGCTCAGATGTTGCAAGATTTTGGTTCCACGAATATTATTCTGGGGGAGATTTTAATCTGGCTATTGCTCATACCATAGATCGTAGCGGACCTCGTACGAATCAGAGAAGAGATCCTACGTTTTCTTCATTTCGGTCACTTCTATCTGAATTTGATTTGAAAGATTGTTGGAGACTACATAATTCAAATTTTGGGGAATACTCCTTTATTCTGGCTCTTATGATACATACTCTCGTATTGATATGTTTCTCACGGCGGGGTCAATGACTACGAACCTAGCAGATTGTGAGATTGGTAGTATTGCAGTTACAGATCATGCACCAGTGTTTTTGAATGTGAATCTGGAGTTTGATACTTGCAGGCAGTTTTGTTGGAAAATGAACACCTCAATTATACAGGATGAGAAAATTGTGGATAAAATTAGATCTGAAGCTAAACACTTTGTTGCGGAAAATAGGACAGATGGGCTTGATGTTAAGACAGTCTGGGAGGCCTTTAAATGTACAATGCAGGGACTTATATTGGGATTGTCTAGTAGCAAGAGGAACAATTTGGAGAGGATAAGATAGATTTAGACAAGCGTATTAAAATGATCTCGATTGATTTGATAAGTGACCCTACTAACTCAGAAAAGAGGTCAGCGCTTAGAAAACTGCAGAGAGAATTGAATGACATTTTGAAGGTGAGATCTGAAAAGGACTTGTACCGGCTAAAATGCTCTTATTTTGAATATGGGGAAAAATGTGACCGTTGGCTTACCTATAGATTGAGACAACAGCAGTCAGAAGGGGCCATAACCTCTGTCAGAGGGACGAATGGTCTGGTAACATTTGACCCTAAGGAGATTAATGTGGCTTTCAAGGAATATTATGTGAAGCTATATCAAAATGAATTGGGTGTCAATGATCTTGGTGAGTCTTTTCTGGATTGTTTAGAGATTCCTAGAGTGGATGAGTTTGAAAAATCAATTCTGAATGTAGGAGTGACTATTGACGAGTTGAGGTCTGCAATTGGAAGGCTGAACTCGGGCAAATCTCCTGGCCCTGATGGTTTACCTGCTGAATTTTATAAAATCTTACCGGATTCGGTGGTTGAGCTTTTGCGGGATATGTATACGGAATCTAGGGAGGTGGGTCATGTTCTATCTTCTACCAATCATGCCACTATATCTGTTTTTCTTAAGAAAGATAAAGACAGCAGCTTGACATCTAACTATCGTCCGATCAGTTTAATAAATGCGGACAACAAAATATTGGCGAAGTTGTTGGCCATGCGTTTGGAACATTTGCTAGTGAAGCTGGTGCACACTGATCAGTCAGGTTTTGTTCAAGGTCGTAGAACATCTAGTAATATTAGGAACTTGTTGATGATGATGACACATGCCCAAAGCTTGGATGATGATGTGGCTGTGTTCTCTTTGGACGCGGAAAAAGCATTTGATCAGGTTGACTGGAAGTATCTTTTTTCGGTCTTACGTGCGATGAACTTGGGGTAGGATTTTATTTCCTGGATTGCCCTGTTATATGCTTGTCCAACGGCCAAAGTCAAAACTAATGGCCAGCTGTCCGACTCCTTTGTATTACAGAGGGGTACTAGACAGGGGTGCCCTCTGTCCCCTCTATTATTTGTCTTGGTTATTGAACCATTAGCGATCGCTTTGAGGTGTGATGCGGGATTTCAAGGCCTAAACTTTCATGAAGTTGAACAAAAGTTATGGTTTTATGCGGACGATCTGCTACTATTGTTACAGGATTTGGCTGTGTCATTAGCTGCCTTGTTAAGTGTATTAGACAGATTTCATGTTGCAGCAGGATATCAGGTTAATTGGTCTAAATGTGAGCTGTTGCCAGTGACTGGGTATTGCGGTAAGAGTTTGGTAACTGGACTGGGTTTTCAGTAGTGTGACAGAAAAATGAAATATCTGGGTGTTTGGCTGACCCCATTGGTGGATGAAATGGCTGGAGTAAATATGAATGAGGTGTGTACAGATATAAAAATGGAAATTCAGAGATGGTGCTTGCTTCGTTTATCTCTCGGGGCAAGGTGAACGCTCTAAAAATGAATAAAGCTCTGAAAGTTAATTACATTCTAGGTATGCTTCCGGTGAATATTAGTCAATTTTATTGGAAGAAAATTGATGGCCTGTTACAGTCCTTTATTTGGGATGATAAACCGCTGCAGATAAAATTGTGGAGATTTCAGTTACCTGTGGAAAAAGGGGGACTGAATTTCAAAGCTTATCATTTGGCTTTTTCCAGTCATTTCATTGTACCCTTTTTGAAGGAATCTCCGGATAAGTGGGCTATCGCGGAGGCGCGTATATTGGGCCCGCTGCCTCCTATGGCGTTTCTCACAGCCACAAATAGGTAGTGTAGGAAAATGCCTATGACTGTTTTTCTGAGTGAGACTTGGAAGAATATTTATGAATTGTTGGGTTCGGTTGTTTTGAAAACCACTCATGCTTCCATTTGGCTGAATCCCGCGATCACTATTGGGAGTAAGTCTTTATTCTGGCCAGAGTGGGTTATGAGTGGTATATATTGGATTGGTGATGTCATTAAGGATGGTATGTGGATAGGGGAAAGAGAGTTTTGTGCGAAATTTGACATCGAAAAATGTTTAATTGGTGATTTCAGAAAATGGAAAAGATCTATAAGTGATGTGGCGGAACAGGGAGGTTCTATCATGAATCTCTTTCTTAAGGAGAGGGAGCCAGTTTGTGGTTCAATTGCCAGCAGGATTTACAATCAAATTGTGTCTGCATATAGAGAAAACTCTGAACTGAGAGCTGATTGTAGCAAGAGATTGGGGAGTGAGATTACGTCTGAGATGTGGTTGGAGATGTCTGCTAATGTTCAGCTTGGTTCTATAAATTTGGAGGAACGCTCGAGACAAATAAAAATCCTTAAGAGAGTGTTTTGGAGTCCGGAACAATTGTTCAAGAGAGGTATGGTGGATACGGATGAGTGCTGGTGTTGTGGAAATGGATTGGGTAGTCTAGAACATTTACTATGGGATTGTGTGCGTGTACGAGGATTTTGGCAGGACGTATGTTGCATCTGTTTACGTGTTCTGAATTTGGATGTTGCATTGGATTTCAAAACAATGATCTTAGGAGGATGATGAGTTGCTTGAGGATCTTTCAGTCTCTCAGAAAAAAATATTGTTCTGTGGAGCAGGAGTGGGCAAAAGGATGGTTTTAAGAGGCTGGAAATCCCAGATTCCACCTACTGTTGTGAATTGGATTGAAGGGATGACCAGTCTTGCAAATATGGAAAGAGTGATTTACAAGAGACAAGGGAAATTGTCGCTACATGCAAAGATTTGGGATGACTTTCTAAATTTGTACTAGTTCTTTGTTTTAACTGTAAATATGTATATTGTATTCTGCATGTTGTTAATCTGTTTTAGTTATTTGTTCATTTGCTCCTATGGACTACTTATGGTTATTGTGTAAATTGTATGAATGAATAAATAAATAAATAAAATCATTTGAAGTTTTTGAAACACAAAAAACACCACAAAAAGTCTCTTTTCAGAGCCACCACTTCCTCCCATAGAAAAGTGCAATGATTCTGATAGGGCAGTGCCCCCAAAAAATAAATGTCCCTGGACTGTACGCGGACTTCTAAAAAATGCATAGGACCCTGCAATATATATTTGTCACTTCTATTTTTAAACTTTGAAAGGCGGCTCTAAAAAGAGGCTTTTTTTTGTTTTTGTTGTTTTATATTTTTTAAACACGACACACAAGGAAAGGAGGGGAAAGAGGGTAAGGAAGGGACACCCCCCACGGTGATAAGAAAGGACACGTGGAGAGAGGAAGATGTAGTGTGGGCCTTATTTAGGTAGGTAGCAGACCTTATCATGCTCCTTGACCGCAGTCTCAAAAGCACTCCGAAGGTTCTTCCCCTTGCAGAGTACTGCTCTAAAGGTAAGGGTCAACAGCATCATGAATGGCCTGTGAGGCAGCTGGAGGGATGCGCTGTCCCACAGGAGTGTCTCTTGTGGTGACAGGAACGGAAACAGAGGATGCTGTAGAGGAACTCAACCTAATACGTTTATCACAAGGTACAACCTTGCGAATAGCCCCACCGTGGAACGACCTTAGGTGTTGCTTCATTGATGTCATGCCAAAGCTATACGCACCAGACCTTCCACGACTCAGCACCATGTGGCACTGATTGCAGATAACATTATTCACACAAGCTTTTGGCACTCCATCAAGAGTGGTAAATAACCGCCACACCCAAGACTCATAGCGAGTGCTGGTAGTAGGGACTTCCTCTACCTCATCCTCTTCATCCTCTTCATCCATCTCCTCTGCATCCTCACACCTGTTCCCCTCTGCAGGCGTTTGGGGAAGTGGTGGTGGTGGAGCGAGTGGGGATGGCGATGAAGCTGAAGCAGCCATAGTCACCATCTGGAGGACAGCAGGCAGAAGTCAGCAGCAATGCAGTGGATGCAAGTCAGAAGCATTGCTCTGTCAGGTAGCCAGAAGCACAATGAGGAGCAATTCTAGGGTGTGGCCTTTTATAGGGGTGCTGATGCACGCTTCACAGACAGCCGCACTGTCCGCAGACAGATCAAACACCAAAAAAAGGCTCAAAAAAGTTCCATAAATTATGTAGAATGCAAGGGACATTGTCTGGGACATGTGCAATGGTGAACTTTTACTGTAAAATACCTTGGATTGTCCAAAAAAGTACTTTTAAAATGTTCGGGGACCCAGACAGTCAGTGTCTGCAAATAAGGAAACACGCTCAGCGTGGGTGCAGTCACATGATGCCATCGTGGACACGTTCGCGAATGGGAAGGCTGTCTGTAGAACACCAAATGTGCATGTTAATTCTACGGAGAGTGTTTTAGTGCACAAACTAATTTAAAGTGTGACACATGTGCGACGGACAGTTACAGACAGGTGCGATGTTCGTACGACCTATGGGTGTGGTGCGCATGTGCATAGATGTTCAGTGTGGACACTCCCATTTTAATTATGAACAGTACAAACAGATATTGTGTCCTTAGGACACCTCCATTTTGGTTAATTACGGACATCCCAGACACCGGGTGTGTTCTAAGAACAATTCCATCTTGATTGCGGACAGTAAGGTCAGGTATAGTGCTCTTAGGACACCTGCATTTTGGTTAATTGCGAACATCCCGGACATCGAGTGTGTTCTAAGAACAGTTCCATTTTGATTGTGGATGGTACAGACGTCAAGTGTGTTCTAAGAACAGTTCCATTTTGATTGCGGACAGTACGGACAGGTATAATGTTCTTAGGACACCTCCATTTTGGTTAAGTGCAGACATCCTGGGCATCGAGTGTGTTCTAGGAACAGTTCCATTTTGGTTGCGGACAGTACAGACAGGTATAGTGTTCTTAGGACACCTCCATTTTGATTAATTGCAGACATCCCGGACATCAAGTGTGTTCTAAGAACAGTTCAATTTTGATTACGGACAGAACGGACAGTTATAGTGTTCTTAGGACACCTCCATTTTGGTTGATTACAGACATTCCGGACACATGCGCTGTCCGCGGACACCTTAACTGCCTTTAAAAAAAAAAAAAGACACAGAGGAATAAAGTAACAACACACAAAATATTTTATTATTATATACAAATATAAAATTTATGAAAGAGAGGGGAAGCAGAAACTGACACAAATACAGGGGAATTAGGGGTTTGGAGATGATGGATGGGAGGGGATGTATTTTAATTCAATCCTCTCTGTCTTTCTTTTTTTAAAAAAGGCAGTTGGGGTGTCCGCGGACAGCGCGGTTGTCCGGAATGACCGGAATGTCTGTAATGAACCAAAATGGAGGTGTCCTAAGGACACTATACCTGTCCATACTGTCCGCAATCAAAATGGGATTGTTCTTAGAACACACTTCGTGTCCGTAATGTCCGCAATCAACCAAAATGGAGGTGTCCTAAGGACACTATACCTGTCCATACTGTCCGCAATCAAAATGGGACTGTTCTTAGAACACACTTCGTGTCCGTAATGTCCGCAATCAACCAAAATGGAGGTGTCCTAAGGACACTATACCTGTCCGTACTGTCCGCAATCAAAATGGAACTGTTCTTAGAACACACTCGGTGTCCAGAATGTCTGCAATTAACCAGAATGGAGGTGTCCTAAGGACACTATACCTGTCTGTACTTTCCGCAATCAAAATGGAACTGTTCTTAAAATACACTTGTTGTCCGTAATGTCCGCAATAAACCAAAATGGAGGTATCCTAAGGACACTATACCTATCCTTACTGTCCGCAATCAAAATTGAACTGTTCTTAGAACACATTCAGTGTCCGGAATGTCCGCAATTAACCAAAATGGAGGTGTCCTAAGGACACTATAGCTGTTCGCACTGTCCGCAGAACATCTACGCACATGTGCACCACACCCATAGGACCTATGAACATTACGCCTGTCCGTAACTGTCTGTCACATGTTTGTTGCACTTTTAATTAGTTTGAGGACCCAAACACTGTCTGTAGAACACCCGTGCACATGCGCATGACCATCCAAGCAATTTGGTGTCCTGCGGACACCCGTCCCATTCGCGGACGTGTTTGCGATGTCATCATGTGACCACACCAACGCTGAGCGTGTGTCCTGATTTGCGGACACTGTCCGGGTCCCCAAACATTTTAAAAGTACTTTTTTGGACAATCCAAAGTATTTTACAGTAAAAATTCACCATTGCACATGTCCCAGACAATGTCCCTGCCGATCTACATACTTTTTGCAATTTTTTAGGCTTTTTTGGCCATTCAAAGTGACTGCAGACATCGAGGGTGTTCGCTGAGCGCTCACCAGCACCCCTATAAAAGGCCACACCCCACAGCTGATCCTCATTGTGCTTCTGGATACCTGACAGAGCATTGTCTTTCCAGTACTGCAGATTAAACTGGCAGATTGACCTGTTTTTGCTGATTTTGCTGCTTTTGCTTCCTGGGTCCTGATGGCATCCCAAATTGCTTCATTTACTCCTGTGTCAGCATCAGCCACAGCACCCCCACCCCCTCCACCACCTCAACATCCCCAAGGGCCTGCAGAGGGGAACAGGCGTGAGGATGTAGAGGAGACGGATGAAGAGGATGAGTTAGTGGAAGTCCCTACTACTAGCACTCGCCGTGAGTCTTGGGTGTGGCGGTTTTTTACCACTCTTGTTGGAGTGCCAAAAGCACATGCAAATAAGGTCACCTGCAACCAGTGCAAAATGGTGCTGAGTCGTGGGAGGCCTGGTTCGTACAGCTTTGGTATGACATCAATGAAGCGACACCTAAGGTCGTTCCACAGTGGGCTATTTGCAAGGTTGTACCTTGTGATAAACGTAGTAGGTTGAGTTCCTCTACAACATCCTCCGTTTCCGCTCCTGTCACCACAAGAGACACTCCTGTGGGACAGCGCATCCCTCCAGCTGCCTTACAGGCCATTCATGATGCTGTTAACCCTTACTGTTCGAGGGTCACAATATTGTGAATGTACTGCGGCGCAGTACTCTGCCGGGGGGAGAATCTTCGGAGTGCTTTCGAGACTGCGGTCAAGGAGCATGAGAAGGTCTGCAACCTACCTAAATAAGGCCCGCCCTACATCTTCCTCTCTACACCTGCCCTTTCTTATCCCTTTGGTTGGTGCCCCTTCCTTACCCTCCTTTCCCCTTATTTCCTTGTGTGTCATGTTAAAAAAAACAAAAAAAATATATAAAACAACAAAAAACAAAAAAAAAGACTCTTTTCAGAGCCACCTTTCACAGTTTAAAATTACAAGTGACAATTAAATAGTGCAGGGCCCTGTGCATTTTTTTTAGAATTCCACGGACAGTCCGCAGACATTTATTTTTGGGGGGTGCTGCCCTATCAGAACCATTGCACTTTTCTATTGGAGGAAATGGTGGCTTCGAAAAGAGCCTTTTGGTGGTGTTTTTTTGTGTTTCAAAAACTTCATATAATTAACACCTACTGCAAAATATTTCATGTTTTACAAAAAAGGTTACAATGCATTTTGTATATCTCGCAGAAAAATCTGATTGCCAGCATAAGTAAGATGTACTCCATCTCCGGGAAAAATGTATTAGCTACGAAACAAAATCTTTTTCATTCTGAAAAGAGGACATGCCAACATCTATTAAAAAGGCACAAACAGCCATATTGACATTGCACTTCGCTTTCTCAATTGTGGACCAACTGAAGAAGAACGCAGCCACATTCGTCTCTGCACAATACGAGAAAAAATTACTTGGGAATGTGGAAACATGTCCATGACCTTCCCAAGTCCTTCTCTCATTGCAAATTGCAAAGAAATTCCAGACACATGTCCTAAACTGTTCCCTCCACAATGAATAATAATTATGTCTGGATGATGCTGTGTCACCAAAGTAGCACAGAGAGGTACCAAATCCAGCCACGGCATCCCACGCACTCCATGCCAGTGCAATTCCACATGAGGGAATCCAAGATGTGCAGCCACTCCACAGCGTTCTGCATGCACCTCCAACCAATTTATCCATGAGTCTCCCAAAATCCTGAAAATCTGTTTTCTGAAACACGCAGCCATAGCCATGCGTTCTTCTCTCAGGAAAAAGACTTTCTGACAAACTCTCTCCTTACACAACACACCCAGTAAACCTTACTGACCAATCCCTTGCTCTGCTCAGTCTCATTTGCATGCCTCTGAACCCCAAAATCCCTATATGTAATACGCACTGTCTGTGGAAAAACGCCATATGCGCGGACATATCGAAAAATCGGAGTGTGATGAATTTCAATTTTAATAATGTACCCCATTTTCACTTTGAGGATAGCTCTGAAAAGAGCAGTTTTTTGGGGGTTTTTTTGCGCATGCTTGAGAGACACCTGTTATTTTGTATTTTTTTATTATTATTTTTTTCTTACTTTACTCCTAAAATCTTCACATAAGATTCTCCAAAGCAACCCTTATATTCCAAATCAGCATTGCATTTCCCATAAAAGATAAACAAATGCCATGCTGTTTTTTAAAATAAACAGCATTACTAGAATCAATGTTCTCATTATTACAAAAGAACATACCAGCTCTAAGCATGAAAGCAAACATGCCTCGGTTGATTGCACACCTAGCAATGTTTTGCTGAGGACAAGAAACAGAACAATTGTCCCATATTGCCCTGGGTACTAAACCAGAAAAAATTACTTTGGCATTTGGAAGGACATTCATCACTGCTTGAACCAAGTGTTCCAAATCTGCCAACAAAGTAGGGGCACTGACATAGCCCAAATGCAAAGCACCACAGTGAAAGACTATCACAAGGGAACTGTTCATCCTACCATTATCTTCACAAACTTCTACAATTCCCTGTACATTGCAATCAGGCACAGTGCTCCACACCACCTCCACTCCTTTAACATCAAATTATTTGCCACATTCCTGCATTTAGAATACTTCTCTAAACCATGCACAAACATATCTCCAACCACCAACACCCTGACTGTCTACACCTCTGCCATCTTCACTACACACAGCCTCTTTCAACACAAATCCACAACCTCAACACCTGATTGGCTAATCCCTACAGTCCCCTTTCCATGCTGGATTTGCTGGAAAACCCTGGATGTGGCATGCCCTGTCCGTGGACAGCCGCAGTGTCCATGGAGTGTGTAACTCTTAGACAGCCCTTTTACCCTTTCCACTTCACTCTCTGTGCCATTCCCTCATTGGATACAACTAAGCAGTCACACAACCGTCCACCAATCACATCCAAGACCTCTACATCTAACTCCATCATCATAGTTCAGCACTTCGAATGTACTGTTGATCACTGTGAGAACAAGTCTCATGTCATTGGAAAAGCACCTACTACAAAAACGACTGTACAAGTCTCCAAGATTTCTACTTGTAGCTGCATGCATATCCACATGCATGAATACAAACTACAGGTATGCATATTTTCTGCACAGTACATGTACAACTCTTATAAATGCATATAAACACGGTAACTGCCACTTAACCTGTATAACCTATAAAATGAATTTACTGTCATTTTTCCCATCTGCTATAATCAACTGTCACTTACAAACCTCTCTGTTATCTAAATTCTTTTTTACACACACAGCTATCTAAAAAAGTGTAATTTAATATTAAAAGATGGGAGAAATAACAGTATAATTGTAGAAAAACACTTAGTAATGTATTATAAAATTACACACAGCCAGGATGAGTTAATGCATCTTTATGTACTCACACAGATAAACACTATCATTAGAAAAGCTCCCAGTGCCTCTACATCCCATCCTTCTGCTTTATTACCCACACCTTCACAAATGCATACATTCCATTCCATACAGTTTCTGGCATTTACCCTATAAAAATAGCAAAATAAGTATATGATTATTTGTTCTATCTCCAAACAACCAATAACACACCCTTAAGAAACCAAGTGAGTTTCATGCACATAGTCAAACGAAACTGCATGCACACACTATGTTCAGTTATCAAACAACAATACTAATACACAAACATAAAAATCAACGTCTAAATTAACAACAGTGCAATAGACACACAAAATTAGTAACTTCTTTCTTTTACAATTGCAGTGAAGACCAGTCTCCCGAAAAGCTGCATGCATCTGAAGTACAAACAACAACTCCAAAGAAACCTTCTCATTCCAAACAAAAAAGTAAGTACAATACTACCATAATGTTATAACTGTAACTCAAACACACTGTAGGGTTGATTCATGAAATTTGTGTGCCGAAAAATGGGGATTTGTGTGCCATGCTGCCCACAAATCACCATTTGTTAAACAGGGATTTGCGGGCAGAATGGCACACAAATCCCCATTTTTCAGCGCACAAATTCCATGAACAGCCCCTAGAATGTTAGTATTGCAGAACAAAGAACTGTTTTAATTCTATACCATTAGATATAGTATTAGTGCTTCTCCTCACCACTAGCTTACTTTTTATTGTCATCTGAACCCCAGTATAGTAACACACAAATACAAGCATAGGCTTCCCAACTAGTTGTAGCTGCCCATTGCACAATCACACACCTCCACATACATCCTTGCCATCATACTCAGAAACTCATGCACACAGAACACATACATGGCAGAACACCCCAATCCATACCTTCTTTTTGATCCAACAGACCCCAAAGAATTCCTAACAAAAGCAAGTCTGTAGAAAGCAATGCAGAAGTAGAGCAAATCAAAATAAAAGTGTCCAAAATAAGCATCCTTGTCAAGCAGAATGTGTAAAAAAAGTTCAAACAAAACATCTAACACAGTCCTTAAGCGAAACAAAACTAGCTTCCAGTACAGAAACTTTGCCTCTTCTTTCAAAATGTAAAACAAAACAGAAAGTGATTAACAAGAATTTAGCTACCACTACTGCTAACACTGCTCCTATAAATCTTGATGTAGTGGCAAGCAACCATACCAAAAAAAGTATTTTACAAAAAATGTTCTGCCCCAGATTCCTCCAGAATCTTATGAATACAGTAGAGAAATCATGCACAACCCTTAAAACCTACCGTAGAAAATTAATATTAGAAGCTCTCATAGACAGTGCAATCCTTCTCAAAAGGAAGTTATTTATTTGAGTGTTAAACAGAATGAAACCACTAACAAAACTTACTACTAAACTACAAAAAATACTTCTAAATAAACAGAATGTCAACAAAAATGACTTCTTAAATATCTCTGGAGGTGAATGGAGTCACACCACGAGCACAGAACCATATTTCAATGAAGAAGCATACAAGCAAAAGCAAACAAAATTGCCATACATAGCAGTGGACGAGGGTATGAAAAACTTAATAATACCATAATGGAACAAGAAATGCTGCTTACAAAAATATCCCCAGAAACCTCAGTATCACCTCTCCATCCGACTGAACCAAAACGTCCAGTGTAGAAATGGCTGTTCACGTCAATGTGTAACATTGACAAAACATCTTTCAAATATTGACAGCAGTTCCTCAATCAGTATGTGAAAGGCAAAGACAAATTAAAAATGAAACTCCTACAAAATATGGATACCTGTCCAGTGTGCAAATACATAGGACTACAAGAACATTAATTAGCCTACATTTCAGGACCTACTTGCAAAAGCACCTTCCATCATATCAAAATTATATCAACACATCATTCAACTATAAAAAATCGAGTCCATAAATGGTACTATGCTAAAAGTACTGCTTTAGCATAAGGCAATTTAAATAAGAATCTTCTACATGGTACAGCCTACTTGATGAAATAGAGCATATCCAGAGAAAATATTTTGGAAGTGAATGCCACTTACGAAATGCAATAGCTTTACAACAAACTAGGAACAATTGTACAAATGGCAATCTTCTACTAAATACATATAAAAAGGAAATACTAAAATGTAAAAGTACATCCGCTGAAGTACCAAACAATACGTGTGTGTATTGCTGCAGAACTTTTTATAAAAGTAGCACAAAAACTGTAGACATAACTTACAAAATAGAAGACAATGAAGATTCCAAATGGTTTGAATAAGCTCTCTACCTTATAGCAGAAAACAAATATGAAATAACTGACCACTTAATACTTTGCAGTTACTGCAATGCAAAACTTAACAACAACCAAACTCCTTCATGCGCTATCACAAATAACTTGGAATTATTCTCACTACCAAAACCCCTGCAACAACTCAATTTATATGAGAGCATCACAATTCAAACAGTGCACCCAATTCAAGCAATAATACTCATTCAACTAAAAACAGCAAAATTACTTCCCTCTGAATTAGTGAAAGGCATTCGTAGCAAAGTAGTTTATTTACCATTAGATCTGAAAGAAAATGTACACACTCTGGGAGTGCAATGTTCAATAGATACATCTTTAATTGTCTTAGTAAATGGTGTACCTACAAAAGACAACAATAATTGGCAACAACTCGTGTACTTAAATAAAGTTAGAGAAGCCTTGCAATATCTAAAAGACAACAATGAATACTACAAAGAAATTAATATTGAAGAAACCCTGAGGGAAACCAGTGAAATAAGTCAAGAGTCACCAGAAACTGGTCAATTTCAACTTCTAGATCCTGCTACAGTATCCAGTATTTTGGACCATTATACAATTTGTCCATTACACTCTGAAGACACCATAGATGATGCACTAGAAATGTATCAAATGTGACAAACCAAAGGATAACCAATCAGCATATGGGAAAAAAGTATAGAAGCACATGCCTTTCCTCTACTCTTTCCTACTGCTAAAGGAGGAAGGTTCGATGATAGACCCACTCAGATAACAGCATCAGAATACCGCTCGTTACGAATGCATTCTGAAGATCCCAGATTTAGACAAAATGTGGAATACATATTTCACCTACTATTTGAGAGTGGCCTAGCAACTCTTTCCTACGGACATTGAAATCTGGTACCCATTTTCAAAATATGTAAGCTACGTAATTACTACAAAAAGTGCAAGAAAAAATGAGGTTCTACAATCCAGTATTACAGATCTGTTAACAAACATGTGTGGTACAAAAGAATACTGGTTCTGACGTCACAGAGATGTACGTTGTACGATAAGAAACCTTGGCCCACCCACTTGGTTTGTTACATTAAGTTGTGCAGAATATGCATGTGAAGATTTACATGATTTCCTATGCCTATCACCGAAAAACAAAACAAACATACATATACTAACACCTGGAGAACTCTGCTCTCTAGATCCTGTTAATGTTTCAAGATATTCCCATAATTGCTTCATTGCTATGCTACACATTATTTGTATTAAAACTGTTCCTCCCCTCAGAGAAGTGCAACACTTCTTTTGGAGAAAAGAATACTAAGCCAGAGGAGCACCACATATCCACATGCTTTTATGGATTAAAGATGCTCCTAAATTTGGGCAAGACAGTGATGCCACTGTTTTACAGTTTATCGAAAAAACATGTCACTTGTGAAATTCCATCACAAACAACAAATAGTGACCTTAATGCACAAATTTTAAAATTTCAAAGACACAAATGTTGGAAATATTGTCATCGCAAATACAAAAACAAAGGGAAATACTTCACAAAATGCCTCTTTAGTTTCCCTAAACCAGTTACAGCAACAGGTCAAGTAAACAACTTCATGTCTTCAATTAGACATAGTGTTAAAGGTAAATCACCTAAGAACACATATTACATAAAAAGAACATAAGAAGCAAAATATATCAATGATTACAATGCAATCATTGCCCACTTATAGAATGCAAACATAGATGTGCAGTGCATTGCAGACAATTCCACTGCAGTTGCACAATATGTTACAGCCTACTTAACCAAAGCAGAAAAACAGAGCTTCAAGACCTCTGGGATGACCTATCATTGGACAAAACACTGTCTCAGAAATTGTACAGATTAGCCATAAAACAATGCTCTCTCTAGAGAATGTGGTTGGTATAAAGCTACTGCTTTGTATGGAAAGTCTAAAAAAATAATATGGCTAAGTCTTGACCCTGCTAAATCTAGAAAAAGAGTTCTCAAATCATATGAGGACTTAGAAACAATAGCCAAAAATGATCCCAACAGCCAAGACATTTTGAAAAACAATTTACTGGACACATACTACCCAAACAGGAGTACCACTTTGGAAACCATGTGTCTATACCACATAGCCCAAAACGTCACATACAAAAATAATATAAAACTAGATGAAAACAAAGGTAGATACAGAGTGACAAATTGTGAAGGCAGCTTAGTGAAACTTACCAAACGAAGCTTAATTAATCATATAAAATTGTCATTAAAAACTCCTCAACATGAAGAACTATATTACATGTCCCTGCTACAACTTTTTAAACCATGGAGAAAAGAAGAAGAGTTACTAGATTTCTATGACACCTATGACGATGCTTTCAAAGCAAATGAAACACTATAACAGATGTAAACTTTACACACTACAAAACAATGTTGCACAATGAACAGCAACACGAAGAAGAACTACAGGCTTAACTAGATAAGGACACTCCTGACAGTAGCAAACCTTCTGTAACAGGAAGACAAGAACCACTGGGACAGCCATTAATAGCAAATGAGGCAAAATTAGCTATGGCAGAAGTAGAAAACACCATGGGCCTCATTACGACCCTGCCGGTCCGGAAAGAACGGTGGTGGTAATCCGCCACCACTGTTCTTTCCGGACCAGCTAATTAAGAGTCCTGCAGGCAGGAGGTTTCACTCCCGCCAGGCCTGACCTGCCGGGTTTAACACCACCCGCCTGCAGGTGGACATGGAAACACCGGCACCATTACAGCATGGTGCCGGTGTTTCCACTTCCCCATTCCTATGGAGTCCTATGGGACTCCACAGGTCACCGGGGTTGTAATGCCCCAGTGTTTCCGGCAATCACGTAGGCGGAATGGTAATACGAGTCCGGCGGTAACCTGCAGAAATTTCCGGCATGGTTACCACCGGACTCATAATGATGCCCCATGTCTCACTATGAAGAAGATACACAAGACTTCACCGTACTGAAATTCAAACTGAATAATGAGCAGCGTAGCATTTTCCAAGACGTAACAAAAGAAATTGAACATGGTGTACAACATGAAAATACAATTTGTACATGCCAAAACTACAAACCTATACTGCTATATGTCAGTGGTCAAGCTGGTTCAGGAAAAACATTCTTAATCAAAATCATCAGCAAGTTCCTTCAACAATTGATAAAAAACAAACTGTCAGCTGTTGTAACTGCCCCCACAGGTTTATCTGCCTACAACATAGGCAGTGTCACTTTGCACCGATTACTACTCCTTCCAGTAGAACATAAGAACAAATAAGATTATTACAAACTTTCGACAGAAGCTGCAATGGAACTACGCAGAGTTTTGAACCAAATGAAAATGCTACTAATAGATGAAGTGAGCATGGTCTCTAACCTAATGTTGGCTTTGATTCACCTCAGATTACAAGAAGTACTCAAAAGAGACTATGAAGAGCTTGTTGGAGGAAAACACATTATTTTTTTTGGGGATCTTCTTCATTTGACACCAGTGAAAGGTGAACGTATTTTTAAAACCTTAGTGCACAAACTCTGCCGTAAAACCGTTGGCAGCATAGGAAATATCAACCTTTAGCAACATTTCCAATAGAGAGAATTAACAGAAAACATGCGCCAGTCAGCAGACGTAACATACGCCAACATTTTAAAAAGTATAGGAGTTGGTGTACTATCTCAAGAAGCACAATGAATATTAAAAACCTGGCACACCCATGCACTCTATGGCCATAACTCATGTGCTACTAATGTCATGGAAAAATTAGCACACAAAAATGTCAATTGTATGTCCTTGATGCCAACTCTTGCAACCTGTTCAAAATTCAATGAAACAATGTTAAAAAAACAAATGTATCCAATAATTGAAATTTGCTCCACAGACAAACTGGACATACATGGTATGCCACTACCCATGTGTCAACAAGCAACAACAAGACTAAGTACCCTAGAAAACTCTATCTCCAACACAGCTGGTTTGGAGAAAATATAAAAATTATCTTTAAACTGTAGAATAATGCTTAAACGTAACCTTGACGTGGAGCAAGGACTAGTTAATGGAGCACTTGGTACAGTTGTTGGCTTTCAAACATACCCACATGACAACAACATTCAGTTTGTCAATACTTTCTTTGACAAACTATCAGAAGTTAAAAGTATAGGACGCTCAACAGCGCGATTCCTTCTTTTCAAAGACATGTATGTACGCAGAGAACAATTTTCTGTAACTCTCGCATACACAGTCAGCATTCACAAATCAAAAGGTTTTACTCTAGATAAAGCATTGATAGATATTGGTAGCACAGTCTTTAAAGAAGGCATGAGTTATGTAGCACTGTCACACTTACGTACACTTGACAGGCTATTTCTAATCAACTTTGATGCAAGTAAAGTGAATGCTGATATTCCCTGCATTCTAGAATACACTAGGATTCACTGTACACCCCCAATTTAAAAACCTATCCTGCTCCACGAAAAGCAAAACGTTGTAAAAGAAAACTACTTCAAACAGAAACAAAACAGGATCTCACTGCAAATCCTCCAAAAAGAGTAAAAGAAGCTAATACTTCATCAATTACTACAACCAAAGAAGAATCTACTGCTCAAACTAACTCAGGTACTTCTTCAAAGAAGCAGCACACACTCCGAAAAAATGACGTGGACACGGAACTATCAGGTCCATTCAAATTTTCAAATATAACTAGTGTAAATTGCTACGCAAATGTTGCAATAAATATTCTATTCCAATTGCCACCAATTATTGACAACATTTACTTACACAATACAGACCAATTGTGTTTGCAAAGTAAGACCTTCATAGAAATGCAACCAACAACCCTGACAACACCTCCAGTGTTCATGGAATAAGACAAGAATTGGACTACTTTGCTGGAATGGTCAAATTCATTATAAATGCACAAGAAGATCCACAAGAATTTCTAATGTACTTACTGCAAGTACAGATTTCATACATGTGGAAACATACATGCACTCTCTGCAACCATGTGGCAGAGGAACAAATCCCTAATGAATGATTTGTGTATGTATCAATACCTAACTGTGAATCCATTCCATTTCAGCAACTTGTACAAAATGCAAACCATGGCAGATTATGTACTACCTGCAAGTCAAATAATCACTCCACCTTACAAATACAGACACATAGCAAACATATAATACTAATGCTTTTACGTTACAATGCAGATGGTACCAAAAATAACTGCAAGCTGACTGGATTCACACATGGTCAAGTATCACTTGGTAAGAAAACCTTCACAACAATAGGTATAATCTACCACACAGGATCCACAACCAATGCAGGTCATTACACTGCATATATAAAAACGAATTGTGGATGGTTCGAATGTAATGATAGTACCATTACTCTAAAGCGGAGATTACCAGCACATCTTATAAATGCTTATTTAATATTCTTAAAACCAAAATGTAATAACTAATCTGTGCATACAAATTAACAAAACTTGAATTAGAAAACTATAAACAGTTAGAATACGCCAACAGGTATCTAACTGCCCCAAGATTCTGCAACAACATAACAGATAAATCAATAGCACTAAAATATAAGAAGAAATACACAGTTAGAGTACACCAACAGGTATCTAACTGCCCCAGAAATCTGCAATAACCCAACAGATAGATGAGGATCTTGAAAATAAAAATAAAAAACTATAAACAGTTAGAATACACCAACAGGTATCTAACTGCTCCAAATAATCTGCAACAAGCCAACAGATAGAACATTAGCCAGAAACAACAAATAAACACTGAAAACAAATAAATAAATATATTGTACCATAACAATTTTTATTTATTTTTTATCCAGCATGGACTTTTTTTTCCCCACAGACCAAATGATTTAAAAAACAAACACAGAAACTTAGCAAATTGCACAGCACCCTGGTTTGTAAACTACTAAATATGAGGTTCGAAATAATGCAGAAATGTATATTATGCAAAGCAACAACTCATTATGAACTACCTACACTAACATGATCTCTTCTAGTATCACAGAAATTTAAAAAGAATATCTGCTCCAGTTACCCAAGTCATGAAAACATATATCCAATGACAAAAAAATCAAACAGTAAATATATAATAATTCAACTTACAAATACTGCTCCATAACACAACCATTGAACCAAGCATCTAACCATACACCACAATCCAAAATGTTTATTTCCATGGATATGTTATACTTCAGTGCTTGTTACCAAACTCAACAATCTTAATTGCATGACTTAGCCAAAACTTCACATACAAACTCTACAAATCAAACAGTACACAAACTTTTGATTTGTGGATATTTGATGGATGTTTGATTCTATGGGTGTGTTATGCTGCGGTGGTTGTGACCAGGGCCTAGAGTCTTGGGTGCCTGGCCTACGGCTTATGGCCTTCGGCCCTGCACCCAAGACTCTAGGCCCTGGCCAAAACCACTGCAGCATAACACACCCATAGAATCAAACATTTTAACTGTGCTATATTGGCTCTTTATACAGGATATTAAATACAATAAACACTGTACTAACACCCCAAAATCAATATCATACTAAAGTAAAATAGCCAGAAGTGCATTTTTTTATGTCCACGGACAGCCACGCAGACCGTGGACATGACAAACACATCAGGGGTACCTGCCAACTAAACAAATACAGCATTTGACCCATCTCTTACTCCCCCACCCTCCCCAAGCACTCTTACACACCAACACACTCCCCAAAGTTGTATTTTTCCCCCGTTCATCGATACGCTGTCCGCGGAGGTCTGCAGATCCAAGATGGCAGACGCATCCAACCAATACGACGCATCTTACACTTCGACCCAGACAATCAGCAAACACGTCATATGTCTGCGGACATGACGCAAGCCGATTAGCCAATTGGTGTTGTGTCCTTGGAGCGAACAGGGAAATGTGTCAGCGGAGCGGACATAGATATCACTAATTTTTTTAGACCTACTTTTTGGTCATTTAAAAAAAAAACGACTGGATAGATTTACACCAAATTTTCAAAAGCCACTTTCAGGACCAAGCCGCTGCTCCTGCTGCAAATTTGGTGCAAATCCGTCCAGCGGTTTGAGCTGTAGGCATGATCAAAGTTGTTTCCCCATTCACTCCATGGGAAAAAAACATTTTGGGACCCCCCTTATAACTTTGCCCCCCCCTGCACCAAACCTCACTAAACTTTGCAAAAAAATTCAGAATAGGCCATATACTTTTTTTTGCAAAATTTGGTGTGGATTCGTCCAGGGGGAGTGAAGTAATGAGTCACCCAAAAAGTGCGCTTCCTATGGGATTAGCAACTTAACCATAACTACACGGCCACTACCGTGGGCCGTGTAATACAGAAGGCGCACTGGAGAGAGGTATACACCGATCCTGAATCACCCTGAATGTTGAATCACTATAGCTAAAACTCTACGAATACCTCAGGGAGCGATGACTTGAACACAATTGAAAACTAGTACAGGACGGACGAAAAGTCTGACAACAATAACCCCTGTAGCTGATGAGGAATTGTAACACCCAGATGCTAGTGCTATGGAGTCTGAGGATGGTCTATGTGCGCGCCTCGTTATGCTGAAGCTTGGTGATGTGATGATGCCTGTTTCCCCTATCAAAGTTGATACGTAATGCTGTGATGGTGTTAGAACTGATGCAGACTACACAGATGCAGACTACATGGATATGGATGCGTCTGTGAAGGCTCTTATAGTGCCCTTGCATGAGGACCTGGGCATTTTGGATGAGCTGTTTCCAGAGGCTGCCATGTCCACTGAACTAGAAGCATGTACCGATGAAGACAAGCTGTTTATGGACGCCGCTAATGCTATGGAAATGGAAGCATACGGTCACAAATTGTACGATCTGGTATGTAACAAGGTTTGGGCGTGTCTGTGTGAAAACGAGTTAAAAAAACATGTTCAAGAGTCCAACTTCTTTCTTTTTTGAACTGCAGAAAACAGCTGATAAAGTTGACAACACTGAGAGCCAGCAGTATTCATTCAATTTTACTGCGCGTGCTGTTAAAAAATGATTGAACGTACAGCAACATAAAGCAGTAATTAGTGTTTAAAACGTTTTCAAAGTTTGGATGAAGAAAAAGGTGAATCCATGACCCTTTTGGAGTCTTTAACTGTTCAGGCCTTTGCCGCCTGTGTAGTGAACATGCTTGAAGCGTGACTATTACATTCGGTGCTACTGGCATACATGCGATGACCCTTAACAGGATGCTCATGAATGTCTACTCGCGCATTATCACGCTAGAGCAATATGGCGGATATGTTTTATGTGGAATTCTTATAAAGTTTCTCAGCTGCTTAAAGCTGTCTATAAAGGCCTGGGGATGAGTGTAATTGTAATTGTTTATTTATACAGCGCTTATACACAAGCGATGTGCTTCAAAGCCCTTCAAGTTGGGAAGGGAGCAAGGGAATACAATTGTCATTCTCAGTCCTTGTGATTTCCGAATGGTCTAACAAAAAAGTTACTAGTGTACTAGACCTGATGGCATTTCTCCTAGTGCAAGTGCATGAAGTGATTCAGGTGCAACCAGATTAGGGAGGGAAGACAAACGGTGGACAATACAGAACTTACTAGGCCTAGTAAATTCAGGACATGCAAGGGTACAGACAGAAGTGCAAAGGAGGGGACAGGAGGAACAAGTGTGCCGAGTCCAAAAGGGCCCTGGATTAAGTATGGAGAGGTTACCCCCTTATGGAAAGAATGCTGAAAGTGCAGTAGTGCTGAGCATAGTGCAGAGGTTCTTATACAAGTGCAAAGACTAGCGGTGGAGCCCAGGACCTCTGAGGCTCTGGAGGTGAGTCTGGCGGTCAGTCAGCAAAAGCTGAACAGAGTTAGGGGAGAGATTGAGGAGTGCAGCGGAGAGAAAGAGAGAGGAGGTTAGCAGGGGAGAGGGAGAGAGAAAGTGGAAGAAAAGAGTAAGGTTTTGAGGAGTTTCTGGATCTTAAGGAGCTCCAGCACGAAGCAGAAGGAGGTAGGGAGGCTGTTCCAGAGGGAGGCACTTGCAGAGGATAAAGATCTACCCCCAAATTTCTGCTTGGAAAAACAGCTCACCCACAAGGAGTTGAAGGAGGATGAGCGGAGGCCTCTAGAAGGAGAGTAATTAGAAATTGAGCATTGTAGAAAGTGCAGGCCCCGGCCGAGAAAGCCTTGTGGACTATGCAGAGGGTCTTGAACTTGATCCTAGCAGCTACGAGGAGCCACTGGAGGGATTACAGCACTGGAGAGATGCAGTCCTTGGGCTTGAGGCAAAGGATGAGTCTTGTGTTCTGTTCTGGATGAGTTGTAGCAGATGGAGAGTAGAAGTAGGAAGATGGAGAAAGAGGCCATTGCAGTAGTCCAGCATACAGAGAATCAGGGCTCTGGAGATGGTGACCCCTTGGGGGAAGGTGAGAAAAGGTGCAGCTGGTAGTGGGACTTTTCGGAGATATTCGAGATGTAAAAAGAGAAGGAGAGAGTGGAGTTGAAAATGACCCCCGGATTCTTTGCCTCACTAGCAGGTGGGGGCACAGGGCCAAGGAGGCCGGCCAGTGAGAAATTGGGGAAGCAGGGCCAGGGGTCCCAGTGAGGAAAATCTCCGTCTTACTGGCATTGAGGCAGAGATTGTTAGCAGCACACCAAGGATGAATTGCGGACAGATAGAGATTGATAGATAGCGAGAAGGATGAAGAAGCTAAGGGTAGCATGAAGGTGAGCTGCGTGTCATCCTCATAACACTGAAATCTATAGGTGAAGGTAGAGATCCTGTGGGCCAGAGGGGCCATGTAGACATTGAAGTATCAAGGGGATAGGTTAGATCCCTGGGGGATGCCACAAGCAGAGAGTGATAGAGGAGAGAAAGGACACAAGTGCTACCTGGGAAGGACGGTCAGATAGAAAGGAGGCAAGCCACGCCAGGGACAGATCTGTGATACCCAGGGTATCTTGGAGATGGGAGATCAGGATGTTGTGGTTTACCGTGTCGAAGGCAGAAGAGAGATAAAGAAGAAGGACAGAAGGAGAGTTAGGGCCTCATTACACGGATGGGGGTAATGGTTAACGGTCACCGTTAATGGTAACGGTGACCGTTAACCATTACCGCCTTACTACGAGGTCCCTTAGCGGGTTGGTGCTTTAACGCCTGCTTTTTCGCTAAGGGACCTTGGTGCTAATTTTGCGGTGCCGTAATTAGCACCTTCCCCATTCCCATAATGCCCTATGGGGCAAAAATGGGAATGGGGAAGGGCAGTGGTGGAAGGGGGAATTACTGCCCCGCCAACCTTGGAATAGGGGCGGTAATTCCCCTTTCCACCAAGGCGGTGCCGGTATTTTACCGGCATGGAACAAGGCGCTAATAGCACCTTGGTCCCCTGCCTTCCGTGTAATGAGGCCCTTAGAGTCAAGATTTGAGAGCAGGTCTTCACGGGTGTTCAGAAGAGCAGTTTCTGTGCCTCTGGATACTCTAAGGCCAGACTGATGGTCATGGAGACAACCAAAAGATACAGTGTGGAGGATATGCTGAGAGATAGCTAATTGCTCCTGGCGTTTGCCAGGAAAGGAGTGATAGAGATTGAGTGATAGTTTGCCACCATAGAAGGGTCAGCAGAGGTATTTTTAGGAGGGGGTGCACAAGAGAGCTTGAGAGAAGTGGAGAAAACTCCAGTGGTGAAAGAGAGGCTGCAGAGGTCAGCCAAGGCTGGAACAAGAGAATCAATGTTGTCCTTGTTGGTTTTAGGAGGGCATGTGTGAGAAATCTGAAGGTGTCTCCCAAACTAGTCCCCTGTGGATTGTCATCCAGGTGGCCAGGACACAGCTATCGCTATTGGATCCAGTTCCTGGGGGTGGACCTGTGCAGGATGATTAACCAGATGGGGGGTCCTCGGGGAATGGAACGGGAGCACGGACGGGTGAGACACGTTATTCCCCTTCTCATAACCCCTCTTGCCTATCCTACTACATAGGATACTCAACCTCTCTTTCTCCCCCCCCCTTTCTAACAAACAATTTTGGACATCACGAGAGACAACAGACCAACATTAGGGCCCTTTACCTGACATGTCCCAAAACAAGGGTCAGGGAAAGTCAGGTAATTGACCAGAATCACTAACACCTGAAGGCCCCTTCCCTTTCCCACAGGGATAAAAGGTGGAGCACAAGAGCACACTATGAGCAAGGCGGTCAGCACGACAAGACACTATCCCACTGCATCAGTTCAAGAGGAGGACAAAGGCAGTGAGAACTGAGGGGGTGACAAGGAGAGAAGCAACCTTGCTCTTTCTGACCCAGACCCACAATTCCTCTGTGGAACAAATTGCAAACAAAAGCTAACGTGTGCTGCAGCAGAAAGATAATGATACACAGAGCGAGTCTACACTGATAAGCAGGAGAACTGAAGGTGCTTGCTTCCGTTGTTCCATCCGGAAAGCCAAGCGATTCATCACAGCTGGTGAGTCGAGGGAAGAACCGATAAGAAACCGAAATGTGTTGAATTAAAGTCACAAGTTAAGGAAACTTTAAAGAACTTTGATGGTTGCAAGGGAAAACCATCTGGGGTGTACGGCGAGAGACTAACTAATTCCCCATTTTTGTTGAAACTACCAATACCAGGAGGCTGTGCAAGAGCCGTGAGAAGAGTGTCAAAGTGATCACACAGAAGTCTAGCAAAATCCACTGAACAGTCAAAAGTCTTTGACCGGCAAGTAACGAAAAGATAAGGGAGGTGAATCCCGCGAGATGAGAGAAAAGATTGGCAAGAATGAACCCGATTGAGGGATGTCGATAAAAAGGGGCAAACACCTGATTCCTCAATGACATTTGTGCTGACAAGAGTGAACCCAAGAAAAGGAGGTTCACTGGAAGCTCTTTAAAAAGACATTAAGTATTGTGAATGTAACGTAGAAGATTATTGAAAACCCCTTGGAATCCAATCCATAGTGAACCCGGCGGAGGGAGGCTAATAGTGTCTGAGCCCCCAACAGGAGGAGTTGGGAGGAGGAGTAAAGGAGAGAAGAGGTCAGATAAGGCCATTCATAGAGGAATAGGGTGGGCTTGCCCGGCGGCGGATAGCATGTGTACATGATAGTGTGGAGAGTTTTTTATCAAACACATTCCTAGAAATACACTAATGTTACAATACGGAGAAAACAATGAGACCTTTACAGGTTTCAGGCCCCATGGTTTATAGAAAAAAGGTAGCCCAATTAATGCAAAAAGAGTTGTGTGACCTATACAATTTTGGGATGACCCATAAGGAGTGTCCGACATGCCGAAAGAAATACAATGAGCTTGCTCCTTAGATATGCTCATTTGTTTCTGGGGATAGAATTTCTGAAGGTCAAGCAATGCATGTGGGACGTAAACTGAAGCCTCGAGTATATGTGTGGAATGTTTTTATGCAAGGGGGAGCGGGAGGGTCTGCATAATGCCATTTATAATGCTCGAGAAAAGATATCACAGCTGGTAACGCTGTGTCAGAACCTATATCCATAATAGCTGTAATAAAAATAAAATGTGCCGCATTGCAATTGTGCCAGTCTGGAAACAACGGTGCTGGTAAGCCTACTGGTACTGTTGTTTCAGGCCCAGCACACGACAACTCTGCGGGCGGGTGCCGTCCCACCCGCAAGTTTCAAACCTGCCAGGCGGGATGGCACCCACCTGTAGAGATTTCACAGGAGCACTAACACCGTTGTTAACGGTGCCAGTGTTCCTGTGTCCCCATTGGGAATGGGGAATAACAAAATTACTGGCATCTGACTTCCCGACCACCATACTTGGAAGAGCCCGGTGGCACTGTGAAGTCAGGCGCCGGTAATTTTTCACGGGTCCGGCGGCATCCTGTCGGTAGCACTGGCAGGGTTACCACTGGACTCAAAATGAGGCCCAGTGTCCCAATGTCTTTTACCAGCCATGCCGTTGTTTCTTTTATTATGATAAAAGTGGAATTGGTAGTTATGGTGGTGTTGATGCTCTGTATAGAAAACTAAAACATGACAAACAGCCCGTTACACGTAGAGCTGTTAAGGAATTGTTATCTGGTCAAGAGTCATATACCCTTCATACAAATGCTACAAAATGTTTTAAAAGAAGAATGACTGTGGTATCTGACCATGACAGACAATGGCAGGCAGATTTTAGTGGATATGAGTCCTTTTGAAAAGAAGAACAATGGTGCGCATTACATCCTGACGGTGATCAATATTTTATCAAAATACTCTTTTGCCAAGGTCTTGACGGATAGGAATGGTTCAAGATTAACAAGTGCTTTCAAACATGTTTTCAGTAAGGAGCGGGTGCCTGCAAAACTACACACTGATTCCGGCAAGGAGTTTTTAAATAGGCCCCTCCACAATCTTATAAAGCAACAAAACGTGCATCATTTTATAATGCACAATGAGGTTAAAGTGGCTATTGTTAAGCACGTTAACAGAACTTTGAAATCTAAACTCTGGAGATTTTTCACAGCAATCAACACACATCATTATGTGGACATATTACAGACATTTATAGGCGTGTATAATGACAGTTATCACCAGTCTATTAAAATGACTCGAAAGTCTGTAACGCCTGAAAATACATTAACAGTGTGGAGAAACTTGTATGCTCAAAGGTTATCGGACTATGTCAAGAAAACACTGTTTCGAGTAGAGGACCACTTCAGGGTTTCCAGGTTAAAAGGTGTCTTTACAAAGTGGTATCAGCAACCATTCACCAATTAAACTTGCATAGTGGCACAAATATCTGCAAAAGTGGGATATACATCTACCAGCTGGTTGATTATGATGGGGAAGTTGTAAGCAGTAATTTCCACACCGAGGAGTTACAGAAGGTCACACATGATCCAGAGTAAAGGCAAGGGGTCTAAGAAACAAAACCTGGTAAATGGGTGGGATGGCCTGAGAAATGCAACAGTTGGGTCAGTGCTGCATCTCTAAAGGATCTAAAAAGCAGAGGCGCTCCCTAAGAAGATGCAAAGTACCTGATTTTATATCACCTTGTCCAGTAACACTTCTTTAGATACAATCCCTAACAACGAAATATCAATTTATTGTGTTAAGATGACTAAGCCCGTTGATGAACAATTATTTTGGGAAGCTGGTCTGATGGTGATTCAATACCCCCATGTGTGGGACACTGTAGATAAAAGAGAGGCATCATTTACCATTAAGTGTGAAGGACCTCTTGAACTGTTACACGTATGTTTTCCTAATGGCTTTTACCCCAGCATACTAGCATTTTTAGATGCCATCAACAAGTCGCTCGCAAGCTTCAAGCCAAGGTTGAGAGGAAAGTATTTGTAAGAACGATTGACCTTACCACAGAGTTAATATGTAGCAGGAAACTCTTTAGGGTGTTGGGAACCGTTCAACATCCTCATGATCTACAGTGATATAGTAGAATATCAAAGGGTCGGTGACTCATATTCCCCCCTAATGAGAACAGCCCAGGTGAAAGGTGAAAATAACGGTTTTGTTAATATACAATACATTAAGCCTGACTATATCCCGAATTCTAAGTGTCATTTTGACACCATCAACATACAGATAAGGAACGATCAGCGGGAACTGGTCTTATTTAAATAAGGGAAGGTCCTAGTGAAACTACACGTGCGCCCTAGGAGAGAGAAAGACTACTAAAACATGGTGATCGTGAAGAACTATGGGGAGCCTTACATTATGCACACTACTTTAAATAGCTGCTGGCAGTGGTTTAATTTTTCCTACCATTAGGCTTTTCTACCGCAGTCTAAACCCTCAGCTGCAGTACAGTACCCATGCGTGACTATTTTGTCAAAATGGCCCCTGTCTTCTTTTTAAACAATTTTCCATTTGTGAGGTCTTTCTTGGCTTTTACTCTGTGTGTTCAGACAGGTCTGAGCCCTTTGTTTTTCTTGCCTTTGGCAGGCTTCAACCCTGAAGCCCACCCCTGACTCCAGTGAGTCTGGAAGGACAGGATGTGAGGGAGGGTCCCAAAACTCCCCTGTCCTTTGTCTCTGCCTGAATGAAACTAATTCTGATTGGCTGGCTGGCTGTCCTTTTAGGACAGCCACCCTGCTGTGTGATTGACAGCCTAGGCTGTGCATGAATGGCATAAACCTGCTTAAAAGGTGAGGGTTTTGAGAATATGAGCAGAGTCGACCACTGGAAGAATATCTGAAGAAGTGACCATGAACGAAGCTTGCAGCAACCTCCTGGACCTTTAAAATGCCCAGTGAAACCCTGCTGATGTGCTGACCTCCATTTTCACCTCGACAGAGAAGCTCCTCAGGAGTTAATTCTCCCCTTGGGTTAGTGGGTCCAACAAGCCCTGAGACGAACTCCACTGGGCATCATCCCTGACTTGCTGTGCCTCTCCATTGCTTCGGAAGCCCAATGCCAGGGGTCGAGTGACCAGAATCGAGTGCAACGTCTGCTGTGGAACAAAGCCAGCTTAATGCTCCAAGAGCCTCCTAAGGATGATCCAGAAGCAGGACTTATTGATCCAGAGTCCCCTCACCAGAGTGCAGGACAAAGGGAGCATGGAAAGTCCAACCGGTGTCCAGCGTTCCGCATCAGTGCTGTTTGTTAAGTGCTGAAACCGCAAAGTACTGCTGAACCGAAAAGAGCCCATAGCTGCCAACAACCTTCCAAAGTACTGCTGCAGGAGTCCTCCAGACATCCTCCCTCTTTTCCCCATGACTGAGGCTCAGGAAACAGGGTCTGCACCACTGTAGCAAGACAGAGCCCAGCTGGACACCTCTTCTCCTAACTAGAGGTACTCTTTAGGCTTGGGGTACTAACGTCATTGCCTTTAGCCGTGCTGTTCTCACTTGGGAATTTCATTGGCTTACCTTTTTCAAGTTGATTTTAACTCCCTTCTCGAAGGCCTAACAGCATGTTAGCCTACATGTGATTTTTTCTGAACTCTCTAACTTTGTGCAAGACTTTGATCCAAGAAGTGCATCAGATCCGTAGACTATGTTCCAAATGACTTTGGCTGTCCTGGCTCCCTAAAGGCAATGTTTTAAATTCACTGACTTTGATATTGCTTGTCCCTCATAGGTGATAGCGTGTTGTATACTGGTACTGCTGGGAAAGGCTTATCTAGACTTCATTGGAGGATTCAGTTGTCCTCACATTGCTGGGAAACTGTTCTAAGCTTTTTACTCCCCTTAACCTTTCCTTTCTGCAACTCTGAATCTGCAAAGTATAACAGTGTAATATATAAATGCAAATACTATCCTTGTGACTAAAGTCACCCACGGGTGTAGGCGAAGTGTATGAAGCATATACAAAGATTATGATTATTCACTGGCTTGTTTGATTCTGCAAAGTAATTTCGAAGTGTATTCCTATTGTTGCAATCTTTTGACTTTTTGAAGTATGCTTATTTAAAACTGATGTCAAATAAATAAAGAACTATTATTAACTGAGATCTTGAGTGTAAGTGTTACTTGGCTACTTGTATTTACAAATTTTAATTGTACAGCTCTATAGCTGACATTTACCCCTCTTGAGATAGGCTTGGCTGCACAGTCACACTACTAACCCGTGTACTACAGGCCTGTACCAAAAGGTGGGTTACCTAATACCAAGCAGATAAGTCTTGTGTAGTCTCACACAGTGTGACTGCACCAATCCTTACCTAAAAGTCACAGGAATGTCCACATCACTGGTTCAAACCATCTCCAAACTGCAACTCTAACCGCTGGTTCATCAAGCTTCGACCCTACCCAGTGGTACACGTCTCGTACCGGTCCAACTTCGAACCAATCCTTGTGAATGCTCTGTTCTGCATCGCCCAAACGCCACCTTCAAACCATTCAGATCTATGGCAATCAAACCCTATGGATGCCTTCTTGCTGCTTAGGCCGACATGACTCGCAGCAACCCCTCAGGGATTGACCCACTTGCCCAGCAGCTCAAAGCGTGGTTTGATGCTGTGGAACCATCAAGAAGATACTAGTGACCCATATCTGGACCCCTGGTCCATTTTTACCTTAGAGACTGGTTAGCACACGTTTGCACCATTTTGATCAAATTACATATCCTTTCTAAAGAACTTTGTTGTTGTTGAATTTTCTTTTACCCTATATTCTTACTCAGAGTGCTGCATCTCTCTTCCTTTGCATATTCTTTGTTTCTTCCAAAGGGGTGGGTTTTGTATAGTATTTTTCTATCAAGTTGTTCTTGCTGCTGATCTTGTGTTGCGGTGCACCCGGAGGGAGACTGCATGATTAGATGCCTGTATCCCCTAATGCAGAACTATATCAATGCTGGCCCCCTCCCCAAGTCCCACACTAAGGCCCCTGTCTGGCACAGGAAGGTGCCCCCGCAAGCTGCATCCTATGTTCTGACTTGCTGCTGCACCCAGGAGCTTGATTGCCACCTCACTAACTCGTTCAGGTAGGCACTCCATTTGTCTGCTATGCGGCCCTCCGGCACTGACTTGCTGGCCCTTATTGATTTGTTCCCTGACATTTATGCATAGATTCTTATTCCAAGTGATGCCCTCCCATAAGTGAATTTTCCGGTTTGGACAATATGTAAGCTTTCGGACAAAATTGAATCTGGATATTCAGTTATGCCATTGTGTGTCCTAATTGGCTTAGTTATTCTTGGCTTGCTACACTGTTCTCCCTGCCAGCTGTACTGCTATTCGCCTGCTAGGTGAATCCTATATCTGGCACCTAATGCTTTGACTCCAGCTACTTCAAACTCTGGCTGCTAGTCATCCTCTAACCCCTTGCCTCGTTATATTTTCCCCTCTTTCCCCTCATCTTCTGAGGATTTGTCTGACCCTCCCTACATTCCTAATTTCATGTTGCATGCACTTCCACTATATAAAACGCTTTAAGGCACTTTAGATTGTTTCTATGTTCTGTCCATCCTACACCTGCTCTTCCCCCTCCCATCTACCCGCATTTTAAGTCAAGCTTTTGCACTATTTGAAATGCCACCAGGCTGCTAAGATGGTTCTGTTTTATATTGCTAAAGTCTCTTATTCCTCAGTTCACATGCTTGTACCACGATAACACATTGCACTTGCCCATTCTGAATATTCCAAGGCCCTGTAAGAATTTTTATCATTATTGTATTTTTTGTGTTCCTTTCCTGCCCAGGAGCGCTTTGAAATGCTTGTCTGAGTGTGTAGGCGCTTTATAAATGATCAATAAATAAATGTGTGAATTAAAGAATAGATATTTTTAAAGAACCTTAAATGGACATTCCCTTTAGTTTAAACTGTTATACTTTCATGTTTGGGTTGATACTAAATCACATTCTCGCCCTCTTGAGAGTCGAGCCTTCCCTCGGCCCTCGTTACAATAGGAGGTGAAGGGGGTATATCTCTTAATGGTGTCTGTTTTACCTTTATGATTGGAATCATTGTTAGTTTTTAGAAATGTTAGTAAGTGATCTCTCTACTACCCGCCCTGGTACTCCTGCAGAGCAGAATTAATTTTGTCGTAGTATATCAATAGTATCAGAGAATCAGAATGTAGTTTGACTCTTTAATGTATTTTTCTCACAATTCCTTAGGGATTTTAGTGTTCCAGTTCTATGTTGCACTGGGATTTCTTATTGCGACGTTTTAAATGGGATTAGGTATTTTGACTTCCATCCCTAACATGCAGAGTGACATTTTCTGGTCTCTTTCTCGGGGTGCTTAGGGGCGCAGGCTCACAACTATCAGAGGTAACATTACTCCTCAAGTACAAGCTCTCAATAAACAGGCTCACCTTCTCAAGGAACTCCAGGATCTCTAAACCCAACTCCCAGCAGGCAGAGCTACTCCTCAAGGTTACTTTTCCAATGTACAAATTCACTTTCTTAAGGTGCTTTGGGAATTCTAGCACTGAGTCCCACCATTTCCTGTGTGTGCAGATTTCTGAGTGCATTCTAGGAACTCATAATTCAAGTTCTAGAATGCAGTGTCTCTTTTTAGTATGGAATTCCAAATGCTCTCTGATAACAGACAATTCATGTTCCATAAGGCAATGTTTTTCTCAATAGAACTGTCTCAATGTGCCTGAATTATGAGTTCCTAGAATACACTCAGAAATCTGCATTCACAGGAATGGTGGGACTTAGTCTGACAGCAAGCATGCCATTTAAAAATGATTCTTTCTAAGCTATATAAGGCATGAGTGCTGAATGTAAGGCCTAGTTTTCTTGCATCAGTGCACTTTTCTTGTTTCCATTTAAATCCACATACAATTACATTTCCCATCTACATTCTTTAGGCAATCATTTACTTAACTGATTTTTTCTTTCACATTGAATTCTGTATAATCTTGTGATGAAATGCCCTACACCACATATGATGAAATATGATGTCAAGAGTTGAACTTTGATAAGCATTGGCATAATCGCGGAGGAGTCTGTTGCAGAAATAATGTTGATGATTGGCACAGGAGTCTGTGGAATGCCGACCAGTAAATGTGTGAAAAGACTTGGTGGAGGAGCATGAGACAAACCCCTGCATTGTGGTTTCCTCAAATGTCTGGAAGCGGCCACTAAGTAGTAGCATGAGGACAATGTGAGTACCCTTGCCAGAACAGAGTATACTGGGAAAATAATGGAGTAAAGTGAGATCTGAAAGTCCATAAAAGGCGCACAACTGTAGTGCAGATCATAACTGCCATAGCCATATCTGGTATGGGGGCAGAGGCATGATAGCAGACTGAGAGAAGAGGACAGGGACTGCATGCTGAACTTGAAGCACGTGCCCTAGGGTGCACTGAGAACACATGTTTCGTGCTGGAAAGTGAAGTGTGTGTTTTAGAGTGGAGAAAAGAAACTTGGCCCCTCTATCAAAGAATGTGCAGAACCACTACTTCCAGTCATCACTGCCATCATTAATGCCTCCTTTACTTTCTGCTTCGCCGCCACTCCCCTAAAGGAATCTTGAATCATTCCCCAACTTAAGAAAGCCACTCTAGACCCCACCATTCCCACCAACTACTGCCCCTTTACCACAGTCCCCTTTCTCCTGAAAATCATTGACAGGGCTGCCTATCACCAGATTTGAAAATTCCTTGAAATTCACCACATCCTGAGCCCACACCAGTCGAGATTTTACCCTGGACATGGCACAGAAACCTCCCTCCTCAGCCTAAAGAACCAACTGGATGACTCGAAGGACTACAGTAAACTCTCGCTTCTTGGCTCCTAGACATATTTGTGCCTTGCAATCTCATTGACCACTCCACACTTTGCCGCCACCTCACCACTTTTTCCCATTTCTCCCCTGAAGCGGCTAAGTGGGTCTTCTCCTTCCTTGCAGACAGAACATCCAGATCCTTCGCAAGCTACACCACTGCTCCCCCACCTCCATCGCTTGTGGTGTCCCACAGGTGTCATGAGTCGCTCCCAACCTCTATAACATCCACACCAAGCCAATTTTCAACCACCTGGACTCCGTAGGATTATCCTACACTAACTATGTGGACGACACCCAAATCCTCACCCCCCTCTCAGGAAATGGCCCACAAGACTCCACCAACCTAAATACTATCTACAATCCAATCCAATCTTGCATAGCCTCCCACAGACTTTGCCTGAATGATGAAAAAACAGAGCTTCTACTCATTGGCACCGCAACAATCCTTGCCAAACACGACCTTGCCTTCCAAACCTTCATCATAAATGACATTTACCTAGATGTCACCCTAAACATATCCCGCCAAGTAAATCACCTTGCCTCTACAGCAGCCTACACAACTAAACTTATCAATGCAAACAAACCCTTTCTCTGTCATGACAATCGGCCATGCCCTCATCGGCTCTAAATTGGACTTTTGCAATGCCACCCTATGCAGCACCTAAGAGAAGAACCTCAATACGCTCCAAGTCATTCAGAACAACACAGTCTGTGCGGCATTAAATCTGCACAAGTATGACCACATCTCTGATGCAAGATGAACAGTACTGAGACTGTATCAAATTTAAAGTGCTATCAATCACTCACCTAATCTTGTACTAAGATGCCACAGGCCTTTGCACCCCAAACACAGTCACTGCCTCATCATACCCAGATTCAAACATTACAGGGTGGGTGGTTCCAGCTTCCCAATATCGGCTGCCCAACTCTACAACAGATTACCCCTCTCCCTACGTGCAGAACCCTCATACCCCTACTTCAGAAAGAAGCTAAAAACTCACCTTTTCAACTGACTCAAAAAGGACTCGATCTAGGACCACAATCTCCCTGTTTCAAATTGCTAATGTTTGTAACTAGTGCCTAGTTTCCCACAGGCTTTGTGCACTGCTATAAATGCAAAAAAATCAATACATTAAGTATCTCTTGAAGATGTCTGAAGTTGTCTTGTGAAAACAGGCATTGTCCCTCTCCTCACAGAAGTCTATTGTGTGGTTAGGAAGGAGTGGAATCCTCTTTAGTGAAGTCATAAAATCCTCCATCCATTGCATGCAAGTCTACCGATTGAAAACCTAAAAAAGTTGCTGAAAATGGGGTGGGGTTACAGTGTGTCGAGATTAAATCAGGATTGTGTGCTGTCTTTACCGATGTACATCCTGCTGTGCTTCTATCAAAGATTTTCTGGACTAACCTCACCCAAGATTCAAATCCGCCATTTGATTTCCTCAACATACCCGCACTGACGCTGAACTACTAATGGAAATTAGAAGCTTCTTCATGGTTGTCTTGAGCAGTGCATCTTTCTTTGTGCATATAAACTGCTCTGAAAGTCACTCAATAGGTGGGTCTGCAAGCTCAAGGACTATTTCAATTCCAGGAAAGCCCCATAAAACCTTGCTTCTTACCCATTCAAGTACCAGTATCTGTTTGGTCATGCAATAGTACCCTACCGTCCAGGCTCACATCAATACCAGTAGACAACACAAACATAGGGCCTCATTACACAGAAGGCGGTGAACCATGGCGCTATTAGCTCCATGGTTCATGCCGGTAAAATACCGGCACCGCCTTGGTGGAAAGGGGAATTACCGCCCCATTGCAAGGTTGGCGGGGCGGTAATTCCCCCTTCCACCATTGCCCTTCCCCATTCCCATTTTTGGCCCATAGGGCTCTATGGGAATGGGGAAGGTGCTAATTACGGAACCGCAAATTGCGGTACCGTAATTAGCTCCACTGGTCCCTTTGCGGGTTGGTTTTTAACGCCTGCAAAAAGCAGGCGTTAAATTCCCCAACCCGCAAAGGGACCTCGTAGTAAGGCGGTAAGGATTTACCGGTACCGGTAAAATACCGGTACCGGTAAACCCTTACCGCCTACCGTGTAATGAGGCCCATAGAATCATCATTACAGACAATGGGCCTCATTACGACCCAGGCGGAAAACCATGGTGCTAATAGCACCATGGTCCATTCCGGTAACTTACCGACTCCGCCATGGAGAAAGGGGGAATTACCACCCCATTACAAGGCTGGTGGGCTAATTCCCCCTTCCTCCATGGCTCTTCCCCATTCCTATTTTTGCCCCATAGGGCTCAATGGGAATGGGGAAGGCGCTAAGTACGGTACCGTACTTAGCACCAAGGTCCCTTTGCGGGTCCCTACTTTAACGGCTGGTGTAGACCAGCCGTTAAGGTCGGGTCACGCAAAGGGACCTCGTAATCAGGCACTAATGGGTTAACGGCGCTGCAGCCTTTTACGACGCCGTTAACCCATTAGCGCCACGGTCATAATGAGGCCTAATATGATCTTTATACAATACCCATGGACACACAATTACTGAACAGCATGAACAAATTGAATTGAATTTATTTTATTTGTTCAGTTTTAAGAAAACTTTACACATTTTTTGTTAAAATTACAGGAAATTACAAATTACAAATGATTGCATAAAAGTGTACACATATATCCTAAAATCCGTTAATACCACATACTGGGCCTCATTCCGAGTATGGAGGTAATCATGGTGCTATTAGCGCCATGACTACCTCCAATACCGGTACCGAGTCCGCCCTAGTTCAATGGGGACTTACCGGTCTATTCTGACCTTTGCGGGACTGGTAAATCCCCATTGAAAAATCCATTCCCCATTCCCATTTGAGCCCCCATAGGGCTCAATGGGAAGGGGAAAGGCGCTAATAACGGTACCGCAAATTGTGGTACCGTTATTAGCTCTAAAGTCCCTTAACGAGTCCCATCCTTAATGCCTGGTAAAACCAGGCTTTAAGGAAGGGACCCGCTAAGGGAACTCGGAATATGCCGCAAAGGGATTACCGGCACCAGTGTCCTTACCGGCTTCCCTTTGCGGCCAACTCGTAATGAGGACCACTTTCTCTAAAAATTCTTATGTCTAAGAACCCTTTTGCATGCATACACAACATCGCTAAAACTTCATCATTGGTTGCGTCAATTACAGTACTCTGTTGTTAAAATTCTATGATCATTAGATTTTAAGGAGACCATTTTAATTAAACTGGGTTCAGGATCGCTCGATTTCTGTTTTCAATTTATTATCTTTCCCTTTGTATTGGGTTAACTAATTAACATTCTTGATCAATGCATTATTATCAAACTTCTCGTTTTCAAGCTTTTTTTAAATACACTTCCACATGAACAAATTATGCATGTCATTATATCTTGGCAGATCTCCATCCTATTGGTCTCTCATGCATAGCTTAGAGAGACGTGCCTGTAACCCCAGTATGCGAGAACTCCTCTCTTCATGATGCATAACACCCTCAAGCCACCTATTAAACACACCTCTCACTTGTGCCTTGAGCAAATGTGAACCTTGAAGGATCATCTTGATAGACTGATGCAGTGCCATTCTATTATCCATCTAACATATTTCACACCTACACTGGCTTGCAATAGATGCTGAAACAAGAACTTAGTGCCGGAATCCCAGCACGTTCACTGCCCCTCACAAACAATGGCCATGATACATATTACAATTGCAAACTTCAATCTACCTAACCAGGGTCTTCCTAAAAATAGTCTACAAGCCAAGAATGCTATGAGGCAATGCAAGTAAATCTATGTCGCGTGCAATTTATTTTGAGTATAAGATTACACAGTGGTGAAGACCACTAATAGAACTTCTCGACTCAAGAGAGAGCAGCCCAGTTGTGCCTCAGCCCCATGAAAGGGGAACAGGTACCACCTGCCTCGAATGCATGGCACTGGCTCCCATTTCCACAAAGATAATAAATGCAAGTGCTATATACTGTTTTCAAGAGCTTATTTGCCTAAGGTCCTCCTGCCTTACACAATTATGCCACTTTGCTGATTCTAGTACAGAAAAAGAAAACAGAGATAAAACCATTCAGCTCTGACCACCAACACTCATGTATGTGTTCATGTATGTTTTTATTCATTTATTTTTGATTTTTGTATTGCACAGAAGGAACATAATCAGAGATAGTGCCATTAAGATTGAAGACACTAAGCACTTGGACAGTGTGAATGAGTTACTATGGTGCCAAGCCAAATAGGAAATGTTCAGAAGACATGAAATTGTTCATATCCACATGATGTTTATACAGCTGAAATGTGTCAGAGGAACCACTCAAAACCCATCAGAAAGAGATGGATCTCTGTCAAATTGCCATTACCCGCTTACTGCTCAATCCGCCTCCAACTTCACTCAGACCTTCCTCGACATAGCACAAAAGGTAAAAACCCCAAAATAACAATAATCAAATCCACTCGTTACCCAATCACCCAGAGTCATAACATGGGATGAAATGCAACTTTTTCCACCCCATTCTGCCACTACCCGGAAATTCCATATGTGGCTGTAAAGCCGCACATCAGCAGGATGACTCCGAAATAAATACATGCATACATGAAAAAAGTGTGTACCCATTTTCCTATCAAACGCAAGAAGTAGAATGTAGCTATTGTTTATAAACAGTGGAGGTTCATTTATAAACAATAGTTTAAGGGAAATGTCTAATATGTTTTGAGTAGACTGACAAATTGACTTTGGCCCTGGAGGAGTACAAGGATGGCAGAGGCTAAAGCACCTACTCAGCCCACACACTTCAACAAACCAGAAGCTAACACAATTATAAAGATAAAATAGGAACAGTTAAAAGATATACCTCCTTTGCCTTTTGTGGTAACGTGGGTTAAGGGAAAGCTATGTTCTCCAGAGGGGTGTGAATGTGGCTCAGTAGCAACTCTTGTGTTTTCTTACAGATAAGCCGCTACAGGTTCCTTTGAGTATAATTCCACATTCAATGTGATTGAGTCAATTAGACTTGTGAATAAGGAGTAATCATGGACAACCTCTGCATATACTTGTGATTTTTGGATATTTGGTAGGGGCTTTGTCATATTTATGGAATTTAACTTTATGGTTGTTGAGACTAAAACTGTGTCCCTCTATTTGTTTTTAGGTTTTCACATAGGATTGGACATGTGAAACAACATTTTTGATGTCACAAAATAGTGAATGAATCCACTTATTAAAGGAACAAACTATATCAAAAATGGAATTATATTCATGTGTACGGCTATTGATATCAAGCTCGTCAATGTTTCTAGACCCTGAGGAATGTCTGGCATTTGGTTGCAGATACAGAACAGTAACATGTGTGGCAATCAACATTACAGGAAGGTGTATATATACACAACTTCATTAGTCCAAGAACAAGGAATATTTTCTGTGTCATGTAATATTTGTTTCAGCGTGACATAACAGGCATATAGGAACATGTGCATGTATATTCATACAATTGTATCAGTTCAAGAACAAAACATTCTTTCTGTGGCTTGTGATATTAGTTTCCAGTGTACTACAGCATCTACTAACTTGTGTTGAATAATCACAGAACACATCATGTGGTATTTCACGTTTTATGCATCTTTTTGAGTAATTTGTTAACTAGATTGGAATAAAGATATTTTGCAAATGAAATAGGGTATGTCCATTTTTTATGGACTTCCATTTGATCTAAGGGGAGGGCACATTGGAAAAATTAGACAAAACTCATCCTGAGGAAAGAACACAGAAAAAACACAGATAGCAAGATGCAGCAATTTGATTAATGATTCATGGCTGTAAGGCAATTAATAACCACATTGTTCTTTAAAAGGATGTGTACTTATGTGCAAATAGGATACAAGTGATGTATCCATTCTATGGGATGCAAAAATGCACCAAGGGTGCAGTTAGCAGTCAACAGTTCCTTTTGCAGATTTTGGTGGTTTGACAGCACCAAATCAGACTAATTAGCGCTCTCTGCACAATTTGAAGATCAAGAGAGTGTAAAATGCAGCACTGGAAGGTCCTGGTGGTACACATGTTTTGACCATTTCTTGAAAACAGCTCCAAGCAGTTGAAAGGCAAAAACACTAGGATCCTGGTTGTCTTGACTCCCAGGGTGCTGTGAGCCCCAATCCATGGCCTCAGGTACAAGATGAGTCTTTTTATTGCGCTTCCAAACATGGGGGAAGCTGGCACACAACTACAAGGGACCTTCAAATGGTGAGGACCTAGGTACCAGTTTGTCTGGAAGCAGGGACATCCTTTCACCAAAATGCCAGGGGTAGTGGAAGTGCCATCAGATGACCCACGGCCCCTTATGACATCACAGGAAGTGATGTAATGTGACTCTTCCCCCAAGTGACATCCCAGGAAGTGGTGGTAAACGACCTTCAGATGTTTTAGATGCATCTAGCACCTGTGTTTCCAGGTGCTCTCATTTCAACCAGATATAAGAACCAAGGCACAGAGGGAGGCATGATTTGTCCACGATTACCCATTTGGGGAATGCAATTTTCCAGATTTGCCGTGGGGTCTATATGTAAACATACATAATGTAGTATTTCTAAGAGGATAACCGAAATCTGCAATGCAGGCTACAGCTAGTGTGTGAAACATATATAGATCAATGGACACAGAAGTATGTGTTATCTGTGGCGTTGCTGTGTTAAACAAGCCAATAAAAGCACTGACCTGGGGAGGCATGCGCTGCTGTTCAACGAGGAGAAAAATGCTGCACGAGCAACCCCAGAAAATTAAATCATTGACCAGGATTTAGTATCAACAAAATTCCATGGTTATAAATGTACATATGATTCAGCTTCCACTACAATAGAAGAAACCTATTAGACTGGTCTCTGTGCACAGAGGCGAGTGCACCTGATAATGTTATCTTTACTGGAGTATAATACCTGGGAAAGTTTCTTTCAATATACCCAAGACCACCCCCATAATTTTTATTATCTAAGCATAATACTGGGTGCCAGAGAGGACTCTAAAAAACCCACCATTTAATGTAAAACACCCACAAGTTGCTTCTCACCCGGGGACTCACTGGCAGATCAAGGCGCACACTGCACACTACCCCTTTGTCAGACGCAGTGGTGCCCAATGGTGAAGCACAATGTTTGGCAGCTCCCATGTGAGCCATATGAGGGGGGCCCCCCCATGCTCCTTAACAAAGCACAGTGCACACCACACCCCGTGCCGGTCTGGGCCACCACCTGCCTGTGCGGAATGTCATTGATGAATATGCCGCTGCAGGAGCATGCACTACTAAAAGTGAAAGAAGTAAATATGTTTTTCAATCAAAGCTTAAATCTGTAACGTAACATAGAGAGAAGGGGGTGGTGCCTGTTCCACAAATATACCAGCCACCCATGGTGGCTGGTGAGTTATTTCTTTGGAGGGTGTAAATATTTGCCACAAGTATGTGATTGCGACTAAGCATAGTGAGGGAGCCCGAACTAATGAAAATGGGTTGGGGGGTGGGCCAGGGCGATTTTTCTCCCTCCGGAGAGTAAATGTTTTGAATAATGGCTTAAAATGATACATTACAAAGCCCACTTTCTGGGAAAATGTGGGTAAAAAGCCAACAATCGGTTCTGTAGGGTGTAGAGTAAATCATGAAAAAAGTACAATAGATGCAAGTCACCAAAAGTGCACAGGGCATTTCCCAATGCATTATCATGCCGGTCCCTGCAATATATGCCAATATGAAAAAACATTTGTATGCTGGCTGTGCCCATACATTTCCATGCTGGCTCCACCAACATATGCTAGTATTCCCATATAGGACCATACTTATGTTCGCTTTAAGACATTTTTTTTATAGTATCATTACTGGCACTGGGCACAAAACTGGCTCTGCCAATATATGCCAGTACTCCTATGTAAGTACATGGTCCTGTTGGTTTGGCCATCAAGAGTGGCATGTCACAATAGGAAAACCTTTCCGAACGGGTTCCATGCAAGCCAGTCTAGACCCATATGACACCTATCTTGCTTGATTTATCATAGATGCTCAGTGAATAAAATGTCATGGTACAGTGAAGAATATACAGCCTGCTACGCCAAAACATCAGTCTAGCAAGGTAACACCACTTATGATCGTTGCTTTTTTAAAGTACCTGAGTAATAATTGTCATGCCACATTAAGAAACAGCTAGACTGACTGCACCAAAATGCCAGTCTAGCCAGGGAATGGCAGACATGAACTTACCTTTGCCCAAAAATACCAGTAAAACATGCAAAGTCAATAAAGGATGTGGCAAAAATGCTCCAGTGATCCCCAGTCTCCCAAGGCCTTAAACACACATGCATCCCCTTTCACCCACCGGTCACTCACCCAATACATCTCCTCTTGCACTCACTCATACTGGTTTCACCACACAGGCACACAACAAACCCCATCCAGAACATTCAAACACACACTAACACATGTATGTTCATTCACCACCCACCAGTCACTCACTCACACCTTCTTTTACATGCACTCATTGCATTCTCTACACAGGCATACACCCACCCAGAACATTCAAAAACATGCCATCACATTCATACTCATTCACCCATCAGTCACTCAATCATACACCTTTTTTTACCTCCACCCATTGCATTTTCTACACAGGAGCCGCACACAATCACCCATCCACCCAGAACATTAAAAAACTCACCATCACTTTCATACTCATTCACCCATCAGTCACTCAAACACACATTCACTTACAACCACTCATTGCATTCTATACACAGGCACACACCCATCCATTCATTGCATTCTCTGCACAGGCACACCCTCACCCACCCAGAACATTCAGAAACACACATCACATCCCTTCTCATTCACCCACCAGTCACTCACACCTTCTATTACATCCACTCATTGCATTCTCTAGACTGGCACACACCCACCCAGAACATTCAAAAACATACATCACATCACATCACTTCTCATTCACCCACCAGTCACTCACAACCTCTCTTATATCCACTCATCGAATTGTCTCCACATGCACACACCCACCCACCCAGAACCTTCAAAAACACACATCACATCACTTCCCATTCACCCACCATTCACTCACAATTTCTGTTACATCCACTCATTGCATTCTCTAGAAAGGTACCCCCCATAACATTCAAAAACACACATCACATCACATCACATCACTTATCATTCTCCCACCAGTCACTCACACCTTATCTTACATCCACTCATTGCATTCTCTACATAGGCACACACCCACCTACTAGAACATTCAAAAACATGCATCACATCACTTCTCATTCGCCCACCAGTCACTCACACCTTCTATTACATTCACTCATTGCATTCTGTACACAGGAACACACCCACCCATCCAGAACATTAAAAAACACACATCACATCATCTCTCATTCGCCCACCAGTCACTCACACCTTCTATTACATTCACTCATTGCATTCTGTACACAGGAACACACCCACCCATCCGGAACATTAAAAAACACACATCACATCATCTCTCATTCACCCACCAGTCACTCACACCTTCTCTTACATCCACTCATTGCATTCTCTACACAGGCACACACCCACCTACCAGAACATTCAAAAACATGCATCACATCACTTCTCATTCGCCCACCAGTCACTCACACCTTCTATTACATTCACTCATTGCATTCTGTACACAGGAACACACCCACCCATCCAGAACATTAAAAAACACACATCACATCATCTCTCATTCACCCACCAGTCACTCACACCTTCTCTTACATCCACTCATTGCATTCTCTACACATGCACACACCCACCCACCCAGAAAATTCAAAGACACACATCATATCACTTCCCATTCACCCATCATTCATTCACACTTTTCCTTGCATCCACTAATTACATTCTCTACACAGGCACACACCCACCCACCCAGAACATTCAAAAACACACATTACATCAATTTTCATCGACCCACCAGTCACTCACACCTTCTCTTCCATCCGCTCATTGCATTATCTAACCAGGCACACACCCACCAAGAACATTCAAAAACACACATCACATCACTTCTCATTCACCCACCAGTCACTCACACCTTCTCTTACATCCACTCATTGCATTCTATAGAAAGGCACAAACCCACCCACCCAGAACATTCAAAAACACACATCAAATCACATCACTTACCATTCACCCACCAGTCTCTCACACCTTCTCTTACATCCATTCATTGCATTCTCTACACAGGCACACACCCACCCATGCAGAACAAACAAAAACACACATCACATCACTTCTCATTCCCCCACCATCCACGTGCATACATCTGACACGTACTTCACACATGCAAAACACACATCATATTACAAAAACAAGCTTTTTCTTGCAGCTTCGGGCCATCCTTCTAGGCCCCCTCAACTCCTCTGTACTGCTCATAAACAGGAACCAGGAAGATGGGAGAGCTTCCTGGTTCCTGTATGTGAGCTGCAAGGAAGCCAAGGGAGAAGGGGTTGGAGCTGAATGTGGCATGTGCCATGTTTACGGTCAGCTCCAATCCCTATTGAGTACCTCCCCAGCCCAGCCTTCACCCTGATCGGTGAGAACTGGGCCGGGGACCCACCAGACCTGATGTGGTGGGTCTCCCTGCACCACAGGAGGACCCCCTACACCAGGATCACCCATTTTTATTTTTGGCAAAAATATATACATTTTTGTCAATATTTATTTCTCTTTAAATTTGGGGTCGCAAGGGAGCCCCTGGGGTTGTAACTGTGGCACCCAGGAGTCACAGTTGCAACCCCTGGAGACCCTCAAATGACATCCCTGACTGGCAAAGCAGCAGGTCTTCCTCCAGTAGCAGGTCACTCCTCAGGGTGCTGTGAGTCCACAGCAGGGACTCAGGGACAAGGTGGGTCTTGTTCCCTGGCTCCCACATATGGGGGAGGCTGGCACACAACTGCAGAGTTCCTCCAGCACAGTGAGCCCCTCGGTTGCACTGTTGCTGGCAGAGAGGCAGTTATTGTACCAGCAGCAAGTCAACCCCAATGGTCATTGGGGATGGTTAAGGGACACAATTCACCTCACAACTTGAGTACTCTGGAAAGGTCTGTCCTCCCAGCAGGGTCCAAACAAAATCTTCAAGCGATGGAGTCAAATCAATAATTTAAAGAAGTTGTGTGAAGCCCCTTATTTTTAAGGCAACAATCCACAGGTGATTGGACTAAAGCTAGCCTGCTTTATGGGTCCAATCCATGTTCTTGAAAGAACTGGTCTTTGCCCTTTTGACATCACACCTAAAGTGCTTTGTGATAGAGGAAGTGGATGGGACAGGAAGCAGGGGCAGAAAGAAACAAGATGGTGGAACCCTCCTTCAACTGTACAGAGCTCTCCCTCTTTACACAAACCGCACCTTTTTTCTTTCTCAATAGGATCAACAGCATTTAGATATGCAACACCCTGGAGTAAGGCCAGGACTTTTGTGAATGGCTGTCCCCTTTGTTTCCTGTTTCTATGCCAGATTTCTACAGAGTTTCTGTCGCTGGAAAAGGGTGTTACCTCCCGTTACAAAGAAACAATGAGAGGCAATCACCCCAGGCTTCATTTCTGCCAGTGGGTCACCCATTCACAGATTAACCGAGCCTGCAAGGCTGCCACATGTGTGATACATTTTATGTGGCTTGGATAGCTATCAGAGATGCTGACCCCCACAACCTAGACTTAGGTATGTCTTATATGCACACTTTAACTTGCCACCAGGACAGCATCCTTATAGTTATGTAGTTTGTGGAAAAGGGGTGCATACCTTAAATGCAGTCCCTTTGCTGCAGAGACTTAGCTGTCACTCCAGCTGTCAAGCGGGCACCTGTCACCTCTGAACATGCTCTGCGCCACTGGCAGAGAGGTACTGCAGAGCAGGATGCTGATGAAGCAGGGCACGGGTACACATTATGCTCTTAGCATGGAGTTTATGACAGGGCATCTGATCAGCAGATTTCCCTTTCAGAGATGGAATTACCTTCACCATTTTATTAATTAATACAAATAAAAAGGCTAGGGCTTGTACAACCTTGCCAAACACATACTTTCCAATTTTTCAACTAGCATTTGCCTTGATCCGCTTTCCACTGAGCACCAAACTTTGGTGGATTAATTATGGTCCACATGATAACTGATACTTCTTGCCAGTTAACATAGGAAATATCTCAACAATTGTCTATGTGCAGGGCTGATTCACCCTGCCACATTGCTAAATGGGACATTCAACAAACCATGCCCAGTTGCTACGTCGGACGCTCATACCTATACCTTATCTGTCCAAGCTACTGGATTTTATTTCGTAATTTTTTTGTTTCGTGCAAATGCTAAATTGCATACCAACATCACTTCCATCTGCCAAGGCCTTCTTTTACCCTCTTTGCAATTATTTGACTCCCTTCTGTCTTTTTTTCAACCATGATATTTTTGCATAATTTTAAGTTACAGACATCAGTTTACTTTAACATGATAAAATACAAAATGATCCAGGGCATTACAGCACTTAAGGCAATGACGTTAACAGATAAATAACTACGACGAAACAAAATAGAGATTAATTGGTGTCTGTTTTTATTGTGCCTGATGCTGACAAAATGTGGAACCACATATGTCTGCAGCTAGATTTCATAAACACATGCTGACAAAAATCAATTGAAAGCTTCGGTGAGGCGAGTGTGTGCGCCTGTAACGAGGAGAAAGGTTAGTGTGGGAGTTAATGGTTCTATCAGGAATAAAGCAGAACTAAAGTGTAAAGGAAAAGGTCTACCACGCGAGGTTAATTAGCCTCTCGAAACCCCAGTGTCTCCTCGTCGCTGCGATTATTGCAAATCTGATTTTGTCGCCTTGCAGACGCTTCTGACTGACCTCTCATCCCCTTCCCATTCCCTTAAATAAGACAGTGAACCACATCAACAGTTTGCGTCATGAGAATGAGTGACAGCAGTGAAGTCAACAGGGAGACACGCTACCCCCCAGAGGCTCGAGAGATAAATGAGGAGCTTCACTTTAGCATGTATGCATGCAGCATTTGCGCAGAAATGCAACTATTGGACCATAAAAGGAAAGGGACAACAGGGAGATTATAAAACATATTTCACCGTCCAAAAATGTATGGCTCTGAGAGGCCCTGACCGAGAACATGAGAGAGACATTTGTGTCAGGCAGCATCTCTATTCTGTTCTGCCCATCCAGACCTCTTTCGGTGCAAGCAAAATGCAGCTTTCTCCCATAGGCTTCCTAAAATTCTCTTTCCATACCATATTCCCATTTTGAAAGGGCACGCTTTTCGGCAGCTGTCAAAGGTAAAGGTTTTAGAAAGTGATTCATTGAATAGCTCGTGTGAACAACTAACACGTTCTTCCTCAAGCACACAAAAACTCGCCAATGTATGGTCGGGAGATTTGAAATAATTAATATGAGTTTCCAAGTGCTTTGTGAGGGCAAATGCTCATCACCGTGAAAATGTGCATTTAACATCTAAGATGCACAAGTGATGCAGTCTGGTGTTCAGTCGTCTTTATTGCTGTTTATCCACGTTGCTTAAGTGTGCCCAGGCCTCGTGAGGAACAGGGCTTCTTACTGCTCCAATTGGTCACATGGGGATTGACATATGCTCCTCGAGCCTTGGGGCTCCTCCCCCACGTCTCTGGCTGTCAGTTGATGGCCTTCACGCACTTTGCTACCAGCTCTGCTGGAAATAAAACAGTGAGGAGTGAGGACCGGTGGAATCTCACCCGGAGTCTTCCTACTGTGTTGTTGGGGCTTGGCCCGTGCCTCGGGCCGCCTCACTCGCATCCACACATGCACTCATATAGGAATGCACAGAGACACATCTGCTGCTCATTAGGTCCCGGTGGCAACTGCCGTACGGGACGCATTTATTACAAGAGCGCATGCGTGGCTCAGAACGAGGCTCGCGCATGCATGCATTTACTTTGCAACGTAACATGTGTGGGGCGGTCTACATTATACTCGTGCCAAGTGTATGCGTCCCCTTACAAAGCGGTACCACGTATGTAAAACACTAGAGCTACGGGATGTCCCAAGCTCTGATTCTCTCTAAGTTGGACTATTGTAACAGCCTCTTTTTAAATCTACCTGCCTCTACTCTCCGCCCTTTACAACTAATCCAGAACAGGACTGCGAGACTTGTCCTTGGCCTCAAGCCCTGGGATCGTATCTCTCCAGCTCTGAAATCCCTTAATTGGCTCCCATTGGATGCAAGGATTAAATTTAAAACCCTTTGCATTGTCCACCAGGCTTTCTGGGGCCTGGGTCCAAAATACCTTCAACTATCCCTCTGTAAATACCTCCCCTCTCGAGCCCTTCGCTCCTCTCCCTCTAACTCCCTCAGGGTCAGTCGTTTTTCAAAGAAACGAGCTGGAGGTAGATCTCTGTCTTCGGCCGGGGCCTCCCTTTGGAACTGCCTCCCTGCCACCTTGAAACTTGAGGAGAACTATCTACGGTTCCGGAAGCTCCTCAAGACCTTCCTCTTCGCTTCTGCCTTCGCCCCGCTTCTCCCCTGCTGATCTGCCTTTTTCCCTCAGCACGCTGCACCTGACCACCTTCTGCCCTTTGGGCCCAGGTACCTGCTCACCCTGCCATCCTCCTGCACTGCCTCCGGACCACCCCTTGCACTGGGGCCTGTGTCTGTACCCATACAGTTCCCCGCCCACTCTTCTTCTGCACTTATCAGATACTCCCTAGCTGACTAACCTAGCACCTTTGCCTCTTACAGGCTGCACTACCACTGCTAACACTCTATTTAATTATTTATGTACTTACTATTTATTTTGTTTCTCTCCTATGCTCTGCACTTTCCCCCTTTTTCCCTTTCCCAATCACTTTACCCCTTTTTCCCTTCCCCATGCACTTGCACGTTCTCAATGTCACTGGGCCTAGTAAGATTGTTGTTTTTGTTTCTCCCCTGTTCCCCTCCCTTTGCCTGGTCGCGCTCTGAAACACCTGTGTAAGAGCGCGATATAAATAAAATATCATATCATAAGCACATATGAAAGTGCAATGCAGCATTAAAAAGTGCACTGATGAATAGACTTGTCGAAATGTCAGAGCCTGGCTGGAAAAGTTGCCATGAGAGCTCCCAAGATGTGCTTTCATTTCCACAACTGGAATAGACATGGAAGTGCAAGCAATTAATTTGCTTCGGTAGCCCATCCACTGAACCTGCCCACACCCTGCACCCATGCGATTGGATGGCCGATTCACCACCTTAACCACATGGGTAAAGCAGCCCAATATATAAGCCGTTCACGTTTTGCATGAAGACTTTAGGCTGTGGGTCCCTTACATTTGAGTAGCACATCTGGCATTCCTTTCATTACACATAAGTCCACTATATAAAATCTTTGATTGTATTAATCGGAAGACGCATACAAGCACCACCCTCTTTCCACCTATTTACTTTCTAGAGATGTTGGGATTTATGATCAGATTAAAGTTAAGGGAGCAAACACATGTTTCGACTTACAAAGGCTGCAGTGGCGTCGCCAGGAATCAGATTTAGGAGGGGCACAGAGGGGGCCACAGACAAAAGTAGGGGGGGGCTGCCTATAAAAGGGCAATGTGTGACTTCAGAAGCACTTCTGCAGAGAATCTTTTCTGCACACGAACTACCACACCCCTTTTGTGCACCTCTCCTTCCATCAGAATGTAGGCACTAAACCATAAATTACTAATGACCCATCATTAGCGGTTTCGTGCACTACATTCTGATTGGAGGAGCTGCTCTTGGCTGCAGGGTGACTTAACAGCTCTTCATTGATGTGTGGCAGCATTGATTGTGGCCCTGTGTGTGTGCTGTGATGCCGGACACAGCACTGCAGACAGTGCAGAGAAAGTAGCACAGCTGAGTAGGGGGGCACAAGAGAGGGCCCTGGATTTCAGAGGCGGGGCCCGGCTCACCTCAACCCCCCATAGCGACGCCACTGGAAGGCTAGCACAGAGATTCCATTGATGCCTCTAAAGAAATGTATCTTCCCTCAAGGGAAACATTATCAGCGGGAAGACGGCATGCCCACAATGCGGTGAACGGTGACTTAGGATTTATAGCGCACTGCTGTTGACCCAACTAACCAACAAAGAGACAAGTGTAGTCTGGAAATCTACTGTGGCATTCCATTATTCTAATGCATTGTTAATAAAATACAAGCTATAGAAATGTACAACAGACAGACTGGTGTTATTATTGCAAGATCTTTATAACACTATTGCTTAGTGCTTGACCAAATGCTTTGACCAATAGGAATTTGGCATGGTCTTGCATTTGTCATTTGGCATTCTCACCAGTTTCAAGAATTGCCATTTATGTCAAAGAAGCAATATCTCATTCTAATTTCACAGAAAGTCAGATTTTTTTATGACAAATCGTGTAGAGAGTAATTTGATCAAAGTGTTCATTGCATTCAGGGAAGCACTAACATACAAGCTATTACTTTTATTGGAGATCAATTTAAACTTTTGCAAAGCTGAGTGGAAATGTAAAGAGTAAAACCAGGTGAAATGTATTTATTTTATATACCGGAAGAATCAATGCTCTTTTGATCATAAAAGAATGTACAATAGATACGAAATCAGATTTGACAGGAATCAGTGAGCGTCTTACAATGGGGTGAGTTTGATTGACATTCTGACCATGTTGTCAAGGGGGAGTATATGCATCAGTCATTGGGAACAATATAAGGGTGGACCTACATAGATTAAGGACAAGTATCAATAAAAATGAAGTGCAAGCAGGTGATACGCCCAGCTGTGTTAGAGATGTGACCATGCTGCATGAAGTTCGAGAGGAAAGGCAGAAAGTGAGGGTCAGAGGCATGTTAGAGGAAGGTTTTAGCTTTTAGTTTGGTTTTGAACAAATTCATGTGAAATCGAATAAGACCTCCTTCAAGAAAGTTTAAACACTGCCTGGGACAAGACAGAAGCAGGGTTTTAACTATATATTCATGGAAAAACTTTTGTTGTAGGGTTGTTAAGGTGAAAATGTACCTCAACAAAACCCCTGAAATTCGATAGACAATTCAGTCAAAGCCACCTTAACTTCTCTCCCCTTTTGCACAGAGTATGACCCAATTTTGACATCAGACATTACATCATGAATAACATCACTGGTGACATCACAAATTACATCATATATGACATCACTGATTACATCACTGGTGGCATCACTAATGTAATGACATCATATATTCCTATTTATGTTCACAAAAAATCACCTGGCATCACTGATGACATCAGACATGAGATTACCTATGTACAATATTTTTGGGTCACTCTTTTGGTACATATGTTATTTCAGTATACTTAACAGCAACAAGAACATTGTATATAACAGTAAACAGTACACTTTCATGATACCAGCACTTGTGGAGCATTCATTTGTAGTATGTATTGAAGGATGACATTTAAAATATAAATATGTAATATTTTAGAAATACTTTTCATTTCACTTAATAGCAAGCAATTCAAATTGTCCATTGCATATAATGTATTTGACTGAGGGAAGTATATTTGAAATATTTGAAAGAAAATATAACATGCATATACAGTAGTAAAACAATAATAGTAGGAATAGATACAAATAGAATATTGTTGAATCCTGATTGTTTGGAACATGTTAAATGTACAGATTTGAATTTACCATTGTTCATATTATAAAACTAGTATATAGATGTATTGTTTTATAAATGAGAAGTGTTGTAAAACACATACAAGAAAGTATGTAAACTTATATATTCGGATATATTATAAGAATTCTGAATCTGGGTTTTCTAAAAATAAATTATTAATAGTATATAATTATGGGGGCATGGCCTGAGCCAATGCTGTAGGACGTAGCTGCGTGGAGCTCCAGCAGAGATCCTACACTCTTCTCTATAATGGCAGCTCAAACAACATGATTCAATACAGAATTGTACTCCTAAGTCAGGGGAAACAACACCCGACCGCCAAGCCCTATCCAGGGAGAAATCGGAATTGAGGAGCGGAGGAAATCTGATGGCTGCTGGAGTCCACCTGCGCACCAAGATGGCAGCCGCAATGAGGGAATGGAAACAACAACGAAGCTCCCAAATGCAGCAGGCTACGATCACCAACATGGTCCAACTCACCCTCTGGTCTGCCGGACACAGGTCTACAAAGCGTACCCTGATTTCCACCTGGGCAATGCTGATGCGATCCGTTGTCTGCCCCCATGTGTGGTGAGGGATACATCCCAGGATGTGTGACCTCCTCGGAAGAGCCGACCGCAACATTCACAACACTGCCTGGTCGCTTCCCAGAAAACAGAAGAAACATCTGATAGCCCAGAGCGCTGCAGACACTGCACTGGGCATCATCTCTACTGCCCAACCCCAGACACACCACTCCTCACTACATGGTAGGTGTACCTTGCTCCTGTGACACATCATGACCTATAACTTGCACATAACCATGTGTTGCCTGAACAGGGACACCAACTACCCATGTAACGTGCCCTGTGGCTGGGCAGCACAGACCCAAGAGGGTTCTTCGCTCCCTCATCTCCTTCTTCCCCCTTACCTGGATGACTACTGTGCACTATCTACAGCCGCACAGATAGCCTGAGGCTGCAGTGCACTGCTTGAAGCGCCTTCTCCACTGCCTAACCCCGGACCTGCAGCTCCTCGCCACACGTGGGTGCCTCCTCCCATCGCGAAACCCCAGGGCTCAAACTTGTGTTGCCCAAACAGGAACATCAGTCTTCCATGCAACATGTCCTGCAAACTGGACGGCGGAGGCCTAGGCTGGTTTCCCTCCCCCTGACTCATCTCTTTATCCTTTTCTGACTGGCTGTCGTGCACCGACCATCATTACACCCACAGAGTCAGGCTACCCCACCTCTCCACTACTGGGGACAAGGAAACAGTAACCCGTCATGAACCAAACTCGTGTCGGAGGACTATTGCCACTAACAATTACCCGAAACAGGCTTTCAGGAGCACGGGCAACAACGGTGGGGGCAGACACACAGATCTATGAAACATTGAGTACAAATCACCTGCACACCAAGTGACAAGATCCTACGAAGCACACCATTGCGCTCAATAGCTCACATGTAACTCACTGATTCCCAGGAGGACAGGCACTGTTCAGAGAAATGCTATTGCTTACGCCCTGGTAACGTGCTAACCTGGAAATCCAGCTATCGCCAGCTAATAATAACTACAATGACTCAGATTGCGCCACCAAAGAGTCTACCCGGGGCGTAGATCTAGCAGACACGCTGCAAACACAACAAGTTCTCCCCCGCTGTGTGCCAAGGCACAGTGTACCCAACATTGCCTGTTAAACAGCACTACAATATGCTGCCCACTAAAAACAAGAATATGTCTATGACAATGGATTAATTCATGGTACAAAGTAAAGGATGCAAAGCTGTTCAAGCAGAAAACTTGAACCAGCAACTGATCCCCTTAACCCCACAATGCCCACAAGAGGACCAAGTCCTTGCAGCGATAGCAGCCCTGTGCTAATCCTTGGAATCAAAGATAGATGAGGTCAACATAGATGTACAGCTCCTCTGGCAGGACATCAGACAGCTAACTGAAAGGGTGACATCCACAGAAGTGCTGCTGAAGGAGACATCAGACTCTACCAAGGACCTAGAAGGAGGTCAAAGAGCTTGAGAAACAAAACACCACACTGGAAGTGCATGCAGAGGACATGGAGGACAGGTCACGTAGGAACAATGTGCGGGTGCTTGTATGCCGGAGGGAACTGAGGGGCCAGACCCCAGTACTTATAAAGAAAACCTGCTGCTTCAGGAGATTGGAACATGCAAGCTCTCACAAGGGTTTGCTATTGAACGGGCCCACAGATCCCTCCAAAAAAGACCCCCACCTGGATCGCATCCCCAACCAATGATTGCCAGGATCCTCAACTTCCTGGACCGAGAAGTCATCCTACAACACTCTGGAGAAGGAGGCGAGATAACGAGGGGTAGCTCGAAAATTGCTATTTACCCAGACTACACGCCAACAGTCCAAAGAGCCAGGAACTCGTTCATCCCCATAAAGGCAAGGCTAAGATAACTGGGACTGAAATACATGCTTCCATACCCCCCAAGACTCAAAGTCCTCTACAAAGGCAAAACGCAATTCCTAGAAAGCTCAGAAGCTACCGCCATGTGGATGGACCGCAAAGACCTGTCCAGCAAAAATGACTCACACCCATGATGGAAAAGGTGCAAAGAAAGTTGCTCATAATGACTGGGAGACCTGGGCTACGGGCCTTGCTGCACTCGCAAAAGCTACATATGGCTGAGCAAACATCACCAAACCCATAACACACGCTTAATTTACCCCTGCAGGAACTAACTAATGCGGCCCAAGGCTAACTAGACTCCCCTAGCCACGCAAGGAGCATGATCACTGCCGCAATTACTGTTCTCCACTGTCGGTGGGGTGGAGCCCAGCTACTCAAGGTTGGTCTTCACCTCTCGCTTCAAATTTACAAAAAGACTCCAGCCATTGCTTGGCCATAGGCCTGGCACACAATGGCCAGACCAGGCCTTGTAGGTACGGGTTCGCCTGAACAACCCAATGTTTTTAGGCACTATGATCAAATTTAGTTTCTTTTTATGTACCCCATGCAAAAACGACACCTGATAGACCATGTCTGTCAAACAAGACTGGCATTGAAATTTCCGACTTGGGGCACTTGCAATATTAACACTTCTGGGACACTGGCAAACTGATACACAATGCAATGAAGATTAATGTCTACCATAAGAATAATGTCATGGAATGTGCATGGCCTAGGTTCCTACCTCCGCATGGTGAAATACTACATACAGCACAAAAAGATATCCATAGTACTACTCCAAGAGACACACCTACTCCCAGAGGGACAGGAAGCGCTACTGACCCGCTGGGGCGGCAGAGGGTACAGGGCTACTTATTCAAGTTTGCTAGAGGAGTAATAATCTGGATTGATGGTGCATTACCCTTCCAGTTATTGGAAATTGAAAGAGATAAGGAGGGGAGGTATTTAATTGTTAGAGGGTATCTTGAACATAGGGAGATCTGCATAATCAACTCATACTTCCTGAATCACAAGATCCGCCACACATACACACGTTAAGTACACTGGTAACAGCAAGAAGTAATGGCTTTGTCATATATGGTGGAGATGTCAATTGTGTAAGGAACCCTATGCTAGATAGGTCATCACCTACTAATAACAGCCCCTGCCCAGCCTCTATTGCATTGAATGTGACACTAACAGACCTCAACCTAGTTGATATATGGAGGGGAAATACATCCAGACAGCAGGGGTTATTCCTACTATTCTCCCACTCACAAGCTGCACACACATATCGATTACTTCTTTGTGGGATCAGTACATCTTGCAGAAATTACAAATGCAGAATACATGGGCCGCACAATATCTGACCAGTCACCTCTGGTGATTGAATGGTGCCTTGCATACCCTAGACCTCCTATTCTGACGTGGCGCCTACCTGCAGGGCACTAACCAATGTCATTTAAAAATAATCACTATCAGACATCCTGCTCAATTTCCTCGAGAATAACATTGGGACTGTAAAGAGTTGAGGCACCATCTGGGTAGCCATGAAGGTGGTGACCAGAAGCAAGGTTATAGCTAGTGCTGGGGTCATCCGTCGGAACTACGTGAGGCCCTGGTGTCCACAGAAGAGGAAATGAAAATACTAGCGACCCAACACCCTGGCCAACAGTCCACAGAGGAGAAACTGACTGAGGCACGATCCAGATGTTGCGACGCCTGGCAGAGGCTGTCCATATTGTGTTACACTGCCCAGACAGCCCAAGCACACATAGAAGGGGATAATCCCGGGAGATAGTTGGCATGGTTTTGCAAACAGGAACACCCCAGACCACAGACTACACTGCTTTACAATGAATGTGGGGCTCCATGGAGAAACCAACAGGCGATTAACGAGACCTTTACCTCCTTATGTACACAACTGTACAAGCATAATAATCCAGTAACCCAAGAAGATCTGGACAAGGTGTTCTCCCAGATTCACCTCCCGAAGCTCTTAGACATTCACTGTGACTTCCTGGACTTGCCTATTACTATCGAGGAACTAGGTGAATCCATTGCTTCCTTACCCACTGGTAAAACCCTGGGCACAGATGGGCTCCCCTAAGAATTTTACAAGTCTTATGCCACTAACCTGACTCCAACTCTCCTGAAAGTGTTTACAGAAGTGTACGACACAGACATACTCCCATCGGGTATGGCAGAGACTCTGATGATACCCTTTCCCAAACCTGGGCAACCAGCAGACAGGTGTGACTCATACCGACCTCTGGCAATGCTGCTGTACTGCGGCATAAAAATACTTACAACAGTGCTAGCTAGATGCCTCAACAAAGTCAGCGCAACATTGGTACATGCAGATCAGACAGGGTATGTGCCGGGCACAGCAAGGCCCTGAATCTTCGAAGACTCCAGCACATCATTAATCAAACTCAAACCAGCAAAGAACAATATGCAGTAGCATACCTGGATGCCACTAAGGCCTTTGATTCGGCCTACTGGTAATGGTTGCTTACATCACTGACATATTTTGGGCTGGGCCTGGAATTCATCTGGTGGGTTAAGCTTCTATACACCTCCCCTGGGCTAGACTGAAGTCAGGTAAACAGATATCCGGAATATGGAATATACGGTGGGGAACTCTTCAAGGCTGACCGCTCTTGCCTTTGTCATACATCCTGGCCATGGAACCCATGGCGGCATTCCTGTGCCAGGAATACTTGTATTTGTATTTGTATTTATTTGTTTATATAGCGCTTTAATCCAAAGTGTTTTACATTATTACAACAGAATACATGGAACATTATAACAGTAGAAGCAATAAACAATCAGGAATCATCGAACCAATAAAAACAGTAGGTAGAGCAATTAATCTGTGGGGGAATAGGGAAGGGGTGAGGATGGGAAGGAGGAGGGAAGGGGAAGGGGTATAAGGGCGAAAATGAGGTAGGATAAGGGGAAGGGGAAGGGGGAGGGTAGTGAGGATCATAGGGAAGATTCAAGGGAAGGGGAGAGTAAGAGAGGTGGGGAGGATTCATGGTGGGGAAGGAGAAGGAGATATTTCAGGGAAGCAAGCATGGAAGCATGGACGCATGCATGTAAGCATACTTGGAAGCAAGCATACTGATAGGCAGTTATAAGCACTTAATGTCGCTCTATGCAGCAATGCCTTGCTCTACCTCTGTGAGGCATGCCACAAACTCCCCATTATTCTAGACGTATAGACAGATTTGCTGAGCTAGCAGGGATCTCGTTTAATGGACAGAAATTATGCCTCTTCCCACTGGCTAGCCTCCGCAAGGTAGACCTGGTTGCCTTACCTGATTTGGGACTCGCTTGGGAGACTAAATCGTTCAGAGACTTAGGTATTCGGATCACACACACACCCATAGAAACACACAGCCGCAATATGCTCCTGATGCTGGGGGGCCTTGAGAGATCTATGTCCTTCTGGTCCAGACTGCCGCTATCAATCATGGGCAGAATTGCCATTATTAAAATGATAGTGCATCCAAGATTTCTTTATGGCTTCACAAATGTCCACCACTACATAGGGGCAGCCTTTTATCGCCGTCTAGACTCAGTAATCAGTAATCAGAGACTCTATATGGGGCACAGGTCGCTGCAAACTTGCTCTCAGCGTATTGCAGTTTCCTTACAATATAGCAGGGTACAATTACCTAATCTTGAACTTGATTACCTAGCTGCCCAACTAAGCTTTGTCACTTAATGGCTGGCAGCAACCCCACAGGTGAATCGCGGCTGCTGCAGCATCTGGTGACCCCAGCCAGACTCAGAGAAATCCTATGGCTCCCAGTGAGCTTTGCTAACACAATCCCAATGTTGGTATGGGCAGGCAGTTTTGTTGCAGGTCAGTAAAACTACTCAAACTACATAACCCATATGCACCTAATGTACCGATAATCACAGATGTGGGCACAAACAAAACAGACCTGAGAGCTTTTAGGTTCTGGGAAGAGTGGGGCATCTATATATGGAGGGACATGTAAGCCAGTTTAGAGATCTAGATAATCTATCAAAACAGTTGGGTCTACCCAAGAGACAATTCTTGCGGTATATGAGAGTGAGAGGTATAGCAAGATACACATGGAGGAGGTGGCCTGAAGAACCGGAACAGGCAGGACTACTGGCCCTAATGCACATGATAGAGGACGGCTGGAGACCCGTGACCAGACTACGTAGTTCCTGACCCCAAACTGAAACAGAAATGGAAGGCGGACCTGGATTCTGCCATCACTGACCCAGAGTGGAAATGGGCATTTTGCTCGGCTAGTCAGGTGTCCCGGAATGCTAGATTCAAGCTGCTCCTAATGAACATACTACACAATACGTAGATGACCCCCAACAGGGTAGCTACATTTAACAAAGAGGCCCAGTCCTGGTGCCCTCGATGCCACCAGGACGAAGCAGATTTCATATACATGTTCTGGAAATGCATCAAAGTATAGGCCTTTTGGTCCCAGGGTGGCAGGGGTTGTCAGATACTCCTGGAACCTGCTAGAGTGCCTATTGGGAGTACACCCCAGACAAATCAAATATAAACTTATCACCAGATTCATGAACATAGCATGCAAACTCGCAAAGTGACAGATTGCTATGTTATGAAAATCGCCACGAGGCCCCACTACAAACGTTGGCTGCATCACTTTAAAATCCGGTGAGAGGCAGAGACACAGGCCTGGGTCAAATCAGTGTCGACACAGGATGATAGCCCTGCCATCGCCTTGGAAGCCTGGAAATCATTGGTGGTGGCCATGTTCCATCCATCGGATGATAAACCACCATGAAAATAAAATAATGATGCAAGTGACATAACAAAGATACCCCAGACTACTGGCCCAGGGACACTATACCGGGAGAACCCCTCCTGTAAAACAACCTAATACTGTTACTTTTGAGACAGCTCTTGTATTAGCAGACTACCCCACACTTGACTGGTAATTGAGTCCAACTTTGTATGGAACGTTATTTGTTGTTTAGTTTAACTGTTCATTGGCCTTCTGACCTACTGTACTAACGAACAAAGATGTGACTGTTCATTTATGTTCCAATTATGATTTGCTGTATCTGCCAGATTGTGTCCATGAAAATGCCAATAAACAAAGTTTAAAATAACTACTACATAATTACATATATTCTCACACTGATGTGGGGAAAAACTCCCCAATGCTCACTCCACTCGCACTTCAGGGCTGCATTTTCCATGTTTTTTTCAAATAATCAGCTGCTTCATGCCATGTATAGTGTGAGAAACCAGAGGCTACTCGACATTATTTTGACACAAGCAGAATGATACATTGTTGTGACGTACTCATTTCTTTTTTGGGCATAAGTAGCATGAGTGAATTAGGCTGCAATGACATATGTTAGGGTGACTGTCTGCATGATGTTCTTTGGGCGCACACACAGTAAGATAATTGGGCAGCACTTGCATGTATTTTTGTGACTGGCCTCATGATAGTCTTCGGGCACAAGAAACATAAGGGTGCAAAAATGGCCTATATTTTTGTGACTGTGATATGCTTTGGGCAAAAGCAGCATGATGGAGGAGAGTCAACATTGGCATACATAGTTGTGACCAGCCTCATAATATCCTTTGGGCTCTGCCAGGATGAACATGTGTTTTACAGTGCCAATGAAGGCAAATATTGTTGAGACAGTCCTAAAGATATTTGTTGGGCACAAAATGTATGAAAACATGTTATCTGTTGCTAGTGCTGACATATTCTGTGGCAATGTACATGGCTTTGTTTGGGCATGGCCAGCAAGAAAATGTGTTGCAAAATGCTCCTGTGTACTGTGGGCAACCTAGATTATAATCGAATATTTAATGCAACCAACCAAAGAACTAATGGTACATCTTATGGCTTTTCATAGACTTCAACCGTAACCGGTGTCACACAATGCTCTGTTTTAATGCATTATGTTACTAAACCTCTTGGGGGTGAAGCCCGAAACATCTGTGTATGTTCGGGTCAGAAAAGAATTGTGTATCCACTTTCAAAATTTACAAGCCACCACTGGACGTACCTAACTGAGGGAAAGTTGCATAATGGTTGCACTGGAAAGTTGCATACTGGTCGCACATCATGTGCCTGTTCTATTTGGGGTGGGGTTTATTGCAGTGATGCGCATGCTGTTTTCTGTGTTGTGTGTATGAGACAAGGGAGGTTGTAGTGCTGCCGCTGTTCTCAGTGGGAGAAGCTTGCAAAATTACAGCACATGCTATACCATATATGTGAGAAGACAAAGTGTACTATTGTGTCTCGTGTTGTTTCTGTTTCTTAAGGCCACATGTAATGCCACTCTGGTGTTGTACATGATGATGCCGGAGGGAAACCTAACACTGTTACCTATTCTCTGCCTTTTCTGTGAGGGGGAAGCTTGTAATGTTCATGCTGTACTGTCTGGGCATGTGGGGTGGGGATGGTCATGCTTGAGTCATGTTCTGTATGTCCATTCTATTTGTTATGGCAAATTCTTATTCTACCTGAGCGAGAGAGATGTTATGTGGGATTTACTTTTACAATATATAAAGTTCATGTCTGTGTTTTAAAAAAAAAACACAAAAATCACAGGATCTTGCAGAGATGGTACCTTTAATTATAGGATAAAGCATATTCTTGTCTGCTAGCTTCCATGGCACAGTCAGTAGAGGACAAAATATGAGTTAGCCTGATAAAGGCATCATCGCCACACGACCCTGTGTTTCTTGCGTATGGTAAACAGTAACACGCTTCACGTTAGTCGAGCCACTGTGTCAAAAGAAAGCTTTAAACAATAGGATTAAAGGGTATGTTGGATATCATTCACGCTATGTGGGGACACTGCATTTATCTGAAGTGGCAGGGCATGCAGCTGTCAGAGTGCTGAGGGGGGCAGAAAAATGACCTTTTTCCCAGAGCTGAAAAGTTCCTTGCACCGGCACTGGCCTGGTGTGTTTTAAATAGCAGGTTATTTTACTTACTTTACTTACTAACAGCCATCACTGCTTGTCTGACTCTCACACACACCGTTTAGGGGAAGCAGATCACTGCACTGCCTGCCTCAGCCTTCTGCTCGCTTGCTGAGTTGTTGACTCTCAGAGGTGGCAGCTATTGAAGGGAACCAGACCCAGCGCTGGACCGGGATGGCTGACGAGATGAGAGCAAGCCAAGGTGGGTGCAGGATGTGGAGCGACGCTGAACCCCCTCGTCTTTTACCTTAATACAGTGCAATGACAGAAAGGCTACAAGCAAAGGAAGAGCACTGGTGAAAACGGGCACTCGCATCGCAAATACCAATCACATGGCTGCTGAGCTGATTGAGTATGATTCAGTGAAATACCAATCACATGGCTGCTGAGCTGATTGAGTATGATTCAGTGAAATACCAATCACATGGCTCCTGAGCTGATTGAGTATGATTCAGTGAAATACCAATCACATGGCTCCTGAGCTGATTGAGTAGGATTCAGTGACTCTACGCTACAGGCTGCATGGGCGGCCTTTTCACTTTTCCAGTGCACATTTTAGTTAGCTCACCATCTTAGTTTTGTATTGGTTTTTTGTCAGTGTCATGTTTTGAGTCTCACCCACACACCCCCTCTCAGCCAGATTAATGCAAGCTTTTCCTTTTTACTGTGGAAGTTGTGCAGACGCCCATCTGATAACCCAGCTTGTGCAGATCGATGAGCTGGAGCTACATTGTGTAACTGAGTGTGTGTACTATACACATGCTTACCTGCAGCCATTCTGTTCATACCAAAAACAGCAAATCTGCATCATTTTAAGGGCTCGCACTCACTCTTTCAGAGTCCAATCCCAGCCCATGCACTGGTCTGCCACCTGCCCTGTCACACTCGAGAGGTCTGACCCTGGGCCTGGCCGATGCACCATAGTTAGGAATGCTCATTGACTGTAGCAGAGCAGCACATAGAGTCAAGCATTGGTGCAGCCTATCATTTTCAAACAATGATGTACATGGCCTCTGATTGGCTGTGCACAACAACTAGATGAATGAATGGTGGACACATGCTGTGCCCTGCCAAGCGATTATAAAACATACACAGTTTTTAAATCTATAGTGTGCCAGCCGCTCACCTTACAGGGAACACTGCGAACAGGTTTTGTTTACTAAATATATATTCCTAAAGATAAGACCCAAGATGAGGTTACTAGAAACATAAGAACAAGCAAACTGCCCTGATTGGCCAAATCTAAAATATATACATTAGGACGGGTGGCCAAGACCTAAAATAAGTAGAAACAGCTAATGGAGTTGTATACAAAAGATATATTCCTTAAGATAGGACCATAAGGGGGTTACTAGAAACCAAAGAACAAGTAACCCGCCCCAAAGATCTGAATCCAAAATATACACACTTGGAGGGGTGACCAAAAACCTACAAGAATTAGAAACACCCACAGGGGTTGTATGTAAAAGACAGGTTCCTCAAGATACCAAGGAGTATCACAAATGAACCCAAAGAGCCCAAAAAGGAATGCACGAGATATGAGAAGAACAAACATGTATTATAATTGCCTAGTCAGGGAAACATCTACAAAAGACATTCAATCACATTCTGAAAAATGGCCGGTTTTATATTGTGTTACAGAAAGGAAAAGACAACACGTTACAAGTCACTTGCATTTTGCATACATTTCCTAATTCTATTGGATTAATCTAACCACATGACTAACTTTGATTATCAAAAAAAGTTAACTCATTAGCATTGAGATTATCTCCATTTTCATGAGCTCTAATTGTCTAGCTCATTTTTAAACATGTATCATTTACCCACAGCTTGCAATTGGTTGCTTCACAAGTATGAGTGGATTGAATGATTATGTACATTTCAACCAATCCCTTATGTGAGATGTGTCAGTGACCTTATCATTGTAACTTGACATCCTTTTTCCCATTGACCTAAGCAGTTTGGCACCATTTTACCGTTCGCATCATTTGTGAATCATTTGTGAATCATTTGATTTCATCTATCCTGTGTTTGACCTTTCATGCTGTAATGTAGGTGCTTGCGAGTTTCATTCTCTTAGAATGACAAAGATATGTGTATGCATTTATATATGTAAATGTGCTTGTAGGTATATGATTTGTGACCTCAAGAATGTGTCTTTATTTCCATTTTGTGCATGCAATGAGGATTATGTGAGAGCCTCTGGAAACCAAATACATTTTTCCTAATCAATCCCACTTGTGTAATGGTATTCTGCCTGATTTCTTCCTTAACAAATGGAGCCTTAATGGTGCATCTTATCCTACAGAGTCAGTGTTGTGCCTTAGTCACTCTGTATTACCAGACATATCTTCCACCAGTTATTGCTCTGCTCATGTAGGCTGATGACTTTGTTGTAATACATTTTGACATACTGTTTAGGAACACAATGGGACTCATTACGAGAATGGAGGTAGCCATGGAGCTACAAGCTCCATGGCTGCCTCCGTTCCGGGCTCCATTACCGATTTCCTGCAATGGGGACTTACCGGGTTACTCCGAGATAGGAGGACCCGGTAAGTCCTCCATGCAGGAACCCATCCCCATTCCCATTTGAGCCCCCATAGGGCTCAATGGGAATGGGGAGGGAGGTAATAACGGGCAGATTACATCTGACCCGTTATTACCTCTCTCTTCCCCTCGTGGGACGAAATCCGGGTCCCGCGATGGGAAGCTTGTAATCAGCGTGCTGTATCGGCCCCCTTCATTCCGAGAGCGCCAGGGTTATAATGAGGCCGAATGTGTTATATGTCTTTCAAATGCTTGCCTGGGAACTCAGCTAGACCCATATATTTCGACCAATCACTATGCAGTGTTCTGTCCTTCTAGCACTGGGGTATGCTATCTCTTTGTTGTTCTTTCATGACCTCACTACCGCATCTCAAGCTTGGTAACTGGTTCACCTCTCTAGTCTTAGCCAATCACTGCAAGGCATTTAACTGTGTGCTCTGGAAAGTTACAGTTGAGATGTGTGTATGCTTCTTTGCAAAGGTTTGGTTAATGTTTTCTGCAGTGGGTGTGAGGATTTTCATCCGTGTGAGTTGGCTAACTGGATTTGAGGCCTACATGTACTGCATGCTCAGTTTAATATAAAGGGCTACTGACATTCATTATTATTGTTAATATGTTTTATATTTCCCTAATCAATGTTAAATGCAGCTGTGGTTATAATGTCATGGGGTTAGGTTCAGCTTTAGAGTGGATATGGCCTGGTTAACTAAAGCATGGCTGCTTTGTTTGGCTTTTTTAAGCAAATCTCTTTTGGGTATATGTGTGTGTGACTGCTGACGTCCATGCTGTGTGTTCCTGTTATAAGGACTTTTGAGCTTGTATTTTTGCTCATGTTTATGGTGCTGGATCGACTCTCCAATGCTGTTGTAATCTCCCATATTCTCATACTGTCCAACAATAGAAACAAAAGAGTAAGCACACACCTCAATGGACTAAACCCCAAATCTAATCAATGGAAGGGGTGAGCCACAACCTGAAAAAAGCAGAAAAAAGCAGAAAAAAGCATAAGGGTTGTATGTGAAAGACACATTCCACAAGAGGGTGAGTTAGTCCAAGAGGTATGAGCCCAGTTGGGATTACAACCCCCAACCATACACAGAGAGTGAGAACTGTGAGCAGTTATATGAAACAGAGTCCCCCAATCCCAGTCAGAACACCAACAGATATAGCCTACCTGATATCCAATCCCCTTGGAAGTCTGGATGAAGAAAAGCAGAAGGAAAGTTGAACGAGTTACAATTAAGGCCAAACTATCAGAGTTGAGCTACTCATTGTGGAAGAAACCATGAGTTTGTCCTTTATGCTCTTGTTACATACATGAACTGGTGATTTGTTGGAACTGGACAAGAACGCTGAAGCATAGTGGGCTCAGTGGGATACTCTTCTTTTGGATTTAGTGGGAAACTTCAGGAACACGCTCTTTTCGTTTGAACTATATCCATAGATAACAACCTGTGAGTACCAGAGGAACACTTTTTCAAAGGAACGTTTTAGGAGTGGATAAAGCAGCAACCAGCAGAAGTCAAGAAAGGGGAAGGAGAACCACTTCTCTAGGGCAAGTTTGTCTTTCTATTAGTTAGTGGTAGGGCCAGTTGGATAAGGATAGGTTTGGACAGAGGACCAGCTGTGTTTGTGTGACAACCTGATGAGTACTGATTTCGTTTTGTTTTGTAGAATAAGGAACCTCTACCACAGCTATAGGACTAGGTGAGGATTTTACTTTACCTTTAATGAAGTCAAGACTTCAGCCAAAAGACCAATTGTCCAATGCATATCTCATTTACCACAACATGCTCTCCAGTGGGACAGAGCAGGTTCAGGGTTACAAGTGTCCTCTTGACATCTCCAGTAGCAGCCAAGTACCTCAGAGTAGGGGCTACATTTAAGATATGCGCCCTTTTTCCCAAATCACATAACTATGAGAGTAACTATCCTGGTGGTTGCTGTACACCTGAGTTTAAGGTATTTTGGCAAGTATCTCTCATACTTATTATAGCCACATCCTTTGATATACTACATGTGTCCTCGCTGAGAGCCCAGTTCAGCTGTGGAAGGGTAGTTTTATTTTGGCCAGACAGCCTTCCCCGGCCAGCTTGAAAGGTGGGAGACTGATGGCTGGGCATCTCCCTGGATCCTGTGTTGGGTCTGCAAGCACCTCTCTGCAGCAGGGCAGCCTCCCAGCAGGATTCCTTGTCCTGGGAATCAGGAATCAAAGGGCACACACATCCCAAAAGGACTAGCCTCACACCAGGGTGCTCAATACCCAAAGGGTCTTTGATGCTATGGATAAGGTAAGAGGCATAGTTAGGGTAGACAGAGGGAGCTCAGCATAGTTGCACCAGAATCCACCAACATGAGTCTTTGTATATCCCTCTTTCCTTTCTACTTCCTTCACTTCCTTTAGCACAACACTTTGGGTATGATGTCAGAAGGCAAAGACTACTTGTCGCAAGGACAGGGTTTGGGCCCCTTAATGCAGATAGCCTTTGTCCAATCACCTGTGGGCTTTTGCCTGTAAAAGTGGGATTCTCCACTACTTCTTTGATTCACTTTTAGACAGGCACTTAGGGAAGAATTAATTGGACATCTGTTGGGAGAGTGGACTCTCCCAAGCCCTTCACCAGTGAGAAGTCGACCGAGTGCAAAAGGCAGAGTCAAGCTCTGCCCTCTAACCATCCCCAGGGCACATCAGGTTTGGCCTGCTGTTTGAGCTAGACCTGCCTCTCTGCCAGACACTTCGGTAACCAGGATTTCACTCGAGGTAAATAAAGGAATCCTGCAGGTTTGTGCCAGCCTCTCCCATGTTTGGGAGAACAAGAACAAGGACTTATTTTATCTTTGAGCCCCTAGATTGAGACTCACTGCAGCCTGAGAGACAAGACCAACAGGATACCTGTGTTTTTGACATCAAACTACTTCAAAGCATGGCCCAAACTCTTTCAACCCAGTCAAACTGACAGGATCCTCCGCAGCTGACTTTGGCACTTAATTGATTTCCGAGCTGCTGTACTGCACTTTTGAACCAGTTCGCTGCTGCGCCACATGAGCTTAGGCTTGAACTTAATGCTGATTGCTCGAACGTAATGTTTAATTCTCAAATCCACCTCATTCAAACAACTTTTGAAATGCCACCTTGTATGGGATATTTGTTACTGATCCAAATCATCAGTCAAATCAACCCTGGTTGCCTTATCTAACCATGACCTTCATATGCAACTTCAAATTCACTAACTCAAACTGTGCATTCACTCTCCAGCATCTTTGCCATCGAACCGCCTGTTGAATCGACCCTTGTGAGCCTAACAATCCACACTTCTTTCAACTATGCCTACAGCCAATCACCAGCACTTCAAACTGCAGTGAACTTCTGCTTGAGCCCTACACAACACCTGCTACTAATCTGGAAAAACACAACAAACGCAATGGAGCCTGGTTTGAATAACATGACCAGCAACAAGAAGCATGGATCGATGCTATTGTACTGCCAATAACACCAGAGGTTATTATTCACTGTCAACTGCCCTTCTGGTCTATCCTTCGGCCCTAGAAACTGGTTAGGCCCCCTTTAATCCCTTTTTCTCACACAAGAACATATCATTTACAAACATTGTGGTATTTGATTTACTTGCAGCCCTGTTTCATTACCCAGAGTGCCACATCCTGCTAGTTCTGTATATTCTGTTCTCTTTCAGCAGGGGTGCATTTTTGTAATGTAGTATAGTTAGTTGTTTGTACATTAGTTTGTTTGGTTAAAGCATATGTATATTATAGAACCTTGATTTGACATTCCTTTATTTTGGACTGTTATACTTCGCCTTCCCTCAGCCCACATTAGCAGATAAGGCAAGGGAGGTATAACTCCTAGCTGCACCTGTTTTACATTTATGATTGGGATCACTGTTGGTTTGTAGAAGTGTGGGGGCTGAATAGGCAGTTTAGTCACTACTCATCCTTATATTCCTGCAGAGCAGAAGTCATTTCATCACACAGAATACTGGATCCACTAGCTTTACTCTTGTGATCGTTGGGTATTATGGGGCGAATTTCAGATACATGGTAGTTCCATGACCTTTGGTACCGGTTTGTCTCTGAGTTTAGTCATATGTTCTGAAATTAACTGGACTTCATGAATTTATATATATTGTCTGATCTGCTATTTTAATAAGCATAAGTACTGTTTCAGCTGAACCAACTCAGTATGTGAAATGAATTATGCATTTTTTTGTTTTGCATATGTTTCTTGACTGTTTTCAGAGTTATGAAATGAACAAGTGAGCCGTTAGAGGAGGTGTTATGATCTATACACCATGATTATCACTGAGACTCCCAAAAACTGCATCAACATTTATCTCACCTTTGGTGTGTTTTGATTTAATTTGCAACCTGTTCTTTGACATTGTTCTGCCACTGAATGGATATCAAATCATTTGCTATTGCTTCTCATGAGCCTATAATTTCTCATCATTTCAGATTATTCATTTATTTATCAACTTTACCTTTGGGTAGCATCATAAAATGTTTTAATGTAGGCGTCTTTATCCACTATTCTGGATTCTGCAAACCTAGGTTGGAAAGCAAATTCTGCAGAAAGATTTTCCAACATTTGTACTTCATCTATCTTAATAGTGGTCATATATAATTGCTGTAGTTGTTGCTCTAGGTCTTGTGCTACTCAAGCCTTGTGAACATATTATTGGTATACGACGTGTGTTTGCATCCTCTCGACGTCAAGAATGGCTATAGACAATTTAAAAATATTTGATTATGGATTATAAAAAGTCATTACAGAGCCCCTAATCAAAGCACATACAAACAGTGTATCTTTATGGTCTCTTTCTAGCTCCTATGCTCATCTAATAGCCAATAGCAATGTCCATGTGCGTACAACAGAAATGTCAAAATGATTTTACACGCAAGTTTGTTATTTTTAATTTCAAATCAATCTCTCACATTCACAATAGCATTATTGATCATCTGCTTTGATTCTTTATTACAACAGATCTTGTATATTTTATGTGACTGTGAATTGAGACCATCTAATTTCTCAGAAGAAAGCACCCTCACAAATCTTGTGGCATTAAGAACACATTTGTATTAAAGATTGTGTACTTCTTGAACACTGAACACCCCTAGTGTTTCTATCTCAGCATCAAGTCCCCGGTCTGCAACAACAATTTCAATTGCACAAGAGCCCACTTAAGGACGCTTAGAAACCAATCCCCTAACCAGACTTGTGTAATTATTTCAGGACATTTTTACACACATGGGTCACCTCAGTCTGATGTTCGGGCATGCCACAATGCCACTCCTGACTACAGGGACAAGACATATGATTGGTTAAAACAATATAATTCTTTTATTTTAATTATACAATGAAATAAATGAAAGGTGGATCCCCACTCTTAATACAAGGGAAAAACCTTGGAAAGACTATTTATTGAAACAAGAAGAATCATTTGCAATGGATAAATGAAAGCCCTCTGCCGAATGCTTTCCTCCTACAAACAATTATTATGCAGTTCAATTTAAAATATGCATTCTAAACAAACTCACACCCTTATAAAGGGGGTTGGCATTTATTTAGAATAATAGTACTTAACACAGCATTACTTTCTGTAGATGCCTCAATAAAATGCTTTCCAAAATGCAACGTATGGCTTTTTAGAAATGTCACGCAATAACAAATTTAGGAAATCAGAATCATTATTCTGGTAATTTCCCCTACCTTATTTCTTTACAAAATCAAGTTTTATTGTCATTTTCTCTATGTCAATTCAAACATCTCAACAGGTTACAACCAGTAACATGATCAATATTTAAACCTCTGACCCTCCCTTCTCCCACCTTCAACCGCCCTCATGCAACCCTTTATATATCCACCTCTTTATTACAACACTTTACACTTTGGTTTTGCCCATATATTGGCCTACCTTCCAGATTTAGCAAAAAAGGGAAGCCAGGCTCCCTCTATAGTTGTCCTTGACTCATCCAGTAGGTGTGTTAAGTATTTCATGTCATATATAGCCCTCACCGTCTGTCCCCATTCTTTCTCCGTGGGGACTCTGTTCATCTTCCCGAACTGTGCAATACAGCTCCTGGCAGCTGCCACCAATAAGATGCGTCTCATATGGCCCCCTTCTTCTTCCTCATCATCTTCCTCATATACACCAAACAACATCAACTATGGTGAGAGATTCCTCCCTATCCTATTAAATTCCGTAATCCATGTGAGAACCTCCTCTTAATATCTTAGTATATGAGAGCAACCCCACCACATATGGTAATAGTGTCCATTTGGTTGTTGACATTTCCAGCAGCATGAGTCTGCCCCTGAGTTCATTTTTGTAGGAATGGCTGGTGAGTATTGCAATCAGTGTATAAGTTTAATCGCTTGCATTCTGTACTGCAAAGATACCATGGAGCATGACACGCCTCTATACATCTTAGTCCACAATTTATCAGGTATTTCCCTATTCAAATCCTTCACGCATTACTCCCTAGTGAACAAATTGACAATATGTTCTGCCAGCAGCAGTTCCCTGTAAAAGCTCACTGTTATGCCTTTCCAGCTCGTGCTTTGCAACAGAATCTTTTGGAAGGAGGTTAGGCTCCTCCACAAATTGTCTTCTGATCTTGATTCTACAAGTACTCCCTTAAACTGTAGGTAATGGAAAACCGAAAGCTTACCTATATGCAAGCATTCCTCTAATCAGTCCATTGGCACATACTTTCCCTCCTTCCACAAATAGCCCACTCTGCTGAGGCCTGCCTCATAACAGAATTGAAACTGTACCGGTTTCACAATCAGATTTCTCAGTGGGGGGCCCACATCCATATTTGGGGTGAGGGCCATGTCAATAGCCAGCACTTGCTATTGCTTTCCCAGCCAGATGGCCCAGAATACCTCCAGTATATGATTTTTCACGACTCTGTTGGGGATCTAATTCTGGGGAACCCACGTCAACTCTCCCAACCTTGTTGTCCATGTGTATCCATTGTTTTCTGGTTGTGGGATAAAGATGATCCACGATGATTCGTAATTCAGACCCTCCAGGATTTTGAGGCATGAAATGTCAAATTTTGTGGCATGAAATGGCAAATTTTGTGGCACAAACCTTTATTTATGGCGGCATTTTTGCAGCACAATTTTTATTGACTGGAGGGTGCAAGATTGGTACATTGCAGGAAAGAGGCTGTGTGCAAAGCTACAAGAGAACCAGAGTGTCAATATATTATCTTTTATATCAAATAGGAAGAGTCCTAGATGTCTCTGGCTTGGCAGAATAGTGTTTATTTTGGCTATGTTTTTTGGTCTAATGTGCATGCCTATTTAATATTATCAGTTGTAATGCTGAAAATATTCCCCTTCTATGTTCCCCAATCCCGCAAACACCCACACACCTCTCTCACCCAACACACCTCACACGTCTCACCAATTTCCCATCAGACTTGTATTTTTTAACCTCACGCTCAGTCATACACATACTCACATGCTCTGTCACACTACCAAGTCACAATTTCCACTCTCTAGTCCCTGCCAAACTCCAAATCATACCCCCAACTCACACCGTATCCTCCCCAATTCCTCCCGCAGTATACAGTCCTTCATTCTTGCTTGCTACTTCTGCATCTTTCATCCTTTCTCCCATTCTATCACACTCTTCCCTCATCCTTTCTCACAATCTGCAGCCTCTACTACCCCTGAGTCCACGTTCCTTCCACTTTCTGTACCTCTGCTCTCTCTGATTTCTGGCCCACCGCCCCACTGCTTCCACTTTGCTCTCTTGCCCACTGCTTCTCCCTCTGACCCACTGCTCTCCCTCTGATCTATCTTCGCTTTCTTGCCTACCACACCACAGCTCACCCCATCACTCCCCTCTCACTCCTTTCTCTCACATATTGTGACCATTTTTCAATTTTTGAAGTAAACTGTAGATTTTGTCCTAATAAAATGGGGCATTTAAAAATAGAGCAGAAGATGTGCTGTTTTTAGTTGAGCCATTTTTTTGGAAATGAGCAGGCCACCTTAATCTCAAAGATGGCCTGCGCATTTCCACAGGGCAGAGCTGTAGCGCAAATGATGCGCTGGCCAGCCATCTTGAATACGTTTGTGTTAGAAACGCTCTCCCGAAAATGGTCTACAGGCCCCCCTTTGCATTTCACCGTAACTAGCCCTTAAGGTTCCTGCCACTGTAAAATGCAACCCAAAAAAACAAATTTCTACCCCATTTGGGGAACAGAAATGCAAGTGAGACAGCAGCTGTCAGACTTAAAAATGTTTTTTTTTAAATATTGCATGAGTCAGCAGGGTCAGTAAAGACCATGAAAAGCAGTGGCATCCCTCGTGTACGTATTTAAAGTGGACGCATAGAGTGGCCTACAATTTCTGCACATTTAAAAGCGCAACTTGCTTGTCATTTTGGGATGCATTTTTAAATGTGCAGAAACGCCCCCTGATTTGCGCAAAGGGGTGAAAAAGGACATCTGAATGGGCGCATATAAGAAGCGTCCATTCAGATGTCTTTGTGGATCTTTTTTTTCTTTTTTTTGCTCAAGTGATTAAATGTGCTTGCGCATTTAATTTCTTGAGTCCAAAAAATAAGAGTTGAGCCCCTTGGAGCCTTGAGTTTAAAAAAAAAAGATTTTTTTAATCAAAAACTGACATTTTCGTGGGTATTTTTGCAAAAACGGTAGTTTTTGCGCTTTTTTGCAAAAAACTGCCGTTTTCCGCTGCATTTTGCAGGATCGCAAAATCGCTATAAGATGGAGGGTCTGGTAATTGTGCAGCTTTATAGTTATGTTGTTGTGCAAACTCATATAGCGCACGGTCGCCCAAGGGCATCATGCCCCTGGAGAGGAAGAGACACAAAAAAGCCACTGGACAACAAGAGCGGTAATGAAAACAGATGTGTTTTTAGGGCTTTCCTGCAAGCCAGATGGTTAGGCAGTTTTTCCATTGCCGGTGGGAGATCACTCCACAATTGAGCCGCCGCAATAGAAAAATCTCGTCCACCAATACGGGAGCGACGAAAGGAGGGAATACATAGGAAACCCGCCAACGCTGAATTCCGAGAGCAATTAGGAAGATAGCAGACATATTTCGAGCAAAGATATTGTGCCCCCTGATCATGCAGAGCCCAATGGACAATGCAGAGCACCGTAAATGCAATATGCTGGGTCACCGGGAGCCAGTGTAGAGAACGTAAAAGAGGCGATATGTGGGCCCGATGGGGTGACCCAGTTGCCACACGTGCTGCAAGATTTTGAAGGCGTTGGAGTCATTGGACCAAGTCCTTAGGCTGCGCCACATAGAGAGAATTGCAGCAGTACAATCGGCTCAGCACCATAGCCGCCACAACCGGTGGATGCAGTGGTGCCAGTATCATGTGGAGAACCTTTTTCAGGATTTTCAAATGGAAATACCCAGTCTGGCATACAGCCGATACTTG